>NC_087485.1:18070379-20892864 GCF_036417665.1 Passer domesticus
GGGTTCTTTGAGCAGCTTTGGTCCCAGCCATCTAGCCATCTTCTGTTGAAACCTGCCTACGTTCTGAGCTTGATCCAAATCAAGGACATCTGAACAAGTCAGGCCAAACTCTCTCAGACTCTGGGGAGAGGCTGGAAAAGGTTATGCTGTGCAAGTCTAAGGGGCCAAAATACCCTCAGATTGCTCCAGAACTAACTGGCTTTGCAGCTGGACCTCCTGCCCCAGTGTGTTTGCAGCATAGCCAGGATCCCAGGTGGATATGAGATTGATCCTGTCCTCCTCCCACCTCTCTCCTCTTTTTTGACTCCAAGAGCCAGGATGCAGATCTTACACCCTCCATCACATTTTGTGTCAGTAGCTGCCTCTTGTCTAATGCTGTCTTCTGACAAAATAGGTCCTGCATCCATTTCAGCTGCTTTTGTAGAGCAGCCCACCCAGCAGGGAACACTCTCAGCAAGGGCAGTGTGTGTGGTGAGCCCACAGCACTCACCTGGAGCAAGGCTGGCCCCCCAGTGCCCTGGCACCCCTCTCCCTCCCATCAGGCTGCTCAGTGGCCTTGGCCACTGTGGCTTCTGTGCTTGGGCCTCTTTTAGAGGCTGACACGCAGACCTGGAGAATTGTGTGCATGAGGACAGCAACTCAGGAGGCAAGAGGGCAGTGCCTGAGCTGCTGGCCCTGCAGTGGCTGTGGGGAAATCAATGTGGTGTTGTTAGCACAGGTATCACAACCACTGTCTCATTTGTCTAGCCTTTAGCAGCAAACACCATGCATGTTACACAGGCATTTATCTCCTGGCTTTACAGGATCCCCTGATTGTCCAGGAAGCACCTCAGTTGCCTGCCAGGGGTGGCCAGCAGCTGCCTTTGAGTACAGCTGGGTGGTGTTTTTCAGATGGTTACTTCCACCCCACACCCCCAGTGTCAGGACAGGGAGGCGCCAACCACAGGAGAAGGAGACTGGACAAAGAGCTCAGCCTTGTCTCATTGGGCTGATAAATGCACTCCCTCTGCCCCCACCTGATCCCTGTGACCTGCTGATGCAGAAATCAAATAGTCATTGGCAACAGCACATGTTGGACTGAAAGCCACAGATTAGCTTCTGAGAAAACCTGATGTAACTTTTCACTCTCATTCCCAAGTCTAGAGGGAAGACACCCCCTCACACGCCTCCTCCCTCCCCTTGGTTAAAGGATTCCAATTTCCACTTAGTAGGTGATGGTGGTGGTGGATGTGATACATGTGCTTGAATGGATATATTTAATGTGAGCCAGGGAAGAGCTGTTCTCCTCTCCAGGATGTTTCATCCTTATTTTCCCACTGAGATTGTGCATATGCACAGCACTGTCTTTCCAGAGAAGCTGAACCAATGGGAGCTGTAAAATTTCAGCTTGTGTTTCATCCCATATGTACTTTGATTTCGTGGTAGAGAAAGAAAGATTATTCCTTCTATGATGTAAGCAATATATTCTCAAGTGCTGATTATGTTATTATATTATATGTTATGTTATGTTATGTTATATGTTCTCAAAAGCTGAATACTGATTTTTGCCAAACTGGTCAAAGTCCAGACTTTCTCTCCTGGCTTTGGGAAAGGCAGTCTGGATTTGTCCCATTGATTTTTTTTCAAAGCAATCATGTCTTCACACTTCCAAAGTAATTACATTTAATCTCATCAATATGAACAAAGTATGCAGTAGAAACACTAAGAAATGGGGGAAGTCTACCTTGAAAGTGCAGCAGGACCTGCCCTTATCAGCCCAGGACATATAAATTAGTTTCTTTTCCAATTCATTTAACCTTGGCCAGTGACTTTTTGCCTCAGCTTGCTTCACTTCCAAAAAAGTATCCAGTTCCTCTCTTGATGCATGACTAAGGCTCTCTTCTATTGCTGACTCTGTCAACTGGGTAGTATCCCAGCCCCTCCTCATTGTGTAATTCTGCCTCAGTTTAAATATATTATTCCCCTTTTGGTTTCAAATGAGTTATCTCAGAAGCAGCACTGGCACCATGATGTCCCTTTAGCTTTCTGCTTTCTGTGTGCCTTTCTCAGCCAAGCTCTAACTGCTGATTTAACTCTCTCTTACACTCCCCACTATCCCATGTGCAGCTGCTGCTGGAGTCCACGAGACACACAAGCAAAAGGGAAGGAGAGACCCAGCTGCTCTTTAGCATGAATAGCTCAGAGCTCAGTTTATGGGGCCAGCCCTGAGAGAAGCTGCAGAGATGCCTACAGCTCAGCCTCAGGGGTGGTTTGTGCTGTGGATATGGGGCACCCATGAGCTCCTGCAGCTGATACACCTGCTGTGCTTGATATTTGGAGCCAAAATGTGCCACTGCTGTTATGTTTGTCCTTTGGTGGCAGCTGGAACTCAGAAGTGTCCCAAGTACATTTGATGGAACAGCAGGAGGATGAGCAAAAGTGTCTGTGACCAAAGGGGCTCGTGATTCATTGGCCCTGTAATGACAGCTAGTCTGGTCTAGGGGTGTCCATGTTTCAGTATAAACCTCTTAAAAGGGCTAATTACAATTAAACCAGACAGATTGTTGACAATTAAATCCATGGGCTGTGCATAGTGATGTTTTTTTCCATAAGGAGATAACCTGTATCATGCTGAGTCCCAGGTCTGCTGTGAGTGGGACACAATGATTTGTGGGGTCTCTGCATGAGCATGAAGGGCAGAACAATTCATTCCTTCTGCTGCTCATTCTTGCATAGGAAGTGTGAGAAGACACTATGATTAGTGCTAATCTGTTTTAAATGGAGCCCAGTGGACCTTGGGGGATCAGTGCACATATTCCAGCACAGTGGGCTGTAGGAATTACACAGCATTATGTAGCGTGCAATTATGCAGATGTGTAGTATTTCCATCATGTATTTCTCTTTTAGAACAAATCATATAAATCTCTAGGTTTCCTGCAAAAATGCCCATTGCCATCTTACCAGGCTGTTTTGTCATCTGCTCAAAGCTTGTTAGGGCTTTGGAGTGCTGTGCAGAAAAATCTCTCAGTGAGATGTGTGCTGTGAATTACAGTCCTGACAACTATCAGAGGGTGCATGCTGAGGTGTAGCATTAATATTTATTTGGGAACAGATGTCCTGGCTATTAGCTTGGGCATAACCTTGTTGTGTTAGATGTTGATGAAAAAAGTTTTGCTGCTAAGAACTCAGTCCCTATATAGCAAGTATTAAAAATACTGTATTTTAAAACAATTAAAAACTGTATTTTAAATACAGTTAAAAGAATAGGTAGAATAGAAGTGTGGGTGGAGGTAATGCTGTAATAACTTCTTTTCTCTGAATTGAAAAAAACATTTCCAAACAAAGGCTAATTTTTATATTTACGTTAAATGGGGTTTAAGTATCCTTTTTTGTCCCAGCATTTTTACACTGAAAATCTTAACTATAGAATAATTTTATTTTGCTTATACCCTGATAAAGATGTTAAATAAGAATTCTTAAACCACTTTCCTGCTCTATAGAGTCATAGGAATGTAGCAACACCATATTTAAAAATCTTCTTTCCTCTTCCTGGCAAGATTTTTAATTCCAGTGAAGAATGACAACATCTCCTTCTGCTTTGTTAGTGTCATGCATGCATGTGCCTGCTGTTAGTTGCAGGCCAACGACTTCACACCAGACAAAGATGGGTAACAACAGGCAAAGCCAAAATAAGCCTCTGTTTATGTTGATAATAGCTTTCCTCTGTGTTTTGTGTGCTCCTTCTAGGGCAGAAGCTAATTCCAGTTTTGGACCAGTCTGCAGCTGGTCATCAGCTCAGATGGTTTGAGATGTCATGCTGTGCTGCAGGGTTAAATATGTACAGATTCTCCCAGTGCCATTTGCAGAGGTGAACAGCTGGCTTGGCAGAGGTTTGACACTCCAGAAGTCCTTCAGGGCTCCTGTGCCAAGTCTGGGCAATGAGCATCCAAGAGTTAAGGTACACATTTTTGTACATTCTCTGCCTTCTTGGTGTGTGCAGCAAGATGAAGCTTGCCTCACTTTGTGCTTTTCTAAATTAAGGTATCTCCTGGCAGGGCAACAGTCAGGAGCTCACCAGAGCGAAAGAAGAGGTGAGAGGAAAAACAGCCTTTCTTTGATTCACCATATAGAAAGAAAGAGAGAAAGAGAGAGAGAAAGAGAGGAAAGAGACAGAGAAAGAAAGAAAGAAAGAAAGAAAGAAAGAAAGAAAGAAAGAAAGAAAGAAAGAGAGAAAGAGAGAAAGAGAGAAAGAGAGAAAGAGAGAAAGAGAGAAAGAGAGAAAGAGAGAAAGAGAGAAAGAGAGAAAGAGAGAAAGAGAGAAAGAGAGAAAGAGAGAAAAAGAAAGAAAGAAAGAAAGAAAGAAAGAAAGAAAGAAAGAAAGAAAGAAAGAAAGAAAGAAAGAAAGAAAGAAAGAAAGAAAGAAAGAAAGAAAGAAAGAAAGAAAGAGAAAGAAATATTTCAAAGCTTGTAGCCCTGCTGAGGAAGCTCCTGGGTTTTTTTACCCCACACGGAGGAACAGTGGGCTCTGCACGTCCACACTGGTGACAATCCAGCAGAAAGCACAGAGAGCAGAGGTTGACTCATCACCATGGGCACAAGGGCAGTTCTTTGAACCCGCTGCACTCATGGGAGTATCTTTCTTGGAGACGTGATTCACCACTGAGGAAGTCCAGGATGAAGTATGGACACCACCTTCCCAAAAGGGACAGCTGTGATCTCTCACACAAACTCCTCCCCTGGCTGTAGTAGCACAGAAAATGACTTGCTGCTTCTGGGCATGAGCTGCATGGTGCAGATCTCAGGGACTCATGTTCTCATTGTCAGGTCTGAATTTCTAAAGCTGAGCCACTACATGTCGTGTCCCCTCGTAACGGGGTCTTTGTCAAAAAGGGCTTGCAGACAGTTTAATGGGCCTTTCTCAGGAGTCACAGAGATTGCATGGGGATTTCTGCAAGGACTTAAGCCTTTTATCTTTTTCACACTGCGGAAATCTGATGGATGTTTAATCCACCTAGTCCAAAAGTGTCACACACTCTGTGGTCCAGCCTTGATTTCACAAGGTGACAACACCAAAAAATTCATCCACTTTGAATCAACAGCTCTGCTACAAATAAGCCAAACATTTCAGAGGAGATTCTGCTAATTCACTGAGATTTTTGGGGGGGACCACAGATAAATCTCAAAAACGGGCACCAGCCTTAGACAAAGAACTGCAAAAGTGAAGGGTGGGAAAGAAACGGTGTGGGTGAGGAAATATGGGACAATATGTGTACCATGGAACCAGAAAGTTTTGAGGGTTTGTAGCAACTTTCAAGTGATGGACAGTCCCAGTGGGCGACTTTGAGCTTTAGTCATCTTCTTCATGAGTTGTGGTGAAGTTTGAAGGATGGAGAAGAAAGGAGGAGCATGTATGACTAAAACTCAGTGAAAACACAGATGAATTATAGAGAGGGGCATACATCCAGGATGAAGACAATGAAGAGCATCTGAAGGGCAAATAAATAAGAGATCCGAAAGAGTAAGTCTTGAGAAAGCATAAGGAATAGAGAAAGCACAATGGCTGTTGAAGGAAGCAACCCAGGGCTCTAAGTACATCAAAACATCCTTGGCTCCAAAATTTTCTAATCTGATGGTGGCTGGGAGAGCACTCAGGGGAAATATTGTATGTGCTTACCCTGTGTTCATACTTTTCCCCAGGCATTTTGCTTTTGCCCACTGTTGGAGACAGGAGCTAGATGGACCTTTGGCCTGGCCCAGTGTGGCTGCTCTTCTGTTCTTGTGCTCTCGTATTGTGAAAGAGCTGGAGTCCTTGTGGTAATTCTTGCGTTCTTTAGCACAAGCTGCAGGACAAACCATGCTTATCATGGTGCCATTGCTGAGTCAGACACAAAGGGATCTTGCTGACATTCCGCATTGCTTTGCACACAACATGCCCAACAGATTGTGAAGAAAAGACTCTGTATTTCCCAAAAACAGCTGGGCTCTTCACCAAGATGACTCTTATGGAGGTACAGCACATTTCTGTCTCCTGCAGCCAGGCTGCTCCAGCTTCAGGCTGTGGAAGGGTGGCAGCAGCAGCTTTCTGTCTAACAGAGCATGTTTTGGTTCAGCACCCAGGGTGATGGATTGCTGGGCTGCCTGGAGAGCCTCTCTGGGGCATTCCCCTCACTTCTGTCCCACTGCAGCCCAGTCACCTCTGTTCTTCAGGCTGGTGCCTACAACGTGCTTGTGAGGCTGCTTTTGCTCTCTGAGGGGATGAAGGTGTTGGCAGTTCTTCCCATTTCTCTCTTTGCTTGCATCTCAGCAGCTGGTGACAGGAGAACTCTCTGAGCCTCTCTACTGGATGTTTTGGCTGCCTTGCTCCTCCCCCACTTCTTTGGCTCGGTAGTCCCCACTCTGGTGGCTGTGATTATCTCCATGAGTAGTGCTGTCCTGTCTTACCTATCAGGCTGGCATTGCCAGGAGGTAATTTTTCCTCCTGGTAATTTTTTCTCCTGGTAATTTTTTATTTTTGAAAAATGGAGGTCTCCATTTTTCCAAAAACACTGTGGCACTTTTGAGAAATAAGTGTCTCCCAAGGATATGATTCTCCTGAGAGCTGCCCTCACCTTTTTCCTTTTTGCTTTTCCTTGCTTATTCATTCCCATGGTGAGAATGGCAATATCTTTTTTTTTTTTCACAGTGGTTTTTTTTCCCCCCCCAATATTTTATCATGTATCATATTTATCAAGTAGGAAAAGGGGAGGAATTTGTAGGGAGCCAGAAGGGAATTTACTTCCAGAGTCAATGAGAGGAGGGTCAGAGTTCCAGAGCAACATTTAAACACAAATACAGTAATTTCTTGCTCAGTGTATGCATATGTATGCACATATGTTAACAATACGTCTTTTCTAAGGTCAGTGTTCTTCTCTGCAAAGCCCAGACCCCACTTAGGGGAGAAACAAGCCTTGCCAATAAATGGATTCAATTTAAAAGAAACTAGGTGGAAATAATGATGAGGAAATGAGAAAAAATAAGCTTTTGATGAAATAATTAATGACCAGTTGTGACACAATCTCACAGCAGCAATCCAAGGCTCAGGGAGATCAGAAGAGACAAATTTCTGCCAGACAATGCTTACTGTGCAAAGCCAAGTAGCCTCCTGTTTGCAATCTAAAATCATACCCATATACATGAACTGCCGCTGGTGGGGGCTTGTTTGTTTTAAACTCTCTCCTAACAAATTAAGAGCACTCCCTTCACGTTGCATCTGAAAAAGGAGCAGACCAGTGGGCTCTGAGCAGCTCTGTAGCATTTAGGACAGGTCCAGCTCTAAGGCGGCTAAAGCCAGGAAACGAGTGTTCCAACATGTGTGAATTCTTTTACTCCATTAAACAAACAGAGCTCTGCTGCTTCCAAATCTGGTCCAAAAGACTGAAACTAGTAATTCTTAGCTGGGGGTGTCTGGGCTAGGAAGGTCTTCTGAAGAGTCTGCAAAAGGTGCAAAGGAAAAGCAAGCCTTTTGTCAGCGGGCTTGCATTTGCTGTCACCAAATCCTCACCCCCAACAGGGGCATTGGCAATATTTTTATGAACCCACAAGTGGACAAAGAAGAAAAATGCTTGGCACAAAATATTTTTTTTCAGAAGGCTCAGTTCTGCCCTCGGAGATTATGCTCTTACCCCAGCCATGCTGAGCTGCGGGTGGCGGTGCGTCGCTTCGGCTGAGGAGTGGCTTTTGAAGAAAATCCTGCTGCTGTCCCCACTCACCCAAAGCTGCTTCCATGGCAGCACGGTCTTAGCAGTGCAAACTGGATTGCTCTGCCCAAAAGCACTTCAGGAGTGCAGCAGATGGGCTGTGACTGCTAGAGGGGGTGCTCAGTCTGCATACCAAGCTACAGATAATCCAAAACCACTGAAATCACCGCAATGGAGACACGAGGATGGGCACACGCGGATTTCACACACACTCTGCTTCTTTGCCAGGCATTAGCTGTCATTCCAGAGGAGCCACTGCCACCATTCCTCACTCAGCTCCTGACACAAGCTGTGGAGCTGCAGAGCCATCCTCTCCCTGCTCAGCCCGGGATTTGCTCCTCGCACTGGGCTGCTCTGCACATCTGCCATCCCAAGCACATTAGGGGAGGAAGGCATGTTAGGAGACAGTCCACTCCTAATCACTTCCAGAGGTCCTGTTTCCAACTTGGTCAAGACACTGCTGAGTCATTTTCATGCAGGATGAGTTATGGCTGTGTTTAAAACCTCTTTATTGCCCTTCAGTAATCCAGAGCTCAATCTTGCGTTTTTAATGTTGCTTTTCTAAAGGGCAGATTTATATGTAAAACACTTTACACTTTGGTTTCCTCCTAAATAATAACTAACGTTGTCCTTATGAGTGCTTTATGACATTAGCTAACTAGTCCTGACAACACCCTGGTTTTACATATGCACAGCAGAAAGCTTGGATGAGCTTCTTAAGTCTGGTGGTTTCAATTCTCTTGATTTTATTGTGAGTCCAGGGTGGGCTTTTGCTTCAAGTCTCAGCTTCTGGAAGCACACAATCACATGACCTTCTCACTTTTTTTTTTAACAATAAATTTCTAATTCCTCCAGTTGCAGGGGAAACCCTGAAAATGTGATCCTAATGCATTACAAGGCTCAGAAACCAGATGCCAAATGGGAAGCCAAGCCCTGTTGCCATTTTTAAATATCCAAAGCTTTAAGGTAGTCTAAGTCTTCACCCCATGTTTTCTGGGTGTGGAAGGGCTCAGCAGAAAGTGAAGCTTCACATTTTGTGGACACAAAGGCAAATAAAGCCTTCAAGGGTGCTAATATTCTCCATGTCCCCTCTCTTGCTTGTTTCTGATTTTTATCCTGCATGTGCTTTGCTTTCCACATTGTGAGTAGTCACATTCCTCACAGTGGTAAAGCAAAACACACAAACAAATCTCTGCTGGAACAGAGCAGATTTTAAATCAAAATTTTACATACGAGTCATGTCAAGGTTTTAAACTCTTTCATCTCTTATTATGTACTTGTAGAGTGCACTTTGGATCAGGCTGGGGAATACAGTTCATGGCTCTCAAGGCTACTGTAACACAGCAACCATTACTGCTACTGATGCTTCTACTACCAACAAAATAGAATCGTTAAGTAGACTTTGTGATTGTGTTTATCTGCTTAAAAAGCTTTCTTGTGCTATGGCACTGCAAACCAGCTTTTTCTGCATTGTAAAATGAGCTGGACAACAAAAAAATGAGTGACATATTGATTTTGTGTCATAGATTTTGTGTTTCTTTTACTTCATTATTGCTTTTATACTGAACCATTTAACTTTTTCCGATTATTTCCTGCTGACACAGTTACAGATTAGAGACCATAGGTAACTGAGCTGACTTTGGGGCAGTGATTTAGATTTCTCTGACTGGTTTTCAGTCCTGAGTAATGCTTGCTGCTCTACATGGGAATCTAATGCTATTTTAATTACACCATGCATGTATTTCTTCTCTAGATATTAGAAAATCTCTGTTAGACTTGCAGGCCAGAGATTTCCCAAAAGAAAATATTTCCTAGCCTGGTAATCTTAATGCTACAAGATGGTCTTGGTATTTATTATCAACCATCATTTCTTCATTTTGTCCCATGGCTTCCATACAAATATTTCTGTGACACCCTAAACAAATCCCTTGTTTCTCCAAGTTGGGCATTTGCCTTCCTCTCACTTCTGCTCAGCTGAAAAATGTTTTTTTTTCTCCTTTTAGCATTTTAATCATGCTCGCTGTTTTTTAAACCGTTGTCCCTGTTTGCCCACATGTTTATATGCTGAGTGGAAAAAAAAACATTTCACAGGCAGAATTAAAAGGAGCAGTGGTTTCCATCCTGGGTGCCCAGTCAATATGCCAGCACACCTTCCCCTGTCAGACTGCCAGCAGAAGCCACAAAGGAGCTGCCGTGGCAGCCACAGGGAGCTCTGCCACCATCACTCCATCATCACACAGAGTCAAGTGCCTGTTTCGGGTATTGACCACAAACTTCAGACAGGTTTTGT
Source organism: Passer domesticus (assembly GCF_036417665.1). Taxonomy (NCBI): domain Eukaryota; kingdom Metazoa; phylum Chordata; class Aves; order Passeriformes; family Passeridae; genus Passer; species Passer domesticus. Next base: position 18,080,385 of record NC_087485.1, read on the forward strand.
CTAGGAATCCAAGAATTCCTGTGTTGCAGTCTTCCTAGGACCAGTTCTCTGCCCACTTCTCTTACTTATATGCAAAAGTAAGGTTGCTTTAATTTTGCAAATGTCTTGTATTTTTGTTCCAGTTTGGAGTGTTCAAAGCCAGACAACTCTGCTTTGTGTTTCCTCTTGTTAAAGGCAGTCTAAAGGCACAGCAGAACCTAACCAAGACAGAGTGCCATTCACTGAAGAGTTGGACTTGATGATTTTGGGGAGTCCCTTCCAACTCAGAATATTCTGTATATTGAAATTTTACACCCAGGAAAGTGATGAAGACTCCAGTTGATGGATTTGCTAACATCAAACAAGTGAAATACTATCAAGTGCAAGACAACCACAAAAGGGTCCTTCCAGCAAGGAGCTGACTCTGCTGGACCCTTTCCTCCCTCTCCCAGCTGCAGCAGCTCCCCTTCCAGGAGGGAGAGCTGCTGCTGAGCTGGGCTGTGTGCTGGTGGAGTGGCAAGGTGCCCTGGCAGCACCTCTGGATCCAAACCCAGCATCCAAGTGGGAAGCAGGCTAACATCCTTCTTGGACACGACAAGGCAGGGAGGGAGGGATTTACATGGTATAACTGTGCTAAGGGGTATCAATGGATGGGCAGTCCAGCAAAGGGGATGGTTTACATGTGCAAGGTCCATGGCTAACTCAGTGGGATCATAGGAAATACCCAGCTGAACCCAGGAATGGAGAAGAGGCACACACAGTACTGACTCAGCTCCCTGTTCTCCTCTGTGGCATTCCTTGATGGATTTACCAGGTAGTTTGGTTTGGTTTCCCCTCTCCAGTCCTTTAGAGAGTGATTCCCTTTGTGATGATTTAACACTTGTCTCACAATACAGCAACTCAAGATAGTGGATTGAAAAATTTGTGTTGCTGATTCTGCAACAAACGCATCGAGTGCCAAATGTGCTTTTGATAACTTCCTGCACCAAGCTGAGCTCGTTGTTCTCAGGTATCCTGAAAAACACCCCTCAGCCATACCTGGGCCCGATTTGATTCACTGTCCTTCATCCCCTGCTCTTTACTGCACAGCCAGTTTGTTTCCACTCACAGCTCTGCTCCTCTACCAACTACTGAAGCTGCTTAAATAAGCTGCACTCCAGAATTTGGACATTGACCTGTGTTTTACTTGTTTGTTTAGTGAAACTGCCACATAACTGACCCAGCAGAGCAGGAGTTATAAACAAACGTTGACTGCAGAGTGTGTGTTTGGTTCAGCTTTCACCTTGAGGCAAAGCCTTTGCTTTCTGCAGGGGCAGGCACTCTCTGGAGTACCCCAGCACAGTGCCCACCAACCTCTCTTCAGGAAAGCACAACCAGAAAAAGGCAGCAAAAACTCCTATGGCTTGCAGGGGTGGCTTGTTCTTGTTTATTTTATTTTATTTTATTTTATTTTATTTTATTTTATTTTATTTTATTTTATTATTTCACATGTGATTAACTTACAAGATGTTAATGTGCTTCAGTATTGGGCTGTTTCATACCTACATGGTATATAAAGCTGCTGTGAACAGATTAGCCTATGATCTCATTTATGTCACCATAAATCCAAAGTGACTCACTTGAAAACAAAACCTACAGTAAGTCTCCATTAATGTTCCTAATAATTAATTTGTCCTATGGTAGGTTTCTGTTCCTTACACATGAAAATGCAAGTAGTTTGGGGGTTTTTGAGGCAAAATTACTTGGGAAGGCTGTAAATATTTAAATTCAGCTAAATATTGTAGTATATAAATTCTGTTCTATTGAATATTGTAGACTGAACAAACAGGACTTACATTGAACATGTAATATAAAGCTCCTAATCCCTAGTTTAAACTATTAAAAGGAGTCCAACTAAAGTTGACTGAGAAAATAGTTATAGTATCAATTCTGTGGTCTGTTGTAAATAAGTGACAACTGTAACTGCCTGGTTAATATCAATGCCAGGAAATGACCACCATCGATTTCACAAAGTTAGCAGTGCCTTTCAGAAAGAAGTCTTTCAGGAACTTGTGGAGGCTTCTTATGACTTGGAGGAGCTTTCAGCGGGGACATGTCAGCTTGGACAAATTGACAAATCTTTAAAACTATATGTTTGCACCACTAAATTCATTCAGAGTCATTTTTCCTAAAGAGCTTCCCTGCAGGGGAGCTATTTAACATGCTCTAGACTGAAACTTGAGCTGGCCAGAGAGTGGAAATTGTGTTTCACAGACAATTTTGAGATTTTGAAATTTGTTTTCATTCCAATTCAAAACAAAACCTCAAAATGTTGAAATTCTCCACAAAGGAAAATTCCACAAAAATAAATAGTTTAGGTTTATGTAGATCATTATAGCTTTTTAAAATCCATATATTGTATAAAATAAAGATGTGTAAATGTTTTATTTTTTAAAATGTTGGGGTTTTTTCTTTCTTCTTTTTCTTTTTTTCCCCCAGAAAAATAGTTGGTAAAATGATAGTTTCACAAGCATTTTGATTGTGACAAAATGACATTTTTGGAGGAAAGCTGCTCCATTAGATAATTCTCCATCTGAAGTCCATTAGAGTTCCTATTGCCACATTGTGCAGACCTTTTGTTGTAATACAAAAACTCTACAAACAGTCCAGTGCCAGACCCAAGGTCTGTAACGCTGCTGCTGGTGGGATTCTTGTGGTACATTTGGCCTGCAGGGACCACGTGGGTGTCTGTCCTTGGCAAGGTGTGAGCAGCAAGGAGTGAGCTCTGTTGCTGAAAGAGCCCTCAAGGTGTGGGAGAGAGTTTGCAGCTGCTCTTGCTGCTGTCAGGCCCCCAAACCCCAGAAATCCTCTCCCTGGCAGGAGAGCCAGCAAACAAAGCAGCACTGGGCATTGGGGCTGCCTCCTTTCACTGCAGGGAAATGACCCAGACAAGGAAATGTGCCTCTTCTCTGTCACTGACAGAGCAAAGTCCAAGTGAGCAGACTCTAGGATCCTTTAACATATACCAGTGTCAACAGCCTGTATCCCACAGGTCAAAAGAGACAGTGGTGACATGCTTTCAATGCCTCTGCTGAGTTTTGGGAGGCTTGTGCAGCCCAGGGTTATGCAAGCAGAAGGGAGTCTCATTTGTCATCCATGTAAAACTGCGATCTATTTGACACCAGGGCCAGATGGAGGATGCCTCAGAAGCTGAAGACTGCCCAAAGAGGAGCTTTAGGTGATGCCAGGAGTGCTGGCCACACTGCCCTGCAGCAGAGCAGCAGCACAGGGAGGGCAGCAATGGGGGCTGCCCCGTGCTCAGAGCAAAGGCACTGAGAGCAAATGCCCTCCCTGTGCCAGCTGCCCTTTCACCCTTCCTCAGGGACCTGGGCAAAGTGGATGAAGCTTAAAGACTTCACATGTGCTGCTGCCTCTTTGCTTCTGATAAGCAAAACATTTGGTGTGGGTTGCTGTAATGACAGTGGCAGGTAAAGAGGTTGTTGGATGACAAACCTGTCCACACAGGTCTGGTGAGATTCTTGCCCTGCATGCTGTGCCCAGCAAGAAGGAGCAGTGTTTGAGTCCTATTGTGTGTACACAAAGCCAGCATGATGTCTGCAAGTGGCTCATTCAGGCTTGGAGGGGAATTCTGGAATATGCTTTTTTCCTTGGGATATTTCTGAACTGCAGTCTCTAGAAAGTGTCATGTAGGAGTCACCCTTACTTGTTGAAAACTTGGCAGAATGTCTGTACAATATTATGGCCATCAAACTATGTCTTAACCTAATTGGTTGCATGTGGGATTAATTGCTTTAATATAAAGAACTGAATGCTCTGAAGACCTGCCAGAGGTTGTGGAGAAGATCAAAGAAGGTCAGATAAAAGGCCAAGTGTAGCTTTAGGAAGAGCAATTGTAAATTGTTATTCCTTCAGTGGAAGGGCTCTTGCCAGCTCCAGGCTGGGCTGTGATCCTGAGGACGTAGGCTCAGACAGAGCCTGCCCTTGACAGCCATGTCCAGCCTCTCATGGATGGTGCAGGCAGCTGCATGGTTTCATCTTCATCTGGGGCCAATAATTCAGTGTGATGAGCTCAAAATGCTTCAGTCCTCTGGGAGGTAAAAATCTCTCTTGAGAAATTTATAAATTAAGTGTCTTAAACTATTGTCAGAAACTCCATAAAAGCGTCAGGAAAGAGGCACCAACCTTCCTGGTAACACTGCCACCCTGCCATCTCCTGAAAGGCCATAACCACTCCAAAGCTGTGGCCATCACGTTGTGCCCACACACAACAGCCCCACTCAAAGGGCAGGAATTCACTGCATTGTGAAGAGGAACCATTGCAGTTCAGTGCCAAGCATGCAGGGTGCAGAGCCCTCGGTGCCTCACTTGTTTTCAGAGCCCACTGGCATGGAGCTGCAGGGCACAGCTCCACTGCTGCTCTGTCAGGTGCAGATCCATTGGGGAACAGGCTCATCAGGGTATTGATGGAATATTTGCATCAAGGTGAGATAGGTTTCTAGGTGAAAAAAATGTCATGAACTTATTTTCTCAGCCACCAGCCATTTGTATCAGCTGCTCTTTGTTGGTGTAATTCCATCTCAGGACATGCAAACAGCCCTGCTTAGTGCTCAGAAGCAGTGAGCATCACTGAGTCTGGAATAAGGATGATTTTGGTGCAGATCTTCAGCAAACATCCTGAAGCAGAGCAAAACCTCAGCCCCTGCTGGGGGCACAACCAGGGGAGGCTGCCCCTTCTGCAGGGCTGCACACATGCAAGATCCAAAAAACCTCTTCAAGGCTCAGTCTGTGAGGTGGGAGATGCAAGACAGAGCTTATTGAACAACACAAGGCAAAGGATCAACCCCAGCACCTGAGCTTCATTTAAATTTTTGCTGTCATAGCTGCAATGGTCAGGAAGAGAAAGGCAGTGCACCTCTGAGAGCAGAGCTGTGCTGGAAGGAGCTGCTGTGAATAGCCAGGTCTCCTTTGTGCTGTGCACCCCTCCAGCAGACTGGGATGATCCCTCAGGAGCCCTCTCCAGCATGAACCTGTCCTTTCCAGATTGGCATCTCCAAGCTTCCAGGGTGTCCCTGAGCAAGACAGGGCAAGGAAGGCAGCCCACACTGAAAACTGGAGTGGCACTGGGCACCCCGTGAGGGAATTTGCCTGCATCTCTGCTTCTTGACAGCAGCTCCCAGTGAGGCTGCAAAGACACGAGGACAAGATGCAAAAGCAGAATCTTGCCAGACATCAGGTTTGATCTGCACCAGATTCCCAAATATCTTTGGGGCTCTTCCCATCTTTACACAGGGCTCTGTGTCTGGCCCTGGACGTTTTAGGACTGGTCTTCCCTGATGGGATCTGGGTGAATTATCCTATTCTGTTACATGTACAAGAACTCTTGAGATAGACCTAAACACAAGCCCTGTAATTATGGGGTGTGTGTGTGTGTGTGTGTGTGTGTGTTAGCAAACTAGAACAAACTGAGTTAAGGTATTAGATGAGGCTGCAATGGCACACTTGCTTTCTGCTGCTGCCTGGTCAGAGAGGGCACTGGCACAAAGGGAAAAGCCTGGCAGCATGTGAGACAGGCAGCTGGCTGGTACAGTGTCTGTGTCCCTGCCCAAAGCCCCTCGAGGTTCTGGGAGATAAAGGTGAGATGGAATAGAGCCATTTAAGCACAGGCACACCTGACTGAAATAATGAGCACATTTTAATGCCTTTTATTTCCTGAAATAACAGTGTGTATTTAGGCATCTCTGAAAGGGCTATGCCTCCTTGGCAATCACCAGCCTGCCATGGCTCACCAAGGGCCTGCCTGGACTCATGGCAGAAGCCAGGGCTGCTGTTGAGCACTCCAGAAATTCCTCTCTAGCTCCAGATTGTTTGTTTTATTATCTTTGCAGAGCAAGGCATCCAGAAGTCACTTTCTGAAGGGCCCCATACTGAAACCACCAAACACTCCATGGTGCTAAGTGGTGACTCAAACTGGTGTTATTTGTCCCCAGGATGTTTGGGGCAGTCAAGGCACAGTGGCTGGAGTGTCCCTGTGACCTGTGCTCGTGACTTGGAATGGCTTCCAGTGACTTTGTCCTTCTCAGCACAGGGAAGAGGTGGCAGTGCCTCCAAAGTGCTGGGAGAGAAGTGTGACAGTAGCCATGGGTTTCTCATTCCTTTTTTAAATTAGCATTTCACTAATTAGTACTAATTTAGTGAATGAATGCCATGATTAGGACTGGAAGGAAGGTGTTGAGGAGCCTGCTGTGGTTTAGGCCAGGAGCTGCTGTCCTGCAGGGATGGAAGGTGCAGCTCAGGGCTCACGTGCCCAGGTGGGAGGGCAGGCTGCACTCAGAGCCCCAGAGCAGGGTGCTGCAGGCTGCCAGCCCTCTGCTGCAGGCAGGGGGACAGGATGGGCTGATGCTCGTGTAGAGCCTCTTGAGGCTGGCAGAAATCCTCTGCAGAGGAGGAGACTGCTGCTCTCTCTGGTGGGAGGATGGCCTGTGCCATTACCATGAGGCTTTGGACTGAGGTGTCCCCTTGCAAATGAGCAGCGTGCAAGACAGGCACCTTGAGACTGTCACAGCATCTGCAGAGTGTCCAGTGATATTCATCCTTCCCAGCTTCTGCCTGCTGCCATCAAATCCCTGCACCAAACCTGCCTGTGTCCTTGACACAATCACCGGGGTCCTGCCCAACTCCCAGCAGAGAAATTTAAGTGCAGTAAGCAATTTTGTAATGGTCTCCTCCCATTATCATGCTGCCTGATTAGACAAGAGGGTAAAAACTCTACACAGAAACCTGGACAAATGCTGTCCAAAACATGACCATGGAAACCTGCCCACGTGCTGGGGTGCTGTGGGCACCCAGCAAGGGAGCTGGGCTCTGATGTGGCACCCTGGCCCTGCTGTGTGGGGTGGCAGGAGATACAGCTCCTCCAGTGCCCCTGAATCCAGTCAGTTCCCACTGAGCAAATTTTACTGCTTTCATCACAAAATATCACCACAGCTACGAGCTGCTCAGCTGGTGCTGCACGTATCTCACGGATGCTGTAAAGTCCAATTCCATTAAGAAATTGTGAGCCCAATAATGGTCCAGAGGAAGCAGCAATTATGTATCTATTGTCTTTTTTTGTATCTATCTGCTGCTTTTTCTGCAGCAGGCATGGCTCCTCGACATTAGGCCTATGGAATCTGCCCATTAATAGTAGTTTTAAATGGTCAAGAGGTTACAGCAATAAGGAATGTTAGCAAAAAATGTCCCTGTGGAGTTTAAACAACCAGTATTTTAGGCAGGGCTTGGTGGGTTACTGTCCCTGCACAAACAACTAGAATGTGAGAGTCTGGGCTGGGAAATACTTAAACTGTTTGGAAAAACTTGTTTTGTGCAGCTTGAGAGTGTCCCTGGAGGCTGTGGCCCGATGCCATGACTCCTGGTAAAGGCTGGGCTGCAGTAACAATGAAGCTTTTATGGGGAAGCTGGAGAACAATCAGAAACTTTTTGGTCCCAAGGGATTATGGGGAGGGGAGTTCCTGGGTTCATGATGTCTGGCACATCATGCACATTTCCACCAGGATTTGGGGGTGTTCTATGGCACGCAAGGTATGCAAATTGCTAAATGTGTTTTCAATTTTGCTGTGTTGTGCTGTCTTTCTTGTGTGATCATTTTGTCTTCAGTGTAGCCAGAAGACAAGATGGGTTTGCAGCACAAGAGGAGAAGGGTGTTTGTCTCACAAGCAGTACTGACCTATGAAGAGCTCGTCTCTGATTCTCCAGCATGCTCCTGTCTGGGTGGCTGCAGGCTATTCACTAATTAAACTTTCTCTAGCACAAAGGGTCCTGAACAGAAAGACATGTCTATGGACCTCCCTACCACAGTGATCAGAGAAGTGTACATGGAAATCCATTATTGCTTTGCAGGCCATAGCAGATGGCAGCAAGAGGTCTGGAAGGTCACTGAAGTGCCCACCCCATCAGTGTCACAGCAGCAGCTCAGATCCCTTCAGACATCACACTGCTGGTGACTGGTTTGAGGGCTTTGTTACAGAAGAGAAGGCATCGACTTCCATTGCTAATGGTGTTAGCTGCTAGAAAAAACAGGGCAGGAAGGACCTTGAAGGCAAGGGAGAAGTTCACCCTGAGGGCTGCACTGCCACTACAGGTCCATTGCAGTGCCTGCTTTGGAAACATTTAACTGACCCAGGGCCCACTGAAGGCTGTGGAATGATGCTGCAGGTTGCAGTGGAGCTGGGGAGGAGCAGTGGCCCAGCTCAGGAGCCTGCAGGGCGGGGCTGGGCCATGCCCTGTGCCCTGCACACACATGCCAGGGCAGCAGAGGGCTGGGCAAACCCTTGTTTGCCTGGGCAGGGCAGCGAAGAGCTTGGAAGTAAATCTCCTTTTTTAGATTACAGAAATGGGGGTACCAAGCTGAGAGTGCCCAAAGATTGTAGGATTCCATGTGTTTTATTGCTGCTCTTGCCTTGCTCTGGACTCCCAGGGAAGTGAAGCAGTGACAAGTGGGCTGCCTTGCTGATTGGGTTCCCCTGCCAGGCTCCCCTTACCCCCATTCTGTGCATCTTCCCCCATCATTTGCTGAGGTTTAACCTCAGGCCTGCTTCCAGTTTGGAAATACTGAATGGCCCTTAATGACAGCAGCACAAACAAAACCCTATAAACGCATGATTTGTTATTTACATGGGGTTAATTACCACATCAAGCATGTTTATTCACTTCTTTAATAAATTCTTGAGACAGGAGCATGTGCTAGCTTGACCAGATTCATCTGTGTATATATTTTTCATGTAGCCATTTTTGCAAATCTGGATTGAAAGAAGCAAGGGATGCCCATTATTTAGGCAATAACTGTGTGCTTTTCTGCCTGAAATGGCATTTACTTCAGATCTGGCACAAAATTAACTTAAAATACTTTTGTTGCCTTTTTTTGTTTGTTTTGTTTTTAAGGAAATGAGTAGATTATAGATGAGTGTTAACTACAGCAGTGTGATCTATTACTCTGACATGCCACAGGAGGAATGTGAGGTCTATGCCTGTTTCTACTAAACCAATAAGACCTGATCATTGTATTCATGGGATCAAAAATCTGCAGAGGCAGATGCTGGTGCAAGCCCAGGCTCTGTGATGTGAATCTGTGCTTCTGTGAGGGTCCTACAAAGTTCATAATTTACTTAAATGTTAAAACCAAGCTAAAAATCAAGCTATTAATTCACATCAATGATGTGAATCTTCAACTTGTTGTCATCAGTCTGATTTGCTGATGGAGAGAGGTGACCAGTGGCCTCTGGTTGTAGGTGATGAATCACCTGAATAACTCTGTGGGACCAGTACTATTAAACACTGATTCAATTGCAGAATATTCACAGGTGGCAAATAGGTTTTCCTCAGCTGTTGACTCCAGCGTGGCTTCAGCCACCTTCTAGGTTTCAGTGGTCACACAGGTAAGGTTGACTGCAGTGTCCCTGATTTCCCAGGAAGGGACTTGCAGTGGCTCAGCACTGTCCTGGATGGGAGCCCTCTGCCATTCCCCAGGAATTCGTGTCAGACAGAACATTTTGTACCACGCAGAAGATTTTGTCACCTCAGGTCGAAGGAAGCTGTTTGTGTTAATGCTTAGAGGTAATGTGAGACAAGGCAAGCTCTTTCCTTTGGAACACACATTGTGCCATTGATGTACACAGTACAGTAAATATAAAAAACAAAGAATCCACTGTGGCATTTACCCTCACTGCAAATGCATTCCCAAAATAGGATTATTTGCAATCAAATAAAATAGTACTGCTTCTAGGCAGAAATCCTGGGTGTTCAGTGAAGTGTGCTCCTCAGGTTTTTTACCATTTATCAACCCCAACACATTCCTCCCCAATTTTTTTTTTTTATGCCTTCCATTAATAGTTAAGAAAAACCTAGGGAAAACAAACACTCTATTCCTGATTGTTTATTCACCAGTCTCTTAGGAACCATAATTACGTCTCCCAGGAATTGTGTTTTATCATACTGTATATCTTAAAGAGCCACTTTAGGTAAAATAACAAGGAGTGCCTTATGAAGGAAAATTGGATTAATTTTAAGACTTTTTTAACCCTCTGAAGAATGGCTCTTTGTTTACTTCTTTAGTGCATGTGGCAACTTGCCCAAGTAAATACTATGCTGCATAAATACCAGAGATTGGTATTTATGATATTACATAAACACTCTGTGAATAATGAGTCATTGTAGCAGTGAAGAAGAACATGGGCAACATACATTGCAGTCAATGCACTATTCCTCATCACAAAATTGAGTGGCACTGAAGCCTTGTAGTATGGAATGGCACTGAGTGGAGAGGAAAAACCTATAGCACTGTTCAGCACATCAGAGTTTACCCCACAAACCAGAAAACAGCCAAAACAGCAATCTGGTGTTTTGGATAAGGAACACAGCAGGTGAGTCACCAGTGTGCAGGGGTGAGGAAGCAGTGGTCAGGTAAATTTTGGGGCTCTTTGGCAGAGGGCTCCTTGCTCTTTATGCTGAGCAGCCCCTGCTGCTGTCACGGGGAGCTGAGCCCTCAGCCTCATCCTCCTGACCCACAGGGGTGCAGCTCTGCCTGGGGATGGTGGTGCCAGTTTTTCACCCACAGAGCCACCTTTCACATCTCTGGAGTCTTAGTTCCTCCAGATATAGTTTCATTAAATATTTACCTGCACTTCAGCAGCGTTCTGTGTGTGCAAGGATTTGTGTGGACAGAAGTGTCACCGTGCCACACTTTGCACTGCTGCCAAATGATCTGGCTCCTCTGCTGCATGGGGTTCATGCCTCAAAAATCAAAACCCTAAAGGGAAGATGTGTATGCCAGATCTTCTCTTTTAAAACTAGCAGGGTATTAACCAAGTTTATTTTTCAAATCCATGTTGTAGTGTGTCTCAGGGAAAAAAATAAAAGGCAAACACTAAAATCCTCAAAGGTCTACTAAGCCCCCCCCTTTCAAAAGGATGATAAAAATTGCCACCCATAATAAAGCACAAGCCTAAAAGCATGCTTTTAAAAAATTTTCCTCCTTCCCTGGAGCAGTCACAGCCCTTGAGGAACAGCAGAGAGCTCCCAAAGGCAGAACACATCCACAGAGAAGGTGTTGATCCTCCCAAGATCTGAAAGTTTGGGGGTGCACTCTGCTGGGTGCCCCTCCCTCCCTGAGTGTGGGTTTGCACACTGTGAAGGAGGGGTGGCTCCTTGTGTTTGCTGTGGTTTGCTGCCAATAATAGGCATTTCCTAGGTGTGAATAAAGGGATGAATTGGGAATAACCCTGGTCCCCCTGCCCTCCCACCTAGCATTGGATATCCCCAGTGGCCTGGCAAAGTTCATGGGTTTATGGAAACCTCTGGGTTACTGCATGGTTAGTAGCTGTTTATTGTGGTTATTAAACCAAACCTTATTCCTCTCTTTTTTTCCTGGTTTTACTTCTTTAGTCAAACACACTGGGTTAAATAGAGCTGTGCTCTGATGTGGTTCTGGGTGCCACGTGCTGCTCCATCTCACACACAAACCCTTACCAGATGGCTGGAACAGTCACTGGCTTGTTTTCCCTTGTGCTTTACAGATTTGCACGAAATAGGAGGTGACCCAGGTGATGGGAGAATAGAAGGCTGCTGGTCTGCAAGGAGTAATGTTAGAGGATGTGTTCTAGGGCAGGACCCAAATGCATGGCAGGATTTGACATGGCACTGCTGGCAGGGCTGGGAAGGGCTGGGATGCCCTCTGTGCCATGCTGGATGAGAGAGGATTTATGCCTGGGACACCTGCAGACAGCTGCCTGAAGCAGTGCAGGTCCAGGCAGAAAGTTACACCTCAAGGTCTGTATTTCCCATTTTCCAGAAAAAAATGAAGCAGTAATGTATACTGGCAAAGTTGAGACAACAAGAAATGTGGTCAAATTTCAGATTCAATCACAGTTCAATTTTGTATTTTAGCATTATTAAATCAGCATCACTGCCCAAAGCCTTCAGTTTCGTGGTGTATGATGCTCTTTAAACACATATTGGGATATTGTCAAGACATCTCCCCTTTGTTTGGATTTTGAAGCCATGTCTTAACTAGAAGTTATCTCAAAACATACATTGAGACCTGTCCCAGGCAACTTATGTCTGAATTCTTTCCTCATGTTGCTTGTGGTCTCCTATTGTCAGTTCCTGGGTTCTGGGTGATGAGGTGGCAGGCTGAGGTCAGCACCAAATCCTGACAACAAGCAAGGCCCATGCAAGCCCAGAGAAATCAGTGGAAGGCCTGGGTGGACAGCAGTCATTTTGACTCAGGTCCAGAGATACTGGGAAAATAACAAAGGGGGCAGAAAAAAACGGTTTGGTCAACTTTGGGGGGTTATTCCTCCTGTCTTTTAAAAGGAATAAGAATGTGGCCTTTGTTACAGATCTGTCTGAGAAGCTGCTTGTGCTGCCATCAGCTGTGTCTCAGCACTGAGCCTGTGTGACGGAGGCAGAGTTTACAAGGCTGAAATTTCTTTTTCACTACAGGGAGCTGTGAGTCACCAATCTGCTCTCTAAGGTGCTCCTCTGCCTGCCATGGAAGCATTCACACCCTTAGCAGAAGCATGGGGGTCACAAAGAATGATAGCACTGCTCAAGTTGGTCATTCATTCATTGAAATGTATGCTGCTTCCACACCTCTGGTTGGTTTGTAACGTTTATTCTGCTCTGTCTTGTTCTTTAGTTTGGCACAAAAGGATGCAGACACCATCTCACTGACAATTGCTTTGCAAACACAGCCCTCTGTGGTACCAACAGAAGAGGAAATCAGGCAAGAGCTTTTCATTATTTCATTATTTCTGCATGAGTGAGCTGCACACCCAGGATCTCAGCACTCACTTTACCTGGAGAAATGCACATAAAAATACTGTTCCAGACAAAATGAATCTATGTGGGCCTAGTCCACAGGCAGAACTGACAGTTCATTTTGGATTTTAACCTTTCCACAAATTCAGCTGTCTAAACAAGGCCACTGTGTTTTGGCTCCTTGTCCCAGCTGTTGCTGCAGGAGTGAGTATCCCTGTGACTGCAGAGCAGAGAGCAGGATGGTGCAAACTCAGCATATAACATTTGATGAAGTGGCTTAGAAGAGGATCTCAAAACTTGAAGAAGGTATCATGGCTCCTCAGTGGTCCTGCTTCCTTCTGCCACTCCCCACAGGTGCAAACCAAGCAAATTCTGTCTTCCATTTTCACCTGTTGTTGTTTGTACAACAACTGGCATTTTCCAGACATCTTTTCTGTTATTTTTCAAGGATCTTTTCTGATATTTTACTTTATTTTGAAAACAAAAAAGATAAATAAATTGCAAACCAGACATGGTTAAGTGTTAACCAAAATTGTCTCACAGGTGGGAAGTTGGCATCCAGTTACCAAAGCAAGAGACTTGTCTCTTTTCTTGGCCAGTTCAATATCAAATTTTGGGGATCCTTTGAAATATAATTGCTGTATGGAAAAGAATGTGCCTCTCCTGTATCTCAGCTATGCTGAGGGGTAAGATGGTTCATATTAAGGATTTTCTTACTCCATAAATAATGTTTGTTTAAAAATATTTAAAGATTCTCACCTTAAAATTATGCATGGACCACATCCACAAGTATATGACATTAAGACAAGATGTATAACTATGGATGCATTTAGGGAACAAAGCACAATTATTTAATTGAATTTTGTACAGTTCTGCGTAGAGTTAAACCTCATTAAAATGAAAAAGTGCATTTTAATTCTACATTTCATTAAATCACCAGCAAGGCACAGTCTGCCAGCACCTGAGGAGCTGAGAACTCCCCCAGACAGAAAGTGGTGGCTGCAGAGGAGTGCTGGTAAGTCAGAGGGCTCTGAGGTGGCTCTGTGCACATGGGCCCACATCAGATGTATGGGAACTGCATCCTCCTGCAGCCACAGGGCAGGAGTGTCACCCTGCCTGCCACCCACGTCCTGACAGCAGGAGGGGCAGGGCTGGGTCACCATTCAGGTTCTGCAGTGGCACCATCCCCTTGTCACCTGCCCAGCTGGGACAGGAGCCACTGATCCAGCAGCACTCCCTGCTCTGCCTGGCCCTGCTCTCCCTGCTCTGGGGCACCCAGCAGCCCTGGCACCCCATCCATTCTCATCCCCCACAGCTCACTGAGAACATCTGGCCTTGCCTTTGCACCTCTGGGAGCTCTTGGCTCCTTTTCTTTCAGCCAGATATCTGCTTTGACATTGGGATCAAAATGCCCCAGCAGATGAAAGAAAAATGCACATGAGAATCTCACTGAGAGTAGGCAGACTGGTGATTATGTTATATTTATATATTTCACTTTTCTTGGTATTCCTTCCAATTACTGGTAGGACTGTGGTAGGACTGTGTTCTTGAATTTCTAAACAGAAATATGCTGAAAAAATCACTATTTCCCCCAACAGTACTAAATAAAAAAGGTACTCAGCTGCTTGGTAGCTGTGCAAGAAATGTAGTGTCAGAGATGTGTAAGAGCAGCCACAGGTAATAAACTGCATAATAATCTGGATTATAAACTACAGCAATGTCCTGGATAGTCAATAGAGTTGATTTTGCTGAAAATGCTGGAATCTCCAGCCTTTGGACAGTAGTCAGATGGTTCATCATGCAATGCCACAAGTATCAGTGCATTTAAGGAGAACATACTTAGTGTACTCAGGTGTATTATTCACGGAATATTTTCTACAAAATCAGTAGTTTTTTCTAGGAAAAAAAAATCTCAGTGTTCTTGTCAGGTACCTCCAAGTGAATCACCAGTCATTCTTGCTCACTGACGAGGTCAACTGATTTTTCCCCTATCACCAAATGCTTTAAATTCCACCTGTGGTGTGAAGAAAACAGGCAGTGTATGTGTTTCATTTTCATCAGTGTGCTAATAAAGATTCTGCAATTGGATCTTATCTGAAAAGATGATTAATTGCATTGCTGCACGAGTGTAGATAGAATTCAGGTCCATCTCCCATCCCTGTGGCTCTCCATGCAGTGAAGATTTTTTGGTTGGTTTGTTTGTAAAAAGTGTGCATCCTGAAACTGGATCTGTTGATCATCTTCCATTTTCTACCACTTCTATAACCTTAACTACATTTTTGAAGAAACCTGAGATCAGCCTCATTGATGATATGACATGATATGAGTCAGAGACGTGTCAGAGGCTGGAAGGGTGATAGCTGCTCTCCTGCAACCACAGGCACTCAGCTAGGATTATTTATGTGCCATCATTAATGGAACATGCTCAGACTTGAAGGACTGGTGCTGACCTTCCCTTGCTGGCTAATCATTTATACACTCCTTGTTTTGAGTGCTCCACCTTAAGGTTTCTCATGACTCACTTTCTCTCTGCAGCGAGCAAATGAATGCTGGAGGCCACTGTACACTTCCAGGTGTGTAACCTGTCCCTCAAACAGCAGAAGCTCTGCAGGCAGCAGAGCTGTGGGCTCAGAGAAGCAGGACCCAGAGAGCTGAGGGGATGGTGCACTTCTGGCTGTTTCAGGCTCCTCTTGGTGAAGGCCAACCCAATGCTCCCACAGGTGCTGTGAGATAGGGATAAAGTTCCTCTGCCTTTTGGAGAAGGGAGTTTGCACATTTATAGTTCATCCTCCAAAGAGGGAACCCCAAATGTTCAGATAGACTACATAGGCCATAGCCCAAGGTTTATTGAAGCAAAATGAAACCTGATTATATCTCATAGGGATGTGTATGTATAATATAAACCATATATGACATGTATAATATCTACAGTATAATATACAATTTGTTATGGTATGTTTGCAATTCCACCTCAGCTCTGCATTAGGTGGATATATATGCATGTATACCCATCTATCCATATGTATGTGTGTGTGTTTGTAAACACACCTCTTTTAAACCATTTTTGTTCATTGCATGTGGCTGAGAGTTCTTCAGGTGACTCACTGAGTGGGCACTGGCAGAAATGTTTCGTGTCTGAAGGGAGCTGTGAATCAAGGAGAGCTGTTTCTGGGCTCTTCACACCAAAAGACTGTGCTGCCAAGGATGCTGCTGGTAACTCTTGTCCTCTTATCCTGGTAACTCTTGTCCTCTAATCCCAGTATCTCTTGTCCTCTAATCCTGGTATCTCTTGTCCTCTCTGCAGTGGCTGCTGCAGTGGGGCTCTCATGCTGACATCCCCACTTCCCTCACACTGCTTTCAGGACAAATAAACACTGAATACTCACAAATGCTTTGAACATACAAAGAGTGTACAAGAGAACATAATAACATGTTATTGAATATAGAATAATGGAAAAGAATCAATATTGCCATTAATAAGACATGCAGCAGTTCACAAACAAGACAATGAGCTTGAGAAACCTCGTGGAAGCAGATCTGAGAGGACATAGGTGCAAGAGTGTGCAAGGAAATTCCATCTTGCCTTTATCCTTCCCCAGGAAGCATTGCAGGGAAGCAAAGGGTGGGAAGGCTCCCCCCAAAGAGAGCTTATCTGCCTGCAGCAGGGTTTGTTTGGCTGTCAGGTCAGAAGCAGAGGGAAGGGAGGAACATCTTTTGGTTTGTGCTCAGCAGAGGTTGTGGGGCTGGAGCTTAATTCTGAGGGCTTGTGATAGGCCTGGCTGGGTGTGGAACACATCAAAACGTCACTGCAAGGAAGGAGAGAGATGGGATCTGTGCTAGGAGCACTGCTGCCCTCGTGGTCCCGGGTGAGCCACATCCAATGGATGGAGCTGCTCCACAGCAGGCACAGGGGAGCAGTGTGACAAGCAGGGCACCAGGGGCTGGTCCAGTGTCAGGGAGAAACTCAGACTGCAGGGCTGGGATGCAGACAAGGATGTGGCTCTTCTAATTCCTTCCCCGTGTCCCATTGTTCCCTTTCCACACAAAATCTTCCTCTGCCACTCCCAGCTCAGCTTTCCTCCTCTCTTTGGCTTTTTGTCCTTTCTCTGCTGTAGATCCAAGCTCACCAGTACCCACACCCAGTGCAGTGGGGGCTTGCCCATCTTGAGTTAAATTTGCCCTTTTTTTGCTATTTCTCCCTATCTGGGACCCATATGTTGAGCAAAACAATTGTAAATAGGATTAGTTCATAGCTTTGGCAGGGGCAGCAGGAGGCTCCCCAGAAAAGGTTGTGTTTCACAGCAGGGCCCATTCCTTGTGCTGGGGGCTCCCTTTGGTGAGCTGACAGTGTGTGATCCCAGCAAGAAGTGCACACGGAGCCCAGGTCTGGGGTGCCCTCCTGGCAGACAGGAAGGTGCTGGGCAGCCCTGGGGGTCACGAGCAGTCAGACCTTGCCTGCTGGCATGCAAAGGACATGACCTGTCCTGCCATCAGCTCTTAGAGCCAAGCTCTCCCTGGCTTCAGAGGATGCTTTACGTGTGTGTAAGGAACCGTGGCAAGGTCAGGGCTAGATTGCTTCACAGCACCAAAATATGAATTCATGGGTTCAACCTAGAGCAAGGGTTGTGCAACAAAACTAAATGGAATAATATAAAAGCTGAGAACTGGAATGGACTGCAATATTACTGGAGAAAAACACTAAGAGCCTCACAGGAAAATGACACACAGATTAATGCAGTCAAATTAAGCAGAGATATTTTTTTAATTTTAATCACAGACATGACCTTAGAGCTTTCCTTTGCGTGCTAAAGATACCACCTTTGACACTGTGAGGTGCATTGCAGGACTACATCTTTTAATGGAAGTTCCCAGGCAACCTGCCAGTGCTCTGCAAACAGATAAATTTATGGTCTTTCAGGTACAAACAGGTATGATTTGTGGTCTGGAGGAGGATGTGGTTCTTTCCATTCGTCCTAAGCCTTCCAAAGCACACACAAGCAAGGCTCAGCAATGCAACTGTCCCAGGACACTCAAGGTTACTTGTGTACCTTCAGCAAAAATAAGTAAAATTTCCATAAGCACAATCTATTAATCATTCTGCAAAATACTGTGTTGGTTTCACTGGTATAACTCAAGATGTCCAGCAACTGTATGCTTTATTCTTATTTCTACTACTGAATTGGTGCTCTTTTGCTACTTACAATAATTTAAAACTCTGTAAACATGGAAGAGTTTGTAAACTGGGAAAATTCCTCTCTCAAAATTGGAAATGTATATTCCCATACTGATCTTGCACCAAAATAAACAGTGCTCACCCTGGAACTGGTCCTGATTGTAAGTTCTTGTGTTATGCTGAATAAAGCAGTGTCTCCAGATGGTGCAGACAGCCCTGAACTTGCTCTGCTGGCACTGGAGATGGTTGGATGTGCTCCCAGCTGGAGAGCAACACCTATCAGAAACCTCCTTGGGTCTGGCAGGGATGAGCAGAACTGCTCTGTGCTCTGTGACAATGTGACCACGCTCAGGTGTGCAAAGTCAGCTGCCACCCATGTTGTGATAGTAGAAAAATTAAAAATTAAAAATTAAAGCCACATCAAGTCCCAGGTGGGCAGGAATGGGTGTGGCAAAGTGACAAATGCAGTGATTTATAATGAAGCAGTGATTTATAATAAAGCAGTGATTTTGAGCCCTGCTCTTTGACTGTTTTCTGTCAGCTCACACAGGATAATTTGTAGTATGCACACTGAGCCCCCAGCTCATGGCACTCTTGCTCAGGCACTGTAAACAGGGTAAGTTTGGCTACTTTCTAGATTTTCTACCTGTAGTAATAATATAAACTCTCTATGTACCAGGGAGGGACAGAGGAAGATGTGGAAACTGCTTCATGCACAGTCATATTTCTGAAATCTTGTGCTCAGTTATTTCACTACCTGCTTGGTGATATGGCTTTGTTTGCTTCCTCCACTCGAGGATCTTAAAAGGCCTCATAGTAATTCATTGAAGAGCAGTAAATTTTCATTAGTTCAACTGATAGACAAACAAACTGATATTTAAATAAATAAATATATACAGGCCCACAAATATCTGTCTTCATTTTAAAATAACCTGCAACAGAAGCAGCAATTTTCAGTGCTAAATATGGGCTAAGTGCTACTGTGAGTTCAGGGCAATGCTGCAAGCTCCTTTGCTTCTCCTAGGGTACCAGGGAGGCAAACAGTGTCCCATTGCTGCTCCAGAAATGCAGGCTGAAGCACTGAGAGGTGGCTTGGCTCTCTTAAGGTGAGCTGCCAGCTTTGAGAAAAGGAGTTTTTAAAACTAAGGCCATAAAATTACATCTTCCTTCTTGTGGACAGTATTTTCTCAGAAACTGTTTTGATTGCTCTCCTCTACAGCCTTTTTCTGCCTTTGGGATGTTGATGTTGCCATATAGGTGTTTTCAACCTTCCCTGGGAAGTTTAAGTTCTTCTGAAAAGGGAATTAAGTAGGGAAGATTTTCTACAATTTTAAAGATCCAACACTTCAATACCCATCCTCTAAGAAATGCTTTGTGATCCAAAGTATTGTTGTCTGTCACTGCATTGGCAAGTCTTCCTTTGTCAAAGCCTTTCCACTTTTCTCCCTGGGATATTAACTCAGACATAATCATCAGTTAAAACATCTAGAGAGATAAAATTTGCTTCTAAGACTGGGTTGGCTGGAAGGGACATCAAGTTATTTATCTTGCATTTTCAGTGGTATTTTTTTAAGCATTAATAATTATCCAGATTATTGATTTTGCCTCCATTCCAGTAATAAGGACAAAATTTGGACCTGTTTGACAGTGATCTTGGAAGAACAAGAATGAGATGTCTTTTTTCCTGTGTAGGATTCATTCTCAATTCACTGTTATTCCCAGACAATGTCTTCATCTGGCTGTTTGCCCTCTTCTCCCTGGCTGTATGTTGTTAACCTAAAGATGGTTTGAGATGATTACAAAGTGGCTCAAACTTTACCCTCCTCAAGGTGAGTTAATGGAGGTATAAATGACACTTTTTCCAGCTTTCTTGACAGAAGTGCTGCTTGCCATTACCACAGCTGATTGTGTCCTTAAACCAAAGCATTTCCAGAGTCTGATTCCTCCAAGCTCTCCAAGCCACACCTGTGAGGGCTGAGGCTGCTGCTTGTTGATGAAAAGCAAATACCAAGCTGATGAAAAGCTACCAGTCATTATTCCTCTGCAGAGATTCACCAGAAGTCAGATGGGTCTCCATGGGCCCAAAAAACAAGAGTTTTGTGCAGGTGTGTGGCTTGGCAACAGCCACACATCAGAGGACTGGGCCCCTCTTTCTAGCACATGGGGTGCCGTTTTAATTCATGGCACACTTGAAGTTACAGCCAAGAGGAGGTTTTTGAGTGGTTACATGCATTTTAGAAATATGGGTTTCAAATTGCTATTTTTTTATTTCCTGTCATGGACAAGTCCTAAAGAACAGGTAGGACCCTTCACAGTCCCTGCCCTCTCTGAGCACACAGAACACTAACGTGGCAGGATCAAGCCTGGGTGACACATGGCACTGTCACTGTCAGTGTACAGTGTCCAGCAATGGCTGTTACTTGCAAAACAAGCTTTTTGTACTCTGGATTTTCTCCTTGGCAGGTAAGTTAAAGTAATTGTGGATGTAGGTGTACAGCTGATTTCTGCATAAGGAAAGAACACGCAGGATCTGCTGCAGGCAGGAGCTGCTCTGTCAGTGCTGCTGCCCCGTGCAGCCAGGGCAGGATCACTGGCAGACTGGCACAGCTCCCCTCAGCCCCACACTGGTGGAGCTGGCTGGGTGCCCTGTGCCAACCCCTTCAGCTCCTTCAATTCCCTTCAGCTCCTTCAATTCCCTTCAGCCACTTCAATTCCCTTCAGGCCCTTCAATTCCCTTCAGCCACTGCCAGATCCCTTGCAGAGCCAGTGTTTTCCTGGTATCACGACAAGAACCCTTGGGAAGGGGATCCTGCAGCTCCCAGCAATCCTCTCTGCCAGTCCAGGCATCCCTTGGCTGCTGGGCCGTTGCTGGAGCAGTGACTCAGGGGCAGGGAGCCCTGCAAGGGCCCTGGCAAAGCCTGTCCTGCACCGCTGCCTCCAGACTCTGCCTCTGCCCAGCTCACCCTTCCTGCCGCCTTCCCCCCAGGGTCCTAACTCCCAACTTTGTTGCTCTATAAACATAATAACAATAATTATTCTTTCATTGGACACATAGCCATCTTCTTTGTTTGCAGGCTTAGATAAATATCGTTCAAATCATGGAGTCTGATTTGTGAGTCAGGACGATGGCAGCCCTCCAAAACCTCCTGCCCATGGAGTGTGTTTGTGTGAGAGGGAGAGAGAGTTTCACTGTATGAAGAGTAAGAAACTGGAAGCCAAGTGAATTAAATACAAAGCAGATAATTATGTGTAATTCATTTACTGACTAATGATTGCACCTTGGTATGGAGGTTCATGAATTCATTTAACTCTGCAAGGTTCTCAATCTCCCTGCTACAAGATAAGAGCTGGCTGACTTGTTAACAGACCAGTGTTTGCATTAGTGTTATGATGAGATTCTGCCTTTTTGGCTCATTTTGTGTTTTATCTCATGGCCATTCACTTTTCCTGGGTTCATCTGGTGTCTCTTTGACAGTTCCAATTGCCCAGTGCTGGTCAAGGCTGGGTGTCACTGCAGACTGAAGACATCATCTGCTCCTCAAAGCACTTAGACCTGGTTCTCCCCTCCCATCTGCTGCAGCCAAAACTTGCCATGGAGACTGTGACTGTAGCAGGGAAGCAGCAGGTCACAGCCCCTTTTCCCCACTCTGGGGCACCCAGCAAACTGGCACTCTTTGTCACCCAGCTGCCACCGCAGCCCGATGCCATCAGCACCTTCCAGCAGAACACCAGCAGGCAGCACCAACCTCCACCTAGGAGCACCAGGTGGATTTTGGGTTGAAGACAAGAAGAAAAAGCCTTTGAATGGGTGAAAAAGCTTGTGCTAACCCAGTAAAACCAGCAGCAGTGTCTCAGAGTTGATGTCATTCTCAGACCGCAGCCGGTGTGACGCCACTCACGCCTGGCACTGGCAGACCCCGGTGTCCTGGCAGGCAGGGCCTGGGCACTGCATCTGCAGTTTCAGGGTGGAGGTGTGAGCCATGCCAGGCAAAGCCCCGTGCCTGAGGGCTCTCCCAGTGCTGCCAAGCAGCAGAGGTGCTACCCAAGGTGACATTTGTACCAGGTGCAGAAACAGAAGAGCTTTTGCAGTTGTGCTCTCCATGCAATCGCTGGATGTATGTGATGCCCCTCTCCCACCCTCCCTTCCATACACTCAGTTAATTGCTCAGGACCTCTGTGATGATGGCTTGTCAATCAACAGACATTTGACTGGGCCAGCATGTAACTGGGAACCATTATTTTATCAGGCAGTTTAAGCACAGGGTACATGAGAGGTAAATGCACAGCATTTGTGCACGAGGCTACATCTGCAGGCACTGGAAGATTGTGCTTCTCTATGAGATGCACTTAAAAGAATGAATTTGGGACGGGAAAAAACCAGGAATGACATATCCTCAAGGGAATAATAAGGGAAAGGGGAAGTTATTTGGTAGTTTGAATAGAGCCTATTTAATAAATCATGACATGATTACACTGAAGGAGGAAAACCCAGTAAGGTTTTTGCATACACTTCCTATCACTACTTGCCATTGTGTGTGCTGAAGTGTCCCACAGTGAAGCTGAGCAGTGTGGGATGTCAGTGCCATTGCTGCAGGACTGCAGGTGCCTCCTTGCAGCTGCCTCCCACTCGGGGCAGGAGCTCTCTCACAGCCACCCCTGCAGCTGCTGGCCCTGGCCTTGCAGCCCTCCTGGCCACTGACACAGGGGCTGCTTTCCACATCCAAAACAGCAGCAACTAAGCAAAGTAACCCTCTGCTCTGCTGCTTCTGATTTGAGCAATTTGTAATGGGAAAAGCCAAAACCAGCTCGTCTCGTTGACATGAGTATTCCCATTGACTAAAAGGCAGTCACCATCTCTTTAATTTTGAGCCTGTGCAATCTTTTCTGATGCAGATCTGGCAAGCCAGGACAGATTTCAGTCCGTGAGATACTTGCAGTGTGATAGTATTTTACCTGTAGGTGGATCTTCATTTCAGATACTGAGATGCAGAGCCAATGAGCCTGATTCACTGCTGTGTTACTCCAGTTTTGCAGTGGAATAACACCACTGAATCATCAGCAAAGCTGAAATAACAAATGATAAAATGGGAGCATTGTGTCAAAGTTTGCAGCAAGTGCATAGAAGTGACTAGCTCCTTCTTGCAGAACCATTAACTTATACAGACTTTTTTCAGTTTGAAATGTATCAAAATATGACAATGCGCCGAGGCTAAAGTTTTACATGTCAAAAAAAAATTTAATTTAATATAACAGCTAGAGTGGGAATCCCTCAGTATCTCTATGTAGTAAGTAATATTTTCTTTTCATTCAGAAAAAGAGGACTTTTGAGAAGAATCCTTAAACAGCTTCTAAGAAAATGCAAGTTTAGATGCAGTTAATTTCTATGCACCAGCTGGGCACCATGTAAAACTTAGAAATAGGACAAGCTGAAAAGACAGTCCTGGTTTTCGGTTTTGTTTTATTTTGGTTTTTTAAAAATTTTATTTATGAAAACATTCATTGAGCAGTTGAAAACAACTGAGTAATTGTGAGGTTTTTGCAAGTAATGGTCTGGAAAAGCCAACTGAAGGTAGTAGGCAAGCTTGCAATTAGTATTTCTAATTACAAAGTGCATACATAAAACAATGTAACATCATAAGTAAAGGCCAAATGTAAATGATGCAATAGGAACAGTAGAACATCATATGAAGATGGACAAAAAAGCCAGCAAGTGAAATACCTGTAAATTATCTATATTTTTCTAGTTATAGCAACAACAAGGACAACAGATAAAGAATAGTGGTGCTTTGTTTTACTTTATGCAACATTTACAGTATTTCTGTCTCAGTGCTGCCTGATGCTCCTGCCTGTGCTGTGGAGCAGAGTCTGCCTTGGGCAGTGTCAGAGGCAGTCCTGACAGGCACTGATGGTGGGGCTGGTGTGGAGCCCGTGGCTCGAGCAGCAGGCTCAGATGAGCTCTGTCCTTTCCCTTCTCAGGGCTCGAGGCCACCAAGGAAAGCAGCTTCCAAAGGCACAGAGTGAGCCTGACCCTGCGTGAGCCAGCTTCGTGTCAAATTCCAGCCGTGGAGCTCGAACAGGGAGCTGCAGAGCTGCAGGGGGTTGTGCTCAGGGGCCTGTGGTGTGTTCAGGTACACCCTAAGCTTTGCCAGCCTGTGAAATGCTTTCTGTAGCACACGGGCAAGGGGGAATTCCAGGGCTGTGGAGCATCCCCACTGCAGCACTCCTGTGGCTGACACAGCAGGAGTACGTGCTGCGCTCCTCACAGAGCTGCTCTCCAAATAAAGCCCTGCATGCAACTAGAGAAGGTGAAGAGACAATACCTTAGGGAGATGTTTTTATTTATTCTCCTTAGGTGCATATATGGCAATCACCCATGCAGCATGATCCAGGATGTTGAAAACCATTTCATTATGTTCTATAAATAAAGGACTGATGTGGTTCAATTGTATCAATTATGCAATTCTTCTAAGTGGTGTAGTCAAGGGTAAATTCAGGCAAAGGGCACTCCCTTTGTAGCTACTTCTGCTCTGTGCACTTCTAGTATTTACCTGCTCCTCATATACCACAGACAGATGAATCTACCCACTATTATTTACCACTATACCACTGACTCCTCTTTGGCCAGGAGCTCTTCCTATGCACAGATGACACAATGAAATAGAAAATGGAAGTCAAGACACTGCTGTCTGTTGTGCAAGATATGTGGCTATACAGTAATTTTGAGCAAAGCATTGGGTTTAAACAATGTTTAAACTGACACCATTATTATGCAATATTGTTAATTATGGCTAGGGGAGTATTTGAGGTTAGTTGGTGCTACCTGTGTCCATTTTATAATTATACCAAGAAAAGAATGACTAATTTGTGCCCAAGCTAATTGTATCCATTTGATTTTATCCCTCCTCTTCACCACTGTAAGTCACTTGCATTCTGAGGTGTAAGGTTTTTTGAGGGGTTTGGGTGCATTTGAGCTAAATACAATGGAGCTGGGCACTGACTGGGCAGCTGCAGGTCCAACAGCAGCACTAACAACAGCAGTAATAAATACAGCTAGTCCAAGTGATAAGTACACAATAAATGTCACTGTTTTCCTGTCACTGTTACAGTCACCTGCAAGAGGTTTGTCCTTATCTGCTCCTGGGCTGTGTGTTCTGGGATGTGCTTGAGCAGGCAGATGATGAAGGTCTGCAGCACAGCATGCTGCTGTCCTCCTGGTGTGACAGCATGCTGTCCTCCTGGTGACAGCTCCCAGGAGCAGCTGGGGAGCAGGAACAGCCCTGCACAGCTGCACAGGGGTGCCAGCCCTCCTGCTGACTGTGCTGCAGGTTCAGCATTCAAGGCATGCACAGGACAGCTCAGCTGCCCCAGCTGATGGAGACGTGCATCCTGAAGTGCAGCCACCCTCCTGCTCTAACAAACACAACACAAATCTAACAAACACAAATCTAGCAAAGCACATCCTGCCATGGGCCCCAGCCTGGGCCAGTGGCTGTGGTGCAAACGTGACATCGTGCCATGTAAGCTGCCTCATTTGAATGTTACCTCTCAGTGTCAGGAAAAAACAAAACTAACAAAGAAACAACTCCTCCAAACCTAACAAAAAAACCACCCAAAAGACCCACAAAACCCCCACAAAATCTAAACCAAAAAAAAGCCCAAAAAACACACCAAAACCAAACCAAAGGAAAAAAAAAAACATCCCCCAGTGTCAATGGATTTAGCCCAGAAAGTAATTTGGTAGCTCATGGTCTTGTTTGCCTATGACAAAAGGCTGTAGTCTGCCGTGGATGGCACTTACGTAAAATAGAACTGCCTGCAAGGCCTGAATGCTGTAATTAACAGGCAGTTTTAGAAATTATTGGCTAATGCTATTTAATAGAAATATTGCCAACTATTGTTGTAAAAACTTGGTTTGCTCCTTTGGTATTAATATAAAATGACTCAATGTGGCTTCATTGGGAAAACATACCTTTGCCTGCTACAGATCATTACCTCCATTTTCACACTGGTTAAACATCTCAGTGCAAATTTTGGAGTTTAAAGGTTTCATTTCTCAAAACTAACTAGAGGGTCACCAGCCTACTGAGCAACTGCAGTGCTGGTGACATAACCTGGCCCTTCCTTGTAACATGGCATCACTGCCCAGGCCTGCTGCCATGGCAGCCAAGGCAGCTGGTGCCACTGCTGGTGTTAAAGCAAGTTTAAAGGGTTTTGTATCAGGAAATACACTCCTGTAAGCCTCAGCAGCATTTCCCTTGCACTGTGTACAGGATCAGTCAGAGAATTCATGTTAATAAAGTCTCTGGGTCACACTGGAGAGCACAGGTAACTCATGTGATGTAGCTGTTCTATCACCTAAGAACATTTTCACTTATTTCACTTCAGTTGCAAAAGTGACTAAAAGGTTATTTCTCAAACCTTGTCACCCAGGAGGTATCAGCTGAAATGTTTCTGTTTGATTGCTAAAGAGTAGAAAACAACAAATTAATATTGGCAAATTTTAGATGAGGCATGGTGTGAATGTTGCACACCTCAGCCTAATGCCCACCTTCATTTCAAGGAAAGCAGAAACCAGACTTGCAGACACATTAATTGCCTCCTGGTTTGAGAGTTCCCACTCACCTGTTTGGAAATGAGCTCCAGAATCTCCCTGCTTTCTATTTACTGCACCAAGAGCCAGTAACCTCATAGTGCTTCTAACCAGTTGTTAATTGCACCCCTAGCACAGCATTTTATGACACCCTTTAATGTATAGATTTAAAAGAAAAGTCAGTCCCTACAGAGATTGACCTTCCTGATACATGAAGAGGAGCAAAGTTCTCTCCCTGTTCAGCTGGCAGTGGCACAAAGGTGACCCTGCCTGTGTTTGGGACAGCTGGAGCGTGGGTGTGACTCACCAAACCAGGGTCACCTCCCTCAGCTGCAGCATCTCCAGGGCAGGGCCTGGGCATGTCAAACAAAGCAGAGCACCCAAAGTCCAGCTCCTGGCTGCACCCCCTGGCAGTTTGAGCACAGGCTGTGCATCCTTTCTGGGGCAGGAGCCACGGCCCTCACCCTGCTCCTGAGGGTGGGCACTTCATGGCACACGGGCACTGGGGTCAACACCTTCTGGGCAAGCAAGACAGGGACACCGGCAGCACCAGGGGGGTTTGGGCACCCCATCCCTGTGGCTCTCAGAAGCACTAACCACAGCAAGCTCTGGGGAGCCCTGCAGAGCCAGGCCATGACCCAAGGCTGTGCAGCTGAAGCTCTGGCTGGCCCTGTCTGCAGCTGCACTGCTCTGGGGCACAGGAGCTCCCAGCTCCCTCCTGCAGACCCACACACCTGCCTGGTCTCAGTGGGGAGCAGAGCAGTAAGGCACAGAAAGGCACCCCAAAACACTGGCAGGGCTGGAGGCTGGGTAGTCCTGGTGCCAGGGTCAGAAGCTGCTGCTGCTGCTGCAAACATTCCAGCCTGTGGATGGCTGGCACTGGCCTGATCCCTGCCTGGTGTGCAGCATCCCTTAGGTGACATGTCACATACCTGTACCACATGACACTGGTACTACAGTGCTTATAGAGGCTGTGGAGCTTGTACATTAATATATTGAGTGAATTGATTTCACCTTCCATTCCTTCTCTTTTCCCTCCGTTGATCTGCATATTAAACAACAGTGTACCCCTTGCCCAGGCCCCAGATATCCCTGTATCAGGAGAATCCTTGTCCACTGGCTAGAAACAGTGATGTTCATGTATCTTCTCTTTTGCAGTGATACTCCATCCTCCCACATGTCTTTCTGCCATGGTAACTGCAGTCAGCCATCCCCTAGGACCTACACTGACTCTGATCCCAGCTCACTGATGAGCATACATAAAACCAGACCTTGCTAAAGAGCTTGCTGCTGCTGCTCCACGGTGTGTTTGCAAGCTCCTTTGGATTCTATATCTGATCCCTAATGTGAGCCTAGTTCCTGGGTGAGGACTGGGGTTTAGCATTTGCTCTGCAGAGCAGGTCGCCCATCACAGCTCTCAGCACCACAGCTCTGAACCAGGGCAAGAGGAGGCTGCCCCTGCTCCTGAGGAAGTGTTTGGGAACATCCCCGCTGTGGAGATGGGCTCCACAGAACCCGAGCCCACCCAGAGGGCTCCCGTGAGCCCTTCTGCAGACTGTGCTGTGGGGAGCAGCCAGCTGAAAGTCTGAAGGTTCACCAGGGCCCCTTGCCTGCCCCTCCAGCCCTCCCACCCCAGGCACAGCTGGGCTGGGGCCCTCCCTACACGCTTGGCCTTGCTTCTGGTAAAAATTTGCCACTTCATAGTAACAACCCCCTGGGATGGTGGAAGATGCTGAGCACCCACAGAGCTTGGTGTGGGACACCGGTGCCAGAGAGGTCTCAAAAGGTGAAGGGAGGAAAAGTTGCCTGTTGCTGGTACTGTAATGGCTCAGCACTGAGGCCATGAGGAAAAGGAAGTGTGCTGGATGTTTTGTTTTGCTTGTGTGTAAACTGTACAGTTAGAATATGAATAAACATATTTTGTCAATTTTATTAACTTTTTGATATAAAAATAAATAACCTTAAACAAAGAAGGAGTGGAGACCTGCCAAGCCAGACTGGTTCAATAGGAACTGCACTTACAAGGGAATCATTTTGTCACAAAGATAAGGGGATGGAATTAAAAGCTTTCAGGATGGCAAGCCCCTACAGCAGGAGCTGTGTTACACAAGAGGCTCTAGAATTTAAAAGGAGACTCTTCAAAAAGGAAAGGAAAAACAGAAAACACTATAAATTTTTTGCCACCAGAACAGCTTTCTAGCTTAATGGGAAGGCTGCATGCAAACAGCTGCTGAGAAACAGAAGTGTGACAGGGTAACAGCAATTAGGAACATTTTAATGATCATTTAAAAAATCACAAGGAAATTATACTGAGTATTAAGTAACTGAATACAAAACAGACATCAAGAAATCATACTTTTACTTTGCAATTAATGTTAGCAGTGGGTTCTAGGCTTACCACTCTGATGCCAATATGGGAACTTCCAGTAGGCAGCAACGCATAATTACTGCTGGGTGGGGATGAATCAACCACTTTCTGTCAAGAAGCAAAGGAGAGACCCTCAGACCATCTGCCAAAGGTGGGTGGGTGGGTGGGTGAATAAGAGTGTTACTTTCTTGCTAGACTCCAATCAGGGCACCACACCTTTTGATTGTATCTCTGTAATAAGCAAACAACGCTAAATGGTGTT
The DNA here is from genome assembly GCF_036417665.1 of Passer domesticus. NCBI lineage: Eukaryota > Metazoa > Chordata > Aves > Passeriformes > Passeridae > Passer > Passer domesticus. The sequence continues at coordinate 18,109,570 of NC_087485.1, forward strand.
GTGTCACTCCAGGAGGGTGACCCAGCAAATCAGGTTTCACTGAAGCAGGAGCACTGCAGCGTGCAGGTGCTCACACTTCCCTCGGGACCCTGGAGGCCTCAGCCCACCATGCAGAGCAGTTTAAGCTGTGTCTCCTTCATTATCAATGCACATGGCTCCAAGCAGCACTGTCACTACACTAACATCCTTTCTGCTTTTCTGTGCATCACTCTTAGAAGTTTTCTAATGTGCTGGTAAGGAGATTACAGGTTCAAGTCCATCACAGAATTACCATCACATTAGCACAGATACAACAAATGATGACAGAATTATGTCTGTTTCTTCCAATCAGCAAGACATGCCCGATGCTGCCTGCCTGAGTGCTCCTACAGAGTCCCTACCAGCCACTGCTGGGCTGCCTCTTTCCTCAAGTGCCAGTTCCTCAATTCCATGGCCCAGTTTCAGTCACAAAGGATGTGCCTGCTCTGCTGAGGCTTTCTGGCTGTGAAGGCCCCATGGGTCCCCAGCTGTGAGGCTGCACTGAGCAGTGTGTCAGGAGTTTTGTTTTCCACAGCAAAGGGGCTGTCACAGCCCTGCCTTGGCTGGGAGCAGGAACAAGTCTCAAGCCAGCTTGGCACAGCAATGTTTGTCCTGCTTGGCTCCACAACCAGACCTGGTGGCTGTTCAACCATTCTCTTTCTTACCTTCCACAGCAGTACCACTGACCTCAGTCCTGTTCAGACACCTGTGAACCAAAGTTATAACTGGTGAAACTCAGCTGTTGTCTCTGAATTCAAACCACTACAGGCCATTGTGCAAACGTGGTTTTTGGCAAATGCCTGGCCCTCCCTGCTCACTGAACTACTCATGCTCTCTAGAAAGGACCATGCCTATCCCTAACACCTTACCCTTTTTTCCTGTTTATTTTTTCCTTTTACTCCAAGTATTTGAGTCTTTGCCAGGGCCAGGACCTGGCACCACCACACTGTGTGTCCAGTGGCCTGGTAGCCTCATTCCCCTGCTCTTCCCATCTCTTCCTTGTAGGGCTCCTGCTCTGAAGTAACACAAAGACCACAGCAACAATGGCAGGCAGATTGCCACTGGTGGTGGGCTGGGAAGGAAGGGAGTCCCAACAGAGGGGAAATAGAAGTGTCCTGCTTAGGTTGCTTCTGGGTTTGGCCTGCTCAGCCACTCCCTGACAAAAATTTCCCCCACCAGCAGCACAGGCTCTTGCTGAAGATCTCATGAATTCAACACATGTAAGCAACCTGCTTGTCCTGAAAGGGATTAGCCAAAGCAAAGATGAAGATGTCTTACCTACATTTATCCTGGGAATGTTATGGAGCAAATCCACAAAGGAGCCATGTCCAGACACAAGAAGGTAGCTAGTAACAGGAGTATGTATCCAACAGAGACAAATTGCACCTGCCTGTGGTTGTCACCTGTACTGGAATGATGTGCTCAATGGACAAGGTGGGGGAAGCAGTGGATGTCTCTTATTTTGTTTTAGCTTGGTCTTTGGCATTGCCTTCCACATGGGCCAATCCAGGATGGCATTGCCTGAATGGATGCACCACAACCTGGCTGAAAAAGGCTCACACCTATCCTGTAAGGCTTGAAGGATAATAATGGTCAAAAACTAGACATTTAACTGGTATGAACAGATGGTGTTCTTCAAGTGACAACACTATGGCCAGACTTCACCAGCAGTCTGGATGACAGAAAATAAGCTGGATGACAGAAAATAATGGTTCCTCAGCAATGTGTGCAGGACACTCAACTGAGGTTCTGTGCCATTATGCTGGAGGACAAGGCAGCCATTCAGGGGGTCTTCCACAACCTGGAAGACAAGCGTGAAAGGAATCTGTTGAAATTAATCAAGGACAAATGCAAAGTCTGCAGCTGACACACAATAAACCTGTGTGACAGTCAGCAGCACGACTTTGCAGTGCTGATGGGCAGTGGCACCCTGGCCTGCATGGGACAGGCTCTCTGCAGAGCTGAACAGCACAAGAACAGAAGAAATTGCAATCAACATCATAGGAGAAATATTTCAAAATAAGAGCAGTTGGACTCGAGCAGGTGCCCAGAGAGGTTTGTGAAATCCCCATCCTTGGAGATTTCAAAATGTAATGGACAAAGCCCTGAGCAGCCTAAGCTAATGTTGAGGTTAGCCCTGCTTTGAGGAGGTTGGTGTACAGCCCTCCAGATGTCCCTTCCAACCAATATTCTTTTGTGTCTGTTTTGTTGGGCTTTTTTGTTTGTTTTTAACTGGTTTTAGTTGTTAACCAGGGATATTCATCTGGAGTTAATGATTCCCCAGAAAGAATGGAAGTTGTTACCACTGTTGTGGTTACCTGCCAATTATTTATTCATAATATGAATGAATTCTGAGTATGCATCACAAGTTCAAGCAGTCAAGAGACTTCACTTCAGAGATTTTGTATTTAAGGATCAAAGATACTAACTTTCCTCCTCAGATCCTAAAGCTAAGCAGAAAATAGTCTTGCCTCCACATAGGAGTCAAATTTGCAAAAACCTCCTCAATTCAGAGCTAGCAGGAGAAAGACTATTTCTCAGCTTTGTTTTGGCTATATGCAGCTCTCACACATTCTTGTGGTGGCAACTCAACCTGTTGAGAGGCTTTCCAATGAAAACATTGTTGTCACCTGAAAGCAACACCCTCCATGGTGCCTCCAAACCCAACCTCTGCTTCAGGATTTTGCTCTGCCCATTGTTAGCTTGCAGGGACACCAGAGCCCATTTCCCCTGCCAGGCTGAGCTCTGGGGGTGCAGGGACAGCCTTCAGCTGTGACACTGCACAGAGCAGACACAGCCAGCAGCGGCACAGGGCAGCTCTCACTGCTGTGCACACACTCACACACGGGACACACACTCACACATGGGGCACACATTCATACAGGGGCACACACACACACCCTCACACTCTCTCTCTCTCTCAGCCACACTCCTCCTGGTGGGCACCTGTGTCCAGCTGCATCCCAGCCAACACGCTGGGCTGTGCATTATTTGTGTGCAGCCATTTGTCCAGCAGCCCAAAGCAGCTGCTGCCATGACAAAACCACGACCAAAGCTGGTGGCTGAGTGTCAGCAGAACTGTGCTGCAAACACTGAGGCATGGGAGACCATGCCCCCAAACAGCACTGCCTGCAACACCAGCGTGTCACCCGAAAGCGGGCCAGGATATGGAGATATGCAGGACAGACAGACAGACCTGCTGGTCTCTGGACAGACTCAGGTCACTCCTGTGAGTCACAGACCCAAATTCCCCCAGCCCTCAGCCCTTCCTGTAAGCTTATTGTTGTCAGAACAACAACAAATCTCAGAAAAGGCACCAGATTTGTGCGTTAAAAATAATAAATTCAGATCTCTGCATTAGCTGGGTTCTGTGACACCAACACAAAACCCGGGCCAAAACGGAAAAAATAAATAAATAGAAGTAAAACCCCAAAGCTATTTGAAAGTATGTTCAGAAACTAACAAGCAAAACCTCTTATCCAAACAGATCATAGTTAGATCTTGACACCATGCTCATCAAAGTTTAGCCAAGGAGCTTGCTTGGAGACACTTCTCCAGCCTTAACATAACACTACCAGCCTGGACAAGTGCTCCTAGAAAACACCTCATTACAATGCTGGTGTGGTATTTATGTATGGATAGTAATTTATATCACATCCCTCATGCACACTGACCTGGCAACAATGATCAGCAGACTGGAGGGGTTCTGCCATGGCCCTTCTGGCTCAAACCCACTCCCCCAGTCCCTCACCCACAGCTGCTCCCCCAGGTATCTGCATGAGTTCAGCCTGGCAGAAGTGTCAACCTGAAGAAGCTTCTCTGTGTCTGCAGGTACCCAGCACTCCAAACATGCAGTGGGGAGATGCAACAGCCACATCAAGAGCCAGACACATCTGTGGTGCTCTGCAGGTAGGTGTGCTTGGGTGCAATCATCAGAGGCACCACAGACCTCATCCCTGCAGTGGACAGCCAGCTGGAATCTGTATTTGCTGGAGGGTCCAAGTGGCTTTGGAATGCACGAAGGATAATACCAGACAAGCACATCTGCTGGTCACAGACACTAGTGCAACAGCCAGTGTGATAAAACACCCTTATAAGAAAGCACAGGGTGTGTCTTCTGTGGGGAAAAAAAAAAAGAAAAAGAGAAAAAGACTGGCCAAAAAAAAAAGAGATGTTAGGTAGCTAGGTAACTAGGTAGCTGGGACTGCCAGGAGCAATGTGAAATCAGTTTACATTAGAGCAGGTTGCTCTTGATTTCACTACAGCAGTCGTCATGCTTGGTAAGAATAACAACCTGGCAGCCACCATTGTACAGCTCAGCACATGCAGCCCAGGGTAAAAAACCTGAGCAAATGCAGTGGCTAGGATGGGGCTTATTTAAAAAAGAGTAAGAAAGATGGTTATGTAAATGAGTTTCCACTTCAGGAATCTGTGAGAACAATGGTTTCCCTGTAAGAGGAATTTGTTACTGGAGCACCTGATGTTTTACCTGAAATCTGCACTTTGGGTTGAAACACTGAATACATCCCCCTGCAGCTCCTAGGTCTTTCCCACTATCTAGCCCCTTCAGTCTCCAATTTACTTTAATACTTTCAAGCTCAGAAGATCTAGATTTGCACCTTCATGCATGCCCAGAACTGCCCTAGTCCTGACAAGGCCAAGCAGCTCAGCCCAGTTCACACCTATGCCTGATCAGGATCAAGTAGGCGTTGCTGTGCTCAGATCCCCCGCGGGCTCTGATCAGGGATTATATGTTACCTGGTGACTGTTTCATATAAAATGCACAAACAGTCCTGGGAGCAGAGTCCAGAATCTCCCTGACAAGTGCTGGAGCCAGTGGGCAGGAGGGCCATGCTCACCTGCCTCCCTGGAGCAGAGGCTGCAGCTCAGCACAGCGCTGCCCTGGAATGCTCAGCTCCCAGCCTTGTGGCTGCCCTGCTCTGCTAGAGGTGGCAGCTGAGAGCAAACAGCCTCTGGAGAACACTGACCCTGTTTGTCACTTCCTGGCTGCTGGTAATCCACATTTCAGATTAGATATTTGTGCTGTGACAGAAGGTTGCTTCCAGAAGTCTGGATCACTTCAGCAGTAGCATTTAAATCTTAAAATTTCCTATTGATCTCTCTGGTCACCACCCTGAATGTTTTGCTCCTTGTGTGGAAGTGCCATGCTTGCCTCAGGCATGCTGCAGGGATTGCTGGCTCTAAAATCAGGAGCTGGGCACTAGAAACAAGAAACACAGAGCTTAATACTGAGACATCAAAGTATCATATAACTTAAAAGACTTGCAATTGCATCTGCAAATGGATAAACCACATGTCCAGCCTAGGCACTCAGGTCCTGGTGTTTGGTGTGAGGTGTGTCATGAATTAACATGTGCTAAGTGAGAAAGCCATGGGGAAAATCTCTACTGCTGCTATTGCTACGGGGAAACAAAGTCCTCCCAAAGTCCTCCCCCGCCCAAACTGTGCATCAGCTTCCTCCCTGATAATGCTCTCTCCCTAACGACTGCTGGTGCATTTGTCTCATTCAGGACCATTGTGGGGGGGAGAGCAAACAGCTTTGTTTCTTCTAAAAATGGGGGGAAATTGCATTTCTATCTTTAAATAGCAAAATTATTTCTGTGTCTGTTTGCATTGCTCATAGAAGAATTATTTTACCATAAAAATGCACAAATTATTGCATTTCTCTGAGGAAACATCCAGCTTCCATCTGGACCAAATTCATGACAGTGTGCAGCTTGGTCTGGTTGGTTTCCAATTTTTACTACAAAAATTACATTTGTGCTAGTAAAAATTGGTAATTCTGCCCTGGAGCAAATACACAAAAATGCTCTGAAAAATGTTGTATCTTGCTTACAAATGCAAAGCAGAGGTTGTTTCTAAATTTCACTTATTCAAGAACTCTTCCATAGTGAATTTCCCTAACTACTACAGTGCTGAGGACGTTCCTTTGGAAACCACTCAGCACACCCAGTACACACACCAAAAATACCAGGACAGAGCCACAGGCCAAGTTGTTTCTCATAAATGCTCTCAGGCTTCCATCTGAGATGACATGACATTGCTTTCATGCCATGATCTGGAGGCAAAACCTCTTTTTGATACCTCAGAAGAATGAAAAAAAAGGAAGAGAAAGCTGGGAATGGGCTCCTGAATTGTGCACTTCAGCCAAAGCCAGCTCCACCATGACTTCATGGCTAGTGCCACAACTCATCTCTGGGCTTCACTGCTTTGCCATCCCAGGCAATATCAGTGACTCCCAGCTGGAGCAGCACTGACTGAGCTCTACATCACCATGGCTGCTGCTCTGGGAAATTGGGCTCCTCCAGCACGAGGCAGAAGCAGAACACAGTGCCTGGTGGGGCCAAGAGCCCCATTAGCTACAGAGGGCTATGGGTACTGCAGGGGTGGGAAAGGAAAACAGCTTTCTGTGGGGCTGCTGGCTGCCAGGGAGCATGAAGCCCCAGCGCAGGAGCTGAGAAGCAGGTCACTGTGCTGCTCCCAGCAGAGCAGTGAAGCTCACCTGGCCCAGCAATGGCACTGCAGAGCTCTGATTCACAGCACCGTGTGCAGGGCAAATCAGTAACACCCCAGGGGAAAACGAACAGATGGCCATGGGGAAAATTCCCAGGGTTTCTTCCTCCCTCCTCTGTGATAATAGGCTACTTATGATCGCCTGAAACCACCTGCCTTTTTTCCCAGGCATCCTGGCTACCACTTGGAACAAAGTGTATATCCTGCAGTGGTGTTGGCAGCATTGGGCTCACCTTTCACTAAAAGCCTCACATTTGTGAGCAAGAGACTAAACAGTGCAGAAGCTCACTGCCATGATGCCTCTGAGGGGTGACATGGTAGTGATGACTTAGGCTTAGGTTCAGGGAATACTTAACATTTTCTAGCTAAGTCCACTGCTTCAGGTAGTACATCCTGGTACCCCAGTTTTTCCAGTGCTGTAAGGGGAAGAATTAAATCAGCACCTGGTTTTTAGAAAGAGTGCACTGAATCAGTGTTGTTTAAAGGAAACAGCACACAACCCAGGAAAGGAGCACAAAAAGCTATCACTCTGGGCACATACTGTTGCAGCAAATGTGTATCTCATGTGTAAGGTGAATTTTCATGTGGTATCCCAATTCTGCAAAGTCTGCCATGTAGTAACACTTACTGCTCTCCCTACCATGACATGTGATGTACAGCATGGCCACATGCTCCTCCAGAGCAGCATGGAGGCACAGGGTCTGGACTTTTTGTTGCCATCCTTCTAGCCTTGCTTAAGCTACAAGATATTTGCCAAAATGCCCAGCTCAGCCAGATTTCATAAAAGTGAACATCAATTTCAGTTAACTCTCTGTTTCTGACACCGGGTTTTCTGGGATGAGCATCCTGCACACACAGGTTCAAGGGTCTGTGAGCTGTACTGCTTGCCAGCCACCAGCTTGGAACCCATCACACAGGGCAGCACCAAAGATGCCTGCTGCCCCAGGACACTGTGTGTCCTCCAGTCCCCTCCTTCCCATCCTAGTCAAGAACACAGAACACAGTAAGGCAAACATGAGGACTCTGGGGCACCCAAAATGTCCCTTTCCTGGCAGCAAAGAGCCACTGGTGCTGCCTTCCGATGCGTGTGAGCGCTCAGTTGCATGAAGCTTTTCCTCACACTACAAAGACCCATCACACTACACATCCCACATATGCTCTTCCCAGTATACTCTGCTGTCCCTTCACATCAGAATCTGCTGCACAGCCTCACTGTCTTCTGCTTGGTGAAGATGGGGAGCTTGGTACAAAGATGTTCCTTCCTCTCCTGCTTGCCTTGGATGGAGGCAGGCCCTGCTCCCTCTGTGACTACAGAGCTCAAGAAGGTTCTGTTAAAAGTCTGGCTCTTGAAAGATGCTCTGACTTCACAGCCAAACAGGACCTGCTCTGCAGAGACCACCTTTCCTCACCAGCCTCTCTCCCTCCCCCTGTGTTAACAGGCAGCTGGCACTGCTGGAGCAGGGGTTGTTGATCTGTTAAAGGATCGTTGCCTTTCCAAACTGCATTTCAGGGAGATAGGAATTGTAACCTGCAGTCTGCAGGATTTCTGTGTCCAAAGGTGATCCTGTGTGTGTGTGTGTGTGTGTGCCTGTGCATGTGCCCCCTCCCCTGAGAAATAACCCTGCCTGGGGCAGGCCACCCTCGGGCAGTGGCACTGTGGGGCCACACCAGCCGTGCTGTGCTGGCTGCACTTGGGCTGTGGCTGCTACAGCCCTGTGTGCATCACATCCCTGTTCTGAGGAGCAGAGATGTGCCTCAGGCCAGGCCACTTGAAGGACAGGAGCACTAAGCTGAGCAGCTGTGGTGAGCTGGCAGGTGTCACAAGTATTGCTTTTATGATCAGTGGCTCTAATGGCAAAACCTTTTCTAGGGAATCCCACCTACAGCCAGCAGATGAACCACAAAGGACAGACTCCATCTATTTTCCAGTATGCTGTTTGGTATCTAAAGGCAAGTGCTTCTTAGAATATTACTTTTTGGGGGTTTTTTTGCAAAAGACAATGACAGAACATGGGTCACAATGCATAAAGTACACTTATGCTCAGTCACTTGGAAGAAGGATGTGCTGGAGCACCCATGTTTGAATTTTAACTGTTGGCTGTGAGCCAGCTCCAGAGGTGACGTAGGTGTTTTTTAAAATTACATTAGTAACTTAGTGGGGTGTCTGTAAGCAGGCCAGCTGCACCACAGCTCTTGACTGGCACAATTCCATAGTGAAGATGCACAGGTCTGAGCCTAAAGGAGAATTTCCCAGGAGATAAATAATGCCCTATCTGATATTTCAGCCTTGATTGCCTACAGTGTCCTGAGACAAACACTGGAAGATATATGGAAAAGATTTTGTTGTTATTGTTGTTGCTGTTGTCCCTGGTTACAAACCCTCTCAATAGATTTGGAGATGTTGAAAATAATCTATGAGAATGTGGATCATTTTTAACTGGTATTTTAGTCCAGAACTGGAAATAATGGTGATGGAAGAAGAGCTAAGCCAGGCTGATTTGTTACAGTAAAGCTGTGCTGTACTTTAGATTACTTATTAACAAACAGCAAATGGGCCTCTGCCTTGACCTTTTTCATTTGAGCAAATATGCTCTTCCTACCCCTTGTAAACAGAAGTTACTGGTAACTGAGTCACGTACCCCCTCACATCCCTGCAGTTAGTTTTTTTCATCTGTGGCAAGGATTTTAGTCCAATTGAATTTTGCCAGGCTCACCAAGGTTATTAGCAGTATTATTAGTCTTAATAATACAACAGTAATAATACTTATTTGGATCACCATAAACCTGAAAACATCTAAGTACCTCACAAATATTAATTAAAAAAACTCCACAGGAGATCTGAGAAACCAGCAGAAATTGTCAGCTTTGCTTCAGAGCTGCAGAGCTGAAAACAGCCACCAGCAAGCAGAAGTGGCAGTTTGCTTGATGAATTTCAATTAATGGCTGTTCCCTTGGTGTCACGAAAAGCCAGGTGCACAGTGCCTCTGGCAGCACTGCCAGGTTAAAAGCAGCAGCCCACAGCACAAATCTGGAGCAGCAGAAGTCAGTAGTAGGTTTGGGGACTGGAATCAAAAGGACGGGTTCTTTCACTGAGAGCTGGGCTTTCAGCAGTTGCCATGTTTCAGTGGGATTGCTGGACATGCCCCAGGTATCTGTGCCTTAGGATCCATGGTGAATGCTCCTTTGGAATGTCCCATTCTGCAGATCTTCAGTGAAGCTGAAGATCAAGAACATGCCTACAAATCTGCAAATGTCCCAACAAGCTATGGCTATCCACTCCTTTGGCAGCTTTTATGTTAAACTTTTTGAATGAAGGAGGCAAACTCTGACAGCCACAAGGAACTCCTCTGCAAAGCTGATGACTACTTTTCCTACCTAATTATTTCCCTGACTTGTCTCTACTGGTATGAAACCTCCAGTGGTGGCCAAAACATGATAATAGCACCACGAAGTTTGTAGAATTCATCTTGATTTTAAGCTAATTTATCCTGCAGATATCACCCAAATCCATTTTGTAAAGGAAAACATCAGGTACTTGGTTAACAACGTGAAAGGTTCATGCAGATTCTTAACTGGTGATGTCTAAGAGATTTTGCAGCATGGGGTAATTACTTGTACTAATTGCAGACTCCTCTAAGGTACATCATGCCACAGCATTTGGATGATTGGATGTACAATTTGGAGGAGTGACTTTTTTGTTTTGTTGATTTGTTCAAAAAACTTACCATTTGTAGGCATAGGAAGGACACAGACAAAGTCAATCTGGACACAAAGTCAATCTTCACTTGAAGTCAGAAGGACAAAGTCCTAAGAGCAACAGCCTCACCAGTGAGAGATCCAGGTGCAGTTTCTCACTCTGCCAGACTGCTCATCTGAGTTTGAGCAGGTCACATAAGTTGTCTGTCCCCAGTCGTAAAATTAGGATAATAGTAGTTGGTTCACATCAAAACAGTGCAAAAAAGAAAGTTTTCCTACAGTGAGTCTTCACCCATCAGTGTCTTCTAAGACAAAAAGCATAGTGACAAGACTGATTACATTTTCTTGTCTGTGATACAATCACTCATCTTTGACAAGTGGGCAATTTTTTACTCTGTGATTGTGCTCACTCCCCATGCTCCACATCCTGTGAAAATATTCTCTGAGCACCTCTTCTCTTCTCTGGAAAGGTGGCTGCTCTGACTTCACAATCAAATTAATCCAATTTATGCCATTTAATTTCCCCAAGTTCTTTAGAAAGCTCTCCACCTTTGCAATGAATTTGAAGCATCTCATTTGTTGACAGTAAATCCTTATGTTTCACGTGTTCCTTTACATCCCCTCAGAAGGTTTGCCATGTGATACCTAGTAACTTAAACGAGAGCCCCACAGCTGCCACCCCACACAGTGTTTGAAGATCTGGGCTCTGGGTTTCATCCCAGATAGACAGTCTGTAAAAGTATGGCAGACAATTCAGGCACAGTCTCTGGCTTGACCAGCTTTCTCCACCCTCATGTTATTCTGGAGCAGAAGCAGCTTCTGGGCCTACATTCAGGCAGGAATGGAAGTGATGCTGCTTCTCTCTGGGAGCCCTGCTGGCCAGCAGGTCCTAGAATGCACAACCAAGCAAAGGTGGGGGTCCTCTGCCCACCCCACTGGTCTTGCACTCTCCAGACATAACATTTGGCAAACATCAAAGAGGGGCAGGAAGAATCCCACCCTCACCCCCCACCCCCTCCCCGCAAGCTTGGCAGGAGTTTTGGGAGTTTCTGCAGGGTGAGACGCTGTCCAGTTACACACCCCTGGCTGCAGTCATTCACAGAACCACAGAATTACACTGAGCTTTTGTGACTGTGATAGAAAAAAAAAAAAAAAAAGCAAATGCAGGATGAAGGGAAGGATGCTGGAGTCTGCTGACACTCTGAGAGGACACCTTTGCATGGGAGAACTTCCTGCTCACAGCCTGGGGTCAGCTGTGTATAACCTCCACTTGCTAAGGGCAGAGGCTCTCTGGATTTGTGTAGACCTCATTTTCTCCTAGCTCTGTCTCACTCAGCTGTGGGCTGGCCTTCACTGCTGGCCCTATTTCCCTCCTTCCCAGGGAAGGACAGACAATCCTACAAGCAGACAACAGGACCATAATGTGGGACTACAGTAAGGAAATGCATTGCTGAGGTCCCAGACTCATGGGCACAAGAGTCTCTTGTCATCCTTCTCTTTGCAGGTGTCAAAGAGAAGGATCATGTTGGCACAGCTTTCTGCATCACTCTTCCTCACTTGCATGAACCCATCAGCTAATGCAGCAGGTCTGCTCCATACCACCCAAATACCCAGGAGCTGTTCTGCACCTGCAGAAGGACAATGGTGCAATAGATCATCCCTTCCCTCCCTTTCCCTTTCCCTTTCCCTTTCCCTTTCCCTTTCCCTTTCCCTTTCCCTTTCCCTTTCCCTTTCCCTTTCCCTTTCCCTTTCCCTTTCCCTTTCCCTCCATTTTATCAGACACTGGGTGTGTTGGTAGCTGTGTCCTTCACTGGGGAGCACACCTGGCAGTGATGTCAGTGACCAGGGAACAGAGCCTCACCATCACCCTGTTCCTTGGCTCTCACACAGTTGCAGCAGAGAGTGTGGGATGACATCCCTAGGCCTAGCTCTGTGCCCAGATCTTTAGCCCTCTCCTTCTCTGTGGAGGTCCCCCTCAGTAAAAAACAAACAGAAAGGATCTGGACAGCTCTGTGATCCAGTGCTGTTTTTTCATCTCTTTACATACATTACTGTCTGAATGAGCAGAGATCTGTAAAATTGCTGATTTATTAACATCTTTGCCATCTTGGCTGCTTCAAATAAGAGTTCACTCTGACCCAAGAATGATTTACTTCTCTTGGCTGTTCATCACAAACTGATACTGTCTCCAGTCCCTCAGACTTTGAGGGATTTGTGTAAAAATAAGTTTTACTGAAATACTTGTGAAGTGGTTACTTTTGAGCAGTGAAACACTCAAGTCTCTGGCAGAGAAGGGACTGATATCTAGAGTTAGTGTTGGGAGAAGACTACTCAGGCTACTCACCATCTTCACACCCAGCCAGCTTCCTCAAACCCATCAGTATCAGCAGATTTGCCAACTCACAGCTTGGGGACCATGGAAGAATGGATGAGAACTTCTGACACTCAAGGGCCCTGAACTGGGTCTGTGCATGGATTGGAAATAGGTTTCCAAGCTGCCAAATACTGCACCTGTCCATCCCATACAGGCTACAGCCACCTTCTGTCACATCACCAGAAAAGCTTCAATTCCTCCTCACCTCAGCTGTCATCAGCAGCTGTTTTTGCAGATGATTTTAGCTTAATCCTACTGCTTTTGCCTCCTCTCTTTTCTCATTGTGCTCTAAGAATCTGTTACTGCCCATCTACTTTCCCATGAACGATCACAGTCTCACTGAGCAGGGCAAAGCTGTGGTCAGTAAGATTTCCTGTCAGTGCATGTTATATGACACTGTTGTGGCCAAGAAACTGCCCCCTTCCTCCCCCCTAGCTACATCTTCTTCCTTGTGAAACCATCCCCTATGAGCCAGAAGAACTCACTCCAGGGTAAGATGCCTGAATAGGGATAGCAGGATTTGGCCCTGAAACTTTGTTATTAGAGCTGACACCAGAATCCAAAGAGGTGCTGCTCAGCTGCACCTCCCATTAAGCTCACCAGCATGGAAGGTGGTTTGCATACCTCAATATTAGCCCCAGTGTTATCACAGAACAAATCAAAACCATCATAATAAAATTTTGCAATAACCTCAGTTTAATTAATAGTAAGAAGAAAAAAAGTCTTGCCAGGCCAGATGGCAAACTCTTGGTTTCTCACATGGTGACTGTCAAATTACCATCTCCACAAAGAACATCACAGAATATGTTTAATAAGCCTTGGAAATGTTTATCAAAGTGGCAGTAAAGTCCCTGACTGATCTGCCTGGATCTGTCCACATGAAACAGCCAAATGTAGGCTAGGTTTAAGGAGTTACCACCAATAAAGGACTCAAGTGCATTAAGCTAGACTTAACAGTACTCAGGCGCTGAAGTCCAGAGCCACAGAGGTCCTACTCTCATGTGCCTGTACTCTGTGGTCTCTCCTTGGCTCACATTCAAGTTTTATGCCTCCACACCTGGCCACAGCAGCATTCCGAGGAGAAGCACTTTACACTATCCTCCATGGACACCCAGAGGTGAGGTGCCTCTTCTCTGAATGCCCTGAGAGATGGGGTCTTGCAAACCAGCTCCAAGAACACCAAATGCAGCCTGAGGCTCCTCAAACCACAGAGCTCTAATCCCTTCACTCTCCAACAGAAGCTGCCCACCAGCAGTGGGACAGGGAGAACAACCACCCCATCAGTGGAGGGCATGGTTTCACTCTGAAGACCTTCCCTCAGAATAGCTGATCAGCTGCCAGTTAGACAGTCTCATGGGAAGTGAGACAAACACTCTCAGATTGAGGAAGGCATTGAACTCAGGTCTTGCACTTCCTCAGTGAATGCTCTAAAACAAAAGACAGTGACTTAGACATCAACCACAAGGAAGGAACACCCCTCTCTTATCTCCAAGAGCACTGTCCTCGGGGACATGCATGCCATCAGTGTTTACAGGACTCAAGCACTAAGTCCTGAGTGAGGTTTTGTGCTGTGATGGAATGGCAGGGATGGGAGAGTAGAAGATTTCAGAAACACTGTATTTTCAGTCTGTCCTCAGACACCAAACAAAAGTGTCTGTTTGGGAGTGAGATGTCTCAAATGTCTAGGTTAGGTCTGAAAGTAGCCCTCACTTGAACAGGGACAACGAGAGGGAGAAAGTCACTGTATAGCTATGTCACTGTATAGCACTGCAGCTCCATTTCTTGGCAGCATACACTGATCTGGACCACCATCCCTTCAGCCCATCCCAGCAGCCTGGCCTGCTGTCCCCTCCCTGGCCATGGGCTAGGAAGCTTTGACACAACAGTGCTGCTTTTGGCACCAGGATCTGGCTCTTGAGACTAGAGACAGTGGCACCCCCTCTTTGGACACTGCTCCTTCCACACCTGACTTGCAGTAAGTCAGCACCACTCTTGCAGCTCGGGGGACTGGGGTGCCTGGTGGCACTATTGGCACCAGGGGCTTGTCTTTCATCTATGCTCTTTGGATGGAAGGAAGTGGTTCACTGAAGCTTTATAGGTTTTTGGCTAGTGAATGGACATGTTCTATGGGAATTTGTTTTGGTTCTTCTATATTTTTGTCTTTTGGTGGGACAGTACACTTTCAAAATTTCTTTCTCCCCCCTTTACAGAATATAGGAGAAAAAATGACTTGACTTTCATACTGCAGAAGAACAATCTTTACACTGTACTGACTTCTGCCTCATCTGTGCAGTGTACTTTCATGGCCTTATCTGTTATCTAGCAATAATAATACAACAACAATAAGAAAACAAATTTTCCATATAAAACAAAGCAATAAAAGTGCATCAGCTGCAAGTGCTGGTTGTTAATTTAATGGAAAAAAAGGCAATACAACACAATTTTTGCAAGCTGTTCCCTTGGCAGATGTTATTTCCATTTCCAGTGTAAAGGCTGAAGTGACCCGACACCACTCTTAACTTTAGTTAAACCCTGCTATAGCTGCTGAAGCCACTGCAGAGTTCTGCTTTCATGTTGCTGCTAGCACAGGGAGTTTCAGAATAATTTTGGATTGGCTTGGATACAAGTCTAGCAGGGTGCTACAAATAGAAATAGCAGAAGAAGGTAGTAGAGTAAAAATATGCAGTGTTAGATCACGGGTGGAGAAGTAGCACAGACAGGAAGCCAATGAAAGCAACAGGCAGGCTGCTGCTCTCTGCCACTTGCTAGATTTTGAATGCACCCTATTTCCAAATTTCTGAAGAAACTGCCACTTGCATTAACCTTGCCCCCTGTCTACATATTGGTAGTCATTCTGGATGAAAAAGCAGCCGTGACAGGAAGGGGAACATCTGCTTTAAAAGCTGCCCTTTGAAAGCCACCCTGTGCATTGCATCACAGCTCACACAGTCACCCTGCTATGAAGTTTCACCTCACAAACAGGCACAACCCTGCATTTGAACCTCTCTGACCTTTGGGGATACCTGTCTGCAGTCTGGGCTCAAGCCATTGCTACGATGGCCCACATCTGACAGGCTGCATGCCTGCAGCCAGAACTGGTTGATGCACCTCATGGCCTGGCTTGCTGTCCAAGACCACAGCCAGTTCCCACTGTCTCATGTGGGATTTGTCAGTCACATTAAGGAAATCCACATCTGGATTTAGGAACCTGACTTACGGCACTTGGAGTGGAAAATTTTAGCCGGTAAGACTGCACAATCCTATTACCATGACAGCTCAGGAATGTCAGAACTCAGCAATCTGCAATAAGGTGCCACTTTAAATTAAACTTAAATTTCAGCAGATTAAACTGAAAACAGCCCTTGTGGCCTAGAGCACCTGGGACAAGTGTCTGCCAGCTGAAATGCCTTGAAGTAACTATTGCTAGTGAATCAGGTGCTGGATTAAGGTGCCTACAGTTGCCTCAAGACACAGACAGATGTTTTTTTGCAGAGACACTGTTTTGTTTTGTTTTTTAGTACCATGTGAAACTTGGCAGCTCCACCCCTATGGAGATCCATGGAAACCTCCTGCAAACCTCCTGCTTGCTGTGGTTCCCATGGCACATCCACTGAGTTTCACTCATTTCAGCATCACAAATCTCCAAACTCAGCCTAGAGAGATAAACTATGCCAAGCCTGGGCTGAGAATCAGGACTGTTCTCCTTCCTCTGAACACTTCTGTATGAAACCAAGTTGCCCTCCTGTGACACAGGAAAAATATGATCAGCATCCAGTGCAAGGTGTTGGGAAAATTTGTTTTCTCGGTAAGTTTTTTTCCCTGGCTGGTGTCTTCCTGCTAGCAGGGACAAAGTCACTTGTCCTTTTGGGTCTCTTAGATCTGGCCAGCAATGATCTCAGAGATTTGTTGACATGCCGGTGGGCACTTCTGACATTGGATGGGGTGCCAGTGGTTCTGCATTTTCTTTTCCAACAACTCCCAGAGGACAGTGATGCTTTTATGCTTAATATATGCTGTCATTTTGTATTACAGCTTCTCTTTGGAAGTAACTTCATAAAGAACCAAAAGAAAACACAGTCCCAAACCCCAGAATCCAAAGACCATAGAAAACTGAGGAGTTCTGCAGACATAACAATGAATTACTGCTCCTTCAACTGACACAGAGCCAAAAGAAGCCATAGCCCTGCCTGCTTTACAACATGATCTGCCACTGACTGGTGGTTACTGGTCACCAGCATGACTTCCCTAGATTTCTGCTCTTTTTCTTCTCCAGTCCCATGATGTGGTGAGGCCCTTGATAGAGGTTTTTGCTGCTGTATCAGCATTTCTGGCATGGAAAAAAAAAATTGTGACAATAGAGCAAAACTTTGGATTCCACAGCTATGTTGCTTGAAGACATAAATGACCAAGCACAACCCCAGCCTCCAACCGTACTCCTCCTCAGTCTGTCCTCCCAAGCCTGATTCATGCAGCAGTCACAGAGTGACAGCAAGGGTTACAGTCTTGCATCAAGAACTGACAAATTACTTGCTCAAAGCAGACTGGATGGATTTGCATGTAATGGTTCAATGTACTGGAATAATATTACAAGCACACTCCATCCAATTTCACCTTCAGCTGAGTACAGTAATTCATTCAATATTGCAATACACTTGACAGATTAAGAAACCTTTTTTATTTTATTAGGCTTAATTCCCTTTGTATCGTTCTTGTTTTCCCTGCAGGACTGTTTGGGAATGCCATCCAGTTACAGACCAAAAATAGACTAGCATATACCAAGTATGTGAATGACTATAGCCCATGATAGAAACAGTGCCATAACTTTGGGGTGACTTTTCAGTAATTCTATTTCTGTTGATACAGGTTGTCTGAAAACATAATTGACTAGGTTCTGGTGAGTAAAAAAAAAAATCCAGATAAATGATAGATAGGAATGTACCTCCTGCACATCCTGGGGTTTTCAAAGGCATGCTTACTCCCTACACTCTACACACAATCTATACATTTTAAGATCCAGAAGGCACCTTTTTTTCACACTTAACTTTATAATTTTACACTAGGCTTCATAATCCTAAAATACCTCTGTGGCACAGAGCCACATATACAATACGTGGGTGGAAAAGCTGTTAGCATAGTGGGAAAATATTCTGCTGAAACTCAAAACTTGGAAGAAACAGCTGAGTCACTCTTTCACAGTTAAGGTAGTCTGGGCTTGTTCCTCTCTCCTGTGCCCCTGGAGTGTCTGGAACACTCCCCCCATGCTCTGGCTCCCAGGGACTCCTGGACACTGCTGAACAAGAAGTGCCTTGCAAATACTGGGCTTTCCTCCCACACGTGAACCCTTGCATCCAGGCACACAGACGGAATGAGCACTGATTCCCTGGGACACCGCGGGCACGTGCAGCAATGCAGGTACATCTGCACTGGCTGACTCACAGACAGCAGCTCTGCCTTGCTATTCAAGGTGATATTCAGCAACATCACCAACTTAACCATGTGATCACAGTTCCCAAGGCAAACCATGCTTTCCTGCCTGAAAAAAAATCCTTTTTTATTAAAAATCATGAACACAGGCAACATTTCAAAACCTAGCTCAAGTGCACTAAGCTAAAGGAATGAGACAAAAACTTTTAAAAAAAATCTCACATATCAGCTTTTCTCTTTTCTTTTCTTTTCTTTTCTTTTCTTTTCTTTTCTTTTCTTTTCTTTTCTTTTCTTTTCTTTTCTTTTCTTTTCTTTTCTTTTCTTTTCTTTTCTTTTTTCTCTTTTCTTTTCTCTTTTCTTTTCTTTTCTTTTCTTTTCTTCTCTTTTCTTTTCTTTTCTTTTCTTTTTTCTTTTCTTTTCTTTCTTTTCTTTTTTCTTTTATTTTCTTTTTTTCTCCTCCTCTCCTCTCCTCTCCTCTCCTCTCCTCTCCTCTCCTCTCCTCTCCTCTCCTCTCCTCTCCTCTCCTCTCCTCTCCTCTCCTCTCCTCTCCTCTCCTCTCCTCTCCTCTCCTCTCCTCTCCTCTCCTCTCCTCTCCTCTCCTCTCCTCTCCTCTCCTCTCCTCCCCTCTCCTCCTGATTTTACAGTCAGCATTATTACTTTGGCAAAGAAGAGGGAGCTGCCTATAAGCCATTTATTGCTACATAAAATTACTGAAATTACAAAGGTCTATAAGTAATAACTGCCAGCAGATTATAGGCTCTACTAATGCAGTCACCCATGAAATTTATAAGGCTTATTTTAGAAAGAGCTCAAGTAAAGCTTATATATTTTGATCCCCAGAAAATAAAACTTGGCTTGAAAATATTTTGATCTTTTGACCTGCATTTTAATCATAATGCAAGATTTTTCTGAAAACTTGTTTTTGTGTGTACAAATTGTTAAAGCTACACAGATGTAAACAACAGCTCAATTTGTATATGTAACAATGTGCCAGGTTTTAGGTCTGTAAGAATAATTTTCATACTAACTGCAACAACAGTTGCAATTGCAATGATATGCAAGATGCCCATTATGGCATACAGGTATCTTTGATTCTGCTGGGCATTCCTGGTTGGCTTGGAGGAGCTTCCTGGAAGCACATGGAGTTGTGCCTGCCTTTTCTTTTGGGCATGCTGTTAACAGAGAGAAAGTACCTATTGCTGTGGCTGCTCTTCCTGTGCCAGTGCTGCAGCTGACAATGACAGCAGCTGTGCTGTGCCCTGCCCCTGCTTGTTCTCACTGCAGCAGGGGCTGTGCTCAGGCCTGGCTGGGGAAACGAGCAGGGACAGAGCTTCCCATGGCTCTGGCAGTGCTTCTGCAGGGCTGCTGCACCTGTAAAGCAGAGGTGCATGAGGGAGTGCATTTCCCTTCTCCAGCATGGTGCTGCAGCACAGGCCAGTGACAGGCACCCACCAGCCAGAATAAATGCCACTGGAGACAAGGAAGGATGCCTTTGGAAGAAAATGTGATACTGAGGGAAGGCTGGAAAACAGAGGAGAAAAAAGGCTGCAGTTAGGATGTGAGGCTATTTAGAGTTTAATTCTGCCAGTGGCAAAATCAGCGTTGAGTTTACCTTGACTGGGAGCAAATGTTAAAAGACAAAAATCCAGGAAAAGGAGAAAAAGGGCCCCAGAGAGAGAAAATGGCCATCTGCTCTTGGAGGGCCTAGCACTTGAAATCTTACCCAGCCAAAGCCTGGGCATGTTTGAGTGTTTGGTGATGGCAGGCAGGGTGTAGGCATGCTGAGCCTACTTAATTTTTTTTAGTTTTCATGCTATATAACATAATCTGTTTATTTAGAAAAGCATATTTTCCCCCAGACAGAGTAATTTCCACTATTGTGAAATGTGAGAAGAACATGAAAAGTTGTAGAAAATTTTTGAAAACATATGGGGATGCTTCCCTCCATTTCTTTCATCAACAGGAGTCCCACCCATAATTCCAATGTGGTGGTAGAGCACAGTAAGGTTGTTCAAGTTGGGAGCATGCTCACATCCTGAGCATTGCTTTATGATGTACAATATGGATTATATCCTCCCAGCAGAGGAGGAAACACATGGGTGTTTTTTCCCCCACACATTAAACGTATCAGATTGACTAGAAGCTATCCCATTAGCACATAACTCAAATCTGGGAAACAGGCTTTTATGGAAGATTTATCAGTTAAAGTGGGCTTGTTGTTAAAATGCAAACATTTACCTGTGATATTGCCATTTTGACAAACCTGTCCCACGAGCCACTGTGGATCCCAACAATAGCATTTGCATGGCTGTGTGTGTATGGTGCAGCTAATTAGCATATATAGTAAGCAACCCTCTAAAAATCATTGCTCAGTTATGGGCACAGAACACAAATACCAAAATACAGTGTCCAGCTGAGCCCCAAAATGTTTTCATTACTTAAAATCTTCTATTGGCTACTGAAAGGGAAAGAGCAAATTTCACTCTCCTAAATGAATCCATGAAAACTCTCTCAGCTGGCTGCTGATGAGCTCTTGCAGGGATAATTCAGGTCACTGAGGAATACATCCAGCTACTGAACAAAAGTCATGATGAACATCAGTCATATCAAGAAATATCTGCCACTGTTTAAAATTCTAAGGAAATCACGCACATACAAATTAACTAATAAAAGTTAGTTATATTTCTGATAGCTAAAAAATCAGATTTCCTAAAGCACTTAGTAATCCCATTACATAATATATTACATGAGATAAGTTAAAAACACTAATTACATTCTTCACATATTATATAATGACCTATATATTGCTGTGGGTTTCATGAAATATCCACTTGGAATTTTCCTTAGCAAAGGCTGCCTTTAGAGTGTTTTTATCAACTCAGAATTCTTGATGTGATATCTGTAAATGTTATTAGTCACAATGCAAACAGAAAGCAGTATACCTATAGCTTTATTTATTTACATAGCTTACATGTTCACTTAAAATCAGAACTTGATGTTGTCCTGTGGAAATCATAGACTGACTTTTTCAAATAAATATTGCCAATAGAGTTGTTATATACATTCCTCACTTAGCAAACCAAGTACACATTGTTACTCTTAAAACTGCAGTCTAGGGAATCAAATCCCAGTTTTATCCCAGTCAAGAGGACCTCCTCTCACCTTCAGAAACAATTTGAATAAGTCAATTCTGTAACAAATAATAAGCTTTTTCAAGAAATTTTTGGTATGAAAACTCTGGCAATCCCATTCCTTTGATATTTAACATGAGTTCCAGTAAACACAGGAGGGTTGCTGACTGGAATGAAGCAAACAGCAGTGGCACATAGCCTTTCAAATTTTATATTAGATTACGAGAAGTCTAAATGCTAATTTGCACAATTATGAATCAACAACATTCATTTCAGCCTGACTCTGTCATCAGCATTTTATCTGAACTGACACACCAATAAAAATGTGAACATAACTTTTAAAAAGTTAGGAAAATACATTCCCAGTCCACCAAATTGAACAAGTTTCCACCACAGTGAATTAAACCCTAATGTATAAACAACAATATAAGAAAGGAAAGTTTATATGACAGAAATTATTATAAGCGTCTATATAAGAGCTAGACTATGTGACACTTAGTGACCACAGCAGATCTGGCATTCAGCCCTGATCTCAGAGCTGCTGGTTTGTGTGCACTTACTGTTATTCAGAGTCTGCCCTCCCTGAGGGACATGGATACAAATCACATGGTGGATCCAATATGTAACAGCAGCTCAAGATTCATTTGGTTCTTGAGGCAAGTCTACAGACAGATGCATTAGGAGATGCAGAGCGAATACCCAGAGCGAGAAAACTGAGACACAAAATTTCTACAGTATTCAAGAAAGTTCTGAAACATTTTGAGGCATCTATTCAGCCAAGATTTTCCCTGACTTCAAAATGATTTTGCTAGAGGAATTGGTTTGAATGTGTAAAGTGGGGTTAATTCCTAAATGTTGTTCTTTATTTTAAATGTAAACAAATAAAAGTCACAAAACTCCTCTCAGAAAAGGTTCTGTACTAATTCCTCTCTACTTGTCAGTGAAGCTGCACTCAGAAAAGCATCCATTGCTGCCTTCTACTGAGCATTCTCACACTTTGTAGAAGCCAAGTCATCAAACTAATAAAGAGTCATGCCTTAAACTAGGGGAGGTCTTGAATCTCTCTGTTGACAAAGAACTGTTGTTAAAATGTAAGTTGCCCTGCCACACATAAAATACAGTCAGGGCAGGTAACCAGAGCCAGCTTCCACCACATGGGCCCAATCCTGTTCCTGCTGAAGCCAATGGCAGAACTCCAACCCGTCTAATGGGAACGGCAACAAGCCTTCTATCTACTTAATACAAATGAAGATACTCATCTCCTCTTTGACACATTTTGGGCTCAAAGCCATTGGCTGACACTTGTTTGGTTCTCTGCATGTATGTGACTCATGGGATAATATAATGCCTAACTTCCATTCTGCCAGACCTGTCTTTCTCTGTGGTTGACTATTAATTTCAGAGGCAAGATGCAATACTGCAGTAAAATAGGATGGTGTTAAACTAAGAAAATTGCACTTACTGAGAGTAAATGAATCAGATTCCCTTTGTGAGGATTCCCTTCCAATTAAAGAGGTATACCCATGTAGTCCTGAAGGCACCAGCCCATTCCTCCTGCCTAGAGAAGGAGTTTGTGGAAGTCTCTAGCAAAGGACTTGGCAGTAAAGGTAAACATTGTGCCTTCACCCCACCAGGGGTAACCTGAGCAGCAATCTAATAATGGAAAGGACATTAAAAAAATCTGTATTCCAAACAGCTGATTTTTATTTCAGGCTACATACACAGACTGCGTTATATCCAGATATACTCATGTCAAATCAGCTAAGCATGTGCTGATTGTCTACCAAAGGTGTAACTCTCTGAGATATGGGCTGATTTACTCTCTTTGGATCCACAGACTAAGTAGTAGCACCATAAAATAATAATGATATAATGGGAACTGGAAGGAATATCTGAACAGACTTCACGGTTCTTCTGAAGTTTCTTGTGATATGTGTATTATTACTAAGTCTAGGCTTTAAAATGCAGTATGCATTTTATGTATGATACAGCAAACCACACTGTCACACTGATATTTGTGTGCTGTTTGTATGCAATTTCATGTGTATAAACATGGATTTCATTACAGGGGAAGAAAGACACACCCAAAACCAGAGCTGTCAATGTATATAACATAATTTTTTATTTCATTATACCAAGAGAGTATTCATTTTTACTTCATTATACCAAGAGAGTGGGCCTATTTCTCCACCCTTTACTCAGACATTTGCTATTCTTTTCACCACTGAATTGAGTCGAAGCCAATTCAGCCAACAAATCCAAATCAATAAGCACAAAACACCTGCTTTCTCTTACCAGCAAAGCATCTCTCACTGCCCCACTTCTGTACAGAATTTGTTCCTCTCCTCCAAACTCCTCAAGCGGGTAGATGAGGAAAGCTCCTCAGGGGCAATTCTCTTGTCACAGCAATAAAACGACTGAGAAATCATGACATTCCTCCACCACCCCCAACCTGCTACAGGACTTTGCCATGGTCATGAGCAATCTCTCAACTCTGTACACAGTGCTAGCAGACAACTACTCCCTTCATCCTCAACATGTGATTACTTGCTCAGCCTCCCAGTCAGTGCCCTCACCCCCTCCATGTCCCCAACGCCATGTCTGGGACTGGCGAGGGGCAGGGGTGGAGAAGGAAGCACTGCACAGCCCCACTAGCACGGCAGGACGGGCAGAGGCTTGGCAGCATTGCAGCAGTGCTGTGTATAAAAGGAACGAGCTCAGTGGGAAAACCAAAAAACCACCCAGCAGTCATGAAGACAAATGTTGCTGAGGACATACACCCACAGCAGCCTCCCAGAGCTGGAGCTGATCAAGCCTTTGCCCCTGCCAGGCTGGTCTCAGTACAGGGAGCCCGCGTGTAGGGGATGAGTGCAAGTGCCACACGTGAGAACATGTGAGTGCAAGTGCCACACGTGAGAACAGTCCCTGCCCAGGGCCCTGCCACACTCACCTGTGTGTCACAGCACAGCAGAGCAGCGCAGCTGAGCCTGCTGTCCTCTGCAGAAGCACAGCCTGGCAGCTGTGCTCACAGCAGTGTGCTGCTCCACACAATCCCCAGAGGTCTCTTCCAGCTCCAGCTGTCCTGTGATATTTGGGGTGGACGGTGCATAAAGTCCTGCCCACCATCCAGCTGGTACATGGCTAAATACTGCTGAAACAGGCAATGCAGGGGTCACGTGTGAGCCTGGAGCACTGCAGGACTGCAGGCTTTGACCCTGGTGCTAAGGCACATGCTCCTGGACATGCTGCTCTCAGAACTTTTCTCATTTGGGCAATGACTTAGGGACTTTTTGAAGGCTCAGCTGTGTGCCAGGGTAAGGGTTTGGTTTGAAAGGAAGAGAAAATGCAGCTCTGCAGCTGGGAAGGGCTGGGAGGGGGCTGCCAAAGCAAAAGGCAGTCCGCAAGGAGCACGCAGAGACCGCAAAGAGCTCCGTGCTGTGAGAACTGTTTTGTCTAAGCCATGACTGAGGGCCTTGTCGAGGGCTCAGCCTACAGTTAGGGTTAGGATTAGAGAATGCTGCTCGCTTTGGCACTGTGTTTAAGGCAAGTGTCTCTAAACACTTTTATGCTATCAATAATTTACCCTTCGTACTATTCCAGGGCATCCTGTGTTTATATAACTATTGAAACACCTATGTGGTAGACAGGTGATCTTACTTTTGGATCACAGAATGGCTGATTCTTGTGCCACTGAAGAGTAGTTTAATCTACAGTTCATTTAAATTAATGGAAAAATCTGCTTTGTGAGGCCATAAATGATTTGCTGAAACCACACACACACACACGGTGAGTCACAGTTCAGAACATAACTCAAACAACCAGGACTGTATTCCCATGCTCTAACCACTAGATTAGAGTCCCTCCCACATATACCCTGCAATAATCTTTGCTCAAATGATAACAGCATTTCCCCACTTTACACGTTGGACAGCATTACTCAGTTAGGCACATCCTACCCGACGGGTGTATAGCTCTGCAAGGCTGGAGAAGGAAGGAAGCACAAGTAAAAGTCATTATTTTTGCCTAACACCACTAGAACTTAACTCTCTCCTTGGAAAATTACTAGCTCTGGACCCCACAACTTAATTTAACTGAAAAGTGAAGTCCTTGATCCCGATTTGCATCCACCTTTCACCACCCCAAGCAGCGAGTGTTTGCAGAATCACCATCACACTGGATGTCGGAGGAGCAGCCTTGCCTTCCCTCTTGCTCACAGCTCAGCATGAACCCCGCCGGGCAGAGGCAAAGCCCCTCGGCCCGTCCAGCCCAGGGCCCAGCAGGGCTCGGGGGCTGCACTGCACCGGCTGAGGCGCTTTGGGAGCCGATCCCCCCACACCTCCCGCATCCCGGGTCACACACTCGTGGATCCAATTCTCTCCCTCTGCGGCGTTTAATTCCTGCTGTGATGCAGCGCGCTGCACATGCACAGCACGAGGGCAATGGGCACACCATGGAGCAGGGAGCTGTGGGGAACAGGGAGCTGAGGGGAGCAGGGAGCTGTGGGGAGCAGGGAGCTGTGGGGAGCAGGGAGCTGTGGGGAGCAGGGAGCTGTAAGGAGCAGGGAGCTGTGGGGAGCAGTCAGCTGTGGGGAGCAGAGAGCTGAGGGGAGCAGGGAGCTGAGGGGAGCAGAGAGCTGAGGGGAGCAGGGAGCTGAGGGGAGCAGGGAGCTGAGGGGAGTAGAGAGCTGAGGGGAGCAGGGAGCTGTGGGGAACAGGGAGCTGAGGGGAGTAGAGAGCTGAGGGGAGTAGAGAGCTGAGGGGAGCAGGGAGCTGTGGGGAGTACGGAGCTGTGGGGAGCAGGGAGCTGAGGGGAGCAGGGAGCTGTAAGGAGCAGGGAGCTGAGGGGAGCAGGGAGCTGAGGGAAGCAGGGAGCTGAGGGGAGCAGGGAGCTGTAAGGAGCAGGGAGCTGAGGGGAGCAGGGAGCTGAGGGAAGCAGGGAGCTGAGGGGAGCAGGGAGCTGTAAGGAGCAGGGAGCTGAGGGGAGCAGGGAGCTGAGGGAAGCAGGGAGCTGAGGGGAGCAGGGAGCTGTAAGGAGCAGGGAGCTGAGGGGAGCAGGGAGCTGAGGGAAGCAGGGAGCTGAGGGGAGCAGGGAGCTGAGGGAAGCAGGGAGCTGAGGGGAGCAGGGAGCTGAGGGGAGCGCGGCTCCCCCGGGTGGGTTCCCCTGCACGGGGAAGGTCCACACAAGCGCTGCCGAAGGTTCGGGGCCTGGGGCCGCTTCCCTCACACGCCTGAGGCGCAGTCCCAGCCCAGCTGCGGGCCGCTCGCCCGGGCACCAAGCTCCGGCGGAGAGAAGAGCGAGCGGCGCCCCAGAGAGACCCCGCTGCCCCCTCAGAGGGCGCCCGGGCATGGAGCCACACGCCGGGGGCTGTTTCCCCTCAGGGCCGGCCGCCCCCACGGCGGAGCTCCGGGACGGGACGGGACGGGACGGGACGGGACGGCCGAGGCGGAGCCACCTCCCCCTCACGGCTGCCCCTTCCCGCCCGCGTCGCCGCCGGGTCTCGGGCCACCTCCCCGCCATGGCCCGCGGCCGGACCCCGCCTGCCCCGTGCCCTGCCCCGCGTCCCGCCGGCACCGAGGGGCCCGGGCGGTGCGCCCAGGCCCGACCCCGCGGGAGCGAAGCGCTCCGGGGGCCGGGAGGCTGCGCTCGGCCGGGAAGGGACGGGCAGCGGCGGTGCTGCCGGGGAGCGGGGCCCGGCCCTGCCCGCCCCTCTCTCCGCCGCGGCCCGGCTTTGCCCCGCTGAGACCCGCGGCGTCCCGGGCGGAGCGCGGGCTGCGCGGCCGGCCGGGCCCGGGCAGCGGGCGGGCTGCAGTCCCCGGCACCCGGCGCCTCCCCCGTCCCCGCAGCCCCCGGCCCGGCCGCGGCGGGGTGAAGGGTGAAGCGAGGCGTGACTCACGGGCTCACATCTGCCACCGCAAGCGTTTAGGAAATTGCCGTTCTCTTAAAGGCAACCGTGTGTTTATTTCTCTGAGGTGAAAACCAAGGAGTTGCACTCCATTAACGCGTTTCAGTCACCAGCCCTGGCAGGGGATGCAGAAGTCGGTGGAGAGCTGGATGCTGCTCTGGAGGAAGAGGAGAGCTTTGGCACTCCTGCTACAGGAAGAGGACTGGAAACAAGCAGAGAGGCGGATGGTTATGGTAGAATATATGCTGTTTATTTATGAAGGTAACCAGGACTTCTGACAAAATTTTATATGCAGTTCCCTCCCCCCCAAATTAAAAAAAAAACAACCCACCAATGTGTGTGCATATACATACACGTATACATACCATACACACGCTGCACACACATACACACGCTGCCAGCACTGTGCTCTCACTGTCATGCCTTCAAACAGCTCCATCCACCTTGTTCTCCTCTCTTGTCAAGACTTACTTCAGTTTCACAAATTGTTATGCAGCTACAACACAAGGAAGAAATGTTCTGCATGGCTACCAGAATGCCCAGGGGGCCTGTTTGTTTGTTTATTTTTCTCTCACTCTGGGAGAAGCTCCAGAGTCCAAAGGTGCAACAGCACCAGGAACAAGCCTCCTTGCCCCACCGCAGGCATCGTGCAGCCCCACAACCCATGCCCCATTCCAGGCACTCCTGCCTTGGGGTCGGGAGGCAGCAACCAGTACAGGACAATGTGAAGAAGGCAACATACACTCACTCTCACCCATCCACACAAATAATAAAATAACGTTGCAGCACAAGGGCATAGTCTCTGTCACCAGATAAGAAAGTTGTGTGATGGCAAAGATCTAAGTAAGGCAATAAAGTATAGCTAGTGTACATGGAACGGCTTTCACATTACACGAGGCACAGTTTGGGTGGACAGAGACTTGGAGAAGAGCAAAATGTCCTGGAATAAAGCAAAATACACTGAAAGTTCATAGTAAATACCCGCATCAATAGGTATTTATTCATTTGTGCTTCGCCACGTCGTGACATACAGTACAAGACACTGCTGCTCTTGCTTTCGACGGAGAGAGCTCACCGTACTCCTGCAAGCTGTTGCTCCATCAGTCCCAGGCTGTCCGTCGGTCCTGCAGCGCTTCTGGCCCCTTGTCACCTCCAGCCAAGGCAGGGGACAGGGCTGGCAGAGGCAGCCCGGCCAGGCTGCGACAGTCCTGGCAGCAGTCCGGTGGCTGCCCCACACCTCAGTGCTCCTAACGGGCGTCCAGTGCTGCACATCTCTCAGCCGCAAATCCTCTTCTCATCGCTGACTTCCCCAAAGCTGCTCCTGCCTGCTGCACTGCAGGCCGGCTGGAAGGGCTCCGGCAGGACACCGCAGCCACCGCAGCCCTCCAGCCCGCACGTCCCTCATTCCTTCTCCTCGCACCCTGCAAGGCTGGAGGGCATAGTAAGCCCCAGAGCTCCTGCAGCCAGCTTTTAAGGCACATCTGGGTTGCTATGTGTGCTTTATTACTGTTTTTGTTGTTGTTGTTATTATTATTATTATTACTGTTATTTACCCTGTGTAGACACGTGGTCTTTAATTCTTCCTTCCCCTTGCCTTTCTCCTTAGAAAACCTACCACGTTTTCAGCTTACTCGTGTGTCATCTCTAAGGCACAAACCTTTTAATACTAGAGCTGCCTGGCTTCTTGTATAGGTCGTGAATTGATAAAAAACAAACGAAACGAACAAAACAAAACCAAAACAACCCCCCGTTCCCCTGCCGCCGGCACACGGCGCTTGCCGCACGCCGGTGCATAGAGTATCTGTGCGCGGGCAGGGCAGCCCGGCCGGCCCGGCGCGGCGCTAGGCGCAGCTGCCCATGGCCTTCACCAGCGAGCTCTCCGGCAGCTGCCTGAAGATGCCCCGCAGAGTCTCCAGCTCCCGGGTGAGCTGCTCCACCCGCTTGCGCAGCCGCTCGTTGTCGGTGGTGAGCTCCAGCACCTTCTGCTGCGTCTCCACGTTGCGCTGCTTGGCCTTGTCCCGGCTCTTGCGCACCGCGATGTTGTTGCGCTCCCGGCGCACCCGGTACTCGTTACTGTTCTTGTCCACTGTCTTTTTCGATTTGCTCCGGTGGTCCGAGGGCATCATCTTGAGGGTGCCCGCGGCGGACAGGCCGCCGGGAGGGTGCGGGTGGTGCGGGTGGTGCGGGCTGGGCACGGGCGTGGGGGGCGGCGTGGGCTGCCCGGGCTGGAGGTGCATGGTGGTCTGGGCGCAGTGGGCGATCTGGTACTGGAGGTGGGACGGGTGCTGCTGCGGGGCGTGATGGGGATAGAGGGCCGACAGGGCCGCCGACTTCACCTCCTCCTCCTCGCGGGGCTCCTGCTTGATCACCAGCGGCCGCAAGCCCGGCGCGGCGATGCGCTCGTAGAGGGGGTCGAGCTTGCCGTCCATGTAGCCGGGCACGCAGCCGAACAGCGGCTGCTGGTGGTGCTGCGGCTGGTGCCCCGGCGCCGAGGCGGCGGCGCCGGCCCCATGCATGGTGTGGAAGTCGAAATCCCCGGCCAGGATGGCCTTGGCTTTCTCCTGCTGCTTGCTGTGCTGGAATAGGTCGGCCAGAAACTCGTCGTTGAAGGCGGCGGGGTCGATGTAGGCGCTGATGTCGATGGAGTTCTCGTTCTCGCAGATGTCGCCGAGCTCCGCGCCGCCCGCAGCAGGTGCCGCCGCCGAGGGAGCCTCTCTGTAGCTGTAGGTGCTGCCGGGCAGGGGAGTCTGGAGCTGGTGGTGCTGGCCGCTGCTCATCGGGGGCCGGGAATCGACCTCGTAGAAATTGGCTTGCTCCATGAAGCAACTACAGTCTGCCGGGCATGGTGAAGGGCTCCTGCAATCCAGGTTTCGAACGGGACGACGGCGGCAGCGGCGGCGACTCCAGAGCAATCTCGCGGCGCGGCGCGGCACGGCGCGGCTCGGTGCTCCCGGAGCCCGTCCCCCGGCCCAGCCCCGCTCCGCTCGCTGCCTGCCCTGTTGCTAGTGGGCTGCCGCGGTGCTGCGCGCCGTATATATACAGCCCGCAGCAGGGCCGGGGATCGCCCTCTAGTGTCCAACCTCCTGCTGGGAACCTTTGACCGCCGCGCAGCCGGCTCCCAGCGCCCCGGCCGGGCACGGCCGACCTCCCGCCCGCCCCCGGGAGCGGCCGCACCGCGGCGAGAGCGCCCCGCACGCCTCGGCCCCTTCCCCGCCTCCCGCCGCCGCCCCAGCCCGGCGGGAGCTGAGCGCTGGATGCTCCCGCCAGGGAAGCTCCGCGCTGATAGGAGCCCCGGGGGAACGGCGCGGGGACTTTGCGCCCGCGCTGCCGGGGCAGAGCGGCCAAACGCGGCCGGTACATTTCCAGCGCCCGCTCCCGCCTCTGCGCCCACAGCTTCGGCCCAGCGCTCCCCGGCCGCGCTGCGCAGACAGTCTCAAAGTTCACCATCCGCGCGTACTTGCAAATATTTGGCCAGTCGGGAACATTGGCCCCGTCGGGTGTGGGAGCCAAGGCGCTGCCTCACCGGCGGGGGTTACCTGCGGCAGAGCCGCCGGGCTCGGAGCAGCTGGCGGGGACGGACCGCGCCGCGTTCCGCCGCGGCTCGCCCGGTCACAGCGGGACCCGCCGAGCCCGGCCGCGAGCACCGCCAGGACCTGTCCGGAATGGGCCCGGCGGACACGGGCGGGGAGCTCGGGAGGCTCCCGGCTCCGCTGCTCGGAGGCGATCGCCCTGCCGTCCCCGGCGGTCACCGCCGGTCCCAAGCCCGGAGGAGCTGCTCCGCCTGCACGGAACAGCCCGAGTCGGGTCACCTGCGGGCCGCTTCATTCCCCGCACGAATCGAGCAGGTAAATTTAATGACGGATTTCCCCAAAGGCACACTCAGCAATCTCGACCAGTGCCGGCACGGGCCATCTCCCGGCCTTGACCCGGGATAACCGCGGGCACCGCGGGGCCCGGACCCTGCAGCGCTGAGCGGCCCGGTGTCCCTGGGCACTGCGGGCTGTGCCCGCCGCGGGAGCAGCCCTCCCAGCCTGCCTTTCCTGGGGCTTTTGAAGGCGATCCATGTTCCCGCACGTGCGGGATGGAGAGGAGCTGCGTGTCCCAGCCACCCTGTGGCTCCTGTGTACGGGTCACAGCGTCCCCAGGAGCCTCCGGCTCAAGCTTCAGTTCGGGCGGGGTGAGGATGCACAGAATTCCTCTTGCTGCTGTCACTGGCAGTGGAAGAACAGATGTGTCTGTCCCTGCCTGCACAGCACCCAGGTGTGCCTTGGGCAGTCCCACGGGCATTTAGCTCTGCTGGTCCTGAAGGTCCCTTGGAAAGGACAGGCCAAGACCACTGGAGCAGGTGCAGGCTTAAAATTGCTACAGGAAGATCTGCAGGGAAAATGAATCAAACATAGTGATGGTTGGAGGGAAAAAAAAAGATGCAATTCTTAGTTCTGAGTGTTTTAGTAAAACAGAAACTTGTGACAGTAAATTACTCAGAAAAGATTTGACAGATTTCTTGCAATTAAAAATTCAAAGGATTCAAGAGGAAACAAAAATGACAATGCACCAAACCACCATGTTTTTGTTTCACACAGTGCAGGTGTGAACTTTTGTTTCATGAGCAAATGCAAGGCCAGCAGAGTCAGTTGGCATACTCCAGTCTCCTCTCAGGAGAATGGATTCTGTAATTACAGCAGGGAAACATTAATTTACAGATTACAGAGTATACTTTTCACTATCAATAGAAAAAAAAATGTAATCCTAAATTGTTTTATATGCAGTCAGTATTCTCTAAAATTATATGTCTGGGTTTCAATGCAGTAGCAGTGGCTCACAGGGCTGCTTCCACAGGGAGCTGCAGCACTGTCTAAGCAATGAAAACATAAGAACTCTGAACAAAGTCCTGGTTGAGAGGAAAAGCCTCAAGTCTGTGACAGGAGTGAGTTTTAGGTGTTTCAGAGTGGAGAGGAGAATGTCCCTGACTGCACCCAACTGTACAAATTCAGCTTGTTCTACTCAAGTGAACCCATTTCCAGAAATGGGACAAACGCAGAGCTGGACTTTTTGCCTGCTGGGAGAAATATCATCTGGAATAAAAGCAGTTTGTGCTCAGAGTTTTCAAGAGGCCTTGTCTGACTCTGAAGTCAGCAGAAAGAGGAATAGGCCATGAACATTTAAAATAAAAAGTCAGTGCTGCATGAAACAGCAAAAGGATAAGTAATAAAGTGTAAGCAGAATTGTATCACTAAGTTTGTGATTTAATAACAACATCTACTCCTCTTTAGTCTTTAAATCACTCACATTTTATAATCATTCTAAAATTAAGGCCTAACCACATGTTAAAAAAAAATTAAGGTAAATCAGAACGTTTGGGATCAGATTCCATTTCTAATTACTGTAATTAACGAACAAGTCCCCACAATTTAAGGACTGGTTTGCTCAGTTTTGGGTTTTTTTGTTTTGTTTTGTTTTTACATAGACCCCTTTTATCTAAGTTAAGAACTTTTAAGTCTTCTATTTTTACACAGAAACCTGAATTCCCATTTAAATTATTTTAATATAGTATAAAATGAAGTTCTCAAACTTATAAAAAAGACAAATCTTTGTTTCTTTATTTTTCCTCCCTGTTTGAAGACGAATATTTAGAACCAGCTCATCCCCAAACAAGCACAAATGCTTATTTCCCCATTCATATCAACAGTGATTGATACCAAATATTTCAAATACTAAAGAGCAAACTTGTTGCTCAAGTTACATGAACAGGGAGCTGATTTAGCTAAGAGAGGAAGGATGCCTGTTGCATGCTATGGCTCCCTGAAGCAGCACTGTCAACTCTTGAGGGTGCTATTCTTCCATCCCAAAGCTGATCTGGCTGTCCAGAAGCTCGGGGAGGGCGAGTGAAGTGCTCCACAATTCAAAACAACAGCAAAAGTTGTCTGTACCAGGTCAGCTGCACGCCTTTCTGCTTAGGGAAGGAAACTGCTCAGAAAAACATAACTGTGAAGGAACGTGACTAAGTGCATTTATGACTATTAAGAGTTTTTAATTGCACTGGAGCACTGAAGTCTCTTTATTTCCCCGGAGCTCTGCTCCTGTGCTGTTCTCAGGCCTTTCACTCCTGGGGGCTCCAGAATGGGTTCCTGGCTGCAGGATGCAGGCTGGCTCTGCAGGATGGTGCTC
This sequence comes from Passer domesticus, assembly GCF_036417665.1. Taxonomy (NCBI): domain Eukaryota; kingdom Metazoa; phylum Chordata; class Aves; order Passeriformes; family Passeridae; genus Passer; species Passer domesticus. The sequence continues at coordinate 18,142,817 of NC_087485.1, forward strand.
TGCCTGCTCATCCAACAGCCTGGCAGTTTGTGGCAGCCCTGTTAGGAACTGGAGTGCAGCTGCACATTTATTTTACTACCTTGTTAAACCAGAATATTTCATTGCTTCTGACAAAGCTGCAGGCAGGAGTTTGCACGCAAAACGTCTTGGGGTGAATGGCAGCAACAGCCCAGCCTCTCCTCTCTCCACCTGCAGAACCTGGTGGGGGGAAAGAAGACCAAGGTGGGCACTGTGGAGCAGAAGGAATGGCACAGCTGTCGTGGGAGTGACAAGAGGATATTGTCCTCACTGCTTCTTGAGTACACCTGGAGTAGGCAGGGATGGAGCAGCAGTGGTTTCCTATGGAAATAAAGAGCTGGCAATCAACCATCTTACCTGTTGTGGTACACTGAAACACAAACTTCTCCCCTCTCCTGTTGTGTTTTCTGCCCCAGGGAGGAGACACATGATACTGCACATAAAAGCTGCCACACATGACAATTTTCAAAGGAAAAGACTTGATATGCCAGAGCCTTTGAGGCCTGCAGATCAGTATGCAGCAGTGTTTGACAAGTCAACCAGAACCTTCCCTTCAGCTGGGAAAGGCAGCTGGGGACTGCTTATCATTTTTTAATGTGCATTTTGGTCTAACAACAGATGATTTAATGACTTATCATTACAGCTTCTCTCCTTTGGAGAAACACAACTCCAAGGTGAACCAACTCAAATCCGTGCTATTTTCCTCTTCCTTTTTTGTAGCATTCCCCTTGTCTTCAGGGTGTTTTCAGGTGTTTCCTATGATCATGCCTTAATTCTTGTTATCCTTGTGCTCCACTGACTTCTGGCTCTTCTGAGAGCTCAGCCCTTTGCAATTTCCAGGCTAGGTGACTGAGGGCATTTTTCACTTCCATTTACCTGATAACTGCTCACTTCCATTCAAATGACCCTCACAGCCCAATCTGTTGCCAGCTTGTCACCTATAATCTTGCACCAATCAGTCTGTGAAGTTGTTTTCTATCCATTCACAATCTTTGCATGGTTAATGAGCCATTGCATACACAATTCCTCTCTTATAATTAGGACCATATTTCACTGACCACATCCACAGTGCCCAAAACACTGCAAATGTTTTTCAGACACAGGATTAAGTCCTGTTCCAAAGAACATACAGTTGAAATTCCACCAAAAAACAACCCAAAAAGTGACACTGTTGCTCCTCACCTCTCATCAGTGTACTGTTTCCTTCTGCTGTACTAGGCCATCCCCTTTGCCTTAAGATTTCCACAAATGATGTGATGATGTTTAACAGTAGTTCTCCTAATGGTATGCATCAGTTATCCCTTTGCTCAGGATTTGGCCTTTCCACAATCACCTATTCTCTCTCTCTCTTTCACCTCTAATTAAATTATAACGCCCTTACTTTCACACCTGAATTTCCAACTGTTTGTCTTTACCTTACAAACTTCAATGGTTTCTCTCACCATGAATGGCTCATCATCTTTAATTTGTTCATGCTACATCTCCTGGATGATGGAGCAGTTTATAACTCTCTATTTCATAGCTAGAGAGCTGTGAGATGAATGACTTGCCAAGGCAATACAAGAAATACATAACAAAGCTGAGCATTTAATCTCTCCTATGCCCTAATATCACCACCAATGAGCATGCAAAAGTTTGACTACTGCATTCCTACAAAGGAAATCCTTTCATACAGTGCCTTCTTGTTTGTTGGTTTTTTAAATGGAAATAGATCAATTTTTATCTGAAATAAATCTATCTCTGAGGTGAACTGCCAAGAAATATGGAAAGTGCAGCTTATTTTCTTCTAGACCCTTGCCCTACTGGATTGAAGGCTCTCATTGATCTCAGTAGGAACCCGTGCAGACCCTTACCTGGCATACAAATTATGCAGCAGAACAGTAAAAGGGTATCCTACCCCAAACTCAGTTCCCAACTGTGCTTTCAGGGAGGTGTTCTCAAAATATTCTCTGAACATTTTGACTCTTAGGCTTTGGCTAGCTACTTTCACATTATACAAGAGGTAATCCAAACCCAGAGATTTAAAATCCTGGTAAATCCAGAAAAATTATACTTTTTTTTTCTTTTCTTTTCTTTTTTTTTCCCACTCAGGTGACACCAGCATTCAATTAAGATGCTCTCAAAGTGCCTACATGAGCTGTGCAGGGACCTCAGATTTATGAATCTCAGTGTCCTGAACTGCACCTAAAACTAGATGCTGAAATAACAGCAACTGAATAGTCTTGTCAGCAGGACTGCACAGCTGGGTTAGCATCAGTATTTTCCAAAATCCTGCTAGTTAGAGCAGTAGCATCTCCTCACTTGTGTAATTCACTCTGATACCCAAAGTACATTATGATAATGAGCTTCTCCATAAAACAGCAATTTGCAATATTACCTGAAGTGGCATCTAAGGCCCAACAACTGCACTGGTTCCAAAGCACACCTACATGAACACTGGGAGTAACTCTGAATTACAAAGGAAATGCCCTTGTTTGTCTCTTATATATGACTGTGCATTAATCCTTTGAAAATATTCATGTAGTCATCCTGCAACATTATTCCCACCTGTCCTTTTATTGTAAAAGGTTGTTTTTGAGCATAACTTTGGCAGTCCGTAGTCAATCCAAAATCATCTGGTTTTGAGAAGGTACATCTCCAAAGCTGAGCTAGTGCTTGAGAAGACTGCTTAAGTAATGAGGAATCTTGTCACTGGCTTAGATGTTACATTTTGCTGTTCTCAAAAGACTTTCAAAAAGAAGACGAGACAGCATGTCTCAGGCTTCATCACTCTTTCTAAGTAGTTTGCACTACAGACATTTTTTGAGTTTCTGAAAAAAAAAATCTGTATATATGACAAAAATACAAAAAAATGTTAAGCATTTTCCAGAAGTATAGAAAAAGATGCTTTGCTGCACAAAAAATGTAGAAACAGAAGAAGATATGAAAAGTGAGAGCTTTGGGACTGGAAATTAAGAGAAAGATCAGCTTATAAAAATAGCCATGGCATTTCTTAATTATATATTTTAGTACAGGACACATTCTGTCATAAAACTTAGTCCTTGACATGGACAAAATTCTGTGTTCTCATCCAACTTACTCCCCTTTAGGAGAGATTGTTACAAGGATCAGGATTAGGCTAAAGAGTAAAAATGTGGTAAAAGTTTACATTCTGTAGTACCAAAGGGGTCTAAAAACCTCATGCTGTTGTTTCACAGATGAAGACATTGCTAAATCTATGTCAGATTCCAGTGTGAGAGCCCTCAGAGAGCTCAAGGATCTGGTGGGCTTTTTCCACTCCTCTTACAGTGAAGCTATTGTGAGATTCACTGGTTGGACACTGGGATAACCCATGACCTCACAGTTTTTGATTGCCAACCTGCAAATATTTGATGCTCAAAGTACCTATGGAATTAAGGACTAAGATTCTAAAGTATGAAGTTAATATACTTTTGGTGCAAACTTTCTTATATTAATATCATAAAGCATTCAACTTCAGTGGCAGAAAGTTTTGGGAACACACTTGTCTCATATTTTAAAATGTGAGGTTCTGTAAGTATTGACTGTAAACTAAGAGGAAGTAATTTTACTGCCCAAAGCAGATGCCATCTTGGATCTTAAAATCTGACCCCCCCGTTGAGATAAATTCAGTTTTCTTTAATTATCCCAGTATTAGCCCAGGATGTATTAGCCCAGGATGGCATGAGTAATCCAAGCAAGAGCTGGCCTACTAAATAAAGAATGCCAATGGCAGCAGGAGGGGCTGAGGAAGGAAGGAAGCTCAGCAAAGTTCTCAGAGTCACTCAGTGACATCACCAATGAATCCAAGCTGTGATCAAACCACCACCAGCATGGGGGAACAACAGGTGCACAGAGGAAGGAACCGACTCAGAGGCAATCTTGGCTTGAAAATGATCAGAGTTTTGTTATCAGTTTCAAGCTAATCTTAGTGGCACTTGTGGCTCTCCCAGGAGTAACCCCTGCACAGAGGAGGAGCTCAGCCTTTGGAGCTGGCAGTGCTGAAGTTCCCCCTGTGGCACAGTGACCTGCAGCAGCTCTCCTGTAGCCACTGGCAGGTGACATGAGATGTGGCCCTTCCTTTCCTGCAGGGATTTCCAAGGTCACTTGAACACATCCAGAGGAAGAAGCTGGCACTGCTGGGATAACACCTATTCTGACTGCTCAGAAACTTCACACTTCACTTCTTCCTCACAGGAAGGGAAGCTGCCCACAGCACCACTCAGCAAGCCAGTCCTGTTAGCTGAAATAAGGTGTCTTTACTCACCACTGCATGAGCTCCTCAAGACCTTCAGATTTACATTTTTTTTGTTCAAACTGGAATCTTATGCTTTAGGTAAAACAAGTTTTAAGTGAAATAAGACTTAATCACAAAGCAAGTGAGTCTAATGATCAGTAGGGTTTTTCTGAAAAAATCACAGATAAAAAAATCTAGAATCCAAAGTTTCAAAATTTTGGAGGAAAATGGGACTGGCTGCTTCAAATGATGCTGCCTGGAATAAACCATTCCTTCTGCTTAGTGTTTAAAGGCAGCTGACATCTGAGCTCCAAAATACTTGAAATAAATATTATTAGAATTCATACAAATACAATCAGAAGATGTCTTTTGATGGAAGCCATTATATTTTTAATTCATTTTATGGAATCATAAAAATATTTTGTTTGCAATAATATTTCAGAAAGTAAAAAGCCAGGGACAGTATGAGGTTTTTTGCAAGGTTTGGGTATCTAAAAGCTCATAAACAATGCTGAAAAGACACAGTCCTTCAGATAGGAGGGAGCAACAATGCCATGTGACTTACCTGGCCATAGTTAATAGAAGAGCTAAGTATAATCAAGGCTAATCATTCAGCAAGAGCCCAGGGCTAAGAGGTTTCTAATTCCAAACAAAAAGTCCTTGCAAAATACATGTGTTTTCAAGTAAAAAATGAACAAACTATGAAATAGGCTCCCATACAGCAAAAAAACCCTATTTTTTTTCCTTCTGCTGTAATTAAAGATAGGAAATGGGAATAAGGTTTTGGACTAAAAATTACTCTAAATTATTCACTTTGAATAATTCTTTCAAGCCTAAACAATTATGCCAGATGCTAATTTTAATCAAATTACATGTAATATGTTAATATGAGCATAAATCCTACATTCCTTGACAAACACCAAGATTATATTAATGTTACATAATTATATTAATGGGGAATATGAGCAGTACAAGCTGCTCACATTTATCACATGAATGTGGTAAATATAAAGTGAAATTCACCTTGGCAAACTAAAATTTAATTTCAGAAAAATTACTCCTGTCGTCTTTAAAGCAAGCAAAATTCCAGACCTTTAATTACATGAGCTACATGATTCTAAAAAGAATGAATGCAACATGTTTTAGTGTTGGGTGCTACAGTTCTTGCTTTTATTTTACTAAAACATATGACTTTAAGAGGAAAATGATGATTTAAAAACCTGTGTGGCACAGAACCCGTAGCATGGGAAGGCTGAATCCATGCCAATTGTCTGCAATCTGACACTCAGCTGCAAAAGACAAGGACAGGAAAGTGTATTTTGGCACAGAAACCTGATGCATCCTGTCAGAGATACAACTGCCGACAGTTACCACAGCCAACACAGCTCACATTTTTGTTGGGTAAGACAGTACAGCTGACAGTGGGTCAGTATTTTCCATTTAGAAAGGGGCTATTCCCCACCAGCGTGAGTGTTCTGGGATGCTTTAGAAAGGCTCAGTAGATGGAAGCATTTATGTGACTAAGTGCAGGGCTTATGGACCATTCACATTTAATTTAAGTCATCAAGAGATCATTTGCATCTATGGTAGGGCCTAGAGCACATGGCAATCACTTTCCTCCTCTATTAATAAACTGAAATAAACAGTTCAGGATGTCACTGATAAAGTCTGAGGCTCCCATTTCCTTCTGTTTTATGGAAGTAGAAGACACTGTGGGACTCCTGACTGCAGTTTTCTCTTGTACATATCTGTGCAAGTTCAGCCGCTGTTTCCACTGGATATGCAAAAAGTGGTGCCAGTGTTAATGGAAGACAATCCTATAAATGTATGTGTCCCTATTATGAAGAGATGCTATATGTTCAAACTGTGGAAAACGCTGCAGCAGAACTCAGATCTTGTGACATATCAAGTGCAAACCCAGCCTTCAGGAAGGTGCTTTGCCCCAGTGCCCCTTACTGCTTGTTTCAGTGGGCTCAGAGCTACACAGCCAAATCTCCCTTGCAGCACTGAAGGACTCTGTGTCCTTGGATCTACATATTTTGATCACATCCATCTGGTGGGGGAGTATCTGAATGCGTGCCTTACCAAATTTTCAGTGGACTGAAAATTTTCCAGAAATCTATTAAAAAAACAGTCAGAAAGAAAGTTAAAACATGCAGCTCTTCAGTTTCCATAGCTTAGCTATCAGTGCTGCTAAAGCCTTCACGTGAGGGAAGCCAAACACACACGGGCTGTTTCAGACTGCTGCAGTGCTCTCTACTGAAGCCATAGACTGGTGCTGAATAAATGCCCTGACATTAAATCAGTGTTCACACAAGTATTTTATTATAAACTTTTTGTGTTTGAGGCATTGGCATTTGTTTTGAAAAACTGAGTTTTTTCAGTTATCTATGGCACCATTACAGCACAATATCCCATGTTACCTTGGTAGCAGTGCAGAAGTTTCTCAAAGCTGGAGTTCTCCTGAAGTGGCAGCCTGTGTGCATGTTCCTGCCAGGAGTACACATACACCTCTGTGCACTCATCCTACCTTCGTTTTATTCACAGGAAGGAAAAAGACATCATGTGCATTAGACCCTTTGTCCCACTTGCTGAGTCCTCTAATGTCAGAGGGCTTTACACAAGAAGAAATAGAGGACATGATACAAAAGCACACATAAAGAAACATACCTTGAGGAATCTCTTTTCCTGGTAAGCAAAGTCCTTTTCTCCATATTTACAATAGGACTGCAGGTGAAAGGAGGAGAGCCTCAAAAACCTGCACAGATGATTATGACTTTTATATTTGTTATGCACTTTCTACAATTCTGTGCACCTTGCTGAAGTCTCTTTAGAATGTGTGTGCTCAGCAAACATGGAGTGTGCAGTAAAAGACTTGAGGGACAGCAGTGCTTTTGTAGAGTAGCTCCAGTCTGGCAGCTGGCTACAGGAGGTTGGCTGCCAGTGCACATGGGAGTCGGTGAGAGCAGGTTCAATGTTTTGAAGTGCTGTCATCAACTTTTCCTCTGCATGTTACTCTCTTTTGCCCCATATTTTTGCAAACAGGTTGTTCCACTGTAAGTCACTGACATCAGTGTTCTTGTAATATTGCTGAGCCTGAGTTCTCTTCTTGGAAGGATTCCTGATAACTTCAGTTGGCGTCTTAATTGTGGGAGAACTTCTGAAATAAATCATGCCTGATGCCTGAAACCCCCACATGATGGCTAAACAATTCAGAATGAGGAGACTCCTCTGTACAGAGATTTACCAAGTTGAATTTTACAGGCATTGAGGTGCACAAACATGAATGCAAAGGACATGTAGTGATGGAGGGAGCACAAAGCTCCTATCAGAGGGAAGTCTGATCTAGTTACTGCTGAGAGCAGAGAAAACCAGACATTGTTGTTCCTGGAACATGCTACAAAGTGTTTTTTTCTACAAATTTGTCTGCAATGTTCATATTCAATACAAACCCAGATTGTGTCTTGTAAGTTCACAGTGACAGAGATATTCAGATGCCTGCATTGTAAGTATAATTGCTTTGTTCTTCTGGGAGCCTGCATTAAGTGTGAAGGTTGGCAGAGCCAAAGCAGAAAGCTGTGCCCCACTGTTTCTTTGGAAATTACTTCTGTTTCAGGAGGCAAGAGAACTGATGCCTTGGAGTGGCTACCTAAAACAGAGGCTAGACAAAATTCAGAGGAAAAAAGTGGGTATTCATTGAAGGCCTTCTTTAGCTATACCTTGGGCAGCCAAAGCCTCCGAGGGGCTACACCCAAGATGGACAATGGTCACAAGTTTTTCATACAGTTATAAGTTTGGTCCTTTTACATATCAGGGGTTAAGGCTCCAATTACAGTTGCAGGTAATGAGGTAATTGACTCCAAGTTTGTCCTCCTCAATTCACTGTTGTTCACAGCTCTTGGGGCCTGAGACAAAGTTTCCTTGAGTTTCAGGCCAAGAGAGGAATTGCTTTGTCTGAATAAAATGGGAGAGCAGTAGCTGAGAGGTTATGGAGTTTTAGAGTTATACACTAAAGCAGTACAGGATCTGAAAAATATAAAAGCTAAATCCTAAGGCATCAGAACTAGAAACAGTTAACTCATCAAATGTAAAGAATTGACGTCTGAGGTCAGTACTTACCTTCTTTGCTGTTGGGAACAAAAGATAAGGGTCTGCTTGCCTGACCAAAGTATCACTCACTGATTAGCTCATCCAAAATTCTCCTCAATGTTAGCAGCAGGAGCTCAATGACAGACATGTTGCAATTGCCAATGCATTTTCTCAAACTGTCCTCCCCCATGTTTTGTACAATGATAAATAATTCATTTTCTATTCATGTTCATGAATGGAATTGAGGTGGAGTAAACAGTCAGGTGGATTGTCCTCTGCCAGGTGCCAGACTTTCAGTTTTGTGTTTCAAATGGCCATTCCTTAAGCTTTTCATGGTATTTCAGAGGTCATCTTGGTTGCAGGGAATAATAAAGCCATTTATAAGAATGCAGTTTGTGTCCTTATCTTTCCAAAACCAAGAGACCACAAACAAAGCTGTCTCTCCAATTTCTTTGCTTTTCTGGAAGGGTATTTATTTTAGCCTTCTGTTCTGAACCATTTTGAAGTCTGCATAAAACTAACAACTAAAACTATTCACTCTTCTTAATATCACAGGAATAAAGTCAAGTTCTTCTCTAGAGTATGCCCTGTGATAAATAATGCCCTAGTAATTATGGGTGGGGATTTTCACGCGGTGACTGATGATGCCTTGGAAGAGAGCCATGGCACTGTGCATTCAGAAGCTAAGCTATCTAAATCCTTGCAGGCCTCATTTATGCTTTTGGGAATATAGGACAGGTGTGGCAATTACTAAACCTGGATACTTGAGAATTCACCTCTTATTCCCAGGTGTGGGCCATTAATTCTCGCTCAGACTTGTTCAGTTCTAACAAGTCTCTTTTGAACCAGATTTTATGTATGCACATATACTCACACAATAAATAGCATTTTCTTTTCAATCAATTTATCTATTTTGTTTTTACTCATCTTTACCTAACACTTTACATACACATGGCAGCAACCCCCCAGAATGATCAGTGGCAGTCTACAGATCCCTGTCATGTTCTGTAGATACCAGAGGTCTTGCAGTTTGCGTGGTTTAGTACAATTACTTGAGAAGCTCGGGTAAAACTCAAGCCAAGCCCCAGTGAAATTCACAACAAAGGCCACACTAATTTTTATTGGATCATTAGACATCAGAGCAAAGCCAGAGAACACTCAAACACATGTTTGTAAAACCCTTAAAAAAAGCTGTATAAAGGAGTATAGTGTTCATTCTTTTTGTTAGATGATCTTCTTTGGGTTGACACACCCAAAGAAGGCATACAGACCAGGCATTCTTCAGGGACATATTTGGTATTTTTAAACTCACATGCTGACAAGAAAGCTTCTAATTCCATATTCTGATATTTCCATAGAAAGTCACAGATAGTAACCTCAGCTGCTTCATTCACTTCAAAGGGACTTGTGGCTACTGAACACTAATGTACATCTGGTCATCTCATATACCTAACATATGCTGGTCATCTCCTAAGCAGTCCTCTGGAATACAGTGAAGAGATAGGATGATATATGCTAAATTTTGAAGTAACACACATTTTAGTGACAGTATTTTTATGTGCAAAGAGTTGTCACAAAGGTAATGAGACACCCCTCTACCTTCAAATCTCTCAAGAAGCCATGGCTGTAATGGCACATTTCTCAGGTCCAAGTACCATCTGGTAAAATGGAATAATGGTATTGGAGAACCTGAACTGGCTTGGATTGAAGAACAAATTCCTGACAGTGTGACAGCACAGACTGAGTAAGGGTTCCATTAAAATATAAATTACAATCAACAGTATTTGGTAGCTATGAAAGAGAAGACTCTGAGACATGACTGCTAAAGAACCCAACCTACTTAACCAGAATACCACACAAAAAAGTGCAGAAGTGGGCACACCTTTATCTGTGCAGTTTGCTGATTCTGAAGGTCCTTGCTAACAGTTTCTGATTAAAAAAAATTACATTCCTGATAATAGCATGAAACAAAAATACAGCAATTAGGAAATCAAATCTCAGGGCACCACTGTGGCAGACCCTACCTAGATGAAACCAGTTAATTAAGCTCAAAGCACCAAACCTCTCAGTCCCCTCAAAGCCGTAGAGGGAAATGTGAGCAGTGGTAGCTGGAGAAGCACAGCATGTAACGCCTGTAGAAGTGACAGTTTGGGTTTGCTATAACAGCATCCAAATCATCAATGCTTTAGTTTTCTACTATGTATCCAATTGATCTATCAATTCTTCCTCTGTTAGCCTGATTCCTTTTGCTATCACCCAACAGCCTGCTGAAGTTGTGGTGAACAGCTGTCTGTTATGGGGTTTTTGTCCTCCTCCATTTGAGAGCCATTGCATTTAGTTTGCACATGTAATCAACTTAACTGATTTTCAGAAACCAGCATAAGTAATTGTAGATATCTAGATAACCTGGATATTTTGATAACTGCAAATAAAGGGGAGCAGTTCTGGAAGATGCAGAACTAGAAACTGGAAATGCTTAGTTACAAGACTTACTCGCTGCATAGAAAGAACAAAGGCACTCGATTTTTCCTGCAAATGAACTCCAGGCAATGTGACAATAAAATGGATGTTTGCTATTAGAACACATTGGTTCCTTTCTTTACTTACTATTTGCTAGAACAAAAGCGCTGTGGCTTTCCAAGGCTGCAGTGAGTCAGGGCTAGAATTAGCAGTACCATACTGAAACAGTGACCACCCCTATGCAATCTTTCCTTTCTCCTCACCTAGTCAAAAAGGCTACCTCTGACAAATCAGATATTAACAGATAAGTTTCTGTCACTTAAATTATTAAAGCATAGTGAAAAACCCAACTCTGTGCTTAGGAAGTGTAAGCTTTTCCAAACAAATCGGCAGAGCTATTCATATTCCTTTTTCTCTTTGTGTTTAATTTTTTTTAATATATCCAGTGTCACGAAAAAGAGAAACTCAGCAATCCTTCTGCTTTCTGAAGCTTTAATAGCCTCAGCTCTGCAAAATTCAGTTTTCTAACAACAGGATTTTGGTCTTGGTGCAGGTCAGTCCTGAACACAAAAAGTAATTATTGTAATAACAAAATACAGGGCTGTCAAGAGAAGGGAGATTTGCAATAATAAGATTATGGAAAACTTCTATTACAGACTTTGTATTTCTGGGATATTCCTGAATGAATGCCATCTGCTTGGTGATCATAAGGAATGTAATCATATTGAATCTTTCCATTTTTGAGCAAAGCTAGGTTGAGATTACCAAGAAAAGGCTATATTTTGGCATAATTCAGTGCATTTGCCCTTACATACATCTGAGCGTTCCTCACAGCCTGGAATGATGTGTTTTTACCTAAGGGGCCTATTTATTTCCACCCGTAAACTACATATAAAAATATATTTATACTCTCTTCCAAATCACTGGAGAGAAATTAGCAATTTCTCCTCTAGAATTCAAAAGCCTGGCTGTTAGACCAGAGTGAAAAAGTACACAGCAGCACCATGTGTGAAAAGTAAACTTTTAACTGAAATGTGCAAGTCTGAAGTAAGAGAAAAAAAATCCAGCAAAGGCTTAGCCATTTGAGGGAAACAGAGGGAAATGCTTATGGAAAAGAACATTTTTGAATGTGTAGGTTGTAGTCCAGGAGTTTGTAAGGTTTTTATTTTAAGACAAAGAAATAATTGCCCATGAAGACAGAGGAAACACGGGTGAACAATGGAATCAGACACAACAGAAACTATTCCAAGGGCAACAAAGCAGTTTTCACTCTGAGTGAAAGGCACCAGGGAGCTTCTTAAATGTTTTTGTGTTAAGGGAAGACGCTGCGTGGGCAGTAAACAGGGACGTTTGTCCCAACACCCTCCTCTCCCCCTGACACCTTCTGACTCCAGTTCCCAGGGTTTCTATTCCCCAGTGGCCTTTCTGCCTCTAAATGGGAATTGCTGTAGATTACTTGAAGACACTGAATATCAGTGCAATTTCCTTTTCCAGGACTAAAGTCTTTAAACAACTGTGAGACTGGCTAATGCATGTGAAAATGAGATACCACTACAGCATGATCTGCAGCCACGTGGGCAAGCAGCCGCTGTAGAAGCACACCCAGCATGAGGAGAAGGGCTCTGTCCCAGCAGGGCCAGGCTGCTCCTGACACCCGACTCAGGGCTGCTGCTCTCTGGCACAACCTGGACACGAGCAGGTAAAATGTTTATTTCAATGCCACAGCCCAGCTGTCCATAGTTTCAGTGCTTACTTTTTAGATTGCTTCCATTATATTCTATTTTAAATCCTGATTCCTATTTATTCTGTTTGAAATCCTGCAAAAACTGAAGTACACTGCGTGCTGGTTTCCTTTAACAGGATATAATGCCAACCAAGCACTGGAGTGCCTTACATGCAGGAATTACGTGTGAGCTTTAATGTTTAAAACAGTCAGACTCTGTGAGACTAAGTGTGTCTGCATTTTATTTTCTTCAGCTATCTTGGGTGAGGATTAATGAATGAATGGTCATAAAGTGCTCTAAAATCCTGCGAAAGCAGACTAAGAGCACACACACTTAACTACTGTGAGCAAAGGATAATGTTTAAAGCTTACCTGGAATTCCACTCCAGCTACAGATGCATGAGTCATTGTCACAGAAAATGTAACAGTTTCAATTAAGAAACAGAAAAACATTAGAGAAGTTAAAGCAAATACTTGATGACTGACAAGGAAAAGTATCTTTGTGGTAAATGAGCTGAGAAAAACTGTTTGCCCAGACTAACCCTCAGAATTTTTCTTCAAATATGGCTTATTTTCCATGGGGCTTTACAAAAACAAAACCCCTCCACAACATCAGCCAGCCATAAAAATGGTAAATATAAATAATTGTATCTACATACTGAGCTCTGCAACTGTATTTACAAAACTAATTATTCACAAGTCTTTTGCAGACATAAAACATTTTCAAGCAGGTCTATGTGCTAAACCAGCGTAGCAAAGACCCTTAACTTTTTTTTCTCTACATTAAAAAAAATCCCACTTTTCCACCAGTATTGTTTTCACTGCCTGCACACTTGAACTTGTTCCAGACTTGCCTACCTCATAAACAGATGATTTCCAGACCTGCCCACTGCAAACGCACACACCTGTGTATTGAAGTGTACATTTCCCACTCAGGGAGCTGCAAACACACCTTGCTCCCACACAGCTTGAGATCTGAGCACACGTGTGTGTATATTTATAGTAAGTACATGCTTGTTTGGGCAGAACAAAAGTGATACAAAACAAAGTGTCTGGAAAATATTAAGGGAAAAAAGAACTTTTCTCCACAAAAAGTGATGTATTTTATAACAAACATAGCAGTGAAACGGTACAAAATCTTCCTTTGACATTTAACTCTATGATCCAGATGTTTCCTAGTCTGCCAGCATTTAGGATTTACTTTCTAATACTAAGTTAGAAAAGAAAAATTAACTAGGAATCTATGAAATTTAGAAATTTGCCGTAATTTCTGATGTCAAGAGAACTGTTGATACTATTTTGGGATGTCTTTGGCATTCCTTCCCCTTGATCTCACAACATTCTAAGGAGGCAAACCACGCTACAGCTCGGATCGAGATGGGAATACCAGGTGCTAATTAACAGCCTGGCAACAATTAGAAGACGCCAATCAGTACCGAAACACACCACCATCAACTTCGCTGCCCGTGGGGCAGTGGCCAACTTCACCAGAATCCCGGAACATTATTCTGAGTTGGGAGAGACCCACAGGGCTCACGGAGTCCAGCCGCACACGAGGATCGAACGCGGGGCCTGTGCCAGGTCCGCCCGGGGCACGGCCCGGCCCGGCCCGGGCACACCGAGGCTGCGCCGCCTCCCGCCGGGCCCGGGACGCGCTCCCCGCTCTGCCGCGCAGGGACTCGGCCGGGAAACGCGCTTTCGGCTTCTCCCCTGGGGCTGAGGGAGGTGCCGGACCCTGCTGGAAGAACGGGCGGGCCCTCGCTTCCCCCGGGCGCGGGGACGCGGCCGCCTCGCTCCCCGCCAGCCCCCGGGCCGGGCGGGGCGGGCTCTCCCCACGGTGCCCCGCCGGGGAGGGGAAGAGGGCTCCGGGGGCACAGCCACAGCGTTTTCCTTCAGCGCGGCTCTAGGAGCGCACGGACACAAACCCTACGAGAGGCCGTGACAGGGCCCCAGGGTCACTCAGGCCCCTGCTGGACTCTCTCAGGCCTGTGCCGGGCTCCCTCAGGCCGTGACCGGGGCCGCGCTCCCTCGGGCCCGTGCCGGGCTCAGAGCCGTGCCGCGCTCCCTCAGGCCGGGGCCGGAGCGGAGCCCGCGGGGCGCGCGCGGCCCCCTCCCCGCCCCACCCCACCCCCGCTCGGGGCGCGGCCCCGCCCCTGGAGGGCGCTGATTGGCGGCGCGCGCCGCCGATCGCGCGGCGGTTGCATCACCCGGGGCGGGCCCGGCGCGCGCGGTGTCGCAATCGGCGCTCGCCGCGCGCGCACGGTACCGAGCGCGGCCCGCCCGGCCCCTCCCGCCGCTCGCGCCGCTCAGGTAAGCGCGGGGGGCGCGCGCCGGGCCCGGGGCCGCGGCCGCCCCCGCCCGCCGGGCCCCGCCGCCGCGCGTGATGCAATCGGCGGGCGGCCCCGCTCCCTCCCCTCCCCTCCCCCGGTGAAGTCACGGCTTGGCAGCGCCGGGCACCCCCGCGCCCCGCTCGGACGGGGGAGGAGCAGCGCGGCCCCGGCGGGCGGGCGGCCCGGGGAGGGCGGCGGCGGCGCCATGGGCCCGCCGGGGAGGGCCGGGCCGGGCCGGGCCGGTGCCGGTCCCCGCGGTCGGGCCCGGCCCGGGGGCGGGGGGTGAGGCCGCGGCGGGGCCGCCCGGGCAGCGCCGGGCACGGGCTCGCGTTCCTCGGCGGTTCCCGCGGTGGCGAGCTCCAAACCGGGGCTCTGGCAGGCAGGAGAGGCGCAGCTCAGTGACGGGGCCGCGCAGAGCGTCCTCGGAAAGCACGAGCGCTCGTGACTGCAGAACCGTCGGGTGTAAGGAGGTGGTTTATCGATAGGAATCGCAGCTGTCGGTTCAGTTCCAAAGACAGTGTTTTGACACCCTGCCTCGCAGTGTTTGGGGTTGTGTCACGTTAAAATACATGTTTGTGTTGTTACAGTCTGTTAAGGAAGTCAGAGTGTATTTGTGTTCTAAGATGTGTATTAAAAATAGAGAATCTGAAATAAATGTGGAAAAGTGATGTTGTCAGTTATGACGAGAGATGGGATTGAGCTGCCTAGTGTCAGAAGCGTGGTGTCCCAGCCTGTGAGTTAGCACCTTCTCCTGCAAACTGTGAGCGTGGCCCGTGCAGGAGCCGCCTCTCCACTGCTCAGGAATGAGCGCCTGGAGTTCGTGCCACTGTCCTGACTGCGGGGTCACTGGAGTCCAGACTGGATCCTGTCAGGGTATTCCTACTGAAGTCTGAGAGAACAGAGGCCACCTATTGCTCTTCACATTGGAACTGATTTTGTGTTTGACAAGACAGCTTTGTGAATTTGTGCAATAAAATTAATCTGGCTAATGATCATAATCATCACAGTCGCACCTCAAGAAAGGAGCAGAGAGAAGCACTTTGTAGTTTTTGCTACCAAGTTAAAAAAGAAATACTGATTTAATTGACAAAACAGTTTTTGGGTTTTGTTGGTTTTTGGTTTTGTTTTTTTTTTTTTTTTCAAAGCAAACATTTGGAAATTTAATATTTTTATTTTTTGTATGTGTGAAAGCAAATGAGCGCCCTCATTGCTTCATTGGTCCCTGAGGAGTACTGTGAGACAGTAAGAAACATCTTTCTGCCTGAGAAGACACCTCTTGAGTTACCAGCTATTATGCTGTAGTGGGTGGCCAGTTGGTTTCCTGGGTGGCCAGTTGGTGGCCCAAGGAGAGAACCAGGCAGTTCTAACTGGCCACTGGAAACAGTACCATGTGTTGGGTGGAACCAGCCTGGGGCTGTGGCTGAGCTGAAGCTCATGAGCAGCTTTATGGGAACAAGATGCTGGGAAGCTGGGCTGGCTCTCGCAGGAGCTGTGTCCTGCTGGGCTGGGGCTGCCAGGCAGTCACAATCCAACCTGTGCAGGGGCTGGAGCAGCTGAGGTGCACAGGCTCTGAGAGATTGGAGCCCCGAGTGCCTCCCCTTCATGGCCTCTCCCAGTGGCCATGCCCTTCACCTCACCTTTCTGAGTCCCTCTATGTCCCACGCCTGCTGCCTTTAAATCTCCTTGCAGTCCCTGCTGAAGGATGCCCACAGCACCTGCTGCTACCTGGGACAGCCTTCCACAGTTGGTGATAGGCATCCAGCCTGCAAATCACCAGGGGGAAAACGAGTTCCAAGCCTCGGTTGTTGGCACTCTGCAGCTCTGTGATCAGCTCAGTTAGTGCTGCTTGCTCTGCATGCTCTTTGGAGCAGGAGAGGAATCCAGTGTCACCTGTCCCAGTTAAGGGCTCTGATCATCAGGCCAGATAAGAGCACGTCTCACTCAAGAAACAGTAATTTAATAAAAAATCAGTTCCAGTGGGAAGGAACTGAGGGAGGTCTGTTCTACAGGCAGGGCTGGAATTCTTGCTTGAGAGGTGTGACACTGGTTATCTTCTCTGCTTATATCCATGTAGTGCCCAACTAAAATACTCCATTAATATTAGGTTTAATGGGACAAATAATTATTTTGTTGAATCATAGGGAAATCTGATAGAGACAGGAAAGAAGTGTTAAAACACTATTAAATAGTTTTGATAGAGAGAAGTAGCACATGGAACCTGGTGATGTGAAGAAACTTGTTACATTTCAGATGGGGTTCCTTTGGGGCAGGAGCCATCTCTTCCTCTGTGGTAGCTCATGGAGCATAAAAACCAGATTGTGAAAATGGTGTGGGTTACATAACTGGCCTGTTGAACTTGAAAGGTGAACTTTGCAAGCACTGAAATGTGTTGAAGCAGAGGGGACAGCAGGGTACTGTGATTTGGAAAAGGTGTCAAAAATCTACTTGTCACAGACAACCTAAGATAACTATATATGCTTTGTTTAGGGCTGCAGACATCCTCTATTTTAAAATAAAGTGCAGACAAGGCCAGTGTATGCTCTAAGAGGAGCATGCACTTACACCTCGACTAAAAATGTCTAAAATGTGCAATTACATGTGCACAGCTACTACAACTGGCCCTGCCAGTCTGGTGTTGGGGCACAGGAACCCGTTGTTAGCTGGGTGTTCAGTGTAGCTGCCCAACCTGACTGCTTGTAGGTCAGGATCTGAGACTGAAACATGGTATGCAAAAGTTGCTTTAGGAGTTGCAGTTGGGAAAATACTAACACAAAGGTGTTATACACTGTGTATCTAGATTCAGCTCCACAGATGTCAAGAAGTGTGGATGGTCTCATTCTGCCCTGAAATAGGAAAATAAAAAGATTTCTTGATAGGAAGGGTATGGGTGTACTCGTACATCTTCACAAGTGGGAAGACCTCTTGGTGACAGAGAATGTTAATTTTGAGTAACATTCAAGCCAAATTTAGTGGGCTTTTCCATGAATGTTACTGAACCACACTCTGCAGCTGCATCTCATTGTGGCTTTTTCATCATGGAAGAAAATATGCAGTTGATCTGCACAGTTGAATTTTAATATTTTAATGATAGCCCTTCAAAAGGAAAACAGCAACTCAGGCTGCTGAGAAAAAACCAATCCGGAACAGTACACATGGACGTGTGAGTTTAGAAGGGCCACTGACACACAGGAGCTCGCTACAGAGCTCTCACACGTCCCTCCACTCCTCAGCCATCTGCTGTGGTGGAGGTGAGAGGTGTTCCTGGGCTGGACTCTGCCCAGTGCTGCTGCAGCTCCTTGCTTTTCCCAGCCCTCTGGAGGATGTGTCACTGGTGGTGTGATTCTGCATGTCTGTGTGGCAGTGCTGGGCTGCACTGCTGCCACACAGTCTCACCTTGCAGTAGGATTGTTTAGTGCCAGTTAAATGCTTTTCTTCAATGTGACAATCCACACTGCTCTGACTGATCACTGAGTATTTTTCACTGGAGCCATAGGTAGGTGTGTCAGGAGTTTAGGACCATCCTGTTGTCCTTCCCCTCTTCTCTCCCAGCCATACAGGAAGTCATCCTGTGAGATGAGAAGAGAAGGGGACCAGCTGTTAGCCTTGCCAGGGCCATGGCCAGCAGCTGTGGTGGAATCCTCCTTGTGCCACCCGTAGGGCCAGGAGCAGGCTGACCTCAGCAGCGGGAGCACGTCAGTCAGGTGAGAGGATGCCTTGCTCATCAGGACAGTTTGTGTGCTGGGCAGCAGAGTGGACAATGACCAGTGCACCAGCCATGCAGGTGACCTTATTTCTGGATGAGTCAGCTGTGGTTGCTGTTTTTAATGGGTGGCAGTCCTCTGTTGTAGAGTAGTGATCTACACTGCCATCAGCCTGTGCTCCTGTCCCACCTGCTTGATTCATATTGTCACACATTGCTTGTGGTAGAATGTCACCCAGACGTGGCCTTTGCAATGCCTTTTTCCGTAGACTTATTTTTCCACTCAGTACCAGTAGACCTTATGACAGCCATCAGTTTGAACGTCATCTTCAAAACAAGTGCTGTAAGATGGTTGAGAAAAGGTGGACAGGCTGAGCACCCTTGCTCCAGAGAGGACATCAGGGAGGAATTTGTCTGCGGATACACCCAGAGATGTGGTCCGAAGAGGACAAGGATCAAATACCCCTGTTGGTCAAGAGTCAGGCTGTTAATAGGTTTAAGCCACAGAAGGAAAGCTCCAGTCTGAAAACTAAGAAAACTGTATAACTGGAGGAAAAGTTAGACAGTGGAACATGTTGCCAAGACAGAGGTTGTGAAACTGGAGATATTTGAGGCTAGGCTAGACACCCATCCATCAGGGATGGCTTTGGAATAACTGAGTGAAGCCAGTGAACAATTCAAACAGCTTGACTAGATGACCCAGTAATAGTCCCATCCAATCCAAATATGTTTGAGACTTCAGAAATGTAGTTGGCAGCTTGTCCACTTCCAGCACAGTTACGATGTGTTACTGCCAGATGTACCATCGGTACTTTATGCTAAAGCCAGTGATGTATAAGATTGTAGCTGAAGCCAGCATGTTTAATAGCTTTTTTTTTTTCCCCTACTAGGTTCACCTTGCTCTTAATCCATGTGAAGATCCGTTGGAAACACCTCTAGAAACCCAAGAGTTTTCAGTCTCCTGATAAGTTCTGTTGTGTCCAAGAACAGCCTGCCCAAATGAGCAAGACATCCCAACAGAACAGCACCACAGATGCGAGCGGAGTAAGTGTGATTCACACTCAAGCACACTCCAGTGGTTTGCAGCAGGTTCCCCAGCTGGTGCCTGTCAGTCCTGGTGGTGGAGGCAAAGCTGTGCCTCCGAGCAAACAGGGAAAGAAAAGTTCCTTTGTGGATAGGAACAGTGATGAGTATCGTCAGCGCAGAGAGCGGAACAACATGGCAGTGAAAAAGAGCCGCTTAAAAAGCAAGCAGAAAGCCCAAGACACACTGCAAAGGGTCAACCAGCTCAAAGAAGAAAATGAACGTTTAGAGGCAAAAATTAAACTCCTGACCAAGGAGCTGAGCGTACTGAAAGACTTGTTCCTTGAGCATGCCCACAATTTTGCAGATAACGTGCAACCTGTTGGCACTGAGACCACCACAACAAATCCAGAAAACAGTGGACAGTAGACACCTGCGACCTTATGAAACAAACTCTGGAGCTGCAGCTTGCCTGCAGTGCCTGTGCAGTAACCCAGCAAAAACTGTACCTTTAGTCATTGTTTTGTGGAGATTTTCTTCTTTTAGATTTAACACTGAAGATTTGTAACAATTAAACCAGAAACTGGTTAACTGTTTGTTTTAAATATTTTTCTCCTTAAAGATTTACGCAGATCTGAACTCCTAGTCAACGAGAAATGTAATATTTAGGAGATAGCATTTTCACAGGAATATTCACTTACATTTTAGACTTTGCATAATGGGAGGAATCCAGCAGCATGGCTCACTGTAGCATCAGAAACATGTGATTGGATAGAACGTCTTTTAAATACCTGTTAGAGTATTTTAGCCCTTTGTTTTCTCCATTTCATATTACAAACTGCAAAGGCTGTGGAGAATTTTTGCTTTTTATATAAATCTGTAGAATTGAAGTCCTATGAAGCACCACGTAGGTCCCTCCTGCCCAGTTATAGTTAGTGGGGAGGTTGTAGTAATAGTGAGCTGGGATGCTCACCAGAAAAATAACAATGTACTCCGATGATACGTACAGGCAGTTGGCCTCCAAATGGCACGTGAAGTACAAGAGGCAGAGCAGCACACTGACAAAACCTTTTATTTAAGCTTGTATTTCATATTGCTCACACAGTGACTGGGGCCTTATGAGAACAAGAGCTTGTTTTCAGAAAATTTCAAAATGCTGCTGTGCTCTGCACAATTGCATTCTTGCTGGGAAGGAAGTATTGGGGAGAACAAAAAGTGCAGCTTGGCTTAGCAGTGGAAGGGGCAGGAGAGCAGGTGTTGAGCTGGGATGTATGGATCACTGCTGGTTGACATTGATCTTACAGAAATTTAGAGGGATTTTAAAAATAAATGGCCCTAACAACTGATTTGGTGAAATTTCTACAGCCATCATACATCTGTGTGAAGAAGTATCTTTGGTCTTATTTCCATAGAAGTTTTTCTGTAGCAACTTTTTTATTGCTACTGCTTACTTAGTCTTTGCCATGATCCATAATGCAGTGCTATGTGCTATACTGAGGATTTAAACAAAGTAAAGCAGGAACTTTGATGTAACTTTAATTTATTTTAATTTTTAAATATTTCATTGATGGTATGGTTATTTTACATTTAACCTGTGTGTCTGTCTTGTAGATTACTACACTGTCTTAATTTCCCTCTTACACTACCTTTGTCCATAGATTATTTTGGAGGATGCTTGTTTGCTCTGTATCTGCACTTAGGAAAAAACTTGGATGTTATCTCTATGAAGATATTGTTAAGAGAATGAAACTTTGAGAAGTTCTTTATTGAATTTAAACTTTTAATACATGTGGAAAACTTTGATGGATTGTTTTGGATTATGTTAGACTTTTTACAGGTATGTTTTTTCATTCTAACTGCATCTGAAGTTGGTAGGGTTGAAATACCAGAAGCTAATAAAAATGTTTTGCTTGTATTGGCCTCATTTTTCCCATCCCTTTTCTATCTCCCTCAAGTGCAGAGTTGCCCAAGTCACACAGCTGTCTTGGAGAAATCAGTGCAAGAGTCTGTGTTCTGCTCTTTCACTCAGGTTTCTGCTCCATGGAAGCAATCAGAAACTCACTACAGTTTTGTCTAAATGTCTGATTTAACAAAAAATGCAAAAAATGCAAAAAAAAAAAAAAAAAGAAAAAAAAAAAAAAAAAAAGAAATTTAAGACTGAAAATAAGTGGCATTTAGATAGGGGGCAGGGAGAGAAGCACCAAAGATGACAAGGAAAAAGATGACCTGAAGGCATCTCCTCTGTTAACTGCACGTCCCCTGGTGGAAAGGCTGGGCCCATCTCTTCCATGGGTCTCTGACCTGCACTGGTCTGTCCCCATTGTCCTGAATTTGTTTTGCCAGGCCGGTGTGGGGCCCTCCTCTGCCAGTCTGAAGAGGGGCTGCAAATCCTGGCTGTTTGTGATTTTGGTGGAAATTATTATTTAGATCTCTTGTGAGTGCTGGCGATCCTCTTTCCGAAGCTCTCATGGTTGACTTTTCCACTTGTTGCTCCTGACAGCTCTGATCCCATTTCCTTCATGTTTAAAACCAAACCACTGAGTTTTGAAAGTCGTTTGTTTGGAAAGTGAAATTTCTGGTTTATCAGCCTCTGCACTGATGCTGTGGTTTAAGCCAAACTGGAAAATAAGCCCCATGCAGCCACTCCAGCCCCGCCACCCCCTCAGGTGAGAGCCGAAATGCAGACTGGGGCTGAGAGAACAATTTACTGTTACTGGAACCATTTACAATTGAACAGCACCAGATGAGAAAACAACCAGTGACAGCAGCGTGTGACAGAGGGTGATGGCCAAAGCACTCTGAGTGGGACAGAGCCAGGAGTGATGGGAACACAGGGCCAGGAGTGACCAGAACACAGGGACAGGGCCAGGAGTGACCAGAACACAGGGCCAGGAGTGACCGGAGTGGCGGCGCAGCCTCTGCACAGCACCTTGGCCTTGTCCCCGCTGGGCACACACAGCTCCAGCCCTGGCTTGGGGACAGCCACCCTGCCTTTGGGGACAGCAGGACAAGGATCTCTGGCTTTGGGGACAGTGGGATAGCAATCCCTGGCCTTGGGGACAGCAGGACAAGGATCTCTGGCCTTGGGGACAGTGGGACAGCCACCCTGGCCTTGGGGACAGCAACCCTGCCCCTGGAGACAATGGGACAGTGACCCCTGGCCTTGGGGACAGCAGGACGACAATTCTTGGCCTTGGGGGCAACAGGGCAAGGATCCCTGGCCTTGGCTGACACTGGAACAAGGATCCCTGTCCTTGCCTGGCACTGGGACAATGATCCTTGTCCTTGGCTGGCAGCAGGACAAGGCTTGGGAGGAGCAATGGCTCTGTGCAGCACCTCACTTGTGATTGTAACAAATCCACGTTTTAAATGTGCCCCCAGTGAGAGGCTGCAAGAAAGGGCTCAGGCTTCCAAGCCCCCCCTGCCAAAGCAGCTCCAAGGAACAAGGGTCTCCCAAGGAAAGCAGCCCAGGCTGTGTGGCAGCAGAGTACCTCCATCTCACCCTCTGCTGCAGGGCACAGAAAATTTCAGGGTGGACCTGTAAAAGTTAAGATTTTCCTTTTGACTCACTGTTCGTAACTCCAGTCTGTGGCAGAATCCAGTGCCTGTCCGTACACAAGGCGTTACAGCACGTTTCAGCAGAAGCCTGATTGCCATTCTCTCCCTGGCCCCGAGGGCAGGGGTCTGCCCTGGCCCCCAGAGCACGGCGAGGCTGCACTCCCTGCAGAGCCCCTGTAGCTGCAGCTACAGGGGAAATTCACAGCGCACCCAACCCCAGGGAGCCGCAGCAATTTGCTGCAACAATTTACATGGGTCATTTCAGAAGTGCTCAGACCTTTCTAAACACACAAATTTGCTCAGCATAAGACACATTCTGTTACTCCTGTGCCATTTCTATTCAGGTCTGCTTGTGCCAAGGGGAAAAGGCCTTTGTGAAAACATGACACAGTACAAAATATCTTGATGTAGTCAAAAAGAAAATTTGCCATAACCTGTACTTTCACCCCATTAATACACTTAAAATTATTAAACACCACTTTTTAAAGTATTAAATATTACTTTGCCACTTTAAAAAAGGTTTATTCCCCCTCCCTTCCTCTCCTCTCCCCTCCCCTCCCCTCCCCAATTTAGGAAAAAACGTCTAATTCACTTTTTGCTTAAGTGGATAAAAACGATCATAATTACAGGACAATCTTCTGGGATGAAGGATGAAATTTACGTTCCGTGGCCCGAGGATGAAGGCCGATGTGCGTCCGTCCCCTCGCGGCAATGGCAGAGCCGGCCCTGCCCCTCACGGCCCGCCGGCCCGGCCCGCTCTCCGCCCCGGCAGGCAGGGGAGGCCTCCGCGGCCGAAACACTTCCAAAGCTCTCAAAATCTGTGCGGTGTTGCTATAAAGCAGCAGCAGCAGCGGGTTTAGGGGTGCCCCAAGCACGATCCATCCCCTGGGCGCGCTCAGAGCCTGCCCCAGGGAAACGCCTGGCTGCGGAGGGAACGGGGCTGAGGCCACGAGCGCTGTTTTGCACTGAAAAAAACGGAGTTTTGGGGGCAGATGAGTTCAGAGCCATGCCAGTAAAGTCTCTGTGTTCTCACATCTGCAAGGCTACCAAGCAAAGCCTGATGTCCTTGTGCAGGTGCTGCATTTCAGAGGTGGAAGATTGCGGTCACCACAGCAGGAACATCAACACAGGCTTCTGACCTCACAACTCCCTTCCTGAAAAAACTGTTTCCCTTCACAGCCAAGAAGGCAAGTGCAGCAATTCCTGCACTTGCCTCTTAAAAAGAAATGTCAAGAAACCTCTAAAAAATGTAAATACCATTATTTATTAATTGAGTAACATGAAGTCCTCTGGATTTTTTCACAACGTTTCCTTAGTCTCACACAGAGTTTCCTACACAGCAATGGATCACCGGGCTGTTGGGAATAAGGGGCAGGTTCTTGTCCCACAGACCAACCCGCTCAGCAAATGGAGCTCTCCTGGAGCCATGTTTTATGAGGATTTCTGAGGAAATTATTTCAGGCCTAAATGCAGTGCTGGGGGCAGGAATAGCAAAGATATTCCCTTTGTTCAACTTTTAATGGTCATGAACACCACAGCAATCTGTGTTTTGAAGGAACACATAGATGAACAAATCTAATGAGCATGGGGATGTGTTTGAAGGATCAGTACAGCCACGATCCAGAGCAGAAAACTCTGGCTAGCGAAGGGTCAAAGTTTGCAGAGAACAAATTGGTAGTAGGATAAAGAAGCAGGAACTGGAGCAGAAAAGCAAAATGACCACAAAGTTGTGAACACAAATGATGCCAAGGTGAATTTTAATAAAAATTTGGTTCTGCTTAGTGCATGGATACAGATCCATAAGAAAAATGTCATTATATCCACTGACAACAACTGATTTCTTTTTTTCACAGTACTTGTGATGAAGTTTAAAAAAGGACTTAAGAGTGTTACAATTGCTCATAGCTTTCAGAAATCCATTTGGTGTTTTAGAGTCCCAATCATCAAAATTCAGATTTAATTGCAAGATACATCTGAGTTGAGATCTGACAGAAGTATAAGCCCCACTGATAAGGCAGCAGGGTTATTTGGCTGCCACTTGGTCACGTAAACTGCTGATTGCAAGCAGCAGTTGAGTTACCTGGGCCTTCTACCTTCATTTTTAATGCATGAATTTTTCCAGCTGCCTCTCTTGCTATTAAGAATTGGTTGCATTTTATTTTATATGCTGCAGCATTAAATCAGAATGATGACTGATTAGTTGAGGCAGTAATTATCATCCTGAAGTTTACTGCTTTTGGCTGGAGAGGCAGCCGAATGATTTGGCAGTGCTCTGGCCTTGTGCCATGAAAGCCTCTATTTCCTCCACAGTCCGTGGCACACACGTGAGCAGCTCCATGCCGGTGGCTGTCACCACGATGTCGTCCTCGATCCGCACCTGCACAGGGAGCACACGGTCACCAGGGAGAAGGAAGGGCGGGAGGAGCACCTCAGGCTGCAGCAGCAGTGAGGGCACAAGGTGCTGCTGCAGCCCAGGCAGAGCGTCCCCCTGCAAGCACGGAACTGTCACAGCGTGGGGCTCTGCAGCTGCAGCTCCCCTTGGGCCACTGGCCCCTGGCACCCTCCGGGGCTCACAGCAGCTTGGTGGTGACCCGGGTGTGGTGGTGGCCTCACCCTCTGCTGCAGTGGGTACAGCAAGGACAGTCTGAGCAGGGTGCTGCAGCAGTGAGTTCATGCTGTGCCATGCTAGGGGGGCAGTAAATCTCAACCCCCTGACAGCAGGAGCAGTAACAAGAACATTCTTCCCTGGATTTGCCTCCAGCCTTCTCAGCACATGACTTGCTAGGGACAGTGCCTCCTGATGCCCCGTCTCTGCCCTCAAAGCTGTCCTGTTTCTGAGCTGAAATTCAGGTAGCTTCTCTTTGCACTTAAAACTTTTCTCTAAACACAGTAAACTTTCAAAGCGAAACTCTGAACATAAAATACCTTGTGGCTGATATTCCACACAGTGAATTTTGAGCTGATGAGAGAGACTTAAGCAGGTCAGACATTTCTTTTAAAATACAATCACTAAATTTCAAACCATGGAAGGAAAAAGCAGATCCTCTCAATTTTTCAACTCTTGCTATTAAAATGAAAAGTGTGCTCCATTTCTGTTTGTCTCTAATCTCTTCTTACCAGTAAATGTGCCTACACAGTCATTCCCATTATCTTATCAGAAAAATGTTGCTAAGTTGCTAAGCTGCAATAAAAGCAATTTTAGTAAGGTGCAAATCCAAAAGAACACAAACCCTGGGTACTCCCACCTTACAATTGCTTTAATTGTTTCTGACCTCTTGACATTTTCAACTAAAAATAAAGCTGGTTAACATTTGTACTTCTGATTGCAAAATAATCCATTTGTTCAAACAAAATGAGTCATCCAGTCCTTATTAAACTGTTTAATGATGTCTTTGCCAGATTATTTCTTTTACTCGGTATCAAGTTAAGTGTATTATAAAGCAGAATTAAATAAACAAACTCCATTGAGTTTACACATTTGTTTTGGACAGCTGTAAATTTGAAAGCTGTGAGGCTCTTTATGCTCAGTGTGCCTGAAAAGCTGGTGCCTTGCTGCAGAAGAAATCAGCAATGACTCTGCACTTGAACAGAATTTATCAGGATGGGCTTTTTGATTCACTGTTTCAAATTTGACTGCCGAGCAAAACACAACCCAAGATTCAGCAGGAGGGCCCCACTGCATCCAAAGGCAAATCCTGATGTGTGCCTGTCCTGTTGGGTCTTGGGCAGAACCTCCCTGGGTGGACCGGTCCCTGCCAAAAACCTGATGGTACCAGGCTAACCCTGCAGGAGTGCCAGCACCCAGGGCCAGAGCTGGGAAGATGGAAAAAGCCAAAGCTTCACACTGGCAAGCCCAGGCAGGGTAAATGCAGCTGGACACAGTGATGATGTGGAAGGTAAAAATGTCAGTGCAAAAGTAAGTCTGAGAGCAGAGGGAAGGCCACACAAAGCTAGAACTGACTGCCTACAGAGAGAGCCTTTTCCCAAGCACTGCCAGCTTCACAAACCTCCCCCTGCTTGAGCTGAAATTCCCCAGCTGCAGCAACTATCAGCCACAATTCAGCCTCTTGACCAGCAACGTCAGCAAAAAACCAAGAAAAGTGTTTGTTCTTTCCAGTTCAGTGCTTCATGACTTCAAAATATCTCTGCACTCTTTGGGAGGATGTACTGACTTAAACACAGTCCTACAGTGGGGAAGAACAAGTGGGGCAAGGTGTCTGTCCACACTGTTCTCTAGGTCACAAGAGAGCTGGGAAATAGGTAAGAGTGAAAGCACAGTCAGGTGAGACAGGACTGACAAATAATGGACAAAGAGAGCTGGGACTGACTAAGGAGCCCAGGTGGGGAGATCCTGGTGGAGGTGAGAAGTGAGACATCCTGAATGAGGAGAGCACACAGGGGCTGGAGCTGCCAAAGGCAGGGAACTGAGAGTGACCAAACGGAGGAGGAGTGCCATGCCCTGTGACTCCTTGTACAGGAGGAGAATTGTTAGGAGATCATACAATTGCTAGGAGATCATACAATCTGTGCCACAGCACTGCTGTGATCTGCTGAGGAAAGTGGGAGAGCCAGTAGTGCCACATCAGCCTGCTCAGCATCAGCACCTCCAAATGGTCCATGGGATGTGGATGGAGGCACACAGAACCACTGCTCCCTGGGACCACCCACCACTCCCTAGGAACACGCCTCTTCTTTCCCCAGAATCTAATCCTTCCTCTGCTGGATGAATCTCGTCTGAAATGGATGCTTGCCACAAGAGAGAAGTCAGATTTCCCATTTTCAGTGCATAATTTTTCCTTTGCCTAAAAGTAACATGAGTGCAGAGGAATAGGCTCTCAAGGGGAAGGAAATTATTTCATTTGCTCTTTTCCTTCACACCCTCCATGCTTCACCCTGAGTTTAAACTCAGCAGCAGCAAGAAGCAGCTTCAGAGGACCTGCAAAACCTTCCTCACAGGAGAGCCTGTCATTTGATCTTGTCTCCTGTCCAAATGGACAAAAGATGCTTGATCTCTCTGGCAAGGCTCACTGGTTTGGGACTGCCTTTCCCAGAGGGGGACAGTGGTTATGAAACTTGCTCTCAGAGCTGTCCCTGTTTGCAGGCTCTTTGTTCATCAGTACTGCTCATTTCAGGGCTACAGAGTGGTTTGGAGTTGGGCACTGAAGTGTGAGGCTTACTGCACTCCCAGCTTTCAGAGTGCTCTGCAAAAACCTAGGGGAGGCTTTACTTTCTTGGTGTGAAATGGCAGACTAAAAAAATCCACTCCTGTAAAGATGCAGTGGCCAGGGCTGCTCCAAAAATGCCTTTTTCTTATCAAGGGTAGTGGCATGATCTGTCTAGCTAGACCTGATTGCACAACTGCCTAGCACCAGCAACAGGCCATCATGTGGCTCCACTCAATGGTCCCAACTCTGTCCCAAAGCAGGGCCTGGGGGCACAGCCAAGGACAGCACAGGAGTTAAATACCAGGGCTGCTGTCAGCTCTGAACAGCCTCGCACTTTGTCCTGACTTACTAATACAGCCATGCTCCCCAGAGCCCCCTGTTACCTTCCAAGGGAAACAGGGTTGAAGCTCTTGCTGATTTCTTTTGGATGATAATATATATACGAGGCTTTTGACAATCAAGAAACTATTTTGGCCAATTAAATAATCCAGATTTCCATGATGACAGATCCCAGATGTCAAAAAAGGCAACTGATGAAATGTCCCCTTTTTTTTTAAAATCTATTGATCATTTGTTTGATTATGGCTGTGGAAAGCAGCAACATTAACACTGCAAGACCTTGGAGTGGGACACTTGTCTGGAAATGGTGACAGGACATGCCACACGTGGGACCACCCAAAGCACACAAGCACACGTCTGGCTGGAGGACCCGTGGGTCTGTTCCTACAGCTGGTGCCCTACAGAGGCAGCTGTGTGCAGCCAAGGGAACTTATTTCAACCCAGCCATCAACTTCCCAATAATTTTTTAACAGAGCAAATTTATCCTGAGCAGAGTTTGACTTCTGCTCAGAGGGACTGGGTAGGAAACAGAGCTCTGCCCCAAACCCAGGCTGCAGGGCTGGGGCAGCACTTCCCTGCTGCTCCACACTGTGGCTGTGCCAAATGTTTGCTGTAGAGGCCTGTAGGCTCTGTGCTCAGGGAGTCTCATCCCCTGCTGTTGTCTTCTTGGCACAAGCAGGTTTCATTCACAACCAAGTAGTCATGTCAGGAGAACCTTTATTTTAAATGTCCACACTTAAATTTTCACATTTTTATAGAAGAGGATCAATATTAGTGGGGTGAGGACATGTGCTTTATTAGATTAATTGATACAGATGGGAAAAAAGCCTCAGGTGCCCAGTCCCTTCATCCAGCTCTAAAAGAAGCATTAAACTACAAGCTAAATACAGGTTAGAAACAGCTGGTCTTACTTTAATCTAATTATGTTAATTAGACAAGAGAAAAGGGCTAAAGAAGGTTCATAAGTACCTAGCAGTAGTTTTTGGGTTGCCTACACCTATCACTTCTCTTAGAAGAACTTTTAAAGGAAGTTAAGTATGTACATTGAGACAATTGCTCTCCTATGAAAACTTTTGAAGAAATGCTGTGTAGCACTATTACTGTGATACAATAAGCAATATTAAAAAGCAGATGAGCATAACATTTATTGCCTAATAAACAATTTCATTTCACAATACAAATTCACCATAAACTCAGAAACAGAGACTAATCTTCTGAAAAATAAAAATCAGGACAGAGACAACTTTATGGCTCTCTGAACCAAAGGTAGAAGCAGTTATATATCTTGCTCTTTATTTGGTTTAGCATTAATTCTGAGTAAGGGAGGTACTACTGTTTTGAAACTTATTGTAATATTAGCGGATCTTCAAGTTCCTGAGCTTTGTAAATCTGTTTAATTTTTAAATGAGAAAAATCTGTAAACAAAAGAAAGTAATGCATTTAACACCCATCTGTCTTTCAGCATTTTCCCTAAGTTGCATAGTTTTCAGATACTAAGTCTAGTGCTAGTTCTACAAATCCTAGGGAAAATAAAGCCTGAACAGAGACTGAATGGCTTTACTGTGTCTTTGAGAAAACATCATATGAACTGCATGAATCAGTAATCAGCTTACGAAGAATGGAAATGTCAAACCCTAAAGGGCAGCATTTGGAGTCAGCATTTCCCCTTCCCTGAGGATTCAGCTGCTTTTCCTGAGCAATACATACAACTGCATGCACATCCCTCTATTTGCACATCTGTGTTTATTCAGGAGCGTGTGGGGCAGAGTCCAGGCAGAGCAAAGGTGCCCTGGGCCAGGCACTGTGCCAGCAACCAGCAGCAGCCCTTGTCCCACAGGATTTATGACCTCTGAAAACTGGACCTTGGTTTTGCAGATGGAGAACTGAAGTACATGTGACTGAAATGTCCCAAAATTGGCCGAGAAAGTTTGTGAGGACTGAACCCAACAGCTGTCAAGTGAAGAGTGTAGGGCTCTAGACAGGCAACATCCCTGAGCACTCTGGCTTCCCCCTGCAGGGATCTGTCCTTGACCCAGAAGAGGTGAAAAGCCCCGTGAGGAGGTCCCTAAGCAGCAGGGACAGCCCCACAGGCTGTGCAGGAAGGTGGGCTGGGGATGGTCTGTCCCAGCACTGCATGGACACCTCACGCTGCCTCTTCTTCCCTGCTCCTGCAGCTTCCACAGCCTCCTCATGGCTGACTCCAGCCAGCACAAATTGCAGCAAATGGCGACAGGCTTGCCCTTTCTGGCACACTGCAAGAGCTTTGCTTCTCAATGCAGAAACTTGTCACAGTGAAGAAAGTTCTTGAAAGCCCAAAAAAGACATGAATTCAAGGTGAATTTATGAAAAATCCACAAATTCCCTGTGTGGACCGACTTAGAATTACAGTGGTGTTACTTCAGTGAATGTTAGTTCATTATTGAAGTGAATTACTCTAAACCAAATTAAGAACATTTTAATTAGTGCTGAGCTCTGCAGAGAGAAATGCACAACTTATTTCCTTTTGTAGAATGTGTTTTACACTTAAAGGAATTGGACTGGCTGTAGTGAACTCTTCAGCTACAACTGACACCAATACTAGCCCCTGTACTATTAATATTTATTAGTAAAAAATGGGGCTTTACAAGATCTTTTTTAATCCCATAGAAAGAAAGTTTTCTGGCATGCTTTTGTGAGAAATACTCACTCTGGATAAACTAGAATGAAACATTTTGTTCATAACTGACCACTCTACACAACACAAATGGCATCTTCTTTTTATGCAGAATTAAGTCAGAATGGTGAAGATGGAAAAACTTTTTTTGATTGCTCTATAATCCAGCTTTTGTGAAAAATTCAGAAATATTCAGATGTATTCCAGTCTTAGATTTTATTTTCATTCTTCTCCTGGACAAAATCAAGTGACAACATCTGGCTCAGGGTATGTGTGTATTATTAATTTTTCTCCCTAAGTAAAATGTATTGTTCACAGGGGGATCAGAGATTTAGATTTTTGCTCAATCGTTTTTGGGCTGCCCCTTCTTTTAGCAAAGTTTGTTGGCTAGCTGTCCTTACAAGTCATCATTACAAGAAGCTAAACAAAAATGAGGGAACAAAGTTTGCTTGAAATTTCTGGAACAAAAGTGCCTGATCCAGCAACTTATTACCAAGGTAGAGATCCCGGGCTGTCACTCCTGTTCTGTGCAAGCACAGGCAGAAGGTGAGCCACAGGCACACCTCAGGCTGCAGAAATGGAGTGGGCATTCACAGCCATTTGGGAAAAATGTGGGCTTTGCTGAGCAATTTCAGGGAAAGCCCACCAGGAATCAATTCAGTTGCTGAAAAACTCCCACAGAGTATTTACATGGAAAATGAAGACAGTTAAACCTGTTTCCATTGCAGTGTCAAGCTACACAAGCACATCACAGTTTTCTTTTAAAATACATTTCAGTGTGTGTTGTCACACAGAATGTGCTCACAGAAAATGCAGAATTAGCTGCCTTTTGTTCACCAGTACCTCAGTTGTCTGGCTGGCAAATCTTGATAAAGAAACAACACAGAGACAGATAATGTCCCAGACCTGAGCAGTGAATGAAATATCAGCAAGGCTAAAGTCCTGTGTCTCTTAACAAGGCTGCACCCACACCATGGGTGGCTGCCCTGGAGCCTGGCTGGCTCACATGACCGCGGACAGCACACACAACTTCTCTGTCAGGGCTGGTGGTTCCAAGGCAGCTCAGACCAAAGTGCTACAGTAATCACCCTCTCAAGGCTGGGTACAGTGATAAATGAGTCAATGGCAGCAGCAGACAATTCCTAATGAGTGACTTTTCCTACCAGTGACTGCTCGCTGTGTTGGGACTTGGCAGAAGAGGCACGGGGAGGATGGGGATGGCAGCTGCCTGCTCTATCTCCTCTGTGCAGGGACAATGTGGCACCCTTCAAATGCTTGCCCTGCTGAAATAAAAGCCCACTGGAAGCACTGCAGCTGCTGAATGCTCTGCGAGGGCGGTGGCTTTGAATGGGAAACGTGCCCTGGACAGCATGCACAACCAAGAACCCTCCACTTGCCCAGCAGCTGCTGCATGGAACGATTGCCCAGATCACCTCTACCTCCTGTGGCCAATTCTCCTGTGCCCACTGCTGCCTGAGCCTGTCACACTGAGCCCTGGAACCCCACCAGCCGCCCTTCTGGAAAACAGGGAAGGCTCCCCCAAGGAACAAGTTTCTTGCCATTCTGTCAATAATCCTGTAAGAGCAATTATTGCTGCTTCCATCTACTGCCTCCCTGACTTAAACTGCATCAGGCTCTTGTGCCCCAGCAGGAAGCACTGAACTGTGCTGCTGTCAAGGAAACCAAAACAGAACCCAGTTTCATATTTCATAACATACATGTTTCACACATTAGACAAAACACTTACCTGGCAAGCCACTCTATGGTGCTGGCAGAGGATATTTCAGTCAATGGGAAAATATGGGTCTATCAATTAATCACTAGTAAAAAACCACATTAAAAAATTAGAATAAAACCCCCCAATTTGTCTGCAGAGTCGAATGGTCCAAATGACTCAAGGTGCTGCTTCAAGGAACAGCCCTATGTGCAGTACATTACAAGTCCCAAAAGAGGTAAGAGGTCCCAAAAGACTTCCCCTCAGATACACAGTAAGGACAAACAAAGAGAAAACCAATGAATGAGACCATGCGCTAAGAATCACTCACCCCACCGAATCCCCTGAAGCGCTGCAGGACGTGGCTGTTGATGAAGCAGGCCTGGGCAGGGTCGTGCAGGGCCTGCTGCAGGAGGTGCTCGATGAAGTAGATGCCGGGCTCCACGGTGAGCACCATGCCGGGCTGCAGGCGGCGCGCCGTGCGCAGGCTGCGCAGCCCCGGCTCCTCGGGGCGCTCCACGCCCTGCGGGGACAGCACCAGCACACGGAGCGCCTCACACAGAGCCCTCCTGTGCCGGCTGCTCCGTCACACACACAGGATGTAAAACATGAGCATAAAGGAGCGACACTTCGCCATGCATGGCCTCCCTCCCATCAGTGCCATTTACAGAACCACAGAATAATGAGGTTGGAAGAGACCTCTAAGATCATCAAGTCCAAGCTATGTCCAAACGCCTCAACTAGACTATAGCACCAAGTGCCATGTCCAGTCTTTTTTTAAACACATAGTGATTCTACCACAACTTAGCTTTGACATAGAGCGATGACCAGTTTTCAGCTCAACGCCCCACTTTTTTGCACCACAGAAATCTTGGCTTTGGATATGCTTTGTACTGTTATTTGTCACCCTGTTCTTCTAAGCCATCTGATGTTTACGTTCTCATAATGAAGTTTCTCAGGCACTTTTATGTAAATAATTATTGTTTTGCATTCTTTTCTGGAGGAGGAGGAGGAGTTTGATGGACTGTTGGTTTGTCCAGTGTCATTGGAGTGGTGGCACTTTCATCCTCCAATCCACTGTCACTTTTGAAAGTCTATAAATGTTGGAGTCAGAAAATCAACTTCCCTTCTTTTTACCTTGGAGGTTCCAGCATGGATGCAGTTTTATTTCGTGTCCTATTGCAACAGTTACTCTCTATCTTGGGAGAAAGACTGCACTACCAAGCAAAAATACTTATTTGCACTATTCCTTGCTCTACTCTCCCTTGCAAAGTATGGTATTGTAAGTGACATGCAAATCTTGAAATGCCCCTGCCACGTCATGGCTGAAACAGCTGAACTATGCAGCAGAGAACAATTTCTCCAAGGATATGCAAATACTTATTCTCACCAAATGTTATTAAAATTACACATTTATGATCTCAATTCAGGAGCAATGAGTCTACACATGACCTCATAAAAGCAGCCCATTTAAACTAAACTTTTGTCAGATTCAGACTTTCAGGCAACATGGTGCTGATTGGTATTATTAAAAGTTAAGTCGAAACAAGTCTGAACTAGCAAAATATTCTCTCCTTCCCAAAAGCTGGTAAAATAAAATAATGTATGAGGATGTGCTTAGTCAAGGAATTAGAAACACTGCAAATACCAGTTCTGGGTATTCATTTTCTTCCCCCCAAATGTGCCAGGTAATGCAATATCAGAATAAACATATCTCAATCCCATTAGCTTTTTGGAAATTCTTTGCAATGGTAGCAAAATTTCCCCAACAAACTACAATAATGACCTGTGAACAGCTGACAGGCCCAGCAGCTTGCAATTGTGCACACACACACTCTGCTGAAGAAACCTTCTCTGCTTTAGCCAGCAAGTCAGAGGTGAACTCATCTGTGAGACCACAACAGTGTTTATCTGCTCTCCACACAGCTCTCCTCAATCTTGCTTCTGCCCAAAGCCATGGTGCTTTCCCTTGCTGGCAGAAGGGCATCACTACCAGCATGACTGCACCACGAGGATGAAACTTCCCCTCTCTCCCAGACAAACCCTGCCCAGCACCACCCTCGGTGGTGTCCTGGCACAGCCCAGCTCCTGTGTACCTGCCAGGGGATGCAGGGAGGCTGGAGCACACCTGCACATTACCCGTGTTCTCGTCTTACTGAATCACTCCCTCTTCATACTGGGCACAGCCCTGCAGTGTTGTTTGCCCTTGAGCTCCACTTTCAGTTCGGAGAAAGCCTATTTTAGAGAAATACTGCTTTGCAGCAGCCCCTCCATAGTGCTTGCTTTATCCCCACTGGTTACCCAAGCAAGGCTGAGTTTGCTTTTGTTCCCTTTGCAGAGCTTATTCTGTTCCAATGGACAACATCTTACAGTAGCCAAGAGTTCTAGAGCTGACCAGCCTGGACACTTGGACATAGGTTTGCCCATTTTGACTGTGCGTTCCATGTGTTTTATGTCATATGTTTGATTTGGACTTTGCAGAGCACTATATATTACACCAAAATAAGAAAACATGGTTTTGTTTTACTGAGGCTAGGAAACAAGAACACTGTAATATTAAGCAAGGCATTTTGAATTTGTACTCTTATCAAAACTCAAAGAAAATCAATATATTTCTAAACTGGAAACAATAACTGCACTGAAATGGAGCCATTTTTTCTCTCATACTGCCCTTTGGGGTTTGGCATTTCACACATTCATTGTAATGTGTAAAGGAAATGAGGGCATCCAATCTTGTGGATTAATCTCTCCATGAGCTGTAAACAATTAGATTAGTGTCTGGACCTTTTGGTGCCTCGCCAACTATCTATCGGCTACTTTACAACAAACAACCCAGATTTGGCTTTTAAGTTCACTTCTCAATTCTACTTGTAAATGCCTTTTCCAAGGCAGTCAATCCAAGACAGATGCTAGAAAGACAAATGCAGAGGAGGAAAACAATCGCAAACATCCTCTGAAGGCAGCCCTGGCACAGCATTCGTATTTTTTTGCCTTTACTTAAAATAAATGGTGTTTAACATCATGTGTGACAACAAAGCCTTAGTAGCCCCCTTTATTTACCTCTGTAGAGCTGCTAAAGCAATGGTAGGCATTTTCTCTAGACTGCTAGCAGTCTGATCCTGCTTTTACTTATTCCTCCAAGGAGCTAGCAGCAACAGGACCCAAAATACACATTTGGATACATCTCTCAGCAATGCAGGGAGACTCCCCGAGGCACCTGAATATTGCTCCTCACCCAAAAATAAAATTCTAACTTCTCTGTAAGGAATTCACCAAGTCTTTTTGCTATTCCTTCCATCCTGTCTCAATCCTGGGTTGTGTGGCTCCAGGTTTCATCTCCAGGTGTTCGGATTCTGCAGCTACTGATGCAGCTCTATCCTACCCTGAAAGCATCTCTAGTGGGCCTTCAAAGAAAGGGTAACACTGCTCAGCTTTTCAGAGCTGAAAAGCAAGCAGGACAGCAGTGGGTGGGCTTGTCCCTTTTAACAAACACTAGCAGGGTGTTCATCAGGAGATGTGTGGAATGGCTGCAGAGAGACAGGTTTTGGCACGTGTTTATGTGGCCACTCACTCTGAGCAGAGGACAGCCCCAAACCAATTTGCTGCAAGGCTGAAGGACAAAATGAGCTGACACAGGAAATAAGCAGAGAGGAGCCAGTGACCAAGCTGAGTGGATGACAAAATCTCTTCTTTTGAGAACAGTGCTGGATTAAAACACATATCAGACTATGGCTTCAGCCTCCCAAGTGACATCTGATCTCTGGGCACTCATGACCACCTGGGTAGCCACCACACCCATCAGGGCCAGGGGCTGACAGCTCTCACTCTGCTGTGGTTGTCTATGAAAAGCAGGACAAACTGAGGGCTTTTTTAATGACTGAAACACCACAATCCCCAAACAGAAGATGAGAGGTCTGAAACAAGACTTGCCATTTTTCATCAAGTCGAACTCTCTTGGGACCAAAGCCCCACAGGGCAACCTCACACTCTCATCCATCAGCAGGACTCTTCTGCCATTAATGGATTTCCTTCTTTGTGAGCAGGAACCTTCCCTACATCTCACAGCTGAACAACTCAAGCTTTGTTTTCAACAATGACAACGGCGTTGTTTTGCAGTCAGATGAAGTGAAGAGTGAAAATGTGAGTGCTGGTACAGCAGCTGTGTGGGTACCTGCTCCTATCACCATTATATCCTGGAGGCCTGGCCACTGAGCAGGACCCTTGTCACAGTGCTGCACAGAGAGAAAGTATGAGCTGATAATTTGCCCTCAAAAAGTGTACAGAATAGTCTAGAAAATATTAATGCCTAGGCATCTAAAAAAGACTTGCAGTTATATTCTGTGAAAACTAAATTTTGAATTTATTCTCCTGCATATTGCAAAACAGACTATATCTGAAATTGTTTTCTAAGACTGACTTTATTTGGAGGTTCTGATCACATTTTAAGATTGAGACACTCCTCCCTCAGTAAGCACAGATGTATGACATTGTCATTTGTGACTGTACTCCTGCCAAGAACATTGGATTTGAATTAATGGTTCATCTAAGGTAACGAAAACCAGCACGGCTAAGCAATAAGGACTGTCAAGGGAACAAGAGAATTATTATGTAAACTGATTTTATTACTATGTAAGCAAAATAAAAGTTCAAATTAAGTGTACAGGAATACAAAATATTACTATTTTTGGAATAAGCAGGGAATTAGGAAGTATGCAAATCTGCCTATTTCCCAGAAAAAGGGCTGTGGAAGACTAGAATTTGCAATATCCCCAGAATATCTCAGTATAAAGATGAACTACTGCTTGCTCCTAAGCAACTCAATAGTTAATATGTTGCTTTTTCCATGGAAGAACTCCATTGTGGATCATGATGGATCTTGTTCCACAGGCAAAGCAATCAGGAGCAGAGACAGCTCCAGGCCCACTCAGGCCTGACCCTGGGTTTGTTTTTGGACCAGAGCAGAAGAAAACCACAGGTGATGTCCCTGTGCTGGCTGGTGCTCACCCACAGGGCCCTGGAGCAGCAGGAGATGCACAAGTGCAGAGACATGCAAGGGCACCCTGCCAAAACCAGGGGCTGCAAGCTGGCATCAGCCCAAAGCTTCCTCGAGCCAGTGGTGGCAGCAAACCCCAGCCACGGCACAGAACACCTGAGGTACTCATAAATGCAAATACTGAACCACAGTAAAAGGCTCATTAGTGACACAGTACAGTTTCACATTCTCTTTTCCAGCTAAATCATCACAGAACTTTTTGGAGCCTGACAGACTGTCCCAGTTGGAACACATCCAGTACAGTGAAGTCCTAACCACTTTACCAAGCTAAGTGCAATCAAGTATTTAAATTAATCAGAATACTAACATTACATTTAGATAATATGAAATGAGCACCAAAGTGAAATCTCAGCTCTTTCACTCTTCCCTGTTCTCCCACTGCATATACCTAGCTTCTAATTAGCTCATTTAATGTAAAAAGAGCAGAGCTCTGTGCAGCCAGGAAAATAAAAGTCTCAAATTCCATTTCACGTGTCTCCTGGTCCCTTCTCTAAGCCCTTGTTTCACTTGCTGAGTGCTCCTAATGAAGATTAGTTTATTCAATCTGTGCTGCTTTTCCCCAGCAGCCTGAGCTGCCTACAGTCACCTGCAAGGAAGTGCTGGCAGCCCTGCCTTTGAAATCAGCAGCAGGTTACAGGAGAACGTGCCCCAAGCACCACAGATCACTCCTGGCACTTGCAAATCAAAGCTCCCACTTCTGCAGGAGAATCTAATTACTAGCTGGAGCTTTTGGGACACAGCTCAAAGTTAATATTGGGGGAATAGAGGACACGTGATGTTTAACTGTCTATTTTACTTGAAGTGTTTTCTTCTTTATCTAGGTATTAACTGTGGTATCAGGTTTAAGTTACCTAATAACTTTCCTGTTATTGAAAGGAATGAGGGAAAATCATCTGCCACTTATGTGAGGCACTGCTGCCCCATGATTCAGCTGGAGCTGGATTTCAATCCAGCACTACAGCATGGTTCTGAGCAGAACTACCCATATAATTTTTGCTTTCTGATCCTCTGATGTTACCAAGCTCCAGTGCTATCATTATGGAAATAACAAAACATATAGACTGTATTTTTTCTCTTCTCTTAGAACATAAGTTTGAGGAAAAAAAAAGAGATAGCAAATAGTAAAAATCACCAAGCTGACAACGACAGCATTAACCTGGAAGATGAGGAGAGTATTTAGAAGAATGTATAAGAGTTTTATAAGAAATAAGAGAAAGAATTGCAAAAGCTACCAAGAACACTGTTTTAGAAAGAAACCAGTAACAAGCACCATTTAAAATCTAATGAACAAATTTCTTGTGACACACAAAAAGCAGACGTAGGCAATAGTCTTAAATGAAAGGGCTTTGTCTTTTGTGATCTTTAGATACCATGAGTGAAAATTGTATAGCAAAAACCCCACATTATACCAATGATACCTTACTTTTTTTCATGTAATTGAAAGCAGAACTCTACTGTTCTGTTTTTTCTCTCCTACTGCACCTAGAATGAATTGTTCAAAACTACACAGGTTCCATTAGTTGCTGCTAAAATTTCAGAAATATCTGGACAATAAATAGTCAGATAAAAACTCTGTGTCTGTTAAGACACAAAGTCTTTTGCAACAAACCAGTAAGTCAGAGACACATAAGCAAGTATCTCAGTCAAAAAAAAAAGTGAAACAGAACTAATGAAACCCAAACCAAGCAACAAAAAACCTCAAGTCCTTAACACCTTCTTTCTCAGTGGAGGAGGGGAACTCTGTGGTATGACAGGGTATGTCTGCATCATGGCACCTGAGCCTTCCCTCCTCTTCTGCCTCTGCTCAAGCCCCAAGTTCCATAAACACCCAGGCTCCAGCATCTATCCTCACAGGGAAAAGCTGCTTTCTGAGCACAGGATGACACAGCAGAGTGAGATCTATTAGCCTAACTCTGGGAGGGGTTTAAACCCCACAGAAGAGTCCTAGGCTGACTTTGGGAGGGGTTTAAGCCCCACAGAAGAGTCCTAGGCTGACTTTGGGAGGGGTTTAAACCCCACAGAAGAATCCTAGGCTGACTTTGGGAGGGGTTTAAACCCCACAGAAGAATCCTAGGCTGACTTTGGGAGGGGTTTAAACCCCACAGAAGAATCCTAGGCTGACTTTGGGAGGGGTTTAAACCCCACAGAAGAATCCTAGGCTGACTTTGGGAGGGGTTTAAACCCCACAAAAGATTCCTAGGCTGCAGAAAACTCTCCTGGCTGGTGCTTGACCCAGCAGGCAGCAATAAGGACCATGGATTCCAGTGGTGCTCTGCATGGAAAGGCAGTTTCCACTCATGTGCTTCCTTCCTGCTCCCTGCCTGCTCAGTGGCTGCATGTATGCCCTTGCTATGCAGGAATTCAAAGAAACAAAACAACCCACCAAACAAACAAAGGATTCAAGAGGGTCCCATGAAGAAGAAGCAGCGAGTTTTTTCTCCTAATCTTTTCTCAAGGTGTACAATCACTTGCAAGAACAAAACCAGAAGTTAAACCTAATGAAATGACCTTTTACTCTTTGTACAGTGAAGGCACCCTAAGTGCCCTCCACACAGGTTGTTTCATGTTTGCAGGTAACCAAAGCTGGAGCAAGGCTTTGCAAGGTTATGGCAAGTGAAGCAATTTGCAGCACCAGGGCCCTACACAACAGCTTTAGGCTTCTTGGTAAATTCACTTCATCCTCTGATTCTTAAAGGAAAAAACATTAATGCATCATTTGCAATGCTAACCACAAAAAAATGAAATCTTCTGCTTCAACATAAAGTTGGATACATAAGGAAAATAGTTTTTGCCAGAACAAGATTATTCCTGTATTCTCCAGTACTTTTGGTGACTTAAATTCCCAGCCAGTCACCTGGGATCTGGGAGCAAGCTTTCTGTTAAAGCCTGACACAGCTTGTGCACAGCAGAGATGTTCCCCAAGCATGCACAGTGATGGAAGGATCTGGGTAACTCCAAAACAGACCTCCAAACTTAATTGTGATGCAGAATAGCAACAAAAGCATCAGCTTTTCATGATAATTGAATTAAAAATTAAAACTAAGGTAAATCTTATAATTTTAAAAAACAAAACTAAATTAAACTCTTAATTCATAAGATGTGAAAATCACAGTAGTTATTAACCTAACTTAAATTAACTGGCTTATTATTATAGAAAGTCATCAAATGCACTTAGTGTTCTTTAGAGCCCTATAGTCAATTAATATAGCATGAAATTGAATCAACTCAGGCATCTAGAGACACAGAACCTAGATTTAAATGAAAACTTCAGCCTCATCTACCTCAGGGCCTGAAAATTTGGGGCCACCTACCACATCTTCTTCATTGCAACAGGCACAAACCCTCATTTATATCCCATATCGAATTTACCCAGAAACAACTGAAAGAATGTGAGAAAACCATCTCCATGATTAAATTTTACAGCAGAAGCTAAGCCCAGTGGGGTTTTCACCCTTTGAAGCAAGCTCAGTCTGACTGAGAGCCAGATTTTCTGAAGTGATTAGTACCACTGGGGCTGAATTTTCAGCAGTGCTTGAGCTGCACTCAGACCCTCAGAAGGAGGATTTTCAAAGCAGCGCGCGGTGCTCGGCTTCCCACGAGGAACACAGTGGTGCCCAGGGAGCTCCTGCTGCTCAGCCCTCCTGAAACCAGCACCTTCACTTGTGTGCTGCACTGGGAAACACTGTGCTCACACTCCTGTGAACATGCTGTCCTAAAATAAGGCTGCCAAGACACGTTCATGGCTGGCAAAACAAATGGCACTCGGTTTTCCCAAGGAATGCCACCGTGCCCAGCAGGAGATGCAGTCCCCAGGGAGCTCCTGGCTGCTCAGCCCTCCTGAAAACCAGCACCTTTGCTTGCATCCTTCAGTGGGAAACACTGGTGCTCACACTCCTGTGAACATGCTGTCCTAAAATAAGGTTTCCAAGACACATCCATGGCTGGCAAAATGCACAGTGCTCGGTTTCCCCAAGGAAAGCCGCGGTGCCCAGCAGGAGATGCAGTCCCCAGGGAGCTCCTGCTGCTCAGCCCTCCTGAAAACAGCACTCTCACTTGCACCTTTCACTGGCCAACACTGTGCTCACACTCCTGTGAACATGCTTTCCTAAAATAAGGTTGCCAAGACACGTTCATTGTTGGCCAAAACCGGTTGTTCTCTATCACAGCAAAAAATAGGAAGGGGAAATGTTATATTTTCTAATATCCCAGAGTATACTTTGCAGAAAATCTGCAAGCATTTACAACTTTTGTCAAAGAAGAAGAAAGTGCTTGTTCAATGCTGCATGTGAAGGCAGCTTACTGGAAAAGATGAAAACTTATTATTGCCAATTTAGAAAAAAGAAATCTTTGGCTACCAATGAATAACTAATCTAGGCTAACAATGTCTGGAAATAGTTTTTTTGGAACACACAAAACTTTCTGACGGATAAAAATTAGGAAATTAACGTTTATTGTATTATTTCAAATGTAACTGTTTACACTTGAGGAAAATAATGGAATAATATCCACTTGGAAAGTTTTTATTTTTAAAAAATCGTTTGTAATACTCCCAGAAATTCCCTTGGCCAAAAGCAAAGAAGTTGCTTTTTAACCAGCTAGAAAAAAGGACATGATACTACGGGCAGGGGCTCAGTGTACAATAAACACCAAAATGGCTTTATAAAAACCTTTGAGAAGATCTCGCTAGCTGGTAAACATTTAAAATGCACCACAAATCACTCCAGAGTGTACTAGATGTCTTCAAAATGTGCTTTTTCATCAACCAATGAGGCGTGGATAATAAGCCTTCTCCCGTTTATTACAGACACGTCCCACACTTGCAGGAAAGGTGCTCAGTTGCTCTCAGCTCCCTGAGAGGCTCCTGGAGGGTCCTTCCCACACCCAGGTACCTCATCTCAGTCAAAGAACCTCCTGCTTTGGGTCAGAGAGAAGTGAAGGGTCTACCAGAGGTGAAATTAATGCCACACAGAGAGTTTAAAGTTGCTCTTCTGCAAAACCCAGAACTCATAATTTTTCAAACGAAGGTGATGCCATACACCCATCTCTGTGCACTTTTATATGCAAATACAGAATATTAGCTATTCATGAGCTTTCATATGTGCTTCATATTCAAGGAATTTGCTATTTAGAATTAGATTTTGAAAGTAAATTAGCCATGCAAGCATTCTTCATGTAAGAATGCAGTTGCATGCCAACACAAACAAATAATTTCAGTATTTGCAGACATAAAATTCTGCGTAGAGCTCTGGAATTTTTACACACAGTAAACACAAAACTGGAGAGCCTAACTCAGTTGACAATACAGTCCCTATATCCATTTTTATCTGTAACAGGCTGCTCTTTCAAAACTGTGGAGAGATCAGTTTGCTTTCAAAAAATGACCTTTAAATTATATAAAATACCATATATAACAATTATAAATTCAATCATATGAAAACAAAAACTATTGTCAAAAAAAGATTCTATAGCTTGTATGCCACACCACTGAAATCTGCTGAGAGATGGAAGGTGTACAGGGTGCATTGCTTCAGACTTACACAAAATCAGTTCTAGAAATCTCCCTTGACAGTAAGGTACTTGCTCTAACCTCAAAGAATACAGTTTTTAGGCAAACTCAAGAAGGGTACTTTGCACTCTCAGAATTCTACTTACTTGTTCCTAAAATTTAGCTATCTCTTCACCCTACCTAGTCCTGAACACATGCTCCTGTTTTATAAGTCCACCAAATTCAGAGAGGTTATTCACAACACAAGTGAAAACAATCTAAGCAGAGGCATGCAACAGCAGGGTCCTGGATTTTTAAGTTTATGAACTCTCCAAGTAAGCACAGTCCCTGTGCTTTGCTGGATGTCTCAATTTGTGCACAGACAGAAGGCACTTGGGAGGAACAAAGGGACAAGCATCCATCCTTTCTGTATCAGCTAGTGCAGAAAGCTTAAAATCAGAATAGCACTGCTTTTGATCTTTGTTTCCTTTTTATTACATGTAAGTTTATTAGCTGATGCTACTACATCATTATCACAATATTTTATCTCAACTATAATTACACTGTGAATGTAAGAAGTACCCTCAAATATTATATACTGTTTCTCCCCTGCCTGCAAAACTGAACCAGCAATAGCGGCTGTTATGTAGCCTGGTCACCCAACATGAACAAGCACCACAATATGCTTAAACTTTACCTATGAGGTTCCTTGTTTCTTTTGCAGATTTTTGCAAAAGAACGGCCTACATATGAGAGGAGAAAAATGATCCATTTTTGTACTGTATTACTTAAAGTCCTTAAATAGTTAGCCTCAAATAACCACAACCTAAAACAAACACAAT
Source organism: Passer domesticus (assembly GCF_036417665.1). Classification (NCBI taxonomy): domain Eukaryota; kingdom Metazoa; phylum Chordata; class Aves; order Passeriformes; family Passeridae; genus Passer; species Passer domesticus. Next base: position 18,187,203 of record NC_087485.1, read on the forward strand.
CCTTGTGAAATTGTTCCAAAGCTGCTGCAAACTTCCTTTATTCAAACATTAAGTACAATTTGCCTTAGAGATTTTATTCTTTTAGTTATCATTGCAGACCTACTGCTGTTCATTGCTTACAGAATTTTACCTGTTCTGCTTTCAGACCACAGTCATGAATCCCCAAATTAATTCAAGGAAAAAGACAATCCTGTGTTTTCTGCAGAAACTCATAATACAGGAGGTTATGCTTTCACATGTGCAAAGACTGGAAGACTTGATGGACTTTTTTCTTTCTGCTTTTTCTTGCTACATCCTCACTGTGCCCATGCTGACCCTGGACATCAAAGCTCAAGACAGGGCTGTGAGCCAGCTTGTTTCCAGATGGCACAGCCACTGTGATTTACTGCCCAGGTTCAGCAGGGGGCTCCTGCAATGGAGCAGGTGAATCTTGCCAGTACAGGACTCAGGTAGACTCAGATGCTCTGCCACAGCACAGGGTACTTGGGTGCTGCCTGTCACAGCAGTGACTCACAGGGGAACAACACAGTGTATGTAAAAATTGAACAGAAATTGAAACATGCCCAAAGAGCACCATCAGTTGATTTCTTCCCATAAACAACTTAAGTTTCAATGAACTAATAGATTTCCTTAGAGTAGACTGCATAAAATACCACATCTAAAGAAAAAGAGCACATCTGCTCCACCTCTGAGAAGATGCAGTCGGGTAACCACACACAAAGTAGAGCAATGCTGATGGAAGCGAGGGGGTTAATCTGCAGGGGAGTTGAGAATGGGCTAACACTAACCTCTGGGTAGCCTCCAACATCATGCACATCGATTCCAAGTAGATGTCCAAGTCCGTGTGGCATAAATATTGCACCCAGATGAACCTTCACCATGTCATCCACATTGCCTTTCAGAATGCCAATTCTGGTCAGCTCCTCCAGATGGACTCTGTCAGCCAGACGGTGCAGATCAGGCCAGGCGACCCCTTGGAGAGCAGAAACAGGCAGCTCAGTTAACTATTGCTACAAGCCTCTAACAACAGCTTTCAAAAAACAGATGTAACACATGTGCCCTTTGTTTATATAAAAAACAAAGGTGGGAAGAGCAACCGCGTTTTCACAAAAACACTTTAAACAAGACAAAACTATTTTAAGGTGTCTGTGAAGTACAGAAAATTACAAACCAGAGAAAACAGCAGCACCTTCTAATCCAGAGCCACACGAAAAGATGTTAATACAGTGTATCTAACATGTCCACACAGATGGAAATGCATCCACGAGTCTCCTATAAGAATGCCAACTGTAGATTGCAGTTTTTTAAAAGGCAGAGCATAGAACATTACTATCCTTTCATTTTCAAGAATGATCATACCCATTTAGAACATCTGACATGGACACTGCTTTTCTACGTACATTGAAGATTTAAAGCCCACATCTTTCTGGCAAAGACACTCTCCAGAAATTAATGATTCCCTTGTGTTAATGGGCTGTGTAAAACACAACTCCTCTAATACATGTACTGAAACAGCATTACAAAATACTGTTGTTTGACTAGAGACAGAGTGCCAGGATACATTAGGTTGCTATTATTTTGGTATAGTATACAATTTTGTTTGACAAACTGCTGGGGAGAGGAGGGAGGAAGAAAGCAGCTCTTTTGTTAGTAACAAAGTACTGTCCTAATTAGTTCACCATGGCATTGAGTCATCATCAACAGAGCAGCAGTTGCAGAGTCAAGACAACTAGGGCTAAGGTACAGTTGAAGAATATTTTCCTTGTTCAATTTTGGCATGATTAAACAAATAAGAACTGAGCAATTTTTAAGGCCAAACTCCCACCAAGTTCCGTTTGCTTTAATCCAGTTAAGCATGCAGTTCTAGGGTCTTGTGAAGATAAATGTCATCTCTAAATTATATTATCACTTTTTGCTGAAAGTACTGAGGCTTCAAAGACGGAAATAAAATCATCCTATGGGAGTGCTTGGAGAAAGCACTCAGCTGTCTTTTGTGGCTCTGATATAAAGATCAGAATGAAAAGAGCAGCAAGTGGCTGCTCAGTTCTGTGCATCCTCTCACAAACCCAAGCACCTTTATGCTGCCATGACTCTGCAAACAGCTGGGGGTGCCACCAGTGAGCAGGCAGCCCCATCAGAGCACCGGGGACCCAACTGCTGCTCACAGCCTCCTGCCTGCCAGGCAAGGCCACAGGGCAGAGCACAGCCCAGACAAACCTTGGCTGCTACCTCCTCACAAAAGCCAGCAGTGCCCAAGGAGTGATGCTCACGCACAAAGTGTGTGCAGTCTTCCTGCTCAAAATGTGGTATTTTTATGGTTTCCCTACTTTAAAAATGAATTCAGATTTTTCATTCTAGATGAACCAATACAACATAAGCAGCTGTTCTTTGACAACTGTTCAACATATTCCATAAATATTTATCTTTCTGAATATTGACTGAATTGCAATTTTCACTTCTCTAGATTCACCTGTGTTTCACAGCTCTCTCACATTAGGCTCTACTCTATTGAATGGTAAATTGAAATCACTACAATCCCTCACACCAATATTACCCATATCACACTAAAAGTATTACTGAATCACAGTTGTTTTCCTGTTTATTTTATAGCTGTGGGAATACAGAATTTCTGTGTCTAAATCGAGGTTCAGCTTTTGCAGTTTGTAGCTAATTCCAACTGCTCTAAAAGCCTTCAATCTTCTTTCTGAGGACACTAGATATTCTTTCAAGATCTCTCCCATGATTTCTTAGCTGAGTATTACCACAAGTCACCTATTTTCACCACCATAACTGCACAGCCACACGTAACAACATCTGACCCTGGTCAACTGTGTGAAGCCTCACCCTGTCTTGTTAAAAATGAAGGTCAGAACTCCATGGCTGGAAGACAAAACACAGCCATACCCTGGGTGCTCTGGAGCAAGCTGAGCTGTCTGACAGAAGTGGAGCTGAGGTGGCTGCAGCTCAGCTTCCCTCTGGAGCTCTGCTGCCACTGTTGGTCTCAATCCAAACCCACAGACTCCACTCAAAGTGACACACTCACCTTTATCAAACTGAGCAAGAGATACAAAAGGAGATACAAATATCAAACTGATCAGAAATATTACCATCAAAACCACATACTCACTTGTCTGCAGACGTTTAACAGACCAAATTAATGACACTATTGCCCTAACTGAAAAGACTGCCATGCTTGTAAATCCTGAGAATTTCCAGGCACTGAGCAAATCCATTCTTCTTCCCTCGTCCCTACCTTTTTCTCTCATTGACTGAAAGTGCAAATATTTCTTCTTTCCTTCTGCCTTCTTAACTCCCCATCTGTTTTGTTTTTTACTCATCTTATCTGCTCCACTAGAGACTGAGGACAACAAAAAGCTCTACTGTGAAATAAATAATGAGGCTGGATGGAAAATCTGCAGCTTTGGGCTCTCTCTTGGAGCTAGGGTGGTGCTTCAGACAGAGCCCAGCACTCTTTTATCATCCAGCCAGGGCCACGAGCTTTGCTAGAGATAGGAAACATGTCAGCTCCAGCTGTCTCCCCCATGCTGCTACAGCTGCAGACAGCACTGGGGCAGCTCTGGGCAGAGGGGAATTAAATTTCTGCTGGAGGCACCCTGCTAAATAATACAAATAAATAGGTATTCAAATAGTCTTAATTAAAAAGAAAGGGTTTATAGATAGATTGCACTTTCTATTCTATTGTCTGGCTTCATGCTTTATTCTATTATGACTATGGGGTGGTGGCCACCCCCTCCAAGACACTTAACCTACAAGCCCTGGATAGAACTCTTATATGCAGACTATTACTTGAGTGCTAAGACAAAACAGCAAGATATTTTGAGCTGATTAGAGACAGTGAAATGAGTGATTTTTTGGTCTTCACTTAAAAAATGGTGATATCCTTGTCTTGTTTGATATGAGAGGATTCCCATCATGCCAGGAATAAACTTTAATAATAAGGTTCAAACAGATTTCTACCCATTTCTTAAACAGGTAATTTGACAAAGAAAGAGGATCTAAATGCAAATCCTCAAACATTTCCTACTGCCTTTGTAATATTAAAAACATTAATTTTGTGAAGAGAAAGAACTATTTAACAGTCCTAAGGCAACTACTTAAAAGTATAGAAAAAATCCACTGAAAAAATGAACAACCATAGCTCGAGGAAGATGTTTCTCCATTTTATATATACTTTTATATATATATATATATACTTTTATATATAAAAGTATATTCATATGTTGTATACATTTATTATACAGTAAACAGAAATACATGATGCTTTAAAGTTATTTTAAAACTAAAATTGTATTAGTTTTATCTGGCAATTGAAATCTTTATAATTCAATGGCCTGTGCAAGCCCAGCTGTCTCTGGGACTGACTGGCATGCCTGCACTCAGGTGTCATTCAGATTCCTAGTAAGTATACTCAGAGAGTAGGAGTCCTTAAAGTCTGCTAATCTAATTTTCATTTGTAGATACTGAACTTCAATAATTGCAAAAAGCAGAGAAAGGAGGAAAAATTAAATATCAGAGTTGATAGCTTCATCAACCTGACAACTTGATAAGAAGCCATGAGCAGAACTTTTTGGTGTTCTGATATGATGAGCAACTCAACAATCTGGAAATGCCCCAAGGACCTCTGGTGAGAATATGAGAGTCCCTGTGTCCAAGCCCAGAGGTGCCTCATTCTGCTTTGTGCACACATCTGTGTGGATGGCTTTAGCATGTAAAGAAAACAGTAACACAGGAGAGTCTGCAGGCAGCCAGGGAACAACCTGCCCTGCAGATTGCAGACCTGCAGGTGTGAAGAACACTGGCTGGACAGTGCTGAATGAACATTTGTACAAAGAATCCCTGGCTTGTGGAGGTGCCTCAACTTTTGGATTATTGGGGGTCCAGCAGAGACCTGTGCCCTGCTGCAAGCAGATAAAAGTCAAACACAATATTAGCATTCTTGTAGGGAGAAAAAGCAGCTAAAAACCAACCAAACCCCACAGCAACAACTTCCACACAAGTGCCTCTGCCACTGGGTGTGTGAGTTCCCTCAGTTTGACTGCTCTGCAACGTGGGCCAGCACTGAGCTCCCACCACCAGTCACTCAGCAGGATGTTTAACTCATGTATTATTCAGGACAACGATTTTCAAGCTTTGGTGAAGTTTATCATAGTTGCAGACTTGCTTTTTGTGTAAGAACTTTTATGATAGTTGCAGACGTGCTTTTTGTGTAGAAAGGTTGGTTCTGTTACTATCTTTAAGCCAATTTATAAACCAATTATAGTCCAGTGACAGATGAGGTTTAAAAAGTCAGACTGGAGGGTCCTTGGACTTTGACAGCTTGTACCAAAATGAGTCTGCACTCAGGAAAATCTGCTGATGAGGTGTCTGCTCCCTTCCTAATTCTCTGCCAGATGAGCCACTGGGTAAAACAGGTCAGTGAACCAGGGCCTGGCTCCCCAGGGAAGCTCAGCTCCCCGGGCTCATTAGGCTGGGATTTGTTACCTGCCATGAGCACATGCTCAGGAGGGAGGTCAGGTCAAACCCACCTCTTACAGCAACCAGAGCACCTGAGATTCCTGCAGACACAGAGTGAATGAACTGCACAGCAGCAACCAGACACTGGGGATGTCCAGTAATTAAATAAAACAGATTATGCATTAATTAACAAAAAACTATGGAGGTTATTCATTTTCAGACACAATGCAAACAGTACAGTAGACGTTTGCAGATGTGTGAGGTGGCACTTAAAAATGGCAAAATTAGTGCATTAAGTTTGCCTAAAGTCTTTTTTTAAAGGTATCCCCATAAAGCTTTCTGATACTCTTAGATATTACTGTGAAAGAAAGGCAAAAGATAAAATTAATATTACTTTACTTCCTTGAAAATATTCCCTCTCTAATATCTGTTTACCAAACCCTACAAAATTTCAAATAAAACCCCAGGTTCAAGGACTCTGGAGCATCACATAAGGATCTCTGCAATAATGTGTGACCTCTTTGCTCACACCAATGGAGGGGATTTTTGTGCTCTCTTTGCCACCCCCAAAAGAAAGACAAGCTTCTAGTGAAACCAGAAATCAAAAGCATTCCTATCTTTTGATGAATACACCATAAAATTTTAAACAGTAGAATTAAAAAGATGAGTTGCTATAACACATCACACTATAAACTGTTCCTCAGCTGCTGTTAACTTACTGGTATTTTTATCCCAGTGATTATTATCTGAAGTTTTATTAGAAGCCATTTGAGAACATAAAGTAGAACCAGCATACAAAAATAATTTAGAATTACTGTGTGGTATTAAGCCACTTTGGTCAGAAAGTACTCTGAAAAGGCCTAACAGGATTTTTTTGGCCACTACTTAGGGTACTTTGTGGTTGTAATGTGACAATGATTAAACCACAAATGATTTAACAGGTTTTTTTTTGTTGTTGTTGTTGGGTGGGGGTTTTTTGCCAACACAGATGTCACAATCTTACTAAAAAAAAACTAGTATGGCAAGGTTCTAGTAACTTCTCCCCAAACTGTGCTAAGGTTAAGTTACATTTAATTTCCAAGTGTCCACAGACAAGGGCAAAAGGCCCAATGTCCCCTGGCAGTGCCACTGAAATGCAGACAGAACACACAATCCCAGTCCAGCCAGCAACCCATTGGAACAGATTAAAATCTGCCAACTGGCAGAGACCATATCAGACATAAAACAATAGGTCTTTAGAATTCAATCAGACCCAGTTTAAAAAACAAACCAAAACGTAATTTAAATACTAAAAACCAATTATCTTTTCCCTCTTCACTTGGGTGCTAGAGAACCAATTGTCATATTTGTGATTTTCATGCTTTCTTTTTGGCCCACTACATGAAACACTCAGCAGTTGCTCTGGTTTTGAACTTGTCTTGCAGCACCAGGTGAGGCCACTCTGCCAAGGGGCAAACCCCAAAAGCTGGGCTCTGACACTGCCAATGTTGGGCACCAGTGAAGCTGCTGAAAGCTTCACAGACTGTGCACAACCCCATGGCTCATGGTGAGCATTGGTGGCTCATGGATGCCAAATCCAGGGATGCCACTTTGGACTGCACTTTTCAGCTGTGGCATGGCTGCATTGGGCTGCCATATGAGGAGAGGAGCCTGTTAACTTTCCCAGCCAAAAGGGAACCAGACAGAATTTGCTGCTGTGTCACACCTGCAAATACCCAGTTCTGACTGCAGGGATTACCAGCCCTGCCCCTGCCCTGTGCCCGGAGCCCCAGTGCCACAGCTCCACACCAGGGTGGCATTTCTGGGCAACAGTCACCCCTTTATTCCCCAGAAAGATGCATCTACCTACAGGGATGGGAAGGAAATAGAGATTGATCCTCTTCACCTCTGAAATTTGGACTTTTTCAAAAGGCTGAAGAGCACTGTGCTATTCAGCTGTACTGTGACACTCCTTTTGCATCAGTGTGATGGAGGTTTTCAGCAGTAAGTCCATCCTCCCAATTATAAACCCTGCACTAGGTGAGCTGTCACTCATCAGAAGCAATATGAGGATAACATTCTGCCATGCAGAAATATTAAGAAAAGCAATATGAAGAAGAAAATAAGAAAAACATAAATAAGAAAAACAATTTATAAGCCATGGCAATAAAACCATATGTGAACTAAAACAGGAAATGTGTTTAAAGATGACTGGTTTGTCTTTGTGCTCAGTGCCTAGCCTTTGGTAGCAGTGTTTATACTAATCTAATACAGATTTTGAAGACAAAGAAAGATAGGCTGATAATGCAGACAAAAGGATAAGATGCAGGTGTGGAGCAAGAAGAGGGATTTTTTCCCATGTCTGGATGCAGCACTGGGGTTGAGCAGGGCTGGCAGACACTATTCTACAGCATGTTCCTTCCAAAGGAGGTGTATGTCGAAGAGGAAAAAAGGAAAAGGATTGACAGAATGAAGGAAATGTTGGAGGGAGTGATTGCAGTGTGGAAACTTATCAATCTCTGAAGCTCAGAAAAGACCCTGTTTAGATAAGACTCAGGGCAAACAGCATAATTTATGTCTGGCAGGTTTGCACTCTGACAGCTACAGCTGATACAGTGTCAAGATTGAAGGACTTGTGAACTTTGCACTTCAACCAACTCAAATTACAACAAATATCAAGCACAATTACTGAACACCAAGCTGTGAGAAAATCAGTGCAGGTACTACAAATCAGACAAGGTACAGGCAGCTCATTCCCCAAAAGCCACAATTAAAATCAGAATTGTACAATGTTACAATATACAACATGTTACAATTAGGAAAAAAGGATTTTTTAAAAAAAAGGTCTTAAACCAAACCCCATTCAGTACAGAAAGGCAAAAAACCTGCAGCTAATTTAGGCTGTGTCTGTAAAGATGTCTAAATGCATTTGCTTGTGCAAGCCACACCTTTGAAGAATCCCTGAAAGCAGTGACAAAATGCACACATTAAGCTGAGCTGGAAAGCTGAGCCATGGCAGCTCCTGCAGACTCTGCTCAGGTACCTTGAGGTGAGAGGGGTTTCAGGGCAGAAAGGCCCAACATTTTCAAGTGCCTGTTTTTGTACCCTTGGGGGAACTCAGCATTATTTCAGGGCCCTGAATGCTGCAGTGGTCAGTGTCCCCCAGGCAGGATGAGCAGCGTTAGGTTACAATGAGAACTCCAGTAATCAAACACACCATTTTTAATTACTGTCTTGAAAGAATAAAGATTTTCAATTTGACTGACAGTGTTGTCTACGCATCCTTTAGTGCCTTCTGCTTTTATTTCCTAAATAGCAGCAATGCCTCAACCATTTACACTGACAAAACCAGAACTGACACACCACAGAAAGCTCTGCTACCTCTGCTGGGTCCATCTCAGAGAGGCAGTATTCAACTTTTGTTATCAATTGATGAACATTAATGCCAGCAAAAAAGTACAGTCCACTCCATTCAATAGAGAGGAGAGAGCAGATTACAAACAGCTTTTAAAAACATACATTGACAAGATTTACTTTCCAATCTGTCTTTCAACACAGTAACACATTCTGAACTGCAAGGAGGGAAAAATAATACTGCGGTGCCATTCAGCAAGATTTGTGAATATCAAATATTGGTTGCAACATGCCCTAAAAGCATTTGCTCTTCAGAGGAACTGGAATAAAATCTTCAACTTCTGTCATTAATTTTTTATTTCTGAGAAGAATTGTTTTGCTGCAGATATTACAGCAGATTAATAATGATCAGCAGTGCTTTGACTAAAATATGACAATCTGAATGGGAATAATTCATATGGACATCTTGAAATTATACAAACTGTAAAACAGATTGTGCTCTCATACCCTTTCCTGTTGTGCTATTGTCAAAAATTCCAGTTTACAGTCCAGTTTCTTTTTAAAATATCACCAAAATCAGCTACTGTTTTTATACAGCACAACAGAGAAGCATGACCACATGGTGTTCCACTAAGCACAACACTGGACTACACATAATAAAAAATACTTCCATGCAAAAAATACCCACTGCATGTGAATAAGAACCTTCTGCCTGGGAGGATAAATATTAGTAACAGCTACAGTTATTTTCTTTAGGTATAATAGATTTCAATCCTACTTGGATACAGTGACAATTACTCTTAAGCAGTATTAGAAACTAAAAATCAATCTGAATTGTAAAGAAGCTATAGAACTGTTGAGGACAAAGAAAAGCAGCAACCTGTGAAGCTGCAAATTTTGAATTTGCATATGTTGCCAAGTACAGCTCTGCTCAACTTAATAACAGAAACACCTGCTGGTAATATGATCTGCTATGCCAAATATATACCCTAGCTATTAGTTTTCATTAAACTGTTTTTATTAAACAGTTCTTTAATTGAGTTATTTTAATCTTTGCTCTTGGTACTATTCTACCTGAGCTGGATTCTCCACTCCTCTTTCTTTGTTAGAGGCATTTTACTAGAAAATAGAACAGGGAATCATACTGCTGTTTTGAATTCAAATCACAGCATTTTTTGTTGTTTAAATAGGTTATTTATGAAACTGGTAGTGGTTCACTAAACTTACTTCTTGACAGCCTCACAGAAAGAACTGTGCCTCAGCATTTAGGTACCAAAGGAGGACACACCATCCAAAGTCTACATCCTGCTGTGCTAAAGAACAGACCCCTCACCGTGTAAAGTCCCTGGGCTTACCCCTCTACCCCCATCAGCTTTACCACTTCAATCCTTTAGCATCAGGCAAACAGGGAGGAGGAAAATCACTAGAAAATAAAGTGGCCTCTTTGTTTTGTCCTTCTAATTCACAACATTCCTTGGAAGGCTGCACATGGGAAAACTAGCTAAGACAACCCCTCCATTGCAAAGCAGTTAGGAAGTTACAACAATAAAAAATCCTGAGGAAATCAGGAGAAATGCACAAGAAGTGGTCAGAGTTTCACAGAGCAGCTCAACTCATGCAGTTACAGCTGCCCACAGGACAAAGACCACATGGACTTAACTTGGTTCTGCATCCTGCACCTACAAACACACATCCTCTTGCAGCAAGGGGACACCAGGAGTGGCTGACACTCAAACTGCAGGTGGGACACAGCAGTCACCCACAGGAACACACTGAGCCTGCCTTCCACCTGCCTCTGGAGGTGGCTCGTGGTAGACCTCTGATGTTCCATCCTAGAAAACTCCCAAGGACTCTTTCTCCTGGTCTTCAAAGGAGGTCCTCAGTCTCAGACCTACAGAAGGGCTCCTCTGAATCAGTCTGGTTCTCAAAGTGTTCATTTTGAAATTGTCTGAACACGACAAAGAAATGACAGAGTGGGAGGGTAGCTCCTAACATTAGAGAAACACCTTCAAACATCCCTTCTCAACTGCAAAATGCAAGATTTGACCCAGTGAGGCACCTGGAGCAAAGACAGAGGAGGGACCAGCAGCTACAGAGAACTTTCTGAACTCTGAGCCAGACACTGGCCTGTGCTCACTGGCTGCTCCAGCCTGCTCCCCTTGGTCTCTCCATCTCAAAACACCTTTTGGTCCTTTAGAGTCTTTTGGGAACTACTTACTTTGCATTTATTTAGCATCTACAGCAAAAGGGTACCCATTTTTTGTAGGCTCTGAGGATCAGCTGGTATCTACATGATTAATAAAAGGATCTTTTATTTGATTGGCATGTAGGTCTATTTCTTTGCCTGAAATGTTTTTGACTGTACTTGACTGCACGTTCTTGGTCAAAGATGGCAATCCTGGCACCAATGAAATCTGCAAAGTCTGATCTCTGATCCTGGAAAACAGGATTTAAGAACTTTAAGAACCCAAGTCCTTAAGTGAAAGTGGATTTCTGGGATAGCCATGCACAAGGAACCTTCCAGCCCTAACATGGAGAAACCTCCATCTTGTATTATCAGAGATATTAGTCCTGCAGCAGAGATTGTCTTCAAGACCTTCCTCAAATGCATTTATTGGAAAAGCAAAGCCTGAAAGCCAGAGGCAATACTCACTGCCTTGGATAGTAAAATGCAGAAATTGGGGATATGCATGTAAGATGAGCTCCAAGTTGAAAAATGCAGAGATAGAAATTCTATAGGGAAACCCTGTGGTAATGTCAGTATCCCAAGGAGGAATTCACGCTGCACATAAACTGATGTGATGAACAACAACTTCTGTGCATATTTGGAACTAATTTTTATTTTTCATTTTATTGAAACAAACAAACATCAATCAGCAAATATTCCCAGCTGCATAGCTAATGTCTGAATGCAATTTTGATTCAATGGGGACTCTGTATACACAAGCTTTTCAAATCATAAAAATGTAGAGATAGGGACTTGAGTGGCTGCCAACCTCGCCTTACTCAACTGTTCCTTGGGAGCAGTTTGCTAGACAAGGAGATCTTTTTTGAAACTGGAATTTAGGACAATGGACCTTACAGAGCGAGGTATTCTAATTCCTTCTTCCTTGCACCTCAAATGATAACGTATTTAACTTTAAAGGTTAAAAAAAAATATTTTTTTTCATAGATTTTGCAGTAGTACCAGGCATGCTAAGCACAAACAGCTCCCTTCCTTCCCCTTCTCCTGTGATTTTCCATTAGTGTACAGAAAAGACAGAGAGTAATGCTTGGAGGTCCCAGGATGCAATTGCAAAAGGATGAAGATGGAAAGTATGTGATTGCTCCAATATTTAGCTCATTAATCTTAAAGACTCTGTTTATGCTCTAGTGCATTAATGCAAAATAGTTCTAATTGCAAAGCTGAGAGATAGGCATAATTCCTTTTTAGTTCTTCTCAACACAGTAGCAACTTATTATATTTCAGAAACTTCAATGTTTCTATAAACAGAAACTGTACACAGAAACTTTCTATATGTAGCAACCATACTGTCCTCATCAACTAGGAATTAATTTATAGAACTGAAATTATGAATATTCTCTAAATGCTTAAGATAATAACCCAACCAACAAATAGCAGAAATCACGTGAGAGGCTGCCCATGGTATAAACACACAGTCATTTGCTGAAGAGTAAAAGAGAAGCCACTGCACAGAAACTTCCCCAAGCCCACTGGCCTCTGTCACTGGCAGTAACACAGTGGTGCAGGAACAGGGTGGTGCCCAGGCTGGGCTGGGATGGGCACACCTCACAGGGATCCAGCACTGCCCTGCCTGTGGGCTGGCAGCACCGCCTGCCCTGGGCACAGCCACAGCTGAGAACACAGGCACTGCTCCTCAGCAGCTCCCTGGCCTCTAGCACTGGCATTCCCACGGGCATGTTTCATGATTCCAACACTGCATGCAGTGACTCAGGTTAGGAGGCATTCCAGGAGGGTACCAAGCCCTGGCTCAGCGTGGGGTTAACTTGAAAGTTAGATCATGTTCCTTCAACAAATTGTTTTCTTGAGGTTTCAGCAAAACAAATTATTTCACACTTTTTTTTCCCCCCAAATAGATTGATATTAATTCCAAAGAACAAACAATTGTGGTCTCCCAGGTGTAACTAGTGATAAATGATGGATGACAAAGCTAACACATTCACATTGGATCTAACTTATGCAACTAGAATAAAGAATGGAGTGAGACAGATTTGGGAGCCATGCACATGCCCCTTTCTAATCCTTCAGGTCTCTCCACTATTAACAGACATGTCCAACTTGCTCCCAAAAGAATCTAATCGATTCCTGCAGTTCAGGCTTCCAGCTGCTGCCATGAGAGGTGTCCACAGCAGGTGCTCCAGCCGTCAGAGCTGAGACCTCACACCCTGCCCTTCACCACTGCCCTCAGAAGCTCATGCCTACTGAGGGTGTGCTACACAATACTATTTTTCCACCAGAGTTTGCTTTTTTAAGCCTGGGCAATTATGGGGGTGGGGGAGAGCTACACTAAAAGCAGTAATTTTATGGTTATAGCATCAAGGACTCCAGAGTTGAGCAATATCCAGTGACAGTGTCTGTGTGAGCTTTGCTTGGCCCCTTGGTGCTGACGTGTTATGGGTCAGTCCTTCAGTTACATGGACATCTACTCCTTTACACAGGATTTCAATAACACCTAGGCCTTTCTGATGATGCTGCCTATTCCAGTCCTGCAGCAAAATCTTTAAAAATGTAAAAAAAAAAAAATTAGTGACACTTGCCAGAGGAAGAGACCTGGGGCTATGTTTTGCAATGAAGGCAGCTGGCTAAAGGACAGAAGAGCTCATGCAAGAATAACTGCAACATCCATTCATGTGTTACTAGAGGCATGGAGGAGAGCCTCAGAAGTACCAGTGGAAAAGCTTCCACCAGACCAAGCAGAGCTTCCCACCAACCACAAGATGCCAATCCACAGGAAGCTCCAAGCTAATTTACTTTTAGGGCTACCCAGTTTCCAGAAGACCCCAACCACCAAGGCAAGCACAGCTCCTGATAAACCACTGAAGATTTCTGTTCATTATATAACTTCTCTTCCATCTGTTATAAAAGCTGAAAACAAGCAAGATAAAACCCAAGAGACTTCACAAGCAGGCAAGCATGGCAAACATACCTAAAAGTTGCCTCTGGTAATTAGCAACCTTTCTTGCACCAGACTCAGGTTCCCAGCAGGATGCTAAGCAACTTGCTTCAAACACAGGGGTTTTTAAAAATATATTTTACATTTTTTCCTTAATAATTTTCTTTCATTTTACCAGAGTTTGGTTTGACAATCGGGAGTGCAATTTGCAGAAAGGCTGGGCACTCAGCAGCTGTAACAGAGGTCAAAACAGCTGGGGTTTGAGCAAGAGCAATGTTCAACGCTCTTAAAAATGATCTTGAGTCTGAAGAATTTCCATCTTGGAATCCCAAATGAGTCAATAGCTTTTACATTAACTTCTTTAGCCTGCTGGCTCCTGCCTGCAGAAGGGGGACTGCTGCACACTTGCACATCATTAAGATGCAGTGCAAGCAAACTTCCTTGCCTGCCCAGCACCTGTGTACTGTTATAAGGAGCACTCTGAGAAAAACTGGTGAGGATGTTGATAATTTTGGATTCAGAGCAGGTTTTGAACAGTAGGCAATAAACAGCTCCAGGCCATGCACAGAACAAAAGGTTAAACTAAATTACTGAATAGCTGCTCATTAGCTCAGCTCTTACTGTTATATGCATTGTGTGAAGACAGCAGAGTGAGAAACAATGAATGTATCTACAGGAACATTTAATTCCAGCCATCCTTGGAGGTGAAATCTCTTGGTTGTCCCCACTTACTGTGTTTTTGTGTACACAGTGGAATTTTGAAGTGCGTGAATTTAATTCATTTCAGATGAAAGTGAACTGGGAGATGTGCTCCAGGACTGCATTTAATGTGCCTCAACCTCTGGCAAATTCAATGAGATTAAAAAAGAATGCAGAAATGAGACAAATTAGGACAATAACTTCTGGAATACTCTCAGACACGATGCTTTACAATTTCACTTTTTTTAAACTATTCTTTCTATGTAGCGTATATCTGTAAAGCAAATTGTTTCTCAAATCACTGTTCTGAGACAGAAATAGACAATGCCTCAGCCAGTGAAGGAAATGAAAGTGTCAATATTCTGCACATCTGCCCCTGTATTTTAGTTCTGTGGAAGAGGAAATTTAATGCAGATGGACTTGACACAATTAAGAATATCCCCTAAAGTAGAAATGCAACATTCCTCTCTCACATCTTGGATCATAGGCCTGACTTTGTAGGAAAGACAATTAACCCACTGCCACACAAGTGCCCTTTTCTGACTTTCTCTTCAGTGACAAGCATCACTGTCTTCGTCAGTGCTCCATGCTCAGTGGTTTCAAAACTGCTGATTATGCAAAACTGAGTAAGTCTTCCTCCCCTTTTATTTTAAACAGATTTTGTTTGTGGCAGAAGTTGTGACAACTGCACTGAACTTGGGCTGTAATACCACAGAGAGTGTTTCCTGACTTTCAGAATATATTATTTGCCTTGCAGAAGGAATTCTGTTCTTGGAGCTGTAAGGTAAAGAGACCCATATATATGATTAGAACTGTTTGTACATTTGGACCATGCACAGAATGTAGCAGATGAATACTTCCCTATAATGAAATACATTTTGGAGTATTTTAAAAATTATAACAACTGTTTGTATATAGAAATATACACAGAATGTATTAGGAGGTCTATTATCCCTCAGAAAGTATGTGCACTCAAAAGTTAATTAGGTTCACATGAGAACCAAACTGTAAAAAGAAATGAAAGTCTCTGAATTAAACACACTTATACAGAATGTTTAAGTTTGCTAGCAAGCTGTGTCCTTCCCTAAACACAGTTATGTAACCCAGTATTTGGTCAGTGACTGTCCCTAAAGTACTCCCTCCCCATCTTGCAGTCAGAAAGACCCCAGGAATCATTAACACACTAGATGTGCCCTGTGACCCCCTGCCACGAGGCACAATTAGGGAGATAAACAGCATTTCCTCCAGCTGCTGACTGTGCTGTGCCCACTCTCACCCAGCCTGCTCCAGGAATGGCTCCTGCCACCTGACCAGCACTTGGCTGCCTTTGACCTTGGGAACCCTGGGAAATGAAAACTAGCAAAAACAACAGCAAAATTAACATAGACTCCATAATCCAGAAAATCCCACTAAAACATGATGGCTCTGGATTTTAAATTTACTGCCTCTAACCCTGCAAGCTCTCTTGCCTCTTCTTTTGGAGACACAAAATTAGAGGGAGAAGAGACTCTTGTGAATTCCCATCATCATTTCTTGCCCCCCTCTGACAGTACCTGGCTGCCCCAGGGGCAGATCCTAGTGCTTTAGCCAAGGATCTCC
This sequence comes from Passer domesticus, assembly GCF_036417665.1. NCBI lineage: Eukaryota > Metazoa > Chordata > Aves > Passeriformes > Passeridae > Passer > Passer domesticus. The sequence goes on from NC_087485.1 coordinate 18,203,444, forward strand.
CAAATGAGGTTTGTTTAAGGAGGCTGCAGCCTCTCTCCTTATCTGACTAAACTGTGAGGAGAACTTGCTAACACTCTATATGAAGTTCAGAGTTATATACTAATGCAGAATCTGGAAAATATGAAAGCTAAAACTTAAGGCATCACTCCCTTCCAAACTGCTCAAACCACCAGAGCTGCTGCCAGCTGGTACAACAGGAAAATTGCTTCTGTTCCACCAGGCAGTCCAGAAAGCTCAGGCACTTAAGACTAATACAGCACATTTAAAGGATAAGTGTGCTTTGTGCACTGAGTACATTCTTCTTAAAGATGTTCCATTAGTAATACTGAGAAATGCTCAAGTACCTTCACCAGTGACAAAATTACAGCAGCAGCTAGCTCTAAAACATTTATTTGCTGGCCTGAAAGCAGAATGGGAGAAAAATAAGGTTTTCATTAAGCCAGACAGTTGTTTCAAATGAAAATGTGTATTTGTTGAATCAGTCTGCCTGCAATATAAAGGCATACAGTGAATAGCCAGTGCTTTTTAAGCTTTTTTAGGCTAATTATCCATCCCCAAGATGCACACTCCATCCCCTTCTTCAACAGAAGATTTCTATTGTGCCTACACATAAAATACAGAAGATACTTGAAACAAACTAAAGCAGAACATGTGCTCACATGAACTCTGACTTCAGCATTTGGCATAAGGTTCCTGAAAAGATGGCTGGCTGTGTAAAGACACATCTGAGTAACAACTGTCACTCGTAGATGAAAGGAATTAAAAAATAATATTGAAGTATCTTATTTATTGCATTAATAATTGTTTCTATTCTATGTCTTTAAAAGTGTATGGAAAATGTTGTGTATCCTACTTCTACATATTAGGAGCTGCTTAACCATGGAAATTAATTTTATCATCTTGTTCCCTTCCAACACTTTCTAGAATGCAAAAATAATTGATTTGCCAGCCTGAATGCTGCCACGTGCTGCTGACAGATCTTTTACCTGGCTTGATTGCTGCCATCACAGCCCGTGAGGCCTTCAGCACTGCCTCGTAGACAGCCCTCTGGTCAGCTGTGAACTTGCCATTGGCAGGGAAGGTGCACGTGATGTCAGAGCCATAGCAGTAATATTCTCCTCCCATATCAAACAGGCTGAAAAGGAAACACAGGGGAAAGAAATGAAAATTTAGTTCCAAAAAAATAGTAGAAGATAGTGGATCTTTGTTTTGCTCTGCACTCAATGACATCTATATTTTGGTAGATCACCAATATAATCTTGAACTGCTTGAACCCTGTTCTAAGTAAAACAGGATGACAGTCCCTTGGACTCTCCTGGCAGAAGGGTGCATTCCATAAGGCTGAAATGGAAACCTTTATGGGCTGTGCTGGTCCAGGATGGAAATGCTCAGAGAACACAGAAAGGAAGATAAACAGAACATGAAGAATCCACTTCAAGCTCCTCAGTTCCAGTTTCTAGGAATTCTTCTCAGAAGAAAAAATGTCCTTTTTTTTCTTTCCTGAAAAGTGCTAGCACCACATACAGTATTCAACATCCAAAACAGAGTCCCACTTAACAAAGAAATGTTAATGGAATAAGGACTATGGAAAGAGCCAGCCATAAAAGTACACACAGTACAGCTTTCTGCATCAGAGGGAGAAGAAACAAATCATGGATTTCTTTTACAGGGGAAAAGAAACTGGCTTACCCCTTGGTCATTTATTCTATACATGAATAAATGACTCACCACTGATTGCTCAGCTGCCAGAAATCAAGCTACAAGAGCAGCAAGTGGGACTCTACACCGTTGTGAGAACCTTGTTAGACATTTGCAGTGCTATGCTTCTTAAGCCTGCTTGATAAGGCATTGCATTGCCTTCAGCAGGATCAGAAATCAGTAAATAACCAAACAACCATTTGGACTGGACAACACCTGAGCAAACAACCCCCTTGGTTCATCATGTATTGATTACAGGAAGGCACATTTTACTTACAAGATTTTGATCTCGATACAGTATTTGTGTGACCTCCTGCTTTCTATGGTAATGGGTCAGAATTGAAATCTGTGAATTTAAGTCTTCTTCCAACCACCCCAAACAACTATGAGAGGCTAATCACCATAAGAAAAAAGATTTTCCTTCACTGTGTTTGAAAACCTTGGAGTTTTGCTCCTCTTGCTGCTTTTTCTCAGCAGGGTCAGTCAGACAGCACAAGCAGAAGGCAGGGCACTCCACTGGGGCACCCTCTCTGCCACTGAGTCCTAATTACAGCAGCAATTAGGAAAAATGTGCAGTGTAGCTCTGCCCCCAAGCAGATATGTGACTAGGTAAGGATGAATACAAGCTACCCCAAAAACTGCTATCACACTCTGCTGTAGCTGATCACCATTTCCAACACAAGTGCTACTGAAAGCAATGGGCAGTGAATAAACAAAGGCAACCATGATAAAACTCAAGAATATTTCAGCAGGGCTAGGACTCTTCTTGCTGCATTGCACACACACGAAGATTTACTCCAAGAACTTTTAAAATCTACTCTACAATTTCCTCCATGAACAAATCTCTGCACTGAGTGAATCTCTGCCCTGCCTGGAGTCTTGGCCAGCCTCCCCAAACTGGGCAAGGCTCAGCTGCAGAGACTTGCAGGACTGGAACATCAGGACCTGCCCCAGCAGCTGCAGCTGCAGAGCCGCACGAGGCTTAAAGCTGCAGGAGCAGCTCCTCAGGAGAGAGCTGCAGAGAGAGCTGCAAAGCTACCTGTGCTACCAGGCTCATGCACACACCACAGCCATTCACCTAAATACAGAATATGGAATGTTAAACCAGAGAGTTGCTAGTTGAAAAAAAGATACAAAACAGACAGTAAACGTCAGGGTGAAAAAACCATGATTGGACAGCAGCATAGAAACTGTAAACCAGCCTGGCCAAACCTCAAAATCAGTAACCCTATCAATACTGCCTCAGTTTTGATTTTATGGTTAGACTCACTTCTAAAAATTACTAAAAAGGCACATAAAAAATCTATAGATACAGAAAAGCAGTTGCAGCAACCGGGAATCATGGAAGAAGCTGCTACATGCTGTAATGTACCAACAAGAAAGAGATCAGTTCTAAATCTTTGAACCCATCCCAGACTGACCCTTTCAAGGCCACAAATCAAGTTTCAGGGTGCTTTCAAGTTTCAAGGTCCCAGACTGACCCTTTCAAGGTCACAAATCAAGTTTCAAGATGCTCTGTGGGCTCTGCAGCAGTTCTGTGCCCAACTGTTGCACTTACAAGTGTAAATGCCAATTCAGCATGGTGACAGTAAAGCTGTGACCAACAGCTTGAGAACTCCCTCTACATGTCTACTGGAAGTTGCTATGCTTTGTATATTTTATTGTATATTTTACCCTGCAAAGTGGTTATTCTGAACTTTCCAGAGGCAGAATTTTACCTGTGTCTTTAACCTTACAATTATCAGCATTTTCTCAAACCCATTCATCACTCAGTGGCTCTTAAATAATTTTTGAGTTACAGGAGAACTGAGAAATGGAAAAAAAAATCACAAAGCTGATGGTACACCAAAACAAGCTAGGAAGCACCATTTGTTCAGGTCTCTTGGCTTCCAGACAAGAGGAGACATGAGGGAAGATGATCTTTCAAATTCCACCACAGATCACAGCACACCATCCAGCCTGTATGCTTCAGTGAGAAAGCATCCAAACCAAATGGGACATCTGGGAGATATTTTGGCTCTTATCAGGAATTCTCTTCCATTTAACTTCAGTTGGGAACATATCCATTAGCTAAAATGTTGCCCAAGACATGGAAATAGCCAAAATATTGTGTTATACTGAGAGAATAATAGGAGCTTGAGAAGATCCCAGTTTCATATATTTGCTTGCCAGGCAAAATAAATGGTGAAGCACATTTATATCAAATAAAATGTATGACAGCTACTATCTTTTCCTGTTGACTAACCAGAAAAAAAATTCTAAAAGAAGGTTTCTTATAAAAAACACATTTATATTACCCTGAAATTAGACGATAAATTGCTAGTGAAAAAAATACTACTAGTGCATTCTATTTGCTCTCAACTGTTTGTACAAAATTACCTGTCTGGTAGTGTAGTCTTTAAAGGGTCACACACAGAAACAACTACTTAATGTTATTTGGACTGTTATCAAATGTAGCAGCAATATAAACAAACTAAATGCAGAAATGAAAACAAGCCTACAGGCATCTTGATCTATAGCTTACCTCTTAAGAGCTGTTTAAAAACAGAACAACACATGAAATAATATCACATTCACCAAACCCTACCATATTTCCCTTTTAGATAAATTAAGTGCTACACATGTAGCAGACTGTGTATGTGGTCATTACATATACTTTACATTTTGTATAACAAAACTTAACTGTGAGTTCTGTCTTCTGCTGAATGATGAAAAACTTCATTCTAAAAATACCCTTTCACCACTCCTTTTCCAGCAAGAACACAGCTGTGAATTGCTGATTTCAATGAGATGATATGGCTGAGGCTGTCAGGTTTCTGAGGCATTGAAAGGGATGGTGAACAGAGGAGTGTTGCTGACCAAAGAGAGACATTAGGTTTTATGTCAAACTGTTCACTGATTTAGCTTGAAGCTAAGGAAGCCAGCTCGATCTCTTTCAAAGCCTTCTGAGAGAAAGCTAAGCTTGCATCATTTTGTTGTGAGCAAAAGCAACAAACACCTTCATATCAGGGTGAAAATGCATGATGTATAAAGCAGATTTAACAGTCAGAAGACCTGAGCACCCCATGAAAATTCCATGCTACTGTTTCAATTTATTTTCTAGAATGACCAGGAAGCAATACCATAAGTAAAAGATGCATAGCAAAAATAGTCCAAACTTCTTGGAAGTATGGACATAGCTCTCCCAATGGAGGCTTCAGTTCTGTGTGTAAACATAATCTTTCCTACAAAACATATTGCAACATACTGTAAACATTACTAACTAAAACTGAACAATGCAAAGTATAAGAAAAAACAGACACCATGCCAGTTGCTCTACTGACAGAGAGTTGCTTGTGTACCAGTAATCCAACATTAGCCAACAGCACTGGAATACAAGGTGCCTTCTGCCTGCTTTATAAGCCACCTTCAAAAATAACTAAGAGCATTTAATTATTTTCACAGGGAAAAACATAAAGCCACAAGTTTAAATCATTCTGCACACAAACCAGTATCATAGTCAAAAAGAAGGAGAAACGTGTGTGACATGCCACAGCATTGCAGAAAGGCTTGGCTGGACATGCCCCTCCTCAGAGCAGCTCCCCAGCCCTTCCCAGCAAGTCCCTGCAGCAGTTCTGCCATGTACAACCCAGCTGGGGCTCTGCTCCCCGCGCAGGAACCCAGGAGGGAAGTTTGGAGGAAATATTTCAAGTCCTGTCAATTTTAAAATGAATACAGGTTGGTAAGTCAATGCTGGAACTGAAACACAACGTAAAGCACAAAAGCTCCTTTCCCCTCCTTTCCCTCTGAAACAAAATGGATGAGTAAGACATGGCTGTGTTACTTTCACAGAATATTGGCACCACAAAATGCAGATTTATAGTTATATTTTTTGCTTTCAAGCCAAGAAAAATAATATGCATTTTGATATTGATTTTAGCTTTCTTAACCTTTGACTGTGAAGCACCATGAAACACTTTGCGTAACACTTTATATTTGAACACTGTGGACTATAAAAAGTCATAGTTCTTTTCTTCATAAAGTCACTGTATACCATTTTTCAAAAATAAAGCATCATCTTCCTTTAAGCATGTGTTTTACTTTTATAGGCTTGCTGACACTTTTATTGTCAAATAATTTGAAACTGCCAGGCAATGAAGCAAATTATGGCCAATATCACAATGGGAAGCAATACTTTATTTGGGATATCTGAGCCATGTGCATGAATTGTTATGATCCAACCACCAACCCAACCCAAAGACAAGCTCTCGCAGGCATTTTTTGGGAAGCCTACATCTACTCCCACGAGCTAGCACATAAAGCTGTCACCTTCCTGCTCCACAGATTTTGATCTGTACGCTCAGAACTGGATCTGCTCATGATAGTTATGCAGCAGTTGATGTGGCAGAGCGAGGAGTGGGGTGAAAGCCAGGTGGATGTCCTTGTGCAACGCACCCCGAGCCAGCGTCCTGCGCATCGCCGCCTGCAGCCCACGTCCTCCCCACGCTCTGTTCTCAGGACAAAGTCCTCCCTCCCTTCCCCTGGGTGGCTTTGCAAGGCTAGCAATTAGAAAACTGATCTTGCCCTATCTTTCCGTGCCCTCCTCACTCCTCAGGTTAAACAGGGGTGAAAACTGAAGCACTTTGCTCAGCAACATTTCCTGAGGTGTTAGGGGTTTGAGCCATTACTAACATCTATGAGCAGCCACGCAGTCTCAGGACAGCAGGAATAAAGGTACACACAGTTTTGCCTTCCTCTTACTGCCATAAAAGCAAGTCATCCCCAGCTGGAGATTTATGCTGTGTGATCTCAGCATACTCTGCTCCGAGTTCACAGAGCGCACTCTGTGCTTTACACTCCATGCAGCAATTAAATCCTTAAGTATTCACACACCAACAAAATCCAACTGTTTGTTTGGTTAAACTTCTAAGGCAATTTCAAGCTTAAGGGAACTAGGTATCAGCATTTCTATGAGATATGTTTTGGAAACTGGCCAACTGATGTGGAAATAGGGTGGTTTAATAGGCGACCACAAGAATGAATTAATGTAAATGATATCACAAGGAAGAAAAAACAGAGATAAGTGACACATACTCTTCTATACACTTGCAGCTTGATTAGCCAAGAGTTATCAATTAAAAAAACAACACTGGGTAAGATAAGATCACAAACCCCAAGAGAGAATTGGGACAGTACAGTGTATAGTCCTACCATGCTCAGGAAGAGGTTGAGAGAAGCCTTGCTGTTACCAGCTTGCATCTGACATGGCAGACAAGGAACTTGTACTGGCTCTGTCTTGAAGCCAGGCTTGGCTCACTGGTTAAAAGCCAGCTTTTTGTCATCAGCACCCGTGGAGTCAAGAATGACCTTTAAAAAGTGTTGGAAAATACTTTTTGTGTAGAAAATTTGATTCTGGGTATTCACAGGAAATCAAGTTTTTGTTTAAGCCTCCTTTTCAAAAAGAGAGGCTGTAGCCACACAGGTAAATGTACCTACAGCTTCATGACTACTCTCCACCCAGCTGCAAGTCAGGTAACCATGGGGTCCCACACTTGTTGTTTCTCCTCAACTATCTTTTCATCTTGTCTCCCTTCTCCATGACTTTTTTATCACGGCTCATCTTGTATCACTGTCTCACTTCACAGGCTTTCCCAAACTATCTCAAAGATAATGGGAGTCTTATCTCAAACTCTTCTCACAGAAGATGGCAAAATCTGCCACTAATTAAGCTTTGCTCAGATAGAAAGAGTGTAATAAAAAGAAGTATCTCTGTCTACATTGAATTTTGAAGGAGAGAGGATTGCCTGCCTGTATCACTACAATACCAACTACAGACACTTCAGTGGCTGTAGCAAGAATACACAAAAGTTTGAGCTGGCTGGATTAAAAAATAAAAAAGAAAAGAAAGCAACTAAACACAAAAGCTTCAGTGGGTGTTGGTGCCTGCACTGCTCAGGGTTTCCCGTCACTGTCACAGACACAGATTTCTGCTCACAGAATCAGAGCAGCAGTGTGGTGGTGGGTGCTGCACCCCTGGCAGGAAGCTGTGCCCCTGCTCTGCTGCCTCAGCCCTGATGCTGAGAGAAAACCAACAGCAGTGTGTGGGAGTGCCCTCTCTTACAATGGTTTGTGCCAAGCAGACCTTCAGATCCATTCCTCCATAGGATACAAAATCTAAATCTCACTGAATTGACCAAATGAGCTGCATGAAAGAGCTGGTTCAGTAAACACCCATGAACACTAGTAAGATTGCTATTTTCATCCACAGGCTAAGAAGGAGTCCCTTCTTACAGCATTTATGTCTTGAAGAAATCTGAGATCCTTAAGTTTCTGCACTAAAACAATCAATTTCCATGACAAAATATAAGCCCTCTTCTATCCCCATGCAGTTTGCATTAATGCCTCCTTAAAAATGTTAAGTTTGCCCAGAGCAGAGAGCCAAAAAATCTTCAGGCTGGCTTGTTCACAGATAAATTAGCCCCAAGTGCCATTCCCAGTGTTTCAGCTGAAGCAGAGGGATGTTTCTGATACAGAGTGCTGCACACAGACAACAAGTACTGGGAACACCATGCTAGTACCTCTGGGTTGGGGGAAGGAGCAATGAGGGTTCCACAAGATGCAGAAGGCAGCTGAAAACCACAGCCAGATCCATGCTGACAGCAGGATCAGGAGCAGGCTCAGAGGAAGTTCTGATGAAAGGGTTACCTATCTGACTTGTCTTTTTGCTGAATGGATGATTTCTTTTTTCTGTCTTTACTACCCTAATTATTATCCATTTTTAACAGACATATTTAGTAAGTCTCTCAAGTTACTCTCTTTAGCAGAGTATTCATTCTCTTTAGCAGAGACAGTTTTCTGAAAAATCAGCAGAGGTGGCAGCAAACCCCAAGTTCTGGCTAGTTTCCATCCATTAGGAGCCTCCCCACTGGAAAAGCAGTATCTGGGACATTTATGGGTGCAGGTGACTTGCTCAAAAATGGAGCAAGGAAGCCAGAGCTGCAGGGAAGAGAGGGGGGCATCCAGGGAGAAACCTGTATTGGCAGCTGACTGCTTCCCAATCAACACAGCACCAGCAAAGCTCACTGGTTCCTCACCAGAATGTGTCTCACCTGACAGGGTAAGAACAGTAGAGCTCCATTTGCAAGTTACTAAACATCTGCAGTTGACTAAACCAGTCCATTTCTAGAGGTCTACTGAGAAATGGAAGGTGCTGAAAGTGAATTGTAAAGGTCTGATACTTCCAAAACAGGCCACAATTCTACAAGTCTTGGCTTTCAGCAGCTGTTTCTGGACACTCTGACTGTGCTGCCCAGCCCTGACAAACAACCACTGGAGATCAGCTGAACAGGTGAAGGGGCAGATGTTACTTCATGATTTTATTGTAAATATTGTCACGTTTTCTTACGTGTGTGGGCATGCTCACACACGTGTCCACGAAAGTAAAACACTGCCAATGTCTTTCCATGATGAAAACTCAGCCAGTGTCCAATAGCACAGGTTCACTTAGTTTTTTGACAGCCTATGGTTTTTTTGTTGATTGTTCAAGCAGCCCCCAAATTATCAGCTCTCAAATGGAACACAGCAGACAGAAGTTTTAGAATACTCTGCAGAAGCTGACAACTGAGAAGACAGTTGCTAGCCTTTCCATGGACATGTCCAAAAGTTCAAGGCAAGTGCACAGCAGTGAAGGTACAACTAGTATTTCCAAAAAGCAGGCTGTCCATTCCCAAGCAGGTTATTTTGCCTGTAAGGACATTTCTTTCCTGTTTGAAAGAATCACCCACTCCTCATGGCACACCTGAGGTGGACTGTAAGCAACTGCAATCAGAAATACTCTGCCCTGAGCAGGGGCTCAGCTCTGGCTGGAGCAGCAGCAGGACTCCTCCTGAGGCTCTGCCAGGCTGTGCCCCTGCCGTGGGGAACAAGAGACTCTCTGGACAGACACAAGGGAAGACCTCACACTGACCTGAATACAAGGACTGGGAATTACATCTGCTTCAGGGGGAGCATACAGAAGTTGTGCTGGGGACTTCCCTCTGATGGTTTAAAAGCCAGGCAGACTCCCACTAAAATTGCATTTTGACCTATCCAATTGACTTCCCCACACCAATGAGAAAGATTTTGCTACTGAAATCTATCCAACACAAGCAACATCCATCAAGAGTACTTCCATCACACTGCGTGTGTATTTGTGTTAAAGACCACCACAAAAAGTAGATTACAAGTCCAACGGCTGCCAGGTTTTTTTTCAGAATATGCTGGGAATGCTATGCTAAAACTATGACAGATAAAACTCACAGTTGACAATTAAAAAGACATTTCACATACATTATAGACAGCAAAAATTACAAGGCAGACCATAATACAGCACTTAAAGGAAAGCTAAAATTTGTTACAGCAAACACACTACTAATACTTAGTGATCTGAGCTTTGGTGAATAAGCTTATTCTTATTTCTGACAGTAAGCAACCTCACAGCCTGAATTAACCAGTACTAACAGAACCCATTCAATTACAGCAAAATTATTGTTAATTCTAGCAAATACATTTCTCTATTTTTAATCAAATTCAATTTTTCTGAATTAGCATAAAATTAATATAGTCCACAGGTACAACGAAATGAAAAATACCTACACTTGATGAAAACAGTAAATATTAATCAAACGAGAGGAATCAGGCCAAAGGAATTATTTCAGAAATGGATAGCCAGTTAATTTTGCAATCAACCAGTAAGTAGCAGCAATGTACTTTGTATTATTATTAGAAACAAAACCATTACTACCAACAAGCTGTTTCAAAGCTGCAGACTGAAAAGTTAAAGCTAACCATAATTTTTGCATATTATTACAGCACTGAACTTCAAAATTCAAAAAAGTGCACAAGGCCAAATGAAAATACTAGTCCCCACCCACATAAAACAGTTAAGCATTTACATCTGACACATGAACATCCTGAAATCTTACAAGCAGTGCTTTCAAGAAGTAATAAATACAATATTTTGTACCGTAGAATAGATGGTTTAAGAGCAAACACTGAAGGACTTGGGCTGGAAAAGGAAGGACTTCTATTATCTGATGGAAAACGAGGGTCAGTTCCTGCTTTTTAAATACAACATTGCCCCCACCTGGACAAATGAGTTTTGGTTCTAGGTTGATATTAGTATTGTAAAACTTGATAAAATACTGAGAATTCCAAAAAAGAGTTTGTAAAACAGATACAGCAAACTTCGACCATCTTTTCTGGTATATCTTTTTCAAGCTCACCTAAAGCCTTTCTTGACTTATTGAAAAATTTCCAATATTTTCCTAAAACAAATGACAGTCAGTACTTACAGAAAGTCTTACACTTACTCATTCCTCTTCCTAAGAAGAGAATAGTGCATTCCTACAAACAAAACTGTATAATATTATAGTAAATGTGCAGATACAGTTTCAATGCAATATGTATACTGCATATACATAGTGTCTGCATGTATAAAAGATAAATACACATGGATTATACATGAATTGACAAATCTTTTGATTGTAGAGAACTGTGTATTATGCTTTGAGGTCAAAGAATTAAAATCAGCAAAGTAACTTTTATTCTAGCTAATAGAAGGCTTAGCCATGAACAACTGAACCTGGCAGACTCTTGCAAGAAGCAACTTTTTTGTGATGTTCTTCACAGAATCATAGAATAGGCTGAGTTGGAAGGGACCCAAAAGGATCACCCAGCCCAGCTCCTGGCCCTGCACAGACCCCCAGCAATGCCCCCTGTCCATCCCTGGTGTCCAAACCCCCCTGCAGCTCTGGCAGCCTCGGGGCTGTGCCCATTCCCTGGGAGCCTGGGCAGTGCCAGCACCTCTGGGGAAGAACATTTCCTGATCCCCAACCTAACCCTGCCCTTCTTCACACACCTTGGAGTGACCAGCCACTCCAGGGAGCCTGAAAACTGTCCTTTGTCCCTTTTCATTAAAAATAAAAAGCCCCAAACATTCAACATCTTCCCTCTCTGCTTCATCCAGAACAACCTTTCCCAACTACCTGTACGTGCAGCCAGGAAAAACTCCCTGTGATGAACAAAGCTTCTGAAATGACAACAGGAGAGGTGCTAGAAGGATCTTTTGAGAGCACCACAGGTAATAATAAAAGGAAAACACCAAAAGCTACACACAAGTGCCAGATGGAAGAAAACAAAGCCCAGTTTGACAACTTGAGCAGAATGCATGCATGTAAAGGCAGTGCTCCCAGAAGGCTGCTGAGTGTTTGCTCTGGCAAGTACAGGATGTTACCACTATGAAAACTTGGGCAAAATCCCTTCTTCCCACAGCTCTTATTTTAGTGCCCCCTGCTGTCTGTATTACTCTGATGATTTAAATTTGCACTGGGATATTAAGGAAAGGAGTGGAAACAAAAATATTTCTCAGAGTTAAACCACTCAGATAAAGGCTTTTTGCAATACTATACAGTTTTCCATATCCCTAGCTCTGTCATTTGACTCAGCAAATAACTGTGCTTGTTGACACAGCCAAGACACATTTAAATCATTTAACATTATGCAAAGGTTGTACTTTTATGACAGATGTGTTTGGTTTTGTGACACTAACAAAGTTTTCTGGTACCTGAATGCAATAAAACTATTTCCAGGCAAAATTTGTTTTGCTGTATGGCACATCATGGGAACAGCAGTGAGAGAGACTCTGTTTCACCAAGCACACTGTACTCTGCCCAGTGCTGTCACTGAAATCTGTAAATTATTTCAATGAAATAAGCAATCAATAAGCAATTATGTGAGCGTTAAAATAAACAGTCAAATAAAATGAAAGACATCCTCTGATGATCCAACCTGCTTCTATTTAAACTTCTAAAAGCTAGTTTTATTTTATAAATAATAGATAGTCCCACTGTGAATACAAGGTTAATGGATTCTCTCTTAGGTCTGCCACAGTTCCCAAGCAGTAGATGCTGGCTGCACTCCCCTTATTTATGCTTTCACCAAGCCCTCTGAATAAATGACCCTCTGGCCCTGGCTCCAGCGAGGAGCAGGGTCCCCCTGCACTCCCAGGGGAGTGCCTGAGTTCAGGGTCTGCTGTTCATTAACAATGTAACTTAGGAGGATATTTCAAAGCATTAAAAAGGCTTCTTTTTTTTTTTTTCCCAAGCATAATTGACAATTATTTTCATTATTTTGCAAAGCCAAAATGGACCTACGAACCCCCAAAAATGTCATTAAGTGCTTGAAGGTCAGTGAACCTGCCTATGACAGTTGCTTACAAAGTGCTGAATTTTCACTGAGGTACATCTGTCAGATGCCATAAAAATACCAAGACCTGCAACTCGTGACACCTGCAGGAAAGCACCTCAGGTAACAGCTCTATCTATTTCAGTTACTTCTAGAGCCAGCTGATTTTCTTACATTTCTATTATTTAAGTGTAAGCCTCATCATGAAGAATCAACCTTTATTTTAAGATCACAGAAGCATTTTTATTTGCCAAACATTGTAGGAGCCCTGCTGATCAACTGCAACAGAACAATCAAGTCCTGCCATGCATTTGGCATGTGGCAATGCCAGGAGCCCACAAAGTCAGGCTGCCAGAGCCACCAGGCTGCAAATCAAATGTAATAAACTCCAATTTTACTCAGAAAATTCTCAAATCAAAACATAAAATATATTCAGGTTCTCATCTCTGATGTTTTCTAGAACAAACCAGCAGACCACAAAGGTGGGCAGAGACATTTGCCCTGCCCCTTGCTCTGCTGCAGGTGGCTTTGATGCTCAGGGTTCTCCCCTCTCTCCCAGCCATGGTGTGACTCCACACTCAGCACTGGCAGGGCAAGGGCAGCAGGCAGAAAGGAGGACCCAAGGTGATTTTTCTCCCATTATTTTTAAGGAAGCTTTCATTTCTCCCATGGCAGATGCTGATTTGTTGAGCCAACACTTTCCACAGCAGCACACTGGCTCTCACTGAACCTGTCCTGGATGCTGCTCCCCAGGGTCAGGTCATCATTCTAGCCAAAGTCAGAGATCAGTTGAGGAGAGCTGAAAGCAGAGTTCCCAACTCCCACAAGGGCCCTCAAACCATGGAACCAACATCTTCCTGCAGTGTGAACAAAAGCCAACTGCTCATGAGACACTTGCCAGAAGAATGAGCCACGTGGGGCTGCCACTCTCTGAGCAGGACTCCCAGGTGCACACTGGCTCTGGATTTGTGCCTGAAGGACTCAGATCTCTATTCCTGCAATTTATTTGGGTTATTGTCTTCTTGAGTAGCAGCTTTCAATTTCATTCTACTCCTCACCAAACTTTTAAACACCTTTGGTTTTCCAAAATGCTGGAAGTGTGCATGGCAGGAGATTGCAAACTACAATAAATACTTTTATGACTCCACTTTCCCTACTAGCAAATGCAGTCACAGCCTCAGTACAGAAACAAAAGGGTCTTGGCATCCAATCAGTAATGCAATACCTGGAGAGGATGCAGTGAACCTCAGTGCAGGGCTCACTCCAATCCAAGCTGTAGAGCTTCAAGATGACAGAAGAAAATCAGTATTGTGAACAGCCCGGCCCTACACAATCACTGCTAGCTGTGATTTGCTACATTCCAAGTAGAAGATTTTATTTAAAGTTAATAGTGAGTAAAAGGGCCAAGTGCCTACAATGGTGACTCAGCCTACCCATTTATCTGGATGACCCTTCTGACCACAGAGACAACAGACACCTGCCTAGGGAAAGGGTTTGGTTTAGAGCAAATTGGTAATTTCAATGCTCACCACAGAATGCTATAGTACATGAATCATTTCTACAAAAAAGTGACTTGCTGATATTGCAATATTTGCTTTTAATATCCATGCCAGTTAAATATCTGTATGCCGAACACCTAAACCTCCCAAAAAATACTGATTTCTTTCCCTGTCAATCACAGTTCTTTGTGTCAGATAGCTATTTCAATATTTAACAGATTGAAAAGGATAGCCCTGTTTAGCAAGACAGTGTGGATTAACAAGAAATGTCAGAAATTCCCTTGACAGTCCTTTGTTTTGCACTGGGATCTTTTAGTGCAGAAGCTGTACCTATAAAAAGTGTGGATTATGATGCTCTGTCAGAGATACAATTCCATACCATCTTCTTATAGAAGCAATAAACCCAATTGATACAGGTTAATTTTAAAAAAATCATAAAGCCAGGCTTTCCTAAACCTTCCACAGGTTTTGACAAAGAAGTCAGAATAATAGCCTTAAAAAAGATATAAAAATGTAATAGCACAAGTATTTTGGCCTATGATCTTCTTTTAACAACTAAATCCTTGTTTACTTACACTTTTTAAAAAGCTAGTAATGCATGCACTCAAGCATTTCACAGAATCAAAGCCTTAGTCTTCCAAATGTATTTTTTCTAATATTCAGGTGCTTAGTTTACTTATTTATGATACTGCACTGCACTGCTTTGTACATAAAAAACTGAGCTGCACATTTCTGCAAAACCCATGAATGTTATTCATATCCACTAAGTAATGTTAAGAAAAAGACATGAAATTCTACAAAATAATTTATTAAAACTCATATCAAATACTCAAATCTCCCAATGCTATTACATACAACTCTATGAATAGTTAGATTAATGTTAGGCCAAAAACGCTGGCAGTAACAGAAATAACCCTTAAAATACTCTTACCTCTTTTTCACCAAAAATAAAGTCTCTTTTTTCCCCATGTTCAGGGCTTCCTAAGACTATCCAACAGAGGGCTCCCCATAGCTATTAAAAAGCTTAATTGAAAGCCAATATACAAATGCTAATATACACAGACAAATCAGCACACTGTCATTTTAATGCCTCCTCTGTATGCACACACACCCTTCTTCACCCAAATTAGACATGTGTAAAGACACACAGTGAAACCACTCAGGTAGTGCCTTGGCACAATTTATATGCTGCTCATGCATGCTACACCTCAAGACTTTTTCTGAAACACTATTTTTAACTGTGGAAAATGAGTGTGTTTTAAAATTGTCTTTACAGAAATTAAATCACTTTTTCTTATTATTGATTTATTTTCCCTTGAGATAAACGCCAAGAAGCCAGTGTGGAGCAGAGTCTGCTCTGTGAGTACCAGCCAGGGAAGGGCAGGGCAGGGGCTGGAGCCTGGCAGGTGCTTGTGCATCTGGGGAGCCTTTGCAGACACCACCTGCACCTGAAAACAGCTTCACCAAGAGCAGGAGGTCAGTCCAGACTGTCAAACCTTGCTCTCTGTTGAGGCACAGGTGCTGCTCAGCAGTTTTGAAACCCTGAAGTGATTGATGCATTTGGTAGATTATGGTTTCCTGAGATACTTGAGGCTGATAAAACCCAAACATATTTTAAAGACTTTTCCAGTACTGGAGAAAAGAAGGGTTTGCAAAGAACTCTTGTGGTTTAAGAAGGACTACAGCCATCCACTAAATTGTCCTTGGAGACTGTAAGTGAAAGATTCCTGCACACACCCTTCATCCTGAGGTCTCCCTCACCATTTAAAGACCTTCGTTTTAAATATGGGATATCATAATGCACTGTGGCATATCTTCTCTCAGTAACACATGCTGAGATTTCCTGTATGCTACACAAATTCTTTTTGAAATTTAATTGAATGACACAGCTGATTTTATGTTGGCATGTCCTTCCTGATCAAAAAATGCTCATATTACCTACTCAAACACAACATAATCATAAATCAAAACTATTGCCCTGCAATGAATTAACTTCAGTATTTGATGGGTTTAGTAAGCTATTAACCACAGATAAGATAATACATAAACTATTGTACAAGAAGTTTTTAAAAGTTTTTACAGTGTTACAAAGAAATTATCTATCTGTAATTCCATAAGTTCACTGTGCAGCACCTGAAGATGTGCCTGGAACTCTAGCCAACAAGGCATATTTTTTAACTTCTGAGATTCAATTTGTTTTCTATAATAGGTTTTGAGCTTATCATTGATAATACTAATTTGCTTTTCTTAATATATTTACATTCCACTGTGAAAATACATTCCTACATTCTTCCTGCACAGGCTACAAAGGTAATTCTATACAATTCCTCCACTGCATGTCAGTGATCAAATTCTCCAAAACTAGTTTTGCATTTTTATAAACAAAGGCTTTTTGACCCATGTCTTTGGAGGTGAAGTGTGAAAGTTATGATCTGATATATTACACATCAGACAAATAGGTGTGTCTTTCAATTTATGGGAATGTATTAGGTGTTTCCATTCATTCTGCTCTTACCTACAGTGATATGCAAAGCATGTGGACATGTAGTACACACAGAGAAAACTTTATGGTATTTGCAGCTGTATTACACATCACTAAACTCTAAGTAAATCTTCATAGGAAGATTTTGGCACAACACAGAACTAGAAGCATCCTTCCCTGACCTGAACCAAGTTTGTTCTCTTCACACATTCTAATGTCCACTTTCTTGTCAGGGTGTCTGTATGCACATAGGCATTTGTAATATCTAATCCATTCTGCAATTTGATGCAATTCTCTGAAAGTAGCCAACACTTTCATGATCTTCCACCCCACCACCAGAGCTGAGGTTTGGATCTGAGGTCCAAGAGCAAATTCAAATGATGAATTTTGTAACTGCCTTTGTACTTAGAATACAGCCATTTCTTCAACTCAATTCTAAGTGCCTCTGGTTCAGAAGTGTTTCAAACCATATCTCCTTCCTTTCAACTGGAGATGCAGGATGTTTGGAAGAAACCAGAATAATCTGGCATGCAAAGCTACCTTCTATTTTAAAGATTTGGACTTTTTGTCAGTATGCAGTCATCCTTTTCCTAAGAGTACACACAATTCCTATATGGAAGCAGCAGTAGCAAAACAAAAATACCAAACAAACTCTAACCCTTTACTTACCATAAGTCTCCATCTTCAATAGTTCTATCATTTGGGGCTCCAGCATGGCCATAGTGCAAAACAGACGAGTTCTCCCCACTGACGGGCAAAAAGAAAATTAGCACAATTAGTGGAAGAAGAAACATTAACACACACACTCATATGACATAAGAAGGAGCACTGTAAGCATCAGTGTATTCCCACAAAAAGCAGCCTGTCACAATCCCTGCCCTGGTGTGGGCTGCAGTAGCTACCCCACCACTGGTGCAGCAGAGATGGGCATGGCTCAGGAATTCTGCTACTCTGGCTGTAAGGCAGGGCCTGCCTGAGGAAGGAACATGGCACAGCTCATATGAACATTTCCTATGTCCATGACAGTGTAAAGGAAAGAATTATACACAAGTAATTTTTAAATTTACACCCATTTACTATTTTCTGGTGTTTTTTTTGGGGGGGGTGTTCTTTTTCAGGTTTTTAAAATGACTTAGGACTAGTTTTCCCTATTCAAGGTTAAGTAGTCTAAGGTATAAAACAAACTAACTTCCACTGGAGTAAAAACAGACATTTGAAACACTCTAGGAATCACTGGGACAGGAGGGATCGAGCTGTCTGAGGGAACAGCCCCAGTTCCCCTCTGGCATGGCCACAGTGGTCTCTGCTGGAGGGAGGCACTGCCTGGGGAACATTCACAGCTCACAGTGCCAGCAGCAGGAGCAGGGATGAAAACTGTCACTGTCTTCTTACCTGCTGTTGAAAAATCACATTGCAAAGAAAAGATTTTTATTCCTGGAAACCTTTCAGAGTAAACTGCTGATTCACAAGAATAAAGCAGCTCCAGAGAAGGATGGACCTTGTTCTGTTGTTCTGTACTTTTTCTGTTGTTCCATGATCCACTGGGTGACCTACATTTGGCCTTGGCATCCTCTCTTGCCTACTGATATTCCTCTGGGTCTATAAAATGTCATTTAAAAGGCTGATAAAGATCTCAAGCTCTACCTATTTTTCTTTTACTGTTCTCTTCAGATAGATGTTCTCTTTTTCTCTTCAAAAAGCTGGAAGAATTACATCACATCCAAAAATACATGTTGGGACAGGGTTACTGCAGCTTCTCTGCAACCCCTCCAGCTCACTTGCCAGTCTGTACCTCAGCTTTAATCAAAACCTTTCATTGGTCACCCTGCTCAAATTTGGTTCTTTCAAGCTGTGATGCTGGAACAGCTTTGTAATCTTGGATGTCAGGAATCTGAGGCTCAGTTTCAATCAATCTTTTGTTGTGTCTGGAGTAAATGTGACATCTGACATACTTCTCATTTTAGACTTCTGATGTGTGCAATTACAAAAACAGTAAGCATGCACTGTATCCAAAAAGATATTACCATCAAGTACATTAAGTACTTGTGATATTAGCTATTTAACAGATCATCAGTCATATAGATAATTCCATAAACAATGATTATGGAGTAGAAAGTAGTAAGTTTCTGCTTTCAATCTAAATGGCTGGACTGTGTCCCTGGAAGTATTTAAAAATACTTGTAGCTGTGGCACCTGGGGACACAGTTTAGCAGTGAACTTGGCAGTGCTGGGTTAATGGATGGACTGGATGATCTCAGAGGGCTCTTACAACCTGAATAATTCTACACTGATATTTTGAAAACAGTAAGTATTTATTGTTAAGTATTTTTTAGCGTATAAGAATCACTATGTAATAAGACAGTGAAAGGTGATATTTCAGAATCACAGAGATGATTTTCTGATACAAAGTGTACTTCATAAAATTATACACACTCCAAACAAAAAATTAGAAAAGTTAAAAGTTGTTAAATCAAGAGTTTAAAAGCCCCACATAACTATGGCTGCAACACATTTATTTTGTGATGGCTTCAGCACAGTTTCACAACTGGCTGGATGCTTTTTCCTTGCTGGATGCTGGACTTGAGAACCTCTGCAGCTGTGCAGGTAGCTAAAAATGGACCCAGAAAGCCTGTATACAAGATGAAGACAGACATAAACTTCTTTCTGAGATGTTCTGTCTCCTGGGCACTGTTGGAATATTTTCCACACCAGGACACTTTCAAAATTAGTTTGCTCTATCTGAAGAAAAAATCTGTAACAGAGCAATGGGGTGCAGTCAAAAGGAAAGGTCTCCTGAGGCAGGCATGGTGTGCAGTGGGAGCTGAGCTCTCCCAGCAGGGGATGGGGCTGCAGAGCTCCTGCCCCTGCGCTGCTCTGTCAGCCTGGGGAGGGGAGGCAGCATCAGCCCTGCCTCAGGAGCTGCTTCCCAGGTGGAGGGCTAACACCCTGGGAGGATGGCATCTGGGAGGAACTGGAATGACCTTGCATGACATTGTTTGGTGCTTAAGGAAAAACACAGGAAATAATAGAAAGCACCAACTGTGGAAGAGGTTTTACAGCAACTTCTGTGAGCCAGAAAAAGTTTGATAAGAGGATCCATGTTCACCCTCGAAAGAATTTTCTACCAAAGTTGTTGACACAGAAACCAAGAAAGAAAGAAGGATAAATAAGAGCAACCTGCACCTGCCTATTCCAACGAGCACTTTGTGTCTTCTGACCAATGAATAAAGTGTAAACTTAGGAGCTTTGTAAGAATGTATAAAAAGCATGCACGCTAGAATAAAAACAGGTTTGAAGCCTTCTGAAAATGGAGTATTGCTTGGTATTGTCTTCATATCAAGCACAACAACCAACATCCATACTCCACAGCAGTTTGCCAGGATTTCAGCTGCAGATACTATTCCTTATCTCCCTCCTATACTGGGGATAAAGTAGGAGAAGCAAACAGCACAAGCATATATTTATGATCAACTTAAAAAAATTATCATGAACCTTAAGGGCATGACTCCATGCTTGTGTATTTGCAGACAGCTCGTTTACTTATCAAGATGTGCTGGCACTCTCAGTGACATATACCATACCAGTGCATAAATAAGTCATATACTCAATTTTGACAACTGCACAAATGCTTTCAACAAAACACATTGCAAATACAAAAATGAGGGGTTTCTTTTGCACATTTTAATGTAAAGGTTTTCGTTTACAAAATATTTCTGTTAGGCTCAGCACCAACTGTGAGGGGAGCTGTGTGAAGGATCTGTTTTTCAGCACTGTTGGTGAAGTGTTAAGCAGGCACAATCTTTCTTGGCATTGGAGGCTCCTGATCTGTCAGGCACATCTTGGCTCTGTCACACACAGGGGATCACAGCACAGAGAGCACAGTTGGTGCTGAAGACCAGATCTGCACACCATATGCATTTCAGGGATTTATTGGAGTGAGAGGATCTGCTCCCCTGGCTGGCTCTGGGCAGATACCCTGGGCTCAACACCCATCAGCAGCCAGGCAGAGCCAACCTGCTTTGAACACTCCCCAACTGCTTTTCACCCAAAACAAAACCAGCGTGTGCACTGAAGGACTGATCTGAGCAGGCCCTGCAGCTGAGGATGAGTGGAGAGCTTGACTCAGACATGCACTACTGACCCAAATTAAGACAGATATGGAAACCTCCAGTGGGATCCTGCTAAGAGGTGCACATCCAATCTCCCCTGCAAGGTGCATCCTTACCTCTGTCCCGAGATGAAGGCAGGAAGATGCTCTGGAGCAGAAATGCTGTGTACTCACAAGGTAAATGCTACAGTCTGCCAGAAATTGTTCACACTGATTCAGTAAGCCTTTCAAGGCTTTGAACAAAACCCCCAGCCACTGGCAAAGCACAGAATTCACAGAGTCACTGGATTGGAAGAGACCTTCAAGACCATCGAGTCCAACCCAGCCCCAGCACCTCAACTAAACCCTGGCACCCAGTGCCACATCCAGGCTTTGTTAAACACACCCAGGGATGGTGACTGCACCACCTCCCCAGGCAGACATTCCAGAACTTTGTCACTCAAGCAAATGAGCCTTCATGTAGAAGCCACTTCTTTCTTTTCCAAGAGGCAACAGTTGTGAGGTCTAGCACTGGAGTGCCAAGTTGTGGTGGCACAATGATGAAGCACTGTGGGAGGTGAGGATCACTGGCTTGGCTGCCTTCTTTTTGGTCAGCACCTCTGAAAATCACCACACATGAGGCTGCCAATGCCCACCTTCAGGCAGCAACCTGAAAAATCCTCCAAGGGGTTCCTGTGTATCAATTTTTATTCATTTAATAACTTGCTTCTAACTGGTGTCAAAGACATGTTTGTTACAGAAAAAAATTGCAAGAAGAAGCAGAAGAGCTGCAAATTAACACCACTGAGAATGCAAAATGCAGTAAGAGATTCTGATTACTAGCAAAGGAAAACAATCCCCCAAGATGCATTTGAGATCAGATAGCACCCTGAAAACAAATCATTAGAAGAAAGAGGAGAAATGTCAGCAATATTTTAACAGGACTATGCTGAGTATCAAGCACTACAAAAATGTAGCTAGTAGCTGTATATTAAGGACATCTAAAGAAAAAAATAGAAGACCATTGACTAAAAGTGGAACATATTTCCATTATGATTTAAATCATCATAGAATCAACTCAGAAGAAAGCAATAACCCTTCTTGCCACTTTTTTGTTTAAGGCATGAAATCTAAAAAAGTTGTACTGATGTTAAAGAAAGAAAAGCCAATTCAATAGTATCCTAATCTGGTCCAAAAAGCTTCACTTATTGAGCAGCCCCCAGACAGAAAAAGACATTCCACTGCACAGTGTTATTCTTGCTGACAGCACCTGCTGAGAGGTGGCATCCACCCAGAGACATCAGTCAAGAAGATCAGAAGCTGAGCCTAAGACAAGAGAGCAACAAGCAGCAGCTGACAGCGGCTTCTGTGGTGGGTCCAGAGATACCAATGCCTCCACCACCACCTAACTCCAGCTGGAACCTCTGCTCCCAATGGATGCCACCCACCCTGGCACCAGCAGGACACTAGGAATGGATTGCCTTTGTTTTCCTGTTTGTACAAATGGTTCCTTGGAATCCTAAGACACTGCAGTGAATAATTCATTAGCATTTGGACACTACCTGGGAGTAGCACTTTGTAGATGAGTGCCAGATATACCCAAGTATGCTTAACAAGTGCTCCTATTCTCCTTCAGTGACACTTGGTGATGTCTGCACTGCAAACCACTCCCCAGCTGGCAGCTTTTGAAAGTACCACTGACTGCAGGACAATCTCAAAAGGTAACACCCTGTCACACCCATCAATGTGTGTTGCTATTCTCATAGTAACAGACAACACATTGAGCACGTCTGGTCATACCAAACATTCATTTAGCATCTCCTCAAGAATACAACACTGCACAGGGACAGCAATAACTAAATGCACCCGTGACATGATAAGTGATTTATTTCTGTACTGAAATATTGTATTGATTACTCCTGATTTCCAGCTTAATCACCATATTTATTTTAAAAATTTAACAACAAACTTGCTTTCTATTTAAAAGGATTATTCTTTTCTATGGAAAATATTATCAGACCTGTAATCTAAAAAGGAAAGATCCTGTCAAAATATGCCCATTTTTAAGTGTTCAGGAAAATATAAAATTCAGCATGAATAGAATAAAACATTCAAAAACCCTAATTGCAAAAGCCATTTTTAACTGTAAATGTAGTTAAGTGAAATATTTACAATGCATGACATTTTCACAGTATTAAAAAAATGTCTATTATTTTTGCCATTATTATGCTAATTGAATTCATTCATTTATTAGGACCTAGCTTAAAACTGTTAATATTATTCATTCTTACTTCATCACTCATAGTTAAAATGTAGAATACAAAGTCCTTTGTCTGTAAATTGCTATCTCATGTAACAATTTTTTTTAAAATCAGGTTTGTCTGCACTTTTAATTCTAGTGGAGGATACAATGGCAACTGCTAATGACAACAGTGAGTCACAATGTTGATTGGATATGGCACTCCAAGGAGAAGCCTTCTCTGTGATTTAAATCCTCCAAGAGCTCAGAGGCAGCCCTAATTCCACCCCAAGCCCTGCAGAGCAGGACAGGACACCCAGGGAGCTCCTGTCAGCCCCAGCTCTGAGCTACTGCAGGAGCTTTCCTCCTCCTGGGCTCCCCAAGATGTGCAATGCAGGTCCTGGGTTTTCAGTCCTGTGGGAGTTCAGCCTGCTCCACAGCTCACAGGGACCCACCACACAAACACTGACTGGACATTTCTATAGGTTTAACAAAATGATTCAGCCACCAGCACCCAAAACAGATCGTGCAGCACAGGTTCTGATCCACTGTAAGTGCATGGGAAGTCTGCATGGTTGTGAAAAATCACACCATCACTGTCTGTGACAAAGCTTAGAGATGGAGTCTCATTTCACTGGGATGTTAATTCTCAAGTTATACAATGGTACTTAAACCAAGAAACTTTCCAGACTATTTAGATACACAATTTGCCATAAAACTGTTCATGCTCCTGCTGCAATTTTGCATATAAATTGGAAAATTGCATTTAGAAATAAGCAATTGAGTAAACTGCAGAAAGAAGTGAAGGTGCTAATAGCTCTTATTACCTTCAAAGCAATATAGAATTATTGTCATTAACATAAAAATTATCTTTTGTAAGTGTACGTGACTTCAGTGTAGGGCAAATGTTTCCCAGTAACAGCAGAACAAGTGGAACATATATACCAACATATATGGCTCATTTCACTGTCATACATCTCTGATTAGATTAATTCCACTAAGTAAGATTAATCTCTGCATGAAGCACACAGCTGTTCTTCAGCATGTGTCCCACACTGTTCTCTTGTGCATTTCTACAACTGCAGGGAGAACTTTTATACTACTTTCCCAAATACAGTAACCTTCAACACTAGCTGTTCAGCAAGAAACAGAGAGAGTAAAAAATTCCAAATTCCAAAGAGATTAGTTTAATTGCATCCTAATCTTTGAGACAAAGAATTTTGAGGATGGTAACAAATACTTAAGGTGTATTTCAAAGAAAGTATTTTTGAGCAACAGAGAATAGCTGTAAAGCCCTTCTCCATGGTGCTGTTTAATAAAAAAGCCAGGTGCAGCACAGGGGTGAGCACAAACACGATCTTGGCAGCAGCAGGAGCAGCCATTGGGGAAGCTCTGGAGTGCAGCAGACTCTATTACCGAGTTATGTCTTCAGGAGACAGAGGTAGCCACCTACCTCTCTTTGTTTTTTCCACAGAAAACAGGTCAGAACTCACTCTGGTGCATTTGCAAACACATGACACGCCTAAAAGGACCAATTTTACAAATATCCAGGGGGAAGCTGACTATAAAGCTTACCCAGTCCAGTGTAAATCATCCTCTTACCTGCCACAGATGCAAGTGTAGGAGGTGTGGCGCATGCCACCTCGAGTGTAGCAGTAGTGCTGGAACAGGCTGCAAAGAAACAAAGGTGGTAATTATTGATTTATGCAAAATCACCTCAAGACAGGTAGAAAAACAAGTTCTGCTTGAGTACAGCTGTGTTGGTGTAAATCCCCAGCTGCCCTACCAGCCTGTCTGCCTATTTCTGCTCAGCTGAACGCTCCAGTTGCCCCACATGCATAGCTAACAGCCCTGCAGAGCTGCAGCTGATTCCCACAGAGGCATTAAGCAACTCTGCAGCAGAGCAGAGGGACTCAAGTGCAGCTCAGTGACCTCAAATGGCAAGTGCTTTCCTCACAGCTCAGCACCAAAAGGGACATTACTGTTGGCAAGAGACTTCATCTGACCACAGAACAAACGGGATGGTAACAGCTGAAATGCTGAAGCTGGTAAAGCTGGCCAAACTCTCCAAAGTGGAATTGAGAAAATCACTGCATTGCTGCATTTCAGGCACACAATCACATCCATGATCCTTCTTTTCTATTCTGCTGCCTTCAGTCTGTGTCACGTAGATTCAGGAAAAGTGAAGTCCAGCCAGCCCTTCACAGAGGAAGGAGCTTGCCAGACTGGTCAAAGCTCTTCAAAATAATTTCAGCAGAAGTCCTCTCCTTTTTACCACCTGACAGACACCTTCTGCTGGAAGCAGAACTGAATATCTCCTAACCCTGATCTGCATCTGCCTGTGCTGTTCACCCTCCTCTCCAGACAAGGCAGCAGAGCTCTCCCTTCACACAAACCAGGTCCTTTCTGCTTCACAGTCTGGGCTGGAAGGGACACTCTCATGTTTTCTTGTCTGTAGCACAACAGACACAGAGAAAACATAAGACTTACTCAGTTTTAGATTGTGGTACCTAACTACCTCTATGATCTTTCCCTGTCCAAACATGGGGAACATAACTAACACAAACTCAATCCCAAGAGCAAGAAGACCATGTGCTAACACGAGGCCAAGTCTCCTGCAGCCTCTAAAGGACAGTACAACACAGCATTGTTTGCTTTTGTGTGTGCTTGGGACAGGGAAGGGAAGGGAGAACAGCCTGTGGAACTCCTCTTTCACTGCCATCCTGCTGGAGGAGCTGTTTGTCCTTAAAAAGCATTACAATATTTTCATCTTCACTGTCAAAGTCCCCTTCAGATGAGGGCAGATTTGCCCAAAGCACAATTAATATAGGATTAGGTGCTTTACGAGCTAAGCACATATCATGGACCCTTTTATTCTTTTTGAAATATGCTCTAGTTACAATCCAATTCCCTGTAATACTGAATGAATTCCAAAACCTCATTTCTTGTAATACTGAAATAATTTCATTAACATAGAGTGATAATGGTGCTAGTCAAAGAATAGAGATGTTTTGATTTTGTCCTTCTTCAGCAGTGAGCCACAGAACACAATTCAAATTCAAAAGATATTAAAGACATTACACACTCGTAAATCTAAACTGGATTTTAAAATTATACAAAATGACAGTATTTAAAGAGAAATAAAAGAAAACATACAAATTAATCACATGTGAAAAAATGAAAGCCTCCATTTAGAGACTCAGTAGAGGGAAACCCTGTTTACAAGATCTTTCTGTTCAAAATACTGTGGTGGTTTACAAGGTAGAAAACACTAAGTTTGTTTTGGCCCATTAATGAATGATGGTAATTAGTAGGTCAAATGCCAGAGAAGCTAAGAAGAAACTCTGACATGGTGAGAACCCAGTAGAGATATCACTAAACTGAGCTGATAAAATGTATCACCTAAACTGTCTTTTTTTTCTGACACACATCCTTTCACAGAAATGGACATTTCATATGGAAAAATTTGCTTGTAGGCAAGGTTTACTCTCTAAGACAAGACACTGTAAAAAAACATTTTGCACAATAATTATACTGTTATATATGTATATATATAGGAAGCACATTTTAGGAATGTATACATTTAGGAATGTATACATTTTAGGAAGCAACTTTTAGAGTATTTTATTGACCCTTCGCCTTAAATGATGAATAAACTATGCTCTCTAGACAGCAACTTCCAGTAACCTTATGAAGAGCTTAAAAATGAAATGCAAAAATGAAATATGAAGGCCCTAAACATATTTCCATCATCAGTGATGCAGGACAGCAAGGTTTATTTTTCCATATGATAACTGATCACATATTCATAGTTGCAATTAATATGAAACTATGCAGTCAGTAATGGCAGTCACCTCTTGCAATAAAAAGCAATAAATAAATAAAGACATGCATTGTGTAATCCAGCTGTTGCCTGAACTTTGTTTCTGCTTTCATCAAACATCATGGACTTCCTTTTAAAACTAAGAAAGAAGGGGCTATCTGTGTGATTTTGCCAGGTGACGAGTTTCCTGCTAGTAAAACTACTCACATCACTTTTTTGAATTTACTTTTTCAGGGTATGACTTCATGCAATTGGGAAAAAAAAATCCAAAATTTCCATCAGAGACAGCCAACATCCTTATATAATATGGCACAGAAAAGTGAAGGACTGGATGTCAAAGGACTTTGATGACAAAGGCTGGCTTTTCAAAGACAGAAAGTATGTATGTACAATTAGAGAAGTACCAGGACTTGGAAGGTGAAGTCCCAGTTCCACTGAAGTTAATGCATACTCTGCCACTTGACTTCATCACACCAAGATTTCACTCTCTACACTCTGCAGGAATCTCCATCCATAAGAGCACAGGAAAGTGTAGAGTCTGAAATATTTAGATGGAATATAATTTAATCCGGCATTCTGCATACATTGCAAATACTGCATCCTGAACTTCTCCTGGTGTTTTTGATTGCAGGATATGTGTGTTCAGTCAGTTTTATGTTGGTGCTGGATTCTTTACCCTGAGCTTCCAATGCAACCAGCACAGGTACAGAAATGAAGCAGCTTTCTCTTCTCCTTGCATGGGTTTCAAAGCTTCATGCTGTGTTTTTTGTGCAGTATTTCTCCAGAGGGTGTGTGTGTCACCCACCATGGAAGGATGGCCTCAGTGGTGTACACAGACCAGCCACTGGAGCACTGGTTGTCACATGTCACCTGCCAGATGCAGACAACGTTGTTACAGCTGGCATGGGCTGTGCATTCCTTTGGACACAATTGGTTTGTTGCTGTTGCTGTGTAGAGGAATATCCTGGGTTTGGTACTCTTTTTTTTTTTTGCCAAAACCATCACTTTCTTTGACTGACAATATGCAGAGAGTTAAGGCAGTTTTAAAAAAACTCACTGTTTTTTCCATCAATTTAAAAAACTCAAGTATTAGTCACCATCAACTCAAGTAAATCTGACACCAGTGCACTTCTCCTCCTTGTAAATTTGCTGAGGCACAAGATAATGTTAACCCCACTGCTCTGCTGAGACTCAACTGTCTCACTGACTGTGCTGACTTGAGAGAAGAAAACTCTCCTTTCAGAAATAATGGGTTATTCACCAGTAGAAATAACAGAATAGTATATACTTGCTGTGTTTCAGATCTGTGGAGCACTGCACACATCCAAACAAATCCTCAGAATGATTAAAGAGCCTCAACTCAAAAGAGCCTCAACTCAAAACAGCCTAAAAAGCCACTAAGGTGAAACCTTCTCTGAACACTCCTGACAAATTATCAAAATCACTCTGACAATGACGCTTGTGCTTTATGGTCATCTTTGGTCCAGCTTCTACTGCCATCTAATGCACACTGACAATTACAATCGTGTGCGTGCTATGAATGGAAATTGCATTAACTAACGTAGTTTAATGTTAACAGCTTTCCTAATTTAAGTGAATTTACAGAATAAAGACACATAAAGCAGGAGGAATAGATCTGTATTGACTGCTCTCACATTTTGCTTATTTCCAGTTCTTCTTCATACTAAAATGCAACACATCCATGCACACTCAGCAGCATTATTTTTATTTCCAAAAGAAGTACAGAAATAATCTCTAATTTGAATTCTTATCATCAGCTCTTCTTGAGTTATATGAAATATTTATAAAAAAACAACATTGGCATTTCTCAGCTATTCACTCCTGAAACCAAGACACTTCTAGATCAAAAAGGTTCAAATTTTGAATAAAAATCCAATTGATCATTTTGACCTGTACCTTACAAAACCAGTAAGAAATGCAATTACAGAAAGCATTATAAACATGGAGAAAAGAGAGATACAGAAAGAACTAAAAGTGACAAGAATATCTGAGCAATGTCTGACAAAAAAGAATTAAAACTTTGCCAAGTTTCTGTAACACTGCCCAACAGATTCCTCAGTGACCTTCTGATGGTCCCACAGCCTCAGTAACTGCAGAATGAGAGATGCACATCACTTGAGGCTGGAGGAACAATTACCCATCCCAAGGTTTCTGATGAGACAGAGAAAACCACTGAATAATCCTGTTCATGATTCCCAGGTACTGCATCTGGAATGCTTGTGGATACTGGTAGTTCAAGAACCCAAATTTAGGTTGTGTGTCCCAGGGATCTGCTGTCAGTCTGCCCTGTGAAGTGTACAAGTACAGAAGGGACAAGGACACCTGTAGGTCAGGATCTCCTTATTGTGTTTATATTGAAAACACATATTTGAGAAAGTTGCCTCCTAATAAAAAGAAACCATTGTATACTTCAAAAATAGTATTCTTTGAACACAGCCCTTGAGAGTTGCCTTGAAATGCAAGCAGGTGGGTTTGAACTATAAACTGGAAACCACAGTAACTTAAGGGAGTTCTGGACAGAACTTGGAGGATTTTCTGTAGTTCCTTCTTTTATTTTTATGACTACAATTGGAAGAGGTAGGTGAATATCTATTAGTCACCTGTCCACTGAATTACTTTTGAATTACAACTAGAATGTGCCCTTTTGCTTTTGTATGGTGTAAATATGAAGCATAACTATGGTACAGGCTAAAATCCAAAGCCTTTCTAAAACATTCACAAAAGGACAAATATTCCAAAGCTGATCTCTCCAGTTATGTCAGAACTGAAAGCCATTATTTTGATAATTTAGACACATAAAAATTCTCCACATAAGAAAACTATAAAGCCCAAACCCCACAAAATTGTTGAGCCACAGAAAATATAATTTGCAGATGATTACTAAAGCATTTATATTTAACATCAAGCTGGACTGAAAGAAACATGCTCAGAGGAAAGAAGACAAGGTGTCAGTAACAGCCCATCAGTGAATACAGGAACAAGGTGAGCAGTGCTTCCTTTAATCCCACACTAGACAGAGTGAGGCTCTTAAAAACAGAGCATTTTTCTTTGTTAACCTACTTACTCTGCTAATGTAATTTATTTTCCATGGGCAACTAGATGCTTAAAGGCTTAGCCTATCTAATCCTATTTTCATTTAGTTCAGAACAGCACACTGCAGTACTGCAAAACATCTCTGAGGTTGTTTTAATACAAAAACAACAACAACAAAAAAAGTCAGTACATCATTGCAAAAGGGTAAAATAGAGTGGAGAAGTCTAGGAGGAATAATCCAACTTACTATTAATGAACAAACAATGGATTAGTAACTTGCAGCCAAACAAGAAAAATAGCACAATGAGCAGATGAGCAAAGTTATTCTTCACCTTGGAGACAGTATACTTAATGATTTCTGCCCGGAAATTGTTTAGAACAGAACTTGCAGATCCATGAACAACAGGAAATAAAACCACTTCTGTGCATTGACTTCTTAAACTAACTGGTTACACTACACCTAATGAAAATTTTAGATTAAAATCCCTGGCTGAGTTATTTTGCACGCTCACAGAGGAGAGCTGCTGAAGCATACTATCAACCAGAGATACTGACAGGAGCTGCACTTTGAAGCATCTCTATTTACAATTGTCCTAATTTGTATCATGCATAAGTAGAAATAATATATGATTTTTTTAAAAATGTTGATCCTTCTTAACATTTATGAAGTAAGAGAGAGCTGTGTAGAAGCAGCACAGAAGTAAGTGTGCTCACCTCTGTAACAAATAATTCATATTGGGATTTCTAAGTGTGTTACTTCTCTGTACTAAAATGGATGACAGACCACAGCACAGGAACAGAGGGTAAGATTACCCTGAAATGCAGATATATTTTAAGATACAAAACAACACAGATCAGAAGGAATACCCTTCCTTCAGGAAGCCAAATCCATCAAGGTGAAGCCATTAATACCACCTGGAAACCAGAGGCACATGAAACAGAAAGTCCATAAATAATACAGAACTCGGCACTGTCACATATGTCATATATGATTTGCAATGATTGAAGGTAATTGATAATATCAGTTCAAGAACAGAGAGTTTAGGTGAGGGGTAATTAGCATTTTAATTGCATAATTGGGAATTATAAATTACCTGTCTTATGTAAAGAATAACTGAAGAGCTTATATAACATGAGCTGATAATTCATCTTCTTGTCTACGCTAAATGGGTTGGAGAATTTAGGGAATCAGGAACTGCATTTTCCTCACACACAGAGACATTTCCTTTTTGTTTTTTAATTTCATAGCTCTTCCTTTTATCTATTCCATATGAAGAAATTTCCCCCCATCCATTTGCAAATCTAGAACTTTTGAATGATTTTTGAGCCAGAGAACATGACTTCTGGTACTGCAGCAGTTTAAGATTTCCTGTGGAACCATCTCCCCTTCTCCCTTCTCCCTTCCAGACAGACTGACCTAAGTTTTTTTCTAACAGGACTGTTGGAGTTTAGTCCATTTTTTTCTTTTTTCAGTATGAGGAAAGGGCAAGAGCTTTCAAAGATGTGATTTTGAAGAAGTGCATAGGGACACTCTCACTTGATTTGTGCTTCATCTGATTCTACACTGGTGCCACATCTCTTTGACTCTGAAAATTCATCAAGTTATGCTTTTTCACAGAAGTTCAGCACAGCCATTTCATTACCAGTGTTCAAATGCAAACAATGATTATGTAAGGCTCTAACCTCCTACTCAGCTGCTGCTTTTCCAGAAGATTGGCAAGACAACAGAATGGGTACCCTAGTGATAGAACAGTTACCAAGAATGCTCTGTAAATACCACTCTTCAATAAGTCAATCTTTAAATTAACACTTAAAAAGCCTTTAAAAATGGTTTCAGGTATGATTGTCAAATTACTATTTTCCTGAAACTCTTCAGAGAATTCACCTGTCATTTGTCAGAAGTGTTTGATTCATCTGTATAAAACCCAGTTGATTCTAGATTCAAATATTATGACTATTACACTACTGAAATCTTTAACTATCAATCCTGTTGAAATACAGTTAGTATTCATATTTCATAGTCATTCCATAGTAATTGAGCTGATTAAGATATTCATAATAACAAGGTTTAATGTCAACTTTGACAGACTTGTAAGTCAAGGTCTGCCTCACCTGGTTTTCGGTAGGCAGAAGCTCAGAGGCAGGAGGTGTGTGCTCTGCCTCCTGCAGAGCTGCCAGCTGAGCACAGGGGCTGCTCCAGGAGCACAAATAAGGATTTCCCCGAGCCCTGCACGCAGCAGGGCTCCAGCCAGGCCAGGAACCCCATCAGGTGATGGACAGAAAAAGCCTGCCCAGTACGAGACATGGCCATGGCTGGAATTCCTGTGATTAGACCAGGCCAGGGGATGAAACCCAGCTGATGTGAATGACCTCTGCCACTGCAGAGCCACTGCCCCAGCAGGGACAAGGCTCACCTCAGTGCCCTGCAGCTGGGAGCCCAGCACTGGCACCAGGAGCACACAGGTGGAAGGTGGGACTGTCCTGTGCTGTGCTGAGCCCACATTCCACGTGCTCCCTGCTGCTCCTGCCCTGCCAGGCTGGCTGGACCAGGCAGAGAGCTCCTCCTGCTCTGCTCCTCTGCACCAAGGAGCAGATAGAAACCCTTGGACAGGATTTGTTTTCATCCATTCTCCAGAGCAGAAGGATTTTTCAAATAGTTTCCAATCTTCACTAAATACATAAATGGAAAACGGATCCCAGTGCTGCACTGCAAGGCAATGATCATTAAAAAGAGGCTCTGGTTTAATTCTTCACCAATTCCAAAGACCCCTTGGAATCACATCCATTACTAACAAGGAAGAACAAAGTTCTGCACTGGCCTACATTTCATATTTAATTTAATATTAAGGAAAGAGATGGCACAGATTTTTCTGAGACTCATTGCTCCATTTCCAGCTCTAATAATTCTAGATCACAACTGGCATATTTTAAATTAAATTTTTTGTAGTTTAAACCTATTTATCAACAGCTAATTAACGAGGTCTAAATCCTTTGATGACAGAATGATTAAACTGCATTTTAGCTAATCCATCTTTAATTAAAATGCTGCCAGCAAACCATTTCTGGATGTGTAAAAAAGACACATTTATAGATGCTCTCTCTTTAACTATGCATTATGTAAAGCCAATAATTAGAAGAACTCATGATTTCAATTATATTTTAATTACTGTTACATATAAAACATGCTTTAATAGATGTAATGCAATACATTTTCTTTCTTTACAACCCACTAATAATTCCTATTGGGGTGACAACCAAATAAAAGGAAGTTTAATACATGTGACAGTACAGGAATCTTTTTCTAGCTTTGAGCCAATTCTCTCTCCATTTCTTCTTTGCAGCAGAAAGGTACTTAATTATCTCCAAATCTAAACCACAAATGAATCCCTATAAATCCCTGTTAAAACTCTAAAAGGAGATTAGCAGTAACTGACCATAATAAAGAGAAATGCTTTATCCTTATTATTGCACCAGCACGTCTTCAAGTTTCTTCAACTCCAAGCACAAGGCTACTAAAAGCCTGCTCATTAGGGAAGGTGACAATTAACCAATTTTCCTATTTAATTCCTTCCTAATTTTAGGAAACAACAAGAGCCAAGAGAGGCTTTAGCTGCTGGAGGAGCCATCAATTTTCATTTCTTTAGGGCATCCCTTTGCCTCCATCCAGGAGGGGTGGGTGGAAGGTGAACATAATGTCAGGGCTGCAGCCAGCTCCCCATCAGCTGCATTAACGGGAGGCTGAGACTTATAAATGTGACAGTGATAAAAGTTTAACTGTTCTTTACAATGGCTAAGTCAGTTTTCAGTGCAAATCTTTCTAAAGCTGTTCAGGAAAACTCAATATTCCATAGCAATTCAGCCTTTAAAGTTGCATGTTATTGCAATAGATTTTGTTTAGCTAAGACAAACTAGAATGTGATAAATTACAGGTTTTAAACATGTTTCTGAGCTCTCCATGTTCCAAGAGTTGTACATCATTGTAAACTGTTTCAGGGCTTCACTGCTTGCAGTGATCTGAATGTGACATAAGGAAATCAGTAACTCTGGAGGAGAATCCTGTTTACCCATTATACTGTATTTTACAACTATTAAAAAAGGTATATTATATTATTTCTTCTGACTCAGACATGTTAAAATTGAATTTTCTTGTTGATTTCTACTGTTTGGATATGTTAATGAAATCGCTGGTATTTCAATTTATTTCAAGTTTTCTCTAAAAATATTTAACATTTAAAACACTGTGATGGTTAAGATGTTTTCACCACAGGCACCTATCATGAAGTCACTGAACATACAAATACTGAAATAACCACAAAACAAGACTTAGTTTGCCTAGTGTGATTTACATAAATCCTATCCTTTCATTTCCATTTTTGACTATTTCTGCTTATAAGCAAGCTCTTGAGGGCAGAGAATATATTTTACTATTTACAAAGTGCATTGTCCAGTCATATTCTGAAGAAATAATAAGAACAATAGCTTATTATGAAGAGCATATGAGCTGTATCTCCTCAAAAGAACATGTCTGGAAAGGTCACTTGGAATTTCTAAGGATTCATATCTAACAAGAACAAATGCTGATATAGCAAGGAGCTTTATCAAGGTTTATCGAGAACACTCATCACTTTTTAAAAGATTGCAGGAAATCTGCCTGAAAGAAAAAACACACTGAATTTGAAATGCAAGGAACTCTCAGAACTTTAGGCCTGTTAAGCCAAAGCTTAAAATTAAACACAGGATTTAACTGAGACCTTAGAAAAGCTTCCAAACTTAAGTGCTAAAAGCAAAAATGTAGATTTAT
Source organism: Passer domesticus (assembly GCF_036417665.1). NCBI lineage: Eukaryota > Metazoa > Chordata > Aves > Passeriformes > Passeridae > Passer > Passer domesticus. Next base: position 18,238,329 of record NC_087485.1, read on the forward strand.
AGTTTAAAGCAGAAACATATTAAGCTAAATAAAAGAAAGTTTAGTGTTTTAGAGTTTAAGAAAACTTATACTGTAGCATAGGTCCATAAAACAAAATATTTAAAGATTAGGTCAAAAACATAAACATCCTTGTTGGCAGTGTTTTATTAATCAATAACTCCTTAAAAAGTCTTACAACAAAGAGTCTTATAACTTTCTAAACCATGCTATGCTGATATAAACCAAACCCACCCTTCCTACCTCTGTAAAAAATAAACCACATAATCAAAAACAATTCAAAAGTTCCATCTCTAACTCATTCAAAACTCCTCCAAAAATCACCATACCTCAAAACTTATTATGAATGCTACCTAGCTGCTGTTCCCCCAGGGCCTGGCAGTGCCAACAGAAGTGACAAGCAGACAACCAAAGAGCATCACCCACAGCACCTGCTCTCCCACCCACATGAGTGCTTTTCCTGTCCCTCAGGATGCCTTGGCATGTGAGACCAAGGACAAACATGTTTAAGGACTGTACACACAGTAATATTAAACAAGATGAAATATTCAAGAAGAAATATTTTAGCTGTTAGAAGCACTGGGGAAGGACAGTAATAAGGCCAGTACTAGAAAGAGCATTATGATAGAAGCTAATCAGATATATATTGACAGCTTGTCTTTCAGTTTAATGCTCTGCTTCATTTAAATGCTAACTATGCAACTGCTTTGGTTTGAAGACAGCACTTGGGCCAGTGAGTGTTCTGATTTCCTTCTCAGTCTACAGAGACTGCCAGAGCAAGGACACAGCATGCAAATGCCAGCTGTCACCTGAGAGGTGATTAACATCTTGGGAGGATACTTTATTGGAGGTGGCTCACGCCAGACAATTCTCCTTGCCAGAATTCAGATCCCTGCAACCCTGCCTGGATCTCCCACGTGCTTTCTGGAGTAACAGTGCATTGTTGCTTCCCCAGCACAGCATATGCAACTAAATATAGAAAAGCTGGTTAAGTATTTCAGAATCTTCTACCAAACTTCACAACACTATCCAAACATTCCTTAGAATTGCATTTACCCTGGTCCCAGAAGCCTTGAGTAAGATGGTGTGTTTGGCTGGGTCTGCTTCCAGATGCTGTATCGTCAAAAAGAAAGTTTTCTTGGCTTGATAAATAACAGATCAGAGATGTCCTTCTCTAATCTTTTTGACCATGTTTCAAGGGTCCCAGTCACATAAAATGAGTGAATGGCTGTCCAGAGGACTACACCATTTACCACAAATTACTTCTTTATGGAAGAATCAATTTTATAGTCTCCTGAATTTCAAACACTTGCCTCTTCAATCCAGTGGAATTACTCTTTTGAGAGCCAAGCCTGAGATAGATGACTCCAAGGATCTACTCTTGGGGCCATGAAATATCTGTTGTAAAAATCGAGAGAGGACCTATAAGTCTTTGCAAAAGACTCTGAGTAAAGAAAACATGTATCAACACTTCAACATTATATGGTGAAAAGTGTCCAGACTAATCTGTTGAGTCTCCAACAATCTTCTGTCCTGACACCGCAGGAAGCTAAATTCAAGTCAATCCAATAGAACAGAACTAGAAAGAGTTATCAAGAGACACCCCCTCTGTGCTGTCCTGGAAACTCCCACGTGCATGGTTTTCTGCTTATGCAGGAGAGTTTTGCAAAGCTGAACTCATGAGAATAAAGTTTTAAAGACACATTAACTGATTTCAACTCCTAAGGAGACAATATGCAACTTGGAAAACAAATACCACTGCAAGACCTGGGGAACAAAATGAAATGCATTCAGTAGAGATGATTCCAACAGCTCTCAAGTTCTTGCAGTCTCAAGAAGAAATCCATAATACTGATGGTGATTCCCTTAATCCATGCTGCAGAGTACAAATCATCATCTGGGTGAAAGTGAAGGGAAAGTACACCCTCAACAGAACTTTCAACATTTCAAGCTGTCACACAAGGCTTGACAAATCCATTTGCCTGCTTTAAAGTGGCACACAGAAAATTGCCTGACTTGGTGTTCATCAGTTTCTGCAGATCTACTGATCTTACTAGAAAGAATTAAAGCTGTAAGGATTGGAAAGATAGTATTAACCAACTATAAATAAGCCTAACATTTCACTGCATGCCTGAAACTCTTGAGTGTTTCAGTTACTCCATTCATGGCAGAGCCTCCACAAGCAGCAAACAAAACAAGAATTCCAGTCCTTGGTTAACAGCATCATGTCTAGAACTGTAAAAGAATGAAAGAACTTTTGTCCTGATGCTGCCTGTCTACTTAAAGATTGAAACTGCATGGAAACTATAATGAGAACCTGCATAGAAGAGCCCATAGAAGAGTCTGTGGGGAGGCACAGTCCAGCTCCTGCACCAAGATGACATCATCTGTTCTCTCTACACAGAAGATTTGTTACCCACCAACCCCAGTTCCCTCTCCCTATAGGAAGATGAATGCACACAGAAAAACAGGGCAAGACACAGAGGCAGCACTAGCAGGACTGTGTCTCCCAGACTTGACCCCACAAACTCTTCTGTGCTTCCTGCTGATGTTGCTGGAGAAGAAATCACATCCCCAAAGATGGTTGAGAAAGCTCTACATGGTCACACTGACTTAAACCATGTCCCAGAGTCTAAGGCCACAGCCAAGCAGCAGTGGATTGATCTACAGAAATTCTCAACTCTTATTTCTTGCCATGTAAATCTCTGCAACAGGAATGTGAGTAGCTGCAACAGGTCATCCAGGGTGCCTACAAACCACTCATTCTGCCAGGAATATAGTCTAAAATACTTCTTGATTCAGCTGGCAATTACCTTTTCACTGGTACACACTACCTTTCAGCACCTCTGGAGGTGCCTACATGCAGAATGGGTAAACATCTTCCACTGTATTCAGTAAGCTGAGCAGATATAAACAGAAATATGGGCTTTATCTGCCATTCCTCTCAAAGTGAGCACAGATGAGATCAGTGCTGAAACCCCACTAACAGGCTGAGGGTGCAGTAACTCTCACCATCAGATCTGACAGGCCTCCACAAACACAAGGCAAAAAGATCTGGCTCATGCCCTGAGCACCAGGCAGAGCATCAAGAGCAGGAAAGATGGTGAAGGACCAGGACTGCTGAAGACCATGGAACATCAGGAAGCGGTGAGGGCTGCTGAATTCTCTAAATTCAGGGTGGTTAGGAGCTGCCCATTAGTTTGCTTAGACAAGTTTATTTTTACACTTCACTTCTAAGTACTTCTCTAAAAAATTCTTTGCCAAAGCAAGCTGGTTCTCTATTTAAGAAGTGCTGATTCTGTAAACAAAAATGGTAGAATTCACCATTTCCTTTGTTTATTATTTGTATCTTGTCTGTGCCCTTCAGTTTCTATTCAATATTTTCTGGCTTCACCATACAGTTACTAAACATGTGGGGCCTTTTGTTTAAGCACCCAAGTAGCCCCCACCAGAAGCTGAATGCTCCTTAAAGTATTTTCTGTATTTACCAAAATGGCTGGTTTTGGATAATGCTGTGTGTAGTCCCTCATATTTCTCAAAAAGAAGTATTCCTTCCCATCACTCTCAAAATAGAGCTGACATTAGAAGACATTAGCTGTGACTTTCCACACAGACAAAAATAATACAGTGAGACATCTAAAAAACATTACCTTGAACTAGAGTCTCTCCCCCTGGGGTAATTAAGCCTTTTTCTGATGTATATACAAATGTCTCATTAGCTCTTTCTGAAAGCTTACTACACAGAGGACATGTTCAGTTGTTTGAGAGCTCTCACATCTAAATTATTTCCAGATCACAAGTGTAGTGTTCTCTAGCTTTCATCTAAATTCTTTCTTCTCTAAACTTATAACCTCTTTCTTGTTTATATTTTAAAAATGTTATATTGATAGGCTCAACTGATCAGATGATCCAGATCTTCCTGCTCAATTCCCATCACTTTGATAACCTACTGACTTTCAAAGGTCTACATCTACATGATATATTGAGATCTAGAAACTTCTACTGAGATGTCAATACTGCCAGATTTAACATCATCTCCTTTGCAACTCCACTTGTGAAAAAAGAACAAGTGTTGGAAGACGACTTGTTCCTGACAACCACTTCTGTCAGTTAGCCAGGCTTAAATCCACTCAGTGTGTACCTTATTAATATGGTTATACAGCTAATCCCCATGTTGTGTGATAATAAGTCAAATGCACTGCTGAAGGCTAAATATATTAAATATAAGCCATGGAATTAACTTTATCTACTAAATGTAAACTAAATAAAAAATTAAATCCTGGTTTCTTCAATAAGATGTCCTTCATAAAACCACATTAATTCAAATTAATTTAATACTTGTCCTGCACTACTGGAACTTCATTATCAGCACTGTTGCAGTTGCCAAATAAGCTTTCTTCATCATGAATTCAGCCTGACACCACCCATAACCCCAGTCTGCACCTATTGGTTGTTCCCTCTCCTCCTGCCCCAGTGTAAATCAGAACCAGATGATCTGCTAAGATGTAAACCAGGTTTTAAAATTTCTATATTGAATACACATACAGACAGTAAAATATTTAGGACACAATAACAGACAACAATATTTATTAATTTCCTCATGGAACAAATGTGCAGTTTTTCACTTTTAATACTCATTGAAAAAGAAATGGAACTGCTAAAGGAGATCTGTCTGCATCATGTCTTCATTTAATAAAGTTAATACTGAAATTATGTTTTTTATATATATAGATGCATATATATATGTATGTATGTATGTATGAAATCTGTATTTTTAAAAGGACTACTTATTTAACTACAGTCGTCAGAGGACTGGTAATTCTACCAAACAATTTCCTTTTTCACCTCGTTTTGAGTTCAGTTACTTTTATTTGTCCGCAATTATTCAGCAGAAACCAGTAACATCAATAAAAGAATGTCAATTTTGATCTGTCTCTAAGATGCAAGAGCTGTAGATAGATTTTCAGCCAGCAGACAGGGTGAGTAGAACAGCTATTATTAACAGCTGTTAGACAGAGTGGCAGGACCAGAAGACAGTTCCTAGATTTAGGCTGGATTAAGTGCTTACAGTACTCAGACAAACCTTCAAGCACTGTAAATAACTTTAAAACTCTACATTGTGGCTGTACTCTCTCTGCTGTCAGAATTGGTTAGGTCACATCATGAGGTGATTTACAGGAAAGTGACAAGGACTTTGCTGAATTGCAAACTGTATATGGCTTATCATAATAAATTAAAATTACTTAATACAGATATTGGAACAAAGGTCTACCAGAACAAGTGAGGCAAAGAAGATTGGCACAGAACTAATCAGAAAATCACTATAGAAGAGCAGAAAATACAGCAGCTTTGTTAGAAAGTTCACTAGCTTTTAAATAACATTTTTTGCTTCTCCCCATGCGATCAAATCATTCTTTGGTGTCTTAGGTTACATCTTAAGATGTAACCAAAACTATTTATTCTATCACCATCGTCATGAACTGTTAAAAGCAGGTGCAGAGTGTTCTTTATCTCTTCCATGGCTCAGCCCTGATAACTCTGGGAGCTATCTCTGTCAATGGGCCAGTGAGTGTCACTGCATGACTGATAAAATTACACCATCCCACTGGGAGATGCTCCACCCAGGGGGAGGAACTGAGCATTCCTACCTGGATATAATCTCTGGCTTGGAACACCACAGGCAGCCTTACCCGTAGGATTCCCAGAGGACAAGAGCTACATAACCACCACTGGACCTTCAAAGGAAAATCAAACCCTTCTACAGAATCACTGCTTCAATGGAACCACATCTATCCCTCCAAGAGGGCTGCAGCCACCATTTAATGGGACTGCTGCCACCACCCTGACCCACAGGGTGCCAGGTTGTATCCTGACTCAGCAGTTTAAGCCAGTGTTTTCTGCCTTTATTTTAATTTTCCTATTAAATTGTAGCTCTGACTCTGAATCTCCTGCTGGTTTGTTTTCAACTAGTACATTTGGGTTTCTGCCACCTGTATTTAAAATAGACTAGTCAAATGGAAATAACTTTTAACTGGACAGATACCCAAGTCCCATGACCGTTGGGGATAAATACCCAGTTTTCATGAGCCAAAGACAGGACATCAGTATTATTCATATAAAAAAGGGATCAAAGTAATATGTTTTACAGCAGTTCCTGATCCTGTTTAACAAAAGCAGAGAGATCATGCTAGCATTTAATTTTCTTTTTCCTTTCATTTCTAGTGCCATTTCTGTTTGCCAATATCCATCTCAAAAATTAAACCACAACCCCTTAAAATATAGAACAGAAAAAGACTCCAAACCCAAATAACCCAAACCAGCTACTGGGGAAGAGCTCAAACGATCACAGAAATGTTGTCTTTCCTTCTTTACCATCAATATTTTCAGGTCCCCCTTACTGCTCTCTGAAGTTCCTGGTTTGTGTTCTGTAGCACTGCAGCTTTGGAATAGAACAAACAACGAGAAAATTACTTTTATTCAAGTATTTTGTGCTCTTATGCTAACTACCTCCATGAACTTCAAGAGAGACTACTTCATGCAGCATCTCCTCTTCCCACAGCCCTGCTCAGGAGCAGAGGCAGGACCAGTCCTTTTGGAGATTCTTCCTGCCCCTGCCTCTGAGCCACCCCACACTCACTGCACCAAACTGGTGCCCTGTGTGCCCAGCCACCAGTGCTGCCCACCAGTTTCTGTACTGGGTTCTAGGAAGGAAGATGGCACACAGATTGCACAAACTTCTGCTGCTCCTCTCCAACAGGAGCCTCTCTTCATGCCCATCTTGCACTATTAATGAGTTTTTTTAAATAAAGAATAGCCAAGAAGGTAAGGGGGTTCTTTCAGGAAGCACTTAAGTATCTTGGAAATTTAAGCCCATATCCCCAAAATATTATAGACTGATTCCTACTCTATCCAAAAAGATCCAGTCGGCCTTAAAAATCTAGCCATTAAAACTTTAAATTCTACTGAAAAGGTGATACGGAAGAGGAACTAGAGCGCTTTTTAAAATTGAAACCTAAGTCTTTCCTTACATTAACAGCAGCTCCTTTGATAATCTAAGCTGAAAGGAATCCAATACATTTTTCACTCTCTAGTCTTACTTTTAATACCCTGTTAGCTTGGGTAACGAAAATAGATGAATTCATTTCACTTGCAGCTTCTCGTGCACCAGGTGAGCTCGCCAGCCCCCAGCACAGCCCAAGCTGCCTTTGGGAAAACACAGCTGCTCCAGGCCTCTCAGGGAAGTGAACGGAATGACTTCTATTGCTCTTCATTAGGAAAAATGGGAGAGCAGTGGCTTATGGATAACGTTAAACAATTGTGGTTACTCTCAGGGAAGAATGCAGATTTTTAATTTCTCTTTTTGAATTTTTAGTAAGTGTAACTGGAAAAGGATGCCCTTGTTACAATGCACAAAGTAAGGAAACAAACTGCAGTTCTCCAAGCTATTTTGTTTACTTTGCCACCAAAACATCAATGCAATAAAAGCCCTTCAAACTGCTACAAGTCATCTTTACCAAGTTCAAATAGGCATCTTTTTGATCACTGCTAGCCAAAACAAGACCATGATGTACAAAGCTCATCCACAGGAAAAAAAAATTTCTTTGTGCTACTAAGTTTATAATACATTTTATCATGTTTCTCTTGAGTGAGTTTTCTACAGAAACTTGCCAAACTCATTTACAAATACTCCCAGCTTTTGGGAGATAATAAAAAAGTTTCACCTCTTTACTCCAGCTGCTTCCAATACCTGCAGCAATTACCCCACTGAGGTGAACTGCAGTTTAGAGACTACCCAGACTCATGTTCCTATTCCCACCACTTACCAGCAGTTTAATTTTGTACTTCTTATATTCACTAACCCATGTTGAGAATCTTTAAAAGCAAGTGTACCACTCCTTTAATTAGTAATTTCCTGAGTTGTATTCTGCTTTTACTTTACCTCTTAATGACTAACAATAACAAAACCCCACCTCATAACAAAAGCAATCTGAATAGCTCAACAGAAAACTGGGATTTGAGTCTCGTACTCCAAAGGAGCACAGCTGTGGAAGCACCTGAGCAGGAAGGAGCCTGGGGTGGTTTTGGGGGCACACTTGAACGTTGCACAGAGGAACAGGAGATCCAGCTGAGGATGGTCACTTGCTGTTACAGGTACTGTAGGGAGGTTTGGAGTTTCTCTGTCTTCACAGAGATGAAATAATGAAAAGAATAACATGAAGTGGTCAAACAGACTTGTTTGGCATCTCCCAGCAGAGCTCAGCATGGAAACACATTTTGAAGTTCTGGTCCAAGACTTGGCCCTTGGACATGCTGATCTTTGTCCCAGCTGGCTGACTTGGCACTGTCTCAGCTGGCAGCTTTCTCAACTTTAGCTATTAAATGAGCATTTATTAAAATTCTGGTTTTCTGCTCTGTTCTCATATGAGAACTTCAGTGCAAGGCAAGTTCATCTAGCCCCACTAATGAATTATGTGCATTAACAGGATTAAAAATCCAGGTATTTTTCACACCTCAGGATGCACAGGCTATACACTGGCACACTGGCACTTAGTGATGGTTTTTTACATTCATAACATCACTAAGGTTGGAAAAGCCATCCAAGACACTGAGTCCAACCTGTCAATTCCCACCTTGTCCCCATCCCAGAGCCCTGAGTGCCACCTCCAGCCCTTCCTGGGACACCTGCAGGGATGGGCACTGCCAAGCTCCCTGGCAGCCCCTACCAAGGCCTGAGCAGCCTTTCCATGGGGAAATTCCTGCTGGAGCCCACCCTGAGCCTCCCCATGTGCTGCTTGAGGCCGTTTCCTCTTGTTGTGTCTACCCTGTGCTTTGATGTCCCCACACCCACACAACAGAATTCTTTAGCCTTGGACAAAATTGTACATTCAGGCCAATTCATAATTAATTTCCTAAAGACTCTCATATGCAACAAATATATTCCTTGAATAGGGAATACCACTGGACTCCACAGAAAATTAATCTGATACTGTCTCCTAGCTGAAAAAAGATAAAGTATACAATATTCTAAGAACTATTTGTTTTTATTCAGAATATAAATAATTGTATAAACCATTTTAAGGCTTCTGAGTTTGCTATCTACAACTCTCAAACTATTACCTCACTATAAATCTTCTTTGAAGAAAAAGGAAGAATAAACCAACAGGAAAGAGAAGAAAAAACAAATTACCAAGCTGATGAAATCCTAGTGGCTTCTCAAGCTCTTATAAATAAAATGCTATCCTTTTGCCTCCTATTTTCCACTCTTCTTTCCTAAAAACCCTGATAACATGAGGAATCTGTTTTCATTTTTACAACTTTTTGATTTACTCTATGTTGGATTTTTGCAGGAACAGTGAGGTCATGTCAAATTTTTTGTTGGTTAAAAATTATACCTATATTTACTTTTACTTGCTTTTAAGTTTAGTAGCCTTATAAGCATTCATCTTCCCTAATCCCTTTGGACTTCTGCACCTTTCAACCAAGTCTCCTCACTCCTGCACTCCAACTCAGAGCAGCACTTACTTTCTCTAATTACATTGAAAATCAAGACATTTGAATGGGACTATAAATACTAATTTTGATATTGCCTAGACTCCTGTGACAAGAGATCAGAAGTACACACCAAATACACACTCAGTCCTTGTGTGCTGAGGCAAACAATACCCTGCAATATGCAATGCCCACCTGTAGTTACTGACACTGGAGCCTGGGATGGGCTGCTGGGTACTTCTCATTTCAGTGGTCCTCACCCCTGTGCTGAGGGATCCACCCAGTGTCCCAGGCTGTACAGGACACACAGACCTCTTCTGCTGTGGACTGCAGACATGTGAGGCAAGCCCTGGGTAGGAGTGCAGCAGTGGAATGGCCACAGTCACTGTGTTCTCCTCCTCACCTCTGCAGATGCTTCAGAGTTTCACAGCCCTCTGCCAGCTTTGCTTGTAGATCAAGGAGGATTAAAGGGGAATAATGGGTCTTACCAAGAAAACACTGGACAACTTCCTGTGTCTTCCCTTCCCAAAACTGTGACTGTAGGAGGAGGAATGCAAGAATGTTCAGAAGCTAATAACCCCACAGGGCACTGCTACTCAAACAGTCTTTTGAGAGAGATGTGTTTTATAGCAGTAACAACTCCTGAAGCTGCTAAAGCATATACGATGCTGTGTATCATCAGGAGTTATTTAAAGCAATTTTAAATATTGCAGGGAAAGATATGCATGGGTGTGTGCACACTTACATCCTCTAAAATCTGAAATATGTACAAATAACTTTTTAAGCATACAGAGTATCTCACTAGAGGACTGAGTTTCATTAATTCACCCATGCAGCTGGTTTCATGATACCACACCTCTCAGACACACCCTAATCTAATAACTTTGTCAATGAAAAAAATGCATTTTGGAGGCTAACTAGTGCTTTTTTAAAGACAACAGTATTCCTTTTGGTGTCTTTCCACCTAACTGGTATAAATCCTCATTAACAAAGGCTTTGACGAGCTCCTGTATCTGCAGGAAACCCTCCTGAAGCTCTCAGCACATTGAACAGAGCTCCACGCCAAGCACGCAGATCTTAAAAACACTTCTGACAACCTCATTTCTTTCAGAATTTGACTTCAAAACCCACAGGTTTTCAGGTCTTAAGAGGCTTTAAGTTCTCCCTGCAATAAGATATTGTCACTCCTTGATGGTTTTAGGGTCACAAAATATTCTATGGGAACAAGCAAAAGATCAGGCCGATAACAAGCAAAACTCTGATCTCCAGTACTTCTAATTTCTATCCTAATCTCAATTTTTTAAACAGGAAGGAAGGAAGGAAGGAAGGAAGGAAGGAAGGAAGGAAGGAAGGAAGGAAGGAAGGAAGGAAGGAAGGAAGGAAGGAAGGAAGGAAGGAAGGAAGGAAGGAAGGAAGGAAGGAAGGAAGGAAGGAAGGAAGGAAGGAAGGAAGGAAGGAAGGAAGGAAGGAAGGAAGGAAGGAAGGAAGGAAGGAAGGAAGGAAGGAAGGAAGGAAGGAAGGAAGGAAGGAAGGAAGGAAGGAAGGAAGGAAGGAAGGAAGGAAGGAAGGAAGGAAGGAAGGAAGGAAGGAAGGAAGGAAGGAAGGAAGGAAGGAAGGAAGGAAGGAAGGAAGGAAGGAAGGAAGGAAGGAAGGAAGGAAGGAAGGAAGGAAGGAAGGAAGGAAGGAAGGAAGGAAGGAAGGAAGGAAGGAAGGAAGGAAGGAAGGAACTTGCAATTTCAAAGAAATAAGATATGAAAACAGATGTGCTGAAAATGAAGTTGGAAGTTTAAACTGATGTCCAATCCCACCTGAAGTCAGGAAAGTAGGGAAGCTGTATTTTCAGCCATGATTCTTCAGTGCCACATGAGTATGGGAGCCATGCCAGAGCTCTGCTCTCTGCTTCACAGTCCCTGTCAGCTGTTGGGAACACAATCACAGCTGGCCCAGAATTTCCATGTCACCTTTTCTCTACATCCCATTCAGAAAAAAACAGCATGCAGCATTGCACATAGAAAAGGCCATACTTTGAATTTTGAGCAACGTACATTCAGTCCAGTGTGCAGTATGATTTTACATGTATTTATAGAAGAATATCTCACAAGACAACAGTTTGAAGCACTTGTTCAGTGAAATGTCATTCCTGGCAACTGCACCATTCTTCGAAGAGCCACATCAGACCATTTTTTCACAGCAGGGGGTAGCATAAAAGTCTCAAGGCCAATGTGTTTTTCTGAGTCTTTTGTGTAAGATAAAGTCTGCATCAGAAAATAGTAATACAGCTTTCCCCAATTCTTAACAGGTTTCTTCTTTTCTATTATTCTTAAAAGATGTTCCTCAGCAGAGGCTGAAAGCTTATTCAGTTGCTCACACTCAGACCAGTATTACCATGTCGGGTTTATAAGTATATCTCAGACAGGCACACTTCCAGGGAGTTTAACAGATACTTTGTTTGCAAAATACAAGTCAGCAAGACTAGTGGCTTTAAAAAAAGTATTCTTGTTAGCAAAATGCTCTGTGAGCATTACTTTTATCAAAACCATGTGCCAACACACTGCACAAATAAATTGAAACCTCATAAAATTGTCAAAATTGTATCCCTTAGGAGCAACAAAGCACTTTCTGAATTGTAAAGTATTTCTTATTTTGTTTCTACTATGTAAAGTCTAAAAGGCTACATGATTTGATTTATATTTTGGGGATCCAGTACATCTATTAGCTATGTAAAACACAGCACACCAAATATTTCACAGTTTATGCTCTGAGTTTCAATTATTCCTGACACTGAAATAATGAATTGGTGCTGGCAAGAAAGTATTGGGGGGGAGCAAAAACTAAAACCCAAACAAAAAAACCCAACCAACAACACTGCCCAGAGGGTGCTGGCACTGCCCAGGCTCCCCAGGAAAGGGCACAGCCCTGAGGCTGCCAGAGCTCCAGGAGGGCTTGGACAGCACTGCCAGGCACAGGATGGGATTGTTGGGGGGTCTGTGCAGGGACAGGAGTTGGACTGGATGGTCCCTGTGTGTCCCTTCCAGCTCAGCCTGTTCTGTGAATAAAAAAGAATTGTCTGCTGAGTACTGCCAGCCTAAATCATTCCAGAGCAAAGCAGGAGCCAGACTGGGGAAACATTAAGAACTAAGAGACCAAGAAAAGATTTAGCTACATAGAGAAATAGTAGCTTTCTAACACTGGGGTGGAGAAACATTTTAATTCATGCCTATACTACCATTAACATTGAAATTAATATTCCTAAGAAACTAAGAAAAACTATTTCATTATGAATAAAAATAATCAATCGATTTGAAATATGAGGAGGCAATAAAGCTAGATAGATTGCTGCTATGAATGAAAACCCTACCTCAGTTCACGAGTTACCAGTTTTGGGAACAAAGATCATATCTGCAAGTCAGTAGCCATTTTTTAAAAAGCCACACACAAATCCTTGATTAAGTCCCTCTAGAAGTCTGTCCCATGCAGTAAAAACCCCTGACACTATCTGCATGCCAACACAGGAACACTGACAGCAATCTGCACACAACAGGAGTCACACCAATACATTTGAACAATTCTTTCAATTTTTCAGATGATGAAAACACGAGTTTTCTTGTGTTTCTCTTCTAATCCTAGATAAATTGTTCTGAGTAGTGGAAACAATTGCTCCAATACACATATTAACACTTTAAGATCAGCTTTGTTACATATGTTGAAGTTTTACTCAAGTACCACAAAAACCCTCCTGTGCATGTGAACAGCAAACCCCCAGGTCCCCAAACAATAGCTCTGCCCCCCTGCCATTAAAATGACAAACTACATGCCCAGCTGCAGCACACCCAAACTCCATAACAGATGAGATTTAAAACTGAGCAATGCACCAAGGCAGCTATTAGTCTTTCAACTCAAGTGTCGACTTCAAACAAATTAATGGCTGAGCAATCTCAGCCAAATGGTGCCTTGACAATTACAAACTGCAATTCTAAATTCAAATTCCAGTGCAAGATTACTGAGTAAGTTTTCTGAACTGTAGTAATTTGCTTGAGTAAAAGAAATACTGCTGAACGTGGCTCTGCAAGTTACCACATTCACTTCAGCATCCCATTCTGTAAAGAAACACACATACTGGAGATGAAAGAAGAAGAGATCAGAGCAGGAATTTGATATACAAGACTGGAAGTTACAACAAACATGCAACCCTTGTCAAATTCCTCCAACTACACTCATCTACACATAATCTACAGCTAAGATGAAACTGAATATTCTCCAAGAACCAGCATGATGTGAACTGTATCTCAGCTTGAAACTACAAAGGAATTGGCCAGTAGTTGAGATTTTTGCACACTATCATCCATTTTCAGCACACACTCTTGGAATTAGGGAAGACAAGCAAGCAGAGAGTAGCAACTAATTGTATGGCCCTTTCCTTTTCCTTAGAGATTTTTTTTTCTCTTCAAAGCTTTATAGATTGATTGCAAAGCTATGCTGTAAATCAAAAGGAAGCCACTACTCATTACCTAGTTAGAATTTTCTGAGCTCTTTACTGTGAAGCTATTTCTCTGCTGTTTGATCCAAAGGCCACTGGCAATGTCTATGAGTGCACTACCTGCCATGGCAGCTGAGACTCATTTTTTCCCAGATCCATTTTCAACAGCTTGATGAATTTACACCTGCTTCCAGTTCTAAAGAGAACCACCAATGCATACGATTCATGGATCCAAAATACTTGTTCAGAGTGAACAAAAAAAGAAAAAAAGAAGTAGTCTAAGAGTGAGTCAGAGTCAAAGAAGGTGCATGGTCTACCAGTGTACACCAACATGCCCAGTTGTGATTACCTACAATCCACCTGACAAATAAGGGAAATAATGCCTTTTTCTTCTTCTTCAAGAAAGAGAACATTTAAAAGTACTGTTGCCACTGTAAAAGTTATCTGTCAGCAAGAAAAAATACATTGAAGGACACAAGCATCCTGCTCACCCCTATCAGCCTCCAACTTTCTTTCTGATATATGAAAGATGGCAGAGAAAGTTTTATTTTCTGAGGTTTTTTATCACTGAAATACACCAAGTCTCTTCTTTCTACTGCCACTGGAGGACACTACTCAAACAAGGCACTTCCATTTTCCAGTCCTTCAGCCATGCTCTTTCCAGATACAAGCAAATACTTTAAGCCATATTTTCATCACTGCCAGCTTTGAGAAGCCCTCTGACTCTTATTTTAGTAGAGTGAACACAGCTCCAAATGGCAGCAACCCAGCCTTGGCTGCCCCAGCCCTACCAACTACAGGGGGCACCTGAAGGGAGATGGGTACACCTTGGCACCTGTGCTGAGAGCAAAGAGAATGCCAGCAGAGTGAGCCCAGGTGGGAGCACTTCAGGAAGTGAATGGCACCTGGCAATGATCTGGCATTTACCTGGGGTGACAATGGTGACATCTATGATTGCCATGATTTGTAGCTGGAAGCCAGGAGCCCTACACCCCATTCAGGTGTTGAGGATTAAGGCAAAGCCACCAGCAGACAGTCAAGATGAAGGTGGTGCAAAGTGCTGGCTGGCAGGGGGGACCCCAAGTTTGAGCTGGTCCCACTGGCACCCCACAGTGCCACAGCTCACCCCCTGAGCACAGGCAGTGAGCTGGCCCAGCACAAACCTGTGACACGCAGCCTTTGTCTTGCACAGTCTCAAGTGAGACCCTTGAGCTGTCTCTTCCTATACTGTTGGAACCCTGGATGCTGAGAATTTTAAACTTTCTGTGCTGAAAGGCACAGATCCACAAGAGAATACTACATTCAACCTGAGGCCATAGAGAAAGCTTCCAAAATTAATTGATAGCACTAAAATTACAAGTGTATAGTTTAAATAAGAGTGTGTATCACAAAGTAGAAAACTCAGAGTTTAAAGTTTTAAAATATAGCAATATATGTGGGGCAAGATAGAGGTTTTAAGGCAGTAGCTAGTTGCTCTTCCTCACCCTCTTCTTCATAAGTTTAGGTAGTGTTTTATAATTAGACAGAAAAGTCCGCATTGCGAGACACAAAAGATTGGTTATTAAGTTAAAAATGAAAATAATTTAAGTGTCATTTCTTAATTAGATAGTTTAACTTTAAAATACTTTGTAGAGAAAGATAGTTAAACATTTTGTAACTTGTTAGTAGAATGCTGTAGAACTCATTACTTATAAAACTCTAATATAAATAAAAAATAATAAACATTTAAGTTTGAACACAAAATATAATCTCAAGCACTTTCAATCCCAACCTTAACAAAAACAAAACAAAGAAAGCCAAGAACTAACACTATTCATGCTTGATTTTTCCAAGCTGTCTTCAGAGCATCAAAGCAGTGGCAAAGGGCATAACCCTGCCCCTCCTCTGCCACTGAGCAGGAGGAAAAAGTGAAGCAAGGTTAAATGTATAGACTGGACCCTGAAGGAATGAATACACCTGACAAACAACAAAGTAATTTAGCTAAAAATAACCCAGAAGGATCATGCTCACAGATGCAGGTACAGCCTGCAGAGCAGCAGTGCATTCTGTGTAGATCAAGGGGGTAACATGCAGGAGGTCACAGAGCTCCACGTGAGATCTGGCAAAGTCACCTGGGATACAAAATAGAGCTCATAAAAGGAGAGCAGGACATTTCCTCATATTCTGGAAGAAATTGTTCAATGCTTGTCACAATAATCTGAAATAACATTCTGAACTGCTGAAAGGCCTCACAAAAACTTAAAATTACTTATGCATGCTAAGCAAAACTGAACTGAAATGTAACTTCTAGGAAAGAAAAAACTTGTTAAATTTCACTAGAAGTTCTATATAACTAAAAGATACCATTCGTGTCTACCCACACAAATGAAATCTGCAGCCTTAGAAAGGAAACAGCTTATGGATTTTTACTTGCAAGGTCCTCTCTTCATGTCTCAAAACCAGAAGTTCTTCATTTAATGTTGTCTGAGACTATTTTGAGAATCATCAATATTTTATATTTAGAAAACAATGTGATAAACACAAATCACTAACTGAGAGAAAAAAGTACAAGTGAAGGTGACTCATCCTGTCCCAGGGTTGGTATATTTGGGACCCATTTGTCTTTATGTCTCACTGCAGTATTACAGTGAGTGAATGACTAAAACTTCAGCTACAAGGCTGCACATTTCCTCTCAGCATCTCACAACTAGTGTCACTGTGCAAAAGTCTTTAACACATGATGCAAGTTCTATCCATTTTATCAAAGTTTCATCACAGTTAATGAGCAAATTGTGTCCAGCACCAAAGAACACACATGAGAAAATAGGGAAGGGGCAGGAAATCTGCTGGGTTTGGATCTGTTAGGTAATAGAAAGATATTATTTTAATTTCTGCTAGGAATAATAGACATGCTTTGATTTGGAAAGTACTACATTGTGGCAGCAGCTCTTTGGCCACAGAGAGCAGGCACAGACTTTCCCAGAAAAATCCTGAGAAGATGTGTAGAAGCTGTAAGAAACTTAGAGGAAAAGAATTCAAACAATTATTATCTCTCTTCCTGTAACCATTGTTTACAGATACAGTTCTCTAGAGTGTATTATTGATAACCACCAATAGTGTGTGAGGTTTTCACTTAACACCAGTCAAGTCTCAAGTCCACCATTGTTTCTATAGGAACTGTAAATTTCTAATAATAAAGCGTCTTTCATACCTTCTAGATCATAGAGTCAACGCTAATTATTACCCAGCCAGAAGGCTACTACCACATTACACAAACACCAGAATGAGAAATGCACAGCCAATTGCAGCTCCTCTGAAGGATGTGGCTTTCCCTGAAGGCAGGAGCAGCTCCGCAGAGCTGCGGCTGAGGAGGAACGTGCTGCCCCCGAGCACCAAACGTGTCCTGGGCTGCTGGGAGAATCACATCCAGCCCTGTTCCTAAGCAACCCCACACTCCCTCCACACTCTGCCCCTGCTGCCACTGCCAGACAGGAGGTTTTCATCATCAATTCACTCTGCATCCAAGGTGCAGCAGCCCCATCAGGAGAGGCTCGGGCACAGCCTGCGTTAAGCAGCATCAGGCAGCTCCAGCCCCGGTTCTGTCTTCACCAAGGCAGGCAGACTGTGACTTAAAAGACAGCATTTTTTGTCACCATGACATTTTAATGAAAATCCTTTGCTAGGATTTTTCTCCTATTCTAGCCGAGAAGCCTCAGAAAATAAATGTAAACAATAACTGTGTGATGGCTGTGGAATGTGGTCTGGAAGTTGTTCACCAACAGGTGCATCTGGGATTGGTGCATGGAGTTCTTTCTACTTAATAACCAATTGCATGGTCCAGCTGTGTCAGACTCTCTCAGAATCATGGCCTTTTCCTTTCCTTTCCTTTCCTTTCCTTTCCTTTCCTTTCCTTTCCTTTCCTTTCCTTTCCTTTCCTTTCCTTTCCTCTGATGGATCATTTCTCTCTATTCTTTTTCATATAGTTTTAGTATAGTATTTTAATATAATATAATAAATCAGCCTTCTGAAACATGGAGTCAAGATTCTCATCTCCTCCCTCGTCCTGGGACCCTCGAACACAATGACAACTTTTACCTTTCAGTTGTTTATAAAGAAAAGCCTTTTAAAAAATCCTGGCTCAAACATGCAAATATAAGCTAAAAATTTTTATTCTTGCCAGCAGGAATGAAAACATTCTGTTAGAGGTACTGAGGGTTAAACTTTTTTTTGACATTTATAATATTCAGCGCTGGAAAAAAATCTCAGCGAAGAGTAATTGCTCCCACAGGGACCAATCCATGGGTCACAGTTTTTTGCACTTGATGGCAACAGAGCCGTGACTGAGATTTTCTGTAAGACCCAGATTTAAGCTTGCAGCATAATCACAATGTTTGCCCTAGCTCCAGAAGCTGAGCTAAAGCACCACTTCTACAGTATAATTATTCTACATATGTTCCAAAAACCCATGGGGAAATTTTATTATTCAGAAGAATAAATAGGGTAAAAATAAATGGTTTTTAATTTTAGCCAATTTTTAAACTCCTTATGAATTTTCATTTTTCTTATGCAAGTTTAAGTCCATGGGAGAAAGGATTTGCCTTGAAGAAATAATTAAACTTTCATCTTCAGTTACGCTTCTTAGCAAATACACAGCCACCCACATAGCACACAACACGTAAGTGCTGTTCAGTGACAGAGTGCCAACATAATCACTAATGCCTCATAATCTTCCTTTCAGTTTCAAATTGAATATTTGAAGTTTGAACTTGTGTTCAACAACCCAGAGCAAGCAGAAATGCAGTAAGGGCTTAGGTTAAAAGGGCATTGGTGTCCCAGCATAGAGCTTAATTTGGCCTCAATAGATTTTTGAATACTTGAGCTATTCTGAGAGGAAAAGGCAGTAATTTGTCATTTGGGATATGCAAACCTACTACCTTAATGATAATAAAAGATTATAGCACTCAATTTATGATGCCAAGGTCTGGACCAAATTTATTGAGGTGCAGAAATCAGAATTTTTAAGGGAAGGGAAGCTGAGGAAGCAGGTTCAGGAAGACCCAGATACATTTTGCAACTAAGTCTACCATAAGACATTCTCTAGTTCCTGGAAACATTTCAACATTCCTTTTGTTATGCAGGGACCAAACAAATGACCACACAGCTGCACTGTAGGCAGCAAAAGGAGAGTCAAGAATGTCTCCATCATTTCTTGAATGCAAGAGGGTAGTGCAAAAACAGGGGATGAGGAAATGGCAGAGATATTTAATGCTTAATACTTCTTTGCTTCAGTCTTCAATGGCAGGACAAGTTGTCCTCAGGATACCCGTCTCCTAGAGCTGGAAGTTGGTGATGGGGAGAAGAATGAAGCCCCCATCATCCAGAAGGAAGTGGTTAGTGACCTGCCCTGCCAGTCAGACACTCACAAGTCCATGGCCCTGATGGCATCCACTCCAGAGTATCAAAAGAACTGGCCAAACCACTCTTCCTCCTCTACCAGCAGCCCTGGTTAACTGGAGAACTTCCAGGTGATTAGAAACTAGCAAATGTAACACCCACCTACAAGAAGGGTTGGAAGGCTGACCTGGGGAACTCCAGGCCTGCCAGTCTGACCCCAGTTCTGGGCACAGTTATGGAGCATTTCATCCTGAGTGCCATCACACGGCACATGCAGGACAGCCAGGGGATCAAGCCCAGCCACCATGGATGGATAAAAGGCAGATCCTGCTTGATCACCTGATCTTCTTCTATGACTAAGTGACCACTTAGCACATGAGGGAAGGCTGTGGATGTGTCTATCTAGACTTCAGTAAAGCATTTGACACTGTCTCCCACACCATTCTGTGGAGAAACTGTGGCTTACATGGGTGGACTCTGATGGGTACAAAAGTGGCTGACAGCCTTGCCCAGAGAGTTATGGTGAATGAAGTTAAATCCAGCTGGGGCCAGCTACTAGTGGTGTTCCCCAGGGCTCTGTTTTGGGGCTGGTCCTGGTTAACATCTTTATTGATGATCTGGAGGTGGGGATTGAGAGCACCCTGAGTGAATTTGCAGGTGCCCAGTTGGGTGGGAATGTGGATCTGCTAGAGGACGGGAAGGCTCTGCAGTGAGACTTGGACAGACGCGATCAACGGGCCGAGGACAAAGGCGTGAGGTTCCACAAGGCCAAGTGCCACATCCTGCAGGTCACTAGCCACGTCAGTGTGAGCCAAAGTGTGCCCAAGGGACAAGAGGCCAAGGGCACCTGGCCTGTATCAGCAGCAGTGTGAGCAGCAGGACCAGGGCAGTGCCTGGCCCTGTGCTGGGCACTGCTGAGGCCACACTCGAGTGCTGTGCCCGGCACTGGGCCCCTCGTGAAAAAGGACATTGAGGGGCTGAGGGTGTCCAGAGAAGGGCAGCAAGGCTCACAAAGGGTCTAGAAAACATGCCCCATGAGGAGCAGCTGAGGGAGCTGGGTTTGTTCAGTCTGGACAAGAGAAGGTTCAGACCTCACTCTTTCCAACTACCTGGCAGGAGGGTGCAGGGAGCTGGGGCTGATCCCTTCTGCCGTGCTTACAGTGAGAGGACAAGAGCAAACAGCCTCAAGCTGAGACAGGGAGACTCAGACTAGGCAGCATAAAAATATTTTTCAGTTTGTGTGGTGGAATAGTTTGCTCAGGAAGAAGGTGGAGTCACCTGGATTTGACACTGGGTTAGTGGTGAGAGGTTCACAGTGGTGGTGCAGGGTTGGTGGCTGGGCTTCATCTTTAAGGCCTCTTCCAGCCTTGATTCTATGATGGCATATCATCCTGTAATGACAACCCTGGTCTTGCATTTTTCAATACTGCACACACGCAAAAAATTACCACCTGCCAAAATAGCACACAATTCTGCATAATTCATCCCCTACACAGATGATGCAACAACAGAAAACCAAGCAAAAAATCAAACAACAAAGCCAATACAATAGACATTAGAAATGCTGCTTAATAAGCTGTAAGGTGTCACTTGCACACTATGATGATGAGGATACACTGAGAACAATTTTGAAAAATAATTTATGCAGCAGCCATACCAGTAGCAAGGGAAAAAAAAACTGCTCTTATTATTTTCATGTGTGTAAAATAGGTTTAATTTTCAGGTCAGTGTGTGATATCATGAAATTAATGGACAGTCTTTTCCTTCAAGTTGAGCTTCTGGTCTCTGACCATGATCACAAGCAATTCTGCTTATCAAAAGATGGCCAAAAACCACAAAGTTCTCATCTCTCTGCTTCATCAGTAATTAGTAAAAATTATTGAGGTAAAGCTTACAATGGAGATAAAGCCTCGCATACAGCAGAATCTTTACTTTTGACTTGTCTGAACAAGCATGAACAAAATCCACATCAAATAATAATTTCAGCCTGCTGTCTTTTACAATGAGTTCCATTTCACATATCTCCAATCTCAGCTTGTCATTAGCAATGTTAATTAGCTCACTATCTCAATACCACACTAGATTCAGTAAAAACTGAATCATTGCTAATTTGAGAAGAAAGCTTGTTCTTCCTTTAACACAGTAATAGTTGCTGCAGTGACTAACAGTCACTGTAGAAAACATCCACAGAAATTAATAATGTTTGCAATTTTCAATGTTACAAAATTAAAATAAAAATGCTACTATTTTTTAATTTCCAAAAAGATAATCAAAGGATAATTATGAATTATCACATTTACTATATTACTAACCCTGTGAGGACAGTGACAGCATTCAAAGTTGGGTTATCTCTTGCTATGCCATGAGCCATGCATGCACACATGTGCTCTACATCCTGCCATAGCATTCTTTCTGAAGGCAACCATTTTCCAATATCAGCAAGATGATTGTTTATTGGCATCTCTGTAATGACAGAGGGGCTTATTTTAAATCTCTCACATGGTCCAAGTTCACAGGTTTTTTGTAGAAGGTAAACCCCAAATATGTGGAATTTCAATCACAAGTCACAAGAGTGGCCTGTGCAATTAAGCAGTACTCTTGCACCAGGAGGTGACTGAAAGACAGAACACCTGAGCTTCCCCCAGGACCTCCTGCAAAGGGAAAATGCTGAGAGGTTACTGGGAATACACTGAAACTGCCCTGCTCCCTCCCAGCAGCTAATGGAGTCCATCACCAACCACCACGAACATGCTGACCAGCAGCTCAGGTAAAATGGGTCTCTGAGGCTGCAGTGCCCCACAAGTGTCTAACTCCCACATTTCTCCTCTCAGCTGGGCAGAAGTGGGAGAGCAGAGCAAATGGAAGTGGCCATATGTTTGCCAGGGCTGGGACAGCTGAAACTTCTGCAGTGGATTTACATCTCCTAAAGCACAGGAGGTGCTGGGACAGGAGGTCTCCATGCTCACAGGTAATTCTCTGCCCCATTTCTGCATTTGCAACTGTGCCTCTGTATGTCACAGAAGAGAAACAATGCTCAGGGATTCTCCAAAGCAATTTTTAAATTTAGATTTATTTAAAGACTATTTACAACCTTACTTCAGCTGGATTAGGAAATGAGTGGAGACAGCTTAATTTAAAACATCAAAGGACCAGCTGT
This sequence comes from Passer domesticus, assembly GCF_036417665.1. NCBI lineage: Eukaryota > Metazoa > Chordata > Aves > Passeriformes > Passeridae > Passer > Passer domesticus. The sequence goes on from NC_087485.1 coordinate 18,260,822, forward strand.
GTGTAGTGCAGGTGGGCAGGAGGGTGGAAGTGTCTCTCTGAATCCAGTTGCTCTTCCAGGCAAACACATTATATCTGACTTCCCTCTGGGCACTGAACACATGAGATTCAGCAGCTCTCTCAAACGAAGCAATTAGCAGGCACCAGCACTTGCTGTCAGAGCTGTCAGCACTAAGCTGCCTGCTTGGCCCTGGACACTGCAGGTCATTTCCTATCACCATTTTTAGGAAGCCCTGGATGACCCCTGCTGCCCCTAAGATGGGCACAGGCACAAAAAAACTGGCTCAGCTACTCTTTCCCTGCCAGCCCCAGTGCATCCATGCTGAACAGAAGCTCCTGGGCTGCTGCATGGTGAGGATTTCTTGCTAAAACCAGGGACTGTGGCTGATCCACTTCTTCCTTCAACCCTTGTGCAAAAGTAGATACACAGACAAATAATATCAGGTACAGGAGCACCTTATACCAAACCACGATCCAGACAGCAGGCAGACTCCTGTCCTACCACACAGGCCTGCAGAAGCAAAGGAATAATTACTGGATTGCACTGGGGTCTTTAAAATGCAGGAAAAGGTCACCTTCTGCCTCTCTCTCTGTTTCTCATGTATTTTAAAGTTTAAAAACTAACCTTTTGATAGCAGCACCCTACCCTGAAAAACACATCACCTCTAATTGCAAGGCAGTTTGGGAAATAAGGCAGTCAAGCCATTTCCAAGCTACACAACACTAAGTGTTAAAAAAAAAAAGAAAAAAAAAGAAGGAAAAGAAAAAGACAAAAGATGTATCAGTAACTGAGCAGACTGACACGCTGCTTGAGAGTGAGTAATGGAGTGCTGGTCTCTTGTTTAATAAACATACACAAATAGCAGTGAGGGTCATGACACAATTCAACACTGTTCCCACACCAAAAACCAACTCTGAAAGATTCACCTGTGTACTTCTGTCAGCTGCAGTGGGCATTCTTATTTACTATCTATGCACACTTATGTGAAGGACTTAGGAAGGTTATAATTGAGCTGAAAATATATCCAGCCTCATGAAAAAAACCCAAGTATTTTTGAAGATCATTTGCTGCAGAAGTCAGTGACTTTTTCAAAAACATTCAAAGAGCAAAATCATCAGGAAATGGTAAGTGGCAAATACTGATTAGCTAAAATCATCAGCATTTCACACAGAGGAAAATAAAATTATTCTGGCTATTTTCTCTTTTTTTAGTGAAATAACATGTGTGTTTTATTTTCAGTTTGTTCCACTGGAGCAGAGGAGAGAGAGAAAAATGAAAGATGAGAGTCATAATCTGTGAGAGTGCTCCCAGACTTCCCCAGACAGTGAAATTTAACACTAACAGATACAACAACAACTCATCTCAGAGCCCAGGCTCTGCTCTGGAATCAGGGACAGCACTGAAAATAGGGATAAAGAATTTTTATCAGCTTCAGCTGGTAAGAGAGACAAGGTGTAAAAATAGTCTGTAAGCATTGTAAACCAACAAGGAAAAACCTCTGTAGCTGCTTTCTTGCCATTTTGTTCTTCAAATTATTGCCATTAGAGCAGAGTGGAGTTTAAGTTTAGTATTAACTGCTACAAAATCCCCACAATTACTTCCTCTTGCAATGAAGAATTTTTTCCTACTATCCCATCTAGCCCTGCCCTCTGTCAGTTTGAAGCCATCCCCCCTTGTCTTGTCAATCCAGGCCCTTGTAAGTAGTGTCTGTCCATCTTTCTGGCAGCTCCCTTGAGCTACTGGAAGGTCACAATTAGGTCACAAAAGAAGCTTCTCCTGTGCAGGTGAACAATCCCAGCTGTGCCAGCCTTTCCTCCCAGCAGAGCTGCTCCATCCTCTGCTCCTCCTGGAGCCTCCTCTGGGCTCTCTGAGCAGCTCCAGGTCCCTCCTGTGCTGCCCGGGCTGGGGCAGCTCTGCAGCTGGGCCCTCACTGAGGGGCAGAATCCCCTCCCCTGCTGCCCACACTGTCTGCCCTGTGCACTAGCCACTGTCCCCTGTGCACTGTACAAGCCTACACTGGCCAATGCTCCTCTGTTTTAGGAGGCTCCACTTGCAGGATCAGGCCCCAGGTTTTGGGCACTGCAATCACAGTTATCTGCATGGTAACCCCCAGGTGCTGCCGTGTTCAGCAGCCACAGAGGTTTCAGAGACAGTCACACAATCCAGGGGGGCGTGGGACAAGGGAATGGCTGGGTAGGGCTGGTTTAGTGCTGCCTGGCGTCCTCAAGGCAGTGACAAATAAATACATCATCATCTAATGAACCCAGCACTGTGCACACACTCCTATCACAGTGACACCAAAAGGGTTAATTACTTCTAACGTGCCTGTGAGGCTTTTAGCAAAGAAACAAGGCATGCAAAAGCTGCTTTCAGCAAGGACAGTTGCAAGAAAATAAGACATCTGTCTCAAGAATGCCATGACAGAAAAAACAAAGGACTGAACCTCTGGGAACATGGGGTGGGATTTATGGGAATGTGTAAATTTTAACAGGCATGTAGTAGTATATAAGAAACACTTACAGAACCATGAGTCCACCTTAGCTTAAGATCTCCAGCATGAACCTCAGGCCTGAATAAATGATGCCCTCTTTAATACAGCCTTAGTGTTGGAGAGTCTTTTTCTGATATTTTGGACATTGGACTTTCAGTGCTATTAAGAAGAGGATAAACCCCAACAAAAATGGGCAATGCACACAACAGCTGATAAATTCTGTGTCCAGAACTCGTGATGCAGGAGTCACTCACCTGTTGCTACAGCATACACTTTCACATCATTCCCCAATCAAACTGACATTCCATGTAACCACCCAATTCTAAATAAATTGTTCCCTTTAATAAAAAGGGAGCAAATGAGGCAATGAACAGAAGATTCCACACTTAATTTGATAATACACAGATGAAATCTTGAAATTGATAAACACTAATCTAGAGAAGTTATCTCCAGGCCTTCAGAGCACTCTGAAACAGATAACTGTAGGTCCTAATTAGTACTTCCAGTTTATTTATATATATACACAAAACATCTTTGTCTATATACTCACACTCAAACAATTTTGCTGGAGTCACAGATTTTATTCACACACTTCTCAAGCTGAAGACTTTTTTTTAGCATTTTGCTACATTTTGAACAATATATTCACTACAGAGCAGTTTCATAATTAAAAGCCTTTAATTAAAGAAGATTAATTAAACATGAGATAAGCACAAATACTAAACAAACTGCTCCAGAGAAAACCCAGAATCTGACCTACCAAAATGACTTTATATGCAATTACACATGCTGTGAATTACTGTTTGTAGATAATTGCCTTGGCTGTCTCCTTAAAGTCAACCAACCACATATTAAAGTTAAATAATATCAAACCAGAAAAGAAGTCAGGGCTGATTTGAGTTGCAGTTAAATGCATTTATTTTCTACATATCTCAGCATTAACACATTACTGGTTCGAAATCATTTACCAGTGCTTAACCAAATGGACAAAGAAAAGGCAACACTTAAGTCCTACATCCAGTAACAGACAATTTTAATTGCTTTTGGGATCTCTGCCATTATTCTTCCTAGCAGACAGAAGAATAGCAGACAATTTAAATTTTTAGGGCCCTTTTCCCCTAAAGGAACAGGTACAGGGATGAATTCCCCAGTAAAAGAAACTGAAATTCTAATTATAGTCTCCAAGGCAGACACAGTGGAGCAGTCTGCCAAGACCTCTTTCATTAGCTAAACAACTTCAAACTCTTTCAAGAAGTGTAATCCATCAAGATTTATGGAAGAATAGAAGGCAATTTTAAATAGGTGTAGTAGCTGCTTAAGTTATTTCTTTTTTTCAGTTGAAAGACACAAATAATCTTTTCAAATAGTTGATGTGTGTGTGGAAGGAGTTAGCCAGGGAAGAATGAAAGTCCTGGAGAAAAAAGGTAATATACCTTGTAGACTTACAAAAGAGTTTTTATATATGTAGTTTTGGTATGACATTTAAATCAAACTGGCATTTAAAAGTACCTAAGAAGAAATTCTGCTCTAGGGAAATTTTTGATTGCTAATGATTTCCAGAGTCAAAATTTCACTATTAGCATGTATAGCATGGTCAGTGAGTAAAATGAACACAAACACAAAAGTTCAAAAATAAAGACAGAATGTAAACAATTTATTTTTTTCCCATTACCTTGTGGTATATATAAATGCAGTTTGAGGCACTGACAAATTATAGGCATGAGCCTATAGAGTCTTCAGAAATTTAAACTGCTTAAATGGAACATTAGTATCTTCTAAGGGCTTTATTTGTCTTTCGAGCTACCTTGAAATCCTGATGACAAATGCTGTGGTCTCTTTATAGTCCCTTCCCTGACTGCTTCTCTAGCCTGCTTACAAGCCTTTGAAAAATTACTGCCAAGAAACAACAGTAACTGACATATGACTGCTATTTTCTATTTCTTCATTATACAAATACTTTGAAAATTGAAAATATCATATACAAGCTAAAAATAAATGGACTTGATGATCAAAACTATGCTTTATATGATAAATGCTGGTGATCTAATGTAAATATTGATCCAAGACAGGAGGCAATGTTTTCCTTAGATCTAGACACATCATTAGTGTATCACTCAGGACCAGCAAACCCCTCATGGATTCCTGTACAGAACATTCTTTTCAACATAAGAGATATCTGCTGCTTTCTTATTGACTTCTCAGCAGCTGTAGAACACCCATCACATGTGCAATCTGAGCTCCTTGTGCAGACCAAATACAGGTACTGCTGTCTTGCAATTGCAGCCAAAATGTAACTGCACACAGCCCTTCATAAGACTCTTAACCACCCACTCATGCAGCCTTCTAAGCACAACCAGACTAAAGACAATGTTTAACCATAAACACAGCTTTATTGGATGGCTTCAAACAATGAAAACAGTTATTTCATCAAGCTTCTGTAAATTACTGTAATTCCAGGAAGAAAGATATGCTACACTTAACCAAAAAATAATGACCCCTCATCAAATGCATGTTTGAAACAGATGAAGTACCACCTCAAAATAATAAAACAGAACTTACAGTGGCCTTCAAACACCAATGAACTCTCAATCTCAGCTGAATCCATGCTACTGCATTGTCTCAGCTATTGCTTTTCCCCCTGCTACAGAGATATTATCTTTTTTATTATAATTAGTGTAAGAACTCTTACCTCTCCATCTCGTATTCTTTCATTCCTACTTTTACAGCCTTCATTACCTGTAAGATACATATTAGCATGGGACCATCATAGCAGGAGGAAATCTCATATTTATAAATTTATGACTATCTCCAGAGAAACCTATATTACAAAAATATCATCTGTACTTCATTTAAATTTACATCAGTACACGCATTTTAAAACTACACTGGAATCAAACACTTAAATCTTTAAAAATGCCTGCAGTCTCCAGCAATAATTGCCAAACTGCCATGTCCTAATGAAGTGCAGCTCATCAAAATACCAATGTTCAGTTGTGAAAACTGTGGTGAACATGGCAGCAAGTCCTTTTGTTCTGCTTAGGCAAAACAGAGTTATGAACTGGATTATCCTACATGGGAGAGTCTTTTATACTTTGAAATCTGAATCAACAGAAAACTACTAGAGTTAACACCAGTTTACAAATCATAAATCTGATCCTTGTTCTCAGATTTACTAAGAAAGTTTTATTACTTTGTTTCTGTATTATAGAAGTTCTAGGCAGCTGCTCTACAGAAAAAAATACTCTCAGATGTGATAAGATTATTCAAGGATGACAAAAAAACAAGGAATGTGAATGTAAAATTACTATCCTTTGAGTTTTCAGTTTTATAATATTCATTTTAGCACATTCTTACCCTTCATAGTTTAGATATCTGAGGAGCAGGAGACAAGACAACAGCTGAGTCAGTAACCCCACCAGCTCAGCTAGTTTTACCTCAGCTCCCCCTGCTCATCACCACTCCCAGAACTCATGGGCAGAGCTGCATCACTCTGTGGAGTACAGGACTGACACCCAAGCTGGTTTTGTCATGACCACCAGCAGAGCTGCAGCTCCCCTGGTGCAGTGCCAGCTCCAACCTGAGTAGCTTTGCTGAGAGCCTGGACTTGTCACTGCCACACTGGTATGGCAACAGAACAGCAGGGCTCAGCCCTGCCCCAGGGACTCCCCCAGCTCTCAGGAGCACCCTGAGGAATCCTTTCCCTGTCCTACACTGTGCATGGAACACTTCCCCAGTCCATCAGGATCTGGGCATGGTTACCTGCTAGTTAAGCTTTTCAGAGCTGCACATGGACCTGAATAATCCTGATCTTTTATTTCTCTGTCATGATACAGGTATTTGTGCACACAGAACAGACAGACTGCAAGCAGGTCACCTTCTGCTGAGGTGAGCTCTTACCCAAGCCCACACTTCATCTCTCACACATCACAAATGCACCAGTGAGTTCAAGGACAATGCAAGGTACATTACTGGGATGTAATAGGAGGGATATTATCCTCTTATTTCTATCCAGCCTTTCCATTATTTTATTACTAAGCAATTCTGGGTTGCTGGGGACATTTTCTGAGTACCACTGCTACACTAAGAGCAAAAATTATTAACAGTAAAGGATCCATTACCTCTTTATGAGCTTCACTGGAGATTTTATTGGTGTAGCGCAGAACTTCCAGCTCCATGTCTGTCTTAATGACACGACTTAAAGAGAAGAACAACAGACAGCATGTTAGACTGCAACTTCCCAGCTAAAGAATGCAAAATGAAAAAACCCTGAAAATAATATGCATCACCTATAATAAGATTAGATCAAGTACACCTCAAGAGCAAACAGCTATTACAGTATTCATAACAGCAAAGTATTGCTGGCATTGATTCAACATTAGCAAAACAATCTTAAAAAGGCAAGTCACAAGAATTTCAAATATCAGCCTGCCCTGTTTAATACTTATAAACAAGTGGTTCAACCAACATTTTTTCAACTCTTCTACAACACATTAGGAACAAAACCAATGCAATTCTGCATTTGTCATTACTCTAACACTACTTCAAATGGAATATTTGTACAAGCATGCTCAATTTCCTTTTAAACACAATTTGAAACTATTTTACATATTTAAATTCCCAGAGCTCCAGAATTTCAACTCCCACCTATCTGCAATACCTCAAAAGCTGGGCAAGGGGTAGTGTGAAAAAATGCTATTTTTTTGGTATTCAAAAACCCAAACCATGAATTCAGGAACCACAGCAGCAGTAATTACAGCCATTATGTCCATTCTTTCACATGCTTCTGAAGGAAGATAAAAAAACCATAAAGCCCCAAACAAACCAATACCCAATTCATGTATATGAGCCTTGATACTCTTTCTGAACTCAAGTCAAAAATGCACCATTTAACTCTTCTCTACGTGTATTTCTATCATGTACTTCAAAGAAAAGCAGCTATTGAGTGTGACACGCACAGTAAAGCAGACACAGTTCCATAACCTCTATTAAACACCACACAGTCCTTCCACTGTTACAAACTGAATTCCTGGTATTTGTCATGCCCATCTCAAAGGCAGCTGTGAAGTACACACTTACTGCTTACAAAGTACAGAACTACATCCATTGAACTGCATGAAAATATTTCAATCATGTTTTTGAGCCACACTCCAGGGTTTGCAGCAGTTGCAAAGAACCGTAACTGTTATACTTTGAAACTGCCACCAAGACCCCTCTTTTTATTGTAACATGCTCCTCCTCACACTGCTGTTGAAAACTATTTACTGTATTTCTGCTCTGTAGTTTGTTTTAATGAGTCTAGAAACAGGTTTCTCAGCCATCAGTGCTTCTGATGTGAGATTACAGCATTTTCCACAGATGCATTTCTACAGCACAGCCACTCCCTTCAAACACAACTCCTCTGGCAAGAGTAAAGGTACCTTTGTAAAATCCTGATATTGATCAGAATGCTTTTACAAACAGAAATACTCGTAGAGGGGAGTGGATTGACTTTCTTAGTCAAATGGAAGGTGACACAAAATAATCACTATGCAGTTGAGAATGAGAAGTACAAGGTTTTAAAATGCACACCCAGGTGAAAAAATTACACTGAGATGGTAAAATCTGCTGACTGTGAGTGAGGAAACAAGCTTCCACTCCTGTCTTTCAGCCAAGATATAAAAAAGAGTGGCTCAAATATATTTCTATTAGAATGAGGCAGCAAAGGCGTATAGATTTTTAAATTTTTTTTTAATCCTATTTCTTGGAAGACTACATGTGCTAGCAGGGTAATTTAATACTTGTTTGATGTGCCTTTATATTACCTTCAGTATACAGTACATATCCATGATCTGCAATTGCCCGAAAAATAGGTTGTTTCATAATTCAGTTGTCTAATCTCTTTGTTGCAATCTGCTAGTAATAAAAGTTAGTAACTGCTCCAGAGCAAGTGCAAACAGTGTTAGAAACCATTTCCCTTGGCTTGGGCATAAGGCTTCAGGACCAAGGTATTTGTATTAGGTCACAACTTCGCAGGTATCTGTTGGAATATAGAATTTCATGCTCAGCCTCAGACTATTTATGCAGTGCAGCTCCTTCATTTACACAAGGTCAGGCACTGAAATACTTCACAGAAAATATTTAGTCATTCTGAGACCAACAAAAACTACCCAAGGAGTGAAGGAGAGAAGGAAGGAGAAGGGAGGATTGTGCAGGGAACAGGATCAGCTCCACCCTACACCAGACCCTGGCTCCTGGGTTACAGTGGTGCTGTGGATGGAGCTCCCACATCATGTCTGGCTGCTAGAAAAGCCTGTGTTTCACCACCTTCTCACTGTTTTGACAGCGAAAAAAGCAGCACCCTCCCAAGCCAAGCTTACAGCAGTGGTTGGCACTTCATGGCAATCTTGTGATGAGTGTCTGCAGTTCTCATGATGCTTTCCCCACATCCAAAATAGCTATAGGAAGAAAATCCCACCTTTTTTCATGAATGCGAACTTCAACATTCTATTAAAAACAGCTCTTAGACCAGTTACAGCCTCGGCATGAATGCATTAACATTTTAATGGGAACAAATAATTTCCAGGCTCCAGCTAATGCAAATTGCCACAATGTACAGATTCCACTCCTCAGATTAGCAGGGGGGCCACTCAGTGCAATCTGAAATCCAAGCACAAGTCTCTGAGTGACCTAAAACTTTCACTTTTCCCCCCCGCCTTCATTTTACCAGTGTAAAAACATGTCTTCTTCCTCATTCTCCTTTTACACACATTTTCTACTTTTATTTTCACTTAGCCATATGAGCAGCTGGTCTCTTCACCCATGTCAGTCATCCAACAGGACAGAGAAACTCTAATATAAACAAGAATAATTTCAATCCTGAAAGTGCATTTGGGCATTTTAAATGTCTGGATGCCAAATTACATGCATGACCTAATCAAGTGGTGAAGAGCATATAGAATTTGAGGCAATTGTGAGGCTGAAACTCACATAACTATATTTTCCTAAACAAGGTCTCTCCTCAAAGATACATAAATTGGCTCTCTATGTGCATCCTGCAGCTCTGATAATGCTGCCAGAATTATTTGTTTCCAGTTATCAGATGAGTGTTTTATCAGCTGGCTTGTTTTGCTGCTTTTTATTACATGTGTGCAACCTTAATGTCTCCCTTCTGTGACATACATGGAAAACACCCGGGAACGTCCACTCCTCCTTTTCCTTCTGGAAATATTAGATTTACAGACCACCTAATATGTAAGGATGATGCCCATGTGGGCAGATTTCACAGGCCTGCTTTATTTTTACCCTTTCTCACCTCTGCTGTTACCTTTCCACATTTTATTTACAGAAATTTCTCTATCACAGCTGATATATTTGCATAAAAACTTGCTAACTGAATTAGCATCAAAGCCAGCAAATGCAGCAATGCACATATGCAAAGGAGAGGCATCACAGTACAATTCTGAAAGACAGGTGCATGGACACCAAAGACAGGAGTTCAAAAAGTGTTAAGAGGTTTACAGCATAGATAGAAAAACCTTTGAAAAGCAAAAAAAAAAAAAATCCAAATGCACAGTTTTAAGATATTAACATACAGATCAGTTTTCATAAAGAAGTAATTATAGCTTTCCACCAAAATAATGCAAAAAAGCAGAACATATGAAACCTTCCACATACAACTATCAAACTCCATTTTCACTGAGTTTACAGAAAAATACAGTACATACAGGCACAAAGATGCAAATTACCAATTGTTTTCTTCTACCAACAACACGATTATGATAGACACTGGCAAATTAGAGGAACAAAAGGCCATTTGGCTAAGTGTTGGTGTCAAAAAACCTCCTGATTGCTAAGGAGATAATTTAGACAAGTTTGAATTCTTTCTTCTGTTAGATGGCATTTTCTTTTCAAAACACTGGAATCAATACTTAGCATACCCATTCACTATGAAATTTGAAGTGGAAGCTTTTAAATTTAGAATTAAAGTTTTAAAATTTGTTTGGAAATACACCCACTCAATAAACTGAAAAAAAAATAAAACACCATCTGCAAACTTCTGAAATCCAGTGTAAGGTTGAATTCTTCTTTTTTATTTTTAAATTCCATACCAAGTAAGAAAATGATGAGATCTTGAAAAAGCAAATAAGAGAGGCAACAGATCCTTAACCACAAACACTTTGCCTCTTGTCATTTTTTCTGCATTTTATTAGAAGACTGTATAATACTAGAGTTGCCTTTTGTAGCTCCCAGTTCCCCCTGGCTGGTTCAGAAAGCTCAGCCATTTCATCTCTAGCTGGCAGTTTGACAGCATGGCAAAGAGCAAAGTTTTTCTGACAAGTACCATGTAAAACACCGTAGTTCAGAGCCTGCCAAATCTTAAATGAAATGCATCCCTGCAAGGAGATGATTCAAAGGATGCAATTTCCTACCCCAGAATACAAACCACAAGAATTCATCTTTCTTAAAAAAAACGTTCTTAACTCTAAAAATATTGCTTTCCAAACAAACTTTCTTGGCTGGTAACTTGACATTCAAAGGACATTTCTACTTTAGTAAGCTTTAATATACATGACCTATCATTCCCATGTTAATCTCACCAGACACTTAAATCCTAACAACCATCTTTAACATACTTCTGACTTAAAATGAAAGCCACCAAACTCAGTGAAACCTTTTAAAACATCTCTGAATACAAATCTGAACTTGTTCTTTACTTAGAATTCCCTTTTCTTGAAAGCCAGGTGTAGGGAAGGTGCACACAAAGCATCCCTCTTCTGTCAGGCTGCAGGAAGAACTGAATCAGAATTCCAGGCTGCCACTCACAATTTACTGAAGAGATGATTCCTTCCATCCCAACTCCAGGTGCTGCCTTTCTACTGCCTCAGTGCTCCTTCTCTCTCAGTACAACCTCCAGGGCACTGACCTTATGTTTGTCTGTACCTGAGCTTCCTAAAGAAGATTTAATCACCCTTTCATTGAATCCACATAGGGGAAAAGCTAATGACACCTTGGTAAGGTGGATGGAAACACCCTGAAAGCTACCTTGGGAAAAAGTCTGTAGTCCTACTCCAAAGCCTTCTGCAGCTAAAATTGCCATCTCTGTCCCTGCTGTCCTGCTCTGTCTTCAGTGCAAAGCTTGGAAGTCAGACATGGCCTCTCCAGATCCTCTTCCTCACCCCTCTTAAATTCAGAAATCAACCATAACTTCTCTGTTTAGGAGAAGGAATGGCACAAATTCTAGAAGGACAGAATAGGTAAGATCTAAAGATCAGTCCCCCTGACACTCATCAGCAGGAGTCCACCACCACAGCTCCAGGGCCACCCACCACTCAAGGATGGAACAATGTCTACACAAAGCCTCCTCCCCTCCCACTTCCCTTTTGCAGCTTTATGTCCTGCCAAGCAATGAAAAATATCTGCCACAACAGATATGTGACCTTTTAACAAGTCTAAATGTTCCAAAATCACTGATGTTCAAAAAAACATCTCCACAGTATTCAAGCTGGCAATTAGCTGTGGACGGAGACAGCAGAAGAAGGTTCTTAGCATATGTGCTGAAAATAAGCATTAAAAAGCATAACATGTAGTAGCATGCAATACAATACTCTGCAACACTGGTAGTCATTAAGTATTTTAAGCTTATCTGTCTTAACTAAGGATTTGCTTTGTCATTTCTAGATTAATGCACCCAAAAAAAGCTTAGAAAAAACCCAATTCATTAACAAAAATCCACTACTATGTTCTTTCATCCACTATTGTGTTTCTTCAGTAATTTTCTAAATGGAAAATTAGAGAGCCTCAGTTGGAGTATGTCGTTATCCTATTGCAAAGGTTTTGTACCTTCTCGGTGATATCTCAAGGGCAGCTCCTCACAGCACCAACTCCTTCTCCTCTGCACAGCCAACAAACTCCATCTCACACCTCCACCAGCCAACCTGCTCTTTTATAATACCCCTCTTGACTGGATCCAGCTGTGGCCTATTAAGGGCAGGCTTGTTCTTAACGCTTGATAATTAGCACAGCTGTAACTCCTTAGGGATGAGATTACCTTCACCACTACCTCTATTCTCCTACCTTCTGTCTATCCACAGGAGCAATCCACGTGGACAAAGTCAGCAATGTTGACCAAAAGAGGATAACTAGTAAAATGGAGCAGCTTTGCACTTAGTCACACATCTAGTTTGTTTGTTTCAGATAGGCTACAGCAAAATTACAAAGCACAGTTATATGAATAATAATTCAATAAAATTAAGTCTGTTAAAATATATCCTGGAGAAGAAATAACACCTAATTAAATACTACCTGTTTAGATAGAGTTTTGATCTACGTTTGATTTCTGTTGCTAGAACATAAATTCACCCATTCATACAAATCATATTTACACAAATGTGACTTAAACCCTAACACATCCTAGAGAATGTGCATCCAGATAAAATGCTTAAGAAATGTTACATAAATTCTTTGGTTTTCAATGCTGTTACCTTGCCCCATTATTATGTTTGTCCATTATGTCCAGTGCCGAACATGAACTCAATTTAAAATTAAAACTCCTGTGGTAAAGTAGGAAGCTTCAGCTGAGGGAACCCCTCTGAAGCAATAGTACAGTATAAGCATGTTCAACACTGCTCAAAGAGAAAGATTTTATGTTACTCACCATTCTGCAATTTCAGGATGAAGAATTTTGTTGTTGACATTAAATCTAAAAAAAACCCAAAGACACTAATATTAAAAAGCAGCCAGACACAACAGCAGAGACTACATACTCTTTTTTTTTAACCATGTCTTCTCTGAGGCAGTAAAGTGAAAACAAGTATTGTGTGGGAATTCAACAGAGAACCCAGTGAGAAGAATGCATTCAATTTTGAAATACATGAGACTAAAGCATATATATAATTTTAAGAATGTGCAGAAGCCAGTGTAACAGTATGTTTGAGACATGTTTATCACACTTCTTTTGACAACAATAAAATGTTAGGTTATCAGTTCACTGCTGTGATTGTGGGGTGGACCAGACTGATGTCCAGGCATTCATTCCAAATTATTCTGTGATTTTCACTTTGTTCCTCAAACACTCTTCAATGAAATAAAACCCAGCAAATTGCAGATTTCATCCTTTGTTTCATGCCTTCCCACTTCTGTGTGCACAGAAGGCGGCCGTGTGACAAACAAGCTTGCTTAGAGGATGGTGAAAAGGAAAATGACCTCTCCATGTCTTTTCCAATCTGCAGAAGAGGCAAAGCAGAAGCTCCCAACTCGCCTTGGCCTCTGACACTTCACTATTTTTCTGTTTATTTTCTACATGAGCAATTCATGTATTCTTGGAATGATTTTGAGGCTCTCTAAACAATAACACTACAGTGGCAAATAGAGCAAGCAGCTGAGTAATTAGGTGGAACACAAATGGATTTTCAAGCATTGTTAAAGGGTTTTTTTGCTTACAATTTAAATGCCTAAGGAGTGTTCTGCATCAAGGATATTTTTGTCTGCTCAGGATTGTTGGATCTCCAGTAAGGGTATTTAAGAGAATTAAAATGCTACAAGCTCCCAACAGTTCTTCAAAAGAATGTTATGAGGCAACAGTTCATTTTCCCACATTTTTGAAGGAAAAAACTAAGTCTGTACCAGGTTATTAACAATTCTTTATACCTCAGAAGGGACCAACGAAAGCACAAATCCAATTTTAAAAAAATTACTTAGAAGTCACTTTTAATTGTGCAAAGGTCTTCCTGTGTCCTGAGAAAGCAGAAAAAAAAACCCCTATGTTTCTCTTTTTCAGAAACAGATGCTCATATACTTATAAAATCCTAATAAGGAGAAGGCTAGTAGCTCAAACCAAAAACTTATTACAACATTCTACAAGGACAAGCAGTATGGTATTCAATATTATGGGTATTAATAGGAAATTACTGTAAAAGAAATTCAAGACAAAAAGCCACCCACCAGTCACAGAACAGTGCATCACGATATAACTAAATTGGTCACTTGGAAACAACAAAGTATCAAAAGAGCATGTTTTCAATTTAATCATCACCATCTCAGAAATTATCATTTATGTAGAACAATGCAGAAATAATTCTACAATGGAAGCGACAGTAAAATGCAAATTTATACAGAAGAAAATATATGAATGACATAGTAAAATCAATCTATGAATATCCTAAGAACCCAAAAGCCTGAGCTCCCTGTGTGGCTGGAGAACACACCAACTGACAGCACCACAGAAAGCCAAGACACAGAATTATGCTGCAGCTGTTACAAGACACAAAACCTTTCAGTAATGTCATCAGGATGTCAGACAGAAAACTGATCAATGAAGGCAAATGTAAGGAGACACTGCAGCACTGGAGTGTCCAACATCAGCTCTATGCAAATAGGAGTAAACTATGGTTATTGTGAAACAAAAGAAAACAAAGCACAAGGAAGGGCAGTCACAGAAGGCAGCTGACTTTGACTCTGAAAATCCACATCTCAAATAACTGAACTGATCACTTTAACCACAAGCACAAATGGATGGAATCAAAAGCAAATTAAATGATCCAAATATAAACCTCATAAAAGAAGACTGTCTCACCTGAGCATTCAGAAAAGGGAGGAAAATTATACACTGGTGTAACTTACAGCAGCTCACTCTTTTAGAAAAGCCATTTCAGCTACAGTCCCTGCATTTTATCTTTCCTGGCCACGCCTCAGGTTTTAGCTTTTATAATTTTCAGATTCTGTGCTGCTTTAGTGTGCAGACCTTCACATTAGGGGATGGTGAGCTCTCTTCACAGAGTAGGAAGACAAAACAATTCCTTCTCTAGCTGGGGACCAAGGACAAATGATCCAAATCTCAGGCCCAAGATCATAAACAATGGTGGAATAAAGAGAGAAAAACAAGAAAGATGGCACTTCATAACCCAAAGCTGTAATTGGACAATTAACTCCACTATGCAAATGGAGCAGAGCTGATCACAATTAAAGACCCCGTGAGCACTTGTGCATTTTGGGACCATTTTGGGTCATCTTGGGTGCAGCCCTGGCTGGGCTCTTGTGCTGCCCAAGGTGGATCCATTGAGGCTTTCTAATAAATCCCTGCTTTATTCTGTAACTCCATCTAGCTTCTGTTCTAGGTCAGCCTTCACAAGACATCAGGCTCTTCTTGAACTGTCTTTGTGCTGCCAGAAATCCAAGTCTTGCTGGCTGGGACCACCTACTATGCCTACTGTGTGGCAGTTCCTTAAAATTCTGATCTGCTGTCAACTGGGGAAGCTCATTAAACTCACAGAGAAGCAGCAAGATTGAATTAGGAGGGTGCTGATAGGTGGAGAAGAGCCAGGAGGTCATCAGCTGAACAGAAGTTCTCTGTCTCCCCTGAAAGACAGACTTTCTGATGTAATGCCAACTAGAAATCAAAATGTTAGACCTCTTAGACACAGCATCAACCCATATGTGAAGAGAATATTGTAGACCATTTTCTCAAGGAAATCAAAGATTAAGGACAGAACTGTCTCAGGTCCACCACTCATGGCAGCTGTGGGTCCTGTGTGAGCAGCCGCAAGGCCACCCATTTATAACTGTGAGACTTCAAAGGCTGATGACTCAAATCACACTTCAATCTCACTTACTCTTACTGTGGTGGTTTAGGGATAGTATTGTCCAATTTAGTGGACATATTTAGTGGCATCACTGCCACTCACTTGCCCCCTTCCCCTCCAACTGGAAGCACAAAGTGCAAAGATCGTGAGTTGAGGTAAGACAAATTTACTGGAAATAGCAATGAGATAAGAAAACATACAGTAACAGCAACAATATTAATAACAAAGGGTGTAAGACAAAGAAACAACTTAATGGGAAAAGACCCAACAATAAACAAAACACCAGACTGTTTTGCCCAAAATGGTTCTCAACAGGAAGGAACGTTCTTCTCTTCCAAAGCAAGAGGGTCCTTTCTTCCTGGCCCCAGCAGTGACATGAAGGGGTGCAAACAACATGCATGGGTCCATGTCTGCATGTACATCTATCCTAGAAGTCACCCAGGTCAGGAGAGCTGGTGTGCTGTCTGCTGGTTGCTGCACCAGGAGCTCACAGCTGGTACCTGAGCAATCCACACTCACTGCCTGTGGTAGCAATGGCACACAGTGACAGTGTCATTCAGCAACCAAATTATACAATTCAACATTACAAACTGTTCTCACCCAAAAACCAAATCCCTCTTCATCACCCACCAAGTGCACCCAGGTCCTTGAGCAAAAGCAGTCCCACACGTGGGTTTGGCTTTGCCTGAGGCAGGACAAATCCACATTGCCTTCCCTGACACGTTTCTCATCTGCATCATGGGGACTTTATCCCCTGCTAAGGTACATGGAGCTTCTGACTGAGCAGGGCCAGCTCCACTGGCAGAGCTCCAGTGAAAACTGGTAGTGAAAACTACCCAGGTGGCCTCTGCTAAATGTGGGTCCCAGTGTCCAAAGGTCCCACCACCCACTGCTCTCAGTGTGGCTTTGAGCAGCCCATTGCAGCGTTGGACTTTCCCAGAGGCAGCTCTGTGACAGGGAACATGAAACACCCACCCAGCCCTGGGCTCTCTGGCCAAGTGTCCATGAGTCCATTTCAGAAATGAGTCCTGCTGCCTGACTCGGCTCTTTCTGGGGTGCCATGTCACCACAGGACTTGTTTGTCAAGGACTGTGCCTCAGGCAGTGGTGTGAGGCAAAGGATCAATCCCCAGCATCCAGTGGTTGTTTCCACACTGTCAGCATGCAGGGCTTGCCTTGGTGGGTCTGGCAGGAGCATGATGCCATCAATTTGCCAGGCCTCCCTCTATTTGTATTTCCCCCATGGTCCCTCACACCACAGGGGCTTTACCCCTTTGGCCCTGCTTGCCTGCAGTGCACGTTTCAGTCATGGATAACCTGGAGATGGAGTCTGTGGTTAAAGCCACCCCTCGACCACAAACCCATCTGGATGTTTCCTCTTTTCCCTGATGACCTGAGGTGTCACGGGCCCACCAAGCCAGAAATAACTCAGCCTTGCCAGTCCAGATCCCCCTCAGACCCTTTAACCTGGCAGCCCAATGCCCCTGTCTGCTGCTGTGGCTCCTTTGGCAGCCCCACAGGGAGGACTTGGACAGCCATGGTCTCTGCCCAGCACTGATGTTCTGCCACAGCTCAGCAGCCCTGATGGGTTCCCCTCTGTGCTGCTCTTGTCCCACCAGTGCAGCCACCCCCACAGGGCATTTGCCACCACCCACGAGCCAGGGGAGAGGCAGTGTTGGCCATTTCTCTCTCTCGGTGATACCCAAGGCCATCTGGAGGCTTTCAGCTCTGCAACCTGACTTGATCCACCTCATCCCTCAGGAGCTTTTGTGACTCATTGTGTAGGACTCCCTGCAGCAGCTTTCCATTTTCAGTCATCCCTGTGGTACAGCAGTGAAGGGAGCGTGTTGCTTTTCCTTCTCTGGTAGCTGATTACATGGTGGGGCCTCCTCAGCACTCACCTTCTCCCCCTCTTATGATGCTAATCAAAAATTTCCACCTTCAGACCAGTTCCTGGTAACTTTCCAGATCCCTGGGCAATTGGGGTTTCCTATTCAAGGTGTGACCAGAGCCCCTCCTTATTCCACACAGCATCAGGGCCAGGATTGTGGAAGGGACTTCTCTGAACATCCAGCCCAGCACGGGCACTCAGGTGCCAGAGGAGCTGTGCTTCAGTGCCAGTTGATAAAAAGTAACATCAGCCTTTCTGTCTGAGGACTTGCCCAATGGAAACAGGAGCTGCTTTTATCCTTGGCTAACTTCCTGTGGTGGTTGTTCCTCCTTTTAACTCACACACCTGTGCTCCCAGGGCAGGGGTGGAGTTTCCATCCCACTTCTTCATATCCCCTCTGTGATCATACAGGTGAAACCACAGATTACCTCATGCCCCTCTCTCAAGCAGAGGAGCACTTGCTTCTGATACCAGGGATTGGTCTGTAGTGGCAGGGCATGGGACACTTTCAGTTTTTGGTGGTCCTCATTAAATTGTTGGACAACCTTGGACAGTCTTTCCATGGATGGGATGCAGAACTGGGGTGGGTAAGAAATACTTTCTTCATATATCTTGCATTTGATAACCAAATTATCCACTGAGTGTTGTTATTTCATGAGCTCACAGCCAGTGAGTCGGCACACAGCAACGACATGCTCCATGGGAACTTCCACCACATGGCTGTGTACACTGGATGTCATCTGGATTTACAGGGGACTGCTTGTTTGAATACTTACAGAGTAGCTCCAGCACAGCTAACTCTCTCAGGTACTGGATGCCTTGCTCCATGGGGTTCCACTTGTCTCTTTGCACTATTAAACCATCCTTGAGAGAATACCTTTCCCTCATGCTTTACAGGAGTTGACTCTATAGGCTGAGCTCTCTAGAGGCTGAGCTTCTGTTCATTTTCTAATCCCCTGGTCAATTCCACATCCTGGGACAGGGATCCCACCTGCTTGGCTTCACTTCTTGATTTCATATTGTGGGCCACAATATTCCAGCATGGAACAGCTGGGTCACCAGGGGCTCTGCCAACTGGCAGCTGAAATCTTCTTGCACATCTCCCAGCTCACCTGGGGATAGGGATTGGGTGATTATCTCTGGCTCTGCCTCTTCCTCCTGTTGTGAGGGCCCTGCTTCCTCTTCATCCCTCACTAAGCAAAGGGATTGTCTTGGATTTCTTTGTCTGTACAGGTGCAACTGCTCCTGGCACGGGCTGTTCCTCTGGCTCAGCTGCAGGTGGGAGTGCCCACAGCACCTGCTCTGCTTTTCTCCTCCTCCTCCTCCCCCTGAGGTGCTGTCTAGGGTCTGATAAATCACAGCCAGACCCCAGCACGCTGCATAACTTTCCAGCCTCTCTGGAACTGCCACGGCTTTTCCACGGTCACATATTTTTTCACTTTAACAGGGTCCTGTAGCTGCTCAGGGTTGAACTTTCAAACCTTTGGAGCAGAACAGTCCTTCAAAAGTTGTCCCATTTTCTTTCTTTAGTGCTCCCACTAGAACAACAGTGCCACTTGCTTCCCCTCCCAGTGGAAGTACAAAAAGGAAAGATCATGGGTTTATACAAGAATAATTTTCTGAAAACAGCAATGAGATAAGAAAATGAACAGCAACAGCAACAAAATTAAGAACAAAAGGTATAAGTCAAAGAAAATATTTACATGGAAAACCCTTGACAATAAATGAAACACCCAATGGGACCATTCTGCCCACCACGTTTCCCTGCAGGAAGGAACACCCTTTTTCTCCAAAGCAAGAGAGAATCCCTTCCCCAGCCCAGCACCGACATGAGCTGGGACAGAGCAACAGCTGGGTCCTGAGTGTGCCCCCTCCCAGACACTGCAGAAAATCAACCTGTCCTGTACCAGCAAGGCAGCCAAACAAGCCAGCCACATCCTGAAAGTTACTGCTTAAACTCAACAGGAAGAGCTTTCCACCAACAACACTATGAGTATACAAATGGTGTTTAATTCACATAATTTGTGCACAAACCCCTACATAAAATCCCCTGACCACGGCCTCCCAGCAAAGTTTTGATCTCACTAGACAGCAAACAACTTACTCGTAACAAAACAAGCACTACCCTAATGTTAGGAGGATTAGGCAGTGCAATCTAATTCTACATTTTTCTGCAATTTGCAAATTGACAATACTTAGATGATGAGATATGTGGTCTTGAGGAAGAAAACAAATTGGCATTTGCTACAGTTGCAATCTGTAACATATTAATGCTCCCATTTAATCAATGCAGAACTAAGAAATACTACACATTAAGGCATGTCCAAATTGATTTCATACTCAGTTGTCCTTTCAGATGCAAGACAAATTCATTAGTTAAAACAACCCTAGAAATCTACACCTCCCATATAAAAGCACTGTATAATGAGACCTCTTTTTGTCAGTTTAATGAATACACTCTGTGTGTCTACAGTGATAAAAATCTAAAATGTATTGATATACAATGTTAGAATTTTCTTCTCTTCTTCAGCATGGAGAGTCTTTGTCCTAATGAACTGATTTGGCTATCCAATATGAAAGGAGGAATTCACTGCAGGACTTTAAACATTAAGTACATTGCTTAAACTGTCCATCATTTACCTCAATGGACTCTGAGGATGAAAAAAACCCTGCCGACACAGTGAGCAAAGATTTATTCAACAGTGATTTAAAGTATATGGTACATTACTGTTCAACCCTACAGGTTAAAAATACATTTTCTGTATGGTGAGTCACATCCTCTCAAAGCATTTTTACAAGGCCTACATAACTGACATGATTAGATGAAAGAAAATCCTGCACATTTGAAGAATGGATCCATGAATTAGGGAAAAAACCTGCAAACGCAGAACTGGCCTCTATTAGCAAATAGAAGTATGAATTTCTAGAAAGAAAGCACTAGAACTACTTTAGAAATCTGCCTTCTATGGTTCAGCCTTCTGGGGCAAGTGAGCAACCCTCTTCTGCAGGATTCCTAGGAGCTGCAGACAGAGCTGACCTGAGGGGAGTTACCAGCACCAGGACATGGTCCAGGTCTCCTGTCCCAATCCCTGTCCCAGGCTGGCCCCTCAGTGGCCCTCTGCTGAGCAGGGAACTTTCCATGTACCACTGGCCTCTGTTCCACAGCCTGCAGCAACAGACCAGCTTTTCTGGAGGGCAACATGCCTTGCTTTATGAGAGAGCTATACATAAACTAATGGAAACCAGGAAATAATTCACCACTATAGATTCTATAATCAGGATAGAATCAAGCTTAGCTATTGCTAGCATGACAAAAATAACTCCAGGGTGATCCTCAGGGCACAGAAATAACCCACAACCACAGCAGTCATTTTGTCTCAAATGACTATTCATGACAGCACAAAAATTAACCAAATAGTTTAAGTAATAATGTTCCAGAAGTTCAAAAGGTTCAAAAAGTAAGGAAGGGAAGCAAAATCACTAAGGCAAGAAAAAGACAGCTTCTGACAGAAGCAGATGAACAGCCTGCAAAGAGAGCAAGATTCACCTTTTTCAGGAAATTGGACATTATTTTCATTATTATCCATCATGAAACACCCCCTACACCCCCCACCTCCACTGGACCAGGTCAGCTTAGGAGAAAAAAAGACATATGGAAGCAAGAGAAACAAAAAATGGTCCTGGCAAGAAAATAGATCTCAGCCAGGAAGCCAGAAAACAAAACAAACAGGAGATCAGGCATAAAATAGAGCATCATGGCCAGGGCAGAGCCTGGCTGAGATGAGGACTGAGAGAGCCAGCAAAGCACAGCCACAGACAGGCAGGAGGGAGCCCACTTTGAAGGAACACATTGCTCTGGGTGTAATCCTCCTGGAAACAATCAATACATCTGAAATATATCTTTCAAAAGGAAACATTTGCTACAGGACAGGTGGAGAAACAGGAAAGCAGGAAAGTTAAATTTCATTTGGGTCTGTATTGAAAACAAATATAAAATGGATTGGTTTATATAGACAGTTACAAAATTCTGAGGCAAGAAGAGTTTAAAAGAAGCTCAGCCCCTCCTCCAGACCCCCAGTTACCCCCTGCACATGGACCAAGCATGAGCTCACCAGAGCCACCACAGCCTGGGAGGAGACACAAACAGAGCCAGGGAGAACAAAGAAAGACTGGAGTGACAAGTGGTTTGAAGACATGGTCTCTCTCAGAAGAGGGGAGTAGATCCAACAGCAAAATCAGTGCATGCTCTTCCATACTGTGAGCTTGAGAGGGGAAGGCACCAACCAGACCTGTCAAAGGCAGCAAAATGAATGACCCAGTGCCTAGGGGTGGAGAGGGATAAGCATGTGCCAAGTCTCAGAGACATATCTGCTGACAGCTGGAAATCCCTGCTAAGAGTGGAGAAGCACTCCTGGAGCACACGGGCAGCACGTTCAGCACTCACTGAGAAGCCAACACTTAAATATCATTCAGTGTCATAGGAGACACTCTATTAAAATCTCGAAGTGCTAAATGGAGTGGCTTCCTAGCTTAATGTTGACTAGCGAATGGGATACTAATTAAACTCTTTAAATGGAGTTTAGTGAAATTCAGGGTAAAAAGGGGGGTTTTGGTAGTTCAAACAGACTTTTGGACATCATTCCAATAAACAACTGCTGGTGAAGCTAATAACTGTTGGTATACCACGTGGAGGTGTATCAGATAAAACTGGAGATATTGCTCCACACAGATTTTGGAGTCCACCTGTATGTGGAGAGTGTAAGATGACCATCTATTTGGACAAAGCAACAGAACTCACACTGCTTGTAACAGCAGAGAGCACACCAGACACTCGTGAGAAGCGACCTGCATGTATTGTGGAATACTTCATATTTAACTCAGTGGGCAGCAAAAGGTGTCTAAATGTCTGGCACCTTGTTCCCAAAATCCCTGACAGAACCATTACATTCCCATTTAGGATACAGAGGGGATACATAAGCAATTATGAAATCAGATTCCAGATTTCAGATCACTTGGCACAAAGAAATGATCCCAGCAGAACTCAAGCTCAGACAATACAAATGAATGCCCAGATTGCAGCAAATTCTGTGCCCTACCATCTTCACTGTAGAATTAACATGCTATTGACAGAGGAGGGTGGAAAAGATATAGTGAGGTGACTGGGAGCCAGTGATCAACATCTCAGCACAACTGCTTATTCTAACAGGCTTTTTAATGAGGGGGGTCTGTTTCTTTTTGCCATACACTTGAGATAAAAACAGAAAATTATCTTCTTTAAAAGATATCATAACAGAACAGACAGTTTTATTTCATTAAAAATTGAGGCCATCATCCTCACATCCCAGAGCAAGCTGCGATGTATTTCTATTTACTGCCCTTTCAAAATACTGCATGCAGGAAGACACTTTCACCTCACTAGTAGCCAAACTTCATAAAAAAGACAGCATTAAGGACACTAAAAGCTCACATCTAGACAGAGAAATGATTATTCCTTTTTGTTCTGATTTGTGAATTTATTTTACACCTGTAATGTAACATTTTTTCAGAAGACTGTGTACTACCAGAATCCATAATATCTAGATTAATAATGTACAAGGAACTCAGTAAGAGAAAGAGGCTACTCTTAAAGATTAATTTTTCTTCAATCTGAAAATCAAATATTCCAATCCCAAAAGTGGAAATGGATGTATGAGGATTTGGTTTTAAATAGCTACAGTATAAACACAGACAAAGAGAAAATTTGGATTAACTTAGATGGAAGAGAGAGTTCAAAAAAAAAAACCTGACTGCATTTCAAGTCATTAGAAACCCATATCAAAATTTCTTTGGAAATAAATTGTTTGGTATCTGATCTGCCATTCAACATCCTTTCATCAAGAAAAAACACCATTTAATTTGAAATTTAAAATGAATTCAACATACCCAAGTAACAACTAATGTACAAAAAAGCTGTGTCACTTACTGGCTGATCCCCTCAAAGGAAGCTTCTTTGGAGACATTTCCACTATCAGTATTAACACCACGCTGGGAGGAAAAAGATTAAAAAGGACTGTGATTCTGAGCCAAACACATGTATTTAAAATTTAAATCATGGGGAGAACTTGATTACAGTAAGTATTTGGGAAAACTTGCACATAAGTTTACCTGAATCACTATAAATAAAAAAACCCTGACTGTTTGTTCAAACACAGTCCAATACAAGAAATAATCAGTTCCAGAGGAGACCAGCACAGAACTCAGGTCAGGATGTGCTGCTTAGGAAAAGACAAGCTTTGATTTCTAAAGCCCTCATGTCTTGAGAGGGAGGTGTGAGACCTATTATATAATTATACAGGGCAAGAGAATGAAAAATAAGCAAGACCTCTTCTAAAGTAATTTAAAATTAAAACAAATTATTATGCCGTGCCTTGGCAATTTAAATTTGCTTTGTTACTATTTAAATTTCCTTGCTGCTCCCCTACAGCTTTCCATTCAAGCAAGCAGCATAAGCAAGAGTATTTTGGCTGCTACACAGCAGATGAACACTTCTGACATGTGCCTGGGGAACTCTGCAGAGCAGCAGCTCTGGAACGAGACCACGGGAGGAGAGGACCAGGTTTCCATGCAGCAGCAGACAGAGAAGTGCTCTTCCCTTCTCTGAATACTTCTTCACAGCAGTGGGAGGAATGTGAAAGCACCACAGCACCCTCCTCTCAGCCACAAATTATGTGAAAATTCCTGATTACAACAGGATGCTCCCAGAGTGATAACTACTCAACAACTCCATGTGAAGAAATAAATGCACAGTAAGAAGCACAAGATAGTCAAACATTCCATTTCTCTCATTTCTCTTAAAGAACATGAAATTAAGCCATAGGAGCATCTTTTAAGAGTATATGTGTGTATACAAATATAAGTAAAAGAAAGACTGAAAATTATTTAGGGTCTCTGTTCTTAATGGATAAAGAATTCAGATCTGAGGCCATGTAACTTCCTAAGGAGGGATTTTTTGGTTATGATTTCTGTCTGGTCTCTATCATGGGAAAACAAGAAATCCAGGAGCTGCCACTGCATGTGCTGTAAGGGAAAACTCAGAGTCAGCAAATAATTGTTATAAATATTAGAGACAATAAAACATATAGTAGGAGTTTACAAAACACCTGTAAAGCAGGAGAGCAGCTGGGAGAGAGGTAATGGGAAGGAGAAACTTGCAGTCTTCACCTCCACTCATTCATGCTTCTTCCCAAGAAACAAGCAAGCACCATTTAAAATACTTAGCGAGCATTTGCTATTGCCTCACTCCCCCCAGGAGCTGCTCTTACTAAACCACTCTAAGCAGAAAAAGTATTCCCTGAATCCTTGTGAGATTCCCACAGAAAGGCCCAAACATGCTCATGACATGAGAAGAATGGCACAAAAGGAAAAAGGAGCTTGGAGGCAGTGTAGGCTGGAGCCATCATGGTTGATAATTGTAATGTTTTACCAGAAAACCAATTCAGCTTTTGGCAGACAGAATGCAGATGGGATGAGGCCAGAGGCTACAAATCTTGAAACCATGAGGGGGCCAGAAGACTAGACTGTTATATACAGGTGACCTCTAATGTGGTGCAAGATGGGGAGGAAAATATAGAGAATGACAGTGCAAAGAAATGCTGCATAAACTGGTATCCTTATTGAAGAAATGTAGTACTTTCCAAAGGTGACTTACCAAAGTGAGAAGTACAGCAGGTTTCTTCGAAGCCAATACACTGGATATCTAAAAAGAGGGTTTAGATTACTGTAAATTGTCTTTTTTTTTTTTTCTTCCACATAACCACATTGATACCAATTTTATCAATATTCACTGTATATGAAGTAAATGAACTGCAAAGACAAAAATGTTCCTCTGATACCTTTCAGATATTGTAGTATATCTGAGACACGTAACAAGAAACAGCAGAATACAAAATATTGACAGTAATCAAGTTCATTATGTCCTTTAAAGACATAAATACCAAGTATAACTCGTGTCTATTGTCATCATTAAGAAGACACAACACAGGAGCCAAAAAGTTGTAATGTCACAGAAATAAGGAACATCAGGGTGCTCTATCCTGCACATAGAACATTTGCATTAATATTATTATGGTACAATGTGCTAAATGTTTAGCAAAGAATATTTACTGTTATTCTCACTGGGTCACTTCTACTGACCAATCCTTTTATTAGACTCCTTCAGCTCCTGACATACAGATCAAACTCTATTTTGTGGCTGGACTCATCAAAAATTAAGTGAAACTTCCTCACAGCTGAGAGCAAAACTTTTGGTCTAGAGAGTCAGAGTTAGTGTTCTATGGGAAGAGAAGAATCAGAGGAGTCTTCCAAGCTGCTCTCCATGAAAGTCACACACAGAGCCTGGCAGGAATACTGCTGAGCCTTCCTACCACAGAAACAACCACTGGCCAGGTGCACAAGTGTCCAAATATTTCTGATTTAATTTCTGCTCAGAAATTAAATCAGAAACCTAACTAAGCAAGGCACACTTGCACTCAGAAATGTGAATATATTTGCTTATTCAAGTAATAGGATGATTCTGTAGAAAATAAGAGTGAGGTAGGCAGCCTTTCCCAATAGCTTTTTGGAAGCATAAAATAAATATAGGCTCCCAAGTCCAAGCTAGGACATGGAACCTCCTTGACAGCAATCTCCACAAATCTCCATGGCATTCCAAAAAATGTATTTAGTGACTTGTTTTAGTTGGATAAAGCCACACACACTGACAGGTCTCATCATGCACCGGATTACATAAAGGATTACATTACAAAGGATTACATTACATAAAGGACAAATAGAAAATGAACACACATGTAGTATATTTTCCCTGGGCCCTGTTTTCCTAAAGGAATGACAGAATTTTCTTATAAACTTGAGATGGCACTATACTGAAATCAGATGACACCTGGCTGCTAATAATAGTAAAGTTAATGTATGTTTTCAAGTGCTTATCTGAGGTTATATTTTGTGATTCACTCAGCACTGCATGTGACTGAAACAGAGGATGTTTATGAGACTGCCTTTGGATTAAGAACTATGTTGAGATCAAAAGAGCTGCCTTAAAAAAAATTTACAAGTGCTTTGTAAGATAAAAGGACATTTTCCTTTAACAGGGAAGGGAGAGAAGATCCCACCAAGTCAGGAGATATCCAGTAAGAAGGGGACTAAAATTAAGCAAAGTCATTGCCACCCATTGATTTTGTATTCACAGAAAAAAAATATTCAGAGACACAGACAACTCACCTCAGTCACATAGTGGGCTTCATCCACAGCATATTTGTTCTTGAAAAATTCAGGGGGATGAATCCTTTGGAAAACAATAAAAAGAAATATTTGGGTTTAGCTTTGCTCTTACACTTAACAAGGCCACAGAGAAAGAAATAATATTCTCTACTATCACAACAATAGAATCAGATATGAGGAATGTTT
The DNA here is from genome assembly GCF_036417665.1 of Passer domesticus. Classification (NCBI taxonomy): domain Eukaryota; kingdom Metazoa; phylum Chordata; class Aves; order Passeriformes; family Passeridae; genus Passer; species Passer domesticus. Next base: position 18,288,200 of record NC_087485.1, read on the forward strand.
TACTGATCTTATCTTTATTTCTCAAAACACGAGGTTACACAGAAAATTGCCAGAGCTACAAAAATCAGTGTGCTTTAATCCAGTCCATGTTGATAGCACAGTCTCCTCAGAACAAAAGTATTTTTTCCCATTCTATACAAGACAGTTTTGTTAGGGACTTTTGCCATGCCACTTATACATAACTTTCTAACTCACCAAACTTTGGAAGGATGTGGAAAAAACAGAAGACCAGCCTGTCCTGTGTTACATTCAAAGACTGAATAAAACATTCTTTTTTTTCCCCTGGTAACCATCTAGCAGACTGAGGGCTATTAAGACAGGGGCCCTGCTGCCTCTATTCCTCAGGACACCAGAGATCCATTCCTCTAACCCAACAGAATGGGCAACATTACAGATCTGTGTTCAAAACTAAATCTCTTCTACTCTTTTCTCCTGATATCCAGCCAGAGACATTTTTCTAAAGGCAAGAAGAACATGAAGGATCTGTTTGCAGTCAGTTCCTCCAGGGCTCTCCTGCTGTCTTTTGTACCAGTGGCTGTACTGTTGCTCATTCCTTCACTGTATGGTAGCAGCCAGGAGACTTCAACTCCTGATGAAAATCTCCATGTCCCCTACACTGAAATAAATACAACCTCTATAATCCTGAAAATGTGTTCTCAAGATAATAAAATCACCCAGTTGATACCGTTCCACAAGAAAAACCCAACAAAACACTTCTTTACTTCCAGAGTAAAGAAAATGGGATTAAAAACTCCATGGCTGGTGCTGGAGCTTGGAGGATCCTGTGCATTTTGCTTCCTGAGTGACATCAGGAGAGCAAGAGGTGTGGGCAGGATGTAAACATTACACAACAAGAGCACAAAACCATCTGGGGAAAGAATAAACGAGGCTGGAGGCCAAAGGGCATTTCTAACCCTTGCAGTGAGGACCATCAGAAGTGGTGGGCACCTTGAGGAGCTGCCCCACACCACAGGCACGTGCCAGAGCTGCTGGCAGTACCAGGAGGCTGGAGCACTGCCCTATGTCCATTTTTTATCTTGTCTGCTTCTTTATCATGTACATTTCTTCATGCTCCAAACAGTAGTGGGCTGTGACATGAACAACATGAAACCATTTATGGTGTTCTCAAGCAGAAAATCACAGATTTAAAAAAATTAATTATCTGAGAAAGTACTACTCAAAAGTAACACAAAACTATCTCATTTTATGTTCCCTCTTGCAATACTCCTTGTGTAGACTCTTCCTATCAGTGACAGAGATTTCAAAGCAATTATCATTTATCTTTTCTCCCTGGCTTATCTTACATAAGATTAAAAAACCCCCACTATATCCTCTTATCTTTACATGCCCTCTGTAGTATAGTAGCCTTACCTCCAATTTTTGCATACTCTGTTTCTCCTACAGGCATCTCCTTATTCTTCCTTCATTCCTCACATACTGAAGTATTTTAATAATCTAAAAACATGATGAACTGATTTATCACCTTCCAGTTTTGTTCTCTTGTACAGTTTTAACCAATTCTTCTGGCATCAGAAGAATCCCAGCTGTAAAACCAGCTAATGGTAATTTATGGTAACGTATGCTCTTTAGAGCAATACATCCAAAGTACCTTTTTATAATTATCTGCATTGTTTAAATCAAAGAACTCTTTAATGCAAAGTAAACATTTCATAGAAGTATACCCACAAGTGTGCTGGATTTTATTGACTTCATTTAATGCAGTTAAAGTAAGAATAGGTCTGATTTTCCATCACTCCAATAAGGAAATGTCTTTCCTTTCACAAGCTCTTTCTCAACTTTTTGTTCTTCTTGTTGCTAGCTGCCTCCTATAATTGTGTAGCCTACAGCACACAGCTACTAATCCAATTCCTCAGTTATGGTTAATATTAATCCGTTCCAGCTTTAATCCCTCCAACATCTCTTTTCATGTACACTATGACTCTTTTGAGGAACAAAAGTGGCTCATCATTCTTTTCAAGGCTGAGGAATTTTTCTCTAAGAGAAAGAGAACAGCAGCTTCCCACAATCCTCCACCCTCTCCCTCAGTTGTTAAACTAGGTCATCTTTGAGGCACTTTTGCCTTCATCACACCTAATGACAAGCTGCCATGATTCCCAGATGTGTACCTCCCTGCCCATCTTCCTCTTGCCATCTCACTCAAAACTCAGCAAGACTCCTAGCACGAAGTTGAGAGCCAGACTTCTCCTCTCTGAAGCACTCACAGCTCTGCCTCACTTTTTTAATACAGTCATTTAGCACCTCTAACTAGATGGAAAAATAAATTCATATACACTTCCCACAAACTACCATCCCACAGGAGCCACGATGCTCCAGTGATGAAGCTGCCTCTCCCACTGGGAACATTTCTAAGACCCACTCTGTTGCAGAACCATAGAGGTGCAAGGAAAAAGTGAACATGAAGTCTGTATTAAAGCCAAAAAATTCTATGCTGTCACATATAGAAAAGCAGTATAGAAAGCAACCAAAAGTCAGGGAGAAGAAGCAAGAGAAGCAAAGGAGGCCAAGGGAAGCAATTCTGGCTCTCTGCCCCACTCAGGTGAGATCCCATCTGCAGAGCTGCCTCCAGCCCTGGGGCCCTGGAGTGGACCTGGAGCTGCTGGAGAGAGTCCAAAGGAGGCACCAGGATGATCAGAGGAATGGAGCAGCTCTGTGGGGAGGAAAGGCTGGGAGAGCTGGGATTGTTCAGCCTGGAGAAGAGAAGCTTCAGGGTGAGCTCACTGTGACCTTCCAGTATCTGAAGGAGCTGACAGGAAAGGTGGAGAGAAACTATTTATAAGGTACTGACAGGACAAGGGGAAATGAGTTCAAACTGACAGAGGGAGGGTTATGGGATACTGGGAAGAAATTCCTCCCTGTGAAGATGGGGAGGCCCTGGCACAGGGTGCCCAGAGCAGCTGTGGCTGCCCCTGGATCCCTGGAATTGTCCCAGGCCAGGCTGGACACTGGGGCTCTGAGCAACCTGGGACAGTGGAAGGTGCCCCTGCCATGGTGGGAGGTTGGAACTTGATGACCTTGAAGGTCCTATCCAACCCAGGCCATTCCATGATTCTGTGATCCTCAATGGTGCCTTTCCATATCCTCCCTCCTTCCTTCCATTTTTTCCCCAGTTTAGTGGGGCTCATTGAAAGATGATTATGCACAATATGGAAGTTCTATAAACAGTACTAGTGCAGAGTTCCTGAGCAAACACAGGGCTCAGTACCCATTTTTATGCAATTTGCATGCAAAACAGACTAAAGTTAGCACTGATCACCATTGTCACAGGGCATCTTCCATGAAATGCTCACTTGGCATAATGAAAATCAGAATTTCATTCAGTTATCATCATTTCAAGTACATCTGATACTTCCCAGGGATGAGGAGTACTTCTCTCTACAAATGACTCTCAAGAAGCCAGAGTAAGTTAACTGGTACAACTTTTAGGTTTGGCTTTGTCATTTGTAACGCTGCTATGGGCTGCCAGTTTTAGAATTCTGATTAATCACTGCAGAGACTATGTGCAAAAACCCCACAGCAAGCCATAAATTAATTAGAAGGATTACCCAAGTGGAAGATATGATCCCAGATATTATTGAATCATGCCTATTTACCTATAAAAATAAACCCCAACCCTTTTGTAAACAGATGGGAACAGAAGCAATGACCTAAGTTTTACAGTGTTCAGGAAGGGGGTTGGGGTGTGCAAAATTGTTTAGATTCCCTGACAACACAATTTGACAAAAACCCACAGAGAATAATACATATCACCCCTAAAATGGCTCAATATTCTTTCCCTATAGTTTTATAACTCCAGCCAAGCAAACACCAGTGTTAATTAGAATTGTCAATAGTTAACTTCCAGAATAACAGGAGTTATCATTTTCTCTTACAGTGGAAATAAGCAACTCCAAACTCCTGGAGCATGCCCATGTACACAGGGCCAAGCATCTAGGCAAAAATCTGGCATCTCAGAGTTCATGGCCATCAGAAAGAAAACGTAAGAGTCCTGCACTGATACTAATTTACATTAATATGCCAAGTTTTTCTCATTATCAGCTACAAAAAAACCCTTAAAGAAGAGATCTCTCTAGTTCATCACTTACAATTCATCCCAATTTCCAGTGAAAAAGCTTGAGTTATTTTGAGTTAAGTTTTAAGCTGTTTGCTTTCTGCTGATGGTTCCCATGAAACTCCTCTCTTTGCCATGGTTTTCTGCCCCATCTAGATCACCTATTTGGTTTCTTACTCTAAAGATGATTGGGAAATGCTGAAGATGGCCTAAAGATGCAAAGCTATATTTTAAGAAGATTTGAATTCTTATACATTGCCTTATTTTACCAGCTATGGTTTTATTTAAACACCAAATATTGGAGATTCATCCCTCCATGATAACAAGTGAAAACTTTATTTTAAGCAAAATGCTACTCAAGCAATGGGAAAAAAAGAGATGGGGGAGCAGCAACAAAGCTTCCACTGTAAAAATCCAGTGTGAAACATTGTCTGAGAGTAAATGAATACCTTACAATAACTGTACTTCATTTCTCTAACACACATTTATCAAACACAAAAACCACCAGCAAAAGTGTAACGGAGCATAGTACTAAAAATGAGTAATCACAGATTCCAGTCAGTTATTCTTCTTGGTGAAAAAAAAATCAAGTTTAGAAAAAACTTTTCTATTTGGTTTAACTAAACTCACACAGAACATGATGGCATGTTTAAAAACCAAGATGCTTCATCAAATCACAACCAAATCACAGCAGTTCAGATTTTGCCAGACAAAATTATTAGAACTGGCTCCACTTTGATGTGATCCTCAAATTAGAAAGGGAAACTGATTCCTCTGTTTATCCATCAGTTAAGATGAACAGCTATGACAGTTCTGTATATCTATAAATACACCAAAAATTTATTTTAAAGCTTTTACATATTTGGACAAAATTCAAATCACAATTTATTTGCAGCAGTTTATCAACTATGTTGTGTTTCCACTTTAAACCGAATAAAAACTTGGTCTCATTGTCTAAAAACACTTTAAACTTCTTGTTCATTACATTGCACAAGAATTCATAACACAAATCTTAAGAGATCTGTACAAATTTGACATTACTGTAAGAATTCCATTAAGCAACATTTCTTTGTATGCTAAAGGACTCTGAAGCAATACCCCTGTAATATCAACATGATAAAAAGTGTTCTAGTTTTCAGAACAGTATTCAGAAGAGAGGTAAAATGAGATGGATCTAAATCACAAATGCCAAAGAAAAACTGTGAACAGAATTTATAACAGCTGATAGCTATTCCTGAAAGAAACACATCTAAGCCACTTGCTAATATATTTGCAGCCCAATTGCTGATATACATTTTTATGTATATGCTTTCATTTGCATCTAAATATTCATCCAAACTTCAATGCATTTAACATTTATTCCTAAATGGTATTTCCACGTTTTAGATAGATAGGATAGATTTTAAGTTTTTTAGGATAGATTTTAAGTTTTTAGTATTTAGAGTGGATCAGCTCTAAAAATAAATGCATCTTTTCCTGAAGCAGCCCAATTTAGCTTTTCTTCAGCATTTCAGTTGAAGTTCCTAGTTCAAGATTAGATATTTTACTGCATAGATAGAATATAGAATATTCTTGTAGGAAAATAATATTCCAAATGGTATGTTCACTGTGAATACTAAACAAATTATACACCTTTCATGTTAAGATTTGAATTGTTTCAGAGAATTCCTTAAGTCCTCACATCTTGTTTGTGTTTTGCAGCTATTCTGGAAGAGGGGTGTTTTATTCCACTATATATTATATTATAAAAGAAAGCAATAGGTGCAGCCTACCATAAGCACCAATGTGATGTAACTGCTCTTCTGCAAAATGAAATATTAATTTAATATCAAAGGGCACAGAGAACAAAGCAGTATTCTGGATGCCTGACCACACATGCTATCACTGAATGTAGATTAGGGCAAATAATGGGAATTACCTGCAATTTCTAATCACTGTATCTGGCTTTAGCAAGAAAGAAACAAAACAAAACAAAAAAAACCCAACCAACCAGCAAAACTCAACAGGATTAATTTAATGTGTTCTTTTTAAAAACGAGCTGTAAGAATCTCAAAATAACCAGTCAACAAGCATTTTGAGGAACTTGTACTATGTCAGGGAAGAAGACAGCAAGTACTGACAGAAAGCAGCATGCCATGCTGAAGACTCTCTCCCACAATTAAAATACTCTCTCCCACAACTCTTATTGTCTTTAGGAGCCACAGCTTCTGGTACATACCATAAAATTATGTTTTCACAAGCAGTAATTAAAAGTAAGGACTAACACAGTTGAGACAATAACAAAATAGACCAATACCAAAGACTTCTACACAATAATGTTCAGGGTACAGTACTCTACTCATAGGTTCTACAAATTTTAGTGCCTAAAATACAAGAAAAATTGTCCAAGCTTGTATCACAAAATCAGGAGAGGATGATTCTTGATGCAGTGATACAGAAAGGCTAAAACTAGTGAACTTCACATTAAAACTTCTGCTTCTTCCATTCAACCCTGACTTTCATATTCAGAGTAACAGATATAAAACACCACTTTATGGCAAAATCACTTTGTCTTGAGCAAATTAAATGCCTACATTATGCTGCAGATAGAACCTGTACAAGGCACTGCAGCACACACACACAGCATGAAATACATTACATTTTTCCTTACTTAAATGAGGGAAAGCACATGCACAAGGAGAAAATTAGACAAGCATAATCTTCAGCACTTGAAGTTCTACACAGTCAACAACTCATTTCTCAGTCCTTGCTAAAATGAGCTTAAAGCAGAGTATAAATTTCAGAGAGATTGCAAACACAGAGTAACAACCTAGGCAAAATTTAAAGCAGAAGAATACAAATACATCAGGATATGTGGAGCTGAGAGAGGAAAAGGGATGCAAAAGCAATGTTTTAATGCTGTCAGAGATTCACCAATAAACTCCCTTCTCATTACAATATCATCAAGTTAACAGATGGTAAAGCATTAACCAAACAAGAGGGTGTCAAGAACTGCTAGGAAGAACAACACAGCACACTTTAAAAGACACCAGCAGATGTTCCTGATTTTGTCCAAAAAAGTGCCATCACCTTTATATCCAAAAGGAATTTCACTATCTCAAACAAGAAGATTAAAAGGCATTGAGCTAGATTTAAAACAAAACAGTACTGATGGGCTTGCTGGTATCACAGCCAGCCTCCAACCATGTTTTGACTACCTTAATGGTACTCCCTTCCCACAGTTCTCAAGATTACTGCTGCACTCTTTGAAAGGCAAAGCTACCTGCACACATGGAAACTCAGACTCCCTGCTCCTTTTGACACAGTCTGAAGTAAGATAGATTCTGAGAAAATAATGGACTTTAGAAGAAATCAAGATTAAGAAGACAACCCAAGCTGATCTGACTGGGAAGCAAGCAGGATTGTCAGGGAAGCCCCATCTGTCTGAGGGGCAGAACAGCAGAGTCCACGAGCATGAAGCTGGGCACAAGGTGCTGGGTATGTGACACTGGACTTCCCAGGGCTACACAGATCATGCAGAATCAGAATAACTGGGAGCACCCATACAGGCCACTGGACTTAGGAAATCAGAAATCTAGTATTGAGGAGAATCTCACAGTAAGTCCTAGCAAAAGCCAAACACTGGCCTCTCTATTTCATCTACTTCAAGTATACAGTCTCACTGTTCCTGCTCAGCTATTCCTACCACAGGCATTTCTAAAAGATGAACAGCTCTTTAGACTTTCTATAAATTCTACCTCAAGCAGCAGTGTTCCAATTAGACATTTAAGAGATACTGTCAAGAGATACCCATCAAAAACACAGAAAACTTGCAATTGGTAACCTTTGCTTTTTTCCTCTCTACAAATAAAATTCTTCCTTGGAGTCAAGGGCTCTGTACAGAAAGAACTGTGATTAAGGAAATGTTTACACACTGAAATCCCCAAAAGATTTCTTGTAGCATTAAATTGATGACATAAACTCATTAGAAAGTTCTCTTCTCAAAAAAAAAGAGCATAAGCATTATAGTGGTTAAGGTATTAAATGTCATTTCTAGGTCATTATATACAGTAAGTGTTTCACTCAAACACTGGTCTCAATTCCTGCTTCTCAGCAAAGGAAGTTATATACTGAACCTGCCAATAGCAGATGTTCTGCTTGCACTTTGGAAAAACATCAGTACTGGGGAGGGGAGGGGGACACAAGCAATATTTAATATCCCACACACAAAAGCACTACAGCAAGCTCTGGAATGAGAGCAGCATGTCTCACAGCTCCCATATTAATCGGGAACAGAACGAGACAAAGCAGCACTGATTTTACAGCAGCACTAGATGACCTGAACAGCTTTGAAGGAAAGGGATGATAACACTCCCATTTCACAACTTGTAAGGAAAGCCAAACCACAACAAAATTAAATGAACTTGACACAACAACTCAACGGGCACAAAGAAAAGAAGAGCCTAGCCTTTCACACAGTGCCATATCCACGAGGTCATATTGCCCCTGCCAGACAAAGAAGCATCTGGTGTCCCCCAGGACTGGGGTTGTGACCACCTGCTCTGACTGCCAGAGCTCCAGCAAGGGGCACACAGCAGTAAAACACATTCTGTCTGCTTTACACTCACATTTAACTTTTAAGAAGCATTAATATTAATGATACACTTCCCTAGCATATTTTAGCAGATCAGCTGGGTTTGTTTTTCCTTTTTTTGTTTCTCAAGAGAGACCACACAACCACACTCCTTCAGAGAGTCCTTCCTGAGCATACAGACAGGTCACAGGGAATAAAAAAACCTAAGGAAAACAAATAACATCAAGAGCTAAGAATGTAGAATTTCAGAAGTGCAAGAACACAGGAACTACTGTAGGTATTTCACTTGAGGTTTTTTTCACTGAAGTGCCTTCCCAAATGCAGGGCAACAAGAAGCAGAACTCTGCCCTCAGGCTGGGCAGTGGCACAGAGGGCAGGGTGGAGGTGCAGAGCCTTGCTGCAGCAGTGCTGGCAAACCCCCACGGACACTTCTTTGGCTGCAGCTCACCTTCCTACCAGCAGCAGCCAGGTCCTTGTAGAAAAAACACAGGCACACCTGATAGAAAAAGAAAAACTTGGCTTCTCTGATATTTCAAAGTGTTATCAAGAGTTTATATCACTGAACTCAGTACTCCTGGTAGCACATTACATAAAGTATAAAATAAGAAAGGCCTGGTAGGGGTTATCAGCATTCTCTGCCACACTACTGAAATGAGACATGCTATCTCAATCTGTGGTTTGAAGCCAGACCTGGATATTAAAAAACTCTGATGCAGCATCATCCAACAGATTTGCTTAGTGCTGGTTTTTTTTGGTTTTTTTTTCCTCTGGACACCTGAATTAAAAAGAGGAGAGGAAAAAGAAGCACTTTAATGCTTATAAAACCACCAACTGGAGCATTCACTTAAAGGCGTATGCTGGTGGAGAAGGCCAATCAATGGACTGATACAAATTGCTATAATGGTTTCAAGCCTTCTCAACAAGAAAGTTAAACTGTTTAAGAAAACCATAAGAAAGCAAAGATTTATAAAAATAAGTACTGAAGTAAAAGTCATAAAAACTATACACATTCATCCCAGACCAAGCAAGGTTGTGGACAATGAGAATACTGGGACAATGACTAAACTGAACATTTGAGAACTCTGAGCATTTGAGCATTGCTTTTAGAGAAAATAATTGCCAGTAAAGTGGCAAGAGCAATCCAGACATTGATTATTCTGAAAAAGTAATTTTTATCCACAGAGAAATTGGGCAGCTGGCACATGGGAATCTTATGAGTTAGAACAAGACCAAGTGCTAGAGCTGCATCTGTGTTGGGGCAACCCCCAGGATCCATGCAGGCTGGGAATGAACAAGTCAAGAGCAGCCCTGGGGGAGCCCTGGGGGAGCTGTGGGGCAGAGCTGGCCCTGCCCGGCCCCGAGAGCTGCGAGCCCCAAGCCCTGCCCTGGGCTGAGCCCAGCGTGGGCAGCAGGGGAGGGGATTCTGCCCCTCTGGCCCTCAGCCAGAGCCCAGCTGCAGAGCTGCCCCAGCCCGGGCAGCACAGGAGGGACCTGGAGCTGCTCAGAGAGCCCAGAGGAGGCTCCAGGAGGAGCAGAGGGATAGGAAAACTGGGATTGTTCAGCCCGGAAAAGAGAAGTTTCAGGGTGACCTAACCGCAGCCTTCCAGTGCCTGAAGGAGCCAAAAAGAGAGAGGCAGAAAGTCTATTTTTGAGATGCTTGGAGTGACAGGACAAATGGGAATAGCTTCAAACTAAAATAGAGCAGGTTTAGATTATATATTAGGAATAAATTTTTCCATGTGAAGGTGCTCATTTCCTGCAACAGGGTGCCCAGAGAAGCTGTGGCTGTCTCATCCCTGGAAGTGTCCAAGGCCACGTTGGACAGGGCTTGGAGCAACCTGGGATAGTAGAAGGTGTCCCGGCCCATAGTGGGAGGCTGGAACTTGCTGATCTTTAAAGTCCCTTCCAACCCAGGCCATTCTGTGATTCTATAAAATACAATAAATGAAAGGGGGACAAGGAATGGAAATCACTGTAGCAGGGAGAGAACTGGAATCATGGAAAATAAGCACCCTGGGGGATTGCACAAGTAAGCCTTGTCAATCAAAAGCAACCAGCTTTATCGTGCAGTTTTGAAAGGAGCAGATGAAGGGCAAAGCAACAGATGTACTACATGAATAATAGTAAAATATTTGACAAAAAAACTCTCTCAAGACTGCTACTCTCCAAAATCAACTCAAATTAGCTTGGACAGAAACACTACAGTGTAACCTGAAACCCAATGACTAGTCATAATATGGAAACGGAAAAGCCTAAAGCAGAAAATAAAAACAAATAAACAGATAAAAAGATGAGCATTCCCTGGACTGGGAAACCCTCCAACTGTCACAGTGAAAAGTGCTGTGTCAATTTAGACTAATGTTCCCAGAAGTTAAAGCAATAAACAGAAATGGACTGCAAGTCTTGATTAGTGGGATACTGCAAAGATTGAAATTAGTTCTGACACTACTCAGAAACAGAAGCAGAACTGAGTGTGTTTGAGGTCCACAGAGAACATTTCCAGATGGTAACAAACTTTGCAGATAAGTTGCAATGCCAATTGGTACAAAACAGTAATAAGATTACTTAAAATGATTAAAACCTGGGGGTTTTTTTAAACAGCAAAATAAAGATTCAGTGTGTATTGGGAAGTGACAAACTGCAGTAAAAGATCAAGCTGAGAGATACAGAAAAAGAAAAGCATATTTCATTTTAGAGAAAAAATTACAATAAAAAATAGTAGGAGATGGCAGATCAGTTCTAAAGGCAAAACCAAAAAACACACAGCTCTGGAGCAGGCTATGGAGAAGAAGACCTGTATGCTCCACATTAAAAAACTCCTCTAGAAGAGGTCCTTCATTCCTGCAAAATGTGCATTAAGAAGAGTAATTAAGGTAATCTGGAGTTCATTTTCTATAACCTGCACACACACACCACTCTCTTTCCAAAGAGCTCTCCCCCCTGTCAGCTTTCCTTCTACAGGCCTTGCCCTCTGGTTGCCAGAACAAGGGTAATTAATGCACCAGTCTCCATCACCACCATACAGTCAGATAAACACACCATGCTGTGCACAATTCAATACTCACAATTATTCAAAATACAAATGCCACAAAATCTCACCAATCTCCATCAAGAAGAAGAGATCAAGAAATCAAATTCTTAGTTTCCAATTTTCATGGTCCCAAAAAGTCTATAACAAAAAAAGGTAAAAGCCCACACAGACTGACAGGCTACTTTCCTGTACTGATCTGATCCTTTCAAAAGTGAGATCCCTTCCTTTCATCTGATCCTTTCAAAAGTGTTAGGGGGGAAAAAAAGCAAACAAACAAAAACCCCCCAACAATATACTTCTGCAGTTTTTTCAAAGGGCAGTAAAACTACTCAGCTTTGCTGATGTCAGTCAAGTGTAATCACTAAAACCAAAGGTTGATTTTGGTTGTAACCTACTTGAAATTTATGACAATGTTTTAAAGAGCTTCCTCATTAGGTCACTGAGAAATAACTAACATTTGCAAAGCATTTTCACTGTGCTTTATTACAGCTCCAATTGCTAATCCAAGGTTCAACTTGGAACACATGATAGCTTTCAATCAAAATCATTGAAAAACATTACTTACAGTGAGTGAATTTAAAGCTGCAATTTAGTGAGTGCAACTAAAGTCAGATTAAAGCTGCAATGCTTACCAGTCATCCAGCAGAGCTTCAGAGAAAACACAGGAAATTGCACATTAATTGGGCACCACAGCACCATTTTATTTTTCTGAACCAGTAACACATTTAATATGTGTTTCTACAGTTAGAGTGTGAAAGGGTTAAATACTTTTGTCTTCCATTAAAAACACTCTATGTGGCAAGGCTATTAAGTCATTCTGGCATGATCTCCACATAAAGCAGCTGCTGTACAGTATGTTTTACTTTATAAAATATCTTTAATCAGCACACCGACTAGCTCTGTCATTTATAATTAAGGAGGTAAATGGCAGGTGCAGCATTAATTAGAAAAACTGAAGTCTTTGTGAAGGCATGCAGTCATACCAACTCAATGCTTTCTAGGAACAGAAACTATGGCTAACAGCTTTGTTGCACCAGAAACTGATTAGGTAAGACTGTGCCAAGAAAGAGGGACATTTACAAAACATTTACACTTCTGAAGCCTTTACTATCCTATATTACCATATTCATTTCTAAAACTCTTCCTTCTAAAGTTAAAAATAAACAAATATTCAGGAGCAGAAAAGCTACCCTCTAAGCTCAGAGTCATTCTCTGTGTTTCTGCCCTACAAATGACAGAGGGACAGGGCCAGAGGTACAGGTCAAGAGACAGGCAAAGTGGTTCTCTTACTTGAAAAGGTTTCTCCAGCCAACAACTAAGAAATTGGCTGGCCCAACATCTGGAGAAATGCCCACACCCCTAACTCAAAAACAGAACAGTGTTGTGGTGATCACTTCCATGGACACAGGACCACCACTCCTACAATTACCCTCAAAACAATTCTGCAACTGACACCTTAAGAGGCTTTGGGGTTTTTTGAGAAGGTCCATAGTCTGCAAGCTAAACTAAATCTCTCATTCCTTTTAAAACTGCAGAGGTTATTTTGGCTTGACCAACTTCAGAAAGGTAGCCTTACAACTATTTTTACACATTTTCAGAGCACACGCATTCAGCATGCAGTCCTATCAGATCTGTAACACCTCCAAAGCAGCAGTGACCCTCAACACCCAGTGCTGGGCTGTGGCTGACCCCAGCCCAGAGTGGTGCATCCCCCCTCCATGCCCACCTGTCCTGCAGAGTGCCCAGGCACCACCTCAGCACACAGCACCACGCATGGAAACACGTGCAGTGGTGAGGCTGGGAAAATCACAGTGGTCTCATTTGTAAACCTACAGCCTGCTGATCTCTGCAAACACTCTCAGCTACTGCACTGGCTTTGGCCAAAGTAACACTGCAGCCTGAATAGAGGCAAGAAGCCCCATTTTTGTATCACTTCAAGGCAAAAAGATTAACTCTTCTGAATGACACATTATCCACACTGTGCTTCAAAAGCAATTCAAATATGTGTTCTTAAGAAGTGAAGGCATAACACTACCTCAAATTATACATTTAGTAATACAGCAGTAGTAAGATTGTAGTAAAGAACCTTTTGCATTAATTTTTAGAGAATCTATGTATTTCTGCTCAAATTCACATCTACCTTAAATAGAAAGCAGAATAAACACCAGGCAAAGCAACTCCACCCTGTGCCATGAACGAGCAGACCAGCAGTAGACCTCTGTAAGATACCAACCTCTCAAACAAAGCATTGCACTGATTTGTGCCTCACTGATGCTAAATGACTCTTTCTGCAGAAGGCAGACAGTGCCTTCCAAGGGCCCAGAGGTAAGCCCTTCCAAGGCAAACTATAGTAACAAACTGCAGTGGATGGAAGGCATGTTTACTTGTGTTTTTCTTTCAGTGCTAATTTTGAGTTAAAATTGAATCTTCTGAGAAGGAACACAATCCCCAGCTGTGAGCAGTACCCACTGCCAACCAACTTCTGAAGCAGAACCGCTACTGACTCACAAATGAGTTATTCAGCCATCCTCCTTCTGACAAGCACAAAAAGTACATGACCACGGCTGACAGAAGAGAAAACAAGATTCAAAAAGATTCAAGCAGAGGGATTCAGGAAGGGTAAGGAGAAGAATTTAGAAAACAACAAAGATCATTTGTTATACTCTGCAAGAAGACACAAACTATGACAATAAACCACTTTTAACTAGACTTCATTAATTCTGTAGATAACAAGTGCTGCACAAACAAATCAAAAAGGCCACTTGTTATAAGCACCACAATATTTTGTTTGAGAATGCAAAATGAGATGCTGGAATTTCAATAATATTTTTAAGCTTTTTTAGATTAGGCACAATCAGTGTGGGTATGAAACAGCTGTTTTGAACTAGCAGAAGAGAACCTAAGGATAGGGAAAGACTTTGTCTCTAAGTGGGAACAGATTTCAGAGAGTACACATGGGGGGCCTACAGAACCTGCCCTCCCAGACAGGTGTGACTCACAGCTAGAATGTTTCAGACAGCAGTATGCAGATTTTTATGCCATCACAACTGCAGTCCCCAGACAGGTCTAAGACAGTGAAATTCATATAAACTCTCTGAGAAGACAGCAGCCATGCCCTGCCATATGGTCTGACACAGTTCAGCACATGGGATCAGTTTCAACTGTTTTCCTTTTCCCAAAATTAGCATTAAAATATAAGTGATAGCTTCAATTAGAAGTGAAGCAGCTTGTCAAAAGATTAAATTAGAATCAATCCAATGTTCTGAGACAATGTAGATGATACAAAAATTTCCAAAAATTGGTAGAGGGTATAAATACAATTAAGACTGAGAAAATAAATGAACACATAAATAAATAAAATCCTCCACTACTATGGCACTGTGCAGTATTTACTACCAAGGTGGATGGAGGGATGTTTATAGCACACTCATAGCATAGCATTAAAAGCACATTTTCCTGTCTGTGAGTTCATTTTAAAAAAGCCTATCAGAGGCTAAACTACCTTATGCCATTCAGAAAGCTTAATTAGCTAAGGCTGCTGCAAACTGGCAAAGCAGCTTGAAAAAGCCTGCTTCATTATTTGACTTGCTTGGGCTTAACACAAGACACTGACTTTTCCTCATGGTTCACCTTCCTGTCAGAGCTACCATGAGATTCATGGGCTCCAATTCTATGGCTATTGTGTTCCAAGTGGAGGTGGATCATTTCATATCACATGATCAATACCAACTGATCATGTTTTGTAGCTCTGTATATATCACTCTATGTATATTCCATTCCTACGGCGTGATTTGGTGGAATCTGATTAAATGACACAACACTGGAGCTCTACAGGCAGTTACATCATATAAAGTACTTGGATACACCAGAATGCAGTTAAGAGATAGGTCTTACTTTCCCATCCAAACAGCATAGCTTTCAGGGAGTTGTGGAACAAAAAGCATAGATCTTCCAGTATCAACATCTACTGCTCCAAAGCAGCCTGCTTCAGTTACTCCAAAAGTCCAGTGAAAGTAAGATTCCTAGGTTAAAACAAAATATATTCTTAGAAGAAAGACCTCACTTCTACCAGCTCTAAAAATACACTACAGTATCTATTAATTCCTATTTCCACATATCCAGAAGAGGTCTCTTGCTTTTGGAGCAGGAGAAGTAGTTTAGGTCTAAACCTTTTCAGACTGGTTAGTTTTAGGTTAGAATAATACAAATCGCTTTGCTGGCAACTGGAAAGGATCAGAGATTAAAAAACTACTATAAAGGGGTTAACTCAGCACAATAACCATACACTACACATTAAAATACATTCTTCCAATCTAGAATTAGTGAATGTATGATCAGGGAGAAACAACCGTCTCACAAGAGACAAGGCAAAAGCAGAGTGCAGCTTCATTGGGTTGCAAAGGCAGAGTGCTGAAGTGAAACCCCAAGCCTCCCCAGAGAAGAGGAACTGCACTAGGAACAGCCCTTAGCCAAGAGTTATTTTTAGAACAAGCAAGCAAACAACAAAACACTAACAATACAGGATTTGGACAGGCATATGCTCTAGCACCCTGAAAGGTGCAACTCCTCTAAAACCAGGCTAATAACTACACTAGGATATGTGCTATCTAAATGGGAATTTACTGGGTTTGCTTCTTCATAACATACAACAGTTCAATTAAGTTCACAAAAGAAAGTGCTGCAGAAGCCATGCAGAGTATGGGATATGCATAATTTGAGTTCTTTTACACCAACATCCCAAGAACATGTTAAGTCCTATTTGTGACAGAAGAACACATGGGTGCTTCAGGAAGAGTGTAATTTAAGATTACACATGTTGTAAATTCCAAGATATAGGCTGCTGTTTTATAAAACCATTAAATATATTTTCCTATTAATTAATTCAACCTAGGTCCACTGTAACATGTTTTATTACCCAAAGAAGGTTTCTTTTTGGGTCACAGACAAGACTGAAGAAATGAAGAAATATTCCACTGCTGTCTTCAAGATTAGATTCAAACACTGATGAGCAGTAAGGCCTTGAACAGGTTTAGGCCCTTTAAACTAGATAATGAGCCTGCACTAAAGCACTGAAAGTGAGAGCAACTCAAAGCTGAAAAAGCAATGTTATAAAGAAGCCAATTTATTTAAGTGAAGCAAGACAATGCACGTACGAGAGATAGAGAAAATATTTTAAAATCATTTAAAAATCCATGCAGTGGAAGAGAGTTTCTTAATTAGAAGTTTTGATTCAGCTCTTACCTGGCGGAACACAATACCAGTATCAGTGCAGTATCTCTGGGTTTCTTCTCCACCCTGCAGCAGGACAATTGAATTCTTCTGGACATCCTTATTCTGTCTCAGGCGTTCACACAGTCGTCTTCTGTTCAAGGCAAAGAGTGCCACAGGCACTTTCAAAGTCTCATTCCCCAGCCAAAAGGAGGGTCTAGAAGAGATTTTTTTTCAATTGACAATTACTGGCAAAGACAGTGGTTAGCACAATTTAGATGCACAGTGTTCATTAGTTTAATTCAACTGTACTAACAAAAGGCTCATCACTCCTGGGGAAGAGATGTTGTACACACACATGGCTCTCAAGAGACCATCAAGCATTGCTCACACAAGCACCAAAGGAAAAAGGTGGAAACAGCAGACAAGGCTGGCTGCAGCTACAGCCCACAGCACATCCCTCACCACATCCCTTTGGGTTGTGCAACACAAAGTGACTACAGCCCGTGTCACCTGAGGAGAGGCAAAGCAGGAGGGAAGAAAATTAGTTCTGAGGTGCTGAAAACAGAAGTGGAAGTTTACAGTAAGTCTAGAAAACTTCATCAAGTCCTTCTGGGAAACAGGGAGCAAAGATGATGGACAGCAGGCACAGGACAACAGCATTTCCCATACAGAGGATGTGCAAATCTCTTTTCTATGGGTGTATGTTTGCTCTTGAACACTCACAAGCACTCGCAGCCAGTGACTGAACTCAAACACGTGGCCACAGGAGCATGGACTGGGCACCAGGGCTTGTCCCTGAGGCCGCACAAATGTGCTGAGACAGCCCAGAAAACTTCTGAAAGATTGTACTCAACAGAGCTGCAACTGCGAGGATACAGTTTAAAAGCAGAGAGCTCGCTGTTACTAAGCAATTTTAGATGTTGAAAGAACCTCCAGAATATGTGGCTGATTCATTCATTTGTTTCAGCTCCATAAGCACAAGTTTAGGAGATTTACCAGCAGAAACACTATAGCTTTTCTAGGATATGGAGCAGAGGGAGGAGTTTAACCAGGTGATATGAGAATAATGTAAAAGCAGTTTGTTTTGGGGGTGGTTTTTTTAACTTAAATATGCTTAAATAGCAAAGCTGTGCTTTGGAGCTTCAGTATTAGAGATGATCAATAAAATTTATCCATAAAACCCTATTATTTAAGTCCAATTTATCCCCCCACCTCAGCTTCTCCAAGACTGACTGGATGGTCACTTTCTATCAGCTATGCTTCACAGGAGATGCCAGAAAGGTGCAGTTACCTTGTTACTATGTTAAGATGACAA
Source organism: Passer domesticus (assembly GCF_036417665.1). NCBI lineage: Eukaryota > Metazoa > Chordata > Aves > Passeriformes > Passeridae > Passer > Passer domesticus. The sequence continues at coordinate 18,306,399 of NC_087485.1, forward strand.
GAAATTAACCAACCACCAAAGTACTTAACCTCAGAGGAGCAAAGCTCCACATCTTAATTATTATATAGCTTTCACAGGCAATCTGAAAGGTAACCTTTGATTTATAGCTGCATAACCTCCTAAAAGACTCTATCAACCTCAGAAATGTAAACCCTGTAATTTCCTACTGCAGCCACAGCATAAAAGACCTAATAAAATACTTTATTTTACTTGCTTATAACCACTTGATGTAACAGCATAAGTAATTTTAGAAGGTAAAGGACTGCTCTTGCTAATCCAATTTTCAAACTATCTACTTATGAGTTCAGCTGATGGTGCACAAAACCTAAATGTGTTTATTTTTATTCCTTCCAACACACACCTAACAACCCCTCACCAAGGCAGGTAACCATCACAAGGGCTGCAGCACATCAGCACAGCCTGGAAGCACAGCACAAGCTTGTGTTTTGGGGTACCCATGCCTGTAGGAAGAAGGAAGCAAGTTCATCCAATCCTAGCAAAAGCTACTGAAAGTTTAGTCAGATAGTGAACCTCAAACTATAAACAGGCAAGGCTTTCCAGGCACAAAGCTGTGGCTCAGTAATTCAGCATTGCTCAGGAGGCTGAAAATGCTGTTCCCCAAGCACGATCATCCCTTGGAGTAAGTACATGCAACAGCCTGGAAATCACATGCTCACCTTGTGGGGCATTAATGAAAGGCAGGAGAGAAAATCATCACATACCCTTATGTCACATGTTTCTCTCAGATCTTTCTATCTGCTGATTAAAAAAAAAAAAAAAACAAAAAAAAACTAACAGGCAGAGGTTGTAGCACAGCCTGTCTCATGTTTTGCTTCAAAGGAAGGAAAAAAGTCACCTTCATTGCAATTTTACTTGCTTCACAAGTTTGGGGATCTTAATTTAAAGATTTAAAAAAAAAAAAAGAAAGAAAGAAAGAAGAGAGAACTCTGACCTTTCTCCTCCAGGCCTATTCCTACACCCTGGAGTTCAAAGGAAGCTGCTACAAAGGCACATTTTTATTTCCCTTAAGTCTAAAATTAATGCTTTTATTACACTTAAAACCTTTGACAATCCAAACGACACTTAAGGTGAAATAATGACATCAGGCAGCAACTCATACCAGTGGTTTTAATAAGCCACTAAAGTGTGCCTTTTACTGGGACCTTAATGCTGAAGCTAAACTGCATTCTAATGCAAAATTACAGTTCTTGTGCACATTTTCTCTAAGTGAAAGCGTGTTCTTCCCTGGACATAAGAGATCCCACTTTCCCTGTCTGAATGTGATGCCACAGCATTAACCCAGAGCAGAGCAAGGCCTCTGCAGCTGTTTTAGAGTGGCACAGCTTCTCCAGGGGCACAGCCTTGGTCTCTGCTTTAAGGCTGCTGTAGAAATCCCAAGAGCTGAGCATGCTGGACCTGCAGCAAGGGCTGCAGGCCCTGAGGGCTGGGCTGAGTGTTGCTGCAAATCCTGCTCTGTTCCCAGGCACCTGCTTAGCACTCACGTTAATTCACACCTCAGATGGAGTGAGCTTGCCAGGAAATACACCGACTTTCACAACTGGAATTCTGCACAGAAAACAGCTAGGTTTTAGAAAGAATATTCAGCTTAGAGCAGTTTGCTTCCTCCACAGCTCTGGTTCTCTTTTGTCTCCTGCAAGCACCCAGATACCAAACTGATGGCACGCCCTGGATGGACTGACAACATGGCAGAACAACAGGATCTCTGCTGCTTGGCCTGCAGAGATCCACTCACCTGGCACACACAAGCCATGCACAAACTTTCCACAGCTAACACAGAGCTCTTTTCACACTCAATACTGACAGGGGCATTTAAATCTTACAAAAAGGTGTATGGCTGTACACCCAGCTTTCCACAGCAAATAAAAATTGGGAAATGGAACTCTCATAATACTGAAGATCACAAGAAAAAACTGTCTCACATAGGACTGGCTGTTCAATGACTTGTAGTAAATTGAGTGGGTACACATATGTAACTGCCTCATGTGTATCAACCCTACAAATGCACATGCAATTACAGTGTAAGCAGTGTAAAACTATGGTCTTTGCCTTGGGAAAAAAAAAAAAACTGCCACAGAATTCTCTCTAGGGAAGAAACTACAAGCTTTTCATTTTGATTCATGATCTCTAATCACAGTTATATCTCACAAGACACACAAATCACAGGATCGTAGAATGGGTTGGGTTGGAACAGATCTCAAAGATCATCTTGTCCCATGTACTTGTCATGGGCAAGGACACCTCCCCCTAGACCAGGCTGCTCAAGGCTTTGCACATCCTGCCTTTGAACACTGCCAGTGCTGGGGCATCCACAACTCCTTGGGCAGCCTGTTCCAGTGTCTTACCACTCCTACAGTTAAGAATTTCTTCCTAATGCCCAGCCTAAACTTCCTCTCTTTCCATTTCTATCCATTCCTCCTTGCCTGCCACTGCAGCTGCTGATGAACAGTCCCTCTCCAGCCTCCCTGTAGCCCCCTCAGATACTGGGAGGTGCTGTGAGTCTCCACATACCCTTTTTTTCTCCAGAACAGCCCAAATTTCCTCAGCTTGCCTTCTTATGAGAGATACTTCAGTCCTGTGATCAACTCTGTGGCCTCCTCTGTACTTGCTTCAGCAGTTATCAGAATTTAATCAATACAACACTTTGGCTGGTCCTTCAAGGTTGGCTTCTTTGATTAGCACAAGGACTCCGGCAAGCCCAGCCACAAACTCAACCCAAAACTCTCATGTGAAGTTACACATTTGATAAAGAAGGGCATTTGATGCAAGCACTGCTTTGTGGTGCATGCCTCTTTGAAGCTATGCAAGCTTCTGCAAATAAACCTGAGCTGCTGTCAAAAGTGGACACTTGCAAGAACAAAAGGGGGCGAGAGAAGCTCAGCTCCCTTGTTTTCTCCAGTCTGGTACAGCATTCAACCACTGCTCAGCCTGGTAAAGGCCTCCCACAGTAGCTGACAGTTTCCTGCTGGCTGTCACATACAATTTTTATGATCACTTAGGACCAAGCTCACAGACGAGCTCTTTTATTTTATTATACTGCAAGTGAAATATAGCTAGGAACATTAAACTACATCTGTTTCTTTAAAGGACATTTTTTTCTTTGCCTGGAGCTCCTGACTTCAATGCTTATTTCAGAAGTTTTATATTTTAAAGAGCGTACATTCTGGTACTATATGATTCATCTAACATTTTGGATCTGTTGTAAAGCAACCACCAGAACACACTGGTAACTAAAACTCCTATTTTATTTCTGGTTTTCCTACCATTTTTCAGTTAACCTTCTGTACTTCTGGGGTTTTTTGAGCAGAAAATTAATGGACTGCCATTTCTGTTCTATCGAGATCCCACAGAGAGGATCCAGATTTCAATGAAGATGAGAAACTACTTTTCAGTAAATTACTACTTGTTCGTTGACCAGGCCTTATTTATTTGTTTGTTTTGAGCAACAGATTCATCAACATCAGCCTGAAGCGTAAACACTTTCCAATGCTGTCTCCACATCCCATACGTGAAGCTCAAGAGGCCTAGCACAAGGAAACAGGCAATACAAGCAGAGAGGAATAGCAACGACGGCTGTTCAAGGTATAAAATGGGTATTTTCTTCGCGGCCAGCTCAGGGTTTCTTGTGAAGGTGACAGCCCGCAGTCCCGGCGCGCTCCAGCCGCGGTGCCCGGGGCCGGGCCGGGGCCGAGGGGACCCGCGGGGCAGGACCTGCCCAAGCCCCAGCTGGCCCCTGCTCGGCAACTTCGGGAACTTCCCTCTTCGTCTCGTTGTGATGGAGCCTTCTTACAGCACCAAGAAATGGCTGAATTTTGCTATAAAATGTGGGGAAACCCTTGTGCCGTGTAATCTAAGCATCACTTCCAAACCTGCGACAACTTCAGGGATAACGCATGGCTGGGGACGAGGCACTGCGAGCCAACCCGCCCGTGGGACCCTTGGCAGCTCTCCCACCGCCCCGCGCAAAACCCGAAATCCTTTCCAGAACCCCGGCTCCGGAGCACGCAGCCCGGCGCCAGCCTATGGCCAGCCTATGCCCTGCCTGCCCGGCCCCGCCGCCGGCGCACCGGGCCCCCCGCGAGCCCCCACCGGCCTGCCGTGGCCCTCGCAGGGAGCGGGGTGCCGGCGGTCCCGGGGCCGGGCGGTCCGGGCTCCCGCTGCCGTGCGGAGCGCACTCACCCCGCCGCCGCAGCCATGTTCGCTCGCCGGCCCTGCGCGGTCACGTGGCGGCGGCGCCGCAGCGCGGGCGGGCGGAGCGGCCCCGCTCCCCTCACGGCCCCACTCCCCTCAGAGCCCCGCTCCCCTCACGGCCCCGCTGCCGCCCTGCCCTCACGGCAGCCCCGCGTTCCCCTCACGGCCCCGCTCCCTTCACGGCCCCGCTGCCGCCCTGCCCTCACGGCAGCTGTTATGAATAGAAAGTTATCTTTTTTTTTAGGTTGCGGAGTTAAAAACAAGTCAGACCAGTTGCTGTAAGTTAGTTTCACTGCCAAAGAAAAGTTCTTCAGTTACCTGTTAATGGCTGGTGATCAACCATTGTCCCCCTGATGCTGGCCGCTTGCCAGGGAGGGACACGGTATCCTCCCAAGTACCAGGAGGATAGGAGTGACATCAGAGCCAGTATGCAGATGAGAAATGCATTGCGCCCCGAATTTTTACAGTTTTCCCAGGAAAACCCCTAAAATTATGAGCCAACAAGTGACCTAAGTGACCTCTAAGGATGGGAGCGTAGTCCCGTACCTGCTTGGATCCTTTTTGCTTCTCACCCTAACCTCAAAAGATGTTGATTAAAGAGACGCCCTGAGGTGTTAGACCAAAAAAAACCAGGAATCTGCTACTCTCCCGTGAGGACAGAATCCTCAGCTCTGCCTGCAGACCAGCAGACAAAGCTGCATCATCCTCCTCCTCCGTGCCACTCCTGGGAGCAGCGGCGGCGTGGGTGCGACCCATCGATTTCTCCCCACCTGAGCTGATTCTTCTTAATAAAGGCATTAAAAAGGAGAAATTTATTTATTTCAGCAGCCCCGCGCTCCCCTCACGGCCCTGCTGCTGTCCTGCCTTCACGGCAGCCCCGCCACAGGCTGGGCTGGCACCGCACCAGGACCCCCGACCCCAGGGTGTCGTCCTGAGGGACCATCTCCGGCCCTCTCGGCGCGTGCTGGCTTCTAAGGAGCAATCCAGGCCTCGAAGCCAATATGACATAATACAAATACAGCCTCTAACAGGGATTGCTTCCCTACCGCTGACCTCTCCTCAATTAATGGTTGCTCGGAAATCCACTTCATGTGCAGTTCTACTGTAATCCCTAAAAGAGCTGTTTTCCACCTGCATTTTGAAGTGATGAAGGTGTTTAACAGTAGTCTTGGGCCATCGCCAGCCTTTAGGCTTGCTCCACTCTGCTGTTTTTTTCTATTCACACAGATTTTGTCAGAACCCAAAATTACTTGTTCTTGCCTCAAAATTACTTGCTCTCGTTTCAAGATTACAAGATACCTGAAGAAACTATCATAGTCCAGGGTTCACATGTCAAGTGACTTGCTGCAGTTGCAAAAGCAAATAGTCAGAAGGATGAAGCACAGATAAAAATGAGAGATTGGAGCTGTGCTTGGTGACCTGGACCCAGGGGCTGCTGCTGTGTGCAGAGATAGATGCAGCTCTGGGCCAGCAGGAACTCTCCCTCCCTGGAAACAAAGTGAGTCCTTGCTCTAGGGCTGCTCAGTAATGCCACTGCTCTGCTGGTCTGGCACTGGTCTCCAAATGAAGTACTGTGATACCTGAAATATTTGGCTGTTTCCACCACAAACGCTCAGGAAAGAGAAGAATGCAGGACAGTGCAAAGGCAGAGTATGATCATAGAATACATGGAGCTTAAAGTTCATGTATGTTATGAGAAATCAGTGCACTGTTACTAAGACACATGCACAATTATGCCCCTTTTTCTCATTTGGTCATATCGTCCTCTAGAAGTTGTGAGAAAACTGCAGCTACTCATGCACAGCTGGCTCTGGAGTGGTGTGTGAGAGCTGCAGGGCAGTGACAGGCAAAGACTGATTTCAGGAAGTCTGGATAGGTGCATGTAAATTGATAAAACTAGAAAAGTCAAGCAGTCATTCTCTAGCTCTTTATGTTTTTATGTCCAAGAGTCAGACACCTTTAGTACAAAATATATAATGAATTTTTTTTTTTCATGAACTGCACATTTGACAAGAAACAGTACTTAATTTGGGGTCCAGGTTCATAGATAAAGCCCCATTTTAAAAATAATTGATAAGTTGTTGAATTTCAAGAAACTTCCCTCAGTTTTTGCAGACTGGGAAAAAAAAAAAAAGTGAACTGTAGTGAAACATTTTACTGCTTTCAGTCCCCTAGAGGGGCTTCCTTCTGCTTAAGTTCCAGCAGAACCACTGGGAGGAGGCTGGGAAGCTCATTTTGCTTTTCCTTCTCCTCTCAGGACTAGAGAGAAAAGCCTTCAAGGCACTCTTCAAATACTGTTGTTACTGGCTTTGGGCCAGTAACTCCCCTGCTCCCCTTTGCCTACCCCTACACTTGGCCTCTGTAGAGTAAAGGTCTCCTGCATTGTAGTAAAATGGGTTTTCTGGGTCTCTGTCCTGTTTATTTTAATTTCCTTCCTGGTCATTTTATCTGCCTTCCGAAAACAATCACCACTTCTAGAAGTTACCTGCAGTATATTGAATCTCAGCAGGAAATAAGACTACATTCATTAGGGGGGAAAAATATCCTGTTCTTCTGTCTCAGGTTTTGATAGAATGAAACTACGACACTGTGCACAACTTAAACTCATGTGCAAGGTGGCTGTACTTGGAATGCCAGCCACAGGAATGGCACTGACTGCCACACTGGGAGCAAGCCCAGCTTTATTGCACACATAGACAATTCTGATTCTCTCCATGCTGCAATTGACTGCAACTGAGATGAGTAAACATTAATATCTGAGAGGCTGGCTTTAGAACACTTCCCTCTACACCAAGGTTTGACTGACCATTGCTGCCACTTATCTCCCAGCAGGACTCTCTCCATGAGCAAGAACATCCTCTCTCATGCTGAAGGCCTGATCTTGCAGTTCAGGGAGCTTCAGGATTCCCACTGTAGCAGTTTGGATGTACAAGAGATGCAGACTGCAACATGTGATGGGATTCTGCACTAGCCCCCTCTATCTCAACTGCTCATACTGCTGCCCAGGCAGGATCTTAGAGTTCAGCACCAGCAGTGCTGATTGCTTCTATTATCTCAGCTGAAAAGAAATAATGTTAATAGACTGTTAATAGACTTCCTTTTATTACATGAAAATTACACAACCGTTGTGAATACAGGTCAAGGCATTTCTGCCTGGTTTCAGAGTGCAATAGATGAAAGTCCAAAGTTAGCAAGGACAGATGCAGTCCAAATATGTACCAGTGGAAAAGGAAGGATGCTGCAGCTGTAGTCACAGCATGTGCTTGGGGAGCATCAATTCTCCTTCTGCCCTCCAGCCTAGAGTGGTGTCAAATACTGGAGCTAAATACTCTGACTGCTGCAGTGCCTGAACTTCTCTTGTGCTTTGGGAAAATGCAGTTGTTGAGAGACCAGATCATCTGGGACTGCTGTGAAGGGTCACAGAGCCACACTGAGAACCTGGTACCACAGGAGGAAGTCTCGAGCTGCCAGAACCTTGACATGAAATGGCGAACAGGGTCTCAGGCTCAGTGACTAAGGTGACCCTCCCTAGTAAATCCTCACTTGATATATGATTTCAGTACAAGTTTCAACTGATTTTCTAAATATCCAGAAAGCTTCCATATCATACATGCCACCACAAAAACAGAAATGGGAAATGCTGATTTATCAGCACAGGAATTCTTCTAAGTTCAGCTTGATCTGTTTTTCTGCTGATTATTCCTCCAAAAATTTGGAAGGTAGAACATTGCTGGCTGAAACACTCTGTGCCCCTCTTCACTTGGATGGGGGAGCCCTGGCTAGGCAAAGAGCAACAGATAGATTTTGTATGTATTTGAGTCAAAGTCTTTCATACGCTGTAGGATCAGCTGTTAGTCCAAAGTAATTATACAGACTGCTATGCTAAAATATGTTAATGCTGTGGGGGTTTTTAATAGAATCATTCTACAGGGACCCCTACTGCCTTTGTTTGATATAATGGCCATAAGTCTTTAATGTGGAATTAAGATTACAAGGTCCCTTCAAAGCAACAGATTGAACAAAAGCATCTGCCTTTGGCATTTTCATCATGAAACGATTTTTAGTAAACTTTCCCTCAAGCACTAAATGTATACTGCTGTATTGATCTTTTGGATCTTGAAATGAAAATGTGATTTTCCAAAAGCTTTCTTGAACTAAATTGTTATAAAGACAAGAAAGGTAAAGCATTACATTACCTCATTACTCTCACCATTGACTTTCAGTTGAGTAAGAAAATCTAGTATATTCAAAATGTGCCCATAAAGGATCACAGCCTAAGGTACCTTCTCCATCTATTCTTTGATCTTCACAAAAAATGTATGATTTTTTTTTTCTGGTTCATTAGTATAGACTGTAATTGTTTCATTTAAATCAATCTGTCCACCAGCATTTATAAGTTGCTGCCACAGAAACTCCTATCTCATCAAAATGTATTAAAATAGCACTATCAAAACTGCTTCAAAGGCTTCCTTTTCTAGAGGTTTGGGTTGTCAGGTATTTTTAAGAATTAGTGGCAAATATGATGTTCTCTGTAATGCTTCTGTAATTTCTTTGGAAGCTTGAAAGAATCAATTCTTGTATATTGCAACATATTGCTTTGCTTCATAAAAAGGAGATTTCTCAATGATTTTCTCAGTCTGTTTGCTCATATATTATGTTTTTTGCTAACCCACAGGCCAGCAAGGCACAGTTTCTGTCTGTCTGTGTGTCCCTTGCCTAGTGCCCAGCACCATGGCTCCTTTCTGGTTTTTAAAGAGTTGGGTGTACTTGTACTGCATTAAAAATGTGACACGAGTGCAGTTCAGTCATGGCTAATTGCCAGGTATAAGAGATAAGCCACTAACCTGTATGTCCTTTTTGTAACTGATACTAGTTAGCATGATAAAACAGTTTTGTTTATTCTAAGTAAGTTTAACAAACATCCTGGAGTGAAATTTTGCAACAGTGGTTTGGGACATGAATGTAGTCCGTATCACTGAAGCCATTACCCCATCATCATCACCAAAGTTACAGCAGACACCACACCTGAGCACAAAATTCCTCCACGTTACTCATGATCTATTTCTGCAGCATTTCTCACTTTCAAAAGCACAGCCTCTTTCTACAATGAGGAGTGGCTCCCTAGCTGTATTTTGAAGGACACAGCCAAAGGGACTTTGCACCACCTTCTACAGCAGAAGCATGGGAAGAGGCTGGTGAAGCTTCTGCACTGTGTTACAGAGAATTTGTCTGGCCTGCACATATGAACATGTGTCATTTGTACAATGGGAAAGCACCACTTCTCTTGCAAGTTCCCTGTGGTACCTTCAACTTACCTGAACCCTTGCAATATATTGTACTGTTTTAATACAGAACATGTTTACAAAGCTTATATTTTCTTTCATTAGTGTCTGTATAATATACTCTCCACCCAGTGCATAACAAATCCCCAAACAAGCTTATAAGATGCATATGTAAATATATTCTCAAAAGATTAATGCCTTCAGGTTTTTGCAGATTAAGATCCATATCTTCACACCAATTTAAAGTCAGATTTCTCACTTTTGTGGTAGGCAAATCCTCTTTAATTATTGTTTATCTGGAATGTATTTTCCATGCTGAAATCTTACAATAAAATTGTAAGCCACTGGTTTAGCAAGGTCTATATTTTGTTGATGATGAAGAAATTGCTCTTTCTTACACAGACACATTAGAATTGTCTGAAATGAGTTCTTTCAGGCTTTGCCTGGGCAGCATTTCTTTTTCTGCTTGAAACGCTCCTACCCTCCTCGCTAGGAAAGGAAGGCATGCTTATGGTGCTGCCCTCTAATGCCAGGAACCACTGCTCCTGTAGCTTTTCCTTTCTCGAGCTGCTCTGCGGAGTGGCAACAGTCTAGCAGTGACAGCAAGGTTGCCATGGAGCCACGTCTGCCACCCGTGAACTCAGCCCTTCCCGGCCAAAAGTCATCAGTGCCGCTGCCCCAAAGCACCTCCCAGCGCTGGCCCCCGGTGCCAACTGCAGATGATGAGATAAATTACTTCCTTTTCCTGCAAACCACTCATCTAATCTTCTCTGCATCTGACTGGAAATTTAACCCAGCTGGCTCTTGCCTTCAATTTAAACCTAAAAACCCCAAGTGATAAGAAACTGGCCATCAGATTATCTAATCACAGTCTGTGTCCTGGGACTTCAGCACTTTTTCAGTTTGGTCAGACCACGTACACTACCCAGTGTCCAAAGGCCCCTCTCATGAGCCAGCTTTAACCTGGGAGCTTAGGAAGGACCAGGGGGACTGTGCAATAACATTTGCACAGAGGACAGAGAGGATAAAAAACTAGAGCTTGTGAATCAGAGAGTTCAATTATCTTTTGAACTGTAAAAAATGCCTGTTTTATACAACCACTCTCTCCCCTAAAGGCATTACGCAGCCTCTCTCCAGGCAGTGGAAACTGTGCCAAAAACACAAAGTTCACCAAGGATGTTATCCGCCTCTTTGCCTTTTAATGAGTCAACTGACTAACATTTCTTTTAAAAACAGGTCATATTTCCAGGCATTTTTCAAAGACTACCAGTTTGATGAGAGTGTGACTCAGTTTACTGCAGAGACAGCCCTTATTTGCTGAGAGTTTCTCCAGGGGTACAAGCTGGCACCTCACTGGGCACAGCTATTTACAAGGTGACTTGGATGCATGCATGAAAATTAGGCTCAATGAGAGTCAACTTGGGCAACAAAAATAATAGCTACAGTTACCATCTTCTGCTGAGCCTCTAAATTCAAATCTCATTGTCTTTCATTTTGCAGCCATGAATAGAGAGGTGATTTCTAAGAAATTATTTGCCGTCTCAAAAAAACTTTTTGCTGAGCTACCCTTTGGTTCTGTACAAGTTTAAGCTTTTGTGAGGACAGCTTCTCTTGGTTCCTGTCAGCACTAGCAGTGTTAATGCCATTTGGGCAAAGGAGATTCAGAAGGGAAGCTCAAAGAATGTGTGTGGTTTAACTCTGTGTGTGTGGTATTTCCAAGCATCCTGTGTTTCAGGTGGCATCTGTCTGCATCCTTGGGAATAAAAAGGCTTATACCATTTCATTGATGTGGTGGTACAGCTGTGCCATTTTTTCTGCTTCAAGCCCTGTCAGGCATTTTTGTATGCAAGGGCCCTGTCTGAACTGTTGCCTGGTGTCCTTGCTTTGTAGGCTGGCAGGAGAGGTGTTGGGGTTTTTTGGTTTTGTTTTGTTTTCATTTTCAAAAAAAGTGGTAACCTTTTTGCATCTGTTACTGTTGACAGCAATAACTTCTCTAGTCCAGGCTGATGCTATATGATGGCCAGGGAAAAAGGATTCAGCTTCAGAAAATTGCTTGGGTTCTCACTGAGTCCAGGAACTGGGCAGATGCCAAGCAGCAATAAAGTGCAGGCTTCACCCTGGGATGCTGCTGTGGCAGGCAGCCTGCTCCCCTCCAGCCCCAGCTTCTTCTCAGTGATAACTGTCAGGGGTTTGTGCTGAGTATCAGGAGGGTCTAAAGCAGGTATAAACCAGAACAGTTCCAATATTAAACTTGGCCTAACAGTGCTCATTTAGGACATGGCTTTGTGCATTTACTTCCTGCTGATTGCACTTTTACCTGTGCAGCATCCCTTTGGTGATACCACCCTTGTTCTTGTATGAGTAAGGCCAGAAAAGGAAAAAAGTTACTTTCCCAAGACTGTAAAGAGGTAATTTTCACTTGTTTCCAAAGATATAAAAAACAGAGACGGTGAAACCTCTTCAGGCTCAGGCTTCTTTCTGAAAGCACACCTTGGGGCACCATCCACCAGCTCATCACTGCTGCAGGCTGTGCCCATCTCCCTTGCTGGTAAAGCCTTCCCAGTTTGACTTTTCTGCAGTAAGAATGGGAAAAGAAATCACTGAGCCACACTGCAAAGTAGGCCCAGTGACATGCTGACTAATGGTGCTTTGACATCATTCAATAGATTTTATGGAGATTAAGGTCCCATCAGAAATCTGTCAGCAGTAGTTTAGGAAACACTTCCTAAGATTTGCAGAGTTAACAGCTTTGTGGGTGTTTGCTGTTTGGCTGTCTACCTAAACAAACAGCTGGTGCAGCTGGAATCAAGTCAGCAAAGTTGTTACTGATTTAGATTCTTCAGCATGTCTCTGCTCCAGGCACAGAAATGACTGTGCTGGAGCATACTGGTACCCCAGCTATTTTTAAAACACCTAGCTTGGTACTGAAGGAAATCAGTTGCAGTAGCACAGAGTTCATCATAGATTCATTTACCCAGCTTTTTGGCTCAAATATTAGTGCCAGCAGGATTAACTAAACCCTTTTAAAATGAGAGAAAGGAGATAAAAGGACTTGATTCAGCAACAGTCTTATTCAAAGAGAAAACTCACAGTTGCTCACACCAGGAGCTATGACAGGCTACACTGATGAAGGCAAGAAGACAAAAACATGAATTTGCTGTAGTGGACAATGAGGCGGGGGACAGGGGGACAGGGAGCCAGTAGATACAGAGCCTGCTGTGGAGAAGGGTCTGGCCTCCACTGTGAATCCTCTGTGTCACTGCAAATGGAAAATGCCATATGGAAATGAAAGAGACTCCTATTAATAAAGAGTCATTGGGGTAATGTGCACTAGAAGAGGAGAGATTGTGTCTAGACTTATCTGCAAGGAGCTTTATGTGCTGCAAGTGCTCTGATTTACTGTTTCTGGAAGACTTTTCTAACTCCACTGTCAAAGTTCAGGGGCCTTTGGTACATTCCCAGGACTAGCTGGCAGAACCACCCTTTTGTAATAATTTCTTTGTGACAGTGACTTGTTTTATGCATGTGACTCTTGCTTGTTAGAAGCTGGTCAGACAGGCAGGAAGTAGCCCAAGGCAGTCAAATGTGTGGCAACTTCTGGCCAAGAGGAAGGACATAGCCCCAGTCACCCAATAACCTATTGACTTACCCCTAACCTGAGATTTATGCCCCTTGCTAGCTTGAGCAACAGTGAGAATAAAAACTGCAATAAACAAAAATGTAAATTTAAAATGGAAATACGCAGTAAACTTCAGGAGCCCCACTATTTGCTGGGATTGCAATCTGTCAGAACGGGACTTGCTGGAAAAGTGGTTTCTTGTAAAAAACTCCCTTCTTGTTCAGAACATTAAGGGCCCTGGCTAAGGCACAGACTGGGGCTAAGTCCTCACAAAACTGAAAGTGAAGACTAAAGAGCTGCACATTAAGAAGCCTCCTAAAGCTATGCCAGCCAAGTCCAAAGGGGATGACAGTAGAAAATGTACCCAACTATTAAATGGAGAGAAGCACAGCCCCTAGAGTGCACCAGAGCAAGAGAGAGCAATGTCATTGCTGCAGCACAGCACAAGCCTTGCAGGCTCTAATGAGACAGGCTGACTAACAGGGAAAGGATATGGGAGACGTTCAGCAGAGCAGGCCTCAGCCTTGGAGCTGAGCCCAAATCCTGTAGCAGAGAGTAATAATGAGCAAGGCAAGATCAAAGGAGACAGCTCTAACAAAGAGGCAGCAGAGATGGGCAAAGGCACGCGAGCACTTAGCGAGCACTTGGCTCCCAGTCCTTTGCCTCCCGCTTGACCTCCTGTTGTCCCAGCTCTGCCATCATCTCTGCACACCTGAGCCTGGTGAGCAGGGACAGCTGCAGCTGAGCTGCCGTGGGGATGTACAGCCTGCCTGCTTGATACAGCCACAGCCATCATGCATGGGTAATTTTTTATTACCCAGGGGCATTTCTCTTTTACATATCCCTAGCTCAAATTTTACTGAAATCATTTTCTTTTTTATTGGCCTCTTACATTGTTAGAGTGCCCATGATTTCCCCAAGGTTAGGTGATGAATGACAACACATCATACAGAGACAAAATACAGGCATTTGCCAACTATAAAACGGATTTTTTTATTTGATATGTTTCCTTTTCTTGTGCAACAATGGTAAGCAACCTCAATGGGATGAATAGTACAAATAGAAGTTTAACAAGCTCTCTTCTGAATCCAAGATCACACAAAATATAGATTTAGTAAAAATGCTAGATTTCTACTAACATGTCAGAGCTTCAGAAAATAGAGTAACCATTATAAAGACAATATCAAATATAATCAGTTGGGTTCAGTCCTGCAATTACTTGTGCCTGGGCAGACAGCTGAGTCACTGAGAGGTTCTAGTGACCTCAGTAAAATAGTAGGAATGTAGAGACATAACCTTTAATCTCTACACTATCAAATACAGGCTCAACTCCTCATCAGTTTAAGGATCTCCTTTCCTCACGTCCTTTTCCCCAGGCCTCTCCCTCAGACCAGCAGCACAGACACCAAACAGGCAGCAGAGCCCCTTTCCCTCCCACCCTCCCATCTCCTTGTGAGCATTTGAGAGCAGCAATTGCTCCCAGCCAACCCTGTGCTGGAGGCAGCTTTTGTACAGACAGTATTTTCTGTTCAAACAGGCATTTCCAGCTGCTCCTGGGGAAGAGAACATGAATATCATTGCTTTTCTGGCAGAAGCCGTGTGATCCAAGCCAAACCAATCTGACCAATAGGTCTTTCCTTAAAAAGCCAGCAAGAAGTAGCAAGCAAGGTGTGGGTGCCCACGGGCAGGTAGCTGGGGTGACAGGGCTGCCTCACCTGCGGGTGGAAGAGGTTCAGGGATATTATTAATTCAAACTTAAGAACAGATGCTTCCTCTCAAACATATGCACATTACATGGGCAGCAGCAATTTGACCTTAAAAAAATACAAAAAAGAGAAATTTAAATTCAGATTAGAAAAATAAATAAAAGAGAGATGATTTGTACTATTTTATTGTGGTAAATACTTCCAGAAAATCCAGTTATCAAAATCTCCAAGTGATCAATTATCCTTGTTGTTCTGAAGGTGAATATATTGGTGGTAGAATGGTAGGATATGCAAATATCAAGTGCTCCACACACTGCAGAAGTACTTCTAATCAAATACTATTCCCCCACTAATCCACACCTATCCATACCCATCCACACCACACTGAAGGGAGAGCAGGTAGCCACGTTTTTTCAGCCTTCTTCAGTCCTGGCTGCTGAGGGTAATGAGCTGCCACCTGAGTTTTACCCCCCTTCCTGAAGAACAGATCTCAAACTCATTGAGGTTCATTGAAAGACTTCAGCTGATCCAGGGCTTTGGTTGACCCTTCTACCCTAATTTCTTCTACTACTACGATGGGAAAAAATTATTTTCCTTTGTTAAAAAAAAATACCAGAAGAGCTAAAAATCCAACAGAACAGAATTCCAAGGTATCAAACATAACTATCAGGGCTCTAAGTAGAAATACTAAGCAGAAAGCATAAATAACATGTAACCCCAAAAGACCTTAGAAACAAGTTACACACCTGAACTTTTGAACTCAATCTTCCCACTGTACTATCATGTATAAAAATGGTATGATTGATGGGCTTGAAATTCAGATTTCAAATTGTGGAGATGAGATTAAATTAGAGAAAGCATCCAAACTATTTCTAATAGCATGGAGGCATTAGATTGATTATACTCTTGGATTAATAGATGGTAATTGTAGATACACAAAGACTTTTAAGTCTTCAACCAAAGGACTTGCAGAAGAAATCGCTATTATTTGGAAAGGCACTGGAGCAATCTACCTCATAAAAGAGATAAAACTTACAGTGCAATATTGTTAAGGTTTTCAGCCAATGTACATATGAAATGGAAAAATAGACAATCAGATTGCTAAAGGAATAATGGAGAGATAAAGGCAGCGACAGTTTTATTTTGTGAGGCACTGGTTAGATGTCACAGAGACTTCAATCACTGAAATGAAAATATATTTTCACTATACCACTAGCAAGCAGAGAAAGAGTAATATAATTAAGGATGTGCTCAGACACACAGTGTAAAACCTCTGCTATCACTTGGAAAAGTCAACAGTAAAAAAGGCTTTTCCACACAGGGAGTCAAGGCTGAGCTACACAATACTCCAGGTACTGCCAGCACAGCACACCAGCTGAGCAGGGGCAGCTCAGGTGTTTGCCCTGTCTTGAAAATATTCATGGACTCGTTCATTCAAGGGTTCCTGCAGGCCTCGAGCTCCTCGTGATGACTGTGTGTACCAGGTGACCACAAAGTGCACAGCAGATGACACAAATCTGTGCAAGTCTTCTGCTGTGTTTTCTAGACAAGTTGAAAATGGGAATCCCCAGTGTTTCAGCATTCGGTGGCAAGTGAAAAGGATACAACTGCAATAGCTATAAAATCTCATGATTGATCTAATGTTTCTGTGCTTAAAGTAGGCTTTTATATCCAAAGTTCTGCCAATCATATGGAAATTGCTGACAAAACAATGAAAATCAAAACTAAGGGTTTAGAAATGCAGTTTTTCTTAAGTGATCATAATATTGATAAACAGACAGGCTGAGTGCTATGAATGCACAAGCCTGCCCATACCAGGTGCAAGATTTCTGCTTTTGCCTACTCATACATAACCATGGCTGACTCTCACCTGTGTTCCTTTGATTCGAACTATTTATTTGGGATTTTTTTAAGTCTTCATGAAGGTAGCATATATTCAATAAAGAAGTGAGATTATCACAGTATTTGCAACAGCTACTACCTTTTGTAGTCCTGGAACAATCAATATTGGTCGTAGTATTATCCAGCATTACTGCAACTGAGCAGTGCTGTGAAAGCTTAAGGAAAGACAGTGTTGGATCAGCCCTTAGGGCCAACAAGAAACAGATGCCACTCACCAGAATTTGTTTAATTTACAAAATAAAGTCCTTTTGTTCACATGCAGCAATGGTTAAGAAGTATTAAATCTTGATCTATTTGTCACAAAAATGCTGTGTGATTTCCAAACCTCCCTCCTACCCTTGGCATTTGCAAAAAAGGAAAGCTTCTTGCTATTCATATCATATATATCATCATATATCCTGACAAACTGGTGGCGCAGCAGTGCAGTAGCCAAGGGCTTGTGTAGCAGTAGGAGCAGCTTCTTTCACACATGAGAGCTTTGGGGGATTAGATTGAAGCACAACACTTATTTGTTCACTTGTGGACAAACAAGGAACCTACTGAGAGAAAGCTAACTGGAGAGTAGCAGCTCAAACTATGATCCTAATCTTCAAATCCTTTTTGGGGTGAAGAAGTCCCTTGCCTTCTAACCATCACCAGTTCATAAAAAGAAAATTTGAATGGATCTATTGTGTGACAACTCATGGCAGCAGGGGAGATGTGTGCAATCCTGGCCTTCTCTCTCTGCCTTGCTTATCTCTGTAGTAAGAATCCAGGCCCTGTGTTGAGACAACCTGCCTGAAAATCCTGCTCATCCCTCCTGAAACCAGTCCATTCTGCTACAAATATTTTAGCAGCACCTCAGGTGGAAGTGAATTCTCATGTAGTTTTCTAAGCCCTGAGACACCCTGTGGAAGGGCTCCAGCCTCAGGAGTTCACTGGGAGAACCTCTCCAGTGTCAGTGTGCTGAGACTGCCGGATCACACTGTGACACCAGGGGAGTGGCAGCAGGGTGTGCATTGCTGTCTGTGTGCAGGGCCCAGTGGCTGAGGCTCCGTGGGGCCCTTGCCAGAAGGGAGCTGAACCCTCCCCACCAGGGGCTGGGAGTTGTCAGCCACACCTGCCAGAACAGCAGGAGACTCCTGGGACACTCCTGACTTGCCCAGTGCCAAGGGATGATTCCCATGACAGACTGCTCAGAACTATGAAAAGAGCAATCAGAAGACCTCCTGCTTCAAATGAACCATCTTAATTCACTCCAAGACCTGAAAACACTTTTGAGACAGAGTTCAAAGGAATAGAGCTTGTTTTTACAAAACCTGCCAGTTTTTAGTCCTATTAGATTTGCCACCAAGTCTCATAATAAAACAAACCTCCAAAAACCCCCAAGGAAACTAAAATCTTAGATGATTGAAACTGATATTTGTTTTCCTGATGAGTTTCTGTTTAAATTCAGACTTAATAGAATTTACTCCCATAAAACAAACTCAGTCTGGAAAACAGGGAGCCTCTTCATCCTGCTTTATTGTTTAAACTAGACCTTCTGGAGACAGTTCTTCCTCTGCAAGAAAAACCTTGTTAAAGGTGACAAATAAGACTGAGATCAATGTTTTATTAAGGACAGGCTCTTGCTACAACCTACACTGATTATTTTAAATCATGTCATTGTGTCTAAATTACAATTTTCATTTGAATAGGATTTGAATAAAGATGGGATTTATTCTCAAAGTCTGGAATTCCTATCGGAGTACCAAAAATACAGCAGGTGATATCAAAAAAGTATGAATTCTTACACTGAAGCTATTATTCTGACCAGAGCTCACATGTGCAGCACAGTACCTATACTTGTAGCTATCTTTATTTCCATTTAGTTATGTTCCATAGAAAAAGCCGATTTGTGATTCCAGCCATTGCAGTAGCATTGAAGAACTTTTAAAACAGGAGCAGATAGAAAGGATTTAATTAATCTTATCTCGTCACATTTGCACATTGCTCTCTTGAGAAAACCAAACTTCTGCACATACAGTTGTTTGCAAGCTAATGCTTTAGATAGATTTCTGAGTAGAAGTTAAATTGCTTGCACATTTACAGTAAATTGATAGCTAAACCTGAGTCGGGCTGTCCCTGAACAAAGCAGAAATAATAGCAGCTCTTAGGTTCTGTGCTCTTAATGCCCTGTCAGAGGGCAAGTGGCTGCAGGGATCTGCTCTGAAGGAGCCACTTCAGGTAACATTGTCCTCAAAAGGTGCATGCATGTCAGAGTGCAAAACCAGCAGATATTTACACTTTTGCTTAATCATAAAATGCATCTAGATCACATGAAAACTACTAAGTGTCGCTCACTGTCCATACCATCCCCAGTATGCAGCCTCTGCTCCAACCTGCCTGACCAGCCTGGGATGGCTGAAGGAGATGTGCACACAGAGCAGCTCACCCTTGGGCCTGGGAGATGGGCAGAAAACTGGGCTCTGCAAACAGCTCATCCTCCGTGGGGACAGAACACTTCATGCTGTGCTGTGCTGCTGCAGAGGCACCAAAACAATGGGAAAGGCACAGATGGGGGAGACACAAGGATTTGGGGGTGGCTGCTTTGGAGGGAAACAGGGGTGCTTGCATGGGGTATGCAGGGCCGTGAATCCTTCCTTGGCTGCAGCAGGACACTGATGGAGCTGGTGACCAACACAGAGTGTCTCCTGGCTGAGCTCCTCCTTCCACCAGTTACACAAGAAGACTTCTGTTGGCAACAGACACAAAATGGAGGGAGGCAAGCTGTAGGAAGCTCTTCTTTCTGTGTGAGGATTATAGAGCCACACTGTCCTGCTAAACAACCCAGTGCATGACTGGGTTGAACCTGGAAGAGACTAAACTCACTGCAAATTTTAGGACTATAATTTTAAAAGTCTGGTTGAGAATTCAATCAGAATATGGAAATTACATGCATAAACTTAGTTTCTCTGCAAATGTTGACACATGCTCCAAACCCCTCCTATTGACAAGTTTTCTGTACTGAATTCTGTCATGAACTTAAAAATCAGAGCTCCCAACTGCAAGTTTCTGCTCTATGTGCTGTATTTGCTAAAATTACCATAAAAGAAAATTGACATTTTCATAAACTAGAAGGTTTGTATTAAGGTCATGCAATGAGTATTTATAGTCTTGTTACTCTTTAGTCCCTGCTAGAAACTACCAAAAATAACCATGTAATGTGATATTATCACACTCCTACTAGTTACAGTGTGAAAGTTAAAATTTTCTCCATGGAAGCTCTGAAGAGAGGCCAGAAGGACAAAGGAGGACACTGAAGCACAGATCTGAAAGCACAGCACATCCCGCTGTCGCTCGGTGTGAAGATTAGTGGCCACCATGCCCCACTGGAATTGCTTCACCATTTCCTGCTGCACCAGCAGGAAGAGAGAAAAAAAAAAAATTAGCAAAGAAAGTGTCATTTGGAATTGTACAGTAACAAGTAATATACCTCCAAAAGTTCATCAATTCAGGCTATAATTCCACCTTAGATTATGATCACGTCAATGAGCAGTTCCTCCTGGTCTCATGGATCCAAGGCAGCCCAACCAGGCTCTCAGGGGAATGAGATGTGTGGCACTCCCTGTGGGCAGCGAGGGGGTGTTGCCAGCTCTGCTGCTTACATTCTTCAGGAGCTGCTTCTCCTTCCTCCCATAGCACTCCCCCATTTATTCCCTTTGCACTTATCAGAGCAGACAATCTTCCCCCTCCCTCCACCACACTGCAGCGTTTTGGTCTTAGGTGGAAAGATGGAGCCAAGAGGCCAAAAGTTTAGTTTCATTCCACAGCACAGAAGAAAATGAGAAATTTATGGCAAATCACAAAGTGTTACCCTGCAAACTGAAGAAGGTGCAAAGCAGAGCCATCTGGCAGTCTCTCCTCCCTCCCTCTGAATTGCTGTCACATTTCAAAATCAGCCTGTGTTTTCCATCAAAATTGGGAACCCATGGGCCACAGGCTGGGAGATATCTCTAGAGTGGGTGGAACAGGGGGCAGAAAGCTTGAATCCTTACTTGCTACTGCATTTTGTGGTGATTTACTTCCAATCTGCTGCTTCCCCTGCTCCTAGGAGAAGGAGAGGAGATGGCAGCTGGTAGTAGGCACTCAGTCAGTCCTTTGAGTACAACCATAAATGCTGGAGTAGTCAACAGGCAGGACCAAACTCCACAATTTTCTGAGGGGCCTTCATTTCTCCAAGGTCATGAGACCAAAACAGTCATTCTACCCCTCTTCTGGGGAAAAACCCTTCCTCTCCCCCAGCCCCACCCCAAAGCTGCAGCTATGCTGACTTTTTTGTAAATGTTTTCTATTTTGCTGCTTTTGAGTAAAAAACAAGCTTCTGTGGACAGACAGAGAGAAGTGTGAGCCCCAATTCAGCTCTTTTTATGAAAAGAGGATTTTTCTTTTGTGTAGGAATGTGATTGTTTAGGCTCCATCTGAACAGAGTTCATGGGCACACACAGGTACCCATGACAACGCAGCACACAGAGGTTCTGCATGGGGATGGATGGGTTAGAACATCCACAATGATGAGGATCTTCCAAATGAGGGATGACAGCAAATCACTTCCATCTGTGATGTAAAAGAAAACCTTGGCATTTCATTCTACATACTTGATCTTCTCTAAGTACCTTCCCATTTGTTCTATAAATAAATAATAGTTTTAGTTTGAGTGTGCTGTTCTCCCAGGTAAGTGGAAAAGACTTGTTCCCTTATCAAGCACAGAAAAGGTGCTATTGGCTATAGGAGTGTCAACAAGGCAACATTTGTACTGCCCAGCAAGCCCCAGGAAAGAAAATAAAACAGAAAAATAGAGTGGCTCCAAGATGAATTTGTTTGCTGCTCTCATTCTGTGTGTTAATTTCTGTTACCAAGCCAAAATCCTTAAATCTTTTGGGTAAAATACTAGCTTAACTAGCAAAACAGAACTACACTGTAATCACAGTTCTGACCCAATTATTTCATTCTGCTTGGTGATCTTTCCCTCCAGTGCCTGAAAACTACAATGCAGAGCCACAGTCTGGAGTGAAAAAACTGCCCAAGAGCAGGATTATGCCACTTTTTCATGCCCTCTGCTGCTGCGAGGCATCCTTTGAACAGTTCCTTGTGAGGATGAAGTACACTCCAGCACGTGCTGCCATGCATTTGCTCACGAGTCATGGACAGCTCCATGGACATCTGTATCTCCTCCACAGGACTACTTTTTAAAATGTTTTTGAGCACAAGATACAAATTCTTGATCCAAGTAGGCAGCTTAATCAGGACTTGCTCTCATGTCACAGTGCATCCCTGCATAAAAAGGCAGAATGTGTCCTTTAAATACTATGGAAATATTACCTCTGACGAAGATGCACAAAATGCCACAGAATGCAGAGTGCACTTACATCTCTTTTATTTATGCTGAGATATTAGAATAGTTCTACTATTACCATTTATTTGATTGGGGAAATTTCTACATATTCATGCTACTTCTCAAGCAAGTGCCTCAGTCCGATTTATGATGTAAGTTCTTTTCATTTTTTAAGCCATTCATGCAGGCTTTTCATTAAAGTAGAAGAGAATCTATAATGGATTCAATATGTAATGCAAAGATCAGCTTTGAAAATAGACCTATTTCTGCCTAAGTCATCAAATATTACATGTGTATGAGTCTAAGTTCTGAGAAAGTCAACTGAAATGAGAAGCTGCCACTATGGGTGCTGGGAATTAGAGAGATTTTCCATTTGTTCAAAGTCTCCTTTCTACTTCTGTACTCAATTTCCTTCCCAAGTCTGTATATCCTCCCTTCCCATATCCTGCAGCCTCTTTGCCACCTCTGCTCATGAAACTCCCTGGTATCTTGTCCTTTTGGCAGTCTTCTGTCCCCCATCATGCTTGTCTAAGGCATGAGACATACATTATGAGGCCTTCCAGTATTTCTGCAGCACTGAAACTGGCCCAAAGCTTTCATCTTCTTTGGGCAAAGCTTATGCTGAAGTCATTGGTTAAACAGTCAGTGAGTGATTTTTTCTGATTTGGCTTTAAATGCTGTGTATATTAAAATGGGAAGAAAAGCAAAGAGATGCTGTCAGTTAGCATCCCAGTATTGAGCACAAAATTAAGGATCAAAGTCTTTTCTCAAATTAGGGCAGACATGAACTCTTAAGAATAGAGGAGAACCCACCAACAAAACATACAAATGAGTTCTCAAAAGTTATTTCTATTAATAATGGTCCATCTAGGCAAGGTTTCTAAGTTCCCAGGGACATTTACAGGCTAATAAGTGAATCAAATAGGGTAACAAGGAGACAAAGAAACAGAAATCCTCAAGGCATCAGCTACAGAAAATGCAAGCAAACGAGAAGATGTTCACAGCAGTTTGCTGTGAAGGATCTGCCAAGGGCAGAAGGTAAAGTGGAACCCTTGAGGTGCAAACCCAGCAATGACATACATCTGTATATGTGGACATCTATCAATGCACAGCCAAACCAAACAAACAAATTCATGAAGAGTCTGAGCAGCTTAATAACATGGCCTACAGAATTTCAAGGCCAAGTCAACATCACTGGTGAGCCAGGTTAATGCTAATTATGTGGTTCTTTGACATACTACTAGAGGAGACCAAAAATTGCTCGATTCATATTTGACAAATAATTGATCTGACAGCTTATTTGATTTATTTGGAACAAGGTATATAATGATTGACCTTCCTCTTTCCCATATTTATTTTCCACTCATAGAGCTGCATAGATTACTTGTGAATATATTCATTGACCATTTTATTGGATCGATTTTTCAAAGATGCTTATAGACAACCAATTTTTTTTCCTTTTCATTTTCTTGCTCATGTCATGCTGCTACACTGAGAGTTATGGATGGCCAGGAGCACAAGAATCAGAGCCTCGGGGAGCCCTCATCCTTCTTGGTTACAAACAACAGCAGCAAGCACCTCTTCATTAGCAGCTACGAGAGGACTTATGACACACCAGTGGCAGCCCTGCCTCCATCCATCAGGACCATTCCCCTTTTACCCCAGGAATACCCACACCACTGCCACAGTCTTGCAAACAAGAGAAAGTGTATAGTCTTGCCTATTGCCAGAGCCTGAAGTAGTCCAGAAACAGAGATTTTACAATGCTTAAAAGATTGCATTTATTTTTAATGCCACTCTGTGTAAAATCAGAACCATTCAAATTCTTTCTGTAAAGATATTTCAGTAAAAGCTTTGCTGGTAAGATGAGAAGATGCCTGTTGTTTAATCCCCCACATCTTTGCTGTATTTCTCCTGCTGTTCTTGTTGTGCTTAGTTCCTTTGCTACTGGCTCAGGAAAAAAGCAGAATATAGTGGTACTACTTGTTTAAATACATTTTTTGGGGGAAAAAGGCAAGTCCTGTACAAAACCCTAACTAACAAGATTGCTGTAAGCCCTGAGGAGCTGCAGCACTGCCTCTGTGTGTAGGTGGCCCGAGCAAATGGCAGACACAGCAAAGCACCAGGAATCTAAATACTACTGCAGAGCTGGGGATCGAGCTCAGTTCAAGTGTAAACAAGAGCAACTCCATCCAAAGCTGTGCCTGCTTTTCCCAGTAGGGTTTGCTGCCAACTGTGTATTCCAGCAGCATGTCCCTGCAGCCAAGGTTGGCCAACCTTCCAGAAGATACTGCTGCCAGCAAGGAGGGACAGCACTGGGAAGCTTGGTTAGCCAAAACCTGCCGTTTTACAAACATTATTGTTCAGCACTGCTGTTATTGCTTCTCCTCATTGTAGGCTAGGAACTCTGTACTGCATGGGAAGGGCTCAAAATGTTGAATTCCTATGCAAGTGACATGTTTACATGGCATGCTCACACATCACCTTTGTTTTTCTGGGAGCAAGGCAAGGGCCAGATCAGAAGCTGGAGTTTCAGTAGTCAGCAGGGTCCCCTGAGACTCCCCTCTGAAGCCCTAACACAGCAGCTAGGTACAGGTCATGTGGAAACGTGTAGAATGTGGAAAATCACACAGCAGTACAAACCCAGCTCAAAACTGGTGAAGATTGTGCCATGCTCTCTTTTGAAGCACTCTGTTCTGTGTGGTAGAGATTGCAGTGTACATCAGGGCGAAGCCTGAAGCAGATCAAAGCTCACAGGGACTGTTCTCACACACAGACCCTACTTCAAATAGAGAAATCAGAGCAGGGGAACAGGTGATAAAACATACTCCAAATGCCAAAATTCATCCCCCAGCTACTGCTGAACCAGATTAACTTGCCGTGGCACGCAGGGAGCAACAGCATGACCAGAACAAGCAATCCAGCTTCAGTGTCTGATACCACTTAATCACAGTGAAAGATGTTTGGCCTGTCTACCATGTGTACCCCAATCAGAGATTCCTCACACTTTTACAGCAAGCCTACTCATCTTTCTTCCTAAAACAAATAATCTCTCAGGCTCATTGCAACCCACCAGTGACACTTAGTATTCTGATCACTCCATGTGAGTCCACCTGGTATATTGTGTTTTAAATCCCAGCACTGTTATGGCTATGCATTTTCACTAGCTCCATGGTGGAACACAATAGCTCTGTTCAGTAAGAAGTAAATCTAAATTTCAATCCTTGACTGATGACGGTTATATAACAGTGTTTTTTTTACACTTTTATGCATCTTGAAACCAAATCTGTCAAAACATGTTAACTAAACAATAGGATACTTAAACACTCGCTGCAATATCAAGAAGCTTTTTCTTCCTCCCATTTCACTGGATACAAACCTTTTTGATCTTAAACGGTGACAAAGGATCATTGAAAAAGTCCCCACTGTCTGGTAATGTCTAGAAAACACTATTTATCCTCGACAGTTTATCAATGTGTCATTTAGCTCAAGGAGATTATAAAAAGGGATGAAGCACATCAGCTGCAGAGGGACTTTCAGAAATCTGACAACTCCCCCACTTGGCTCATGGCTCACCTGCCCCCACATCCCCACAAAAAAGAATCCTACTAAGATTTCTACTCTGCTGCCACATGGATGGAGCTGTGCAGTCCATCCTTTGGCAGTGCAGGAAATCCCTGACCCTGCTTCCTGATGGTGTGAGGTGTGACCCCAGACAGGGACCAGAGAGGGACCAAGAAGCACATGGAACTTCAACAGCAAAGGGAAAATACTGGATCTGCTCCCAGGATTTCTGACATCACTTGCAGTTTCTGAGGAGACCTCAAGGCCTTTGTGAACATTTTTGCTATTCTTTTAGCTAAAGTCATTGATAAAAGCAGGATAGATGTGAGTTCAAATCTACCTAAGCTGCCAGATCTAAACAGTGTAATGATAGAAAGATCATTTCCTGTAATCCTGTAAGCATGTCTCATTTACCAGTGTCCAGCTCTCCTGTCTGTAGATACTGCTCATACTTCCCCATTAGCCTCTCTAGCAAAGATCAAACTTGTATGTCTCATAACTCCTTGATGTGATTTATAAAGCTATCTAACTTGTTTTCTTCCTAGCTTATCTCATGTAACCTATTTGTCTTTTTATTACAGCATCTTATCTGCCCCTTATTTGCTGTAGCTATTTATCAAAGACTTACAGTAATACCTGTTCCTGCAGCATTATTGATGGTTGCCTGCACAGCCCAGCCCCAGGCTGGCTGTACTGCTGGGAGGTGACAAAGCTCAGGCTGTGGAGCAGCAGGGTCACTTCACACCCCTCCACCCAGCTGTGCTTGCAGGTCCCTTCAGCCACCTCAGGTGGGATGTCCCCACCTGCTCTGTGCACTCCAGTGCAGGGAATGCCCAGCATGGCACTGGAGAGTGGCACTGGACACAAATCACACCCACCAGCAGCTGTTTGCTGCAGCTGGTGAGAGCACATTTCACCTTTTGGGGACTGACTCACTCTGTCTGCCCTAGCTTGTCTATGGTGAGTGAGTTACACTGGTATTTTGCTGCACAACAAAAGATCTCCAAGTCTTAGATCATTCAGTGCATAGAGCCCTCTGGAGATGTGCCTGGTTTTATAACTCTGTTGCCAATACCAATACTATTGCTGCTATGGTTATGGTTATTTTCAATCAAACAGCCAGTGACAGCTCTTTGTGCTTGGTTTTGAGTCTGATTTGTTACTTAACATCAGCTTTAAAGAGGTAATGAAAAGCAAAATAATGAAAAAAATATCGATCTTTAATATTCACAAAAGGCAATAGGAAAAATGCTTGTTAGGGCTCATGTATATTCATATACATGTGCATTTATCTTGAGGAGAGAGATGTTTTAAATGTGTGGTCAGTAAAGGTCTGCCAGGTATGATCTCTCCCATGCAGAAAGACTGTGGTGTGCCCTGGAGTGCAAGCAGCAGAGACTTCTTCAGAGCCTTATTCTGTGTGTTTCTATTTGAAAGTTGTAGAACACTAAAGTCCATCTAACTGTGTTCTCATGAAGAGATCTCATCAAACTTTTCTGCAACAGAGATTCCACTTTGCCCATTCTGTAAAAAACCATGTACAGGCAGACTGTGTGAAATGCCCTGAGCCCTCCTGAGCCAGGAAATCTGCTGGGTGCCTGGGGAGCTGCTGGGGCAGGGCCCCTCTGTTATAAAAACCTCTCTCCCATGAGTGGCTGCTGTGTGCTCTGAAGCCAGGGGGGTTATTTCAATGAACACATACACCTCTGAGTATACTTTAAGTCTACGTCTTACAAATTTCTTCTCTTAATTAAATCTTCTCTAATTGTGTGAATTCTTATTAGCCACATAAACAAATGCCTTTTCTCATGAATATTACTATATATTGATAGACAAAAATAGCAAGTTCCAGGCACTCATATGTTTAAAAACTTATTAGTTTTTTAATTTTTGTCTTTCTCTGTCAATTCAATGTTTCCATGTCCTTTTATTTTTTAAAGCAGCAAATAGGAAGGAATTTGACTTGAAATTCTGATTTATACATCAACTCTGTCTAGTTTTCTTCAGAACTAGCTAATCCCGAACTTCTAAGCCTGTCTTCACACAGAAATTTATCTAATCATTAACAATCCAATTCTCATTTATCAGATCTACCAGGTACAGAAAAATCTTAAAATGGGCAAGTGACAAACATGAGAAGAATGATGAGAAAGAAAATGAGGTGTCAGGTTTATAAGTAAGGGAAGATACAAAAGAGGTCCAGGGAGAAAAGCAGGTGAGAGTAGAAATGCTTTATTAGTTGTAAAAGTTTTATTAAATTTTTCCAGCTCATGCATTGAGTAGCAGACAGGAGAGCACATCAGCTGCCCAGGAAAGCTGGCATTAGTCCTGTGCCCTCTGGGAAATGCAAGTTCCCCAAGCAGAGGATTAGGAGCCTCCCATGGCAAATTTGGTGGAAGGAAGATGAATCAGACTGAACTGGGACACGGGAGGAAGGATCCTGCTGGAGCTGGGAGAGGCCAGGGCTGAAACTAGAAGAGGGAATGTCAGGACCTACAAGATGGTCTCCTTTATATCCTCCACAAAGGCTTCCTCATGCACCGGCTAAGCCCACAAAAATGGAGACATCAGAGAGATGTGGATGGCAGGGCAAGAGGAGAGGTCAAGCCTGAACAAGGGAAACAAAAGGCACCATTTTATCTGCAGGAGAAAAGCAGGAGGATGCTTCAGGTACCGAGTGACCTGAAGAATGCAATAAGCATTACAAAGTCTGCATTAAGGAGGGAGAATAATTTCTTCTTTTCAAAATCAAATTCAAGCAGAAGCAGCCTTAGCAAAAGCCACTTTATATAAATTAACACAATTCTTTCATGGACCACAAAGACTGGCTGGGCCAGAGGAGTTTCATTGTGTGTAATTTCCTCCCAGCTGTGGTGCTTTGGCTGTGCTGCACACGGGTGCGTGCCACAGAACTGCAGCAGAGCAGCTCAGCATGAGGACAGGGCTGTCTGTGACATTCACCAGATGCCTTCTGCCTCCCAAAAGGAAAATGAAGGCCAGGTCATCATGGACTGCACGATCCCTGTGGGTCTCTTCCAGCCCAGAACGCTCTGTGATTCTGTGATGTCGTTAGCTTGCACTAACTCAGTATAGATTGAGAACCAGGGATGGAGGTGAATTAAGAGAGGTTTATTTCTGTGTGATCACTGAGCAGCCCTGGATGAGCAGGAGGGCAGCAAGGATCAGCCTTTGTGCAGCAGCAAAGCCCTGGTGTGCCACCCCAGGGTCCCCTCTGTGCTCCCAGCTGGGCTGTGTCACCTGGCGTGCCCAGCCCTGCCAGGACATTGTCACCCTGCAAAGTGGGCTGGAAGGTCAGCGAAACCACAGAACAGCTACAGCTAAAGAATGACCTAAGAACCCTAAAAACTGGGGACCCTGGAGGAAAACCAGGAGGGTCATACCTCTGCATGGCAGAGGTGAATGCTGATGATTTTGAGGCTTTCATGTGAGCAATAATCTCCATCAACAGGTCCACAGTAGGTGGACAACAATTTAGACCTATGATGAAAGTAACTGCATAAAGGGAAAGAAAACACACAGCAACTGAGTTTCAAGGGTACTCAAGTAAGTCTGGTCTCTGTGATTGCATCAGCCAGTTACTCCTGAGGTAAATAGCCCATAGGGCATTACACAGAACTAGCCAGGGGCATCAGTAGGAATTCACCTTGGAGAAGTCATGGAGAGGCACAAAACAATTGGAAAGCGACAGTGCCCATGCTGAACACGGGGGAGGATGGCAGAGTGAGGAATGAAAGGGCAGCTGAGAATGCTGGAACAAATAAACAAGTGATTTGTGAGGCCAGGGAGGACAAGAAGGAGATGAACAGCCCTGTGCATGAATCTGTCATGTAAAAATAATATCAAAACAATATCATTGCATTTTGCAACAAGGTAGCAGACCTTGTGGTGAAGGGAGAAGGGCAAACCCCATACTTAACCTGCTACGTCTCTGACACTGTTTCTCATATTTTTATATAAGCTACAGATATACAGTGTAGATTAAACTTCTGTAGGAGGAAGCAAGAAAGACAGGGTGACTTGAGCTGGGGAGGAGTTATTGATTGTTTACTGTTCTAAATGGAAGGATGCACAAAACAAAGGTATTGCCTGGGGATTTGTCCTGAGCCAGCTCTGCTCAATGCCACGTTGTGTGACCTGGAAGGTAGGACACAGAATATTCTCAGTGCATTTGCAAATGACCCCCAGCCAGAAGGGACTGCAAACGTGTGGGAGGACAGCATCAGAATTGCAAATGGCCCCAATAAGCTGGGGAACTAGCACAAACAACAGGGTTTGTTTTTAATTTATTTCAATAAGAGCCTACAAAAATACTCCACTGCAGAAATACAAGATAGAGGAAAGTTGGTTAGTTGCAAGGTCTTTAGGAAAGGATCTAAGAATTATAGTAAATTATACTGAGTGGCAATCAAGAATGCCACAATTCTGAGAGACAGGCATGCATAAATACAGGGATATTCTACAGGTTGTGCAGTTTGTTGGGGAAGCTCAGCAGTGTGGGCACTGTCCTTCAGGAGGGACTGGGCCTCTTGGTAAGGGTCTGAAGGAGAACAGCAGTGGGAAAGGTCAAAGCCTAGAAAACACGCCTACATGGAACTGTGAATGAGGATTTTTATTTAGCCTCATGCTAAATAAAAGCTAGCTCTGGTGAAAAGACATGAGGAATCAAATGGTTTCTTTGTTCACAGCTGATGGAAAAGGAAGCAGTGTGGAACCCAGCATCCCCAGCCCTGCACAAAAAGAAGCATCAGAGCCAGTTTGTACAGACACTGCAGATGAAGGATTTATTAGAGACAAAAAAGTTCAAACCTACTGGAATAATCTGAAACCAGGTTAGCATGGGCTCACACAACTACTTCAATAATCAATCCTATGATGAGAAAGGCATAGTCAAGATCAACATACAATGATCAAAAAATGTTAACCACTGAATACTCGAGTTCAAGGTGTGCCAGTCAATCAAGGGGAAAAAAAAAAGTAACACAAATCCTACTTCAAGGATAAAAAACCTCCACAATTTGTATTTTCAGGTGATTGCAATATTATAAGAGAGGTCATCACATTGAATATTCATAGATTGCCTTAGGCAATGCCTTAAAGCGATCAGAGAGATCTCTGACTGCCCAGCAGTATAATTTTATTTGTTCTTAATTGAAATTTAGGATCAAACAAGCTTGTGTAATTGTCCTTAAAATGCTCCCTTCCTGGACATTTATCGTGTCCAATCTCACCTCTGTCTATCCACGTTTCTTGGGCACTGCTTTTGTGTCAGCTGCACAGAGACTACTCCAAAACCTCCAGAAGGAAATCCCCTCAAGCACAGGCAGTGGCAAGGAGCCTTCATTGCCATCCCAAACCCTCCAACTCCTGCAAAGCACTTTGTGACTAATGCCTCTTCAGCTGAAACACAGCAGCACAGCACTGCAGGCACCAGGGCCCCTCTGGAGCCAGCAGAGTGCAGGGCCATGCCCAGCAGCCTGGGGGATCCAGCACAGGCACTGCCAGCCTGGAGAGGGACAGCAGGACACAGCCATGGCACAGGCACTGCCAGCCTGGAGAGGGACAGCAGGACACAGCCATGGCACAGGCACTGCCAGCGTGCAGAGGGACAGCAGGACACAGCCATGGCACAGGCACTGCCAGCGTGCAGAGGGACAGCAGGACACAGCCATGGCACAGGCACTGCCAGCCTGGAGAGGGACAGCAGGACACAGCCATGGCACAGGCACTGCCAGCCTGGAGAGGGACAGCAGGACACAGCCATGGCACAGGCACTGCCAGCCTGGAGAGGGACAGCAGGACACAGCCATGGCACAGGCACTGCCAGCCTGGAGAGGGACAGCAGGACACAGCCATGGCACAGGCACTGCCAGCCTGGAGAGGGACAGCAGGACACAGCCATGGCACAGGCACTGCCAGCCTGGAGAGGGACAGCAGGACACAGCCATGGCACAGGCACTGCCAGCGTGCAGAGGGACAGCAGGACACAGCCATGGCACAGGCACTGCCAGCCTGGAGAGGGACAGCAGGACACAGCCATGGCACAGGCACTGCCAGCCTGGAGAGGGACAGCAGGACACAGCCATGGCACAGGCACTGCCAGCGTGCAGAGGGACAGCAGGACACAGCCATGGCACAGGCACTGCCAGCGTGCAGAGGGACAGCAGGACACAGCCATGGCACAGGCACTGCCAGCGTGCAGAGGGACAGCAGGACACAGCCATGGCACAGGCACTGCCAGCCTGGAGAGGGACAGCAGGACACAGGCATGGCACAGGCACTGCCAGCGTGCAGAGGGACAGCAGGACACAGCCATGGCACAGGCACTGCCAGCCTGGAGAGGGACAGCAGGACACAGCCATGGCACAGGCACTGCCAGCCTGGAGAGGGACAGCAGGACACAGCCATGGCACAGGCACTGCCAGCGTGGAGAGGGACAGCAGGACACAGCCATGGCACAGGCACTGCCAGCCTGGAGAGGGACAGCAGGACACAGGCATGGCACAGGCACTGCCAGCGTGCAGAGGGACAGCAGGACACAGCCATGGCACAGGCACTGCCAGCGTGCAGAGGGACAGCAGGACACAGCCATGGCACAGGCACTGCCAGCGTGCAGAGGGACAGCAGGACACAGCCATGGCACAGGCACTGCCAGCGTGGAGAGGGACAGCAGGACACAGCCGTGGCACAGGCACTGCCAGCCTGGAGAGGGACAGCAGGACACAGCCATGGCACAGGCACTGCCAGCGTGCAGAGGGACAGCAGGACACAGCCATGGCACAGGCACTGCCAGCAGCCCTCCCCCTCTGCCTGGCCCACAGCCACCCTGCTTTTCATGGCTCATAGCCATAATAATATCCACTGACAAACCCCCACACCTCGTTCTGACAGTAGGCACAGCACTGTAGGATTAATGAATGAGCAGGAGGAGAGAACTACTCATTTGGAAGAAGTCTCCTGAAGCAATATAAAGCTGCATGAAACCTGCCTGATTTGTCTTTTGGCAAGTCCTGCTCCTAGCTTTAAATTAACACTGCAAGTGTTCTCAACTGATTCTCTACAGGAACTAGTCAAGTGAACCTGAGCACACCTGTAATTGCACATTGAAGTTACTCAGACTTCAGTTTTGTGTCTTGGAACAAATTAGGT
Organism: Passer domesticus; assembly: GCF_036417665.1. Taxonomy (NCBI): domain Eukaryota; kingdom Metazoa; phylum Chordata; class Aves; order Passeriformes; family Passeridae; genus Passer; species Passer domesticus. Next base: position 18,339,201 of record NC_087485.1, read on the forward strand.
TTATTTTTAGGTTTTTGTCTTCACCTGAATCCAAAGCTACAGCTACAGCTTTGTAATGTTAAATTCACAAAGGTCAAAATCAGAAGAAAATTATTGCAGCAGCTGTTTCAAAGCGAAACATGCATTTTGCAGAGATCTGCTGGTAATGTTTTGTTCTGCTTCTCTGTTCTTGCACAATTTTCTGTGCAGAGACTCTTTTGACATCAGCATTGTAGTCTGCAAGTACTGGCTAGGAACAATTTCTCCAGCTTACACAAGTATTTTAAAACTAACTTATTTTTTTTTAGTATTATCTTCATCCCTCCCATGTCAACTTAGCAGTGATTGAGAAAGGCTAATTGGGGTTTTTGGCTTTCACTTACATCTTGAGTGTAATAATGTTTGTTTTGTCAGATTAGAGTGGTGTAAGAGCTAAGGAAATTTTTATGTTATTACAGCTTCTGTATTCAAGTTAAGATATGATGAAGAGAAGGAAACTTAAAAATATGGAAAAAATTTGTGGAAATCTGCTAACTTTCAAAACTATATATAAACTATGGAAACCTTTAGAACTATATAAGGCATCCCACATGCTTGCTCCTGTTGCTAAGAACAATTTGGAAGACAAAGTCAACAAAAGCTCTCACTCCAAATTATCCATGTCTCAGTTACTATCAAAACCTCTAATATGTCAGAACTTGCAGTCAGCTCTAATTAAGAGTATTTTGGTGACAGCATTTAACTCCTCCTAATCTTGGTAGTGTGGTACCTACATTTTCTCTCAGCTTTTCTTCGTGTGCCAAACTGTGCAGTTTCCCCTCCAGGTCCATGGTCCCCTTTCCTAAGCCCTGCTGTCCCTTGTGGTATTCTTCTGGAGGCTGGCATTCACCAGAGACACTCAGAGCAGCCCTCAGGTGTTTTTGCTCCCCCTGGAAGAGCTGCCCAGGGCTAGAGCAGCACAAAGGGAGGCAGTCCTGCACCCAGCTCCAGCAGGGTCTGCATGAGCAAGCTCAGCTGGAGTGGGATCAGGAGGCCAAGGCAGCAGGTGCCAAGAGCCTTCACATCTCCAGAATGTGGGGATCATGGGTTTCATTTGGATTAGATGGTTCTTGATCTTTCCTCAGGGGATCAAAACTTTCTAAAGGGAAAAAGTGACTTTAGAGGTGCTCTCTAAAATAATCTTCTGGTCCGTGGTGCAGTTCAGAGCCCAGTGTCCTGTTAAACACTGGGCACCACCAGATGGTCAACATCAAATCACAGCACTGCCCTACCTAAAGCACTGTCAAAGGCCTGCCTTCCTCACTCCTCTGTCCCAAATTGTTAGGAAATTTCTTAAGGTAACTGGGGAGGAATGTTGCAGATGCCTTGAAAGTCAGGGTATCATGCAAATCTATCAATCCCAGTTATGAAGTGCCTTAATTATGCCCCACTGTCTTCATTATATAGGTCTAATTCCCATTTGAAATGCATTCAGCTCCCAGCCTAACCATTGCATTTGATTACCAGAGGATTTTTAGGGAAGGGTAGCATTGCTGCCTCACAGAAACCTTCCTGAGCTATTTCAGCCCTGTTTGATTTAAGGAGCAGTGCAAATTTCCCTTGTCTGTGCATTACAAACTTCATCTGCTTCCACTTAGTTACAAAGTTGAGATCTAAAAAAGGCAAATTCCCCAAGGCTGACACAAAGAAATACCCTGACTTATAATCTCAAGGTATGAAGAAGTAAATTTCCAGGTTAGTGTGCTACTCACATAGCTGCAGTTATTATGTGTTAAAATTCCCTGTGCACCACACAGAAAATTTGCCCCTAAGCATTTTTTAAATTTTTTTCCCCATCTTACAAACTGCCAGAATACTAAAGTGATTTTTAGGAAATTGCTCACACTGGTAAAAATTCACTATCTGATATCCAAACATAAGCCTGAAGCACAGAGGCCAGAACCAGCCCTCTAATTCAGAGTAGATAGGGATTTTCTGACAGAACATGTTCTGTCAGAAAATGTCAATGAATCAACTTTCCCCCAAAAAAGAGACTTTATCTATTTCATTAAAATGTTCCCTGAAAAATGTCTGACTGCCAGCATGGACAAAGCAGGCTCCTTTCCTGCCTGACTCCCAGCAGAAATCAGACCAGAAGATGTGGGCACCTGGCTGGGCTCTCCTTTCCAGGAACTCTCCCAGCCTCCCATTTTCCCCTGTGTGCTGTTTACCATTATTTAACCATTTAGTGGCCCCAGTAGCCCACAGGGGCAGCCCAGTGGTTCTGCCACCCTTGGGAGAGCAGCAAATCAGAAGGATGTCCCCTCTCCAGCCCCAGTTACAAACCATCAGGACTGGATGCTCAACAGTGGTGTCCTGGCACAAGCTCAGCCCTAAAGCTCTCAGTGAGCCCACTGGAGTTCCTGTAACTCACTGGAAGTTTGGCCAAGTACAGAGGGGAGCTTTGGACTGTGGCAAGCTATTTAAGGACAGGAAATAATAGGGGTTTGTCATCTCCTGTGCAGGAAGGGCTATCTGCCAATCTGCCCTGCTCACAGCACTATCACCATCCTCTCCCTGCACAGGCTTGGGCCAATCCATCACACGCTGCTGCTCCTGGCTGAAATTCATTAGAGGAGATATGTCTGGGCTCCTGCTTCTGCAGGAATGAGATTCTCTTCTGGAAACTGCAAGCTGATAAAAATTCCCTTTGTAAATATCAGAGTTGCTTGAAATTTTTCCTTCTAATTTTCTTTTATGAATGTGTTGGGGGATTTTTGTGAAGGATGTTCAAGGAACAGACCACAGAACGGGGAATGGCAGAATGTGGGGGGGGGGGTTTCCTACTGAAGCAGTCAGCTTTTTAAGGAAATGTTGAAAACATTTTCATTTTCTCCAGTTCTGAACTAAAAATATTTATTTTTGCATCTTCTAAGGCTTCTACAAGAAATCAAAAATTCTCTTCCAAACAAAAATCATTTTACCAAAGCAGGCCAGTGTTTCCCAAAGGAATGAATAGCAGCTTTTCAGCCCTGCTCAGCATATCCTGCACATCAAAAAGAGAGAAAGATGTGTAAAACTATTGATCATTTCTGCTTCAATGCACTGAAATTCTGAATTTAACAAAAGCACAAGCCTAGCACTGGAAATTTCCGTGTGTTCCCAAGACAAGCACATTAGGAGATGGCTAGGGGAGAAGTGCTTGTGGTGCCCCAAGTTTAGTTATTTTCCCCAGAAACAAAACTTGCCTTGGTCCTGCTGCAGGTTATTATCAGGTCATCCAAACAGGCTGTCAGTTAATGTTCAGCTTGGGAGATTTTTATTATGTCCATAAAGAATTACACTGTGGCCATTGCACTGACACACTGAATCAAATGGGAATGATATACAGCCAGAGCAAGCCTGAAATAATGCCTTGCTAGTAATCTAGCCACATTATTTTAATTCTCTCTAATTCTCTGTGCTTGTGGAAATCCCACAAGAGAAAATCTAAATAAATGAATCATAATTATAAATGCTGTTTATGTAATTGGCAAATGCTGCAGAGATAAGTGAGCACTGCCTATTCCTACACAAATACAAATTAAATCTGGACACTGCACCAAAGATCTGCCCTATAGCACTCCAAATTTAACAAGGCTCAAAGATAAAAAGCTCAGCCCACTACTGTGATTTGTCTCTCTGTCTTACCACACCTCCATATCTAAGCACACCCATACACCATGGTTCCCAAACTGGAATTAGGGATATTTCAAGAAAACATAAGCACATTCTTCATACCCAAGTGCAAAAGGAAAGGACAAGATAATCCATCAGCAAACTAACCAACCCCTTATCAGGATCATAGGCAGTCCCATTACTGCCATGACTGCTAGCTCAGCTGCGAGCCAAATGCCTGGCAGAGGCCAGCCAAAAATCCATCAGTAAAAGCTCATTTTTCAGTGCTAAAGGGTGGCACGGGCACGGCTGGCACGGGCAGGGCTGGCCAGCCCCTCCCTGCCAGGGCCAGGCTCCAGAGCAGGGTCTGGGGGCTCAGCAGGGAGCTGGAACCAGCCCCACTGCCATTCAAACAAAGCCCATTGAAGCAGAAATAACAGCACAGGGCACGGGGCTTGGCAGAGCTCAGAGGTGAGCGTGTGTCCTGAGCCACTTGGAGCCACAATGCATTCATTTCAATACTTTACCAAATGAACTTCAGAAGTTCAGAAGGTGGATTTTTTAGGTGGAGAAAGAAGGCTACAGACAGCCTTTTGAGCACATCCTAGCTTTTTTTCAACTGTGTATTCCAAGGAAGCTCAGTGCATCTGCACCTTTCTCTAAAAACATCTTTTTTAGGCCCTGCAGTGCCAGTGGAGGCGTGGGATTGACAGCTCTGGAGATCCATTCTGCTGTTTACCCACTGAACAGGCACAAGGCAGGCAGCACAAACTTTGCTGAGCCTGCCCGACCAATGTGCCTTTGGCACCTGCTAAAACATGGAACACCCTCCAAGAGAGGGTGTGCACTGCAGAGGGAAGCAGGCTGGGTGCTCAGCTGGCAGCTGCCCCTCGTGCCCTGGCCCTGCTGCCCTCCTCCCTCCCCTGGCACTGCCCAGGCTGTGTCTGAGCAGGACAGGAGCACACAGCAGCCATGCAGAGTCAGGACTCTTCATTTTCAGCAAGAACCCACATGGAGCCTCTTAAAACTGGTGCCAGGCAATTTGCCTGGGGGATCTGAGAGCCAGCAGATCCTCAGAGGTGCTGCTCCTCATTCCAGCAGCCTGGCAGTCCCTGCAGAAGCACGGCAGTGATGCAGGAGCTGCAGAGCAGGAGATGGAAGTCTGCTGCTTAAATATCTTCTGTGCACTGCGTAAGCAGATTCAAGCTCATCTCCCTCAAATTGCTTTACTAACCACATTAACCTCTGGGACTCCCCTCTGTTTCCTGGGGTGGGTGAGTAATAACTCAGGGATGCAGCAGTAATGGCTGAGCTCCCTTTCAGGCAGCACTGTACCAGACAACATGGGAAGCTGTGCTCCCCACAAATGATATATTATTAGTGCTGCATCTGAAATAACCCAGTAATTGCTTAATGCTTTATATTTACATAGGCTGTACATTATGTTTGCTCTGAGAGAGCGAAGGAAAACTAAGCAGGAAAGGAGTTTGTAATAAACCTACAGTAAGCAATAAAGAGCTAGAAATGGTAATCTGTCAATAGCATCAGCTTCTTGAAGGGCTTGGTTTAGGAAAAGAGGAGCACCCTTAGCTCCCAACAGACCCAAATCAGCCCAAACTGATGTTGTACCAAGCAGGACTGAGTCCTTCCTGAAGGATGAGCTATTAAATGTAAACAAACATGAAATCTTATTTGAAAGATCATATTCACTATTAACAAGGGGAAAAATCATCTTCCAGATAAGGCACGGATGTGCTGGGACTGTGCAGTGAGCTCCAGCTCTGCCAGAGATTCCTTGCTTCATCCTGACTTCCTCAATCTCCCTCTTCCTCTCATCTCTACCCTCACAATGGGGACATTCCTCTCCTTCCCTCCCTGTACTGGGCTGTGCCATCCTTCTGTGAGCATGCACAGTTCCCATGGGAAAGGAGAGGCCCCAGGCCAGCTGCAAACTAAACAAGGATTTGTAATATTAATTTTTGAGCTTGTTCTTTCTTTCTCTTTCTTTCTTTCTTTCTTTCTTCTCTTCTCTTCTCTTCTCTTCTCTTCTCTTCTCTTCTCTTCTCTTCTCTTCTCTTCTCTTCTCTTCTCTTCTCTTCTCTTCTCTTCTCTTCTCTTCTCTTCTCTTCTCTTCTCTTCTCTTCTCTTCTCTTCTCTCTTCTCTTTTCCATATTCACTGAGAAACTGATGTTAAGGAAGTTTGGCCTCATCCAGGTTTGCTGACTGCATTTAACCTTCCATCCCTGGGAAATTGAGAACAGTAAAGCACACTAACTTGTCTGTGCTCATCTGTTTTGGAAAACAAAAAACTTCTGCAGATTTTAATAGCAAAATTGCCTGGCCTGAGAAATAAACAGCCAAACTGTTGTAAGCAAGCAGGAATGTGCACGTATGTGCAAACCAAAGTAAAAGCAACCAAAGTTTGCAATCTACTGGTTTTCAATTCATGTTACATTTAATGCAAAATGAAACAGCTCTTACATGTATAGGCTGAGGAACCCCTCTGAAATCCGCTGGAATGGTTAAAAACCATTAGGCCAGGATTTTAAAAGCATGTGCAATGTGGGGAGAACCCACTGAGAGAGGACTGTGCCTGAAGCAGCAGGAGTGGTGGAGTGTGGGGGTGGAGGGGAGACCAGAGCACTGCCCAGCCTCCAGCAGCTACACACTGCTGCATGTGTATGGCACTGCACTGAGAAACTGGCAGCTGTGAGGGTGCAGGACAGCTGGGAGCCATAAACACTCTGAGGATATCATACAGGATTGCCATGGTACACATGTTGCAGTCTACTGTTGGCAAAAAGAAAGAAAAATATCAAAGAAAGGAAAAAAGAAATAAAAACCCAACCAAAGCTAATTCACTCAATTTGCATACAGTTGTGTCTTGCAAGTAAAATACAAGATTCAGCTGTTCCCAGCTTCTTGCTGTACCAAGGGAAAAGCTGCTTGATTGGCACAGGGGTGAGCAGCACCAGAGCAGAAGGAGAAGCTGTGGTAAAGAGTCAGGGGTAGGAGGGAGTGAAGGGCTTGGAACCAAGGTTAAAAAAGCCAGGCAGGTCTCCCATTAACACGACCATTGCCTCTCAAGGGTCTGCTGCCTGTACAAACTGCACAGGCCAGCGTGGCAACATCCAAAATCCACAAGCATGAGCAGGGCTCCAGAGCACAGCCAAGCAGTGCCTCCCTGCTCAGGCATTATCTCAAGGTACAAACATGCATGCAAAAAGTTATAAAATAAAATAATTTCCTTCCAGTCTTTGCAGGGAATCTCTCACTTACATGCTCTCCTGCCCTTCATCAGGGGAGTGGGCTGGCAGAACTGGGAGCAGCAGTCTCACACTGCCCCACTGCTGCCCAAGCTTCCCATGGGGACAGCCACCAATGCCACCAGCCTGGCAGGGCACTGCCAGCCCCTCCTCTGTGCTGTCAGACTGCCTCTGAGCTGAAATCCAGCACAAGACCCTCAGGGCTGTGGCAGAACCACAGCTGCCATCCACGGTGTCAGCCTGGGCTCGTAGCCTGCCTGTGAAGGAGAGCACTCCCTCCCAGTGCAATTGCTTCTCTGCACCTTTCTGATAATTCATGCATATGATGATGTCTGCAAAACAGCCAGGGGAGGTGGCAGGACCCCCTTGCACCTGAAGGAGTTACACGGTGACAGCCTACACCACAGAAGGTAAGGAACCCTCTAGGGAGTGCCACCATACCTGGCTACTGAGAGAAACTTGTGGGAAGAGAGAACTAATTAGCAGTGAGAGGTGGGAGCAGATGAACTGTTTAAAAAGGAAGATCTCAATTTTTATGCCCATGGCACCTAAGTAACAAGCAGAAGGAAGAAGAAATAAAGAAAGTATATGAGACTGATGAATTATTTGAAAATTAATAGAGCGGGACTGGGCATTTAGTTACAATGACTGAACAAGAAATGTGTTACTGCTCCTTCCAAGGAGTTACTGCTCAGAGAGAAGCCTCTTCAGCTCGTGTGCCTTTGCTGGGGCAGGGATTCCTGCAAGTTTGCAGACAGGAAAAGGAGCATTTCAAGGTGTAGCAGCACCTCAGAGAAGGGGGGCTGCATCTCCTGAGGCAGGAGCTGTGAATGCCATCCAGTGTTCAGGGAATGATAGAGAGATTTCACTCGCCTGAACAATTAACCAAAATCAATCTGGGCCCTAATAAAATGTATCCTGTTATGGACTAACCCACACAAAGCAAAGACCTCACTGACATCAGGGGGGACAGCAGAGTCACAGGTGACACTTGCCAGAGACAAATGAAGGAATGTTTGCACAAAACACCCTTTAAAGGGGCAGTCAGCAGAAGTCCCAGGGGAGACAGAAATAGAAATACTGAAAAGCTGCCTTCCCATTGCCTTCAGAGCCTGTCACAAGATTCCTGGCAGCAGTCTGGCCATGAACAGCACTGCAAAGGCTGAAGAATTTGGCCAGCAATTTTTATTTTTCTGACAAAAACCTCAGGCCCACCCCACACACAAAAGCTGTGCAATGAGATACTATTACAGTAGCTTGCAGGAAAAATCTTCCAGTTGGTCAGTCTGACCATGGAGCTGAGTAGCTTGAGAAGTCTGAATACATTTAACTCACCATTTTCACCATGGAAATGCTCAACAAAACTGACCTTTTCAATTTCAATAAAACTGGATTTTCCCGTAGGTCCCCTGTCAGCCACTGCAATAATAAGTGGGAGTGCTAAAGCCCGGAATTATTAAAAACTGAGAAGAATAAAATGGTGTCCCAGCCCCACTGCTGCTCTGCTGGATCTGACTGCATTCACTCTGCTGGCAGAGCTGTACTCTCCTTCAAAAATTTCAGAAAATACAATTCCATCTGTGATTTTGCTGATGCCAAACTGGAGGATCTGCTGACTTCTTGCTAGGTCCCACTCAGAGCAGGAGTGGCCATTGCATCCCTGCTGACACACTGCAGCTCCTGTCACCTGGGCAGGCCATTTCTGGGGACTGCTGGGTACTCTGACTGTCCTGCTGTGCTTATCCTTCCTCACCAAGCTCTTCATTCACCTGTTCCAAAGCAGAGCACTCAGACTCAGTCTTCCAGCACCAAGGAAGGTGCTTCTTCCTTTGCCATCCAAGATGCTGCTCCCCTCTGGCTGGCCAGGCCAAGGATGGACAAGGGAAAATGGACAGGGGAATGGCAGACACTCAGAGTTATTTCAAACTCCAAAGTTTCTGATGTTTTTTACCAAGGAGTTTTGGCATACCTGCCCCTCAGACTATGATCAGTCTCAAGAATAATAGCTATAAACATGGCTAAAAAAATGTTGATGTCTGTTTAAACACATGCATTGTTAAATGTCCAACATTTGGCAGCAGTTGAAGTAAGACATTATTTCTTCTTTGTGTTTAACTTTCTCCTGTGTCTTTGTTCAGGAAGGTATCCTCAAGAGTGATGAAATTCAGGCATTCACAACTCAGTCAATGCTTTTGAGACTAGGTAGTTTTGAAGTATCCAAATCTACATTTCACATGTCACTTTTTTAGCAAAATATAGATATGGGTAGACAAAATGTGAAACAGAGCAGCTTTTAATAAACCCCTCAGGTTCCAGCAAACCACATTGTTATCAACAGCTACAACCACATTCCATCATGTCCCTGTGCTCCCCCACCACACTCTGTAGCAGCTCCAAAGGCTCCGTTTTCCCCTGAGATTCCAAATGGGCTGTTAACATGGCAGTTGTTAACTCTGTACTCCATTCAGATATGTCACACGTCAGATAGACAATAACACCTGACTGAAGCCAGGGCTGTGCTTGGGGCAGAGCTGCCATCAGGGACAGCCCTGGGGGGGCTCAGGGCTCTCCCCATGCCTCACACCAAACCAGGCTGTGTTTGCCATCCTGCCATGAAGCACTGCCTGGCTATGACTGCAGCGTCTTACAGGGACAAGATCAGCCACTGCCAAGTAGTAGTGATGCCATTTCCATCTGAAGTGTGCTTCCAAGCAGGCTTCCATGCACACTGCCTGCTTGCCTAAAAGAAGATGCAAAACCCAGCTTAACCCTTTTCCTTGGCAGGTTTACAGATCCTTTGTACTTTCTAAAATACAAAATCATGCAAGCATCTGTGCTCACATCACTTTCTTTCCTTTTGCTATAATGACAGAACTTTTGGGTCTCTCTGTTCCCACAGTGGAACTAATCCCTGGAGGCCCAGCCTCAGCTGAACCTTACTCAGTGTTTGTTGGCTGCTGCAGAAGTGCAGAACATGCTGCTCAGTAGTGAGTTCACAGCTTCTGGTGCCTCCCTGCTGCTCCTTGAACAGAGGCAGGAAAGGAGAAACACTCATGTTGTGCTCCCAGGTACCACGGACTGCCTGGTGATGGAGCAGTGCTTTGTCCAGATCCCTCCTCCCTTCCCAACAGCTCCTGATGTGCAGGTGTCCCAGTCCTCTTCTGCTTGGGCACACCCAGCTCCTGGACAAAACCTGGCTGGAACACAGGGCAGGCAGAGCCAAGAGCCCCAGTAGGTGCCTGCACATGGGGAAGGAACTGCTGAAAGCTCCTGCTCCACCCGAGTTGCCTTCAACACAATATTTTTTCCTTGACAGCTTGAGAAAAATAACTTCTGTTATTCTGAGGCCTATAAAAAAAATAAAAGGCAACAAAAATAAAATCTCTCTTCCTATTTCCTACTTTCATGTAACTTCTTGCAGTTGCACAGTGCATGTGCTGCACAGCTCCTCCAGCTGCCTGTGGGGTCAGAGCCTTTGGGGAAGACACACACCAGATCTGTGGGATGAAATTATCCATGCCCTGGAGAACTTCAGGGAGGTCCAGGTTCAGAGAAGTCTGAAGAGTAAATTCAACTTTGAGAACAGTTAATTCAAAGTTTTAAGTTCACCAGCATTAACATCTTTATGATCCCACCCAAGAGCCCTGTCTCTGCCAGGTGCATCTGCACTGGAGAGCCAGCAACGCCTTCAGTGGGGACACTGGCAAGCTTTGCAAGACACAGCAAATTACAGAACTAAGGGTTTTAATTGCTAATTTCATAGCTCCTAAATAGAAATAATGTCCCTGAAAACCCATAGTGAAGCCAGCTGAAAAACAAGGGAATAAAGGGAGCAAGAAAAACCCTAATCCTGAAGTAAGGATGAGGATGAGCCCATCCACAAAATCGGAGTTAGAGCATTTTCTTTAAGACCGTTTATCTTTGCTATGTGCTGTTTACCAGAGCTTTAGACCTTTGCTCCTACCAGTGCATTTGCCAAAGGCTGTACAGAAGCTTGCACCTGACACGTCACCTCTAGCAGTGACATTCAGATGCCTTTCAGCCGTGTGACCAACACAGCTGCAGAGCAGGAGGCTGATGGCAAGTGGATTAGGAGATTGCTCATCCTCTCAGAAAGTCACCTGGGACAGCTGTGTGTTGCTAAGCCCTGCATCAGATGGAGAGAAAGGGTATTTTGCACAAGTCAGGAGTTTGTTTTAACAGCTTCAGCAGGAACCCAAGGCACGGGGCTGGTGGTTCACACTCCAGCAAGAAACATAAGAAAACAACCCAGAGGTTTTTAAAATAGGCATGGCACAGCAGGCAAAGTCTGTGGCAGAGAGAGGGAAGATCCCAGAGCATCAAATCCCGGGCATGCACCAGCTCTGTGCACTCACAGAAAGGGCTCTGAGCAGCAGCCTCCCTCCCTGGCAGAGACATGAGCTCTGCACTTCCTACCAGCCACCTGGCTAGTGAGTCAGAGCACAGTTTAAGCCAAATGCTTGTGAGATGGGGGTGGGGGGAAGCCTCTTCATTCTGCAAAAATTACAGGACTGGCATGGTTCTTCATTTTATCCCTGCTCAGTGCACACAGCATCTTTGGAAATGTTCCTTCCCAAACAGGGCCAGATGCAATGCTGGTGCCACCCCCCTGTCCCTGGGGTACACAGAAGGGGACTTGCCCCTCTCCTCCTAGGAACTGGGATTCCTTTTGCCTTCCCAAGACAATTTCATATGAAACTGGACTCAAAGGAACCATACAAAATCAAAGACCACCTGAAGGAAATTAAGCAAGCCCCTCTCTGCTTGCCATTAAAGCCCAAATTCTAAGGAAATAACCTTGTGTGCTTCAGCCAGTTTGTTTCACTCCACTAGTTTTTCAAATGATTTTAAATTACACATGCTCAAATAGAAAAGGATGGCAGTAAATAGGAAGCTGTAACTAAACATTGCTCCTTAACAGGTAGCAGATGAGATGCTAGCCATACCATACAATGGCATCAAATATATACAGATTTTCCTAATATTTCTCCATCACTTTGATTTAAGAAAAAGATGGCTCCTATTTGCAGCCTGTCATGGAGTGCTTGGAACACTGCTGTAATCTTCCTTTGTGTTCCATATAATTTATCTAATTTCCTAAGCACATTTCTGGAAAATCATTCAGGGATATTACCACATTTTTATACTTTTACTGAGTTTTCCTCAACCCAAGTACCCCCACAGGAATTAAAGCAACTGAACACAGAACCCTAACCTTTGTTGATCTGTCTTGTTTTCAAGAGATGCAGGTCTTTGTGTGGTCAAAAGAGACACGCCCAGGCACTTGCTGTACAGCACACCCCCTCCTCCTCACTGCTCTGTGTTAGCTGTGCTCCCTGCCTGGCAGCGTGGGTACCACGACAGAAAGAGAGGGTTGGTGTGCCCACACTCACATGAGCCTGGTTCCTGGTTCTCTTAACAGAGAGCAAGCAGGCACAACTTCCCAAGGATATTTCCTGGGAATCACAGCAAGGAAACTCAGAGAAAGGAAAAACAATTCTTATCTCTACTTGCTGCGCCTGTTGTTTTGCACGTGTGGAATGTGTTATGGAGATGGTTTACCTGAAGGGATTTGTCAGGTGGATTCTGCTGAGGATTGTTTTGTTTCCTTGGCCTATTGGCTCAAAGCTGTGTCCTGGCTGTCTCAAGGTTCTTCTGTAGTATGTATCTTTGTATAGTATAGTATGCAACTATTTAATATAGTATAATGTAATATAATATGGTTTTAATAAAGCAATTGTTCAGCCTTCTGAATCAATGGAGTCAGATGCCAATCATTTTGTCATTTTACTATAGGTGCCCTGGGCCCACAGGAGTCCAAGGCTTTGACAAACCCACTTGCAGCCTCTGGCAACTCCTGCAGAGCACAGCCCACCCCAGGAGCCCTCACTGGTGCTGCACCGTGTGCTGCCACACCCTGCTGGGTGTCACTGCCCGTGCAGGGACTCTGGGGACACTCCCCATGATGGGTCCCTGCTGGGACAGCTCCAGCAGTGACTCTGAGGCTCAGTGCCAGGGTGGGGGTTTTGTATTGCCGGCCGGGGGCTGTGTACAAATCATAAATGGGATGGGACTGCTAGGAATTGCCTTGAGCTGTTTTATTTTCCAGCATCACTGTCATTACATGGTTATGACAATCGGAAGATGCCAGCAGCTCACATCCCCAGCAGCAGACCAAGAACTTAATGTTACAACTTACTTTTTAAGTTTTTTGACCAATCACACAAAGCAAAAGCATATTGACAGTAGCTCCATCCAACCACTATAAGCACACGTACCTTCGGTTAAAAGGATGCTTGCTTATTTTGAATACAATACCTGCCTGTAAGCCTTAAAACACAAAGCACAGAGCTCCATTATTAAGCTTAGAACTTCCTAACATCTCACTAGATATACTTTTCTGCAGCTTAGGGAGTTATTCTAGCCAAGTGTTAATACACAGACCATTGTTCTATTTGTCCTTACTTTCTACTTCTCATATAACTTTTCTGCTGATAAATCTGATGGCTACTGCTTAGTTCTAATCACAGTTCTGCTGTCTCTGAGCCCTGCCTTTTGCAGCTTTCCCAAACCCCTCTGATTTTAAGGATTTCCACAGTTTTGGTTGGTTCATTTGAGATTTCTCAGCTAATGCACTAATAAGTGTGGTGGGTTCAGTGCTGGCTAATCACCAATACACTCACTAGGATGTACTAACCTATTTTTTGCTGTCAGATAGGACTAGGAGAAAGGTAAAGAAGGCTTAAAATTTAAAAGGTTATAAAGAAAAGTTTATTAATAGTAATTAAAAGAAAGAGTGATAAGAATCAGAACAAAATTTTAGCATGCTTTTCTTCCCCTTACAATCTTTTCTTTCTCAATGACAATGTAAAGAAACAAACCTTAAAATTTTAGTCAGTTTACTACATCTAGAATAGTCATTCTTTGGTTCACTTAGGGAGAAAGTCTCTCGTTAATGTTATGGAGACTTCTTTACAAGAAAACAGTTCTCTTGTGTTTCCCTTCATGAATAGTAAAAATGTTCCCGGGTTTCTTTCATCTCTAACATGAGTTTTTTTCAGAAACATATACAGCTTTTGCAGTAGCTAGAAGCTTTGCATCACTCTCATAAATACCTCCCATGCAAAACCACCACAGCCAGCCACTGCTGGGAGCCTGGGCAGCCCCTGCTTCTGCAGACTTGTGTCTTGAAACAGCCATTTCAAAAGAGCCCCAAAATAAACACTAATAGCTGCAGGGTCAAACTGTTTGCTGGCTCAGTGGACACATGGGGCTTCCTCCTGCAGCCTTCTCTGCTTCCGTTTGACTCCTTTGTTAGAAATGCTGAGGAAAAGATACTTTCTTTTATAAATTAGGCTATTATCTCAGATTCACCTTTTCCCTTAATGAAAAGCAAGTTTCTACAGCAGGTCAAATAAATAGCCCTTAAGTACAATAAAGTCAAGTTCTTCCAACGTGGGAGTTCTCATGGGAGGTCCAGCTGTGCATCTGTATCCCTCACAACCCCCAGCAGGACAATCAGCATCTCTGCACCCCAGGAGGAAGCAGCACCACCTCCCTTCTTGTTACCAACAGCATCCACTGTCAAAAACACTCTCTCTTTCTTCTCCTCAGTTTCCTTTTAGGCTTTTCTTCTCACTCCTGCCATTGCTCAGCCTGTGAGGGAATGCTCTAACATCAAGCCTTACTCTGGGTCCCAGAGTCTCATTTTCTGAAAGGTTGAGATTTCCCAGCATCCTCAAGCCATTTCACATTTTCCTGTTCTTTTTCCAACATATGCCCTATCCCTTCATTTGTGTTTACCACTCTTATCCCCTTTTCTATTTCCCCCCATTTTTTATTGATCCATTTTTCTTTTTACCCTCTTCCCTTCAACTCTTTGCTTCTCCTTTTTCTCCCTGCCCCATTCTGGTGATACTTTCTGGCTAGATGTATTACCCACTGTGCTGAGGGGAAGCAGTGCATCAGAATTCAAGCTGCACTGTACAACTACAGCAATACTAGATATACTTACAGAAACAGCAAATCAAACTCTTAGTGTTCTCATCTCCCCGTGCTAAATTCCCAGAGCCAAATGCCTCCCATTATCAAAACAATTTTAAATAAAGCTAAGGGGAGAATTAAATGAGAAATAAATTGGGCATTTAAAGCCTGGTTTGCAGCACTCAGCTGCTCTCACTTCAATAACTGCAGTGCACACCTTCCATCAGGCCCCCACGATGCAGAGCAGTCTCTGTTTTCTGGCGTGTTCCCCACTCTGCCAGAGATGATATGGACACCCTGCACCGCCAGATAAGAAATATATGTCACTCTCCCTTGCCTAAAATTAAAATGGGTACATTAATTTATTTTCTATTACAGGCTACAGCAGAAATCTGAGAGGGAGAGGGAGCGTGTGCGTAGGCTCTGTGCTCAGAACTGTGATGTGGGGCCTCGCTTGGCCAACACGTTTTGGTAAACCCTCAGATTCTTCTGCATAAAATGGGTGTCAGGAAATAACTACTGCACTGGGATGACATGATTTTGTACTTTTTACACTTATAGCAGGTGAATCCCAACCTACCTTCTAACCACATCCTTATTGGACAGGCCCTCCCCAGCTGGATGGGGCAGAGCACATCTGGGTGATGTGTTCCCTTCATGGGCAATGGAATATCATCTTAGAAATAAAAGTGATTTAATTGAAAGCAATCAAAAATCAAAGGCATGGCAAGAAATCCTTTTTTTCAGCCTTAAACAAAAACAGAAACTATTTGTTCAGAGGTTAGGAGAGAACTAGATAGAAGGGCTACATGTTTATAAATTCTATGTATTTTCTTTCCACTTTAAAGAGAATAATTTCTAAACTGGCTGACACTCATGTGAATTATGACATCTGGCTCTAGAGGTTGTGGATACAGACAGAGACTAAACACACAAATACTGCACCTGTCCTGCTTACACAGGGCCCTTTCTTTACACAGATGGACGTGGACAAACATACACCTGTGTAGGCACTGTGGGGGGGAAGCAGGGAGAAGGAGACACAGGAAATCCATAAAGATCTACTGTTCTCACCAAAACACACGAGTCCTGATAAAAGGAAAAGATCCAATCCTTGTATACAAGCAAATTGCCCAGGTTGTGGTCTAATATGTATCTTTTACTTTTTATTAGCTATACTCTTGGACTACTGAGTTACAGATTTAAAATACACAGAATCAGTGTAGGGAACTGCAGGGAAAAGCAGAAATAGGTTCCTCCTGAAGACTCAATTGAATTACTCTGAAAAGATTAATTAAAATTGAATTCTCTTTTGACACAAAATCTCCTGTTTGCTAGTTCTTGGTACGTCTATTACCTAGTTTCCATTAGGAGATATTATAGTCTGTAATGAAATTATCTTCAAGGACCCTGTGGGATTAAACAAAAAGTTTACTGCATTGTGAGAGCTGCAGGAGCAGCGAGGTTCCAGTGCAAATTGGCTTGCTTAATGAGAAAGTGTTCACATGTCATCACTGAATTCATGTCAGGGATCTCTATCACTGCTTTTCAAGGGACAGAAGGGCAAATAACTGTGTGTAGATTGGAAAACAGTTTGATTTGCAGTGTGACAGCCAGAAGTCAGGTCTTTATTCAATCTCTCCAAAAACCCAGGGAGAGGGGAGGGGAAGGAGGGTATTTCCTTCAACCCTGAGAACAGCTTTGTACCTAGAATAAGAATTATTACAAAGGAAAGGCCATCTGCACCTCCAGCATATGGCTGTGGTTTTGCTGTCAGGATTTGGGGAAGCCATCCAGGGAATCACCTACATGAGGGATCAGTGTGAGTGAATTAGATACAAGAGTGAGAGCATTTACATTGCACCTGGTGCTTCAGGTCTGACACGCTATAAAATATTGCTTTGTGCTTTATCCCACTTGGAGCCTAATGAGACACTTGACATACCAAGAAACCCCTCAAAATGGACCCGGGGGCAGAGCCTGGCCCTAGATGACACAAGGGACAATTTTACTGCAGTGCTGAATTAACAGTAGCACAAAGAGTCACTGAGCACTTCAACTGTACAAGGAAAATCAGAGCAAACATTATTTGCGTCCTTTTTTTCCTGTATATTCTTATTTTATGGCACTTGCAAGGACGCTGTGAAATCCCCAGTGTCATAAGTCTTGGCCTCAGAAGCTGGCACTGATATCAAAAGGATAATATTTGTGTGATGGCTGTTTGGGACAGTGTAACAGAGCCCACCAAACAGGTACTCATCACATCCCAAATCTGTGCTTCCAGCTACACAGCCAGCAGCCTTGTAATGGAAAGTTAAAATGTAAACACAAGCTGCTATTTTAGTGCAATCACACAAATGTAGCAGCTTCTGTTCTCTTTTCCTTTCTTTCCAGAACGGACAGGGTACCTGATCAAGCTACAGCTAATCCTTTTTCTTTTTGCTCCTTTTTTCTTCTCCCTAAGTGCCCAGTCAATTAAATCTTGCTTACATAAGGAATTCTTACTTGCCCTATTCCTACAGTGACAGTTGACAATGTTCAGACTAAAGGATGCCAAAATCTGTTTTTCCCTAGATAGTAAAAATACAAACAGAAATCAAACCCAAGCAGACTAATAAAGGATTACAAGAGCTGACAATGCTTTGTGAATTTGAAAGGTTACATTGCTTGGTTCAAAATAAACCTGAAATCCTGAGTCTGCCCTGTGATTTTTGCCTCCCCTGTTCACAACATTCTTCCCTTTGCCATATAGATAGCTGCTCACAAAGGAGCTCACTGACATCACCTTGCTCTTCTAGTCCAGATGGCCCAAAGTGGTGAAAATCCAAAGGTATTCCAGGAAGTGACCTTGCAGGTGCTTTAGTGACTCAAAATTCAGGGAAGACAGAAAGCCTGACTCTGGAGCATCACAGCTCCAGCTCTAAGGAAAACCAGCTCACCTAGGCAGCAGCTGCCTTCTAAAGGACAGCAGCAGATTCCCCAGTTGACAAGACATCTGCTACAGTTTCCCACAATTCCTGACTTACAAAGGAAGTAAGAGCTGGTTTGCATCACATATGTCAATAGCTGGATTTTTTCCTTCTTAACCTTCAGCTTGTGTTACGTCTAACGAGACAAGATGACAATGCCTGTTCAGAAATGAAAACAACAGGGGGAAATCTACAGGACAAAGGTAGTTTGCTTTTTTTCCTCTGAACTGATCTGTTAGCTTTCCTCTGAGAAGCTGGCCAAACTGCAAATCACAGGTGTGTGCTGCTCTCACCCTCTGGAAGATAGATATAGATAGATAGATAGATAGATAGATAGATAGATAGATAGATAGATAGATAGATATGATAAAATACAAAATACCTCTTCCCAAGCCACACCCAGCTTGGCAAAATAAAAATTAAATCAACATGGTTTTGCAATGCAAAAGACAGCCTCTCACTTCTGCTGAGGACTGTTGAAATAAAGATGGATCATAGTGTGAGTCATTTATGTCTCCTCTCTGATGCATTCACACACGCCTACCACTGCAGGGGGATTCAGAGCAATGACCTGAATCTCAAGCACCCGTGGGTTTGCAAACAAAACCCAGCTGATGAGGTCATGCAAAGCCAGGCCTAAATCTATGGCTTCCCCTTTGCCCCTGGTTTGCTCCTGTCAGTATTTCAAACAGTGAGAGAGAGAGCAGGGGAAACAAGGAGTGGTGCCACGTAATGAAACCATGGATCACAGAGCAGCTCCAGAGTATGGCACTCCCATTTCACAGGGGGGGGATTCAAGCAAGCAGACTAGGTGAAATCCCAGTTGACCACAATACTTGTACTTATTTTAATTGTTTATTGAAAACAGCATGACAGATGCAAAACTAAGAGAGAATGAAGAAAAAGAAACATTGGCTTCATTCACAGGCTCAGCTCCCTCTGCACAAACCACACACAAAATCAATTCTTCATATTATATGTTAAAAAAAGAATTGAACTGTTAACGGTAACATGAGAGGCAAAAGACAGGCAGTAAAGGAAAAAGAGGTGGCAGGAATGTGAGGTCAAAGCCAGACTTGTTTTGGCAGCAGGTGGGTAGGACAGATGAGGCAGAGGTGCATTCCAGGGATTGAGAAGCAGAAGGCAAGAGATGATGAAGGGAGATAAGGTCATTGATAAGGGATCATGAGCCAGGTCTAACATGAGGCTGGGAAAAGCCTGACTTTGTAGCTATTTTGCTTTGGTTGGTTCTCAGAGCAGTGGTTCAGGAGCAGGCTTACATGCCTGCACAGTGCTCCCTCCCTGCTGACTCATACCACCAACTTACAAAACACATAAAATTGAGAAGAATGAATGCAAGTGTCAGGAGATCTGCCCTGGTTCCCAGCAGCCTAAAAAGGAACTTGTTTATGCCACCTATGAAAGAGCTGTGACAGATTCCTTCAGTGATGGAATGATCCCACTAGGATCACATTTACTGGCCAACATTGAGCATATTTTTCCCCAATTCATCTTTCCAGTGTGATTTATTCCACACATCCACTTGGAAAAACATGCTCAGCACCATCACAACAGCTGCACAGCAAAGTCCATCACTGTACAGATAGATCATGGTTTCATTTCTTGCCCAAACACAGACACAAGGAACTGCATATGAGGTGCATGCAAATTCTGTCCCTGAGCTTTACTGTCTCAGGAAATGACAAAGCAAATCTATCCAGGACAATGAAGCCATTCCAAAAGAGCCTCAAGCCCCAAATGCCAGCATGGATAAGATTTGAATAGACCCCCTAAGGACCCAAACTTAGAAAAGCACATTGTGTCACCTGCAACAAGTTAGTCCTTAGAGAACAGCATTACCTTCAGGTTTGGTTTGGAAGAGCCATCAGCAATTACTCCATCTTAGCCACCATTTTTCCAGGATGGACAAAAAACAGGAGCAGTAAAATACTCCAAACCCCTGCAGCCTTATGTGTTGTTCTGGGGAATATTTCAACACACATCTTTGTATGTGGAAAGAACCCCTTCCCACACCTATCCAGTAAGGAGCACCTCCAGCTCCCAGTTACTCCAAGTTATTGATGGAGTTTCCAAAGAGTAGTTTTGATTGCCATTTTTGGAATCTGAGTCTGCCAGGTCTGGCTGTTCTCACTTAAGACTAAATCAAATGTTTCCCAGGCTTTCCTGTCTAAACCATATTGTTTCTTCTGGGCCCTTTGGCTATATTTTATGAAATAACTGATGTTCTCTATCTCCAGGGGGCAATTTATTACTGCTTCTACCAACAAGGAACCATATGATCGAATACATCTCTTCCAGTTCTCTCTTTTGAGGTTTCTATAATCTTTCCAGAGATTTTTATTTTGTTCCTAAAGAATGGTTTGTGTACCCTACAATTTGTCCCATGGATATTTCTTGGGCTGAAAAAGACACTGCCTCTCCATAGAAACATTGCCAGATACTACCTATGCAGAAGCATTGCTCCAGGGGCACAGTGCATGGAATTATTTATTATTTTCTTAATTTTGGTCCCAGAAAATTCACTATTACTCTACTTTCTTCTGTCCCTACATTACTCTGTGCTTTCCCCTCTTCCTCGACCCTCACTGGCACTGTTCCAGACCCCAGCCTGCCCAGCTCACTCTGACTGACACACTGCGCGTAAGCAATTTTAGGAAAATGGCCTTCAGAGAGAAGCTCTGTTCCCCCAGTCAGGTCTGGTAACTCTAAAGCAGCATCAGTAACATAATTATATCCTGGAACTGGCTGTAGGAGAAACTTAAGTCTAGCCCAAGAGCCTACATGGGCAGATGTTTGAAGAAGGGCTTTACCAAGCACCTCCTACACATTTATTTCAGCTGGGTGCCAGAGTCAGTGGAGTCTGCAAATGAGCTTGCTCCCATGTAATTTACATGTGGGGCTCAATTCCAGGTGCATTAGCATCCTGTTAGGAGCTGCTTTTTGAGGGAATGATGCAAAGGACAAGAAGGATTAGAGATCTGGGAGACAACATGGCCAGGATCTGCTTTAGACATTTCAATGAGGCTCTTAATTTGCTGCTTTGTTGCACCACAAACAGACACACACACACACACACATATATATATACATTTTTTTTCCCCATAAACTCCAACTGCTTTTGCTGCTTCTCGAGAAGGATTATTTTGAAATATTCCTTCCAAAGCTGGGACAGATGTTTCCAGGGCTGGGGCTTATTAAGTTCCTGTGGCAGCTGTTTCCAAGGCTGCTTTGTCAAACATTTCTTTGCAAGAGACCAAGAATGGCAGAGGGGCTTTGCAGATAAGCATTCCAATTGCAACCTTTATACTAAAGTGTAATAGGAACATCAGGGAATTAAATAAAATTATATTTTTCCTAGATGTCTGCTTAAAAAGGAAATTCAAGATTTTATGGATGCCCCAGAGACAAACTATTACATTACATTCCTCGCTGTTCTTATTTGAGTTCTGCCTGTTTGAGCACCTCAAGTAGCACAGAATCATTCATAAAGAATGGGCAAGAGAGACTGTGTCCCATCAATATTTCAAGCTTGGTTATCAAATCAAGAGAAATTCATGAGTTCTGCTCCAGCTCAACATTTTCAGGTTTGATACTATTGTTTGACAGTTTAGAGGGTTTTCCCTCTGCATTCTCATTGTCATTAATATTTTATATAATGTTCCAGTTGATGCTATTGTAATATTTATTAATTTTTTTTACTTGGCTGTACTAACCAGTTTTATCTTTTCTCTTTCAGCAGGGAGAAATTCACACTCATTTGCTATTTGTGGGGTGATGACATAGTGTGAAGAAGCAGTAATGATGACTGACTGATAGAAGACACCATATGTTCTCTTCATTTTTCTCTGTGCTATTTTCCAAGAGATGAATAAAGACTCAGTATAAGATAAGCTTTCCTATATATAGTATTTTTTTTTAAATGACCTTTTTTCCCAAATAATTGGCAGGATGGGAGAAATTATTTTTTTCCTAAAGCATTCAAACAGTATTGCTATAAATATCAGGCTCCAAATCATCAAGATAAATAATTTCCAGTTTTTTCCACCAGAAACATTTCACATGTATCCAGGCACCAGAAACAATTTTACAATTAATTCCACTCACCCCCAAATGTTCTCCATCTTTCCACAGCAAACATTTTGAAAATATAAGTTGCATTTGCTGATGACTAAGCAAAGGTAAACAATTCCTTCCAGTCTTAAAAGAAACTAGATTCTATATAGGGCTCTAAGTGACTGTGTGCAATGCATGATAATCAGAAATCCTGATTATAAACACAGTACTAGCATCACTAGATCACAACACTAGATTATATGCTGGGATGTTCCTTTGCACCGTGAGTGTCTGAGTCCGTGCAACTAATAAAACAGATAATAAACCCTTCAATAAATATTGCCTTTGCTTTAACATGTTTTAATATCAAAATAATTGGAAATTTCATTTCCTAGAAATAACAGAATAAAAATCTTTTATTGTTCTAGCATACACATTTACCAAGTATATTCTTTTCCTAGATAAATATTTCCTTTTTTTTTTCCTCTTCATTCTACCCTCTCAAAACCAAGGCTTTGTGACTGTCGCTCTTCCTCCTAACTTTGTAATAGTCACTAACCAGCCCCAGACCACAGCACAGCCACACACATATCTGCTAATAAGCAGTCAGGAGCAGAAACAAAGAAGTAAACAAAAGGGATTCACATTGCCTTCTGTTCCATTGGAGACAGAGAGGGAAAAAAATAAAAATCAATCCTCCCAACACAAAAATAACCCCCAGAAATCAGTGGTTTAAGATACCTTATTTTTCAAATTATCAGGAATTTTTTTATAAGTAATGGAGCCAAAATTGGAGAAAAACATAATTGTGAGTCCTGCAGGCAGCAGGCAGAGAACTCGCTGTCAATGGACCCAGTGCCAGGACTCTTGTTTGGGCTTTGTTTTCAAGGTCATCCATTTAAAGCATTTTTCATAACACAACCTGAATAGAGAATACAGAGCCACACTCTGCTCGCCCTGCTCACAAAGGCACCCACCACAGCTGTGGCAGGAAAGGTTCCTTATGCCAGGAGATGGCCCTTGGAGGACGAGTTCTCCCCGGTCACCTGCCATAGCAACAGACATCGAGCAGTTTTACATTTACAGTATGCAACTCACTTTACCCAGTTATAGACTTATTATTTTGCTGTGACAGCTTATGCACCCTGCACCACAGAAAGCAGAACAGAAGGTGCTCAGGTAAAGCAATGACTGCAGTTTTCACATGTTATTCTTCCTTTGAACTCCAAGTGGCATGAATACATCTTCCCCTGGAAAGCTGTCACGTGCACCCTCTTTTTCTATGACAATGGAATTACACAAAGTCTGATCTCAAAACTCTGATTTAAATATTCCATCCTATCAGCAATGAGCTGGCTTGCTTAAGGACTACAGACTTGGGTCCCTAATCAATGCTTTAATAAATAACACCTACTTAGAACAATTGATTGCTAGGGAGCAGACTAACTGTAATATATTTCTGCTAATCTAGTCACAGGATAAATGTCCTAGTTTATTTGTAAGACACACCTGGAATTATTCTGAGGGCTGTAGATAGGATCCATCTTGACACACATTTCACACTGCACAGTGTCAGGTGGAGGTGGGTGGTGGGCACTCAAGGCAGCACGTCTGGTGTTGCTTTTTTGGCAAGCTCCCGCTGCCCCCAGGCTGCCAAAGCTCAGCTCCGTGGCTCCCTGGCAGCAGAGGCAGCTCCTGGGATCCTCACTCCAAACTGAGGAGTGGGTGCAGAGCACAGTATACCCCTTGATGTCAGGCTCTGGGGGCATTATTCAATCTAATTAAATGACCACTTCATTACACTAGCAATAGCCAGGCATGCCACCCAAGGCCATTCTTGGGGATTACAGCCATGCCCTGCTTCTGCTCTCTGAGACTCTTTATTCTGCTGCACAGTTATATGTGGGAAATCCTCTCTGTATTTTAGGGTGGAAAATAGCCAGCAGAGAGTGCAAGAGGCCCCTTCTGTGGTGTTACGCTGCAGTCCATATCCAGGCTCAAGATAAGGCACCTTGGTGCCCACCATGCCCTGGCTGCAGTGTCTGCTCCAGTTTGTTCTTCGAGGACACCACCACTTCAATTCTCTTCCGTTCACTTCTGTGCCTGCCCTTGAGCTGTGTGCTCACACCCGTCTTTTGGGAGCAAGTATGGGACACCGATCTTCCCAACCTGTCTCAAAATACATACATATCCTACAAATTGCAGCCCGGAGGAGACGCCCGGCAGGATGCTTGTATCCACACAGAGGGTATGGAGGAGCCTCCCTTCTCCTTTCCTCCCAGACGACAGCCGGCAGCAGGGGCGCACAGGCTGCCCCCGCACCCTGCCCGGGACCTCTCCTTCGCAACGAGCCCCTCGAGGGGTGCAATGCTCGGCCGGGAGCCGCGCGGGCTCGGGATGCGGGAGCCGGGAGCGCGCAGGGCGGTCACGGGCAGGGCCCGCAGCGCCCCGCTCCGCTGGCACTGCCCTGCAGACAATGCACGATCCGGCGGCCGCGGCGGGGAGCGGCCCCGGCCGCCAGAACGAGTCAAACTTGGGAGGCGAGAGCGCCCCTGGAACGGCGGCGGCCCCGCCCGCGCCGCGGCGGGGGAAGATGCGCCGGGGGCGCGGCGGGGCCGGAGCGCTCCCCGCTGGCACCTGCTCCGAGGGGCGCGCTGGGCGCGGCCGCCGGCGGGGCCGGGGCGGCGGGCGGGGGGCGGGGAGGGGGGCGGCGGCCTCCCGTCTCGGGCGGGCTGTCCCGCTTCACTCTCTCCTCCCCGCCGAGGATCGCGGCTGCGGCGCGCAGGGCGGCGGCGGGAGCGGCGCGGAGGATGCGCTGAGCGAGCGCGGGAGGCGGCGCGGCCGCGGCGCAGGTCAGTGGCGAGACCCCCCGTCCCCGGGCCCGGGACGCGCTTCGCCGCCCGGGTCCCCGCATCCCCCGGCCGCTCCCCAACTTTTCCCCGCACCACTTCGGGAAAGTGACCAAACTTGCGGCGGGGCCGCGCTGGGGCCCCCGGTCCCGCGTCCCCTCCTCATCCCGGCGGCGCGACCCCCTGGCCGCAGGGCTGCTCTCCCGGCTCCCGGCGCTGTAATTCCCGGTACCGGGGCTTGCGGGGTGCGGGGGCAGCGGCCGCGCTCGGGGCCGGGCGCGGTGCGGGTGCGGGTGCGGGTGCGGGGCCGGGCGCGTCCCCCCCGCCCCAGCCCGCCCCGCTCCCTTCGCTGCCCGGCGGGGCCGGCCCGGCCCGCCCGGGCACGGGGGCACCGGCACCAGACCCAGCGCCAGGCTTCGACGGGCTGAACGCTCGCGGGCACGGCTCCGGCGGGGGTTTCTGTAAGGAAAATAACGGGTCCAAAGCAAACTAGTTGATAAATGCAGGCGTCTCCCCAGACTGGAAACCCAGTTCACCCGGAGTTCAGTCCGTGCGAGCAGCAGCGGTATGAGCGGACTCGGAGGCACTTTTTAATTTCTGGAGCTGTCTTTAGAGAACGGGGGGTTCCTTTGGGCGCTGCTCTCCCGCACGGGTGCTTTTCAGCACGTCCCGACTGCCCTGCCCTGCTCGGCCACACTGGCAGCTCGGACCTTGCAATGCCCCTTTACACCCCACCCAGCCCTCCGGATCGGGTGTGCTCAAACCACGGCAAGCACACAGCAAAGAATGATTTGTACAAGTATTTTCGCCCAGGATGCTGGTGATGGGCAACCAGACAGCACCCTGCTGACGTCTGGGAGTCCCGGGTGCTGGGTCAAGAAGTCAGGAATGATGTGATACCTGGTTGTAGCTGTGTCATTAGTTTTTTAAGATTTTTCAGGGATTAGGAAAACCCCTTATTGTAATTGTGTTATAATATTGCTTTCTGTCTGTAGCTGACTTATGTTGCATGTAGATTAACATGTTTTAAAAACACAAAGATGCTCCTTTTTTAATGTTAGACACCTACACAGAAAATTCTTGTATTTTATTGCAAGATTTAAAAGTTGCAGCTATCAAGAGAATAGGCTGTATCTACAGTACCAGGGAGAGAGGGTGAATAGTAAACCTGAACGGTCTCAGAAATGAAAATTGGAAATGCTGCTGCTAAATCTGTTTTGTTTATCAATGATGCTCACCATTTGACAAGAAAGCTATCCTCAGTTTATCCCGAGAAGATTTCATTTTGTCAGATGCCTGGTGTCTCATCAATTCCTTTCATGTCCCTGGGATTTTCTCTTTTCCAGGCTCAGGCCACAGCAGCTCTCTGTGTTGGGGATAACTGTTAAGCTCTTCTTTTGAATTCATGAGCTTCCAAATTAAACTTTTGCTGACACCTGCTACCTAGCCTGGTTGAGCATAATGACAGTGTCACCCAGGCTACCGGAGCTCTGCCACCAAACTAAGTAAATTGCAACCAAAAATAATTGTAAGGTGCCTGGACTAGGTAATACAATGATTTGAGGGATATCTGGGAAACTCTGGCTTCTGGAAATCCAATCAAAGTCTGCTTCTAATGGAGCAAACTTTCCAACAGCAATCACAGGCAGGAATTAAATCCATAGAGTAGATGGCAACAGAGATTAATAATCATCATCAATTAGCTGATGGAATCAAACAGAACAAAATGAGGGTAAACAAAAACCTGTCTCCCCCTCCCCCTTGAATGCAGTCCCACCTTCATTTATCCAGAGTCAAGGATCTCTCCTGAGCACTGGTTTCAAGTGCCAAAAAATTTAGCAGGTGTCATAACATAAGGTCAAGACTTAATTATTTATATGGAGACATCAATCATCCTGTGGGGATGATTTATTTATAAATCACCGGAGCTGTAACACAAGACAGTGAATTCTGATTTCCTTCTGCTCCTTCCTGAAGGCACCAGGGAGGTCCACACTGTGCCCAAATGGCCTCAGGAGCCTGTAGAAGTTTTTGCCCAGCCCCCCGTGGAGGAGGCTTTTCTACACCTTTTAGATGGTGCAACCAAAGTACCACCAGGGAAATCTCATGCATATTTGCTACATCTCAGTAATGAACATTTACTGATTATGGATTATCTGGAGAATTTAGCTTTTTAAACATTATTCAAATTTTTATGTTTATGTAAGCTAATAAGACTGAGGAGATTCAGTAACTACTCTTTGCCTTATGGTATTTGAAAAGAGTGTCCATGGGGCTTAGCTCAGCATCTTCCGCAGTTGCTTTTAAAAGACTAAAATAGAATTTTTCTGCCTGAAAAAAACCACCCTGTCTCTACTCAGTATAATGTTCTTTGCTCACAATTAATGCCAAAAATCAATTTTCTAATATGCTTTTTGTGTTTCTGCTGAGCACAAACAGGATGGCACAGTAAAAGCTTTTATTGCCATCTGATTAGGCTGCAGTGGGGGTAAGTAAGTGGCTTGGGCCAGCAGGGCTGCGAGGTTGCTGTGCTGGATGCAGCAAACACAGAGGAGGCCATGGGATGCTGAGCACCAGCCACAATCCTGCTCCCAAGCTCATTCTGGGCAATGTTATCAACTCTGTGGGCAGAAGCAGGATCAGGCCCATTAGGTTTTCTGGTAGCTGGACAAAGTCATGAACATGCACTTGGGCTGTTCCTTAACCTCCTCTTCTGGGATTTTGTTAAAGGGTTAATTACAGCCAAGGTGTCTCAGAGATTTGTCCATTTATTTGTCTGTTAAGAGGAATCATGCTATTGATCTTATTCACATGACTGTTTTCCAGGCAGGGAGCTGATTAACTTTGAGTTGAAACTGGTAAAAAAAAATATAGGAAGAGAGATTTAAAAGAAAGTTATGGCTAAAATAAGAGATAGGATAGGTTTCCTTTGCTTTTCCATCATTATCTTGTGAAGCTTTTTGTGTAGCCCAAACCCATCAGGTTTATCATCAAGAAAAGAGGAGCACGAGGAATATCCAGGGCATCTTGTGATCCTTCTGAACTTCATGGCAGGACTCCATTTTGGCAAGAGCAAGTCAATAAGCTCTCCTGCACATCCATTATTCTGTTCCCACTGATTTTAAAAGAAGACCATTTATCACTGTATTTCAGTGACAGAAATACTAAAATAATGTTTCACTGGGCTTATAAGAGGGTGTGAAAAAGGATGGATGAGCTGGCAATGACTTTAAGGAACAATTAAGACATTAAGAGTGTGGGAAAATATTTTTAGGAAATAACTAATTAGTGACAAAATAGGAAATTTAGGACCCGATTCAGTTATGAGATGCTCCTCAAACACCCTCTGAATTTTGCTCAGAGCTTGTGAAAAAAAATGAAAAATTCATAGTATTTCTTGTAGGCAAGACCAGTCATCTGCTTGTGTGTTTTTATGGAATACTGGGTATATTTATAGCATTTAGTAATGCCAGCAACATTCAATGTAAAGAGTAACAGATGAATGTATCGTGAAACAAGGCACTGGCAAGGCAGGTGGGAAATGATTTCCAAAATATTGCAGCAACCAGGCTGGGAGAAATCTAGGAAGGTGGTAAACATAACAGACCTTCAAGCAAAGCCAGGGTTAAAGGCCAGGCTGAGCCTAGGCCTGTGTTCTGTGGAGGAGGAGAGCAGGACTCCTGTGTGCCAGCCCCAGCAGAGGTGGCCTCCACGCCACTCCAGCCTCAGTGCATCCAAGGGCACGGGCGACAGTAAAACTGCAGCTGAGTGCAGAGAGAAGAAAGGAGGGGAATGAAATTGTATTGGCTCAACTGCAAGAAACAAATCACAGAGTTCCCTAATCAGACAGATGATGCCTAACTAGGGCACAACATGAACCACAAAGAAAGGTGGCAGATTTCACAAATTAGTCATGGCAAAAACGGTGAATTTCACAGCTTGAAGTGAATTCATGTTATAGGATGAAACAGCACAAAGTGATTAAGAGCTCTAACTGATAGGAGCAATAAGCATGTGAGACTTAGTCATCATACAGCAGCCGACATTTGTCTCTGGCTTCAGCTGAGCCACAGGAGCAGCCCTTCAGCCTCCAGTTTTTGAAGCTGAGTGGGAGCTGGTCGGGACAATCCCTAACAAGATTCCACAGATGTTTGCTGGAGCTTTCTGTGAGGTACAGCCATGGCAGCTGGAGCTGCCATGTAGGGAGATGTTCTGCAGGCACAGGCTCTGCTCTCAGTGCCACCACTCAAACCTTGGAGCTGTGGCAGCAGGACTAGCAGGACCTCATCTTCACAGCATGACCCCCCTGGTGAAGAGCAGAGAGGGAAGACAGCTGAGAAAGGTTGGAACGAGGGGGAACACTTGCAGCACACTCTCTGCCATGCTGGGGCAGACCTTCCACGTCTGACAGTGCCACTCTTAGAGCCACTAGGTGCTGGCATGTGCCACCTCATAGTAACCACACCACAGCATGCATCCCTAACAGAAAACAATCATTAAACAGTCTATTCCCATTTTCTATTCTTTCAGGGCATCAAAACCAGTGTCACAAGCCTCTGTAACAGGTGTTGTTGCATGGCTTTTGATGGTAAAACATTTTAATAGCTGTGACAGCACACTTTCAGGGAAATGTCTGTTAACAGATACTGGAACGTCACCCTGCCACTTGTATCCCCAGTTAGACGAAGACAAAAATTTTGGAGAAAAATGTCAGCATTATATCTTAATACTTTTGTTTCAATGTACACTATTCTATCATAGCTATTGAAAATCCATAGAGCAAAATGGAAGCCAAGTGAGCCAATACCAACCAGGACAAGGCCACCCTGGAGAATTCCTCCTCTGGCAGCACAAGCCTAATTGAAGCTGTTCCCGGAGGCAGGCTGTGGCCAGGCTCGGGCAGTGCCCCGGCAGCCCCGGGTGGAGCTGTGCCAGGGGGTTAACACACCCCGAGCTGGCAGGCAGAGCCGTGAGCCCTTCAGGGAGCAGAGCCTGGCAGCTCTCTCTGTTCATTGAGGGCGTTCCAGCTGTGTTAATATTGTGCAGGGAGAGAGGAAGCTGCTGGACTGCCAGGACTGAAGCCATGGAGGAACGTCACGGGGCAGTGCCAGCTCCTTCAAATCCCACCTGGAACTTATCAGCCATCCTTGGGGGGTAGCAGAGCACCTGCACCACAGACTGTCCAACACTCACCCTCTGTGCAGAGTCCAGCTGCACCTCCACAGGCACTGCATGGCCACAGCCCCACTCCTCAGCCAGCACGAGAGGATTTCCAGTTGTTCCAGTTGTCTGTGATTTGTTTCTTGCAAGACCCCAAGAGGGACTGATCACTCTTGAGCAAGGATGCAAACACAAAGTTTGAAAAGAATTATCATTTCTAAAGCATTTGAAAGGAATCCCTTGGAGCCCTGGTAAGGAACTAGAAAGGACTTTTAAGAAGGTAATCGGGCTGAGAGACCCTCCTCTACACTGATTTTGGAGCCTGGCAGGTTTTAAGAGATCTTTCAGTAACATTTTGCAAATCAATGCTAATTTGATGTATCGGAGCTCAGCACTGTGCCAATTCACTGTCAAACCAATATTAACTAGGCATTTTTGGGGAATGCTTATACCTCAAGGTCCATTGAATATGCAAACCTGGCAATTATTTCACCATCCTTAAAACACTTAATTTGAAATGTGCATCAGAGCATTCATAAATGGTCTTTCAGTCTTCATCAGAATGAAGCCTCCCTATCTTGAAAGTGCAAGTTAGAGTCCTGGGAAAGGGGGCTGGTGGCTGTGCTTGGGATGAAGTCAGGAGGCAGGAGGGGCCTGATGCTGCCTGCAGTGCTGCCACAGAAGCACAGACACATCAAGGTCTGCTAGGGCCTGATCTGCCGACTGCCATTCATTCATACAGCAACCCACCAGGAGAAAGTCAGGAAATGTTAAGTCAATGGCCATCCTCGAGAGAGCGCTAATTCCTCACCTTGGGAAAGGTGGCCAGATCAGCTGCATAAACTTTCTGAGTGCTTTTTGAACCCGAGGGACTGTCATCTGACATCCACTTAAAGCTAGGAGCTAAATAAAAGTTGCTTTGTGTTTTAACAGTTGCTAATTTAGCCAAAGCTGCAAGAGAGCCTGGTCTTTAAATTTGAGTTCCTTTAATGCCTGCACAGAAAGAGTGAGGTGGTTTCTCCTTCTATTCAGTGTGGTCCTCAAATACCCAATCCCCTTCAGAGTTGGGAGAATCACAGCAGCAGTTAGCTGGTCACATGTATATTAAGATGACTGACTTCAGGCACCTACGTTTGAATATGTGATTTAATATGCCTTCATTTTTATGTCCTGAAATGGGGATACTACTTAGCTCAAAAAAGATCAATTAATTTTTGTGCTGCTTTTAAGTTCTTTAATGGAAGATGTTACATAAATTATTATTTAATATACTTTAACAGGTTTTTTTACATGAGCTGCTTGATCTGCTTAGAGCATATAAATCAGTATGAGCTGCATTAGCAAAATAAGTTCAAAAATCTAAAGAGTACATCAGAAGTTAAACTAGTGCATAAAAAGAGCTAAAAGCTAAGTTGCTCTTTCATTGGCAAAAAGCAGACAGATTGGGTTTTTTTGTGAACCTTTAGACTCCTCATTTCTCAGGAATCACAAAATCCATTTGTGAAAAGATCTAGGAAATAAAGAAAGAAATTGTACAAGTGACATCCTGGTCAGTAAAGCATGTGAGTCTGCAGGCACACAGACAGGATGATGCCATGAATCTCCCCTTTGTGTTGCAGTTCAGAAGAGGAGTTATTTTCTTCATCTGAGCAGATGCCAAAGGCTCAGAGAAGGGTGAGCAGACAGAATGCAGCCCCTTTCTTGTAGCAGAATGTATTTGCCTGTAAGAAAAGAGAGCAGAGAGAATCCCCTCCTAATATGCAGTCACGAAAACCTCTTCATCTGGGGTTATCACAGCACTGGGTGCAAGGCAGAGCATGACCAGCTATTATTTCATCCTTCCATCCCTCAGTCCAGAACTTATTCCATCCAACACAGATTTCCACATCCACAGTTCTAGGGAAAGTTCCTTCCCTGCCATGCCTATGATATACAAATACTTACATGCTTTTTTCCATCTTTCCCCAAAAGCAGACTTTATCACACTCACATTCAAAAACCTCCCTCTCCAACTACAGAAGCTAATTTATTACTTTTCTGGCTCTTCTTCTCAACCATTATTCAGATCCCATTGTTAGTGTTTCTTCCAGTAATACCAAAGCCCTGTGACAATGTTTTAACGAGTCACTTATAACTTACTAGCAAAGTAATTCACATCTGCCTGTTAGTTATGGCTGTGTGATCCACCCAAGGAAGCTGCTGTCCAATAAATTACTGAACCCTCTGCCTTCAGACAGTGCTCCCCAAACTCTCCAGCATCTCTTCCCTGCTTTCTATCACCTAACTTAGTGCCAAAACAAAGGATGGCAGCTGTTTCAGCACTTAATGCCAGTATTGCTTTGCAGACTAGGGGGAGGGGATTTCCTTTCAAAATGCCACTCTCCCACTGAGACTGGCAGTAGTATTATCTCACATCTTCAAATACCAGTCTTGGAGTTATTGGTGTGACAGCAAGGTGCAGAGATTTTATGAAACAGAAAATTTACATGAACAATTTCTTTTTTTTTTCCTCAACATTTAAAATCTAAATTTCCTTTTGAATCCTTGAATTAATTAATTCATCCTTTTCTCATAAACACTGTAGTTGTTTAATGCTTTGGAACAGCACTGCCCATATTGTTTTGTGTGTCAGGTCTCAGTGTCTCCCCACAGCATTAGATGTTGTATATGCTCCTAACACGTGCAAGTCTACAGCTCTCATAAAGCTTTTCTATTCTGTACCTTACACAGGAGAGCTACTGCACTGATAGCAGCCACTACATAGTATCTATAAATAACAAATCATCACACCTACCTGCACTGTGTTCTTCTGATACATTATTAACCTCTGTTCCAGCACTTTTACTTCAAAATACTAGACTCAGCTTGTTATTCTACCTTTAGTTTACACTGGGAGAAACCTCAGCTCAGGATAATGTCAGGAGATTATCTGAGGTCTCTGTTATAGTAGCAGCATGTGTTGCTAGCACAGAAATTCATCTGGTTTTCATAAATATTTGATAGGGCTCTATCATCCTCATCATCATTTTGGGCTGGCTGGAAGAGGATCCCCCTGCGATTGCAGCCCATTTCCGAGTTGTCGTGGCAAGTCAGTCGGTGATATTTCAATCACAGTGTTCTTATAACAAATTCCATTCAAATTCTCTCTGAAAGGGAGTTAAGGTTTCATCCTGCTGCTTAGAGAATGATATGCTAAATGCAGCTTCCCATGGGCTTGGCTGCAGTCCAGCACTTTGTAATTTATAGTTCTCCTTCCGAGTTCTGGCTGTGACCTTGGGACTGCACGGGGAAGTTCTCCTCGTTTTGCTAAAGCACCATCCCGGAGCACTCACCCCCATCCCTGGCAGCACAGGGCAGCTCCTGGGACAGCCCTGGCACACAGGCAGGCGGGAGCAGCAGCACAGGGGACTACTCTTTTCCTCTTTTTTACTATTAGGAGCAAATCACGGAATGTTGTTCTTAAATGACAGAAATTATTAGGTAGCTTCAAAGCATGAAATTCATTCACAGAAGAGGTTTAGATTATATTAGCCAAAGGCGTTTTCTGCAGAGACAGCCACAAAACAGCTCTAATTTGAGATCTCCAAACAGCTGTTGTGCCCTATGTATTTATATTGAAAAAATAACTTGGAAGATTATGTTAACATGCAATTAAATTTTAAAAAAAGTTTCAACATAAATAGTGATCTTATTGATAGCATACAGGGGGTGTCTAAGAGGCTTTTCTGAGAAATGTGTGTGTCCATGGCCAGAGGAACTGACAACCCAGATTGTAACACATGCCACTTTTAACAGAAAAATTGTGTAATTGAGAGAAATTATTGCCCCTTGAAGATTACATTCATTATAGATTGTAACAGAGATATGTCTTCAGAATGACTGCAGTTCCCTTCAGTTAAAGAGCTATTCAGATATACTATTGTTTGAGCTCATGGACATAGCTGCAATTGTTTTAGCAGGGTTAGTGAGGGAAAGCAATTTGGAGGAAGGTACCGCAGACCCGTGCAGCTCTTTTGTTTCTTTATTCTTTCCACATTTTTCAAGGACATATCTTCTGAAAGTACTTATTTCTACTTACCAATTTGGATTCCTTAGGATGGGAAATAATTTTAAAATAAAAAAAGGATGACTTTTAAAATAATTATTTTTTAAATTATTTTTTTAAATTTTAAAATCATGAGAGAAGTCTCTTAGACATTTTATTTCACCAGTAATTGCCATGGATTTTCTGCAAAACAAGTGATACGGATGTAGCTTTAAAACCTAAGAAAAACAACTCTACATTTTTTCATTTGGTCTTCAAAGTATTGCATCTGACATTTTTTTGTGATTGGCACTTACCATAAATGAACCTTCTCTGTAACCCAGTTGTATCCCAGTTGTATCTCTTTTGAAGCGCTTCTCCTATTACCTGATGTGAACACATTGGAGAATAATTATGTTAAGTAGTTCTTTGTAACCAATAAACCAGCAAACCCAAGAAACTCCCTCTGCTAGGTCCTCATCACCAAGATACCACTGGCAAAACATACATCAGCTCCCTGGACCAGTCTAAAAATGGGGGCCCTCCACTGGAGAACCTCAGCAGAAATATGTTTGGCTTTTTTGCTTCACTTGTGACACAACTCCAGAGCAATGATTACCCCTGTGGGCAGTGCCCAGAGGTGAGGTGTGTGGGAAGCCCCAGGGCAGTGGTGCTGTGTGTGCAGAGACCTTTGCAGCAGCACCCCGACGGGGAAGGACAACTGGCAGTATTTATGGCAGGTTTCTGTGCTCTACACTGAGTATTTATTCTGGCAGTAGCTCTAATTGTGCTGTAAACCACCCTGGGTGCTGGTTGCTGTGTGCCCAGGAGTTTGACTAGGAGCCAGCCAACAGTGAGCTCTGTGATAATGGTGCATCATTTCGCCGCAGGAGCCTCATGCCCGTGGGTAGCAACAGCCTTCCTGCTTCCTCCCACGCTCTCTGAGCAACCAAATCCCATCTCCAGGGTGTCTTCTGGACTGTAAACTTGCTGTTGTTTATTATTAGCACACCGTGAAGTGTGAGGTGTGTATTAGAGATACCTTTCTCTCACATGTCAGATAATTAGTATCAGCCTGTCTCCAACCCAGCTGACCCCATTCCCACACATTTCTAGGGCAAAGTATCATGGAGAGCTTGTGCAGAGGGGACCCACCACCAGAGCTCATAATTTCCTCCAGGAAATGTCTTCCCTTTGCAAAGTCCAGCTCAGCCCTGGGAATCTCCTCATTCTTTCAGTGGAGACCAGTCAGTGTTGGCTTTTGCAGTGTTCTGAGCAGAGGCAGTGGTTTCTTCCTGCTTTTCAGTGCTGCAGAGTTTTTTGTATGATCATTGGCATTATTCATGCACACCTCCAGCTCCTCATCCTTAAGTGACTTTGAGACTTCCTTCTATAATCCATCATATCAGCAGCCCTCTTGGCTGGCCTTGCCTTAGTAACAACTGCTTCTTCTCCCAGCAGTTCTCCTGACACCTCCTGTCAGCGGGACAGAACGCTGAGCTCAGTAAGAGGGGACTACGTGGAATTCATCCACATTTGGATGGGGAGGGAGGGTGCATGATGGATAAAGGAGATATGTGAGAGAGCATCAGAGGAAGCAGCTGGGCTAATTCAAAGAAGCAGCTCTGCCCTGTAATTCCATGTATCACTGTGTGCCATTACCTGGAGCAGAGCCTGAGACCAAGAAATACTTGTTCCATCTGAGCTGGCTCCTGTGTGTCTGATCAAAGCCCTCTGCTTTTTGCAGCCACAGACCATCTCACAGGCTGCACAAGCCTGCCAGTTATGCCACACTGGGACCTTCCCTGTTTGACTGTTCAACTGCCCTGTTACTTTCTTTTCTCAGGGTTTCTTTTCTCCTCTAATATCACACCTAAATTTTTTCTTTCTTAGCTTCAGGCCATTGCTCCCTGGCCAACAATTTTCTGAGACTGTGAATAACTTCCTTCATTTCTGTTGTGCCTTTGATATTAGACTGTGGTCATGTTCACCCTGAGCCCTCTCTTTCACTGGACTCTGAATTCGGCTTTCTCAGCCTCACCACATGTTATGTTCTCTAATCTACATGCCATTGTCCTCCTTTGTTTTCATCTTCTTTTGAAGTTTGGTTGCCAGAAATACAGAGCATCATGGTTTCAGATGGCTGTTATTTGTATTGACTTACATGCACTTCCCACAGTTAGCTGTATTTTCTTACCCAGAAGGGCTATTTTTGTTTATGTTGGTT
Organism: Passer domesticus; assembly: GCF_036417665.1. Taxonomy (NCBI): domain Eukaryota; kingdom Metazoa; phylum Chordata; class Aves; order Passeriformes; family Passeridae; genus Passer; species Passer domesticus. The sequence goes on from NC_087485.1 coordinate 18,375,389, forward strand.
TACTTTATGAAATTATCTCTCTCCTCTCCAAATTTAATTTTGCAAATGAAAATATATTAAATAACTCTCCATTTTGCTGCCAAGGTACCAACAGAAAGCAGTAAGACTAAAGAAGGCAACTGGTTATAAAGGCTCCTAAGTTCAATTTTTGTTTGCTGCAAAAGCTTTGTGGGAATTTGGTGCAGGTTCTGCACAGGTAAAGGGGGCAGGACTGTCCTCAGGATTATCCCTGTGCCATTTTGGAAAGTACTATCAGCTACCTGTCCCCAGACATTGAGTTTCTCCAGTAACATAGTTTTCTGTGATTTATCACCAAAATATGAATTTGTGTCCTACAGGATATTCTAAGTGGGATTTTCTTTAAGATTAAAAAAATCTCCGTTTTAAAACTTGTCACGAAATACAAAATTCTTGGGAAGGAAATTCAGTTTGGTGAAAGCAGAAATGCTCCATCTAGATGATTTTGATCTGGCCTGGGTACTGTGATTTGGCAGTGCTGATGAATCTTCCCTGTCTCAGCTCAGCATCCCACAGGAGCTGCCAGTTCCAGCCCACCCTGCCCTGAGCTGTCCCTTGCAGACCCCAGGGCTCAGCCAGCACCAGCTTCCACCACCCAGCACTGCCTTGTTGCTTTCTCTGGATAACAAATCTACACCTGACAAATGTGAAATGCAAAGAGCCTCAGGAAAAGGCTGTATCCCATCATGGAAAAGGAGATCATGCCTGGGAGTGAGATCTTTGTATGGTGAAAGAATTGCAGCTCCCCAGAGCAACAGGGAGGTTGAGAAGAAGGGAGAAATTTGAACCTAAATTTGTAAAATGAGGCCATATTAAGATTTCTAACAATGCCAAAAATCTAGAAGATGGAAACAGCCTCCTGCACTGTAGCATGTGGGCTCTGTGAACGTGTTTGGGATTGATTTCTGCACATGTGCCATTCCCTGGCACTGATGGTGTCCCTCATCAAACACAAGAACCCAGCAAGCACTTCTTTTCCAGCCTCTGCCTTGTACTCTCCCAGCACTTGTAACCAGTCCCTTGGTCTGTTTACTCCTTTATTCTGTGAAACCACTGGCTCTTCTTGTCCTGGATTTGCAATTAGAGTCTCAGTTCTGAAAAATCATGAGAGAAAGAATATCTGTAATAATACCATTTTTAAAATAACTAATCCACAGTTCTACATTGACTTATTGAAAAAAAAACCCTCCAATAACTATTAAAAGCAATGCACATGAGCACTGCTGACGTAAAAGACAAACTTTCTAAAATACCTCCTATCTTTGTACTCTATAAATATTTATTTGTAGCAATAGTGCCGATTTCACTGGCACTTCACCTCACTCTGTATCAGCAGAGCCCTGACAGCTTCACGGGACAATACAAGTGAAAAGTAACATCTGCAGAGCCCCTTCCTGCCAGAACAATTGGCCTCTGAAGAATTTTTCTTTTCAGTGGTTGAACCAAAATCAGTAAAGGGAAGAATTGCTTCAGTTGTCCAAAAGACAACTGAAGTGTTTAGTTTTTATCATTGAAACAGAAATCTTCAAAATTAAAACTTATTTCCAATACAAAAATTACTTTTTTTTCTTATAAGTGTCAAAACAAAACATTTGGACTTTTTTTTTTTAAGTTCAGAATAAAGTTTCTCATGTTTAATTAGTTGCTACCCTCATTTTAAAAAAATCAAAACTCAGCAAATAGTTCATAAAACACTTAATAAATGAAAGATCCCAGCAAGCCTCAGCAAAAATTACAATGAAGTAATTGCCTTTTAGAGGATCAGTGTTTTTAATGGACACTAAAATGCACTTTGGAAATGGGCTGTTGCATCTGTCTTTTAGTTAATTATTAAATTCAAAATATTTGAAATATGTGCTGTAAGATTATTTTAATTTTCCCAGCAGAGAGATTGACAGTTCCTGGATGATATTGCACCAAACTATCCTCTTTAATGACATTTTCTTTTTAATAATCATTGATCCACGCAAATTTGTCAGTTCCTAAACAGGAGCTCATCACTTACATTGCTTGTGAGAGTTCTGTCAAGGGCTGAGCATGGCACAGAGGATCTCCTGCTAGGCAAGTCTGCCATATAATCACAGTATAGGTGGATTGATTTGGATTCTAATATTTTGTGGCTGCTCTAAGTACCACAATGTACCAAAATACCATGTCTTTTGTCCATGTGTGCTGACAACAGGTAAAATCCTGTGGTGAATCATAAGCAAAATAAACTGATTTGGAAATCTGTATTTCCTGTCAGTCCCAAGAACAAGAGCCTGTCATCTCCTTCTCCACCCTGTTTGGGCCAAAATATCACCTTTTTCTTAGTTGATTGTTTAACAGTTTGACCATCCCAACCCAGCTGTTGATGCAATAGGAACAGAAAGGTCTTTGCCTTTCCCCAGCAGATGCCAGGGATGGCTTATCCTGTCTGGGCCCTCAGCACAAGCCCTGGTCCACAAGCCAGGGGACAGGCTGTGCTCCTTGCTGAAGGAGCAGGAGGGCAAAGCAGGGTGAAAGAGGGCAGGGAGAGGCTGAGGAGCCTCTCACACAGCCCATGGAGAGACACCAATGCATTAACTGCTCCTGTCTCTGACATTGCTCCCAGCATATCCCTCCCCAGCCCCCACCCTGGCTGCAAAATACATTAAATAAAATCAGGGAGACAGCAGCCCATGCATCTGCTTAAGGCAAGAAGAGAGGGATCTGAGCTGTCCAGGAGCCCTGGTGAGGCAACAGGCAGGAGGCAACGGGGTAAAAGGGTGCAAGAGGAAGGTATAAATTCAAGACCTAGAGCTGAGACTCAAATATAGAAGTAAGAAGCCAGATGAGCTGAAAGGGAGCTGGCATCCATGCTCCAAGGGATTCATGGAGAACAGAAGGCTGCCTGGCTGTTAAAATGTCCTTTCAAGGACACCAAGGAGGATGGGAACACAGCAATTCCCGGTGGCAGAGACAAGATGAGTCTCCCACAGGCTGGACTTTCAGTGAGTCAAAATATGGCACAACCTCGCTTTTCCCTCTCACTGCTCTACGTCTTGTCCTAGAGTCACCTTGAATGTTATGAAAGCAAACACCTTCTGGAAATGAAATTGCAATTTGTGGCACATGGGAAGCCTTAAAAACCATTGACATTACAAAATCCTGTTTTAGTGGGTCTGGTCCTAAGGAGCAACTGTGGCTTCCAGCTGCTGTACAGAGCCTTGAGAGGCATCATCCTCTTTATAATTTTTAAAAGAAAATACATCAATGCTTTTGTGACTTCTTCCCTTTATAGGGAGTGCTGTGGGGGAAGAGATGGGGAAGGCTCCCTGTCCTTTCTCAGAGAATCCCCTGGATTAGGGAAAGGGGAGTCCTTCAGGACCCTCCCAGATACCACTACTACACTTACTCTTTTCTAGTGATTTCCAGCAATTCTCACAGATTAGTGCCCCCTCAGGACAGTTCTGCTCACAGACACATAATGCTCTGTTTTCCCCTTCCCTCAGCATCTCCCCTGGAATGGTATCCTTGGGAAGGAGAAAGGTTTACACCCCTTTTTTATCTTGTAAGCTGTACTCATTCTCTGCTGCTACACAAGCAATAAACCAGGCACCCAAGCAGGGATTGTCTTAGTAATATTCCATTTCTCTGTCAGACTTTGGGTCAGGTGATAATTTTGGATGAGGTATTGTCTGCAAAGACAATGAATGCAAGAAGCCATCTTTATCCCAGCAAGGGATAAACCAGATGATCCAAGTGATTTTCTCTGTCACTATCTATGTTTCTACTATGGAATAAACTGCTGGACAAGGATAAGGATTTATTGCTTGGACTGCAGTGATGGATAGTTCCAAAAAGCTCAACTCAGGTTATCTCCTCATAAGGGCAGTGTGTGTCCAGCAAAAAAAGGGATATTTTGCTGCTGTGCAGAGACAGCCTGGAGAGCACAGCATATTCCTCTGAAGGGTGTCACAGATGGCAAGGATTCTTGGTGTGGATGGCTCAGGTCTTGAATATCAGCAGGAACTTGAGGCAAATTTTGGCTTTCTTTGTTTTCAGCCGTTCTGGGACATATTTTATTCTAGAACAAATTCACAGGACTTGTGTTCTAAGAAAGCTCTAGGAATACTGAAGTAGGGAGGAGAGTTCTGGGGAAATGCATGGATTACAGCTTCTCCCTTCCCTAGAAGCCTGAACCACATTCACAGCCTGTCCATGACCTACCTCAGAACAGGAAGAGATTTGCAGTCCTGAAGCCAGCAGAAAACTCCTCCATGAAGCAGTTTGTTTTTAAGATCCTATTCATTATACAGTAAAGGTCTCACAGGTCAGTCTGTTGTTTTACTTTTTAAATGAGAATGCCATAGTCCAGCTCATAACAACAGCGAGGTACCAGCCCTCAGCCTTGTACATTTGTTTTTCCAGGCAACTGAGGGGAAAAACCCTTTAGTGGGTTCAACAAAGGGAACCAAAGATAATTGTTTATAGTATACAGACATGAAGGTGACTCGTGGATGTTTATACTTTCCAGACTGAGAAATATTATTCAAGGGAACAGGATGTTTTGAGCCTACAGTATCCTATGTTTTTTTCTGTAAAATAAAACTCCATACTATCACAGGGTCAATAATTTTCTTCTGCTGTTAGACCCTCAATTCTATTAAGAAATTCTTGAATATTCTTCCCTGCCTCTTTTCCCTTTTTCATTTTTTTTGTTTGGTTGGTTGTTGTTTGTTTTGCTTACCAGATATAGAAATGCTTCTCTTAAAACTCTGTAGTCAGTGGGTGTCTGTAGCTGACACTGGATAAAGTTGTCATTATTATTTAGGATTTCACTGATTGTGCTTTATTATTTTTATATTTTGCAAGAGGTTTTTAACTTTCTTTTTGTGTGTTCATAGAACTGTTTAACGTGAAGGGGCTTTGCTTTACTAAAAGGATATTGAGGAGAGCCTGTTGTTATTACCATGCAAGCCAGACAGTCTGAACAGTCTTTTAGTCAGATGTAAATCCACAATTATAAATCACCATGCGAAGGGGAATAACAATCACTGCATTTTGATCTATCACCACAATACTTTTCATATAAATATACTGACCAGAATAGGAAATTTAGGTGTATTTTCTGTGTCTTTATACAGTAAACATCTCTTTGAAGCACCATTTGTGCTAGATGTCAAGAGTAGTATCTCTGAATAAGAACAGCTCACAAAGAAGAGATGGTGCCAGCCTTATGCACAGCAGAAGGATTAAAAAAAAAACACAAAAAAAACCTGATGGGAGGCAGAACTGTGTAGACCAGTAAAAATTCTACAAACTGGGATGTAAAGCATGTGTAGTTGTGTACACTTAATGCTTAAATAGTTCCCTCTACTTCAAAGAGAAGGGCTGTCCTGGGAGCTATGGGGCAATCAGAGTTTAGTTCTTGCTTTGCCACGGACTTCTGTGGTATTTTCTGCAAGTCATTTAATTTCATTGTGCCTAAGTTTCTTCATGTGTAAAATAAATCCTTCAAATACAATTGGTTCAGCTTCATACAGCAAATTACATCTGATGCTGAATCATGTCTTTTATCTCTCTATCTGCCTGCTTATTTTTATTGTGAGCTCCTCAGGGCAAAGACTATCACTTGAAGTCTCATATATAATAAAAGTGTCTTTAGCACCACAGATCCCATTCTCTGGGACTGGAAGCTTAGTGTAATAAAAATAAACAAATGTGATCAGCCACGGGAATTAAAATAAAGTATCCAAACCAAAGAAAATCTATACTTATGACCTTCTCTCATGAATATACTGGCCCCCAGAACAGATACACTGCTCAGCTGCATCCCTGGGCAGATGTAAAACACTTCATTGTTTGGCCAATTGGATGTGTTAAGAAAAGCTTTCTTGCCACAGCAGAGCCATGTAAGAATAAAATAAAGACCGTAGTCTAGGAAATGGGGTAGTTCATGTTTCAATGACCTTAACGAGGGTTTGGAAAGGAACATTAATATTCCTGAACCTCTATTTTCATTTGTAGGAGCAGGTTGGCTAGTCTAAACATATCTGAGCTGGAGAAAAACAAGAGGACAAAAGGATTTTTCTGGTGACATAGACACATGGGGGTGGGGTACCTGGAGAAGAGAGCTGAGAATACAAACAGGTCTGCCTCTTTCCAGAGCCAGGGCTACCAGCCAGGTTTTGTGGCATGCTCACATAGCAAATAAAGACTTATTTTATAAGTTCTATTTCTTAGAAGGCAGAAGCTAAAATTTTGTTCTTACTGAAAATGTCATCTCCTGATAGAGAATAGAGATACAACCTGAATAGGAAAATGACAGGGATTTGGTCTGCTGAGCAATTTCAGAGCAAGTTTACCATACTTCATCTGGTCAAAAAACTGAAGAATGGCAAAGATGGAAATATTTTCTTTTTCTAATGCCTAGTTTTGCTAGATTTGAACATTATTTGCAAATAAATACAGAGGCAATAATAGGCTTATTAGGCTGTAGAAACATGGTTGAGAACTGTGGGAGCAGGTGAGGGGTCATTGAGGTCAGTCCCTGCAGGTTAAGCAGGAGCTCTTTGCTCAGACAAAGCTCAGTGTCTCACATTCAAGTTGGTTGCAAGTCCAGAGCCCAAGGTTGTGTCCTAATGAAAAGCTCGTGGCACACTGCTCATTATTTTTCATACATATTAAGCTCATTTTGCTCCCAGAAGAGGTCTCTGGGGTCAGCAGACATCGGTTCCTGTTCCCTTCACTGGCATTAACGCGTCTGTGGCAGTGTCTCAGCAATTTTGCTTGCTGGGCTCACATTTTAAAGATTATTTTCTTCCAGAAAGACATTTCAGTTCTTGCAATCAGTGCTTGTTTCTGTAAATTAAGGAATGAATTGTGCCAAATTGTTCTCCTCTTCTTCTCTCTTCTAGGATTATTTGCAATGTAGCTTATGCTACTGTCAGTACATCCACTCCGTGCTTTACAGGAAAATGAAATCATTACACACAACACAAATTGCTAGACCTCTTTCATAATCACACACTCTTAATTGGCATGTAAGCACCGAGATCCCTGTAATACATGCAGTAAAATGTCTCTGACTCATTTTTTTTCTCCCAGGTTGAAAGGTCAATGAGAGTATTTTTCTTTAATTTGACAGGCACACAAGAAATAATGCAAGACTCATTTATGGTCAGGTAATGCACAAAGAAATCTATAAATCAAGCTAAGGGGAATATTAGATCATGCTCATATCTGAACCCATCTGGCTTAGTTCACAAAAGAATCAATATGAGGCAGAGAGCTCAGTATTACTCGTGATTTATGCTCTTGCATCTGAAGGGAGAAACATTTGCAATTTTTAAGTCTCTTCATCTGAAACAAAAGGTGAAAAAGGAACTATGGTTGGCTATTCCAACACATGCAATAGGTAAGTGATACGGTGACAGATTACAGCTGCAGGGGGGAGGGATGGTTCATTGTGCTTAATGACTCAGCACATTGTTTTAGTGTTTTCATCTTCACATCCCTCCCCCCCACCAAAATTATCAGTACAGAGGTATTAAGAAATAGAATTGGCTAGGTTTCCACAAGTTTGGTATTTGTAAATGAATTGCTATTGAGGATTCACGGGCTCAGTACTGTTAGAAAATACAGCCTATTGTAACATACAGTTTTCTTCACTGTCTTCTTTCAAATATTACTTTCACTAATAAACCCCTAAACACCTAAAAACGTGGCATGGCTAAATATTAATCCTGCCCCATACCATCATATACACGTAAGCTTTTGATCCTTTTGTGAACACCCAGGATTTACATGAAAGATTTCCACTTCTCTACTACATCTCTCAACTAAATAAAATCTCCAGTTGGCCTCGAGTTGAGCCTCCCCAGGAGGCAGGAGGAGGAGTGTCAGACGGCATTGCTGAGTGCTGCACGGGGTGGGAGGCACAGGCAGAGCAGAGATCGCACAAAGCAATTAGGGTATGAAAAACACACTGCGCTGATGGGTGCCATAAAAGTGTCAGGGGAACTGGGGCAAGTAAAACATCCATTTCAGCTTCAGTGATTTGTTTTACATACAGTGCTAATATCCTTCATACAAATACCAAATGCAGTTTAATTTAAATCTTGGAAGCCATTTAGGCTAAAGTGAGAGCCTGACATATTTTTCTCCCAGCTAATGTGTACAAGAAGAATCAATAATTTTCCCAGTATAATTTGATGAATTATTACATCAGACATTATTGATCCAGTCAAAGAAGAAGGAGGTCAAAATAATGAAAATCAGTTGGTTGTGATTAGAAATGCTTGGGATATTCATTTGGAAAAGGTTGATAACTAAAATGGTCTATGGCTTTACACTTATTGATTTCATAAATAGAATAAGCCTTGCTGATCCAAAACAAGGTTACTTGTATAGGTGTTCCAGGGGGTTGTGTTGCTGAAAGCCAGTCTATATGTCTTCTGTATGTGTTTAAATTATATTTTAGTTCAGCACACTGAAAGCACTCATTTTAAACATCTGTTCCTTTCAGCCACAATTTTCTACTGCACTTTGCTGCTGAGAACCCTTAGATTTCATTCTGGTAGTAGGCTTAGTACTCTTTCAAGTATTTTAAAGTTTTTAATATGTTTGTGTCATTATTAGTAATTAATGCATTCATTAATTTACACACATTTTATAAACACTGGGAAGGATTCAAGAGCCTCCCACACAAGGGGCAATTGTGTTGGGGCTGTGTTATTGACTCCTGCTTGGATATGTTGCTGTAGCAGAGAATTATACAGCGTTGCACATTTCAGTCCAAAAGCCTCCAGAATGTTCCAAGAGCACGCCTGGCAGTAAGCAGAGCTCCCCCTGCATGGCAGGGAGGCCCAGCCTGGAGGCACTGGCTGCGCATGGCCTGGCAGTGCAGAGCCCTCACCAGCCGGGAGCACAGGCTGCTCTAGCACTCTCCACACACCACGAGAGAAAAAATGAGCTAGCATGTGATTTATCTGCAGGGACACAGTCAGGATACAATAGCCATAGCTTTCTCTCCCTTGTCTTCCTACCACTGGAGTCTCTTCTACTTTGGGCATCCCCCTAGTCCTTCTTTGTTCCCTCACTAGCTTTATTGTCCGGGCACTATTCCCCTACCTGGGCTTCACTTTCCTTTTTGCAATCTCAGCCTTCCACCTCGGTGCTGAAATAAATAGGGCAGGAGATCTTTCTCCTTTTTTAATGCCTTTATTAAAAAGAATCAGCTCAGGTGGGGAGAAATCAACGGGTCGCGTCCACGCCGCCGTTGCTCCCAGGCGTGGCACGGAGGAGGAAGATGATGCAGCTTTGTCCGCTGGGCTGCAGACAGAGCTGGGGATTCCATCCTCACGGGAGAGTAGGAAATTACGCCTTTTCAGTCCAACACCCTAGGTCCTCTTTCTAGTTACCATCTTTTGAGGTTAGGGTGAGAAACAAAAAGGCTCTAAGCAGGTACTGGACTATGGTCCCATTCTTAGACATCACCTAGGTCACTTAGTTCTATGTTGGCTCGTAATTTTTAGGGGTTTTCCTGGAAAACTGCAAAATTTGGTGCAAGGCATTTCTCATCTGCGTACTAGCTCTGATGCCACTCCCATTCTCCTGGTACCTGCAGGGTCCTGGCAAGCATCAGGGGGACAATGGTTAACCACCAACCATTAACAGGTAATTGAAGAAGAACTCTTAACAATGAAGCTAACTTAACAGCACTGCTCCAATCTGTTCTAACTCTGCAACCTTAAAAAAAACCAGATAACTCTTTATTCATAACAGGTGCTTTTGCTGTTACCACGGTGTGCAGCTGCCTGTTCCCAATGCGATTCCTGCAGCAGGCACCGCGGGCCACAGTGCTGAGCACTGCCCAGGCCCGGGCCTCCCTCACAGCCCTGCCCAGGGCCTGTGATGAATAGAAAGCTATCTATTTTTTTTAAGTTGCAGAGTTAAAAACAAGTCAGACCAGTTGTTGTAAGTTAGTTTCACTGCCAAAGAAAAGTTCTTCAGTTACCTGTTAATGACTGGTGATTAACCATTGTCCCCCTGATGCTGGCCGCTTGCCAGGGAGGGACACGAGGACAGACCCTCCAGGTACGAGGAAAATAGCAGTGGCATCAGAGCCAGTATGCAGATGAGAAATGCATTGCGCCCCGAATTTTTACAGTTTTTCCCAGGAAAACCTCTAAAATTACGAGCCAACAAGTGACCTAAGTGACCTCTAAGGATGGGAGCGTAGTCCCGTACCTGCTTGGATCCTTTTTGCTTCTCACCCTAACCTGAAAAGATGTTGATTAAAGAGATGCCCCGAGGTGTTAGACAAAAAAAACCAGGAATCTGCTACTCTCCCGTGAGGACAGAGTCCCCAGTTCTGTCTGCAGACCAGCAGACAAAGCTGCATCACCCTCCTCCTCCGTGCCACTCCTGGGAGCAGCGGCGGCATGGGTGCGACCCGTTGATTTCTCCCCACCTGAGCTGATTCTTCTTAATAAAGGCATTAAAAAGGAGAAAGATCTCCTGCCCATTTATTTCAGGGCCCAGCCCTCCCTCACACCCTCCCAGCCCTGCCCAGGCCCGGGCCTCCCTCACGCCCTCACAGCCCCGCCGCTGGCCCTGCCCAGGGCTCGGCAGCAGGCCCAGGGCGGCTGGAAGCGGCTGCTGCAGAGACAAGGACCAGCTCACCCCACCCTTTGCAAGGACTCTGAATGTTCTCCGTAACAGAAATACACACCGGCTGATTGTAGGGAAGCGGTGGACCTGAATGTGTTTCACTGCTCTCTCTCAGGTGGCATTTTGCTGGTGCCCGTCGGAGCAGGCCAGGGCACTGCCTCTGGGAAGAGCAATTTAACTGAGCATACAATACAGGTATTATTGCTATAGCCGTGAATTGCAGGAGAGTCAGAGCTCTGCTACATCTCTGGGAATTTGGGGTTGGTCACATCCCATCCGCTTGAAACGTCCTTCTAGCACGGGAAATGTGTATGTGCAGATATGGCTCATTGAAAGTTAAAAATTTTTATTCTGTCTTTCCTCACTTGGACTTATTCCAAAATTTCTCTCGAGCATGAGAAACTAAATATGCTTTCCTTAAGGTCTTTAGGAATTCCTTGCTCTGGTTCTGGTGTAATAAATACCAGCTGACATTTGAGTTGACAGCTGTTTCAAAGCCTGGGCCACACAGAACAGCAGTATAGTGTGAAAAATTAAAACATCCGGAGGTACTGCTTATTTGCTGCAAGTAGAAGGAGATCCTGAAAAAGAATTCTATATTTCATCCCAATCATCCTTCAGCATGGCCAGTGCCTAAAGATATGTGTGTTTTCCCTTGCCAGCAGCCCATCTAGCAGGCACAGAGCTGCGTAGGAGTTATATAACCAGGGTGACAAAAGTCATCTCCCAGACAGGTAGAAAATGATACGAGCTCTATGGCACATGACTGGATTGATCATACCTGCTCTGCACTAATTTGAAGGTACAATAGCAGAGCACAGTAAGTTATACTGGCTAACTCAGTGTAACAGTATCACAGCCTCTCTACTGAGTTATAGTTATGAATCTTCTTTAGACAGCAAAATGCAACTTTTCCTTCTGGATAAGATCTATTATTTTTGTCACCTGCTCTATAAGAAGATACCCAGACCATCATTATCCCAGGCCAGCTTTATAGGTTCTTTTGCCTGCCCAAATTGGTTCATCCTAGAACTCACCAGAATCAGCAGCGTTAGAATGAGAAGAGTTGGCTGGGGTGAAATGGAAGACAAAAAGTAATTTCCAGTTCCTGTACATTCTGCAAGATGAAGCAGACTCTTCTGAATTACAGCAATGGGACATGGCAAAACTTCCTGCTCCTTTCTAAACAGCCCAAATTTCACTGAGCTGAGGCCAGGCTGTAAAGTATAAGATAGAGAGTGTTTAAAGAGCCATTGCTAAACATTTTCTTTGCTTTCCAGGCACTGAGTTCAGCTTTGGACATTTCCATGCAGTAGTGGTTTAGGATTAGAATAAGAAGTACTTCATACTTAGGATTACACCCAAATTCGGGGAAGTTCAGATCCCTGAGGAGCAGCCATAGCCTAAAGCAGAAAGGGAGCTGTCCTGTGCATGGTGAGGTGCTGAGCACTGGGCTCTCACCAAGGCACCAGAGAGTCATTTGGTGTCCCTCACCTGAAAGGAGATGTGATTTGCCCAGCGGGGACCCTGGTATTTGTACTGCAGTCAGGTCACAATGTTTGTATCTCTGTTAAAATGGCACATTACTCCCAAGGCTGGTATCTTTCTGGCCACAGAGGCTAAAGTAGTATTTCTTGTTCATACTTTATGTGTTTTTTTCCCCTACAAAGCCTAACTTCTTTATTGTTTCTTATTTAGAAATTCTGAGTTATGTAAATAAAATCTGTGACTTTTGCGTTTCCAGGGGCTGGAGCTAAGTTAATATGGAGCAGTGCCAAGGAGCAAACGGGGTTAGAGCATGTTTTAAATTGCCATTTTCTTGCTTGTAATTTATTCTTCCTATCTCTAGCATTCCTCTGCAGAGATATTTATAAAAATAGGTGTTCCATGCACTGTATATCACAGGTTTATTTAGGATTGTTGTTGAAGATTTACACTGCTCAAAAGAGCAGTCATAGCAGATAATTCCATTTGCAAGCTTCAACAAAGTGTTCTGGGGAAAGTGCTGTTATCACCGTGAAGAATTTTAATGATGGCAGGGTTTACAGACAACTTCTTTGGCAAACAAGGCTGCAGCAAGATAACTCAGCAAGTTCCTTTGCCAAAGGTGGTTTTGTATTTTTGCTGCTGCCTGTTAAACACACCTTACCTGCACCTCCCAGCCCTCTCCAGAAGTTTCAGCACCATTGTGCTAACATTTCCAAACATAAAACACCTCTCATGATCTCACCTAAAAGGGTTGCTGCGCGTCTCACAGACCAGCCACTGCTTCTTCTGTTATAAAACTTCTTATTAAATAAATGTCTTTTGCCTTTGCCATTACAATAAGGACAATGATAATTTTACTAATAACCTGGTATGATTCAATGTGATCTCGGGAGAAGCTGGGTTAAGATTCTTCTTACTTTCTGGGAGAGTCCTCATTAATTCACATCTTGCTAACCACGAGTTTCAGTATTGCACTAAAATAAGACTGTGTTTTAGTAATCCATTACCAACTGTTGGAGGGAGTGAGGAACAGAGGAGTTTACAAGTTGGTAAGACCCTTCCCCTCAAAGTCCTCACTGAGCAGAGACCCTTCCTACACCTGCAGGGACATTCCAGAAGCATGTCCATGATATTCTTGCTATATATTGCATGTAATATATAATTATTATGTGTCACATATTGCAGATAATACATAATGATAATACAGTGCTATATATTGCAGTTACCCAGCTTAGATTCCTTTCCCTTCAGACAAACTGCTTTTCTGTGTCACAGCCTTGGTAACCCCTGAGAAGCAGCTGCCTTGGCCACCTCAGCAGGCCATGCCACTGCTGAAAGGGGAAGGAGGGACTCTGTCTGTGGCCTTCCCTTCACAGCTGTTCACTGGTTCCTGGAGAAGGGAATTTTTGCTGCTCCTTCTCATATTGTTGCTTTTCAGCAAAACCATCAGATTATGGTGTTGTCAGTCTGGCATCCCCTCATTAGCACTGGAAAAGCTCATCAGTGTGATTCTATGTATATTACAATGGAAACCTTGCAAGATGCCACAGAACTCCCCTGTGATTTTTTCCCTTTCTCTCATTGCTTTTATGTTGTCGGCTAGAACAAAAGGAGTTTCAGTTAATTATCTGTGTATTTGCTGAAACCACTAACCTACATCCCAACTAGCACAAAACAGTTGCTTGACTGAAGCTCTTGGCAGATTTAAACACCTTCTGGTCGTAAGTTTAAAAAAATCTATTCCCATTTCCCAATTTGCATATTCAAATTTTCTTAGCAAAAATAAACATTCTACTTTTTTCACTATTCTCCTGTACCTAAGGAAAAGGAGGATGATTCAGTAGCTGGAAAACTAACCTCAAGTGTGGAAGGTCCAAGCTCTCCTCTTTTTGTCCATACATTTCCCACTTCTGTAGTCAAGTTCTTCAGTTTCCTCTGCCCCAGCTTTACCTCTGTAAAAGGCAGCAACAGCATTGTTTTAACAACTACAGATTGTGAAAATCTCAGCTATTACAGTGACAGGAATGGTGCAGGTGATGAAATAAATAAACTGTACTGTAAGAACAGAACGTGGGGGCATTTAACCTGATTTAGTGCTTTGAAAATATATGTGTCTCCATGAATATGACTTTCTTTTGGTGCCAGCCTGTTTTGATGCACTGTTCCTTTGCTGAATCCGTTTTCTCAGCTCACTTCACTACCCAAAGTACAGTGAGAAGACAGCTCAGAGACACTATGCCCATGTCATGCAGCACACAGGATGAGGTGGCTCCAAGTATTAACTTCTTGAGTTGGACCACCACCAAACAGCAAATCATAGCCCTAGAGTTTCAGGAGTCATTTCTTTTGCACAGTAGCACATGACATAGCTGGAATTCAATTAACGTTTCCACTGAAATTTCATAGATCCGTGCCCTTGCATGCAGTATCAGACAGATCACGTGCAAAGCCACAGCCACCTACCTCACTGATGGATACAAACTGAATGTCACCATCCATGCACCCACAATGTTGTCCTCACCCTTGATAGTAATTAAATGTGATTTTTTCTCCGCTTGTGGAAAAATTAAGCAGCTGCAAGATGTGGAGATTTTATCATGTGTGTGGAGTGAGAGGGTTCAGATGTCTCTCTTCTGGCAGATAATTGCTTAGTTTAATGAGGAAGTTTTTTGGTATTTTTAATCATTGCTTCTGTGCCTTGTTTAATTATTTGCATATGGCATCATCAAGTTAAAAAGAGTGTACACATTCAGAACTTCTTCTCAGTCTTGTGTCAGACATTAATGAAAAGAAGCTGAGGGTAGGTTTCTCACTAATGATGATGGAAAATTAGTTTCAAAGCCCCATAGGTGTCTTGCAAGATACACCAATGATATATAAAGGTCCAAGGAGAGAAATTCAGCACAAAATGTTGCGTAGGCTCTTTTGGACTGTTTCTCCAAGAGATCATTTTCCCATTTAATTTTGTAGTTATGAGGGAGGACGGCAAAGAGTAAACACAGAAGGTTCTCAGAGATTGCAAACTCCCAGCAAGTAAGCGAGGCTGATAAACAGCGCAGGCGAGACAGCGAATGCCAGCATGGCATATCCAGTAAAGGTTACATGCCTGGAGACCTGCAGCAACAGACAGATTCATGGCTTGTTTTTAAGTCTTGAGCTAGCGAAAAGTTGAGTGTCTGGAGAGGAGCAATGCTTTATGCATTAGTCATAACATTTGGAAGGGCAGCAAATCCACAGGCACAAGAGGCACAAAGGCACAAGAAAACAGTTGCTCGTCCTTTCCTTATTCTGCAAGGTGCAGCCTCCAGTTATTCCCAGCCAAACAACAAGCACCCAGTTCAGGGAGAGCCATGCTCTAGTTGCACTCTGTGCCACCCTGTGGTGCAGCATCTCATTTGCAAGCTTGTGTATTCTCTGATAAGGATGTTTGGGTTCAGCACTTGAGTGTGAGGGGAAGAAACAGTGTGGTCATTAGGAGGGACTGGTTCAGTCAGCAGTGACCAGTCATGCAGGTGTGTAATACAAGCCACATTTAGCAGTAAGGGATCTGTTTGACCAACTTCATGTTTTCCTGCAGCTGAACTCAGGAGGGAGGGTCAGGTGATGCTGCTGGCATGGCTCAACCATTTCAACACATCAGATAGGTCTTCAGTTTGGGGGATTGTTTATTTTCCTCAGCAATACATTCCTAATTTTTTGTTTGAAGGCCTGCATAGCTCTACAGATAAATAAGTCTATGGCAATAAGGCTGCTTTTTTAGATAATTTTCAGAACAGTTTAGAAATAGCCCATATACACACTCAGCTTGGGAATTCCTCCACCACACAGCTGCTGCTCACTACCTACACTTGCTGTTTGCATTGTCTCCTATGTCCCTTGGGTGATCCCGTTAATGGCTTTGACATTAAACACCTGAACAGTTGCTCAATATACAGAATGGAAAAAAAAGGATGAGGCAAGATGGATAAGAGATAAATGGAGGTGACAGAGAAGGTAGCATTAATGGTTCAAACCAAAATGGCTCTTTTTATGTTTGAGCAGGTCCTTGAAGCACAAATGCATCACAACCATTAGCCATAAGATGCACAGTTAGTCTCAGTGCTCGCAATTCACTTTGTTTTACTGATCTCCAATATTTTACACACAATCATGATTTTGTAGTTACAGTTTAGTTATGTGAGAAAGAGGCTCTAAAGTGTTCTTGCCACACAGTGTGTGCTGGAAGTGTGTTTAAACCAGAACTAAGGGTTTGAGGAGGTGTCAGGTCCTGCTTGTTTTGTAGTCAACATTTAGCAAGAATACAGTCATGATGCTACTTTAAAAGGGTGAAAAATTCACCTGTAGGAACTCAATAAAATTTGAGTCAATAAACAGTTTGGAAGAAAAAGTAAGGTACTGGAAGCTGGGAAAAGCCAGAATAAAATCGGAAATAGTGCACTTAACATCCCTGTTCCACATGAGTATTTTGGGGATCTGACACTGGTCCAGCCACTCTTAGGCACACACAGCAAGACAGCATTTGGGCAAAGCTGTCGTTTTCCCTGTGGTGCATGTACATAAACTCTAGTCACTGTTAGCCCTGAAGAGGGCTGCAGAGCTGCAACATTGCTATCTGGAACCACAGGAGTTCCTCTGCTGGCTTCTGCAGTTTGTTAAATTCAACTTTTACAGCAAGATGTGACGCCCAGAGCAGCACAGTGGAATTTTCGTTCTAGCCACAGCTTAGTGCTGGTGATCAGCCCACACACTGCTAATTGCAAGTGGGGTAGAAATAATGTGCAGCCTGACTTGACTTTAAAAAGTGTATTTTCCTTGAATCCTACACTGTTTTTCCTCTATCAGAGTCACGCAACCATGAAGTGTCATGATGAGGCAGCAGAACAGAAAAGGTAAAGATTTCAGGTTCGGGATGTTTTCATCTTGCCAGGATGAGTAGGGGCATCAGTCTGAAAAGAAAGTTACTGAGGAGGCAGAAGTTGCTTTCAGTGAACTTGAACAAAAGCAGGCTAGTGAGAGGACTTCCCTGGGAATGCCCCCAGTGAAGCTGAGCTGTGTTGCTGTCAGCAGCACCTCCCTCTGTGTGAGCAGAGCCCACGTTCTTGCTCCTTCTTAAACCAAACCACGCTGTCAGGAGGGCACAACTGGTTCCATTGGCTGTTCTTGCTGACATTGGAAGACACAAAACCTGGTGTGTATCTTAACTTAGTCTAGCTAAAAGGGGTGGAGTGGCTGGGCAGGATGTGGATCAAACTAAGGAAATTTAAGGAAGGATACTCTTCCTTCCTAAAAACCAGACTTCTCTCTGCTGAGAGGTTTTATGGCTTGCAGTTAGTGTGGCATGATACAGCTCCAAGTTTTCTCCTGGAGGCTGGAGCCCTTTACAGGGTCTTGTATCAATACATTTTGGTCCTTAAGAGTGTTTTGTATCAATATATTTACCATGCAACATGTATGTATTACAAAATTATAGTAATATTCACAATATTCACAATATTAGTGTTTGCAATATAGGACACAGGATTTATCTTTATCAAGGAAAGCATCCCTTACATCACAAAATTATGACCTAACAATACTTTTGGAAAAGGTATAATTTTGTTAAAAAGCCTTTTTGGCCAAGAAAATTGACTTGCTCTAATCAAAACCACAAAACTATATAAACACAATATAAACTACAGAGAGGTGACTACACTTTTGTGGGCATCTGAGCATAAAATGGTGAAACAAGATTACCTCTCAAATGAAGGAACTCAAGGGCACTTTCCTTCTCCTACCTACTGCTCTACCCATAGAAGGGAAAAATCACACTAGAGAGCACCTGAGTCAGGTAAAGAAAAATCAGTTTTTTACTGATTTCAAGTGTTCAAAATTTTTGAATGACACTCTCCAAAATAATGAGGTTTAAAAATAGTAAATGTAATAAATGCTTTCTGGTTTTTATTCCATAATCAAAGTAATTGCAACACTATTTAAGGTTAAGTGCCTTATTATTAATCTTTCATTACCTGTGATTGAATTAAGGGCCAGCAGCATTCAAACCAGTCCTGCAGGCACTTGCTAGCTGCTACTAACCCTTTCTTAATATAAGTAGCACAACTCTGTCGTCTCCAGGGACTCTAGCAAAACATTAGCTTTTGTAACATGACTGGAAAGGTACCAAGTTTGGGTTATTTTCAGTCTGTGGGAGTAACTTCCAGAAAAAGAGCTGGTTGGGGAATTCTCCAACAGAAGGTTTTTCAGCAAGAAAATGCCCTTTTCGCACAACCACTGTTTTCTGTGTGGAAAAAGAAAATTTTTAAAAATACATTTTTCCCTGGGAGAATCAAAACAAAGGCTGGCCCAGCTGCTGCCTGCTACACACTTCCCAGTTCCTCTTTGAGCAAAAAGTGAGTTTAACAGCTGCTGCCCAGGCAGGCTGCTGGAGGTGAACAGTGCCCAGCTCTCTGTCCTCCTGGCATGTGCCACCTGCACAGGGAGAGGAACAGGACAGACTGGGGGGGATTAGAGCCCTCCACATTCCTGGTGAACCTTTGCCAGTTCCCAGGCTTGCTGCACAGCTCTCCAGGTTATGGCAGCCACCCACAATGAAAACACTACTTCAGGGCCCAAGAAATTAAATTTTTCTGAAAATCCATTTCTGCAAAAATGTCACTTTGACATTTTGTCCTAGTTCAATACACCTGCTTTCCCTGGGGAACAGAGTTTCTGGTTTTGAGATGATTCTGCCCACGCATCGCGGGCTCTCGGAGACCCCCCCTGCCACCACTGCTGGGGTGTAACGAGGACACGGTGGCTGAGTGACCCTGCTGGCCACAACCTTGGCCATGGGGAAGGGCTGGCCCAGAGGTGAGGCCTCTGCAGAGGTGCTGGTGTAGCTGAGTAAGCAATTAACAAACCAGCCTTGAAATTAGAGCTGAGATCAGAGGAAAAGCTCAAATCCCTCTGTCGCCAGGGCTATGAAATGTTTATTCCAACCACAGCATAGAAACATGGGTTTAATGGCACTTAAATATATTGGTGTTTTACAGCATCCTAGGACATGAATATATTCATCTCTTTGCTTAGTCGCAGGAAATTGCAGTGATGGATTGACATCATTTTGTAATTGCGTGCGATGCACAACCAAAACAGAGCTCAGGCAGTGAGCTGCATTCTAACTAAATGCTCAGTATTTGTTAATAATGAAAGTTCAGCTAGCTTGATATAAGAACTGCATATATAGGATGAAATATTAATTTATTGTGCTTCAGTTGAGATTTTAAGGTAGTCTGATTTTCCTTGAATGCATGTGTTTATCATTATCAGCCTGAACACAACTAGCACTCTTCAAGGTTTCTCGCTGAAAAGAAATTGAGCGTGCAAATACTCTTTCATCATAATCACACTGACTGTGCAGGGTAATTCATAAAAGAGCCAAAAATATATTGAAATTCAATATTATTTTAGACCAAATCAATATTAATAATTGTTTGTATTTTAAAGTGAAATTTACAGTTGAAAAATGTACAGAGATCAGCCCATAGTTGCTAACACATCAAATTTTCCTATTAAACTTAAAGGCACAGTAATTTTACTTCGAAATGTTTCTTATAAAGCAAGAGAAGGCATTGATCTGTGAAAACAGCTATCTATTATTTATGTGAACAACATTAGAGCAGATTTTAATTATAAATGAGCTGAAAGGTCAGTAACTATTTTATTTTTAAGGTCTTGATTTTAAATGTGGATAGCTTAATAAAAATATTTATGTGGGACAACTCCCAGTGGAAATTGCACAGAAGGATTAGGCACAAAACACTGTCTACAGTCAAACCCCAATACTATTGGTACCTCTTACAGAACCATTAAATGTGAGTGATTACAGTAAACTAATAATAATTTATTTGATCTTCAGCCATAGAATCATAGATTGATTTGAAAGGGACCTCAAAGATCATCTAGTTCCAAGCAAATTTCCATCTAGTTCCTTCCAGGTTCTTTTGAGTGTGCATGCTTTGATTTCAGTACCAAATGCAGATCATTTGAATTTGCAGTGATGTTGTCTGAGCCCTCAGCCAGAACTTGATCAGTGTCAGCCCACAGGGGAGATGGCGCAGGGAAGGGGTGAATAACCCTGTGTGGCACAGGGCTGACCACACCAAACAGGAAAAGGTCCCTGGTTTGTATTCGATTCCCAGCTTCAGTGTCTGGGCCCAGCTCCCCAGCATGTGGTGTCTCAGCAGCACAGCCAGGGCAGTGGTGCTGGG
This sequence comes from Passer domesticus, assembly GCF_036417665.1. Taxonomy (NCBI): domain Eukaryota; kingdom Metazoa; phylum Chordata; class Aves; order Passeriformes; family Passeridae; genus Passer; species Passer domesticus. The sequence continues at coordinate 18,395,779 of NC_087485.1, forward strand.
GACAGCCACAGTGCCTGTTTTCCCTCCCCACGAGGAGTCCTCTGTGTCACAAATACTTTGACAGTTGCTCCATTTCCTGGAGCAGGCACCATTCTGCCTGTCCACACTACAGCAAAAAGAGGGAGGAAAGGACTGAAATTTTTAGGCTGTGTCTACCTTCTCACTGAATGCAGAAGCTGAGAAGGATGGAGTTACAAACCCAGTCTGATGTCAAGTGTGTGGAGTCAATAGAGTATGTCCATTCCTACAGAGCATCAGTGGAACAACAGGAAGTTTGCTGGTGACATTTAATGATCTCCAATATTCACAGCACACGGGTATGCCTATCAGCTACTTGCCTTATCTCTTCTTATTACAAATCACACAAAATGTGCTTAAAAATAACTGAATAACAGCAAATCAAATAGTAATAGTCTCCCACTGTACTAGCATTACAGAACTGATTTTAAAGATAATTCATGCCTATTCAGGATTCTCATTACAGCTCAATATCAAAAATTGCATTCTGTTTGAAAGGCTGAGTAGTTGCACTGATATCCATGTGTTTCCTCTTGCTGCTCTAAGTGTGGAGTGTCTGAAATTGTGGGGCAGAGTGGCTTGCAGAAAAGGACAAACTGGAAGTGTATCACATGTAGCAGTTCGAGTTGTTTACAGTGACCACCACACTGGTGTCTGCTCCCCTTTGTCAATGGGACCCACAGATAACCTTGCAGCTCCTTTCTCACCCAGCCAGTCTTACCCTTGGTGCAGGCACTCCTGGGGAATCAGCCCCGTTCCTGAGCACAGCTGTGTCCCTCTCCCCTGCTCTGTCAGCAGCTGTGCCCTCCTGTCCAAAGCACCGCTGTGCTGCAGCTGCATTGGGACTCCACCCCTTCCCCAAAGCCCACTTTGGCAAAAGTTTTGGAAACAAAGGGATATAAGGGTAGAGCAAATGTGCACTGCTCTGTGTAAGCAGTGCTGCAGTATAACACCAGTAAAGCTCCCCTCACCCTGCTGTGCAGCTGGTGCTCTATCCCAAATGGTACAGCTCTGCCTCTCTGCAGCCCCAGCAGCTTCCCCATGCACCTGCCCTCACTCACCAACACAGAGCCATTTCACTCCTTAAAGTGATGGAAAATGTCCAGAACCTTCTCTTCCCTCATACACACCTGGAGACCTCTCAGGCTGCAGATCTTCCCTTGGTCCCACAAATTATGATGAGGAGGAGGGGGCTCAGGCCAGCCCGTGTAGATGGTGGCATGTCATAGCTGTGCCTCTGCTCACCCAGCCAGCTCCCCCTGCAGCACTCACTGCAGCTTCCCCTTATATGCTGCAGTAACACATTGAATAAAAATAAATACTGAATAAAAATAAAAATTCTATTTCCTCTTGTTTAGAAATTGCACTTCAAAATAAAATGCAAATATTTGTTTCAGTTTGCTTTATTCTAGGGTAAAAGTTTCATTTGGAATCAAAATATAAAAGGCATTTTAAAGACAAAACCAGTTTCCCAAGTAGATCTAGATGTAGATTATGCCTTTTCAACTGACTGCTTTTTTTGTTTTAGCTGGCCAAATCAAGAACAAGAGAAAATATCTCAGCTCTGACATACAGGCATAGTCTAAGTGAAAAGGTGCATTGAATAAACAGATCTTTAATTAGGGAGAAAGCAAATTTCAGTAAGAAACAAATTACTCATCATGGTTAGAAGGATTAATAGTCAGTATTAGCTGGGAACAGTCAAATGTACACCATTACAGAAGGTGCTAGAGTCAATAAAGGAGCCCTCTCCACAGCCACAGCAAAATGTGCCATTTCAAGGTTAGGAGGCCTATTTTATTCTTCCTCTAGAAAACATCACCTGGAACCCACACAGTGTGAGTCAGGAGCTTGTTTTCCTTCTGCTTTTGCAGAAATTTTGGTGTATTTTTTTTCCACAATTAAAACCACCCTCACTGGTAACAAAGGTTTTTAATTTCTAGGTTACAGGGACCATTTCAGTTTTCTCTTTTTTTTTTTTTCTTTGCTTGCTTATGACTCCCAGACACAGTTTCTCTGCTCCAGATACTTTTGTCCTTTAGAAAAAGGAAATACCATAGAGGAATCACAAACCTCTGTACTGTATTACATAAACTACCTGTTATATATGGTAAAGTTAAGCTATAATGTTGAGGAAGAGGGCACCACATATATATTTACATAAAACCACTCAAAATTATTGCTATAAAAACTATTTAAAATCTCATGATATCAAGAGGTGTGGCATGGGAATAAAACCTTTACCCAGTGGAAAGGAACATATTAACCTTTTATACCCACATACACATATATAAATATATATCAGCTGCTCATAAAATCTTTAAGTTTTGTCATCTTTTCCTCCTTATCATAACACACCTAAAACTGCAAAGAAAAAATAATTTATAAAGAAAAATTCAAATTTACATTTGCTGCATACTGACATAAAGGAGGAAGGATGTCTGGGGTAGTCACTTGTTTGGTACCCTTGGAAATCCAGCTTATTCCAGGTGCATTGAACTTCTGAAAGAAGACATTTTCCTTTGGAATACCCAGGAAACCTATGGAATAGACAAATGAAGCAAGAAAACTGAAGAAGAGTACAATATCATATAACTGTTATATGACAGTGGGATAATCTAAAAAACCCTTTGAAGATGTGAGAGTTATTTTAAATAGAAGAGAGATTGAGGAAAGTGCAGGGAAGGAAAGCATTTCAAACTGAGCTGTAATGAGAACCAAGTGGGCAGCTGAATAACCAGAACTTTTCTGCTGCATTTTACAAGAGTTCAGTGTTCTCCACACAGCATATTTCTATATGTAATATTGGATGTGGATAACATGCCTGTAAATCCTGCTGCCAGGCAGTGCCTGCCAAGTTTGGACTGCTGTGCAAATTGTGCCTTCCCCTCCAGTGTGGATAAAAGCTGGACAAGTTCGTTATTGACACTCACTGTTCACACTGTCACTGTGCAGTTCCTGTGAGATGGTAATTTGAAACACAGTAAAAAACTTTTTTCATTTCAAGGGGAAACTGCTTTTGAGATTATGTTTTAGTTTAGGAATAGAATTATAAGCCCTCGAGGATCTTGGAGAGGTGTGTTGACTTGCTGAGGCCCTGCTGCAGTACTGAGGAGATTAGTAACACATGAAGCCTGCTACAATTTGCACCCAGAAAGATAGGAAAGAAATCTTCTTGACTTTGAAAGGATTATTTTGGTTGTTTACTGAGTGCTGTCCCTTTTGGTCTTAAATTGCAGATGAAAGTGGAAACCAGAAGTGCCCTCTTCTTATGCAATGTGTGATGGAAGTGAGAGGAGCAGCTTTAGCAGATTTGCCAAGGCTTTTGGAATGGGAAAAAGGGGTCATACATTACCACTCTTGACTTCAGCCACATAAAACAATACTGCAACTTTCTGCAATTATGCTGAAATTCAGGCTTTGGCACATCATATGGCTTTAATATCCTTTCTAGCACTGTGTGGGTCCAAAGGACCACACTGGTGTATGTGGGAGAGTAAAACTGAACCCACAAATACCTGACAAAACAAGTTTCCACCAGAGTAAGGGAAAGCCTCTTACCCTCCCTTCCATGCTCTTTGGAGTAAATGAATTGATGTATAGGTGAGCAAAAGAGGCTTCTGTAATTTTCAGGAATCTCATCCTGTCCAGAATTCCCCATTTTGTATAATTAGAAAAGCTGCTGAAAGCCAACACGTGTAATGACACCAGTGACTGGAGAATAGAGCTGTTAATAGGCAATAAGTTCTGCCTAATTTGCTGCCACCCTGCTGGAGTGCACGGGTGGCAGGCAGCAGAGGTGGTCAGCTCAGCACGTGCATCTAGGATCACTGGGATGCAGGAGAGGCTGCTTGGGCAGCAGGGGAAGAGGTGTCAGCTCCTCAGGCTGGTCCCAAGCTCAGGAGGTCCAACTGACCCAAGTGCCAGTTCCTGCCTCTGCAGGATTCTCCTCTTGGGAAAATGGAGAGTGTAAAGTAAGTGCTCAAAGTCACACAGGGCATTCCCTTCCTGAATTCCAGCTGCTGAACTGCTCTGTGCATCTGGCAGTGCTCAGGAGGTACCCACTGGAGCCACCTGGGTGAGGCTTCATCATGGTCCTGAGGACACCAGGCTGAGGCACCCCTCTCCACTCAGATATTTCATTCCTGATTTAAAAGGATTTCAGAGCTGTAGAAACCTTCAACTTCTCCACTGATTTCATCAAAGTCAGTTTAATTCCTTTCCCCACAGGAAGGGAAAATTGGAATCCAGATCTTTTCAGAAGAGGGCTTTAGGGATGATTCAGGAGCAGGATATTTTGAACAGTTTCAACTTTCAAGTTATCATTTCACCTTTCTCCAAAATACATCATTTCTATTTTACACAGAGAAGAACATGATTATATATGAAGTTGATGTAAGCCAGACAAAATGTTTTGATTTGAAATATCACCTGGAAACAAATTTTTCCTTCCCAAATCTCAGGGAAAATCGAAGTTTTTGTTCTATTGATACATGAGTCTGAATATAGTAATAGAAAATACAACACCCAAAGATGAACATTTAATGAATGGAAGCAGCTACAGGATTAGTAGTTTCCACTTCTTTCTATGCTAAAGAAGCTAGAGGATTTGGGGCATAATACTTAGGAGTCATTTGCATTTCCTATTTCCAAGAAATGCTGACAGATACAGAATAATATGGCTTTCAGTCTCTCCATCTCTGCTTTTGTAAAACTCGTAGAAAAAGTTAGTTTTGCTGGTGAACATGAATAATGTTTACAAATCCAATCCTTGCTTCTATAAATGTTACGATAAACCTAATCTAGGAGTCAGGGGTAAAACAGACTGGACACTTGAGTGTTGGGAAAGCTCAGTGCCCTGTCTTTGAAGGCCTTTTGTCTCTGTAAGTGCTTTGAAGCAAGGAAACACATGCTTGGCTCGGCTGCAGAGTGAGAAGTAGCTGTGGTCACACACCTCCTAGAAGCAGCTAATGGATCTGGAAGAGTTCACTTCTGTAATAATAGTAATTTTTTCCTATATTCTTGTAGTCATAATATTCCCTTTTTAAAATTCAGATATTTGCCCAGCATCACTATCCCAGTCTCTAACTATATTACACAAGTAAAATTATATTCATAATGCAAAAAGTGCTTCATTATGATGCCTTTTCAGGACACCCAAAACAAAACCCAATAGAAAAAAAAACCGCTCACATCTCCCAGCTGCCAACATCTCCCAGTTAAACTTCTCCAGATCAGCTACAGGAGTGCTGAAATTTAACATGTAGTTTTTATTGCTGTCAGGCAAATCTTAAGAAAACCATTTCTGCCTTAAAAAAGTATCTCTCTCTGCAATCCCAGCAGTGGTGCATTAGCTGGGGACTGGCCATCAAGGGTAAGACAGCACTGAGGCTGTGCATAAAACAGGGCACCCCTGACACAGGAATGATTGGCATCTGACTCCATTGATTCAGAAGTGCTGAACAACTGCTTTATTAAACTATATTATATTACAGTATATGCTGTATCTATACTGCAAAGAATACTAAAGAAAAACCCGTGACTATCTCAAGACAGCCAGGACACAGCTTTGACCCAATAGGCCAAGGAAACAAAGCAATCCTCAGCAGAATCCAACTGAAAAATCACTTCAGGTAAACATTCTTCCTAACACATTCCACATGTGCAAAACAACAGGCGCAGAGAAGAGAGATAAGAATTGTTTTTCTCTTCTTCTCTCTGTGCTTCTCCAGGAAAAAAACCCTGACAGAGAGAGAGAATTATGTCTTTCTGTTTAGAGAACGTGAATGCCACAAGGCTGTGCCCGTGCAGTGCCACGTTTCTCTGTACACAGAACCTGGACAATGGCACCTCTCCAGAGTCCCACAGAACCAGGGGGTGCCCCAGTTTGTCTCCCAGGAATGGCACAACCAGAGCTGCAGGAGTGCCCAAGCTGATCTCTGCTGCTCAGCAGTGGTCATCCAACAGCACACAAGGTGCTGATTCCTGAATCCCTGCTTCCAAAAGACACCTGCATCTGCTGCCTCCTTTGAATAAACAGCTCTGCTGTGAGGCACCAGCCTGCTCCCAGCTGCAGGAAGAGCAGCTAAACCTCACACAGCATGAGAAAGGGAGTTTGCCATGTATGTGTACACTAGGCATTTACATTCATTCACAGTCAGTTTGTGATTGTCCAATTTAGCAATAAGTAGTTTAGTGATTTGCAAAGAATTTGGGTGTTTTGTTGACTTGCTGATGTATATGGCAACAATATGCAATGCTGATGCTGGCATTAGTCTGTGTGCCTTGATTCACTGGCAGCTGTCTTGGCACCTTGCAGTGAAGCCTCAGGAAGAGAAAGTATAAAAGGTTCCCTGCACCTTTACAGTCTCTGGCACACCTTGATCCTTCCCTTCCCCTAGTTCCACAGAGGGAAAACACCTCTTTTGCTCTCATGTTGGCACAGTGCCTTTCATCCTCAGACTGGTTTAGCTGGGCTGGTCACCAGCAGCTCTGCAGTGGAGTGACAGCACAGCAGCACCAGTTACAAAGAGGGCCGGGCAGCTTGGGACCTGCAGGGTGGCTGCAGGTGAGCAGCCAGAGAGGGAGATGAGGGGCTGTGGCAGCCTTGGACCCTCTGTCCCTCCTGCTCTCTGCAAATGCCCAAGCTCTGGGTAAGCAATTGTTGGCAGCTGTGAGAGCTGCATACCCTGATACCATGTTTTTCTAAGACATCTTAGATTTCCTACACTCATACTGACCTCAGCTGAAGATAAGAAGCCTTGTCCTGGGAGAAAAGAGACAGCTTATCCTCCCACTCCACTCTGCAAGGTTTTATTTTACTTTCCTTTGATGCATCAGTGTGGTTAGGGAAAGATCCAGTTCTAGATGAACCAAAGGCTGCTTCTGAGTTTCTACCTAAGGATTACACCATGCCCTTAGATTGTATCTCCTCAATGCTGCTCTTCACACTGACCTGTTCCAGCAGACAAGGGAGAGGATATCATGTCTGCAGCACTCATGGATGAGCAAATAGCCATGAGCTATCAGACACCACCCTGAGTGCAGCCTGCCTGACCCACCTCAGACCAGGGATCAAACAACAGAGGTGTTTTCTTCTTGGACTGATGCAGTATTGTGATGCCAAACTGCTCACAGTGAAAGAGTTTGGTCATTAGGCCTTCAGGCAGAGATTGCCAAAAGCAGAACCTACATAGCACTACTTTCAGAGCCACTTTTGTCAGAAGATTTAAATAAATCTTTGCAGAGTTATCCCATACTGCTTGGGAGCAGGGACAAATTAGTTCTGCCTCTGTGTTTGCAAAGAAACTATTTGCTGCCAGGAAATTTTGCTATAATATTTAAGTATTTTCCACTTACACTTGGATTTTCTTTTACCTAAAACTATGCATCTTTTTCCTTACCAGTCTTGCATTAATGATCCAACATCTATTCTCCTACTTGCTGCTAATACTTTCTTGGCTCACAATTCATAGGAGTACTGTTGTGATTGATAAATGTCTTTGAATTGGAAAGTGCTGAGTGCTAATGACTATCCATGCACACTTATACTTGTGCTGCTTTCAAGTGCAGGGCAGTCACATACCATGGTAATAGGAAAGCTTAGGAAAACAGATATTAGTACCTAGGAGTTTTATCCATCATAGGAATGTAATAAGGAAAAATAAATTAGAAGTTAGATGTTTCAATTCATTATTGCACGTTCTAATGAATAATTTTCCATCTGTTTAATAGGTTCAGGGCAGCTCAAAATGGAGTTCAGATTGGAAGCTGCTTACAGCCCTATCTGCTTGCACTCTGGGTAATGCTAAGAATTACGAAAATATGTTTCTGTCCATTGTGAGGAGCACAGTTAAAAAATGTGACTGCAAAGTGCAAGTTGATTCATCCAAATTCTGCCCCCCAGATGCTGGGACACTGGGTGGGTGAATCCAGAGCTCCCCCATAAAGCATCCATCACATGCCTGAGGAAGTGCTGCCTGATGAAACTGTTAGGTCAAGCTGCACTTGGGTTTTTTGTAGGCTTTTTCCCTCATCCATCTTTAAAATGATGTGATTGGAGTGTAAAGGGTATTTTCAAATGTTTCCTTAATGAGGATACTTTGTTCACATTTATCAGTCAGTGCTAACTGCTTTCAGAGCTCCCCTGCTCCTGTAACTCAAGGACCAGCCTGGGAGGGCTTGGGAAGCACATGCTCAGCATCCAAAACCAGCCACTGCCATTCACCAGCTTTGCTCACAGAGGACATGTTAATTAAAGTCAACTGATTGGAAAAATAATTACAGGTGAATCGGGAGGGGGAAAGCTGAGACCCATAATTCAAAGATCTCTGATGTTTGTGCATTGTTGAGAGGTTGTCATTTTGTTGAGAGGAAAGAGGATCTCTCTTTTTCTTTCTAGGACTCCTGTGCTCTCCTTGCTTTCTGCTGCTTGCAGAAACATGCAATGGCTACAGGCAACATGCAGCAGTTTTTCTTTAGTGATGCAAGTACATGTGGCCTTTTATTATTTCAAATATATGCTTTCACCTAGCTTTGTTGCTGTTGTATCTTGAGGTGTCCTGAAGAGGCTGTAATGTCTGACCTAAAAGGTTTTGTATTCCTGGACACAGTTATTCTATAGGATGTGGAATAATGTAAACACTCTAACTGCTAAAAATTGCTATTGTAGTGTTTCTTGCACTAATTAAAACCTGGCGAGGGATCTCCTTCCTTGATGCTGCCTCTACTTCAAAGAAAAACATTTCAACAAATCAAATCCAGGGAAAATGGTTTCACATTTTAAGCTAATAATAATAATAATATTTTTAGAAACCCATACTTGCTCAGGGATATAATTCATTAAAAAAAGACCTTAGAATTCAACACTAAGCAAATATAAACCCCTTGTTATTTGGGGGTGGATGTTTTTCAGCTACTCCCTCTCAGGTGATGATTCTGCATTTCTCACCAGCTCTGTGTCCCTCCAGAGTGTCCCATTCCCACAGGAAGGGGCAGCACCCAGAGCTGCCAGACTGGGAGCCTCCAGCTCTCTGCAGCATTGTGGCCTCCTGAAAAACCTCAGCAAGGCACTTGCCTTGTGCCTGTTGGAGCTTCCTCCTCCCCAAGGGCATGCAGGGAGCATAAATAAGTGACAAAAAGGAAGTCCTGTAGGTCAGGAAACCAAATGCAATTCTTAGAAAGCTCTGACTGGACAGATTTACCAAGTGATGGTGTGAGTTTGGTGTTGTTCTGGCCTTGCCACCATTGGATTTGGTTGGAAGTGCCATTCATCCAAACCCCTGCCTATGCAGCCAGACAAACACTGCAGAGAACCAGAGAGAGGGTGGGTTGTGTTCCCTGTGTGCTCATAACAGCAGTGGTTGGAACTGGAGCACCATTGAAGGCTAATCTGACTCCCCTGGTGCTTTAGAGCATTTGGCATTTAAAGGTAAATATATGTAGTAAATGCAAATGTCCATCCGTACTAGATTCACAAAAGGCACAGATGGACTTGTAACAACCTGGCTTTGCTAGTGCTAAAAAACTTAGCAATGTTTTATTTTAGTTTTACTTTTAAAGGTGTGAGAAAGTTTAAGGTGAAAAGAAAAGAATACACAATTACTGTCTGCCATAATTTGAACAGAGAATAAAGCTGAATTTGCTCATGCAGAGAGAGACTGTAGTGCTCTGTATTCATTTGAGATACAAGCATCCCCCAGTGTTGCTGGCCTGGAGCTCTGGCTGCTTTACACACTGAATGAATGTAGTTGCCACTAAATAATGTTAATAACCTTATCAGTCAGAGTTACAGAATGACTTCATCTTTCACACTTCTTGTTCTTCATTGATGCATTTTAGAAATTTAGAATGCCAGTACACTATGGAAAATTCAAAGTTTCCTAAGGAAACCATGAAAAGCATACAAGTTGCCCAACATCAAATATTCCAGGCACATTAAGAACAAATCTTTAAAGACTTTTCCTGACATAACTGCTTTGAATCATCACCTTTCCATCCTTCCTCCAAACTGCTGTTATACAGTCCTTCTGTATTTAAAATCCCCTTTGTAAATGAAGACCAGCTTCAAAAACTTTCCTTTAGAGCAGGTCACATTTGCAGGAAAAATGTTGGGAAAGCAAAGTGGTTGCTACCCTGCAGCCTGTTGCTGACCTCCAGCTGAGCCCTTGTGTTCAATAATTTGCTATTGAGAAATCCAGTTACATTCTGGGAACCATTTCCACTGCCTGTGCTCTAATGCAGAGTGTTACTGAGTATTTGTGTTACTGAAAAATGCAGGGCTGGCATTGCTCTGTGGCAGAAGCTTTCACTTTAATTAATAAAGACATGTGGCCCTGGTAGTAGCTTTCCTCCCTGGTTCCCATTCCTTCCCTTTTTCACTTCCTGGTATCATGTGAGGACAGACCTGGTTCCAGCAGGACTTTCCATGGGCTTGAAGCTTCAGGGCAGTGCTCAGTGAGGGCTTTAGGAGAACACACACCAGCTTTAGGAGAACACACACCAGCTTTAGGAGAACACACACCAGCTTTAGGAAAACAACACCAGACCCTGTGGGCCCAGGGCTGCTCTGGGGCTGCTCTAACAGCAGTGTCAGAGCCAGCACAAGGATTGCTGGCAGACTCCTGCTCGCTGTCCTCTCTTCCTTCGTGTTCAGTGCAAGCCAGTAAAAGGGGCTCCAAGCACTGTGACCGGGATTTGCCTTGGAAATCAATTTTCCTGCAGAGCTTCCTCAGTGGGTGACCTGTGGTGGTTGGTTTGAGCCACCTGTGGTGGCTGGTTTCTTCTCAGAGGTGAAGCAGAAGCTGCCAGTTCTGTGTTTGGCACAAAGGTGCAGCTTTCATGATTGTTCCCCACACATTATCTCTCCTTATGGATTTCATATTGTTTAATTAGTGAGAAATAAAAATAAAAAGTGACACATTCTAAGCAAACTATTGAGAGGGATTTCTCTGAGAATTGCAGTCATGGCGTGACCGTTTTTCCCAAAATGCAATTTTTAACTGTGTCCTCCATCATCTCTTCTACATGTTAAAAAAGGACATAAAATTAAAGACAACCGATGGGACAGAAAAAGACTGGATGATTGCAATTAACTGTACAAAAGAAATACTAGAGAATCAGTAATTTCATCTAAATGAGAACTTAAATCTACTGATCTGCATTGGGAGAATAAATACACTCTATGCTAAGTTTGGTTTGGTTTTTTACTTCTTGTAGACATATTACACCAGACTTCCAGATGAGAGGACAAAGACTATGAGTGAAGAGTGCCCTGGAGATCACATGCAGTTCTTTTCCTGGGCCAGAACTGGATTGATCTGAGAACAATAATTATGAGGCTGACATGTATGTTCTCCTTCATCTTGCTGTTTGGAGCAGTTGGGCTTGTGGTCTTCATTCACCTGCAGGATCCAGAAGAAATAGTTCATCAGCAGACACCAGGTTAGCATTCCTGTTTCTATTTGAATCACCTGTCCTTTCATGCTCAATATTTTGTACTTATATTCTCAGTGTATTTTACATATTTTACAGAGGACACCTCAAAAAAAGTGTGTCATTCTTAATGAAGGCTACCTTGAAAGTAATTATCAATTTATTAAAAAAAAAAAAACAACCAAGCATTTGCTGAAAGAAAAAAACCAGTTCCAAGGACCAATTAATTGATTATACAGGGACCTTTGCCAACGTGCATAGGGTCCAACTGGGTGGAGTTAAGTTTTTGCTAAAGAAAACTTTTACTGCCAACTATATGACTATAAATGTGAAAATGAGAGATTTTATCAGAAGTTCTCTTCCTAGAAATGCAGACCTCTGAATTTACCTTCACTTGCATGTGGTATTCAGTGTGTCATGAGATGCAAAATAAGAGATGCATGAATGAGTCATATCAGAAACTTTAAATACTTTAGGATGCATTCACTAAATTTGCTTCATTTCAATTAAACCTTTCATAACTGTTATTCATATGCATGTCATCTTCCTGCACTACTAACTTGAAACTATGGAGAGCCACAAAGGCCACAGAGATGGGAGAACTAGAAAACTGTGTGCTGAAATAGTAGTTTCCTTTAAAAGGGAGACGCAAAAGTATGAAAAGACCCAAGATCTCTTGATTTACTTGCAGTCCTTTTCTCTTTGCCTATGGCTGTAATGAAGGCTGCTTTAGAGCCTAGACAAATGCCAGTGCAGTTACTCTCATCCAGGATAATGCCACTGTGTTCTGGGGTTTGGCCCCTGTGTTTGCTCTTATTTGCACTGAAATTGTCCCTTGACTAAACAGATGCTTCATAAAACCTTTATTCGTTTGACATCTTCATTGTACAGTGAACACAACTGTGTCTATTTAAAGTCATTGCTAACATTTTTAAATAAGCTGAACTGTAACATAGGGAACTCTTAAATAATTACATTAATTGCTAATTTCTGTGTCTAGGATTGTTAAGTGCTTGTTTCCATGTCACTAAACAATTTGTATTTTAATATGTTGTTTATTTAGTCCAACTGCACACACACCAATTTTGAAAGCAGCCACTCGGCTGAAACTATAGAAGTAATGAATCTTCAGTGTAGTGCAAAGCAGGGAATTAACTAGTTCCTTCACTGCTTTTGCAATTTATTTTTTTATGCTTAGATGCAAAAGAGTTTATAGATTAAAAACAGAGGTACTGGCCAAATTTGACTGAAACTGGCCAGTAATTTAGGCAAGAGGGAAAGACGTGTGGACAGCAAATGCAGGCAGTACTCTCATGCATCTAAGAACGTGTAACTTAACGTTGAAAAGTTAATCCTTTGCTCCTGAAAACAAGATTTCCTAGTGTGGTCTCAAAACCAGTGCAATTTCTTTTCTATTTTTTTCGCTGTGGGTCCCTCATCTTGACCTCTTATCTGCCACAAACCTCTTGAATGCTGACTGCTGATTGTAGTACACTGGAAAGTGATTTTTGAGAGCAGTGTAACTGGAGAAGGGAACACCTAATTATATTCAAATAAAAGCAAGTTTAAACAGAGTTCCTACCCCTGGCAGGGAAACTCACTCTGTAATGTGCTCGATTGCTGTGGATACCTAAAACACAAACATGCCAACGATGGTGTTACTGCCAAAGGTGTGCAATCAATTCCTCAATTCTCACTTTCAATTACTATTTATGTTAATAGGAGCCAGACTGTACCCTTGAGTAAATGGTGCTCAATACAATTACTTTTATTTCTGTTTGGCTGATTTTCATGTGTGTTAAGTACTTTCAACTCCCAGTGGACTGAGAAACTCCTCATATCCCCTGCTTTTGAAAATTATACCAGTTATCACTAAAGCATACTAGGTGACTTAAAGAACACAGGTAAAAATATCCATTCATTTCATTTAAAAATACAGGCTGGCATATTTCCTTCCTAGAGAGTCTCCTGTGAAAATCTGTCAATCACAGGTGACGTTTTTGGTGTGCTGAGAAGGATCCTTCCCTGGCTGTGCTCAGTGTTTCTCCATAAAGGGGGCTGGCTCTAATGGAGATGGGATATTGCTATAATTTGCTTGCCTGATTGCTCTCGAGAGAGAATTGAACAAATGCACGTATCATTAAGCTACTTAGGACAACAGATTCTGCATGGAAACGCTTTACTGGATTAGCCTTTGCTTTTGTATTTCCTGTGTAGTAAAACACATTTGCCAGATGCTGGAATCAGCAGGGCTGGAGAGAAGTTGGTAACACTCATTTTCCACCAAAAAGAAGCACAGGAACCTTTACATTGTCCAAAAGGACATTTTTCATTGTTAACATGTTCAGTCATCTTTAATTTAGAATAGAACAACTTATGAAACTAGATTAATAAAAATACTTTGGTACTTCAGTTTTATCTGTCTGTTTCAGAAATTGTTCTTGATTGTTTAAGTCCTAGCAAGCATGACAGTGAGACCTTGATGTACTACTTAAACCAGTATAAAATCCACAGTCATAAAACTTTAAGTAATGCTTACATTACTTTCACTGAGCAAAGTACTCCTGACAGTAGCTGTTTGTGTTGATTTGTTACTATTCATTTATTCTTTCCCCGTGCTTCACATTGCTACCTAATTGTGATGCTGTACTGAGAAAGCAATATCAAAGTAATTTTCCACAACATTAGTTACAATTTTCTTCTGATCTTCCAAGTGAAAAAATCCCATCCTGTTGGCTTCTGTGAGCATATAAACCTTGATTACATTTATCTGTTGGAAACCAATGCTTATGAAGTACATGTGCCTGGGACAGTGGGTGTAGGGCCTTTTCTGCTGATTGACAAACATGCTGCCTGTGTAGTTTATTTATGTAACACACATCACTCTGAGCAGATATATTTAAGACAGACAGCCATTTGGGGTGGGCAGAACAGATTTCCCAAAGCAATGTATTAAATACAGTAGATATTCCTGTGGTCATTTAAGAGACAATAACTTCACTTAGTTCTTTTCTTGGTGTGTATGAAAAGTGCTCTTAGTGGGGGAACTCAGGATAAAAACTGAGAAGTGGTGTGAGTGATGGTCATATCCATAGAGGAACACAATATTACTGTAATAATTCTCCCTGTATAATTGTATATCCCCCTTGCATATGCATTGGTGCACAAATACAGGCTGGGCAGAGAGTGAGTTGAGAGCAGGAGAAGGATTTGGGGGTCTTGGTGGCTGAGAAGCTCAACATGACCTGCACTGGCAACCCAGAAAGCCATCCCTGTGCTGGGCTGGACATCAGTGTTGGCAGCATGTCAAGGAAGGTGATTCTGCCCCTCTGCTCAGGTGAGACCCCACCTGCAGAGCTCTGGGGTCCCAGCACTGGAAGGATGTGGAGCTGCTGGAGAGAGTCCTTGGAACACAGAGGTGTTCCAAGGGCTGGAGCCCCTCTGGAGCCAGGATGGAGAGATGGGGGTGCTCACCTGGAGAAGAGAAGGCTCCAGGGTGACCTTAGAGCCCCTTCCAGTGCCTAAAAGAGCTCCAAGAAGAGGGACTTGGGACAAGGGCCTGCGACAAAAAGACAGGGAGGATTGGCTTCAAACTGAAAGATGATGGACTTGGATTACATGCAGGGAGAAAATTCTTCCCTGTGAGGCACTTGCAGAGGTTGCTTAGAGACTCTGTGGGTGCTTCATCCCTGGAAGTATTTGAGGCTAGAATGGTGTAAACAGCCTGAACTAGTGAAAGGTGTCCCCAGCCCAGGGCAGTGGAGCTGGAACTGGAAGATCTCCAAGGTTCCCTTCCACCCCAAACCATTTTACAACTCTATGGTTTCATGATATAAAACTTGCCTTCTGCCATAATCATACCATTATTTTTAAACAGACATACTAAAGGATTTGTTGTAAATCAAGCACATTTGCACATGGTGCACAAGAAAAATTTAATACATCCTAATGCTAATGCATAAATCTCCTCCTGTCTGTGACCAGATATTAAACATGAAAAACAACTTTACACTAACAAAATATTTAGCCACTCCACCACTGCGTTGGTCCTGGAACTGATGCTGGTTTGGGTTTTCCCTTTTTTCTTCTTTTATATATTCTCTGTATTTTTGCATGAATATTTGTAGCTCTGTAGCCTATTGTAGTAGTAGGTAGTTTTCCCAGTAATTTTCCATGGCCTTTCCCTAGGCAGAAAGACAAAATAAATTCCAGAGCTCCAAGCCCTGGGGGTAGAAGGCCCCTCTCCTGTTTTTGTTCTTCCTGGGAACCAAGGCCAGAACAACTCTTCCAGATCCATCTCACAGACCAAGCTCAGCTAGTGCTGAGGGGGAACTACAGAGAAGGGGCTTGACCTGGGGGAAATTGAATCACCACTTGTCCTCCTAATTGGTGCTTTTTGTCAGTTATGCAAATTTCCTAAAACCTCTAAATATGTACTCATCCCTGTGGCTTTTGTGAACATCTTTCCAAAACTGCTCCTGAAGGCCTTCAAATAAAGAACTGTTTTACAATACATTGTCTTGAGTTTCATTTCAGGTTGGGAAAAAGGCAACAGAACCTTAAAAGAGAAGGGTTCTGTCCAGCCTGTGGTAGCAGGAGGCTTCTTCAGCATGGAGTGTGCTCCCTCTGTGTCAGGGTGTGCAGTGAGGGTCAGCAGAGCCCTTCCAGCCACAGCCACAGCAGTTTGTGAGATCCCTGAGATCCTGGGCTGTGGGAGCTGCGTCTGGGCAGGACAAGAGAGAGCACCTTGGACCAACACAACACTGAGAGAAGAGTCAAAAGGCACAGCATGACCTGAGAGACCTCAGGTGGATTTCAAACACAGAGGCACAGTCCATGGGCTGGAGATGGGCTGTGGTGATGGGCAGCAGGTGGGGGGTGAGGTCCTGGGCACCAGGAAGGATCACTGCTTCCACGTGGGACACAGTAAATAGCTGTAAATACTGCAGTGCCCACAGCTGGACAGTGCACTTGAGACTGTGTGCTCTGTGCACTGTAGTCAGAAGAGAAAGGGTATTTTAAAATATCAGAGACTTTTCTAATAGGAGATTTTGCCATATAAAAACTAGAGAAAGTATTAGTAATCTTCTACGTAAGTCCACAGGGGAAAACAATTATTGCATTTTTGCCAAAAGATTACTGGATTCACAAACTTCTAAGAGTTTTCAGTTACAACTTTTAAGATGAATATATATGGTCACATGCTCATCTGGGAGCTGAAAAAAGGTGGAAAATACATCTCAAAGGATCCATATTGTAAAAGCTCATAAAGGATGAAAACACAGAATGGCTTTGCACTCTGACTGTATCAGAATTTGAAAGTCAAATATGAATATAACCAAGCCTGAAAGTCATCTGGCTGAGATTTTCCAGTGATTGCCATCTTACCTCATTGACCGCTTTCTAACATTATTCTATCATCCTCTTTATTTTCTGCTTTACTGAGGGTGTGATGGGGAGGAGAGGGAGGAAGGAGGGATGTGGGGAAGGGCTGGCACAGGGACAGCACAAGGGAGCCACAGCAAATACTGCAGCAGCCTGAGGGCAAACACCAGTACTACAGCTGGACTGAAAGTTACTTTTTCAGAGCACACACACCTTGTTACTCACAAACTACACTCCTGGGCACACCTCCATGCTCACTGTACATTTCCAGTGCTGTCCCAGTGCACAGTGCACTGTTGGTTTGCCAGAATGGAAACTTTCTATAAAAACAGTTGAAAACAGACTAGCATTGTATAATCTTGGAAGTAATTTTCCTGCCATTTACATCTTACTGCTCTCAGAAGCTAGAAGCCATTTAATCTGCTTCTCAGCTGCCAGTATCAGCAGAAAGAATGAGCAAAGAATCTGGTGACTGTAGCAGAGGTGAGGTGGCTTGCTGGTGCTCTTTTGAGGCAGAAGAAACATCTGTTATGTGTGTGAGGGTAGTTCTGCCAACTCAAGAGAGGTTGAACCTTCTCCAGTCACACACTCTGAGTCTTCTTAAACTGAACTTCCCCAAACAAAGACTGGTTCACAATGGTCTGCAGTTATTGGGACGAAAAGAGGAATATCTATTTCTTTGTCTGCCAAGGCAAGGCATTTAGTAGGGTCTATGAGTATGATGTTCCCTTTTCTGCTGCATGAAATGGTTGTGGTTTAGGCTGTGAATGTGAACCTGGTTGTTTTTCACATTGCAAAGAAGTGCTAGCAATGACTTCATCAGCCTGCTGCTGTAAGGGATCAAACACTGGCCAGATGGTTTCAGAGGGAGCCCTACACCACCCTGCCAGTGCAAATCTGTTCAGAAGAAATGCAGTGTAGTGTAGAAAGCAATAACAAATAAGCTGTTTTATCACCAGTGTACTATACAGAGGTTGTCCCCTACAACTTTCTCCCTGCTTTCATGACTATGCCATATTCTTGGCAGTCTTATAAAAAATGCAGCATTTATTTATTACATGGTATGGAGAAGGCACCACTTCTTTCCCCCCCCTCCCTTTTTTTTCCTTTTCTTTTTTTTTTTTTTTAATTTCTGTTAACATTCTTGAGCCTAAAGCCTAATAAAGCAATTACAGCTCTTATGCTATAGCATGGCAGCCCAGCATTTATTTGACCAGTATTTCCTGTCAACCATCAGCAGGTTTTTCACAGGAGTCACAGCACTGAGGTGTTAAGGCTGTGGAACTGGGATCCAAAGCTGCTGTGATTTGTTCCTGTCTTGCCCTGCTGCTCATAGATTGTGCTGTATTGTGTTACATCAGGCAATTCACCCATTCAGTGTTTCCATTTCCTCTTATAAAGGGAATTCTCTGCAGGGAATTCAAGGTACCTAAGGACTTTTAGGTACCACGACAAAACACCAAACCCTATTAACAATGATATTATCACCAAATCCAGTGAAAATCCAGTAAAATCACCAATCCTGCATTACCAGCAGCACTTACAATCCCACTGCAATGGTGCACACACACATCAGATGACTGAACCAGATCCACTGCCCTTTTATTTGATGGCATAAAGACCATGTCACCTAATCCCAAATGTATTTATCAGCACAAAACCAGAGTGATGTAGTGCTGACTCACTCCCATAGGGCAGCTTTCACTTCCACAAATTTTCGTATCCTCTCTCTTTCTGGGACCATTCCTTCTCTGACCGGTTAAAAAAAAAAAGTAAATAAAAGGTTTGATTTTCCCTTTAAAGCTTAGTTTTAAAAACTGTCAGAGGTTGACACTTTGTTGTTGTGTCTGGCAAAAAAAAAAGCAACCTGCCATCTCTGCGCTGCATTCATTTATGGTGCTTGGCAGCATATCACGGGCAAAACTCAGCTGCACCGTGTCAGAGGACTCTCAGAATGGCAGCTTCCTGAAAGTATATTCCCAGGGAAAGAGCCTGGATGCAGCTAAGATTCCCCTGGACTTTTTCAGAACCATTACAAAAATGTACAAAAGTTGATCAGTAGACATTAGTTTCACCACAAAATATTTGTTCTAAATAATGTATTCTAGATGTATTTAATTTTCCATAGAAAACATGTCTGCACTAGAAAGCCTCCTTCCATATGTCAGCTGTCATTCAATTTGTATGATTTTTAAAACATAGTAACATATTGAGGAGCTTAAGTCAGTTTAAAATACTTCCTGGATTTTCTGCAGTTTATGCCATTTTAAATATGTTTTATAATATGTGTTTCCATTTCTGAAAGTTATTAATATTCCCTTAAAAGCTTAACCAAAACTTCCTCTCTCAAGCAATATCATCCTTTTTCATTTAGTAAACATTAATTTTCCTTTCATGATTCTAGTGGAGCTTGAAATTAAAGGTGGCTTTCTTCCCTATTATGGCTTTCTTTGTGAATCAGCATCAAAACTGCCAGCTTACTGCTTTAGCACCACTCAAGAGAGCAAAAAACCAAAGTAATCAAAACCAAAGTAAACCAAACTTCTTGGGGACATCTTTATAATTTTCTCCAAACCAACAATCTATCAATTTTTGAAAAGAAATGACTGGATTGAGATCTGTCACCACTTGATATACACAAGGTGGTGAACTGATTTTAATTTTATTCTGTATAGGCCCTCTCCTGTAAGACGCTATCGCATAACAATAGTGCAGCAAAGCTCTTCCCTATCAACTGAGTGGCTCAGCTGCTAATTCTGCTTCAGTGCCTCGAGGGCTCTGCTGCCCAAGGGTCAGAGTGTTCTGCATCTTGTGAAATTAAGTCCCATCTTTGTCACTTTTTGTTCTCAGCCACTTCACAAGATCTATGTGGTGAGTAAGGGTCAAAATGCTCCTGCCAGGCCCTTCCAGTGCTGCCACTTCTGCACATCAGGACAATTGAGAGATGCTCTTTCCCTCTTTTCTTTAGAATCGCTATCCATGTCTACAGAAATTGGGTCTTTTGGGTCTTCTGTTCCTGTCCTTGGTTAGAAACCACACGTTTTCTCACGTGACTCTTGACAGGGACTGTCTGCCTGATGTTTTGCTCCTTTTGTGGCACTTTAGCCAAGAAATCTGAGTTTACAGACTTTGAGTGTCCCTAAATGAGGAAAGCAAAACCCGCTGTGCCCCCAAGGATGTGTGTGCACATGGGCCTGAACAATTTGCTCATGTGTGAGCAATCGGGACTGAACAGCCTCGGGAGGGAAAAAAAGCAGGGTGTGAATGAAATTCCTCATCCTTCAGGGGTGCTCCCCTGCCCCGTTCCTTTTCTATTCTAATTCATTTACCTTTCTCCTTCCATTGGGCAGTGCTGAGCTTCCTGTAATGATGGTGGGACAAAGGAATATTGGCTTTAGAATTACTTCAGGCTTGAATTTCCAGGAGTCTTTGGATTGCCTGCACCCACTGCAGTGAGAGTGGCTGGTGTGGAAGCAGAGGACACATACAAGTCCTTGTTGTGACCAGGAGGACACAAAGCACAAGCCTAAACAGAGGAAACTGCTCACTTGCCTAGTGGCTACTTTAGAGGGGTGGGAGAGGAGTTTCCTTTTCTCAAGCTGTAGGCAGTGCACAAGGGCCGAGGTCCTACATACCAGTTTCCAGCTTGTTGCATTTTTATTTCTTGACTTGTTTAACTTGTCTTCATTTGTTAATGAAGTCCTGCACAACTTAATACCACTAAGTCAGACCACGGGAGAAATTACAGGCAGCAATCATTGCTGCTCTGTGTGAATGCAATGCAGCTTTAATTGGGCCCTCCTAATTGTGTGTGTGCAGCTGCTCAGGAAAACATGATGATGCTTATCTCATACAGGAAATCAAACTCTGCTCACTATTCCACTCTAAACAAATGAGGTGTGTATTCAAATGGTCACAAAAGTAAATATATCCACCTGCAGGTAGGGACCAAGAATTTTATGCTATAGCAAAGCAATGCTGTACTCATTGAGACTTTAGTGTAGTTCACTGTAATTGTTTAAACCTCCTCCTAAAGACTGTGTGAAGAGCTTAAACAGAGCTGGGATAGCATTCACATGCTCAAGGCAAACATCAGCACCTCAGCCACCGAGTTCACTTGGATACTGTGAGCAGCCAATACTAATTGCAAATGGATCCTCTGCTTTTCTGGGAGCTGCTAAATTGAAACCTGTCACTCCCCTTCATTCAGCTCAAGAGATGCTACTTCTTGTAAACAAGAGGCATCCTTAAATCACTACGTAATTACAATTCCCATTATTCTGCATTATGAGCTGCTCATTCTCCTGCTGGTGAAGGGGATTAAGTGGTTCAAGAATGCACCAAGTCAGGAGTTATTTGACACCTCTGCACTGGTGATGCAGGTGTTCAGCTGTTCAAACCACATCCCTGCCTGGTCCAGTGGTGTGTGCCACCAGTACCTGCAGAAAGCTTCTTGGCATGATTTATATTTTGTAGGAGAAAAACAAAATGAACAGACCTTACCAAACCATTACAGCAACAGTGTTAAAAACAAAAGGCATGTGATCTCCCCTATATCTCTTCTACATGAGTGGAAGAGGAACAGGGAAAAAAAAAGATGTGTGCAGCAGAAGAATGGTGGGCAAGGAGGTCGGAGAAACCTCAGCTGAGACAACTTCTGCACATTTGAAATTATTTAAGGAAAGGATCTTTGTGGGGGTTTTGTTGGAAAACATACAGAGAGACTAGTTCTGCTAAATACTTTAGCATTTTTTTTAAAGAAAAAAAATATTAAAATGAAAAATTTTAATGAAGTGAGAATATAACATAACATTTATTGAAGTTTTATAATGCATGTCAATAGGCAATGGGTCCAGAATCTGTGTGACTGGAGTTCCTGGGGTGCTACAATGGAGACAAGGGAAGTATGAAAATGTCCATTTACTAAAGTTACCTTGCAGTAGTTTATAAACTTAGGGAGAACACCTGGAATTTTTAAGCACTAAATATTTCCAAGGAACAGTAATGATATAATTATATGATAGTTCTATATACAAATCTTTGGAACATAATACATTCTTAATGCCTACACGTTTGCACACCATATTTTTCCTCTTGCTTACTTCCAGAGATCAAATTATATATTCAGTATATTCTGATTATTCTCTGCCTTTTCCTCTAAAGGCAGTGGCTTCAATTCTTAATTGCGACCCAGTGGAGATAAGTTCACCACAACATAATTTAATGAACTGTGGAAGAGTTACCTCTTTCTGCATGAAGTATCAAGCTGCATGTCAGAGAAAGACTATCTCCTAGGTGATGTTTCAGAAGATAATAATTAAGTAAGACATTTCCTACAATAATATCACCCACACGCAAATGCAGCCCTTCCCCCCAAATTGGACAACACATGAAGTGAATTAATAAGCCAAGGACAATGTTCCTAAAAGAAATTCAGTCCCACAATTTCTTTCCTCCATAAAATCACAGATTAAAAATCAGAAAGCCACAGTACAGACAAGGGACTTTTCCTTGTTTTCAGCTTCAAAGGCTGAAATGTACTTGATTTACCCTTCACACCAGTCTTGGCTGTGCCATCACCAGAGTCCCTTTCAAAGGGGGATGCTTTCCTTTTTGCCATAAATGATCCTGAGCAGATCAGCAGCAGCACTCTCAGCACACACAGCTGCAGCTCAGCACCCCTGCCCCCTTCACTGGGGCCTTGGGGAAGAGATTTCTGCAGCACCTGCCTTGCTGTATTTTAAGTTCTTTATATTTTTGTGTAGGGAAAGAGGCTTGGACTTTAAAGCATCCCTGTGAGGTGGGCTGGGGAGCAGGACTGAGCTGCTCCATCTCTCTCCCATCCTTCATCTCCCTCATCCACACCTTGCTGTCCTACCTGAAACAGGGAAAGGCATCCTTGTCTCCCTTGTTCTTTGTTTATTTTTGTTGCAATTTAATCTTAATTAGGTTTCAAATTCCTCAAATTAGGGCCTGCAAGTCAAATGCTGGCTCCTACTGAGTTCAGAAGAGTGTGTGGATTTTTTGGCATTTTTACATCATTCAGCCACTTTCATCACAGCTTCCACACCACCACTAACAGATAGCTATGTGATTAAAACGAAAGATGTTTCACAAAGAGCTGCTGAGGCAGCATTTCAAAAATTTTGAATATTTCAATATTCATTAATTAAATGTTTCTGTGTTTCTGTCCTTTTAGCAACCAACACCGATGCTGTTAAAACATCCAGATGAAGGGCTAATTATTCATATTCCAAGTGAAACCCTATTTGCTACAACAGCAGATGCAATTAGCAAGGCAAACCATCTTCTTGTAGGCATTTAGAGGAAGCAGAAGCAAGCACAGAACTCTGGTCTTGATAGAAGCAAAGTATTTGCTGTGCCCTTCTCCATGAAGAAGGTGCATGGTGTTAGAGGCTCACCTTGGGAAAAGGCAATTCTGCTTTCTGGCTGTGACTTTGCTCTCTAGAGAAAGCATTTATTAAGCCTGTTGCATATATTGACTGTTTTATAGCAAACTTGCATGAATCCGTCTCTTTTATTTAGCAAGCTTAACTATTCTTTTGTCAGGAATTTCCCAAAACTAAGATTTCTTGAATGTACAGCTGTGTTTGGATTGTATGTCCATCTTCTCCACAGCTGTGTCTTAGCTGGGGGGCACCTGAAAATGGAAATGGGAGCCCAGGTGCAGGTGGCCAAGCAGGATTTTAGACACAGAATGGGACAACCCACAGGTCGTTTCACTGATAGTTTCACTGTTTTTAACCACGAGGAGGAGCTGAAGCCAGACCCCAATGGCTTGGAGCCTCCAAGCAGGAGTGGTCAGGTCAGGGTATGCAAAGTATGTAGGAACCATTCTATGCTACATTTTTGAGTCCATGGATTGCTTTTATGCTAACTAAAGGATCCAAACAAAGGGGAAAAAAGTAAGCTTAACCTAGCAAACCTCAATAGAAAGAGGTTGGCATGTCCACACAATTATTTTAGGAGCTCACAGACTTAATGGATATTGAAGCTCCAGTTTAAAGGATATAAGTAACTAGAAATGCATCTAAAGCTATGCATGTGGCTTGAACTATAAACCAGAAATAATCTCTTCAAAAGGAGATTGAAGCACAGCATATTAGGAGTGCCCCACACCAGATACAAATAACCACCCAGCTGGAAAGTTGCATTTCCTCACTGGGCCAGTGCAGAAGGATGGTCAGCAGTAAATGTGTTTGGGGTTAATGGCCCTTTTTGCAGCCCCACTCAAGGTTACAGGGAAAATCCCAGCCCCAGCTTTCTTCAGAAGCCATATATGCTTTGTCACTGCTCAGAGAACTTTTGAGGATGTCTTTGAGGGTGCAGAGCTCTCTTCCCCTCACTGTGATTCCCTGTGCTGCACATCCATGGCTCCAGCAGTGAGCAGTGCTGTGTACAGATCACCTTAAATACATTCCAACTGCTCACAGCAAGAACATTTTAACCCTCCTGCAAACATACACATTTCAGATCTGTTCTAACATTTCTTTCTATATCTGAAACAGCAGAAAGATACATCTGGGGAAATAACCAAAGCTTCAGAATGGTTAGTCTGGTTTAAAATTCAATTTCCCCAAAATGATGCAGAAGTGATGCACGTAGCCTCTGCTATAGCTGATGCAACCTCATCCTTTAAGCTGTGCTTCCATTCAGTCCCTGTCCCTCTGCCCAGACAACAGTGCAAGCCCCTGTGGAAGTGAGTCACACTGGAAGGGGAAAGTACCAGAAACCCTACAGGCATTTCTGTAGGAGAGTTAGATTGGGAAGGCTCCAAGCAACAGGGGTGAGCCTCAGCAGGTTCCAGTGACACCTCTGCTGTCAAACTGCTGGTGCACAGGGCACATGGATCTCCCTTGGATTGCTGTAGCCACTCATACACATAAATAGCTAATTTGTTCAATGATCATGGCTCCTAAGGCAGGTGGAGGTCTATGTACTTTGAAAATAGCTTTAGAAAACCTGATTCAAAGACTGTTGGAGATCTCAACTCACCTTCGAGTGTGGCCCAAGAATTTATCAGTCCCTGCAGCCCCTGCTTCAATAGAGTTGAACTCAGCTTACTGAACATGATACTCTGCTTTTTTCTTGTCACTGGTTAGAATTCATATTCACAGTGCAGCACTTTGAATCAGAGGTTTTCCCCAGATGCCTCTGATGCTTATCCTCCTTTGTTAAAGGGAATGCTACTTCATCTTGCAGAGCTGGTGGCCTCTTTTCAAAATCTACCACGCTGCAAAGAATGATGTTGTCAGACAGACTGATCTTTCTCCAATAGCTTTTGCAGCACTTTTGTTATAAAGATGTTAAAGATAACATGGAAGAGAAAAGGAACAGATTTAGAGTCTGGGGATAACAAAATACAAAGCATGACAAAGAATCATAATACTGACACTTGTAATTGAAAGAGCTACTGAGTAAGTCTGTTCTGAGTTTTGGGGAAGAATAAGGGAAGTGAGTAATGTAGGTTGCTAAAAATAATAAATAGATTTTTGTGAGAAATTATAACAATATTATTTTTAAGGATTGTTCATTGCTTTGTTTCATTGCTGTAACTGATACTTAATTGTGCTAACTGGAAAGAGCATCAGCCCAAGATAGCACACCTTCAGCAGTCTCTCCAATTCACAGTTAAGTTTATCCAGGGAGATATTAAGTACAAAAAAGGTCAGGAATAGCATTAATATCACGGGAACAGAAAGCCACAGCACTTACTCTAGCTCTATGAAACAGAAATTATAATGAACAGACTTTTAAATGCATTGGTGTGGAGTGCCCTTAGTAACATTACACTGACTTAAAGTGATGGCCCAGCTTTTGGGGCTGAGTTCTGCTCACAGGGCCAAGGTCTGTATGCAGACTGCGAGATGGTGTTTTCTCAGAGAAAATATCTCAATCCATCACTTACTGGTAACTCCATGTTAGCAGATTTATACTGGTGCTAAGTACTTTGCAAAACCTGAGATACCAAAGAGTAGAAAGTCCCCTAGAGAAGATCTCTTAGAGGTACAGGGGGCAAAGCACAAGGTTCATCATGCAGCTACACATGCAAAGACAGCTTGTGTAAGAGTGAGAGAGATTCTTCTAATATCCTCCTTCATGGGAGTTGTTCTATTCTTCAAATAAACAGAAAGTACAGGTGCCCCTGAACTCACTTTATTTTGGCTAGATTTCCTATTTGGTGGAGTTAACCCTCCTCCTGTTAGAAAGAAAATCCCAAGGGAACAAGAAGCCCTGAGACAGTCCCTGCTGTTAAATAAAGCCTGGATCTCCTCAGTGCTGAGGGACTGCCCCAGTTCCACATTCCTGCAGTGCCAGGAGAAGGTTCTTGGGGCAGTTTGCTGTTCCAGGGCTCAGTGTCCCAGTGTGCAGCCAGCTGCTCCTGCACTCACTCCTGTGATGATTCTCCCTCTTTGCTGCACCCAGGGAACAAGTTTTAAAGGACACAAACACGAGCTGGAGAACCTACCTGGTGGGCTGTCTCCAAGTATCTTTTTCTTGCTTTCCACCTTCGTAAACAAGTTAAAAATGCAGCAAAGAGGAAAATTGCTAGTGACACTTCAGACCTTGCTGGGTCTCCTACTATTACCACTCAGCACAGAAAAGTAGTTATGCCAATTAAAAGGGGTGGAGTAATCATTTGTGTAGTAATTACATATCCTCTGAACAGAGAGAGAGACATAGTTCTCCCAGAATTTTAGAAGCTGTGGGAAACTTAGAAAAAATAATTCAAACAATTATTATCTTTCTTTCTGTAACCATTGTTTATAGATACAGTTCTCCAGAGTGTGCTATTCATAGTTCACCAAGAGTGTGAGAGAAGATTCCTAAAGGCCAATCAGGCCTTAGGTCCACCATTGTTTCTGTAAGAACTGTAGATTTCTAATAATAAAGTGCTTTTCACGCCTTCTGATGATGGAGTCTCTGTATCACCTTTGGCTGTCCCCAGTACCCCTTCGGTGATAATTTGAAAATAGCAGACGTCTAACTTGTCATTTTTGAGTGATGTCATCTGACACAATTTCTGAATTTTCTGGATTTTTTGCACAAAGTATTGTAGCCTGCACAAGTCTTATAATTAAAACAGTATCACAGTGAATAGCATGCACCAGAGTTGAGGATTAGGTGATCTTATTCCTGTAATAGGATTTGCCTGCTAATTGTCACTGAAATGACAGCAGCCTCTGTTATTAGGAGCAGAGGAATTGCCATGGTGGCTCAGATCAGCAGCCTTTCTATCCATTAAAATATCCTGTCTTTAGCACCCCGCAGTATGGAATGGTTTAGAAGAAAAGGCAAGGTAGTCTGTTCTGAAATAAACTGTTGTCAGGTAAAAGTTCTTCCATATTCTCGTTACTAACACACAGGTTGTGCCCTAACCCAGGAGCACTCATATTTCTTACAGAACTTTTTTTATGTTGGCAAAGAAGCACAATCTTTTAACTTCTCTTCATAAAATTCTCTTTCTGTGACCCCCAGGCAGTGGCTTAGTTCAGAAGACACATGGTGTGATGGCTCTCCTTGTTCTTCATCTGAATTTGTTTGTGGCATCCTGGTCAGACCCTGAGCAGCCCATGGTGGGTGCATGGTTAGAACTTTCTGAGAGACAAAGACCAAAAATTGAGGGGTTCACCCAGAAATGTGTGACACAGTGATGTAAAAAGTGAGATGCACAGAGAAAACTTTCCTACAGCCTGTTCCTGAAATCATCAAGCTTCAGGATCAGTTCGAGAATTCTTGGACTTCACAAGACAACAGCAATGGTTGTAGAAATTGCAACTGAACTCAGTGATAACTCCTTCTGGCTTTTAGAAAACAAATTCAGATCTTTAGGCAGGGCTGTTAGGAAGGAGATGAGCTACAGCAGCTTCCCTGGGAAGTGACAGGGATCCAGAGCATCAGAGATCCTTTGCTGCCTCAGCCCAGTCCTGCCCTGTCACCCCACGTGCAGAATGTGCAAGGAAGGACGAGGCTGAGGAGGGAGAGGAGTAGAGGTGGGTGATGTGAGAAGAGCAGCTCTCTGAATGCTTGTCTCATTAAAGCTCAAAACAATACCTGCCCATGGCTAGGTCACACATCAGTCTGCTTCTGACTTTACTTGTAAGCTGCAATAATTTAATGATTTGGGATTCTTCTTTCTTTATACTCCAAAGCCAAGTGATTGTTCTGAAAACTCACACTCTGACTTTTGCATTTTTGTTTCCACTGCATTCGTAAGACAAAAGCAGGCTCTGACAGCAGTACACTGCAATATCAGGTCATTATATCACAATACACTCAAGCTCTTCCAAATCATTCATTAGTCAAACATCTGCTGCAGATTAATATTGGGCCAAACTTGTCTGTTAGGTAATTCAATGGACTCCAGTACCATTTAAGCAAGGCATGATCTGTTCCAACACATGTACTGCTGTGGGTAATTTACTCTGGTTTAGAGCTTCTCCCTTGCACTGCTCTGGCTTGAAGTCCCCTTGCAGTGCAGTTGCTATTTACTGGCTTGTGCTGACACATCCACTTTTTCTGACTTAATTCAAGAAAATTCAAAATGCACACATTGCCAAGGAAATTAATTTATTCAATGAGCCCAGCAATGTCTACTCTTACTAATTCTGTAATGCTGGAATAAACAAAGTCAGAAATTATGCTTGGCTTTCTAGGCATCAATAAAACCTCATAAAACTGCAAGGACTCATAAATTTCACTGTATAAAACCTGATATTAAGGCAACTCAACTTGGAAAATTCATATTACATTTTAACCCAACAACAAATGAAGCTAATATGTATTGATTGCATTAACAATTCATAAATGCACAGAAAAGAAATAAACAGTCTTTACAGCATTGCCGCGTCTTTGAGGCATTGATTAAACACTGAAGATGCTGGTCTGCCACTGCAGCAGCTGTTCAGCAAGCCCAGTGTTTGTCCATCAATGTCTTTTGTCATTGGTCTGACTGTCCTGATCCTTCCCAGCTTGGCAGACATTTCAAAAAATGAGCTGTCACCATGGGATAATCAATTAATCAAGCGTGAATTGCTTGACCGAATCTCCTAATGAATGTTAACATGTAAACACTTGTCAGACACTCGCAGACCAGAGGCTTTCTGTGCTTCTCTTGGTGTCTGGGAAACACTGGCAGCGCAGCCCCTGAGCACAGACCTATCTCATTGTGTTAATAATGCACATTGCTTACAAGGATTTCTTTTAAATAGATTAGCTGCAGCCATAATGATTTTATTGATTTTACAATCTTTTCTCCTTCTGTGGAAATTGAGATGAATCTTTGGAGGAAGAAGTTGGTACCCTACAGGGACTAGGGGAGTATGCAGGGTACGAATGGCTGATGCATTTTCATGAGCCGTTGCCTCTCCTCACAAGAGCAGTTTGTAGCCAATCCCTGTAATTACAATACTGCTTAGCAACACCCCAAAAGTCCTATTGCTGTTTCAATGATAAGCCTCATTCATAGGGATTACATTTGTTAAATTAATATTAAAGCTATGCAACAGTTCTCTGTGAAGATGTACATTTTAATTCTTTTGTATAAATATGGTGGCTTAAACCACTGTGGCTGTGATTAGCAGAAGAGTGGAGGGCAACTATTTCAGCAGTGTTAATTGTCTGCTATGCTACCCAGGATCCTAAGGCACACACTAAAGTATCCATTTTTTGTTCTTTAAACTTATTCTTGAACCTTTAAAGAAATCATTTTATTATCTAAACTGCTCAACAGAATAGGTTTAGGGATTTTTTTTAAACAAAAGCATTTTGTTTCTAAGGTCACTGGCTTTCAACCAAACACTAGATTCTGTCCCTCCGAAGTTTTGTTCCTTTTTTTCCCCAACAAAACTCACAAAACAAAAAATTCAATATGATGTTTTTCTACATTCAAACACAACAGTTTTAATATAAATACACTTTTTTCTGGAGCACTTCCCCTCCTGAGCAACCTCCACTGAACACTGCACTTTTTAAAATAAGAGCACTTATTCAGATGAAGGATTATGGATTTAGAAATCCAACTTTGGTCAGGCTGGCTGTAAATTCAGAGCCTCTAGCCATGTGTCTGTAGTGATGAGCTGCACTGTGCCCATCCAAAGCAGAGCTCCTATTGTAAATGCAGGGCCACCAACAAAGGCAGGAATGATGAGGAGGACTTCATCTTATCAGAAGTAATTTATTACTTTATTATACTATATTATATTGAAGAATACTATACTACACTATACTAAAGAATACAGAAAAGATACTAACTGGATGTTAAAAAGGTAATAATGAAACTTGTGACTCTCTCCAGAGTCCAGACACAGCTTGGCACTGGTTGGCCATTGAGTCAAAACAACTCACAGCAGAGTTCAATGAAACAATCACCTGTGGGTAAACAATCTCCAAACACATTCCAAACAAGCAAAACACAGGAGAAGCAAATGAGATAAGAATTGTTTTCCTTTTCTCTGGGGCCTCTCACTGCCTTTCAGCTTCCAGGAGAAAAGCCCTGGGCTCAGGAATCACATTCAGAGAATGTGAAAGCCACAAGCTCCCTCTGGTTTCCAGGGGAGGTGTGCTGAGGCTGGCTGGACCACGCAGCCGACACTGCCAGACTCTGCACACAGGACCTCTTTTTACAGAATCTTCTTTGTAAAATTCAAAATCGCCATTTATGGACAGGAACTACCTTATAACTTGCATTTTTTTACCGCTGCCACTGCTCTGAGCAGGCTTTTGAAAGCCAGTTTGAACGTGTAGAATGTCTCTGTGTGCCCGTGGCAGCGCTGCCCGTCTGCGGGAGGGCACGGGCGGGCTGGGCTCCACTGGCAGCAGCACAGGAGCTGGCACACAGAGTGGGCACTGGGAATGGCTGGCACTCATGGACTGGCTAAGCTGCTTCCCGTGCTTACAGAGCCCATTTCTGGATGACTTTCTTGGCATGGAGCCATGGGGGCTGTTTCAGGAAGCTCCCAAAGGGCAGCGGCAGCCCCAGCTGGGCAGCTCAGAGCTCTCTGGGTAACAGCACACTGCAAGCCAGGAAAATGGCACTTTAATTGTAATCACTTTATTGAGTGAATTTCGTGTGTGAAAATGGCACACAGGAAAACCTTTGGAACAATGTGCATTGGCTTTTCATTCTGAAAGGAAGCAGAATGTTCCTTTATGCCTCCCAGATCACACAATGTTAATAATCTAATATAGAAAGCATCAAAAATTAAAATGGCATCTGAGACAGTATCACACTGTATACATGCTTTGCAAAGCATATAAAAGCATGAAAATATGCTTCCAGTTGGTTTAATGCTAGTTACCCAATATAATTCTCTTTTTCATAGCATCATTAAGTGTGGGAAAGACCTCTAAGTTCACCAAGTCCAACCATCAAATTACAAGGCCCAATCTTTTTGTCAATTATTGTAATAGAATATTTACTTAAACTTACTTATATTATTACATTCAATAAGTAGATGTCAACAACTGACATTACAAGTCAGTTTCCAGAAAGTGACTAAACCTATAAACCTTGGCTTTATCAACTGTTTGAAGCTTGAATTTAGATCAGTCAATGTACAACTGTTCTGTTTCAATGAAAACTGATTTTTTAATATTATTGCCACTTGCTTCTCTGGGACCACATGTGTGATAGAGCAGAGAGTGTTTCAGTCATTCCCTACATTACAGTTTGTAACATAAGTGCTGCTTCTGAATATCCATGAAATTAATATGTAGATGAAGTAGGAGTTATTTTCTCAAGAAAGAGACATGCCTTTGGAGGAGTGGCAAGCAAGGAAATCCCACCCAGGCTACACAAAATATTCTCTAGCTGTGCCCTCGTGTGTGTGGTTTTGAAAATAAAAGGAAAAAGAGAAAGGCAGTGCTCAAGTGTAACAAAAATTTATCAGTTAATACAGCTATCAATTTTGCTTATCCTCATGGTAGTCATTTATACTTTTCCATTATAATTTATACCCTGGGAAAGGTCATGTAAATAGCTAGGATGTATAGAGGGATGTTAATGTAACTAAAAATAGAGTTCTCATAATGACTACATATATATATATAATGTAACTAAAAATAAGGTTATCATAATGACTATATATATATATATATATATAAATAAAAATGACTAAAACAGCCTGCAATCATCAGACATTACTTACAGCTTTTATTTAAGGAATGGACATTTTGCTACTTCCCTGGATTTAACAAAGTCAGTAGAAGGCATATGGAAATATAAAGGATTGAAAAGTCATTCCCTACATTTGTGAAGCCTGGACTGTCCCTACATGGCACTCTCAATCCTTTAATATTCCATGATGACATTTTTGGGCTGATAATAAGTACTCTGTGATATTGTTCAGGGGCTTTTTTTCCCAAGCTCATTTAACCTTGCATATCTGCATAGCTGCAAAAACCCCAAAATGCAAAGAGAAAGGCATGTTGTAGCAAATACATTGAATGTGTGCCCTCAGTGGAGCCACAGTGCTGAACACCAGAACGTGCTGTAGCCCTGCCTCTGTCAGTGGCTCTGACAGCATCAGCACACAGGATCTCCTGTCCCATTGCAGCTTTGCTCGTCTCCAGGTGGCTGAGCAGGTGACTCCAGCAAGCCCTAGCACTGGGTTTAATGAGAGATGTCCAAGATTAAGTGTGCATGAAAACGATCTTGCAGTGATAGCTGATCTCAGGTTTCTGTGGTTGAGATGACCCCAAGGTGTTAGAAAGTCTCTTTTTTCCCAGCCCTGTGACAGAAGAAGCCGAGATTCGTCGGTTCTGTTTTTCAAGGTTGTTTATTTTTCTTTATCTATAACATTCTTTTTCTTACCCACTAAGGTCTGTTCAGCAGGTTGGTTCATGGCACACTGCCTGCCCTTGGGGTGGTGTTAACTTTTTATACTAAGAACTATATGTACTTTATTTACAATAAGTTTCCAATTCCTATCCTATCCTGTGTTAGACAGTCTTGTCTCTACTCTGAACCAATCTAAAAGTGCCACCATCACAGCAGAAGATGGAGCACAAAAAGAAGGGGAAGGACAGGACATGCCCAAATCCCTCCATCTTGCCTCTTAAACCTCCATTCTAAAACCCCAAATTTCTACTTTTTCACCCTGTGAGAAATTAACTATCATTCTACTCAAACTCTTGTGGCTTGTACATCTTTACACAAAGTTGGTAATTTTTTCATGGACTAAAATCGAAGGCACAGGTGTGTTTGACTCTGTGACAAGGTCTCTGAGCCCCTTGCCAGGGTCTTGAATCACCCAGGGCAGCCAGAGGAATGTCCTTGGTCCCAACTAGCTGAGAGTCCTTCTGTTTTCAGCAGCGCTCACTTTCGTTTGTGGAGCAGCAGTGACATTTCTGACACTTGCTCTGTGGCTGTCATAACATTTTTTCTTAACCTTTTGCCAAAAGCACCTGGGGCTGGAAGCTCCCCACTACCTTCCAGGGTCAAGTCTGCTCCACATGCACCAGATGAGCAATCCCAGTGTCACCTTAAAGCCCCAGCCCACCAGGAGCTGCCTGACAGCCTCCTGCATTTCCTTGTTCAACAAGGACTTGACTTTGGGGAATCTCTGAAGTGTATTTCATGTGGTTTCAAACCCATTTCCATACCTTCTAAAGTGCTTTATCCACAGCACATCTATGATTATCTAACACCACATTACAGGGACCTTTTTGGAAAGACTTTGCCTGAAGCACTGATTTTGCAAACGTAGTCATACATGCTAAACCTTGATCGTGTGCCTGCTCCTGTGAAAACCAGTGACACTGTGTGAATATTTGCTTTATACTTAATACACTGTGGAGTGATATAATGACAGAAAAGCTTCTCTGTGTAAACAGACTAAGGATTGTGAGAACCTATACAAAGAAACAACACCCACACTTCTCCCTTCTTCCCTCATTGCAAAAGTTATTTCTTTCTCTCAGTGGTATTACTGTATTTTTCAGCTTCTACACTTCCAAAGCTGTTTTTAATTCAGTGTTTTAATTTAAAAATGCTGGCTGAAGATATAAAAACCTATAGCATCAGTATTTTGAAGGCTAATTAAACTCTCAGTATCAATTTCAAGCTTTTAAAAATTATTTCATATTTATTTGGTTAATCTTAATGTAGCAGAGGTTTGGGATTTTTTGCAGTCATCTTTAATATTTTTCTGTTGAGATGAGGGCAGAAGGCTTATTTCATGAAGCACAAAATGAGAACTACTCACAAATGTGCCTGATTGCAGGAGAAAGGGAATTGGAAAAAAACCTCATGCATTTGAACAAATTTTTTAAATCATGTTTAAAATATGACACAAGTGATTTTGTTGTTTTTGTTGTTGTTGTTAATATTATTTGCACCTTTCCCCAAGGCCAGCTTGGGTCTGCCATGGAGCACAGTTTGCCCCCAGCTGGAGCTCAGAGAGCCTTGCAGGGCAGGCAGGGCTGGCAGGACGGTTCCCACTGGGGAGGCAGAGGAGGATGTAGAGGCTGGAGCAGTCCTGAAAGGTTTGGGATTCCCCTGCTGATACACAACACCTTGGTGTGCCAGGGAGCAGGAACTGGGCTCTGAGGGCACGTGGGAGCCCGGGGTGTCAGGAGAGAGGAGTGCCCTGGTGCTGCAGCAGCTGTGGTGAAATGCAGACCCTGCAGCCACAGCCCAGCAGCTCCTGGTGGCTCAGACAGGCAGCAATACCCCCAGACTGCAGTGCCACAGCAGACTTTAATGTCAACTTTCTCCTACTGCTCTTTGAGATAAATACAGCATCCTCCTTAATCCTAGCAGTGGCTTAGCTGTGCATTTGCACTACCTACAGCTTACAGGATCAAGCCTGGAGTTGTTAAATGATCCAAGAGAAATGTATTTCAGGATTTTGCTATCTTCAAGCTTTACAAAAAAAGCTATTGGTGAAAAAGACAGTGAATAATCATATTTGTTCCTCTATCAAATGGCAACATGTAAAGAAAACATTATCTGAATTGGATTGATTCAAAATGTTTATGCTGCTACTGAATGCCACTTGAATATTGCTGGGTAGATCAATTGAAAGATGGAGTTTGCCTCTAGTTCAGAGTTGGAAATACAGGCTGCATATAGTATGCACCTGATTAATCCACAGAAGTCAGCAAAATACACAGAAAAAGAACAGTCTGGAAGCCTCCAGCCCCCTCTCTGGAAGCACAGCAGCACCAACTCTGATCTGAAGCTGTACCACTGATGCTCATCTCTAGGAGAAGTTATTTCATTTTGCTGACAAACAAAGGATATTCTTTAAGAAATGCAAGATTTCTGCCAAGCCAAGGCACCAAGCACTGCAACAACTCCTTCCCTCGTACAAGTTCATCCCCACCCTCCCTCAGTGGCAAACCCTGTAAGCCAGCTGCCTTTTTCAGGTAGTGGTTTCGACAAGAAAATCTTTTGCCTGCTGTTCAGTGGAGCAGGCATTCCTGTCAGAACATACATTGGAAGATTTCATTTAAAATTTACCTGACACATTACAGATAATAGGATCAGATCTTCAGTTACTGTAATTCCATCAGAGAAGTCCTTGTGGGAGGCTAAGGAGAGCTGGTTACCTGCTGGATTTCTCTGGCTAATTATGTCATCTACACCAAGTCCTGTTTTGCAGACAGCATTGCACACATGCTGAAAGAGTTAATTTACCAGCAGAGCTGTTCATGCTAAGTGTTTGTACTGCCTGTACTTTGTTAAAGAAAGCATAAATCTGCTTAGAAGAGGAATCCTTGCTATCAATACAGGAAATTATCTCAAAGATTTGTAAGCTAAATATGTACCTGCATCTCTCTCCCCACATATAGATATGAAAGGATAAAAATAATCCCCTTTGTGGGTTTTCTCTGTTCTTGCTCTAAATTAACACCTCCGTGCCTAAAGGGAACACCTGGCACAGCTGGTGAGGTCGCCTGAGCTGGTGCCATCAGCCTCAGGGGTGTCACAGCTTTTCCACTGCAGAAGTGCAGTCCTTGCTACCCTCTCACTCAGTGAGCAATTCCAAACTCAGCCCAGATTATAGCACTGACTGATCTGCTTTCCTGGTTCTGTTTCAGCAGTTAAATCCTTGCACAAATGCAATCTGAAGTACTAAACAGGCTCAACTCTTTCCTGCTCTCTGTGCTTAGGGCCCAGGGAAGAACTCCTTCATCCTTTTCATCATGTGACAGCAATGTCACTCTGCCTTAAAACTTCAGATAGAAAATGCACCAGTAATGCAGAAGGTCTATCAGTAGCATAAGGAGACCTTCTAAAAGCCTAAAATTCATACAACTAAAGACCCTAATTTTCATAAACGTCCCAAGTGGCATCAAAGAAAGGCTTTCAGCTGTATTTAATAAACATCACACTGTAGGCATGCTGCCAGCCTTCACATGGGCCAAGGGACACACAATGAGTTCCTACATCTTCAGTGTTTACTTCATGGCTGCTTTGAAATCAACAGTGGCTAACTGTGTTGATGGAAATCTTGCCTGAGGTGGCTGAGCAGTCATTAAACCCTTAGCCTTCTGTTCAATATGAAATGACATGCTCATTCTGCATTTCTTTTACTGAGCTGCTGTGGAGGAGCCATGATTCAATTGATATGCCTGGCTCAAGCCCAGAAATGATTGCACTGTACTCTGCTGTAGCAGGCTGTCAGCTCACATTCAGAAAGCCATACAGGATGCAATTGTCTGGTCACTGAAAATAGCTTTGGTGCATATTTAAGCCATTTCAGTGTGGCAATATGAGAATTAATTCTCTCTTCTCCTCCTGGAAATCGATCATTTGCATGGCAGTGCTGCTCAGTGTGCACGGAACCACGGCATCCCACAACACATTAATATTTTAGTTTGTTGTCTCTAAAGGTATTTTTAGCAGCCAAGTGTCCTTGTGTGAAGGCCCAGACTGCAGCAGGCTGCTCAGGCCTGTTGTGTGCGTGGCCAAGGACGCGTTGTCATGCGGCTCCCAGCACGCTGCAGCCTCCTCTATTATTAAAGTCATCTCTGAACTACCACTCTAGCCCGTGTAATCACCAGACACAGGATGCCTTTTCCCACCTGCTCACTCTTTATTAGCCTGTTATCCTGCAAGTTTTAACAGCAACTTGTGTTTCAGCTGATAAACACCTAGAACTCAGACGCACTACAACAAAACACAGCATTTTGGGATCTTTTTTTTTTAGTGACTGGAGCATATTCTACTTTTCAGTAGCCGTTTCTATTTTTAGCATTGGTTTAATGATCAAGAAATTTATAACGATCAAACAATTAAATATCAATATTCCAGCTTTACAGGCAAGAATCACATTTAATAAA
The DNA here is from genome assembly GCF_036417665.1 of Passer domesticus. NCBI lineage: Eukaryota > Metazoa > Chordata > Aves > Passeriformes > Passeridae > Passer > Passer domesticus. The sequence goes on from NC_087485.1 coordinate 18,432,928, forward strand.
CCAGGTGGGTAATAGATTCCATTGCTTTTTCCTTCTTTTTGAAAATGCACAATTTTTCTACAGGAGCTGGAATATTAGAAATATCAATTTGGAAATGGATTTGTGTCAAATTTTATATGCTGAAAAGATCTGTGGTCCCCAACTGAAACTTTTGCTACATTTTTTGTGGCATAATAAAGGCTCAACAAGATCTACAATGTGTTAGTTGTATATACAATATATTAATTATCTCAATTTCTCTACTCCTTCAGAACTTTTTGCATTTTAGCAAATTAACATAGTGCATATAGGTATTAAGGGATATATTAATTTTATATTTCCCCCCTTCCAATACAGAGAGTGAGAATATGAGTTGTTGAAATCTTCAGCAATCATTAATGTTACAGAACTTACTAGGCAGAAAACAAGGGAAACACCAATGTCAGTGAAGGAGCCTTGCAAGCTCTGAGTCTCACAGGCTTCACCTTCAGGAGCCAGCCTTTCTGAAACTGTGGCTTGATTTTGTTTTCCCTCCCCACGTAACGACATTACACTCGTGATGGTCTCTGCACAAAGAAAAAAAATAAAAAGAGAAGAATCCAGCTGGTATTCACCTTCAAAACTGAAACAAAAGAAGGGTGGACAGCTCTCTCATGACTGCTCCACGTGTGATTTCTGCCCAATCCTGTTCTGCAGCTGCCACCACTGAGGAGAGGAAACTTCCCAGGAAGTGAAAATCCTAAGCTGGAGCAGCCCTTGTGCCATGCAGCCTCTCCCTGCTTGTTCCTGCACCAAGGACAGGACACATCACCACCGGCTCACCTTCCCTTCCCTCCTGCTCCATCCCTACAGCCCCTGTGCCCAAACACCCCATCCTGACAAACCCTGGGAGCAGCAGGGCTGGAATTCCCATCCCTGCAGGGTCAGGCTGGAGAAGCAGGAGGAGAAATCCTGCTCTCTTCAGGGCCCCTCTGTTCACACCCAGCAGATTTGCATCTCCACTGAGCCAGGGACTGAGCAGTGTTTGAGCTGCCTGTGGCTGAACACTACCAAAGGGCAGAAAGCAAGAAATTCCTGATTTATCATAAAACAAGAAATTCCTGTATTTCACAAAACAGCTTTACTTCCATATGGGAAAACCAAAGAGGGGGATCCTTCAGTTTTTATTTGCTGCAGAGATTGTTATATACAGTGGAGGTTGGGTTAGTAGAGGACAGAAATACTAATAAAGTATTTCTGTACTCTAGTACAGAAGTAATGACTGCTTATTCAGCTTTTGCAATTTTTGAGCCTATTTCAGTGGGATTTTATTCTTCTTTCTTCAGTCCCTTGCTTATGGATATATACTCATGTTCACTCCCTCATGTGGTATATGATGTCTGAACGTTTTAAAATAATGTATTTTGCAGAAAAAAATAGATTGTCTTATGTCTGTAGTCATTATATGATACAACAAATACTACAAAACTGGTAAAAGAGAAATTTTAAATCTTAATTCTTACTATGTAAATCAAATAATGTTATAGCTCTTCTTGAGCAAATCATATTCTCAAGAAAAGAGACCCACATTTGAACTATTTTTTAAGAGTAATTCTATAGTCATTCCATAATAGATTATAAAAAATCAGATGCTCAGTACCAAACTATCTTTCAGAATATAAGAGGCATATGACAGGGAGGATATGAAAAGGGTAGATATGAAAAGGGTAATTAATTCATTCATCATTTATTAATTATAAAGTAAGGAGTTGGAAGGGTTGGCTTTGTTTTAAACACCTAGACTTCACTGTAACCACATGTTAAAATCTCAGCAGAATTGCTTTTAGGAGGAAATGGGATAAAATCACATCATTAATTAACTCATAATTTATTAATTAAAAAGGAGGTGGAGGAGGCAGAATTGCTTAGAACACCTAGACCCCATTGCTAATGAATATTACAGTCTCAGTAAGACAATCAAGGCCTTCATTGTGCCCACCATGCAAAGCAAGGACTGCACCAATTCCTGTGCACACATCTGAGGGGGTGAGGGCGCTTGGCACATCACACTTAGAAAAAATTGTCAGGACTGTGTTTGAATGGCAGAAACAGCCCAGAAAATTAAGAATGTGCTGTGATACAATACAGCCAGATTGTTCTCTCCCTCGACTGCAATTCCCAGGTCATGAAAAACTTCTTATGGATACTTGGTCCTTAAGGTATCAACATATAAACTGCCTCAGGAGCCTTTGGGCTGAAAAAACTGGAATCTAGGCTTAAACCTAGATAAAAAAGCACAGCTTTTGGTAATTAAAGTTGATAATAGGTTGACTGCAGGTCTGTATCTAGCAAAGCAATTCCATGCATGCTGAGCTTGAAGTAATTAATTAGTTTTGCTTACACACTTTTAAAAAGTCAGGTGAATGACTTCTGTAAGCAGCAGCAGATCTGGAAAACTAAGCTGAGGCTTACTTTGAAAAGAGATTTCTAAAACAACCTGCAGTTTTCTTTCTGTGTCACTCATATTTCAACCTTGTTAGATCCTACATGGCAGATAATTAGATAACACAACACTACATCTGAACACGTGCATTCACTGCTTAAATTCACTGCATGTCCTAAACAAGCCAACAAAAAAAAAGGTCTCAGGTGCTCAGCAGCACTTTACAGGATAAGGCTGGTAATGAGAAGCAACTACTCATAGGACTCTTGCTTATGTCTACAGTAAAAATACTCCAGGTTGCAGCCTCCAGGCAATCACAAACATCCCTTCTTGGGCATGGGCAGGTAAGAAAGAGCCACAGCCCCATCTGAGAGAGCTCTTTGTCATTTCTTTCTCCTCTCTCAGAAAGCAGCAGAAGGATGGCATTGCTGAGTACAGCAGGAGCCACGCAGAGAAATTTGATCAGCTGAGCTCTTCTGTTTGAGTGTTTTTGGGAGCAGCTGTACAAGCCACAGAAGATGTCCTGTGAAAGCAGGGCTGTGTTTGACATGGCTTCAGTGGCTCACGAGCAAAAGGTTCCTGGCTGCTGAGCATTATTTCACACAAGTGTCACCTGTGCCTCCATACAAGCATCTGCACAGGCCAGAGAGGTGCTGAATACATATTTAATAGGCTGCTTCTGTAAACACATCCTAATGGAAACAGTATTTGCCAACAGGGGCAGCTCTGCCCGTGCCTTTTAGTGGTGAGTAAAGTGCCCCTGTGCTTTCCTGTGTTTGGATCTCATTGCTGCACTGCAGAGCCTGGTAGAAAAAGTACACTGAGGCTTGTTTTCTTATCCAACAGTGAAGGCAAATGCTACAGTTAGCACATGCCCCAGGGCAGGAAATCCCAAAGGAGCCAAGAAAATCTCTGTACTATCCCAAGGAGTTTTTCGAAGCTTCTCCCTTGTAATCTCCCTTGAAATAATTACATTAGACTTATATAGAGGCAATCCAAGACACTGGTCCCAGATAAATGGGTGATTAATGTCAGATGGCTCATCCTAAGCACCGAGAAGTGATTGCAGACCAAACCAGTTACCTAAGCACACCTGTGCCTGCCCACAGCACCTTTCAAAAGACTTGGAACAAATCATACTCAGGACCACAGCAGGGCTGACCTGGAAGAAGCAACCCTAGTTTCATTCATGCATTTCAGTTATTTTATTTTTTATTTCAGTGCAGTCTGAGCCAAACTCCCCAGCCCTAACTAAAGACTGCTGAAATCTGGCATCCTTCTCTAAATCCTTCTGTAATTACCAAGGCATTTATATTTGTGATGGAGCTCAGCTTTATATCAAGCTTGACTTTCTCATGGAGATTCATTTCCACAGTCTTTTATTTCCCATTGACTGTAACAATTCAGAGCCACAACTCCTCCTGGTATTGTGTGATGAAGGTGCAGGTCTCTGCAGCAGGAGCTGAAGGAAACAGTGTCACCAGTCAGTGCAGGGCCACCAGCACCACTGCTACTGAACAACGGGGTATTAAAGCTCCTCTCATCTACAGAACTGTGAGACAAACTCTTCTACTGCATAAATCACATTGGTATCCAGGTCTGAACATCACACAGATGCTGTTTTAGGAACTCTACCTCAGAACAGCCAAGTTAAGCCCACTATTGTAGGAAATCCTTACTCTTTGGAAAACCCAAACATGTGGCAGTAATACCTGCTAAAAATAATGTTTCTTTCAAAGCTAAAAAAAGCAGAGAACTTAAAGAAAGTACACTTTCAAAAAGATTTCAATATTTGCATATTTGCTGATCTAGAGGAAGAAAGGATCCAGGTTGCCTGAGAAATGGATTATTCAGAAGAATAATGTAAAATTCTTTCCCACGAGGTGCTGCTTGTGGTAACAGGGGAATCAGACCCTGTGTTTAATTTCCCCAGACAGCTGTGCAGACCCAAACAATGTCAAAGATACTGCTTCAGGGAGTGCTACATCAGACTCATGTGGCACTTTGCTAAACCAAGTCTCTCTGCTATTTTCCACAGCAACCTGATCCTTTCCTTTGAATTTTTATGAAAGTGTAGCACAGGTACAGCGAGACAAGAAAGGGTTAAGAAGAAAATGTGGTCTTCATACTTTTCTGATTTTGTGAGCATGAATCTCTTTCATGGAACAGCTGTCAAGTCAGCCAAGGAAACAGGTCTGCTTAGGTCTCCTGACAATACCAACTGCTGTTGTTCATGTATCCTCAGTGACAGCAGCAAGATGAAAATCGAAATGAATCGCTCTACAAATGAGACACTTTTCTGCTTTGACTTTCCAAATGTGACAGTGTTGTTTGTTTTTTCAGTCAGCAACATTTAGAGATGTTAGAAGGCTCTGGTGTCAGGAAGTTGCTCAGGGGGCAGTTTCAAAAATTTAAAAATAAAAGGGGGGAGAAATCTGCATAGCAGTTGCTTGCATAATAATGTTTGAATTTCTGTCCATTAGTACTACTGCCACAAAACTGGGCAGCAAAATATTCCTAGCCAAACAAACGACTGCAGGCTTTGAGCAGCAGCTGTTAACATTTCATATCTCACTACAAAGTATTTATTCATTATCCTTGCTGTGCTAAGGGTGCAAAATGTGGGTCCTGGCCCCAGCTCCCCTGGAGGGGCTGCAAAGCACAGATCCATTCCCTTCTTCCCCCTGCTTGGCAGAAGAACCTTTGTCAACAGATCACAAATTAGAGAGAAAAAGATTTTTAAAAGTCTTCTTCTTCTTCAATATGAGTTTGAAGTAGGAATATTTGCCCTCCTATGCAAAGAGCTGAAAACACCCTCCAAACAAGCATCTGCAGTATATCTGAAATAATATTTCTGCCCAGCTTGTACCAGGAGAACTCAAGGCACAAGGTATGCACTGAAACACATCAGTTCTCTCTTGTTCGTGCAATATGCAGCAAGAAATAAAAAAAAAAAACCAAAACTTGTAAAGACTGATTTTTTAACAGGTGCATTAAAACTCATGAGCCATATCGAAACAAACACTGAAATATATTTTGTACATCCAAATGAAACCTTTCTTTTAAAATACACCTTCATTGTGTCATTCTCTCCTAATGTAACACCAATACCATACCTATTACCAGAAGCACAATCCAGATTTTAGATTTCCCCACAATTTCAAAAACAGAAAAAAATGAAATGCTATCCACCCTCTCCCCCCAAAAAAACCCCAAACAAACAAAAAAACCCACCCCAAAAATGGAAAAGGCTTTTAAAAATGTGTTTTGCATTTGAGTTTATTTGGCTTCAAAGGACCACAGAGCTTACAGGCTTCTCTCCATGGTGGTTACAGAGATGCCTCTTGCAGCAGATCAGCTCAGGCAGTACTGCAGCAACACAGAGGGAAATGTCTCTCACATCAGAATGGTTTTGGAGTGTACTCAGGGATTTCTTGTATAACTGGCTCAGTTAGTGATATCCCAAATCTCTAGAAACTTTTGGAAGTTTTCTGTAAATCCACTGAGTGAAAATCTGTTCTTAGTCCATGAATATTTCTCCAAAGCCCATCGTTGTCAAACAATTGACTTTGAATCTTTCTGTTATGTCAAGCAAAATTTATTTTAGGGAACAGCTTCTCAAAATCCCTGGGTCTGCAGGTGCCAGCTGTGAGACATCCACAGAGCCCAATTCTGTTTTAATAATTAATATCAGTACTATGTGCTAACAACACTTCCAATCTGAGAGGCTCAAAGTGATTTACAAATACTAATTAAGCCTCCAAACATGTTGTGAGTGTCCCCACATTACCAGTGAAGGAAGAAAACTCTGTCATCTGGTCACTTTATACAGAAAACCTGTGGGATTTGTCAAGAAAAAGTGTCAAGAACCCCACAATTCCAGTTTTGTACTGCCATACAAAAGCATAAAGTATGCTGCCAGCATAAAGCCATCTTGTGTTCCTGAGGTTTTGTTAATCTTTTTTTTAAACTATTTTCAGATTATACAGTATTTTCTTGAACCATATGGGTAGATAAAGCCAGAAATTCTCCATCATGAACTGGTTGTTTGTGATAACCAGATTAATTTGCATCTGGTCTTCTCTGAAGCTAAGGAATAAGTGAAGATGAGCACCATGTCACTGCAGTTCTCAGCACTGCCTTGTCAGATCTTGTAGTTTAGCTGCTAAATTTAAAGCTATTCTTTAAAATTCTCCATGCCCAGAATGTCTAGTTGGGCTGCTTTTTAAACTCTCTTTTTGTTTTCCCCACAAATTAAGCAATATAGCAGATTTTTAAAAATAGCTGAGGAAGGGGAAGAGGCAATTTTTGTTTCTTTTGAAATTGCTGCAATCAGAAGTGTGTTCTGCTGAACAAGTGGCATTGTTGCTAGTAAAGGGACAGTGTTGGTGACAGAAATTTGCCTTTTGATCTCCTTGTGGAAGGGTACTCACGTATGACTCTCTGCTCTCACTGAAGACAATTTCTTTGCATCTCTAAGTCAAAGATCTGAGAGTCAGTCTAAACTTAGGACACAGAAAAACTCAGAAACTAACAGCATAGTCAATTATACAAAACCTGCCTCAGATAACTGATGATAGTGCTGATAGCTCTCTTTCTCTTCATTTTAGTGCTGATACTTGTGCATCACAAACCTCCTTCAGTCCCGTCTATGGAGGATGCCAAAACCCAGAAAGATTCAGTATTTTGTTTAGACACTCTGAATTCATGTACAAACAAGCACGAGGCAGCTCAATTAGCAGGACTGCACTCCTGAAGATGTAACAATCCTGAAGTGCAGGCAAAGGCTTTCAGTGCTGATCAATCATTTCCCATCCCTTCCCAAAGAAAGCAGAGCTGCTGCCAGCTGGCACAGGGCCAGCACTCCCAGCTGGGAAATTCCAGTGAGGGGCTGCTTGATAAGGAATGCAACAGAATTTAATTCTGGGATTTTTGGCATCACTAAGCTGAAGACAGAGGAGTAAGTAGGGACTTCCTTGGCTGTTAGCAACAGACTATTGCCTTCCTCCACAGCAAACCCTGCCACAGGGACAGGCTTGTCGAATGAATATGTAAATCCCTACAGATTTCACCCTATTGATATCAGGCCATTGCCTTCCCCTTCTGATATTTCCTATGTACCTTTTTCTCCTTTCTAATTCTTCCAGAGCAATAGTCTATTTTTTTAAACTTCCAATATTCCCCACCAGTGCATCTGGTCCTTTTCCATTTGGCCCTCCATCTGAAAAGTAGCCCCAGCCCTGGAATATCTCTGCAATCCCCTGACAGAGGAGCAGGGCCAGAAATTATAAATTACTCTATCATGCCCCAAAACTGGCAGCCCAGGCTGCTTGCTGATGCATTAATCAACAGAGAATGCTCCTGTCTTGGCCATCCATGTGCCAGACTGGAGCTGGGGTGGAAGAGTAAGCCTGGCCACAGCCAGTCTTTTACTGGGCTGTGTAGGCATGCCAAAGGGAGCACCCCAAGGACATCAGGTGTGCCAGCTTGCCCTGCTCTAGGATACCAGTGGGCTTTTTCATAGCATTTAAAATGTATAAATAAACTGCTCTGGCACAACTGAGCTGGGTTCGGGGCTGCAAAAAGCAAGAAATTTTTACATCTGTCAGATTAATTTGAATGAGGTTGGTTAGTCAGAGCAGTTCAGTGGTTTGGAAAGTAAAAATAAGTCCTCAAGAGAGGAGTGGGGCCTCAGGGAAACTGATGATAAACAGACTTACCAGCAGGCTACACAATTTACTGCAACATATTCATCCATGAGTGTGAAAGCCATGTGTGTGTCTGTGTGTCTGTAATTTGTATGTGCACACACACATTCACAAATCAGACTCCAGAGGAAGAGCGAGGGGTCTTTTGTCCCTTAAGTCATTGGAGCTGAATGGATTTAATCAGCAGCTGGATAAATTATAACCCCCTTCATTTGCTGAGGTGCCACAGACTTGTGGCAGTGTCCTGGACAGGGATGGTGGCAGTGCCATGCCTGGCCCCATGCACAGGCAGCCAACAGGCAAGAACTGCTGCTTGCCATCCTGAATTTCCTGCTCTGTCCTCCTTGGCTCATTGAAGGACTCCTTGCTACTGTGCAGCTTTTAAGTCAATCCTGCCTTAACAGTTTTCCCATCTTGACACAGGTATATGTTTGAAGAATCCATATAATCTTTTATATTGTATTTAGATATTGTATTTGACCTAGACCAGAAAAACGTAGCATTGACTGTTTCCCAGGATTTTAGAGTATGCTTTGGAAGCCCAGGAAACCCAGGATTCCTTTTCTTTCTACCTGAGCACTCCTTTTTCAGCCCAAGTCCTGTTTTGACTGGCTTTTCTGAATGTAGCACCATAAAGAAGCACATATTTCCAGGATTATAGAAGGTGGGTTCATTGCAGGGTTCAAGCATCAGCTGTTGATCTTTGTTCCTGTACTTTGTCATAGTATTACTGCAGCCCCTAAATAACACAGGACTGAATTGCCAAACTAAAACCACATCATTTGTACAGTTTCTCTGTGACAAAAATAGCAGGGCCCAAATTATGGGGTAATGCAGCTTCTAGTACTGCACAGAGTAGTAGATCAAGCAGCAGATTGTAATCTCTTTTAGACCAGTATGAATAACCAGGTGTAAACTGGTCCAAGAGAGACCAGAACCTGCCCACAGAGTGCAGCCAGCTGTCCCTGTCCATTTGCTGTGCACCAAGGCAGGGTGTGCTGCTGGGGAAGGACCTGTGCTGGGGAAGCTCCCACCTGAGCCTCAGCCTGGCTGCTGGACAGCTCCAAAAGGGCCTTTCTGCACATTATCAGGATCTCTGACAGGGGCTAAAGTGGTCCAGAAAGAATTAAGTTTGAAATATTTAGGAAATGTGGTTGTGAATTTTGTATGTCACAGAAAATCAAGCACCCAGAGTAAGGGAATCCTGGATTATTTGGGACTAAAATGCACATGAAGGTCACGCTGGTCAGTATATGGTGACAAGCACATTTTCTAAAGCCATCCTGGCATTCCAGTGTATCCTGTGCAATCCCAACTCTGTGCTCAGTGCAGGTGGAACCTCACTTCACAGGAGAGACTCCCATCCTTCTGTCATTACAGATACATGAAAGACTCAGCAAATTCAGAGACTTTCCTGAAAACTCATCCTGTGGTTTATGTCAGGTATGATTTTTGGTCTTGTGATATATTTCAGGTATGATTTCATTTTAAAAATGGAAGCATTAATGGTATAGACAGAACATATAGTGCAAAAAGTTTCTGACAGTGCAAGAAGGGAGCTTTGAGTATTCAGAAAATCAGGAGTCATTACTTTTTTTGTTATTCTGATTTGATTTTGCTATTGATTCCCTTTGTTTTCGACAAAGACCATGTAAACTGAGTTGTAGTACACAATCTCTAAATAAGCTCCTGCCTGGAATCATGCTGGAATGCACCTTGCTCATATTCCCCACCTCCTTCACTAGGGGAATTTTTCTGTGAGCAGTTGTTTAGAAAGTTGTTTTGCCAGGAGCTTTTGGCCGTGTGCTGCATGCAACATTTTCACACAATAAATTTAAGAGAAGGTAACCTCATTATGCAATTGTTCTTGTGAACATTAGGAAAGCTATTAAAATTTGATGTGATCATTTATCACAAGCCTAGTTATTACAAATACTAATACAACAGATGTGATTATAGTTTACAAGTCAGTGCTACATGGAAGGATGGGATGTTGGCAATTGTTTGTCACACTTGGCTTAGAATTAATTTTTATTAAATAATATTATAAATGCATCATTTTGTTTTTTCAACTGTGCTCCCAGATGGATGTTTGTCTTCTAGTGGCTCACTGTTTAAGTTCTCTAAATAGTTGTAACTTCTAATACTAAAATGGGTAAACCACCAAATAATGCCAAATATTTGACATGCTCCACCTGTCAAACCCAATTTCATACAAAGAATTGGTTGCGTGTTTTTCAGAATGCAGGACACATTGTACAAGTTAACCAGCTTTATAACAAAATGTTCCTTCTGGCTTGATGCTAGAAAATATTGCTTCTGAAAGGAGATTATTTATTTATTCATAACAAAAACCCAACAGTCCTACCATATGGTTTGATGTCAGATATGCAGTGTCAGTCAGGCATGCTCTGTTAGCCAAGACCATTTGCCTGCCCTGTGTCATCTATAAAAATCTCTGTGTGCTGTGTTTACCTTTTGGACCACTTCTTTTAGGCATACGTGTTTGCTAATATCCAAATGCTAAATCAATCAATAACAAGTCAGACTTTGTGCAAACAGGAACAGGAGATGGGGTGTCTGAGTATCAGCTTGGGACACATGATTGACAGTTAATAATTTCCTACCTAGTGATCTATGGATAAGCTTATTTTTGCTTTCACCTTAATACCAGGTTATATGCAGATGGCATCAAAAATGCCTCTTCTACTGTCATTTATAGTGACACTTGCACTCAGCTCATCTAAGAGCCTTATTCATCAGCTACTATCAAAAATATGCAGCTAAATGAGAGTACTTCAAAAATTATTAGAATTAGCTTCTAAGGCCCTAATGCTACCTTTAATTAACTATAGAGCAGAAACATTGTCACTGCCAAGTGTAGGCTAATCCATTAAATTTAGGATTTTGAATCCTTGGTGGTACCTGTGACTCCAGAATTTTCCTCCCCTAACAACTCTTCTACCTGATTTCCAAAAAAAAGTTGCAATGTGCAAAATGTGGAGGTTCTTGAAGGATGCCCTTAAAACAAAGATAGGGATGAGCCCAAATACCAGGCGGATGGAAAATTAGATTTAAGGGTATATGAAAATACCCCTGCCTTTGAATTGCTAGGATAAAATGGAACAGATACCTCTCAGTATGGGGCTGTCTGTGAGAGAGCTGAATTCACTGCACTGCTTAATCCAGGGAGAGGAGAAACAGAGCAATTTATCAAAAGCATAAAACAGTATTTTCATCCTGCTGCTCTCCATTCACACAGAAAAAAATGTGAGTTGTTTTGAGGAACCACAGATAGGATTGTGCTCAAGATTTCCAGGGAGAGAAACAAGACTGGGCTCTGTCCTTGACTGCTGCAGCCCCTGCTGCCCTTGGCACCGGGGCTCCCACCCTCCCTGTCCTGCCAGCCCTGTCCTGTCCTGCCAGCCCTGTCCTGCTCTGTCCTGCCCTGCCAGCCCTGTCCTGTCACTGTCCCCATTGCAGGGCTCCCAAGCTCTGCACAAACCCAGCAGTGGTGAATGTTAACGTGCTGAAATCCACAATGCCTTATGAGGCAAAGGGGTAACACTGGGCCTCCCCATGGTTTCTGTGAAGACAAATCAGTTATCAGCTTTTATACCTTCAATTAGTTTTAAGTTTTTAGCCAAGTTTTGTCCTAATTTAATTCCCACAGGAGACAGAACTAGAGTAGGTAAGCTGCTGCTCACACAAACTCACCACAAACACTGGCAAACCCAGAGTGTTTTATTTGATCCCAAGTGACAACTTTAGGAGGAGAGACAGCCAGAAGTGTCTCTCTCATCCCAGGCATGACATTCACCTGGAATACAGATGACCTAAGATCCTGTCCTGCTACCAAAATAAACACAACAGAAGGTTCAGCCAGAATTTGCACATCCCTGTCAGCCACACATTCTGACTCAAATGGTATTTAATTCTTTCTGCAGAAGGGAAAGTGTTGCAGCTGAGTTTGAGAGCAGTACCTACACTCAATTGGCCTTGTAAGACAAGTTCAGCCCTAATATTCATACCCTTAAAAGCCAGACAGGAGGTTGAGAAGACTGACCAATCTCTTATCAAGGTATCATTCATTCCCAAACACATTAAAATACGTTTTGTCAGCTACCTAGGGCAGAGTATACAGCACCCTTGCCTAGAAAAACCACAATCAGATATTTGCATCATTTCAGATCTGCCCATTGTGCAGCCAGTCACTCACCAAGCACAGCTTGAGGAGACCCTTGTGGTCACTGCCCACTCCCAGCTGCCACCAGTTTGAGCATTACCTGCAGAGGGACACCCTGGCACAGCGCTGGCAGGGCTGGTGCCCGTGCCCTCCCTGGGCTGCCATGGCCCAGGCACGTCCCTCCCTGCCCTGCCTCTGGCACAGCCAGCACTGCCTGGGGGCTTTCAGGAGTGGGGGCAGGATGGAGGGAAGGCTTCAGCTTTATGGAAATCTTTTCAAAAGTTGCAAAAAAAAGCAAGGGGAAGTGAGTATTGTTAACAAAACAGGGTCCCTTGAGATATATTTTATTTGCCAAGCAATGTACACAAAAACCAGATTAATTAAAGTTACATTCATATATTTTAAACAGCCTTAAATTATTGATTTCCATTTTAAAAATATATGCAAGTACAGTTTCTTCAGCAATAAATTTTTAAGATGGTGGGACATTTTACATCATACTGTTCTCTGGAGACTTTTCTTTGCATCTTGGGTTGTTCATGAAGCCAGGAATAGTGGAATAGGAATACTGTCTCTGTGGACAAATCAAGTCACCCTTTCACAGGACAGCATCACTTTCCATTCTAAAATCGTACAAAGCAAGTGGTAAAATAGACCAGTAAGGCACAAATTTGAACAGAATTTTTAATCAATGCTTTGCTTTTCAAGCTGTAAATTGAGTGAAGTTTTACACACAGGTGATATACAGAAAAGTCTAGACAGGTTGAGATTTAAGTCACCAAGTCCTTGTAATTTTTTCTCAAAAATGGGGGACAATAAAAAGCATCTAACCTGCCCCTCTCCAGCTCCACAGAGTGAGCAGAATGTGCAGGGAAGCACTGTCAGAATTGGTGCTCGATGTGAAGAACGGCCACTGAAGCTGAAGCTTGCAAGTTTTTTGACAATTATAGCTCTACCCTGCTGTCCTTCAGTGGAGCTGATGGGAGGATTGCCTGAAATTGGTTTTGTGAAGCCAACAATGTGAGACTGCCATGAATATTTTAAAGTAAAGGAGTTGGAATACTCTAATGATCTCATGCAAATCTAGTCTAAGAAATTCATTGGTAATTTTTTTTGAATGGGTCATTAAGCAGGGGAGAAAAGGTTGGAAAGCAGCCTGAAAAGGAGAACATTTTCAAAAGCCAAAATACTCCCCAAATGCTTCAGAGCCATCCAATTAATCTAGCCTGGGGAAGCCAAAGGAGAGCAAAGTGACAGAGCATCAAATACATGAGTAACTATAGGCAGATGCTCCAGTTTTTTTCAGGAGACAGCGGGAAGTCAGTAATGCATAGTTACAATGTTTAAATGCTGAATTTGAACCTTGTGTACATTTAAAAATGCCTGTGATTTAACATTTTGCTCCTTATCATTAGTGCTAAAAACAGAAGTCCTGCAAAAATTCCAAATTAAGCAGGAGTGCAAAGCATGGTGATGCTGCCACTGGTGAGAGTGCCAGCACCTCGTGGTTCCCTGGCTCACCTGAAGCCTCACTGCTGCACAGTCTGCTGCAGGACACTTGTTTGAGTAGCTGTTCAATTAATTCTCTTTTTTTGTTGTTGTTGTGGAACAGCACAATTATTTCTTAAAAAATTGATTTTTTGAAAAAACCAACAAAACTGCCTTTGGCAGCTGAAGGACTTTTAGTGCCTGATTTCCTTAGTCATTATGTGAATGCATACTATTATTTGGAATGTGGGAAGAGCACATTTATGGACATTTTTGGTGAAGAAGTGATTGGAGTAGGGCTGTGTGTGCACAGCAGACACACAGTTTCACAGTCTGCCTGGCACAGCTCACTCATTGAATCCCATCAGTTTTCTGTTACTTTTCTCCTGAAGCTTTATTCCAGAAGCAGCACTACATCTGCAGCGTCCGTGCCATGTTAGCAAGTACCTACAAGTGTTTGGGATGTTGAAATAAATGTGTACTTGTTCAGCCCATGCCCAGGGAAAGGACTTTTCTCCAGGTAAGGGCTGGTTGAGCTGTACTCAGAATCTGGGGTGCTCTCCAGCCCTTCTCCTCCTGTGCACAGGAGTTGTAGCAGGTTCTCTCTCAGGTTCTTGAGTTGTGAGCTAAGGATTGATGGCACCTTGTGATTTAATTTGGATTGCCAGCCTTGCTTGCTCAGGGAGACAGAAGCATCAGTAACCAGAATACATATAGATCATATTCCCACCAATGCCCACAAGAGAATTTTTTCTCTAATTCCTGCCATAAAAGTTCTGTTTCTATCTGATCCTCACGACTGCAGCACAATGTCCAAGTTCCTGCAACCTGCAAGACTCCTCCTCACCTCTCTGAGGTAGAAGAGAGCCTTGTCTTTGTTTGGAGGCAGGTCTGTGAGGGTGACTGTCCCCAGCCAGGCCACTTTGGGCTGGTCAAGCACCACTCCCATGACCAGAGCGAAAGGGGCTGCAGAACAGCAGTGGGCACAGACTGAGGAGCCCTCCCTGTGTATTTCCAGGGTTTGGCAAATGTTCCAATGAAGCAGTCTTCTGAAACACTTGGGTCATTGGACTGGGTCAGCTGTTGCCTATGCAAATACCTGAATTAGCTTCAAAGAGGTATGTCTTTGAAAAAATGCTCCTGGTATAAATACAAAAGAATTTTTTATGAGGGAAAAAATCAGATTTTCATGGCTTTACTTAGAAGTAATGCTGATGGCAGCAATTCTGGGAAAAGACAAGTTTGGGTTTATGTGACAAACAGACCTTCACAAATTACTGAGGCTGTTTTGTAAGCAATTGGTGACCCACTGAAATGAGTCGTGCAATATACAGAAAATATCTGGGGCCATTCCAGTGATTTAATAAGACAAGGACAATGCCAAGTACAAACAGAGGTAAAGTCTGGAAAAAACTAACAGTGAAGCCTCCTGCAAATAGCTAATCCAGATGATTAAACAAGAAAATCATTAAGATAGATATCATCCCTAGTAGCATACTTAGTGACTTCAAAAAGAACTCAAAAATTGGTGGTAATGTGTGCTGGAGAAAGAACTGGTACCCAAAGATGTGCTCATTATAGACAAAAGTATTCAGATTGCTTTTAGGGAGAATTAAGAGACCTGGACCATTCAGAAAAGTGAATAAAAAATATTTTGTTGACAAAATAACTAGAATTTTTCAGAAGAATTTTACCTAAATCCCTGGTTATGGGTCAGACACTTGGGAATGTCTTTGTCTGTGCTCCAGATTGGGGTACCCAAACTCCTCTGTTTTCCCCCCTGGCACCAAGTGTCTCCTTTGGCTTCTGTCAGAGTACTGTCCCCTAAATGGGGCTCATAAAGCAAAATAATGCTTCCCATCCAAAGATCAGAAAGTAAATTTGTAAAGGAGATGGCAGCTGAGTACCAAATGGCTTGGTGTAAACACAACTCATGTTTCCTACATAGACTCTGTGCTTGAAAATACCACACTGCTTAGGAAGTTCACAGTTTTGCATGCCATGAAGCATCAGAAGCATCCCATTCTTATTAGGAATTAAGAGGTAGAATATAATTCTCTATACTGAAAGGGTTCTATATGTTCTCTATATTGAAATACATACTTTTTTCTCTATATTGAAACACATACTCTTTTTCTCAATATTGAAATATATTTTTTTCTCTATATTGAATATATATTCCATATATTCTCTGTATTGAAAGGGTTGGAGATGTTGCCTATATTTAGACATTACAACAATGTCCCTTTCCCAACCCCTGGAGTAGGTAAGCATTTTAGATATTTATAAGCTTGTTCATTAGTGCTCCCTTCCCTCCCATGTCAAGTTACACAAAGAATGAACAAGAGCACAAAAATTCACCTAGGGCCAAGGTATTATTGATCATAATCATAACATTACAGTGACAGCTGCTTACATTTACTGCTGCTCTAAATATTAATAAGGGTTAACTCTAAGTTATTGGCATTATTATAGAAAGAAATTGGATATCACATTTCTGGGTAAATTCCACTTTTTCATCCTGTAAATATCAGTACCTGTTAAATATTTGAATTTTCCCTGTATTAAAGGTTCTAAAGTTCAAGGTAATTAGTGCAATCAGGTGCCAAATGATTCAAGTCCCAAGAGAGCGGTATTACAAAAGGAACTACGGCAAAACTTCAAGGACTGAATGTATGGTGTAATTAGTATAAACCTCACATTTTTAGCATAATATAATACTTACATCATTTGTTCTGTGGATTTTGAAAAGCACTACCTATAAAAATTTTGAAGGACCTTAATTTGACAAAAATGAAAGTTAAATTATCTTATAATTATGATGTTAATGTTTGACAGAGAACACAAATTACTTTAGGAAAAAGCCTAGCTAGTTGGGTAGATGTTCCTGCAGCACAGTCCAGAAATCAAAATTATATAAATCTAAGTGCTGTCTAATGTTCCCTAATATTTACTCTAAGTCTCATTTTCCTCCTACCAGAATGATTTCTGTTTCACAGGTTGGATACTGAACCCACTATCAGGGAGAGGTGGTACCTCAGAAAAGAGAGCACACTTATCTGTCATCAAAGAAAAATAACTAAGCTATACACAGCAATTAGCAGCCATCAGTTCAAAATCTAATTTTAGGTCCTTGATTCTGGAAAAGCTGACAAATAGCTGTGATTTCACTCCCATGAACAGCACTAAGGGATCACTAAGAAAACATAGTTAAAACCTTGCATACAGGCAATGATGTCTTTCTGGAGAGAATTTGATTCCAAAGGTAAATTCAAAGATCCCTGGTGCTTATGTGTTATTAAAAACAAAAATCTCCAAAGATAATATTTTAATTAAAGCAATATCATTTCCTCAAATACACAATTTCCTCTCTGTCCCTCAGTCTGTTCAGCCTGGCCTTGGGTAACAGGAGCAGCTCTGTGAGCCCCAGCATTAATAAAACCCTTGTCTCCTACAGATTTGTGTGTCTTCATTGACAGAAAATCTGGTCAGGCTGAAGCTTTTCTAGCAGTTGGGACATTTTTTGAGTCGTTTTGTCTTGAAAATCCTTGCACACTGTGTGGCATGGGAGCTCGCTGTGACCCTCCCTGTGACCTTTGCTGGGCTTTATTTCCCAGGTGCCAACTCCATGAAGCTGCCAAGGGTGTCATCCTTGCTGGGAATCCTCCTGCTCCTTTTGCCTGATCCTGGCTAGTGGGTTCAACAGGGATGAGAGGCAGGAAAACACACATGTACACTTGTATAAGGCTTTTCTCCACATAAGCCAATTTTTTTAAAAATAAAATTTTGTCCCGTGCCTGCCGTGACACAGCAGGGAGAGAGGCTCAGTGGTACAACACTGCAGCTGCCTGCTGCCAGTGCTGTGACTGGAAACACAAATCTCACTCTTCCCTCTGCCCTACTCCCATCTAACTCAGTGTCCTTCAGCCTCGTGGGGGTTCTCCCCGTGAGAATCAGTGTGGCACCTCTGAGTCTTCTCCCTGCAAAGTATTTGGAGTTCAGCCACTCCCCGCAGGCAGCCCCAAAGGGAGAATCATTACAGCTACACAATAAACAATGCCCTGGTAAAGGTTGTCTTCACCATTTTATTGCTGGGACCCATTCGTCTAACCTTTCTGCAGAGAAGCTTATGTGATATTATGTGAAATACTCGCCTAATCTAGATGACACTGCAACAAGCACATACCCAGTGCACCAGGCGGGTGTTTTCCTCAGCTGAGGAAACTGACTGTGCCAGGCTGATTAGTGCTTAACACAGACGAGCCTGGACGTGTCAGGTCTGTCAAGAGCTGCATTTTCTGTGTTTCACACAACATTCACAGAATCACAGAGTATGCTGATCTGGGAGGGACCCATCAGAACCATCCAGTCCAACTCCTGGCCCTGCACAGACACCCCAACAATCCCCCCTGGGCATCCCTGGGAGTGTTGCCCAAACACTCCTGGAGCTCCGGCAGCCTCGGGACGTGCCAGCAGTGCCTCTGGGAGCCTGGGCAGTGCCAGCACCCTCTGGGGAAAGAACTTTTCCTGATATCCAACCTGACCCTGCCCTGGCACAGCTCCAGAAGAGATCAGAGCTGCCCCGTTGTGAGGATGTTGAAGACCCCAGTGAGGTCTGGCCTCAGTCTCCTCCAGGCTGAACACACCAAGTGCCCTCAGCTGCTCCCCACTGAGGCTTCCCCTGCAGACCCTTCCCCATCCCGTGGCCTCCTCTGGGCACTCTCCAATGGCTTCATGCCTTCCCCATGCTCGGAGCCCAGGCTGCCCCAGCACTGACGGCGAGGCCGGGCCAGCCCGGAGCAGAGCAGGACAATCCCCCCTGGCCTGGCAGGGCCGGGCCCGCTGCCCCGGGACAGGGATGTCCCTCTGGCTGCCAGGGCACCGCTGGCTCAGCCCCGGCTGGCACTGCCAGGAGCCCCAGGGCCCTCTGCAGCTGCTCTCCAGCCTCTCGCTGCCCAGTGCCCCCAGCCAGGGCTGCCCGTGCCAGGGCAGAGCCAGCACTGGCCTGAGCTGAGCCTGCCATGGCTGGGGATTGCCCTTCTCTCCCCTGGGCTGGGTCTCCCTGCAGGGCCCCTCTGCCCTCAGAGGCGTCAGCAGCTCCTTCTCATTCAGTGTCACCAGCAAACTTCCCAAGGGCTCCTTTGGGGCCTGGGTCCAAATCATGAACGTGGTGCTGAGCACGGGGCTGAGGGGGAGCCCTGCAGAGCCCCACTGGTGACAGGCCCCAGCCTGGTGTCACCCCGGCCACTGTCACCCTCTGTGCCCGACCCTGAGCCAGCTGCTCACCCACCCCGCAGTGTGTTTATCCAGCTGTGGCCTGGACAGTTTGTCCAGAAGGATCCTGGCAGAGATGGTATCAAACCTTGCTGAAGTCCAAAAAGATTGCATCAAGTGGCTTCCCTCGATCAGCCAGGTGCTGCAGGAGATCAGGTCTGACAGGCTGTGACCAATGACTGCCTGGTCCTGCCAGACCCTCATCACCTCCCAGAATAATGTTTTCCGTTATTTTAGCAGGCCCTGAAGTGACACTGACAGTCCTGTAGTCTCTGGGGTCCTCCTCCTTGCCCTTTTTGAAAATCAGGATATCTTTCACCAGCTTCCAGTCAGCTGGGACCTCTCCAGATTCCCAAGACTGCTCAAAATCATCAAGAAACATTTTGCAATGACATCAGCAGCTCTTTGAGGATTCTTGGATGAATCCCCTCAGGCCCCATAGATTTGAAGGGATTCAGCTGGAGCAGCAGATGTCACACAATTTCAGGGTCAACTGGGAGTTGATCACTGTCACAGTCATGGTCCTGCAGCTCAGGGCACTGAGCTCCCTTGGCCCCTTTCCATGTTGAAGACAAAGAACTCAATAAACACTTCTGCCTTCTCCCTGTCCCTGTATGGGAGGTGACCATCCTCATCCTGGAACAAGACAGTGTTGTTTCTGTACTTCCCTTTGCCATTAATATACTTGAAAAAAACTCTTTTTTATTGTCCCCTACATTTCTAGCAACTTCAAGTCCAACTGAGCTTTGGCTGCACAGACTTTCTCCCTGTGGTGGTGAGCAGCATCTCTGTGTTCTTCCCACAGCACCTGAACTTGCTTCCACTGGGTGTAAACCTTACTCTTTTGCTTAAATTCCAAGAGGAGATTCCTGATCAGCCAAGCCACCCTTCTGCCTCACCTGCTTGACCTCTAACATTTGGGAATTGCTGCTCCATTGCCTTTAGGGGGTGATGCTTAAAAAGTGACAGCACTGATGGACCCAGCATCTTCCGTGGGGATTTAACTCACTGGTTCCCTGAGCAACCAAGTCTGCTCTACTTCATAAAGTGTGGTTTCTAAACTCCTACCTGTTTGATTGACAATTTAATATCCTTTTGGATCTTTTTATTCCCCATGAAAAAAGCCCACCACTTCAAATGAAGGATGCTGTGTTTTTAATCAAATGTCAGGTTTGAGCACCTCAGCTCCAGTGCTTTGGTGGAAAGCATTTGGCAATACAGGGCATGTCAAAATGAGTAGAGCAGTAACAGCCAAGTGGAGGAAGAGAGCTCCCAAATATGTTCTCCTGCTTCAAGGTTATCTCTTAGGTTGAAGATTAGATGTTCATTTGCCTTGGCTCATGTCAGGGAGTACTGCCTTGACATGAAGAAGAGCTTCCATCCCCCCAAAATGCTGACTATGCTATATTTAAGGCTGAAATCTTGAACAAAACCATACCTTTTATATACTGCTATAATTGAACAAAACAGGTACTTTCCAAGCACTTCAGCTGAGTCTCCCAGTAAATATCTCTCATTCTCCTCCCAGAGAAGGTTTATGTAAATCTTAATTACTGCATCACAGTTCCAATATTTACTGACATGCTGTAAATCCATTGTGTACAAAGCAGACTAGGATCCAATAATACAGAGGCATTGTTTAATTATATGTTTATTAGAGCAGTAAAACTAATAATCCCCAGTAAAATCTTTGAAAATTATCCCGTCATGATAGAGTAATCACTGTCCTTTCAGTGAGGATAAAAGCACAGCAAACAGACACTGCTTTGTCACAAAGCTGCAGCAGGCACAGCACACGGCTCCAAGCCCAATTCATTCTGTCAGCCTTACACAATCCATGGATTTAAAAACATGCATTAGGAAAGCAATGGAATAATTCAACTTTCAGTGCCTATATCAATTATTTCTTTTCAGTGAGTCTCACTCACAGGGAATGGATTCTAAAAGCTCATTTTATACACACAGCTCTGATCCAAGACCAGAGCAGTTAGGGGGTCTTCCCTTTGGACCAGCCATCTGTGAATGTGGCCAATCCTGACAAGTCCTCTCTGGGGCAATTCAGCAGGGCTCTGGCAAGATGGTTTTGATATGTACAGAGTACATTTCTGTTCAGTCAGGTAGCATAAGGGCATTTTGCAGGTTTACTGTGCCCGTGTCCTCTTGGTTAGTGTCCCATAATGCATGAGGATGCAGGCTGGTCATGTACCAGAGAAAATGTATATTTATCAGCAGCTTTCCCTATGCATTAATTCTAACAGGGAGAAGAACACTTATTACAATGTGCATGTATTTTTCCATGTGGAGACAAAGCATCAATGTCTCTTTATCTGCCTGTGAGTTAAGAAGCTGTTCTTCAGCTTGTGGGCTGTGGCTGTTGCTAAGACAACTGCGGTGCAGCCGTTGACAATGTCCATGATCATGCACCACAAGCTGCAATTTACCCACAGGTTCCTCATTTATTAGAGCAGAGAAACAGCAGGGTGGCTGCTGCACCACGTCCCACATGATAGAGTACTGTGAGCATGGCATGAGTGGCTGTCACCACCTACTCTGGGTCTAAACAGGTGCTGCATTTGAAAGAAAATCCAATGCTTGGTAAATCTTTTATCAAAGTGTAACATCTGAGCCCAGGAAAGGAAATTAAGGAAAACCCCACCACTTTGGAATTGCCTCAGATAAAACACAACTGTCCACATTATAAACTTTGAAGGAGTTCCTCAATTTTGGTGCACATCTATGATATGATATCACATGATATCTAAATGTAAGAATCCTTTGGAGACTGAGGAAACAAGCAGGAAACAGCAGTCTGGGGCTTTGCATTTTGCCACTCCATTACCTGGCAAGGAATAGGGCAGTAATTAGGATTCTCATGCAGAGCCAGCACTGTAGTGTGGCTCTGTAGTGTGTTTTACCACCTGGGACAATAAGCTAACAACAAAAGTTCTTTGCTCGGTAAATGATCTGTACCATGTTGTTCATTTTCTGTGAACACCTTCAGGATCAGTTAAAGTGATCACCTTCAGATCAGGATCCAGTTCCTCAGGAGCAGCACCCCAACAGCACAGCCTTCCCTACTGCCAGCAGGGTTCCAGAGTGCACAGAGTTAATTTGGCCAGCAGAGTCTTACATTCCTGTGCTGGCTAAAATATAAAATTATTGGGATGCTTTTCTAACAAACGGTGTGTTGTAATCCTATGACCATGCAAAAGTAGGTGATGAGTTAATTAACCTGCAAAAAGGTTAATGAGAGGGATGTGCCATGTGTGGGCTGGGCTGAGCAGTCACCTTCTTGCACAAGGGCAGGGCTGCAAGACATCTAAGCTAAATAGGCAAGAGGAAGAAAAGAGCACCTGAGCCCTCAGATTACTGGAGGAGCTCTTAGGGCAGCAGCACTGCAGAATTCAGTAAGGCACTCTGATATTTCTGAATTTCAGTTTTAAAGTCCACAGTGCACAATGGTGTCATATTGCTGCTGCAATGACACTGAGACATCAGGAAACGCCTCTGCTTGTCTTGTTTTGTGTATCCAGCCTCCACAGACATGCACCTTGTGTTCAGGGGCTTGTCAGCACCCAGCAGCCGTGTCTGCATTACTGCTGATAACAAGCACTAGGGAGGTGAGGATTGAAAGACAACTGTAGAAGGAGGCTACGAAATGCATGTCAAATATTCATTTTCTTGTAATCCAGTACTTCCATTTCTCTGAGAGCCCCCACGTCACCAAGACATTTGTAGCTACAGGTTCCCACTCAGATTTTCTCACGGACATCAACCAAGCCAGTCTCATTAATTGAACAGTGCTTCACATTCTACAGTGTATATGTCTTTAAAATTCTTCTTCTGCCTCCTTGTTTTATCATGTATTTATTTTGTGCATAACTATTTTAGTTTACTGCAATAAAATCCATTCTCCTTAAGGCACAATCTATAATGAACAAATAAAAAATGTTATTTTGTTCAGAATGCATTATGAACAGCTTAGTATCAATTTTAAGGAAGTGTGACTAGCTTCCTAATGGCTTCTTATTTCAGTTATTTCTAGCTGCAACTAAGCCAGACAAATGCTTTAAAATCATTCCTATTAAAGCACTTGAGAGGTTTTTAGCAATGCTTAGATGTGCCATCAGTAAGACATTTTAAATAACACACCTAAAAATAGAACTGTTTCTAGAGATCATACAGGAAATGTGCCATAAGGGAAATATGCTTATGATAAAAGAGATTTCCTATACATATTCTTAGCTTCATGAAGCCACTTGAGAATCCCATTTTAGAGACAGGAAATTTATGTACCTTAATCCTTATTTATGTTCTTCAAAATCAAACTATCTTCCAAGCTGCTCATGTCTGAAAGCTCCAGTTATGTCCTAAAGGCTCAGCACTTTGGGAAAATTTCTGCCTTGCAGGACCCTGATTCCAGGTTTAGGTTTTGAGTATTATTTTCCATACTTGGAGTCACAGTGGAGTCAGAACTCAAGAAACTAGCCCAAATTTTCCTGCAGCGATTCACATCTCCCAGGCTTCAACACATACTTTGATCAATCTATTCATTCCCTGATTTCAGCTTCCTAATGGAGTTCTCCAGATTCCAGGGAGCTCTGTGGGACTGCTGAGCATGAAAGAAACACCAGAGCTGCGGGTGAGGTGCACAGGCACATCCCACTGAAAGTCTTTCTCCTGCTGTTCCTCCCTGCATTCCTTGCCTTTTTCCCAAGAAACACACGGATGTTATGAACATTACAATCAGCTCTTAGAACACTACAGATATTCAAATCCAAGGAATGGTTCCTATTGTTCTCCATTTTTGTTTCAATTTGGTCTGTTACACAGGCACCCATTTTCTCACTCTGACATTTCTCTCTCATCACTGGAGCTGAGCAACTTCCACAAAAACAGGCAAGTCCTTTGGGCTCCGTGCATTATTTGGATCTTGGTTTGCATAGTAGGACAGGACCAAATTGGAGAGACAAATTCTATTTTTAGGTAGAGGAGAGTGAGTGTCAACACTGTTGGAACTGAGTAATGACTGGCAGTAAATGCACTGAGGGTCTGAGCTCCCTGCATTGCCCCACAGCACAGGGGTGACACGTGGTGAGGTCAGAGTCTCCCACACATTGTCCTCAAGGCTTCAAACCACAACCATCACAGGGGAATTTGCAACTGCAGAGGAGTGTGGTCAAGAGTTAGACATCATCCAGCACACTTAGTAGGTCCTTCATTTTCCTCAGAACAGTACCTATAAATAAGCAAAAAATAATTTTTATTTTTTTTTTGCAAATAGTACAAAAGAAACTAGAGAATGTCTTATGTGTCCCCTAACTGTAGGAGTGGTTGTTACAAATAATGAATGTCTTAGCTGGACAGCTGCTGCTGATGAATTTTGACATGGATAGTATTAATGACAGTCATTTATGTGGAAAGACAAAAGCCCAGTCTTCTCTTCACCTATCTTTTGAGATAACGGTAGAGATTGCTGTCCTATTCATGAAGGGAAAACAAAAAAAGTCTATAAATGCACTTAGATGTGTGTATTCAGCTTCCTATACATTACTTTGCAGCTTTAATTTTTGGCACATTATGTTATTCCTGTTTATCAACAACCTGACTTCCCTTCTAATGTATTGCATTTAGAAATCCATTCAAAAGTATGGCACACGATTCAGTGTGGCGCAAAACAGGATGCATTAATAAACTCTATTAAATCCCTACAAGCCCCTTCTCTGTCAGTCAAAAGTCACAATGTGTAATGCAGGTGCCTCCTCACTTCCCATCACCTTGGACTTAGCTAAAAAGGAAAGAGTTAATTCTAGTACAGAAGGGCAAGGTCCACTCATGTAATTCCTTTCTTATTGACTCATTTCTCTTCAATCAGCTTAAAGAGCAGGTACTTTGTTTCAGAAATTGAATCACAGTTTCACTTTGGAAAGGCAATGCCTGTCAATATTTCAGATAGGAAAGGGGTCATGAAAATTCACACCTGCTTGGAGCCCTTGAGGGTGATACTTATCTCTGCTGGGTCAACTGCAAAAGCACTCAATTCAGAAGTAAAAGGATGCTATAAGCTATGTCATAAAGGCTGGACCAGGAGTGATTGGAAATAAAAGAGATGAAATGGAGTAGACCCCAAAAATGTAAGATTTCTTTTCATTATTATACAGATAACAATTGTGTATATAGAAATTTGCATTTGAAGGGATGTATGTTAGGTACTAAGTCAATAATTGAAGGAGAAGAGAGGAAGCAGTGAATCACTCAAAGGACCAGAGACAGCAATGACTGAAAGATCTGTTGGGCTGCATTTTTGACTGGTGGAAGCATTTGCATTTTCCAGGAAAACAAAACAAAACAAAACCCAAAAACAAACAAACAAAAACCCCCCACAAACAAACAGAAAAAAAAACCCACCACAAAAAACCCCAAAAGTATATTTCATAAAGAGAATTGAGCTTTTAAACTTATCCAAAACAACAAAGGATTTTCACTTCTCTGGAGAATGATGCTTGATGGTCAAAAAAGCAGAGTTTTTATTAGGTGGGGTTGAGATTCTCCATTCTCTCACACTCTGTTTCTCCCCACTGCCCCCAGCAGCTTTCAGTCCATCCCCATGGCACCTCAGCCTGGAGCCCTTCTGACAAAGAAACTCCCTAACAGCAAGAGGAGAAGAGAAAGACAATCCAGAGAAAAAAGAGAATTTGACATAAATATTACCCAAGTAAAAGGGTTTTGATGGCAAGATAATGTTTTGGTATCGTAGTGACAAGACATGGCAAGCTGCAAAAGTGTGTCAAAAGAAATGAAAAGGATAGAGAGGAGTTGCTAAAAGAGAGTTCAGGCAACTAAGAGCCACCAAGGAAAATTCATCTCCCAGGACAAAATCTCAAATTCCAAAGGCATGCAAATTTCCAAAACTAGGCATCTATATTTGTTTCAGTCTCCTGTGAAATTAAAAACCCTGTTTACTGATAGAGATAATTCTTTAAATGCAGTTGTTATGATAAGTTAATTACTCATGGCATTTTAAAAGAAAGCAGCATTGGGGTTTCCTCCATGGGTAACAGATGCACCTGGGGGGAGGGAAGGAATGAATCAGTGACTTTGGGGGTCTTTTTCTTAGACCTTTTCTTTCAGACATGAAAGCAGCTATGGTAAAACTATCACTAACAAAATCCAGATGATCAAAGAGCTTGCAGTAAGTCTGAAATGTCCCAAATAAAAACAGATTACTTAAATTGCAAATCCCTGAACACAGTGAAGTGTCTCCGCAGTTTGGTGAATTACCCAACTAAATGGAGGAAATATAACAAAACTGGCCTAAATAGCTATTCAATAACTGCCACCAGTGAACCTTCAAAAGGAACTAATTTTTAAAATGTCTTGATTAAAAACAAATATAAAGTATTCCTGCAGAGCAATTACAGGATTCTTTATGTCTGACATGCCTTCACTAATGAGGACAGATACTGAAGTTAATTTTTATGAGAGTTCTTGTCATCTAATGTTATTAAACTGGACTGGCTTTCAAGGGGCTCATAAGCAATTTGTTGACACTGTATTAAAAGGTTCATGTACTGAATTATAAGTAGTATGAAATTTTGGAACAGAGGCACAGAAAATATTTTTGGCTTCCATAATTGTTTACCATTGTTTAAAATACATACCTTGTGACACTCATCTGTATACTACCAAATTACACTGGAAACAATATTGATTCCCTTCTAATAAATGAAATGGCAGCAAAACCACAAGGACTGAACAAGTGCCTTTGATGAGTTGGTAAGAAGGACATCAACATTAGAGTCTGGCACTTGAGGAACAAGGAACACTTACAAGTCTGTGCTTATGTCGTTCAAAAGAGTTTACTTCTTTGTTCAAATAAAGGACAATAGCTTTAATAATTATTTTTCTACATTAGTTTTTTTAAATATTTATTAGTGGTGTGAGAACTTGATAGCATGCTGAAATAAAAGAACTGTTCCTGGATTTAATTCTGAAATACTGACAAAATAAACAAATGAAATGCAAATAGGTTTTTATTCTCAGCACAGACTGCACTGTAATGATTTAGACATACAAAGAAGCAGCTACATGGTGTGAGAGCCATTTCTGAAATGGCTATTCTCTCCTATTTCTGAATTTTACATGCAATTGATGAAAAGGTTCAACTTCCTTTGTTGGTGAGGTGTCTTTGTTATCCCAGCACCCGGGCAAGCATTTGAACAGCAGCACACTGCATTTCTTTCCAGGGAAACACCCCTGGGAGACAAGGGCAGCTGACACACTGCATCCCTCAGGAGCACACAGAAAAGGAAAATCCACACTAGGGCTGCTATTTGGTTGTTACAGAACCAAGAGATTGCTGGTTTATTCCCAGGGATTCAGTGAGAGGTCTTGGCATTGCTCAGGCTCTCCCCTCCCCTGCCCCAGAGGCAGCTGCTGTCTGACCCACCTGCAGCCTATTCCCTCGCTGGGATCTGCCCCACACAGCCTTTGCATGGCACCCAAGGAAGTGCTCCCAGAGTGCTCCCAGAGCTACAGCCAGGACACTGTGTACAAAACTGGGTTTTGTTATTAGAGCTTGGTGCAGATGCACAAACATAAAGCAACTATAACGCACATACATCTTTATAATTTTTTAGAAACTGTTTTAAAATCAGCTGGTTTTCCTCAGCTGTATATTGTCATTTTATCCTGCTCTCATCTTGCATATACTTTGATTATTTTTTGTAATTAATTCTGTGCCCTTGATGAATATTTTAATTTTTTCCCTATCCAAGTATTTTTGTTCCTCCCCCAAAAAAGAAGTTTGCAATGTGATTAATTTAAAATCGTAGGGAAAAAACCAACTTAATGAAATTGTATGAGGTTTTTAATTTTGGGTGCCTTCCCCTCCCCCAAAGAGGATCAGTTATTAAGCCTTACTACGTTGATATTTTCACTTGAACTTAAGACCTATAAGCAAAGTGGTTACCTTGCACACAGCACGTTTGGACCATTTTAAACAAAACTTGACATGGTCAGAAACACATCTAACTGAAATGAAAAGTCTCTGAAAAGCACTCGTTATGGAAGGAGCAATTTCAGGCAGCCGGGTGCAGAGAGAGGCTGCTGGGAAGGTTCCTGTAAGTGAGGGGTCTCTGTCAGGTTCATTTGGTGACGTCCTGCATCCCTCTGCCCCTGGGGGAAATTCAGACAGCAAAGTAGAGGCCTGGCATGCAGGCCACTTTCAAAATGAAAGCAGTGGTTTCAAAGAATATGATTAAAAAGCAAAGCTAACTCAGCACTGAATAACTTGGTGTGAAAAGCCTGCACTGCCCTGCAAAGCCCAAACTGCAGCCCTGTCACACAAACATCTGCATGAACATCTGGCAGCCTGCTGCAGAGCCCAGAGGAGGCTCCAGCATGAGCAGAGGATGGAGCAGCTCTGCTGGGAGCAAAGGCTGGCACAGCTGAGATTGTTCACCTGCACAGGAGAAGCTTTGGGCTGAGCTCAGGCTGGCCCTGCAGGGCCTGAAGGAGCTGCAGCAAAGATGGAGAGAGACAATTGCCAAGGGCTGGAGGGACAGCACACAGGGAATGGCTCCCAGTGCCAGAGGGCAGGGCTGGATGGGGATTGGGAATGAGGAATTGTTCCCTGGCAGGGTGGGCAGGCCCTGGCACAGGGTGCCCAGAGCAGCTGTGGCTGCCCCTGGATCCCTGGCAGTGCCCAAGGCCAGGCTGGACACTGGGGCTGGGAGCAGCCTGGGACACTGCAAGGTGTCCCTGCAATGGCAGGGGTGGGATGGGATGAGTTTAAGGTCCCTTCCCAGGCCTTTCTGTGGTTCTGTGATCTGGGCACGTGTTTTGTAAAGTTGTTGGGAAGGAGAACCATAATCAGATGATGTTTAAACCCTTTCTGATGACTTGATAGGCAATAAAAATTGTGCAGGAGCAACACTGAGTACTGATTAAATATAAATGTGTGAGATGCAGCACTGAGGGTATGAGAGAATAAAGAGTTTAAACATTTGGATAAGCATTTTAACTCTCCCCACATACACTTCTCCATCAAAACACTGCAGCATGACTCCCCACAATTTAGCCTATAGATCAACCTCAAAGCAAATTGGCTCACAGTGAGCTAAAAAAGAAATGGAAATTACTTTCTTCCCTGCTCTAGAAGTGATAAAATTTACCCACAATATGAATCATTTGACTGATTCCAAATCTCTTAGCCAGACACTTCTACTGATACGATAAGAATAAATGTTTCTATTTAAGGAATGATTTTATAACCTGTTATCAAAACTACAATTTATTTTTCTTTTATAAGCAAACAAACAGCACTCTGAAAGAGAAATATTTTGTACCAGTCTGGCAAGCACTTAGGAGAGACCAAGATAGGTGAGAGTGCTGGGAAGGTCAACTGAGCAGCATCAGCTGCCAGGGAGTGAGCACAGGGCACAGACCAGAGATGCTCCCTGGGCAAGTTCCTGTGCTTCCCCTGCACTGCAACCCTTCAGAAAAACACCTGAGTGGGCACAGCTCCAGAAACACAGGCAGGGGCAACAACCACAGAAAATGCAGAGAGCTGTAGCTCAGCTAGAAAACTCCAAGCTTTGCTCCAGTTTTCCTGCAAGCCAAGCCTCAGCTGGAATCAATTCCTCAAAAAAAAACAGTCCCAGGAGTGACACAGGCTGCACCTGGGAGCAAAACCTTGCTTGAGGGGTCTATTTAGCAACTCAAATGTGATTTAGACTCCAAACCTATGTGTTTGTCCAAAACGATGCTTCCATGATGTGACATTCTTCATCTTGGAAGAGGAAGAGGAGAGCAGAGGCAGCAGGGGCCAAGGCTTTGTGCACAGACACAGAGCTCTGAGAACTCCCAGCCTAAACCAACGAGGCAGACCAACCTTGTGTCCCAGGAGCTGAGTTTGTCCTCAGTTTGTGCAGAGGGCTGGGCCACAGGAAAGTCAAATCTCTTGTTCCTTCCACCCAGGAGTGGGCTCAGCGCTGTGAAAAGTCAAATCTACTAAATCCTTCACTTCAAATTTTATCTGCAGAAGTTTCTTTCCAAATCCCTTAGATTGCAAAGGTATTTTTTCCTACCTTACTAGTTTTTCTTTACACTAGAGAATTTCCAAACAATTAAGTGCCTCAATTAGAGCTCAGGTTTTAACCTAAGTGAAATATTTCCCAGGGCATTATGCCAAACCTGAGTGCCAGCAGCACCTGTGGCTGTCACCCAGGACACTCCAGACAATCACCCTGCAGCCACTTCATGGTGTGGGACACCTCTGGAGAGCCACAAGGGAGATGGAAACAGAGAGCCTTGGGGCAGGACTTTGGAAGGTAGAAAAGCAGTGCAAGAGTTGTGAATGTTCTAAACACGAGATGCCTCTGAACTGTGCCCAAGTGCCAACATCTGCTCTCCCCACAGCTGCACAGCCCAGAGCAGGATTGGAACCCAAGTCGAGTTCCTGACCCTTGACAAAAATATAAAAGTGAGATGTGAAAACCAACAGGAATGCATTTTCCATGCTGTCAGTGCCAATTTATGTATGGTAAATCTAAAGGCAGCCAACTCACTTCTGCAAAGGAATTGGGGAGTGGGGTTAAAGGGCCATAAACACAAGGCTTTCCCCCTACACTCTGAGAAGCTGAGCTGATTTTGAAAGCATTCCACATACACTTTCTCTACTCTTTCTAAAATAATTTTCCTTCTTTCCCAAGATGCTACATGGTCATACACAGGCCAAGTTTTGAAATTTAATCTGAAAAATGCTTGAATCTGCACTGGATATATTTACAAAGAAAAATCTTAAACCTGCCAAGATTTGTAACACTGCAAGATGAAAAAACTCCTGGGTATTTTAAAGAATAAATGATTTTATACTTGATACCCCAGAAGAATCAGCTGCTACTGCAAAGCAAACTGGAGCCAGAGGAAATATTTCTGCTACCTTTTGTGGGCTTTATGCCAGCTTTTGTATGTCTGCAGCATTTGATGCCAAGCTATAGATGGAATAGAAACCACTAAACAGCATTACATCATTTTGTTGGCTATATTTTATGTTTTACTTTAATTTTAACACAGTCTCTGGCATTATATTTCCCATTTAAGTGTAGTGTATTCTTACCTTCCTTCCACGGGTTATGTCAATGAGCATTCAACTAATTGTTGTATTACTGGCACTGATTTTACCAATTCAGGCTTCTTTAGGAAAGGCTGGCTTTAATTTCAATAAAATGCAAATTAAGATAGATATTGGACTACAGAAATCTCGAAAGCTTTCACAATGGTCATGAAAGGTGCCAGGATGATAAAACTGGGAACTGATATTTTGTATTTATCTGCATAAAAGATGCAGCCAGGAAAGCACCTCCCCATGCCATGGGGCACCTGCCCCTCAAACCAGCCACACAGAGGTGGGGAAGGGGAGCAGCTCCAGCCTCTGCTGCCCTATCAAACTCCATCCCCTGCCACAGTGACTATGCCTAGTTTGCAAAACAAAAAATATTCAACTTCCATCCTCTAGGATTAACTTAAATCAGTGCCCAGTTAGAAACATTTTGAGAAACAATGGCAAGGCAGCTGGATCCACATCTCCCAGAACCACTCACATGTGGGATTTCATTTGGGCATGCACTGTCAGTTTTGAATGCCATGACTCTTTTTACCACAGCATTGATAAATTAACTCAGAGGCATTACAAATTTGATTTGGGGAGCAATTAATTGGCACCTTCTGAGGCAATTTATGTTGTCCAGGTGAAAACTACACAAATGCTTTCCCACGTGGAGGAGGGATCTCTCTGATGTGCCCAGTGGCTGTGAGGGCATTGCAGACTGCAGCAGGTACCCTCAGCAGATGGCAAGCCACTGACAGCTTTGGATGCTCTAAATTAAATGAATCAAGATACCACTTGTTCCAAGTGAGTGGGTGTTTAATCACATTCACCCTTTCTGTTGTTGAGAGATAATGTTGATTTTGGTAATAAAAAAATATGAGAATTGTGCAGAAGATGGAAATGTGTTTTAGATTCAGAACAAAAGGTCAATTTTCCACTCATCATCAACTCTTCCATTCTCCTATCAAATCACATTTGAAATAAAAGAATGTTTGAAGGTATTTGAAAAATCTGGCAGTTTCCACAGTGAAAGTAAATAAGTTGTTATAAAGTTGTGTGCAACTGGTCCTTCCTGTTACTCAGAAATACAGTACAGATAATCACTTCTGATCTTAAACCTTTAGGCTTTCCCATTTTTGTACCAAATTTCATATAAAAACATGAATCATTGCCATGTTAATTGTCATATGAAAAATCAGGTCACTGATTTCTACACATCTATCATTAATCTCATGTTAATAACAGATGTTTGATTATTATTCCTTCTTATTTTAGCTTGCATGATAGGCAGAATATGAACCCAAAGTCTGAATAAACAGTTATAAATCCAAAATGAGAAGTTCATTGTTTCCTTTTCTGCACGTGTTCACATACATGGAAAATGGAGCTATTTTCAGAGAAGTCTTTGGCCTGATTTAGAGCCTTGAACAGCCATCAAAGGGATCAGTTGCATGATCAGTAGCATCAGCAGCACAGCAGACTGCTCACTGTTACTCAGAGTTCTCTTAATTGGGTTTTCCTCAAGGAAAGCAATTCTGTTTAATGACATAAATTGACAGGAGCTGCTACTCGAGCATGACAGCAATATCAAATATTCTCCTCAATGGCAGCATTTGGTCAGTATTGAGAAGCAAAGTGGTGTTTTACCAGGTGTGGTTTAGGCATGAAACACCCATCTCTTGTCTTTTATCAAATAAGATATCCCAAAAAAAGTAAAAAATGCAAGACAAAGAAAAAAAATAAATACAGTGGGTATTTTATATAAATGTAATTGATATTTTATTTTGCCTTTTTAGACTTATCTGCCATGAATTCTTCCTGCCACGTGTGAACATGCTGCATTCAAAGCTCTACAGAATAAATTACTTTTCCTTTAAGGGAGATAATGGGATCCTGTGTGGTGTCCCAATTAAGAGAATTCTCACGTACTAATTTTATGCCATCTAATTAAGGCTCATTTATGGCTCCAGGAGGCTGACCTGGACTTGTGGTGAATAGCAAAGACTTTGAAGTTCCAAGGCTGGAGATGTTCACCCTGCTAGGTCACGAGCAGCCTTGAGATGTCCCCAGCACATCACTGCAGCAGCAGCAGCTGTGCTGCAGCTGGGGCAGATGCAGGGCAGATGTGCAGCCCCTCCCGAGGCTGCCCCACCCCTGGCACACTCAGCAGCCCCCTGGCCCTGCTGAGCCCAGCTCAGCCACGCTGGCCTGGCAGAGCCTTGCTCAAGTCCAGCCCTGTAAAACCCAACCCAGCTCTTTGAGGTGGGATTAGAGGGAGGGGCAGTAACTCTGCTGAGCCCCTGGGGTTACAAATGCTCACTCTTTGCCTGGGATAACTTCTAGAAACTCCCATTTTGGGATACAAGACCATGCACAAAAGCAACGTGATCAGGAAAAGGAGCAAGCCCAAGCTCCCTGTTTGCTGCCACTTTGGTGGGATGGCCCTGGCACTGCTCACTGCTGAGCTGCTGCCCCAAGGAGCCCAGCTGCTCTGCACTGAGAGTAGTAACAGGTATTTACTGTCTGTCTGTGCTGGGGACAAGGACAGGTGCTGAAATAAACCTTCCAAGGACTTCTCTGGTCTGGAAATGTGTCCCAGGGTGCCAGGGGACAGCAGCCAGCAGTGCCCTGGCAGAACAGGAGGCAACGTTTCCAAAAGGATGCACTGCTCCTGAACAAACTCTCCAATGTACCAAGGCACAAATAAGCACTGCTTCAAAGCCAGCCTCAAATGTCTTCAGCCTCAAACTCCTGTCACCAAGTGGGCACATTTCTGGGAGCCAAAGCAGAGTGTCACTGAGCACAGGTGAGAGCTGTCCCTGGGGGAGCAGCAGCACTGAGTGTCCCTGCTGGGGGACGTGTGCACACATACACTGAGGGTACAGACACACAGACACAGATTACAGAGACACACAGACATACAGACATACACAGACATACAGAGATAGATACACAGATATACAGAGACACACACATATACAGAGATACACACATTTACAAAAATACACACATATACAGAGACAGACATACAGAGACACACAGACATACAGAGATAGATACACAGATATACAGAGATACACAGACACAGACATACAGAAACACACAGACATACAGAGATACACAGATATACAGAGATACACACATATACAAAGATACACACATATAGAGATATGCAGACACACAAGCTCTTGCCACATTTGGTGTCAGGGGGCCACAGAACACAGCACCCACCCCCACGGGGCTGTTAACCTTCCCAGCATCAGCAAATGCATTTCCTGCTCCGTGCTGTGCTGAGAGAGCCCTCAGAGCTGAGAACACCAATTTCCCCAGCCCCTGCAGCCCCACAGCTCCCCATGGGCCTCTGCAGCTCCAGAGGTGTCATTACTGAATGTCTGACCAGCCTCCTGCTCCCACAAAACTCATTACCTCCTCTGGACAACCATTTCAGCAAAGAGCAGAAAATACTATAGGACTAGAAAAAGAAAAATGAGAGCTGGTAGGCTTACAAAGATTAGATGGGTTTGTTCGACTGGGAACAAAATCAGGTTTCTTGTTAGGAAAGGAAGAAAGAAGAAGCACATTTCCAACCTTAATTTTAGGCCCTTCTGGAAAGGCTGTAATGGGTTTGGAGGAAAATGCTCTCCTCCTTGAGTTTTCTACTGCTTCAGTTAAAATTCCACTGGGTAGTCTGGAAGCATGCTGTAGAGACCTGATACAATAATTTTTATTTTATGTTATAAATAAATAATATTATGAAATAAGATCAAAATGCAAACTTAAATATCTGTGTTTACAGTGCACATATGAGAATTCGTGGGCAGAAATGGAGAAGCTGTCAAAGCACAGCAGCACAGATGCAATAGTCTTGCTGTGACACTTCCTGCATTTTTCAGGCATGATAGCAGGGAAGGAAAGGCAGCCCAGGGAGGGAAAACACACCAGCTATTACAGCTACATTTCCAGTAAGAATTAAATACAACAAAAACCTAAGTATCTTCCTGGAACAGTGAATCTTCTCTTTCTCCTCTTGGTATAACATTAAAATGAGTACAACTGCATCAGCATCATGTGATTATAAACCTTGTGTCTGCTGCAAGAGATTCAAAGGGCAGCTTGCCTTACAGCACTCTTGTTACTCAGGAATGTGTTTTTGTTAGTGCTGACTCTAAGTCTCTACTTAGGGGAAAAACGGAATTCCACTACTAAAAGATGGCCCATGACTCTGCTGCTGTTGCTGTGCTTTGTTGTGCTGGGAATCCAAAGGAAGGTTCACACCTTAATATTTCCCTTCCTTCTTCCTTGACTACATGGAAAGCCTACTGAAAATACCTAAATGGCTGCCTAAAGAGAGACAAAATGAGCCCTCACAAAAAACAGCAATAAAACTCACCACAGCTCCTGAGTAACTCTGTTGGTGCCTTATGGCTTTGAGAGCAGTACAGCACAGAAATATCCAGAGGCACAGGAGCAATACAACTCCAGTCTTTAAATAACCAATATGATTTCCTCCAAATCTCCATGCCCATGCTGAAACTTTTGTGTTCTAGATATTTTCTTTCAAGGTTTTAAACCTGCTAGAACAGACCTTTCCTTGGTGCCCCATGGTACTGCTAAAGGCATGACCTCCAAAGGTTCTGTGTAAGGAGGTCCAGATGAAGATGAGGATGCCATTTGGTCAGGGCAGTCAGGAGCTGCAGGTTTTGCTTGTCTTTGCTGCAGGAGAATTTACATGTTACAAAATAATTGACTGGATTCTCAAAAACATCTTATTGACTTTCAAGTCAATGGCACTTGTGATCTTAAACTACTTAAGTGCTTTCAGAAATCCAGCACTCGTCTGTAAATCAGATTTGTTCTGTCCAGTTTGCCCAAGGGACAGCACTTGCAAGTTTTCTTCCAAGTCCCAGAATCAGCAATCACCTCAAGAATCTCCTTTCTTAGAGATAGAAATTGAAAACTGTCTGAATTGAGAAATCTGTAGCACTCTAAACTTCTGAGACCTCTGTTTCAGGTGTGACATATGACTACTTTAAATGTTCTAGCTAAAAATAAATTAGAAACAATTCTTTGTGAAATGGAGGAACAATTAAATTGCTAAGTTTCAGTTCAAAGCTTTCCCTTACTAAGAAAAAAACCAAAACTAAAGAGGTGAGAGAGTAATATTCCCATCCTTGCTATGAACCTTAGTGATTGTATGATTGTGTAATGACCACTGGGCCAGGACAGCACGATGTAACAGCCTAGGCAAGAGCTGCCCCCTGCCCTGTTGGTCTGCAGACACTTGAAACAAAACTGCTCTTACTCATCTCAGAGCTCAGGAATCTGCCTGAGCTGTGCCAGGAGTGCACCAAGCTTCAGTCTCTGTGTTAAACAATGCCAGTGTTTTCCATGAACTTCCAAGGAAGACAAAGTACAGTCAGAACTCATTCAAAGCTTTGAACTTCTGTGGCATCAGAAGTAACAGGGAAATAATACAAGGAATTGCAATTCTTACCAAATTTTGTCAGTCACAAGTACTGGACATGAAATGTGATTGGCAGGATGAGACAATTTCAGATAAATTCAGAGATTGCCAAGAAAGACAACTAAATAAATGCCAGATAAGTGCCTGCTGCAGCTCTGTCTTACCCTCTGTCCCCAGTCCCTGTTTCTTGCTATCCCTCTTGCCCAAAGCTCTTCTTACCACAGCATGTCTGGTTTAATCATGTGCAGCTATTGTAAAACATAAGAGCAAAATGCCTTTCCTAAAATTGGGCCAAAACACATAAAATTAAGTCTTCCATCAAAATTCCTACTGCTTCTAGAAAACCCAGGAATTACATTTACTAAGTGGATTATAAACGGAAACTGATAACTGCAATTAAGTATGACAGAGAACTTGAAAATTCATAGGGATATTATATGAGGCTTTCTTTGTACTTCCTTCCCTCCTTTTCCTTGTAATGAAGAAGCTGTTACTGGCAGGTGGAATTAACCACGAGCTGCTTTGAATGCTTTTAATCTGTCACTTGGCTTTACACTCAAGAGCTGACACTGGAAGTAAGTCCCTTCTAATAACCCCACAACATATTTTCTGACTACTCTGCTCTCTAGTCACAACCATGGGCACTTTCCAAATGAAGTCTGACAGACTTCAGCCTGTCACTGGCACTTTAAATTCCAGCTGCACAAAGTCACTCTGCTGCATGTGAACTTTGGGGAGGGAAAAACTTTGGTTTTCTTCAGTTAGAATTTGTGAACATCTGAAATGGCTGACATGGTTCTCCCACTCTCCTCTGCCCTCACCAGCCCCATCTGCAGAGCTGGGTCCAGCTCCAGCACAGCACAGACGTGGAGCTGTGGGACAGGTCCAGAGGAGCCACCAAGGCCATCATGGGCTGGAGCACTTTGCTGTGGAGCCAGGCTGGGAGAGCTGGGCTGGTCCAGCCTGGAGAAAAGAAGGCTCCAGGAAGATCTCATGGCCACTGTCCAGTGCTTACAGGGGGCTTATGAAAAGAGGAGAGAGACTTTTTAAATGGGCACATGGTGATAGGATCAAGGGGAATGTTTTTAAACCAAAGAGGGGAGATTGATATTAGATTTATATTAGATGTATGAAGGAAATTCATACATCTAATATAAATCTTTACTCTGAGGGTGGTGAGGCCCAGGATAGGTTGCCAGAGAAGCTGTGGCTGCTGCATCCCTGGAAATGTCCAAGGCCAGGCTGGATGGGACCCTGCCTGTGGCAGGGGGGATTGGAACAAGAGAAACACCTCTGTTCTATTGCATGTTGTCTTTTCAGGAGGCTTAATTAAAGGGAACACTGTTGACTTCATCACACAGGAAATACCTGGAAGAAGTAAAAATAGATCTGGGAGTTCTGACTCCTGAAACCTGCCCGTCTCTCCTCCTTTTGGTTCTCTACATTCAATTCCCTTTCAATCATTTAATGTGGTATCAGCTAATTAGCCATGCTGTGTTTAGAGTTATCCAGGTGCTGAAAAGGGCATGAGATGTTATTGTGGTGGACCTAAATCCCTGCATAACAACTTCCCCACAGCAGTCTCTGTTGCTGTACCAAGCACACTTCCAGAGGAAAGGATCAGGCAGGATCCTGGGGCCATCCCCAAGGCTGACACTGCAATTTTCAGCAGCTGTCACTGGCACAGACCTTTTCTCCCTTTGTTATGAAACTTGCTTTAAAACGGGGTCACAATTTATGTCTGGAGTAAGTCAGCAGTGTAACTGTGCACTGTTGCACTGGAGGGACAGACTGCTGTGTGCCTGCCTGGGGATGCCACCACAGCACTGTGGCTCACGTGATGGCACTTCCTCCTGCCCTGATGGCTCCATGCTCCGATGGAAAACTGACACCAAACTTATGTTCATCATAAATCCTCAAACAGCAGTTTATTACTGTTATGCTAGGGAAATGTTCCCACTTGCCAGGGCTACCCAAAGATGGATTCTGTGTGAGTCTTTCTGACAGCAGCCAATAAAAACGTTCACAGCTGTGGCTGCAGAGATAAATCTGCACAACAGGCACAGCAGCTGCCAAGGAGAGGTGTCCTGTGCTGGCCACAAACTGCTTGAAGAAAGGCAGGTGAGCAGGATAAGCCCATTAAAGTCATAGCAGAGATACAACCAGAACTGCACAGAGTGGTTCTAACCCAAAACTTGGCTTGCCATAACCCAGCCAGGCTCCCTTCCCACGTGTATCTGAGAAGTTCCCTTTCCTAGCCTGTACAAGGAAATATCTTATCAATCAATTAAATTTAATCTTAAAATAATATTAGGAATTTCATTTATCAAGCCTGCAGCAAAGAGATGAGATCACCTGAAAATTCCTCAATATAAAATGATATTTCTGGAGGTAACAAAGTGCAGTGTCACCTATTTCAAGCTTCATGGTGCAGAACATAAAAAATCAGAGACTGTGATCATTGATTAAGATTGGAAAGGATTTCAGCCCTTTACAAATCTTTGAACTGTTATCCTAAGATTTTAGGATATCAGATATTAGGTTTTTTATCCTAAGTTTTTAAACATTTGCATTCAAAATAGATTTTATCCTTTAAAATTAAAAAAATCAACCAACCCAAACCAACAACAAAACCAAACAAACAAACATACAGAAATTAAATAACAAGTATTTCTCAGGCAGCAAAACTAATGTAGGGTATGGAATCTGGTGGCTAATAGGGTGCATCTGACCATTTGAAGGTTTTCTTGTGGCTTGTGGAGTTCATAACATGTTAGAGCACTTGTGGAGCTGAAAAAATCCCATCATCCAAAGTTGGCAGCAGCGGTGGATGCACAATCCCTAGAAAAATAGTTCATTAATTTGGATAGCAACTGGAGCTCCAAAATCCAAATCAAAATGATACTTCCCTTCTTACATTTCTTTAGAAAGGCTCCACTTCTTTGGTTTGTTTTTACCAAAGCAAACACCTCGAGAGCTGTCCCCGGGCAGCAGCTGCGCCGCGCTCGCCTTCAGAGACCTCCACTCCCTTCTGGCACAAGCAGGCAAAGCTGGCTGCACACAGAACATTCCCTGAGATAATATTGCCAGCAAGAGCTCCTAATTTCACCTCTCTTTTTGTGCATCCTGCCACTCACAGCAGAGAAGGCAATCCTCTACCACTCCCATGAAATCCAGCGGGTGTTCAGCAGAGCAGTATGTGGTTCTGAGCTGGGGCATCCTCATTGCTCAGGAAGAATCCAGGCTGAGCTCACAAGACACTAACTGCATTATTTCAGTTTGTTCCACAGACCTGAGGTTTCAGAAAGGCATCTGTGATGTATCTCATTTCATCATATCTATTTTTCAGCCTGTCTGTTTGAACACATTCACAAAAAATGTGCAGCAGACACTGCCAAATTCATCAACATTCAGGAAAAGAAATAAAATTTGCTAATGTGTTTTGGTTTATTTTGACTATTTCACACACCTTTCACCTTGTATATTCATCAGCCTTTCAGCAGCTGCAGGGATCTGCAGGCTCTGGAAGTCCCACAGGTACCAAAGATGAAGTTTGTACTGCAAACGCTGTAAAATTCTGACTTCTACTTGAAGAAATGTATGTGCGTCCACACCTACCTAAATATTGGAGGTGTCATGGTGAAAATGAAGCTGGAAGAGAATATTTTTTTGTTTTCACTTATAGCTCTTTTCTTTTCTCTGAAGCTTCACATTAACAATCCAGAGATCTTCCTGTTAATCTTTCCATTTTTGACAAGTTTTATTGCCACTGAACAGGGCTGGAGATTTTCAGACCTGCTAGCAGACTGCACCTGAGCAAGGGAAGCCTGTCCAGTCAGCACCAACCTGGACTGCTGTCTGTAAGACTGGGGTTTCTTTTGCTCATTTGGTGCCCAGGAATATAAATGCATGGTCTGTCACCCCAGCTAATGAAATTTCACAACATCAAAGTTCTCTTGGGAATTCACAAAAAAAGACAGACCAGCAAGGTTGCCTAAGCTGTCATCCTCAAAACTCTGGGCTGTTCTTTGCAGCATTTTTTTTTTCCCAAAACAAGATTTAAAAGAGCAAAGTGCTGGGTTTTTACAGCCCTTTCCTTGCAGCAGACAGGAGTTCAGATCCATATTATCCCTGGCACAGAAAGAGCCAAGGTCCTTCTCACTGAGTAGATCCAGAGCTCAGACAGCTCTGCCAGCAGCACTTCCAGGGACACTCCAGCAGAACAGCACAGACTGCCACAAGCTGCCACCACAGGAGTCTAATTAGTGTTTTCCACAGCTTCAGTGACATTTTTGCCAATGTAAATGCAAACATGCTGTATTAATTGTAATTTCATTAGGACTTTTAAGAGCTTCTGAGTGGATAATAAAGAGAAGAGAAAAATATTCATATAATGGGAAATTAACTCCAGAAAATCTTGTATGGTCATTGCTAACCATGTGACCACCTTCTTTCTGTGATAGTTTTTCTCAACTAAATGCAAAGCAAACACAAATCCTGCTCCTTTTCAGAGTCTTTCTAGAGCACCATAGGTACCCTCAGATAACAGAATAAGATTAATTTACTAGAATTTTCGGCCACTTAAGGCTCTCCTGAAAGGAAAAGAAAAAGTTACAGATGCAGGTGCTTTTCAGACTACAGTGCCCAATTCTATCCTTTTAGTTTTGGCACCTTTCAAGTCAAGCCTTTACCTTTTTCTGAAGGTGTGACAGGCAGCCACTTTGATCCCTACCTGCTTGCAACATTCCTTTGTGCACTCACAGCATTGTTCTCTATTACAAATACAGGCAAAAAATGTAGCTTAAAAATAAATGAGCATTGTGCAGCATGGGGAGCTGATGTCAAAGTAGACTGAATAGGTTTTTATTTAATACTGAAGTCTGTGCTTTCTAAAGCTCCTAGCTCAAAGCATGGTAATTCAATGGCAAATTAACACAAAGTAACCTCATGTAGTAACTTTTAAAATTAGCATTATATGTCTTCTACCATACAGAAGAAAAATAGGTATCTTGCTGTAATATATGACACTTTTCCAGCTCTGATACCCTGGTGATAAATAAAAAAATCCTGACATACACACCCAGCAAGCAGCCCCACAGCTCAGGCATGGCACATGTGAGCCTGAATGAAACAAATACCTCAGGCAGGGGTGAGATTTAGGGGAAAATGCAACAGGACTGACTCAGAGTGGAGCAATTCAGAGCACTGCTTCAGCAAGAAGGAAATGTATTGCTAATTCAGCAATGCCAACCCACAAAGAGGAGTGTGGCACAGTAACCTGATCAAGGTATGGGAAACCTTTCCTGGCTGAGAGAACACAGAGCAGTCTGGAGCTCAAGAGGCTTAAAAATTAACTTAGCAGCAGAAAAAGTCACCAAGGGAAAAACCATATCTTCCACCTCTGCAGATGATCAACAGTGGTTCTGCAGTATGATATTAATAGAGTTTCATATAATTTAATATCATTTACCCTGCTGCAAAGACACTGCAACCTGGTCTCCTTTCAAACCCTTATCATAAAAACCTGCTCACAGAATCAAAAACTCTTACAAAGCCCTTGGTTTCTGATCTCAAAGAGAACTCCTGATCTGGAATACAGTCTTTTCCACAGCTCCACTTTGAAACTGCTTTTTCTGTCCTGCCCCTTTTGGGAGCCATCCCACCTGCCCCAGCCCAGCCCTCCTGTGTGGCTGTTACAGCATCCCCTGCCCACCACAGCTGCTGCTCCTCCAGCCCTCCCAAAACACTCCCAATCATAGCATAAAGTCATGTTTGACCCCAAAAGGGCCAAAATAGCCGGGTTGTGCAATCAATTCTGTATGTGGTTGTGCAGCCTCCAGTGTTTCAGCACCTCACACCACACACCAGCTCCAGCACACTCTGCTCCTTCCACACACATCATTAATCCACAGGATGTGCAGGGTTAAACCAGGGCTGATCTCTGAAGAGCATCATTAGTAATTGCTGATAATATCCCTTTTAAGAGGATCTGTGGCAACCTTCTCTTTAGTTAGTTCCCCACAATCATTGATTGCTTTGTATCTTCAAAAGGGAGAAACTACATGTGCAGCTATCACACTATCAGCAAGTCACTGCTTATCTCTCCTTCTGTTTCTTTTAACTGACTGGCAGTCTTGTTAGCTGACCGTAAAATTACAGGAGATAGAATTAAAAACATAATCTTACTCCTTATTTGTTTGTAAAATCTGCAAAACCATTTTGTTGCTCATAATCTTGAAGACAGCAGCTCTTGACATTGCTGCCACTAACTTGGCCAGCTTTATTTCTAATTTAAAGTTATTCTGAAATCTCCAATCCCTTATTCGAAATTTCCATTACTCTAATCACAATTGCCTTGGCAAGAAATATGTTCACACAGCTCCTGTCTGTTAGTGCCAGCCTAGTCAGACACTCCATCAGAAATATCTGCTTTCAGGACAGGAGATGCCTTTGCACACACACCATTATTAGTTACAGGGTCCCTTGAACCAGAGGCTCTTTCCTGACAACATTAAAAAATCAGGATTTTTGGGGAGTTATAAGACATTAGTGGTAAAGTCAAAATATTTTGTTGTTCTTCCTTCTTTTTTACCTGGCACGTTTGTTTTGATGAGTAAAAGAACAAATAGCTCTCCATGATGCCATATGAATCAAACAGCTTGAACTCCACCCTTTCAATCAGAAATGCCAGTTTCTAACTCATTGAATGAATACTTGAGTACTTTGTGCAGCTTTGGACACCATAATATAAAAAAGGCATTCAGTTATTATTAAAAGAGGCCATGAGGATGGGGAAGGGTCTGGAGGGAAGGTTTTGT
Organism: Passer domesticus; assembly: GCF_036417665.1. NCBI lineage: Eukaryota > Metazoa > Chordata > Aves > Passeriformes > Passeridae > Passer > Passer domesticus. Next base: position 18,476,379 of record NC_087485.1, read on the forward strand.
GAGGAGCAGCTGAGGGCACTTGGTGTGTTCAGCCTGGAGGAGACTGAGGCCAGACCCCACTGAGCTCTTACATCCTCCCAAGGGGCAGCCCAGGGGCAAGTGCCAACCTGGGTACAACCCCTGCTCTGTGACCTGGGACAGGACCAGGGAATGGCTGGAGCTGTGCCAGGGGAAGTTTAGGCTGGAGATCAGGAAAAGTTCTTCCCCCAGAGGGTGCTGGCACTGCCCAGGCTCCTCAGGGAATGGGCACAGCCCGAGGCTGCCAGAACTGCAGGAGGGTTTGGACACCAGGGATGGACAGGGGGGGTTATTGGGGGGTCTGGGAAGGGACAGGAGCTGCACTGGATGATCTTGCTGGGTCACTTCCAGCTCAGGATATTCTGTCATTCTGTGTGCTTTGGTGTGATTTAGCCACTTCTAAAAGTATCTCTGTAGACATCTCACTTTTTTTGCTTTCTTCACACCCCCAGGACTTCCACTCAGGCTGTTCATCCATTCATTGCCACCTTCCCTTCAGGATCACAGACTCAGCTTAATATAAAATATATTACATCCTTTCCAAACTGCTCCATGCACTTATTTTTAAAACTGTTGATTAATTCCAACTCTTATGCTGGAAATAATAGAAAACATCCTTCTTGAACAAGATGACAAATATAAAAGTTATAACAAACTAATTATCTGTAATTTCATCCTTGCTCTTTCTGTGAAGTTCATTAAGCCACTCTACAGAATCACAGGTTTTCTTGGATTAACTGATCACTGCTTCAGGTAAAGGTAATTTTACAGGATTGTCAGTCTTTGTTTAAGGGAGCTTTTGCTCACAGCTGCTTCGCCTTACTCTTAAAACCCAAACTGCACAACCTTGATTTTTCTTTGACCTGTTTCCCTCTTTGGCATAATTTTCAAAGCATTTCACTGCAGAACTTGTGGTCAGAACTACTTTTAGCATCTATTGGGGTTTTGCAGGAGAAAGAGCAGGGTCAAGTCTGTTAATCCTAACACTGATACCCTCACCATCAGACATCCAAGATATAAAATATTCATGCACATAGATAATGCTGTTAAAATGTTTATTGCAAATATCACATCTATCTCAAGCCTGCCCCCTCTTCTCCAGGGACACAGCACTGACAGTTGGTTTAATAAGTCCTGCTCAAGCTCTGTTCCACTCATTGGTTCTTTTTGCCAGGACATTCAGCCCAGCAGGTACCTGTAGAGTACACACTGAAAATTCTCCTTCAGCCCATGTCACATTTAACAAACACCTTAAAGCAGAATCTTGGGAATAACCTAACCTTTAATAAACAGATGCCTTGCATGATAAACTCTACCCTGATTTTTTAAAATACTCTCTAGAAAGAGCTAAATATTTACTGTTGGTGCTCCATCAGATCTTTGTAAGGTACTGGTGTCATTTTCATCCTGAAGATGAGAATCAATACTTTCAGCATGTCACTTTATTCAGCTGGCAAACTTACCAGAAAATGTTATGGCATAATCAGGGTGGAAGAGAGTGAGCTTTAGATTGTAGTCCATGCTCAGAGACTTTACAAGGGAGGGTTTAGTCCCTCTGTGAAGGGCTTTTATTGGATTGCTGAAGGTTTGGGCTGGGGAGGATCAACACCAAAAAGACAGACACACCTTAGCACAACACATTTTCCTAGAGAACAGTCAGAGAACTGGAAGGAGCAGAGTATCTACACTTGAACAGAATGCAAACTGGCTCCTTTGTCTCCAAGCATCAAATGAGGTTCTTTAATTAAGTATATTTTCAAATAATTGATCTACTACCTTGTGTGCTTTGAACCTTCATGGTACACACACTGGCTGAATATTATTGCAACCATGCTGAAGGAATTAAATCTGTGCATTAAAGAAGGGGAAAGAAAGATCCTAGAGAATTTGTCTTCCTGTCTAAACAAAACATTTCTTCGTGCTGAAAGGGAGATACATCATATGGCAAACATACATAAGCAATTAATTTGCTAAGAAGATTTATACTTCCCATCTAAATATATTACTAAATGGGGAGCAGAGAGAAATGTCAACATTCATTAGGCAAAATGGGGGGGGGGGAGAATTCATCTGATTAAAACATTAGCATATCTCTATGACAGGAATCTTGAACCTCAATGCATTCCCAACCACAACTTCTTAGGGGTACAAGTCATCCCTGTCAGACATAAAACTGCAGCAATCAAAATGGCAGAGACTCATTGGTAGGAAGGAAATAACAGCAGCTCTGAGAAAAGGGATGGCTTTAGCATAAGTCTTTTCTAAAACTTTGTGATACACTATTGGAATGCATCATAAATTCCAGAGGCTGTTAAATATATTGCCTGGGAAGAAGATTGTAAAAAACCACAACTGAAGTACAATTACAAAAGCTTTATAAGTTACTGCCCTTCATCTCAGTCACTGCAACTGGTGCAGGCTTTTAAACTCAATAAGGACTCCTGCAGTAAATAAATTTCAATTCACCATTGCCATGACACAGAGTTTGTCCAAAGGCAGTGGCAGCAGCTCAGCTGAAAGTGGCAACAGAGGAAAACACCTGGTCACATGGAGCTGCCAGCTCACTTCCTGAGGGGGAGTTTTGCTGTGAGGCAAAGGCAAAAATATTTCAAATCCTCCTGATATTAGAGAGAACTTTATAAAAAATATCCTCCCTTACCCAAATCCATCTTCTACTTTATATCTAGTAGGTATCAGCAGAGTTAGCTGAAAACACAGTACATAATGGGTATATACAAGCTCTGATCATAAAATCTTGGTGTTATATTATCTCAATATTCCTTTGGTTCACGGTGGTAAATTTACTGTTGCTAAAGAAATCTGGATGTAGATTATAATATTTCCAAAAAGTGTTCAGAAACATATTCAGCCTCAACCTTTATTATCTTACTACTCTGCAGTGAGCAAACTCACCCACAGACTTGTGAATTCTGCTTCTCCATAAGAGACTAGGCCTCCCAACAATCCTCACATGCAGAAAAAAAATTGTATTAATTTCTTTATCCAGAGTTCTCCAGCTCTCAGAACCAACCAACAATACAAACAAAAATTTCCATCTAACTAAATCTCTCCATAAATCCAACCACACAATTGCCTTAATTTAGAGATAAAAAGATAACTGCATTGCAGTTTATGATCACAGATCCAGAGATTAAAATTAACTCAATAAATAAACAAGCTGTGGTTTGTGCATCCTGCAAACCAGATTCCTCTTCTGCTTAAGGTGTTACCACGGATATTGTCTGTCATAAACTGGATAAATGATCAGCAAAGGGGAAGTTATCTCTCTTGGAACTTAGAGAAGGAGAAAGCAGTAACAGAAATGCACTTCCTTGGCTGACACTGGCTAAGAACACTGCCAAGATAATAAAGTGAATTGGAGAAACTGGGCTGATGGTATTGGAAATAAATCAGAGGGGTGGGAGGGCAATGGGCAGGAGCACTGAGTCACAGATTCAGTGTGACTACTCAGACAGCAGTGCTAAAACTCAAAATGAAATCCAGGGAACTGAAATCTAAATCAGAATTCTTTTCATTGGGAGATTTACTCGCCTTGTTCCTGGCCCCCTCCCAGAGCTCAGCCTGCAGAGCCCCCAGACAAGCACAGGGGCAGCTGCAGAGCCTTGCACAGGCAGGGACATCCCAGGCACCGCAGAATTCCAGGCTGGTTTTAAGGACATGCAGAAACCCAACTCGGGATTTCCTGGGTTCTGCAGGAACAAAGAGGTGAAACAACCCAAAGGAGCTGCAGCTGCAGCCTCAATGTTCAGCTGTGGGGCTCTGCCACCCCCAGGGCTCCACCTCTTACTCAGCCTCTGAATGTGAGACACTTCCTTCGCTGTTTGTTTTCTAAGGTGGGCACAGAGCTTGAGCAAACAGAAAAATCACCAAAGTAAAAAGTGGGGTGCCTGCAGGGCCAGGAACCTTCCTCTGAGAGCAGGGGGCAGCTTCCTCAGCACCTTGGCCAGCTCAGATCCGTGCCTGCATCCAGCTTCATCTCCACTGAGTCCTGTGCTGCTTCAAATCAGCTCTTACAGATTAAATTATTGCAAAATACCAGACTAATTTTCCTTCCTGCATAAAAAATAAGTCCTATTTAATTTACCTCTCATTTACATAATTGGTAACATTTTTCTTCAGCAATTAAGTTTGTATTTAAATTAATTTCTTCAGACATTAAAAGCTGGACATCCTCTGCGAGCTAGAGATTTTTATTTAAAATATTTGATAGAACTGGGACAAAGCCAGAAAAAACAGTTCCTCTGACTTTCAAGATTCAACTCAAAGGCCTTCAAAATCTCTTTTTTTTTTTTTTTTATTTGTCATTTATGAAGCATCTTTCAAAAACACAGTCATATGGACACTTCAGATTTCTGATAATTACACTTCAATTATCAATACAGCTATACACAAGTATAAGCATGGATCCAGATTTTACCTTTAGTTTGGAAAGAACATTGGTTCTCACCAGCATTGGTCTAGAAAGCAGCAATCCCAAGTGACCTCAATTCCATAGTGGATTCCCATCTAATCTGGTGGGATTTTAGATATATGACAGAGTCTGCCCCACTACATAAAGTTATTCTCTTGAAGTAAATCCCTATCTCCATAATTTACAAATCATGTCAGGGCACAAAGAACAGTTCAGTCAATTGGGGATTACAGCAAGCCATCATCACTAAAGGTGTTTAATATCCTAAATGCAAAAAACTGAATGCTTTTATTCAGCCCCAGTGTTAATAAAAGACTGTCAGTCAAAATGGGAGTAGCAACAATTATGAAAAAATAAATCATGCTTTAAAATATTTATTTCAGCATTTGTTGACATGGAACCACTCAGTGGAATAATAACTGCAGGAGCAGGAACCTGCTATCATGGCTGGAAATTTAATCATTGAAGTACTGCAAACTTCATCACTTATTGATGGTGCAGAACACCTCCCCAGCACACAGGACACACTGAGGGTTGGGAGCAAAAGAAGCTGAGACAGAAAACAAGAGCATTCCCCCACTGACCCTGAGCAGAAATGTACTTTTGGGGAGCTTCCTTTGCTGCCCAGCTGCAGGGCAGGGCCCAGGAGGGGACCATGTGCTCATGGACCTTCCAAACACCAGACACTTGTAAGATTCTTGTTCAAATCATCCACAGAGCACCCTGAAGATCTGGAGACAGAAGAGAAATTTCTCTTTTGGGCTTCCAGGCACAGCACATCAGAGCTGCAGATCCAAAGAGGGAGTTCCAAGGAAGTTCCCAAGAGCACTAAAAGCTTTGGGGAAAATAGAGGAAAAGTCAGAGATTCAGCTTTTTTCCTTTTAATGTAGAAAAGGGAACAGGAGAGGGCAGAAAATGAATTGTCTTAATGTAAAACACTTACTGAGAGGGAGCTTGATGAATGATTTTCTGTGTCTGCTGCGGAGACGACAGGACAAAATTGGCCTAATTTCCAGTGAAAAGGACTGAGATTGGGATAAATTCCATACATCAAAAGGCAATTAGGACAGAACAGGCAGCTGGCAGAGGTTGTGCAAACCCTGTCACTCTTTACAGGCTCAGGTTAGTGAGACATTTGTCAGGCAGAGTGCAGGTATAACCTCCTTCCTCAGCAGCTGCTGCTCCCAAACGTTTTAAGCCTGGAAAAACTTTATGCACACTAGTTTTCAGCTGGCCTCAAGGTTTTCCATGTGATCCTTTATAAAGTGGGATGAGATAAAGAAAGGGAAAGAGAAAGGGAAAGGGAAAGGGAAAGGGAAAGGGAAAGGGAAAGGGAAAGGGAAAGGGAAAGGGAAAGGGAAAGGGAAAGGGAAAGGGAAAGGGAAAGGGAAAGGGAAAGGGAAAGGGAAGGAGCAGTCTGGGGTGTTCTGGCTGTAGCTGTGGGCAGAGCACAGCCTCCCCAGCTCTGGCACTCTGGAGCAGTGACTGTGCAAGGGCTCCAGGCTCTCCAGGCTCTCACTCTACACCTCCAAGAGAGGGGAGGGGATGTGTAGGACAGGAACCTGTACTTTGTCCTGGTCATGCAAGGCCTCAAGTCCTCTGATCTCACTAATATACCCCAAATTACTTTTAAATGTGCATCTGCTTTCCTGACCCTGACTTTGCCCTTGGAACAGGCAGGAGCTCCCCTCAGGGACAGCCAACATTTGCTCCATGTCCCTCTTTGTGTCCTGCACAGCCACATCAAGAGAAGGTACTGAGCTCTGTCAGGAGAAAGAAATGCTGTGGAGAAAAGGAATCTGCAGGATTTCCTCCCTCTTAATGAGTGGATGAGCCTTTAATCGTTCTAAGTCAATTTAAACTGCCTGGTGGTTCTTCAAAAGCTTAACTCCTAATATTCCTTCTTAACTGAACACCACAGCAAGAACATTTCCCTGTCACACCTCTGGGTGTCCCCGAATCAGACTGCACAGGGACACTGATGATTCCAGCACAACAGGATTTCCTTCCTTTGCCTGTAACTGGTGGGATTTTAAGAACACCTTCAGGAACTGGATTAAGTGGAATGTGGTGCTAAACAACCTGGCAATGTACAGGAGCCTTGGAGGTACCCAAGTCAGTTTAATTTCCTTGGCATTCACAGATTTAAAAAGAAAAGAAGAAAAATAAACAAACACCCACACAAAACCCACAACACAAAGCTTCCATAACCAACTAGGAATTCAGAGTTAACTGGACAAGCAACAGCAACAGTTCACCTTGATATTCAAGAGCAGATCTAAAAAAAAGCATTTAAGTAGCAGCTGTGTGGGTAGTGACATACAGGGGAATGCAAAGTGATGTCATGCAGTGACAGTAAAATTTTTCAAAGTCATAATTTTTAATTTAGTTGCTATGCTCTGTGTATACTGTTGGAACTGTTTTTTTTTTTTTCATAGATAAAAATAACTCAAATTTACTTTTCTCATTATCCATTGTCTGAAGAAGGCCATGCTTATGAGGCACAGATAAGAAAGCTCATTTAGAGCTGTTTGTAAGAACTGGGATTTGCACTTGTGTGTTTGGTAACAATTATAGCCACATACTTATGCTGCCACACACAATCTATCATCTGATTACTCCTGTCCGCCCACTGAATTTTAGTGATGCCAAATGCCTCTCATTACCAGGGACACTGGGACTGGGAGGCACAGCAAAAGCAGGAGACAGCACTATCATAAACAGTATCAGCTACAGCAGGTTATTTGATAGGTCCTGCTCCCAACCCCAGTATCTCTTATGAATTGCTTTCATTAAGTATCTCAGAAGCCCGAGGTTATTTAGGAATTTGTAGCTGTCAAATTAGACTTTGTGACAGAGCAGCCTTGGTGATGGCCCGGCAGGCAGACAGGGAGGGGACACGTGGCAGTGTCCCTGTGTGGCTGCAGAGCAGTGGGACAGCAGCTCTGCTCTCCCTGTGCTCCCTGCTGCCCCATGGAGCCCTCCAGGCCAGCCTGGCCCCAGCCCACACCCACGGTGTCCTGCACAGCTCCCACGAGGTGCAGGGGCAGGAAAGCTTTGTGCAGCTCACCAAGGAGAGGGGTGAACCTGGAGGGAATGACTGCTGTGCCCAGAGCAGCTAAAGCCACCCAGGAGCAGAGGATCCTGTTCGCTCAGCTCTGAGCAGGTCCCTGGGTCACTGCTGCTGGTCCCTGCCCCACTCACGGGGCCATGGCCACCAGGGTCCAGCAGTGGCTGAGGCTGGCACCAAATGGAGACTCTGAGCCAGCTCCTCTGGCTGTGAGCAGCTCGGGCCCGTGCCAGGACTCTGGAGCTGCAGCTGTCACAAACACCCTGGGATGCACATCCGTCAGTTTGGAACAAGGCTTCCAGGCTGCACCACCTCTACAGCTTTCTAAACACTCTTCATTTATAGGATAAAGCAGAAGAAGTAGAAATAGATCAGCAACCAAGTAGAAAACACAATCTAGGGCCATACTGAATTCTGGTGACCAGCACTTCTTTTCCCTTGCTTTATCAGAATGCTCCCTCACCTTGGTCCAGCCCCCGTGGCTTCTCTCACAGAGAGAGGGATGCTCGGATGGGCAGCCTGCCTCCCTCTGCCCTGGGAGTTCCCTGACCTGACCCAACAGGCAATCACTGACCCCCAATTCTCTCCCTGATGCTCAGCACCCACCCCTAAACCAAGGTATGACTTTACCCACTGAAGTACTCTAAATAAACCAGCCTCTAACACAGCTGCGTGTTTGAGATACCAGTCCAGGACAGGGGTGAAAAAAGTAACAGGGAAAAAAGAAAGGAATGATATTTCATATTCAAAACAGAGTGCACAGACTGACAGAGATGCACTAAAATTGTCTCAGTATCAAACAATGCCCATGACCTGTGCATTTCTTTTTAAAAATGCACTTTGAACAGGAAAATTAACAAGTATACTGAGAACAGTTCTTCAAAATGTATTTCTTCCAAGCCAAGTCTATTTTAAGTAGATCCAGCGTGGCTATAACAAATAGCACACACAGCTGCAGAACTGAAATTCTGCTGTCCTTGTGCAAGCAGTACTTTCACATCTGTAACCACACACAGGCAGAGCACAAACACTCACAGAGGATGGCCTTCACCTCTCCTCTAATCCAGAGAGGTCCTAGAAAAGAGAAGATGCAGCCCAGACACCCTTTCTCAACACAATGGAGGAAGATGATGGTTCTTTCTCACCAATTTTACTGAATTACAATTAGATTAACTGTGCCATTTAAGCCATTTCTGAGATCAGCAGGTGTCCAGAGAGGCCAAGACCTTCTGAGCAGCAGAGAAAGGGTGAAGTGCTTGGGATAGAGCTGCTGCCAAGGATGAGGATGAGGAGCTGTCTGCATATCTCCATGTCCCTTTTGTTGCTATTTTAATCATACCCACAAGTGCCAGCCTGGGGAAACAGCTGAAGTCCTGGGAATCTTTCATTCTATTTGCTTCTCAATACCTGGAAGAAGCCAGGGGAAAGGAGAAAGCCCTGCCAGTCCTTTCCTTCTCCAGGTGGCTCTGTCTTCACTCCTCAAACATCTGAATCTGTATTTTCCCGAATCAGAAAATCTGCTTTTGGATTAATCTTTCTTAGCTTTATCTGGGTTGCTTCTTAGTAAAATCACTGTTTCACCTACACTCTACCCAACCCAGTGGAATAATTTCTCTTTTTTCTGTGGCAGGGGGGTTCTATTGCTTTTGTCAAGGATTCAGGTTATGGTTCTGCATTTAACTCACTCCTAGAGAATTCTTTGCTGTCATCTGCAGTGACAAGTGGGTGCAGCTTTCATAATCACAACTAAAAACTGTAGCTCAGAAAATAGATGTGTGACTTCAAGCCTTCACAAGGAACATCTTGACATTTAAATCCAATTACCCTTTCTCCTTTCTGATGAAAATATGATACCAACTTGAGGAAAATTCTCCCAGACAAATGTATCATATTCTCCAGCCCCTATAAACTTTTGGCACCACTTCTGGTATTACACATTGCATTCTTTATCAGTCATTTTACAAAAATAAAGGGTTAGAAAGTGTGTGGTAATTGATAGGTGATGCCAACAAGTCTATAAAAAAATTATTTGGAAAGTCTTCGCACAATGATGATCTTCTCCCCAGCTGAAATCATTAATTGCAAAACTGGAATGATCTCTAAGTTAAGACAGACTACTGCTCTTTGTAATAAATTAAACTGTCAATCACTCAAAGCACCTTTAATAACACCCTGGTTCCCTGAGCTCTTAAATTACAGGCTGAATTTCATTTATCAGTCTGCTCTATGTGAAAAAGGATTAATTAAACTCATTCCAGTATTACAGCAAGGCTCTATTTCTCTTAGTACTACAGAATAATTGACTGCAAATGAATTGAAAAGTGAGTAAGTAATTGTAGTTATTATTCTGATGTAAATATTAGTTCTCTTTTGACATTTCAAAAGATTTAGTAGAGGCACTTTAGTGATAAGACAGATCATTACCCTGGCTAGGAAGAAGAGATAGCATAGAGAAAGTGAAATTACAATCATTAGTTTAGACACCTAAAAATACTCCTATTATTTGCTTTTTCATATAGTTATGTACCTTAAAGTACATTTTCATTAACTGCTGGTCCTGATTTATTGTGTTAGGTACGCTGCAACAAAGGCAATGCATTATGCCCTGGTGTTCTGGAAAGAATTCAGAGGTAATGTGAGTTCTGACAGAGGAATGAGTGAGGAGCTTGTCTCAGAGTCAGTCATGACACTGCCAGTGCTATGAAATTCAAATCAACAGATTGCCATTGTGAATGACTAATTTTTATTTAAAAATTATACCAACGGGCACATTGAACAGCAAGAAATCACCTTTTAATTGGACAATCAGACTAGCTCAGACAAGAAGCTGCAGCATCTCCAGAATGAACAAAAGCTTTGCTGCTCAGAATTTTGGGTAACAGGAGATCACTGAAGCCATTTTCTAAATATAGCATCTCCTGACATCTGTCTACAGACCAGGGCCACACACAGAAAATCAGCAGCCCAAAATTTACCTTTTAAGCCTGCATTTTCATTTTGGGGGCAGGTAGACTGATTTCAGCAATTCTTTGAGAACTGGGTTTTTTCCAACATACAACAAAAGATTGGCTTTTTACAACACTCTTGTAAAGCAAAACCTGGGGGGGAAAGCCAAACCTGAATCTTCTGAATCTGGGGTTTTTTCCCCAGGTTTTGCTTCCTTTCTCTTTTTACTCCTTTCCTTTTCTGCAGTTTTGACTCTCAATCTCTCCACAGAAGATCACAAGAGAACTTCAAAGCAGTTCCAGCAGCCCAGCCTCCTGAGCAGGGAGTGATGGAGCATTTCACTGCCCAGCAGGACCCAGGGCTGGCTGCTCTGACTGAGCACAGCTCCTGCTCATTTCAGACATTAACACCAAGCCACAGCTCAGACAGATTTTGTTATTGTTTATTTTCTGCTCCTCCTTTTTTCAGGCTAAAACAGGCTGCTTACCTCACAGAACTTTAAATAAATGTTTCTTCCTCAAGTGCACAACACACAAACCTGCCAAGGAATGCAGATGGTATCTAATTTCTCTGAGAATTTATCTGTTCTTTAGAGATATCCTTTTTCTTTCCTTTTTTCCTCCTTTAATTGAAGAAAACTCTTCAGCAGAATATTTAATTTTACACATCTTTGAAAGCAGAGCATCATAACCCAGATATTTAGTACATATTTAGGCTTTCTTGTGGGTTGTGTATAATAGAAACATATGGATAAATGCAAGTTAGTTTTGAATTATCATAAGGACACCTGAGGGTAAGTGGGACCAGAAAACCATTTAAATCAGTTAATTCAGGGAGTCAATGAGCACATTGAGAGGTGCAATCATTGGTAAAGGGACTTCACAAGAAGAACTTTCTTCATCACTGAAATGTAAATGTAAACACAATGTTTATCAATAGCTCAAAATAGGCAAGACATTATTGAGAATAAAGATCTAAACAACAATTAATATATTGAAGGGGATCATTAATTTTTTTTCCAGCTGACATTTGGAGACCTTCAATGTCAGAGATTTTTGTGTTTCCTCCTTACAGGTTTGTTGTGAAGCACTGCATTTCATAGATAACAAAGACATTCTGCAACTAGACAATTAACTTTGCTCATAATTTGTTGTACATTAAGGTAGCAAGTCAATGTGGCCACTGAAGCAAAGTGATTCTCTAAATTAAAAACAAATGTGTCTGCAATTTGGGGTTTGCCCCTGCCCTCCCTGCCTGCCTTGTCACCAGTTCTTTGTTTCAAACAGGCACTCAGATACAGCAGTCATCAGACTGTTAAAAGCCTGGCTGAGGAAAATGAAAATAACTCTATTTTCATTACTTAGTTCCCCAAAATAGGGAAGTAGGCAAAAAGAGAAATAAGAATAGATTGCAAGAAAAAGGGATCAGGTTATTGATAAAACTGCTGTAAGACAAATAAGCCATAACATTAAAGGTTGATTGTTTACACTCCACAGAAAGTTCAATACATTAAGTAAACCTTTCAAAGGGATCAAAACCTGTAAAAATCCTCTTATTTGACAAAATATAAGTATCTACTTGAAAGTAAAAACTAGAGGATCAGGATAATTTCACAAACATGTATGGCATCATGAGTTTTATAGAAATCTGCAGCACTCTCTTGGAAATCAGGCATATTCCTTTTGAAGAACAAGGGGGCAGGGGGGAAGGAAATGCATGGCAATCCCAGACAAAAATATATCAAAGATGGGCTGAAAAATAACATGAGCCAAATAAAGTTACACTCATCATGCAGAAAAACATGTATCAGTAGAAGGGCAACACTTCAGATAAATGAGACACCACTCCACCAAAACCTCTGGGAAAGATGGGGAAGGAGACTTGCAAATTAGTTTAATTCCTAGGTGACAAAATTTGGCTGATAAAAATTAAATAAATAAATGCAAAAATAAAATAAAATAAAATAAAATAAAATAAAATAAAATAAAATAAAATAAAATAAAATAAAATTTCAGTATTTTGCCCAAATTTTTCCAGGCAGTGGGTACAGTAGGAAATAAGGGTCAAACTCCTTGATCTATTTGCCTTGGAATATTCACCTGTTTTGCAAAGAGAAAACTTCTGCATCCCAAGCTCTACAAAGCCCAGCATCGTGTCTGCCTTTTCCCAACACTTTAATTGGTAATATCATGCAGCTCCACAAAGCCATAATGCCCACTGCAGAAACCATTCAAAATAAAAATCACAGCCTTCAGCCAAATCCTGAGATTTGTTTTTATTGAAATCGTCCAATCCAATAAGAACTGGCACACTTCATAGAATACCCAGGATTTAAGAGCCAGGTTTCTGAAACAGCAGAGCATTGTTGGATAACAAATGGAATTAAGGCATTAAACTGGTGAAACAGGATGGGAATGCAGCTGCTGCAGGAGCAGGAAACAGGGCTGGCAGATTCTCCACCTGGCTAAACTTAGCTGTAAATTGGTGCTTTCAGGTAAAAGTTGTGTCTTTATGTCTCAGCTTTCCAGCTGTGAAGCTTGAGGAAAATCCTCCCCTTTCAGACACTGAGATTTCCCAAGCAGTGGTGTGCAGTTCCAGAGTGTGTTTGCATCTTCCCAGGCTCCCTGCATTGTTAGCACCAGCTGAACAGGCAGCAGCAGAAACACAAGGACATGGATTCCATTTGAAAACTGCAGCTGAGGAAATGCTTTGAGGTACTGCCAGTTAGTGATTTCAGGGAAATATCCAGCATGAAATGATGAGGAAATGTGTGGGTGAGGTTCTTGCTGACCCAGAAAGGCTCAGGTTTTTATTCAAAGGGAGCAGGTATAAGGGCATTCTGGTTTTTAAAATAAGTTATCATAAAATTAAAGCAATATTTGCATCCAATGCTGATTCAAATTGAATCAGTAGAAAAGCACTCAGTAACTTTTGTGGAATTAATATCCAGCCAATTTGATTAAAGGTCTACAGCCAATTACAATCTTGGTTATGTGTAACACAGTAGTAGTACTGATGCTTAAATTGTCCACAAAGTTCAAACTGTGAACAATTCCAAACTTTAATGAATTTGAATTTTAGCCTAACCAGCAGCAAGAACTGGAATCTGTGTGTGCTCACTCCTAGTGCTCTGTGCCTGAAGGTGTGGAGGTGCCAGGAGCCCCTTTGCCTGTGTGTGAGTGCAGCTGGCCCTGGCTGCCCCAAGGCTCCCTTTTGCACACTCAGAGCAATTCCAGACTCCACATGAACTGAGAGCCACAGCTGAGATTGCACAGAGCGTTTCCCTCAGTGGTGCATTAATGGCATGGTTCAGGTTGATCACATTGTTTAAAATTTTCATTGCATAAAGGATTCAGGAGAATCTTTAGACTGCAGTCAAAAGCAGAGCTTTAACAATGCCTGGCAGGCTTCTCTCTTTTGTAGTTCCATTTTGTGATCTTCATTCTAGTGACACCTCGTTACCCAAACTGCCTACTTCAAATTTCACCAAGCTCCTGGTTATGGGGATTTTTCATCCAGCTGCTGTGTGCATGCACAGGAGAGGGGAGAGCTCTTTTGTACCCAGCTTTCAGTTCTTTCTGCCATCTCCCTTCTTGTGCCCCAGCTGACTGACACACTCCTGCCTCTGTCCCCAAGGCAGCCCCTCACACCCTTCTCATTTCATGTCATACCCTTCCCCTGCTGCCTCTAACAGCACAGCAATATTATGAACTGCTTTGTTCAAACCAAAAAAAGAAAGCACCCTTTTCCCTTTAGCCTTCAGAAAAATGTGAGTCAAGCACATTTCTAGGACAATGACTCATTTAGATTCTGCCTTCAAAGTTCAATTTTGTATGTGCCTTTTGAAAATTGAATGCCAGGATCCTGCCAGGAAGCAAAGGGCATCATTTCCTGGGGTTCAGGAAGGCCAATCCCCTTTTACAGAAATCATTGAGTTATTCCCCAGCACAGATCTGAACTGTTCAAGTCAGGATTAAATGAGTTTCTAGCTCAGCATGCACCATTTGCTTTCAGGAGATGTCCAGGCAAAGGCACCTAATCCCAAATCCTCTGTGGCCACAGGCACTGTGGAAAACATTCCCAGCACAGAGCAGCCTGCCTGCTTGTGTGCTAAAGCTGCTCTGCAAACCAAGAAACCCAGACTGAGCTCATGCAAACCACCTTCCCTTTTTCATGCTCCTTTTTTAAAGTTCCCCAATGTTTTAATGTTGCTTCCTGTTCCAGGGAACATCAACACCTGGCCTCGTGTCAGGAGGGAGGCAAACACAAACCCTGCTTGGGAACTGCTTTTCTGTTCCACCAATTAAGGAGGAATATTAATGACTGCTCTCTGCCACTCTCCCATACATCCTTGAACATTTCTTCCTGTCTCCAAATGTGCAACAGTCCAATATTGAACTAATATTCTTTAATTATGGTCCTGTTGCTGGATACTACATCAAATTATAAGCACATTAAAATCCTGCTGTTCTGCCTACTGTGACACACAAAACCAAGTTTATTTTCTCAGAACTTCAAGCATCATGATGCACTCAAGTCATTCACAAACACAACAGATGCCTTGATTGAATTGCTTTCTAGTTATTCTTAGAAAAAACTTTAAATTATTATGATGCATGCCTAATTGCCATGAAAAAAAAATTCTTTCAACAACTTCCAGAAGAAAACATAGAAAGTTTTTGTCTGTGGTCAAGAACTGACTTGAAAACAGAAAATAGATAAACACAAAATTAATCTTAAAATTGTATTTCACAGTCATGCTCAGAAGCTCTGGAATTCTACTACTGATGAAAATGGGCTCCAAAACTTGTTAGCAGACAGAATTAAAAATTCTAATTAGAATGGAACATCACACAAGTTGAGTCATTTCAGTCTCCAAGTGGTCTCTAGGAGGGGTTATTTTAAGAAGCTGTACCCAGCCCTCAGGGCCTCTGGAGCTGCAGCTGGGAGGTCGGCACACAATTCAAATGTCACCTGCTGTCCCCAGCTCCACACTGACACCACAAAGCTGATTTGTTTTAACTGAAACCGCCTGTGCTGAGAAGGAACTGGCAAAATGGGCATCAAATGCAGAACAAAGCTCAGCTGTATACCTAATTATTTATAGGTATGAGCCAATCTGTTAGCAGGACACCTAAATCTCCTCTCCTCCTCCTCACAGTATATGGCATACACGAGGCAGATGTGCAGTAACTGTTCTCACAAAATCAGACCCTACAAACCCATTGGCATTTTTTAAAATTCAAAAGCTCAGTCCTGCTCCTTGGAAACCAAGATGTTTAGTTTGCCCATTATTATTGGCCAAGTATTTCCTCCTCCCAGCAGGGCTGAGATACACCCAGAGAGTTCTGAGGGCTCTGCAGACCGAAGGGAGAAATGTGTGCAGCTGCTTTTCATGTCTGGGGAGATGAAGGCATGTTTCACAGTGTTGTTACAGCACTTCTGAAAACTTAATTTAACATTTTGACTGCTAATACACATGTGTGAAACCTGATCATTCAGATGGCAAAAGAACTTCTTAATATACAAGGTCACTGGGGGGGGCTGGGTTTGGGGGTTTTTGACTCCACATGAAAAGGAAACACAACTTTCTTTCATGGGTTTAACATGAATTAAATATAGATAGATCTCTGTGCTGCAGTATGCTACATGGTCATTTCTTTTCAGCATGTAACTCTCTTAATTTCCTTTGAGTCCATTTAGAAGTCTATTACATTAAGGGAGGGAAATGCATCACTTTGGTAATTATTCTGTTTACACTCCCACTAAACCACACAGCCTTAACCACAAGATGAATAAAGATTATTTCCCAGGTTAATAAGAGTTACATTCATGACAAAAAACTCGTGCAGTGGGACACAAAACACCTTCAGATCAATTCTGTGCATGTCTGCTGCTGGCCTTGCAGCAGAGTAACACTGACCAATGCTGCATGCAGCCTTCCCCTAGGTCTGCCTCACTCAAGTTTTTGTCATCCTCTGCTGCTTTTAATGCAGCCCAAGAGGAAAAACTGGGTCCTGTGACTTATTTGGATTTTTAATGAACATCCTTAAAAAGGTTTGTTCTCATCTACACAATACAGTTTTTAAACTGTGAGAGCAATACAAAGTGAAGGGACTAATCTCAGTTTTAACTAATCATGTTTTCTTTAAGGGACATTAAGAATTTAGCTGTACAGGACATTAAAGGACCACCAGATATCTTTCTCCAGGATCTCCTTGTTTTATGATTTCTTTGTAGTTAATTACTGGGGAGATTGTCTGTCCTCTCGAGGCTGATGTGCAAAACTGCAGAAGGTGCTGAAAGGCTGTCAGCAATCATCTGAATCCTCATAGATGCCCTCAATTGTAATTAGCCAAGTTGAAATAATTTCCAATTCAAGGCATTAAGTCAAACCAAACTACTAGAGGGAGTTTACAGGAGTTTTTGTGTGACTGGGACTCTGCTTAGGGATAAAAACAGTTATGACTTCACCTATTTTTCTTCCATGAATTTACAGGAATTATACATAATTCTCTCACAGCAATCCCCTGAATAAGTATTTTAAAATATTGACATTTGCAGCTCCTTATGCTATTTCTAAAGTCATTGTCTGAATTACTAGGAGGAGAAACTGGAGAATCCAAAATTGAAGGATAACTGCGTTAGAGAGATACTCTAACAAAGTTCATGCTGAACTTCCCAAAACTCGTGGGAAAGCAAAGGGCTGTAGGAAGCTCCAGGGATCCATCAGAGGAGGGTCTGTGCCCAGGGCACAAAGGTGCTCCAGGCACAGCAGCTGTGTGCCAGCAGGGCTGCAGGGACAGCCAGGCTGCTGTGCCAAAACCCACACCAGCCTGGCACTGCTTCCTTTCCTTTCCTAGAGACAAATCCCTCGCACGCCAAGCCTTCCACAAATAAGGCAAAGGCTTTTCCCAGGGAGTTCCTGATCAATACATTGCAATTTGCATGGTCAGTTTGTTGGTGCCTGGAGCCTTTCCCAGAGGGGCAGCCAGGCTGCTCCTTCCTCAGGAATAACAAGGCTCCTTATCACTGCAGAGAGCCTGTCTGACACCAGCCCTGCTGTCCCTGTCCCTGCTGCCAGCCAAGCTGTGCTGCTGACCCCTGGGCTGCTGCAGCCCCACACCAGGGAAGGGAATTCTGTTGTGGGAACTATTCCATCACTGGCGCTTCCCAAATGGCACAGGAAATAGAACAAACTTAATTAGGGAGAAGAGAATCTAGCCTGAAATATGCATAGAACAGAGAGATGAAAGGGGACAGAATAATGCAAAAATTAAATTGTGAACAAAGTAAGGGAGGCACACTGAAAAAGGGGTCAGGAAGCATGTGAGGGAGGGCATGAAGACCAGAGGGTAAAAAGCTGATTAGCTGTTAATACACAAGCAGATCTGAAATGGTGAGGTAATTGTCTTAAGAAGCAAGAGAAACTTAAAACAGAAAAACAATAATGACACCGAGTACAAAAAACCCTTTGATTTTTTTTTTTCTTAAGAGAGCTTTATGCAATAAAAAGAACTAAAGGGGAATGAGGCTGTGATGGGAAAAATAATTCAGAAATTGCAAAAGGCATACAAGCAAGGGGGAAGACATGGGAAAAGCTCTAAACGTGCAGTGCATGTAACATCAGCTGCCCAGCATCTGCAATGTCACAGTATTGATGTTTGGTGTCCTGGAGCTTTCCCTTTCAACTGAAAGGGAAATCAATTGAACCTTAAATAGCAAAATTTGGGCTCTGTGAAACATGGTTCTAGGCACCACCTTTTGGTAAAATTCTTGTAAAAAATGAACAGCAGACAGGTTATTTAAATTATGATCACACTGAAATGAGCAAGGAAAGACAGTTTCAGAACAATCCCCTCCCAAATACTGGGATTCAACTTACATTTTTCTTTAGAATGCTCTCCTGTATTCACCTGTTCCTTAAGCCTAGCTGGGTCTTATAGTTCTGCTCAAAAGTACTGTTGAATGTAATTTATAAAATCCCTTTTAATTCTTTGGGGAATCATTGAAAGTGCTACAGATTCACTCCTTCATGTTTCCAAAGGCAGGTGAAGTGTTTTACTGTGGAGCTGTGAAAGGCAGCATTAAGCAGTACAAAATATGAACACAATAGAGATGTGATGACCTGCTAAACTCGAGGGTGTCATAGAATCACAATAAAAATCAGGTTGCAGGGCACTTCTGGAGGTCTCCAGTGCAACCTCCTGCTCAAAGCAGAGCAGGCTTTAAAGTTAAATCAGGTTGCCATGGTCTATCACACCTTTATGAGAATTTACCACAGAGATTAAGAATAAGCAGATATTTCTAGGAGCCAGTTTCCTTCTGTTGTCTCTCAATCAGAAGGAACAGTCTCTGAATTCTGCAAAGCAGCCTCACACATCAGAGAACAATCAGACTTCCCTGTTAGTGGGGCAGACGCTTTCATCCTGAGCAGATGATGCTTCACTGGACAAAGCAATAGCCCTGCTCTGGTCAGGGCCCTTGGAAGAAAAGCAGTGTGGGCTGCAAGCACAGTGAGCACAGGCTCTTACAGCACTCCCTGCCATCAACTCACCCAGAGCCATGCCCTGCTACAAGAGAACTGAAAATTGCCTTCTACTGACATTTCTGTTTGCAAGGAGAAAGTGAAGTGCTTCTGACCCCAACAGTCAGATTTTTAGGAACTCATTCTCCCACAGATAATGGATTCATTTCTGCTGCATAAAGCAATACCCTCCTAACTAACAGGATTTCAGGGGAAGAAAAAGCTGCTTCACCCCCAGAACCACCAAAATCCCAGTGATATTAACAGGCTCCTTAAAGCACAGCCAAAACTGACCTCAGTACCTGAAGGCACCAGAGCTGTACAGGCACTCAGTGAACCAACACTTCAGCCCAGCACAGGCTCCAGGAGCACAGAAATAGCACAGGATGCTGCTAGCACACCTGAACGTGGGGGAGGAAGGAGAAATCTGGTAACTAGCCCTGCTCCCCATACCAAATACAGTGGAGAAAAGCACACACACACAAAAGTAGAACTTTTGCAAAGCAGTCACTGGTTCCTTGGTTAAAAACAAGCCTTATTGAACACAGTAAAAGCTGTTAGAGCACCCTTTTGATTCCAGTTTTATCAAAACTTCCATTAAATGATGCTGACATGCAATTACTCTACTGTTAAATACCAGGCCACTGCTGAGCTTTGACTAAAGGCCACTAATGCATGTACTGGCAAACAGGCACTGGATCATTGTCTGTGCTGGGGAAGGCAGAGAGGCTTAGTCAAAACTGCATTAAACTTCTATTTACCACTGGTTTTGTAAGCAATAAAAGTCTGAAACAGAAGTACAGTGGCTTCTACCTTGTAGTCAGAATATTTGTCAATCCAAAGTGGTGTTTTATGAGCAAGTTTGAAGAACCAGGGTTCAGTGGTTGCAAGAGGAGCCTGAGCATTTCTCTGAATTTGCTTTATATCAAGTAACTGACACTGTTTAATAGTTACAAGTTACAACCTGATCTCAAAGTCTCAATAAGAATTTTACAGAGTTCTCTCACAGAAATCCTCCTGTATAAGCACTTTAAAATATTGACATTTGCAGCTCCTTATGATAGTCCTAAAAGTCATTGTCTGAATTACTAGGAGGAGAAACTGGAGAACCCAAAGTTGAAGGATGATAACTGTGTTGGAGAGATTACACAGCAGAGTTCAGGCCCACTTGCTGAACTTCCCAAAGCTAGTGGGAAAGCAAAGGGCTGTGGGAGGCTCCAGGGATCCATCAGAGAAGGGGGATTCTCCCAGAGGGTCCCTGCCCAGGTGCCATGGCCATTCTGACACAGGTCCCTGGCCATTCTGACACAGGTCCCTGTTCATTCAGACACAGGAGCCCTGTTCATTCTGACACAGGGGTCCCTCCCCAGCAGTTCCTTGCTGCAGTCTCAGTCCTGTGCCTTCACCCAAGGCGTTAACCCGGGCTGGCTGCAGGGATGCAGGGATGGGTCACAGCTTGAGACCAGCTCTCTCCTCCCTCCCAGCACCTGGGACCAGGCCAGAGGGGCTGTCACAGCAAACCCTGGGTTAGGAGAGGAGCTGACATCTGGCTTGGGCACACAGGAGTTGAACACCCAGGTTGTGACAACCTTACACGGGGCTCCCCCATCACTGAAAGGCCCCTATGAAAAACTGGTGAGGAGAAAAGCAAAGGGAGCCTGGGGGCAGTGAGCAGCTCAGGAAAGAGGCTTTAAACACAGACAAGTGTCCCTTGCAGCCAGAGAGCAGAGCTGGGCTGTCAGAGGCTCTGCCTGGAGATCCACCTGGTACCTGGCTGCAGATGGACAGGATGGACACAGCACACACCCAGGGCCACCTGCAAAGCTCATCCTGTGGGTCCAGGGCTGGGGCAGACACCAAGGAACAGCAGCAGGGAACATCCTGCACCACAATTTTATTTCCCAGGCTACTGTGCTGTATTAGTTCTCTTAAAATTAAAATGGTTGTGAGCAGATAAAGCAGCACTACAAGGAACTGCTGCTCAATGACTGATGCCTCTAAAAGAAGACATCACAAATAAGTACAATTTAGGCTGTTAGAACTCCATTTTCCTACATTTTATATAATGCAGATGTATTAATCCACATTTACATCAAAGTAGAAACCTTTTGTTATAGTGAAGAGAAGAAGGGAAGGGATACTTAGAACTTTCAAGCTCTTAGAAGACTACTAAACATAGGAGAGTATTTTGAAAATCCTTATTTCATAATCCTTAGAAAGAATTAAGCTGTTTCTAAAGTGAAAAACTTTAAACTCTTTCATTAGTTAAAATTCATTGTGAAAAAAAAATCTGCCTTGGGTCAAATTTTATAAACAGAGACACCTAAAAATATTTTAACATGAATCCATGGCTCTCTTTACAGAAGCATTTGCTACAGGCTGGGGACAGAGGGGCTGCACAGCGCCCAGGCAGAAAGGGACCTGGGGGTGCTGGTCAGCAGTGACTGAACACGAGCCAGCAGAGCCCTGGTGGCCAAGACCAAATGGCTCCTGGCCTGGATCAGGAACAGCGTGGCCAGCAGGAGCAGGGAGGCCATCCTGCCCCTGCACTGGGCACTGGTGAGGCCACACCTCGAGTGCTGTGTCCAGCTCTGGCCCCTCAGTTTGGGAAGGACCTTGGGATGCTTGAGCACATCCAGAGGGGACAATGAGGCTGGAGAGGGGCTGGGAACACAAATCCTGTGAGGAATA
This sequence comes from Passer domesticus, assembly GCF_036417665.1. NCBI lineage: Eukaryota > Metazoa > Chordata > Aves > Passeriformes > Passeridae > Passer > Passer domesticus. The sequence continues at coordinate 18,498,063 of NC_087485.1, forward strand.
ACTGAGGGAGCTGGGGGTGCTCAGCCTGGAGAAAAGGAGACTCAGAGGTGACCTTATCACTCTCCACAACTCCCTGAAATGATAGTTGTAGTCAGGTGGGGTTGGTCTCTTTCTCCAGGCAGCACTGACAGAACCAGAGGACACAGTCTCAAGCTGCACCAAGGGAAATACAGGCTGGATATCAGGAAAATGTTTTTCACAGAAAGAGTGATAAAGTTCTGGAATGGCTGCCCAGGGAGGTGGTGCAGTCACCATCCCTGGGTGTGTTTAACAGAGCCTGGATGTGGCACTGGGTGCCAGGGTTTAGTTGGGATGTTGGGGCTGGGTTGGACTCAATGATCTCGAAGGTCTCTTCCAACCCAGTAATTCTGTGAATTGCAAGGTGCTGCTTGTCCTTGGGAAGCCTCATTGTCAAAGCATCTTTCTTGACTTAGATTTAAGGCTTAGACTTGGGCAAAATGACCCTGATAAGTTATCCTGTGTAACAGAACAGCACAAACTGCTTTGTTAGGCTCCCAAACATTGGTAAACACCAAATTTCACTCAAGTCTATCATGACCCCTAAGAGCCATTGAAATCTTCCCAACCACACCACTGCTTTCAATCACACCCATGCAGTGAGACACCTCAGCTTTTTTATAGCCCTCCTGTTGACTGACAGAGGTTTCTCTCCCACTGAATTAATTCCCTGTGTTGTTGGAGCTACAAAATAAGCCCTCACAGCAGCCCAGTGTTGTGAGAACCTGATCCTCCTCATCTTCCTCTCAAACACCCTCTCTCAGTGTTCCAATATGCTGGAGCCCCGTGGTGCTGCAGGTGCCAGGGTGGCCTCAGTGCTCTGTGCAGTGGCTGAAAGGCAGCCCTGGGTGTCTGCTGTCCTGCACCTCAGGCTCCTCTCTGCCATGACAATTGCTGCTGAAGTTGTCATTTGACAGGGGACTTGACACGTGCCAAGAACACTTCTTGGAGGAAACCAAGACCTTCAGCTGTTCAGCAGAAAAGGAAGGTGCAGGGTTTGCTGTGTGAGCTGCTGAGGCTTTAGTTTTGTGTGTCTCCTGCTCTCAGTGAACCTGCCTCACTGAACCAGCACACAAAGGAGACAGGAAGTTGTCCAAAGCTAGGTCAAGAATCCTTTAGTAAAGACAGGAATAAAATCCCAGCCATGGATGAGCCTCCTGTCTCAAGTTCACACTTGGAAGTCAAAGCCTTGATGTACTTCTGAACTTCAGTACTATGAACTCCAACCCATTGTACTTTTTGTGGTCAGCCTACATAGCTTGAAAAAACTGAACTTTTGAGTACTTTTTTCCAATAAAATACACTACAAGTCTGCATTTTTTAACCTTCTTGATACGGCACAAAAATCAAAATAATTCATTTACAGGAATTGGGTTTAATTCTGCAGCAGCTGCAAGGTACAGCTATATCGTAAAATACATTCTTTTATTTGGTTTTGGAGTCTAATAATGACCTAGCATTCCCCATTTCAGTGGTATTTGGATATTACTCTGTTTCTGTAATATTAATAACATCATAATTTCATTAGTATGCAAATCTATACCATCTGACAAGCTCCTGTACTCCTCCATGCACTCCTTTGTTGTTGCAGCCTTATGAATTTCATTATGACACAAGATTATTATCACACACTGGGAAGTGGGGGTGGGGAACAGAATGATGTGGAAATTATAATCTCTTGGTTTAATAATGAATCCAGATTCATATTTCAGTTTGGCTTTGCATAAGAGAGAGAAAAGGGAGGAAATTCTTCCCAAACTGTTTCTGTACAGTAACCTTTCAAGCAGATGCCACTGGTGGGGAGCACTGGAGGGAGATGTTCCTCAGCCCTGTGTCTCATTTACATTTCAAAAAACAACAATGATTCTATCCACATGTTTTTCCTATTCATAGCTTTACAGATGGCAAAAGAAAACAAGAGAATCCATGCCATTCAAAAACTCCTGGCCATTTCCTCTCCAGTTAAACTGATACCAATTATCAGGCTTCATCTGCTATCACAATAATTATTAAACAACTGTAATTATTCTTGGAGCAGCCTGTGGTTGTAAAAATAAACACCATTTGACAGACTAGCAGAAAGCTGAAGGAGTGCAAATATTCCTTCCAGTGGGAAAACTCAGGGCCCACGTCCTGGGCAGGCTCCAGAGCAGCCAAAGCTGCTCAAGTCCAGCATCCCCAGCTCCACTGTGGGACCTTTCACCCAACTCTTCTGTGGTTTCAGGCTGCAGGGACTTTAGGGCAAAGCTAAAGCAACGGAAATTATGGGATTAAGCAGGGAAAGTCCATTGGGCTTCCCTGTCCAGCCCTGGCAATTGTGCAGCTGCACCCAGAGCTGTGGGAGACACTGCAGAGTCATTAAACTGCTGCTGTCACACCAGAAGAGCATCTAGAATTTTCTTAGAAAAATAAAAAAAACACTCCCTATAAGTCTTATAGAACCCAGCAATTTCTAGAAACAAACAGGATTCCTTAGAAAATAAAGTCACCAATGTTGTGTTGAGATCCCATATTAAAAGCAGATTTCTATCCCTCCTGTAAAATTTTGATTTTATCTGAATTACTGCTTAGGCATTATTAATGCCTTAATTAAAACCTACTGTGCTCTCTACAAAAGCCCACAGCCAGGACCTGGCTGGGATGTTTAGTCAGTTGTATAAAATCTGATCAGCATTAATATGGGATTATCTCCTCCTTTCCTGATAAGTGTGACTGCACATCAGCCAACATGATCATGTGAATTCAGGTAACATTAACTGCTGTTGTTTATTAACCAATTTGTTAGAGGTCTCCCCATCTCAAAGCAGATTTTTGTACTAGAACAAGACTTATCTCCAAAAGCTCCATGGATGGTATAATTATTCTAACCCAGTTATCACAGAAAAGATTAGTAAACTCAAAAGAATGCCCAATTTCAAAAGCTATTTCAGATTACTTATCACAAAGAGGTGTGAATTATTACACTATGTGACCTACAGTCTAAGATTTCTTTGGCTTTTTTTGCTATTTAAAACTCACAGTCAAGAGTTAATATAAATATGTTTATATTTTAAAATGCAGACTAGCAATTCAAAAATCACACATTAATTAATCCACTGCCAGTTTTTCTATTTTCCTAGTGGGTGCTGTCAAAAATCAGAACTTTTGTCACACTGAAGTTGCACTGACAAGCTCAGAGTTGTTCACTTTATTTTCCTCCTCATTAAGGAAAAACCTGTCATTAAAAGAAACTATTTGAAGCAAGAAAAGAAATGTGTGAGTCTTTTTAAAGCAAGCAGGGAAATGTGTTTGGACTTTGATTATGGCAATTAAAAAGCCCTGCTATTCAAAGATGGTGATTTTTTACTTTTAAATAACACTTCACATTCTTCTAAGACATTTTACTAAAAAGATTGTTAAATTAGGTGATAAAAGGTTACTTTTGTCTTTGAAGCTGAAATATGTAACTATTATTTCTTATCTGTTTAGAATTAGAAAAGCTTCAATATCATCTATTTTACAGGACTCATTATCAAAATTCACCAGGCTTCATAAAACAAACAAATGCTTCACTTCCTGCCCTTGTTTAATCTCAGTAGGACAATTTCTTCCATGGTTTGAAAAGAAGATTTGAAAATTGAAGATTTTTTTCAACATTTGTTGGAGCAATATCTTTTTATTTTCAAATTGCACAGGCAGTGGTTAGGAAGCCATAACCACCCTCCTTTCAAAGCATAATGTGGGAAACACGGCTCACTATTTAGAATTTTTATAAAAGTTTAATAAGGGATAAAAGGAACAAACTCTAGCACTGGGGTGTTTTGGTGATCAGCAAAAAAACTACACCATTAGCTTAAAACAATGTTCTCTATACACTGTTACATTACAGGGGGTACATGCATATTCATGAGAGTTTATACATATTTTAAACATTCTTGTGAGTTTAGGTGTTCTATGAATTCTTTTGCTTGGGTTTAATCTTTGACTTGTCTGCATGCCATCCTTCAGATTAAATGAAATTTTTTTCCCTCGTGGTTTCATCTTGTTGTTTCTATACTCTCTGATAACGAGGAGTCAATAAATTGGGTTTTGCTTTGTGTCACTGTTATCATTCAGATAAGATAGTCTACAAAATGTGAGGAACTACTTGATTATCTTACACTGTTCTCTGAGTTAGTTACATGAATAAAAGCATTTTAACATTACATAATCTCTGTTTTAACATTATGCTATGGCTTAAGATATATTTATCACACTACTATTTATATAAACTATGCTGTGCATACATAAACTGACAGATTATACTATGTTAAAAGGCAGTTAAAAGGAAACATAAATCGTAACATATTGAAATCTTTGTGGTTAATAATAATATGTAAAAGCTAATACATAAATGTGAAAGGCAATACTATATTGTCAGAGAATTCACATTGTCATTTACAAGAATAAGAAATTAGGCACTTGTCAGGAATATATTTTAAGAGGAAGACTCAGACAGATCAGGATTGGCAAAGAAAAACAATGCTATCTGTTTTTTTAAGGCCAGAACAAGACTAAAATTCAACTTAAAATGTCCAAGTAGGTCAGATCACAATGCTAAATGAAGTGCCATGACACAAAATAATAATTATTTCAATAATAAGTATTAAATTAATCTTTATCTCCTACTGATTTGAATGTTTGAAAATATTCATGCCATTTATACACACAAAAAAATGTACTGGCAAAACACACAGAGCTGAAGAATCCTATGATGAATTGCATTTTCATATACTGTTTAAGTTTTGACTACTAATCCATCCTGCTGAAATTACATCATTTCAGATCTCTAGGCAGACTTGCAAATATTGTCAGTTTTTAGATAATCCATCATTAGTATTTCCATCACTAACCTTCAAATTGATACATCCCACCAAATTCCAAATTATGTTGGTTCTAATGATGTCAGGGTGCTGCTTGTTCACTCTGGGCCAGAGAAATAGGTAGAGTTATTTATACAGAATTTTGGTCAGAAGTAAAAGTACATAACCCATTTCCTTCAATGCCCTGCACCCTGCAATCCCAGAGGCACAGAATCAGCCAGGCTGGGAAGGACCTTGGAGAGCATCGAGGCCAGCCTGGGACCCAACCCCAGCCTGTCACCGAGTGCCACATCCAGGCCTCCTTAAACCTCCAGGGACAGTGACTCCATCACCTCCCTGGCAGCCCCTTCCAGTGCCCCATCACCCTTTCTGTGAAGAATATTTCCTGACATCCAGCCTAAACCTCCCCTGGCACAGCCCAAGGCTGTGTCCTCCTGTCCTGTCTCTGTTCCCTGGGAGCAGAGCCCGACCCCCCCGGCTGCACCCTCCTGCCAGGGAGTGTAGAGAGTGGTGAGGCCTCCCCTGAGCCTCCTCTTCTCCAGGACAAACAACCACAGCTCCCTCAGCTGCTCCTCACAGGATTTGTGCTCCAGACCCCTCCCCAGCCTTGCTGCAGCACCCCAGCATCATCCAGCGGGGGCCCAGCAGTGACACAGCTCTCCAGTGGGTCCTGCTGGTGTCCCCAGGGCCGAGGCAAGGACAGCAGCTGCTGGTGGTGCCTCTGTGGGATGTGCTGCCTTCCACTGGCACAGGATTAGCACACCCAGCAGTACCCAGTGCTGGCAAACACCAATCCCAGTGGCACCCCCCAGGGAAAAGCACTCAGCAATAGCTCTCTGACTAGCCAACAGTCAAGCCCACATCAACAGGCTTCATTTCAAAAGTAAATTGCTTCGTGGATTCTTCTCCTTTTGTCTTTTGCCTTTCCAAGATGATCCACGCTCTTCTTCCAGACTTAACCGTCCCCAATCAAATCCATTGGTAGGTCAGTCCAGTGCTCACTTTTTCACCTGTGTTATTTTAAGGTGTCAGCAGATTCAGTCATGAAATCATAGAAATCAAGAGATATAAACAAAGAACAGAGACTGTCCTAATCCAACTGTTTTCATAGTCTCCTCTGAAACTTTTGTGAGCCATGGCACATTAAAATTCCCAACACTGCTGCAAGGACCTGAGTGTCAGAAAAGCAAGAACTGGCACAAAGTCTGAAGAGAGACTCACCCAGGAACTGCAAACCCCGTTAGACAATGCAGCCTCTCAAAGTTCATGCATTTAAACAGCATAAAGAGTTTGGCCTCCCACTTCAGAAACAAGCCCTTTTTAACATGCTTTCTTCTGCAACACTGAGTTAAGCATGAGTCTTTTAATTTCTTGTTGACTCCAAAACTGGAGCGTGTCAGCCCATTATGAACATTTTCCTAAATACTTGCAAGTTATTTCTTTCCTATATGCATTAATTAGGGCTGTATCTACACTTGTGATAGATATTTAATAGTTGGCAATTTTTTTCTGAGACCTTACACAAGGTAGCCTTGCAATGATTACACATTACAAGATATTAAAGATTACAATGCCTTGGTAGATAGAATTATAAATAACAATATCAAAGAATATGGAAAAATCCTTGAAAGAAATTATTTACTGAGGGATAAGAAATGCTGTTTGACAGGTATCAAAATGAATGCTTTTAAATTTAAAAAAGTCTTAAAAATTAAAAACTCTTCCTTCAAGAGCTGTCTCAACATACAAATCCCAAGACCAAGCACTCACAATGATGAGCTCAATGCATGGCAATTGCACAGCAAGTCCAGCCTTTGACTTTTAACCACTTAAATGTTTCTGCAGTCCAGCCTGCTTGCTGGTGGTTGGTATTGACACCACCCACATAAACAAAAGCCTAAAAGAGACAAGAAGAACCACAGAAAATGAGTCCATGGGAAGCCAACATCTTAAATGTCTGCTGAATCTGCCCCTCATTTTCATACAGTGAATTTGCTTGGGTGGAATCCTACCCAAGGAGGGTTAAACATCATCTGTGAGCTAAAGCTGCTACCAGCTGCAAGGGAAGGCAACCACTGAGTTCTGTGCCTAAGCTGCTGCCCCTAAAACCTGCAGCAGCCAAAGCAGGGGAGCAGCAGCCAGGCTGGAGCCCTGATCCTGGGCACTGCCACTGCCTGGGACCGGGGCAAGGGGAGGGGGAGAAACTTCATCCAAAGCTGATGAGAAGTGCATACACGTCTGCCACAAGGTTAAGAAAATCTCTTATTTGCTCTGAAATCTCTTGAGCAGACTCTGAATTTACAGGTAAAACGTCAGCATTGAGTCAGAAATGTCACAGAGTGAGATCAGAAGGCAAAGGGCAAAAGGCAGCTCATTCATTCACTCCTCTCCTTTTTATTCCTTGGTTTCCAGTGGACCTGACTGGTCATTTCATCAACACAATTCACATGGTTGGCTAATTAAGCAGACACCCATCTGTAAACAACTTTATGAGGAAAACAGCTTGTTGAAAACACCACCTGCAGATTGTTTAATATTTGACTCTCATTGTTTCTCCCCAGCTCCCTAAAACCTCCCAGACAGGTTCATGGGAATGCTTACCCAGCTTTCTCTGTCTGACCAGACTGTCACATCCACAGTAAAACATCCAGTGCTCCAGCCATGGAAATGGATCACAGTCCAGCACTCAGAAATCATAACTACTATTATTATCACTGTGCTGTGGTTCAGGCTTTAGCCAGCAAAACACAGGGGCTGGAAGGCAGCAGGTCAGAGGGGCCTGACTGGGAAATCCCAGTGGATTTTGGGTCCTTGGCCAAGCCAAGGCCATGAGGCTGCACAGGAATGGCACAGTTAGTGCTGGCATTTCAGGGTGCTGGTAAATTAGCTATTTTCACTTCTAATTAATAACTGATCCCTTGAAGTCCACACCGCAGACTTTTCTATCCAACTACAAAATACCACCACCAAATTACCAAAAAGAAAGTAAAAAACACCAACCTTCTTCCACCCTATAACTTCCATCTTACTTCATATTTATTACTATATTTTAAAACCCCAAACTCTAAGTTTTCCACCCTGTAATATCACACACTTCTAGCCAACTACACACCCATAATCCCAATATTATTAACCAATTTTAAAAACTTATTCCACAACCTCAAATTAAATATAATACTCTCCTAAGAATCAAAATCTATTTATACAAAAAAATTAAAATTCTTGACATCCAAAACTCCAACAGTTAGTCACTGAGGTATAGATTACATTTTAATTTCTTAAAAAGAAAAAAAAAAAAAAACCAAAATCACTTTGCATCTGTCAATTTAAATAATCTGAACATGTGCCTACAGCACAATATATTTGCAACCAGCAGAAGCAGAGGCACGAACATAAATGATATTTTATTATTCAGACACAACTACCACCATGTCTGCCCATACAAACTTTTTATAGCTCATCTCATCCCATCTATTTCAATATCAATTGTTCACTAAACAATTGGAAAAATAATGTCTAGTGAAGAGTGAAATGCTTTGAATTGTGTCTGTCTTGCTAGAAAAAATTCAGGCAAAAGCATCAAAATGTCCTTCTTAGTCTTAACAAAATGTTTCAATTTTCCCTGATAAAAGTAATTCTTAATTTCAAAAGCCTATAATGATGAATTGTGAAAAAAATTGGTAAAAAATTTAACATTTTGAATGTATAAAAATATCTCACTTATACCAAGACAATATTTCTTGTAAAATTCCAGTCTCTCTAAGAAGAAAAGTCTTTCTTCAGCCCTAATTATTTCAAATATGCAAAAGCATCCACACTGGCACTTGATTCCATGACTGCAACCCTTGTTCTTGTAATTGTTCCTGAACCAGGAAAATTCAGTATTTGTTTAAAATAATAACAAGGCATAACAATAATCATACTTTGTTTAGTAAAAACAACTTTTATCATGCAAATCATTAGAAAGAATGCTATCTAATCCCTGGGAAAATCTTGTGTTAAATTGGATAAATTAAAATTAATATCATTACATTTACAGAAGGCCTTTTATCCCATTTTTATACCCAGCACGTTTCAATTCATAATTAGAAGAGAGTCAATGAATGTTTCAAATGAAAACAATTCAATAAACCTGAAAAATGTTTAATTTTTCCTATTACTAAATGGACCCAGTGAGGGTGTAGCTCATCAGTAACACGTGGCCTTTGTAACACCCACAGTAAATTATGGTGTTTTAATTCTCCAGCCAGAACCATTTTAGTCTTGTCATCTCTGCTTCCTGAGGATGGATTGTGTGAGTTTGACAGCTCAGGATGTGTTTTGCTTCCAAGGAAAGAGGAAAGGAGCCTGGGATGTCTGATCCCAGCCCCTCCTGACCTCCCACCCAGCTCTCCATGGCACCGTGGCTGCTCCTGTTCCCAGGGTATTTCTGGAGCTCTTATGGTGCAAAATAATGAAAATATCAGCATCCAAGAGAACAGCCCAAACTCTACAAACACTGACAAACTTCATTGTTCATTAATTTCTCCTTCAGTTTGGGAACAAAATGTGATGCAGTGAACGTTTTCCAGCCCTTCATTCTTTCAATTGTCTCCAAGTTTTCTCTTAGGCAGCAAAGTTTGTAGGGAATGGCCCCATATTTCATTGTGTCTGAAAGCTCCAGTAGCCCAGAAATAATATCAACAGCATTTAAAGGAGTTGCTTGCATTAAAACAGATGTAAAAAGGGCCATACAAAAGTTTACCTCTTCAAAAGCCAGAAACAGTGAAGAGCACCTGGAGCCACTTCCCATAGGTATTGAAAATGACCACCTCAAACCTACCACGACTTTGGGAATGACAGGGTTCCAGAAAGATTGCTGGAAAATCATTACATCTGCTCCAAGTTAAACATCAGCACATCTGAAGGACAGAGCCAGCTGGTTTGGGAAAAAGCACATTCTTTCCAGTCAAACAAGGAACAGTTTACCTGGAGAATTTAAATCTAAAATTTGGCTTGGGATTTTTCACTTAATTTTCATACATTTCTAATTTAAAAAATAATCTCTCAGCAGTATTTAGGGTGTCTCAATAAACCAACTTTTTAAATATTTTTGAGTATTTCTTCTATTCAAAAGAGCACTCTGCTAGTAAGTAAGACATCAGTGGGAAATTGCATTTTAAGTCCAAGGTGATGTATACTTTAAAGAGAAAATCCTTAGACTTGTTCATAGTTAACACCATTATCCAACAGCCCTCCTTTAAGCACTCATCCTACTGCAGGACATGTTTGCTTTCATAATTTTTCCTTATGTTTGCTTTGTTCTCTTTTCTCTCCTACTTCTACAAAACACAACACAAGACTCATAACTACATATGAAAAAAGTAATTCCAAATTAGGGCTAACTGGCTAATTACACTCATTCAAAATCTTCAGGTACCTTTTATTCTGTTTCAGGCAGACATAAATCTTTTCTTTTTTTCAAACAATGGCCCACTTTCATCAAGAGCATGTGAAACTTGAAGAGAATTGTTGTTAGCAGAAATCACTTGAAATGCCCAAAACACCAACTTAATCAACAATTCAAAAACACTGCTGCTTCTTGATTCATCACAAATAACAGAAAAGTAAAATGTTTTCAGTTGTGTAATATTAACTCTTGTAAATACAATTTAAAATCTTTAACACCTATTCATTTTTCTATGTTTCTTGGAAAGATAGAATTATTGTATGTCAGGTATTGCCATTAGGGCCATCTCTAAAGTAAATAAAGAAGGTAAATGTGAAAAAACCACAGCAATGCCTCCTTTCCAAAGTCTGTTACTGTCCCCTTCTCTGAGGTAGCAACTTCCTCTGTCAGTTCATTGCAACACCAGGGATTTCTTCTTTTTCTTTTTCTACCTCTGTGCCTCAGGAGAAATAATCTGGCAATTAGTGAGAGCTAATGGGTACTTCAGGACTTTTCCTCCTACTGCAAAAGCTGCACACAGTATTTTCTGGAAAATTATGGATCTTCAAGATTTCACTGTTGTTGATTGCTCCCCACTTTGCAGTGCACAGGGCATCCTACTGCCTCACAATCATTCCTATTCTGAGTCAGGGAAATTGGTTGTTAATATCTTCCTTTGCCCTCATATCTGTTTCATGGGCAACGAAAAACAAAAGCTTAAATAAAAAAAGAAAAGAAAAAAGTGGGATCTGTCAGGCTGAACTATCAAGACTTCCTTTATAAAGCATAAAAACCTGAAATGCATGTTATTCTTGCTGGGTTTTATGACTATAATTCATTCCAGCAGGCTTTCTTACATATATCCATAAAGTGATGCAGACAACAGAAATTATCTCAGTAAATACAGGTTTGGTTTTCCTTCTGTGCCTGGAACGAGCAGGTTTGCTGATATGAAATTCCAGTTATTACATTTAACATGTAGTCTTTCACAGGGATGAAGTTACATTAATCTGCACCAAATGGGACTTGGGCTCTCACTCTTTGCAGTGCCACCTCCAAGATAGGTTTAACTGAGCCTGCTCTGTTTCTGGGCAGGCTGGGGGCACAGGAGGGCACAGCTGGCTGAGCCCTGGCTCAGAGGGCTCCTGGGCACAGCCCTGCAGGGCACTGCCAGCCCCAGCACAGGAAACACAGCCAAGGGGGGCTCCTGGCTTGGAGCTGGCCAGCTGAAAAGTGCATTTTGTTGGTGCTGCACGGAAGGAACAGCAGCACTGGGCTGCTCTGCTGAGCTACAAAACAGCTTTTGTCTTAAAGCGTGGCCAACAATGACCATGGCTGGTACCTTGGGGTTTTTCCACTGGGGGCTTGTCTTTGCAGACATTTCCATATAATCAGCTTTTTAAACTGGACCTTCCTCCATTCATAAACAAGGCAATTTTCACAGGCTCAGGTGCAGTTATGGCTCAGATAGAAATTAAAATGGTGACAATGAACCAGATTTGGTTCAGCTCCCCCAACAGCCCTTCCCTACTGGAATATATTTCAGGTCTCAGTTAGTAGGAGTGGGTTAAACAGCTAAAAAAAATATATATCTGGCCCAAAGATTTTCTGCCTGAGGCAGAAACAGAGCAAAACAGAAAAGCAATCACTATTCCCATTTGCAGGAAAGAATGACTTGCCTAACACCCCACAGGGAATCTGGAGTAGAACTAAACCTCAAAGCTGGTAAGCCCAGCTTGCTCCATCATCTGCCTGAAAAACATGGAGCAGACACGACACTGCTCTTTAAGACTCTTTGAAATGAAAAGGATTCTGACCCCACATGGACTCACAGGTATGCAGCATCCATGAAAAATAAAAAGCTACATAAGAAGGTTAAGAAAGACAGAAAGAAAATGCATCTGTGTTTTATGGAGGTTGCTGAAACGGATTTCCCTTTTTTAACTAGGCTGTGGAGCTCAGTAGGAAAGCTGATTTATCCTGTGAGTGCACAGCAGTTGCTCCCTGCTAGAGCTGCTGTTGAAGTTTAATTGGAATACACAGCATTTGTGTAATGTTCATATCATGGAGAACGTTTAAGAAATGCAGAAAGGCCCTTTCAGTTCAGCACACTCATTTCTGCTGTGATCCTCATCACTGAACCCAAGTGGAAATATGAACCACCAAATGATTTCTGTGCTGCCTGTTTTAGTCACTGACTGCAGGGGCAGAAAAGGCTGCTTGCAGGAGAGAAGGAAAAGGGGCCAGGCCTGGCTGATTCAGGGGACTGGCAATGGGAGATGGAGCCCTTCTTCTACAGGGTGCAGAATCCAGCACAGGGCTGCAGCAACCCAAAAATTATTAGCATCAAATGGAGGTTCAGTGGCCTAAAAGAAACCATTTAAATGGTTTCTGCTTCATACCAGCACTCACAGAAGATAAATTATTGCTACAATTAGCAGTACTGCATCGTCATCAGTGAGGTGGAAGCTTTTGGTGGTTTTTTACATTCCCAGAAACAGAATGGTGTCCCTAAAACCATCCTGTAATGGTTATTTTAACCAAGAACCTTTTTCATAAGCCTAAAGATTTGGTTTGGTTTTTTTTGGTTTTGGGTTTTGTGGGGGTTTTTTTGTAATTTTATAATTATTTCGGTTTTCTCTGCCTCTCCCTATGCTATAGATCAGAAGATAAAAGTCTTCTCCAGATGACTTTTCCTAAAAAGTAATTTACACAAATACTGAGAGGTGAAAAACTCCATCCTGTCCAAAAGAGAGCCTTCCACTGTTAATGTATTTGCACTTGGCTCAAACATTAAACACAAGGTATTTTTAACTGAAAACTTCCCATTTTCCTGGGAACTGGGTGGCATTTTTAGTTTAGGGTATCTATAATCTATAATGTATAATCTATAAAATCCACAGGATTTCAAGAGAAATTTTAGCAAATGTTACCACAGACAAAGGCCAGTACTCAGCCACCAGGACCTGTGGGGATTGGTTCAGTACCCACAAGGAACCTGAAAGGAATTTCCCTGGGAGCTGGGAGCTGAGCCAGGGGGGCTGTCAGGACACAGGACCATAGAGGGGCTTGAGTCAAAAAGAACAATTAAAGGTCAGAGTCCAACCCCCTGCAATGAGCAGGGACATGTCCAGTGGGATCAGGTTTTTCACAGCCCTGTCCAGCCTGACCCTGAATGTTTCAGGGAAGGGGCATCCACCTCCTCCCCATGCAACCTGTTCTGCTGTTTCACCACCTTCACCCTGAAAACTTTCTTCCCTACACCTAGCTTGCATCTCCCTGCTTTTAGCTTAGGGGTGCTATTGCCACAGCCCCTACAAAATGTCCCTTTCTCCTTGCTGTTTTCACTTCTGTGGCTGACACAGCCCGGTGCAGTGACTCTGCTGTGGCTTATCCAGGAGGCAGCAGCTCCTCCAGGAGCCCCAGGCTGCTCCAACACACCCTCCTAAAGTGGGAACCACACCCTGACCCCAGGAATTGGGAAGGCTAAAGCCAGGACTGGACCAGGCAGGTACATTCCTGTTGCATTTTGTGTTCCAGTTAACATTTCTGATTTTATCAATCTCGTTATGCAGGTGCAAGAGTTACAGCAGGGGTCACACACTTACTCAGTTTAACAGTTAAAGACATGCTTGTGCTAAATAAATTTGTGCAGTTGCATTGTGAAAATTCAATATTCAATAGGTCTCATCAAATGTTGTTGCCCAAATTGGTTTAACAACATGTTCAGCTGTAGAACAAAACATGCAAGGGCAACAGTTCAAGAGCTTTTTCTACTCTGGTGGTATATATCATGTTTCTGCAGTTAAGAAACTCATATATATACACATACACATGCTCACTGGATTTCTTTACTGACTAAAAAAGGGTCTCTGCATATTTATGGCAGCAGTTCTCAAAGTATTCTTTGAATGTTATGCAATTTAAAGCCTTATGACTACCTAAATGTAAGATTATTTTTTGAAACAAAATTACAACACACATTCAGAAGATGCAAAGGGATTGTTGAAAAGCTAGGAGCATATGACAATAAAAATGCAATTATGTCTGTGAAACTTCATATGCTTCACACTGTAGAGCGTTGCACAACACCACTGAAGATATGTTACATAGATAGTTAGAATTTAATTTGGGGGTATAACAGATTCCTGAGTCCATAACAGTCACTCCAGCATTCCATTTAGGTGTATCCACAATAATGCATTTCTTATTCTGAAATAAGATAGGGATCACAAAAGAGACAAGCTCAAGTGCAGTATATGAATGGAAACCCAAGGCTTCTTCCTAGAAGATGTAGGACTATTAAAGCAACCTGGGATTTTGTAAAGGTTAGGCTTCACAATTCTGCCTCTTGATTATCTTGCAACAAATGGCCCATTTATATATTTGAACTTTTGGGGGTGGTTCGACATATTGGTTAGGTGCACAATGTAGTTTGACCTATAATTCTCAGCTCAGCAGGCAGGCATATCCTGAGTGTAGCTCACACTCAGCTCTGGCTGTAGAGCAGCTAGCTCTGGTTGGGAGCCGGTCCACAGTGAAGCACTGTGGATAAAAACCTGGCCCCAATGCAGCAAGCATCAGAAAAACAGCCAACATACTATATATCATGTAATTGTATTGTGTACTGAGGAACAAACCAAAGTAACTCAATGAACTATAGAGGCAATTAATTTAATTACTATCCTATAATGTTTTAAGAGAACACTATCCTTTCCCAAACCATCAGAGCAATGATTCTTTTTCTGTTCTAAGCTTGTTGGGATGACTGGTCTAAGCTTTGTGAGGAAATCACTGACTTTGCTACAGAAAACAGACTGAGGGCCATGACAGAAGCAGAGACTTTTCTTTATTAAATTGATATGTCCACCAATTTACACAACTATCCAACACATCCCTTCAGTTCAGCTTTTGCTTCCTGGTGTGAGGGGCTACCACAAAGAAAGGACGGGGAAAGATCAACCTCAGCAGTGAGAACAGCAAAAAGCCCCAGCAACCCATCACATCCCCTTCTGTCAGTCCTAACAGCCAGGCTGAAAGCCCCTCAGCCTGGTGACCCCCATCCTACATGGCAAAGGCCCATTTTAGGGGCTGCCTGAGCTTCCCCTCCCAGGGGAGCAGGGCCTGAACTGCCCCTGCTCAGCTGCAGCCCCCTGCAGCCCCCTGCCCAGCCCAACAACAAAGCACAGCCAGAGCAGGAACTGAGAATTCCCACCTCTGCCAGGGTCACCCTGCTCAGAGCTGAGGGAGTAAAGCTCAGCCTGGCCTGTGCTGCTCCCAGGGGTTTATGGAGAGGCATGGCAGGATAGTGATGAACACCAGCAGGTTTTCTTCAAAATGGAATTTAAATAACCTGGGGCATAAAGGAATATCTGGGGAAGAAAAAATTTGGTTGAAAAGGAGTGACTCCTTTACCATGCTTCTGACAATAGGAAGCAGCAGGGGAAGAGCAGAGGAAGGTAATGTCCTGGGGTAACCATGGGTGACCAACCCCACAAACACTTTTCTGCTCCCAGAATTTTACCTAGCTAAAACTTCTCCACAGCCACAATGACTGAGACGTGCCCTGAAGCTCTTCAGACCTCAGCCAGCCTACTCAGAGAATTCCCACTGGTGACACACTCTGTGTCTGTCTGTACCCCATTTTCCTCACTTTGTGCCCCAAGACACATCTCAGCCTGTCCTGCTGAGAGGTGCCAGGCACCTGCAGGCAGCTGACACTGACTGCAGCTGCAGCATCTGTCTGAGCCCACGGGAGCTCCTGCCTGGGAAATGGCTGCTCACTGTCAAGAACAGCTCTGCTCCTGCTGCTGCAAGCTTTCAGGAACCTGTGCAGTAGTTCAGAGTTCACTTGATAGAGAAGGGAAGGCAGTGATCCAGTCTCCAGCTGGATCAGATGTTTTACAGACAACTGCTTTGTCTATAATGGTGGTACACCACAAGCTTTTGAGAAAAGGAAAGGTGCTGCCTCAGCCTTTCTCTGGATCTCATCCTGCTGAGCTCAGTACCTCCCAGCTTCTTTAACCACATGAAACCCAGATGTCTCACACACAACCCTTTCTGCTTCTCTCCCACTCTACCGAGTCTGTTTGTACCTAGAACCCTTCCATTCTTTTTTCTCAATGTTCATTTCCCACTAAATAGTCTTCTGTGTATCTGTCATGCCTAGTGAATTAATTAATTTACATTAAAATGGATACACAGGGTGTTTGCTGTAAGAAACAGTCCCCAGATAATGTACAGCAAAGAATTCTCTCACTTCCAGAAGCTTGCAAGGCAATGCTTTAGTAGGCATTGCTCTAGAACAGGCTGCCTGTTAGCTCACACAGATGTGTTCTTTTATTAATTATGATAACACAGCCAAATGAGAAAGTGGCCACTCTGTTCCTCAGTGATCCCGCCAAGGAATGCAGCTCAAGCAGGATGTCAGCCATGGGGTACAAAATTGGTCATAACACCCATCACTTCTGGAGGGGTAAGAGGAATGGAACTGAAAATCCTTAATTTATTAATAAATTAATATATTAATTTATTGATTTATTAAGATAAACTTATTCATTCAATAATATAACTATAAAATAAATTAATCCTTAATTTATTGTAATTTATTAATATAACTATAAAATAAAATTATCCTTATAGGACTGAAAAACCTTAATTTATTTTATATACTTATGTTATATATTTTTATATACATAACTTTTATAAATATATATATTTTTATACTGAAAGGAACAGTATCAAGAGATGAGATAAAACACCCAGGTGTTAAGGAATTAATGATACGTGAAACTGTATCTTTTTGCTCTCTAACTGATCCTGTAAAGGGTTTCAAACAAAGGTCGCGGGAGAAACAACTGGAAAGCTGCAAAAATAGAGCAGTTAGGGAGAGGAAAAAAAGCACCCAAGAATGTCACTACCTGTCTTTGTTAAATCCCCTCACCTAATTGCCAGTGTCTCACCTGAGCGCCAGTCTCCCTTGAGCCACACTTTGCTGTCTGGAGCTGAGCAAGCCAACATTTTACTGGGATTCTTTTCTTGCCAGTGGAGCATGCCTGGAAAGCCGGGGAGTTGTGCATATTGCCTGGAAAATCCTCTGGTGCTTCAGCATTTCCCACTTTGTGCCCACCAGGCACACGTTTCACACGCAGCAGGAGTGTCAGAGCAATGTGTGTGCTCCTAAAAACTCTTCATGTGTTCCACCTGTGGGGGAGCAGCCACCTTTTTTGGATGCATGTAAACCTGGTTTTATAGAGCCAATGTGTTATCAATGCAGCCCATGTGTGTGGTGGGGCCCAATCCTGGCATCCCAGGACTGCAGGCATGTCCTGAATTCAGGACTTGCCTGTCTGACACAGGAGGGATCACCTGGCAGGCTGCTGCAGTCAGCAGTAATGCATGCCTGCATTTTGTCTTACAGTAACAGGAAGAAAAATAATAGGGCTATAGGTCAAGTGAAGTACAGTCAGACACCCCAAATTTTCCCCTGATATCTACTTAATAGAAGCAACAGCAGATATATAGCAGCTGTAAGAGTCACTTGCTAATAATTAAGTATTTATGATTTCATCTCCTTGCCAATTTTAAAATGCAGACTGAAGGAGGCAAAACATATTAATCTGATGCACAGAGCTTTTGTTTGGAAAAATAAAATCTCCCTTTACAAAACCTGCACAGCCATCTAAAATACTGTTTACTTCCCTCTACAGTTCTGTTTAATATGTATTTGGGACTAGAACATACCATTTAAATGCTGACTCCTAAGTGTAATATTCTTCCCCCTGCTCCTTGTGGAAAACAGAAATTTTTGCACAGAATCAAAAAAAATGAAAGAAGGTCATGACATTCTAGTGGGCTTTTTTATGGTTTATGAAACCCTTCATTAAACTTTTAGAAGCCAAAACCCTGAATGGCTTTGGGAGAAAGCAAAAAACTTCAGAGTGCTTCTGGGGAACATCACCTGTAATTTATTCACTTTGAATGCTTTTTATGGAGCAGCTCAAGACAGATGCATGACATGATTCCAACATCCACAAACCCAAGGCATTAAGTAATTGAATCCATAACCAGGAGCTGGTAAATGGGGAGCTTTATGAGTTATTCTGTAAGTGTGACATGGAGAACAGCTTGCTTCACAATCATTATTTTACTGTAGTGCAGAAATCACATAATGAGGACTTCATGCTGTTAGGATCCTAAGCCTTGATTGTTAGAACATTTCAGTCATATTAAAAAAATGATATATTGGAAGCAGATAGGAAGAAAAACAGTAATTGGAGACTCAGCAGTGGGTTAAAGCCACAATTTATTTACCATTTCCCTTGCATTAGATGAAACATTAACAGGATTATTAATAAAGATTCTGTATTGGGTTTGTCACATAGCAGCAATGTGTCATCCCATTCTGCTGCCAAAAGCATGTCAGTAGAGTTTTCTTAAGGCTGCAGAGAAATCTTCTCCAGTCTAAAATTACTGAAATATGTTAATTTTTATAGCTGCTTGAATTAGTACATGACCTTTAAACAGAGAGGCAAAAACCACACATCCATCTGATGATATTGATTTCTTGGTTACAGAAGGTGCATGCATTAAGGAAATTGAATTACAAATTAAAATTCAGCACTACTTTATTAAAAATCAGGTGTTGATGAAAAGTGATTCTCTTTACAAGATGTTCTTCTAATTTCCATTGCAGTTGCTGTCACCAACTGTAGACATTAGTCCCCAGAAAGGCTGGGTTTATTTTTGGTCCTGCTGTTATAATTCAAAATTGTTTCTTGGTTTTCACATTACTTTGCCATTTAGTTGGGAATACCTGATTCTCTGATCTATGATATTAAAAAACCAACAACCATCCTCCTTCAGCTGCTGCTCAGATGCCCAGAACAATCTCAGAAATGGGAAGGGGGGAAGTGCACCAAGGGGTAGCCTTTGACCCCTGCAAATGTGAGCAAGTTTGGTTATGGTAGCAGAACAGCTCTCATCAATTCACCTCTTTGCCAACTGAGCTTCAAAGACAGCTCACTATTTCAGGATAGAGGAAAATATAAATATTCCTCTTAAAAATATCTCAAGTGGAATCACTCAGATTTTACTGTGGCAGTTTCTCAAGGTAGGTACTTCATGGCTTTTATTTTTAAATTCCTGACATGAAATAATTATATAAAGTATTCATTTTAATAGTTCATAGAGCAACTGGAAGACAATTTCATAAAAACAATGTGTATATGACAATTAAGTATATAAAATCTCCTATAATTTTATTATATTCCCAGTTCATTTGCTCAAAGGAAAACTGTACTATGAACAGCTTTTTATTTGTTACTTTCATGTATTTTTGAATATACAAACACTGATTTTTTTAATTAATATACCTTAGGTCAGTCTCAGAAGACAAACTTTAAACACAAACCCAGCTGCTGCAGATTAGATGACAAATCAGAAAAAAATAAACAGGAGGACTTCTGAGTTCAGGTTAGGGAGGAGATGGGAGCAGCTTGCTTTGAAATGATTATTTTAGTGCAGAGTAGAAATGGCATAATGAGAACGCCACGCTGCCAGAAGCTGTAACCCTTGATGGCTGGAATACAGCTGTCACATTAAAAATGACACACTGCCAGCAGAGTGGCATGGCTGCAGCAATCACAGACCTCACATCTGTGCTGCACTTGCCCAAATCAGGAGCTTCTTAGTACAAGTCTAGGCCAAGGTTAATGGAATTATTTAACATGCTTTATTGCAGCAGGGTTGTTCAAGTCAATGGAAAGGTACATTAGAACTTCTTATTCTGATTGACAGTAGAAAAAAATTGAAAAGCCAGAACCTATTGTTCTAACAAATTGTCCTTAAGAACCCATTGCATGGAAAAACAGGTGGTTTGACCACATTGTTCAGCTATATCTATGTACTTTAAAGAGAAATGCTTAAATTAAACCAAAGAAAACAGTTTTCATCAAGACACTGATGAGGAAAAACAGGCTTATGTACATCTTCAATGCAGATCATATATCTACATAAGCTCCACATTTCTTCATGAAATCCTGTTCCTGTGAGGGTGAGCCAGGTGTTCTTCACTGTATTTCAATTTTATTTCTTTATTATACCCCTCCAAATAACAGTCAGCAGAAGTGATACCTGCAAGCCTGCAACTACAAACAGGATTGTAGCTACCAACAGAAAGAACAACTGAGCCGTTCTGGTTCAAAATAAAATAAGAGCAAATCCTTTAAAAAAATAAGAATGACATCCTTTCACTGCTGGTACTGTCCACTCAACAAAACTCTGCCTTATGTAGGAACTTCCACACTTCAGAGAGAGGAATAATGTGTTGAAATTCCACCAACCACTATTTCCTTACTGTGAATATCTCCATCATCATGACAACTTTGAATGTTTGGATACGCTTGTGTGTCTTGAGAGTGGCACAATCTTTAGCTCTGGGAATAAATACCTTACAGTGAAAACCCAGTCAGAACTCATTTGAAGTCTTTCTTGTCACTCCCAAGACTTCAGGAAGCCAAACAAAACCCACATTATACAATTTTAAATTATCTAAGAAGTTTCTTGGTACTGCAAAGATTACAGAAAATCCTAGAGCAAGTCAGATTATATTGGATTAGACAGAGAACCTTTGTAGAGTCTCAGCTGGGTAGAGAGCATCTTCACTTCAGTAATTCATTCCATTTGTTTGTTTGGTGGTTTGGGTTGGATTTTTGTTTTGCTTTGGTGTTTTTAATTTGGGAGGTGAGGGGGTGGTCCCCTCTTTCTCAAGAGAAGGAAGAACTTCTCTGCTGGGGTTTAACCCCAGCCAGCAGCTCCACACAAGGGTCACACTTCCCCCACCCAGGATGGAACCAAGGGCACAACTGGAAAATAAAAGAGAAAACCCACAGTGGAGATAGAGACAGTTTAACAGGTGAAGAAAAAGCTCCCCAGACACGGAAAGCAAAGCAAGAATTCGTTCTCTGCTTTCCATGGGCTGGCGCTGAGCACCCCCATCACACACAGGGGGATTGGGAAGGCAAAAGTCATCACAGCCACTGTTCCCCCCTTCCCCCTGTCCCTCAGATTTACATGATCATTGGGTCACTTGGATCAGCTGTGTCCCTTCCCAAATCCTTGTGCACCCCCAGCCTACCCCATGGTGGGGAAGGAACAGAAAAGCCTTGACTTTGTGTAAGCCCTGCCCAGCAGTAAAAAACATCCCTGTATTTCAACACTGATTCCAGCACAAATGCAAAACACAGCCACACACTGGCTACTGTGAAGAACATTGACTGAATGCCAGCAGAAGTCCTAATATTCACTAATTAACACTTGGTGACAGGAGAAAAGGAAAAGTTATAAGGTTGTAAGGAAGGTTCTGAATGAGTTCAACAGAGGCAAGTTAAAAGTAAACAGCAATAAGGAGAAGGAGAATAAGGAATGTCACAGGTCACAGCTCAAGGAGAGGTCTGTGTTATTGTGGACTCCTGGTTTTGGGACTGGACGGGAACACAAGGAAAGGAAAACAAACTGGACACTGCCATGGGCAGAACGTTACCAGAGCTCTGGGTCACCTGCTGCTTTTTGTTTGTGGATTTTTGCTCATTTGTTTAGTTCTGCTTTTTTTGTTTAGTTTTTGCTTTTGTTTTTTTTTTTAACCTTTGTATAAACTATTTAAAACATGAGGAGGACATGGAAGCCTGTCTAGAGGGAATATTTTGGTTTTACCATGAGCCCTGGCTAGAGGCAGTGGATGATGTGATGCCCCCTCATGTCTGCCAGACTCTCTGTGTCTGGAGGGGGGATAGAAAAACAGGGAAAAAATTAAAAAAGATAAATGCCTATATGTCATATTGACAACCTTGAGCAATCAAAAACCATGAGTCAGACTCAAAAGTACCATAATTTTAGTCTAATAAATCTGAGAGTTGAAGTAACAAAATGACAAATCTGATTAATTTTTTAATGTTTTGAGACAGCCTTTAGATCCTATTTTCCTGGCAACTCATTTCCTTCCCCAAGTGACACTAGCATAAGAAGAGGCAGAAGAAAATCACCTCATAAAAGCATGAATAGAAATCCTGCCTTTCCAAGTGACCTGCAATATTTTGAGTTCCCCTGTTGAGGAATACAGCAGATTACGACTTGGCTTTACAGCTTTATTAAACTCCACGAGCACTGATTGGCATGAAATCATTTACAGGAGCAGCAGTATTAGAGATTTCAGTGATAAAACCCCACAGACATCCTTCAGTGGAAGCTCTGCTTCCATGTTCCCCACACACCAAGGGTGACTGCAGATACCTCTGG
Source organism: Passer domesticus (assembly GCF_036417665.1). Classification (NCBI taxonomy): domain Eukaryota; kingdom Metazoa; phylum Chordata; class Aves; order Passeriformes; family Passeridae; genus Passer; species Passer domesticus. The sequence goes on from NC_087485.1 coordinate 18,520,644, forward strand.
TACCAACTCCTCTCCTGCTGCCAGCAAAAAACCACCTGGCTTCATGGAAGGAAAAACAGAAATGCAGCTGACCTTGCAGCTAGACACCTCTGTGTCTGGCAAGAGGGATAAGGAGAGCTAACACTGAAAATATCATATGCCTGCTGAGGCAAAAGGTCATTTAGTAAATGTAAGTGGGAATTTCAATAGGTGTCTATGACAGAGCTCAAAGCCCAGGGGAGTTTAGGGGATTCACTAAAAAGTAGATTGGACTCGTGCATCTGGGCAAACAGTTCAGAAGGAGATGCCCTAGAACTGATTTAAGAAATACAGAACTGATTTCTGCCCTGTGACATTTTTTTGCCCAGACTGAACAGTAAATTGGACAAAAAGCTAATAGTTATGATTTGAGTAGTTAGAACCAGGTATGGAAGACAGCTTTCCCACTCTTTGGAATGGTAGCAGGCAACAGCAAGCTTGTTAGTCTAGTGTTCATAGAAAAAATCCCTTTTAAAACAGTCTCCTGATTTTCTAGACAAATATATTTATTTCAAATATGTATATAATATTTCAAATATAGTTATTTCTTTCTAAATAAATGCATTTATTTATTTCTAGACAAATATATTTATTTCTTTGTACATACTTATCTAGGATAATGAGTTCTATGTGCAAAGCATCTCAAGCCTCACATCATTTCTCTGTCTGTCTCACTACAGTTTGGCACTAGCTCAGATAACCACTGAATAATTTAAACCACCAACACCTATTAAGATGAAGGAAGAATTTCTGTAGTTCCTGTGCTGTTGGAACACGAACATACCAACACAGAGTGGAAAAAATATACATCCTTGGGTGTAACTACATTAATTTTCAAATAATTTGGGCTTTAAACATTAGCAGGTACAAAAAATAGAGAAAGCTTCATGAAATGAGGAAGTTCAACTCAACTGTGAATCCAGCCATTGTGATTTTAATGGATATGAAGTGATTTCTACAAGTACAGACTTAGCTCACTGAGCAGTTTTGTATTTGCAAGCTTCATTAAATACATACACTCACAATTTCCAATTGCAGTGAAAACAGAGATAATTTTAACACCACCCTTTTTTAAATAGCTCAACTTATACATCAAATTGTGTCATGCATTGCCAAACAAAAATAGTGCTATCAGTCTTTATTTGACAATGCTGGTAGAACAAAGCAGTGCCAAGCTCAGAGCACAAAGCTACTGAGAGGCCTGCAGCTATTTGTGGGGAAGGCTGGCAGTCATGGAAGCTTTTCAGAGATTCTTTAAAATGTGACAAAGGGAATTAAGGTTAAACTCCATGTAAGACAGAAAAATAAAGCAATAGGAATATAAACTGTAAAAAATATACAGTTTATGTTCCTATTGCTTTATTTTCCCTATACTGAAGGTAGAGGTTATCTGGGCAACAAGATTTTAAAAATATAGGAAAAGAATAAATATACGTGTTTCCAATGTTTTGTTATTAGGCCTTACCAAAGAATTTAATAAGTTGCATTTTTCTATTAATGCAATTGAAAATTTAATAAGTTTCTTAATTTATTACTTCGCAAGACTTGAATTATAAAACAATAACACAAGCTGCACTCTAATTGCTTGAGTATGTCTGAAGATGACAGTGTGTTTAGGCTTTCACTCGAGCATCTAATCTAAATATTTTAACAAATAGCACAAAAAACACTGCAGTTGTTCAAAGAGACATTGCAGAATTACTCATTTTTTTGTGACAAATAAAACCACTCTATTAAAGCATTATTCCACATTGTGATGGGGACTTTCTTTTCTTAATATTAATACAGAGTTCTGTGGCCCCCTTGAGAGCTTGTTAGGAAAGATTATTCCCACTAAACCAAGAACCTGAAACAAGGCTGAGCTGGTGGTACCATGGAAGTTTAGGGGCTGTGTGGTATTTTCTGGGGTCCCTGTCAAAGGAAGGAAATTATGAATCTGACTCCATGTTCTTAGAAGGCTAATTTATTATTTTATTATATATATTATATCAAAGAATGCTATATTAAAACTATAAAAACTATACTAAAGAATACAGAAAGGATACGACAGAAAGCTAGAAAGATACCACTCAAAAACTCGTGACTCTCTCCTCAAAGTCCGACACAGCTTGGCTGTGATTGACCAGTAAGTAAAAACAATTCACATGAAACCACCTGTTGGATAAACAATCTCCAAACCACATTCCAAAGCAGCAAAACACAGGAGAAGCAAATGAAAGAGTATTGTTTTCCTTTTTCTCTGAGGCTTCTCAGCTTCCCAGGAGAGAAATCCCAGCAAAGGAGTTTTTCCAGAAAATATGGCAGTGACAGGGCTGAGGCAGGTCTGGAGGGCAAGGAATGAGCTCAGCTCCTTGAAGCGTGACTGCAGCTGCAGGTGGGGCTCTCCAGGAGCCAGAGCCTGCTCTCTGCCCTGTCCCACCAGGCCTTTTTCCTGAAAGACTTTCACATCCATCCCAAAGCATCCTGGGTTCTGCAGCTGGCAAGAGGCAGCTGAGCTGCCCTGCTGCAGGTGGGAGCTGCATCTGGCAGGGGCAGCTCCACCCCTGGGCTCAGCCCCCTCTGTCCTCAGTCCTCCCTGATCTCAGCCCCACCCTGGGCTCAGCTGGCTCAGATCCCACCAGGACAGCTCCTCCCCAGCACACAAGACACAAAGGATATTTTTCACATGAAACTCTGATTTTTAAATGTATCTCCAACTATCCCAAACAAAAGTTTTACTGTCAGATAACATTTTAAAAGTATTTATATCTAATTTTGTGGTCTTTCTTGGTGGTTTAATAATATTGTTAGCTACAAAACTTTTACAGTACATAGGAGGTGACATGTTAGCATTTTTTTAATTGCCTGTACTGCTTTCTTCACAACAAGAAATACACCAGGAAAATTAAAACACTTCATATTGCACTAATAGACTGAGTGGGTGGATTGGTTGATTTGGGGCTTTTTAAACATATTGATACTTCTGAAAGTCATAAAAAATATATTCCAGAAAATACCATTATACGAGAAACTGAATATTCCTAAAATAAGAACTTCTTAAATTAATCTGGTTTTCATTTAATGAAAACTTCCACTCCAAGCTTGAATCAAAATCCTGTTTTCCCCTGGATCCAAACTGAAAAAAAGTAGTAGTTTTTTATTTTGTCCTTTGGAAGAGAGCTTTGTTGTTTAATTAGCTGTACATCTGCACCCTGTCACCTGAAATAACATTATTCATAAATGTGGATTGTTATTATGCCTGTCTGCCAGTCTTCCCATCAGGTGGTGGTAAAGTTGGGGCAGACCCAAAAGCTTCAGAGCTCAAGTAAATTCCAGTTCAATTTCAGCTACTTACATAACATCTGTTAACTCTCACAATGAGAATTGTTCTCTCTCCAATAGGACAATTGGCAGCTTTTTTAAAGGTCCCAGCCCCATGTGGCAAAAAGGAGCAGATTTCTGGAATTTCTGGTTGCTGCGAGGGGCACATCACTTTCTCATTGTCTTGGCTGTGTTATCAGCCAGGACACTTGCTGCAAGAATACAGAAAACTCACAAATTATCTCAGTGGCACATAGCAGCTCCTTCCTGAGGAAACAATCCAGCTATTCCAGAATTTTACAGGCTGTGTTGGTGGAGCTGAGAGATCTGGAAGGCTCTGAGGGACTGAAATGTCCCGGGTCAATGGCTCAAACCACAGGCCCTTGGCAAAAGCATTGGGGGCTTTGCTGGCCCGGGGGCTTTGGTGGCCACGGGGGCTTTGCTGGCCACAGGGGCTTTGGTGGCCACGGGCCCAGGGCAGGGGGTGAACACCCAGCCCTGGAGGAGCCGAGCTGGGAGCCAGGGAGGGGGAGAGGCAGATCAGAAGCAGATGCTGCCGGGTGGGACAGGCTTTGGAGCAGGGCAATGCCCTCCCTTGCACAAGTGGCTCACCTCTGGAATCTCCCCCGGGAAGGCCTGGGATGCTCACACAGAGGGCTGGAGGTTTTCAGCCCTCCACATGGGCCACACCTGCCTCAAGTGCTGGGAGAGGCAGGGCTGTGTCTTAGGAGGGGCCATAAACCATCAGAGCCCCCAGAGTGCCCCAGGATCCACAGTGTGACACTGACAGTGCAAAACTCCCTCCAGGGGAGGTGCCTGAGCGTTCACCCAAACCTGAACATGTGTTAACCCAGGGAACTTGGTGTTTCATGGGCTTCCCCAGCCCCCATGGATCAAGATTTGGCCACTTGCAGCACCACTTCAACAACTGTACATTGAAATTGCAACAGTCAGTCACTGGATCCATGGATGGTGACTTTTCTACTCTTCTCCTTTCTGTCTCTTTCTTTTTCTCTCTCTTTCCCTAACTTCTTCTTCTCTGAATATATTGTAAACCAGACTAGAAATTCCAGTCAATGCCTTAGTGAGCGCCTTGCTGTGCCTGGATACATTCAAGTTGGCTAAGTTTGAGTTTGTTAAGTTTAAGTTTGTAAAGTACATTATTTTGGATGTTTTAAAGTTTGCCAAATAACTTATTCTACTTTAATATTCTAAACTTGGCAAGCAGAAGTTTGTTATTGAACCTCCTGTGAATTTTGTAAAAAATTCAAAGTAAATCAGACAACCTTCCCATTTACCCATTGAGAGGATCAGAGTGATTAATTGATATCTAACATGGCTTAACTTCCTACCGAGACAAGCAAAGGGTTTCTGCTATTCAACAAACTGATTTTTTTTTGTTTGTTTGGTGGGGTTTGTTGTTGTTATTGTTGTTGTTTTTTTAAGGGGACAACTTCTGTTTTTTGCAGTCAGGCTCAGAGTTTGAGGAAGGTGAGGAAAAGAAGGATGACATTTATGAGCATCAGTATTCAAACTGTCTTCCCTGGCCTGTGGCTTTCTCCTCCCTCTAAAGACATAGAGGAAGAACATGAATAGCAGTAGTTGCAGGGTCTAACAGTGCCATTTGTCACTGCCAAGATTCATCAGTGATACAGGATTACAACAGGGAACAACTGAAAGGTTAAGGATTTGTCTAGAACATCTGAAATGGATATTAAGCTGAGATTAATAGCAAAGTGATTAATGAAAATTAATGTTTTCTGTCTTAGCTACGGTAGTACTGAAAACAAAGAAACTTGTTCCCTTTCCAGGAGCCATCACTGACCTCTTCACTTGCTAGCAACACTTAGAGCAGTTACATATGTTAAACATTTCGTATTTTGACTTTACTGTGCAGAAATTTAGACAAGAAAATAAATGTGTTCTCAGGACTGGAGTGCTGTAAGCACAGAGGCAATGACTTCTGGAGATGAGTGTGAGAAACAGGTTTTAGTGTCTAAATGTGGCTCACTGCCTGCTGAAACTGAGACCCTCTGAGCAATAAAGAATTTCATAAAAGCTCATAAAGGCAGTTTTATTGGTTCTGTAGAGCCACGATCAGGATTTTCCTTTCAATATCTATCTGATGCCGTGCTTTTTAAAAGAGTTATAGGTTTGCAAAGTTACAGGAGGTATTTAAAAGGCATGGAGTTAAGGAGTGGCTGGGGGGTGCTGGGCAGTGCTGGGTTAATGGTTGGGCCCAGTGATTGCAGAGGACGTTTCCAACAAAAATGATTCCTGTAAAGATCCATGGAAAACTGATGGGCCACGAGCAGGAGGGCTGTGAGGCTGACACGAGCCTGACTCCCTGCCCGTGCTGCTGGCTGGGGTCAGGGACAGACAGGGGGCTGCACCAGCTGACTGAGCCCCAGGAAATCCTCTCTGGTCCAGCTGTCAGTACAGAAACCAGCCATGAACTGCATAGGGTTCTAGAAGAATACTTTTTTTTAAAATACGAAATCTCCAACCTGAAGTTTTTCATGTCCATTAAAAATAACATCTTCTGCTATAGAAAGGAAGAATAAAAACATTACTATTTCCATATTGTTTTTTGCCATAAGTGTGCTTTCTCTATTTTAACCTCGGAACATGAATACTAAAAATCAACTAAAACATTTTCTGCTCTTATTAAATTATGTTTAGCAAGATTTGAGTTCTTAGTGCTGTAACTTTCTGTCTAAAACACTGAAGATACTTTTAGTTAATTTAACATAACATTTACTTGGAATGAAATCAGAAGTATTCTTACAAAAATATAGGATAAAAGGTGTTCATTGCTATGTTTCTCAATGTCAATAAAGGTGATGTATTTCTTACAAATTTCTTATTTAATCATTTTGAACTAGTAGTAGTATTTTTAAGTCATGAATATCTGGACACTTGTTTGGTTAAAGGAGACATCAAATACAGATAAATATAATTAAATACAGTTGAATAAAAAGCATTCTTCACTCGATCCAACATTTTTATATTTAGTTTAGTGTTCAATAATTCTCTGGTTCAATAACGAGTGAATCAGGGTTCCTCAGTCCCTGTGAAGATTTAAGGCAAAAGGAGTCCCTATCTGGATTTCTAATTATTTGTAATTTCATTGCTTGAACAAAGCCACATACAGTTAAGGGAAGGCAGAAAAACATTCAAAATATTAGAAATCCTAACAGGCACTTTCCTTAAGATGTTGCTTACATTCATTTTAGCTACTGTGATGCCTTTAGGGTGTTGACAGAGAAGAAAGAGAGCCCTGAGAACAAGGGAGAATTTGTGCAAAGCAGTAAAACAGAGCCATTCCTTTTGGAGGACTCAGAGAGCAGATGGTTTAAGTAAAGATGCTACAGCTACTTTTAGATCTCAGTAATCTTAATGTAACAGGCAGGGATTTCTTTGCATTATTTTACTGACAAAATTTAAGTAATATTTTAAAACTACTGAAACACATTTTAAAAAGTGTTGGTTATGCAGATTTTGAGATTATGACCAGAAAGTAGTATTAAAAAAGCAATGAAACTACTCTATATAGCAGTCACATATCCTGTCCACATCCAAATTTGTCCGAAACACTCTACAGAACCAAATAAAACTTACAAGCCCTGCACTAAAAGCCATTGAAGTGGTTCACATACACTAATTTAAGTTTCTCAAGGAATGCTTTTATTCTCTACATCAGTTATGCCACGGTGGCACTCCAGGCGAAATAAAATGTGTGGGCAAGCAATTGGCAAATAATATTTGAAATATTTGAAAACCTATGCTGTCAAAGGAGTATGCACAGTAAGAGCATTGGGAAAATGTTTGTGTCAACAGCATGTCCATCAACATTAACATATAAACACAGGCAGAATTCGGGAGAAACTCCAAGACACGTAAGGTGACACCAAATATGACAGGGAAACCTTCTGGGCAGAAGAAAAAAAAAAAAAAAGAGAGTTAAAAAAAAAGAGTAACTGTTCAAAAATACTGCTTTTAATTTCAAATTCAAATTAACTGCAGTTTAATTCTCAGCAATTTAATAAGTTAAGGAGAGCACCCTTAGAATGTTTGCAGAGCACTAACCGCTCCTGTTCTTGGTGAAGGAGCTCGCAGGCTCGGCACTCCTCTGGGAGGGCACATCCATCCTGTTCTACAGCCCAGCAGAGAGAGGCACAGACCGGGATGAGCCCCAGCCTCCAGACCGAGCCCAGCCTGCCGGCTCGTAACTTTATGTTACACGGGCTCTGAAACCTCCCATGCTGAAAACTCCTGAAAATTAAGCCCATTTAAAATGCAATCAGCACACACAAAGTGATATTGTCTCCATTAATTAACTGTCATGGCTTTAACCTCAGCCAGTAGTTAAGCACCACAGCCGCTCACTCACTTCCCTGCCCCCTTCCCACGGGGTGGGAGAGAATCCAAAGAGCAGAAATGAGAAAACTCGTGGCTGAGATAAAGCCAGTTAAGCAGGCTGCCCTGGGTAACCCAAAATGAAAATGTACTCCACATCTCTCTGTGTCCAAAACACTTCCTGAGCCTCCCATCTCATGCCCCGGCTGGAGATGGGATCTGGGTCTGTTGTACTCGTAGGGGTGCCCTGAAGAAGGCAGGAATGATGCATGTGACTCCATGTTCTCAGAAGGCTAATTTATTACTAAAATTAACTTATTATTATACTATATTATATTAAAGAATACTATACTATACTAAAGAATACAGCAAGGATACTTACAGAAGGCTAAAAAGATAATAATGAAACTCGTGACTCTCTCCAGACTCCCGACACAGCTTGGCACTGGTTGGCCAAAGAGTGAAAACAACTCACAGCAGAGTTCAATGAAACAATCACCTGTGGGTGAACAATCTCCAAACACATTCCACGTGAGCACAACACAGGAGAAACAAATGACATGGGAATGGTTTTTCTTTTCTCTGAGGCTTCTCAGCTTCTCAGGAGAAAAATCCCGGGCAAAGGGATTTTTTCAGAGAATGTGAATGCCACAGGGGCCCTTTGAAAAGCTGGGGGTCTCTTAAGCAGAGCCACCCTGGCCTCGTGGACTTGTACTGCGGCAGAGGCGTTTTGGCTTCTCTCTCTTGGGGCTTTCCTTTCATCAGGTTCTGACACAGAGCTGGGGCAGCATGTCTGAACCCTTCCCTTTCGGGTTCTCCGTTGGCTTTCCCAGAGGGAGCGTTTCCCGCCCGGGCGGGCTCGGCGCTGTGTGTGCCTGGCCGCGGGGAGCGGAGCGGCCCAGCCCCGCGCCTCAGGGCAGCCCCAGCAGCGCCCGGCCCCAGCCGCTGCCCTGCCGTGCTCTGCCCTCCCCACCCCGGGGAAGGCGCAGCCCCTGGCGGATTTAATCTCAAAGGTTCAATCCTCAGTCCTCGCTGGGCTCCAGCCCTGCCCCAGCCCGGCCGCCGGGTGCGGCTCCATTGCTCCCGGAGTTGGGCTCCATTGCCCTCCACCCTCCGAGGCGAGCCGCCCTCACGGGGAAGGGGGATACCCCACCCTTCTGGGCTGGCTTTGTCCCCGGGGAGTTAGTGAGCCTCGGCAATTTTCTATCTAGTGATCGATCACGGTTATTTGTGCCTGATGCTGTTTCTCCTGTTAGCAAACTGTTATTTTTTCACTTACAGATATTTGTATTTCATTTCTCCTTATTGGTGGAAAGGGATCAGTTAAAGCTATCAGGGAAGGCAGCTCATTGCAGAGTGTCTGCCTCTTGAATTGCCTTAACACAAGACACAGCCAAAGCCAAGCCATGCAGAAAGGAAAGGGAAAGGAAAAAGGAAAGGATTTCGGAGAGGAGAAAGGAAAGGATTTCATTCCCTGCTTTCCAAGGGCAGCGGAAAGTTCAGCAGGGCCTCATCAGGTGTCAGTGGCTGCTCCACCACCATCAGGCCATCAATCCTCCTCTTCCTCCCATTCCCACAGCTCTACACAGGAGCACAATGGGATGGCACACGCTGTGGAATATCTGGGTCACTTGGGTCAACTGTGTCCCCTCCTAAATTTTGTGCACCCCCAGCCTACTCCATTTCAGGGCGAGGAGCAGCAAAGGCCTTGACTTTGTGTAAGCCCTGCCCAGCAGTAACAAAATCATCCCTGTATTTCAACACTGATTCCAGCACAGATGCAAAATACAGCCCCACAGTGGCTACCTTGGAGAAATTTATTCTATCCCAGTCAAAATGAGCACAGTAACATCTGAAATTGCCTGGCCCATACATAGCCATTCACTAACAGCAGATTACTTCTGAGTTTTTCTTCCATTAATTCACTTCAAGACAATATCTGCTGACTTGTGATTTGGCAAAATGTTTTTTTTTATTAAAACACACCATTATGAAATACAAAATTAGGCACTACAGAAAAGATCTCTTGAGGAAGCAGTGTTGCAAAAATATATTCAGACTATATGCCAGAGGTTCTGTATCCAAACTTTTAGGATATTTTAGCTTCTCTGTAAAAATAAAGCACGCAATGAATCATTCAGTCTTTCAGCAAACTCCCCAAGCTAATCCAGCAGAACTAGGCTGGCAGCTGGGTTCAGCACACCAGCAAGAAACAAGCCTGCTAAAGACCACACTGCCTATCTTTCCCACAGTGTATTCCTTTTATTATAAATGTAGTTTGAAAGCCTGGCCTGAAGTGTCTGACAGTCACCAAGGAAATCACGCACATTGCTTCTTCCAGCACTTGCTGTCAACAGATTGGCAATTTCCAACTTCCTTAATGGAGAAAAAAAAGGAAAATTATGTCAAGTAAGAGGATGGAATCTCACTCATTTACAAGCAAAATTTGAATCCATAGCTCTGTTTTAAAAGAGGTACTAGATTGAGACCAGATCAAGCTTACTGTAATTTTAATTATTTCATTTTATTAAGGTAACATATTCTTCTTATAAGATTACCAGCCCTGCATCTCATACAAAGCATACAAATGAAAATGCACATTTCTCAAGTTCCTCTGGTAAAATTGGCTTGAGAGATTCTCTGAGGAATACACCCTGAAGAAGTTCATTTTTGTGCAAGCAAACCAAATACACAAGAAGTTGTGGGGAGGGATTTGAGGCCATGCTACTATGCATTTTCTCAAAGTGGAATCTTTATGTTCTGAATAGCAAAAAGTATAGAAAAGCTATCTAAAATTGCATGTGATGTGCCTCTGCAAGTTTTGGTTCATTTGAGCTCCACAAAGAAAGTTTAGAGCATCTTTGAAAAGAGAATCTGAGATTGGATGAAAAGCATAAACCCAGTTCCTGCCAGAAGGCACTTGACGCCTTCAGATGAAAAAGAAAATCTAAAAGGGGTGAAAAGCACCAAAGCTGGATTTGCATGAGGAAACAGAGACAGACATTTAAACTCATTCTAAAGAATGATGCAAAACATTTTTATTTCTTTGCCCTTATTTTTTTGACATCTTCACTTTTTGCATAATTGAATCTTTTCCTGCAGAGATTTATGACAGTTTTGTAAATGCTGTCCCTTTTTAGGCAAAGACAGAAGACTGGAAAAAAGTGAGAGTTTGTGAAGTAGTGGTGCTTTTTTCCATGCCTGTTCCTGATGGTTTTAGCTTTTCTTGAGGTAGAGACACAAAGAAATGAAAAATGAGACCAAAACCAAAACTCTACTCTGTGTCTTTTTAACACATACTTATTTTCTCATAGTTCTTGCAGAAGTAAAAAAAGTCACTGACAATTTTATCCAATATTTTCTTCTTATATAAAATTTAGCAGGAAGAAACTTGCTTTTTGCAAGACCATAGTCATTTTCAACTGGTTTCAGAGGAGCAGCACTAACTTCGCAATCCTTTCAGGGAAAAGTACAGTGAGAAAAGGAAGCATCGAGTAAAGAGATTAGGAGAGCAGTTTACCACCACTTGTAAAAATCCATCCCGTGTTGCTGCTTGCTCATGGAGGAGCTGATCCAGTACACAATGAAGTAAAAGCCAAATTTTCATATTTGAGAAGACAATGCTATACAATTCTAGATAACTATTGCTTAAGCAGAAGCTGTTCTAATATTGCTACAAAGGGAGTTTTAAACCCATGCTTCCAATTCCAATTCTCAGAGTAGCAAGTCTTCAGACAGTGGAGTGCAAAGGTTTTAAATATTTTATTTCTGAATAATGAGTAATAAAATTTAGGGAACTCAGTCATTTGAGTAAATATTTTAATTTTTTTTTCCTTTTTCACCCAATGGATCTACTCTAAGGCCATGAAAAGATCACCAAATGGGATTGTTAAATGTTTACACATAGAGTGCAAACTGTATGCATCCTCAACAAAAACATAAGATAGAAAGTAGCTTGATAAGAAGTTCACATCTGAAGCAAAAGAGTTGCATCCCAGGTGGAACAAAGAGCCAGGTCAGCAAGGGCCTGGAGTGACCCACTCTTCTGCAGTCCTGGGGTTTAAGCAGCACCAGGCTGAGGCAGCCACATGAGGGATCAGTTGAATTGCACTGTGTAAGCTCACACACACCCAGCCAGGGCTTCACTGCCAGGAAAGAGCTCTGCCTGGCAGAGTGCTGCCTCTGAAGACTGAAACAGAGGGGCAGATTGTGTCAGAGATCCTTCACACAATGCATAACAGAGAATGGATCATGTATAAATGTATGCAGGGTACTGAGTGAGCCTTGGTTATATTGAAATGCTCTGAACAATTGTCGTAGAAAAGGGATCAGTGAAATCAGACACATTCACACACGTTCATCAGCTAAATAAAAGTTCCATTCCTAGCTAACCATATTCAGCAATCAATTGGCTACTCACTGTTTGTATGCACTGACTTACAAAATCAGATGATTCAATTGTCATAGCAACTGTATCCCAAATTTGGGCTGTCAGGGTATATGCAAACAATCCATCTCTCAATTCATACAGCCCCTCCTTGGGCTGATGCAGCATTCTACACTGGGATACTAGAAAAATCAGCAAGTGCTATTATGTGTGAATGAAAAATGCAGATGTGCCCATAAAGTGGCAGTGGCAGAAGGGTTCTCATTTCAGGTACCACTGATAGTTCAGAATGACAGAGAGACAACTACACCAGAGCCCTCTGCCTCCTGCACCCCAGGCTTCCTGGGAAGGAAAGAGGGAAGAGTGACCAAACTCCTGCCTATTCCCCCTGCCAGAGCAGATGTGACCCCTCTGGAAGAGCAGTGTAGCTCACCCAGGTGTGCATCTGAACAGAACAGTCGCCAATCCCCACAGAAGGCTGCTTTTCTCTCCCCACATTCCTGAGGTGCATTCCACCACTGCTGCAGCATCTCCTTTACTTCTCTGCCAGATCCAAGTTCTGAGCTGTGCCAAGGAGGGGATGAAGTGCAGTGACCTGGCAGAGGCAAGGACCAGGAGAGTGAGGAGATGAGCCATGTGCTCCCTGTGCTCCTTGGCTCTGGGGTATTCACAGCCAAGTGGGGATAGAATGGAGATAAGAGTAGTGCTGGGAAGTGCACAGGGAGAGAGGCACCAAAGGCTTCCCTCCAGTGCCAGAACCAAGCTGCAAGTGCATCAGAGTCTGGGATAACCAGTTTGTAGTAGTAAGAGCTGTGGGCTGAAGTTAACAGAGCAAATGTCCTCCAAATCCCACTGCTGCTAAATTGTTTTTCAACATTCACATGATATAAAGCTTTGTTTAGATCAGTCCTTATGTCCTGGAAGCATCTGAACCTCTCAGGCACACACCACATGAAGCATTGTGTCCTCAGTGAGGCATGTCCATTTTAGACTTCCCAAGTGTTCCACTGCCAATTTTCACGGAGCTTTGCATGGCCAAGGAGAAAACATGAACATCAAACTGCCACTTCACTGTTGGAGAAATTGTGAATTCCAAAAGTTTTGGAACATTTTTTAATGGCCTCCCCATACCTTTAAAAAGTATTGAGCTTACTAAAACTCAACACTAGCACTTTGACCCCTCCAACCTGGGTTGCACCTCAGGTCCAATCCTAGGTACCATCTAATGCCTCCTGAATCCTGGAGTAGTCAGCACTCAATTTTTGAGCAGAACCATTCCTCCCTCAGTTTTACTGATAGGAAAGTCAGTTCAGGACATTATTCTCATGCACCCATGTTGTTCTACCCATCAGTCATGAAAATCTGGCTGAAGGAGTGCAAGTGAGCTCCTTGACAAGAAACAGAAAGTCTTCCATGAAGAAAAGTAGAGCCAGTGAGAAATGACAAACAGCAAAGCCCCACTGCCCTTCAAGTGCTCAGGAATAAAGGGCCTGGCAAAGAGCTCACCCCTTACACTGAGCTTCCCAAGAACTGCTTCTTTCTCAAGGGCATGAATCAAAGTCTGTCCAATTATCACCCTTTCTGCACCAAGTTTTGTAGCTGTTGCAGGTGTTAACCTTTTTTTCTGTAATGTTCCATGTTGATCTCTTATACTAAGAAGACTTGTCAATAATCAACTATGAGAACAGGAGAAAGGGAAACTCTATCAGTTCCAGTTAATTGATTGTAACATAATAATATGCACCATTTGGATACACATCTGTGCTATTTGATCTACAGTCAGTCTATCAAAGCAGTGAGCTTCAGCACTCAGAGGCATGCCTGTGTAGATCTGCTTTTTCAATTTTGCCTGCAGCCTTCTCTTTCCATTTGTGCTTTCTTCCCCAAAAAAACATCTCTGCAGAGTGACATGAAAGGAGTCCAAGATTCCACCTGTATTACTTTGTCTGCCCTCCAATAGAAAGACCAGTGAAGATTTCGTGTCTGATTTGCACAATGTCTTGAAATATTTCTGGATTCTGGACGAGCTATTCTAACCAGCTACATGAAGTCAAATTACATGAAGTGCTTGCTTGAAATTCATTGAAATTCCTCTGGTTACCTGAATAGTTCTACAGGCTACTAAATATAAATGCAGTGCTAGATTTTAAACTTTAGCTTTTACTTTTTAATAAATCTGGGAAAGTGTAATGTCCTTGCCAAAGTCATGCTACGAAGGCAATATGCAAATATTAAATATGAGAATGAAGAATAACTGAAAGGTATTAAGTAGAAATTGCAAGTAACTGCTGACAGTGCCTGAAAGCTAATGATGTTAATTAACAGTATTCCCAGGGACAGGTCCAAAGAAGGAATGGGGAATGCAATAACACAGACCTGACTTTTCTGTTTTCTTTATAGAATTCTTATCGAATATAAATTAAGTCAGAAAATGGCAAGTTCCAATTAGTATGGCTAGATAGCAAAGAAGACAAAGTAAACAAGAAGCTGTACCTTCCTCATAATGAATTCACAAACAGCTCCTCCTATTCTTTCAATTAAGCCTTCAATGTAAATGTGCTATGCCCCTTCCTTTATTTGGTATCATGGAAACAGAGCAAGCCTAGGTTCCATCATTATTTAGTCAAGAAGATGGATTCAGTTTATATTAGAATATAAGACCATTCTGAAAAAAAGCACACTAGTGTGTGTTTTTCTCAAAGAGTCTGATATCTGTTCTCTTAGTGTGTTGCAAGTCAAAGAAGTACGAGGGTGTCCAAATCCCAGTTAATAAAAGAATATTTTCCTCCGTCAGCTTCCAATCTCAAAAACAGAGCAGAGGGCAGTTCACAGCCCCATTGCAAACTCTAGATGCAAATGTAGAATTTTCTGGACAAAAGCAACACCACAGATTCAGACAATACTCAACTACCAATGTCAGCTGTGTAGGTAGTGGGACTTACCAGAATGACGCAGCAACACTTTATTTGGGTTTTGATTCAAAAGGAATTTATTTCTTAAAAATGCTACTGTTTCTGCTTCTGCTTCTCATCTGTTTTCACTTTGACAAATAAAAAATTTGCGAGGCAACCCGTATCAAAACAATTATTTCTCACATGAGGCTGTGTTGAGAATAATAAAAAAATAAACAGTGGCTTCAAGAGATGGTATTTCTGACTAGTGCACCACACAAGAATATGTACAGCAAACAGGCAGGAGGTACAAAGCCTTTTTGAGGGGCTGTGCTGGTTTTGCATGGCCTGGCTCTTGGTACATGGAGGTGACTTCTGTGAGAAGCTGCTGGAAGTTTCCATGTCCAGCTCAGCCAGGCCCTGATGGCTCTGAGGAACCTGCTGCTGGCCAAGGCCAGTGAGAGAGATGACAATGCCTCTGGGAAAACATGTTTAAGAAGAAAATCAGAACAAAGGGGGGCACTGTTAATTCCAGCTAGAGGAGAGGAGGAGGTGAGAACGTGTGAGATGAACAACTCTGCAGACTCCAAGGTCAGTGGGGAAGGAGGGGCAGGAGGTGCTCCAGGGGCCAGAGCTGGGATTCCTCTGCAGACCCTGGTGAGAGCATGGTCAGGCAGCTGTGTCCTGCAGGCCATGGAGATCCATGGGGGATGGATGGATCCATGGTGGATGCAGAGATCCATCCCCAGCCCCTGGGGATCCATGGGGGATGCAGAGATCCATGGGGGATGCAGAGATCCATGGGGGATGCAGAGATCCACCCCAGCCCCTGGGGATCCATGGGGGATGGATGGATCCATGGGGGATGCAGAGATCCACCCCAGCCCCTGGGGATCCATGGGGGGTGTAGAGATCCAGCCCCTGGGGAGGTGCCCACACCACAGCAGTGCATCCCTGGAGGGGCTGTGCCCCATGGGAGACCCAGGGGACAGAGAGGGCCCTGCTGCCAGGCTGGAGCAGCCTGTCCTTGGAGCACTGCAGCCCTGGAAAGAGCCCCATGCACAGCAGGTCTGGGGGGCTGTGTGCCCGTGGGAGGGACTCAGGCTGCAGCAGGTCACAGAGAGCTGCTGCCCATGAGAGTGGAGCCAAGCTGGAGAAGTTCTCAGAGAATTATCTCTTGTGGGAGGGATCCCACAATCTCACAGAGGAAGGACTCCTCTCTCTGAGCAGTGGAAATCTCAGGTGATGAACTGACCAAACCCCCTGCCCTGTCTCACTGAGATGTTGGTGGGAAGGAGGGAGGGGTTGGGGAGAGAAAAGGTGTTTTTAAGGGCTTATTTTAATTGTCATAATCCTCCTCTGACTTTGTTAGTAATAAAATTCACTTGGCATCTCTAAATTTAGCCTGTTTTGCCCTTATAGTGTTTTCTGCCCTCCTAATATCAACTCATGAACCTTTCAGGCATTTTTTGCCCTCTCCTCTCCACAGCTGGGGCAGGGGAGCATGAGGGAGTGGCTTCTGTGGGTGCCTGGCATTTGGTCAGTGTCAAACAAGGCAAGAGGAAACAACAGCAGGGAGATAGTCTGGGTGTTCTGTCTGAGAAACGCTGTGTGGGCACAAACACCTTCCTCAGGTGGGAGCTGCATCTCCAGACAGTGGTACCAGCTGCACACCCGGTCTTTACTCCAAGATTCCCCTCCTGGGAAAGGAAGGCCAGCCGTGTGTGAAGGGTGGCCAAGGGGAGCACAGCACCTTGGCTAGGAGGGAGTTCATGGGGGATCAGGAGGGAAGCAGTGACACCGTGGCTCAGGACTGTGCTTCAGAACAGCTCTGTGCAGGTTTGCTGGTTCCAGCACAGGGATCAGCTACTGGTGCATAAATCAGCTGGGAATACCAACTTCTTTGGCAGTATGAAAGTCCTCAGGAGGCAAATATTAAAAGTCACTTAATGTGTGTACTGATCTCTGCTTTGGCTCCCCGATTTGTAATTTTTTCTTGTTCAAACTGATGGATGAACTGAATGTTTTTAATTATTTCCAGGCTATGCCCTTCAGAATTGCATTGCTTTCCCTGCATACAGTACTTCTGTCCAGAGACTCCCTTGCTTCATTAAGATGGAAAGTCATTTCAGTTACAAAAAGCCAGAGTAATCGTGTTTTAATCAAGTGAAGTGCACACAAGCTGCTGCCATCCCAAGCACCCCCTGACACAGATGTGCAAGCAGCACAAGGGTGCATTGCATGTTGCCTGTGGGATGGAGGAACCCCAGATTCCCTGCCTTGGAAATGACACCCACAGCTTCACCCAAATCCAATGTCTGCATCTCTGAAGGTGGCTTGGGCAGAAAAAAGCACAAGAACAATGGAAAGCAATAGTGTGTTAGCACAGGAGAGGGGGAAATGCTTTGTTTTTGGGAAGTGTTCTACTTCACCACAACTGCTTAAGAGTAAGCTATCAATCAGAGTCCAAAATTCCTCAAATAATATTGAAACTATTAGAACTCGTATGCTTGACAATGGTAGGATTAAACGAAAAGCTCAGAATTCAGGACAAATGTGTTACCTGAGTTACAAAGGAACTCACACATGAAAGAAACCCCAACCCTCACCAGCTTGCAGAACTTCTTATGTCTTCCAAAAATAGTGGGGGGAAAAGAAGAACTTACTCAAAGAGCCAAGATTAACTACTTAGAGCTCCCAGTGGACACTGCCCCAGAAACATTCCACCATTTCCCCCAGTGCAAAGGAAATCAGCACCAGACCTGTCTGCCAAGGGCTGGACATGTACCTTTTACCCCCAGCACCCCCAGGCAGGGTTTGCCATGTGTGGGAAGTGACACCACACACTTGCAGCCTCGCTGGGGACTCAGAGGGATCAGATTATTTAAATTCACTGCACAGGTTGGCTTCTTTCCTGGTGTACAATTTAAGGTGTGCTGCTGCTTTGCTAAGCCGTCTTTACTTGGCCTCATTAATTCCATCTGTATAAAAATGAGATGTTGTGTTTAGCTTAGATGGAACTTTGAAAGCATTTTTCCAAATCAAGTTGTAAGTTTATGTTAGAAAAAGGATTTATAACACATAGTTAAAACAAGCACACATATAAAGTCTGTTCTAATTAGGCCTTAATTTTTGCAGAAAATGCTTTTCTTTTAGAGGTTTATCTATTTCAACAGTATTCCAGATGTGTATACTACATCTGTATTTTTAATAGATGTAAAACCAAATAATTTATTATGGTAGCAATCTTTAACTAAATTTCTTTACTGAGTCATTTAATTTAAAGATGCAAACAACTGGACACCAGAGTAAGTCAGGATCAGATTTGGACAGGTCTTTTATACTGTACAAGCTGAGTTAAGTTTAAATTAAAAAAAAAAAAAGAAAAAAAAGGATAAAAATGATCCTAATTTTCTGACAGTATTTTTGGGAAAATCTTCCAGCTAAATTTTTCTCATGTTTATCAGATTTCTGAGAACTATTCTATTAATCATTCTACAATGAAGTACACATTGCTGTCTCTGAGAAAAGACCTAAGACTGGGGCGTATTTGGATAGGACACTTGACACAGATGTTCCTGAAATGCCAAAAGATCCATTGCAGAGTAAATTTCACAAATCTATTTGGGTGAAGCAAACAAGAGCACTCTGTGCACAGAAGCCCTGTAAGGGATGAGTTGCAGATGCAGACTTGAAGTTATCATTTTTATTAAAAAATACTTCAGCTGTAGTTGAGTCTCAGACCAGAGCAAAACACCAGAGGCAAACCAAAATTAGGTCTTGAAGCAGAGACAGAGGAGAAGGCAGAATGATAAAACTATACAGTAGTACACAAGGAAGATGAAAGCCATTTTATTGTGTTGCTAGCAGCATTTGGAAAAGAAAATAAGAATAGCCCACAGTGGGTTTCACTGTGTGGTAGGACTGGATAAAACACAGGCCAGGCTTGAGCCTGGAAAATCATGGTCCCACAAGTGGAAGAGAAAAGAACACCATGAGAAGCAACATAAACAATCTGTAATTAGAGAATGAGTCTGTCTCTGCTGTTCCCTCTGTGTTTGGGCACAGTGAGATGTTGGCCTCATCACATTTGGACCTAAGAGTTATTGATCACTGCCTTCAACTGCACGTACCAGACACCAGTGGTTTATTTATGACCAAAAACATTACCCTTTTGGCAATAACGTCAAAGACCTGGTAAAAAATATGGATAGTAAAGGTGAAACATAACAATAAATTTAGATTTTGATTAGTGTAATAGATTTGTGCAATATAACTTCCCTGACTTCACTGCACTTAAGAGGTTTTTATCATGTAGATTTAAATCTAAAGTGACAGATTGTATCATGAGAAAGACAACTAAAAGAAGCCAAATTTAGATGTCACAAATTCAGCAAACATCAAAGAGATTGGCAAGTGCTTCACCAAACATTTATATTAAGCAGGAATTATTGTTCTGATTACATGTTAAAGCCAGTAAATGAATAATCATATTTTTAAATGGTTACTCATCTCCTCCTAGCATTTATTTTTCATTTTTCAAAGCAAAGCATATCAGTACAAAATATTAATTTCTCAAATAAGTTATCTTTATTAAATACTACTATGAAAATGCAATCATAATTAACCACAAAATAGTTAGGTCTCATACCTGCTGTTTGCACTTTTGTGAGGTTTTATTAATAATTATTAGTCATGGCACCAAATTTAAGAGGTAATTACACAAAGTATGTGAGTTTGCTACAAGGTACCAGCACTTGCTTTAAGTCAGAACAAACGATCACAACTGAAGAAAACTAACCCTGAGTTACATTATCATTTGCACCCAACAAATGCTCAGCATTTGGAACTGATTCCATCTGTAGTACTTCCCCAGTTTTTGATAAGTGATCAAAAGTCTTTCCTCACCTATTTAAGTTTTCAACTGTAAAAAGCTCAAAATACTTTTGGAAAGGGAACACATCCCCGTCTTATAAGTAACTACTCCAAGTAGCTGTATTAATGATGCCTTAGAGCAAAGGCCAAGCAGCTCAAACAGCTTAAAATTAGGCCCTTAGGGTTAGCAAAAAAGAAGCAGCTACATTTCCTGACAAATACAACATTTTCATGGCATAAACAGATCAGCATGCTTTACTATCACTTGTTGCAAAGTGCTGGTGCTCAGGTTTTGCTGGGATTTTTGGACAGCAGGTTCCTGCCCTGCCTTGCTCTGTAACACATTACACAACAGCAGAATAAAAGTGGTTCTTTAGCTGATCACATCAGGAACTGGAGAACAGCTCAGGAGCATCTCCTAAAGCCTGGTACAGCACAATCAGCCTCAGGTCTCCAGAACATACACAGGAATGCTACACAGGAATGCTACAAGCTCTATTTCTCTTTAACAGACACCTTCTGACTTTAATTTGCAGCTAAACATTTTTGAGAAGCAGCTAGGAGAAGCCTTGAGACTCCTTCTGTAAAGTGTCTAGAGCTTATTTCTGATGAAGTAAAAACAATACGGTTGTAATAGGCACAGAATCACAATATCCCCCACAACCTTGAGTTCATTGCTAACAAATGAACAAAATTGCAAACAAAGCTCAAACATAAGCAAAAAGCATCATGAACACTCTTAGAGGAGCTCTTTGGAGCACAGAAATAATCAGAGCAATTTTATTTAGACTCTACTACGAATATCAGTTTGTAGCTCTGATTTCAAAAATAAAGCATGACTGATAATCGAGGCTGGACTTGGTACCTTCACTGCAGCAAGTCACAATGTGAGCTGTCATGGAAGGTGTTTCTGAGACCTTTCCTGATGCTATGAAAATCAACCTGATGGGGCTGACTGAGCCTGCACTTAATGCTGTGCAAGACCTTTAGCTGTAATTGTCCTTGTCCAAAAGCCTGTGGATTCATCATGCAGACTTATTGAAGTCTTCAAGCAACATTGACAGTGATTATAACAGTTCTAGCAGCTGAAAAGCCCCAAACAAATGTCATAATTCAGTAGTGTTTCCATTATCCATTTCTGTATTATTAAGTTATACCTAACAAAGGTTATGGTCATGAAAGAAACCCTACACATCAGATAAAGCTGCCATCTTGGATTTTCACATCTTTATTATTCTGTTTTCAGGTAAATATCACTGTAGAAGTCAGAAGATTAGAGAAAATATGATTCTGTGTTGTTTGCCTCTCCAAAAGTGTGCAAATATTACCTCGCTTACACTTGACTCCACTGCACGTTGCCTTTACAGCAGAGTACTCATGCAAGCTGTTATTAGGATTAATTCTGCCCTATCAAAGGTTCCAGGGTACAAGCCATACAGGTTTGGATAAATACACACAGGACAGCTTGTTTTTGGTTTAGATCTCTAACCTGGAATCACAACCTTCAGCTGATTCTTGTTCTGCTACTGGCCTTCTAACCGAGGTTAAGCAATCACTTTTGTTCCAGTTTTGTTCATCTCAGTTTCCCCATTTGTAAAAGGGTGAAAGTCGTAGAGTCTTCCACTCCATTTCATAATTTTTATGACATTTATACATAAAGAGGCCTTTCAAGGATTATTGTTACTATGAAAAATACATTAATTATGATTCACCATTGGTCTGTTTGTCATTGCATTAACAACACTGGCTGTATCAGTCTAGAAGAGAAGAAACTAATGTTTTTTTATTTCTAAATAATTACTTTACTTTCTTTCTTTCTTTGTTTAGGGATAAAATATAACATGGGATTCCAGCAACCAAAAAAAGTAAGTTTTCAGAAATACATAAGTAAAATTGTACCCATATTCTGAGTATGGAGTACAGATAGAGATGGCTCAGATAAGCCACTACACCGGAGATGAAGCACTGGAAAAGGAAAGCTGCATCAAAAACTTAGCCATGAAAATGCAAATTTCCCTCTTAAAATAGGAATTTGATAAGCTATGCAACTTCAGTTTTATGAGTTTTTTTCCTAGACTGGATATTGCTAAAAGATACTGTAAACTTTGCATATATTAATATTCTCTATGAAATCACACTGATCAAATGAAGGCCTTGAGAGGGACTTAAAAACAGCTCAAGAAAAATTCTGGTGAAATTCCCCCATCTAGTGGCAGCCAGGCTGCCTCTCGCCCATGGTTAAAGGACAAAGCAAAGTGTGCAGAGGAGCAGCCGTGCCCAGCCGTGCCAGCCGTGCCCAGCCGTGCCCAGCCGTGCCATCGCCTGTTCAGACGGGTGACAGGGACTGACAGCTCCTCTGCAGCTCCTGCCCGACCTTCTGCATCGAGGGTGGCACTGGCAGAAGGCATTCAAGTTGCCCAAAAGCTCCAGGGTCGTCATTAGCATCACTAAAGGTGCAGAATTGTAGGAAGCCTGAATTTGATAACCTTTAAATATCAGCCATGTCATGAGTAAATAGGATGGAATTACAGCCAGTCTTGTAAAGGGTAATACTTAGAAATACATCTGGTATTTACAAAGACAAACTCATTTCTGACTACAGAAACAACCTCGGAAGGTGAGAGTGCAACAATCAGTCCCAACAGCTGAATAGAGTTTTGCATAACAAATTATCAGTTGGTTTCCCAGGCTGCACACCACCTTCACTACCACAGCATCCAACCTGAATTCTGCAAGTGTCCTAAAATTTGTGTTTAATACTGATCTGCTGTGTTCAAGTTTTGGATGGTAATTATCAATATAAGCAAGTCACCTACAAAATACAATTTGATTTTTTGGGGTTTTTTTTGTCACCAGTGTTTTTTGTAATGAATCCTGAATCTCTTTTCTGAGACTTTTTTATTCTCTGACCTTTAACAAGAATGTG
The DNA here is from genome assembly GCF_036417665.1 of Passer domesticus. Lineage (NCBI taxonomy): Eukaryota > Metazoa > Chordata > Aves > Passeriformes > Passeridae > Passer > Passer domesticus. Next base: position 18,543,400 of record NC_087485.1, read on the forward strand.
ACAAGATAAAACCTCTATGACAGAACAAGTTTGTCACCTATTGTATTGCTTTTTTCAGACAACAAAGACTTGTAAAATTGATTAAGATTTAATCTTAAAGAGCACCCTGAAAGAGCATGACCCTTCTAATCCCCAATTGTACACCTTAAAATTCAACCAGCATCTTATTTTTAAGCCAGTTTTAAATACTATTGGGGAAACACTGAAAATCAAAAAATTAGATCTAAAATTGTAAGCCCTCTAACTAACTATTTTGGGTCAGCAATAAATGTTCTGCAACTACATATGCTCCTCTGTTGAAATACTCCATGGTAGCTCATATGCTACTCTGATCCAGGTGACCTCAAAATGGGGATGACACATAGCTAAACATTGAGCAAAACGTAGTTTTAATCTTAGAGGCACAGACATGATTTTATTCAGCTGCTTGGAAAAGCAGGAAGTTACAGAGCACACCTGGGCTGTGTGCAGGAGTTTAACAGAGAGATCCCCCAGTGAAAAACATCAAGTCCCAGAAAGCCTCATCCTGCTTTACTTACTCAGTTTTTGCTGACCTAATCCCAGCCACAGCTGCATTCCCACCTCTCACTGCTTCTCATGGTCTCCATTCTCTGCCCCCAGGCTCACCTCACTCCAGCCTCCCTCTGGGGTCCCCTTCATCTGCCCTCACCAAAGCCACTTCTTGTGTGCCAAGCCTCTGCATTCTCACTGCCATCCTTCCTGTTTCCCTCTGCCCACACCACATCTCACTCCACCCTGCAGACTCTACAAACCCCCCTCCCTTCCCTGTTGGGCTTCGCTCTGTGCCAGTCTGCCCTCACTGCAAAGATAAATTACTGATGTGGGGGCGGTGGTGGGAAACACAACCCAAACAAACAAACAAACAAACCCTTCCATTTGTGTGCCAACAGGGGCAGTCTGGAATAAGTAAGCAAGTCCTCAAAATACTCAGATATCTTTTTGTAGAAATTTCAACAACATCTAAGACAAAAGTATCTGTCAGGGTCTGGGTACACCACCTAAAATACAGATAAACCCAAACAGGAACTAGAATTTACTGGAAATTTAGATCAGATTCATCTCTGCCTTTGAGTTTCACGTAAGCACAGAACAAGGGGACAAGAGAAGAGCCCATACCACAGTGCAGTGCTGAGAGTTTGTGACAACACATTTTGTTGTACAGTTCTAAAAGTTACCAAAGATCCACGTGAAGTGGTGCAAGCTGTAAGCAGTAAAAATCTCTCATTTACTAATATCTTTAATCTATTTTTCCTCAGCAGGACTGTGTTGCCAGCAATGACCAGGATGGAAGATTAAGAAAAAATAGTGCAGACAGAGCAGCAACAGTTAAGCAGAGCAGTTCATTAGAGGCATCTGAAAGTGTGCCCACCAAGCTTCAAAGCACCGACAGAAGGCAAAGCAGCATCATGTTTGCTATGAAAGATCAACAGAAAGGTGAAGAAATTAATTCCATCAAGCTCCATAAACGCAGGAGGAGGTTTATAATTAAAAAGAGCCCAATTCTGATTTCCATGAACAGCTCTATTCTCAACCTGCCCACACTTAAATATGAGGATAGAAACAACAGCAAGTGGAAAAGTCTCTATCAGATCCAAGGAGAAAGGAAGCGGATTATGAGGGAAACTTGTTCAAAATACAAGAGTAATAACAGAAGAATAATCACTCCTTACCACGTGTCTAGAATATTTGTAGAGGATAAATACAGAGTTTTGTACTGTGAAGTGCCCAAAGCGGGCTGCTCGAACTGGAAGCGGGTGCTCATGGTGCTGAACGGGCTGGCCTCCTCCACAAAGGACATCCAGCACAACACCGTGCACTACGGAAACTACCTGAAACGCCTGGATGGCTTTGACCACAAGGGCATTTACCACAGGCTCAGCACTTACACAAAAATGCTCTTTATTCGTGAGCCCTTTGAAAAGCTGGTGTCTGCCTTCCGGGACAAGTTTGAACACCCAAACAACTACTACCACCCGGTCTTTGGGAAAGCCATCATTTCCAGATACCGTGTCAATGCCACCAAAGAAGCACTAAGGACAGGCTCTGGAGTCAAGTTTAAAGAGTTCATTCAATACCTGCTGGATGTACACAGGCCCGTGGGTATGGATATACACTGGGATCATGTCAACAGGCTTTGCAGCCCATGTCTAATAGACTACGACTTCGTTGGGAAATTTGAAAGTATGGAAGAAGATGCAAACTTTTTCTTGCACTTAATTGGTGCTCCACAAAATTTAACTTTCCCCAAGTTTAAAGATCGTCACTCTAATGAAGAAAGAACTACCACTAAAATTACACAGCAGTATTTTGCACAGCTTTCTCCTTCTCAACGACAACAAAGCTATGACTTTTACTATATGGATTACTTGATGTTCAACTACTCAAAACCTTTTGAAGATTTATATTAATTTGAGGGCCTGGATATTTCCACAGTCGCATCAGTTGAATTGTGTGACAAATCCAGGTGGCATCTGTTTATATATACTTACCTGTTAGCAAACAATTGGTTGAAGAGCAGGGAAAAATGCAAACCAGAACATAGACAGATGTTTACACCTTCACCTTAATTGCCTCCTTTTTCAAATCATATTTTTTTCTATAATTTCTCCATATGAAATGTATGTACATATATGTATAATATGTCAGGGCCCCCAAATAAAGCACAGAATTTTCCAGGCTGGTGTGGCCTGTGTTTGCACTTGGGGGACAGTGTGTTTGAAATGAGGGGAGCACAGCTGGCAATTCTGAAGCACAGCCAGTATTTCAAGCTCTTTACTGTTGAGAAAATAAATCTTTAAGTGATGGAGTAGCAAGAAGGAACATACACTGAGCAATATTTACAGTTTGTTGAAATGTGCAAGGTATGAAGCCATCCACAGGCCCCATGTGTTTGAAGGTGGATGTTGATCACTGTTTCCTGGTATTCTTAAGTTAGTCAGGGAGAAAAAGTCTAATCAAACTTACACTGTTCATAAACACACTGGTGAAAACAACTAATACCTAATGACCATGTGAGAGCAGTATTAAACCAGATGTTGCAATTCAGAGCGAGGATGTGTTCTCCCTCTTCAATATTTCCCTTATGGCACGTTCATCTGCAAAAAGATAAAATGCAGGCGAACATTTGCATCTTTATAAGTGTTATTAAAATTCTTTTAATCCTTTGCATTAACATAAATCTCTGGTTTAATCTTCATAGTCACCAGGAATATCAAATCTTTCCATCATAATAACAAGCAAGAATAAATGCCACTTCCTGCCCAACAGAGTAGTTCTTTTCATTGCTGCAAACAATTTGCACTTGCTTATTTTAGTAACAATTATATCTGACTTAACATGCAAAAAATATTCCAGGTGTTTTAGTTCAATTTCTGTGCTTGAGAGGACTTTCTCATCTCTACCAGAGTGTCTTGTGAGAATAAAATACTTGACATTCCACTAGTTACTCTCTCTAATCACAGAATATTCTGATTTGGAAGTGACCCACAAGAATTCTTAAGCCAAACTCTCAAGTGAATGGCTCATACAGGAATACAACCCCACCCTTGGCATTATCAGCACCATGCTCTGACCAACTGAGCCAGTTTCAGCTCTGAAAATTGTCACTCCAATTCTGTATACAAAACCCTTTTTAATATGTCATTTATCTACTTGACATGATATTTAAACTGGCCATACTGGAGCAAGGATCAAACTCCATCACAATGCCAAACCTGGACTCCCCAGTAACTTGTAGAGTTTGTATTTCACAGCCACATTCCACCACAACTGGCACTGTACAAATGGAAACACCTGAGGAACAATGCTTGTTCTAATCTGTTTCCAGGTTCAGATCCTCATATGAATGGTTTCATGCATCACAAGAACTGGCATTAGAGTTTCCCCAGAAACACTCAGTATATTTTTTGGGTTTTTAAAAATTTTAATAGGGAAAAAACTGTTTCAAAAGACCTTGTAGTAAAAGCTTCACTGACAAATGCTTTACATATCAAGGCTGACATTACATTTTCCATAATTGTTCAGAGAAAAATTAGCTGCATTAGAAAAGTAATGTGGAACTTACACTGTTCCATGAAACCAGTCACCCTTCCCTGCCTGCCCATGCTCCTGCCTTTCAATCACTGCCTTTCTGCTGCAGCAGCCCCCCACCCATCTCACTTTTCCACCCACTCAAAGGCTTGTTGCTCTGCTCACATGACTGCAGAGCAGCCTTTGTATTCAAAGCAATGTTTCTGCTGGCCCAGCTGGGATCAGCAGTACAGGCTGGGGTCTGTCAGCCTACAGCCTCACCCAGCAGGTCACAGACAGGAGCACCCAGGGGACAGCAAGGCAAGGGATCACTTCCTAGTGCAGCTGGAGCAGATCCTGATAGTGGTGGGAATCCCTGGAGGGTGGATTGGGGTGTGAGGAGTCATAGCCAAGACCACCACTAGCAATTTAAGTGAAGCCACCCTTAGCATTTAATGGTATTTAGTGCTCTGAGAGGTGATGGTGCTCTGATTGATGCAACCAATGGTCTGTACTACAGCCACCAACACCAGGAGAGGACTGTTGGATATTGCAGCTCTCCTGGGCTTTTTCAGGGTCTGCCAGCAGGTCAGGTACCAGAGCTCGGTGTGCTGAGCTCCTTCTGCTCAGCAGGTGAGCTTCCACTGGGAGAAGAATCCCAGAAGAATCTCAGCTCATCTTGCTGCAAAGGGAGCAGGCAGAGTCATGGCTCAGCTCTGTGAGGCTACCAGAACAAAGCTGGGCACCATTTGTATTCACACCTCTGCTAATTTAGGGTGCTCTAAGGGTAAGACTGGGGGGCTTAACCCTTCAGCTGGAGTCACATCAAAAACCTGCCTCTCCTTCTTCCTCCTGCCTCCTCCCAGTTCCTTTTCAGCTTTATCTACACATCCACATAAATTCATACAGTCACATTTACATCTGAAAGTCTTGGCACATTCCCAGATCAGCAAGTGCTCACTGTATGAGTGAAAAAACCCAGCAATACCAGTGCAAAATTGCACTTCTGATTGTATCAAACCTATACTTTACCTACCACTATCCCCTCCGTATCTATCTTAATTAATTTACAGTAAAAGATAACAACAGGGAAGTTACATTTTTAATGACAAATGAAGGTGAAGATTTTGACAGGTTTTATTTCTTCTCGGATAACAAGCACTTTTTAAACAAAAACTGATCAATGATTTGCATGTTTATAACAAGCTGTATATGGCACAGTAGTATCTGGTTTGCAGCTTCTCAAGGAAGACAGAAGCACCCTTCTAACACTCACAGGTAATTCATACTGGCCAGTTGCATTAATTTGGCTCTGTTACTTTCAGCTCCTTTTCCCTGCTGAGTAGTGTAAACAAGGTAACAAGTGGTTTTAAAGAAATGTTTGTAAAGATGCCTTTAAAAGCCAGAAGAAAAGCAATATCTTGAACAAAAAAATCCAAGGCAGCGGACAAATAAACTAATATTTTCATGTCAAGCAAAATTTTTAAGTAAAAAGCAATAATTTTTACTAGATTGTAGTAAGTTTTCAGATCGCTTATTTCCCTTTGGATTGTCTTGTCTTTTTTTTCCCCACATATAAAATCTTGGCATTTTCATGTCAATGCAATTTAATTTTTTCTGAGGTGTTCATTCTGAATTCATTCCCATATTTTATCCTTCTCCTCATAGAGAAATAATTCATTTTTTATGGAAAGTGGAAATCAAAGACTGTACAAAAAATCCTGGTTTCAAACAAACCGTCTAGCTCAGAGGTCAGCCAAGGTAAATATTAGACAAAATAATTTTGTCAATCCAATTGGTTTTTAACTTCAGAGGTAAGGACCCAGCTCGAGCAGTCACAGAAGGTGAGGTGTGAAGGCACAGAAACAACAGAACAGAATCTCCCCCCATACTCCTCAAAGTGGTCTAAAGCCTATAGCAGCAAAAGAGATTAACACAGACACAAAAACAAATTGTGCAAACTAAGTGTCCACTTTATTATCTGCTTTTGCAGAGTCTGAAACTGAAGACAGCAATAATATTTTAACTAGGGGATAATTTAAGAATTTGATATTGGGATGCTCTGCAAGTGAAATTCATTGAGATCTAAGCAAAGTCATGTTCTTGAGATCTTTGTGTACCCAAGGAAGTCATCCCTGCAATGCGCACAAACTCAGTGATGGTGATTTGCTGGGGTTTTTATCCTTGAAGTCCCCCCACTACCGTATGTACCTACCATGGCTGACCTCATACCAGAAGGGCAGTTTATGGGGGCTTATGCCTCCAAAAATAAAGGAATCAAGATATTAAAATTAGTTTTCTTAACTCCTTATGTCCATAACTTTTCAGAATTTCCATGATGGGGTTCCAGTGCTTTCTTCCATAACAATCACTGATGTTTAAGAACATCAGACTGCACAATGTCAAAAGAGAATATGAATTGAGGACAGGAGTTCACTTTTTTTTGGCCACAATTTGGACTCAATGATCTCAGAGATCTTTTCCAACTTAATTGATTCTGCAATTTGGTTTGTTGGTTTACAGCTCATCTTATATAATGATTGAAGTAAAGACTTTTTAAAGTTTTTTAATTGCAGGTACTGAATTCTGGTGATTCCCTTCTCCCCCTGCCTCATTTGAGCAACTTACTGAGAAAATCCACTCTTTGGATGATCAGAGTATCTTTTTTGAGAGAGAGGGATGCACAGAGTAAGGCAGAGCTGCACACATGGACTGCATGCACTGCACTGTACTTGAACTTAATCCCATTTCTTTGCACTACTTTTCCTGTTTTGGCAACACCATCACTGACAGCAAGAGCACACCTATGACAAATCCATGTACAATTATCTGCTTATATACACCCAGGTAAAGTACCCAGGAGAAAAGAGAAAACCCTATGCAAATAGCATTATACATACTAAGGCACCTACAAACTTGCAAATGCATGGAGGGAGATACAATGTCCAAAAATTAATTAGAAAATTAGTTCAATGTATATATAAAACATCTGCATTGGTTTTTACATAGTTGTTTCTAGTGTCTTTGTACAAATGAATTAGTCAGGCCAACTCAACTGATACCACATTACCAGGAATGAATAAAAAGGGAAATTTCTTTTCTGAGGTTTCTCTTAATGGTTGCTTTCTTGATACAAGTTGCTGACACTGAGATGTTCTTTTCTCAACAAGAAATCACAGAGGTAGCTGGGCAGATTTGGAAGACTGGATAAATCCCAGCCTCACCATTTCCATTTCACTGACTCTGGAACACATCTGCATTCAGCACCAGTTTGTTTTCAGAGCACAAGATGAGAGGCAAGGCTGAGCACAGCCTGTTTGAGCTGATACTGCTTCAAGGGATGATTGTCAGGTTGGCATTGTTATGTGTGGGGATTTCAAAGCCTCGGCATGCACCTGCACGCTCCTGAATAATGACTTGGGAAGTGTCCCAAGCTTCGTATGGCAAGATGCATGTAATCTTTGTCCAAAGACAACAGCTACTTAAGAACGACCGGCAATTTTCTCAGCTTCTCTCTCTGGAACCTCACAGGCAAGTCTGTAAACAAGCATCTCTAATGTCTTCCAGTATGATACTGCTGTAAAAAATGCACCAGAGTCAAGAACAGGACACCTTTTCCCATTAGCTACACTAGTGACAGCTGATACTTACCAGTGGTAAGTCACTTTGCCCAAAGTTTCTCAGAGCCATCCATTCAAACAGAGGTGCTCAGAATTAAGCATGCAGTAAAGATTCACAAAGGATTTGAGTTCTGAGAATGGCAGGCACGCACCCTTTCCACATTTAGTTTAATCCTGGAATATGTTGAGGCATTATCCAGAGTGCATCCCTTGAGCAGTGAGGGCAAGAGAGCCCAGAAGTGACACCAGAGAGGAGGACAGACATGACTAAGCCCTGCTCACTGCCATCAAACTGTTTCGGTAATGTTTTATAAAGCAATTGACACTGTGACTTGTGACTCATGCTAGAGAATAAGAATGATTGCTTTACCACAAGTCTAAGAGAAACATTCAACCTTGTAAAAATATTTTCTGGTCTGGTTTAAGGAAGAACTCCAAATATTAGGTTTAAAATGACACTTTGGGAAGTCCTGTGCATACACACACCTTAGTGCACAACTAACCTGGTAAGGAGCATATGTGCATAACACCTTCTATGTGGATACATCTTTCAAGAGTCATTTTCCAGGCAGTTTGTGCCACAGTGACTTTTAGACAAGTAGACAAGTAAGCATGTTTAAATTCTGCCATCTTTTGCCCTTTTTGCCACCAACAATTTTATTTATTTTTTTTAATTGAAGACACATTTATCAGAATTGCAGCAGAGGTCAAGTTTTCCATTATGTACCTACTTTGCATGAGACCCGAATTCTGTTTAAATTCAACAATTAGAGCTGTGCTGGCCCTATGCTTCACATTCAGCTTTATAAGATCTCTATGGGTGATCATTTCTAATAGTGTCCTCTTTTTTTAATGGAACTTAAAATGACACTGTCAAGTTAGGGAAAATGAAGGAGGCTTTCACAATCCAACTTTTCCACAGTTATTCTCCAATCTGGGAATTCTGTCCAGATTTATTTTCACTTAATATAGGAGATTTCCTCTCAACATATCCAAACACAAGCACGTCACGAGCTGCAAAAGGTGTTAAGATTATGTTCAGGCAGAGAGAGCAGCAGCAGTGGCCCAAGGCGACTGCACTGAGAGCTTGTCCCAATCCATTAAACACCAGTGGAGGTGCTTCTTTCTCAAGAAAGGAAAGCTCCAGGCTACAGTTCACCTTCAAATTCATAGATACGGACTAACGTACATTATGACCACGAGAAAAAGTTATTAAAAGTTATTTTATCTTTGTTTTAAGTGTGCATGCAGTCAGTATAACCCTTCAGTGATGGAGGCACAGAGGAGCCATGTGGAGGTGACGCCAGCCCACATACAGATCCCTCACTGAAGCCCACAGGACAGAGTTTTAGCTGTCTGTTCTGTAAAATGCCACACAGCTGACCTGTCTCCACAGCACTCATTCACAACAATACTGCTACACCTAGCAGCAGCCAGGGGTGCTGACACTTAGGGCAGGTCACTGGGAGCTTTGGCCTCTGATTTCCCCGTTATCTGACTGGTTTGGGTCTCATCTAGAATGCCTCCATTTATCTTCCCCGTCTCTGGTGAGGAGAAAAATGCAGGAATGGTATAATATTTAGTGTTTTACCCTACATTTTATTTAGTGATCTTAAATTCATTTAATTCACCTATTGCAAAATATAATGGAAAGGAGTTTTCCTTACCAATGTTACTGGAATATTATGTTCTTATTAATACCAGGGAAAAAATTTTAAAAAATAATAAACCAAACAAACAAACAAACAAAAAAAATCAACAATGACAACAAAATCACAAAAACCCAAAACCAAAATGAGACAAAAAAAAAAAAACCCGACCAACCAAAAGAAAACCAACATCACTACAGCACAGGTAACCTGCCCAATAAAACAATGTGATAGAGCAAGCAGCTGCAATATTTATATTGTCTCACTTTATATTTCTCCACTGAAATCCATAAAGACATGAATCCTGCTCAAGTGACACACTGTGTACTCATCAAGGTGATACTGTCTTTATAAATCAGGCATACAGTGACCATTTCAGGCACTGTGGAAAACACAGCAGACATAATATGAGATGGGCTATGAATCTGACAATTTATCCATGTTTATCCTTGAAAAAAGGGGGTTCATTTTTATGATCTAAAATAAATCTCAGAACTTCATTAGATCAGCCCACCAAAATTGAATGTCAGGTTTATATTACAGTCTACAAAGCACACAGCAGCTGGTAATGATCAAAACCATTTTACCTTGGAGCTCTTTCATAGTGAGTTTCAAAATTGACAGTTCAGAATAAAAAGCTAAGCCTGCCATACTTGACCAAAACATACAGCTTATGAACACTCCAGAATGAACATGTGCAGAAGTAAAATCAATTTTAGAAAAATTCAGCAGATAAAAGGGTTGATAGTTGATTTATCCCTTGCCTCCCCTGTTACAGGAGCTACTTCTCCCCCACAATTCACCATTGTAGAAGATGAGAAATAAGTGATACCCAGAATTACAATAAAGTCTGGCTTCAAACACATTTTCCCACTCTCTACCTTCAGGTCAGAAACCTCTTTCCTTGCAGCTATATGTGACAAGCAAAGTACTCTGTGGTGACACCTTCCAAAATCCTGAGTTTCCCAATCCCACTGGATTTGAAGGCATTGGCTTGCCTGTTTCTGCAGTAAAAGGAAGTTCTGACACAGCTGTTAAAGGAGCAATCTCCACTCACTGACTTTGTACCAATTTGGGAGGGTCCAAACCTCAAAAGTGTCTGCCTCCTCTTTTCTTGCCTTCAGTTCAGATTTTATGTTGTAGCCTTGCAGAATGGTTTAACACCAAATGGGTTTGTTTCTCATATACCAAAATCTCCTTTTCCTCTTGAAACCTCTATAAAGCAGATGGGGCTGGGGAGAAACTACACTGTCTGTTTTTAAATGGCCTGAATCCTCTCAGAACTTTTAAATGCTCCTGCATTTAACACTATCTGCACTAACACCTACCTTTTGCAGGTTTAGCACGTGGCATAAATGTCAAATGGTGCAAAACAGACAAGTCTGTTAGTTTTGAAAATCTAAATCAGTGTGGATTCACAGTCTCCCTAACAGCAACCAAAACCTGCAGATACACTCAGCCTCACTAATCCAAACCTGTGCTGTGGAAGAAATGCTAATACAAATCCAAGTAGATACATCCACACTTCAGTTCTGCCTTCATTGACTGTTTGATTGGTAATTAAGGCATATATTTGGTTCCAGAGATGCAGAAAAAAACCCCAAATCCCAAAGGAAGCAGTCGAATCTGAGCCCAGGGTTATTAATCATGCTGCCTCTAATTGTATATAAAGTATCTTTACTCCCTCAAAAATGTTTTTTTAAAATATTATGGGATTTAAATATGTCACAATATTCTGGATATCTTGATTAGATCTCCTTTAATATACTGCCTCCGAATAATTCGTAATTTATTTAACAGAAATGAAGAACTCTTACTAATCATTAAGATTAAGCAGAATTTTTAGCCTGACTAGACTAGCAACAAAAGTTGATAAGGGGATTTTTTTTTTTTCTTAAACAGTGCTTTTTACTGTCTTCTTGTAATTAAAGTTCCAACCAAGGTCCCATTAGGCTGATAGTGATCCCCCCTGTGAATCAGACACACCCTCAAGTCTTCAAGTTTCCAGAGTAAAGTCTCATTGGTGACTAGCATCTGGGAAGGGTTTGACTAAATCAAGTGAAAACTCACTAAGATTAAAAGCCTAAAGAATTTTGCTCCTCATTGACATTTAAAATACTTTCTATATCATTCCCCTGACCTGGCAGATCACATGTCCTCACAAAGCACAACACAGGTTCCTTCAGCCCACCTGCCCCTGCAGTCAGCCCTGTACAGGTGCCAGTTTCATGGCAGGCAAAGTACACTAAATCTCACTGGAAATACCCTCCCTCATTCAGTGGCCCCTCAGATTAGGGCACAAAAATCAGTCCAGTAAATGTCAGGGAGGACAGAACCTGGCCAAGAAGAAAGCCAAGGGAGGGGAAGGGGAAGGGGAAGGGGAAGGGGAAGGCTACACAGAATCCCTGAAGAGAGGAAGAGCTGGCCTGGGAAAAGCACTGCTGGATCTGCCCAAGGTAGAACACACACTGCAGCTGGGCCAGGACTGCTCCTGCAGTGAAAGTGCTTTGTAAGTACTCCTCACACCTACAGAAGCTGAAGCAGGGACATTCTTCTTTCTTTTCTGGCTTCCATGCCCCTTACAACTTTGAAGTCCTTCCACAAGTGTCCCAGCTTTGGTGAAAGCCACCACATCCCTCCTCTGGCAAGAGCAGTTCCAAATTTCCTTTCCAATCTATGGTAATACATATTGTCCAGAGGGCTTCATCCATTTGTCACCTTCTGATTCTGGCTTTCACAGTTTCTCTTCTATGTTACCCTTACAGATCCTATAAGAATTCCCCCCCTCAGTCTTGCCCCCTTCCCTCAATCAATGTGCCAGACTATAAGACCAAATTCAGGCTTTCAGACTCTCTGCTTCATGGTAAAGATATTATAGAACTGACTGAGCATTGGTCTACCAGACCACCCAAATCAGCTTTCTTCATTTCCTGTTTATTCAGTTTCTCCCCCTTACAGCTTCTCTGTAGCTAATAACATAGATATTTGCATATCCAAAAATAAGCTTACCTTTGCCATCTTCCAAGTCATGCTCACACACCTTGAAGAAGTTCAACTTAAATTCCTTCTTCCTAATACTTTGTTTCTCTCCAGAAATACAGAAGATTAGCCCACAAACACTGAGTGGGCCAGAAGGGCAGATCTACAGAAATGGATAATCAGAGCCTCACACTTGCAGCAGAGACAAAGTCAATTTTGTCTGCCCATCAAGGTCTTCAATAGGGCTAAAGACAGCTGTACAGCAAATCCAGAGTTATGGGTAAGCAGAGCCAGAAGCTTTTTCTTTAAGAAAGGGATCCCCAAATGTAAGCAGTGAAAGTCTTTCTGTTACCTCATTTGTGCATAACAGCTCAGTGCGTGGCAGCTTTCTTTTTAAGCTTTTGCCAAATGCACCTCAAAACAACCACAAGCAAAGGATCAAGGATTGCTCTTAAACAAGCATTAAAATAAAAAGGACAGTATACCGTTCACCATACCATAACAATTGAGAACTTATATTTACCATAAAACAGAAACAAGGTTGTAGATGCCATTTGATAAGCTGAAGAGTTCACCAATCCCAGTATTATGTGTTAGTATTTTTAGCTCTAAAGAACTGAAAAAAATAGTGGTATTGTAGCACATCCAGTCACACAGCAAAGGGAAAGCAAATCAAAGCACCAAATGGAGCAGAGGTAGAAATCCATACATTCCAGCTCTGCATTCAAAGTTACCTTCCTGCTTAGAGAAAGATTTTCCCTTTCATTCCCTTCTGAAGCATTCAGTATAGCTTAGTGCCAAAGGCAAGATTTCATATTCACTAGAAGAAAAATTCTGATGTTCTAAGGGAAGTCTCATTCAGCTTGTCCTAATATGTTTCTGTGCATCCTACTGCTTGCCTGTAGCCTTAAAGAATAAGGGCCTTTTTATTACACAGGTGATCTGGTGGCAGAAAAGTATAAACTATTCATGTAAAACACCTTGCTGCAGTTTGCTGAAGACTTCCATGTTCCAGTTTTGGGGAAGATAAGGTATTTCATTGCAAGAACAAGAATTTTAAGATCTAATTAAGTTCCATAATCAAAAGCATTTAAGTAATGGTACTTTGTGCTGTAGGTACTTTATAAATTTATTAACCAATAAAAGAAATTATTATTATTATTTTTAAATGCAGCCTGTTCCTTCAGAAAGAAGTGAAAGAAAGATGCTGCCATCATTTATATGTACAATGCCAAGTACAAGAAGCTTAAGTAACCCTTGATCACAGAGTGCTGAACTGCTTTAAAAATCAAGTTACCACAGCCAGATCATTTGAATTAGAACTGTTACTGTAGTAAAAAGGTGAGCAGTTCAATTAGTTCTTCAAAGATAAAAACTGTCACAATGAAGTTTGTCCAAGATGAAAGGTTTCAAACATATCTGGGGGTGCCAAGGCCATTCCAGCAAGAAACCCTTTGTTGCTCTGTGGCCAGAACACTCTGCAGAAGTGTCGTGGTGCCCTGAAGAGCAGCAGTCCCTGCACACCACAGAGAACTTCATACAGTCCCAGGGAAACTCTCAGAGACACTTTGCAAAGGGCACTTAAAGATGGTGCCACTTCAAGAATGGATTTATTGCAAATAAGAAAATGGTCACAGAAATCAGGTATCTGAGCTATTGCTTTAACTGCTACTAATCCTTTGCAAGACCCTATAAATGGACGCATTGAAAGTTTCTTAGAGCTTGCTGTAACTTGAGAATCAACACTTCATATGAGACAGAAGAAGAGTACTTGGTAAATAACCAAACCAGCAGCACAGCACATTCCAGCAGGAAGACAGCCAGGAGTCAGCTCTGACTGCCCACTGGTGTTTCCAAGTACCACACAAATCCATTGCAGAGTGATGAGAAAGAACAAAGCAAACTTTCTTGTTTGCTCAGTTGCTCAGTAGAAGGTACCTACTCAGTCCCCAAAATGCATCTCTCAAAATGCATCTTCATTACCTACTGCATTCTTATTTTTCCATCATTCAACCTTTACGAAACAAAAGGACCACTTGAAATGAAAACAGGAAAATGCACCCCACAAATTAAGATACTTTGTTTATCCATAGAAAATTTACCACATTGTATGATACAAACTACCTTGGCACACTGTTATTTCACTTCCACTTAATTTTTGCCATATTCTTCAGGGTCTTTTCCTTTACCTTGTTGTTTCCCCACAGTCACAGGTTATTTAAATATCTGTCTTGGAAGAGATGGTCTTTTCAAAACTGGAAACATTAGTTTGCATCCTAAGCAATAGTGATCTCAAGTTTATAAAGAAGATGGGGGCAGGGAAAGGAACTTAACCTTTCATAAGCATTCCCATTGGTTTTGAAAAATCTGGCAGCTGCCCAAAGGAAAAGATTGTCCCAATAATAGAGGCTGTGCTGCTGAAAAATGTCATTTCTAAAACTGTTGATCATTAGCAAAATACCATAGATCAGGATCTTTTTAACCAGAAGCACTAGAATAACTTGAGAGGGTGACTAAAGCCAGTGAACAGTATTCCCCATAATTACTGAAAAATGAAACTAATTTCTTTTCACCCTGAACAGCTTTCACCTCTTGCCAGAGGCATTAATGTAGAATAGGGATGTTAATAATGAGGATAGTGGGAACAAGAAGTGTTTTAAGATTTAAAGGCTGACTTTTTAATGGTGTTCGTGTTGTAGCGTGGCATGCCATATAATTAATGCAACTCCTTTTTACCAGTTCAAAAATGTGTACTTCCCTTCACAGAGCTGCAGTTCTGACACTGTTTAGAGCAACTCTTGGCCCTTTTGAATCCTCTCCTATCTCAGATCATTAACTGGCTTAGGTGAATTTTGAATCCTCTCTTATCTCAGATCATTAACTGGTTTAGGTGACACTACAATAATGCAACTTACTTTCATTTTGTAAAGTCTTTAATTTTCAAATATAATATAGCTAGAACTGTAGGATGGTTTATGCTTTCAGAACCCCACCTGATAAATAAGAAGACTGACAAAGTATTCAGTAGAAATGGGCACAGCAAGTCTTTCTCCAAACACTGCCCACATTTCTTGTGCTGCTTTTACAATTGCAATCACCCTCATTCCAACTTTAAGGAAACTAGCTGGGGTATGAGCAACAAAACTGGAGCAGAACAAGGCACTATCACAGAATGACAAATTGTGGAACATTCTTGGGCTGCTCACACTGAAAGCCAGGCAGGTACATGCTCAGAGGTCCCTGTAACCTGCTGTAGTTGCATGAAAGTTATCAAGGAATCCCCATCCCTGTCACACTTTTCCTGCAGTTCACAAACATTCAGAGATGCATAAAGACTCACAGGTTTGCTGTTACTCTGTTGAAATTCAATTGATTTGAATCACAGCAGGCCTCACAGTCTCCCAAGTTTTCTTGGGGGGGAGAACAAAACAAAACAAAACAAAACAAAACAAACACCAAGCAAACAAAAAATAAAAACCCAAAAGCAAACAAACAAACAAAAAGAAACAAACAGAAAAATAAAAAGGGAAAAAGCCCACCAAAATACCAGCACATCCCTCACCTGAAAGACTCAATTTTCAAAATTGCCTATTTTTCCTCAATTACTTTAAAGACAGATTTGAGCAAAATCCCATTTTTTGTTTAGGGTGAGCAAGAAAAGCATACTAACCACTTCTTCACAGCTATATTCCACAGGCAAATTTAGATTAATGACCAGCCAGGCTGTCTTCACCCTTTGACCCTCAGTTATTCCCTTTACTCCAGTTCTCTGAAAGTTCAGGAGAGCCTAAATAGTAATTGAAAATTTTAATCTTTTGTGGCTTTTAATCAAAGAATACTGTTGCACAGCTTTAAAATTCACACATTTATGACTATATTATTTCAAAAGACAAAAGTATTCTTTGTTAAGGATTACAGTGTTGCCACTATCTGCTGCCCTGATCTCACATATTCACTGTAGACTTTAGTCTTTAAAATTCAGGAATGTTTTCACGCACTGTTTAAATGTTGTCCTGTCTATAGAAATAGCCTGAACTTGACTTCATGACATTTGATGATAGGAGAGAAAAAAAAACCAAAAAATAAACCCACCACATTCTTGTAATGTTGTAAAACACCAGCACCAAATCTCTAAACATCTAGTACAGGGCTAGGCCAAGGGGCAAGGTTTCTGTAAGTCACCTAGAAGCTTCCCCTTTGCATGGACTTTTTCTCAGTCACTTAAATCAAAGGAACCTACAAATGTCTATTCTGTAGTTTCTGTAAGTGAAAACATTTCCATGAATAGCACAAATTGACGGGGAAGGTGCCTTCTCTAATTACTCACTGTGAAAGCAGAGAGTCCAAACTGGAATTCATGATCAGCTTAAATAATAATCAGTCTAATGACTAGGTTGGCAACAGACAGAAGCTTGAAGGAACAAGATGAGTTGCTGCAGGGTTATCATGGGGGAAGCTGCTGCTTATGAGCCAGGAGCTGTTGAAAAATCTCCTCTGAGAGTTTGAAGAGACTTGCAGTGAAGGACCACAGAGATCCAGCACCAACTAAAAGAGTTATAAATAATTTTGTACCAATGCACTTTCCATACACGAGCAGCCAGAGGATGCAGCATCCCCAAAGAGACCAGACAAATTCACAAAGATCACCCCCACAGAAGAGGAGACTGCAAACATTTTTAATGTACTGCAGCAGCATGAAAGATAAGCACTGTAGAATGAAAATCTACATTGTGAAGGTGTCACCTTTATGATTTGTACAAATATTAAATTATGAAGTCTATAAATAGAGCAAAAAGAATGAGTGATTGCTTTCAAACAGATAAACAAGCAGAGGCTTACATGGGGTAAAACCAATTTGTTTCTGCTTCATGATGATCCATGGCTATAAATGCTATAAAGACACATACAGAGCTGTTTTCACAGCCAGACAATACCTAACTCTGATAATGTCCATGGCATGGAGAAACCCTCCCCACCTTTGCCCCAAAACATATTTGCTCTTTGCCTATGACTTCTTGTAAAAGATAAGTTTTCTTTGCCATTTCTGGCAATGGGTTTTACTGGATACACATATTAAGATTTCCAGTTAACAAAAGATGGCACAGCTAAGAATCAGTGATGTTTATCTTCAAAAGGCTCCTGATGCAATAGGGACAGAATTCAGCACATTTAAGGAGCACTGAAAAGGCTGTGGAAGCACTGCTGATCTTTGCATGCATATACATCCAGTGCAGAGGGAGCCTGGCGACAGTGTTCAGCAGTGGTCTTCCTCATCACTCACTCTAAAATGGACAAGGGAAAAGGGAGGGGAAAAAGGGGCAACAGCAGCTCATTTATTTCATTTGTATGGTATGAATTTTTAATCTTTCTCTGACTTTGTCTCTGCATTAGCTAGCTAGCTAACCTGACCAGAACCTCTCAAAAACACAGGCTTGAATCCTGCTCCGTTCCATCTTACTCACTTTTCACCAGTACACACTACACTGAGAAGCCCAGGACTTCTTGTGCTGAAGTCAAACTTCATCTAGCTATTCTTCTCTGACAGCTCCAAACCACAAAAAATAGTGATGATATATTTAGGCTGTTGTCCAAAAATACCAGAAATGTCTGCTTCTTTTAAATTGCTGTACCTCATGTTATGGTTTGAACAAGCCCGCATCAAGCCACCGCAGAACCACGTAGCATTCTCCAGCCATGAAACCAGTCCCACTGCAAAAGAACAGGGGGAACCTTCTCTCTGCATGGCATAACAAAGGAGAACAACAGAAACCTTGTCATTTCCACCTCAGAACAGAAGTGAGATGAAGACATGGCTGACTGCAGAGCTTCAAGAAAGGTAATTTAAAAATTGGTCCTCTCCCAGGCTTAGGCCAGAAGTAGGATCTGAGCAGGGGGTGGTAGATGAGGGGTGAGGGCACAAAAGTTCTCTTTAGAGAGCTGTCACATTTAGGAATTCACAACAGATATGGCAGAGCCCAGGCAACCATTTTGGAAAGGTCCTTTAATAAGAACACTAAAACACCACCATTTCCAAATAATTGTAAGCCCTGTGTATTTTCTGAATTCATTTGTACAGCTAGCTCACAACTGAGCAAAGCCCAGCAGCTCCCGGAGCCCATCAGTTCCTTGGGTAGATGGGGCTTAAGGGCAGGTACCATAGCACAGCTGGAGCTCAGCGAGGGGCTGGAGGAGACATTTATTCCTCCTGACACTGTAACTTACTGTGTCGGTCACGATGTTATCTGGGTCACTGCTACAAGTTTATGTGGCATCAACAGCAGCAGCCCTGCTGGCAGGCTTCCCCTCGGAGCCTGCAGCGAGGCAGTGCTAGCATCCAGCCCTGATCACTGCAAAACCCAGATTACAATATCTAATCCAGGTGAAACTGCAGTTCCAGAAGAGAGAGGGAAAATTGTCATAGGAAAGAAAAGGGAAAACTGGAACTTCAGTTCCAGAAGAGAATTATCAGCAAACAGTAGCATCACTAAACTGCATTCTGGCTGTCAGACCTCCAGCACGAGCATAGTGCTGCAGCCGGCAGCCCATCTTTGGGAGTAAACTTGCTACATTTACCTGTTCGTTTCCCTCCCCTCGGTTTGCCTCACAAGCCGGTTGTGAGGAGGGCTGGGGGTTCCCGTGGCAGAGCCGAGCCCGCGGTGGAGCCGGGCTGTGTGCCCGTGCCCGCCCGGCTGGCACACAGCGACCGCGGGCTCGGGGCTGCTGCTGCTGCTCCCTCATCCCTCCGGAGCCTCGCAGCACACGGCTGCCATTGCCCTTGCATTTCCCTATTCGCGCTGCCATTGCCCTTGCCTTTCCCCACATCCCCGCTGCCATTGCCCTTGCCTTTCCCCACATCCCCGCTGCCATTGCCCTTGCCTTTCCCTATTCCCGCTGCCATCGTCCTTGCCTTTCCCCACATCCCCGCTGCCATCGTCCTTGCCTTTCCCCACATTCCCGCTGCCATTGCCCTTGCCTTTCCCCACATTCCCGCTGCCATCGTCCTTGCCTTTCCCCACATTCCCGCTGCCATCGTCCTTGCCTTTCCCCACATTCCCGCTGCCATCGTCCTTGCCTTTCCCCACATTCCCGCTGCCATTGCCCTTGCCTTTCCCCACATTCCCGCTGCCATCGTCCTTGCCTTTCCCCACATTCCCGCTGCCATCGTCCTTGCCTTTCCCCACATCCCCGCTGCCATTGTCCTTGCCTTTCCCTATTCCCGCTGCCATTGTCCTTGCCTTTCCCCACATTCCCGCTGCCATTGCCCTTGCCTTTCCCCACATTCCCGCTGCCATTGTCCTTGCCTTTCCCCACATTCCCGCTGCCATTGCCCTTGCCTTTCCCCACATTCCCGCTGCCATTGCCCTTGCCTTTCCCACATTCCCTGTCGCTAATTAGGCTGGCGCTTACGGAACCCACGATACTTGAGCTCACCCAATTAAGCAGGCGCACAGCAGAAGGGGGACTGTCCCCGCAGAAGCCAGGCATGACACTAGAAAATTCTCATCTCTCACTGCTTTTTCCAGCATTTTTTTTCTTTTTTTCCCCCATAGGAAAGATTAGGAATTAGGTGCACTCAGAACAGAAAACACAAATTATCTGATCTGAAAGTTACACTTCAGATGTTAGGATTTTTATTTCTTTTCACTTAACTGAATTAATTACATTTGGGGGATTATTTCAGTCAAAAAGGAAGCTATTTACAAGACCCCATACTGTATGACTTGAGAAAAGTTACAGAGTTTCTTATCAGGTGATTACAAATATATTTGTACAAACAAGCAAGAGCCATCAAAAATTCACCTGATGACCTTCACCCTCCCTGCTTCCCCCAGGAGGAAAAAATTGTAACGCGTGAAAAACATTCCTTCAAGTACAAAATGCCCAACACTTGGGAAACGAAATAAACAGGTATTTGCAAAAGTGGCCTCCTGCCCTGCTCTGTAGGATGACATTAAAACAGGAGTACAGGCTCAGTGTCCAAATCTAGTTGTGATTAACACAGGATTCAGAGACAGAGAGAAGGAATTTAGTTATGAGGAAAATTGGCTGCTCTTTCATCTGAGCCTTTCTTCTGTTCTTCTGTTCTATCTGAAAAATATTTTACCTTAGATGGGGAAGAAAAAAAAAAAAAAGACAAATTTTGTGTCATTGCCTTTTCTTTCCTATGACAAGCTGTCACTTCTAGATATGGAAACCATATCACCATGTTGCTGGAGAGAATAAGTGGGGCACGATTTCTCCTTTCCTTTGATATGAACAAAGATTAAAGTAATAAAAAACTAAGAAGATGAGAGTGAAGGAAAAGCAGAATTTTTCAGCAGAGCTGATGTTATTTTTGTATGACATTCTATGAAGCAACAGTGGCATCCAGTGGTAAATTTCCATAACCAAGTTTCATATCCTACTTTCACTAAGTCTTAGTTTATATAATTTATTTTTTTTTTTTACAACAGGTTCTCAAGGAATTTCTCCCCTCCTCTTCCTACTTACACCACCAAAACAGCCACCATGCACCCAGTCCTCAGTATCAGTAATAGAGACCAAGCTCCCAATTTTCTCAAAGACTGTACATCATATCTGCATAGTCAGAAGTTCCAATCATTACTCAGAAGCTGCAACATTGATACAAACACATTTTTAAATCATTCTCAGCAAAATAAAGGGCATTTTTCTCCTGGTGCCCATAAGATTGCAGCAAATATAATTCTGTACTGTCCCTTCCTCAGTCCCCCTTCCCATTTTGTTTTTCTGTAAGGCAATATGATCATTCTTTTCTCATTTAGTGACATTAAGATTATTTTCACTTTATGATATCTTCTAAGTAGATGCCCTGGGCAAAAATGAAGGGCTTATAATTATAAGAGTATACTACAGAAAAAAGTCCATTCAGTGAATTTATTATGGTATTTTCAGTCTGAAAACACATTAGCAGTTAAGAAAGCACCTTGTGCTAGCACAAGCTCAGTATCATTGTCAGTTTTAATTTGGTAAGAAGGACTATTGTCTCCTCACCAACACAGAGCTGAGAACTAAAACTTGTCAGTCTGGCTCTCAGCTCAATCACAATTTCTGGTCTGATTTCTTTTTTTTGGTATGTGTCTGGAGATCTTTTAAAATAGTTGATCTCAACATCACTAAAAATAATGTTTTTCACTTAAATTTCCAAGATAGTTAAACTAGACTGTCTTCTCCCTTTTAATAGGACAATTTCTCTATCTGCAGACCCCAAATCAACCTTCAGAAAGCTATTGACTTATACAATGAGGTTCTCAGAAGGAAAGCATTAGGTTTGTTTCCCTCCCAACATGATAAAACATAAAACATCTCATGAAGAAGCTGAAGCTTGGCCTGCATCCAGTCTTCATATGACAATATGACAGTAAGAGAGTTAATTGGTTTTTAATTGGTGTGGTTCCACAAGTAGGAGAGTGCCTACTCAACCCGTCCTAGGAAACACAGGATAAATAGTGTTCCTAAGCTACCCCCTCACCCTGCTGAGGAGGAGGGGGTAGCTTAGGAAGAAAGTGTTTGACACTGAACTAACTGCACTAAAGTGTAGCAGCAAGCTCTCTGCCACAGGCCTTGTACTCCAACCCATCTGAATTATCCAAACCCCTGCCACCAGAGCACAATGATTCACTCTTTGGAGTAAGCAATGTATTTTATTCATCATGGTACCAAAATACCCGAGTTCATGAATATTATTAATTTGTGACTCTAACTGTGAGGTGACCTGAGAACCAGGTTACTCACACATGCTGCTGTTAAATGCCCTGATGTGGCTGATCAGGAAACCAGCCACCTGAGATGGGCCTACCCCACTGCAGTCTAGCATAGAAATTGTGGGTTTAGCTATTTGTTAGCTTGTTTCCCTCCTTGAACTGGCCAGTTCCCAAAAAGCATTCTTTTTGTGGGAGCAGGCAAAAACTTGCAGATAGAGTCTGGCCCCAAAGCAGGAAAAGGATTCAAAACTCTTATAATATATTGTTCTAGCAAGTGAGATATTAACATTAAAAACAGAAGAAAAATGCATAAAGAACAAAAGAAGCTCAAGATTTATGGCCTTGTGATGAAGGGGGAAATCCCATATGATTGGAGCAGGCAGCTATGCACAGGAGATGAGCCTGAACTACAAAGCAGAACCACGACTGAACTTGCTGTGCTTGGGATAAAGCAATCTTTCAGTAGCAAAGTTGTAACAGAAAAATCTCAAGACTGACATGGAATGATCAATATCCTATGGAATGAAACCTCTGAAGAATCAGGTATTTTAAAGCAGAACTGAAAGATTAAGATGAATTTTCTTTTTTTTTTTCTCCTGGGCCTTTGAGCTGAGCTAGGAAGTTCCTGAACATCCTTAATACACAGAGCTCCCAATGAATTGCAGACTCTTTTTCCACAACATACTTTGGAAATAAACACAATAAAGCAAAATCTCTGCAGCTCTGAGCCCACCCAGATTTCATGCAATTTCTAACTCTAGCAATGTGACACCAAGCAAAAGGTAGCTCCAGTTTGCCCCCCTCTTCTCCTGTGGAGTTCCTCCCTGCTGCAATAGGAGGCTACTCCCACACTCTGCAGAGGAGCCTGCCCACCACCAGCAGCTCTAAGGGAGCAGAACAGCAGAACCCAAACTGGGGCTCCAGTGCTGGGCTCCAGCTGCACCTCCATGCCAGGGTCAGACCAGAAGCTCCCAGAACAGCAGCATGTAATGATCCTGATAATCTGGGACTTGCACCTGGAAGCAGTGTTACAGAAGACTCAATAAAGGACTCAAGACAAAAACCTGCTAGGATCATCATAGTTACTTAGAGGACATTTTTCTGAAAAAATACTTGGATACCCAAAGGTAGCTAAACCTGTACCATATTAATTTACTTTCAGTGTAGATTAAGAATTTGGGGGAGGAACTTAACAAAATAAGCTTTCTTTGGTACCTTAGAAGAGATCACTATTCATTAAGAACATAATCATGTTGCCATGTATTCTAGTTTGGACAGTAAGAATTATGAGATCACAAAATGTGTCATTCATCTGAATTTCATATCCAGCAGTGGTTTCAAACATCATACAATGCATTTTTGTGCCAGATACTTCCATTTATCACTAATGGATCTCTTGCTCCTGATACCATCTTTCCACCAGATGTCACACTTCACCTGATAACTCCAAACCTCTCAAGATAACCCTGCACACAGATGTATTTGTTCTTTTGCTGACCATTTCACACTCTATCCTTAATTAAATATTAGCCCTTCTATTTGGTCTGCAGTAGCAACACTGCATTAAACACCAAACCATATAACTTCTGCAGCTAATTTCAAGACCTCACCTATGTACTGGTGCTTATGCTATCATAAACAGTAAAAAAGTCTGCACTGTTCTATTATGCTCCAAACCCCACACATTTGTATACATCAACAGGTTATTTAAAATGACAAAAATTCCTTTCCTAATGCCCATTTTTAAACAGTATCATTCTTCAGGGTCTCATTTTTCAGGCCTCTCAACACTCTTGGTTAACTAGAGGGGAAAAAAATCCATTTACATTGACCAAATGCACGAAACAGAAGCATTATTTTCAAACCCAAATGCCTAAGTGCCAGCACTAAATAAGTGATACAATTTAACACATGAAAAAATGGAGGCTCAAATCAGTAATATTTTAAGCATAAGAGCAAAGTTTGGTCCAGCCCTGCCACCTTCTGAGATGGTTTGTTTTACCTTGCTATTTCTAACAGCTGTGTCAGAAGTAACCCATTACCATTAGCTGTCTTTTGAGTCTGCAGCCATCCTGTTTGATAAATGCAGTGTTAATATATTATTCTAGAAAATAATCTATGGAAAGCTACAATTTTGAAGATAGCATTACCTCAGCTTCAGAGGATGCTATCACATGCAAAGCAATGGTTTAGTTTATAGATTTATACAATTCCTTTCCTGTCCTTTGACAATGACCTATTTTTAGACACACATCACACTGAGTCGGTATGTCACTTGATAGAATACCATCCTGAAGATTCAAGTCTGTCATAAATAAATATGTAAGACAAACTGGTACATACAAGTTGCCTCTGAGACCTGCTTTCAAGTCCATTCCAGAATGCAGTGAATGAAAATCATTTCAAATGAATGTCTGCTGGTCTCTGCCATGTTTCTTCTCTGAGAATTGCACATCACAACATAGCCAGGCATTTCCAAACAGACAGCTCTAAGAAGGGACAGAGGAAGACAGAAAGGAAACCTTCCACTAACCAGGTGCAACCCGTTCCCAGCTCTTCCCCTTGCTGCCTCTTACTGGGGAAGGTCTCTGTTGAGACTCAGCTGACACATTTATTCTGCAGAAAGAAAATTACTTAATTAGAAAAACAAATAAACAATAGCAAGACAACTTGCAATAAGTATTATTCCGAGGAGACAGCAGTTGAGTTTTGGGGGTTTTGTTGTTGATATGTTTGTTGGTTTTTAACTCCACCTAGGAAATATTGCCTAGCAACAATGGGAGAACCCTTCTAACAAAATGAATCATGCAGGTATTGGCTGTTTATTCCCATGAAGGGCTGTGTTTCCACCCTGTCAAATGACATCAAGGCCATGTTGCCAGAGGCATTGGGAGTTTTGACCTCTAAAAGGCAATTTTCTCACTGTCTGCTCAGAATTGTAACATTTTTCATATTGAAGGCTTTTATATCATATCTTGTAGGTTTCATATCTATAAATAACAGACTAAAATTCTCTAACACAACAAAGCACAGCTATTATCTTTACCTATTAACACTGTAAACATTAAATATCACAAAGTTAACACTCTATTAGCATAACTATCAGGCATTAAAAAAAAAAGGAAGCAAACCGCATTAAATTGCACGACCAGGTTTAATGGAAATGAAGAGAGGCCAGAAATTGGTTCATAAAAGTTCTGAATTTCAGAAAGAAAGTATCTACTAGATCACCAGATACCCATGCAAGATTAATTTTGGATTTCCTTGCCCAAGTAAGTCCTCCCTTAATTTCTTAATGGAGCTGTTAAAAAGAAGAGTTTTAAGCTACAGGCTGGATTAACAGCATGTAAACGGAAAAGCTAAGACCTATTATTTGCATAGAATGCAGAAGTATAAATCTCACCAATAAATGGGTATGTACAGTGTGTGTGTCCCCTCCCAAATTAATTCTTATTAAAGGCTTGCTAAATTTTAATTGCAGCAGCTCTACTAAAAGCAGAGTGAGCCAGTGAGCTTTGGTCCTAAAATTACTGTTTTCTCAATTGCTCTGCAAAGGATTAAATGCAGCTTGTGACAACTAAATTTATCCAACAAACATAGTTAACTACAGCCTTGTACACCAATATTATGTTTTTCAAGGAGACAATGAGAAGTCCCACAAGACCACAAGCCTGTTCTGCTAACTGCACTGTTCAATACCATCAGGGGGTTCGTTTGCTTGCTTTTGCACACATTGAAGGAGTCATCAAATCTTTAAGAGAATCAGCATTTCCAAGTCAACCAGGTTGTCCCTGAGAACATCAGCATTTTCACAAAATTATTCTGTCTTGGGGGTGGTGGTTGATCAAACACTCAGCAGGAGCCAGCAGCGAGTGCTCACAGCCAGAAAGCCAAGGGAATCCTGAGCTGCATCCAGAGGAGCATGGCTGGAAGGTCAAAGGAGGTGATTCTCCCCCACTACTCTGCTCTCGTGAGACACATCTGGCAGTGCTGCATCCAGCTCTGGTGCTCCCAGCACAAGAAGGACATGGAGCTGTTGCAGCAAGCCCAGAGGAGTGGGGCCTGCCCCCTGTGAAGACCAGCTGAGAAAGCTGGGACTGCTCAGCCTGGACAAGAGAAGGTTCTTCTGTGTGCAGACCTTCCAGGGTCTGGAGGGGCTGCAGGAAGGATGTTCTGTCAGGAGCTGCAGTGGTAGGACAGCATCATTACAGAAAGACTGGATATTAGCAAGAACTTTCTCCCTGTGAGGCTGGTGAGACGCTGGAACAGGTTGCAATTCCCCATCCCTGGAAGTGCCCAAGGCCAGGCTGTACAAGGCCTTGAGCACCCTGGTCTAGGGGAAGGTGTTCTGCCCACGGCAGGGGACTGGGACCAGGGGATGTTTAAGGTCCCTTCCAATCCCTTTCATTCTCTGTGTCTGTCCAGCTTTTTCACTAAATTATTCTATACAGTTTACAGAAATCAAAGCTCTACATAACAAAACAAGTACTTCTGGTGCATTCTTCAGACTGAAGGTTTTAGACTACACAAGTTGATGGTCAAGAAATTAAATTCCTAGGACTTCAAACCAACTTCCACAGTCACAGGCAATCTGCAAAACAATGAGGTGTGAAATGAAGTAGAAGCACTCTTAGTGGGCTGGGGTTTATAAACAATCAGTAACCATTCTCAAAATAATAGAAAGTAATATTGAATGATTAAGTAATCATTTTCCTCAAAAATGCTCAAGAAAGACCATGCTTTGCTTCCAAAGATAAGCTACATATTGGCAACCTTTCCCAGATATCTGTATTCTGGAACAGATATTTTGGCTATGTTCTTCAACAACATGATTGGTTTTTAATTTATTGAAGAATAAAGGCTCAAGACAAATAAATGGTTATGACTTTTTTATATAAATGCAAAATATTAAAGTGCTTATTCTCCTGTTTGATGAATTTGCTTGCAACATTTTCTTATAACTGACTCCTATACTGTGTACTTTCTACCCTAGAAATGCAGTATAGCTCTTAATCAACCACGTTTCTAGTCTGTTATCTTCTACAGGCCACAAAGAAGCAGTAACACAATTTCTGTTTCAAACACTTGACTTAAACACCTATTTCTGGGAAGCCAAGTGTCAGCAGTGTTGGCACCCTATTCCTTGGAGAGAAGAAAAAAAAAAACCCAAGAGCTGAGACAAGCTTACCATGCTTTGCAATGCAGTGTGAAACTCCAGAGCTAGCTCTATGGCTAGATTTATTCTCCCATACTGAATCCAGCTTCTGTATCATCTTCTTTCAATTTGGCTTGTTGAGAGAGACATTCTCCATTGTTATCAGTCTCAAAAAGAAATTAACTCCAAAATAAACACACTTGTATATAGGAACCAGGTATTTTTCATCAAGTTTTTCTTGAACTTCCTTACTATAAGCAAATCAGACACATCCTCACCACAAGTACGTGTTTAAGTGCGTGGCTGATACTGAGTTTATAAAAAGTGTATGGCCAAAGAGAACACATATTAGACACTTCCACATGTACTTGAAAAAAAAAAAAAAAGGAAAAAAAAAAACAGGAGTGGAGAGGGGTAAGTTTATTATAAAATAAAAGAGGGGCAGCAGAGAAAAGAGCTCTGCGGGAAATTAGCCAAACTACCGCTGTAACCGCGTAAATATTGGGTGTTTCTTCTGTGCTACGGCCACAACAGCCGAGTTAAGTGCATCACAGGACCTAGGCAGATTTATAAGCAATTTTTAATTAACTGAACCCTAGAATATACCTTTGTTGCGACAATACTCCAGAGAGCCCGGTAACACAGATTAGGCTACCACACGGGCATTAATTAGAAACAACGCCGCTCCCGGAGGGCCGCGGCCCCGGCACATCCACGGCCCGTGCCGCTCCCGCCGGGGAGCCGGGGTGGCCCTGCGGCCCGGGCACCCTGCCGGGGCGGTCACGGGCCCGCGGGGGCGATGGGCCCTGCAAGGGGCCGGGCCCCGCCCGCAGGGTCCCGCTCAGCCCCGGGGCTGCTCGGCTGTGCCGCCCCCGCAGGGAGCCCGCGGCGCCGGGCGCATCCCTCAGCCCGGGGCGCCGCGCCCCTCCGCCCCCTCAGCCCGCGGGCAGCCGCTCGTCTCCACGGCGACGGCGGGAGCGGGACGGGGCTGGGGCCGGAGCGGGGCTGGGGCGGGAGCGGGGCTGAGGCTCCGGCGGGAGCGGGGCTGAGGCGGGAGCGGGGCTCCGGCTCGGCTCGGGGGGCAGCGGGCCCTCAGCGGCTGCCCCGGGCCCGAGCGCGGCCCCCGCACCCGGCCGGGCCCCGCGGGCTCTCCCCGCGGCCGCTCTGAGCCAGAATGGCGACACGGGGACAGCCGGCCCCGCTCGCCCCAGGGCAGACCTCGGCCAAGCCCAGACCCTGTCCATACCAACGGGAACCACAGCTTCTGGCCTGCATTATTCATGCTCTCACCAGTGGGTATGGGGGGGAAACCCACCGAAATATAGATCTCTGTATGTTCATTTAAAACTATTTTTTCAGATTGCTTCAACATTCAAATTAATTAAGATTAATTAAAAATTAAATCAAAAATAAAAAGCTCCAAAAGTGATTTTTTTTTTTTTTTTTTTTAAATTTCACTTACATCTTTAATGTAGAAGTAACTCCAGTGGGGTTGGTATTTTTAGTTTCATGCAGCATTACAGGAGAGATGGGGACTTGCTATTCTACTGTGGCAGAGCTGCCGAGCAGGGAACAATCGGACGGGGGCCTTCATCTGGGGAAACAACAGCCAAAGCTCTAGGGGTGAAGAGGGGGCACAGGAGGAAGACTGTGGCAGAGATGTCCTCCAAGAGTGGCCTCCTTTCCCTTCCCCTAAGCCATTCCAGTTTCCTACCAGCTCCACCAAACATGAAGATAAAAGGAGAGAGGAGAGAGTCTTCCGTGCCTCTGCCATGGCTGACCCCAGAAAAGCCACGGCCACAGTCACCCACCCTTCTTTACCATTCCCCAGACACAAGAAAGAGGAACGTTAATCCTCTTGAAGAGCTGCCCTTTTCACGTGAAAAACGTGAGCCCTCCCATCCCTGCCATGCTGGGAATATGAATGTAGATGCTCATGAAAAGCAAGTAAATACCTGGTCCACAGGGGGAAGAGTCTGCGTTTGAATTTCAGGCTTGTGACTGAAGAGAGAAACTCTAAAAAGCACCAAATGAGAAGGAATGTGGGATACTGTACAGGCCCAAGTGTAATTTTTACTCACATCCTTTACCATTTAATCAGAGCTGATGACATGACTCTTGCAAGCAATTGTGTAGTCAATGTTGATGCCCAGATGAGAAATGGGCTCCAGTGTGTTGGACGCACAAAAGTATCACTGCTCCAAAAATTACCAGTGTCATCTGAAATAGGAGGCAAGAATTGAACAGCAAAGCAGCAAGGGGAGGAAACTGGAGGGTCTTGGTGACGCAGATGACATTGCTTGTCCTTGGACACCTTCATGGTCCTGTTGAATGAAGATCACTTACACCTGTTCAGTTCATTTACCCCTTTACTATTAAATCACCAGTTCCTCACAAGAAAGGCAGCTCCTAGCCAGGATGTTCCTTGGTTATGTCATAACTCAAGAATATCTTGTGAGGAACAGGAGGTGGTCTGGAAACTAACTCCAAGATGAGGTTTTACAAGGAGAGACACTTCTGAGCAAGCAGCAGAGCAGCCAAGGCTGATCTCCTCTGTTAGACTTAGGACAGCGTATTCAGAAATGAGAGATTAAAGTGAAACTGTTTCATGCAAGGACTTTTCAAATGCCTTTATTCACCAAAGAATAG
Source organism: Passer domesticus (assembly GCF_036417665.1). Lineage (NCBI taxonomy): Eukaryota > Metazoa > Chordata > Aves > Passeriformes > Passeridae > Passer > Passer domesticus. The sequence continues at coordinate 18,573,203 of NC_087485.1, forward strand.
CACATCTGAAAATATACGTGCACCTTTTTCCTAAGAGGATGTCTTCACAACAGAAAGCTTAACTGAATAGCATTCACAAAAATACTAGATGTGCACAATGACCCTTTACATAAAGCAGGCTTAGCATAATGCTCCAAAAATTAACAAGACAGAACAATGTAATTGCTGCTACAAACCTCTTCAAGAAGGATACTATGCTGGGGCTAGTAGTATCAAATAATTTTTATTGCAAGTTGTGTTGAATTCATCTGTTTACTTCTACAAGTTCTACATCTCAGGGGCTAATTGCAAACTAAAAGTTGGATATAAAAATACAAATTATTTCCTTCAATAACCATTCAAAGTGAAGACTGGCAAAATCTGTGACATTGTAATAAAACACTTGAACTAAAGTTTAAACAAGGGTTTTACAAAGACTTTTATTACTCTCTTCTCTGTGCACCATTCAGCATGCACTTCAAGATGAGAAATATGCCTCATGTTTAAGGAGTTTATTCCAACAAGCATTCTGTTCCTTTTTTTTTCTGAGAAGAAATCCATGACAGAATGTGGAATAATACAATGTTTACAAAGTCAAGAGTGCAAATCCATGGAAAATGAACATGCATATGTATCCTCAAAGACACAGGTTAGAACAGATAAGTATAATTTCTACTACTTGGCAATGCTGTTTCTGTATCAGTTGCTTTAGGGATGCTTGTTTTATTAACTTTACATACTTGCATGACATCTGCTGTGGCACCACGAATATAAAATATCCTACAGAGTCAGGACGCTGAAATTTTACTCTCACAGCATACGTGGCTCTGCTTTTTCAGCCAAACACACTGTTAAAGCAAGGAAGGACATCCCTCTGTGTCTGTCTGAAAGGATGCCAGACAGGGAAAATGGAAAGCTCTGAGTAGCTGCATATCTGAAATCAGTGAAGCAAAGGAGGAGAGACCATCAGGGAGACTGGAAGGTCCCTGCTTCTCAGGCCCAGTGCAAATTAGAGCCCAGCTGGCAGCGGCACTCGGGAGACCATACGCTAGCCGAGGATGGCTGGAGCACAGCATGCTCCGACCATATGTCTGACATACTGCCTCCTTTCCAAGGGTCTCTGGCATAGCAGGGTTTGGATGGGCTCTCGCTCAGCTGGCCAGCTTCAGAGCTCTCCTCTTCTTTGTGCTGAAACAATGGCAGCTCGGCTGTGCCGCGGCTCAGCCTCGGCAGCATCAGCCCCGTGGCAGGGGCACGTTCTGCGCTGGAAACGCTCCAGCTGAGCCCGCCTGCGTCACAGGTGGGCAGGGAGAACCATCGGGGCTCAGCACGCAGAAATCACCGGCCCCAGCACCGCTACTGCTCCCTTGTCGTACTGTTAGCAGTGGTGACTTGTGTTCTGTATTGGGTCTCACTCTGCAAGTTCACCGCAGTCCCACAAATTCCAATTCACTAATCATTCTATCCAACAGATGAGCATCAGTACCTCATAATACTCTTTTCGTTTTTTCCTTTCAATTCTGCTATTTTGTTTCTATTATTTAGATATTTTTCAAAATAAAGGTGTGCTTAATACCATTTCTGTGTGCTGTTAAATTCAGGCTCTGGAAGAATTTGCGCCATTTTCTTTTTCTTCCATTTTCATGTCATTGTCGTGATACTCTACTGAGCTGCTGCTCTCTCAGGTTCTGTCCCTGCCATGCTTGATCCAAACCCCTTTGGTCTGGTATTTGCCAAAGAAAAAGCACGCTGAAATGCTGCTACATAAATAAGCAATGCACCTATGATTCTAGAGGTGCCTGTGCCCAAAGATCCTAAAAAGTGTAAATGATTTGTTACAAAAGAGCCATTATGGCTCTATTCTTCCTTGTCTATATTCTGTTAAGTGATTTTTTTGCAGTTTAACATATTCCAGACCTTTGCTGGCAGAAGCAATGCATATAACCTCCCTTAGAAGGGTATTCAGTGGGGAGCTGCCTGGCTACACAGGATTTTACACATCGTTCAGCTAAGTCAGCGATCCATATGCAAAAATCAAGCGTTCAGGGACACCATGTGGATTTGTGGCATTCTTCAGAGTACATTGTGTCTCTAATAAACCAATGAATGGATTAAACTCAGCCATAAAAATGTTTTCTCCTCTCTGTGACATATACAATATGGATAAGCTTTATTTAATAAATAGCTAAAAGCTAACACCACACACGTTACTTAAACAGGTTAAAAACACTCCTCATTCTTATAACCTGTTTAAGAAGAGGAGGTAGAGCACTTAAAAAAATGTGTGAAACTTGAAACACCACTGAACATTAACACGGGACATCTTGATTATGTAAATTTCATTTTGGAACCTATCTTTGGCTTATAACAGTTGGAAGCAGAAGAGACAAACAAACCTTTCCTATACTGTATTTCCTGACAAGCTATTTCATTTTGGCATTCCAGGACAGATTATTTCTTTGTATCACACTGTTGTCACGAGTTAGGCACTGGATAATGGATAGTTTTAAAAACAGTCCATCTGTATTTAGTCAATAAAGTAATGGTTTGTAAACTTACTCAGCAGCAAGCTGTTTCTTGAAAAGAATAGAAGAGCATTCAAGGGAAAAGACTGACAAGACTTGGTTATTTCCTAATGATCACATTTTTTTCTTTGCGTGGTCATGCTTACTGCTCTCAGGAAACCTCTCATCTGTCTACAAATGACAAACAATTATTTGACTTAATTAGCAAACCCTGGGCCAAGTTCCTGTTCCAGAATGACTGGCACTGCAACTGGCTTGAAAACTTGCTTCAACTGGGGGATGTCCTTTCTTTGTATTATTCCTCATATGTCAACTGACTGCAGCAAGTACAGGGATTTCAAGATGCTTAATATTTTCAGGTTCCTCACAAGAACAAACCTTTTTGGAGGCTCAACACATACGTAACATCAGCTTTCCACAGGTTCTGCTTGTCCCTCATTTCCAGTGGCGGGAGCGATGGTGGCAGCCACAGCACCCACGGTCAGTCACCAACCTCTGCGTTCAGATGTGTCTGTCCCCAGTGCCTCTGTGGCCCAGGAGACAGAGTCAAACCCAGTCACAGCTGTGAAAACCCACTGAAAGCAACAGTCACGGAGCCTTTGCTGACTGAGCGGGCACCTGGTGTCCGGCAACTGCTTTTGAAATCCCAATTATTTACTCAAACCTTTTCTTCCAAGATAAAAGCCCATCTAAGCTACAGTGGTGTCTCAACTGTGACTGGGAGGAGTATTAATCTATATATAGACATTGATTCCTTTGTTTTAAAGGAACAACCCCTTAATTGTCTGCTTTAAACATTTCACGAAATGATCCATTTTCTCCCTTACTTCTGCTTTATCTTCAAATGCCTGGGAGAACATGGTGAGTTTTGGTGAGGACCAGGCACTCCACAGTTTTCTCCCTGCACTCTTTGTAGTTAGTGGAAATTCTGGTATCATCACCAGAATGCCTCAAGTTATGTAACATAACAAGTACTGAAGTCAGGTTTAAACCTCAGGATAAAACCCACAAAACAAGGAAAAGGGTAAGGACAAAGGCAGGATGAGGTCTACTACCACAAAGTCATACAGGGCCCTCAAGAAAACACCAACTGGAAATTATCCTGCTCTGATACAGAGAGCACAGTGCAGAAGAGGTTGATGTTATTTGTCATTTTATGATACTTTCTTTCATACATCTCAAAATATATTTGGATAAGCGTTTTGATAGGAAACTTATATTATGTTCCTTCAAATCAGCATATTTTCATGATCTAGTAATATTCTGTCCTGTAACATACACAATTATTTTTTTTCAGGGAAAAAAAAAAGAAAACGAGCTGGAGTTCCTTATGGATTTCTCTTTCACACTGTCTTAGGTGTAAATTTTAACCATTTATTTTAAAAAATGAAAGTAAACTATAGAATAATCAGGTATAAAAACAGATTACTGAATAGTTCTATCCAATTCCATTTTTAAGCCTCTGCAGAGAATACAAAGAACTGTTGGTAAGAAAAAAAATCCGAATTTTGTATTTTGAAGTACTTCGATTGTAATAAACACATGCTGGGCATTCGGTTAAGAACTTTTAAACACCTATGATAAATTACAACTTATAATTTCTAATTCTAATATCTTGCAACCGAGCTCAAGAATCTTCTGCCACAAATTTTGTATTGCTTTATAGGGAGAATAATATAATTATTGAGAAAATAAGTTATATTCAATTCTAACTGTATTTCTTCTTTTCTGTTCACTACATACTCTTTAATATTTTCCTTTGTACACTTCTTGATAGTTGAGCTTTAAGTGAAACTCTGAAAAACAACATTAGGATTCAAAATACAGTGGAAGATTTTATTTTCAGGGTCACAAGTAGCATAGCGAGATTTCTCTCTTAAACAATGACACTTAGTATCTCTGTAGTTCTATGAATACTTTTGAAGTGTCATATTAAAACCAATCTCTTGGCCTTCAGGCAAAGAGAAGCAATTAGTCTTGGAGTTGTGAATAAATAAAAATCCATTTATATACCCGTCCTTGACACGTACCTTGCAAATCTTAGAAACTTCATCTAGTGGGAAAAGAAATGTTAAATCATGAACACCAATACTAATCATACCGCAATGTTGCTTCCTAAAACTGTTTAGTTTATATCAATCTTTTAAGTATTGATTCATATGTATATATTCTTACATATTGAAACAAAACAACAGAAAAGCACTCACACACTTGGGCGAGAAGAAAGAAACGAGAGCGTGAATAGAGAGCTGTAACGCGTACCTTTATTACCTTCAACATTAATAGAGGCAAGAAAAAACACAAAGCTCCAAGTCCATTGTCCTTTCCTCAGACACAGTAAAAACAATCCCGCACAAGTTACGTACCATGCGCAGGCTTTTTCATCCCAAGTGCTACTGTGCCTGCTTTGATCTACAAGCAAACAAACAAACCGAATCTTTACTATCCGTGCATCCCATTTCCGTGCAGCACAATTAAACAGTGCCTGTCACAGATGTGCTGGGATGAGTCAGATCACCATTTCTACTTTTCCTACAAGTGCAGTATTTTTAGGTCTTCTCTTTCCTCTTTAGCGTGCCTTAGTGCAGAAGCATCCTATTTTTATGCAGCTCTGATTGCTGTTCGAGAGTCTCGTATTTATTTTTCACTTAGCAGTCAGTAATTCACAAAGGAAGTAAAAATTATGATGCCAAGTCATTCCAAAGAGTCCGCCCGCACCCCTACAAAAAGGCTGGTGAAACTCGGGCTGCGCGGCAGGTCACCGTCCCAGTGGAGCTCGTCCCCTTCGCATCCACTTGTTGACCAGAGTGCTGAGGAAATGAGAGCACTTGGGTACAGCCACCAGGTGAGGCAGCTGGCTGGGGACACGCTGGTGGTGTTCGGAGGCTATTTCAGAATAAAATCTGCCCCTCTGTGCCGTGCTCACAGAGGCAGAGAGTGCCAGCCTGGAGGGCAGAGCTGGGACAGTGACCCCCACAAAGGATCACACCTGGGCTGATGGGATGGTCAAGGAAAACAAATTTTAGTCTGTTCTGGATGCAAATCTCTCTGCTGACCTAGTTCTCATTCTCCTTTTCATTTCAGAAGCTCAGCTAAAAATCCATAAATTAAGGAAATTAACTGATGGAGCCTCCGGCATCTTTGTAAGCTATTTAAATCTTTAAATTTACAACATCTTCTGCATATATCAAGTAATTGAACTAACTGCAGGGATGTAACTTTAATGAGAAAATTTCCCTCTTCTCCTGTAGTTTGTACTCTAGAAGGGAGGGGAAAAAAAAAAAAAAAAAAAGCTCCCCTTAGGAGAAAAGTTTCTGTTTATTCCTGCCACGGAAGAAAACTTTAACCCCCCCAGTTTTAGGGTGTCCCGCCCGCATCGCGCCGCGGCCGCTTTCGGGCCGGCGCAGCGCAGGCGGCGCGGGGGCAGCGCGGGCGCGGGGGGCGCTCCCCGCGCTGACCTCCCGGGGCCGCGCAGCGTTGCGTAACGGCCGCGCGGCGGCGCGCGCTAGTGGGCGCTGCGGCCCCGCCGAGCCGCGGCCGCCGGCGCGCGCGGCGCCGTTCCGCGGGCGCGGAGGCGGCGGGCCCCCCCGCCCCGAGCGCCGGCAGCGCCGCGGGGCCGCCCGCCGGCAGCGCCGCGCTGGGGCGCGGAGCGGCCCCGCTCCCTCCGCCGAACTTCCGTGGGGACCAGCGCGGAGCGGGGGCGCGTCCCCCGCGGCGGCGCGCAGGAACACGCAGGCACCGGCAGACCCGCGCCTCTGGCTGGAAGTTGAGGGAGGGATTTGCCTTTTAAAATTTTTTTTTTCCCCTCATTCACGGAGGGGGGGGGGGGGGTTCCCTGCCGGTCCCCCCCGGTACGTGGGCCGGGCGCGCTGCGCGCCCGCGGAGCCGCCCGCGGAGCCCCGCGCCATCGCGCCGCGCGCTCTAATTGAAATGGCGCTTTTGGCCGGGGGCGGGCTGCCAGGGCGCTCCGCAATAGCACAATGCATGTCGATAGACGTCATTTGGTTTTAATGGCCTACAGGAAATTTGGCGTTTACAATGCGAGACATTAGCAAAGGGTGAAAGGGAGGGGGAGGCAGGCAGGATGGATGGCTGGGAATAATTGCAGCCCCCCCCCCGCCCCCGAGGCCCCCCGTCCGCACCTCGGCGGCGCTGGGTGCTGCAGGGAAGGGGGGGTCGGGGATATTTTTTTATTATTTATTTTTTAACTTCATCTAGTTTATCAACAAGTGCAGAGTGGGTGCTACCCTAATTGTAACAGAGGAGTCAAGAGATGTGAGAAACGTGCCCTGTGTTACTTATTTGGGAGCTGAAAATTTATGCCTAGTTGAAAATGCCTGGGGAAATATTACATCAGACCAAATAACAATGATTAAAATCAGCTTTTTTCCCCCCTTCCCCCCCTCTTTTCCTCCTTCTTCTTTTCAGTAAGTCTGTTGAAGGACGTGACAGTGGCCTGATCCTCCCCAACACCGAACCGTTATCCCCCGGCAGGGCCGGGCCGGGCCGGGCTGCGCGGAACTCCGCGGGGCAGCGCGGGGCTCCCGCCCCGGCCGCGCCGCGCGGAGCGGCTCTGCGGGCGGCGGCGCCGGGGGCGCGGGCCGGGGAGCCGGCCGCCTTCCCAGCCTTATTTCATTTTCAAGGGCTGTATTTTATTTTATTCTGGGGGGGTGGGGGATGGGGGAGTAAAATCTGCAGACCTTCACCAAAAGGAGGGAAAAATATCCAATTTTCATCGCAAAATTAGCTAGGGCGAGAGCAAAGGGCTGAGCTAATTGTAGCCTAATCCTCTGCCCTGCAGGCGTTTGCAAAGCCCTGAGCAAGAATTCGCTTTTTTTCCTCCTCTTCTCCCTTCCCTCTGTTATTTAGAGACGGGATTATTGCCTTTCTTCTCATAACAGCCTCGGCAGTTTCATTTAAAGGCTTTTTTTTCCCCCTCTCTCACACACACATACACACACACACGCACAAAATAAATAGAAAAAGAAGCAGCAAAAGCAGGGGAAGAGCGAGGAGACAGAGAAGCTTTAAAAATAATAATAATCACAGCAGGATCTGCGGAGCAAAGATAGTAATAAAAGCAAAAAGCTGAGCCCATCCACACACAGCCCCGGCAGAGCCCAAAGCCAAAGGGGGGCTCGCAGATCTCTTCTGTGCTCAAGGTAAGGACCTCGGCAGCGGCTCCCGCAGCTGCCCGTGCGCCCGCCCGTGCGGGGCCGGAGCGCGCCGTGCCGTGCCGTGCCGTGCGCGCCGTGCTCGCATCGCGCCGCACCGCGCGGTTCGCGCCTGCTCGCGCTCCTTCTTTTTTTTTTTTTTTTTTTTTTTTCTTTTCCCACCCCCCCCCCCCTTTTTTTTTTTTTTTTTTTTTTGGAAAGTGCCTCTTCAAACTCACTCGGCTGCCGGCTCCGGGGAGCAGCGGCGGAGGGGTGTTTTTTTAAAGCTACAGGAGCCGTTTGCAGCCGCCCCGCTTTGGTAGCGCCGCGCGTGTGTGTGTGTGCCTGTGTGTGTGTGCGTGCGTGTGTGTGTATGTTTTGTTTTGCTCCGCTCCAGCATGGGCAGCGCCGGCGGAGCCCCGCGGCCCGGGGTGCCCGCGCTCCCGCTGCCCCCCCGGCCCCGGCTCTGAGGACGGCCAAGCCCCAGCGCGGCGGAGGCAGCGCGGCTCGCTCCGCGCTTTCGCATGGTACACGCGGAGCGGGAGCGCGGGGCCGCGCGGGCCGGGCGCGGGGGCTGGCGGCGGGGCGGCTCGGCACAAAGGGAAGGCGGGCGACAATGGGGAGCGCCGCGTATGGAAAACACGGGCGGGCTGTGAATGAAACTCTGGCGCCAGTGAGAGTGGAAGGCTTGGTTTGGGGTAGACTTCAAACCACTCTAGGCTATAGTTTGCATTCCTGCTCCTGCATGCGATGTGGCACACTTCTGCAAAATTAATACATTAGCCTGGCTAATGCTCACCACCATTGGCTGCGCGGAAAATGTGCAGGATCGGGGATTCGGGCTTGACTTTTTTTTTCTTGCATTCATCTAAGACATCTCCTTTCTTGTTATGTGGGAATAAGTAAAGGACGCCATGTTGTGCCTTTTTTTTTTTTTTTTTTTTGGTTGAATTTTTCCTTCGGGCATACAGTGTGTTCAAAAGAAAAAGGCAGAAGTTGAGTGACCGGGTGCGTTGCTCGCTGGTGATTTCCCTGACCATCAGTAGGGAAAAGCATTTGGGTGACGTGAAACTTGCACTAAATAGACTGGAGTCTGCCAGAGAGAGGCGGGTTGCGGGGGGGGGGGGAGAGGGGGAGGAAGGAGAAAGCCTTTCCTTTTTTTTTTCTTTCCTTTTTTTTTTTTTTTTTTTTTTGGTGGGGGGGGGTGGAAGCAGAGCTCCAGAGGGAGTTCCCCCTTTGCTCCCCCCCCCTCCAAAAAAAAGTTTTGGGCACGATCTCCTCTGCGTCTCGGTGCAGTGTTCAGTAAAGCAACGTGGAGATGTGTGCAAATGTTTATGGACTTTTAATTTTGGAGCCAGCGAGCCCAGGGCTTGCAGCCCCCCGCCCCGCTTTGTCTTCGGGCTGGGAGCACGGCGGAGGCAAGTTGTCGGGGGTGGCTGTGGGGGCAGAGCCGGGCGGCCGCCGTCCCTGCGCAGCCAGACAAAGGTAATTGCCCAGTGTGGCTGTGCCCTCGGGCAGCGCCGGGCGCAGCCCGGGCACGCAGCGCTGCCCTGTGCCCGCGGAGCGCGGCCCGCAGTGCCCAGGGTGGGCGGCCGGGGGATGCAGTGGGTGGCTGTACCCCGCTGGGTGTGCTGGTGCAGAAATGAAGGTCCCCGGGGAGGAGGAGCGGCGTCCCCGGCAGCGCCGGGGGTGCAGCCGGGCCCGGGTGCTGCGGCCCCAGCCCGCTCCCCGGGAGAGCAGCTCCACGGCAGGTCCGTAAACCTGCCGTTTTCATTTCACGTCTTAAATGTGCATGAAGGAATTAAACTGCACGAGTGAATAACAGCATTAGTTTCAATTAATTTTTATCCTGGCAACAATAAACTTTAGAAACAAAGCGCTTTTACATCCTTAATTAGTCTTGCTTCCCATCTGTAGTCTTTTAAGTGCCTGCTCCTTGATTTAACTTTGTCCCTCCTTCAGAGCCGCCTCCTTTTTTATTATTTTCCTTTTTTTTCGTCCCCCTTCCAGACTGCTGTCTGTTTCTTTCCTGCAACCTTTCACCTCCCTTGTCCCTATCTGTCTGCTCTGCTCTGTGCAGTTTATTTCTCCTGTATTTTCCCAACATCAACAGCAGTATTGGTTACCATGGCCCCAAGCTATGTGCAGAGGTGGGAAAGCTTCATCCGCCCAAAACTTCTTACACTTTTGAAGTCTTTCTTTTAGTAGGATCTGAAATGTATCATCTAGAGTATGTATTAAATGAACAGTATTCCTGAAGGCTTTAGAGCAAGAAAGGCAACACCCTGGAAAATTCTGCAGTCTTTCAGCATTCTCTGCCCTAGGGTTATAGCCCTGGGCACGGAGCTGAATGGAGCTCTTACAACTGCCTTCTGTTTACCTTTTATGGTTAAAATAACAGCTTAGCAAAGAAGCAACTTCATGGAGAAACGATTCAGTGAAATCATCTCAAGCTGTAGCAGCATAGCTAGTTTAATCACCCCTAGAGAGCTGAACAACTGTGAGCACAATGGGACACAAAATCATTTTGTGTGTAAATGAGCATGGCATTGTGATTATTTCACTTTGCATGGGCAAATAGTTTTTACAAGCAGTTAGCTTAGGAAGGCAGAAAAAGATAAGCTGGCTCTGAAAGATCTTGGTGTGTAATGTTTGAGAAACTAAATATTCACATAATTTGGGAATCAGGCTCTATTGATTTTGCCTTCAGCAGGTTCCTGTGTTACTTATTAGAGCAGGGTTATTGCCTGTGCCACTAGTTGGGATGCTGTATCCTGTTGTAGGCAACTAAAGAGCAAGGATTATTTTACATGGTTTAATAAATGAAGTTTGTTAGTGTTTCTGCGATATTTACCCTTAAGGTTTTAATTTTCTCATCCATATTAGAAAATATGTGCATAAAGACTTCCACTGGATAAATACATTTAGGATTTTGCTTTGTGCATAAAATAAGTACATTACTCAGTGTGATGAATTTTTGCTGTGTGTTACATTGAGAAGAGGAAGGAGTCATTAGAAATAGGGTTATGGTACCTTAAGAAACAGGGGGTATTTTTTTTTGGAGCAGTAGTGCTTAGCCGTCGTGCCTCTTGATAATGAGCTCATACAAAAAGGATTGAATTCCACGATTTTAATAAAAATCTGGAATTCATTTCTTAATATGAATCCTCTCCAGCCAGTGTTTTAATTCCCCTTCTCCTCCTCTCCCCCCAAAAGCCAGTGGCACCCTCAATAAGTATGAAAAGCCATAAAAGTTTGAGAACTATTTTAGCTTTCCAGTGATTTTCTATAATTAAGTGTTTTTTCAACACATGCTCTAGCTGAGAAATGCCAAAAGCAGAGGATTGTTCAAAAGGTCCCTCCAGTGAATAGTATAAATTAAATATCTACTGTGTGAGTATGGCCTCACTGAGAATCTCAGTCTTTACAGATCAAGGAATTTACTGGTATACTAACATTAAACAAAATCCTAAGATAGCAGCAGTGTTTAAATATGCACAAATAGATTCATATCACTTGATCTTTAGCTATCTGTGCATATTTTAAAATTGATGTCTGTATTTCAAGACAAATGGTTAAATGTAAGACACATTTACAGAAGACTGGAAGTCCTTTGATTTCATTTGGAAATTGTAACAAGGGGTGCAGATGAGCCCTAATTAGACTCTTGTTTTGTGAAACTGCGTGAGATTTATTTCTGAGGCAGCCCTGTACCGTGCAAGGTCTGTACCTTTATCATTAGTGATCATGGTTGGGGTCTGAACAAAGACAGGGTTGACATTCAGCCCGGGTCTTCTGACCCTTTCATTTAAGTGAAGGAGTAGAGACTGAACATGAGTTTACAGGGCTCTTTGGTAAGGAAAAAGCCAGCAACCTTTGTCTGGGTTGGCAGACAGATTAGTAAACACGTTGCTAAAATACTGCAGGTACTTACATACTAAGTTGTTTTTTAAGTTAGTTGTTTTATTTATGCTATATGACATATTTACTGAAGGTTGGCCACAACAAGCTCTTGTGGGAAACAAGAAAGCAACATCTTCAGTCATGAAAGGATTCAGTCACTTTCCTTGAAGGTGGTGCTGTAGTGAAAATGTTAATGCCCAATTTTGCATCGGCTGACACAGGAGTCCTAGGACAGAGCTGGCATTTGCTGCGTGCTCAGTGCAGCTGTCCATCCAGCCTCTGAAGAGACAAGGATGTGGATTCATAATGGGGTGATGTATTCCTGTGCTGTAGATGCAAGAAATGCTTAGGAGCTAACCGAGATGAAATGCAGTAAATGGAGATGTTGTGATGACTTTGTGAAGCTGTTCAGATTTGTTAAGATTTTCAGTCACTTTCTCTATAGCTTGGGAATTAATTTACAAAGAATGTTGCTGATTTATGTTCATCAAGTGGTGTAGTCGGGCATCTTGTGCGAAATACTGCTAAGAGAAAGGCAAGACCTGCTTTAGATTTCTAAGAAACATTGTCAAAGTAATGTGGGAGAAATAGAAATTCACTTTGCAATGCTGCATGTAAAGTGCTTGTCAGATGGAAGGAAGAGCCAGGGTGCTTGGTAGCATGCTTGAATTACAGAATACCAGGAAAATTAGATTATATTCAGAAATGTCTTTAACTATAATGTTTTGCATATGTTGCTTTCCCCATAAGGGGGAGAATGGATGTACATTTTGTTAAACTTTTCTAGAAGGGTTTTTTTTCTGTTTGACCTGTGTGCCGTCTGCACCGATTGAACTGAAACCAGCTTTGAGACACATTTCATGGAGAATAAACTGTGCTTTTCTTAAGAAAAGGAATTTGCTTTTGCTAGGTTGTCCTGTTCATTTCTAAGACATTTCAGTATTTTTAGCTTTGATTTTGCTGAAAATCTTTTGAGTCAATTCAGTAATTTCACTAATTTTCCAGTATTTTTAGGGCAGGACACATTAGGTGGATTGTGGCATTTATAATTTCACGTGCTAGGTTATTCAGTACTTTCTTGTCCTAAAAGCATGGGTCAGTTTATTTATCTTTCTGTTTTCACTGCTTCCAGGTATTAATTGCTTTCAGTTTGAAATCTTATTAGTTGTTTAGGTCTGATATTAAGGCTTAACTGAAAATTATCCATTTATTTCACAATTATTGAAAATAAGCCAGAAAATTGATCTTAGTTGGAAGTGAAATTTACTAGATGTATAAACTAAATGCCTTAGGTACTGAGGAAGTCACTAATTTCGAGGTGTCTTGTTACTGAGACAAACTTGCAAAAACCCCCTGAATCCCAATTCACAAATTGGTTATTCGTTTGTCAGGGGATATTTCACATCTAACACATAAGCCCACGACCTTTAATTAGAATTTTGCAGTTTGTTTTATGCCCCTTGAGGCTGACACCTTGAAAATTTTTTTCTTGATTTCTTATTGCTAATAAGCATCTTTCTCTTCCCCTCTGGTACTTAGAAGAAAATGATGCAAATACACTTAATTACAGTGGTGGCAATAATTTGTTAGCTGAATATGCGATCAGGCAGATGCAAAACCGATCTGATTAGATCTGTGATCACACTGGAGAGAAAGGTAACACACTGCTACATTTAAGAGAAACTGTTCTTTTTGCCTCCCCGCTGCAGGAGGGAAGAAGCATGTCCCGTCTGTCTCTGACACGCTCCCCGGTTTCTCCTCTGGCTGCTCAAGGAATTCCTCTCCCAGCTCAACTCACCAAGTCCAACGCTCCCGTGCACATCGATGTAGGAGGACACATGTACACCAGCAGCCTGGCTACCCTGACCAAGTACCCAGACTCCAGGTGAGACCTTGGCGCTGGCAGCTCGCCGCCTGCCGCTGCTCCCTGCCTGCACCTGTGAGGAGCGTTTCAGTGCCAAGTGCCATTTGTTATATATTCACTGCTTATGAATAATTCACTTTCTGATTTATACAGTAACTTCACTGGGGTTCTGCAGAAAAAAAGGCCTGTACAATTTATATATTATTTAGAGAGTCTATTCATTTTCTCTCTCAACATCTTCCGCGCTCTGCTGATACGTTGAAGCACCTGTTGGTGTGCTGCCCTAGATTATTTCCAGCTATACAAGGAAACTTGTTTCTTTCAGGTTTGGGGGAAAAATTGTTTTTTTCTTCCGCGAGGAGGAAGAATGGTTCTGCTACTGTGGGACTCTTGGATGCTTCTGTGGGCCAGCCAGAATGCTGAGCTCAGTGGTAGCTGTGAGCCTCAGCAGTCAGGGCTCTGGGCAGCGCCTGGCTGACCCGCTCCGGCTGCTGCAGCCACAGGCTGGACGAAATTCCTGTGAGTTTCAGTGCAGTGCCTTGTGCTGGGCAGGTTGGTGACATGTCTGGCAAGATTTATGTCGATCTGGCCAGCGTTATCTCAGGATAGACTCCAGATCTGCCTGGTTAGGAATAGCTGTGGCACGAGGTTATATTTGTGTATGACACGGGGTCTCTGCAGGGTGCTGGGCACCAGGAGCTGGGGGATCCTGGGCAGAGTGCAGGGCACTGCTCTGAGAGGGTGAGCAGGACACTGAGAGGTGCCTGATGTGGATTTAGAGTTATGGCCACTAAACCAGTGCAGCTTTTTACCACTGAGGCTGCTCAGGGTGACTCCAGAGGCTGAGTGTGAATGTGAGTGTGAGTGCAGTGCCCACGGCACTCTTGGCTCCAAAGCAAGCCAAAGCCCAGATTTTGTTGCCACAGGTTTTGCTACCTGCATGGTCAGTATTCCATGAGAGATTTTTTTTTTTTCTTTTTTGGTATGACAACCAGTGTAAAGTGCTAGTTGCATCTGAACATTTTTCTTTTAAAAGAACTAAGGGGTTTTGCAGATTTGGCAGGTTCCCCAGCAATAAATGACATTTATGGAGACACCTTGAAATGCCTCTAGTATCATAAAGCATATGGCTGGGATTTCATTCCAAGGAAAGGGAGCTGCTGAAAGTCTCTATGGAAAAAAGCCCAATTATTAAAATACCTATATTTTATGATCAGACCAAAACAATATGATTTTTTTGGACGGTGTCTGTTTAATAATGTTTTTGTAGTACTACTTTAATCATAAAGGAATCTGTTTAGTGAAGAGAGATTTATAATAGAGAAGCATACAAATGTTTTGCGGTATTAAAAAATACAGTGAAGATTCAGCAGTTGTAATAGAGTGACACATCTGTTTCCACATTTTAAAATATTGCTGCTATTTTTAATATATGCCCCACATCAAACTTACTTAATAAAAGCTTCAGTTATAGAAGCTTTGGGAAAATATACATAAATTCAGATTTTATTTCAAGAGAATACTGTACTGAACCAAAATTCTCTTTTTTCTGTGTGATAAGTAACAAAAGCATATTTCTTCAGATTTTGAAAGCACAAAACTGACCAGAGCTTTCTTGCTGCCTGATGTTTTGCTGTGTACTCTCTTTTGTTTATATTGCTATGTTAATTCATGAGGTTTGAATGCTTTTTCAGCTGCTCAAACTTCAGTTCTCACTGAAGTGAGAGCTTCCAGCATGAAACCTATAGATGACATCATTTTTGTAGCAAAAGATAAACCTTCACCAGCAGCCCAAGTAGGACATACAGCTTGATACATTATGAAACTGGGTGAGGGCTGTATCTTAATTTATTATCTTTTTTTTTTTAATGTTGGTTTTTTTCTGCAGTGCTGCATAGTAGAATTAGTTGTAAGCCCCTCACTGAGTCTGGCCTGCTGGCATTCCTGGCTGAGGCAAAATACCTGCAGTTTTCCCCACGGGGATGGTTGGAGCTCCTGGTGCTGCTCCCTGCCCTGGTGTGGATCTTCCATGGGGCACAGGCTGGCATTGCTGTGCTGGGGCAGGAGAGGATTCCCAGGTCTCTCAGGGGGCAGGAGGAGGGAGAAAGCTCTTCTGAGCAAAATATCTGGAAATGGTGCCAGGGCTTCTGCCAGAGGTGTAACATCTATGGCCACACGGAGAGGCACGGGCACGCTGCTCCAGCAGAGCTTTCTGGGTTGGTTTGCTCAGCGTGTCAAACTCTTGGTTTGAGTGTGAGTTTAAAAGCTTCAAATCCAAGAAATCACAAAAATCTGTAGATTGTATTTCAGCAAAAGATATAAGCATATGCTGAAATGCTTTGCTAAATCTTAGCTGCAGTCACGTAAAATAGTTTGTGCTCACTGAAATTGAAAACTGTGAGAATAAACTTCCTTTTTTTGTGTTTTACAATTTCTATTGCTTTCTCTGTGCTCCCAGATCCCAAAGAGCTCCCAGCTTGCAGGCTTTTTAACATGTACTGTACTTGGATTTTTAAGGACACGTGGATTGTGAGCATGTGTATAAACAGGTGTGCATGCACAGAAACATCACATACTGGTGGGAAAAATAAATCACCAGGTCGTGTTTGAAAACTTCCTCAGTATTTTTAGGAGGTCCTGAGCAAACTCAGTCCCTGCTGACTTCAGTGAGAGGCAGGAGCTGCTGCTGTGACACAGGTGACACCTGGCAGGGAGATGCTGCTCGAGAGCAGGGACTTTGCTCTGCCACCCCTGGGAGGGAAGGACCACACGGGGGAAATCTCACTGGGCTTGGTGAATGCTGTTAATGTGAAGCCAGAGGCCAAACCTTGCATTTCAGAGATCCTGGAGTTGCTTCAGAGCAGCTTTGACCCAGTCTTTGATGTTGTTTGTATTAGTGCAGCCCTGTGATCAGGGCATTTGTCCATTGATGAAATTTGCATAAGTAAAGGGTGCCAGATTAGGCATTAAAGGGGGTAGATGTTCTCTTTCCCGGAAATTTTTATTGCCCACATAAATTCTCTTAAGAGGAGAAGATTGAGCAGGCACAACTGGTGTGACAAAGGAGGAGAGGGTTCAACAGCCACTGTCAAAGGTGGTTTCTGAACCACTCACACTCACCCACTACTCTTGCACACCTTTCAGTTGGCTTTTTGAATTAAAACACACACAAGGAAAAAAACTGGCCTTTCAGAGGGTGAAAGGCAAGGGAAATGAGAAACATAAAAAGAAAATGTGATCAACAACAGTATAATGATGGTGGTCTCAGAAATGACCTAACAAATAATATTATTATTCCCATATCCTGCACCTACTTGGGGCCACTTTGTATGCATACCCTAAATTGTCATTGAAGTTGACAAGCTTTGAAGGTACAAGGAGGTTGATGTTGTCTTACCTGGATCTGAGGCTCAATTTCAGGCAGTTTGTTTTCTGCAAATTCTCCTGCTTAAACTCCCAGTTCTTGTAGTACTGAATTGCAGGGGAAAAAAAAAAAAAAGGAAAAAACCCAAAAACAAACCAACCAAACCAAAAAACTCTGTTGAATTCTGGTGACCCTTACCATCAGCACCTTTTTTCTATAATAATTGGCTAGGTAAAGAAATTATTCATCTTCGTAGCATTTGCTCTGGAAATTTCATTCCTGTTTTCACCCAGAGGACCTCTAAAGCAGCCCCTTCACACGTTGACACTTGAATGTGGATTTATATGACAGATTGTAAAGGCTGCAAAACCTCTAGCACATCCACAGAGTGAGTTGCAAATTGTATTTATCCAACGGAGTGAGACAGTTTTTCCATTTAGAAAACAAGCCTGCACCAAAAGTTCAAGCTCCTCAGGTGCAGCCAGGAACACCCAAAGGCATTGCCAGATCCCCCAGTCTCATCCCACTGAACTCTGGCAGACATCTCATTGACTTCAAGCAGAAAAGAAGTGAAAGCTCCAAATCCCTGTAGACCACAGCAGGCCCCAGTTTCTTGATTTCACTGGAAATTTTGATACCACTTTGAATTTAGAAAGCAGAAGAAGATTTTTTTTGTGTGTGTCAGAATCCTGTCCTTTTCACAGTCCTGAGCAGTGTTTTTATCTCGGGGAATTGCTGTGAGCTCTCCCTGAGCTGTGCTGCTGTACGAGGCAAATCTATTTACCTTCCATTCTTGAATAGTTTGTGTATAACCCTCTGTTCAGGACACTTCCATGTGCTATAAAAGCTGATGTTTTCTGTGGCATTACTTATGGCAAAGGGGAGAGGAATGATTTCTGTGGCAGTGCCACTATCCAGGTGGGAGCAGTGAGGGTGCAGAGAGCCTCCCCTGGGGGGTTTGGGAGCTCTGCTCCCAGCCTTTCTCCCTGGCAGGATGGAGCTCCTAAAACCAGAATACACTTTTTATACCCTTTCTAGTCTCTCAGTAAATTTAGCATTTATTTATTTATTTTATGGGCCACATCATTCATTTAAATTTAAACTTCATTTAAACTTTCTTTAAATTGGACTTAGATTAACATATTTAAACATCAAGGGTATACTTGTTAAAATACTTGTACAAATATAGAGTGTATATTATATATATTACCAAAATATGCTTAAGAAAACTTAAAAATAACATTACTGACGCTGAATAAAAAATTTATCTTAACAAAAATGGAATAAAACATGAAATCTTAAAATGAGTAAGAATTAGACCTGACCCTAAATAAACTTAACAATCCAACTTAACAGAAAATTGCTCTTAATTAACTCTTAATCTGTGGATTAAGAAAACATAACATTACAATGAAAATAGCAACATGATAAATTTAAATGGCCAGGGTAGCTGAGCAGTGCAGCCCTTCCCTGGGCACTGGGCTCTGCCACCCCATCTCTGGAGCTGGGCTCTCCAAGGACAGCCAGCACAGGTTTTATTATTTGGTTCAGGAACTAATGACCTCTCTACAAGACAGTCATTTTCCAGTCATATCCCTTCCTCACTTTCCTCTAAACCCATGGAATTTTTTGGTGATTTACAAAGGAGTCCCCTAAAGCATGAGTCTGCTCTGGATGTTTCTTGTCAAACACATTATCATTCTTCTGACCCCCTTAGACAAGCTCTCCTACCCCGTGACCTGACTCCAGCTACTCTCTGGGTGTCTTTGGGGTTTAATTCACCTGCCTTTTCCTCCAGCACCTCCACCTCTGTGCTTGCTGGAGCTCAGCACTGACACCTGAGAGCTGCTTCTCCCCCCGCTCTGGACTGAGTTCAGGGGAATTCTCTGCTCCAGGTGTGAGGACCCCTCTGTTTGCCCTGATGGAACACGGTTACTGACCCTGCTCAGCTGGATGCAGTGCTTTCACTCTCAGACACACCTCCTGAGATCTGCTGGGCAGATTTCCCACGTCATCCTTCACATGAAGGGCTCTGTACCGGGCCCCACTCTGCACTTCTTGGGAGGGAGCAGGGCAATTCTTAATTTGGATATATTTAGGATATATAATTCTCTGGATTTAGCAGAGCTGAGAACATCTCATATATCTTACTCATGTATTCACTGTCACTCTTACAATAATTTATTTGCTAATTTTCCATCAAATCTGTGTATTATTGAGGTTATTGCCTGAAGACAATGTCCAATTAGCAAATTTTGTCACTTACCCCATGCTGGCAGTTAGGGTGTAAATCAGTGATTAAACAAGGCCTCTGCTCTAGACAGGTTAAGTGGGGTGAAGGCCAGAGGTGTTCTGAGCAGGGAGTGTTGGTGGCTGTGAGAGCACAGCACAGCTGAGGGAGGATCCCCACTGGAGCAGTGCTGGCTCTCTGGGACAGCCCCGTGCTGCTGCAGCCCTGCAGTCCCTTCCATCCTCCCTCAGCTGTCCCAGGTCTCTGTGCCCTGCAGTCCCTTCCAGCCTCCCTCAGGTGTCCCAGGTCTCTGTGCCCTGCAGTCCCTTCCATCCTCCCTCAGGTGTCCCAGGTCTCTGTGCCCTGCAGTCCCTTCCATCCTCCCTCAGCTGTCCCAGGTCTCTGTGCCCTGCAGTCCCTTCCATCCTCCCTCAGCTGTCCCAGGTCCCTCTGTGCCCTGCAGTCCCTTCCATCCTTGCTCAGGTGTCCCAGGTCTCTCTGTGCCACTGTCACTCTGTGCTGCTCACCCACCCAGCAGCTGTGCCGTGTCCGGTCCCTCTCCATTCCCTCCTCACCCCCACAGCCTTTCCAGGCACAGGGGCACATTTCAGCCTCTGTGAGGCCCCTCTGTCCCCCAGGCCAGTGTGCAGTGCCCTGCCTGTGGGGTGACCCTGGCAGTCCCAGCTGGGAGCCCAAGGAGCTCCAGAGCAGGTCCTGCACCCCGCGTTCCAGCAGAGCTGCAGCACGTGCCTGCATGTCAGCTGCAGCACAGAGCTCATTAATTTTAATAGCTATTGTCAACTTAACCCATGCACAGACTTTTAGGCAGAGCACCTGAAGAGGCAGGAGCGAGTGTTTGCCCTGCACTTTGGGAGTGCTCTGAGGGGCAGGTTCTGCCATGCCAGCCCAGCGTGGCAGCTCTGCAGCGAGGGGTGAGCCTGCCAGGCTGCCCGGGGCTCTGCCCTCTGCCAGGCAGCTGGGTGGATGCTGCAGATGAGAGCAAGGAAAGGAGCCAAAACCCAGAGGTTTTGGTTATGTGCAGTGCTTTTTCTGAATTAACATATGAATTCTTACAGAGATTAACATAGCTTTTGGATTCATATCATCCACTGGAGATTCAGAGATAAATCTTTGGAGTTTTTCTTACCTGGTCATTGAGCAGATGTCTCTCTGGTTTCTAAGGGAACTTGGACCAGCAGAACCCATAAGATAAAAACCCAGAGGAGGGCCTTTCCCCCTTCTCATTCTCATCCCCAGTCTGCCTGTGGATGTTGTACTTATCAAAGCAGGAGCTGGAGCAAGCAAAGGGTCTCCCTTTGCCAGTCTGCTTTATCAGGGTGTAAGCTGAACCTGTCTGTCCCCATCTGCAGAGCCAGCTCATTACAGGTGCTACATGGCCAAGGTCACACAAATCCTTGCAGCTCTGGGAAAGGTGTGAAGTGTTTGTTCCTGCAGGCGTTGTGTCCTGCAGCACTGTGTGTTGCTGCCTGGACACATCCAGCACAGCTCCAGGGCACGTCCAGCACAGCTCCAGGGCACATCCAGCACAGCTCCAGGGCACGTCCAGCACAGCTCCTGGAGATGTCCAGCTCAGCTCCTGAGCAGGGGGAGCACTGACCAGGGCTGCTGCAGCTTGAGCTGCACTGGTCCCAGGTGCTAGAGGAGGAGTACATGGCTTGGTCTCTATGGAAAATAAAAATACTCTGTAACAGGGATGTATTTACAGCTGGGAGTGGTGATGTTAAGGGCCCTGTGTGTCTGTCACTGGCTGGACAAAGCCCTGGATGCAGTGTCTGTCACAGCCATGGAAGGAGCACACTGGCAGCAGATTTCCACATGTTCCCTCTGCTGTTGCACAGCTGGAGCAGTAGCTTTGGTGGTAAAGGAGAATAATCCCTGTAATCCTAATCCTGCATCCCATTGATTTAGGGAGGTGGGAAGGCAGGAATTTATATGCAAACTGATTCTTTAGTCCTGTTTGTGTCCACCTCTCCAGGATCTCCTATGAGCTGGCGTGTGGGGAGCCAGAGCAGAGCTGAGCTCTCTGCTGTCACAAAGGTGTTTACTCCTTCTGGCCTTGGTAGCCACTGCCCTGCCCAGCACAGCCACAGGCTGGGAGCTGCCCAGAGGCTCTGGGGAGGAAAGCAGAGTTTAGCCTTTGGAGTGCAAACCTTACTGCAGTTGGGTGCTGAGATTGAGTCCTGTTGATGAACAAATAATTTGTGTGTTTACTTGGAAAAGTTGAAGTGTTCAAGAAGACACTGCCTGGCTGGTCTCTGATGAGCATTTTTTCAGGAATTATTTTTTTCTCTCTACATTTGCAGCCTGGGTTGTGTGGAGGCATAAGTGGGTATTACAGTGACTAGGAAGGGGCAGACTGAGCTCTTTCTGTGGAGGAGCAGATAGAAAATCAACACTTGCATGACTTAGAGAAATACCGTGTTGTGGTGCTGTGCCTGGCACAGGTTCAAAACCCCTGAATTTGAGAGGATTGCACAGTCCTACCCAGACAGCAGCTTCCTTGCCTCAGCCAGTGAGAAGGAAGGGCAGGATTCATGCAGCTGGTGCAGCCAGGCTGTGGGCAGGAGGGATGGCACTTGTGGCTGCTGAGGGCAGTCCAAAAGATGAACATGGAAATGTGTGTCCAGTGTCCTTGGTGCAAACCCCAGCTGACCTTGCCTTGTTTTCTGCTCTTCCCTCTCATGTTCTGCAATAATAACATGGCTGTAGCTGAGTTACACTTAACCACATCAGTAATTCCCACCCTTCCTGCTTACAACAGGTTGAAAGCTACTCTGGTTTACTAAAAAAAAAAAAAAAAAAAAAAAAAAAAAAAAAAAAAAAAAAAAAAAGAGAGAAGCCAGCAGACAAGGATACCAAAATTTCAATTTTTTTTTTTTTTTCATTTTGCACTCTGTGTTTATCTCAGTTTCTTTTTGGTCAAGTTTGGTTTGTCATTTCTTTTGTTGCTACTTCTGCTTACCCTTACCTGACAGGGCACTTTGGTACCAGCAGCATAATTTAAGTATTTTTCAGCAGTCAGTTTCAGGATGGTAAGAGGGAAAGCACTAGCATTGCAGTATATTTTGAGAGACCACTTCCACAGGATGCTGTGGAAGTAATTGTCTCTTCAGTTGCTGCAAGTGGAGGCTCTTTCCTGCTCAGCAGTGTGGTGTTAAGTACAGTAAAGATGCTGTACCATGAAATGCAGCATCTTTACACTTAAAACAAAGGGGGATCTCCTTTATTGATTGCTGCTCGGTGTGCTGTGCGTGCAGAGGAGCTGTGTGAAGAGGCAGGTTCAGCAGCTTTGCACTGGAAATCGTGTCCCCAGGTCAGAGCTCACCACGGCACCGCTGGAGCTGCCGAGGCGTCACCCCTTCCCAGCTGGCTTTGAACACACATCACTGCTGTTTGTCTTTGATTCAGAAACTTCTGATTTACAGAGACCCTGCAATGGCAAGTAGACCTAGTCTGCTTAGGGGGATATTTCATGAACTGCTTAGGAAGTTTATAAAACAGACTCCCTAGATTATGAAGCAAGGGGGTATCTGTTTTGTAAGGAACATGTTATGAAATGAATTTGTCTCTAGGCCTAACTTAATTATTTTAATGATCCCACTGGTGGTTGTCGTAGGTGTCTTTCTGTGTGCATATTGTGACCTACATGCTTGTGATCATTTGTGAAATCTAAAGATTTAAAAATACATTGGACCATTTTACTTCCTTGCCTCCTTCCACTGAAGTAAATGGAGGTGGTTTGGATATTGGTCTGTTGGGCCAGATCTCTTTTCCAGTGAAGTCAATGAGAGTTTTACTGTAAGCTTAAATGAAAACAAGGCCTATTGTAGAAAATGAGCCTAATCATAGACCTGGCCAAAATAATCCTTGTGCTCTGTGGAGTTACACCAGGGCTGGAGCTGGTGTGCTGAGGAGCTCCCAGAACCTGAGCCCTGCTGCTTCTGCTGGGTGCCCACAGTGCTCGGTCTCAAAGACTGCTGAGGGTGTAAAACCAAAAGTCAGGTGAGCACAAGGTGCCCTGCCCTTACAGGTGCATGCACAAGCCTCTCCTGGCCTTCATAAAGATGTGATTCTGCTGCTTTTGAAGGAGTTCCTTTACATTTGTAGCTGTGTAACTGAAATCTGAATTAATCTATTCACGGGTTAATGAAATCCTGAAGAACAAAGTGCATATTTAAATAGAAGAAATATGCAGGCGTGCAAACACAGGATTCAAATGTGAAAGCAGAAGGGAAGCTGGATCTCTGGAGCACAGAGTAACAAGCTGGTGTGGAGGATGCCAGGCAGGAGCTGATGCAGGCTGTGCCCTGTGCTGCTGTGACCCCCATGAACTTTGTTCAAAGTTGTTGTTATGTGAAATGAAATAAATTGATGAGCATAGCTAGGCCTTGCAATACCTCAGCTTGTTCCCTTGTGCTGTGCTGACACTGAATGCACAATCTGATGGCAGGGACAGGTATTGTCAGTCACTCTCGTGGCTGCTGTAACTCCACTGACACAGAATGACACCAGGCTGGTGGCTTTCCTAGTCTGAACTAACAGCTGGGAGAAGCTGCAGAGCTGGAATTAAACTCCAGAGTCATAAACTCACTTCTCCATGCTCTGTCCACCAAACTGCCTACTCCTTCATCTCAGCTGCTGTGATTAGCATGTACTTCATTATTTTGATGCTTGAAAATGAAATGACATCTGTAAAAACTTTACAGGGGTTTGTTTTTACCTGACTTGCTCTCACTTGAAGCTCAGCCAGGCAGGACAGCTCTTAGCTCTACCCTTGTGCTTGACTGTGTTCCTTCCTGGTGCAGGCACCACGACTGCCTGTCTGTCAGAGCTGGGCACCAGCACACAGAGGCAGAGCAGAGCAATGTGGTGTTCACCCGTCCTGTGTGGAATTGGCTCTGCTGCAGTGTGGTCTGTGTTCAAAGGCCAAAATTGCTGCTTTTTACCTGCTGAGGGTCGCATAAAGCAAAACCTGGGAGAGTCCTGCACGTGGCTGCTGGGAAGTTACTGTGCAGCATTTGCACCTTTCCTCATGGTCAGACTCAAAAGGGTCTCAGAAGGGTCTCAGAAGAGCTGGTGAGCTCTGGAAGCTGAGGTTTGCACCTTGAGGCTGAAGCACTGAGGGAGCCCAGAGCACAGGGCAGGCCCTGTCTCCCCTCCCTCCTGATGGAGTGCAGCTGCTGCCTCTGCTGCAGGTAATCCATTTAGGTCTGGAGACGCTTTGGCAGCAGCAAATCTCCCTTGAGAAAGTGGACAATGAAAACCAGGCACTCTCTTTAACCTCTTTGGTGTCATACTGCGTTAGGCCAACGATTTGTACCAGTGCACTTCACACCAAGGCTGCAGCTTTGGCATTTGGGGAAGGCAGACTGAGCTCTGCCCTTGCAAAACCCACCTGCAGCTCCATGGGCACATTGGGGTAGTGGAGCTCCATGGGAACCAGTGCATGACAGTGGAGAAACTGGGTCCTCTGCTTGTGCCAGGGCTATCTTGGAGGGAGTGAGGGCTGAATTTTGGCCAGTAGTACTTCAGATTGCTGTTGAATGAGAAAAAAAATTCAATTAATGCTTTTTAGTCTTATGGAGGGGGGATAATAGAGCTTAGAGTTAATACCAGTTTCAAACATATTTCTTCTTTGTTTCACATCCAGTTGTACTCCGTTTGCAGGCATGAGGGTTAAAATGGGGGCCTGCTTCTGCTTCTAATTAAATCAGGGGATGGTTTGGCCTTGACTTCACTGGACCAGAATCCAACCCATGACCAGAGTATTGTATTTAGGAATGAACCTCTTACAGTCACATAAGACAGTCAGGTTCAGCTTTCAGTAGCTCATCAGAACTCAACAGTGAACAGTTTACTTATTATTTTAAAGTTTTTGATAAGTTTAATTTTGCAGGGGAGATGTCCTCTGTGCAGCAGGTGTATGGCTGTCTCCTTCCTGGGTGGGGGTTCCTCCTCTACAGCCCCTAGACAGGGGCTCCTGTTTTTGGGAACGTGGCTGTGGGGGTGGTGTGTTGCTTCCTGTCTGTCCCTGCTCTCCACCTGCAGAAGTGAAAAACCTGCTGGAAATTCCTCTTTGTTTCTGCTCATCTGCCAATGGCTCTGGCTCACCAGCAAAAAATTACACAAATCTTCCTGCTTGGTGTGGCTCTGTGGGCCTTGGGGATTGTTTTCCCTTCAAAATAGCTTTTTAGCAAGTTGTTCTTGATGTCTTCACTTTCTTTAAATGAACAACCAGGAAAAATACATTGGTTACATCTTAATCAAAAGTTAGAATAAACAAGAGAATAAACATTATTTGAAGTGTGATAACAAAGTATAGCTAGAGAGAGCTGGATGCAGCTTCCCAAGCACACAGATGCCTGGAGAGAAAGGAGCAGTGCCAGTGTCCTGTGAGCTCCTGCAGTGTCTGCTCCAGGGCAGGGGCTGTGAGCTGTGCTGCAGCTGGGCAGCCCTGTACTGCAGCAGCTTTACATGCTGGGACTGGGCAAAATCGGTGCAGTTTTTTGTCCTCAGCTCAGTGGAGTTCATAAGGATGGGCTGCAGGAAAAGCAAATGGAGCAAGAATGCAAGACAGGCTGGGTTATGTCCAAATTATTGTCAACAGCAGGAGAGCTGTACCAGTTTGGTGGAACAAGGAAATGTCCAAGCACAGGGGCAGCTGCTTGACAGCAGAAAACTGATTTATCAGTGCCCAGAGAGACTGGAATCATTCCTGTTCCTAGCACTGGGGATGTCCCAGTGCAGCACAGGTCAGTGAGTCACTGGCTGTCCCTGCTCAGCCCAGGTGATGCAGAGCTGCAGGGTCCTGGGCAGCCTGGCTCTCAGAACTGTTTCCTGTGAATCTGGAAATAAAGGAGATAATCATAGGAAAACACTGCTCTCTTTTTGTCTGGGATTAGAAGTGAAGGTCTGTGACTCCAGCAGGCTGGACGTGGCAGCTGTGTATGTGAGCAGTGTGTCCCCCTTTGTGCTCTGTCAGAGGCTGTCAGCCCTTGAGTCAGTGGCATCCCTCCTTCTCCTGCTGAACCGTCCTGGTTTCACAGCACCCACACATGCAAAAGATGTGGAGGGCCAGACTCACACCCTGAAAGGGAAATGAGTTCCATTTGAAATTTTCCCTGCCTTCACTGAGTCTCAGTGGGAGTTTCACTCTTGACTTCAACAAGCAGGATTTAGCCCATTTATATTAAAATAAAACCAGTGTCTGCATGTCTTCAACCTCCCAGCCTGCCCATCTGTACTGGGCTGCTGGTAGTGGAAGTAAGTCCAGATTTAGTCACAGTGAAAATCTTAGTGAAATACTGAGTTATCCTCCACTGGAAGTTACAGAAGGAAGGAGAGCAGCAAGAGAGTTGGTGTTTGATGCAGCCCTGCTCTCACCAGGGCACCATGCTGGGGGAAAGGGATGGGTAAAGGAATAGCAAGAAAAGACTTGTACAGGCAGGAATATTTTATTTGAAATTTGTATCTTCTCATGTATTAACAACTTAATTTTCTTGAGTGCCTGCAACTCTGACTGAATTTGAGCTGCAGTGCAGTTCTTGCAGGATTGGGACCTTTGGAAAACCTTTGCAAAACTTAAGACGCTACTTTTGAATTTTGATTCAAATTAAACAACTTTTGTTCTATTTTCATGACCAATATTTAGTGTAAATTATGTGTTGAGAAAACATGAGAGGCCCAGAATCCTCACAGGCCTCAAATCAGAGCAGCAGGAACAATGGCATAGTAGAGGATACCATATAAATTTACATTAATGTTTTTAATCTTCCTCAACTATTTAGGCAAAAGTTCAATTAGAATGAAGTAAAAGGCACAAGGAGAGGGAAAATAGCCTATATATAGCATGTAACAGAATGCTATACTGGAAAAAATCAGTGG
Organism: Passer domesticus; assembly: GCF_036417665.1. NCBI lineage: Eukaryota > Metazoa > Chordata > Aves > Passeriformes > Passeridae > Passer > Passer domesticus. The sequence goes on from NC_087485.1 coordinate 18,600,126, forward strand.
CACCAGAAATCCAGCTTACATGCTTCTTTAACTTCAAGAGTAAGTCCACAATTTAAAATAAAGAGAGGGATTCCCAGTGTAGTAACTTCTGTGTAGGCACTGGATCTCAGAGTATTTCATTGAAAGAATAATACTCAGCTCCTACCCTGAACACATCCTGTGTTTCGAAGGCTCACATTATTTGGTGACTTTTATTAAAAATATGCACATCAGCCGTGCTGCTGTTGTCACTCTCGCCAGTCAGTGCTTGTTGGGAACGGGGGCAGAGCTGCCTGTCCTGCACAGCCTCTGCTGGGGCTGGGTGCCCTGGGTGCTCACTCCTGACAGCTCAGAGCCCTGTTCTGGGCAGGTTATCCAGAGCAGCTCAGCCAGACCAAACCATGGCAGCTGGATGCTTCGGCATCATAAATCATGGGAGGCTCTTTGTCCCCATCCCTGCTGCCAAAGATGAACAAGCCATGTCAGTGGCAGGTAGGGAACTTGCAGTGAAGAAATGCACACTGTACCTGTATTTGAAAGTTAGGTTTTTTGCCTTGTTGAGCACAGCAAATGCTTTTCATCACTGATGAGTTAGACAGGGGTGGTGGGGTGCTGATGTGTGTGTAGCAAAAGGTCTCTGTCCTCTGTGTGTCTGCTTCCCTTGCCTGTGGATGCAGGCATGTGCCAAATTAAATTAAAGGATTCGTGATTCAGCAATGAACGTACTAGAAATGTTTGTTTAGTGAAGTATTTTAATAGCTGTCAACACACTAAAATAGACAAACTCTTGAATAAGGCAAATTGGAGTCACCAGCCTGAGGAAGAGCTTGTCCTGCCCCATTGCTCTGCTCCTGTTGGTCACCCACAGCACACGAGGGAAACTGGGGATGAGTGACCAGTGCTGATGGGCCCAATCCCACCAGCAGGTGAAGAATACCCCTGTAAACCTGGTGAGAATGGAGAGTTTGTGGGAATCTTGATTGTCTGAGCACTCCTCCTCCTCCTCCCTCTTGGGATGTGTGGCTGAAGGCTCCAGGGCCAGAGTGGCTCTTGACTACCAAGAGAATTTTTTCATTCAGGAAAAGACACAAACTTCTCTGCCTGGGATTAATGTTTCCACTCCCTTGTCTCACCTGCCAATTTATGTCGAGTTGATATTGTTTCTCAAGTTAAGAGATTAGTGTAGTGCATCAAACTATGAGTACACACACATTTCCAGGAAGTTATATATCAAAGTCATCTGCTAAAGTGTCTTAAATGTGTAGATAGGCTGTAAACAACAAGCATCTCTCATCCTTACCATGAATGCTTTGTGGTATTTCAAAAATAATAGGTAATTTCCACTTCAGTGGATTTTATTACCTGTTGCTCCAGTGGACTTTAATTGATAGTAACAGTGAACAGAAAAGAGAATTGTCCATGGCTTTGTTTTGACTACAAAATCCATTATATACCTAATTTTACTGTTTTAGGGGTGGCATAGAAAGAAGAAAGAAAATCCTTCCAGAGCTTCCTAAGAATGATTCTGCATGGTAGATTATAGTGTTCTTTATGGATTATTGACTTTTAAAAATACATGTTGTTACTATATAGACTAGCTCTGATCTGTAACAAAAATAGATATCGTAGCCTGAACAGCAAAATATGAAGTATTAAATCCAGGTAATAGATCCTGCAGTTCCTTCAGGTGCTCAATAGTTAATGAGTGTAATATCCTGCAGAAGCATGGCAAAGGGAGCATATGGCTCAGAAACTCCTGTGGCATTCCGGGATCAGCACTGGGAGGCAGGAGCAGGAAGTTACAGGAACTGGAGATGGATAAACATGTTACCTTGTGATTACCTCCTGGTAGTGACTGACCCTAGCTGGACCCCAGGCACCACCAAAGCTGCTCTCTCCCCCCTCCACAGCTGGGCAGGGGACAGAAAATATAGTGAAGGTTCATGAGTTAAAGACCAGGAGAGATCACTCAGGAGATACCATCAAAGGCAAAACAGGCTGGAATTAGAGGTATTAATTGGATTTATTTCTAACAAAATCAGAGCAAGATAATGAGAAGTAAAATAAACCCTTCCCCCCAGCCCCCCTTCCTTCCAGCTCTGTCCCCTCCCCTGGTGGCACAGAGAGACAGGGAATGGGGCTTTTGGTCAGTTCATCCCCCAGAGCTTCTCCTGCTGCCCAGGGAGAGGGGTTCTGCCCCTGCAGAGCCCTGGGGTCCCTCCCACAGGGGTGTTCTGCAGGAACTTGTGACCTGCTGCAGCCTGAGTCCCTCCCACGGGCACACAGCCCCCCAGACCTGCTGTGCATGGGGCTCTTTCCGGGGCTGCAGTGCTCCAAGGACAGGCTGCTCCAGCCTGGCAGCAGGGCCCTCTCTGTCCCCTGGGGCTCCCATGGGGCACAGCCCCTCCAGGGATGCACTGCTGTGGTGTGGGCACCTCCCCAGGGGCTGGGGGTGGATCTCTGCATCCCCCTGGATCCCCAGGGGCTGGGGGTGGATCTCTGCATCCCCCATGGATCTCTGCATCCCCCATGGATCCCCAGGGGCTTCAGGACACAGCTATCTCACCATGCTCTCAGCAGGGTCTGCAGAGGAATCCCAGCTCTGGCCCCTGGAGCACCTCCTGCCCCTCCTTCCCCACTGACCTTGGAGTCTCCATTGTTGTTTCCCTCACATGTTCTCACCCCTCTCTTCTCTGACCACAATTACAACTGTACAGGAACTTTTTTTCTCCTTCTTCAATCTGTAATCACAGAGGTGTTGCCACCATTTCTGGTTGGCCCAGCCTTGGCCAGAGGTCCATCAGTCTTTGGAGCTGCCAGGGCTTGGCTCTGCCAGACCCAGAGGAAGCTCCTGGCAGCTCCTCACGGCAGCCCCCCTGTAGCCCCTCAGCTAGCAAAGCTTGCCATGCCCACCCAACACACTCCTCCCCCTCCTGCTGAGGTTGGTCCATACTGCCTGATGCTCTTGTTAAAGGTTGAGGCTTTGGTATCCCTGTTTTGTTCTCACAGGTCAGTTTTGTTTTGAACATGGGTGGTAGCTCACTTGTGTCATCAGGAGTGGCAGGTGTGGGGTGAGTGATGCCTGCAGGACTCTGGCAGTGCCTTGCTGAAGGGTGGGTGCTTCCCCAGCCCTGGGGGAGTGTGAGGAGGAGCTGGGGTCAGGGTGGCTGGGCATGGAGTGGTAGGGGACCTGTGGACACCACGGGCATGATGCCTGTGCTGCTCTTGGGGCTGGAAGCTGGTACCTGATCTGGTGCTGCCAGAAGCTGCTTTTGGGGCACCCCTCTATGCCTTCAGCCCCACGTGGCTGCCTGGATGTCACAGTTTGCACAGCAGCACTTCATACCCAAGGTTTAAGACTCAAGCTCTCACACACACAGCTTTTCCTCATCACTGTCCAAACAAAAGATGTTTAAAATTCTCCCCAGCCAAAACACCCTGCAAGCCAGGCACAGCACCTGCAGCAGCCCAGGGGTGAAGATGTCTGGGACTGAAGTGGAAACTGCAGGGTGCAGCCTCACAGGGTTTCTGCAGCACAGGGCAGCCAGGTTGGGTGGGCACTGACCCTGCTGCAGCCCCTGCCTCTCCTCAGTGCTGGCTTCCATCAGCTGCAGAAGGGCTTAAAATCACTGCTCAGAGAGCAGGGAGGGAAGGTGTGCCACAGCCACACAACTGGCACACTAACTGCAGCTGAAGTTTTAAACTGAGGCAGATCAGAAACCCTCCTGCAGCCAGATGTAACTTTCAGCCACGTTCTCACTGCACAGGGCATGAGGGAGCTTGTGTCCTGGCAGTGCCTTCCACCTCTCTCTTAACTAATGCCAGGCTAGAAGGCAGAAGGCACCCATCTGCTGGGTTACCCCTGTCCTCCTCTGGCCAGCCCAGCCTGCTTTTCACACAGGCTGCATGGTTTAAGGCTTTCCCTGGGGAAAGCAGCTGCAGGTGCTCTCCCCATTCTCGTTTGCTTTGCTGGGAACTTGTGCACAAATCCAAACAGTTTGATAGAAATAATGGAAATAGGAAAAACGCTGCTGGGGAGGTCTGACAGCAGTGCCCACTGCCCACTCAGCCCGTGCTGCTTCAGCTGGGCTGAGGCAGTGCCAGCAGAGAGCTGGCACAGCCCTGAGAGGCTTTCCACAGCACTTTCCATCAGTGTCTGCCTTGTGACGGGACAAGGAGCTCCTGACACACACAGCTATGTGAGCAGCAGTGCCAGGCACAGTGTAAGGCCTGTCAAGCACCTCTGCTCCAATTCATGGCATTTTTTCTCTTCCAAGCAGATAACAGTATCTGTCCTACCCACCTGGAGCAAATATTTGAGAGATAAGCAGCACTGTTTGTGCTCAGCAGCAGTGGCTGGACTCTGCTCATCACTGGGGACGCTTGGCTGCTGTGTCCTGCAGGGCAGTCTCAGGTCACACTCAGTGTCCCACCTCTAAACAGCCCTCTTCTCCCTCTCTGTGGCATTTCCCACAGCCACCTACTCCTCCTCCAGCTCCACAGCCGGGCCCAAAAGCCAAGCACAGCTGGGAGCCCCCCTAAAGCACAGGGAGCCCTGCAGAGGTTGCTGTGTGTGCACTGAGGGCAGGAGGGCACACGGGGCAGGTGCAGCAGGGAGGGCAGCAGGTGCAGCACAGACCCACCACGTTTGCAGGACCCACAGACAGGCATTTCTCCCTTCTTCCCCTGTCCTCCCACAGAAGGAGGAAGGAGACACGTTTTAATGACAGTTTGCTGAAATGTGCATTCCCTGCTGATTTGACATTGGGCAGAAAAAGTGTCTACAAAATCAATTTTTAATAAATGTAAACAACTAAATTATGAATGACAAGAATATCACTGAACAGTTAAATATTAATCATGTAATTACTTAAATTAATACTTTTAGTGCAATATTGTGATAGAGAGTTCTGCTTATGCAGTGTCACTGTGCTGGCCAGAGCAGGGCACAGGGGACCACAGGACCACAGTGGCCCCCACAGCAGAGAGACCTGGGGGCCTTGGGGCCTCATGGTGCCACAGCCCCAGTTCCTGGTTGTCTCACAAGTCTCACAATATGCTCTTAAGATGCTCTGGATGCTCTTAAGACCTCTGGAACCAGATTTATTAGGAAAGAAATTGTATTTTCTGTTCAAAATAAAGCTGTCAAGAAAATGGCTAAACTGGCCCAAACCAGAGAGCAATCTGCCCCACCCTGAACACTTTTCTGTCCTGAAGTTCCATGAAACTCCCCAGCAGCTGTGTGTGGTGTGCAGACCCACAGGTGTGCTCAGTGATGGTCTGGGAAGACCAGAGGCGCTCTGGAGGGAGCTGGGGGTGCCAAAAGCCCTGTCTGCTTCTGAAAGGGAGCTGGGAGGGTGGAGGAGGGAGGTGGTGTGTCCTGAGCTCTGCTGTGGGGCTGGACTTACTGCCCTGCAGGCCCCTCAGTGCTCCTGCCTGCACAGGTGCTGCAGGGAGCCTGCAGGCTGGAGAATCCGTCACCAGGATTTAGGGGGGAGCCGCCTTCTGTAGGTACTGGCAGGCAGCACAGGGCTTCTTTCCTTGCCCAAGAAACTAAGAAAAGAATTTACTGGCACTCTTGTCCTTGTGGGTTGGCTGTCTTTGTTGTTTGTTTTTAATCTAATAAAAGAAGATCTTAATATCATGGTAAAATTGGTACAAAGCTAGAAACTCGCCCCGTGGCGTTTTGGCGAAACATTATTGAAAATGTAAAAGCCTTTAGCAGAAACAACAAAGGCACAAAGAAACAGTAGGAATGGGATTAACAGGTTCTGTTCTGGCTCTTGGGAGAGGCAGAGAAGTGCACCCAGCCAGGGCCCGAGGTGCCAGGCTGGACAGCAGCCCTGTGGTGGCTCTGTGGCAGCAGTGGCCAAGGACAGGGGTGGGCAGCACTGCAGAGCGGGAGCAGGCAGGTGGGAAGAGAACCTTGCTGGGAGGGCAGGAGCAAGCCAGGAGGAAGAAGAGGGGACTTGGAGGCTCTGAGCTCTGGGCAGATGGTATGAGCACGGCAGGACCCGGCCAGGGCAGTGGAGGCAGTGGGAAGACACACTTGGCATCCTTGGGCTGCCAACTGCTGGAGCTGCTCCTGCCTCAGTCTGCTCCCTGTATGGGAATTAAATATTGGACACAGATTATACAAGTGCTTCTGAATGAGAAGGTGAAGCATCTCTTGCAGAAAGGTGGGAGTGCTGAAGTGTTCATTGTTCAGACTCGCCCTTTGCTGCAGGATCCCAGTGCAGCTGTTTCTGCCCTGTCTCCCTTTCCCTGTGCCTCCTGCCTCTTCACAGGCATCACTGCAGGTACCATTCCTGTGTGCCATAAGCAAGTGCCTCCTGAAAATGCTAATTTGTCCACCAGTACAGCGCTGGTTGCCATGACCACTCATAAAAACAACCATTTTCAGGGTGGTTAGTGCTCAGTCTGAGCTGCAGCAGCTCCCCATGACTTCAAACTCCCAGCACACGGTGGGTCACTGGAGGGAGCAGCTTCCTGAGGCTGCCAGCCAGGCTGGTACCTTGTTTCTGATTGATCATCAGCACATCTGCACAGTGCAGAGCCCTTCCTGTCGCCCTGCTCTTGCTGACTTGCCAGCTCTGACAGCCTGAGTGCATTTTGCTCCTGGTGAGGCATTTTGTTGTGGCCGCCAGACAGCCATCCACGGAGAGCTTCGTGTCCATGCAGAGCATGGAGCTTCTCCTGGTCACTGTGCTCCTCTCCACAGCCTCACACGTGGAGAGGAATCCTGTCAGGAACTGTCCATTGAAGCTGCCCTTTGAGTTCATTTTGCTCTCCCAGCATTGCATTTTCCAGAGGACTTTTCCAGGTATGGTTTGAGCTGGCGAGACGGGAGAAGCAGGATCTCTTTCCACATGCAGCATTACAACATGCTGCACTGAAGTTGGTTCTTGGAACATAGCAGCCCCCTAAAATGTCAAATAAATCCTTAAACTATTCATCACTCTGTTTTTGGGGTGGCAGTTAAGTCTTTCAACACTCTGTGAGTTTCTTTCCCCAGCAGTAATTTTGCTGGTGAAGAAATACAGCTCAGGGCACTCCACAAAGTGGAGCCTCAAAATTCATGTTTTGTTTTCATTACCAAAAAAATGCTTTGCTACATTAAAGACTGGCCCATTAAAGTTTTGTACCCTGTCTTCTCTGCACCCTGTCGTTGTTGGCAAACCTTCCCCTGTGCCCGTGCAGAGCAGAGCAGCTTTGCTTCTGCAGGCTCCACACAGAAAGGGCAGCAGAGGGGAGGAGGCTTCAGCCACAGCTCAGCTTGTTCAGATGTAACATCTCAAAACTTCCAATAGCCATGCAAATTTACTCGGTAAATGTATGTACTGAACCTTAAGCTATCAGTGCTTCCTCTGCTTTCAGTGTATCCCAGCACAGCACACTGCCAAAGGAAATAAATTAACTGTCTGGTTCCTGGAATAAAGTGTAACCCTGCACAGAGCAGTATATTTAACTGTCTTGGGCAAATGGCCTTAAAATAACAACAAAAAAGAACACAGTGAATTACAGGAGTCTTACTGAACCTTGTGATTATATAAATTAAATGTTGCCAGGTGAACTGAATGGTATTCTCTGATACTGTAGGAACGCTGGAGGTTGGAGAAAACAGTAAATGTTATAATTAGGGTTTAGGAGAGCACTTGGTTATTCTCACAAGTAATTCAGCCTAGCTGTATGCTGGCATGGGCATGAGAGCAGGCAGTAAAACCTGGAGCTTCCTTAATTAAGAGGGCAGAAACGTTTTTTAGCAAAATTCAGTGGAGACTTACCATGTCCAGTTCTATTTATTATTTCCACATTTTATTTAGATATAAATGGCGCATTAATAAATTTACAAGCACATTAGCAAGTTAGGAGATCAGAGGAAGGTGCAGCTGTGGTCTGGGCCCAGGGCACAGGCAGGAGCAGCAGCAGGGCAGGGGGGCAGCAAACCTGCCCCTTCCCAGCCCCTGGGTGGGCACTGGCATCACTTCCAGATGCTGCCCACGCTGCTGGGGCTGGGAGGAGCAGGGCAGCGAGGCTGGGCTGCAGCAGTGCTGGGCATGGCCTGCAGCAAGGCTTGATGAGCTGTGTTCCAGCGAAGGGGAAAGCCCTGGCCGGGTCTCAGCGAGCTCACGGAGAATTTCATGGGCCATCTGAAGGGCTGGCTCGATAGTGAAATGCAGCCAGCTGTGGGATGGGCTCTCTGGGAAATGGAGGAGTCCTCGTGGCAGGATTATTTAAGACTCGACTTTGAAAGATGAGACAACTGCAGTTGGGAACAATGCTGCACTGTCACAGAGATGGACTCAATTACTTAATAGGTCGTTGCTGTCTGTCTCCTGCGTTTTCCCTTTCAAGAACATATATTCAGCTGGGTTATTTCTCATGGGAAGACAAAGCCTTGTGAGAGGGGGCAGGCATTTGGAGGGGAGAGGCTGGAGGAGCAGCAGCCAGGCAGATGCCTGGCTTGCTCTCCGTGGAGCAGGCTCCTTGGGACTGGAAAAGCCCGGAGTGGTGTAGCTGCTGTGGTCCTTTGGTCCCATAATCAGTTGATCCCCCGGTCTCACAGTAATTTTTTTTTACTCACAAAAGATTTGCCAGGGCGCTCTCCCTCTGCAGGCTCATCCCCAGGACTGCTGGTGGTGACGCTGTGGGGCTGCGTGGGGCATTGCTTTCTGGTTTTCTGCATTGGATGGACACTGACAGGTCCATGCAGCCCATCTCAGTGCCTGGGCAGCCTCTCCTGCAGCACAGGAAGGCTTGGATGGGGTTTGATCAAATGCCAGCCGAGCTGGAGGCAGCTCATGGATGCCAGAGCCCACCCCTGGAGAAGCCACTTGGTTCCCTGTGAGCAGGACATGGAGGACAGGATGTGTCACAGCCAGGGCCTCGTGTTCTCCCCAGGATCCCCCTGCCAGCCGTGGGGTGAGGGTTCCAGGGCCTTTCCTGGTGGGGCAGGGCCCTGCCTGGCTGGGGGCAGCAGGATCTGGTGCCAGGGCAGCCGTGGGAGCCTCACTGCCCCACCCAGGGCACCTACCCTGGTGCCCGTGTTTGTCACCAAATTAACATCCTGCATCACCTTATGCACGTTGAATTATTGCGCCTAAATTGGTTGTTCTGAAGCCTCAAGGCTGTAATGAAATTTTGTCTCTTTTGCCCATTCTTTTTTCTCTTCTCTTTTTTTCAGAATAAGTCGTCTGTTTAATGGCACAGAGCCTATTGTCTTGGACAGTTTAAAACAGCATTATTTCATTGATCGAGATGGGGAGATTTTCAGATATATATTAAGCTTCCTAAGGACATCTAAGCTACTGCTCCCAGATGACTTTAAGGTAAGGAAAGCTAGAGTCTGCAATCTGTTTTTTCCTCCTGTTCTGTCATTTGTTTTGGGGCAGGTTGGTTTCTATGCTTGACCTAAACACACTTAACTAAATGTTGCTGTTTATTTGTTAGGATTTTTAGTACTTGTGTACTACACCAGGGATGCTATTATTTAATAAATGAACCAGTGGTTGTCATGGATACCAAGAAAAGTTAAGCGATGAAGCTTATAGCTAAATCAGTTTTTCTAAACTAATTGTATTTTCTCACATTTTTAGCTTATTTATCAGGGTATAACAACAATTAAGAAGCAACATCAGCAACTTGCACTTAGCAGGGTTTAGTGCTCAGAATCTGAAAGAAAGGTTTCAAGTTTGATACGTAGAGGACTTGAACTGTGTAAATCTTTTCTTGTTGGTATAAAAAGGAAACCCTTAAATGAGCCCATGAGGATTTGTGTTAGACATAACCAGTGCAGATAGTTTGATTTCAGGAAGTAATCTGCTCACAGTTAATGTCAAAATATTCTTGGGAGATGGAATTGACTGAGGGCTTTTTAAGGAGCAGGACATGTTTTGTATGAAGTCATGGTGCTGGTTGTTTCTTTGAGGCTCTGATTGTTTAAAGGATCTGCTTTTGGCCTTGTTTGTTTGGCTTTGCACTTAGGAAACTTCCAGCATTGTCACCCTGATGTATGAAAATTAGAAGACAAAAGTGTCCAAACTGTAGATGACAAGATTCAACAAAAGCACTTATTCCAGGATGAAATGATGAATAAATTGGGATGGCAGATGGGGATCTGCTCACTTAGAGGATGCAGAGCATTGTGAGGAAGGAAAACTTCTGCTTTCTCAGAAGTGCCATTTCACTTTGTTGTACTGGCTGGGCACAGGACCACTTGGGTTGTGACTGAGTCCAGAGTGGTGGTGGTGGCTCTTGCTTTGGAGCAGAGCTGGTCCTCGTGCCCAGCTCAGCCATTCTCACCTGGGCTAGGAGGGCAGTCATGTCTGACCCACCAGGAAGGGTCTGCAGCTCACATCTGCCAGGGGCAGGTTTGGCAGTCCTGGTTTGAGCTCAGCCAGAAGGGCTCTCCTGGGCACTGTGTTCCTGGTGAGTGGCAGATGGGCTGGAGGGAAATGAGAAATGAGGGCTGGGTGGGAGAAAACTCTGCAGAGAAATGAGAGAAAACCTGTGTGTGGTGGTGGAGCTAAAGACCAGAGCAGTCCTGGGGTTGTAGGATGGATCAGGGGAAGGGGTGGATGGAGAGTGGGAAGAGGCACAGGAGAGGTGCTTCAGCAGCTGTGTTTTGTTCAGTCCAGTGGGACAGTGTGAGAAGAGGCCACACCTCGAGTGCTGTGTCCAGCTCTGGCCCCTCAGTTTGGGAAGGACCTTGGGATGCTGGAGCACATCCAGAGGAGGCAACGAGGCTGGAGAGGGGCTGGGAACACAAACCCTGTGAGGAATGACTGAGGGAGCTGGGGGTGCTCAGCCTGGAGAAAAGGAGACTCAGAGATGACCTCATCGCTCTGCACAGCTCCTGAAAGGTGCCTGTGCTCAGGTGGGGTTGGGCTCTTTCTCCAGGCAGCACTGACAGAAGCAGAGGTCACATTCTCAAGCTGCACCAAGGGAAATTCAGGCTGGATATCAGGAAAATGTTTTTCACAGAAAGGGTGATAAAGTTCTGGAATGGCTGCCCAGGGAGGTGGTGGAGTCACCATCCCTGGGTGTGTTTAACAAAGCCTGGATGTGGCACTGGGTGCCAGGGTTTAGTTGGGGTGTTGGGGCTGGTTGGACTCAATAATCTTGAAGGTCTCTTCCAACCCAGTGATTTTGTGAATTCTATGATTCTGTGAAGAGAGGGTAGGAGAGAAGAGAGAGGTGGTTTGAGCTGATCATGGCCTCAACCAGCATCCAGGTTTCAGAGGTGCTCAGTCACAGAAGCAGCAGGATTTGGCTGGGTTCTGGAGGGGAGAGGATGCCCAGGGCTTGTCTGGCAGGGCTGAGGGCTCGGGGAGGGCTCTGTGCCTGCTCCCCACCACCCTCTGCACTGGGGTGGCTGCATTTCAGTGAACTCCTCCCTGGGAGAGCTTTAGAGCAAACCCCAGGCTAATGAGGGCTCAAGAACAAAGCAAAGCATTGCTAGGTAGGGAGTAACTAAATCAAAATGCATAGAAGAATGAGCTGTAAAGCTGTATTAAAACTGCACTGTAAACGGATTTAACTTCACAGAAATCGTGTAATTTTGCCAGCATGATTAAAGTGACAGAAGACAATAATCAAAGGCAGCAAATGGAATCACTCGGTGTTTCTAAATGCAAAACTCTATTTAAGGTATAAAACCTGACAGTTTTTCCAGTGAGACTTGCATTAAATGTTCTTTATGTCAAACAAAGCACTATCAAGTGTTTTGAATATTTATTAGTTTTTACCCCTTAATTTAATCAAGCAGTTTATTAGCCTCAAGGTTTAGCCAAGTTGCTTTTCAACTTGAATTGCTGCTCACATGGTTATTTTGGAAAGTTTGGAATGCTAGTACCACACCAGCATTACTGTGTTTGCTATTTCAGTGCTGTTTTCAGACGAAGTTAACACTGAAATGCAGAGAAAGTGGGGTGTGTGTTCCGAGGCTAGTGATTCTTTATTATCAAGTCTGAGTGGTGTGTTTACAGTGAATATTAATTACACTTGCAACTACTACTAAGCCAGAGCTTGAAAGTGTCTCCCAGGTCTTCCTGCTGAAAGTAGCACTCCTGTGGTTCCTGGAATTTTCCTGGGTTTGGGGGAGTTTGAGCCACATGAAGTTGCTGAGGGCAGAGTGTGGCTGGTTGTGCTCTGCAGCCAGCCCATCCCAGCTGGAGAGGGCTTGGCCCAGCTCAGCCGTGTGTGTATTGCTGTTCCCTCTCAAAGAGGGGAGGAGCACAAAGGCAAACAAAGAGTTTTATGTGGATTGCAGAGATCACCTGTGGCACCAGAATGACAGGGCCACCACTCTAATTTATTAACACAGTTACAGAATTTGTGTGCTTGCATCTAAAGTCTCTCAAGCTGACCTCAGGAAACAGTGCAGTTGTCATTGTAGAAGTGAGCAACTTTCTTTCATAGCCAGGAGTCAGATCTTCACAGCACTAAAAATATAAAAGAAACATTGACTTAGGATGACAGTTTGTTGTTTCATGTAATAAAGAACAACAAGTGAAAAATGGACAGAAAGAGCCATTTCAGCCTGTTCAGGAGTCACCATTAGGGACAGAAATAAAGGATGTTTTGGTACTGAGAGAGCAGCACGAGTTCTGGGCTCAGTGTGTGCTGGCTGCCTGGCCTGGGTGGCAGAGCTGTGCCAGCCACTGGCCCTGGCATGGGGCAGCAGGGAAGGTGTCACCCTTGGCACAGGTGACTGCCAGAATTTAGCCCACTTGAAATCCACCACAGAAAAAGCTTTTCTACTGAACAAAAAGCAGAAAATTATTTTGTGAAAGGCAAAAGGCTGCGCCTTTGAAAGATCTGCCAATGAGATCTACGTGTAGGCCAGAAGCTGTGGCTGGAGAAAGGCTGTGTGCATCATTCCTGCCTGTCTGCTCCCTTCCTCAAGTGACCTGGCAGAACTTCCCACTGCTTCCTGCAACAGCCACAGGAAGCTGAAGGCTTGTGGTAGCTGTAAAGGCTTTTTCTTATAAAGAAAATTTAAAGGCTGTACTGTTTATCTCCCCTTTTAGTCTCTCAAAGAGCACCCTGCTTGTGACTGCCACTGGTGGTGGGAATCTCCTCCAGAGGAAAATGGAAAATGTGTTCCTGGGCTAAACAGAAGCAGTTCCACTGTCTGTCACAGTGCTTGGCTCTGGTAGGGAGCTGGGAACACAGGGGAATAATGCTTGTAAGAAATGGGAGATGCTTGAGTCCTGCAGGACAGGGAGGTCCTGGGTATTGCACAAAATCTGCTGTGGGATGGTGCCAGCAGCACTGCCCTGCCAGCAGGCTGGAGCCTCTGGGAGGGAGCTGCAGGTGTCCCTGTGCAGGGGGGCACAGAGCTGTGCCCTGGGGCTGGCTTCCAGTGACCCTCTGTGTCCTTGGCCCTGGGCTGCTCCCTGCCTGTGCCAGGGGGATGTGCCTGGCCTGGGTGGGAGCACTCATCTGCCTTTGGTAACTTATCAAAACCAGCAGCATGGAAATGTTCTCCTGCAGCTCCTGTGGCACCTCCCTGGTGAGGGCTCCTGTGGGTTTCATTCTTCTGCTTTACATTTCATATTAAACTTCAGTAAATCTTCAGGGTAGGGTTTGATATCTGCAGTGCAAGGGTAGAAGTACCTATGCCAGTGTCCCCTGGGCATCCCAGGCATTCGGTGCAGATAGTCCTGAGCTGGGCTCTCCCAGACTGGTCACAGAACTCTGAACACTGTGTAAAACCTGAAGGGAAAGTGTGGGCTTGGTGTGCAGAGCCCCTGTCCAAGCACAGGATCTAGAGAGCCTGACCCCCAGGCTGTGAGCCACTCATTCTCTATTCCTGGCTCTGTGAAACCCTCCTCCCTCCCTAAACACAGTGTCAGATTCCCTCAGGATGCCCCAGCCCCTCCCTGCAGAAAGGCCAGAGGTGCCATAGGAGGAGCAGGGGCAGTCTGTGCTGCTGGTGGCTGTGGGCAGCACTGCAGTGGGGTCACACGAGGTGTCCCTTCCCAGCACTGTCACTGGGGGACTGCAGTGAATTCCTCTTGCTACAGAAGACTCTTTTTTATCCCCTCCACTTGTTACTGTGCTCCAGCACAAGGAATTCCCCTTACTGGCACTGCCTGAAGTGGTGCCCTGATTCCCTGGCATCACCTCCTGGCACCAGCACACCTCAGTTCCCAGGGCCTGTTACTGGGCCCTTCTTCAGGTGCACAACCTTCCCACGTTTGTGCTGAACCCAGGAGAGCCTGAGTTCAGAGAGTGACCCAAACAGCTTGGCCCAGCACCTGGTGCTCCAGCTCAGCCCCTGAAGTGTGGCTCTGTCCTTCTGGGAGCAGTAGTGCAAGAGCTGTTCCATTTGAAAGCAGGTTTTCTTCTCACAAAATGGTATCAGGGTGTAAAATTTATCCTGTTCATTTCAGGGCACATGACAGCTAGCAGAGTCACTGAAAAGCTGCAGTGGGTGGGGTGGGCTGGCTGGGGAAGCAGGGCTGGTGTGGTCTGGGCTGTGCTTGGTGTGTGGCACTGCTGTTCTGGCCCGAGGTGCAGGGGCACTGGGGTGCTGTGATTCAGGACACTGCCTGTGATTCAGGCCAGTGTAAAAGGCAGGGCAGGCACTCAGAGATCTGTGATGCACTGGGCTTGGCATCCAACGGGATGCCTGTGCCGCTCTCTGCTCTCAGCAGTGAAGGCTGTTCTTTCTGTCACTGTACCATCTCTTCCAGGTTTTACTGTTGAGTTTTCTTAGCACATATTCACGTGATTGATTTAACAAATAATACCATATTTTATAGTGTCCATGAACCCAGATACTCCAAAACTGGTTTTTCAGGACCTACTGAAATCAGCAGATGACTTTCCATTGCCGTCAGAAAGTACTGGTGCTCCTGTTACTCTACACCATTACATTTTTCCTTAGCATTGCATGTTTCCTTGCTTGGAAAAGCAATCCATGGCACCAGCAGATGCCAAGTGAATATTTGGCAGGCCACTCCACACACCTCTGTAGTGAACACAGTTAGATGGTAGACTGTGCTGGTTCAGTGTCCTGCACAGAGATTTCAGATTTTTTTTTATTTATTTAGGCCACCAATCCCTGTAGGTTTAAACTGATCCCCTGTTCAGTACTGAGGCAGCATCACTGGTGGACAGAGAAAAGCAGGAGTGGTTCAGCACAGAGTGCTGGTTTTGGGCAGGGTGAGAACACCTTCCAGCAGAGGACGAGGCTTGGGGCTGGTGCTGTCTTACCTGAGCCCAGGTGGTGCAGGCAGCCTCCACAGCTCTTTGCCTGGCCTGTTCCCAGCACTGGTTGTTGGTTGTTTGCAGCATGCTCTCTGCATGATTTCTTCTTTCATCTTCTGTGTTTTCCATCTTCAAGCTGTCCCGTGAGAGTGTTTGTTGCCCTCATTTCTTCCCACCCGCTCTTATCCCTCTTCCTCTCTGCTCCTCTTATCCTCCAGTCCTTTTTTCTGCCTTAGCTGTGTGCACATTGTCCCCACCTCAGCAGACATCAAAGAGATGTAAAGGATTGGATGTCCCTTTTGTAAGTCGATCACCTTGCCCTGTCACTGTGAATATTCATGTGTCTCCAGGCTGAGGCAGCCCTGGGGTGGAGGAGCACCTCCACTACCAGTGGGTCTGTGGTGCCAAATTTGAGCAGAGATAACTGCTTTGGTTCAGTAGTACCCTGCAGCAGGAGATTTTACAGGTTAATTCCAAACCTGTGTGTAGAGTTGCACCTTTTTGTGCTGCATCTTCATTGGCCTTTGATTCCCCTCTCCCCGAGTCCCAGGGCAGCAGCACACCCGTTATTTTTCATGTGCTTTTGGTGCCCGTTTCTTGATTGCTTCTTGTCGTATCATTCTTTCCAGTCCAAATGATTTCAGCCATTTCAGTCTTGATTTTTCTTTTAATTTCATTTTGTTTTTCATTTCACTGGTGTAGAAGTGGCCTTTGTCAGGTGTTGACCTCCAGCACACCCCACGGGAGCAGCTGTGGGGCAGCATTTGTGTGTGTCAGGAGGTGCAGGAGCTGGAAAGCAAAGCCAGGTGTCTGCAGGGAGCAGCTGAGCTCTTGTTGCTCCTCTTCCCCTTCGAGGCTGGGGGAGCAAAGTGCCCCCAGGGCCTCTCCCCCTGGTCTGGGGGGCTCAGCTGCCTCCCGGGGTCTGGGGGCTCACACCCTTTGCCTCCTGTACTCTCACACGTTTCAGCTGGGCTGGGAAGATCTGTCAGAATCTGATGAAACAATCACTGAACTGGGAATTGGATCAAACTGGGAGTTTGAATTGCCCAAAGGCCAGGTGAAGTGATGGACAAATGGCAGGAAGAAGTGCTCCTTTGCAGCCCTTGGAGCACGCGGCTGAGCTCCCAGCCAGCAGGATGGTCACCGTGTCATTTACCAGCTCCAAAGTACACTTGAGATGCATGAATAGTCATCAACAGCAGGCAGCAGCTCAGCTGCTGTGCATGAGTTCAGCCTCAGCAGAGGCAGGTGAGAAGTGAAGCTGAACTGACATCTCCATCTCCTGAGATCTGCTCTGAGATCAGAAGTGTCTGAGCCAGAGTGCAGAGCAGGGCTGGCAACATCTTCTCTTACATCAGTGGGTTTTGTTTACTGCAACCAGCTATTTTGATTTCTTAACCCAAGAGTGAAGCCTTATGGCATGGAGCTTGTGGGATAATAAATGAGAGGATAATTCAGTGCAATGGGAACTTCTCAGTCAGCCCAAACAATTCAACACCAGCACCGTGTGGTTTCTGTGGAGGTGTAAGTACGTGGCTACCTGTTGCCTTTGCTCTCTTGCTGACAATACATAAGCCTAAGTAGGTCAAACAGGAACAATACTCATTTTTAAAAGAGAACTATAAGCATTTCTAGTTTCTCTCTCTCCCTCTCTCTTTTTTTTTCTTTCCCAGGACTTTAATCTTTTATATGAAGAAGCAAAGTATTACCAGCTGCAGCCAATGATTAAGGAACTTGAGCGATGGAAACAAGAGAAAGAACAAAGGAAACATTTCCAGCCTTGTGACTGCTTGGTTGTAAGAGTGACTCCAGATCTGGGGGAAAGGATTGCATTGAGTGGGGAGAAGGCTTTGATAGAGGAGATCTTCCCGGAGACGGGGGATGTCATGTGCAACTCGGTGAACGCGGGCTGGAACCAGGACCCCACCCACGTTATCAGGTTTCCCTTGAATGGATACTGCCGGCTGAACTCCGTGCAGGTAACAGCGCCCTGCCCTGCCCTGCCCAGCCCTGCCCTGCCCTGCCCTCCTGCCCTGCTGCCCTGCCCTGCCCAGCCCTGCCCTGCCCAGCCCTGCTGCCCTGCCCAGTCCTGCTGCCCTGCCCTGCCCTGCCCAGCCCTGCCCAGCCCTGCCCTGCCCTGCCCTGCCCTGCCCTGCTGCCCTGCCCTGCCCTGCCCTGCCCTGCCCAGCCCTGCCCAGCCCTGCCCTGCCCTGCCCTGCTGCCCTGCCCTGCCCTGCTGCCCTGCCCTGCCCTGCCCAGCCCTGCCCAGCCCTGCCCTGCCCTGCCCAGCCCTGCCCAGCCCTGCCCTGCCCTGCTGCCCTGCCCTGCCCAGCCCTGCTGCCCAGCCCTGCCCTGCCCAGCCCTGCCCAGCCCTGCCCTGCCCTGCCCAGCCCTGCCCAGCCCTGCCCAGCCCTGCCCTGCCCTGCCCTGCTGCCCTGCCCTGCCCTGCCCAGCCCTGCCCAGCCCTGCCCAGCCCTGCTGCCCAGCCCTGCCCTGCCCTGCCCAGCCCTGCCCTGCTGCCCTGCCCTGCCCTGCCCTGCCCAGCCCTGCCCTGCCCTGCCCTGCCCAGCCCTCCTGCCCTGCCCTGCCCTGCCCTGCCCTGCCCTGCTGCCTCCTCCGGCCTGGGCTGCTTTTTACTATGGCTGCTTCAATTCTATGCAAATTATTTGCTTCTGCCCAATTACTTTCAGTGCTTATACTGCGAGGAAACATTTTTCTGCCTGGTGAGATCACAGTCTTTCAGGTTTTCCTAAGTCTAAGCAGAAAAATACATTTAGATTTTGTGTATGTTAGTGCCATGCTGGCCTCATAATGGTGTTATACTGATAAATGCTAATTTTTTTCATCAATGTATAGCCTTTGGCAGTTTTTTTTTTTCCTCCAAAGTGCCTCTAGGAAGAAAGAGAGAGTTCCAAAAACTACAAAAAAAATCTCCACACCATTTTATAGAAAATGCAACAATGTGTAAATGCATAATTTATGTCTCACTCATAATTAAATGATGGTGCCTGCGGGATGGACTTAAAAAAATTGATCTCTGCACTTTTTTTTTTTTCAAAAGGATGTTCTATAAAAATTGCCCAGAGTATTTTAAACAAAAATGTATTTCATTTTATACTCAGAGTTTTGACATTAGGTTTAAAATTAAACATACGAAACAAAAGAAGATAACTGGACAGATAGGTGGACAGCAGCAGGAATAAATACGTGGTCTGTGGGCAGGCAGTGCCACTGGTCAGGGATCAGCAGAGCTGTGCTGCCGTGCCTGGGCTGGGCTCTGGGCAGAACCAGTGCCCTTAACTCGGGCAGGGCAGAGCTCTTGGTTCCCTGTATTCCTGTGGAACACGCTGCAAATGCTCCTGTTATGGGCAGGGCAATCAGCCTGGAGGGGAGTGTTTCCCAAATGACCATCCTCAGCAGGGGCTGTGGCTGTGGGCTGGGCTGTGGGAAATGCCATGGCTGCCTGGGTGAACTCCCTGTGGGCAAAATCCCTCGGCAGAGCTGGTCTGGCAGGGAGGGAGGGAGGGAGGACGAGACCCTGGAGCTCCCGTGGCTGTGGGTGTTGCACATCAGGCTCGGGCCCCTGTGTCTGCCAAGGGACACCTTCAGCAGAGCCCCCTGCTCGTGTAGAGGTGGCAGGAGGTGACAGTGACCCCCCTGCATGGGCAGTGCTCCTGTGCCCCTGGGCTGAATCCAGCCCACCCCCCTGGGCTCGGGGGCCTTTGGGTCAGGCTCCCCAGAGGTGAATTTGGTTGAAGCTCACCAGGCTGTGGGGAATCCGGCAAGGTTTGGGGCTGGGGTGCTCAGGGACAGCTCTGTCCCTGGCAGGGGACAGGGAGGGGTCCCTATGGCTGTGCTGGGAGCAGCATCTGTGTCCCAGCCCTGCTGTGAGAGCTCACCAGGAGTGAGAGGAGCTGAAACCATCCGGGGTCACAGTGAGCAGCTCACCCTGCCTGGCACAGCTCTGGGTGCCCACATGGCTGAGCTCTTTCATCCAGTGCTCTGACTCCTGGGATACATGTGCTGCATGTGTAGAAAAAGCTGAACACTAATTACTGTTATTATTTGAATGTGTTTTGAATTCAGTCAAAATTCAGACAGAATCAAAGGGTCTCTTTGCAAGTTCATGTTGTGGAAAAAATTTCTGTCAAAGAGGCTGCAGTATAAGTAATCCTGTTAAATTACATCATTTTACTAAATTACATCATTTTACTATATAATTAATAGAAAGTGTTTTCAAACACTTTCTGGAAAATGATGCATTTCTGAGACCAAAGGCTGATGAAATCAGCAGCTAATTAGCATTGGCTCTGATGAACTCTGGTCAGCACACAGGCACTGCTCTTCCCCCTCCAAGGACTTTTGGCAAAACAAAATTAAGTCAAAAGCTGGAAGTACAGTGAGGCAAATGCACAGATGTAAGGGAGATGGGTAGTGGTTGGAAGAGCAGAATTGCTTGCAAAGAGTCCCACAGAGCAATGCAGGAAGCCTGTCTGCTGTTTGCTCAGGTGATACATTACTTCTGCCTCCCTGTGCTCTGCTCAATGTATTTGGTAGCACAGTTGCAATATTTATACATTTTTTCTATATTAGAAAAATATTTTCATTACATGCTCTATATCAAGGACTGTGAGTATAAAATAAAGAACATCAACACCTAATAGGCAAAAATATAATACAGTAATTCTTAATTGTACACCCATTTGTAATTATATATAGGTACAGGTTTTTTCAACTCCTTGCAATAGGTTCTGGTGGGAGTCACAAATTTACCTTAGAGAAAATTCTGTGATGCTTGTGAATGTTGAACATTAAGTCTTCATAATTAAGAATGTATTTGTTAATATTCTGCACAATTTAAATGAAAGGATCAGGTTTCCATTTGGGAAACCTCCCAACAAAATCAGATGTGCTTGGAATATTGGAAGACAGCACATATTAAATCTGAGCACAAATCCCCTATTTAATAATGTGCATGTGTCCCTGTACATGGGAGAGTCACAGCTGATACTCAGTTTTTGGCATGTTCTCTTTGGAGATTTTCAGTACAGTAGCAGACATGGTCACTGCTTTCCCCCTGTCCATATCTTACCTTTAGAAGAAATCAAATGTATAGAATCAATTCTCTACATGGGATTTAGACCTGTCCATGTTCAGATGCTGTTCAGTCTCTTGTATGGGAGCACTGAAAGGAGCCTTCCTCCCTGGACCTGAGCTCAGCCTCATCCCAAAACTGCCGTATTTAAACATCCTCAGCATTGCTTACAGGATTTGGCCTGAGCAGATCGATGATGCCAGGGTTTTTAACACCAGATTATGGCCTGCAGTCTGGTCCTTCCAGCATGGAGTGGGTGAACAGGAATGGCTTTGGTGGCTCTGCTGCTCTGAGTGCAGTGTCTGCCTGGACTGGGTGTTTGCATGGAGAGGCTCTGTGAAAAAGAATCCTGTGGTAACATCCAGCTTTCCATAGCTTTGGTCTGAGGCAAGCCAAAGGCACTCCCCTGCTTGTTTGGTCTTACAAGCAAATTGATTTAAAAAACTTTTTTAGCAAGGATTTTGAAGTCCTGTCTCTCTCAGAAACCTTACCTGTCTCTCCTCTGCTCCACAGTCCAGTTCAGTGGGAGAAGCCTCCTTTCCCATGGCTGGATTGTCTCTCATCTTCACCCTGTCAGGGCTAGGAGCAGTGATCACCACACAGGCAGAATGTATTCCAGCCTGCTGATGTCTTATTCCTCCTTCCGTCTCAGACTCCTCCTGCCCTCCCCTCTGAGGAGGAACAGTGCTGCTGTCTCACCCCATTTCTGTCCTACAGGCCCCATACAGCCCGGGTGAATAAGAGGGGTGAAAGCTTTCTTTCTCTGTCTTAAATGTATTTTATTAACCCACTCTCCTGCCTCTTCTTTTCTTCTCTCCCCCTTCATTTTTCTTCCATACTCTGGTGTGCTTTTTTGATCTTTCAGTTCTGCTACTTTCTTGCAGTGTAGAGTATGTAAAAATCAGGGCAAAAGTCAGGGAGATTTGGCAGATGTGACTTTCTGAGAACGTTAAGTCCCTGTGTCCCAGGGCCAGGCAGAGCTCCCCAGGCAAGTTGATTTTCAGCAGACTCGGCAGGACTTGGGCAAAGCTCTGCTGGAGCAGCCTCTTCCTTTGCCCGTCCTTAGAGCCAGGCTAGCAAGAGTGAAACGTTTTAGTTAGCCCTGGAAGCCAGAGCCTGGATTAAATGCAGATGGATAACACAGGCAGCCCCTGAGCAGGGATCGAAGGGATTAAAGGCAGCAAATGCTGCTGCCATGGTTTGCATTGCTCTATGACACCACCTTGGACATAGCTGTCCTTCCAAAATCATGCTCCTGGAAAAGCAAAGCCAACACTCGGGCAAAAGAAGTGGTGCACTGAGCAGTGCCCAGGGGTCTGTGTGAGGCAGGGGCAGTGCTGCCACTGCCTGCCCACAGTGAGCTGGACACTGACCAAACTCCTCCTGGAACCTGAGCCCAGGGGTACGAGCTGACTCTGTCTGCAGGTGTGGGTGTTGCTTAGACACTTCCCCAGGATGAAGAAGTTTGTAAAGGGCTTTGTCCAGGGTGCTGTGGGTGCAGAGAGGTGTCACAGGGGGCTGCTGTCACCAGGATCCTCAGGTTTAATAAACCATGGGGTCGCTTCCCTGTTCCTCCTGCTGCCACTTCGGGTGAGGCTCTTGGGGAACAGCACAGGCTGCTCCTTGATGGCATTTATCAGTAGAGAAAAACACAGGAACCGTTTTCCCAGGTGCTGCCTGGGACTCAGGGGAGCCTGAGTGGCTCCTGCATTGTGATCTGCCCAAGGTGGAGCTGGCATCTGCCCTCACCTGGCTCTGGGAGAGGCCTGGTGTGTCCTGCTCTGCTGGGAAGCTGAATATCAACACACTCACCCCTGTGAAAAACAGCCCCGTTCCCAGAGCCAGGATCAGCATGTCCTGGGGAAATGTGCTGTGTGACAGTCACAGAAATTAAAGTTGCCTCTGGGTTCCTTAAATTCGTGCATCTAAATTGCACCAACTTTTCTTTAGGAGGAGGAGGAGGAGAAAATACATATTTGGTCAGTACAGATTAACCTCTTTCTTGGGCCAGAACATTTCCCTGTTGTCTATGTCCTGCATCCTGTCCCTGCCATGCTTTGTTCCCTTCCTGCAAGGGCAAACAGCTGAGATTGCCACAAAGATCTGGTGGATGTGTCATTTGAACTCCTAATATGTTTTCATCTGCCAAGGAAGAGCTTCTTGGCCCCCCCACCTCAGACTGTTCATATTACTAGTGATTAATTGGCACTTTTTATTAGAACTGAAACCTGATGTCGCTTTGTATAAGGAGTGAGAGCATCAATATCACCACAGTCCAGTATTTTACTATATAATGTACTAAGCTGCTCTGCAGAGTGCTTATTTCTTTGATTAATTTTTGTTTTCTACAGAGGTTTGCTGAGAGCGAGACTTTAATCACAGTATAGTCATTTAACAATAAGTTACAGAATTATAACTGAATAATATTCATTCAGCGAGGACGCGAAAGACTAAATCCGTCACTTAGATCTGGTGCTTCCAAATGCTTTTATCACTAAAATTTGCTAAATATTAATCTGATTGTTTTCCCTCCACATTGCAGGTGCTCGAGAGATTATTTCAGAAGGGATTTAACGTGGCAGCTTCCTGTGGTGGTGGGGTGGATTCCTCCCAGTTCAGCGAGTACGTGCTGTGTCGCGAAGACAGACGAGCACAGCCCACCCCAACAATCAGAATAAAACAGGAGCCCCTGGACTAGACCCTCCCCGTGCCCCCTTTGTAACCGTAGAAGTGTTTAATAGTCCCTTATGTGAAACACTAAGGATTTGCAAAACAGTATTAGCAAACAGATTTGGACTTTATGTTGCCCATTAGTGGTACTCTGAAACTACCTGTCGCATAGCCAGCCATGGGATGCATTTGGAAAACCAGTTGTCTGTCGTTCACGGTGGAGTTCCTGAGCACACCCAGCGTGGCAGGGCTGGGATGGACCTTGGGCTGACCAGCAGTGGTGTGGAACAGGCAAAGCTTTGGAAGCCCTGGCCCTGGACTGGACTTCTGCAGCAAGAGCCATGGAAGCAGTGGAACTGCCCAGCAGGAGCCCAGGGACAGCCCGAGCTGCGCTGCGGGGACGGGGGCGTCTGCGGGAGGAAGAACCCAAAAACTGCACTGAGAACCTTCCCTGACTGCTGCCCCTCCTCCATATCAGGCGTGCTTCACACCCCCAGCATCACAGTCACCTGGTGATTGTACCCACCCACACGAGCAAATGGCTTATTTTTATACTACATTTCCAGCTGAGGTCTCTCTCTGTGAACAGGATCCAGAACCAGAAAAGGACTGATTCATAGTCACTGGTGCTCGGTACTTAAACCTCCCCCACAAACCAAACAAAAGACAAGAAATTAGGCAGGCCCACTTATGGCAATATTTGCAGCAGTAGGGATCTGGAAGCACAAAATAAAATGCTATCCACCATCACACGAGGGTCACATACCCCACTAGGAGCTGTAGCTCTTTTAAAGCCAGTCTTGTTTTTACACAGCAGCTGTTAAGTTTTGCATCATCAAAGAAGCGTGGTTCTACCGAACAAGCCACCCCTTGTTAATCATTTACTAACCATGTTAGAAGCCCACATTTAGCAGGAAAGTTTAAGAATTTTGGACAAGCCCACTCTTTATGGGTCTGGAATTCTTGCAAAGAGTTGTTAAAACCCTGTATTGCCATTGCCAGATGAAAGCAGGATGCCGTCGGTTTAAATTGTTCTATTATTTTCAGTTATTATTAAAATTTGAATTCTGTAGCTGCCCTCTTATCTGTGTAGCTTTCTCTGTCACAAAGTCAGGGTTCTGTCTGCAGGAGGGTCCTGCTTCAGCCAGGACTTGGCACTGACTCACAGGGCTTTCTAACTCAGGAGACAGCACCGTGTTTGCAGGTGCAAGGCTATAAATAGCATTCTGCTAAATCCTGTTTATTGCTGTTTAGCATGATTGGGTCCTCAATCACTAATTCATGTGTTAATCACAATTTAGTTTCTCCCACATTAATTTATAGAATACTGTTGTAGATGATGAATTTTAATTAAACTTTTTAGATGCATAAATATGGCCATATGGAACAAGGGACAGAGCATTAAGTGGTCAACAGTTCTTAATGCAAATTGATTGCAATCAGGCAAAATTTAAAAGTCATGTTTAAGACTAGTATTTTCAAAAGCAATGAGCTGTACTGACTATCCAAGGTAAAATCTAGGCAGGGGTCTAATTTTTGGAAAAGGGCTGGATACCTGTCCATGGAAAATCAGACCTCTGCAGGTTTTCTCACCTTGGTCACCCAACTCAGAAATCTCTAATGGCAATCCTGGCCGGTTGGCCTTCTACCTTAGCAGAACAGTTGAGCAAATCTGTCTACTTTAAGAGTTGTAAAGTTATTTTATTTTGTGGTTTTATACTTGTACGACATTCTAAAGTTGCTAGGCATTGCCATATTTGAATATATGGCACAACATTCACCTTTGTATGTAAGATATCTGTAGAATTGTATATTATACATTTAATATTGTAAAGAACTTAACGTATAATTGTCATGTATTTGTGTATGCACATTTCTTATACAGTACTTCATGCCATAAACATTTCTGTAAAGTAAAATGAACAAAAACAAGCACGTAGGGTGGAACACTCACTGTATCTCCCATGTTGTTTGAAAGAGGTGAGAATTTTTGATTGCGTCTTCTCCAGCCCTTTGCTCCATTCAGCTTGATGTAGCCATGTCTTACAAAAAGATAGAAGTGTTTTATTTATTACTTTCATACCTTTAAGTCCAAAGTATCCCTCAACAGTCCATTCAGGTTCTTGTTTTTATCCTGTATCCACTCCTGCCCTGCCCTCTGGCATGGGGTGAGCTGAGCACTCCTGGCAGCACACCCTGTCCAGTTCTTACCTCTCAGCCAGGGAATAAAGGTGATATTCCATCCCAGGGGCTGCTCCTGCCCCTGGTGCTCTCCCCAGGCAGCCTGGGGAGCGCAGACTGGGATGGTGCTTTTACACATCTGTGGAACGTTGGAAGTATTTGTGCTTGCTTGGTTGGTTGGTTTTTCCTCAGTTTGGTGTTTACTGTATTTTTTTATGGCTCAATAAAGCAGCTCCTGTCGTTGGGGCAGCTTTGCTGAGGTGGCATTGGAAAGGGTTCCAGGCTGCGCCAGCCGAGTTAAATGTGAACTTGAGATGGAAAGTTTAAACCATGACATCACAGCATTGACTGCAAACAGCACAAAGGCTAGGAAGACATGTGGAAACAATCATTTTCTTAGAAGAAATATGCCTTTAAAAAAAAAAAAAAAGTTAAGCTAGGACATGTTCTTTTAGTTAGTAACTTCAGGTCACTTATTTAAAGATTATTACAGTTTCATTTATATATTTTTTACTTATTTCCCTATATTTTTAGGCATCAATATCAGCAAAAAAAAAAAACAAACTGATTTGAATATCTACTTCTGGCCTTAAACCACAGCAACATAACTTAATGAAGAACATTGCTCAGCATCACTAGGATGTTTCAAAGCACACAGAGCCCCGGTGCAGCTGTGGTGTGCAGGCAGCACATCCCTGGCGAAGGCCAAGAAGCAAAGCCCAGCCTGGTTTTTCACCTGATCCCATTGAGCAAAACTGTTCTGAGTCGCTGTTGCTGAGCACTGGCCCGTGGAGGCCTCACGAGCACTTTGTGTCCAGGCTGCCACAGCTCCAGTGGCAGCCAGAAAGGGACAGGGAATGTTCTGTTGTGCTTGCTGGGCTCCTCGCTGGAGAGAGCCACTGCTGAGTGCATCCATTCTCTGTACTGATGGCACCGAGGTTTGGTGACAATTTTATTAGATGTTTCACAAAGGATAAGAATCAGCACAACAAAACATTGAAGTATTTGGTTTTAATATTTGTTTGTGGGTATTCTGTTAATATTTTAATGCAAAATGTTTCTGACCAGTGCTTAAGAACTACAAGACAATGTGAAATTCATGTTTGATAAATTAATACTGTATGTCACTCGATGTGTTACTTTAGTAAATTGTTTTATTTCTTTACAAAATAAGTACAAATAAGGGAGTATGTTTTCACACAAATTGGGGGTATTTACCAGTATGTACAGAAATCATCAAAATAACGTAACTCTAATAAACACAAGGCCTTTATAAACAATATGTACAAATTATCAATACATTTAAAACATAACTTTACACTTCCTGGCCTTAAATACCTTATGAATAATCTTTTGGCTAAATAGCAGCAGTATAAATTTTCTTCTGCTTTTCATAAACCTTAAAAAATAATTAAAACCTTTGTTTTTAAAACTATTGGACAAATAGTTCTATTTGTGCTTTCGCTATGGTTTCCCATCAAAAAAAATATTGCCTCAAAAAAGTGGCAAGCATAACATAGTAAAAACAGAGAAGATAAATAAGCAAAGTCTCCCTTCTGTGGTACTGTAACACTGTTAACTCTGCAGCACAGCCCGTGGCCCTGCTGTTGTGTCCCACTCGATCCCCATTGCTCAGACTCACACCGGCTTCCGTGTGGGCCCAAATTCTGCTTCAGCAAAGCATGTACAAGGCATTCACCCCACCTTCGGGTACTTACAGCTGCTCCTCGTGCTCAAAGCCACGTGCCTGCTCAGGAGCCTCTCTGCTGGAGCCGTGCTCGGTGTCCAGGGCAGGTGTCCTCATCCAGGTGCCACTGGGCTCACTGCTCTCCCCACTCCAGGAGTGGACACGGCCCCCAAAAACCTTTACAGCGATTTTAAAAACCCATATAGAATACTCTAAAATCTTTACCCAACAATATTCTCTTTTAAAACCACCATTAAACCATACTATTTGCAATAAATAAATTAACATTTTTTAGAAAATAAAACCCAACTTTGAATCTTGTTACTAACCAGCTGCTACAAATGCGCAAAAGGTTGATGAGATTTAGAAAACAACTGGAAGCAAGTCAAAGTAACTCAGCTGAGAGCCTGCACACAGATTTCATACACTTAAGATTTGGTTCAGCAAATGGCTCAGGAAATGAGCTGTGCAGTAAAAGCAAAAATCCTAAATATATAAAATTTGTGGGAGTGTGCAGTGGCTAGTCTCTTGGCTGTGCAAAAAAATTGCCATTACAACTAAGTTAAATAGCAACAGGTATCACCATGGTTAGTGAGACAGTGCTAGCAAACTGAAAACAAAAGAAGCCCAGCACCAGGAGTGAGCACTCAGGTGAACACCAAGGCTGGGAGCCACTCCTGTGAACCTGTCCCAGGCCTGGCCAGGAGATGGTTTAGGTGAGCCATTGCATTTGTGTAACTTCAACACCAGCTACTTCAGCTTTACCTAAAATGGCCAGATGGAGCAAGACCTCGATGTTGATTTTATTTGTGGAGTTAACGTTTTAAAACCTTTTGCACATTTTTTTGTGGTTTTTATATATATATATATATATATATATGTATATTTTTACATAAAGGGAATTTATTGCATGTGTCTGACAATTTTACAAAACAAAATTACTGGAACATTGACTTCTGAAAAAAATAGAAGGCACATTAAAATGACAGCTTTCAAAGCAAGTTGAGCTTCTGTGGAGCACTCGGTAGGACTGTTGGCTTTATTTCAGCAGAGCTCGGTAGAGCAGGAGAGAACGGCTCATGTCCCGCTCCTGTTCCATGTAGAAGATGAAGTCCCTGAGGTTGACTCGTGTGATTTTCTGCCGGGGGTACTGGCGGGGGGAGGCCGTGCCCAGCCCGGCCTGGCTGCCCCCGCACGGCCCCACGCCCTGCAAGAGAACAGCACAGCTGAGTGCTGCAGCAGGCGTCCTGCTCTCAGGCTGCAGGACCTGCTACCAGCTCCACTGCATCCTCACCAGCCTCCTCCTGACACATCACATCGGGGCTTTTTTACTATTATTATTATTTTTTCTGTTCTTCTGAGTCTCAGTGTGTTAACCTGAGTAAAGGCCTCAAGTGCAAACACGTGGGACTAAACCTTGTTCACTTCCAGCTCAGGACAAATCCACCCTGCTACAGTTCACTGGAGATGTATCTGACCAATTTAAATTCAGGAACAAAACTATTTTCAGCAGATAAGGTCATTAACAAATCAAATGTGTGCAGGATCCTGCTGCTCATGCAAGGACTGGGAACAGGTGAGTGGAAAATTGGGAGTCCCCACAGGGACCCCAGTTCTCCCCTCTGGGTCTGCTGAAGAGAAAGGCTCAGCAAACAATCAAAAAATTACATAGAAAACACATTGTGTGATGATAAACACAAACATTAGTATACTTGTTTCGAAAGCTATGTTAAATAATTATATATTTTTAATTGGTTCATTGGTACTGAATTACTGAATACCTCATCCTGGCTTTATATAGAAAGAGAAAACCCTTAAACTGGGACTGAGAACACTGTGATCTGAATATTTAGAAAAGGAAAGGACATAATTACAGCCCCTGCAGTCTCATGGAGTTTAAACTGAAACCTGATGCACACACATGTTCAGTTGTTTTTACATCCATAGGAGTCCATTGTTTTTGTTAATTCCAATTGGTTTTTAGCAAAATAAAGTGTTCTAACTTAGAAAAATAGGGTTTAGTCTCTGAAAAGATTTAAGCTATTTTTCAAACCTCTAAGAAATCTGGTAAAATTTTCTATGCTTTTAATATCCCAAATTTACTTACTGCTGCTCAAACCTACCTTTCTTTCCCCAGGAAATACTTATTCTAGGATCTTGACTCCAGACATTAAGAATACAGTTAAGGGTAATTTTACTACTGAAAGGTTGTAGGGGAAACACACATGGTCTGCTGAGAGCAAGGCATGGATGTTTCCCTCTGTCCCCCCCAGTCTGACTCCTTGCAGAGCTGCACCATTCATGTTATTTCTCCCATTCCTGCTTATTCAGTTACAGCAGTGGGGCAAATCCTCTTCTGCAACCACAAACACCAAGGGCCAGTGGAGTGCAGTGGATGTGGCTCAGCTTGCAGGGAGGACAGGGAGAAGCCCACAAGCTTTGGGCACCTGGAGCACTTGAGCCAGGGATTCTGCTCTTCAGTATGGAGCAGGTTTTGTAAATGAACTGATTGAGCACTGAACCTCACTGCTCACAGGAAATGCAGCTGCAAGGGCTGCTCATCCATGCTGGAGCCAGACACATGCCCAGTGCATAATCCATGTATCCAGCAGTGCTGTGAGTTCAGACCTTAACCCAAGAAACACTTTGCATTCCTAAAAGAAACAAAATCATTTAAACTTCCTCTCTGTCTTCTGCCTTGAGCTGCCTCTCACTGCACTCTGACCATGCACCCTGTGCCAGGGCTGTGCCCACTGTTTCTGAGTCCTTAAGAAACCACTGTGTGTGTATTTATTTTAAATCAAGCTGACTCAAATAATGCTTCTTTCTCTCTGTTCCCCCCATGCTGCATGTCTCCCCAGCCCACAGCACTGATTTCAGATTCCTCCTGACCACAGGACCTGTGACACATACAGGTAATGTAAAGCAATGTGGCCACCTCAAACTCATTGTAAACCATTGTCCATAGCACTCTGGACTGGGAGCATCCCACACACAGTTACCAAACAGAGAAAAGCTGCATAATTTTTTAAAAAAATTCTCTATGTAAAACTATTTCTTTAGTCAGTTGAGTTACATTTACAGCACGGAACTGCTCTCTGTTTGGACACAGTAGCTGGAATTAAGATGTGCCAAGTCTTATTCAATGCATTTATCACTAGAGATACTGAACTTCAACACAGCAAGAGCATCATATCCTCAACCAGTACCAGGACATGGCACCAAGCTGTGCACATTCACAACCACACTCATGAGCCATCAGTTACCTGATCGTGTTGTGGAGTTGTTTTACAAGGTGAAAAATAACCAAAAAAATTGTTTTAGAAATACAGAAGTTCTGTAAGCTGACAGAACACTAATTATATGTGTCAATATGATCACTAATTTAAATTAAAACCCAGCTCGTTTGGTCCAGCATTGTACTCAAAATTATTCTGCAGATGCTATAAAAAAATAGATTCCTAAATGCCATAATTTTTTTAATTGCATGCATGAATTCAAGTACAGTTAAAAATAATGGTCAAGAAAAGTGGAATTGAAGTAATTCAAAATTTTCTCAAGAAAAATCACATTTTTATCATCATGACAGATTTTTCATCAACCCAAACAAGCCCCTGTGTTGTCTGTATCTATGGCAACTAATCAGAGTTACACAGATAAAAGCCCTAATAAAAGAATAAAAGGTTGTAAATTGTTTACCTCTATTTCCTGGCCTGCCACATGCAAGCTATTCCCAAATCCCACACACTCAAACATGCATCAATGCTAGTTTCAGTATCAGTGAACTTCTAGTTATAATTTCAGGAAAACTTGAGACATTCCAGACCAGAAGGAAACCCATGAAATTAATATATGAACTCTCTGCATTTTGAGTCAGCTTCCAAACACGAGTGACAGTGACTTCCATCCCCTGCCCTCCCAGCCCCTCCTTTCCCCCTGCCTCTCTTCCCTCCTGAAGGCTCCTCCAGCCCTGTCCTGGGGCACTCCTGGGGCTGCACAGCCACAGCCCAGAGCAGAGACAAACAGATTCTCCTGTGCTCTCCTTGCTCCAGGGGCTCCAGAGCACCTGAGGCTCCCCCAGCTCCTGCTCCAGGCCAGGGCTGAAGAGAAAACCAGTCCATGGAAAATCCCAGGCAGGAATTGGTAACCCTGCACTGGTGCTGTGCTGGTGGTTAACCTGCAATGCCAGCCCCAGGGGGACAGACACAGCCTGCCTGCCTCAACCCCTTCATCCAGCTGGGACAGAGCTCACAGCACCCCAGCCACAGCGCTGGCTGACAGGCTTCATTCAGCCACCCAGCCTGCAGGGATGGCTTCAGAAGAATCACAGTAGTTACCCGTTCAGTATGCACACTTGGAAGCAGTTCTGAATTTATGTCAGACGTGACACGAGATTCGGGCCAACTTTCTCAGCCTGTTTGCTATTTCCATGATTCTCTCTATGAGAAAACTCGCGCTGTTTGCAAAGGGAGATACAAACAGTTCAGAAGAAAATACTGACCAAAGATTTGGAAGATCAGTAGCTAAATATACAACAGTCTGCCACAGGAACAAACCTGTCTGGTGATAGG
This sequence comes from Passer domesticus, assembly GCF_036417665.1. Taxonomy (NCBI): domain Eukaryota; kingdom Metazoa; phylum Chordata; class Aves; order Passeriformes; family Passeridae; genus Passer; species Passer domesticus. The sequence continues at coordinate 18,631,528 of NC_087485.1, forward strand.
GAGACTGCAACAAGCCCTGTGCACAGAGGCCAGCAAAGCCTCACCTGTGTCACTGTCCCCTGGCACGACTGAGCACAGCAGAGCAGCTCCTCTGCAGCGTGTGCACCACCTCTCCTGTCCCCAGGAACAGCCTGTGCCTCCACCAACCACCAAAGGAGCAGAGTCCCCTGCTCTCAAACCTCACCCATCTCAAAAATGCACTGCAGCTACTCCATGGTGGGCTCCTGTCCCACTCTCAGGTGACACAGGGGGGTCCCCAGGTGACCCTGGGGATGGGGGAGCTCCTCACACCCCAGAGCTCAGGGTGCAGCCTGTTCTCTGGAGAGCCCAGCCAGCCTCTCTCTGCAGCACCCAAGCCAACAGCTCCCACAGAAGCTGCAGGGACTGAAAATCTCAAGCTCCCTCCTGCCTCTGTCCTCCTCCCTCTCAGCCCCCACACTCCATTTGCTCCCTAAGGATCCCCCAAAGGTTTAAAGGCTGCTGGGAAAGGGGACTGAGACAGACAGACACATCTCTTCCAAAATGATCTCATTCCAAAATGGGCAAAGTCACCCACTGCTCACTAAGTAGTAGTGTCTACGTGCATTAAATTATAATGGTTACAGCAGCAGGTGGATGGAAATCAAAGTGTGGAAGTCCCAAAAATGTGCTGTTCCCTGCTTGAGATAGAAGTGCTTTCACAGAAGAAAGCAAATGTAATACAATGTACATTTATTTTTATAACAATGATTTCTACCGTTGAACAATTAATTTTTGTTTTCCTTCACCAACCTCCATCCCTTCAACTTTGAATTACAGAACCATGGAAATACAGTACAATATTCCTGTCAGGGAACAGAAAGATAAGGGCAAGGAGAAGATTGCATTTAATATTTTATCCATCCTTCCTTCACCAGAAAACAATTCAGTGCTGACATCTCTGCTTTGAACAGAGTCTTGATCTGCGGCTATTGCTTCTCTGAGAGCCAGAGACAAGGCAATAATGATAAAAGATCTGCTGGGTTTCTTCCCAGGCTACGTGGCACATCCTTGTGGCAGACTTCACTCCAAGCCAAAGTCTGAAAGTGGGAATCATACAGCAGCAATTCAAAGCCAGGCTATGGAGTAAAATACACCAGGAATTTTGTCTCTGCAAGCTGCACGCGCTGCAGAGAGGGAAGATAAGGTGTCTATTAGTCTGCTCTTATGAATAAGAGGTCTTGAATCACAAGAAACATTCTGGAGATATTCTGCAGCAATTATGTTTTTACTTGCATAAAATGCTATTAGATCTTTGGCTGAGAGGCACATGAAAAACAGGTATAATACTATGTATGATTAGCTGTCCCACATAAATTAGGGTTTAATTCAACACCTACTGAGGCTAATAGTAATGATTTCACTGAAACATCCTAAAATTAAGATGCCTCTAAAGTACAGAAATGTAATAACTGTTCATCAGCACCTCAAAGATTAACAATACCATATGAAATATAATTATATCTACAAAAATACTGTGCATCTTCATATGTGCAACACGGTGGCTCTGCAAGTGTCTTTAGAAGGATTCATCACCAAAAGCTATCATTTAGACCTTCAGATGAGCAGCATTTACAGAGAGGATTAGTCCTATGCTTTCTTCAGAAGCTGGTTATTTTCATTTGCCAACATTTTTACTGTGTACTATTTTAGTGCAACTGTTCCTCTAGACTGTTTTGGCAGCCGTTCACTTGCTACACCCTCCTGGATGCAAATGCATCTCCTTTCCCCTGGGCACATAAACACACACCTCGCCCTGCAGACAAACATCAGAAAAACTGATTTGCACAAGTACTTACAAGTACTTCAAATACCAACACAATTGCAACATTTCAAAGACAGCATGCAGTAATTTTTAAATTAAGAAATAATAAGGGGAAGGTAAATCAAACTAAGTCATGGATACCGTGAAAATTTTTCCTTCAGATGTGATCACTTCAGTTTATAATTATCTGAAGTTATGTGAACCCAAAGAAATGGGCTGCCATTACAAGCAGAAGATTTTATATGTACCTCCTCCTTGCCTTTATTACATTACACCAAGTCACATATGCAAGTACTATTATAATAAAAAACCTGCTTGGTAAAGCAGCATCAAACCAAAATCTTCCAGCTGAGGGAACTGGGCATCTGTTCCAATCTCACCACTTACTGCTCCCTCTAAGACAGCATTTCCCCCAGCTGAAGGAGAGCAGGGCAAAAAGCAGGCTCCAAGGTATTTCAGGGAAAACTATCTGTGGAGGAGAGGAGTCTGCCCCAACGCCAACAAGTAATGAGATGGAGTGTAAGGCAGCTTTGGGCTCTGATATTTACTTGCTCAAAAGAGATGGGTGCTCAGTACCTAGCCCTCAATAGGTAGGACCAGACTGCAACTGATTTTCACCCCTTAATCAATGTATCCATGCAGTGTCTGAATAATCACTGCATTGATGTGAGCAGAGAGTAGAGATAGGCTCTGCATTCTGCAGAGACCTTTGACCTTTCCAAGGCCTTTTGGGACCCCCACTGCCCATTTGGTGTCTGACAGAGCCTTGTATCCTCCAGCCCCTTGCAGCACACTCACTGCTGGTGCAAGCTCTGGCTCTTCTCACTTCCTTTGCTTGTGAACCTGCTCTTCAGAGCACCTATGGATCCTGCCAACATCTTTTTCCACAAGCATCTCCTACTCAACACAACCCACTGCCTTATTTGGACTTAAAAGCAATGACAATTTTACCTGATTAAGAATTCTGAAGTTTGGGCTGCATTCTTGCCATGGTAATTATAAGTGGAATATTCTATTTATCCTGTTTCCATCATACAAGTATATTTTCATTTTGCTTGGAATGTTTCTCCTCGCATGCTTTCCAAATGTTTAATCAAGTGCTGCTCCCTTTGAAATACTAATCCTGCCAAAGTTTTTTATTGCTATTTTTCAAGCATTGTGGTGCTCTACCCTTCTCATCTTTCAATACTAACATACGGTTTTTTCCTTGTTTTCTGTTGTTTTGTTGAGGTTTTTTAAAGGATTTGCCTGTATTACTCCAGCCTAGTCACTCTGTACATCCCTGCACTCTCGTAGAGTGGGAGTCAAGAAACATCAAACTAACTTTGGGAGAAGCCCTACAGCCCAGCTTGCAGGATTCACATTTTCCTTGAGACATACTGGATACCCACCTGAATTTCTTCTAATATCCTTGACATTAGTTTGAAGCTATCTCAGTTTTACATAGTGGGTGGCCCTTTCCTTTCTAACCTGTATGACTGTGACTTTCATTAAATCAGAAACATAAAATAATTAAAATATTCTTGACATTGATCAATCTCTAGACACATATAACTGTAACATTTAGTTGTTTAAATATCTAATTAAAAGCCACATAATTACTATACAGTAAAGGCTGCCTTTTGGTCTGTCTCTCAGTGAAAACACTCTAAGAACACTGTAGGGGACCAGACTCGTTCACAGCGGGTTCTGGTGAGGAGCAGCCAGCACTCCTGTGCATCACATCACCCCACACACAGGGTCACACAGCTGCTGCTGTCCTGCCAGCCCCCCAAGGGAGGGGATGAGAAAAGTACCAGATCTTAAACACAAAATCACTTTCTCAGATCATGAGAGCATGAATTGCCCTCATTCATCTCAGCTGACTTTCGGTTCTTGAGCCTAATTATGATGTATAACACCCAGACTTTATAATAATTGTGTTTCCAGCTGTTGGCCATCCTGCTCACTCCCAGCAGCCCTGCAAGTGCCAATCAAGGGACTTCATGCACCAGGTGCCAAACAAAGGACAAAACCACCCGCAGATCTACCAGCTCCTTAGGACTTCATTCCTGTGTAGAACCTGCTGGTGGATTACTCACTCTCTGAACAGTGATCTCAACCTTTCCTTGTAATTACCACAGGCTCCTCTGTGGATTGAGGGTAGTGCAGGGCCCTTACCTGTACCCAGCCCATTAAACAAACCAAAACAAAGCAGGCAATGCAGTTAGCTCTGGATTGAGTGGCAATAAAATTAAGCCCTAAATGCTAATACCTTCAGCTTGCAGGATAAACACATTGCTGGAACAGAGTCCAGTGTGCAGGAAAAAAGACATTAACATTTGTAAATAAAAGGTGGAAGACAGCTAACACTCTATTACTGCAAATATCATGGAATATAATTAAGGCTGGTGCATTTCAGACATTAGGACAGAGCCCAGCAGGGAGAAGTTACCAGATCACTCAGCCATTCAGGTCTTGATTTCTTCACATTTCTTACAGCTAAGTCTCACTCTTGTCTCTTTTTAAGCTAGTGGTTTGCTTGTTCGGAAAACATTTTTAAAAACTTAGATTAGCACAAAGAACTCTCAGAAAAAAAGGATCCTAAAAGGAAACTAATTCCTACAGACCTCAGTAACCTTCAAGGAGTCCCTCTCCCTGTGCTGCTTCCCCTTCCCCTCTGTGAAGAGCTCCCTGCACATCCCAGTGCTGTTTCCATCATGCTCCTTCTCTTTCCCGCCTTCCTGTCTCTCTCTCCCACACCAGGGTCACTTCTCCAGGACCCAAAGCAGATAAATTTGGTGACCTGCATGTCTCCACCACTCCTGACTGCTCTGCATCAGAGCATCAGACTGCCTACCCAATCCACCCCAAACTTCCAAAACCAGCCCTCTGCTTCATACTGTCCTCTGATCTCTGAATGTCAATCCAGGTTTTTCTTCTCCCTCCTTTATTAGACTAAATAAGACAGCTAAGCCTTGAGTAACAAGCAGATAATTTTAATTTATAAACACATTACTGACTATTTCAACTTTGCTCTACACTTTAGAAACCCTGTAATCTCCTCTTACTTCACAAATTCCCAAATCCTTATCATCCTCCAGCCCATTTCACCACAAAGCAAGCAACCAATCTTTTAAGGACACTCACATTCAACACAGCAAGCAACACAGAAAAAAATTTAAATTTCAGACTGAGCTATTTGAAAAAACCCCAAACATATTAGTCTTTTGCAAAGTTAACCCTTTCACACACTCACAATTGTCCCAGATCCAGCTCACTGCATAAACAGTGGGATTAAATGCATCACAAAAACTTTCCAGAAGATTCCTTAATCAACTCTATCTTGATGTAACAATGACTGAGCAATCCATATCAATATCTATAAAGAAAAAATGTCTTCAGTCTATAGATGATCATGGAGAAGAAACAGTGATGCAGAAAACCATTTTTTCAGATGTTAAAGCTCTACTCTGTTATCCCTAGCTTTTCATATGTACTATTCTGATAGGTTTGAACATCACCGAGACCACCTCAAGAAAAGAAGATTTAACAAGTAAATGTCACAACTATCACCACCTTTCCTTTATTAAAATGACCTCCAACATACATAGTTATTAATTATTTGGAACAAATTAAAAACCAGTTAGTCAAAATCAAGTGCTCCACTACAAACAACTCTAATTAAAACTGACCCTAAAATATATTACAGAAATAAGTCTAAGCCAGACACAAAATCACCTAATCAACCATCTGATACATACTGAAGAGCTCTTACAGATGGGTCCTGACAATTGACAGTAATCAATGTACAAACTGACAAGTCTATCAGATCTAATTACTCCCAAAACAAAATAAACATGACTATTTGTCCTGGTTTGTATTATATTTAAAAGAAGGCTGTAACTACAAAAGGAAAACCGCTACCAAAGTACAGGCTGAAGCCAGAGGCTGGTGCTGTGATATTTCTGAGTTAAACAAAAGGCAGTGGAGCTGGCACAAGCCATGGCAGCCGCGTGAGAAGGGAGCAGATGTGGGAGAGGGCAGCAGGCAGCCAAGGAGCACACAGGAGGGGATCACTGCAGCAATCCCACGGCCAGCCCGGGATTCCCAGCGTGCTCCCTGCATGCAGGGGTGCTACTGGCCTGTTTTTACCACTGGCAGTAGGAGGGGAGGCACAGCAGCTCCAGCAGCAGCAAGTGCATTATGATACAACACAACATGAGCATTATAAAATGCGAGATGAATCTCAAGCCCAGAGGCTCTTTAGCACCACTCCAAATCACAACTCTCTGCCTTCATTTTTCTTCTTTGCTACTATTCCACTTCTTCTCTCAGTACTTCTGACTTTATTAACCCTTTTTTGTCTTTCTTGTCTTTTACCTTCCTGTTTTCATAGTATCACATCAGATTCCTTAAAAAGCATGTGAGATTATCAACAGAGATTACAGATCAGCAGGCAGCTTTTCTGACACGCTCCAACCCAGTGAAGCTCCAGTTGTTTCCATTGAAAAATTTATCACTTCATTGGTACCTCAGTAAGACAGCATGCTCTTTTGACAATCTGGCCCCTGAATAAAGTTACAAAAACCATAAATCAAACTATAACCTGTTTTTAATGGTCTGAACTCAAGTGCTGTGAATTTGGTTTTTTCTTCAAATACTTTCCCCAGAAATTCAAGTCTAACAGGCCCGGAACAGACTTCCTGAAACACAAGCTTAATTTTTGTTTTCTGGGAATTAGAAAAGATGCAGTTATGTGTTATGCCTAATTTTTGGTATCCCTTTCTGGAATGGTGAGTTCTGGTGTTTGGTTTAACAAATTACATCTTTCTCATTAACCTGGCCTGAAATTATTAAATCAATTTTTCAAGCTCTTTTTTGGTCCTACAAATCTAAGAACCTTGGTCTTTCCACACTGTACACATAGTGTGCTACCTGAACGTGTGCAGCAGCAACATATGGTACAGTAGGTTATAACTATTTTACCATCTGTTCTATCTGAACTCTAACCTCAATAATCCCATATCAGCTTTTCCTGTTAACTGCCACAGCTCTTAGATCTTGGCTTCTACTTGCTCTTTTAAAATTAAATTGCAGCAAAATGCACGGCCAGATCACAGACTGCTCTTCAGAAGCCTCCACTGCTCCCCAGGTGACTTCATTTGGCCAGGGTCTTAAATGATGCCTTCAGAGCTACAGGCCTTCTTTTTGTTTTTTCTTCAGTGAAAAAGATAAATCAGTAACTGGAACACTCTTCATTCTGAAAAAATATTGCTAAGATGCTGTCAGATCCTTTACACACTCATTTCCAAAGCACTTTGTTTCTCTTATGCTCTTGTTTAGAAAAGGGCATCCCCTTCAGTGGAGCTGCAGGGGATTCCATACCTTCCATGGGCACACTTCTGGGCTGTGCCTGTCCAACCACCTCCCACTATGGCCTAATTCTGCTTTTGCACAAACAGCACCATCACTATCACCCCTTACTGCCTTGCTACTCTGTGTACGCATAAAACCCAAACAGTAGCATCATAGTGAATGAAAAGATGTTAATTTTATTGCAATATATCTAAGTTCTATCCAAACTTCAGGAAACTGGACAGATTCTGTAAACTGAGAGAAGACATTTGAAACTTTTATTACTCTTAGGGTTTGTTGGTTTTGAGTTTTGTTTGGGCTGTAGGGTTTTTGTTTTGTTTTGGTGTTTTATTGTTTTATTTTGTTTTACTTTTAAGACTTGCATCTCATGTCATCAAGTTCTATTTCATACAGATGTTGGAATTTGAAAGTAAGCTCTAATTCCAGATAGAACAGCTCATCTGGTGGACTGCCTTCAAATTTAAAGTCTGCTTCATTTACAAAAAAACTTCAAAAATAGCTATGTAGTAATTAAAATACATGAAAGACTGTGGCTTTGGTATAATTTAAACATACCCATGCAAAACTACTACATACACATAGACATATGGAAAACTAAGCTATATTTTTAATATATACTAATCACAGCCACAAGAATATGCCCCTCTATTTTTTACTACAGTACTTGACCACACCAGCTCTTGTGAATGATGAAATTGAAGATTCAAGAATCAAATATGATTATCACCAAGTACTATTTTATACTATCCATATTCAACTCCAAACAGCAAATCATAACAGCTCAGTAAATTTCTCTGACTCATTATCAAATGAACCAGACTGTAATGCCTACACAATGAATATCACGTTTGTAAAGGAGTATCTTTGTAAAATTATTCAACTTTTACAATCAGTATAACGCCTTCTCATTAAAAGTACTTGTATCTTCTCCATTTTGAAATACCACATCTTGTGTACATTGCTTCCTTTTGGATTCCTGTTCAGAATCTGAACAAAAGGGGAATTGGATTTTTTGAATGTGTGAAGAAATCAGTTCGTGAGATATAATTTTGCTTTTTCACACATGAGCAGTTTAAATATGTTATTCAGTGTTATCTTGAGGCACAAACATAAGGCATGGAGGTTAGAGAAGTCAAACCTACATACTACTAGACTGTTACCTCAAATGTCTTCCCAAACACACAGCTGAATAATATAATGGAATCCATGGTTTAACTAAGGAATATTGACTTCAACTGTAATCTGGGTTCTATTACACAGATTGTATACAGTGCCCATGCAAATATAAGAGTCCCTGAATATATAATTCCACACGTGTTTTCCAACCACACCAATGGATCTATATTCTATAGCTGAGCTTGGGGGAAGGGAGTAGCACTTGGTGCCTTTGGAGTTTATGCTAAAACAGCCTCTTCTTCCACCCCCCATGCAATGTGTTCACTGTAGCTGTAATGGTTAACAACTGGACTTCACTTTTCTCCTCCAAATACAGGAGGACAATGGGTCTGCCCTCCCCCACCAATTCTTCTTTGCATTCAGAATATTTCCACCTCTGCATAAAAATGACTTTTTTATTATGTAGTTTCACAGACTTTCCTAGGTGGCACCCCAGGAGCATAATCCTGATTCACAGAACAAAACCATCTAATTACCCCAGCTGCATAATTCATTGGCCCATGAGCAGGAGCTGGCCAGCCCCTGATCTTATCTGACAGACAGGGAGCACCTGTGGGAATCCCTGCCAGGGAGAGGCACCAACACCTCCTTGGGCAGCCCTGGGGTGGCCAAGGGCAAGGAGGACAAAGGAGAGGAGCCCTTCTGCAGCCCGGACCCTGGAACATCCAGGCAGCCAGCCCTGCCTTTGGCTGCAGGTGCACAGGGCAGGAGAGGGTTCCTGCAGCTGTGATCCTCCACAGCCACACTGCAATGAGCCAACACCTAACTCAACTGCAAGGAAAACACTCCAACTGGAAAAGTACATACTACAGGTTTGCTTCAATCTCATTCAGAGGCATGGCTGTACTTTGAAAATCAGACATTGCTCAAATGACAGAAACAAAACACAGTTATGGAGTACTCCTTACTTTGTATCTATTTTTTCTATCATGCTGATGAATAGCTCTCAGTATTTTGGCAAACTTCCCAACAGAAACTTTTTAGACACTGTCTTTAGAGAATTGCAGCAGGTCCTTTTATTATTGCTTGTTTGTTTTAGTTTACCAGAGTTGCTTTCAAGTTCCATCTAACCTTTGAAAATCAGCATCCTGTTTGTTTCAGTGATCAGGTATTTGCCATTCACTGAATTACGAACGAAGATGAGCCCTGGACCACTCTTGGTGCCAGCTGGCAAAACACCTTCTGGTCTCAGGTGAATTTCAAATGTAAAATATTGATATTTAAAAGAACTATGAATTGGGTTCTAGTGTGTAACATTCTACCTTATAATAAAGACTAAGCTGGAAAACATTTCAAACCTCAACAACGTTTTCATCCTGCATTATAGCACAGATGAGTGGCAGAGAGACTTGTCAGCCCAGTGGTTAAGGCACTATTCATCTTTCATCTCCGGATCTGGGCTGCAGCCACTCGGCAATAGACTCACTTTCTCACTGGAAATGTCATCTCGCAGCTGAGAAACCTTCTTGACAAATATGTTTTTGAAACAGATGTATTTTTGCTAAACATTTTATCTTTGACAAAAATATATTTTGACAGAGGAAGTTTCATAGAAATATTTTTTTTTTCACCAGCTCCAATAACAACCTAGACTTTCAGGACCTAAATGGGGAAAGCTACTCAGACTCTGCCTTGCTGATGGAGGTGAGGTCTCACCGGCTGGAGCAATGACCATTGCTGTAACCACCTCGATGGAAATCCATGGGATTATCCATGGGATTATCTGTGTGATTATCCAGTGCTCTGCCCCACTGACCACTGTTTCACCCCCAACCACCGAGCTGCAGGCTGCTGCTGTGGCAGTCAGAGCAGGGCCATGAATGGGACACGAACTCCTCTCATCCTCCTCAGCTTTGTCCCAGCTACTTCCTACTTAGGTAGTAATTAACAACATAAATGTTTACAATAAACAGTAAGGACAGGGCATTTGAAAAAAGAGTTAACAGATGTCCTCAGCTTTGCTGCTGGCCTAATAACGTTTCTGCAGTAATTTATTTGATGTGGAGTTTATTTAGCTGCTGCAAACATGCAGGGTTATAATAATCATAAGCAGGTTGCATTAAGCACAATACGACTTGGGTGTGTAACACAGTGTTAAAAATAATCCCAGAAACTGTATGCCTCGAAGATATTAGATGTGCAGTATCTTCTACAACCTGATTGTGAAAAGCTAGCCAGAAAGCACCTTTCAGACTTTAAAAAAATATTAAAAGAAATATAAAACCCAATACTTCTTTTACAGATAATTTTGCCTGTAGTTTGGGATAGGCAGCATTAAATTCAAACATCAAATCCTGGCATACCTCAGTAAGCTATCAGCACAGCAGTGCTGCCTTTTTTCCTTTGAAAAATGAAAGAATTAAATTCAAAACAAACAACTTCAATTTAACACCAAACTACAGGATAACCAATCTTAAAAATGTCAAATTGTAATGGATCTTAATACCCATATAAAACACAAAAATAGTGGCATTGTTCCTTGGTAATGCATAGCAACCTTACAGAATTTCAGTGAAGGAGAAAGAAGGGAAAAACACCTTATTACTTCTAACTCCTGCGAGCCATTTTGGTCTCCAAAGGTTTTAGAGCGCCTGGGGCCATGTGTCTGCAGTGTTTCGGGAAATGACTTGCCTTCGCACGAACACTGCTATGTTCTGCAGCACTGCTGCCCCCCAGCATCCCCGCTCCATTTCTAGTTAACTCTTCCTTACCTGTAGCAGCCTTTCCCCCCCACTTTTTTTTTTTTTTTAAGCAAGATTCCAGAAAGGTTCTGCTAAAAATCAAAAAATAAAAAAAAATTCCCGCCCCCCCAAAACCCCTCTGCTTTTTCTGACAAGTTTTCTCAGAAAGAAACAGGACAAGAATTTAACTCCATAAAGCTTTGAGATAAAAAGGAAATCAATTTGAAAGTAAAATATTTGGCAACACAACTAGTTCAGCTAACAATCGCCATGGAGCTTTGAAGGTTGATACTGCTCTAATGTTTGTGTTTTGCCTCAGTTAACACAAACAGTTAGAAAACAAAAAAATCATCAACACCCCCCAAGAATACAATAGCTCTACTAAAATCCTTCACTTATCACTGTGTTTAGGTTTTTAATTACACTCCCAGCACCACATTACAGGCTGCGATTAAGTCCCTGGCTAAGGCCTCATAACTATTCACCAATTTGTCTTAGCGGTGTATTAAAAGTACAGGAAATAACCCATCTAGCATAGAGGGGAAGAGAAAGATTTAATCCTCCACATAACGTACTAAACTCACTTAGCACAGGCGTTTTGTGTTTCCCTCTATTTTCTGTAAAGATACATGGCTGCACACAAAGCTATTCTGCTTGATGGCTTTTTTAAAAATCTCCAGAAAATTCTTTGCCAAGGTCACATATTTTGATTGACTCAAAATATGACAGTGTACGAGGCTACTAAAATATTCGGTTCTTCTCAGAGGTTGAGTAAGCAGCTCTAACTAAGAGGAAAATCAATATAATACTTCACAGTGAGGAAGAAAATGGAAAATAGTTTAGCAGTTAAGTGGTTAATGCAATTCCTAAGTGTTCAGCAATCATTGCAATTTAGTGCCATTTCGATTATTACACAATAAACAGACCATGTTGTCTGGAAGCAAATTTTTATGAGTATAGCTGAAGGGGTTGCAACTTATTTAGCTGCTGAAACTCTAAGGGAAAGAACATTTCTGAATGCTAACACTACAGATCAGAAATATACAGGTACACTGGAAAGGTTATTTTTAGGTCACTACTATGGTAACTAACCAGACTGACCTTTAAAATTAGTATGCAGTTCAAGAAAAATGAAGTTCCGTAAAATGTTCTTTAAACAGCGTAATTTTAATAAACAATATTGTACATCCTTACAGCAGAATTCTGTCACTTTTTACAGCTATTAATTTTACTTTTATATCATAATATAATGTACAAAAATATCATGATGCAGAACCGACTAGGAAAAAAATGTAAACAGCCAGAAAACTGATTAAACTATCATTAATTTATGTTTAAAGAAATAAATAAAAAAATAAGAACAGCTATATTTATTTCTGTAGAATAAAATAAAACTGCTAGCTGGAGAAGAACCATTTTTCATAGCATGTAATGTCTTTGAAATAGTCAGAACAGGCATAGTTAAAATCATGTTACTTCATCTCCTTTTGAAATACAAAATTTTAAGTGGATTTCAAAAGCAAACCCAGTTCTGTAATTTATAAATTCAAAGAAACAGACAAGAATTATATTTGGGGCAGATGAGATAAATAGCATGAGACTGAGGGTGTATGGTTGATGGCAGCAGGGACTCAGTAAAGGAAACAGTATTTTAAACAAAAAGAACTCTCTGAATCCAATGTACTGAGACAAAACATCAATTAGAGTCATGGCTTTAATACAGAATATATAATGTGCCAGTTCTTTAGGTAGGGAATGGAAATCAGACTTTGGTTGGTCATAAAGGTGTCCCAGAAAGCACCAGCAGCACCACCCAGAACACAGTCACAAGTTAATGCTGGCACTTGGAGAGAGCCAATTCACCCCAGCCATGATCACCAAACACAGAACACAACTCTTCTGAGTTTATCTTCTCAGCCATGTTGGAGATGGCTTATGATGTTATATCAAATGGCTGATAATAAATCAGATACATCATCAAAAGTTATTTTATAAGCACACATATAAATCTATATGAGCATGAGTACAGGGAGAGATAGACACAAACATTTTAGTCTAGGCCATGTTGTAGACCTTTTTCAAAATGTAGCTCTTCCAGAAGTATATATAAGAATTAATTTTAATGAGGGAAAATTATACCTGCAGTTTTCAAGCCTCAATATGAGAGCAACATTGCTCTTGAAGTGCCTTTTAAAGTCCTGGATCACAACTGCTATGAACAAGGAAAAAAATCTCAACAACTGGTGGGATTCTGGGTGTCCTGTACAGTGTTCCCGTGTTTCCTGAATTTTGTATCATACCTACATCCCTGTTGGTGCCAGGCAGGAGAGGTGGATGCTGGTCAGTTGGTAACTGTGCTCACATTTAAGGCCCTCCTGGAAATGAGCCCTCCTACCATATTCACTGTGCAAAGAGGCAGCAAGGGACAGGCACAACTTCCAATCTAACACCACCAGCAACAAAACAGAAACAGTTGAGACAACCCCAAAACATGGATGATAAACTGTGCTATGTCCTGGGCAGCCAGTGCAGCCATGGTCCTCGTGGCAAGGGGAGGGACATGTGCTGGGGACAGTGGCACAGCCAGGGACAGCCAGGGACCCTGCTGTGACACCCTGTGCTGGGGACAGTGGCACAGCCAGGGACCCTGCTGTGACACCCTGTGCTGGGGACAGTGGCACAGCCAGGGACAGCCAGGGACCCTGCTGTGACACCCTGTGCTGGGGACAGTGGCACAGCCAGGGACCCTGCTGTGACACGCTGTGCTGGGGGTTCAGGGACACGTTTGCCTGGTTGGAAATTCCAGGAGGCAGCTCAGAACCGGAGATCCATCTGTCTATGCCTGGAACTGGGCACTAGGGCAGATTTCTCCCCAGTGGTGCTCAAGGAGCTGCACTGGCAGCCACACTCTCTTTTTCTTTCCCCCCCCATTTTCTTTTCCCCCCATCACATTAACACTTCCAATAGTTTTTCTGTTTGCAAAAAACAACTTAGGTGTATTAAAAAAAGGGATATGGCAACAGGAGCTTGTTTCCAAAATGTCAAGCCAAATCTAGAGCTTGGCTTTTCTGAAGATTTAAGACCTACTGATTAGCCTCCCCTGCCTTTCTATGGGGTAATTTTGCTGATAGTAAATTATCAAAGTTGTCATTTTTTGAAAGCCAACCAAGACTCTGAGCATTCTTCTTGACATCTTTTCAGCCAAGCCTGCTTCCAGCTGTTGGGCACAGAGCTTACTGAAGGAAGGGAAGCTGTAATGTGCCAGCCAGATGAGTCCGGGGCAGGAAGGGAAGGAGCAATCAAAACAGGTAGAGTGCCTGGATGGAAAAAATCTCCCCATGGTATTCTCTCATCAGCAAAGACATTCATTCTGCTGTAATGAATGTTACAATCTCCTCATTTATATTAAAACAGATACAGGTTCTGAAAGGTTATTTTTCATTTTGCTTGACTGGTTTTTACACAAACAAATCCAAATTTCAGTTCAAACAAACAAACAAAAATGCTCATGTAAGTACTAATTCAGAACTAAGATTCCACCGAGATTACATTTCCCAGCCTGACATAAGAGAAACATGAAGCAGAAATAATTACTGTCTGACACTAGGAAAAATGATGCTGATTAACTACACAGATTTAGTTTTAAAATCCAGATTTCACTGCAATACTATGGCCACATGCAAATATCTAGCTTTAAAAATAAACTACTGATTCAAAGAGAACAAGGAAGGATTTTTTGAGTGTATAAATACATATTCTTTTCATCTATTTAGCGTGCAAATTTATTTAAAACACAATAAAATGACAGGCAGGTCTAAAAACTAAATATAAAAATATAAAAATGTGAAATGAACAAACTTTTTCACTCTGCAGATTTTATTTTATTATTAGATGCTATTCCTAACTTGTTAAAATTGATCAAATAGAAAGCTGTGAATAGAGAAAAAATTAAGCCAACTAGAAAAGTGTGACTTGGATTTAATATTTTATAATTGCCAAGGGACATACTGAGATCAATGAATTTTTGCCCGAGATGAACGTCAGAAAGAGATGTACTTCAGTCTTTTAGGGAACATTGGTCTATTTAATTCTTGTGTCTGATGCATGTGAAATATGCCTGTCTTGGCCTTCTTGGTGCCTGGAGGCCGTGCTGGAGGCAGACATTACCACTTTTAATAGGCCGCCATCTGAGGGATGGCAAGGGATCCAATAACCCATCCACCCTAATGGATTTGCCTGTTTATTCACTTACACCTTTTTCTGCAGCTAATTTTAGTTTTGCATGCTGAGTTGTTTCACTTTAAATTAAATGAATAGAAACAAAGGGGAAAAGACTGTGCAGCTAATAAACCATGATTATTTTCCAAGTTCTTCACAACAGGATCCTCCATATACTAAGGTATATCACTTGAGAACAGATTTGCTGCTGCGTTTTTCCACTTGTTGTCACAATTAACAAAGCTTCTTTTAAATTTAGTGAGACAAAAAGTAGGTTATTATAAAGTCTTACTTATAATGCACTAATGATTTGCAGCAGTATAAGGCAACCAGCTTCAAATCATTATGAGGGTCATGAGCATCTTCAAAGAGTAATACAGGTAATGTTAATGATTGTGTAGTATTATCACAAACAAAAACAGTATACAGTTTAATCTAGCCTTTCATGTGTACTTTCAAGATCACAGGTAACACTTAATGTGTTACTTATAAACTTATAGTCCCTCTAGATACAGAGGAACTTCCAGTAATAAAAATTTCCACTACATTTGATCCTTAGGAAAAATATACATTACAGGCTAAAAGTTATTAGGGGATATAATCTCTATATTTGGACTACATTAATACTTTGTTTCTTTACAGAAAAGCTCTTCCTCCCTTTCCTTAGGAGATGCCTCTTGCATCCCACTCTCCACAACTCGTGGGTGCTCTGCCAAAGCTCGAGGTCATCTTTGAGGTCCTTTCCAACCCAAACCATTCTGTGATTTATTCCAGAACCTCCAGAGCTCACCCAGCTCTTTTTACAGACCCACAGTTCAGGTGCTTTGCTTTTCTCAGAAAGGCTGAAAGGACTTCACTCAGGGCTGTCACTGCAGGGCACAGCTCTCAGTGAGCTCCAGAGGGGCTTTTCCTGCAGTTTGGTTCAATCTCCCGCTGCCAGGGCTCCCCAGTGCCCATCAGTTGGAGGGGGCAGCCAGGGCCAGGTGTCACCTGCTGCTGACAGGTCATTCCCTGGAGCCCTGCAGGAGCCTCTGTGTCCCTGCCTGGGGGGACACGTCCCTCTGGGCACACCACAGCCCCTGACACTGCCTGCCCGCAGGAAAGCACTGCGGCTTTCAGGCAGCAAGTCATCACATCTAGGAAGGAATCATCCCCTTTCAAAGACATCAAAATAATACAGCTCCTTCTTCCAGAAAGAACAGGCCAGGCTTGGTCCCCGAGGTAACCAGAGCACAGCCCCAGCAGGTCAGCCCAGGAAAAACAGCTGCTGAACTGGGGCAGTCCCCACAGACTCCGACTTTTTCCTTTTTTCCTATAATAAAATTGCATAAAATACAGCAGCATGTGGTCATTTGTTCCCTCTTCATGTCAGAAACCAAAATGTATGACAAATCTACAAAAGGTTGTAAAATGGAGTAAGGTTTGTTGACCAAACTGCAGGAATATGGATATGAAAAACTAACATTAAGAGCCAAAAACTTGGGAGCCAAAACTCTGCACCACTCTGGGCCACAGCTGCAGGGAGAGCAGGGATGCAGCAAGAGGGGAGCATGTGTACTCTTCATTTAGAAAAATACATTTAGTTTGGGAGCTGCTTCCCCTGAAAACAGTGTCTGTAGCACTAAATAGCCATAAAATAATGTAAAAACTCTCTTTGGAGCAAAACATATTACAACAAAAAAGGGTCTGTGTCATTCAGAAGGATCCACAGCACTAGCAGTTACTAACAACAGCAGGAAAACGAAGCAGCTACAAGTCCCCTTTTTTGTCTCTAGCTGGTTGTTTTCCTTTAAGGGATCACATTATGAATCTGACATCTCCTTATTTTTGCCAAAAAGACTTCACCTCCTTTTATATCAGTTGCTGATCTCTTACAGATTCCTTAATAAAATGGTGTGACACAGAATCAACTCAGAGGCTTTACCAGGGCTTTTGGGCTGGATTTAGTTTTTTTTTTTGTCACAGTGGATCACAAGAAACAAAAGTATGTATTTCAAAGGATGATCCACACATGAAAAATGGCATCTTCACTTCGCATTCATTTTATTGCTAGTGAATATTTCCTCTTAGAATTGAGACTGCAGTGGAAGACTTTTTCTGACACAAAACTATCAACAGTATCCCCTTAAATATATAGCAAGAATTAAAAAAATGCTCCTCAAATAATTTCACATCAATCTGCGCATCTAAAGCTTAAACCTGTTGGAGATAAATATTTTCGGATAGCTACAAATCCAGCTTCCCTTTTAAAGTGTTAACTCAGACCTATTATTTAAATGTCACAAACACCCAAAACCAACAGGACATTTTACAAGCACACAGACAAGTTAAAATAATCTGCCTGCTTTAGAAACGTGTAAGTCAATCTGCAAAACAGAAGAAGTTACATAGCAGCAGAATAATTTTTTCCCCCAAATTGTATTTGTAGACCTGGATACTAACTCCCAGACACACTGTGGAAAGAAAAATGGGAACAACAGACTGAAGTTGGGATTGATTTACTTCATTAGCTGGGATTACAAGTTTAACTTACAAACCAGAGGTCAAAATTTCTCATTAACAAGGGGGCCATGAATCGCTGCAGGGCTTGGTTCAAGAGGAGACCACTCTTATTACTAACTACACATTTCAATCTGTCTTTGATGTTCTCCTTCTACCCTCCTCCCTTTTATTTTTTGGCAGAGGAGTTGATTTTAATTGTAGCTATACAACACAGCTCAGTTTGCCTGAGAGCCAGCCTCCACATCTGCAGTGAGTGCAGTTCTAGTGATATTGGGTGCAGTCCATAGCTTAGGGCTAATTTTAATGGCTCCCCTTTTCATACAAGGCTCAGATTGTTTTCCACGTGATTCCTGTTAATTTAGCTGCAGGAAAGGGCATCAGTTTTCCTTGTGAGTTTCTGATCCATACTTCTAAACTAGGTGAAATGTATTAAAGAAGAGAAATGATCATAAAATAAGAGATTGCATTTTCTACTGCCTCCCTAAGTGATTAAGCAAGTAATCCCACTATTTTAATACACAAAAGAAAAACAGAACATACAAATGGTATTTTTCTTATGTCTGTATTTTGGTAAATGATTTGTGAAATGCTGTAAAGAAGCTCTTGAAATCTCTAACAGAGCTAAGAGTTAAAAAAAGATGGCTTAAATGTCTGGATAGTGTGCATTTTCAAAATCTACAGACTCAAACAAAGATTTCACAGTACATTTCTCAAAACAAGAGTTGTGTGCATCGTGGCGGCAGATGGTAGAGTGTGTACCATCAAATAACAAAATGTTTAATGAGTATTTTGTATTTTTGAATAGAACTAAAATATAACTGAATAGTCAAAGGTGGGGTATTTAAACAGATGCAAAGTGCTCATTCCACAGGACCTACTCTAGTTTTTAAAGGAAAACATGACACTGATGCTGGTTAAAGAGCTGAAATTTTCATATATCACATGTAGTTGAAATCATAATCAAATTTGTCTCAGCAATCAAAGTTATACTCTTCTACAGTTGGAATCACCTTCAAGCACTGCCAAATTAGAAAACCCTCAAAAAAAGAGCAGTCAGTTCTTACAAGTAAAAAACACAGATATCCTTTTAACAAAAACAAAGTATGATGGTAATTTTTTTTCATAATTTAAAAATGGAAAAACAATTGCTAAGGGTAATGGTTACCAAAATAATTTGTCATAGATATACAGTTTCTTGCCTTTGTTTACACACATCTATTTTGATTACAAAGAGGTACCATCTCCAGCTTCATACCTATTTATTACTACTTATGAAGGACAATTCTGCACATAGTAAATTCATGCAGGCTTATGATGCAAAACCCCAAGGTGAAAAGACAGGAATGATTAGGTGAGTAATTTTAGTTTAGGACAACACAAATTTCTATTTATTCCAATAGACAAAAATCTCCTGTATATAATGCAGATCTGTTCTACATTTCCCATTATCTACTGGGCCAGTTTCCACTTCACACTTGGGGGCAGCATGTATGAAATCACTTTTTTGTTTATGTGAGCAGTTGCTGTTAATAGTCCTTTTCCAAGTGGCAGAGCACTCTAAGGTACGCTTCCAATCCACACCACAGCCAAGAATTCACTTCTGATGGCCAAGTCGGTCCCTTTTGTGCAAGCCTCCTATTGCCAGTGTGTAACAAATCTCCTCTGGAGCTCACAAAGACCCTTTGTGTGCCCCTGGGGAGCTCCAGGGCTCCTGGGCTCAGCCAGCCCTGGCTGCCAGGGCTGGTGGCCACACAGGTCAGGGCACTGGCCACGGCTCCCCGGCACCTCCGCGGGTGCGCGGCTGCGGCCGGGGAAGGGCTGAGCCACCCTCAGCTTTCAACAGGGGGTTATCTTAACAACTAGACATCTTTAAAAGGTCATTATTGCAGTCTAATTTCAAACTGGCACCAAAATGAAGGGTTGTCTTTGTGCAGGATTAATTTAAAAACCTCAGGATTTGATGTCAGTGGGAAATAACCAGCGTGGGACTCATAATGCTGCCTTCTCCTGCTTCTGGCCAGCACCTAGGGCTAATTTCTTAGGAGATGAAAACTATGACAAGCCCTTCAGTTAAGCTGAAAGCAGGCAGCAGTCCAGTAACACCCACAGGCCTCAGAGGCATCCTGTGACCCCCTTAGAAAAGTCACATTCACTTTGCTCTTGAGAAAGGAAAAATAATGCTGGAGGCATTTTGTTTTAAACCATGTGAAATAAGGAAATGTGAGGATGTGAAAATGAAGTGAAAAAAGTTAGAATTCATTTCCTCCCTTTGCAATGGCTTAGAAGCAAAACTGGTTCATTTTGAAAGTGTGTGTAAAAATCTGATACATTCACCAGTAGGCAGTGACTACAAAATGCTTAAGGTAAAATATGTAAATATGTAAAATAATCTCTTGAAAACCATCTCCTTTTGTGCTTGAAAGCATTTTGTAAAAGCATCTTTATTTCTCAGTAGCATTAATAGACAGACAGAAAGAAAACTTGTCAAAACAAAAAATAGCAACAAAATTCAAGGTACTAGAATAATATTTTGAAACAAATCTGCAGAATAGTGAAAGGGAAGAAAATGAATGCATAAGTTCCTTGGATGACTTCTGCCCTTTTAGTATTAATCTGAATAATAATAAAGGAACATGTAAATTACAGTTTCAAAATTTTAAATGGGGTTATTTTAACTATCATAGACTTAAGGCAAATCTAATCTGCCAAGTCTTCACTCTCATTTCAGTCTAAAACTGTCTCACTTTTTTACTCCTATTATGCCTTTTAACTTAGATGGGCTTTTTATCTCCTAGCTAAGCACATCCAACCTCATTTCCTCGTTCCCATTAAAGAGGTCTACACAAACGTGCATTCAGTCTGTTTATTACTCACCACGGACTGCTCAGCTTGTTCCAAAATATTCTCATTAATAAAAGGTTGCACGTTGAAGACCCATTAGAATGCTTAAATTAAGGGAATACTTAAAACTTTCATTCTTTGTCCAAAATTCTTGAGATGTATTACGTGTTACCATATTATCAACTACATAACCAAAACCAAGCAGCAGAGAATGCATTAACATTAATACAATTTTCAAAAACTGCTCTACAAGTGAGGTCTCAAATCTGAAAAATGAACTCCAGCTCTAAAATAATTTGTCTTGATTTATTTTTTATTTCTGTATGTAGAGAAAGCTAAGGTATGGAGCATGTAAGGAAGAAGACACGAACAAAGGCAGAGGGTGGGAATCTTGAGCCACTGCAATACACAGCTACTGAAAGATTCTTCCAGCAAAAGGCTACAGGAGCTGGCTGAAAAAATTCACATGGGATCAGGCTTCAAGGGGGTATGTAACTACAGAAATACCTATGCTAGAAAGGAAATAATGATAAATTGGAATTGTTTTGAGACATGGCAAAATTCACACAGTCCAGGAATTTTCATAAAAACTCATCAAAATTAAAAACTTTTCAATCCGAAAAATGACAAAATAATTTGCAACATCGCATCTGAGCCCCACAACCAGGCTACCCCACACTCATTTATGGGGAGTCAGATGTATTTCCCATGCTGTAAAGAACTTCTTACAACCACCCCAGAATCCTGACACTGTGACAAGTTGAAAGGAAATCCGGGAAGTTGATAATGCCAAAGAATGACATAGCCAAAGTCTTCCTCATTCTCTTTTCCACAGTATTATGACTAAGTGGATGAATGTAGGAATGGCAAAAGGATGGTCTGGATCAGTGTGAAAGGGAATCAAAACACCCAGCTTGATTTTCCTGCCCGCCATCCACCCAAACTGTGATTTCTCAGTAAAGCCAAGCTGGAACGATGATGCATCTTGACATGCTTTTAATATGCAAACTGTTAATCTTAGAAGCTATGATTCTGCAAAATTTTTAAGTCTGAAGTGCATGCCTGAGTTAAGCATTTAGATAAATTGGCATTTTTTTTCTACCTAAGACAGCTATAGTTAATGGGTCAAAACATAATTTGCCTGTCTTGTTTGAGCTCACAGACATTTGTACAAGTGTCACAATCATTCATGTGACACTTGTCTGCTTTATTATTCTATGCCAAAACCGAGCAAATGTTTACAAGATTTGTTTTTCTGAAGTATATAGGGTACATATAAGAAAAGGGAAAGACATGAATAGGAGTAAGCAGGGAAGCTTCATAGATACCAAGACTGCTCCTTTCCAACACCGCTGTTCTGAATGCAAGCTTCTCCTCCCTGGGTTCTTTACGTTGTCATTAAATCATTATAAGGATGTTTATAATCAACTCAGTTATGGTCAAGTGTGCATTGGCCTGTAAATTCAAAAATCCTGCCCTCCCATCATTGCATTCACTTCCTCACAGGCAGAGAGAGGGGCTTCCTGACTGAAATATCCCGGGAACATGGGCACATGGGCTCCTTCTCCTCAGCTCCGGCTGCGAGGAGGGAGTTTGCACACAGCTCTTCCAGGGCAATCTCAGCACAAGGAAACAGCTCCTTTGTGTAATTCCTTTCTTTGCATTCCACAGCTGCTCTTTACTGGGACTTACACATATAACATGGCTGGGAAAGTATAGGAAAGTTAATAATTGTTAAAGGCTTACACGAAAGTAATTGTTCTATTTCTTCTGAATTGCCAATACTGATTTTGCTGTGAGAGGGGATTATGGAAAGAAATGGAACACTAGAGACGGGAAAGTACTGTTACCAAAATAATCTAACAAATGCAAATACAGCCCCCAGTATTAACAGAAGTGTCGAGTCTAAGAGTACAGACAGATGTTCTCTCGGGATCCAGCTGTGCCGATGAAGGGCTCTGTGCCCCCCAGCTGCTCCCCGGTGCCCCCTGCTGAAGTCATTATCCCGGATCCGCCCCGATTCACCGGGGCAGGGCCAGGGCTCACACGGCCACCGTGACCCGGCTGGGTTTGTCCCCAGTCAGTGCCCTGGCACAGACCATGGCAGTGACCTCCTCGGCCACTCACAGGGCAACCAGAGCAGTCCTGGCTCTGGCTCCTTCTGAAGCCACAGAAAACAGGCACTGCTAAAATACCATCTCCCTCACTAACAGAAATAAAAAGCATTTTTAAAATCACCTAAGCAAATATAGCGATGCCTAGCATCTGATTTTTGTTTCTTTTTTTTTTTTCAACAAACATACCCATGGAATTTTCCTACTGTACTACAGACAGGATTCAAACAGCACTGGCATCTGAAAACAGCACAAACAGTAATGATAACTTACACTGTGCACAGCACCAAAACCAGCACCTTTGTTCAAATAACACTTGTAAGTGATCACCAATAGTAACAACTTAAACCACAAGCCAAAACATTGGCTTGTTTGGTGATTCTTGATTTTGAGGGCATAGACTGTACTTGATGTAACTTTCACACTGAAACAATCTGAGATTTTTGTTAATAAAGACAAAACTAAATATAAATCAGCTAACATTTAGAGCTGCAAACTCCTTATCTAAAATGCCACATTCCCTTGCCAACCTCTAAAATGCATTGTAAAACAGTATTTTTTTCATTTAAAATTTGCAAGAGAATTTTGTATCATTTTTCACTTATTTGTGGAGGTGTATTTCAAACCATACAACACACATTTCCCAGCCTAACCACAAGATACCTACTGTTACACTATACATGTTAAAAGAGCTCTTTAAATACTAAATGTGACCATATTTTCAGTTGGATTTCAGCCTGCTCTGGTAACTTCTCTCTTCAGATGACAAACTAGCAGTAACTGAATTTATTACAGCCTGATTAATTATGCTGCTTTCATACAAAGGAAAAAGAGACTTCAATCAGAAGTGGTAACCTTAAACAGTACCTGTGCAGCAGCATATCAGAACATCAATCCCAGATCCATGCACTTCCATTTGCTTTGAGAATTCTTAGCAATTACTTCTCCCTTACTATCACATAGCTCAGCTCAACTCCACAGCCTGAAAACCAAAGGGAGAAGTTTGGAACACACCAGTTGCAGCTGACAGGATTTGTACCAGTTACCAGAAATACTGAAAAGCACACCTTATGCTCTGCACTTGCTTACCACGACCTAACTACACAACCAGCCTTTCTCTGCCCAGCTGAACACAGCAGGAGTCTGGGGGATGAAAAGAGAAGAGAGGAGTGGAGCCAATGTCAGAGATCTCTTGTCTCACACAGCTGACAACTTGCCAGGTTTTCATCTTCTACATATTTGGAGATAATTTCCTTAAATGATCCAGGAGCTGAGAGCACCTGGCTGCTGCCTTCTCCTGAAGCAGGGCCATCACCACAGCACAGAGATGGCACCTAGGCAGTGACACTGCTTTTGCTTGCTTGCCTTTTGTGCTTGTTAACATGCAAAGGCAAATTAATGTAAGACAAGAATCTGGCATATGTGTCTAAAATACACACTGCATAATTAAACTGGGAATGAACACAAATCAAGGATATATATGTTCAAATAGTATTTATTGTTCCTTTACATAAAGGAACAAGGAACTTGGCAAATATTTCCCAGCAATAAAGGCCCATCTTCACAAAGTATGGGTTATGAATAGCAATGAACAAGATAAGAGCACACGAGATAAAGCCAGCCAGAGTAAGCCACAGATGGAAGCAGAGCCAGACCAACAATGGAAGAATTCCCACCCTAGCGGGCTATGGAGCGCTCTCCACACAACCATTAATGCCAGCATACGTCAGCATTTACACCAAAGGAGACTCTTCAGAGAAATATTTTTAAATGCAACGTTTGGGATATCTCTTTTTTAATATGGATAATACTCAAAGCATCTATCTCTCTGCAGACTTAGGTCTCTCGTGCTTAGTCTGTAACATGCCTGTGTGCTCTGCTGCTAACGGCGATTTGAGGAATTTGCTGTACCTACAGAATTGTATTATGGAGATCCTAGAGGGTATGACTAAAACTTGTTGAAATTAAGTTCTAAGGAAATATATAAATGTAGGTGACTGGTTAGGGCTTGGTTAAAGTCAAGAAGAGAAGGTGCTCCCAGGTCTCTTTCTCAGAGCCAACTGCCTGTAATAACAAATACACAGGGCTGGCTGTGGGATCAGGCACTTTGGAGAAAAATAATAATGCATTGCAAATATTGCCAGACCAACAGGCTTCCCTGTCTCATTCAAACCCAGCATCATCCTGTATGAACAAAACTGCAGGAAGACAGCTTAGACTGTCACACTTAGAGTGTCACACACTGCCTGCAAACAAAATGCAGTGACAAAATGTCATCCCTCTTGTTCTTCACTTAGGGATGCTCCTGTATGAGACTTATGGACCCAGGTTGTCACATCTCTCTTTTAATTAGGCAAAATTATGCTGCAGCTAATACCTAGCAGAAGAATTTACTGTGGTTGTGGAAAAAGTATGAGATCAGCCTGCAAAACTTCACTTCTAAAAGCAAAAAAGGAAATGTAACTTAAAAACAGATTCTTTAATGAAGAGCATTGCTTAAACACTTAAGGCAGCTCCTCATCTTTATCCAATTTCTGTAAACAAAATTCTGATGTTTGTCACAGATAAGAGATTTAAAACCACAGAATAACAAGTAATTGAAAAATGTTTTGTGAACTAATTAAAACAAGTCATGAAACTATATTATTCGCTAAATTGCTTGACACATTCTTCTCAAGTGAATGAAATGTAAAGAAAAATTCAATGGATTTATTTTCAATTATATGACTGCCTTCTTTTCAATATTTTTCTTCAAAATTTAACCAAGAAAACAAAACTTTTGTATGTCTCAGAGATTTTAAAAAAATATAATATTTCATCAATTACTATTAATGTTGCTATTAGCATAAATATTCAAATACTTTAAAATGTTCCAAATATATATTTAAATATGTTCCAAAGATATATATAAATGAGCCGAAAATTAATCTTTTAAAAAAAAAAAAAAAAGCAGAAGAGCAGAAACCATCCTCACAGTCTTCAGATTTGGCTGGCTCAACCAATCTGCTATGGCCACTCAACCAGTTAAATAAATTTCTATAATGATTTCACCATTTTAGTCTGCCTATCTGCAAGTTCTTCCTGTCAACACGAATCACCCTGTGTGCTGCAACTCCCCCATCAACTGAGACAAAGTATGACTGCTACAGTGCTCTGTCACCATGACAGGCTTCTCATGGCTCTGGATGCCAAACGTCAGGATGATCCAGCACAGCCAGCCAGAACTGTCCTGTTATCAGACCTGGGAGAACAATTCCCTCCAAAGGTGCAGCCCAGCAGGTGCAGGGGGCTCTCTGCTGGGCACCCTGGGGCTGGCTGTCTGAGCCAGGGGTGGCTGCACTGCAAGCACAGTGTGAGCAGCTGTGGGGGTGAACGGGACACAGCTCAGGGTGTGTGCCCAACCTGACACCCATCCCAGCAGAGCCAGGCAGGGACAGGGCTCAGGGATCAATGGGACACCCATCCCAGCAGGGACAGGGCTCAGAGATCAATGGGACACCCATCCCAGCAGGGACAGGGCTGAGGGATCAATGGGACACCCATCCCAGCAGGGACGGGACTCAGGGATCAATGGGACACCCATCCCAGCAGGGACAGGGCTCAGGGATCAATGGGACACCCATCCCAGCAGGGACAGGGCTCAGGGATCAATGGGACACCCATCCCAGCAGGGACAGGGCTCAGGGATCAATGGGACACCCATCCCAGCAGGGACAGGGCTCAGGGATCAATGGGACACCCATCCCAGCAGGGACAGGGCTCAGGGATCAATGGGACACCCATCCCAGCAGGGACAGGGCTCAGGGATCAATGGGACACCCATCCCAGCAGGGACAGGGCTCAGGGATC
This sequence comes from Passer domesticus, assembly GCF_036417665.1. Lineage (NCBI taxonomy): Eukaryota > Metazoa > Chordata > Aves > Passeriformes > Passeridae > Passer > Passer domesticus. The sequence continues at coordinate 18,658,050 of NC_087485.1, forward strand.
AATGGGACACCCATCCCAGCAGGGACGGGACTCAGGGATCAATGGGACACCCATCCCAGCAGGGACAGGGCTCAGGGATCAATGGGACACCCATCCCAGCAGGGACAGGACAGGGCTTTTGTCTGGACAGGGAGAGGGCAGGAAAAGCTACTCATGAGCTGCCCTTGGGTCTTCTGGAAAAAAGTTGTATCAGAAATTCAGCACAAATCTGACGTTTTCATAAAGGAGCTACTTACATAAAACAATTGAATGCTGGAGATAAAAATACCCCCCTGAAACTCTTAAAAACTGTAACTATTATTAAGGTTTATAGGATTACCCATTTAATTGTAAAAACAATGAATCTCAGTATATGCACTTATTAAATAACTCAGAAGTTACAGATGATACTGCCTCATTAAAAAATTATTTTGAAATTAGAAGGCTTACATTAAATTCATCATTTAAATATGACAAGCAAAAATCTAATTTTGTAGAATCTGTAGCTGAAAAAACAGTTACACAAGGAGAAACATAGCTTTGCTATCTCCCACCCACACACCCAGTAAAACTTAATAAATTTACCACAGCAGTATATGATACCTAGAGAATAAGGGCCGAAATATAGAAAATTATGTTAAAAAGTAATTGGTCTTCATCACCACCAGGATAAAAGGCAATATATAACTTTTTAGAAGTTGTATGAAGCCCACAAAATCTTTTATCCCAGTAGAGGTAATATAAGAAATGCATTTGACTGCAGACCAACCAGGATTTACAGCCCAACATAGGCTGCACAAGCTGAATTATGGATTGCATTACATTTTTTTATATATGGCACTGTAGAAAAGAAACCCCAATAGGTCAAGCTGACCTATTAATCACTACAGCTAAAATAAATTCTATATGTGAATAATATCTACTCATGGGCCACAAAATAGATCAAGGTAGAGAATTCTGAAGACACTGGGAACATTGGAGTCCTCAGTACCTATCAACAATATCAACAGAAAAGCATTAAAATGCTCATTAAACATTTGTAATTTCCACTAATTGCTGCAGACTGGGCAGACATCACACTGAAATACACAATGTACACACCCAGATTTGATCATGCAGAGACCAGAGTCAGGACAAACAACTGACTCTAGCCTGTACTTTAAGACTTTACTCCAGATGCTCTTCATTAGGAATTTTCTAAAATAATGTACTATTGCTTAAGTGATTTGGACACTCAAAACTGAAAATTAACGATCTGTGGTGGAATTAAATCACCTGTTGTTCTACTTCATGCCCTCAACCAGGAGAAGCCACAGAACATGTCCCAGTACAGTTAAGCTCCTTAAAATAGTAAAAAACAACTAATTGAATATTCAGGCTCATAGTACTTCTTGAAGTAAGTAAAATAATTCTTCTTCTGGATTCTCAATTTTTATTTCTTTCTTTAGAGAGAGAAAACCTACCTTCTAATTTTCTTCTGGAAATCCTTCTATATTGGTTCTAAGTTTTTAAAGAAATATTTTGAAAAGAATACTTGAAATCTTGATGTATGTTTGCTCTTAACATCACTGCCAAATTATTATTACTTTGACTACCTGCACAGAACAGGTAGTCAAACACCAGGGAACAGCACCTGCAGTTCTTCACTGTTCTGTTACTTAGTAATGTAAAAGCTGAGTCAACAGCAGCATTGAATTTATCCCATCTCACTACAGCTCTCCAGCTGAAGGTAAAAACTTTTGCTAAAAAATTTTGTGGCAACATAAGCTTTACCAAACTGCAACACACCTACGGCTGTCAATGGTGTCCAGGGGCAGGAGGCAAGCTTGTGCAGAGTGCACTTTGTTTTCCCTTCCCTCCTTCAACTGAGCTTCAAGGTACTAAAACTGAATGCTATTCATAAAAACTACTTACAGAAATGAGAAAAGTAATTTTGGCTTTGCAGACAAGCACTAGGCACATTTTTCAAGTTCATTAGAGGTAGCTCACTTTTTGCTTTGTAAAGATGTCTCAAAGTTGCTTTTTAAAAAATTGTAATAGCATAAAAATGAAAACAGAATAAAAAGAGAAAAATTGCAAAAGAGAGAAATGCAGGTGGCTTCTTTTATGGATTAGGAAAAATGTACCACAGGCCACTGATATGGCCTGGGAAAAAAATGCCCTCTGCCAACACCTCCCCTACAGATAAAGCAGGCTGCAGTGCTGCTGTCTTTTTGATCAAGAGAAGAAATCCCACACCAATGACTGTTTCCCCTGACAGACTGCTTGTCCTTTTTAATGTTACATGAGAGCACCAGCCTGAACTTCCCTCCCCTCAGAGCTCATACCACTACCACTGATTAGAGATGCTGCTCTGCCTAGGGGTACTCACTTCTTTGGCCAAGGCTGTTTAACCTGTTGTGCTCCTTGTATTCCTCCTTCTCCTCTGCAGACAGGAACTTTGCCTTTTTTAATAGAACTTTTTGCTCATTCTCCTGGCAGAGCTTCCTCTAAATTGTTCAGTAATTGGTGCATCATTCAGAAGTTCAGCTCTTGTTAGGCTCCTGTCTTTGCAAGAGTGTCATGCTCAAAAAGACTGGAGAATTATCCCCTTTCCTGATTAAACTATACCATGGACCAACACTATTTTCATGCTGCTATAGCACAGAAATCACTATTTATGATACCTTCTACTTTCTCCAACACAGCTGCAGAAAACCTCATAATTCTTCTCATTTGCCTTCCCATACCACACTGCTGCTCTTTGCCTTTTTGTTTGCGGAGATAATTATTAAACCAAGAACACTACAAACAGAATAACAAAAGCCAGTGAAAATAGGTGTACTGCACTACCTCCTTCAGACACCTCATCCACAGGCCAGCTCAAAGCTCATCAGAAACGTTGGAGGGTGAGACAGGGAAAGAATTCCCAAAGTGGTTCAAGGGTCCAGAGGTCGGACTCGTAAGGACTGGGACTCCTAAGAGGCCCATGGTTTCCATACCCAAGTTTTGTAATAATTTAACTTAGTTTTAGTTAACACTGTGAAATGTCTGTGTGTATATTCAGTCATGCTTGGAACAGTGATCTGTAACTCATTAGCAAAACTACCCTGTGAAACTAATTCCAGAATCCCACAAACTCATACTGGTTAAAAAGCTATAAAGACCAGCATTTTATGCAAATCTTTGTAACTTCACATAGGCCAAAAAAGTGAGATTTTTCTCCAAAGATGGGAGGAGAAGGAGGGAAAAAACCCAAGTCTGACTTACAAGTCATGATAGTTTTATCACCACAGCCCTTCTAGATGGTAAAACATTTCCTTAAGTTGTCACTATTTTTTAACCTCTCTGCCTCTCTTTTTGACCATCTTTCAGCTTGCCAGTATTAAAAAAATCCCAAACTCCACCAGCGTCAGAAATCTTGCCAAGGTCGGGGAGCTGCAGTTCTGCCTGATGCCCTTCCCTCCCTATTGCACCTCCCCTGCAGGAACTGGCTGCCAGCCTGTAACTTGAAGGCAAGCAGTAACCAAGTAACTAATAAATAAGGAGTACACCACTAAAGTAAACAGTACCCCAGCTATAATTAGCTAGAACAGACAAGCTGCTGGTGGTAGATGTCTCTCCGAGTTCCCTCAGGCCCTCTCCAGCCCCCACAGAATCCCTTTAACCAGCATGCTCCTGTTTGACTCCAGGCAAAACAAAAACAAAAACCCCCTTTTTTCTAGTCATTCACTAGAACAGAGTATGGAACAAAAGGAACACCAAGACGAAGATCCCACTATTAGCTATTTTTACTGTATTATTTCTTTGAAAGGAAAATACTGCCTGCAATATCCAAGACACATTGGGAAACTTCAAAAACCTGCATTTAACACACACTGATTACTCCCAAAGACTTCCGTGGTCAAATAAACACGAGACTTTCCAAAAGCATGCAATATGACAATTTCTAGACAGAAAACCCTGGTTTTACTGTAGAAGGAAATACAGAAAATGAAGTGTTTTCCTACACCAGCACCAGTCAGGGATTAGCAAAGCCGAGCTCATGCAGTGGGAAATGCAGGGAGATTGACAGGAACACAGTGCTCCAACAAAAGCTTATTGCAGGTAATTAATGTTCTACACGAGGCACATTACTGACTTCAAACAAACTCACCACTCTGCTTAAAGTTAAGCATGTGCACATGTCCTTGCAGGTTTGGAGCTCCAACGCTCACCTTCTCATGAATGTGGCCAAACAGGACCCACTTTGCCATCACTCCTACAAAGGAAGGATGTGCAAAGCACACTGCTCCATTATCTGTGAACAGTTCTTAACAAAGCTGAAAAGCTCGTTTCAGCTCAGAATTTAAATATTTGAGCTCCACCTTTGAATTTTATTGTTGGCAAATTTCAGCCAAATTCTGAAGGAGGAGTGCAGGCAGTAGGAGACTGGTCAACACGTGTAAAAGAAAGGTGAGCATTCCTTTCCAAATGAAACAAGTATTTGCTCAAAATACTCTTACAATTTAGAACAGATCGCAGGGATTAAAATACATCATGTTCCTTGAACAGCAAAATGAATTTGCCTGCACCACAAACTGCTGATATTGTGTCATTTCATTATGACATCACTCATGAGGCCTGTAATAGGGACCTGCCTTTAAATTTTGTGCACAGATATACATATGATATGCACACATTAAACACGCATAAAAACATTCTGACTTACAGTAAAATCTTGGAAGACTTGCACATGGTAAAAGGAAACCATGAAAGGTTCTTTTAATTTCTCTTTGTTACACACTAAGCTTGTTTTCAATTGCACTTCTGAAAATGAAGGGATTTTTTGAACACATAATAAGACAGCAAGTTCTGAATTAAACGTTTATCTGTCAGGCTTTAGATTTTGTTTTCTTTTTAATTAAAGAACTCATCAGTTTTATCAGCAAACCACATTCAGCTGTACAAAATGCACAGTGCCACTGCAGAGGGAGGCATGGCCATTGGTAATCCATACCACCCACACGATGAGTTGGGATGTGGCTTTAGGGGGAAGAAGATGTGGCATACACCAGAACTGTGGCGTTTTGTTGGGTTTCCTGCCCAGGGGAGTTGCTGGAGCAGCATTGTGTCCTCAGCAGGACTCTGCCTCAGCTCCAGGCAGAGAAGGGAGCCTGGCAGAGCCCTGCTGAGCACAGCCGGGAGCGGGCAGTGCCACACGGACCATCCAGCCTTCTGGGGGTTGTCCCTCGCTGCTTCTGCTGGCCCAGGACAGAAAATGCAGCTGTGGGAGTGCCACCTCCTTGTTTTTTGCTCCGGGAACACCCGCGTGCCACGGCTGAGCCACAGGAACAGGTCCTGGTTTGGCCTCAGCCACACGGAGCTGAGCCGAGGTGGGGAACAACTCCTGTGTGTGAACTCCTGCTCTTCTGTATGGACATTGCTCTGCTCCTGTGCATCTCTATCTCACTGCTGTTTGTTTTCAGTAACTGTTATCTCACCCCTCTGCCTCCATCCCTCTCTCACTAGAAGCAGGGAAAGTGAAGTGGAGCAGCTTATCTGGAGTTTCACTCCCACCACAGGGACACCCAGCTTGAACAATGGTCTGCTTCTGCAGCTGGCAGCAGGTCAAATAACTTCTGTTCAGCACCCCTAGGTAGGCTGTTTACTTTAGAAGCTGGCAACCAGATTTCCTTGAAGTTCAAGACTGCTTGCCCAAAGGCTCAGGGTAAACTAAAAATATTAAATGACTAATTGTCACTCTCTGTAGGACCAACACATTACTTGACTGTCTAAAAAAGAATTGGCTGAAAAAATCCAAAAATATGCATCTTAATACATTTTAAGTTCTTCAGACTTTTCCCAAACCTTAACTTCAGTAAAAAAATATTTTAGACAAGGAGGAAAAAGATTATTCCACAAAATTTACCTAGCACAGAATAGGACTGAAGCAGAAGGAAATTAATCTATTTGATGATTCATCTGACTGCTCTAGGGAAGAATTACTTCAATGGGAAACATTGCCACCTTAAGATACAGCTATGAATCTTTCCATGTACAGATTGAAAAGTTACACCTTGAAAATTTTCGGGTCAGGTTTTAAAATTTATTTTCAATGACATCTGAAACTGGCACAGCACCTTGGGTCTTACCTTCTAAAGTCAATGGACAAACCCTCTGCTAGACCTTCCATGTTTCTCTTAGTCTTACCAGTTTTATTTAGCCAGAAGAAGAAAAAAATCTGTAGTTATAAGCATCACAAAAACAGAGATTGCAAAATAGATACTATTCTTTAGTGTCTGAAAATCAGGAAGACAGAGAGAAGACAACTGAAAATACAGAAAAACTCAAGCCAAAACTAACTCCCAAAAAAACCCCAAAACACAAACTCATATACCCTCTGTCCCCACACATCCTCAAGGTAGCTTTTTGCAAGAAAAACACAGGAATAGCAGTGGAGCTCCACAGGGATTGACAAATAATGGATGAACTCTTAGCTACTCAGACATCTTTGTGCCAAGTTCTCATTTTCCATGCTAATAAGCTGCACACACTGTATTTACAAGGTATCCATAAATAAAAAAAATTGTATTTATTATTGCCATATCAATAAAATTTTATTTTTAAAAATGTAGGGGATTTTTTTTATAACCAAGGAGAAGGATTTCTATTAAGAAAAAAAAAGAAAAAAAAAAGAAAACTATTTAAGTAAGAATGCAGTAGTAATCTTTGAGAAGCAGAGGAAAACATACTGTCATGGTGTCCCCTTGCATGCTACACCAACATCATGCAGTCAGGTGGGACCAACTTCCACCTCCAAATGAAGTAAAAATCAAATTTATCTTGGCCAATAAGGAAAAATTATTAATATCATTGAACCTCTGTCAGAATATTTTGTGTTCCATAGATCAAAGGAATACACACAGCATGCAAACCTGTTCTACTAGTAAAAAAGAATGTTTTTCCTGGCACAGAGCCCACTTGCTATTTTCTTGCATTGCTGCCTGGCTTTTTCCTCCTGAGAACTGAGATCCATGCAAAAATGTTCTACTGCCTCCTGACTCACTGCCTGCACTCCTGCCTGTTTGCAGCAGGCATGGAAGTGTATTTCTACACATTCACTCCCAGTGACAGTTATTAATCATCAGTGTAAACACTGCATTATCCATCATCTTCAATGTCTTCCTAGTTCTACTGCTAAGTCTGTAAGACGCATTAATGTTGGAAGTTTTGTTTCACAAAATAAAACCAGAAGTCTTAAAAAAAAAAACAGTTTGTGTTCATCATGGGCTAAAACACAGTTTGAATTAAATTTTTAAAAATGAAAACTCATCATTGGGGCAATTGATTTTTAAATTGAAGTCTCATTCATTTAAGGATAAGGAAAAAGGTGCATTTACTAATTAGGATTTAATCTATAGGGTGTTTCAAAATACTGCTTTTAAAACAGACATCAACACGTTCATGGTGAACTATTTTAATACTAATTTAAGTTTGAAAACAGGAAGTAAAACAAAACAGAAGTAAAAGAGAAGCTGAAGCCAAACTTGAGATTTTCAAGGATTTATAAAGTAGTATGCATGTAATTCCATTAAAAAAATGTAAGGACAGACTCCTTTCATCTGTCTCCTAGAGAATTCAAACACATAAATTTAAGTGATAGTTTTGGGATACCTCAAATGAAATCATAACTGTCAGCAGCAGTGACATCCTACACCAAAACAGGTCTGAAAGAACACTGCATTCTATCATGTCAATGAGACATAGAGCAAAGAGTGCTTGAAAAGGTAATGATACAACAAATCATAAAAATTCCTCCTGTTCTGCTCTTATTCTACAGGCTAAAAGAGTACAAAAAGCAAACTTTAGCTTCTTGATCCATAAATGCCTGCAAAAGGTGTTCTGCTCCATTGTATGTCTTCTGTATAACTCAAAGCTTAACCAGTGCAAAGGGCTTTAGATTCCAGTGCTTTCTAAGCATATCTTGACCACTTCAAACAAGAAGTAATTTATCAAGAGCCAACCATACCACAGGATGACCAAGCTGAGACTTGAGCTGTTGAACAAGTTGTTCCAAGGACCTTTGAAAGCAGATGCCATAAAATAAACTTTAGCTCCAGAAAGGTGAGGGAACAGCCTGAAGGTTTGCTCAGAGAACACCAATGCTGATGATTAGTGTTTTTCCCCAAAGTTAAAGACTATTCCTTGGTTCTAGTTCTTTTGGGTCTGCCAGGAGCAGTTATGCCTCATATATTGGCTGATTCATGACCTTCTCAAGTGGGTGATATTCACTGAGTAGAAACTTTGGACAGAAGCCAAGGCACAACCCTCCTGTAACAGAGACTTCTGCAGGACACAGTACACATCCCTTATGGTTTAAAAGGGCAAGAAAGGAAGGAGTCAAGGCCGGTTTTCCAAGAGACAACTCATATCTAACCCATTCCAAAGAGATAATTACCTAGTACCCTGATTTCTTCTTAATATTGTCAAAATATTGACAATGGATTTGAGGACTAATTGCAGGTGTTGCTGAAATGTCCATGGATAGCCCAAGCATGAGGTGAGAATGTCAGCTGAAATGGTGAAATGAATCACATTCAGTACTGCATAACCAAAAAGAGACTGCAGCCAAAAGTACTTGTTTCCAACTATAGCACATACCCAAGTGCTTCCCACAAAATCCTGAATCCATCCTTACATTTCCACTCGGAAATCAGGAGTTACTAAAGTATAAAGACCTAACAGACATAATATTAAGTAACTTCTCTATGTCTGCCTCTGGTACAACACAGATTTCAGTGTCTTAAACCAGAATCTTAATCATGTTTTGTACAAAACCTAAACATGAAAACAGCTTTAAAATACTCAAATTATACCATCTGAAAGATTAATTTAATTAAAAAATGTGGTGCCTCGTACCCAAAATACACCTCACAATCACTTCAGTAATTAGCTTTTCTCTACACAAAACATCTCTGTTTTAACTGTTAGGTTTGGGACTTTCCATGTCTGCAAGAACATTCTCTTTCTTGACTAATATAATGGCTGGAATATAGTGGATGAGAAAACACCCAGAGTACCAGATCTCCCTTGAGCACTGGCCCAGCATATGGTCCTGCACATTTTGAAAGATGGTGTTTGGGGTAGTTTGCTGAATATTCCTAAGATGACTGCTCTGCTGCTGTGTGAGGAAGAGGGCTTTTTCTTATCCCTAAAATGACTGTCTTCAATAAGCAGTGATTCACTGAACTAGCCCTGAAGCTGCCTTTGGAAGCTCAGTATTCAAAAACCATCTGTGCCAGCAAGTACCAGGAGAGGGCTTTCACTTGATATTTAAACAAATTATACCCTCAGATATTTCAAACATATACTCTGTATTTATGTATTTTGGGATACTAGCCATAGGTCTTGATGAAAAGCCAAATCATTTAATTATTATTATTAAATACAGAAAAATACTTGTCTTTAACCTCCACACTTTAATTCCATAATAAGAAATGAGGGACTTGAAAGTATGAAAATTCTGCATTCACGCCACCTTAACAGCACTCAAATATTTAGCTTGTAAAGCCACCTGACCTAGTCTTGAGATGGCTAATCCTTTTTTTAAAGCTCCAACTCTTACAATTACATGAAAATATCCATTTCATAAACAAACCAAAACTTTAATTCTAATTTTTAAAAGCCTTATAATTCAATGAAAAAAACCCACTGAAAATAGTAACTGAATAGATTCAAAATCAATCAAAAAGCAATTAAGTTTAAAAAAAAAGGCAATCCAAACCTTACATTTAATCTGACAGTAAAGGTTCTTAGGGATGATATCTGAAGAACTTCAGGGCTGGCTGTCCTGAATGTTGTAACCTGTTTGTGTCACCCACTGCTGAGCATCACAGATCAGAGCTGGGCAGCACTGCTGCTAAGCCCATAACGTGGGCCAGGATCCTCAGACACCTGCCTTGATAATCACACTGATACAATAATAATAATAACAATAACAATAATAATAATCAGGCTGAATTCCAAAAAACTGTGACTTTAGAAGATATTTTCCAATAATTTTTGTCTAGTACTACTAAAGAAATGGAAAGCCCCTAAAAATTTCCACAAATGCAGTATTTTCAACTCTGCCAGGCAGAGAAGCTGAATCCTTGCAAAGGCATCTCGCTTCTCTTTACCTCTCCTCCTTCACTCTTGATCTAAAGCACATTATAATAACAAGCAGGCTGAATTCCTGATGAGCTGCTGTGTGCCACAGAAGCTGCTGTGTTTCCAGCAGATATCTGAAACACGAGCAGACACGAAAGGCACTAAAAAGGAAGCAAATGAAGTGCAATCTCACATTTGCTGTCTCTGTCTGGTTGTAAGTTCCTTTTCCAGTGTTCACTGGGCTCTAGGCCAAACTACCTCAACAAGCAAGCAGGAACTACTCACTTTTTACTGCTGTTAGATCAGTCTTCTCCCTGTTTACCAAATGGAGGTGGGTCAGCCCAGGGTGCCAGAGCCAGGGCCAAGCCAAGGGAAGGGCAGGAAATGCAGGGATTGGGACTGGGACAGTGCCAGGAGCCCAGGCCACTCTGTGTTCGTGTCTGAAACCAGCCACTCACTGGGCAGCAGTGTGATTTGGGAACACCAAGTCCCTGCTCATCCCCTGTTTTACAAAATATTGTTCCCATGTTTTGGAAAGGCATTTCTAATATGGTAGCAAATAGAAGCAAATTTAAAAAAAAGAAAAACAAAAAAAACATGTAAAAATAACCTCACTCCAAATCTGCTGATTTTCCATGTCCCCAGGTAAAAGTAGTAAAAAAAAAAAATTAGATGTACTAGTCCAGGAATGATGGGCCTGGTCTGGATAATTTGTAATAATCCTGTCATCCAAAAAAAAAAGGTCTATTTAGCTATGGCTTGGAAACAAGCAAAGAAGTCCAAATGAGCTCTGGCAATATAAGATAGAGAAAAAAGTTTAAAGAAAATACTCTCAAACAAAGTGCTGGTAGAAAATACTTACAGTTATTAACACAAGCTTTTGCACATTTCCAAATCTGTAGAAGAGCTGTTTCTCTCTAGGTAACAAACAGTACTTAAATAACAGAAATACTCATATTTTCCATCAATTTCTTGCCTTTAGTAGAATATCCATCACTACTCCTAAATTAGCTTCCTGCTCAGATGAAAAGGGTGTTACTAAAAAGATCCAATTTCCAAAAATAAATTGTTAGTATTTCTGCTAAACCAAGAAGCTGGACTGAAATCCAGCACAGCTCACTGAAAAATGCCAATGCAACTGAGTAAAGTGGCAAACAAGAGTTAGTTCAGAAAAGGGAAAATAAAGGAACGTGCCAGGGTGGGATGATTTGTAAATGACATCTCTTTGGATCACTAAACATGCAGGGTCCCAGCTGCAACAAAAGCACACATGCAAGTCAGAAAAGGTTAATGAGGAGACTAGCAACTCCAATGCAAAAACTGTATTTTGACAAAAAAAAAAAAAAAAGGTAGGCCAAAAAGTCTCTGGCCAAATGAGACCTTGCAAGCAGAGATTATCAGTAGCAAGGGCTTTAAGCAGCTTAGAAATTGCTGGGAGAAATCAGAGTGTCATAGACCATAGAGGAGGCTGGATATTTGAAGGTGGAATTGGGCTCAGGGGGTGCTGGCACCACAGAACACAAAACCATAATGATGTTTATAATCTCCAGAAACCCAAAGAAGATATATCAGACAGTCTTAGACAATTAATACGAAATTGCAGTACCTTTTTACAGTGAAATGTTTTGGAGGAGTTTTTATTTCTGCATAGCAGCCCTAATAAGGTCAGAAGAAGAGCACAAAGAGTTTCTAGCCAAGCTGTGTGACAGCTTCTGCAGCACTTTAGGTCCTATTCCCTACAAAAGACATTGAATAATGCAGATGCAGCTTCCAAGACCTTGCAATCAGCTTGCAGCCAGCCATCTAGATGAGCTGGCCAGGATGGTTTGAAGCTAGGAGGAGAGGGATGGGAGCAATTCCATCTGAACTGGCACACAGTTCATGGCTCCAGGAAATCCATGGATCGGCAAAAACTTCAAGGATAGTTTGCCAATGGAACAATAGAGTTGTTCAGCAAAATTTGGGCTAGGAGAGCAGCAAAAGGAAGCAAAATAACCAGAAGCCTTTGGAATTTGCCCCAGACCTTTAATTTTCCTTGAAGCACTGCAGCAAGAGAACAAGGAGCTTCTAGAGAGAGAGGGAAGCTGTTCATCATAATCCATTCAGATACAGAGCTCTGATTAAAATGCTTCACTCACTGAAGGTGACCACTATTTTGTTCATCAAATTTATAATACTTACAAAAGAATAATTTTTTTTAAGTGACAATAGACAAAAATTAAATTCTTAGGATAAAATATTCCTTTGGTGAAGTATTAAAATCCAAAGGGATCCATGTATTATTAGAAGGTTTCAAATTATTTCTAAATGAGGGAAAGCCAAAGCTATGACCACCCAGCCAAGCTTCTAATGAAAGCTCCTTTGGGCTTGCTGCTGTAAGATTTGTTACAGGTGCATGTGGAAGAGAACAGAATTCTTTACTCAATGTAAGATAAAGGAGGGAGATTGAAAGGAGGGGGAATAATAACAGGACAACACAAAACCTGAGAAACTCCCTCAATCTGAAACAAATTTTACCAGAAACAGAAGCACCTCCTACATATCTGAAGTCCTAAGTCAATTTTAGAGTATAAACAGGATCCACTTCTGTTCCTAGCTCAGCCAATTCCCTAGCACTAATCTTAGCACACGAAAAGAGAGAGAAGTCAGATAAAAGCTATCCAAACTGGGAAACAAAAAGGCCTTTGGAAATGCCTGGCATTTAGACAGTCAAATGTCTGAGCCAAAACTGTTAGTTTAGCTATTCAAAACAAAATGTTTGCATTTTCCTCAGAACAGGCATGTAATAGGGAGAATTCCTCTGACTCCACTGCGTGGGCAGACTCAGCAGAAAGAAAAGCAGCCCAAGTGTATCTGTACCAAACCACACAGTGCTCTCACAGAGCCACCCACAGCACTGCAACCACATCACCCTGGTTCTCCACCTTGCTTAATACAGATCAGGCTTCCAACAATTTTGCATTTATTGTGCAGCACAGCTACTTCTCCAAGTAAAATACCAGGAGAATCATGTTAATGAATCCAATCCTATTTCTAGAGCACAGTATTCTTACGGAAATTACAATTTAGCATGATTACAAACTCATCTTTGCAGTGGTGGGGGACACCTTGACATTCTGGATGAAGTTTGGACACATATGTATCACAAACCCACACTGCTATTACTACAAGCTCTTGGTTCAAACTGTGAGACTACAGTTATTTTTTTTTCAGATACTTCTTAATTTCCTACTCTTTTTGGTTTTTTTTCAGATTATGCAGAGGAGAAAATGCTGTTTAAGACCTACACTTCCCATTTAACTATTTTAAAAACATTCTTTAATGACCTGCTGAAAGTTCACACTTGAAAATGCAACTACAAGGAGATGCCATTTTAACTGCTGCAAGACAAGCCGAGCTCCCGTGCTGATGTGCATTTCCAAATGCCAGCAGGAGCAGCTGCACGTGCTCCTGGGAGGCTCTGCAGGGGTGCTTTCCCTCGCTCTGGGTCACACTTACCTCTCCTCCTATGGTGAGCAGGCCAGGAGCATCCAGCTTCCGTTTCTTGCGGGGGCCGATGGCTGCCAGCGCCGTCAGGTTGGCATCCCTCTGCCTCATCTGGGCCAGCTCCTGCTGCTGCATCTGCACACAAGGAAACAGCTCGCTTTAGTTTTACTGCCTTATCAAAAAGTGATCTTCAGACCTGCAAGCGTGAGGTGGAAGTCACAGTGAGCAATCCCTGAGAGCATTTTACTGCTCCCAGTACTATTTCAGCAGCCTGGCCATAGAGCACTAATGAAGATACTGATGTTCTTGTGACTTTTCACAGGATTTCTGCTTCCAAATATCTCAACTCTTTCCAAAACCACCATCCTTATTATAAACTGCCTTGGCAAGTACTATACACTAACTACCATCTTCAGTTTAAGACGGATATGAAGAGTGTAAATACTAATTCAAATCTTTTAAAAACCTCATTTTTTATCTTATATTTATTTTGAATATTTATTTTAAATTTCAAATATACTTTATGTTTTATTAAAAAACATTTAAATTAATATGATATTTCTATCTAAATGCTAGCCAAAGGTAATGCTGACACAAAACCTTACAACCTGACTTTACAAGTGCTTTCTGGGCTTAGATAAGAACACATTTGACCAGTTTGAAGCAGCTGCCAGCTGCATTATGTAACAATATAGCACATTACAGAAAATAGGAGAAAGTGCTCTGGCCAGCAGAGAGGCAAGATTGCATATTCACTACAAACTGTATAATTCTTTCAGAGTGTTAATGACATGGGTCATGTTTCCAGGAACACTAATATTTTAATAAATATTCTGATCAATACCACACAAGAATAATTGATTAGGCAACACAGCATATTATCTTAATTAGATAAAAGCATTCATAATTTTTAGCAATAATTCCTATTAATCTCAAAACTTTGGGTTTGCAAAATCTATCAATAAACTGAGAAGTGTTTCCTTTCTAACCCCACTGATGTCACTCTCATTCCCACTTCAGCAGCAGTGCATTGAACAACACCTCGAGAAATTCAGTGGTGGCAATAAAAACATGGAATGATACAGGCACAATTCCTCATTAAAATAAAACTGAACTGACAAGCAGAGATAGAAGTGCCTCAGCCATTACCTACACATGATCTGCACATAAAAGCAGGACCTGAACTATCTCAACCAATGCTAAAAGGGGAGGAGGTTTAAGCAAAAACTTGCCAGTGTGAAGTTTCTTTTCTCCATCCACCTCTGTCCAGAAAAAGCAGATCTACCTCATGCCTCTTTTCAGTGCAGTTCTCAGATGAATTCTTTTGGCAGCCACACTCTTGTGTCTGACCAGCTCTGGTCACAGGCTGCCCTGGGAGTGTTTCAAGCTCCAGGTGATGGTGGCAGGGCCCAGCACAGCCCAGGGGAGGGGTGGCAGGTGACCCAGAGAGCCCTGGAGGGCAGCACCAAGGAGCTGAAGCCAGCAGGAGAGGGGCACCAGGGCCCAGAGCTGGGCACAGCACAGGGGCAGGCACTGCCCTGGTCCTGCTGCTCACACTGCTGCTGATACAGGCCAGGTGCCCTTGGCCTCTTGTCCCTTGGGCACACTTTGGCTCACACTCAGCCACTGTCAGCCACCACGGGCACTTCTCCCACCTTTGTCCATGATGTGGACACTGGGACCAAACACAGCCCCAGCATCCTACCAGCACTGAGCTGGAACTGGGAATGTTCAACCTGGAGAACAGAAGGCCCAGGAAGACCTCACTGGGGCTTTCCAGTGCCTAAAGGGAGCTGACAAGGAAGACAGAGAGGGACTTTGGACAAGGGCCTGGAGTGACAGGACATGAGGGAATGGCTTCACACTGAAAGAGTGTGGATTTGGATTAGATACAAGGACAAAATCCTTCCCTGGGAGGTGCTGAGCTCCTGGCACAGGCTGCAGCTGTCCCATCCCTGGGAGTGTCCAAGGCTGGAGCTACCTGGGACAGTAAAGAATGTCTCTGCTCATGGCAAGGAGTGAACAAGATGATCTCAAAGATCCCTTCCAAATCAAACCATTTTATATCTTCACATTCTTCAGAAAATTGAATTCAGTCATTTAGAGTTTGAAATCCCATTAGAGTTAGAAACACCACCCCTTGCTCATGGCAAGGGATGAACAGGAAGACCTCTAAGATCCCTACCAAACGAAACCATTTTGTATCTTCATATTCTTCAGAAAATTGAATGCAGTCATCTAGAGTTTGAAAACTCATTTTTCACACTTTTATGCTATATATTTTGCAAGCGCAGTTATTATCATAACTCCAGTATTACATTATCTAAAAATACATCTCTCATCTACAGGGTAAAAGAATTTCCTAACTACAAAAAAGAAATGTAGAAAAATATCTCAATAATAGTGCAAAGGTCTATACATACTTCTCTTTGCCAACTCCTATTAGGTTTTTAGCTCAAATATCTTTGGCTCTCTTCCAGATTAAATGCCAGTTAGGCAGAGCTGCCCGCTTACCCTTTCAAGGTAGATAGCAACAGTGGTGAGCTCTAATCATTTACAAAGGTCATGATCGGGAGCCAGCCCGTAAGCAGTCATTTAAAATTCGATTGATCCCTATTTGTAGTCAGGGAAAGAAAATGGACATTTCAGCTGTATTGTAATTATGAGGCTTCAAGGCAACTGTAAATAGATGTGCAAATCTAGATACTGGCAAATACCTTAGAGAAGAAATTATTACTATAGTATAACATATATCCAGGAAAGGTTGAAGATAAAACTGCATATAAAAAAAGATCAATCATCTTTTTGCTAATTTGCCTTGCTTGCCAGCCTACAAGGGTTATCACAATTATCAGAAGTCTGATGAATATTTAAGCAAGGGCCAACTGGCTTAGAGTGATCTCAGACGAAGTTGTCAAGCTCTGCAGAATAAGAAATTTTGCACTGGAGTAAATATTCGCTTCCTGGGAGGTGCAGGTCAGAAATACAGTCTGACAGATAACTGGTATTATGCAAAGGTTATATGAATATTGTATCAGTGTCTTATCCAAAGTCACCATTTTCAAACCCACAGAAGCTAATACTTAGTTGGCTCTCTGTGCTACCTGTACTACACTATACCCTGGCTGTTTCCACATGGAATATCAGCACACAGTGCCTCTTGTTGAGAATTTTTGCACATGTAAATTGTAAAGCAAAATGTGCCTTTTCTCTAAATTTCCCATAGTGGGATAAATCTTGCCCTCACTTTGAAACCTGCAAACTGGTTTTACCAAGAAACTATGGAATAGCTTCAAGAATCTGCAGAAAGCTTGGCACTCATCTATTCCTCAGGTTCTTTGTCTTTTATTTTTGATCAGTGAAAAAAATTGAAGATGGTTCTTGGTATCATATACTAATCTTGACAAATGCACAAGATTTTCCACTACCTGTAATTTATCCCCTGACAGGACACCTGGCTCAACAGACAGAGCCAAAGGAGCTGAGCTCTGTTCTACCCACACTGGGTGAATTCTGCAAAGACTTCATTCTTCACCTCCCTGTGTCTCTCACCCCACATCACCCAGCCTGTCCATGTCTGCCATAGGCTCTCCAGGTGAGGATCCTCCTCCACTATGTGCCTCACTTATCATCAAGCCCCAGTGGGCTGAACAGACATTCCTGTAATACAAATAAGGAATATGCTGCCAGGTACAAAAGATCCAGACAGAAACACAACACAGTTCCTGATACTGGTTCAACAGCACACACTGTGGTAAACTACAGCAGGAAAGAATAACCTTATGTACCCTTCATGAATGCTGATCAAAAGATTTCTAATACATCAAACACATCATCAGTGAGATCACAGCGTCCTGATGTTTTATAACATAAAGGCTGAAGTGTTGAAAATACTTGATAAATACTGTATTGCACAAATTCTCAACAATCTTTTATAAATCATCACTGGTGTTTTTTTAGGCTTTCTTTAAAGCTCATCTGAAAGCAGAGAATCATAAAATGACATTTAAAAATAATCAGAAGAGTTATGATCCTGATACTGATTCTGTGTATTCCAGCTGAGAGGAGAGCCTCTCGCACACTATTAGCCATACCTGCTTACAAGAAAACATCTTTGCAGTTTATGGATACTTACTAGCAAGATATTTGAGGAGACTTTATTTAAGATCCCAGACTACACTTTAACCCACCATTGTTGGCTTCTTCATACTACTATTAAAACTTTATCTTATTTTTCCAAGTCACATATTTCTGTTTCTTCATGGATAACACCAGATTACCTGCACCAGTCTCTTTCCTACCCATCATCTGCCTTTTCATGAAAAATATTACCCCCAATTGTAATCTCTGTTCAAAATATTTTTTTACAAAAGCGGTATCTTGTCTTGGTTCAGAAGAGGGGACAGTGCACCTTGTGCACCAGAGGCCAAGTGCACAGCCTGGCCTGTGAAGGCTCTTCTCCCCAGAGTACTCTGGACTCACATCCTCTGGGTCAATGGAAATGACTTTGCTACCAGCTTTGCTTACCTGGTTCCACTGTAACCACCCTCTGAGTTCTCAGCACTGAGAATAACAGGAATTGAATGTCACCACATTCAGTGTTTGAAATCACTCTGAAAAGTACCTATAAAACTAAAGCTACTTAGGCTTCTGACTTTACATGATCAATTATATTTTAAAGTTAACAAAGCAGCTTGTTTCTACAATACAGTTTATCTTCTAACTGAGCCACTTACTAATTACTGGATATTTAAACAAATGAAGCACCTGTTACTATCTGTAGATGCTGGTAAAATAATTTCCTGTTACTTAACGTGATTTACCCAAAATGAATCTAACTCACTACATAACCAACAAGATGCAACTCTTTGATAGCTGCATTTATTCACACTCTTATTTTCATATTGGGCTCCTGATGCAAAATTTTTCTTTAACTTGCCTTTATCACAAATCATATGGATATATTTATCAATAGCATATTAAAATTTCTGCCCTCTGGGAAGAAAACAATGCTTCAATTCAGAATCACACTCATTAACAACAATTAACTTTTTAAAAAAGTAAAAATATTTATCTAAAACACAAACAAATATTCCAATATATTATACAAGAAAAATGCTTACGAATTAGGTACTTTTCCTTACTCCTTATCAGATCCAAATGTATTTTTAGCATGGGAGGTCTCTCATTTGATGAAAACTACACCATAGAACAAAGCATTATTTTGAACACTGACATTTTCTTGTGATGGTGGCACAGCATTAAAACCACAGAAAGAACACTACTTCACCACTTTATTAAAGTGCAGCTAACCAGAGAAGTTCTAGAATTTTAGTTTGTTTTCTGTAGATCATTATTTGTTATGATACATTTAGGTATTTAAAAAAGAAGTGCCACAAGCCATATGCCACAAGGAAGACAGCCATATGTCTATGTGAAGTATCAACATTAGATCTTAAAAGCTAGGTTTAGTAATTTCCAAAAACCAAGAATGCACTTATTTGTCAGGCAAAACCCAGGCAAACAGAAGCGAACTTTGTCTAAAGCAGGGAGGTAGATAAAATATGAGTATGGGGTCTAGGTGCTATGGACTAAGAGCAATTTCCTTCCATATGATCAGAAAGTAAGAAGACAGCTGAAACTCTTAAAAATTCTAGTCTACATATAAATACGTTCAAAAATTAAAGGGAGAAGAGGGAGTAGGATCACATGAGAGAGAGAAAGGTCAGGGAGGTGGTTCTGTGCCTACAGGCAGAATTCAGGGATGTTTTTTGGCCTAGAAGGAAAATAACCCAGTGACAGAGACACAGAGATGATTGTGAAGATAAAGAAAAAAGAGCTTAAGGAAGTAGTCATGTATGTTTAAACACTGCCAATATAGGATTTGATAAGGGAATAGAAGCCAAGTTGTAGAAGTAAGTTTCTGTAGTCACAGAGCCAACTCAGTCCACCAGGATCTACATTTTATCTACTTACAATTCCCAGCCTAGCTCAGAAACACCACCTAAGGAGAAATGAGAGGAGGCTCCACAGCCCCACAGAAGCTATAAATATCAACAGCATTCACGGGTGAGGACAGGCAGAGTGCACCCTGAAGAGGAACCTGGCAACACAGGGTGCTAAGTGGCAGAAATGTTTGATGAAAGCAAGATCATATAAACAATGATTTAAGCATTGATTTCTAGCCAATAGGCATCAATGGAAATCCCTCCTAATTCTGTTTGCGATGAATGGCTTAATTCCTGATAACAGGGTCATATGCTGAGAAAAACTTGTCTTAATTGATGGTTCTGTAACATGTATCTATCAGTCTTGGACAGTGATTACACCCCCTGGAAAAACATCTTTTCTGCTGAGGAGTGCCTGAAATGCGGAACCATTACACATGTCCTAAGATGCCCACAACAGAAGGTGCAATTAAAAATGAACCTCATTAAAAATGCTGGCAGGAACCTCAAGAAGTCCAGGACAATGATGAAGAAGGATGGGTGCCTCAGTGAATTTCAGGGAGCCCTGCAAAGCAGCTCGAGTGTGCAGCAGCCCTGTGCTGTCCCCCAGCCCTGCTCTGGCTCTGAAATGTCTCAGGGTCAGCACAGCCCCAGTGCCTGGTAAGGAACTGCTCCAAGCACTGAAGTACTGCAAAAAATGCCACACCAGAGGTGTTTCACCTGTGTAACAGCAGGTCATCACCAAACACATTCTGTGAGACTTTTAAACATTCACAGCTCTGACAAATTGTATCTAATTTTGTTCAGTACAAAGCTGGATGCTGCTCCCTCCCAAGTGTTCTCCCACAAGCCAGTAAAAGCTCCAGCTGTCCCTTGCAATGGCTGCACATCTATCTGAACTAGATCAAGATTTTTCTTTATTGTGAAAGGTGTTTGTCTGTTGGGTTTTGGTGGGAGGAATTTCTTCTTTTTTCTTACCCACACACTTTTAACAGCGGCTGGAAATTATTGCATAGTGTTAGGAAAAAATCACCCTGGGCAAAGACCAAGCTGGGAATGTTTCAGCCTCAAGATGACTGCTTCTCAAAATAATAAGCATCTGAACACAGTTCTGGAATCTTAACTGGAGTACTTTGGACCAAGCATCTTTCCTACAACAGACATTCCTGTTTGTTACATCTAATTTCATTATGTTTTATAAGTTTACTCAAATTTTCCATTTAAACGTGCCCTATTACTTTCAAGACAATGTGTCAAACTCTGATACAGAAAATGCCAGGTGCATCCTGCCTTTCGTTTTTATTTTTCCCAGAAATAAAAAGCCTTAATTTTAATTTTCTCCAGTCTTGTACATTACACAGTTAAATGGGATTTTAAAAACAATTATCCTTACATCTACAATTTTATCCCTTTACTACTAAAGACTACATACTGTCTGAACTGATATATACATATATATATATATATATATATATAGCCACAGGTTTAATTTTCTTAGAAGTATCCTTAACAATTTATTAAAAAATCAAAAGCATGAAAAATTTGAGATTTGCTTTTCAACTCTTGCAATTTTTAACATACTGGGTTACACTTTTTGATTTTCTAAAGACAATGCACTATTATTTAATTATTTATTAACTGAAACACATTTATTTCTGCAACAGTCCAACTATTTCTTAAGCTACATATTCCTATCTGGAGTAACACAGGGTATAATAAATATTTAAGGAAGCTATCCCTCAAACACCTCTGAAAGAGTTCTACAACAATGGATTTTTTGTCCTTCCAGTAACTTTAATCATTACATCCCTTCACTCCTCAGAACCTGTTGTTTGAGCTCCAGTACAATTTCTCTGGTTTTGATTATACTATTCCTCAAACAATTTCTCTCCAGTAGCACCAGTTCCAGGCTCTCCTCTGCTAAGCTGGAGACACATCTGTTTTAAACCTTTATATTTGTTATGTCCTGTAAGAATGTGTGGCAGATTTGCCAAGCCAAATCTGAGCCAAGGGTTTCTGAGGCATAGACAAGTGGGAAGGGTCAGCACTACTAGAGCTGGCAACTTACTGGAGTGTCAGTAACTTACCTGTAGTGAGATCAGAAAAAAACTCTGAAAAAAAATCCCCTAAGATCTGTTCTTTTGTTATTACCAGTCTTAACTTTATTTTGGAGCAGAGCAATTATCAATTATGGACAATCACCAATCTTGTCAAGCTGTTCCTCAAAGGACACGAGACAGCATCAGTAAGGGTGGGAAGAACATGAGCCCAAGAGCTCAGTGGCTTCACCCGGGGGCTCCTCAGCTCAGGAGCACCCAGTGGAACATCCTCACTCTCATCTTCACTTCTGGCAACCAAGATGGGATAAGCTGTTTTCCCAGGCCCTTTGCTCATCTAAGTGGGGGTTTACTATACTCCCCAGATTTCTGGGATCTTCTCCTTTCTCCCTAAAGTAAGACACTGTGTGAGAACTCAAACTGATGTTTGAATCAAGATCAGGGAATGTAGCACACAGCGAAAGCCTGAGTGGAGCTCGGTCATGTCGAGAGTTACAGACTGAAGCAGTAAGAGCAGGAAACCTGTTGAGCTGTGGCTTTGGGACAACTGACAGGAACAGTGGGAGGATACTCAAAGTGAGCTTTTCTAAAATCATGCACTGGATATAATAGTGCAAGCAGTAATCCCAAAGGTTACTGCCCACTGTAACCCAGTGCTCAGTGCTGGACTAGAACGTGTACCAACTGCTCTGCTTTTCACATGGTGGGTATCCAAGAAACCTTTCTGAAAATACCCTTCAAAGAATCTCCCATCATGTCCCGAGCAATACAACAGCTATTTGGATGGTGAGAACTCTCCATGGCTGCTGCAAGTTTGTGTCAGAGCTAGGGGAGTCTGCTCAGGAATTTTATCTGCACCATCTTCTCTGTGCATCAGGAGTTTCAAGCAGAGCACGGCCTTTGGTTACTTCTATTTCTGTTCATCTCTGCCACAACTTGAAATCTGAATTAATTAAAAACCAGTACACCAGAATTGCACCAAGAAGATGGAGGAAGTTCTTGGCTGGTCTATCAATGAAGCCAGCTGAAGACCAAGGCACTCAGGAAGATCTCATCTTCCTGGAAGTCAAGAGTGACAGTATTTCAAACCATAAAATCTCACATCAGCCTGAACCATTTTCCCCATTTTTTTCCAAATAAGTGCTTCTATTTTTTGGTGAAATTTCTCTCGCTACATTCCACTAGCACAAAACTTCAGAATAGCAGAAATTTTAAGTGCATTTAAAAGAGCAGTTAATCAGAAATTCTAGTAAGAGGCTTTATTAACAAGATTATTCCAAAAGAAAATGCCCAGATTTTGATACCAGTCCTCTAGCATTCTTATGGGAAATCTGCATCTTGAAACTGCCAGCCTCATTTGAGGAAATGAGGCGAATGTAGCAATCTACTAAAAATCATTTGGCTGTAATAAGTAATTTTAATCAAATAGTTAGAGAGAATGGCATTGGAGTTAATGTCTGAAGTGTCATAAACAGATGGGAAATGTGCAGTGTAGCGACTGGTTGTGCACTTTTAACACAATTTCCTCTTCTGCAGTCTGGATTGTGGTTTGATCAAGTTCTAAGTGACATGACAAAAACAAATTTAATTTATTCTGAAACTATATCCAACTAAAGAATACACAATACAGCAAGTATGCTACTCTGCTGGAAAGTGAGGTTTGAGGCACAGCAAAGCACCGGGAACAAAAATAGCCACACACCCACCACCTTCTTCCCCTTAAAAGTTGTGGGGGTGGTGCTGGGGGTTCACTTGTAAAATGGAAGTTCCACTGGGGATGCAAAACAAGCTTGAATTTAAATAATCTACATATTTTCTATTTCAGATTGAACTATAGCAAAACCGCTACCGCTCATTTGTGCTGCAGATCAAGGGAACAACGCAGCACAGTGTGGGGACAAAATATTTCAAGCAATTTCTCAGACACTGACAAGTAGTAAATTAGGGAATCTTGTAAGTACAATACAGTAGTCATCCCCTTCTATTGATCACATATAATTTACATCTTAGAAAGATGTGAATTCTTGCATTCTCACTCCACAAGGAAAATCTCAATGATTTATTCATTTCAAATAAAAAATAGAAGGTAGATGAGAAGAATTACTTCACAGGCTGCAGCTTTCTCAGGGCACTAGTGCTAGGCTCTTCTTTCGCACTGCCCGAAGGGCCTTTGTGTGCAAGTCCCTCTAATTAACAAGGTGAATCATGCAGCAGTTCCCTAATTAGTGAACATGACAAGCCAATGGAAACAAGCAGACAGACCTGGCGCACAGATATGGTCAACAAAAGGCACAGCAACACACCATTAAAAAATGCCTATTTCGTGTAAATAAAATAGCAAGAGAACTAGCATAATACTTAATTTTCCTTTTCGTGTTTTATGCTTATTCCTCATTTATTGCAGATATAAATAACGACACAAATCAAGGTTTCCAACTGCAAGTCACACCACCTCTCCAAAATCAAAGACTACTTATCCTACGTGAATAAGCATCTGCTCAAGGGGCATTATTTGTTTTCTCTCTTGTTTTTCTGCTTTAAAGAACTGCAGTTACATTGTACGCTTAGGACTTTAAGAATCCATTAATTAGTTCTATTCAAAATTATTTTTTCTTGAAATCCTTTTTCACCAATAGATGAAAGGAGTGCAATAGTTGCACTATTATTGCAGTATAAAAAATGCCTACATTCCCAACATGTCATAATTTCTACCTTTTATATGAGAATAAATAACATAAGTGAATAATCAGAGAATCAGATTTGCATTAGAAAGGAAATGAGATGATCTAAAATGTACCTCCTTACCTTCCTCTTTCCAAGTAAAATATTTTTAATCTTTCACTCCTCCTTCTGCTTTTTCTAAAAACACTCATCCCATCTTCAAAACAACACAAGGGGGTTAATTAATTTTCAATTTATTGCATATTGAAACTTTGTTTTAGATTTTTACAATTCTTCAACATATTACAAGCCTAAAATGTGTGTCACCATCAGCAGAATATAATTCTTCACAGACAAACTCCACTATGTTTTTTGCTCTCTATTCCTTGGCATATTATCATAAGTAAGCAGAACTATAGATCATATCCTCATTACAGACTCCTCTTTCTCAAAATCTTGGGGGGGGAAAAATTGACTTTCCTGTTCAAATTGCAAAGGTAGATGGGTAAAACTTCATTATGTTCTAAAACTGATGTTCAAAATCCTAATGTCTAAAAAACCCAGTCCAGTTTTAAAAATACGGGAATTAAAATACTGTCCCCACAGAAATAATTGTTCTACGTGCCCTTAAAGGTTGTTTTTTGGCCAGAAATTTGAAGAATATTTAATGATGTTCCATTACAGAACTAGCCAGCTGTTTCAAAATGGTTTTAAATTCACAGTAAACACTACCAGGGATGACAAGGGGAACACTGGGATCACCACTGCTTGCTGTGCTCGTTTTTCCTTTCTTGTCTGTGTGCACTTCCCAACTTCTCTCAGACCCCACTCAGCCCAGGACAGCTCCAAAGCCAGGCTGGAAGTATCCTCTGTTAACATGAAGGCACAATGGATAACGTGCTAACAAGTGAACTCTGCTGGGCCATATGCAGGCAGGAAGGGCTCAGCACACAGCCTGTCACAAACGCTTACTGTAGCACAGAGCACTGAGCAGAGCACGGGCTCTGCACCGCGCTGCTCGCTCGCCACCCCACCCTGCTGCACTCAGCTGGGCTCAGGGAGTGCTGCTCAGGCTGAACACCTCCTGCACAGACCCCTCCTCTGCTCAGGTGCACCTTCAGCAACGAAACCAACAGACACCAGACAGGCACCCCCAGAAATCAATGCAAAATCACAACATGTGATTGGCTGCAGTTGATTTTCAGATAAATTGCACACACATACACAGGTTATTTTATATATACAACTGCAAAAGTATTTTGCATTTAAGCAAAAATGTTAGGTGCAGCTGATAACAATAAATCCTAATTGTCCACAGGAGTTGCAAGGATATGAGATTATATCTAACACCAGAGGGACAAATTCTGTTTGTTTTTAATATTGCTACTGATGTCAACAGAGTTATTCCATAGCTACAGTGCTGTGGCAGAAGAATTCAATTTTAACATTTAAATGTAAGGGACACAGATTTAAAAAGTAACAGGAGCAAAAATGCGCTCAGACGTGCATTTTATTTGACAGGGCAAAACTAAAAATCTCCAACACAGAACAGTCAGATCATTCTCATACTTGCTACATAGCCTACCACATGTCCTCAGCATTCCTGAATGCTGGCATGCCTGCTAAGGCAGACATTTCCTTAGCCACTGGATTTAGGATGTTTGTTTTTCAAATTTCAGTACTTCCCAGAAATTATTTCTCCCCATAGCTGGATGGACAGATGAACATTTTTTAACTGAGAAATTATTTTTAAAGCCTCAGCTAAAATTACCTGAGGATATTTATGAAATGTACATTCATGATTTTTTTCTTTTGTGTAGCTGAGCAGATCACAGAAATCACCATATATTACTACGTTAACAGAAGCATCCACTGACAAATTTAAGAAATATATGCATTTTAGATAGCATAACAATGTACAAGGTATTCAAATATTATAGTAGCTCTCTGTCCAAATCAAATATATACAGAGCAGAACACTGTCACATATTACTGAAACCCAGCACCTTGTACTGAGCACCATGACTGCACACAAAACACACAGAAGTTTAATTCAATAGTTAAGCATATTTTATCTCTATGTCAACTACCAGATTAAACATTGACAAAACTGGGATAAAGAAATGGTCTCAGGAAACTTTGCCAGTCTCCCACGGCCTGAAGTTACCTTTCTCTGCTAAAATTCAGAGTATTGCTTGACTTCTGCACCCTAAAATAAGGAACAAGTTTTCAATCTGAGACTTAATTACAGAAGCTCATAGGGTGAGCTCCATATTCCTTAGGTGTTTCCATGCAACCTGAAGGTCTGTATCACTCTATCTTACAGTCACTAAAAAGGTAAAAACAGCAAAAAGATGCAAACACTTATTTCTTAGATGGAGGAAGAAATCATCCCATACTTTTGTTTTCTGACACACACAAGAGATTCCTGAGCATACTGCTCAAGAAGGAAAGCCTAGCAAATGCTAGTGACAGACCATTATTAAAAGGGAACAATTTTGCTGAATATAAAATTACTGTTCCTCAAAAGAGGAAGCTGAAAGCAGTTGACTTAATTGAACAGCAGTATATGTAGTGTAATGATGTGTATTCAGTAAGCTCCACAACCATTGCCTGTCACACTAAGGCAGGGCAGACATCCTGCAAATTCTGCAGGTACCCCTGAGGAGAGCCCACCTCACCTGCCCAGAGCTGGCAGTGCCCACTACAGCCACCAAGGGCTGGGCTCCCTTAGGACTAAGGGCTCTCTGTCACACTTTCCCAGAATTTAAACATAGATTTTGAACATAAATAAGCAAAATTATCCTATTTCTCATAAAAACACACTCTCTTCTCACCAATTTCACCTCTAGTATGTTTCTAGTGGAGTGAACATTCTGCTTCTCTGAACACAATTAACACCTGATTTTAGCACTTATGCTTTATTTTCGCATTGAGTATTTTTGACACTTTCCTAAAGCTTACTTAAATTATCTGCCACATTTGCCAGATATGAGCACTTTTGCCAGGACAAATATTTTTATTATTCCCATTTAAATTTTTTTTAAAGAATAGATTTTCAAGCGCCTCACCACATGAATATGGCTTTTGGTCATTAAGAGAAATCTTCAGAATCTACAGGGTGTTATTTCTGTTTCAAGAATATAAATGTCTGTTCTGGATATAAATATATTTTCTACTTGTGGAGGGAAAGGACACAGTGGTGTAAGAGGCTGCTCTGTACCTCATGGCTGTGCAGAGCCAATAAACACAGGAACTGTAATTGTACCACACTGCTTTTCAACTTGCTTCCCTTCAACCCTACCCAATACTGAGGTAGCAGTTTTTAGGAAGCTGTAACACCTCAGTGTACAGACACTGATCAGCATAAATGCATATAACATATCTTCTCATTCCAGGAAATCAGGTATTTATGACAATTTCCATGGAAATCTAGAAGTTAAGCACCAATTCAGCAGCAATTTGTAATACTAAACAAAACCAAAACTCTTACAAATCATTACTCAACTGCTCAATAACATTAAAAATACATTAATACCTTTCAAGTATTTACATTTTAGAACCATACCTACCTTTAACAAAACTATTTGAGGGGGAAACAGTCTATATTGTGAATGACAATAAGAAATTTTATTTATTTAAAAGATTACTACTACTGCTGCAGGATAACTACTTTTTCAAGGTATGTTGAGCAGTATCTCATTATTCAGCTAAGATGATGTAACTCTTTCACAGGCTGACACAGTATTTTTGAACGACAAGACTAAACTAAAAGTAGGAAATAGATGTTAACCCACCTTTCATGACCCCTGCATGTTACTGCCCAGCCACATAGCTTGTAGTTTAGAGAAGAGCTGCATAAAAGCTAGCTACAGTGAGAAATGTTGAGTTTAGTTAACTCAAATGAAATGTTTAGTTTAGTTAACCAAAATGAACACTTTTTACCCCACTGTTAATGGTATTAAATATTCTCAAAAACGGACTGCCAAGGAAGTTTTAAATTACTCTCTCTTTAAAATCTCACTACTGCATTTCAACTTTTGCTTTAACAGTGCTCCCATGAACTCTTTCATCTTCCACTACCAGGTTAGAAACAGATGCCAGATTTTATGAAAAGCAGTGTGCTCTATGAAATGTACACATTGCAAACAAACAAATGCATTCTCGTGAGAGCACAGAATGAACACCCACCCGGACTGTTCACAAAGAGGAGCCGGGGCAGGGACACAAGGACACGGACCCTCGGGAAGGGGCACAGAGCCGGGATGAGCAGCCCCAGGATGGACAGGGACCCTCGGGAAGGGGCACAGAGCCGGGATGAGCAGCCCCAGCAGACACGGACCCTCGGGAAGGGGCACAGAGCCGGGATGAGCAGCCCCAGCAGACAGGGACCCTCGGGAAGGGGCACTCGGAGCCGGGATGAGCAGCCCCAGGATGGACAGGGACCCTCGGGAAGGGGCACAGAGCCGGGATGAGCAGCCCCAGCAGACACGGACCCTCGGGAAGGGGCACTCGGAGCCGGGATGAGCAGCCCCAGCAGACACGGACCCTCGGGAAGGGGCACTCGGAGCCGGGATGAGCAGCCCCAGCAGACAGGGACCCTCGGGAAGGGGCACAGAGCCGGGATGAGCAGCCCCAGCAGACAGGGACCCTCGGGAAGGGGCACTCGGAGCCGGGATGAGCAGCCCCAGCAGACAGGGACCCTCGGGAAGGGGCACAGAGCCGGGATGAGCAGCCCCAGCAGACAGGGAACCTCGGGAAGGGGCACTCGGAGCCGGGATGAGCAGCCCCAGCAGACAGGGACCCTCGGGAAGGGGCACTCGGAGCCGGGATGAGCAGCCCCAGCAGACAGGGACCCTCGGGAAGGGGCACTCGGAGCCGGGCTCCTCGCCTCCGTGCCCGGGGGCAGTGCATGTGACGCGGCCCCGCAGGATCCGGGGGCAGATGAAAGCTGGCAGCTGTGGCTGCCTCGGGCGCTCCAGGCTGCCAAACAGGGCTTACAAACACGTTAGCTCGGCAGCAGAATTAAAGCCCTCATTCAGGTTTGTTTTGGAGAAAGAAACCAACGCGCACAGAGGGGATGGGGGAAATTTGCCCTGCAGGCTTGAGCCTAAATACACCTTGACCTCCCCCACCCCCGCAAGCTGCTCTGGAGTAGAGCAGGCTTGACTAAGGGGCAAAATCATCTAAATAATAATTCATGTTGTTGTCCAAGCAACCTCCTCAGTTTCTGACAAGCAGACACAGCTGACATTTGCTGCCCTCTACTTATTAAACAGGCAATCATATACTAAAGTGTGGTTATTCAGCCAAATTAGCACGAACGTAAATCTGTTGCAGTGTTCAGATAAAACAGTTACGTGATTTTTCCACATTCACAGCTTGCTCCAAACAGCTTTTTTTTCTTTTTTCCCCCGTCTATGCCAGTGTGATAAATTGTTCTTAACAAGGTTGTTTCTACCTGAGGAAGACCCATATTTAGATAGAATACCACTGAAGCAAAAGGAGAACTGCAAATTCAGTCTTGACCTCTCCCTTGCACAAACTCAGCTGGTGTGTATATATATATATACACACACACAGAAAATGTGTACGTTTATATTTGAGTAGATTTTTTAAAATTTTAAAAATTCTTCCAGGAAAGGAAGTACCAATTGCATGCATTCCTTGCTGCTTCTTCTGGAACCTCTGGATGCAATTGTCAGTATTCAGGACAGGAAAACTCAAACCACCCTTATCACAAATCTTGCACGCCAAACATGGAAAAGAATAGCCCCCTTATCTTTTACCAAGCTTGGCTATCCAGGCATCCTAAAGGTATTAGAAACAGGGGGTTGCCACCCTCTGCTTGTTCAAAATAAAAAAGCAGTAGCACTGGTTATTCCTACAGACATGGAAGGAAAACTACAGGAGATCTGAAGGTCTGAAGATTCTATTGTTACCACCTTCAAAAAATTCATTTTACAAGCGGAAGTTCCTGCTGGAGTATTTTGGTGAAATTCAGAAGAGCAAAGTCACCTTCAGCTTCATCAATTCTCTGCAAAAAGCTTTTACCATTCTAAACTCAAGTTCTGGAAATTCACTTTTAAGTAGCCCTGTTGCTGTATAACGAGAAGCTCCTTATTTCAACAACCTTGTGTTGTGTTAGGCAGGACTCCATCAGGGTGTGTGTGCTGGAAGGTGATGGAGACAACAGGGATGACTTTCTCCTTCCCTACCACCTTTTTGCCTTAAAAAATAAAATTCACTAGGTAGAGCAGACTTTGTAATAGGTACTGCTCTTCTGGCACAATCCAAATATATTTCATACCAGAGCTAAACTCTATTTTGAAAATGAGTCTTGATTCTTCCTCACTAGTTTTACTTGAAAAATAAGAGTACACAATTACAATTTTGTTAGGAAGCATGAGAAAAAAAAATAATCACAAAAAGAAAAGCCAACTTTCACAGGTGTATACAACTCTCAGTAGTTGCATGCCCCCCATGCACTAAATGGGAACCCTTTTGGTAGCAGGGTAAGAAAATCACAGTTTCATCGGTTGTGAATAGCTGCAAAAGCCTCAAACAGCATGTTGCACCAGGACAAATACACTTGTCATACAGGATCTAAGGAAATTACATCGCTGTTGGGTTAATTTGAAGGTTGAAACCTTTCAAATACTCAGTGAGACATCAGCTAAACAAGGAACAATGCTTGAATGGACAGCTTTCTTGTTCCTTTCTCTTGTCACACCCACAGAACCCCACAATGGGTTGGCTTGGAAGGGAACTTAAGGATCCTTTCATCCCTGGGCAGGGACACCTTCCACTGTCCCAGGCTGCTCCCAGCCCATCCAGCCTGGCCTTGGGCACTGCCAGGGATCCAGGGGCAGCCCCAGCTGCTCTGGGCACCCTGTGCCAGGGCCTGCCCACCCTCACAGGGAGGAGTTTTTTACTGATGTCTCATCTAACCCTGCCCTCTGTCAGTGTGAAGCCATTCTCCCTTGTCCTGTTGCTCCAGGCCCTTGTAAATAGTCTCTCTGCATCTTGCCTCCAGGTACAGGAAGGTCACAATTAGGTCACCCTGAAGCTGCTCTTCTCCAGGCTGAACAATCCCATGCTCACTGTCCCATTTTGTTTTGCATAAGCCCCTGCTCTCCAAGCTGTGCAACCTCATTTTTCCTGCTTCCTCCCTGGCAAAGCCTCCCACAGACCTTTGTGAGGAACAGAACATGGATCCTTCTCACACAAGGCACTCACACTGGTGTAAACCAAGTTCTAAAGACTTGTTTTCTAGGTAGCAAGTATAAACAAAGATAAAGGACTGTTCTTACTTTATACTATAAAGATGGTGGTATAAAAAAAGTTTGTTACTTAAAAATGGCTGTGTATTTAGCTCCTCTATCAGTAAAACAGCATTTCCCTTTAAGAATGCTAAACCCAACAGTTTTCATCAGTCATGAAAAATAAGCATTCATGTTAACTAAACAAGAGCTGGGCAGTATGTGTATGCTGGAATAATACATCACTACGGAATGCCACCAACTCGATTTTCTAGAAGAAAATTATTACATTGGACAGCATTGGATTTAATTTAGATTTGTGGTAGGCTAATATGATAAGCTTGGGTCAAGCTTGGGTTAGAGAGAAGACAAAAAAACCCCAGTCCTTGACTCAGCTCTAATTAATATACATTTTACCTAAGCAGGAATAAGTAATTTGACTTAGCTGGAAGATATCATAGCCATTCCTCTGATCCCCCAGCATTTTTCTGTCAATTATCCAGTTTCTGATTCTCTGTACAGCAAGAGTGAAAACACACTTCAACTTCAGCCAGACAATTTGACACAACTTCTGCTCTAAGCCCAGGAGAACAGGGTGGAATCGTCATCACCTTCAATTTTACAAAGACATATGCAGGAAGTTCTGCTGAACAGTAAGAATGTTACTGTACAAAGTTCTTCAGGACTTGCAGAATTCAGCACAAGGCAGTACCTCATCCTTGGAAACACAGGAAATGTGGAAGACTTACACACCAAGATCCATATGTAATAAACTTATTACTGGATATAGATTGTCTTGTTTCCCCAGCACCATCTGCACATGCAAATGTAATGCCATTCCTCTTTTGTCCTTGGTTATAAGTTTTATAATCAACTTCAGTCATCAGAATGTGGGACTGTTACCATAATATACCTGTACATCTAAAGTAATATCTGCTAAAAGGAAAAGAACCCACAGCTAACACAAGCAGTAAACTTAATAAAATGCAGCAAGACTTCCAGGAAAGTATTTTGACTGGTGAGACTGGACCACTCCTCTCTGAGATGCAAGTTTAGTACTAACATTTTAGGTCATTGCAGCAACTCTGTAACTTCAGAAAAAATCTTGTACTCTAAAGCCAAATCCAGCTTAAACCAGATGGGGATGGTCAAAGCATTTTTCTGAGTACAAACAGACCTGTGGTACAGGGGAAGTATAGAAAAAAGTGACTGTTACCTGACTTTCTACATGTACTGAAAAAAATGCTTGCACTCCTTCTGTATCACAGCTGCAGCATTGGTAACCTGATGCAGAAAACTATTCATGAAATAACTGTTCTGAGGAACCAGTGTTGCTTAAACATTGCTTCATCATTACTTCAGGTATCACATTAATAGCTTTTCCTTCTTTCCACTTACTGACACACAGATGGGATAGAGAGCTACGTGGAAATTTAACTTAAATTTCCTGTTCAACTGCCCCACTTCTCAGTGAACTGTGCTATAAGAAAGCAATTGAGGTAACATTGTTGCTTTTGGATCAATATTTTTATGTCAGGCATGATAAAATAGAAACTTACTTAGACTTCTCATCACTGAGACACTGCTTTAGCAGTAAAATATTTAAGGACTTTGTCTTTGCTGAAAAGGTGAATAAATGAACTTGCCAAACAAAGCAAAATCCTTTTCATTTGCTTTTCATTTTCAGTAATTATGATAACTAGAGTAAACTATCATTTAAATATTTTAAAAGAAACCACTCCTACTGAGTTGATACATAAATATTAGTGTGGTGACAAGAACTTATTTAGTGTAAAACCTTTTCTATTGTAGCCACTAAGTACACGATGCTGGAGTTTCAGTAATTCTGCTACAAGTTCTGGGGGATTAAAAACCTCTAAGGCAATGCTAGAACCACATAACATATACATCATAGGATGTACATATTTCATTATTCTGAAGAGAAGGATCCTATAGCTTTTTCTGGAACTCCACCTGCTAACAGCCCCAAATTTTACTGCAGAGAACTCAGAAAAGGGGACAGGTCAAAGTCTGAACCTCAGCCCAGCAAGGCTCTTGCTGCAGAGGACACTGCAGATGGAGGAAGGCAGCACCCAAGGCCAGTGGTTCCCAGAATGGAAGAGCCTCTCTGTGCCTGCTGTGCCCCTGCAGGACCCAGCACTCCAAGGCTCCTGGCCAGGGAACCATACAGGACCTGCCCACGGGCCAGCTCTGCTGGCAGGGACTCACAGAGGGCTGCCCGGTGCCTCCCCCAGCACCTGAAGGTTTCTGTGTGAATACCAACAGGCCAGAGACTTCCCTTGCACTGCTGATGAGCACATCTGAGAACAGATTCCAGTGGGGGTTATCTAACCTGATCTGGGGCCTGCATACATGCCCAGACATTTATGGGGTCTGGTTTACTCATTATTGTGCCATATTCTTGGTTGGTGATGACACAAAAATTTGAACCAAGTTCACCTTTCAGGATCAACCTCAGCTGACTTTTAAATTAAAACATTTTTTAGGCAACAGACCCTGATATGCAGAATACCCCTGACAGAATGGATGTTAAGGATCTTACCATCCATGCCTCTCCTTTAAACCATTTCTACCATTAATTACTAGGTGTTGACTCAGATATTTCTAATCTTGATCTATGCCTGCTGTCAGCTGTATGGCTTCTTTTATGTTCTATTTAATGAAGCTTTTTAAGGAAATTAGAGAATTCATAATTTCTTTAACTTACATTTGTGACTTCTAGACTACATAAATCAGTGTATTTCCTAAAACTTGATTTAAAAAGTTTTAGTCATGCTTTGTTCATTGTAGCTTATCAGGGTTAGTTTAGCAAAACTTAAAGTTTCAGTGACTTTCTAAGCACTCTTCAACAGCAGTCTCTGCAAAAACTTAACTATGTGTTGGCTAAAATGAAAAACTCCACTGATTATTAATGTCCTGCTTATTATTGATTAAAACAATTTATTTAAAAGTAAATTAAAACAATTAATTAGAAAAATAATTAGGAAAGTTATATAATTTCCAAAAAAACAGACACTGCTTACAAATGATGCTATTTCTTACATTAAGTTGTACCAAGTCAGACATATCAGAATTTGTTACAAAGCAATGCAACAAAGTAATAGCTGAAAAGCCTAATTTTTCCCTGAAATACTCTGAATGAAAAATATTTTTCAGTAGTTTATTAAACAGGTTTACCATTGAAACAATCACATGCTGTCCACTGAAAAAGGCTGCACCAAGGCTGCACCTTCACATAAGAAGTGTGAAAGCAAATGGAGAGTTTTGAGCAAGACAATCCTCCACAGGTACATTTTGCCACTGCTTTCACTCAAGTCCATTAGAAACAGGTTAATACCAAAGCAAAATAAGTCACTCAGACTGAAATCAGAGTGGGTTTGCACTGCCTTAACTAAAACAGCACGGGTCTGGCTGCCAATGAAACCTGAGTGTTATGTCTTGTCTCTGCAATAATGGGGCTTCCCTTTGTTTGGGTAAGTATTTAAATGCAGTTTAAACCTGATTTATGCCAATATGGGTTAAAAAATACGGTTTGAAGAATGGCTAATGAATGGATCAAGACAGAATTACAGAGAAAAAATATAATCTTCACCTAATCAAATTAATTTTAAAATGTGTTCAAAGGATTCCACTTACATTGTCTTTATGGCACTAAGAAGCAAGAAGGAATCTTTCAACTGGTAGATGTTCTGTGAAAGAAGCTGAGCTAATCTTGTTTTTTTTCTTAAATTCGGAAGAAAAACAGAGCGTTACAGAATGAAGACTCCAAAATATCCATGAAGGAGAATGTTTTGGAATGAATACCCTGTTCTATTTTTCTTTCTTTCCTCTTCATCCTATTATCCTTCTATTAGTACTTTTATTTTGCATTCTAAGACAGCGTTTTCCAGAGTTCCTTCAATGTTTTGGATAGTTTTTTCCTTTTAAGGAAAGATTTAGAAGACTTTAAGACTTCGAGTTACTTCTTTTGGTACTTCACTTTCTCTCTCTGACTTCTGTCAGTAGTGTCCCTGTTCAAACTGATTAAAGCCTGAGCCATTATCCATTTTTCAGAACATAATAATGGTATTTCCGGCTGTTTTGCTGGAATGAAAAACCAAGCTATCTTGCAATCATATCATTGCAATCAAACAAGTAATACAAGCTAGAAGAGCTGCAGGTTTCTTGGGTGCCCTCTTGGTGTTTTTTAAAACACTACCTAACACCACTTTACTATGGGCCACAAGAACATCTGGGCAACAAAGGTCTTCAGGCAATATTCAAGACACAAATCATGGAATCACAGCTTCAAATCCAGTTTATTATTGAAGCTGGCAGTATTTTATTTATCAGCTTAGACAAAAGCTGAAAGAAACACAATTTCTCTCTCAGCTATAGGTCATAAACACATGTAAGAGTAGCCCAGCTGGCAGCGAAGTTTTGAATTTATTTACATTTTTGTTGGCAATAATTCTAAACTTCTAATTTCAAATGATAAATCCATGCCAAAGACAGTTTTTCTAATCAACCTTTTATACTATAAAATGTTTTGGGTTTTTTTTTTTTATTTTGGCAATGCCAGTAATTTAAGATGTCATTATATCCAATAACCAGTGCAGAAAAAATATGAACAATCTTAAAACAATATCTTGCTAGTACCATGTCCCCTTTGTAAAAGAAAACGTTTTTACTAACTAAATGTCAGTATCTAAGTGAAAGTCTCTGGAGCTTTAGAACCCTGATTACTAAAACCAGAGACATTTCTTATAGCTTCAAACATGCAGAATGAAATTCCATTTCAGTGGTGCCAGCAGCTGATGCATTTCTGTGAGCGGGCTGGGCGAGCAGCTCCGAGGGCAGAGCCTGCAGCAGCCAGGCTGGGGAGCTCCTGCAGCACCCGGGCCAAGGCAGAGCTGCAGCCACAGCCCAGGGTGCCCAAAGCTCCTCTATGCAGCTCCTGAAGTGCCCAGACCAAGGCAGAGCTGCAGCCACAGCCCAGGGTGCCCAAAGCTCCTCTATGCAGCTCCTGAAGTGCCCAGACCAAGGCAGAGCTGCAGCCACAGCCCAGGGTGCCCAAAGCTCCTCTAAAGAGCTCCTTCTGCAGTGCCTGGATGAAGGCAGCACTGCCACCACAGCCTGGGGTGTCCGAAGCACTGAGGAGCTCCTTCTGCAGTGGCCAGACAAATCCAGAGCTCCAACCACAGCCTGGTGTGCCCAAAGCTCCTCTAAGGAGCTCCTTCTGCAGTGGCAAGACCAAGCCAGCACTGGAACCACAGCCTGGGGTGTCTGAAGCTGCTCTAAGGAGCTCCTTCTGCAGTGCCCACACCAAGCCAGCACTGCCACCACAGCCCAGATGCCCAAAGCACTAAGGAGCTCCTGCAGTGCCCACACAAAGCCAGCAGTGGCAGCACAGCCCGTGTGCCCGAAGCTCCTCTAAGGAGCTCCTGCAGTGGCCAGACCAAGGCAGCAGTGGCAGCACAGCCCGTGTGCCCGAAGCCCTCCAGGGACTCCCTGAAGAGGTGCTCGCCCAGCCCTCGCCTGCCGCCCTCGGGCTCCCGGCCTCGGCACCGCCAGAGCCCCGCAGCTGCTCCAGCCTGAGCACTGCAACACCTGCCTTAGAGACCTGTCTCACTTCCTCAAGTTTCCAATGGATGCCCAGGAAAGCTACACTGATGCAGCATCAATGCATTTAATCCCAGCTCTGCTCACTAGCAGCAGCACGGCACCTTCAGCTCTCAGCTCAACAGCCCTTTCTGCCTGCCACCAACTGCTCTCAGAAATCTGATTCTTTCTTTGAATACACTGGCTGCATACAAAACCCAAGTACTATTAAAATTCTGCCTCTTTTCCTGCCAAATAACTTGATTACTCTATTTCATTTCAGTACTTGCTTGACAAACCCAAATCTGGAAACAGTAAGGCCTGGTCTAATGTTTACAAGAACTCATTTCAGCAAGTCTTACTACATAATCATAGAATGAAATGAAGATAAATAAAACTCATCCATGTATTTGGATTTTTTTGACTGTTATATACATAAAATCTGTGTAGCTAACGGGACTCCAGAATACTGCCAAGAGGGAAACAAAACAGGAAGAACAGGTCAATACAAAAGGACTTGCTATATGCATTTTTCTGTATATCTTACCTTCCAGTGCATAATTATTACCTGCTAATGTGTATATCCAAACAAGCTGGCTAAAAAGAATGGCATCATTTTGCTGAAATTGCTTTCAACTGATGGATATTTTAATCTTTCTAATTGATTTAAGTTACAACCCAATCCTAAGGCATGAGATGCCTTAAGCAAAGGACACTCACTCATTTATAGCAAATTAAGGTACTCTTAGAGTAACACATCACAGCTTCATGGGAAATTATTTGATATTTTTTGGATTATTGTAATTTAGACAAATGAGTAAACACTCCACTGAATCACAGGATAGAGAAAATGATTGGCAATTACATTACTTGAAAGAATGTTACAAGAACAAAATGGTTAAGTAGCACATTTCTAAGAAAGCGACATTTTACAAAAAGACAAAGGCATATATTTTCCACCAAAATCTAGAGCTGCTGTCATCAACAACCCAACAAAAGCTACAGCTACCTAAAATGGAAATGAAAATGTAATGTATGGAAATATTCTCTTATAAAATCTCCTTAGGCTTCACATGTATTAATGTATTAGTTTGCAAACATTAAGATCAAAGGCGAAGCAACAAATACATCCTAAAAAGTTTTTAGTCAGATTTTTATTAACGATATACAAGTAGCAAGGCATAAAAAATTAATATGTTCAAGCCTTGAAATGTCAAGTGTAATGATCTCTAGCTCTGCTTACCTCCTTTGCTTTTTGTTTCAGTCTAGCTTGCTCTGGGTCTTCTTGCCTTGAGCGACTCTACATGTTTAAAAAAAATGGGGAAAAAAGGTTAACAGATGGTTTAAGAACCCCTCATCTGTTGCAGTAAGTTAAAAAATAGCAAAGAAATAGGAACAGGATACAAGGTATCAAACATGGGACACTTAAATTTACAGAAGTGTAATTTCAAACCCATGAAGCCTAACCCAAAATGAGGTTAAATGCTCACTTGTAAATGAGATATAGTGAAGATATTAATTTAAAAAAAACACCAAAACAAAATAAACCCAAATAATTTAAAAAAAACACCAAAACAAAAAAACCCAAAACCAAACAAACAAAAACACCAAACAAAAAACAAAAACCAAACAAACAAAAGAAAAAAATCAAACTAAAACAAAAAACCCCAACCCAACCATGTTTTTGTCAACATGAAAGTTTTCATACAGGTTTAAATTTCAATTATTTAATACTAATAAATTCAAGCATCCAAGAGCATCAGTTACATCCTTTTCATTATGCAAACTTTTTAATTTAAGTCCTTACAATCACATATTTTAAATTTACTATTTGCAACTAAGCTTGTATCTAGCTCTTTGTAGAGAACATGAAGAAAACCATTGTAGAGTTGCCCTCCCAAAAGGTAAACCTTTATAATAAATATATTACTATTCCATATGAACTTACTTTGAGTACAGCATAGAAATACACTCTGTTAAAACCATTCATGCACTACTAATATTAATACTGTAAATTTTAAAACTGGATAAATATTGCTGAATGACAACTTTTGTATTTTCCTTCAAAACCAACAACAGCTCTAAAAGCAGATCATTTAATTACAATAACAACTTGTAACATTTCTTTAGACACAGAGTATTTTATTACCACATGTTAAAAAACCATTAAATTTATATTTGTGCTCACTTCTCAGACTGATGGAATTCAAAACTCAAGAGGCAGATAATACACTCATTATACTTTTATACATGTGTGATGGGTCAGCATACAGCAAATGTTGCAAAGTTACAAGAAGCTGCAATAAAACTTGTGACATCCATGGAAAATTGCTGTTACCTGAGAAATGTGGTAGTTCTACTTCAGTATTTCTTTGAGATTTGAAGTGGAATCATTTACCCAAGACCCTTTAGGAGTGTCTGTGCCCTCTCCTACCTGTCATTCCCTGCTCGTTGCTATGCTGAAGGCAGAAACTTGAAAGAATATTTGTTTGCAAAGTTATATACTCTCAGATTTTTTTCCAGTGTTTAAATATTTCATACCATATTCTGGTCAGAATTCAAAAATCCATTAAGAAAGCCAAAGGGAGATAGGTTTTAAGGGCTTGTGCTTAAAAGGGCTGGGTACTATTTTTGATACGCCTGGAGAGTGCCTTGGCTTGATTTGGCACAGAATTCTGCATCCTTTCTCCTGTCAGTTTTGTGGGTTTGTGGGTTTTGTGGGTTTGGTTGATTTTATTTGAATTGGGATTATTTTTTTTTCAGCCAATATAAAACCTATAAAACACAGTGCTGATAACACAGGGTGACATTAAACAATAATGAGATTTTTAGATGTGCTAAACTCTTCCAGTGTGCACATCAGCTTCACCTTCCAACATCATCTACAAGTGTTTTTGTGTCTGTTTGGCATAAGAGGGCAGTGTCTGCAGCAGCTGAATGCCAAACTGAGATCTCAGATGGCCAATGCCCAAATCAGACTTGTGCCACAAAGGAAGAAACTCCACCCCAACACAGGCTGAGGTTCCTTCTAACTGCTGTGGCCAGACAAAAAGAAAACATAGATAATGTGACCTAGTTAATGTTCCAAAGACAAAAAGGTATTTAATGAAATCTGGGGTCTGCCAGGGAGCAGGGTTTCTAACCAATACAGCAATTGCTAAAAACTTGACTATATTTATACTATTAGGTTAAAAACAAAGTAAAAAACACCAGTCAGTGAGCTGCTTCTCCAGGAGATGGGCTCAGGTCAGTATTCATGAACTGAGCTGAACAAGGTCCTTGCTGTCATTTTGCAAGAACAATTCAATTGTTGGAGCCTCAGTTTCTCCAGTATGATGTATGGAAAAGCATATTTAGCCCTTTCATGGGTTTTGATGATAAATTTATAAATGTACAATGAACTTCTATTGCCTTGTGAGTCTCACAGTGAAAGCAGTACAGAAACACAGAGCACTGTTACACTGCTGTATGAAGCTGAAAATTCGCCAAATGCAAAGCACAAGTTGAAAGCACTTCAGCTTTAGGAGGAAGCAGAGTGTCCTGAGAGAATCCAGATAAGACTTCTAATATTGTTACTGACTTTCTACAAGGAAGTGTTAGAATCCTGCAAAATACACCAGAAGTATGTAGTGTTTGGGGACAGTGTAAGAAAAATTAAAGCAGGAGATGCAAAGTAACATTGCAATTCCTGGGCTCCATCAGTGAAGGAAAAACTCTGCAAGTGCAAAAGAGTAAAGTAACACATTTAAAAGTTGGGGCTTTTTCTTTCTTCCCCAGAAACTGACCAAATAAGAACAGATCTGGAGTTCAGGATAATCTCAATATGCAAAAGCTAATCACCTACTCTGTGGAAACCTCCAGCTTGTTCACAGTAAATATACGATAAAAATTATTGCAGAGGTGAAAGCAGGTGCTCAACTCCTGAACAATATCAAATACAGGAATCTTGTTTCAAAAATGAACGTATATAAAATACCAGGTGAAGTTAAATATATAACCCTGATTGAAGGTGAAGATGGAACTATTTTTACATGTAGAATAATGGAATTATTTTCTAATTATTGCTTAAATCCATGCCAAAGAACTTTTCCAAAGAATCCAGGGTAGTTCTTGTTTCAAACAAGCAGAATTCAAATTTTACATTGGATGTATCACTACTACAAAAAAAAATTTAAGGAATTTAACTCTTTTGTGTTCAGAAAAAAAATAACAGATTTTTTTTTTAAAGCAGATTTGTAAGACTAAAATACTTTCCTGCTGGTTACCATGCCAGTAAGCTTTGGAAATAAAATCATCAGTACAGAGAGGCTAAAATGTATTAAAGGACAAGTATAAACATCAACTATCTCATTAATTCTTCACTTTATGATCTAATGTAAATTATAAAAGGCTTCACCCATGCTCATGCAACATGGATTAAAGCAAATATAAGCAAATGCAAATGTCAAGCTTAAGAGAGGTGCCTAAATGAGCTTTAGAAATGTCACTGGATTCCCTTTACACTCCATTCCACACGTGAACATCTCTCCCTTCCTCTGAAGAGTTTGCACAATTCTGCTGCTGCTCAGCTCTTGTAGTGCTTTGTCTACACGTCAACATCACCAAGCAATTATTTTATTATTTTGCACTTACTTTTATCAAGCTACTAACTAATCATTCCTAGCTTTTTTAAAATTGCAGTTTAACTTTTTTCTTCCAGTTAATTCATATTTTCAGTTCTCTTCCTTTCTCCTTTATGTCTAACATCCAAATCTTAATATGCAGCACTTCACCTGTTTTGTGAAACTTTTTTTTCCAAAATCTTTTAATGCACCAATGTCTCCTTCCTCCAAAGCTTTGAAAACACCCACTAATCAGAGAACCCACCAAATCAAATCCTTTCAAGGACTTTATCACAATTCCTTTGCCTTCCCCTCCCTGTTCATCATGTCTAGATCTGTAAATACAGCAGGCTGCATTTACATAATGTATTTTCCTGTTGATGAATAAACACCTTTAAAAGCAAGCAAGCTTCCCATAGTAATTTTAGAGAAACCCAGGACTGATCCTAAGCAGATAACATATTTCTAAATATATTAAATGCTGTCTCCTACTGAGAATGTATTCAGCAAACCAGGTTTGTTAACATTTCTCTCAAACACCAGCTATTTTATTAGACCAGACAACCTCATATTTTAATTGTGAAGAACCAAATGCTTTGTGTTAGAGAGCTCTTTATCTGGAAACTGAAAACTGCATAGATCACATTACATCTATGGAAATACTGGACTTCCAAAGTATGAAAAGCAGCCTATGTTAAATGTGTGTATTCAAAACAACAGAAATAAGGGGCTTCATTTACATGTTACCAAACTCCCTAATGTTCCAAACCTCAGCTCTTCCCCTGGCTTGTGTTAAGGCAGGAGGCCACAAAAGAGACATCTAATTACACATGGAACAGTGTCATTTTCAGGGTATTTCAGATTTCACAGAATCGTCTTAAATTAGAAAGCAACAGTGTTTTTAAAATTATAAGGGTATTTATAACCACACCATACTTATAAATATGCACCAATTTCTTTTTATTGGAGCATACTCTGCATCTATGCAGATGGACAGACTAAAAGTACTGATGTCTTTCATTACTATAATTATTCAATACTTTGCTTGATTATTAACGTCAAAGCTAAATTTTTGATCCACTAACAAAACTAAGTTTTCTGTTTAGATTTGTAAGGACTTTGAAGTCTCAGCTTGTTACACCTGTGCTGGGAAATGCCTCACAGGGTCTCTCCTGCATTGGGCTACATCTGATCCCAACTAAGGCACTTGCAGCTCTACTGCCCCATACCAACACACACACTGGGGGTCTTGAATGCCTCAAATTCACCTTCTTGCATTAAATAATGTTAAGAGTCACAACTCTGATGCTGTATTATCAAAAGGCACTGCTGTGCCAACAGTTTCAATTTTATACCTATTTTTCCCCATTGATGACATTAGAACTTCACCCACGGCTGTACCAGCTTATA
The DNA here is from genome assembly GCF_036417665.1 of Passer domesticus. Taxonomy (NCBI): domain Eukaryota; kingdom Metazoa; phylum Chordata; class Aves; order Passeriformes; family Passeridae; genus Passer; species Passer domesticus. The sequence continues at coordinate 18,701,165 of NC_087485.1, forward strand.
ACTTCCACTTTTAATTAAAGAAATTAAATTGGCAACATGAAACACTTTGCTTTCACGTTAGCTTTGTTAATAAAAAGTGAAAGTTAAAAGCATCATAGCTGAGGGTAAAACGCTGCTCAGTGTTACGACCATGGTGAGCTGGAATGCAGAAGCACAGGTCTGAAAAATGATTTATATTAAAATCATTAAAATTGCAGTAACAAATTCCTAAAAATTCAGAAATTATCTCAACGCAGTAATTCCCATTTTGCTGTGCTCCCATCAGAATGAGTTCCAAGGCAGGAGGCTGCAGTGAATCACTGCTCTCAGAAAGAGGAAAGGATGAAATGGAATGCCTGAACTCACCTCAGACTCAGGGAGAGCCCCTCCCAGCCAGCACAGCACACGTGTGGAAGGGAATCTGCAGCACCAAATTTCACTGATCTCTCAATATAAAAGCCCTTCAGCCTATAGTACTACCCAATCATCCTTAAATGGTAATTAACTTTACAAACAATTTTAAACATAATTTTCCATTTACTTATGTAAATTTTCTTTTTACAGAATTCATCTTACTGTTGTGAGAGTTGTAGTTAAGATCCCAGAACTTGACAGACCTGTGCTACTAATACATAACACTCAAATATATAATAAAATACACTCAAAGTAATATTAATAATCTCTAATAATAATCTCTAATAATAATAATAATAATTTAATATATTGGAAATGAAATTTCAACATTAATTTTATAATAAAATACATGGAATTCAGGAATTCAGCCAGTTTGAGCAGATCAATTAACACACTAATTTTAATGTGATCCACCTTATCATACATTGTAACATAGAAGTATGATTCATTAATTTTCTGAGAGCCAGGACAATCCCAAGCTGTAACTCCTTACTGTCACCACTCCCTCCAAAATAAAATTCAGAAATAAAAACTACAAAACAACAACAAATCAGCTACAACCTCCTACTCCTTCTACTGCCAGAAATATTTCCATTACTAGCCCAGGACCAGAACTGCATTCAACTTGACAGACACGACCTGCATCTTCCAGGTTTTGGAAACAGCTCTGAAAGCAGCAAGAACACAGATTTACTATAATAATGCCAGTGCTTTTTTGGGTTTGGTTTGGATTTGTTTTTTTGTTGGTTTGTTTTTCTTTTTTGAATATCCGCACGAGACACACCATGTCAAATGTAAAGGTAAATTCCTCAAGTGATTTTAGTCTGGCTTTTGACCTTTCTGCAGCCTTGAGACTCTCCTCAGCTGCCTGTGCCATCCCCAAAGGCCCAGAGAGGATGTCTGGTTCTGCACACACCTGGCAACAACAGCCAGTGGCTCCCACTGGCAAAACACACCAGGGCCAAGAGTTGACTCTCCGAAATATTTCCTTTAAAGAAACTGTGCTTTACATACATGTTTATACACAAGATGGTCCCTCCTTGTGCCATTTTTTTTTCATTTGTGATGCTCATGTCAGAAAGGAAAGCCAAAATCAGTGACAGCCAAGGCAGCTCAGTCCCTCCCTGCACAGCTCCTCCTCTTGACACATCCCATTTTCTGGGGCTTGAGACAGGAGCTCTTCCAGCAGCAGGAGGGGCCTGGATCTCACAGTCTGGGGACCAAGATGCCTTTTAACACTTCTCCAATAAAAACAGCTTCTAGAAAGTAAATTAGAGAAAAGCCTTGGGCTGGTATGGGGATGCTGTGGAATATTTTGGAATGTTGTGGGACACTCTGAAACATTGTGGAAGGTTATGGAATGTTGTGGAATATGATGCAGGATCCCTGAGGTGCAGGAGGTCATTCTGGCTCCTGCAACAGAGTAGTGGTAGTAGTTTCAATTTTCAGATTCTTAATGTAAAAGAAACTGAATGTTGCATTGCTACTGCAGCATACTATTTTTCCTTTCCTGTCAAGTTTGTCTTCCCCCAAAATATCCCACTGGAATGAGAACATCACTCACAATGCTTCTCAGCTTGTGATATTAAGTTTCTATTTCTCAAGTATTTCCCAGGCATGGGACATAAGATTTTGTAAAATTCTCTCATTTAACAAGCTAAACAACACTGCTATTTTATTTCACAGACACTCATGTAGTGCCACAGCTGATTTTAACTTTAGTGACTTCTCAGAACATCAAAAATTTTATTTTTTGAAACCTAACTTTGTTTTCCTTCTACCTTCTCATCTGACTTGATCTCTCCTTCTTCCAAAAACATTTCCAGAAGCAAAACCAAGCCCATCTGAGTGCTTACAAATTTTGCAATAATCTCCTACTTATGGTTGCAGATCAACCAGATCACTTGTGCCAAATATTATCCCTTCTCCCCCTAAAGAAACCCACCCATCACCCCAAACAACAAAAGCCTGATACTTTCTTCGGTCATCATTTACCTTTTTTTTAACCCCTTACTGAACTGCAATGCTAAATTACCAAACCAGTTTTAAGGCTTCCCAAAGACTCATGCTGCCTCCCCTTTGATTTCAACCTATTCCTTCATTTTTCATTATCTTCTCCATTGATTTTCCTGTTACAAAGTAGATTATTTAGCACCATCTGGTTCAATGCCCAAAACATTTCCTTCACTATCTTATTCTTCATCAAAACCCAGACTATGGCTGTTAACAAAGCTCCAAAGTGTAAATAATTTTAAAATAATTTTCACTGTGCAAGTTTGACCTTTTTATGCTCTTCCATACAAGAAAGTAGATGAGGTACCACCAGAAGGAGGCTTTGAAACTTTCACTAAAATGGTTCTGCTGAGTAAACTTAAAATCATGTTGCACAATAACCTGTCAAAACACTTCTGAGATAACAAATCATGTTGTTTCTCTAAAAGGCACATTAAGAAGTTGCATTTATAAATAAATATGATTTTTAGATTTAAGCATCTGTAGGAAGGAAAACAGAAATTTCACTTTAAATGCCAAAGATTTTTATAACTTAAAGACAGCTTCTCAAGGTGACAAAGGTGCTGTGACTGGGGGCACACTGCCTGTGCATGGTGGGTGTTTGAGCCCCCAGAGGCAGTTTAAGCATCTCCCTCCTTACAGACACAAATGTCACCAGGCCACAGACAGAGACAAGTGGGTACTGATGGGTGTCACTCCACCAGGCAGCTGGGGCAGACTTTAACTGTGCCCATTTCATTGCCGTGTCACTACAATGACTGCATCCTTCCCACAGGGGCTGAGACCTCCTCACACAACAAGGCACGTTCACAAACACCAGAAAAAACCAAAATCCTGGCTAAGGAATCAGTACACAGGAATTCAGAATAACGACCTCAATAACTATCACTGTTCATGTACAGGTGCTTTTGCATTTGAGCAGCACCAGAGTATCTATGGAGATAATATAAAATCTATTATTTAGAATAAAAATTGTAATCTGACCATATTTTACCAAACTATGTCCTAGGTAAGCCTGGCACTGGGTCAGCCATGCCTCAGAGCTGAGTGGGGAGCACCAACTAAATAAAGCAAGCTCAGCTCCTAATGGCATTTACACTTAAACCACAACACTGCATAAGCACCTTCCAAGGGGTCCACAGTGTCTTTTACTGCTCTCTCTAGACATTAACACTGATAAATCAGCTCTGCAGATGGCTACCCAGTGCTTTGGGTATGGATTTTTAACACCTTCATTTATTTTTCACCTTCATGTATTTATTCCAAGCTGTCTCCTGGTTATGAAGATGAAGTATGTATTCAATAATTTCATTAAGGTAATTTTTTTCAAATAAATCAGAGTATTCTTTTACTTTGGTTTTTCTTTTGTTGCAGAATTCTTAGATTTGCTCTTCCTGCATTTTACAGGAATCAAACCTGATGATTGGGTATTTATTTCCCAAATTTAGACTTTAGAGGACTTCATATTATCCAAGACTAAAACAACAACAAAAAAACCTGTCCACAAAACAGAGTATCAATTCATGAAGGAATTCAGGTTGGAAGGAATACCAGGAGGTCCAGCCTGCATAAGGCTCTGTGCAGTCAGGAAAACATTTCTAAACTAAGGTCTATAAGCTACTGCATTTTTCTCAATGTCCATTAAAAAAAAAAAAAACCACAAAAACAATGAAACTAACAAGCAGCAGGATACACAGAAAATTATTCACCAAGATACAGTCAATGAATGAAGAAAACATGATAAAAATAAATAAGCATGTCTTTTTTTTAATAAATAAGAATTAAGAACAAAACCAGCAAATATGTTTTTATAAAAACTTTTAAAGAGTATCTATGGTGTAAAAATTTGTGGACTATTTAATAATGTGAACAATTATAAATTAAAAGCACAAACAGGACGGACTACCATAGCCTGAGAAACAATTTCAAAACAAGCAAGGTTTGGGTTTTATTTTTTTATTTTTATTTTTTTAATCTCTCAATTTGTGAACATTAATGGCATAAAATCAGGAGGCTCTGTTACAACTAAACATTGAGTTGTTCTGTATAACCTCTTCAGAATATACAGTAAATAACTCAATGAAGATTCAAGTACAATTAAAAATGGGATAACTAAGGGATGAACTTACTTGCAGTTAGATATGATATATAGGATTAAATTTACAGTTACAAGCAGGAGACTCATCTATACCTATGTGCTCTTGAAACAATATGATCTGAGTTTGTTCTATCACTCCATGAACACTCAGCCCCTGGAATTAAAGTTACAAAGGAACAAGTCCTGGCAGAAGAACTGGCAGTTAACTGAAGACAGGCATGAACCAATCAAATACTGCAGTTACAGAGAAGTGACTAGAACACATTTAAATGAAGATGAACAAATAAACAAAACTGTTTAAAAACAAAGTCTAACAACCTAAGAAGTAAAAAACCTCTAAAAAAATTAATCAGAATGTACTGAATTTGTTTAAATGCCAGAAGTGTAAGCTATGATTCTTCAGTGGCACAGAAACCCTTGGCATCTATTATATTTCAAAGGCAATTGTAAAAATCATTTCCCAGAATTATTTTGAAAGTGTGAATGAATTCAAGGTGTGGTGTCATACCAACAGCCCCTTTCTTGTTGTAACCAAATGTGCTTAGGAAACACAGATCACAAAATTAAATAACAGTGTGAAGGCTATGGATTGTTCAGTAGCTAAAAAACAGTGAAAGTGAGTGATACCTTGGCAGCCTTCAGCAAAATCTCCCTCTCTTGTTCATCTTTCCTTTGCTTTTCCAAACGCTCCAACTGCTCAAAGAACTTCAGCTGGGATCGGACATCTGTGGCTTGCTCGTACCACTCATCATCCTGGAAAACAGGGACAGGCCTTCAGAGGAACAGCCACTGCACCCAGACCATGCTTTCAAAGGCTCTAAGTGTCACACTTTGAAATCTTGCCATTGTACTACTAATAAAATGTTTCTTTTTTAGGCGTGGGGGAATGAAGCCAGCCTAAGGTTAACAATGCAGCAAGAATCTGATAATTTAATTAATATCTAAGCAACTTTAAAAGAACAAGAATTGATTTATCAGCACCAGATACATGAAAGAGTTAAAAAAAGTAAAACTAACTGAATTAATAATGGAAAACATCTAAAATGCTTGACTTTATTATTACTGAATAATCCTAACTATAGTTTATAAGCAGGTTCATAACCTGTAATTCCTGCATTTGTACTAATCTTGAACTAGTAACAGACTTTCTCAAGAAGCAGCATTATTAAAGCTAAAAACTCAGTTGAGAATAACCCTCTAACTCCAATTAAAACAGAAGCTTATGACAACTAAGAGCATGCTAGTTTTCCTAGCACACAGCAACCAGGAGAGTTTAGGGCATGAGCCACATGGAGAACACCCAGAATGTCAGCAGGAAAATAAATTATCCACATTACTTTCATCCCATTTATCTACTTAATGTTCTCCTTTCTGACTACCATGCTATGAAATCAAAGAATAGCATTAACTAAGAAAAAGACAGAATACAGTGGCAATGCTACATTTTAATGAGAGACAACACAATTTTTTTTCCTAAGGATCTTTTAAGACACTGTTTTAAATTCTTCTTTGGCTTAACAGGGACTAAGCAAACTGTTTTCTTCTCCGACACCATCCTAGAGAGAAGGAAGGAGGGACTTAACACTTCTGAAAATGATAAAGAACACTGAAAAGAAACAAGGATATTTTACTTGCAATCCAATATAGTAGAATATATCCATCAATTGTAATGAAAAATCTACATGTAGGTAATAACCAGGAAGAGTGGCCTTTAGTTTTTAATCCATTTTTCCATCACAATTACATTGATTATAGCCACAAATCTCAGAGGTTATTATTTTTGCAAATATCACACAGAATTAGTCCAACCATGACTCAGGTCATGGGGCCCCCAGGTTTGGGAAATAGGTAGGATAAGACACAGTCCAAAGCTGTTTGACTAGATTGCCACTCCCAAGAATACAAAGAAGTACCACAAATCCAAGGAACAAACTAAACCAGAGCTATCCTGTGTGTATATATATATATATGCTAAACAATCTAAACAAGCTTAGACAACACACAACTAGTTATTGCAACCTTCCTTTGACACCAGTGTAACAACTACAATAACTAACAAGCATCTTCTACTGGAGAAGTTATTTCAAATAGATCAGGAAAGAGGTTTGATTTATTTGAATTTCAAACTGGTTTGTAGACTTTTATTTAAATTTTCCCCTGGTTTGAGATATCAAAATTGTTTCAGTTTTCTTCAGGAATACAATCATGAACAGAAGAATGAGTGAAGAATTTACAGCTGAATTCTTTAGTTGGTAAGGCAAAGATATTGGCAGCTTTTGTAAAATATTAATATCTCTCACATCCAGAAAAGTTACTATAGAATCCTAAATACCTAAAGCAATTTCGATCCAATTCCTGGATACCCTGGACAAAGAAGGAGCTATCAGGAATCAGATCTGACAATCCACGAGCAGAAACAGCATAGCACATGCTCCGTGCAAGAAACATCAGCACAGAAGGACAGAACTCCCATCCAAATTCCCCAGAGAGGAGAAGATGAGCAGGAGGCAAAGCCCCATGGCAGCAGTGCTGCTGAGCAGAGCTGCAGGAAGGGCAGCAGTGCAGCAGGAGCAGAGCTGCAGGGAGGGCAGCAGTGCTGCAGGGAGGGCAGCAGTGCTGCAGGGAGGGCAGCAGTGCTGCAGGAGCAGAGCTGCAGGGAGGGCAGCAGTGCTGCAGGGAGGGCAGCAGTGCTGCAGGGAGGGCAGCAGTGCTGCAGGAGCAGAGCTGCAGGGAGGGCAGCAGTGCTGCTGAGCAGTGCTGCAGGGAGGGCAGTAGTGCTGCAGGGAGGGCAGCAGTGCTGCTGAGCAGTGCTGCAGGGAGGGCAGTAGTGCTGCAGGGAGGGCAGCAGTGCTGCTGAGCAGTGCTGCAGGGAGGGCAGTAGTGCAGCAGGAGCAGAGCTGCAGGGAGGGCAGCAGTGCTGCAGGGAGGGCAGCAGTGCTGCTGAGCAGTGCTGCAGGGAGGGCAGCAGTGCTGCAGGAGCAGTGCTGCAGGGAGGGCAGCAGTGCTGCAGGAGCAGGCCGGGGCTGTGTGAGCACAAGCCCGCCTGGGCACACTTACTTTGTACGACTCCATCCGGTGCTGGGTTATCACTGTCACCTTCTCTATCACTGTCCTCAATCTGCTCTGTGTTGCATGGGAAATAAAAGTAACGACCTCAGCTGGCACATCAGTAATTCCTAGTTTCTTAGCTAAAGCAAAAAAACAAAACAAAACAGAATTAGCTGACCCCCCCATAGGAAAAAAACCCAAAACACAAACAAAGCTCTAAAGGACTTTACATCACTACCTCATTTTCCTGAATAGAAAAATCCATGACAGTGCATTTATGTGGCTTTGGTAACACATTCATGACCCCCTGAAAAGGGCACAACTCTACAAGTTTGAAAGAAAAATTAGATAATTTATTTAACACTTGAAAGCACTTAAGAACTTTGCTGAAGTTTAGCCTGGCACATTAAACTGAGGCATGTCAGAGTATGAGACAATCTGAGTTCTCAGTTGTTCTACACAAGAAAAAACAACTTTTTTATTTTCAGAAGCACTAGTGCAGATGAATTTCAGTGTTGAGCAGGTGAGGGTGCAGCCCAAAGCACTCTGTTGCATCCTTTAGCCTACACCACTGGCATAGTACTGATAACAGAAATTCTTTAGGTGAAAAAAACCTATTAATTGAAGGCAAAGAAACAAAGTCATATTAAAAGAGTTGTTTACCAACACCAGCTGTCCCCCCAATACATATTTATGGTTACCTGGACATTTGATACTTCATGCTAAGTTTATAAGAAAAGCAAACAGTATACAACTTAATGCATTTATATATTTTTAAAACTTCTAAACTACTGAAAAAAAAGAATATGGGGAACACTTAAGGACTCCTAAATTCATCAAAATAATTACTAAGTATTGGATATAAATTTGTAGGTATATGACTGTATGTACTTATTTAAACTACAGTCCTACCAAGGCATCCATGGTCCTGGCAGGACAGTTTTCTGGGTAGGAAACTCCCTCTGTGCATGCACAGACACGTGCATTTCACACAGGAAGAAAACGGGTAGTTGTATTTTGTATGGACCATTGGTGTTGAACCACCACAAAAGGATAAATCTGCTGAGTCAGTTTTCCATTGAATGGACACAAGACTTCCAAAAGCAGTTTGGCTGGGACACATGAATGGTTATGCAAAACACAGAAATCTGTGACTGTTTCGGTCAGTGCTTCCTACAGAGCCAATTGCAAGGGGAATCCTCGCTTGGGGATGGGTCCTGCATGAGAGCGAGTGTTGGCTTTGCGAGGTGTTCCTACCTGTCCCCGGCTCCCGATCCACCGGGATCTGCCCCTTCCCTTCCCCCGGCTCCCGATCCACCGGGATCTGCCCCTTCCCTTCCCCCGGTTCCCGATCTATCGGGATCTTCCCCTTCCCTTCCCTTGGCTCCCGCTCCACCGGGATCTGCCCCTTCCCCTGCCCCGGTTCCCGATCCATCGAGATCTGACCCTTCTCTTGCCCCGGCTCCCGATCCACCGGGATCAGCCCCTTCCCTCCTCTTCCCCTGGTTCCCGCTCCATCGGGATCTGCCCCTTCCCTTCCCACGGTTCCTGCTCCACTGGGATCTGCCCCTTCCCTCGCCCGGCTCCCGCTCCATCGGGATCTGCGCTCCCCGCGCACCCCGTCCCGCCGGGATGTCCCGTCCCGCCGGGATGTCCCGTCCCGCCGGGATGTCCCGTCCCGCCGGGATGTCCCGTCCCGCCGGGATGTCCCGTCCCGCCGGGATGTCCCGTCCCGCCGGGATGTCCCGTCCCGCCGGGATGTCCCGTCCCGCCGGGATGTCCCATTCCGGTGGCGGCTGGCCCACAGCCCCGCCGCGCTCCCAAGCCGCGCCTCCCCAGCACAGTGCTCTACTCCAGCTACCGCTGGTGTTCATTTTAGGGATTCTTTGAAGTCGTTACCACTTTAACTAACTTAATCACCGACTCCCTACTTCACATGTTACCTTAAGGATTTCAGCAAGATGTATATATGATTTTAAACTAATTTTTGCTTTATCATGGGGGAAAAAAATAAATTGAACTTTTCTTGGTGCCCAATTTGTCCTGTGTAATAGAGCTGGAGCTGCACTCAGGTTGCTGAAAGCTGAATGAGTAATGGCAAGCAGACACACACATTAAATCCGAACGCTGCAACTGCCACCCAGGCAAATGAAGTCCTTGAAGTTGGGAGGACAATTCCTACAGGCAGGAGCAATTCCTCCAAGCCAGACTGGCAATATTTGAGCACGCACCATCTTACTATGCAAACACGTGTAAGCAAAGCCATCAATCAGAAAACCCTAGTCTGAAAGATAAAATGCAAGTAAGAAGGGACATTTAATTAACTAGTATCCAGAAAAGAAATTTGGAGATGGAAAATTCTGTCCTATTCTAGGTAAGGGTGAGAATGTGTAATTGTTACAGTTCTTTGAATTTAACTACAGCTACCCAACTTCCCTGAAAACACACACACACCTTTTATAACAAGAACTGTTGCCATCTTGGGGTTTTTTTCACAACAAAGGTCTTTCTAATCTCAAAGAATTTTATTCTATGTAAAGTCAACCATTATAGGACTTTTCTTGTCCCTCTAACTCTTCAGAAATTCATCCACTTAAGGCACTTGATGCCTTAAGATTCTTGTCCTTCATCAGCCTCTGCAATATCCCAGTAACTTTCTTCTCCTAAAATCCCCCAACATAATAATCCCAAATCCAGAAAACTACCCAGAGGCCATAGAGTCCCTTGGTAATTTTCCCTGGGACTTACCCTTTTTAATAGGTGTCTCAGAGACCTGGGGGGTGAGACACCAAGTCTGCAGATGGCACCACCCTGAGCAGTGCAGAGGGAAAGGACCTGGCCAGTGAAACGAGAGGAACTTCATGGAACTCCTGAAGGCCAAAGCCCCGGGCCTGGGCTGGACTCACAGGAATGCCATGGGCTGGGGTCAGCAGCCCTGATGGGGTCATGGAGAGCCTGCAGGCCAGCAGGCCACCCAGGTTCCATCACTGCACCCTGGCACCCCTGGGCTGTGCCTACAGCAAACAGTGAATCAGTGGTACACAACCCACCAAGAGAAGCAACTCCTCCTCTTCACTCAGCCCACATCTACAACCCTGCACCTCTGGCTCACCCAGTACAAGAAAAGCTTGAAAAAACTTGAATCCAGGAAAAGTCAACAAGATGATCAAGGGGATTCCAGCACACGACCTACAGGAGGAGAACATGAGGGTTCTTTTTCTTGGAGTAAGAAGACTTAAGGGAGAGTTGATTGAGAAGATGAAGCTAGACCCTTTATTAAGGTTGCCTGGAAGAAGAATAAAAAATAAATTCATAAACTGAAACAGCTGTTTCTGACTGGATATAGGGAAGAATTCTTTCATGAAGAAAGAATAATGGAACACTTTGTACAAACTATAGACTGTCCCACCTCTCAAGTTTTTAAGAATTGGCCAATTAATGCCCTAAACAACCCAGTCTAAACTGAATGTTGATCCAGCTTTGAGCAAGGGTCTAGAGTGATTTAAAGATCCCCATCCTCCTGCATATGTGCTTCTATCTTCCTTATTACTGCACAATACTGTGACATCTCTCCTCCATCTCGGATCATCCCCTGGCACATCTCCCAGGCCATATTTGTCCAGCATGCCAGCTGAGCACAGCCAGGGACCCTGAGCCTGGCCAGGCTGTGCCAGAGAGCTCACTGGCAGCCAACCAGGCACAACAGCAAAGAAAAGGAAAAAATGGGCTCACTTGCCCCTCAGCTCAGACACACAGAGGCGGCTCTATCTAACTCCTGATTTATCAATCAGCTCAAAAGTGACCTGAAGGGAAAGAAGAAAGGCAAATGGAATATTCAATCACTTAAGGCTAAAATTCTTTGGAAAACAGGATAAGGGGAAAAGAATACAATTTCCCCCCAAATGAATTAGCATCAAGGAACCAGGCTACAAAAAGATTTTTAAGAAGTCATCTTGTCATCCACACAATTCATCATGTGTGGAAGCATCATCACATCTTCCCTGCTCTAAATTGCATTAGTTAAACCCTGGTAGCTTGGGATGTCAGAAGCACGGTGCATTCCAAAGCTGCATACTACATGAAGATTTGGCACACTCCTTAAATACTTGGATTGCACTTGGGGCAAGGGTGGGAAAATTACCAACTTCACCCACACTTGAAAATGCTGGCCTGCTCATACTTTCCTGCACAGCTGCTCACACCACTGTGCTGAATCCACTGACCTACGAGATGTTGTGATACCACTGCTTAGAGCCTGGCCCTTTTTTGCTTTCTGCTACTCACAAAAAATGCCAAATAGAAATTGAATCTAAGCACAGGGCTGGCAACTATTAATTTTCATATGCTTCTATATTAAAGCCTCTGTTTTGTTGTTTCTTCTTGACTGCCACTTCTCCTCCTGAGATCCACTCTCATTTATGAAAAATGAAATGTATAAAAGTTCATCCACTCTCATTTACAAAAAGCATACTGGAATCCTGTCTGCCATCAAAGGAAAACAACACTTATCTCTAAATGGAAAATTCGTGACATATTCTTCTATTCTGCTTAATTACTTTTCCCAGTGTTAATAGGAAAAGGCTATTCTCTCTCATTTTCAAGATTCCCTAGAGTGATAATGATGCGGAACAGAAATATGATTTATACTTTAAAGACATGTGTAGATACACATATATATTCTAAAATACTAACCATAGTTAATTATATCACAGACACAAATATCCTTTTTATTACTCATCTTTCTAACCAAGTTATTGGACAGTGGGCTTCATCTGCTGGTATTTTTACTTAGGCCCTAGCATTCTGAATTCCACTCTTAATTGCACCATTTGATCTTTACAATACATACATTTAAATATGTGCAAAAACCAAGGAGAAAATTAAGATAAAAGAAAGAACTTATTTCTATCAACAGAGTGCTTTCCCCTGTCTATCTTCTATTTTTAAAAAGTTTAACTTCTTTCTGATTTTTAGGTAATCAGCTCAATGTGCTTTAAGTTTGATGATGTGGCAATCTTAACTTGCAGTCTTGTGATCAAAAGTATCACATGTGGAATTTGAAAAGAGTAGCTTGCTTTAAAATAATATATTTGTTAAATTTAGACATTTTGGATAACAAGTATATGCCTCAAGTCTTTAAAATTACTTTAGCAATGTAATTTTGAACTTTTCCTAGAGCTATGATAAAAACATCATCAAGGTTAACAAAAAAAAAAGAAAAAAGGAGCTGGAGCAAAGCAATGCTCCAAGCTATAATTTTAACCCATCTCTCCAGTTGAATTCAAGTTTTGATATTGTTAAAGACAAAACTAAGGTCATACTCTTTATTCAAGTGCTCTTACCAGATCTTTATTACACCAGAACTGTACAAGACAATCAAGAATTGATGACTGATCGAAAGAAAACTTCAGTTCTTTGTGGCACAACTCACAGCACATCCTCAGAGGCATCAGATTCTATGAGGGACAAATTTGTACTCAAACTGCAAGTTTTAAATCTACCAAGCATTACAGAACAACACAAAGTCTGCCTACATGTTAATTCTTAATTACATGTCTGGAAGCTTTAACAGCAAACCCTGGTTAAATCAGAATTTAATAAAGATCTACAGTATATAAGCATGCAAAGAAGTGTGTTAGGATATTTTGTTACAAATAAACTGTATTATATTTTAAATTTTTTGATATTGCAACAGAGTTACTGTAAAGTCAGAACTTAGATACAAGTTCCAAAAACCTTGAGGGAAAAAACGTTCAGCAATATTATTCTGATATTGGCATATGTGTCAGTAGCACAAGATTGTTTTTTACAAATATAAAAGCACCTAAACCTTGTAACTGAAAACTTTTTAGGTCTCATGAAGTGAAAATTCTGCTATCATCTGCTCAGCTATCTGAAAGTCACTGGCTGTGCTGCACTTTAGAAGTTTAATTATATTTTATTGATCAAAACCCAAAACAAATCATAAGGAGGGTACTGCCCTATTTGGGAAGCAGAAGAAAAATACTGTCTTTGCAGATAGGCTTTCAAAGAATCAAAAAGTTACTTCAATAATTTATACTATAAGAGGACTGACAGGATTGAGATCAAAGATAAAAAAAATTATTTGTAAAACATCAGGTCTGACTCTGATTATTGATGTGATAAATTATTGAGTGCTGTATAAAATCTCTTTACGTTTACACTCAAAACAAAAAAACCTTGAAGAACTGGCTTTAAGCAGTTAAACAGGTCTTATTTAGGGCTTGAGTTGTCCTTCAAGAGCAACACTGGGAGGGTGCATAATTAGTGTCTGCTTGCCCTAAGCACAGGTCAGAAATACAGAAAGCACTCACTCCCGTCACCCTAACACCAGCAGCAACTTCTCAAACTTAAATTCTGTGCATGAAATACTAGTCCAAGATCCAACTGGAACCAGTCTTGTTAGGTCCAGACCCCTTCTGCCATTACAGCTGGCTTCCATATCACAGAACAGAAAGCAAAGGCCATCCCCCTCCAATCTGAGACATTATTTAAGTTTTTGTTTAACCTCATTCAACACCATCAGATCCAGGAAAAGGCAGCAAAAAGGCATGTGGTCAGATGTACCCACATCCCAGAAAGTAGATCACCCTGCCCACATCCCAGGAAGTGTTGGGCTGTGCCTTGGATTACATCTGCAGCTGAGGCTCAAGCCCCTTCCTGTAATCCCAAAAGAACCACCACAGTTTTGTGCCTCAGTCCCCCTGCAAGCTTCCCCATCAGGAAAGGCAATGTATTGGAAACACAACCACCTCAATTCCTGCAGCCTCCCAAACCATTCAATTCCCTAATAAAGAATTCTATTCCTTCATTTCACCAGCACAAGGGAAACTGACAATTTTATAGTGCTGCTGTAGATGCAGCAGCGAAACATTTAAAACACCTTAATCTCTGTACAATTACATATAACTAAATACAACATGACTGGTTACATAAACACTGTTCAAGAGCTACAATATACCGGAACCTGTGGAAATTACAAGCTGAAAACAATGGGGTGAGGGGGAGAGCAGTACACCTTCTGAAACTAGATAAACAGTATTTGTGTAGGACTCAGCTTGTGTGGTCTCTACAGAAAGCAAGCCATGAAATCAAGAGAAAACAACTAGAGCTTTATCTGATCCTGTGTATTAATAATTCTAAATACTGTGTATTAATAATTCTAAACTGAGCAGTCCCAGGCTAAACACAGAGGAGAAACAACTCTACTGTACTAAGGAGCCTTGACATCCTGAGAAGCACAAATGGCAATTAGTGAACTCACTTCTCCCAACCTCAGAGCAGTGTCCTCAGCACACAAAGTCATCCATCAATGCTGCATTCCTAGTGCTATCAAGGGGAAAACCCAACCCTAAATATTAAGCTAGAGAATGAGGGATGGAACACAGGAGAGGAAAAGATTAAGGTGGTTGGTTGGGTTCAGAATATCCTGGGGTTGTGGGGAGGCTCCCAGTGCCCTAGACAGATTTTCAGTACTAAAAACTGAATGCAGAGCTTGTTCAATAGTGGTAGGGCAAACAGCAACTCCTAGTTCTGATGATTAAAATTAGAGATTCCTAGGGGTGCAAGATAACCCAGTGATCCCAGGCAGAGGAAACAGTAAGATAATTTTAGCTGTAATCTTCTGGTTTCAGTCCCTTGAATAAAAGCCTCAATTTTAGTCTTACTAACCAAATGCATAAATAATTCAATCAGTGTTGACTTGCTGTACAGTTAAGCTGGTCTGCTGCTAGAAGACAGTATGAGGAAAGGAGAAACTACAAAACTTGAGTTGCTACCCTGACAAAAAGAGCCAAGCCAAAGGAAGTGGTTGGAGCAGGCACCTCTAAGGAACCTGTAACCCGGAGCTGCTCAGGAGAGCCCCAGGCCAGGGAGTGTTTCTTGCCAAGCAGGGAATCCCTGCCAAGTGCTTTGAGATTTGGTGCAGGTTCCCTGCAGCAGGTAGAGAGCAGCACCCTCTGTGAAGGGCAGATGGCCAAGATAGAGCCCACAGCTCCAAACCACCCTCGGCTGACACGACTCAAACCAGTCTCAGATACTGCTCAACACTCCCAGTGCACCTCCATGGGGAACAAGGACTTCCAGAGAGAATGACTTTTTATTGCTTTGTAATTGTTGTTTGCAAAACAATGGAAAGCCCTACATTCCTGACTTCAATAAGCTTGTTTGTAAAAAACCATTCCTCCTCTCAGAGTTTAAGAACTAACTCATGATTTGATTTCTGGACAAACTGGAAGCCTTCTTTGTCAGATTAGGCCCTTTTCTGACCCAGAGGTGGGGCAACTGAGAGGTGTTTTAAAAACTTTTATTCCATTTTCAGTCTCTTGTGAAGGGTGAGGGAATACAGATGTTATAACTCTTATAACTCACACCACCAGAAGCCAACTACTTCCTAATTACAATACACTATGAGCATTTCTTGGCCTATCATCTTTTGCCACACCATGCTGCAAATGCCTTAAAGCCAATCATCTCAAATCACCCCTCGTGGGTCCCACTACAATGCATCTTTCCAAGTTGTGTTTCTCCAAAGTATCCAGTCTTATTTGCAAGGCCATCCTTCAAAATTTGTTTCCAGTTCCATTTCTCTCTCAGCAATGTCTGTCCTATTCTATGGTATTTCTAAGTCAACATTTCTTATCTCAAAGTTTACATACAGATACACACTATGTGAGCTTTCTGTCAGGCTTGGAGAATTCTCTACAAATCTATTTCCCACACTTCTTGAGAATTCCCAATCTGCTGGGAGTAGTGTTTGCCTTACACTTCTTCAGGACTACCAACCTTGAGCTGATTGCCCTGGAAACATTTTGTGAAACTGCCAAACTGCTCAAACATCTGCTATTTTTTAAAAATAAATTCCAAACTTACAGATTAAAATCCTCAAAATACATACTCAATGCAAGACACAGCAGGGAAAAAACATAACCAGCCATGTAACATAACCTAAAAGAATAAAAATGCGGAATGAAATGCTGCACAATTTTTAGTGTTGCCTTTTCCTGCCCCCTCCAAAGTAAATGCCAACCAAACTATTTTAGCAAAGTAAGATTCAGCTGAGACTTTTAAGCTCTGTAGTGTGAATGCACAAACACAAACCCATTTGAAGTGTTTCAGGCACTACAGTGGATTTAACTCTTTCAGTACAAACTATAGTATAATAAACACTTATGTATTTATGTAACTGTATAAAAAGTAAAGTAAACCTACACTGGGCAACAGAGTCCATCATCCTTTTTCTAACAGCAGTATTAGGAGATGCTGCTAGAAGATTATTGAAACAAAAAGTGTGTAGTGCTCACTGTGCACCAAAGTTATGCCTTGGTCTGTCATAAGTTAGAGCATCTTTTTTGTCTATTAAGTCAGGATGGCATGTTTTTTCCATTAATTTTTCAAGTAATTTTTTGAATTTGCAACACTGTAAAACAAAGAGTTCCACAACTT
Source organism: Passer domesticus (assembly GCF_036417665.1). Taxonomy (NCBI): domain Eukaryota; kingdom Metazoa; phylum Chordata; class Aves; order Passeriformes; family Passeridae; genus Passer; species Passer domesticus. The sequence continues at coordinate 18,718,182 of NC_087485.1, forward strand.
AACTACATACTCAGCAAAAATGACATTTTTGTTTATTTTGAACTTTTACTTTCTAATTTTAATACACTTCATTCTTGTCAAAGGAAAACAAGCAAAATAGCTCCACTCTAGAGGGTCATCGTGGTATAATTATTTTAACACAACAGAGCCAGAGAAATAGTTGTATCCATGCAAAATCTATGTGTAACCCTGGCCATAGTCTCATCCTATTTTATGTGCTGATTCAAAGCTTTTATATGCAAATCCATAGGATTTGGGGCAGGACAAAAAAAATTCATCAAGTAGAGAAAGAATTTCTCAAGAACCATACTTAACCCTAACTATACAACTCATGTTTTCTGATGGAGTTCATGTAAGATTGACCAACAAAAAGTCTCCACTTCTCTAAAAAGTCTCAACCAGTGGGTATGTCTGGGAACTTACTCAAAATTCATGGTTTTTGGGGAAAAGAAAAACTACTTTGAGAAGAGATCTGTGCTAAGGTATATATAACCAGACGATCCAGTTTCCAAAATTCTGTCTCTAAGCGAGATAATTAAACAGCTGAAAGGCAGCTATTAATCATCCATGAAGAGAGTCTTTTTTATTACCCCTAGTGGTTTGTCTCTAACAGAACCCAGCTAGTCACCAAACAACATTCTGCACAGCTATGTGGAGGCTTGGAAAATGGAAGGAGCTGCCACAAAGCATGGAAGCAAAACAGTGCATCTAGGAGCAGAGAACACTTGGCACTCCCACAGCAAGCAAGGCTTGCAGCTTGATCAGAAAGGACAGAAAGAATGTCAACTCTGTGAAGGAACATAAAGCACTAGAATTGTTTCCCTGCTCTCTTCTGTAATTAAACTGTGTATCACCTAACTTCTTTTAGAAGAAATCAAAACCTCAATGTGTTAAGCAAAGACAATATCCTTACATTTGAGGATGAATTCCTCTTCTTTAAATAATTCAACTTTAAGATTATTTTTGTGCCATTTGGTGTGTGTATTCTAAAGGAAGGGCGGGTGCTGCAGTTATTGAAAGGAGGCACTGAAGGACAAAGTCTTTGAGAACTACAGCTCCACATCCTACCTTACAATCCCAGTAATTTGTGCTGCAGCAATTGAACAGTGTGAGGAAAATACTAAAGACAGAGGAGAGGATGAAAACTGAAATGGGGCAGGTCTCAACCTGTCAAATACGAACACAGATTACAGTTATATGATCTTTTCTTCTTCATCTTGGTTTTCCTAAACAAAAAATACAGCATAATAAGTATGTCCAAAGACATCCAGGAACATTCAAGAATAAACATGGAGTGAGTATAGAGGACTAGAAAATATGTTCACTGTTTTTTATGAATAATAGTAAATGCCTCAATGCACTTTTCTGCTTGGTTACTCACTACAGTAAAATCAAAATAAATTTTTACAAGGACCAGACCAGAAAGTACTAATATGGCAATGACACCAACAGGAGTCCCCTAAGAAAACAACAGAGAAGTTGTTAGTTGGGGATTTATCTGTTTTCATGTAGAGCAAATTTGTTTCTTGAGCTAAACCCAAAACAGTAAACCAAGGCAAGACCTCAGGCTTAAACACCATACATACACTGTTATGACAGTACACCAGGTAAGACAGAGATGGAGCAGAACTCCTGTAAGAATGTCAGAGATGACAAACAGATGCCACATCCTAGAGCACAGTCCTCACAAGGAGCAGACCACACTCTCCATCACATCCACAGCATTCAAAGGCACACCAAGTGTAAGAACATGCCTATGTGGTTCTGCTCTTTTAAAGCAAATTGTGTGAGCAAAACAGACATTTTGACAATATTTTTCCTCTGAAAAACAATCTCTGACACCACAATCAGACCAGGCATCACAGTTGTCACCACAAGCCTGATGCCAGGCAGACTAGTTACATGTGAGGCTTTGTCTAAGGAGCAGGATGGGCATGTCACGCAGGCAGGATATGCACAAAACCCAGGAAATTCAAAGGATACCAGAAGGGTAGACCAAAGATTTGAATTTCAAAATGTCAGCACCTTCATCTGTCTATACCCAGGATTAAAATTAAAACTGCCAAGATCAGGACACCATTCATTAATAGCAAAGACAGACAGCATCACCAGATCCACCACTGTAAAATTTAACCAGGTTAGATACAGCTGCTTAATTTTGTCAAAATAGCTTTAGTTTATAGTAAGGTTGCACTTCTACACTATTGTGCAAGAACAGATGGTGGTACCTCATCTGGCACAACCTTGTGTTCCAGCTACTTCCTTGAAAACAAATACCCTTTGGTTAGCAGCAGAATGTCTTCATATCAGCTCAATGTTTGGCTCTGACTTACTTAACACGAGGGACTGCAAAACTGGTTAAACCACAGATTAACCCTCTCTGCATTACAACTACTGCCAATGAGTTACAGTAAATTCTGGACTTGTGTGCAGAAGACTCAGCAATGTGAAGGAGGCTGACAATGGGAGAAGGAAAGACTAAAGGAAGTTTACAAAGTTTGTCAGTAATTTTAAGAAATGAAAACACTACAACCTTAGTATGAGCAGCAGGATTGCCAAATAAACATAATGAACAATCATTCCAACATATTTTTAAAAATATTACCTTTTACTTTTTCCCCCTTAAAGGATCCTTGAAGATGCTGCTCACTGATCAATGACTTCCTCCTCCACAAAGATGTTCCAACATGTGTTGAGCGCTGGGGACATTAGCACCACCTCTAGAGCATGGAGTTTGCCTACAGGGATAATGTAAGTCAGCTTTATTGCAATACTGAATGGTTCTCTAAGGTTTTCTTTTTATTGTTCTTATTTTACATCCATGGACTTTATAAATGAATCTGGTAGAGAATGCATCTCCACAGAATGATGATCTTAATTTTACTCTCCTTTGCAGAGACCTGGAAATTTAAGCTGTTCAATTCCCAGATGCAAACTTATTCTGAGGCTGGGTAACATATTTTGGTGGGCCCTGAAGGCCAGAACTGCCTTCCAGAAATAGCAAGACCTTTTAAAGATGGCACTTTCACTACATTCACAAAACAGAATGAAAAACGGGTGAAAACAAAATTATGGTGAAAACAAAACTTGAATTCTCTAAATATTTCTGAGACCAAGTATAATGGTCATGCTCTCAGTTCAGCTGGAGTAAAACCTTTGAAAATGATGCCTGAAGAAACAGCATCATTTTCTTCATAAATAGCCATTATTTAAACATAGCTAAATTAATCATATTTATTTTGAGAAATTACTGCTTGATGAAATAACATCAGTTCTGACACCTAAAGGTGATACAGCTAAAAGCGTAACTCAGATTCTGTAGTGGTGCAGAGCCACAGAGCCAATAAGATTAATAAAAAGAAAACCTTGTAAATACACAAAAAATATTGAACAGAAGCTGCCCTACCTTTCACAGAAAGGCAGACTCCAAGCTCTCAGGTGGTACTGAAGTTACCATTCCAACACATGTTGGGACATCTTGTAAAACAGGAAGTCTAATCATGGACCTATTAAAGAAAGAACAACAATAGGGTTTAACATTCTGCTGAAGTACTTACTGATTATGTTTATTTGGCAACACTGCTGCTGATACTAAGATGGGAATGTAATCCCACCTTTTTTGAAAAGGAAATAATAAATACAAATCAAATATAATTGTCTTATAATATAGTAACATTAGCAATTGATTCAGTTGGAATATAAAACCAAATTCTCTACTGAACACATACAATGAACTCCAACCTCAACCTAAGAAACAACTATCACAACTATGGACATTGGTTAGAAAATTGAGAGCAGCACACATCTTCTCATCTAAATGCAATTTCTAGCAAATTGTTTGTTTGATACTAATGAAAAAGGGCCAAGTTACAGAACTAATCCAGATGTCAGAACATGGATACATCTCTACACATGCCACATCTCTGCAGTGCCAGACTGAAGTTTAGAGAAGCTAGAGAAGTCCATCCTTTTGGCATGCACAACAACTTGCAATTTGGATTATACTATACCTAACATGACTTTTTTTGTTCCCTGAGAAAAAGCAAGTAGAATCCAGAGAACTCCACTGTAGGTACAGTTCAAGCATGTCCTTAGGACAGTGCATGACTTCAATCTGCTACACTTATGAACAGGTAGGTGTTAGAGCAACCTCCAAATACAGTCAAGAGTTATGTCCACAGGCATTTACAGAGGTCATCCTGACAGCAGGATGCTGATGGAGAAAAATTATATTCAAAGAAATACTTCAGTTTGAAGACAAATCAACTTATGGACAAAAAGTTAAAAGTCAGCAGTGAAAACAACTAAATCACATCAACAAAAAGTGCAGTGAAAACAAAAAATTGCATTCACAGGCAACTGGAGAGCTCAGAATTTCAGAACGTACAACCATGGTAATTGAAGTAGCTATAAAAGCCCTCTAAAGTAAAGCAACCAGAGAAATAACTACACTTTATGTTAGAGCTGCTCTGTATATGAAAGAGAGTCATCAATAGCACAGTTTCATTTCATTCAAAAAAGAACACATATGTTGACAAACAAACACAGAAAAAGAGGATGCCAGAAAGACTTACTGAACTAATAAGAAATGCTTTAAAGAGAGGCTGAAATCACCTGGCTTGGTTCCATGAAGGGTACCCCTATGGGTTTTAACATACTTTAGCAATATAAAATGCCCCCTAGATCACACAAATTCTTTATTTTAAATATGCACATATGCACACAACTGCTGCCACTGCAATGCCACACAGTAGATTCAATACACCCCAGAATGCAGAAAACACAGATAAGCTATTTCTGTAGGGTTTAACATGCAGTGTTATAGCAGACATGCAATTCAAGCGTGGCTGAACAAAGAAAGAATCAAGGCAGAGCAATGATCAATATTTCATCAGACAGAATTAAAAACATATTTTACATGTAAAATAACAAAAAGGTAAATCTATAAATTATGTTGAGCCTAACCATACAACTGTTATATTGACAGAAACAGTGGCTCACTTCTAACCAGCCAAGCTTCTCTGAAGCTGTGTAAAGGAGGACTGTAGGACTTATAACTACTGAACTAGGAGAAACTGGATTCATCAGCACATTTTCAAGCTTCATAATAACTGGCATGCACCACTATGTGTGTTCTAGACTAAAAATTTATTCACATGAAGCAAGAGAATCCAGAACTACGTTTGTGGTGGAAAATATTGCAGATGTATGCTGTGTCAGCATAATACATGTTTCCAAAGGACATTGATAACAATGCTAGGTAACAAACAAACACAGCATTTTGTAAAACCATGCTATAGACAATCTCATTTCTTAATGCAGGTGTAAAAAATTCTGAATCAATGTGAAATAAAAATATCATGGCTGATTCTCCAAAAAATTTCTATCATTAAGTATTTAAGTTAAAATAATTTGGAAGATACAAGATGAACAGTACTCAAAATGTGTTCCATGTGGCCAAACCAGTCCCATATCTCTTAAGAGTGCCACATCTGTTCTATTCAGTCAGTGCTCTGCAACAATAAAACTGAAGTAGAAAAATGGGGTGAAGAACACAAAGTGAAGAGAGAAAGGAACCATCTAAGTCAAAGAATACAATATGCCAAACTCCTGCTTAAATATTATTGCATTATGACAGTTTAATTTATGGTTCACCACAAGTTGTGACATTTTAGGGAGAATTAATAAAAGCAAAATGGCATCACCTGATTGTAGAAAAAATCAGAACTAAAACTTGTGGGAATTAATAAGCTGCTACAGATTCTAAACCTGTGAAGGTGTCATGCTCTGTTGTTCACAAAATGTAAAGCAAAATTTTTGGAACCCCCAGTGAAGGTTTGAGAGACCACCAAGTTCTCAGAAAAATACATGAGACAGCTGCTCCCTTTTTCCAAGGATTTAGGAAAGGATTATAAAAAGTATCATGTTTTATGCTGTAATTTGCTGTGTCCTGCTACGTTTCACTAATGTTTAATATAAAATGCAGTACAGCCTTGTTCTTATCCGCACTCAGAAACCATGCTGTAATCAAGGAATTAAAGCCAAAGAGTCTCTATTTGCACAAGATGGTTATGAACTATAGAAAACTGTCACACTTAAAAACCTACTTTACTAAGTGTTGCCTGTTGCCTCACTCAGAAAACAGCAAAAAACTCAGAATGTCAAAAACTAGCTTCTAAAATCTAACTAATACAGCATTCTTACCCAGCAAGAAGTAACTTATGAATGAACAAAAGTGAAAATTACAAATTATTAGGGTTATTTTTCTTGTTTCATTCCCATAAAACCATGTGGAAAAGCCAGTATTTTTCAGCATTATTTATTTGCGAGGGTCTAATCAGCTTGCTTGCCCTCGGAAGAAACACTACTCATTCTACTAACAAAGCTAAAGACCTAGAAAATGTCAGGAGTTGGTATGGACATGCATGATGCATATCAACCTCTGCCTCTCAACTTCCCAAAAAGAGAAACAAAAGCCTTCCAACCCTTTGTATATGTTTCACTGTGCTATGCTGTCATGTAGAAAGATCAGGGTTTAAAGTTTTATGATTCCAAGTGGAATAACAAAAGAAATACATTATGTGCTGAGAAATACCCACTCTTGATTTTGCATCAAAGAAGAATTTGAAACAGTCACAGCCTTGCCTTCCTACATGAACAAATGGCAATGATTACCAGCCCAAAATGACTAGATACAAAATTGGATAAGGAAGCATGTGGGAAGTGGATGAATATCTTTGCATTAATTACCTTTCAGTTACTTCTTCCATTTAAATGGATCAATATTAGTCCCTCAGATTTAAAATAAACTTTGGATTACAACACTGCCAAGCTCAAGTAGAGATAAGAACATACAATATATTAAGAAACCTCTTTCACTATGTCTTTGAGGCATCTGGCTGGTGGTTACTGCCAAAGTCTGAAGAGCATCTGCTCTCACTTTAGCAGTTTATATTCCAACTCTGGTGAATGGAAGCACAATCTCTGAAACAGCCTTTGGGGAACACTACCGAGTTGCTCGACAGAACTCTTACTCAGAAAATAGAGGAGGAGATTAATATTACAGAAAACTTGAAAGATCTAGCTTCTGAGAAAGGAGACAAGAACAGTTTCCTAATACTGTACATACCACAAATCTCTCTTTTACTAAAACATTAAAAACCTGCCCTAAAACTGAAGTGGTTAAATATGAATAGACCTAAAGGTAGAAAATAACATCTGTTTAAGTCATATTCAGGCAAAAGTAAGAAGAAACAATGTATCTTATCTCATTTGTCAACAGGCATAATAAAAACAGAAGAATGAGGACTCACATCACAGACTTTTTCCTAATGTGCTCGAGAAGGTCACGGGTGCTTTGTTTAGTCCTGGTGTTGTCACAGCAACATATGGCAATACTGAGTCTTGTCGTGAACTTACAATGTCATTATTTTAAGTGCCCAGTAGCACAAATTACTAAATTTGTGTGTGGTCCTAAGCAAACAACAAATCTGGCCACACACAGTGAAAACCCAGCTTCTAAAACTTCAAAATCAGCTAAAGGAATTCCCTCCTCAAGAGCCATAGATCCCAGATAGTAGCCACTTCTGAACTCCACAGCCACTTTCAAAACTATAAAAGGCTTCATGTAAAACCAAAATAAAGCTCTGAAAGTGGCTGCAGGAGATCACTAGGAGTGGCCGCTCTTCTGGATTCACTGCTTTTGAGAAGTAAATCCCTGCAGCTGCTTTTAAAAGCTTTGAAAGTTTCATTTCAATTATCAAAGCCAATAAAGCTTCAAAAACAGCCATAGGGATTTGTTCCTCAGAGAAGCAAGCCCCAAAAGGCAGTGATGAATAGTGTGATGGGTTCTGTGGCTCTTAAAGTATGTACAGATTCCTGTAAGTCCTGCACTTGTAATTACATCTCCATGTTGTGCAGCAATTGTTACAGCCAGACAGCTCATTAAGGCTGATGTGGCAAATTCATTACCGATTTCCCATTCTTTCTAACAGTTTTATGCCTGCTGCCTGTTCCTTTTCCTACACCTGCACCAACTATTGTGTGAGCATCCCTCCCAACAGCTTCCCAGACACACTTGCTGAAGAGCTCGCTGGCTGCAGTCTCAGGTGCTGCTGAGGCAGTCCCAAAAGGCAGGACATGCTTCCAGCCGTCATCACATCCTCACTGCCAGCTGCCTACCGCCTGCAAAACCATTCCTTTCTCTGAAGGGGAACTTAAAATGGCATTTTGTAAAGTACAAGAGTGAAGTCTGACAATAAGTCAATGAAGAACTTGCCTGCAACTGCAATATAAAAAGGGTGCCGTTAATTCAATGAACATAAACACAAATAGCATTTCAGAAGCAACCTCATGCTTAAAAAAACCTAACAGTGCTGATTTGCAGCAAGATTTTGGTCTTATCTTTAAAACTCTGAGAACTAGATCGCTAAAAATTTGTGATGTAAGCAGAGGTCTGAAAGAGATACAATTTATACCCCTAAATAATTGGAGCTTACTATGTTAAGACACTGATGGTACTGAAAACATTATAAAAAATATGCTGAAAAATATACGTTTAAGTACCAGAACACATAGTGTGTATTAATCAACTATGTCATATAAAATGCATTCTATTTTACAGCAGCATATTTCCTAACCTTAAAACATCATTAATTTTGAACAGTTACTCTACTGAAGTTTTTAACTTCCATTTTCAAATGGCAGAATAAATAAACATACCTTTTTACCATGATAAATAAACACAGCTTTTTGAAAACACATCATAAGAAAATCACTATGAACTTAAATAGAGGCAGGGGTTAAGAACTGAATAACTGGTTTGTATGGGGAAAGAAAATCTTGACAGGAGACTTAAGCATTCTGTTAAATGTTATTCACAGGTGTCCTCTGTGACCTGTACTACTTACTTTACTTCTCTGTTTCAATCTTCTCATGTGTAAAACATGAAGGAGGATTGTGAGAAATAATTAATGTTTGCAAAGAGCTTTGAGATTCTTGGACATAAAAAACGTGGGGAAAGCATGAAGTTTAAAAGTACCAGCATACTATTTTATTTCCAACTTGAGGTAAGTTACTTTTATCACAAAAACCTTGAAAGTTTAGAAATACAAAATTATGGAATCAAATGCTTAAAAAACCATCTTAAGTGCTCAGCATATTCTGCTCCTCAGAACCTCATCACTCTGAAGGAAACACTCCCAGAAGGAAAGGATGTGCTTCTCACCCGTTTCAAGTATGCGTTTATGGAGAGGTATAGCAGCAAGAAAGGGTTCATCTTTACAGGACTGGATCTGGGTGCCAACCAAGTCAGAGTTGGTAGCCATAATTCGGGCACTTTCTTCACTAAGATTAACACCAGCCATAGAGGCAACATCATTGATGTCGTCGTCATCTCTGCAATGAAAAACCAGACATATAAAACTGCATGGAATTCTGCAAGGAATATACTCATTTTTTGCATCATCTGATTCTCCAGAAGGAATCATCATGCCACATGCCCAGTGGGTGGGCCATTTGAGACACAACCCCTGGTGTCTCCATTTCCACAGAGCATCTTCAGAAACAACCACATACTTCTCTGACCATATCAGAAAACATCAGAAGCAAGACAATTTGACTGATAACAGAAGGTGTGACAGAGGTGTCTTCATCTGAGAGTCACTGATACCAATGAAACCAGGGTGATAGGAAACTAACAACTGAACATTGGGATTTTCTCTTTATAAAGAAAACTAGGTATAAAATGGTAAAATAAATAACAGAAATAAAAAGCAAGCCCATGAATTTTTAAATCTGCAGCATTTCACAAGTTCCTACTAAAACAGACATCAAAACATTTTCAGCAACAGTTAGGGAACATTCTTTGACCATGCTGAGCTCACAGGTAAGCCCGGGCTCCAAGTGTGGCTGGAGTATGTGCTGGTAATTTCTCTGGCAACATACAAATATCAGTAGTGTCAACAAGTTTTAGGAAAATGAGCTGCATTTGAGAAGATGATAGCAACTCCCAGGCCATTTTTTGCCCTGCAACATCCTTGTTAACAGCTTGAGAAAGTACAAACAAATTTGAGTTTCCATAGCAGTATCTCCCAAGCATCTTTACCTCCTACCTGTCTGAGGTATGACTCAGAGCTGTGGAAACAGCTATCTGGATTTAGCACATTCTGTTTCACAGCTATTATTAACACAAACATTATTTCAACATATTCTAGAGTGATTACACAACCTTTGAGAATATTATTTTCAGAATATATATATATATATGGATGAAAAGATTAAAGTCCAGACTCCTAATACTGTATAAAGCAAACAAACAAAAGCTTCATGTAAAAGATATTTTTTAAATTGTTATATACTTGATGTCCTGTGCACCCTAAAATATTCTGTCACTTGTAACAAGCTTAATACCTACAGTAAAACCCAAAAGCTGCAAGTAAGGTCTGAGAATAAAAGGAGGGAAATCCAAAAATCCATAATCTAGGTGCTCCCTCTCCTCCCATACTTTTCCTGTTATCTGCACTACAGCACCCAATTTTGGTGGAAGACTACAATGGTTTGGATAGATACTGGTTTTGTTTTCTTTTGTGGGAAAAAGTCAAGAAGGGACTTTTATTTGGGTAAACCTGCGAAATTCCTGAGAACAGTGTTGCAACATCACACAATGGTTTTGGCTGGAAGGAAACTTAAAAGCTCATCCAGTGCCACCCCTGCCATGGGCAGGGACACCTTCCCCTGTCCCAGGCTGCTCCAAGCCTCAGTGTCCAACCTGGCCTTGGGCACTGCCAGGGATCCAGGGGCAGCTTCTCTGGGCAACCTGTGCCAGAGCCTCAGCATCCTCACAGGGAACAATTCTTTCCTAATATCCACTGTAAACCTACTACCCTTTAGTTTGGAGCCATTCCCCCTCATCCTGCCACTCCAGGCCCTTGTAAATTGTCTCTCCTTATCTTTACTTCACGCTCCCTTCAGGTGGTGGAAAGCCACAACTGGGTCACCCTGGAGCCCTCTCTTCTCCAGGCTGAAAAATCCCAATTCTCTCAGCCTTTCTTCCTAGGGAGATGCTTCATCCTTCTAATCCTGTCACTTTTACATCTGACACAGTGTGGACACAACACTCACCGAGGGACCCTTGGCCACAGTGAGGAATTGGCTCCATGCCCACAGCACACAACCAGCACTGACTGAGATACGCAGTGACCAGCTCAAAAGTTTGTAATTCTACAAATGAAAAACCGCAGGTAAAACTGAAAGAAACAAAGATGTCTGTTGGGTTAAAACCTGAATGCCTGAAATGGAATGAGAATCACCCAGGATTCACAAGGCCCAATTCCAGCAGGCCTCAAACCATGGGAAAAGCAAACTCCTATCAAGGCAGTTACTAGAACACAAACTCTGAACTATATAAAACAGAAGCTTCTGGAACACATACTTGAACCCAGAACTTCAAAATAAAGCTCAAACTGACCAAATCACCAGTGCAGTGGTGACACCCCATGGGCCCTCACCCCACTGTGGGTCTGGGTGCCAGGGGACAAGCCCAGCCACAGACAGCCAGGTAAAAACAAACCCAGAGGTTCCCAGGGCTGGCCCCACACAGCCCCGCTGTCCTGTCCCTCAGCCAGCAGCTCTCACAGCTGGGCAGGGGTTCCCAGCCCTGTCCCTCAGCCAGCAGCTCTCACAGCTGGGCAGGGGTTCCCAATCCTGTCCCTCAGCAGCTCTCACAGCTGGGCAGGGGTTCCCAATCCTGTCCCTCAGCAGCTCTCACAGCTGGGCAGGGGTTCCCAGCCCTGTCCCTCAGCCAGCAGCTCTCACAGCTGGGCAGGGGTTCCCAATCCTGTCCCTCAGCCAGCAGCTCTCACAGCTGGGCAGGGGTTCCCAATCCTGTCCCTCAGCAGCTCTCACAGCTGGGCAGGGGTTCCCAATCCTGTCCCTCAGCCAGCAGCTCTCACAGCTGGGCAGGGGTTCCCAATCCTGTCCCTCAGCCAGAAGCTCTCACAGCTGGGCAGGGGTTCCCAGCCCTGTCCCTCAGCCAGCAGCTCTCACAGCTGGGCAAGGGTTCCCAGCCCTGTCCCTCAGCACCTCTCACAGCTGGGCAGGGGTTCCCAGCCCTGTCCCTCAGCACCTCTCACAGCTGGGCAGGGGTTCCCAGCCCTGTCCCTCAGCCAGCAGCTCTCACAGCTGGGCAGGGGTTCCCAATCCTGTCCCTCAGCCAGCAGCTCTCACAGCTGGGCAGGGGTTCCCAGCCCTGTCCCTCAGCCAGCAGCTCTCACAGCTGGGCAAGGGTTCCCAGCCCTGTCCCTCAGCACCTCTCACAGCTGGGCAGGGGTTCCCAGCCCTGTCCCTCAGCACCTCTCACAGCTGGGCAGGGGTTCCCAGCCCTGTCCCTCAGCCAGCAGCTCTCACAGCTGGGCAGGGGTTCCCAATCCTGTCCCTCAGCCAGCAGCTCTCACAGCTGGGCAGGGGTTCCCAATCCTGTCCCTCAGCAGCTCTCACAGCTGGGCAGGGGTTCCCAATCCTGTCCCTCAGCCAGCAGCTCTCACAGCTGGGCAGGGGTTCCCAATCCTGTCCCTCAGCCAGAAGCTCTCACAGCTGGGCAGGGGTTCCCAATCCTGTCCCTCAGCCAGAAGCTCTCACAGCTGGGCAGGGGTTCCCAGCCCTGTCCCTCAGCCAGCAGCTCTCACAGCTGGGCAGGGGTTCCCAGCCCTGTCCCTCAGCACCTCTCACAGCTGGGCAGGGGTTCCCAGCCCTGTCCCTCAGCAGCTCTCACAGCTGGGCAGGGGTTCCCAATCCTGTCCCTCAGCAGCTCTCACAGCTGGGCAGGGGTTCCCAGCCCTGTCCCTCAGCAGCTCTCACAGCTGGGCAGGGGTTCCCAGTGCTGTCCCTTCAGCCAGCAGCTCTCACAGCTGGGCAGGGGTTCCCAATCCTGTCCCTCAGCAGCTCTCACAGCTGGGCAGGGGTTCCCAGTGCTGTCCCTTCAGCCAGCACCTCTCACAGCCGGGCACAACTGGCTAGCAGTAATCAGAGTCTCAATCCTGTATTTATTTCCTCATCAGGTTGCCAGGACAAAGATACTTTCATCTCCTTCAAGCAATCATCCATTAAAAAAAAATCAAAACAGCAGTCTTGACTTGTAGAACATAACTTCTCTGAGAAGTTTATACTTCTCTTTCCTTTTACTTCACAGCTGAAGAAAAAACTATCCATCCTTTACCTTCCTTCTCCTTAGCAGTTTAGCTACTCCAGTTTTTATTCAGTGTACAGATCTGTGACCACATTATAAATAAATATTTCTGAAATAAAACCACACAAGTATTTTGAACACAAATTAAGATTTCAACGCAATTATCAAAACCAATGCAACAGCACTTACAAAGACCATTACCGTAACTCCTGGAGAGAATGATTTTCTTCCATCTTACACTTGCAAGCTACAATCTGCAAGTACATCCTTTATTTCTTTTTCAGTATTACATGGAAGACAAGTAAGAAATGTATTAATCACAGCTGGGACTACAATGTTTTTCTGACAGGAAGAACCTTATCCATATATTTCTCCTTACTTCAAGGAACCTCATAATGAAAAAATGTGTGGATACTGAAACATACATTTATATTTAGAGTTGCTATTCTTGCTGAACAGTTTCCTAAAGAAGTGAACTTTTAAGCCCAGAAAAGTGAGTTTTCAGAAGTTATTCTGTGGAACAAAGATGCCATCCAGTGGTCATCTAGACTGATGATTACTGTCTATCTTTCCTTTTTCATCAGAGCATAGTATTTAACAATTTCCTATCTTGGCATATATTACTATGCCTGTCCTAATTCTACTGTTTCAATAAATATTTCTGGTTTTTACTGAATTAAGTTCTGAGTCTCATAGGATGAATCTAACACTCCAACACATATGGCATTTTTAAGACAGCATGAGTTCTCAAACTTCTCCAAACACAAACTGTATCTTTTAATAATCCAGGAGTCCAATTCTTCCTCCTATATTCAACCTCTTGTAACAATCTTCCTTCTCCTTTTCTCTCATTATAAAGACTCATGAAATTGCCAAAAAAAAATCTTATCTGAAAATAAGCAAGAAAACCCAAAGTATTTGCACAGTTATCTGTGAAAGGTTTCAAAGATTTTGTTTAAACTAAGACAAGCCTTTATAAAAACCTGGTGGCATTTGCTTTATGAACAAACCTTAACTGCATGATTGCACAGTTTTTCTTTCTCGTGCACGTTGTCAGACTTGAGCCACTGCTGTCCCAAACTGCCAGACTGAACTGCTCCCAAAGAAGCCAGAAGAATGCATAAAGCAATCAAGACAACATTACACTACTGACTTCCTCCTCTTACAAGGGAATTGCATGTTGTTAGGACAGTCCTGCATCCCACAGATGCCATGGATCATACAGAGATTAACAATACATGGCATATAAATAGGGACTAGAAATTACTGGAACAGCCACTGCTGTATTGTATTTTATAAGGGCATAGATTCCATTTACATATCAATTATAATGTTTATTCTGACGTTCATGTAATAATTTACAATGTCTCCCTAATACTATTTTGCCACATAATTCATTCTCTATGCAGAATCTTCTCTCTGATAAGCAAAAGGGCTGACAGAACAAACCACATTTATGATCAGCATTTTTCTTTATTTTGAAATATATGGAAGAAACACAATCCCCTTATAGCCTGAAATATTCATTTGAAAAAAAACAAAACAAAACAAAAACCTCAAGGGCAAGGTTTTTTCATATACCATTTTGAGATGAAAACTTTGAAGTTATCCATTTAACATCCACATTAGCGTTCTGCCACTTAAAGGGCAAGCTGCTTTGCTTATATTGCTAAACTTTTATTTTTAAAAATAAAAAAACTAGAGATGAGAATTTTTTTTGGCTATGCAAGGTAGGTCTGAAAACAAATTTTTTATTTCCACTTAGAGTCCCCCTCAAAAGGCAGTCAGACAGCAGAATAAAACACAGATACTAAGATCAGCTTCAAATTATCTCAGACTTCACAGAACTGTCTGAAAACAAACCCCATCACACTGGCTGTACAAAACCTGACACTGCCAGGTTCCAGGTCAGATATAACTCCGAAATACTGCCTCAGAAAAGGAAAGATTCCTGTGACAAGGAAGGAGCACACAAAGCACAGCATCATCCCACACACCAAGCAAAGATCTGTGCACTCCTGGCCCTGCCATGCAATGCCCCTGAGCCCTGCTGAGCAGTCTGGAAGGGCTGGGATAACACAAGTGACAAACACTGAGCTCCATCCTTGGAGGAACACAGAGCACACAGGGACCCAGCCCTGAACCAAGTGGGAGCTGGACCTCCCAAGAGAAATGATTCCATCTCAACATCAGGAACAAATGGTTCCATGGTTCCCTCCATGGGCACCACCTGAACGTGGTAAGAATCCTTAAGTCCTGCTGCTTTCACACAGCAGAGGAGCTGGTGCCAGTGAACTCTGAGGGACCAGAGGTGATGAGCAGCAGCCGTGGACACACAGGCTGCTCCCTGGCAGAGCTCAGTGGGATTTTTGCTTTTCTCAGCTACAGAAACCTCAAGCTGGCCTGTTATGATCTAAACCCAAGTCTAGACTTCTGCTGGCAAAACAAACAAATATTACTAAAAACAAAACTCCGATTTCTGTCCTTAGGTATTAGCAGAGTTGAAAAGACAACTAACTGGGGCTGTATACAGTTCTCTCTGAAAAATACAACAACAATAAATTTAATACCAAAAAAGTGATCTAAAATTTCAGAAGCAAGCTTCACCTTGCAGAACTCTTGGGTTGAGAACTCTGCATCACAGAACAGCTACTGTAACAGTGAACTCATGTGAGCAGTCTCACAGTTCATTAATAAATGCTGCCCTTAAAGGCATAGCTGCAATTTGCAAAATTCTTAATTGCTAGATCTTTTACGTAATTCCATCTTGTATCTCCTACAGTTCAGAATAGAGAAGAGAAAAAGAACCACACTGAAGTTCAAATTTCTGTTTCTAGTGACCAACACTTCGCCCACAAAAGTGAAAAGTTCAAATAAGTTATTTTAAAGAAAGCAGAATGTAAAATAATGAAACAAATATGCAATAATAAAACACTAAGGGCAAAATAAATTTATACATAACACAACTATTTTTCAAAATTCTTGCTTTGCTTTAGATGCCAGTTTGCCTTCTGGCTAAAAACACATTCTTCACACACGCTGGGAATGTTGAGGAAAACTAGTCAGCATTCAGAGGATTAATACAGATTTCCAGCTCTGTGCCTTTAGGCTTAATAGTCAGACATCTATTTGTCCTCAGGAGAGGTTAGGGGTTGAAATGCAAATATGCAAACAACTGAATTCTTTGTTAAGATATCAGGAAAAAGCTTGATCTTTGCTGCTGTTTAATAAATCCTTGCAATTTTGTGGACTTATTTAAATGCAGCTTTGTGTCTTACTATTTTGAAGAAAACAATGCAAGGAAACAAACACATTCATTCTGACTAAAATTTGTTCTCTAGAGGAAAAATGACATACACCCTTGACAGCTTATTTACCAAACTCACTAAAGATTTATTGATTTATCAATCAGTGCCTTGAGCATTTGCTTCTCCCCAAGGGAAAATTAACAATTCCAGCTAACCTAATATATTCTATGTATAAACTAAGTGAATGCAAGAATCAATCCTGGCACAGTTTACAACATCCAGCTAAAAAAATGCTGTCCCTTTTGGTGTATGTAAAATTGAAAGCTATACTAACGAAGAATAAATGCTCATGTTGCTTACAAACATAAAAAATACTTATTAAGACAGTACAATTGAACCCAACAGACATTTTAATTCATTTAAATACTCAGTGGGAGGCAAAAGCATTGGAAAATAAAAAATTGAATGATTTTGCTTCCAGATTAATACTAAGTACTACCACTATTAGTTACAATACTGACATGCCTCAAAGCAGAGATATTTCAAAGAGCTACAAATTCTCTTTTACTTCACCTGCAAAAGCATAAGTCTGAAAATTAATTAGTGGTTTGATGATGTCAGAGCAACATAAGAATCCCAGAAGATGAAAATTAAAATCTAGGAATATTTTGTCATTCAATAAAGAAAATATTTTAACACAACTAAAATGGTGTTAGCGAGAGCAAAATACAGTAAACGTAAGATCTGCTTTTCACTACCAAAAGTAAAAATATCCCAAATATATATAAATAGAAGTCTGGAGTATAAAGAACTGGCAGAGATGCTCAGTGCATCACTGGTACTGTGCTGAACCTTTTTTGCAGCACCTGATTCCTCCAGGGGTCCACAAACCACCCGACCTCCATGAGCTAAGGGAGCACAGGGAGCTCAGACACAGCCAAGTGTTCCCTTTAAAGCCAGGACCTACAATTCCCTGCTCAGGGATCCCCTCCCAGGCCCCCAGGATTGTTCCTGGCAGAGGAGGGGCTGCTCCACAGAGGCCCTGTCCTCACAACCAGCACCTTCCCAGCAAGACAGGAGCAGCAGAATCCAATGCAGAACACCAAGCACAGATTCTTTTAGATCCTCGTGCACATAATTTCATTCAGCTAAAGTTTTATTGTAATCCACAGAATTTACAGGTTTGTTAAACGTTAAAATGTGCATTTAGAGAAAAATCCTCAAGATATGTAATGATCCCCTTTCTTCTTTAAAAATCGAATTAAGTATGAAAATTTCCATCCAATCCCAGGAAAAAAAGACAGGAATCGTTGTAGAAGACTGCCCTCTGGTGTTACACCAATTCTCAATTCTGCTTTATACTTCAGATTCCCCCCAACCACCCCGCTGCATTTTTTTATTATTATTTTTGCTTTTTTTACCTGAAAGAACCACCTCCAGGGTCATTCAGCTTGTTTTTCTGATTTGCAGAGACCTGAACACCAAAGCCCCCAGGACTTTTACTGGCTTGTATTGTTGGTGCCTTCCCTACTGTGCCTGAAAAACACCAAGCAATGTTATTATGAGCTGTCTTAGACAATTTACATCAAAGAACCTTCTGTCCAGGAACTAAATTTAACTGTCTGTAAATTGCAAACAAAGGAAGATATTATTTTTAAAGACTATATGCCGAAGAAGAACAATTTAAAATACAAGATTTATATTAACATTACAGTTTGTTCAATATTTACACAACAATGATGATTCCAAAACTGAAAACCACTGGCCATGAACAGCTGTAATATTTATAATGGCTATAACTGTGTTTGCAATTGCCAGTAAACCACTTTTCTGGATAAACTGTACAGAATAAAGAAGGCGAATTTGAAATGTTCTTAAAACAAATACCTTAACTCAGAGCTGCTCAGGGTATTAGCTATGCCTTTTACATTTTCTATATAGTAATTGTCCTTTATTGCAGTGAAAAACATGTATTTCAGAATTGAAAGTACTGCATGCATTTTAAAATGTTCTGCATTGCATATAAAAGAAAAAACACTATTGACAAATTTGACACACGCCCCCCGTAAAGGTTGTTTTGCTTTCTCATCTTGAAAACAAAGACTCAAAAATAATTCATGTCTGAATCTAGACTTTACAAGTCTTGAAGTACAAGTAAAACCAGGCTTTCTAGATGAACCAAAGTGTGGTGGACATTCAGTAAATTAAAGAGATCTAAATTCCTCTCTGACATGAAACTTTTGGAGTAGGCCCTCCCTGACTGCCCAAACACATTTACTTGGGTTACATTTGGGGCTTCCTTTAATCCCACCTGTGTTTTGGCATGTAGAAATAACTCCATCTACTTGATTTAAAAGATCTCACCTCTCTTGTGCATCACTCCATTTTATTGAGCATTACAGGCTTTTGAGACTTTGAGAAGGATGTGAAGGCTGTTCCTGCACCCCAGGGACTCAGTTGCACAAAAATAGCATGGTAAGAACCTTTTCTCTCATGAATAGTAAAAACCTGAAACACAACTATCCTAATAAATCCTTTTAAGAACATTTCTTGGCTAATACAAAGCTGCTAGCTTTGACTGAGTCCTGCACTAGTTTGGTTTTTTTTTATTTTCAAGTCTTCATCAACTCCAACATATGATCTTAAAGAGAAAATAATTTGATAGTGTTTGTTGAGTTCTCCATCTGTATAAATAAACTGTAATGTGGACTCTCAACATTAGCAAATACAAAACCAGATTTAGGACTTCAGGCTCAAGCCTGGGGAATAAAAATACTTTGTCATCAGAATATTCAAGGTCCATGAGATGCCACAGACAGCATTAGTTCACGGACCAGGCAATTCTTTCCATTAGTTCATCTGAAATAGATAAATGGTTTTCTACTCAGAGAACTGGAAGGAAGGAAAGGAATAATACAATAATAAAAATTAGCAGATTTATGCTTTGTACAATTAAGATCTAGAAGATTAAAAATGTGTTAACCTTGAAAATTTTTGCAATGGCAAACTTAAAGTAACAACAGCACTCCTCCAAAATTAATATATTTCTTTGGAATCAGTATCAATTCTTTGTTTTCTACAGATTATACTTTTGATCAAAAAATACCCCCAAAACATATATAACCATATGGATATGGAAGACTTAAGTCTCATATTCATCCCAAGTATATGTAATTCTAGTCAACTGATCAGGCAAAGTGAATGTAAGATTTGGGATGACATTTGAGTTTTCTGGTTTAAATAAATTACAACTGTGCATGACTAAGGGTTAGGCATAAAATATGACTAAAACATCCATTTTTATTATGGGCAGAAAATATTTTGAAAACTAAAATCACCTGTGGGCCTAGATATTTCATGGGATTGGTAATGACATACAGAGTCTTTCACCACTGCATCCTTGCTTCAAATTTTAATTACCACGATCTAGAAAAATAAGCCCAAATTTAGGAGCTTATTAAATCCTAGCTGTATGTCAGCACTGGTTAAATGGCTGCAACAAATCTCTATTTTATTATTTGCCTCAATTCCTCCATCCAATCCATAAGATGGAATTCATCTAATTATTATACTAGTAGAGTGCTTTGGTAAAGGAGTGTGAATTTTTCATGCAGTAACAATGGTGTTACTTCCACTGGTGTAAAGTTATTTTATTTATATAAAGGTCCTTAAAGCATGCCAGTTTTATCTAAACTACTGTTTTAAGAAGCATTACAGTCTGCTCACATGGATGTCCTGATGATACACTACACTTGGAGATTCACTCCTGTCAAGGAGGAAAATGCAGCCCTTTGTGGAAATCAGCTCAGTTCCGAGGTAACTACACTTAACAAGTCACACTCCACAAAATTATGCTACCGGAATTTTTATTTAGATGATGTCCTATTCCAGTATATTAGCTCCTTCTGCAGGAATACCTGGGTCAGTATAAAGTATCATTACACTGGTGTTTACAGTAAAAGGTTTTAACAATGTATCAATGATGCACTCTTGACAGTGCTGCCAGCACACAGGCAGCCTGCTCCCTAGACGTGGGCTGCAGGACGAGTGGTTTTACACTGGGATGTTTTCTAAATGCCTATTCTTGTTTGTTTTATCTGTGCAAATAAAACCATATATTGGAAGGCTTAACCAAACCTGTAAATTTGAATAAGCTCACCAGACAGTAGGACCTTGCATAAAGTGGCTTCTATAAAACTATCTGCCATAAGTCAAACTGCCAGTTAAGTTGCATTGCACTGGCTGATCAAGGGCTGTCAAGAGTAAACTCATATTCTGAACCTACTGGTCAAAAGGCAGATGCCAGTATCATGCAAACTCTCAGTACACTGTTGACATTCACAGCTTGGAGACTGAACAAGCAAAGAATGAAATCTGCCTTCACTTTCAAACACGTAAGTCAGAAGTGAAAGCTCATGCTATAAGATGCATGGACATGTTATAAACTCAGGACATGAGGATCAGTGCTATCAAACAAACACATGTTATGGTGAGTAACTGTATTCCTTCCTAACCTGGAAAACAGCCTACAGGATTACAGTGACAGCTTGGTCTTTGTGTCCATTCAACCTTTGGATTCCCCTAGGAGGGCAGAGCAAGTGAAACATCAACTGCTGTTAAACATTTTTGATGGTTTTTTTTTCCCAAGGAGAATACAAACAACCAAGCAATGAAGTCAAGTAGGCAGCAATAGCTTTTATATGCATTTGAACTAGTTTGAGTCCTGATTCAGTACCTGAAGATGACAAGCTCTGTATTCCATTACAAACCCTCAATCTGTAAATGCCCACATCCAGGAAGGTACTCTCACACATATTCAGGAAAAATAAAACCCAAGCCTGAGAGATTCAGTGGTAGAAAGAAACAAATGGGTGTTCATTAGGAAGCAAGGAGGCTTCAAGAATCCTCTTAGAATGTGGGAAGTAACAGCCAGACACTCATTTCTTTGTGTGCACACAGATGAGGAAGGTGTGTACAAACCACATGCTGTGGCCAATCATGTATTGTCAGGTTGCTGTAGCCAGTCTCTGACCTCAACAAAAAGTAAACATACTGTCAAAGAAAACCAACCTGAGGCTTGAGAAATTTCTCTAGGGCTCCCACCTTGACTTCTGTAGCTGCAGAGATGGGAACTACCATGTTCTGCTTCAGGAGTATGAATTAGGATGATTAAATTGAGGCATCCACGAGGCTTAAGGAAAATGAAGAATTTTTTTCTTGGCCCAGAGTTACAGTTTAGGACAGTGAGAGCCAAGTTCCTGGCCTGCTTTAGAACTTTCCATGAAAAACTGCTAAGTGAAGAGCTAAACATATGTGAGTTTAGTCCTAAGGTTGTTCCAAAACATTTCACTGTGTTGGTCCAAAACACCTTGAAACTGCATATGAAAACATGCACTCTTCAGCCAGCATGAGGGCAAAATAAATGTCAACAATGTTGCCAATGTCAACACTGTGCGTTTTTCCATGCTACTCGTTTGTAATTACAACAAAATTCATACAAAGGTAACAATCTCACTAAAACATTTAAACCCATACCTTGTGGTCTAATGGTCTGAGTTATTACCACTGGCATCCTAATCTGGGTAGTCTGGCAAGCAGGGGTTCGTTTCACAGTTTGAGCAGATGTTGACTGGATAATCTGCTATTATTAAAGAAAAGTATACTTATATTATACTCTTTATACACAAACACACACAACGTAAATACACTAATACCTGTAATTACCAAGATAAGCATGTGGGTCTCTACAAGCACAACCAGCTGGTGACAAAAGTCATATTCATGTAATGCATGCGGTTGTGTGTGTGTGTATATACCTACTTTGCCATTATGCTTTTAAAAAATTCAATCATATACGCCACAGACATCACACCTTACAACCTTCACTAAAAATATATTTCAAACTCGTAAGGTTAATATTAAAATTCAGACTTTTGTCTTTAGACATTTTACTAGGAAGAAAAGCAGTTTTGTAGAAGAAAATGCTGCGATAATTGTAGTGGCATCCACCTACAAACATTAGGTCTTGCACTAAATATCTAGGCTTTTTAAAGAAAATATACTAAAAATAAATTCTAAAATATTATGGGTTCCAAAGTCAGATATACACAAGAAAGCAAATCAAGTTTTCTGGTGATCATATACTATGAAGCTTTTAAATGCTAATTTGATATTCTCAAGGTTTCACTTATTACTAATTCAGGTTCTGAAGTTCTTCCTTTAAACTAAACCTGGGTTAGAAACTTAAAATTTGACCCATAAACAAATCAAATCAAAAAGAAAACATGTGCAAGGGTCATGTTTAATCAACAGCAAAATGTTCAACAACAACAACAAAAACAACCAAACAAAAATCAACATTCATATGATCAGGGACAAGGTAGGCACAGATGTAATGAACCAAAGATTCAGAAAGATGTGTGGATGCTGCAGAGCTGTAAGAAACCCCATAAATAAACTCTGAAAATAAATCACTGGCAAACAGCTGTCTGAGGAATATCCCCACCACAACTCTGGCATGGCAACTTCAGACTCCTGATGCTGCTCACAGTCACAGCTGAGCTCCTCCCCAGTGTGAGCCCCCCCTGGGATGCAGCATTCCCTGCTGGAGGGCAGCTCCACACTGCCCCTCTCCCACACCGAGTTTGTAAAACCACTGCACTCAGCTGGACAGCAAATGGCCAAAGCTCTGTCTGCAAAGCAACCTATGGAGAAGAGGAAAGGACAAACAGCAGCTGCAAATGGGACGTGACAGCAGGATGAGCAATGTGGAATTTCCTGCTAATCTCCAAAACTCTCTGCAAGGGAGACAGGTGAAAACTACAAACAAGACAAGAGTAATGAGGGATCTCTGATGTGTTCTGGAGAAAAAACAAATTGGGCCATTCTGAAGTTACAAAACTGCATTTTGTACATCCTAAAATACAGAGTCAAAAAGTTATAAACCTGTGGATGTAGAAATATTAGCAATAACCACCCTGCAGAAAGAGAAAAGGGAAAAAAGATTAAAGATTAAGCTTCAACTATGGACACTGAAGGAAAATGGAGCATTTGTACTAAGCACAGAAATGGAGCAAAGAGATATAAATTTACTTAGTCAAGACAGAGAATAGTCACACTCAAGAGGGGAAAGAATAAAGTAGCTACCATGCTTAAAAACAGGAAAGAAACAGAACTGATCTGTGAAAATAACAGAAAAAAGCTGAATTAAACTGCATTTTAATGCACAGGAAACATGAACAAGTGTGGTTTTGGTAAAAAGACAAGAATAATCCATGATAAGAAAACATATTGGTATGAAAAAGGAGAGTGATGCCACTTTTACAATAATTTATAGGATCAGTTTGCAGAGAGTAGTGAAGAAAAGCTCTTGTACCTTAATGGACCAGAAGCCAGGCCACAAAGGAGATGTGTGGGACCTCTGGACAGAATTACTATATGGTATTACAGTAATCTTCTGCAACTGGATTTTTTTTTCTCTCTCTGTGAAGCAACTTCTACAGTTCAGAACCAAGTTCTTTTTCCCTTGGTTAATATTTTCATGTGCATACCCTACAAAATGAGCCACTAATGCCATTAAAGACAGGACAATATTTAACTATTTAAGATGACATGAACGGCAATGTTTTCTTTACTATCCAATACATTCCAGAAACTGTCTTTTGGCAAGTACTAAACTAGGACTTCAGTGTATGTACACACACTGAAAGTCTACAAAATTATTGAGAAACAAACTCCTCCAAGGGGCAGAGACCAAAACCATTATCTTAAACTCCATAAAGAAACCAACCAGCAACAGGCACATACTCTCTCAAAAGAACAACTGCACCACAGCTCAGAGTAGCATCTGACACTAAATCCCAGTTTCTATACTGGATTTTAAGAAAGGTGCAATCTCCAGATCTGGAGGTCACTAAGGAATTAACATGAGCAATTTTTTTCTGAAGCAGAGTATGTAACTTCTTTGCAGGCAAACTCGGGACATAGTAAAGACCAATGAATCAGAGGATCCTGCATTAAAATTTGTAACTATCTGAGCCACACTTCATCAATTAAGATAATTCAAACTGTTCTAATCTTCTTGCCTGTTTCCCCAACATCATAAGCACTACTAAGTCCTTAGCTTGACCTCCAAGTTGTAGACAACGAACAAGTGTACTAGCAAGCTGGTCTGGGAGATGATGAACTTAAATTATTTCATATTGCTCACAGACTAAAACCATGCACAAGTGTACCCCATGTCAGGTTCTCTCTCTATATTCTGAACCAAAGCTGAATGCCATTGATCAGTTGACAAGCACTGACCCAGACTGAGAGCAGATACAGGAGTTTTAGGACACTGAAGTTAGCAGGGATATTTAGTACTCCTGCCTTCAGAAAAGGAGAGATCTCTGTGCTGCTGCAACCACCTCTGGGAAGGTGAGGAGAGGACAGAGTCAGACTTCCTGAGATGTGCAGAGCAGAAGGATGTAGCACAAAAGACAAGCTGGAATATAGGAGATTCCAAGGGAATATAGGGATTTCCAAAAAAAAATTACCATGAGGGTGGGCAAGCTCTGGAACAGGCTGCCCCAAGAAGCTGTGCAATTTCTTCTTGAAGACACTCAAAACATGGGAGATATCCCAATGTGTAAGCAGGAGGCTGCACCTCCTAAGACACCTCCAGGAGTCCTTTCAAACCTTTCACACTGTGTCCATAAACACACCATCACCGATTTTATTCAAGTGCTGAGTCACAAAACGTGAACAGACACAATAAAAAAGTCTTCAGTGTACAGAAACTGCTCATCATTCCACCTCCCCTAAAAAGGGAAGCATTTTAATTATGCACACCTCTGAAGACAGCAAGCACAGTAACAGAACAACAAAGGCACAGAAAATAGAAAAGACAGAATGTGATTTAGTCGTTGCTTAGATTTGATAGAGTTAGGAAAATAGTAAAATTATGATCAAGACAGTGTTGAGACAGCAAGTACTGTCTCATACTAGTTATTCCTCTTCAATTTATCTGTCAAAGTTGAAGAAGATGTCCTAGGCTGCTGCACTTTGGAGGTCTTCAAGGAACACACTAAAGCAGCAAAGTCATGGCATTGCTTCTCCAAGTGCAATGTGTGAACAGTTATCTACATTTTTCTTCCATAAAATTACATTTTTCTGCAAAGTAAGATGTACATTTCTCACAATAAAAAGTATTCTCCCTCTCTTTTTACTTCACCTTTGCTCCTCTCCCCTTGTCATCTCTCTCCACTCGTCACACTCACTTTGATTCACCGTTTGTCTGCTCTGCCGGAGCAGTTCCTCCTCTCACCTCCTGAACACTGCAGATACTACTCTGCCCTTTGCTAAAGCTGACTGTATTTTCACAGGTGAAAAAAGGGATGTTTATACAAAGGTGCTTCCATAAGATAGCAGGCTCATGAAGACAAAAAAGGATATACAACAATCACACCAATGATAACCAGCATAGCAAAGAGGTGACAGCTGAAATACTCTTTTTTTTTTTTTTCCCCCTAAGGGTTTTCTTCAAAATTTCTTCAAATTTGGTAACTCTGTGAGAATAAAGTAATGGTTCTCTCTGGTCCTGATCTCAAGCCAAAAGGTGATGATCATTCCATGACATCTTCTACTGCGGAAGTTATTGCAGGACAGAGAACAAGAGAACAAATTATAGACATGAACACAGACCAATAATCAACAGCAAAACCAACAAGCACAGAGAAAGAATCCAGCCAAAGCACATCAAATGTACAGAAGCAGAAAGAGAACAGAAGTTATCAGTCTTTCTCACACCTGCACAAGAGAGACAAAATTAAATGAGAGCCACTATCTACAAACCATTGAAAGAAAAATTCCTTTAGGACAATAAGATTAGAATTCATTGCTAAAGTTTCTGAGGACAAGGATTTTGCAAATCTCCTGGACCAGTGCAGATGTAAAAGGTTCCAACCTTTACTTGACAATGGCTGCAAAGCCAGCCTGGCTCAATTCACAGGAATCAATCTGATCCAAAGGCTTAAACCTATCAAGTACTGCAATGAAGACAAAAACACAGCAAACAAGAGCTTCTGGGAAAAATGAAAAACAAAAATAAATTCGAAAAATATATCCTTTACCAAGCTTTTTTTTCTCTCAATTAAGTTAAAAAAAATAATGTGGAAGGAAGAAACAAGACACGCATAAACACATAAAACTCAGAATGGCTGTGGTCTGATATGACATTTATCTTCACTCATGAGTAAACACTTGCTAACTCACTTGTGGCTATGCCACTTGTGATTTATCAGTCTACTCACTCCTGAAGATAAATGTCATATCAAACCTCAGCTATCATGTAATCTGGCAGCATTAACTTACAATGTTCATGCTTTTATGGGCCTAGAATTCATATTTACCATTGCTTACCAAGCTACAGTAGCAGCTACACTTTTTCAATGGTGCCTCAAAATCTACATAAGCAATTATTTTTCATCCCAAACTAAAAAAAAAAGAAAATACTATTTTAATGTTAATATGACAACAATACTATTCCACTGAGTATAGGCTTTCAACAAAGAAATTAAGAACAATAAAACAGAAGGCAGGACGTCACTTGTTTCACCTGCTCCTCAATTTATTACACAATTCTTCCTACAATGGTCAAATGGTCTACTTTTGAGTGTGTTCAATTATGGCCTTTCCATCACTGTCTTTGGGAGCCTGATCTACCATCTAACATTCTCTCTTACTTTAAGGATATTTTGCCTTATATCCTACCTAAATGCAAGTTCATTTAATTATATCCTGTTATTCATATTTTTACCATCTTGGTCTTTTCCAAAGAATGAATTTTCCCTTTTATTCTCCCTTACAATCAGTATTTGAACAAGTTCTGTGTGTTCAATTCTCTTAAGCTTTTCTTTTAATCTTTGCCTGGCCTTCTGTCATTGGTTTCCAAACAGCAATCAGTGACAATACTCTCTCTATATTAATGTACAGCCCAGAAAATTCTGAAAATAACTAACAACTCAGTAAACCACTAGGCTGTGTTTCAAATTGGCATACAATTTGTCAAGTACAGGCTTTGTTTCTGTTAATGGATCCCAGATATCTACTGCTCAACAGCTATTATTATTTATATTTTACTGCACACCAAATTCCACATCACTGGCTAGATCTTTATTAGTCAATTAACAGAAAATACTCCTTTTATCCAAACAGCCATCTATTACACTACCATTTCTAAGCTGCCTTGCAAACAAGACAAAAAGAAAACTATGTCCTAAAATTTCACTAAAATGCATACAAATTACACTCATTCATGAACAGAAAAGTGATGCCAGAAAAGCTCCAGTGGAGAATTAAAAAGCCAAGTGGAACATCCCCATATAACACAATTCTTATTCTGCTGCTGTATCTTGTTTCCAAATTCCATTACTCTATCTCAGCTCTGAGAGATTCCAACCACTGTGACAGTGCAGGGAAAGTGTCAGTAGATGTTTGAGCAAACCCTGTTCTATTGTAACTTAGAATATGGCAGAGCCTACTCTGGACACTGTGCCCTATCAGTGCAGCAGAAATGGTGCAGATGTATTTCCATACATCCCTCTAATCCTAGACCTGCATGAATCTTTATACAGCTTTATATAATGAAATTTGTTTTAATTAAGATGGATCACTGATTTTCTTACTGAGTTTTTTTTTATCACACATGTTTAATATTTGGCTTTAACTTCCAGGAGTACTTTCTCCTTATGATGCAGACAGTGTCTACACAACACAAAGTGCTAATCCATCTCCACTACCCATCAAACCTCAACATGTGCAATAAAGAACATCTCTCTTATTCACACAGATTTTACCTGCTGCAGCACCCAAAACAAGACAGGCAATGCCTGCATACACAAGGCAACACAGAGCATATGAACTCTAAGAATGGCAATTTAGACAAACTTTGAACATTGCACTTAGAACAATTTTTAAAACTGATTGCTGGCTTATCTCATAAATAAGATTTATTTAATTATTCTCATCAATAAAATATCAGCCTAAGATTGTTCCCCTTTTCTTTATGTAGAAGTAGCACTATCTAGCTGTATAAAGAATTGTTCTTCATAGTTTGGAACATGATTCCAGTACTCTACAAAACAGCTTAGAAGTCTCCTGTTTCGTCTCTGCCAGCACTGTACATTTCAAAGCCTTTTGCAAGCTCTGCTGCATGCTGACAGTGCACACAGGATTTTCACATTACCTCAATGCAACTGGAGAAAGCATCACCACAGCTGACACCTTTGAGAAACAGAAAAGACAAAGGAAGGAACAGCTAACAGCCTCTTCATGTTTCAAGGGAAACTGGACTACTGTAGACTGGCTGGTATGAAAAGATCCATAGTCTAAAACAAGCTTGCCCTTCTGCAGCTGGACAGTTTGCAAAGCCAGCTGGAACCCTCTCCAATGAGCTTCAGGCTTGGAAAACCTGGAGCTCAGCCAGTTCTCCCATCAGTGCTGGCTGCCCTCAGGCAAGCCAGCTGCAGTCCTCCTCTCCCAGACAAGTGCAAGGCAAGATGGCCAGCAGCCCTGTGCTCTGATTTCGGGGAGCGCTGAGAACTGGGACAGTGGGAGCACTGTCACTGCAAAACAACCAATACTTATCAGCAATTACTGGGCTGATATGGAGCTGCTGCTCTGCTGTCTGCTTGGCATCTGAGTTGATGGTTGCTGTGCTAAGATCTTTTGATGCAGTGACTCTTGATGTCTGATGCTGCTTTTGTCTGTGTACAACTACTCTGAGGGTCATTAAGTGCTTGGTTAAGTACTGTTTGATTCTATAACTAAAGACTGACAAATTTAAAGGAAATATAAAGGAAAAGACAGTTTCACACTAAAGCAAATATATTATTATTTTTTAATGTCTTCTCCCTATTAGATATATTTTTATATATTATATCTTTTCCAGAAAAGAAACAGTATTAACCGCAGCTCTCCTTTGTGCAGTTTGTGACCTTTTGAAAATGTAGTGGCCATTTCAAGTACCCAGTAAATGAGAATTCAGCCCTAGACCTGTGACCTCCTTACAGACAGAAAACGAACTTCTCTTGCCCATCAGATCAATCTCCACAACGTTGCTTGAGCAGCTTCCAGCTCCTCCTATTACCCAGGCATGTCAGAAAAGCTCTTCACATTGTTCACCTCTACTCACAACATCACAACTGCTTGCTTAGAGTATCCACTGACATGGGACAGGCAGAACATGACTCTCCCAGAAATCTGGTTTTATCCCAACCAGAAAATGCTCCAACAGAACTATAATCACA
Source organism: Passer domesticus (assembly GCF_036417665.1). Taxonomy (NCBI): domain Eukaryota; kingdom Metazoa; phylum Chordata; class Aves; order Passeriformes; family Passeridae; genus Passer; species Passer domesticus. Next base: position 18,747,902 of record NC_087485.1, read on the forward strand.
AGAATTCCTGTGGTCTTACCCATTTTTGTCCTACATCAGTGTTTCTCAAAAGGTGTGGTTCCCAGTGGGCACAGGAACACTTAAGGTGGGCTGCACAACACTGGAAAAAGCCATGTTACATGCAGTAGGCAAGCCTTAGATTGTGGCATGAGGTGAGGCCAGACGTACTGGCCATGGATACTTCTACCTCTAAGCAATCTGTCAGCTGCAGGCAGAAATTTACTTAACCTGGGACAGGGAGTAATTTTTCCAATACTGCCTATAATTATCACCAGTTTCTACTCTTCTGCCTAGAAGAGCCAAAGTCATTGTCCATTCAGTCATGAAACATGGACAAATCAAAGAGAAGACACAAAAAGCATGAGGAACACTTTTCTAATTAATACAACAACCCAGACAGGGTGGGGAGAAGCCATCTCAGAAAAAGAAAGCATGCAAGTGGCTGGACCTGCATTGAAGCAGCCAAGTTAAGGTGAAAAATATCCAACTGTCTTGTGTGTATTACAAGTGCCAGAGTCACAAATCTTACCACTCAAGATGTTCTTACACATTGAAACTATGCTTGCTAAAGCATTATTAAATTATATTAATTTTATTTTAAAGTTAATAATTTAACCACCAGAAAGTGTTTGTAAGGTTTAAGACGCAGCTCAGGTATTTTAAGACTGTGCATTGCTACTTTTAAATTAAAACAAAAGAGATATTCTCTCTCTACATACCTTACAAATTATTTATATGCTTTATAGATCCTCTAAACTCAAGGACAGATGACTGTAAGGTTTTACACTATCACATTTGCATTTCTCCACCTCAATAATACAAATTTTTACCAATTTGATACATGTTCTGGAACCTCTCTATATGATTTTGAGACCTAAGTGCTTTACTCACACATACACAGAAACCACAGACAAGGAAACTCTCACAAAGAATAGTAATGCCTGTATAAACTCAAGGCCTTGTAAAAATCCTCAACACCTTTTGATTACAAGTGCAAACACACACACACACACAAGATCAATAAAGTCACCACACTCTCAGTGACTACCTGGCTGTGCAGCTGCCTTACTGCTAGTGCCTTTGAAATTAATGAATCTAAGCACTGAATACTCCACAACGCACAACAAAGACACAGTTCAGTGAGTAACAGAGAATGGCATTATTGCTAAACAGAACACCTGGTACAGCATAGCTATTCTTCCACAAGATTTTATAACTATGTGCAGAAGAGTTTAAAACAAGAGTTCATTTTCATTTTAAAGCAAAGCAGCATACCTAATGACATACTCAACACTATACTCTTGCCTGTAAATCTTGGAAAGCTTTCTGTACTACATTTGTAATTCCCTCAAATTCCACTGTGCTCATACAACAACCACTTTATTACTGCAGACAAAAAGAACAAGAGTGCACTTCCTTAAATTTATGTTAATAATCTTATCTGAAGTAATGGTTGAGCATACATGTGAAATGACAGAAAATGAGGTACTACCACATATCACAGAATATGATACAAACAAAAAAGAATTTTCCCAAACAAGCTGCAACGAAAGTGACACTGAAAACTGCTATACAGTTCATTAAGAAATCCTCTTTTATACTACAGTACCTACCAGTTGAGAACTCTGATTTGACTGTACCACCTTAACCTGAGGAGGCTGCACTGTATTTGATACAGAGACTGTGCAAATGTTGTTTGGTTGCCTTATTCCTATTGTCTGTGTGGTGACAACAGAGGAGATGCTTCCCGAGGCAGACTGAGGTATAACTTGAGAGAGCTTGGTCTGTTGGAGTGACTGCTGAGACGGCTGTCCTTGCAAAACCAAATGCTGACTATTCAGTAAAGATTGTCTCAGTGCAGGTAGACTTTTCTAAAAACAGAAGAAAGCTTATGAAATATCAAACATAGCAGATTGACAAAAATAATTTTGAAATTTGCTGTAAACATAATTAACCGCCTGTTCATCAAACAGAAGTAAGATTGAACACACATTGTAAGAGAAAGTTCAGTTTTTACTAAGTTTTACATTTGGATTTAGCAACCCTGTAGATTTTCACGTGCCCTTAATACCACTATAGCAGAAAAATCACTCTTCTTCTCAAGACTATCTAGAACTTGTAGCTTAGGTCTTTGGAAGGGCAAGAAATAGAAGCAGAAAAGGTAGAACCATGGAACAACCCTATTCCCAGCAAGCTGCACCAATTTACTCCTCCTAACACACCTCCAGTACCTACAAACAAATGATTTCCCTCTCGGTGCCCTACAGCAGTGACTGTTTATTGTATTACTTCTGAAGTAATGTATTGTGAGTGGATTAGAAACATGTACTATTGTAAGCCCCATGTTCATACCATTTCAAGGAAAACATACTTCTAAAAGACTGTACTGTACCTTCATGAACAAACTTTTTACTTCTTAAGTGGCAGAAGTGTTCTTTTGAAGTGCTCCCCCAGGCAGCTGTAGAATGCAACAGTGTTTAACCCAAGCTACAGCTCTTTCTAAACTTCTAATATTGATTTAAAAACCTGATGCTTCTTGCTCAGAAAGGACTTCAAAGAATGGAAATAAATCAAAACTTATCATGATGCTAGAAGTGACTGCAGTAAAAACCATAAACAAGTGTTAATGATAACTTGAAAAAAACAGCAGCAGAAGTTCTAAAGCAAAGTTGCAAGGAGAGAAGAGAGAGAAAATCTGCCCTAAACACAGAAGTTTTGAACTAGAACAAAAATACCTTTAAAATCATATTTGTATTTTATTGGGACTTAAACATGCTTTTTATGTTTGTATATCATCCTGCATATGGAAGTTATTGTAGCTAATTTAGAGAACAAATTAACAGCTAAATTTACCTCCACATACACTAACTTAGGACCCCACAATAAATCCATTTGGTATCATATCACAAATTCTACTGTTGATTACCTCCACATTAGAAGCAGAATCATCTAATCAACACTTTACCCAGTTCAGTTCTTCATAATCATTGTTACATATGGATTGAAAGTTATCAATGACTCAAACACAGATTAGGAAAAACATATGGAAACAACTTATTAAATCACTTGAAGCATTCTATAAAAATAACTTGGGACTCTGAAATGTGAATGTTTTTCTTCTTCACAAAAAATTACCTACTATCACAGAAAAGTTTATTCTAAAAGTAAGGGATCACTACAGAATAGCCGATGGATGGTTTCCAAACTAGGGAGTAACTGTTTGGGGTTTTTTTAATCTAATTACTGAAACATTTTACATCAGGGCTACTCGAACTGTGAACTCCTGGATGACAAATCCATTTCTGTAAAACTCAGTCAAGGTCCCAAGCACACGAGTCTCCCTCCTGTGGGAACTCCCTGCTTCTCATCGCTGTGCCAGGCTCTTGGAGCAGCCCACTCCAGCTGAGAGCAGCACCTGCCTGGCCTGACACAGGGGCAGCCTGCACAGCACTTCCAGCCAGGAAGGCAAAAATGGGCAGCATTTAGAAGTAAAGGAAGGGTAGTCCTAGACCAGTGAAGATAACACTATTTAAAAATTATATTCTAAGATTTAATGTAATGAAATTTTGCTCTGAAATAAATTTATCCAAACAATATTCACATTACCTTAAGGAAAGGTACAAGATATGGCTGAGGAGATGATTTGAGCTCTGTTTGAAGGCGGCCTGTAAATTCTTCTGGATCAATCTTTGCATCCTTCAGGGTGAAGAAAAAAAAAGCATCAACATATCAGTTCAGTTGTTTGGTTGCCTCTTTCCCAGCTACTATATACACATATCTCTCTAGCTAAATAGGCTGCCATATCAAAAGCTTTCAGAGCTGAAGTCCCTTAACTCCTAAGATCCTTCTGCCAAGCACTAACTCAAACATGTAACATGCCACTCAAAATGCAGAGAACTCCCCTGGGGAAGCACAGCTTCAGTCAAAATGAGGCCCCAGAAACACTGAAGCCTCTTTAATGACTCCACTCTCTTGCTAACATTTACATAGTGATTTTTTTTTTTTAAAAATTAAAAGAAACCAACAACAACAGGTTGTTGACGTAACCTTAAAAATATGAAATTTGTCAGCCTTTGTAATAATTCCAAAACCAATTCTGATGGTACAATTTAACTTGTAGAATCCATATATATAAAACTATATATGTAAAGCATGGCCATACATAAAAAGCATACTTATAAGTAGATAAAAAATTTTCTCCTCTATGAATTTGTATGTATACTCACAAAATACACACTTATATCAAATACATAATCAGTCATTTATTTAGTAGCCATTCAAGAGCATTCTAACTTGGGTGCATTTTATGATACTTCTAAAGTATCATTAGTTACAAGTTCCAGTTCTAATAAAAAAAAATAATTAGCCTTCCTACTGATACAGAACAAGAGAAAAACCAAAATAAGCTTCAATATATTTATTATTTATTTGTGTTGTTACTTTGTTTAAAATACTATAAGTAGTTACCTTTACTTATTTAGTCTTCTCAAGTTGGTAAAAGTTAAAACAAGTTTTCACTGGAATCATTGAATATGATTGTTGAACAGCTCACACCTGAAAACAGCCTTAGGCTTGTCTAAAATATACACATTTCCCTGGCAAGGAATTCAAAGAAGTGTACAGCAACTACTTTTTTACCCAAGTTTTTCATAGACTATATTACATTTCTTTAAGAATCTTGACTCTTTTCCCAGCTCTGTCTGCAGCTCATTTATAAACTCCAGTATAAACGTTGTACTGGAGAGTGCAGCCAGTGCAGCCTTTCTGTGGCCAGAGCACTGGAACACTGCTTTGCCTCTGGAAAGCCCCGTGCCACCAAGGCACCTGCCTGCAGAACAGCTGAACATCAGCAGCTCAGGAAAATACTCCTCCTTCAGTCCTAGAAACCCTAACCCATGTAGTGAAGAGATTGTATCTACAGTCATTCTGTGCCTCAAAAATTAAGAGCTTCTTGTTTCAGAGAAGAACAGGGTTTGGAGGAAAAAAAAAAGACTAAACAAATCCTCAAGGAAAAATCCCATATTTTACTAAAGGAAAAACCAAAGTATTACTCATCCAAACAAGAGTGGCTTTGATTACTGCCTACTTTGCTGCATTTCCCCTTTCAAAAACCAAGAGAAAGTCTGCTTTTAACAGATTTTTTAATATATAAAACATACAGAATATTGCATTTTGATGAAGCCCAACCCCTTCCATTACAGCCAGAAGAATTGTTAAGATCAAAGCAATAGTTTTCAGCATCCATAAATAAGGCGTTTAACAGATAACTGACAAAATAAACAGTAACTAAATATTTACCAGCAAATCTTGAACCAGAGCTTTCACATTGCGGGACGTTTCAGGAGATGGTGAATTATGAGAAGCAAGTTTTATAAGGGTAGCTAAAAAGTTTTTACATTTTTTCACATTCTCTTGCATTTCCTGCAAAAACCAAAGAAAACAACTATTAGCTCCATTCTATTTTTCCATCACAATCAATGCATGCTCTGACCACTACAAATAAGGAAAATGATGAAATTTTTCTAATTCAGGCCATATATGAAACATGTTTTGCTATTACTGCTTGTCATCTGAGATTTTTCTTATCTTCTTTAGGTAACTGAACATCATAGCCCGCAAAAAACAACAAAAAAAAATCAATGGAAGAAATATATTTTATATTTTACAGTCTGCTTTGGTACAAATAACCTTAAATATGAGAAGTAACAAAACAATTTGCTGGAGATGAATTCCCCTTTGAGATGCCCAACAGACAAGGTAAAAATATTCCCCAAGCTATCTTAATTTGTTAAATTATTGATTCAGTGTGTTTTTGTACAAAGCAGCTACAGCAGTAAAATCAAATTGGAAATAAGTCTTCAAAGATCATCATATCTGATCTTTTTTTTCATTAGTAGTAAAACAAGCCATTATTTTTATATGGCATAGTTGCTCCAAGAAACAGAAACATCACACTTGAGTGTACCCATGGTTTTGAGGCTCAGCAGCAGGACAGTCCATAGACCAAAGGACTGTTCTGGCTGCAGGAACAGAGCTGTCTTTCACAGTGCCACATGCATGGCAGGTGGGGAGAGCTGACCACAAGTGTTCTTCCTCCCTCCCAGCGTTTGTATCCCCCATTGGGCTGAAACCAGGGAAGGCTTTTCCTGTTTGCCAAGTATTTGTCCCATCAGGGGATACATGCTTGCCTGAAGAAAAAGCTCTTCCTGCTTCTGAACACACGGGAGGAGTTCCCAAAGCAGTAAGACAACAATGTTTCCACTTGCCTGCGACACCACGGTGGTTCCAGGCACGGGCGAGCTGGGGATGACCAGGGGCTGTGCGGGCACCTGCGCTGCCGTGTGAGGGGGCAGCGGCAGCCGGGGCTGCGCGGGGCCCTGGGCGCCGCTGAGCACCGCAGCCTGCTGAGGAGCTGAACTCCCACTTGCTGCCGTTGTCTTGAACAGATTCTGAGCGCTTGTCGTGGCTACTGACACCTATTAATGTTTTATATTAAAAAATATTAATTTTCACTTCCAAAAAAAAAGCTCATCCAGATCCCCTATCCCAGGCCGCTCCAAGCCCTGTCCCAGCCGGGCCTCGGGCACTGCCAGGGATCCCGCTGGGCCTCCCACCCTCCCGGGGCAGAACCCCTCCATGCAGGCACCCGGACGTCCCCTCCCTGCCCCCGTGTCCCCACCCTGACCGTGGTGTGTGAGAGCACGGCCCCCGCAGGCAGCGTGGCCGTGGCGCTGGCGGGCGCCGCTGTGGATGGCACCACCTTGGCTGGCACCGGCAGGCCCAGGCGGACGCTGGAGGCGGCCACGGACGTTGGCTGCTGACAGAGGAAAAAAGAGCGTTTTACTTTTTATTCTCCTTAGTAACTTGATCTCCAAGGCTTTTCAATAATACTGATTGTAAGAAAAATCATTATTAATACTGTGAACAAAAAAAAATCAAACCTAGTAATATGCTTTTATATATATTCACAAATACTGGAAAAGTCAGCTTTCTCATGTTCAGTGACAGCTTTGCAGTATTTCTTCTGAAAGCTATTACTCGTACAGATATATGGAAAAGATTAGAAAAAACAAATGTGACCTGCAAAAAAATTGATGTTATATTGATGCATTAATTCAGCTGTAATATTTACATGTCAGTATCCATCAATATTTGAGTTTATCATTGCCAGTAACACATACTGGTCCTCTTGGTATTTATGGGCCTGTTGTAGTGCTTTTTCTTTATGAAAATTAATATGGGCAGAAAATTTAGAAAGCAGAAAAATATTCTTAAAATAATTTCAGATTGGGTTATATAGAAATTAACTTGCAGAGAAACGAAATCTAAGCACTGGGAGAGCCTTTGTCACAGAACACAGACTCTGTAACCAGACAGTAACTGCAATATGAAGAGCACACAAAGGAAAACAACTGACCTACAACCTTTCAGGCAGTAGTACATTCTATAGCTCAGGAAATTTATCTTTTTTAGCAATCATATTACTTACTTTGTGATTTACTTTCATTGCAAGACTGAAATCTCTTGCCATCTTACAAAAGGACAAGATTCAGCAATTAAAAAATGTCTCCAGAGAAGTTACTTAATTCTGCAGGAAGGTAAATACCATTATAAACTAAATGCATCACACAATATGGCAATTATGACAAAATGAGAACACACATTACTAAAAATGGAGGCCACACTGGTGTCTTATAACTTGCATTTATTAAGATTTGCATTCACACACGTGAAAACGACAAATTTTCTAAGTGGATAGAGTATAAATCATGGCTGATGTTGCTTCTCACAAGATAAAACTAGTTTTCCTTGATTTAAATTTTAATTAATATGTCTCTAAAATTCATATTTTATCAAAAACTGCTTATTTTAGATTCTTACATTGTCTATTAACCTTACATAAAATACTTCTCCAAAGAACATCTAGTGTACTCTAAAATATCTCCAAAAGGAACAGAAGCCCAGGCAGACATTCAAAGCCCCAAGGACTCCTTACAAATCAGTCCAGCAACATCATCTACTGGATATCAATCTTCTCTACTTGGGGGAAAAAAGGAGGAAAGAAAACAAATCAAATAAATCTACCTGACATCTGAACAAACCCCTTTTTTTTGTTTGTATAGCTTTCAAGATTTTTAAAATCTTGACTAGGGATGCCTTCCATCCTGAGATAGCCTGGAGACAATAAACAACATCATCATGAAGAGGCAGAATTATCTGTTTTTTTGTAAGAAGGACCACATAAAGCTTATTCTGTTTTAAACACCCTACACCTCTTTTCTTCGTTATAAAAATGACCAAGTATTTTAATACTGGTTGAATGAAATTATATCTATCCAATGAGTGCTGCATTTCAAATATAAATATTGTGTATCTTATTCACTTGCTTATAATCAGTTTCCAGCCTAAGAACATAGCATGCCTGTGATATCTGCCCCTTTATCAGTCTGGGCTTCCAGAAGTGAGGATTTAGCAAAAAAGCAGAAAACCAGAGGCATTTCTGGCAGCTACTAGCTTCCAGGCAAGACCTGCAGCCAGAAATCCACAAATACAGAGTGAGACTGAGAGCTAGAGAATTTTTCTCAGCTAATAAATGCCCATTATTCATCTCAGCAACATACTTGAAAATAAAACTGCACATAATTAAAATATAAATTTTCACTATTACAATGCCCAACTAAGAATGTATTCCCATGTGCCAGACCTCAGCAGTCAACTGTGAAACCTGAAAACTAAATTCACCCTTTGGTTTTAAAAATCAATAGTGACAAAAGCCTTTAATAGAAAATGGCAGTAAAATCTACTGAAGTGCTGGGTATGAAGAAATCCCTCACCACCAGACAACTGCAAATAAAGTAATGCAATGGCTTATTAATGTGGATCCAAAATTTAGAAGGGTTAAAAGGTAAGTCTGAAATGAAGGGATGAGAAACATAACAAGGAACTAGCCTGGAGAAATTCTTAAATATCATGAAAATGATCTTCAAGTGACAGCTACAAGTTTGCCAGAAGATACTCAAAGGATTCCCAACATGAATGCTTTGAGAACTGATAAAAAATACTCAGAAAGAAAAAGCTGTGTTTTCTATGAAGGAAACTTGTAAACAGATCTCATGAGAACTATGTCAAAGAGAAAACAAAAATTATCAACATTATTTTAACAAAAAATCACAACCCAGTGTGTCAAGTTCCTACTGGAAGAATCTAAAAGAATTCATGATGTTCCTTGAGGAAAAGCTGCTGAGGGTTGGTAGGACGCTACTAAATTCTGAAATTACCAGAAGAGTTAGAAAGAAATACATTTTCAAATACAACTATTGTTTTTTATTAGATAAATCAGATGTTTTTACATTCCCTAAATACACAGAAGCAACACTGAAGAGCCTTTTGCCCTGTACTCAGACACTGAGAGGCAGGAAGCGAGCCCATGAATGAGCACAGTCAACGAGCTGCTGCTGATGGCCACTGGAGGCTGCATCTGCACACAGAGCTGAGCTGGCTGTGTCCACACAGCACAGTGCTACAGGGAAAGCAGGATTTCAGGAGGGACAGCTCAGAGTGGGGGTCCCAAGGTTTGTTCTGCCTGCCCCAGTCACACAGGTAACCAAGTGACTGAGGGTGCAACAAGTCACTTCCACTTAGGCTGTCAGAGCACACTGGAATTGTTCAAAGCGCAGGAAAACTCTCTGTCCTATAAATTCACTCCTTGAACAACATTCTCTACTTTCCTTCTCCCCAGAGCTCTGGGCACATGAAAAGGGAGGCAAAGCTTGGAAGAGAATCCACTGTACCTGCTGTGCAAAAACAAGCTGTCTCTGCACTTCAAGGAATACACAAGGCTGCATCTGAAAAAGCAAGCCACTTGAATATGGAGAAAACAATCAAAATAACCAAAGATTATTTACCACTGCAAAGGCAGGACTGTACCAATTTTAGAGACTGTATTGCATATTCACAGCTTTATCAAATGAAGTCAAACTGTCAGAGGTTAGTATGCAAATCCTTGGGAGCACGTTTGGGTTGCACTTGTATTTTGTACTATAAAACCACCTACAGACCAAGCCTCCAGGTACCAGCAGCACAGGCTCTGAACTAGAGCCCACTTTTGACAAGTAAGTTCCATACATTTTTCATGATCATTCGTGTCAATAAACTTGGCCACTATCAACCAAAAATAAGAAAATACCCCAATCACATTCGAACAAACACTAACACAAAAGCCAAGTTTTTCCACAATACAGATTGTGAAACCTCTTTACATCTTCCAACAAATGGCTTCACTAAGTGTTATGCAAAATTCAAATTTCATAAGATCTTTAAGTCTGAATTTAAGTTTACAAAATCTGAAATTAAATTAAATTTTACTTCTAATCATTAATCTAGAAGACTTCTTATAAAGTCAACAGACCATGCTAAGACACCATCTGAGATGCCTCAAACAATCAAGGGCACTGTTTAACAAAGAGAAACTGAAGTGGGATCATAGACACTGGCAGAAGCATAAGCTAAAGGTCAAATCTGGGAGCTCACCTGCACTGGGCTGGCCTGGCCAGGTTTGGTGCTGGGGTGGCTCTGGGGAAGCTGCCAGAAGCTTCCCCTGTGTCCACAGAGCCAATTCCAGCAGCCCCAGGACTGACCCACTCCTGGCCAAGGCTGGGCCCCTCAGGGACAGCAGCAGCACCTCGGGGAGCACTTGGGAAGGGGGAAGAAATCCCCCTGGAATTGCAGCTGGCTGAGAGCAGGGAGGATGTGGGACAGGAGCAGCTCTGCAAAGCCCAGGGCAGGGCAGGAGGGGCAGGAGCTGCTCCAGGGGCTGGAGCTGAGCTTCCCCCGAGCCTGGGGTGCAGCCCAGGGAGAGGCAGCTGTGCCCCCCCAGCCCTGGGCTCCAGCAGGGACCAGAGATCCATCCCCCTGCAGCCCTGGGCTCCAGCAGGGACCAGAGATCCATCCCCCTGCAGCCCTGGGCTCCAGCAGGGACCAGAGATCCATCCCCCTGCAGCCCTGGGCTCCAGCAGGGACCAGAGATCCATCCCCCTGCAGCCCTGGGCTCCAGCAGGGACCAGAGATCCATCCCCCTGCAGCCCTGGGCTCCAGCAGGGACCAGAGATCCATCCCCTGCAGCCCTGGGCTCCAGCAGGGACCAGAGATCCATCCCCCTGCAGCCCTGGGCTCCAGCAGGGACCACAGATCCATCCCCTGCAGCCCTGGGCTCCAGCAGGGACCAGAGATCCATCCCCCTGCAGCCCTGGGCTCCAGCAGGGACCAGAGATCCATCCCCTGCAGCCCTGGGCTCCAGCAGGGACCAGAGATCCCCCCCAGCCCCTGCAGCCCCACACGGGAGCAGGGGGTGCCTGAAGGGGGCTCTGACCCCGGGAACTCCACACTGGAGCAGCTCCTGGCAGCACCTGGGGCCCCGTGGAGAGAGGAGCCCAAGCTGGAACAGCTTTGCTGGCAGGAGCTGTGACCCCACAGGGGACCTGGGCTGGAGCAGCTCCTGAAGGACTGACTGCACCCATGGAAGGGGCCAGGCTGGAGCAGCTCCTGAAGGACTGACTGCACCCATGGGAAGGGACCAGGCTGGAGCAGCTCCTGAAGGACTGACTGCACCCATGGGAAGGGACCAGGCTGGAGCAGCTCCTCCAGGACTGACAGCACCCATGGGAAGGGACCAGGCTGGAGCAGCTCCTGAAGGACTGCAGCCCATGGGAAGCTCTCAGGCTGGAGAAGCTCAAGGAGCTCACTGTCCCCTGTGGGAGGGACCCCACACTGGAGCACAGGAAGATGTGAGGAGCCCTTCCCCTGAGGAGGAAGGAGCAGCAGAGACAGCCTGGGATGAGCTGAGCACAGCCCCCATTCCCCATCCCCCTGCACCACTCAGGGCAGAGGTGGAGAAAGCTGGGAATAAAGTTAAACCCAGGAAGAAAGGAGGGGTGAGGAGAAGCTGTTTTAAGATTTAGTTTTCATTTGATTGGTAATGAATTAATTCCCCCCAGTCGAGCCTGTTTTGCTGTGTCAGTAACTGGTGAGGGATCTCTATCCTGATTCTCAAGACATTCCTTACGTTTTCTCTCCTCGTCCAGCTGAGGAGGGCAGGGATGGAGAGCCTCTGGTGGGCACCTGGTGTCCAGCCAGGGTCAATTACCACATAATTTTTTAGTAACTAACTCATACAACCTTTCTACAGCCATGGCTGTAGCCTGAACTGCTATTAATCCATTAAATGCTCCCCATCAGCAAACTCTGCTTCCCGAGACTGAAACTTCTCAAGAGTTCATAGAGAAAGTCCACAAGCTGATTGACTGCCTCTCAGTTCCTCTGGTTCCAGTTCATATCAATAGCCACTTCAATGGCAGATGCAGAGAAATTTTATCAGAGGTTTGGGTTTTTTTCAGGCTAGTAAAAATACAGCAAAACTGACCCAAAGTACTATCCCTTTAAAAGCCTAATCTGCACACAGTTACAGACAATTACTGGAAACAGCATCTCTAAAAGGTCAGAGAGCAGAGGCAGAACCTTCACTGCCACCACAGTGTCACTGAGTGAGTGGAGCATCAGAACCCAAGCAGGGAGATGCTGCTCTGCTCCTCACGTGCACAGTGTCCCTTTGGGTAACAGGGCAGGAACACACTGGGGCAATTACACAGGACAGGCAGAGGAGTTTGGTGCCACAAGAGAAAACTCAGAAATTGGGGCTCTAAGTCCAAAACCCCTAATGCTGAAGCAAATACTTATTAAAGCACTTTCTCATGTTCTGGTCAAGTGGCTGGTCCTCCTACAATCACTAGGGTTCATCCAAAATATCTGGTGGATAAAAACCAGCTGAATTTTGTCACTTCAGTGGGATTCTACTCCTGCCTCTAGTCCTTAGTGCTGCCTGCAAATACAGATAATCCATTGTAATCAATACTCTTATGTATTAAATCATACTCTTATTGTATTAAACCAATGTGTTTATGAGTGCCCAACTTGAAACATGGAGTTTGTGACCAGGAGTGGCCATGGCTGCAACTGAAGGCAATGAAGTCAAACTGAACACAATAAATTAACCAGCATTTCTCATTCCATGTTTAAAATAGAGACAATTAGGCTCCATTTCCTACTTACAAAAGGAGGCTAGTAATCCCCTTAACTGCATTGTTGAGAAAGTTGTTACAGGGATAAGCTTCACAAAAAAACCTGCTTGGCTATTAATTCCACTGCAGAGGGGGGCAACAAGTAAGCCTGAAACAGCCAGTGGAAAAAATGTTATATAAATCTTCATTAATTAGGACTGTCCAGCCTACACACAGTAGAAATTAAAAATCACAGTAATATGTGGTCATGCACATGGCAGACACTGTGACAGTGCTCAGGAACCTCCTTTAGAGCACTTCCTAATCTTTGCAAGTTTAAATTTACAGCCTTACTAACATTTGAGTGTTTTCTAAGTTTTAGAGCTGTGTCAATGCTACAAAAATGTAAACAGTATCATTTTTAAGTACTGAAAACCTATTGTCTGCTTAATACAGAAAAGAATCACTCATTGTGAAGGAAAAGAAGAAAATAGTTTTGTGACTAAAGCACAGCAAGGAACACACATTTCTTACTCTCTCTGACCTCCCAACCCACCTGCCCTACTACCACAAATGTATACTCCAGAACACTGCAAAGAAGCCAAAAAACCATCAACACAAAAATAGTATAGAATAGTTTATCTGATTATAATAGTAGTGCACCTTAGCAACAACAAATATTTATCTATCTGCTTAAAATTTCTGCAAAGAGTAAAAATAAGCATTTGTTGGAAAAGCAGAAAGAATGTGAAAACAGAAAGAAAAACAAGAATCAATAATAATAAATAAGTGAGAAAAAATACCAAACCTGCCATAAAAATACAAACAATGCTGAAAACCCAGGCCTAAGTGTATGACCAGACCAATCCCAGATTTGCAAGACTGATTTAGCAAGAAGAGCAGCTTGGGAGCCACCAGCCAGGCCCAGACTGCCCCAGCACCAAGGGAAGGCACAGCTGAGCTGCTGCTGCTCAGAGCCTGTTCCACAGCAAAAACAAGGCTCAGCCAGAGCAGGGGATGCAGTGCCTGGCACACCCTCAAAAAACCTGGGGTTTTTCATTTTAAAAACAGATGGCAAAGTGAAACTTAACAGAAAGTGAGTATCAAAACACAGAAAACAAAATAGTAAAGTTCATTACAAACTTCCAATTCAAAGAGTAGAATTAGAAAAATGCCTAAAGCAAGAAAAAAGAAAGCTAGAAAAAACTGTCATTTTCTTAAAAAAAAAGTATCAGGCCATTTAGACAATGAAAACAAAACACTAAACCATCGAAATTCACACATAACTGCCTTTTCTGATCACTAAAAATATACAAAAAAAACTTAGTAATGAAAAACTCATTTTGAATCAAACTTGAAACAAAAACATTCATAAACTCTGAAGCCAAATCCATTTTCAGCAGGAGTCACGTGAAAACTCCAATATATACTCTTTCACCTGCTCTAAAGTTCCAATAACAGATATTCCAAAATAAAATATTATGGGTCAGGCTAACACTGGTCTTTCCTGTATGACATTCACTTTATATTCTTAGTTTACAGCAGCACTTTAATTTTGTCACTGACATAAAATAATTGCAACTAAAAATAATTTGAAATAAGCAACTTTTTTTGCTATTTGGTTATGAATGTAAGCTCACCTGGGTACTAAGATATTTAAAGCCAGTAAAAAACACATCAAAGGCATGAAACGCCATAAAGTGTACAAATGAAAAATGCAGATAAACAAAAGAAACATAGCAAAGGAAAACTAGATGGCAGCACCTCCCTATTTTTCACAATTTCACAAGTCTAAAATTCAAAACAAGATATGAAGGCAAAAATTTAATGCAATCTAATAACCACTTTTAGAAGACTTCTGAATTTTATTTATCTCTGAAGAATATAGAAGAGCAAGCAAACCCACACAGTTTGAGCTGCTGATAGTACAAGAATCCAGAGCAGAATTCTAAGATCAATTTAAGTTCCAAAAAATCATTACTTGTTTCCTAAAAATCTGTACCTTAGCTAATATTCTAAAGCTAATTAAATTTTGGCAACATTAAAAAATTATTAATATTCAGCTAGAATTAATGTCAAATGAAAAGTGAAATCACAAAGAGAAAACAGTTAAATTAAAATTATGCACAGCTAAGTCAAAAGCATCCAAATAATGTTTTTCAAAAGATGCACATTATTACTTTCACAGTACAACAAACTTGCAGTTTTTAATGCTTCCAAAGATTATTATAATACTCAGGGAGACCAACTATTCCCATGTAAACCCTGAGATACCAATTAAAAAAAAAAACAAGCAAGCCTCTTGTAGCTGTACTGATATGAAAAATACTTTTAATATACCTGAGAATGATGCAATTTTTCTCTAAACAAAACACCAGAGAAAAACTGCAGCTAAGAGTAGTTCATATCACAGAACTGTAGATTCATTTAGGTTGCAAAAGGTCTCAAAGGTCAATGAGTCCAACCATTAACACTCCCATTACAATCCTATGCAATCTTATAATGTGAAATAAATTAAAACTGCTATTTGGTGCAATCGCACATACTCATGTTTTACTTGAATATTTTAAAGATACCAGAAAGACTGTAAATGGAAAAGATCATTAAAATATCAAATGCATCTCTCAGTCCCTGCTGCCTGCACTGCTGGTACTCCCAGGCTCTGATTCTCAGGCTGGAGGTGTTCCAGGGCTCTTCTGTGCTGCAGACACCATCACCCTCCTGGGACAGTGCCACAGCCCAGCACCTCCCAGCTCAGCCTCAACTGACCCAGCTGAGACCCTCCCTACAAAGCATGTGCTTATCCCCACTGCCAGTTTTCCAGAATCCCACTAAGAATGGAAGCAATCAGATTTTATTTATGCTTTACACAGCAGCAATTAGGAGGAGCATAACTAAATGTCTAATCAAAGATTACCCCACCTAAGAGTCAAGAAGAACCCAAGTCTTCCTTTCAAAATGGATTTGCCTCTCTTCTCCCAAGAATCTAACACAAAAGTGTACCCAAGCTGTACATCTGCCTCTACTCCTAAAAGCTGCAAAAAGCAACACAGATACTATAAACAGCAGAAGTCAAACAACTTAAATAGCAAATCCAAGCAATCAAAGAATAAAAACCATCAGATTTAAGTGTGCTGTGCAACTCCATCCTGTGCCTTGAGTGCCCAGCTGAAGCATTCATCATGGAGGGACTGGAACCCACTGCACACCCACAGGACACAGCAATGTGGGAACTCAGTCTTTCTGAACTCTTGGCTTTGGCACTGAAATCCAAACACAACTTTTTTTAAACTTGGGAAGGGAAGAGGGGTGGTTCTATCAATTCCCCCCAGGGGTAAGTACTACTGTATACAGATATTCAACTTCTGAACCTTCAAGAACAGAACAGGCAAGGACAGAGCCACTGTCTTTAAGGAAGGCCTTTACTTCAGCCCTTACAGCAATCCCTCAGGAAAACACACTACACCTTCCTTGTCTCAGCAGCTTCCATCGTCCCAGAGAAAGGTGGCTCCTTCCTCACATACTGTCCTGGATACCACCCAGCTGCTGAAGTTAGAGGAATTTTCAGGGAAAACCTGGTTCATCTTCCTCCAAAATACCTGTGAGCAAGTGACAGCCCTGGGTATGGAAAGAAAAAGCTTGCTGTAGTACCCAGGCTGCAGAAGGGGTTTAGAATCTGAACAGATCTGTATGTATTGACCAAGTTGATCTTATTTCAGAACATTTAAAACATTGCCTTATTTTCCCCTCCTTTTTTGAAAGTGGAGAAATTACACAGTTGTCAAGGGGAGAGAACCAAAGAGCTTTCAATTTTAGATGAACACTTGGGAGTTTTTCAGACACTCCTTCTTCTAGTTTTAAAAAAGTAATTCCAAATCCATTTTATGTTCTCCAGTTAGCACTTACAACACTTCTTAATGAGTTGCCAAAAGTAACTGCCAGCTTTTACAATTTCTTTGGCATTTAATAGCCTGTATTTTACATCTAGCTGTATAGCTCACAACAGACTTTCTCACCACAATAATTATTTGAAGTGTATAAACAAAAAATGAACTCTGAAAACAATCACTAAGCTGAGTAACTTGTGACACCTGACACAGGCTAAAAATTAGGACAGTCTGCAGAACAGTAACCCCAATACCCATAAAGTATGAAGGCCATGTCTTTTTCTGATACATTGTTCATAAGATATTCTTTCCTAGAATCCTTAAGGCAGACTGCAAGCTACCACCCATGCTGACTTTCTGCATAGATAAAAGAAGGGTAAAATGCAAACTCAGTGACTAAAATACAGTGCTAAGCTCTACAAATTTAAGCACTCTGCATTGTAATCCAAATAAAGCTATCTTAAAATAACTGAATAAAGATGCAATAATTAAGTTGAGCTCTATACAGTAAAATACTAACCATCCCACTAGAATCAGAAAGAAAGGTTAAAACTCCATAGCCTGGCATGTTCATCGATCTCACAAAATACTTTGCAGCATTCAGGCAATTAATGTTTTTATTGTGTCTTGAGCTAATGGCACCAGAATTTTCCAGTGTTTCAGTCAAAGTGAACACCATGACTCTAGAATATTCATACTCTATATACATAAAAACCTAGCGCATTTATTTTTAATTCTAAACAACTTCTGGAAATTTTAATTCACTGAATTCAGCTTTCTGACCACCAGAAAGAAATCCTGAAAGAAAACAGCTTAATTAAAAACTCCCTGTAAAAATTATTTTTCAGTACACACAATTTCCTTTATTTTAGAACTTGATCCCTTAATAAACTAATTATAATGAATACTCAAACAAATAACTGACATTTCTAAAATCTTAGCACAATATTTATCATTGAACATTTCATCTGGAAAAACAATTAACAGTCTCTGGTTTTAAACCATCCACCTAATCAAATAAGTCTCATGTCTAATTCTTATTAGACAACCTTTAGAATTTATATCTTTACAATCTTGTTTTAAGAGGCTGTCAACCACAATTTTTAAAGACCATTCTAAGGTCAAACATATATAAAACATAAGCATGTCACAATGAAAGAAGACTCTGAAGATCAAATGCAGAGTCAGGGAAATTCAATGTAAATTTCCCAAGGGTAATATTAATTATTTCTTAACCCTGTTAATTACAACAAATACAGAAACGAGGCAGTACAGTTTGGGCAGCTACCACTAAGATTTTCAAAGGAGATGAATCCTGACAAGCTACAATATCATTACTCTAATCCCCCTACACTAAAATAATCCAACTTTTGCATCTTGCAAGATATTGATCATCCCTAAGGGCTTGCTGGCTTCCTCTGCTCCCAGGCAGTGTGTCAGCACCAGGTAGTGCAGAGGAACAAAGGAACATCTACAGTGCACAACCCTGTACAAAACAAACCCAACTTTTTAATACCTGAACCCCTCCAGATTCCAGCTGACTCTACAAACACCTGAACATGCAGTATTCTCACGGGTTTATTTTTATAGAAATCCATCCAGTAGGATTACACCCCTTGTGCAACATTAACTGCTTCATACAAGTAGAGAACAGCTGCCTGAGATCAACATGATCTACATTTGCTGTGCACACATCTTAAGGACAACTCTGGGATCCAAACTCCAGACTGAACCCAGGGCCAAGCAGGGGGGTCTACATTTCTGCACACTTCCTTCCATGTGCAATAAAGATTACTCCTCAGAAACGTTCAAATTACAAACAATTTGTTAATATCTGTTATGAATGCTTATATGTTGAATTTTAATCCACTATTAATTAATACTAGCCACATAAGTACAGAAGAAAAATAGCTAAAACTAAGAGACTTGGATCCCATTCTTGTTGCAGTCCCACCACACACCTGTTTTGCACTTACACTGTGCACTTGTCTCAGGAGCCATTGCTAGAACATCTGCTTGTAGTAATTACCAAAGAAGTGACTGCACTTTTTTGCAAAGAAAGGCCCCAACAACCAAAGACAGATGTACAAATTCAGGAATTGGCTGCAATTTTGTTGCCATCAAACTAATAAAAAAAACAAAACCTGTAAACAAACACAGGCTTATCTGTGTTTATTTTTCCTGGAATACATTTCTCTTTGAAGGTTTCTACAAATCTTATTCTTCCAGATACCACAAATTTAAACATGATATGGCTACCTTTTCTGCAAAGTTCTTTAACAAATTCATCCAATACTGCACTTACCTCTCTTTTGAGAGCATAGAGTTTTTCCAAGTGTTTCCAGGCTTTTCATTTCATTTTATGAGATGTCTTTTCTGACAGAGCTACACTCACTTCTAAAACTTACATTCCAGTTGGCTACTCTGTTTTTTATAGATTGCCTCATGTTTCTATTTCCAATTCTCCAAATTTATTCCAGCTTACTTCTCATTGGAAATGTTTATCATTGTTTTCAGTTTTGAATTAAACTTTAAAAGCTTTTAGACTATAATCACAATGCAATACATAAAGCATATAAAGGGAAAGTAATCAAATTATAAATATTGGGAAATACATGCTGAACTTATTTCAAGCAACTTCTACAACAACTAAAAATTTATAAAGGCATCTTTTTCATCTTTCCACATAGAATTACTTATCTCTTCTGCAAATACACACCTTAGGCAAAACTACCTTAAACTCTGCCTCTTATTGCTATGGCACAGCAGCCCTGTGCCATAAGATCCACATTTTTGTAAAATAATTTTTGCCCCCACATTTTAGTAAAATAGCTCAGTTCTAGCCCTAAATGGCCCCAAACTAAATTGCCTCTCTACAAACTTTTAAACCAATGCAGCCTTCAAAGAAATTATTAAAAAAAAAAACAAAACAAAAAAAAACCACAAAAACAAAACACCAAAACCAAGCCAAAACAAAAAACATAAGACCACCTCACATTCACCCTAGAAAATAAATTAGCTCCAAGTTCAAATAAACTCATTCCACTGATGAGTTTGAGACAGGAAAGCACTCTATCCTATCAATCCGTAGAAAAAGAGAAATGTACTCACAACACAGGAAAAACTGTCAGCGTAGAGAGACCATACCCAGAAGCAAATTAGAAGAATCAAATATTTCCTTTCAATAAAGTATATTTTTAAAGTTATTTTAAATTTATTGCAAATATGGGATAGAATGTGATTGGCTTTCTCTGTTCTAATGTCCAGCAAACTTAGCTATCCTGGGATATCACAGTGCCTCTGATTCAGAGCAGCAAGGGACACTTATTAAACCAGTGATACACAGCCCAGACTAAGACTGAGCTTTCTTAGTCTGAACACAGTCTTAAGAGACTCTCTAAAGCAGATTTTTTCCTTAAAAAAAATAAAAAATCCTAGGTCTCATAAAATAAACTACACTTGAATAAGTATTTCCTGTTTTCACAAGAAAAAAGAGAGGAAAGCACAGTTGCAGAAACATATGAGGTAACAATGTGTAAGACACAATGCACCAAAGGTAAATCAACCAGACATACCTGAGCTGTTGACAGGCGAAAAACAGGGCCAGTTGTGGGCACAGAAAGCCTGGGTGACATGTTGGCAGGACCCTGTCCCTGTGTCTGCACCTGGGCCTGCATCTGAGCCTGTGCCAGAGCCTGCTGGGGCACCATCACGAGCTGCCCGGCGTCCGTGCGCACCAGGACCATCCCTGGGGAGGGCAAGGACAGTCACTGCACAGCAAGAACAGCAAGGGTAACACACACAACTACCTAACCACAGAATGCAGAGTAAAGGCCTGTATGGCACTGCACATTATTCCCTATAGTGCATCTTGTTTTGATACTCGTGTAACATGAGATTTTATTTTAAAGAAGAAAGGGAGCCCCCACTAGCAGACTCAATTCAGTCTGGAATTTAAATAACTGCAGTTTATGGAAAGCAGTGATAAAAAAAGCAGCCACTGGAGTGTTTGGGGGACAGTGATTTCTAGCAGTCTAGTCAGGGTTAGGAGAACAAAATTAGAAATAAATACTCATTAAAAGTAAACTCTAAGGACAATGCAGCTGCTGGAAAAACAATTGGGTGCATGCATACTGGGGACAAAGACCCAAGAGCTTTACTAAGCAACAGTATGGGGACACGCAAATATTGGCCAGTATTCTGAGTATACAACATTTGAGATTTACTTAACACTGAGCATTAACAAATTAATATATTAATCCACTAATTAATCTAATTAATCCACCATCACCACTTTGAGAGGCCTGTGGTTTAAACACCAAACACTGCTAGGCCCAGAGAGCCAACACGATTCCTCAGCACACAACCACACAGGGCAAAACTTTAGAAAATTGGCAAGTGTTTTCTAACACTCTGGAAGTAAATGATAATTTCTTCAGATTATTTTCTTGTAAGACACCTCACAAATAGAGGCCTTCTACACAACAGAACCATTGCCATCAAGCTGTGCCCAAAATTTTGGAGTCAGCAGGTCAGAAAAAGGGAGAAAATGGCTAAGCTGATC
Source organism: Passer domesticus (assembly GCF_036417665.1). NCBI lineage: Eukaryota > Metazoa > Chordata > Aves > Passeriformes > Passeridae > Passer > Passer domesticus. The sequence continues at coordinate 18,769,405 of NC_087485.1, forward strand.
CATGGATCCTGGAGTTTCACATACTCATGTTCTTCTTATAGTTAGTTCTCAGAACTAAGAAGCAGCTCTCCAGACAGATTATTAAAAAGAATTTCCAAGTTAGTTCCAGAATACATTTTAATAATTTAACCTACATAGGATACAACAGGTCAAATAAACAGAGAAGCATCTTGTCTGCAACTACTAGAGAACCAAAAACTAAAAACCTGTGAAGTCACTGCTGATAACAGGGTCAGTAGACACTGTTTCTACAACTTTTCTCTATGTGCAAATTGCTTCATATACTTTTTTAACTGTTCAAAGGAAAATGAAGAAGGCAAAATCTTATATCCAATTCTAAAGGTAACAGCTTACATCCAATTTCAATTGTTAACTTCCCAGTTACACCACCTTGCTAAAGGGACACAGTTTGTACAATACCCTGAGGATAAAGAAATTCAAACACTATCCTAACAGATTTCAGAGCCTTACAGCAATAAAATCTTTCAGTCTGACATGGAAAAACCAAATCCCAGTTGTGGGATGAACACGTGAGAGAACTGCAGCACACATAAAAGCCCTCACTCACAGAGTTGGGTGCTCCCAGCCAACCTTTCCTGCTACAAACACAAACAGAAGGCAAATTTCTGCCACTATGAACTAAACACTCATGGAAATTAAAGTTTAAGGTAACAAGCATACAGAGCTACAGCAAGGACCACATCCAAAAGCCATAGTAATAACTCTCTTTCAAAGCCAAGAGTAATTTAAATAGAAAGTTGAAAGAAACTCATTAAAAACTCATCTAAAAGGTAACTTTTAAGGTCCATTAGCCATTTAAGCACCAAGCTTCACAGTTTACATTTGCAGAAAATCCTGCAAGCAGATGATCTATTTGGTATATGCCATTCCTAAACCATCTGGACACCTGAATATGCCAACTGGCCAAACGGGTTATCACTTCTCTGATCATCACTGTGAACCTTACATAAAAATCCTCATAGGATAATGCCTACCACACTTTAAAAAATACATGTTCTGTTTGCATTACAGAGATTCACAGGTGTGTTCCTAATTTATCTTCCCATTTTCTAAACCAAATTCTGAATAGAGAAAAACTGAGTGGAAATGACAAATTAATTAAAACACGTGCCACACAGTCTCAATCAAATTTGCAGACACAATTACTACTATAAATAAATAAATGCTCATGTGTTAACATTATATTTTAATTCAGTTTGGAGGATGACAAATTCCTGTTACTGAGCAGCTGGTGCAAGTTAGAAGCCAGTTAAATGATGAGATTAATTTTACCTTCCTGTCAGTCATATAAAGATGAAATATACAACTTAGGAGCATTATCTGCTAAAATAACCTCTTCTCAAAAAAACTGACTCTAAATTTCTGTTTTATATAGAAGTTTGCTATATGGGAATTTCAGATTAATTATAAATTATCCACTAAGTTAAAAACTCAAAAATAACATTGTGTTTTCTGAATAATTTCCTTTTAGAACATATTATCTTCATGTTTATGCAAATTTAATGGATTTCCATCTATCCTGTAATAAAACAAATTTGAATTAGAACTTTTTGGTGTATTATTTCCATAACATTTTATAAATCCTGGATGAGACTGTTTCCAAGGCTCAGTTTTCCCTCTTCAGTTTGAAAGTAACAGATCAAAGTACTGACACAATGAACTTCAGAAACTGTGTGCAAAGTTACAATGCACAGAGTTATCATCTGCACAGAGCAATCTTCAGCACATTAACAAAGGGAGGCAAAGGCTAAAGGCACACAGTCAGAACACAACTTATCTGTTTCAAGTTAGTTGGGTCTTCATGAAACCACCAAGATTTGTATGTTTGGAGCAGCAGATTCTGGAGGATTTTTCATAAACTAGGGCTGAATACACAGCTACTCAAACTCCACTCAGACACAAACAACTATACCATAACATTGCTGCTCTACTTAGCTAACACATATCAAATATTTCAAGAAATAAGTTGGAAGAACTCAGTTATCTCAGACTAAATCGATAGGTCCACATCTTAACAGGCTATTTATAGTAACAGGAAAGAAAAAAAAATTAGCTTAAATGCTAAATCAGCTCCTAAACATGACAGAAGATACCCAAGTTTTTGCAACATGAAAATCTACGTACCACAGTACCCCTCAGATGAAACAATACACACGTTAAGAGTAGGAATCATGAGGATGAAGGGATACTGTTTTGGTTAGCTACCAACCTTGCTGAACTTAAATTTTTAATAATTGAAGTTAAGAAACTTAGAGGAATTGCTTCAGAGTTGGAAATAAAATCTGGTGATGCGAAGACTACCCTCACACAACAATTATATTATCACAGTTACCGAAATTATAAATTTTAGATTACGCACATTTAACACCTGGTTCACAGCAGAAACTATTCTGTCAAGCAGAAAAACTTTTCAGGACTTTCAAGTGTAAAGCAGAAGATAAAGTCCTTTACATCACATATAGTTATTCTTAGCGTGCACTCCAGCTTTTTATCCGCTGATCCAACTACACCATCACAGGGTAACTCACCGTGACTGCCGCTCTCCCCAGGACAAAACCAGCAACTCACCAACAACAGCTGCAATTACTCCGCATTAGCCGTACCAGTTACACCCTAATTAGCGGCAGCCGCTCCGTCAGACGGTGCCCTCAGACAGGTGCCTCTTCTCCGGTTCCCAGGACGCCGGGCAGCGGGGACATGACAGCTTGGAGGGAGAGAAAAGCCCTCGGCCGAGAGCAGCCGGTTAGAGCGAGCGGCGATGCCGGAGCGCGGCACTTACCGGGCGGGATGGTGAAGCCGGGCGGCAGCTGGATGGTGGTCTGCGGCGGCGGCCGCACGATCAGCTGCGGGGCCACGATGCGGGGGGCAGCGCCCAGCGCCGGCCGCGGCGACACGGCCTGGGGGGCGGCGGGCAGGGCAGCGCCCGCCTTGGCGGTGACCGCGGGCTTGGGCGCGGCGGGGGCCGCGGGGGCCGGCGGGGCCGAGCCCGGGGCCGGCGGGGCTGGCGCGGGGCTGGCGGAGGCGCCGAGCGCGGTGCCCGCGGGCAGCGCGCCGGGCGCGGGCTGGGGCTGCGCGGCGGCGGCCCCGCCGTGCCCGCTGACGGGCGGCACCGCGGCCGCCCGGGCCCCCGCGCCCTCCCCGTTGGGCGCCGCCTGGCCGGGGCGCGGCGCGGGGGCGGCGGCGGCGCCCTCGGCCGCTCCCGCCGCTCCGCCGCCCCCCGCGGCCCCGGGCGCGCCGTCGGCGGCGGGCGGGCTGGGGCCGGGGCCGGGGCTCCCCGCGTCCCGCGCGGCGGCGGCGGCGGCTGCAGCGGCCACATGGTTGTTGACAGGCTGGGCAGGGGCGGCGGGCTGCGGCGGGGCGGGAGCGGCGGGGCTGCCGCCGCCGGGAGCCGCTCCATGTGATTGCTGCACACTACTACTGTTTACACTCGCTCCCCTCCCCGCCGCCGCTGCCGCCGCCGCCGGGGGAGACGGGGACGAGAGAGGCCCCTGGGCGGGGGGTCGGCTCCCCGCGCTGCCGGGGCGCCCCGCCGCCTCCCCTGCCCCGGGCGCGGGGCGGCCGTGCTGCTGCCGGCCGGGGCTGCTGCCCCCCGCCAGGCTCCCCTGCTGCGGCTGCTGGGACGGGGCGGAGGTCCTGGGCGGGGGCGGCTCGGCGGGGCCGCGGCCGCCGGCCAGCTGCGATTCCAGGGATCCCACCAGGTCGCTGAGCGCCTTCTCGTCCACCTCCTCGGAGAAGAGCAGCATCTCCTCCAGTGGGTCCGACGCGCCCGCCGCCATCTTGCGCTGAGCTGGGAGCCGGCGGCGCCGTGCGCATGCGCGGTGCTCTGCCGCGCGCAGGGCACCATGGGAGGGGCCACCGCCTCCGCCCCGCCCCGGGGCGGGAACGGGACCGCCCGGGCGGGAGCGCGCCCAGAACCGGCTCCGGGACACTGGCGGGAGCGCGCCCGGCACCGGGACCGGGACATCGGCGGGAGCGCGCCCAGAACCGGCACCGGGACCGGAACGGCGGCGGGAGCGCGCCCGGAACCGGCACCGGGACCGCCCGAGTGACTCGGCGGGAGCGCGCCCAGGGAGAGGGTGGCGATGCCCTTGGGGAAGCCGCGGGCGGCAGCGGGTGCTGGGAGGTGCCGTGGGGACGGACGCGGGGTGTGCAGCAGCCTCCCCGCCACGGGTGTCCGCAGGGCCCGGCGCTGCCGCGTCCCGCTGAGGCGGCGCGTCCCGTCCCGCCGGCAGACGCGAGCGAAGCGCCCCGGCTGGCCCGCCGCGGGGATGGGTGCTCTGTCCCAAAGCGGGGATGGGTGCTCTGTCCCAAAGCGGGGATGGTGCTCTGCCCCAAAGCGGGGATGTTTATGCTCTGTCCTAAAGCGGGGATGGATGCGCTGTCCCAAAGCGGGGATGGATGCTCTGTCCCAAAGCGGGGATGTTTATGCTCTGCCCCAAAGCGGGGATGGATGCTCTGTCCCAAAGCGGGGATGGATGCTCTGTCCCAAAGCGGGGATGTTTATGCTCTGTCCCAAAGCGGGGATGGATGCGCTGTCCCAAAGCGGGGATGTGTATGCACTGCCCCAAAGCGGGGATGTGTGTGCGCTGTCCCAAAGCGGGGATGGCGCTCTGTCCCAAAGCGGGGATGTGTGTGCGCTGTCCCAAAGCGGGGATGGCGCTCTGTCCCAAAGCGGGGATGTGCTGTCCCCAAGCCGAAGGCACGCACAGCTCACGGTTGCACTGCTCCTCCCTGCAGTTACCGGGATCCGCAGCTGCTGCCCTAGCCAGAGCAGAATGGCTGCAGTGATACAATTTCCTACCGCTGTTTCAGAGGTTCTGGAAAACAAAAATAAGGCTCTTTTCATCGCCAGAGCAGCTGCCCTGGCGTGCTGCTCCCTCGGCATCCTCGCGGGAAATTCAAGGCTGTTAATTTTGCTGCTAACGCTTTTGTTATCGCACTCCTGTGTGCCCCTTTCCCACCAGCGCTTCCTTACACTGTGACATAACTTAAGAGAAAGACAGTGGTCCTAAATCATAGGGGTTTTAACTAATGGCAGTGTCTTCGAGAGGACCCTCCAAATAAAACATCTTCTCGTATGAATGACACACGGGATACCCATGGATTTGTGACCCGGCAGCAGCTTGGGTTCCAGATCTGCTTCTGCCTGCCTGCAGCAGTGCCTGCAAACTGGGATGTGCTGGGGCTGCTCTGCGGTCTAAATGGTGAATCATTCCTCGTTTCGTGATCTCTCAGGGTTTTCCGAAAACCTGGAAAAGGTGTCTCAGTGGATAAGGACACTGAATTGCTGCAGGCACTGGTGGGAAGGAGCGGGGCTGGCTCAGCTCCTCTCCAGTCCTGGCTCGATCTGCTCGGTCCTGCCGTGCATGACTCACTGGAGGCACAGGACCAAACTGCTCCTGGCTGCTCTGTTTCCTCTCAAAGGAGGTTACGTTTTTATTCAGGGTAGTTTTTCCTGATTGTCCTTTACGAGCAAGTTCATGATGAATCAAAAGAAACCACCTTGAAAATGCATTAAATATAGGTTGTACCAGTTTAATTGGGATAAGCTTAAATGTCTCCCGGAATTGAACCAGTGCATATTTCTTCAAGAAAGTCGCCAGTGAAAATACTGAGGGTCCAAAGGCGTGGTAGGGTGCATGAGCAGGAGATAGTGCAGTGCATGAATGGGAAAGTACAGCACTGTTTATGAAATGCAGCATTAAATGTACACAAGAGATCTATACATCAAAAACTTGCTTAGAAAATGAGCATTGCTTTAGTGGAGTGCTACAGCTAAATTAAATTTGGATTTTTAACAAGTGCTTCTACCTGGAAGTTTAATTAAAACATAGTAGATATTAAGATTCAATTTGCTATTGCACAAATATAAAGAATAATTATTTGGGATGGACAAAATAGAAATCTCTCCAATATTACTTTTGTATGAGTCACAGACTTTATTGATTTTATCAGAGAAAATTCCATGCAGTCCTCACTTAGTTGCTCCTGAACTTCGTTTGCATATGACCATCTCCAGAGTTTTTGTAAGAGAATGGAAAACTAGACATATGATTCTGCAATTAGTCTTGACTATGAAACAAATTTTACTGCCCATTCTTCTAATACTGTGGCATTAAACTGGGTGTTTCCATAAAAACCACCCTGGAAGAAAGTGAATTGCTTTGTAACTTTAGAAGCTAAAAGTTACCTTCTGACTGGACACAGAAAATGGCAAGTATTACAATTTGAATGTACATTTTTGTGTGGGTAATCTGTAAAATATTAATTTGTATTTCTCCCCAGTCCAGTCCTTTTAAATTGAGCTATTTTATATATAAAAACACAGATATTAAAGAAGTGTAGTAGAATGTTTTATTTAAAAAACATGATGTATACTGACTCACACTGGACTTCCTTCAAGTCAAGAGGTGAGGACATACCTAAGGATGTTTATAAAATTGTTGCTGAAACTGCCTTTGGGCTTGAGCTTTTACTAGGGAAAAATACTTCTAGTAAAGTACAGGATCTCTCTGAACTTTTGTATTCATTCTATTATAAAGATATTTTCCAAATATTTTCATGCATTTCATCACAAAAACCATTTCTGAATATATTTGTTGCTCTTTCATTTTTCAGAGTTATATATGTGCAGAATACCAAAAAAAAACCAAAAACAAACAAACAAAAAAAAAAACTGTAATCATCTCATCTGATCTTTTAAGATACAGTCTTTCCTGAATTATTTTCTGTTTGAGGTAGGGAATGGTCTTCAGAAAAGTTAACTTCCAACCATGGTTTCAAAATTGCCTGTAAAGAAAATCCACCACAGAACTTGTTGAGCTGCTCTTCAGTTCTCAGCACTGCTCAGGCCTGTGCCCTGCTCACAGCCCAAGTTTGTCATTAATAACTCAGTAACATAAAATATTAATAACAGCAAAGCCCCCTGCCCTGTTCAGCTGCATGGAGTGAGAACAGGGACAAGTAATCTGTTGTCTTCTACAGGAGTGAAGATGCTTAGAAAGGAGCACTATTTTCCTGCTTATATGTCATGGGTTTGTCTCAAATACACACTTTCAGTGCCTTCAAAGATACAATTTAACCATCTTAGTTTAAATTTAGTATCAAAATGCTACCTGCCAATTCAGATAAGATTTTGAGACAACTTGTTAAAATCAAGAACCCTTTATCTATGTTATTGAACTTCACTTTATACTATGAAAATATTCCTTCAGCTGCTCATTTTAAGTATAGCAGAGAAATTATAAACTCCAAAAATTGGAGAGCACGGAGATGAATGGAGTCCTAAGAGGTGTCCTTGTCCTAGGAACAGCATGGGTGTAGTTTAAAGAAGACCTCTAAGATTCCCTCAGCACTGCCAAGGCCACCCTTAACCCATGTCCCCAAGTGCCACACCCACGTTTTTCCTTCCAGGGACTGAGGGTCTGCCCTGGGCAGCCTGACAGCCCCTTTCCATGAAGAAATGTTTCCCAATATCCAACCTGAACCTCCTTTGGCACCACCTGAGGCCGTTCCCTCTGCTCCTGTGCCTGTTCCTGGGAGCACAGCCCGAACCCCGGCTGTCCCCTCCTGGCAGGGAGTTGTGCAGAGCCAGAAGGGCCCCCGAGCCTCCATTTCTCCAGGCTGAGCCCCTTGCCAGCTGCCTCAGCTGGGCTCTCTAAGATTTCTGCTCTAGATCCCTCACCAAACCTGTGTCCCTGCCTTGGAAGGCAGAATATGTCTAAATTTAGTTTCAGGTACTTCAGTTGCAAATGAATTTCATTTTTAAAATGGCTTATAGGAATTTTGGAGCTTGCAAAGTTAATTGTAAATACTTGTTTAATAACCTAGGCAGGACTTGATGGTGAGACTTAGGAATATTTGTCATCAAGAGGGTTAGAATTTAACCCTTAAGTGTTTCAAGGGGGTAGTTTTCTATTCCTAGGCATTCGTGCAAATTTTTTGATTGTCTGTTTTGGGTTTTGTTTTGGTTTTGTTGTTCATTCTGGCCAACTTGTCTCTTCCAGAAACTTACAGGTTGTTTCAGAAAAGGCTGTTAAGCCTGTTCAGCCTAAGGACAGCTGAGAGGGGCCTCAGCCCTGGGTGTCCCTGTGTGTCTGTCTGTCTGTCCCTGTGTCCCTCTGTGTCCCTGTGTGTCTGTGTGTCCCTGTGTCCCAGTGTGTCCCTGTGTGCAGAGGGCAGAGCAGGCCCAGGCTCTGCTCCGGGCCCAGCCACGGCCCCAGAGCCACGGGCAGGGCCTGAGCCCAGGAGCTGCCCCTGCCCAGGAGGCAGAACTGCTGCCCTGGGCAGTGCCAGCCCTGAGCAGATGGGGCAGAGAGGCTGTGCAGTCTCCTCCCTGGGGACATTGCAGAGCCACAGGGACACTCTGCTGTGCCCTGTGCTCTGGGATGGCCCTGCTGGAGCAGGGAGGTGGCACCAGAGCAGCCCCTGTGGGCTTCTCCAGGCTGACCCAGCCTGGGATTCTGTGAAAAATAAACCCTCTCAGTTTTCCATTTGATTTCTCTTCTGAAATGCTCATCTATTGCGTACCGAGCTCAAAGAAATGTCCATTTCTATTTCCTCTTCTAACTACATGATCTTGGAACTCTTATTCAGTAAATGTAGAATGGAAAGTAGACATGTGGTTCTGCAACTAGTCCTGACTATGAAATAAATCTTATCGTCCATTTTTCTAATACTGTGGCATTAAACTGGGTGTTTCCATAAAAACCATCTCCAGTTTTGAGAGGCAGATGAAGGAAGTTTTAGGAAGTTGTGCACCAGCCCTCTCCTCTCCTCTCCTCTCCTCTCCTCTCCTCTCCTCTCCTCTCCTCTCCTCTCCTCTCCTCTCCTCTCAGCAGGATATCTGTGTAACACAGGCTATTCTGATCCTCTACACTGTTACAAACCTCTCTACCTCCTCCAACAGAGATGAAACTCAGCCACAGACCAGCCTCTTTCCTTGTAACAGAATATTTGTTATTTCTCTAAACAGAAGCTTTACTTTGAGCTGGAGCACAAATGCAGAGTTTCAACAGTGGTGTCCCACAGACTTGATAGGGTCTATCCAGTCATTTACAGCAGAACTTTGCTTCACAGTCTTTCAGGGAGCAATTTCAGTAAGGCTCCCTGGGCCCTCCAGTCCTGCTGGAAGCTTTACAGCCAGCTCAGCTCGGGCACAAAGCTTCCAGAGCCCAGCCTGGCTCCTGCTGAGGCACCTGCCGGCCCCTTCTGGAAAAGTCTGGCTTGTTATTGCTTCAGAGGTCAACTCTGAACAGAATACTTGCTAAATCTTTGTGACAGGATAATGTCCAGTTGCTGAAACAAAAGCTGAGCCACCTTTCCAGAAGCTGGTCTTTGTCGTGGTGGTTTCCAGGGGGCTGAGGCAGTACCGTGGCCTCCAACAGAAGCCTCAGTCGTGATCCTTAAGGGGCAGAAATCAAGTGCAATCACATAGTGAGGTATTTGTGTGTGTTCACTTGTACTAAAAGGGTGTTTTTCCAGGGTTAGTCCCACACTTTGGTCACGATTTCATCAACGACTGTGCTGCTCAGCGCTGGCTGCCGGGATGTGACGCCGAGCAGAGTAAAAGGGAATTCCCGTGGAACACGAACTGACGCCAGCCCCCCGCTCCTGCGCTTCTCCTGCGGCTGTCCACTGCCCATGGGGATCCCCAGGACTTCCCGGGCCCCTCAAACCCCCAAACCCCACCAGCAAAGCCGCGGTCCCTGCCCGGTGACCGCCCACGAGCTGCGCCAGGCCCGGGGCTGCCGAGCGCCGACACCGGGCCGGGCAGCGCTGGGGCTGCCGGGCCGGGCCGGGCCAAACCAAGCGGTGCCGGGCTGGGCCGAGCGCTGCCGGGCCAAACCGAGCGGGACCGGGCCGGGCCGGGCCAAACCAAGCGCTGCCGGGCTGGGCCGAGCGCTGCCGAGCGGAGCCGAGCGGTGCCGAAGCCCCGCGCTCCGCTCCCGCCGTCGCGCGCGGCACCCCCACGCCGCTCCGCAACATTCCCGCCCCCAACTCAGAGTCCCCCGCCCGCAGCTCTCGCGAGAGCAGGCGCGCTCCCGGCATGCACCTGGCGGGCCGGGCGGGGGGGCGCTGTGAGGGAAGATGAAGGCGGCGGCCATGTTGGGAGCCGCGGGGCGCGGGCCGCGTTGAGCGCTCCGCCGAGGGCCGTGCCGCGGGTTCCGCCGTGTGGGAGCGGCGGCTCGGGGCGGCGGGAGGACAGCGCCTACTGCGACTCAGGGGCGGGCTTGCTGGGCTACTTGTGCTTGGTTTAAGGAGCCCTCGGCAGCGGCGAAGGGGTGTCCCTGACCGAGAAGCAGCGCCATGAGCGGGGGGACGCCCTACATCGGGAGCAAGATCAGCCTCATCTCCAAGGCTGAGATCCGCTATGAGGGGATCCTGTACACCATCGACACCGAGAACTCCACGGTGGCGCTGGCCAAGGGTAAGGACGCGGGAGCAGCGGGCCCGGCGGCGCTCGGGGAGGGGCGCAGGGCAGCGCGGCCGCGGGACGGGATCGGGGTCGGGATCGGGCGGGGAGCCGCAGCCGCGGCGCTGCCCGGGCGCTGAGGAGGCCCGGCGGGCGGCCTGCAGCCTGCGGGGCCCGGCGGAGCTCGGTCAGAGCCCGCTCGTCCCGCCGTCCGGGTCTGGCTGCGGGAGCGCGGCGGGGCCCCGTGCCCGCTCCGGGAAGGGACCCTCGCGGAGAGGAGCCCGCAGCGGCTCCGTGCCGGGGGCTGCTCGGAGCTGCTCCCAGTAGAGTGCAAGTATGAAGCCGCCTGGAGCTAGTGCGTGGAAGGGAGTAGGAGGGGGAGGCTAGAAAGAGTTTTTCTTTGCATCGTTAAGAATTCCAGACCTATAGGCTATAGGGCCGTAGGGTTGCTGTGCAGCTTAGAACGGCAGAGAGCTCGGGTCTGAAGGGAATCCTGCCTGCTGGATTACCCACAAAAGCTGAACGTAAGCTGTTAATTTTGGAGGTATATGGCACAGTGTAGTTCGAAATGGTACGAGAATGTTATGTGCCTCAAGATATACCCATACACACTCATTTATATGTCGGGAAGGAGAAGGGATCTTCGTGAATGTATAAGAAAGTTAGAAAGACAGGTTTACTGAGAAGAGAGTTGGGGGCAAAAAAGAATTTTTGAAACTGGGCATCCGAAGGACTTCAGTGTTTCGCATGCATGATAATTCATTCCCAAGGTAAAACATTAAGCCAGAACTTTTAACAACCTCTTTGGAATAGATTCTGCATCACTCAGCATTTATTTTTTTTTACACTTCTTAAATCTATGAAGTCTTGCTAAGTAATCTAAATCCATATGTAAAAGCAGAGAGTCTATGCAGCCATTAGGTAAGAGGAAGAATTAGTCTTTGTAAACGAAACACTTGGGGCAGAGAGGATTGCAGAGCTCGGTTCCTGGCCCATAGGAAAGGTTTAGCGCCGTCTGTTCCGGTCTGCACAGCCCTGGCTGCTGCATGCCGTGAGTGTGTCCGCTTTCGCTGGCCTTTGTGGTAGTTCTTGTTTGTGCGCTGTGTCGCTTTAAGGCCTTCCCTTCTCGCGAGCAGCACCCTCCCCCCGTTATTGTTGAAGAAATAGGTTACTCTGTTTTGTAAATTGAGATACATGGGCTTTGAAACACCTTCAGTTGCGTTTGGTCCCCGGCCTGCGCATTTCCCTTACGGGGCGCTTAGCTTTCATTATGTGATTTTTGCTTATTTCTGACGCTGCCTTTAGGTTAAATTGCCTGGCTGGAGTTGCATTATCTACTTTGAAAGGACAGCTGGTTTTAGTTTATGCAAGTAAAAGCTGGATATTGTGATTAAAAAGAAATGCTCAGAAATTCCAGTTGCATGCTGTGATTGTTAAGGTTTGTGCAAAAGCACGTAGAAAAAGAATCCTATCCTTGAGGACCTTGAGGATAGTGTTGTCCAAAATGAGACTGATTTAGTGCTGACCAAGCCAATTTTGCATGACTTCTCAAGAGTGGTTAAGTCATGTTGTAGTGTAGCTGCCAAAGTGTGCATATTTAAGATAGATCAAACTACAGTTACAAGTCTGATCTGCTCTCATCAGAAATGTAAATCTAAACCACTGAATTTACTTTAATAAAACTTGGCTGAGTTAGCTGAAGAATGTGTATTTTGTAATAGTGTTATGATTCAGAAGAGAATAAACCAGTATTTCTAGGCCGCCCGGAACCAAAAATCTTGGTGTGAATGTGGAGCTGCTAACAGCCACGTTGGACTGCAGAGCAGTTCCCTGTGCTCACGAGCAGAATGCTCCCCTCGAGAGCATTCGAGTTTCTGCAGGCTCGGGCCATTGAGTGCCTGTACATGCGAGGTGGCAGGTGCTTAATTATTGGCCAGGTCTGTTTGTGAAAGAAGCAGAGCTTGTGCTCTAGCTGTAAATATGCTGATCAGGTAGTAGTGCCTTTTCTTCTTGTGGTGAGTCCAGAAGTCAAACAGAACTGTTCAGTGTGAATCTTGACCACAAATGTCTTTTTTTTTTGCCAGAGAGAGAGACAAAATGCCAAAAGACTTGATGCTTTCAGTTGCTGAGCTGTGTAGTGTGTGTGGCATGACTGTTCCCTGAATTGAATGCAGGGCACCTCAGCATTATTCATATTCTAACTGAGGATACTGAAATGGTGACATAAACTGCAAAAGTAGAGGTGGAGTCTGTTCTTGACTAACTGCAGATTTGCCCAACCGTAGGATTTGTGTGGGCTGAGCCAAAGTCAGAGATTAATTTCATGAAGTTGTGTTCATGTTTATTTGTCTTAAATTGTCGAGGGTTTCAGACAGAAATAAGTTTTTTGAGTTGCCAGCACAGGCTGTAGCCCTTCCTTACTAGGGGCAAGCTGCTCTAGTTCTCTAATCAGCATTTTGTTTACAGCATGCTGATCTTTTCACTAAGCAAAACTTGTGGCCTCTATCTCACAGTTAGAGAAAGATAGGAACTATTAAATATTGAACGTAACATTTTTAACCTAACTGGAGTCTAATAAGGTGAAGTGATCATCCTTTCACGAAGTGTATAAGTGTATAGTTATTTAAATAACAGTGGAAATACCCATCCGTAGTGGATCCCAAACACCAAGCAAGCTGTGCAGACATTTGAGGTTCTTAAATGTTATTGGTGCATATGTTTTCTTTGGATCAACAGCTTTTCAGAGACAGTGTCTGGAACCAAAACCTACACAATTCAAGTTAAAATAACTTGAAATGTCCGTCTAGTTCATGGTTCTAGTTAACACTTAGTTTTTTAAAAATTCATTATTAATTTTTAAAACATCATTAGCCCAAGCAATTTAAGAGGAGTTTGCAAGCTATGGTTAGTTTTCTTGCTGGAAAACAATTGCTGCCCTACCTGGGGCATTTACAGAATAATCACAGTGCTTGATCTTGAATGTTGGGCACTAAAAAGGAGATGTGATCTTTCATATTAGTTATACATAATGCTTTTCTATTTCAAGGCACTGATTTAGAGAGAGTTATTTTTAATGCAGATAAGCTGTGTAAGAACAACCATATTGTGTCAGGAAAAGCTTTGTTCCTTCAACAACAGGGAATCCTTAGGTATGTGAGTATAAGAAACAGAACTACCTATTGTCTCTGCTGTAATGCATCAGTTCTCACTTAGCAACTCTTGGACCACTGAGAGTTGCATTTGGGACCTTGATAATTGATAGATACTAATGAAACAGCTTTTGGTAATTTTAAGTAGTTAAACTTCTGGCATTTTCAGCCATCTGTGATAGTGTTGTCCATGGTGTAATGACACATCCAAAGGAAAACTTCCCTTTCAGACTTCTACAGAACATTATTTGCTGGTGAAAGACTCAGAAATGCAGACAGAGGAAAGTTGAAATCCCGAGCTTGAGTTTATTCAGGAGTGGGAGCAGGAAAGGGAAGGGTTAAATTTGTATCAGTTTTTTTAGGAATGTATTTTTTAGTCAGTTAAGTAACATGCTCCTTGGATGTCTTGAAGGTTAGGGCCTGTGTGCCAAACCAAACTTGGGCACAGTATGTCACAGCAGAAAAATTCCTCTTGTCAAAGCCTGCTCCATCTCCCTGCAAGTGAGGGAATGCAGGCTGAGGTAATTGTTCTGGGGAATGAGCTGCTGCGGTGTGCAGGCATCAAAGCATGTTTGCAGTGCAGGGCTGTGATGTGTGCAGAGAGGTGGCAATTGAAATGAGGTGTTCGGTGGTGGTGTTGGCAGTGCTCCTCCTGGTGCCTCGGGAGCAGGGGAGAGCGGTGTCGGTGCCTTTGCTCCTCAGGGAGCAGGAGAGTGGCAGTGCTGTGCACAGACTGAGCTCCTGTTTGCAGGGGTTCACCTTGTGGGGAGCAGAGTCCTCTTGCTTAGAGTCAGTGGCTTCACTTCTGATTAACATTCTGCTTAGATTCTCTGTGTTAATCAACAAGTAATATATCTATTGACTAACTGACAGGGAAAATTGCAATGCTGCCAGCGAATGCCACAGTAGTGTACTATGGTAATATACACTAAAATATCATATAGTAGCAATATCACAGTCAAAATCTGTACAAAAATTTGCTCACAGCACTTTAATACGAAGCTGGTGGAACTATTTGGGCACAAGTATATAAATTAATGGGCTCAAGAGAGTTAGTTATTTTAGCTAGCTACTGACTTGTGTATATTTACACTGACAAAAAATAAGTTTGCTTTTAACATGTACTGCTTGTCGTTTTGTTTGCAAGTCCTTAAGCCAGTTCAGCTCTTTCAGGAATAACAGAAAAAAACAATCCTGAAATAGACAAGGTAAAATTAATTAGATTTACTGCAGTTGTAAGATTGTCTTTCACAAGACAGTCTTTTTGTGCTTATTTTAATCTCCTCTCACTCTTCAGTATTGTGGTATATATGAACTACTGCACCTTGTACTGGAGGAAGGAGATCATCTGAGAAAATTCCCCCAGAGTCAGAGCTGGACAGAGCTCTAAGCCTGCTGCTGCTCCAATACCTTGTGCTTTTGATACTCTGGCAGCTTAGTATTTCTGAGCATGAGAAAACATGGTAAAAGCTATTTCTTTCTAAAATCCTGCTATACTGGCCACTTCTAATATTAGACTTCTTACTTTCAAGAGCTCAGATTGTATTAAATCCTAATCTAAGTGAGGAAAACAAACTGTAAAGGTGGGCATGCCTTTGCAATATACAAAAAGTAACTTTCAGCTCGTTAACACCCTGAAGGACCTGACTGGGCTGCTTGTTAGGTAGCCCTTCCTAAGATCACCACACGCACAGTTCTGGTTCCTGCTTTGGAAGGAACTTGGACTTGGAGTGGTTATATGGTGGCTTGTGGTGAGAGTGCCAGTCTGAGCTGCATATCAGGGGAATTTGCTTACCCCTCTCCAGCAGAGCAAATCTTCATTGGATGAAATTGTGTCTGTATTTTGCAGAAGGCTGGGATAAAACCAGTTTGATTTGGGGCAGGGGAGAAGTAAAGGAAGAGTCAAACTTTTAGTAGCAAGTCTTGATGTGTTGTATTCGTAAACCATTGTCAGTGTCTTGAGTTGGCTGCATAGACAGTTGAATCTCTTAAAGATGAATTCTAAATTTTGGCACTGAAGAACTTCCTTCTGATATTATGGTAATTTCATGGTGTGGAGAAAGACATTGTTTTTTAACATACACTGAAATCCCTTTACTTCTTTCAGTGCATCAGTAGAAGAAAGTCTGGTGGTTCCCTTTTTTTTTTTTTGTTGGTTTAGAATGGAGAAAGGTAATTGCTAGGTGTTAGAACTGCTCCTATGTGTGTCATGGGACATGACTATTAATACTAAAATAGTTACCTGTGTAGTGTAGCTCTGACTTAAGAGAAATACTTTCAAAGCATATTTCTTCCACAGTTCATCTGATTTTTATTTCCATGTAAAGGCAAGATGCAGCTCTCCAACTTGCTACCCTTTCTCTGTGGTGCTTCTGTGGCGTAGTTTCTTCACTTTAGCTAGAAAGTAAAATCCTTTGGTAACTAACTGGTCATACTCTGGCCATTTTTGTGCACCTTTGTAGATGAAATGGCTACTAGAGAAACCATTTCAATGTGGGACAGAGAGAAGCAGTACAAAACCAGCTTTGGTTTCACTTACCAAGGCAGCAGGTCAAATGATGGAATGAAAGTCCAAGATAATTTATTAGTTAGCTGATAAATAGAGCATAAGATGGCCAGAAATTGAGGATAGATCCATGGTCAGGATAGTGAAATAGAAAATCCTGGTGAATAAAAAGCAATGGAATGAATTGACCCAGGAATGCACATGACCCACTGATAATGTTATTAAGCTACTGTGCATTACTTTGAGTTAATTTCTGCAAATTCTTAAGCTCCAGACACTTTTTTTCTGTAGAGGAAAAGAAGACAGATTCCTTTCCTAACAAGGACTGCCATTAACTGAACAGTGTGTGCCTTTTTACATTGCTCACCCTTTGTAGTACCATTCAGAGCAGACTTTCAGGTGCACAGAAACAGAAAATATAATGAAAGTCAGCTCACTAGATGATACATGAACAAAGTAATTGTAACCACTTAATGTTATTTTTCTTTATAGTGTGGACATGATCTCTTTACCCCTGAATTATGCTTCTTAAAAAGATTTTAATACCTGACTGTTAAGCTCTGTTTATGCAGTATCACAAGAAGCAGCAGTGATGGAAGATGGCTGGTGCAGCCTGAGAAATGACTCAGTATCACTTTATACATCTCTACGGGAGACTCTGCTTTGCTTGACTAATGATTCTATGGCTGCAAATAGGTGCCTAATGATGTCTCCAAAATGTTGATGCATCTGAAAATGGAGGGAAATCTAATTCTGGTAAATGAAAGCAAAATACGGATATTTTTTTCTCAGCTTAACCTGTACCTTGAAAAGCAAACACACACTTTCTAAAAGGCTGGAGCATAAACAGTCATGAGGGATTGTTAAAGCTGCTACAAGTTTATGAAATTGTGATTGAATGTGACTGTCGTGATTTTGGGGGTTTGGGTTTTTTGCCCTCTCTGGTTTCAGTCTATTGTTTAGCTTTTGCTTACACAACTAACCCTTGGAGACAAATCTCTTCTTCAGTTATTTCTTTGTTTCATTTGGTGCTCACCCAGGGTTGGCAGTCTGAGGGTGGGGAGAAGGGCAGTGACAGCAGTGATGGTATCCATGTAGTGGTAGTGATTATACGTGGTGCAAAGGGAACAGCTTGATTGCTTCATTGCTGTGCAGTCAGAAAGCTGTTGGAATTCATACAGGGAGTTTAATGTCTTGGTATGCTGCACACTAGGAAGATAGTTATGACCCAGCGAGTTTGCTTAATTTGGCAGAGATCATATGACATTAAATGAACCTTACACCAGTAAGAAGAATGCATTTTGCTTAGGGAAAATTGTTTTATTAAAGTTTGACTCTCTTGAGAAATTTACATTTGAGAATTCTTAATATTCCAGGTTTTAGTAGTATTAGCATGTTTTTCCTGTTTTGCAAATGTAAAATATGAAGTATGTAAACTCATTTATTCCTTGATTCATAGGATTGACTTACCAGCCAAAAAAACCTGCCTTGCTGCTTCCCCTTACCCTCACAAAACAGTTGAAATATTCAACATGTAATTAATAGCATAAGTGATGTCTCAGTCTTTCAGCTTGGGTTTTAACTCAGATTTTTTAGCTTAAATTACTTGTTTGTCTGAGGAGAGTTGATAATGGTAAAGAATATGATGCCTATTCAATATGGGTTTTTTTCTCAATGAAATTTTATCCTTTTCGTTTAAAGCTGTTGTTCTCTGCAGTATATTTGAAACCCTTTTGTTGAATGTGGGATGTTTCTCTTT
Source organism: Passer domesticus (assembly GCF_036417665.1). NCBI lineage: Eukaryota > Metazoa > Chordata > Aves > Passeriformes > Passeridae > Passer > Passer domesticus. Next base: position 18,787,254 of record NC_087485.1, read on the forward strand.
CCCTCCCTCCCCACCTGTGCAGTTCGCTCCTTTGGTACAGAAGACAGACCGACGGACAGACCCATCCCCCCTCGCGATGAGGTCTTCGAGTACATCATATTCCGTGGCAGCGACATTAAAGACCTGACTGTCTGTGAGCCACCAAAGCCTCAGTGCTCCTTGCCACAGGACCCTGCCATTGTTCAGGTAAGTCACAGCAGAGTTGGAAATAATTGTTGCTGAAGAGGTGACTTGCTAGCTTAAGTGCTCTCTAGCTGAGTGTTTAAAAATTAAAGTGTTCATCACTGTAAGGTTCACAATCCAGTGTAAAGAACTCTGGAAGGATTTTCTTCTTTCACAGTCTTTAACTGTGAAAATGAAGGTTGAAATCTAACTCTAGCACAGTGCACTATAAACCAATGCTGCTGTCTTTTCAAAACCAACTAATGATGTTTTGTAAGTCTTGATGCCTTTTTTGGAAGGGACTTGGCTTAGGACACATAGTTCTTGGGAAGATCAGACTTTGTATAAATCAAATGGAGTAAATGCTGAAATATCTCCAGATAATTAGTGGCTTTTGTTTGCTTGTTAGTTTTTTTTTTTTGTTTGTTTCAATGTTTAACATGTTTTGCTAACTATGACTTCAAAGTGTTTCATCTAGCTATACTTTTAAACAGGCATCATACTATAAGGCAGTTATTTGAATAGTGAATACTTGGTTTCTGAGGGGAAAGCAACTTAAAACTTTGAGGTCTACAGATTTAGTCTGTCATTTTGTAATAAACAGACTGATAAATAGTTTTCTCAAACATTTGTTGGCTTTTTGATTGTGTTTATGGAGTATCTTAAAACCATCCCTGAGAGCAAGAGGAAATCTCTTGCTTCAAATGGAAGTCAATAATTCCATGTAATATGATTCTTCTACTTTATCTATTCTGTAGGATAAAATTCTTGAACTTCCTTATGGTGTGCCCTTGCATTTCTCCAAGGACTTTTATTAAATTTGGAGCAAATCCCTCTGTCAGTTGTAGTCAGGAGTGGTGAAGTTGCATTACTGTGAACCCCAATAACAGTGAAAACCACAGCCTCCTCCACTATGCTTGAGTGTTGCATTGTACCTGTGGGTTTGAAACTTGGAGGAAAAGGACACTTCCTAAATTTGCCAACACAGTTTATATGTCTGTGTTTGACAAGAGAGTCGAGTGTCTGAGGTTATAGGGAAAAAATGGCAAAATTTTGTGTTACTGTTTCCACAGGTTTGTGATGGTAGAAGGATAAAAGTGCTTTCTAAGCTGTACATACTTGTGAAAAAAGTTTATTTTAGAGTTTCTACATGTCTTGCCTCACAGAACTATTTCCTAATTCTGGTGTAAATAGGAATTTTTGCTAGTGTGTTGTGTGTTTTGTCTCTAGTCTTCACTAGGCTCTTCGAGTACCTCTTCATTCCAGTCGGTGGGGTCCTACGGTCCTTTTGGCAGGATGCCTGCGTACAGTCAGTTCAGCCCCAGCCCGCTGGTGGGCCAGCAGTTCGGCGCCGTGGGAGTTGGTAGGTTCACTTTGGCTGTCTGCTGTTTTCCTGGGAGTGAAGCTCTCTGTGTGCACAGACAGTAATCAGCACTGCTTAGAATTTCAGCAGTGTCGTAACCTAAGGCAGATTCAAAGTCTTCCATCTCTGTTAGTTTTGCAGTTTAGCTTGAAAGTTGAGAGTTCTTCATAGTCTTTGCGTCTTAAATAGAAATAATTATGATGGAGAACTAAATACCTATCTCAGAGCGACCAGTATTCATGATATTTCACAAGTGGTAGAGGCAGCCCCTCCAGAGAAGCCCCACAGCTGTGCTGTTCAGTTGACCAGGTGCTGTGTGCCTTAACTAAGGATTTGGATTATTCAGCAACCATGTGCAAGTGCAATCCTCCAGCTGTTTGGGAGGTGTTGGCTAGCTGGGAAATAGATGCTGGAAGTATTTGTGAGCTGCGTGGGCTCGTTGCTCCTTTAGACTGCACGTTCTCTCTGACACTCACCAACCGACTTTCCTTCCTCCTGAGAGTTTATTTCACAGTTTAGTTTTTCTCATAGGAACTTACAGTCTCATAACTGTTCTGCCAGCAGTGTTACTCCTGGTACTGAAAACATTAACCATGAAAAGAGAGACTGTAGAATTGGCTGTAATTTGATATCAGTTAACAGTATGTGACAGTAATATTTTTGCTGAAAGAATCTTACGTGGAAATATATACCAGTAACGTGTATGGCTCCATAAGATGACTGTGTTTTGTTAATACTTGTGATGGTGAAGTTAGAAGTGCTCTTTTGTTTTTCATTCTAGATTGAAAAATCAAGATACTAGTGTTAGCAGCCTATGTGCATACATCTCCTAGATTACACTAAAAATGTATGGGAAGGGCAGATTTACATGTAGTCTAGAATAACTGCCTAATAGAGCTTCTCTAATCACTTAGTGCTAATTTAAAAAAAAAAGTCTAAACCAGATTTTACAACTATATTATTTCTTTCAAAGCAGGAGGTTCTTTAACATCTTTTGGAACAGACTCTTCAGGCAGTGCTAGCATGTCCCAAAGCACTGCAGTTGGTTCTGCGTTTACAACAGATGCAAGATCACTAAAAACACAGATGTCTCAAGGTAAAGTCTTTTTCAGTGACTTCAGTCTTTTTTTGACGAGTTGTGGCTGTGTGATTTTGGTGGTTGCCAGAAACATCAACCAAACAGCTGAATTCTCTCATGGAAACACTTGGTATTAAACCCAGGAAACACTGAGAGGCTTTGTGCTTGCTCTTTAAATGTGTTTTCTCTATATCTTGGAGTGCTGCAGGTGGTATAGTGTTAGCAAACAGATACATGTGGAAATTCAGTATTTAGTTTTGTTAATAACGTGGCAGAACTGCAGATACTTCATACTGAGAGAGATGGGAAGTCCTTCAGCTTAAAAGTTTAAAATTTTTATTCCTAACTCTAGTTCTTCCGTTCATGCATAGTTACATAGATGATATTAACAACAGACCTGATTTTCTGTAGAGGTGTTGACATGACTTTTAAATCAGCTTAATATTAACAGGAACTGTATGGATAGTTTATGTAATTGGAAAAAATGAGATTCTGGATGATATTTGAATGGCAAAGAGAAAAGAAACTAAACATTGAACACCTTCACGACCTCACCTTCATGCAAATGTTGTTAACATTGCTCCTTAAAAACCCAAACCCCATTATTTCCTGCTCTTCCACTTTTCCTTGCTGTCAAAGTGTGTGCCGAGATATATTCCTACTGCTGTTTTTAAATTATACAGTCATGGTAAAAGGCAAAACACTTACAGCAAATTTTTTCCTAAATTCCAGCTGAGATTTGTATACCTGTTAGGAGTGTTTCTAGGACTAGTTGAGTGGTTTGCCAAAAATAGGTTCTGCTTTGTTGGATTAATGCAAGGGACAAAAGTATGCTGAGCATTTTTCTTTTGAAACAGAAGTTTGGTTTTCTGCAGTTAAGGCCTGTATGATTTGTGGACATGTATGACATATGCTCTGGGTGAACATACATTCTGCCACAACATTTCCTGCGGTTTTTGAGTGCTTGCTTTTAGAACTACTTTTCATCTTTGTCAATTGCAAGTGTGTTATGGTTGGATTTATTGTTTGGTTTATTTTTTGTTTTCCTTTTGTTAGTTTTGTAATGAGATAGATAGAACCTTGTTCTTTCACTTACTGGGACTTGAGTCTTAGTCTAATTTCTTAGCAGATTTACCTACTTGATGTTGTAAGCTTGTCTGGCTGGATGCATGGCTCATCTGAAGGTGCTGCACGTGGCCCTGTGTGAGCAGGGCTGTGTGGGGCAGCTCCCCCAGCTCCTTCCCTGCACTGAGCCCACCCGTGCTGCTGTCCTTGCGTGGGCAGGGATCCTGCAGCAGTGCCTGAGCAGCGTCACAGCTGCCTTGGGAGCAGCCTCTTCCCACTGGGCATCCCAGGGAGGCAGAAAGAACATTTTTACCTCCCGTCAATGCCAAAGTTTGATTCCACAGCTAAGTGTACATCATTAATGGGTTGGTAGGGATTGGGTGTCCTACCCATTCTTTCATTTTAGAGTGAGGCAAGGGGTATTCCTAAACATCCTTTATTCTGAATTAGTGGATCTGATGGTGCAGAATTTTTTCTTTTTTGGACACAGCTGCCTTAACTGCTAAGGCAGATAAACCTGTCAGTCTAGATTGGTTGAGACTAGTAACTGCAGTAACTCACCTCTGCAGATGAGAAATAACCCGGTTTGGTTTGGTTTGATTTTTCCCCAGGTCGTTCAAGCCCTCAGATGGACCATTTGAGAAGGAGCCCCACCATGGAACAAGCTGTACAAACAGCTTCAGCCCACCTGCCCACTCCAGCACCAGTTGGGAGGAGGAGTCCTGTACAAACCAGACCTTTGGTGTCTGCAAGCCAAAAATCCCTAGAGAACCAGGAGCACAGACGAGGTAGCTTTGGATAGTTTTCATACAGCTTAATTCCTTCCATACACATACAAAGTGCTCTTTTAAGGGGTAGTATATAGGAATTTTCCTGCTGTCTGTTGCTGGTAGGCTGGCCAGCAGAGACCTGGATTAGATACATATTTCTTTTTAAATTTAAGCATATATGCTAAATTACTTTTTTTATTATTATTTAAACATGTGATTTGCATTTATAGGTTTGGATTTTTTTAAAAATCTGAACTATATATACAAAAGTATGATCAAAAATACCTAATTGGATAAACAAATCATGTTTTTATTTCCAACTTTAGCTGAAGCACACAAGGTTTCAAGATCAGAAAATGAACTCAGAAATGAAAACAAACGACAAATTGGTAAATCATGTTTTGAGAAATAGCTATCATTGTTTTCAGACCAATACATTTTTTAAAAATTTGCTAAAATACATAAATTCTTTCACATTTTGCTTTGAGAGGGTAACAACTTTGCATTGAGTCAAAAGAATACAAGCAACTGAAGCCAACATTAAAGAGAAAAATCTTTTCTTGTTGTTTTGATTTGTAAGAAATAAATTTAAATAAAAACATAAATCAAGTATATCTTTATATCACGTAGTTATAAACATAATAGCATGAAATAAAAGCCTTTCTAAAAAATACTTGACTGAAAAGCCACTAATATTTTAACTTGTCTTCCAAAACCTTTTAATGACTTCTAGAGAGTCTTTTAACACACAAATTTAGTACTGTTATGCTTTCTGGGTCACTTTCATCATTACTCTAAGTGAATTTACAAATTACAAGCTGCTCTCATGGGACTTCAAACAACAGGCATTCTTTTCCTGCACTTCTGAAGTCCCAGCCTGTTACCCCAGGAATTAGAAAGCAAACCAACACACAGAACACCCTCCACCATCTTCAGAGAAAAGCCAGTCCACAAAGCAAAACCAAAGAGAATTTCCTCTTTTCAGTTCCAGGTGCACCCGCAGTACGGAGAGGCCGTGGAGGTCACAGAGGGGGCCGAGGAAGATTTGGCATTAGGAGGGATGGTCCAATGAAGTTTGAGAAGGACTTCGACTTCGAAAGTGCAAATGCACAATTCAATAAGGAGGAAATTGATAGAGAATTTCATAATAAACTTAAATTAAAAGGTAAAACAATTTTTGCTTTAGATTTCAACATGGAAAAACTGTGTCTTGCTGTTTTGATCCTGCCTTGGAGAACAACTCTTAAAAGGCATATAGTATTAAGTCTTGTTTGCAGTCATTAAAAAATAAATTTAAAAACCAATTAATAAGTAAACTGGGGTCATATGTTAATTAAATACTTGGGTCACTGTTTGAGTTTTCAACGAATTTTAACTAGCAGATATTATTTGTAAAGTTCTAAAAGTCTCTGTTAAAAATGCAGATTACTTAACCAGAAGTCCCAATAATGTTTATTACTTTAAAGTTCTGGAAAGGATGCAATAAAAGAAAATTAATATTTTAGGTTTTCAATTATTAGACCAAAATTATAATGTCAATTATATACCAAAAGCAAAGGAGTTTGGGATGAGAACTTCGTTGTAGTATGTAGGAGAGTTTGTTTGATAGTTCCTAGTATTTCCTTGCTTTTATGCTTTTCCAGAGGATCACAGGAGTAGTTAGAAACCATGCTGCCAGCACTCGTTTTCTAGCAGGCTTCTGTTTTGATTACCTCATTCTCTTGTGACCAGCCACCTGTTTGTTACACTGCTGCTACTATTTTTGGACAAAATTGTTGCAGGTTACTACAGTGAGTTATTTCAATGAAGGATTGGCTAAAAGCTGGGAAACAAGAGGTGGAGTGAATGGTCAGTTGTCAGTGTAGAGTAAAAACACCAGTTGAGTCCCATACGACCTGTCCTGTGGTGCTCACTTGTTTTTCTGGATCATTTTTCAATCACTTGATAGTTTGCTGTTGATACTGGTTTTTTTCAGAATAATGAAGGGAATGCTGACCATAAATAGCTATAGAAATGTTTGTGAGTGTGGTAGTTCTTGTGTGTGGTGTGGAAAGGTTGAGCTGTTTATCTGAAGTTTATGCACGGCATTGTGAGATTTAAGCTGTAGACATTTAGGAATGAGATTTGAAGATAGCAATAGCTGCTGGTGTTGAACCATCAGCTTTGTTTTTAGTTAAAAACAGTGAGTTGAACCTGAGGCATTATTAGGAAATAAATACATCACAAAGAAACCAAATGCTGACCCTGTGTCTTAAAGGACATGGCAGCAAAACCAGAAGACAGAAGGACAACGGGGATGAACAAAACCATGGGATGGCTTTTAGGAGGATTCACTGAATGAGGCTCCTAAGCCTGGGAAGGAGGTATCTGAAGAGGGGAGAAATTAGATGGATATCAATTCTCTTCTGCTGCAGGATTTTTTGGTAACTAAACCCACAGGAAGCATAGAAACCTCCAGACAGCAATACATCCTAATTTATATGTCAGATTATTTGATTTCCACATTAAATTATTTTTGTAGCATTCAATATAGTTCCTCTCTGACTGGGAATAACTTAACAGTGCTGGTTTTTTTAGGCTTCTGTTTACTTTTTATTTTCCAGAAGATAAACTTGAGAAACCAGAGAAGCCTGTAAATGGAGAAGACAAAGGTGACTCAGGTGTTGATACCCAAAATAGCGAAGGGAATGCTGATGAGGAAGATCCACTTGGACCCAATTGCTATTATGACAAAACCAAATCCTTCTTTGATAACATTTCCTGTGATGACAATAGGTATGGCCTGCCAGGAGAAGCTTGTTAGTCTGCTTAATGCATGTTTATATCATAAGTACTGTCAGTGCTACTCATTACAATCAACTCTGGATCAAAGGTGATTAGAGCTTATTTCCACATGCAGCTGGCAAAAATAAAACGGGAATAAGAAGCACAAAATTTCTTTGTGGGCAAGTGCAAAATGGTCATAGGAAGGTATTTAAAGATGTTTTAGAGCCATGCTTTTGGAACTTATTGCACAGGCTCTAGACTCTCCAGATTTACTAAGATGTGGACGGGTTTGTTTGTATTGCTTTGCTGCTAAATTAACACTTTAGTTAAATCAATTATGTTTCTAAGCAGATTACATAACTGTCTCAGTAAGTAGTGTTGTTCAAACGGGCAGATAGCATTTCAGGAAAATTAAACCTTATCTTTTGCTGCTGCCTTTTTATTAGACACGATGTTGTGGATTGCTGACCTATTTTGACTTGCAGGAGGGGGAGGGGGAGTTGTTGGTTGTACTCACAGCCAGATAAAATAACATCTGTAACTGTAAGCTGTTTCTTGCTTCAAATGATACTGTGTGCAGAGGATAGAGAGTGTGCTTTTCAATATGGCAAACTCTTAGAGCATTATTAATATCTAATTAATGACTCTGTACCATATTCCTTCTTGATGAGTCCAGTGAACTGTGGCAGACACCTGGGTTCTTGTGGAAGGGATACTGTGGAGATTTACCATGTGATTCATGTATCGCTTTTCACCCCACGGCCTTTCTGGCGCCTCTGCCTTCCTTCCCGAGTTTCTCAGCAGTCCGTGTTGGTTCTGTGCTGCAGGGAGCGGCGACCCACCTGGGCCGAGGAGCGGCGGTTGAACGCCGAGACCTTCGGCATCCCCCTGCGCCCCAACCGCGGCCGCGGCGGCTACAGGGGCCGGGGCGTCATCGGCTTCCGAGGGGGCAGGGGCCGGGGCGGCGCCAGGGGCGGCTTCACCGCCCCCCGCGGCTTCCGCGGCGGCTTCCGGGGCGGCCGTGGAGGCCGGGAGTTCGCCGACTTCGAATATAGGGTAAGGTGCACTTCGTGTTCCTCTGACCCCATCCGCTGTGCTGGGAAAGGAGTGGTCAGTCTCCTGCTTTTAGGTTTGATGTTGGACTAGAACTGTTGGAGTGGTATTTTGCAGGGGCCTCTGAGCTACTTTTTTGAAAGTCCATTAATGCTGAAGTTTTAGTTACTTAGCATCATTTTACTATCAATAGCCAAAAATAGAGGTTGCCTTTCGTCACATGTCCTGAGTAGCTGTTTGATAGCTGGTATTGGGGGGGAGAAGAAAAAAAGGGGAAAAAAAGTTCTACAGATTGAATGCAAGTGTTAGAGATATAAATTGCAAGCATTTTTCCAAGCAATATTGTAAAATACAAAGAATGAGAGGGAATAATTTAACTTGCTTCCATTGTGCAACAAACTTTTGAATTCTTTGTGAATGAGTTGGCACAAATCTTACAGACTGGTGTACTGGTTAGAATCAGACAGCAATCCAGACTAGTTCAGGTAAACTATACTTTTAGAGTTCTGGCTGGGACAGAACAACAAATTCTGCTAGTTTACTGCATGAGAAGTTAGAGTTTTGCAAACAAGAATCTCTGGTTTTTATATAGAAATTTTAATTTTTTGAAATTAAAAAAATGAGGGGTTTCATCACAGCACCATTTCTCTCTGTTGTGAGAGAAACATCCCTCAGCTGTTCCTTGATTAGTTTTCAACAGTTAGTCCTATGACTTAAAGAAACTTTGGGTAGCTGAATGTGAATGGAAATGAGGGATTGAAGATTAGCAATTTGAATTTCTGAACAAGAGTTTTGCCTCCTTCCACTTGAGCAGGAGGTGGTGTAAGGACTGAGGATTTGTGCTGTGCTTTGTATTCAGAGTGATGAGCTGCTCTACTCAGTGCCAGATGCTGACCTGATCTCCTCCAGAGGTCTCCTTTCTGCTTCAGGACAGGGGGAATAGCCAGCACAGCACACCTTCTCCCAGGGCTGTTCTCAGATTGGTTTGTAGGGTTTGTTTTGCAAATGAATTTTAACACTGTGTTTTTGTTCCCTCTAGAAAGACAACAAAGTTGCTGCGTAGTCTACAAGAAAGCTACAAACCAGGTGAACGTCTAGATCTTCTTGAATCAGAGAATTAGTTTTGATCTCTGCAAAGAATGAAGTTAATTTGCTGTATACTTGTCACCAGCACTGGGATTTAACTATTTAATTTCAAAGGGGTGTAATGCAGTTACTTTTGAGAAATGGCCATCTTTGAAAACAGTAAGCATTAAATATATTTGAGACAGAAGGATAAGTAATTTCTTATGTATAGTTAATTATAAGCAGTACTTCGATGGAGTTTTAAGTATTTTTTCATCACTGAAAGGATTTTTCTTATTACTAAACTGTATTTGATAATTGCTTCAAGTTGTAAGGACAATGGTATGCAGAAGGCCGTCGATACTGTGAGTGTTTTGACCCACCGAAGGTTGTTTTTTGGAAATCCTGTAAAATCCCTTTTGAGGTAGTTGTTCTTGTATCAACTAGGGTGCTGGACAGTAGAAAACTTGCTTTGTCAGTCAGATATGTACACACAGTAAATACTGTTTCTTAGGCAAAGGAAAGTTTTTATATAGTTGTAAAATTCCATTATATCCCATTGCCAAAGAAACATTACAAACTTTGTATAGCTGTATAAAAAGCAACTAATTTTTTAAAGAATAAACATTTTTAAGTCGGTAAACATACTGTTATTGCAGAAAGTTGATATGCTGAAGAACACTGAATTAGTTGGGTTTCTTTTTCTTTAGCAGCTTTTCAAGCTTAAATGTTTGATTTTATATTTGGACTATAATGAAGTTTTGAAAATGTTCTTCCATTACACAAAACTGGATACACGCTTCACTGCTCTTGCAAGAATTTGATTTTGTAGTTTCTGGCATATCACAGGATTTGACCAAGTTAAGGAGATATTTTCAAAAAAAGGAGAAAAGGAATTTTCATATGTCAAGATTTGCAATTAATTTTACTTAGTGAGAAATATTAACTTTTTTTAATAATGGACCAGGCACACGAGTTGGTGATTCTCCTGGAATGCCTGGGATAAAAGTCTGTCTCCATTTGTCAATTCTTGAAACGTTAACTTTGTTGTAATACCTGTAGACATGAGCAATTTAAAGAATTCTTAGTGTTTGAAGTTGTTTGCATTTTGATAGACCGTAGCTTGGAGACATTGAGACTCTGGTTCTAAGACCACGAAGTCACAAATGACAGTATGGACTTTTTGCCAATTCTGGATAACTAGTTGCAACTTTCTGATATGCTGAGATAGAAACCTGGTCATTTGTGTCTGTGTATGTATATGAAGGCCACAGGAATAAAGGGATCCAAAGATTACATCACTTTGATCTAATTTGCTGATTTATTTTTTTTTACTTCAGAATGTTCAGTGGTGATAAAGACGTGAAAAACTGCACTGTTGAAAAATTGGAATATTTAAAAGTGGTTGATAGAATCTTAATTTTATAACTTTTGTATAGCACTACAAGGAAGTATTTTGTAATTGGTTTCCTTATTAAGGTCAAGTATTTGACAGCTGTAGAAGTTAGATAATATTGTTTAGTAATGTTTTTGCATGTTTAACAACTGCCTTTTGGGATCCACAAGTCACGATTCTGAACACCTGTTGAGATTTTTGACCGTAGAGGCAAGTGCTGTCCTGTTGCAATAACTCTTTACTGTCTGAGGTGTTCCAGCTGTAAATACCCGGGCCGGGAGCCGCGGGCGGGGGTAAACCCTGCGTCGCCCCGCCCCGCCCGCCCAGGCTTTTTGTTTTTTTATTTTAAACCAGAATAAACTGTTCAGTACAAGCGGCACGGCGGCGCTCGTTTGTTGCGCGGGGCGGGCGGGGCTGGGGCCGCTCCCGGCGGCGCGTGCGCGGCCGGGGCGGGGCCGCCGCTCCCCGCAGCCGCCATGTCCGTGGTGTTCGTGCCCGAGCGGCTGCGCGGGGCGGCCGAGGTGAACCAGGACACGCTGCAGCGGGTGAGCGGGACCGGGCCGGGACGGGGCCGGGACGGGGCCGGACGGTGGCGCAGGCCCTTGCGGCCCGCCTGGGGCAGAGCTGGCTGGGGCGGGGCGCAGGCCGGGGCGGGCGGTGACGGTGCTCTGTGCCGCAGCTGCTGGAGGAGAACGACCAGCTGATCCGGTGCATCGTGGAGTACCAGAACAAGGGCCGCGCCACCGACTGCGTGCAGTAAGTGACCGAGTGGGCGGGCAGGGCGGAGCGCTGGGGCCAGGTGTCGCTGACGGGAGTGAAACGCGGCTCGCGGCTGGGCTTACGAAGGGGTTTCCCCAGAACCATTTTCAGAGAGGTGTATTGGCCAGGGTGCTCCCGCTCTGCCCTCCGTGCCGTGCGCGGCACACGGAGCGGTGTCGCAGGCAGACGCGGCTGTGCCGCCGCGGGGAGCGCTGCAGCGCTCGGAGCAGCCCGGCCCGCGGCGCTCGGAGCGGGCAGCCCGGCCCGCGGCGCTCGGAGCGGGCAGCCCGGCCCGCAGCGCTGCCTCGCCCGCTCCGCTGCCGCCTTCAGGGCTGCGAGCTCCGTGTCCTGCTGCCCATCCAAGTTGGGTAGCAGCACATGCTCGGCTACCGAGTGCAGCTCAGTACGTCATACCGGGCTTCAGCATAAGAACACTAAGTTTCCCCTGATTTATTATTCTAGTTTTCTTTCTTTTTCCCTGACTGATCAAATACTGATCAGCGTACACGAGTGCAGGTATAGGTAGTTGTCTAGGAAAGAACGTCTCCCACCCAGATCCTGTGTTTCCTCCTCTCACAGGTACCAGCAGATCCTGCACAGGAACCTCATTTATTTAGCTACAATTGCTGATGCCACTCCGCCCAGGACGCAGAAGCCCATAGACTGACAGCAATACCTGGATGTGAGCACTGCTGCTTTCAGAGGCTGTAGAAATAGTTTAGACTCCCACTTTGAAAACAAAGAAGGTGTGGGTTTGAAAAAAGCAGGTAAAAAGTAATCTGTACTTCTGTGTTTAAAATGTGAATGGAGTTTTCAGTGTAGTATTAGGCCAGCTTTTCCCGTTACTGTAACTAATACAGCTAAAGAATGATAATTATCACATTCCCTTTTCCCTCTGAAAAACTCAATTCAGTGTACTTCTGGGAATAGCCAGGTTGTCAAGACAGCACTATAGGAAGCAGAGCCCATTTCACGAGTATGGCTCTATAACAAGGTAAATGTTACTCTAAGTGACTCCTACCTCCAACATAACAAAGTTGGGCATGTGTTCCATATGTAAAAGCAGTAGACTCTTGTATCCTGTATCAGAACAACTGTGCTAAATAAACTAAAGATGTTCTTTATAAGTTGTAGTATATTCTGAATTAACATAATACATTAACAAAAGAGCTGCTCTGTGATTTAGTCAAACAGAAATGTTAACTTTCCTAGGACTGGTGGGATTGCCACACTACACAGCAATTATGTGTAAGGGAGAAACCAAACTATTATTTTAGAAGCTTTTGCCCAAGTTGATTAAGGCTTTTTCTCTGTGTTTGAACTGCTCTGTAAACAAGTCAATTCCTGCATAATCAAAATGGGTTCATGTGCTTCCTGGGTACTGTCAGCACTGCTGGCCAGCTGCATGCATGTGTACTCCTATCCAGTAAGGAAGCAAGCAGCTTTGCACGCCCTGCACACGGCATTCCAATGCCACAATTAACACACAATAACCTAACAGCCTTGATCACAGCAGGGAGGGGGACAGAGTTTACTTTTTACTTACTACCATCAAAGTCATTGACTTTCTGATTTCTAAAAATTCAAGTAATGTGATTTTGGCAATGTTTACCTGCCCTGTTGAGGCATTGTCTGTACCACATTCTTCTGTGACGTCACTTGAGAAAGCAGCTTTAAAGATTGGACTGTGCATAAAGTTCATTTTTATATGATAGAGTCAGTAAGTAGGCAGTTGACAATTTTCAAACTCTTAAATAATCCCATGTTAATGTAATAAGATCTTTGTTTACAAACCGAAATTACAGTTTAAGGTGCTGCTCATTTTCAGCAAGGTGCATATTTTAAACAGGTATGACCTATTAAATGTATATCTTTAATAAAGCAAATAGTTTACTTTTACAGAAGCTTTAAAATACAAACTGTACAGTTCCAGTTCAGAAGCGTTAGCTATTCACAAGAAGCACTGCAATAAGGGTAAGTTAACTAAGCACCAAACCCTTGCACTTGGCAGTGTAAGTGAAGTTTAAGGGCAAGACTCATTTGCCAAGTGCAACAATTCTTAAAATTACCAGTGTTCAGAACAATCGGAAGCAAAGGACAGAGTAGCACCCACGTGGTCAAAATGCAGACAAACTTTCTTTGTGTTCACAATTCACTTATGTAGGTCCAGAAACTTGCCAGCATTTGTAATTATGAATAAACTGCAAAAACTATAGCAATCATTTTGGCACTTGTTAGAAAAAAAGTTCAAAATTAAGTTTTCATTAACTTCCATTTTGGTCTTAGTATGAATAACCAAGTAAGTACAACCAAATTTGGGATTTAATATTAGATCTAAACAACAAGATTTAGGAAACTCGAAACCATTCATGAAGTTAAATAACCACTAACATTTTCAGTGGAAGGTTTTCAAAATTATAGTAGTACAGACCATTAACAATTTACAGACAGAAGCCACACTGATTGTGCAAAGCACATTACTGTAAAAAGTCTATGTACAGCAAACAAATCTTTGTAAACATGGTAAGTATGAAGTTTCAGAAAACATGGTGACAATATCATAAATACAGGCAACATTGGCATCCTCAAACAGCACAAAAGGTAACAATCTGGGCCTGCAAATAGAGCCCGTCACCATACAAACAAAAAAGGTGAATGGGTTTTAAATACCCAAATGTTTAATAGGTTTAGTGTTGTGTATACTTTTTATTTATATATATATATGTATATATAATGCATTTCTTTTTTGGTATCTTTAGATATAGATGTACTTAGTTTGTAAAACCAAAACCAAAAAATGTGCTTTATCTTCATTGAAAAATTATGTAGTTAGAACTAATAACCCATTTTACTAGTAGTTAACATATTAGAATGATATGACTTAAGAAAAATACAAAAATAAGATTAATACTGTCAAAACTCTTATACCAGAAAATATTGTGGTTTTTAGACTCTTTCAAAGATGAAATATGAAAATTTAAATAAGCTCTAACTATATAAAGAATCTTCTGTAATCTCAATTCATATACAGTGGGATAGGTATACATATATTTACCATTGTTCTTGAATTTGTAAGCACCAGTCACTCGCCCCCATCCACTTTGGTTGGAAGATTATTCCTAATTCCACAGGTTCACTTAATGGCACATATTGACTGCAAATAACTACTTTATCCTTTTAAAAAAAATAATGTTCTTTTAACTAACTGCTACCCCACATTTCAGTTTTAGTATCTTCTGAGCCAGCTCACAATTTTCAATCAACCGTAGCATCTGAAATAAGACTTTAAATAAATGCAAGTAGTCTCTTAGGCTTTGCTTTCACACACTGCAGGAGCACCGTGTGGGTGATGCCTTTGGCCAAATGCAGCCATAGGACATGGTTTGTGTGGAACCAGGGCACCACTGCCCACACAGGTGTGGAACCAGGGCACCACTGCCCACACAGGTGTGTGAACCAGGGCACCACTGCCCACACAGGTGTGTGAACCAGGCTCCCACTGCCCACACAGGTGTGTGAACCAGGGCACCACTGCCCACACAGGTGTGGAACCAGGGAACCACTGCCCACACAGGTGTGGAACCAGGGCACCACTGCCCACACAGGTGTGGAACCAGGGAACCACTGCCCACACAGGTGTGGAACCAGGGCACCACTGCCCACACAGGTGTGTGAACCAGGGCACCGCTGCCCACACAGGTGTGGAACCAGGGAACCACTGCCCACACAGGTGTGGAACCAGGGAACCACTGCCCACACGGGTGTGTGAACCAGGCTCCCACTGCCCACACAGGTGTGTGAACCAGGCTCCCAGTGCCCACACGGGTGTGGAACCAGGGCACCACTGCCCACACAGGTGTGGAACCAGGGAACCACTGCCCACACAGGTGTGTGAACCAGGCTCCCAGTGCCCACACAGGTGTGTGAACCAGGGCACCACTGCCCACACAGGTGTGTGAACCAGGCTCCCAGTGCCCACACAGGTGTGTGAACCAGGGCACCACTGCCCACACAGGTGTGTGAACCAGGCTCCCACTGCCCACACAGGTGTGTGAACCAGGCTCCCAGTGCCCACACAGGTGTGGAACCAGGCTCCCAGTGCCCACACAGGTGTGGAACCAGGCTCCCAGTGCCCACACAGGTGCCATCTATGTCAAGCAGCTCAGGTAATATTGACGACACAAGGCTGAGTGGTTCTGCTGATCTTCACCTACGCTGAAGAAACTGCCACAAAACTCAGTTTTGCAACTGTTTCTGCAGCAGTTCTCAAATGAACTCACTTGTGTAGCACAGGAAAAGCTGCTGTTGCACTTCATTTTAAAAAAGCTGCCCACAGGCTGTAATGGAGAATACAAAGGTTCTACAGCTTGTCCTTTATAAATTTAAACACAAACAGTGTTGAGCAAAGTGACCACTATATATTTGCTTCAACATATTCAATGTGTTTCAGTAAGATGTTTTAACTATAAATCTATATGAAAAATAGCTATAAAATACAGTGTTTCTTGTATGGTAGTCCTTCAGCAGTTGTTTTTAGAAAAAAAAAATGTCTTGAAAGTAAAGGCAATTACACATTTTTAAAAGCATTTCTACATCACAGTTTTGGGCTGTTTCACGTACACCAAACATATTGGCCATATTTGCTCAGCACTGTAACTCAGAATCCGGGAGTTTGTCCATCTCACCCAAAGCCCCTCAATCCCACACCACGAGAGAAACAGGATATAGCCAACACAGCACTGTGAATCCAAGTAATGTGATTTTCATTTGGCCCTGTGCTGCAGTTTCAGTACGAAAAGCAGTTAGTACTGGTGCAGGTAGGACGGTCTGCGTTCGTGCTTTACTGGGAAAGCTTTGAAGCCCTTGTTGATCTGTTTGTGCTGGGAAGGCTGCTGGGACTGCTGCTGCTGCTGCGCGTAGGCGAAGCTGGAGGAGATGCCGGCTGCCGGGGCGCAGTCGCTGGCCCACAGGGGCGCCTGGAGCATCTGCATGGTGTCGCTCCACTGGCCCACGGGGCTGCTCACGGGGTACAGGGACGTGCTCTGGCTGGGCAGCGTGCTGGGCACAGAGGATGTGTGCTGCCACGGCGCCTTGGGAGGCCAGGTTTTGGTCTTGTTATCCTGACAAAACAAAATCGGTTGCGGGTGCTTGGGTTTAACAACAGAACACTGCTGGTTTTGAGACAATACTTAACATGTCACCTTATCACTTCCTTGAGATATTTTCACAAGATTAGTTTATATTTGAAAGCCAAACTGATGCATACATCTAGCACACTCAATTCTTAAAATAGCTGCCCATTAAAAAACAATTACTTCAGCTTGACACACAGTGGCCTCACTGAAAGGGAAAAAGTAAATGACTTCCAATTTCAAGATATTAAGCTTAGTGACTGACAAAAGCACCTCCCTCTACTTGAGTGTAGATGGTTTAGGTTTTCACTGCAGTGAGCAGTCTGGAGATGCAGATGCTTTTCCAGTGACTGCCTCATGCAGACCCACCCCCGATGCCAGCAGGAGAAGGGACAAAGCAAAGCCCCGCCGAGCTCACCTGACTGCGGTCATCGGCTGCAGAGAGAAGGGGAGGCGAGGGCAGCGTGCTGGGTTCCTGTTCACCACTGCTGTGCTTTCTGCTCAGAAAAAGAGAGACTTTGACTTCTTGGTGTTAAATGAGTCACCCTCATTAATCTGTCACTGGCACAGACAGCCTGCAGTACAGTTTTCAGTGCATGTGTTTTCAGAAACACATTTGGTTTCATGTACTTTTTGTTTTCAGTACAGGTAAAAGCAACAATACAGAAACTGTCAGGGACATGACAACGCAGTAGTTCTTGGAGCTACAGTTACAACATTTTTGTAGAGGTGAAAGGAAGCTGGGATAGACTTTTGCCCACTTTCAAGAAATCTGCCAGAAATTGTGTTTTTTCTTCTGTTACCTGCTCTTGTGGCTAGGTTTCTTTTGGTTTTTTTAAGTATCTTTTCTGAAATAACCTTACAGATAAGACAAAAGACCAGTTGAGGAAGTGAAACATCTGGTGAAGCACAGTAATTTTACTAATAAAAAATGTTCTACCTTTAGTTTAATTTGTGACCTAGCACCCAGTTATTAAATATAAGACCTTGACCACATGTGCATTTTGGAAGATTTTTTTTTCTTGGGTCTTTTTTGTTTGGTTGGTTTGCCTTTTTTATTTGTTTGGGGGTTTTTGTTTTGTTTTGGTTTTTTTTGTTTTGTTTTGGTTGGTTGGTTTTTTTAGGAGGAACAATTAAGAGCATGGGTTTAGATGAAAGCAGAACCTTTTATTTCATCCTTTTTGTAAAAAACCCCAATCAGCATGCTCCAATCAGGCTCCCATAGATAGCAGCCCTTTGCAGGTCACCTTTAGCACACTCCACCCTTCTACCTCCTCCTCTAACAGCCCAGCTTTAGCTCTGATGTGTTGTCAGGCCCTGACCTACAGAACACGGTTCTTCTACAAGTAACAGGAGACAGCAGTACTGTTGCTTCAGCTGAGGTTTTGGCCAATGAAGCATCCTCTTTGGAAACATTCTTCTGCCCTTTAGAGCACTACATAAACCACAGGCTTTTCTTGCTCCGTGATCAGTCTCCAGCTATCTACTGGCTTGGCATGTTAAGTCACCCTCGTGTGTTTGTTTTCCTTCCCTGCTGCCGTTTTTTTAAAAAAAATACAGGTAATTACTACTTTTTCTGTGACTGTTTATGAGATGGCTTGTTGCCATTAATTTCAATTTAACATTCACTGAAGCTCAATTTTTGTTCCCTCTCTATGAAGTATTGGCTAAGTGTAAAGATTCAGAAAGTAGCTACTCTTACTCCTTTCTGATAATGCAGACAAAAATAGCTATCCAGGTAGAAACTGGCACTGACTTTTTTTTTTAATTCACTAAAAAGACAGACAATCTTGTATCTATGTATTGACTCCAAATTACCCTGTGACTGTAAATAAATATTTGGCCACTTATTTAATTTTTAGAAAGGACTGAAAAATAGTTTGAGAGAACAATTCTAGATTGGAATTGGGTTGGTATTCATGCTTCATCTTGTGCCTTTTGTTACTGTTGTTCTGACTACCCTCTGCTGTGCAATCACTGAGGTTCCAAAGACACCGAGCCTCCAGCCCTTTAGAAAAGCAGAACTGCTGTAATTCACACTACTGATAGAAGTGGACTTTTTGTAGCTGAAAATCCTGGCTTAGTTTTTCCATTACTGAAATTATTTACAAAGGCAGTTTGGCCTCCTCTTCCTACTGTGAGAAACAGGACTAAGCAGGGGTTTATTTCCCTCTCCCAGAACAGCAGCAGCCAGGGTGAGCAGTGCACACCAGGTTAGCAGCAGCTTCTCCCCAGTGCCACAGGCTGCAGCTGAGGCAGCAAAGGCACCCAGAGGCACGGCCCAGCTGCAGCCAGGCACTCTGCAAAACCAGCGAGCATCCAAAGCCCCAGGAGTGGCATCCAAAGGAGACTCATGGAGAGGGAAAGCATCAAATCTTTCCTAGCCATAGTGACCCTCGGTGAACAGCTGGCTGTTTGCACAGTGCTGGTTTGTACAAGGAGAAAGCTGCTAGCACAACTCACTTCAGGAATCCCCAGATCCACATCCCCAGTGTAGTACACAAACCCCTGTTTCTGGAGACCTGTGTCTTTGGCAGGAATTTCCTTTGTCTGGCTACTCAAATGAAATGACATATAAACAAAAGGAATCTTACAAAGTGGTCTACTTCTGTTCATTTTGCTCACCTCCTCTGCTTTACAGCAGCAACAAGGTCTGGCCCTGAGAACATGGAGAACAAACTGTCTCCGTTAGCTGAGGAGGTCTCATCACTTGAGCTGGCAGAGTCTCCTTGAGTACCAGACCAGCTGTTTGTCACATCACTGCAAGACAGAAAGTTGTGTTAGTCCTTGTACTTACAGTGCCTGGTCCAGACTGTGTGCCACTGTTGTGCTGAATCTTTGTCACAGGTGATACCTCAGAGAACAACATTCCAGTTGGTAAAATGTGCCAGTAATACAGGTACTTTCACTAGTTCTGAGTGGTCACATTAACTGCTCTGTCTGTTACAGCCTCTTTATATATATTTAACTACAATAATTATATCAATTAGAAGCACCTCTCCTGTTCAAGAAGGAGAAACAAGTGATGCTTGGGTTTGGAATCACTAAGTACTTGACCTTTGCACTGCAAAACTGAGCTAGAACACATATCCATCCTACTGGTTTTACACTAGAGACTCACTGCTCTTACATGATGGACAGATGGACAGAGAATCTTGAAACAGAGATGGACAGAGAATCTTGTGTAGTAAATAGTTCTGATTGGAAGATATTAAAAACTACAAATGTACCTGCTGTGAGGTACCTGCCTTTTAGTAGCAGGATTAAGTGGCTAAAATCTGGAAAACCAAATTCAATCCGGCACCGCAACTTTGAAATCATCACTTTTCATCAAAACTAGGTCTTAAAGCAGTTTTCAAAATACTCAGACAAAACTCTCCTGAATACATATGGGCTATAGATTCCTTATTTCCTCTGTTGGAGTCACAGTCAGTATACATGCCACTCTAGGGATGACATCAAGCATGTCAGTACCTTGGGATCAGCAGGGTCACATTGCTCACTCTTAACAGTGCAGTGCAGCTTTCACAGATGCAGCAGCAACTGAAAAAACACTCAGTATTCCCACACTGTGCCAAGTCTGGGTGCAAAGTAAAGTTCTACAACAAAAGCATCCACCCTGCCCAGTCTCTTACCCCTCTGTGAAGTACTCGGGAAAGGGCCAGGTTTTGTGAGGATCATCTGGAAGAGGCCAGTTGCCACGCGTGGTGCTTGGACGACGGACGTGCTGTGCTTGCCTCTTCTGTTGCATAGCCTGGTTCACCCCAGCAACATAGCGGGCAAACTCTGGATCAGAGCCAACTGAATGAAAGAAACCAACAAGTCCATTGCTGACACTCAGCTATTTCTGCTGCACTTCCAGTGCTTTAGGTGTGACCATACCCCACAAGACAGTAATTCCCTCCCTGATGATAAGTGGCAGCCAGCAGTGGATATGTTTCATCTAGCAGTGAAGGACACTGAACAGGAAATGTTTTACACAGATGAGATACACAGCATACACAGTGGATAATAATTATCACATGGAAGTACACCTGCCCCTTGCATTCCATCAGGGAAACTGTGTTTGTACTATGATCATGTCTATGCTGAAAGGTTCAACATCACCATACACTGATGAAATGGACGCTGTACATGTATCCACATATGTGAAAAAGAGCAGAACATTTAGTTGACACCAGAGTGAAACATGGTTTCCGGCTGTGCTGTGATCCTGCTTGGATCATACTAGAACACAAAGGGCCAAAACTGCCTCCTTCCTATAGTGATGAGACAATTCTGAAAACATTCTGATTCTGACTACAAAATATTTCAGAACAAGAATTGTATTTACAGAAAAAAAATCAGTAATTTAAAAACTTCCTTTTGTGTCCCAAGCACCCAATAAGGAATAAGCATGGTCTTGAGCAGACACAGCAAAAGCCTTAATCCAAAAGTGTTTCAAATGCTCCATTGATCAGAGCAAGCAATTGCTGTATTCAAAAGACTGCTGATAATGAGTCACCAGCTAAGTTTCCACAGCTTCTCTTTCTTTTGCCTTTTTTTCCTCCTTGAGAAAAACTTGGCAATCTGACTGGATTTATGGAAAATGTCTAGACTACATGCACAGTAATTGCAGTGGCAAGTACTGAGCTGCTGGCTTGCCAGTGTCAGCTGGAGATTGAGTGAAGGCTGAAGAACATCCAACAATCATGCACAGCTCACAAAACAGAAATCTTTCATCTGACAGCTCCCTACATTCCAAACTGCATTTGGAAGATATGTTTGACACATCCAGAAAAGACCTTCACAGTGTTGTGTTGAATGCAAATTAAAAAGACAGTGAATAAAACTTTGTTTCTCTGGCTCCTTTTATTAAGCAAGGGCTATCTGAGAGCTGTCTAGGAACAAAACATTCCCACTTATGCTTGTTCTCCCTCTGAAATACCTTCACATCTATTTAAGATGAGGCTGGAAGACAGTTCCTCAGATCTAAGAACAGAATTTAGATGGATTCTGAAGGAGATCCAGGCTTTTTTACTTGTGGACAGCATTAAGTTCTAAAGTGCTGGTAATATTAAAAATAGAAGCTTGCATTAATTTTTATCTCACTGAAAACATCAGGTGAACGGGTTTTTATCAGATAGTTTTTTACTCCAAAGGACTGGAGTCACCAACATTCCTTCTATTAGTTCTTATTGCAACATTCCTTCATCAGGTTAGTGATGACTGAAGTGCTACAAAATACATTTTTGGGATTAGTTAGGCCTTCAACATGAAAAGCCATACATTTCAATTTTATAAATTCTTAATCAGCAGTTTTGCATCTGAAGAGAGACATCATTTTCAGACTCTATAAGTACTTATGAAAAAAACAATGTGGTTTGTTTCAAATGACAAATGTACAGTCCTAGGAAATCCTGGAAATGAAAGCAGTTTTCTGGTTTACAGCTTTTTGACACTACAGCTTAAAATACACATTTCTACACCACAGCTCAACCTGGCAAGTTATACGAAGAAAAGTTCTTTCTAGAGGAAAAGTATTCAGTTGGAAGGATTTTTCTTTGGTTTTGGCTTTTTAAATGCCAGATCTGTGAAAAATACTGTTTACTTATCACTACAACTGCAGAGTGTGTATCTTAATCCACTGAGCACCATTTATGGACCTTGAGTAAGTCACCTTTTCCAAGTACCACTTTCTACGTCCTTGACATTCATCAAACGGAACAAAACAAGTAGTTTTTCGAACAGCAAAAGGAAAATATTACAGAAATAGAATGGATTCAAAATTGTGAGAATGTCAGTCCTTTGCATACCTGCATTCTTTCCCCCACACACACATGGACTCAGTGCTTGCTGAGAATAATTTTGTCCTTCCTTAGAGGCTGTGATAATCCTTAAGTCTATACCCTAAGTATGTTTAGCTAAGATGATGCTAATTCAGACTCATTAAGACAGTTAAGCAACAGTGTAACTATGGTGGCTATTTTTGCCATAGAAACTCCACTAATTAATCAACTAAGTTGACAAAAGAGCTATCATAATTATGAGTCAAAGGAGCTGGTTTGAGACGCCTACACGTTCCAAACACAGACAGTGCAAATGAGCAGGGGAAACTGAGCCCTCTTTGATAAAAGGTTTCCCTGTTCCCCGCTCCTCCCTCCAGGCACATGCCATAAATGCACACTACAACACTCCTGCAGCTGTGCTCCAGGCCAACAGAAGTTACATTTACAAGGTAGCAGCTGTGCAAGTTGTTCTTAATACTACCATCAGAATCATGCAATCACAGAATATTCTGAGTTGGAAGAGACCCACAAAGATCATTAAGTCCAGCTCTCAAGCCAATGATCCACATGGGGATTCATCTCCTCTTAAATTCCACAGTCAATTTTTGGTCTGTAGATATTTGTTGATGACTCTAAAATTTTACCTCAATTCATCTATATTTACAATCTATTGGTGGTCCAAACACATGTGGCAAACCTCATGACACTTGCTCTTTAGTCTCCAATCCTCTGACATCCAAACTTTTAATTGCAGAACCAGCTGTGGAACAGGAACCAGTATGACTCGCAGGGAACTGGGGAGCATTGGGGAAAATGTGGGGATATGGAAAAGATGCAACCCAGCTGTATCTCCAGGTTACAAGACTGCTAAAGAGCAGGAAGAATAATTTTGAGGAGAGGGAATACACCTGAGCTCAAGAGTTTGATTTTAAATGATTTTACAAACTAAGTATAGGAGGAACATCTTTTCAGTACTCTGCTGAGCTCCATAAAGTAAAGGTCAGACTACTACAACTGGGACAAGAAACAAGGAATTGGTTCCCATGCTTGCTTATTAATGAGAGTTTTAAGATCACCTTCTGTTACAAAAGCAAACAAGCACACAGACAAATCCCTGCTTGCACTGGTCAGCACCCCTACATCCAGTGGGCAGCACGGGGAAATGACAGTTATTGCCAGCAATATTTCACAGTATTCTTTTACAAAGGACTCTTTAAAAAAGCATGATAAAGGAAAAGACACACACCTGCAGGGTCAAAAGGCAGGATTTCTCCCAACATCCCAAACACTCCATCAGTTTGGTCACGATTTGGCCACGTGTTGTTTCTAGGTCCTTGTGGTTTCTGTCCTAACATCTCTGCCATCACACTGTCCATATAGCTGCTCACCAGACCCAAGCTGTACAAATCAGAGCTTAAATCTGAAAAACCAGGATTGTTCCACTGATTTATATGAGACAACCCAGCTCCAACAGCCGGAGCTTGCTGCTGTGAAGAATTGCTGAGCCATTTGGCAGGTACACGTTGCTGTGGTCCAATAGGTTGGAGCAAATGTTGGTAATACTGCATTTGCTGCTGCTGCTTTTGGGACTGCTGCTGGGACAAGCCTTGCTGAGGAGGATGCAGTGGGGTGTGAGACACAGACTGTGGCTGCTGTTGAACTGCTCCTGACTTTTGTTCTGCTGCTGTGGAGGATGCAACAGAGTTCCTTCTTTTCACCATTGGAGAAGTCTGCTGGGATTTGCCCATGTTAAAACCAGACAAGAAATCTATAACATCCTGCATTTCTTGGTCAGTTGGTAAATTCATACCTTTGTCATCCTTGCCATCATCTGGTTTGAAGAAGCTGTCCCTTCTTTCCATCAGAAAGCCAT
The DNA here is from genome assembly GCF_036417665.1 of Passer domesticus. Taxonomy (NCBI): domain Eukaryota; kingdom Metazoa; phylum Chordata; class Aves; order Passeriformes; family Passeridae; genus Passer; species Passer domesticus. The sequence goes on from NC_087485.1 coordinate 18,811,504, forward strand.
TGACGAGCTGGTTGGCTGTGCTCTGCGCTGGCTGCAGGGCATCCGCGCTCCGAGGGAAGTTACCAATGCTCAGGATGTTCTGCAACCGTGCGTCCATGCTAGTGGGCATTTTAGCTTTCTCCTCTGAGCTGGAACTTATGAAGACGTTTTTGGAAGGTGTATTGGGGATTGAGTAGCTTCCTGTGTTACTTGTACTAGTGCAGGAAGTTTTTTTTGTAAACCGTGAAGTCAGTTTTGAGAATGTCTTTTGCAGACCCCCTGAAGATTTGCTTCCATTCCCCGACGGCATGTCAACTTGGCTCCCAAATTCTGAGATTTCACGCTGTAACTGGATCTGAATACAAGGCAAAGCTTGCTCCCTGCATCAGCAAAAAAACACGTATATCAAACCATGTAATACATAACTGAGTTTGTACTTTGAGGGAAAACGTGTATTTCAATAATAGCTCAAGAAAGAAACAACACCAAAGACTGCCAAGTCCACCAGCTACTTCTTATGGTAATAAAGCAAATTATTCCTCGTATTTGCAATACTTTCAACTTCTTAAATTTTAGTTGTACTTCAAGACCTAAATGGAGACCAATTTAATATAAATCAAGTATTTTTGTAAGAGAGAAACAAATACTTTGTAACCCTTGGATATGCTGCTGGTTTGGTTTTAAGCAGTCTCCTGTATCTCTGGATGTACCCAGAAGGTATCTGTGGGGATTAACAGTGTCTCACTCTCAGTCTGACTCTTGTTTTCCCCTTCTGATGAGCTGGCACTATCAAATCCCTCAGCACAGATTATTCAACAACGACAGCTTAGTTTGAACTAGAAAAGAGATGTACCTTCCTTCCTTCCACCTGTGTATATCAAACACAGCAGTATAGAGCACGTCTACCAGCCCCAAAGTCTTCTCCGGATCCAGGCTCCTCTGTAGCAAAGACATTGTTGCTGGATCTTCTTTCAGACACCTGTCATCATTAAGTTTAAATTAGAAATCAAAATGCTCTTTTTTTTTTTACATTAAACAATTCTACCCTGTCAGTCAGAATACAGAAGGCCAATTGCTGCACTCCTGCAGAATGACCTGGGAATGCCATGGGGTTCCTGGGCTGCAGGAACAGAGCCAACCTAACTGTGGGGTCCAGCAGGACAGTGCACTGAACCCTGCACTGACAAGAGCTCTTTAGAGCAGGCACAGCCGCAACGAACGCCCAACACTCAGCACCGCTTTCTGGAACACGGCAAGGGCCTGACACAGCCCAGCACTCGCCGAGAGCCCGAGCCTGGCAGGCTCCGCAGGGAGGCGGCTCCGCACAGCCAGCGGAGCGGGGAGCGGGGCGGCACCGGAGCGGCACCGGCGGCTCGGGACGCGCTCCCGCCGAGCGCCAGCAGGCGGCGCTGCCCCGGCAGCGACCTCGGGCACCGCGACACAACACAGACATGGACACACACACACGGACACACGGACACACACACGGACACACACAGTCCTTCCTTCTTCCCCTGCCCCCGGGACACTCTTTCCTCCCTTCCTTCCCTCCCCGGGACACAGCACCGGGACTCTCCTCCCTCCGGGCGTGCCAGCAGCACCATTAGGAACAGGCCGCCTCTGTAAGCAGTCCAGTGAATCAAATGTGTTGTACTGAAATTCCTGACTCCTTCCCAATTAGAGACAAGTGCTGCCACTGCTTCCTGCTCCCGCTGCTTTGAACGGGAAGAAATCCTCACAACCTGCAGATGGACCATTCTTTACCAGGCAGCCACCTAAACTGGCAGGAACAGCATCTCGTGGAGCCCAGAGGTCCATGGCTGATGACACCTAAAGAACAGCCCAGTGAAGAAAGAGCAAAGGCTCTCACATTAACCCAGCCAATTCTCGGCCTTCCTGAACCACAGCTGGGATGGACCATAACAGCAGTACTGGCAGATTATTATTCCTGAAACCTTCTCTTTGATCAACAAGCTTTTACATTTCCTACAAGTCTCGGTGCCCCTGCACTGCCTCTCTTGCCTTAGGGATGGAGGTGTTCAACCAGTCCAGACAGAGGAACTTAAGGAAGCTGTGCCATAATTGTGCACGTTCTCTCTTCCATTTGTACTGCAGCAATTTTCCCCACGTATTTCAGTCACAATCTGCAATACAGTATTTTTATTTACCAAGTTGATGGAACTTGCACCACAATTCTTGATCCTTCTAAACTTATCTGAGGAGCATAGGCTTCTTTATTTTCAATCTGTGCCGTGTCCACAACCACCTAGTAAATAAAATAAAAGGGAAAAAATTTTAAGAATTAGTTATTTTATCACCCCGTAATTAAACTCTAATACTCTCCCCTTCCAGTCATGCTACAGGTACAAAAAAACCCCAAATAAAACTAAACCAACTCATGAAATCATTGTAAATTTACTTCTATTTTAATATAAAATTAGATTAGTACAGAAACCTGTATTTCAAGAACTTCATTCTTCTCAGTGACATCCTGTAGTAATGCATCACTGTGTCACTACCAGCTGCTCTACTCCCCTGCTGGTAGTTCTCAGTTCTCAGTATCTTTGAGAAGTTTAGCACAGTTACTACTTTAAGAGCTCCCAAACACCTACTCAGCAAAATGTTTTAAATAATTTCACTGTAGTGCATGGTATGATATAGACAAGTAATATCCAGCCAGAAACCCTTCAAACTTCCCAACACAAACCCCCTGCTTTTAAGATTATAAAATTCCACACCAACATTTCTCTACCTAATGAAACTGCACTGTAATTAATTCCTGATTAAATAAAGAGAAGAAGAGTGACTGTTCAGTTTCCTGGACTCTGAGCCACCTGTAAGATGTCACGCAGACATATGGAAGAGGAAAGTCTTGAAAACCAGCCCTGTGTCATGAACCTTTCTTTTTAGACAATGGAAAAGGAATGGATTCACTTCAGCTTCATTTAGCCTTTAATTTAGTGACAGTAAGTTCCATATTTGGTTCATGCTTTCTGTTGTTGTCCAGTCTGTGTGGGTTGGCCTTTTTGATAATTTCCATAATTTCCTATTTTGGTCATGCTGAAACAGCAGCTTTTTGGCAGCAGTCAGCAGTTCTTGCTTCAGTGACTAGCAGATTAGCTGTACCATTTATCCTTGAAATGGCAAAAGTCCTCTGCTATAGCTAAGCCTCAAGGGACAATATTGACTTTGTTGCCATCTCCTAACCTACACTGGTCCTGCTTCTAACTGTCTGTTACTGGGTATGAAAAAATGTGAAACAAAATGCTGAGTTTCTTCTCTCTCACTTTAACAAAACCATCAAATAACACTTGAACATAATTATTTCCTACCTTTCAAATATTTTAGCAGAAGGCCTTCTTTTTCCTTCAGTTGACTCTAAGCCTTTGCCCAGGTTTATTCAATTTTAAACGTGTCTAAGCAGGGTGATAAAAGGCCACACCATCATCCACCTCTGAAGATACCTCTCATTTTGTTACAGGACAATTCCAGTAGTCTTTTCTTGGTGTTTGTATGTTTTAATTTTATTTGATTTGGTAATCTGCAATTCAGCCCTATTGCAGCGGTAATTTATAACAGTTAATAAATGTTAACAGATAATTCCTCATAACTGTGATAAGGAGAAATGAACTTGTGATTGTTCTCAACTCCCAAGAAAAACACAGTCTGCACCTCAGGCCTGAAGTCAGAGGTGAAGCTCCGATTTGGGCAGGCCTGTGTCAGGTTCTGGTTGTGGTGCACGGTTGGTGCCCATGGTCCAGCCTTTGTTGGGGTGTTCCTCCCCAGGACAAACCTTTGTTTCTTCCCTTTGCAAAAAGCTTTACATTTCTCAACATCTGTCAGAGTCAGGACGTCTGGGATTTCAGCTTTACTAGGGGATTTAGTGCTCCTGCAATGCATGTTGATGTTTGCTATGGAAAGGTCTACTAGCACAAAAAAAAAATTATCTGTTAACCTCTTTGCATGAGGCCAATTGTAAGTTTTATTTCTGTTCATCCTCTAAATTCAGCTATTTGAATGTACATCATTTTTATTCAAACATGCAGATTTCATCAGCTGACCCAAATCTCAAAATGCAATTCTTATTATACACATGCTAAGGTAAGAACTGAAAATCAGCACTTCAAATTATTTATGTTAAAAAACTACAGCCCAAAATAACCAAGCAAACTAAGTCACAACTCATTGTGCTTTCCCCACTTCATGAGTTGCTTCTTGAAAGGAACAAGGGCACAAGACAGGTTAAAAGCAGTGAGACTGTCAAGTAATGTTTTTTCCAACTGGGCACATAACATACAGATCCACACACAATTCTGAAAGAATTCAGACAGCCCAGTATCTAAAGCAGGGCACCAAACCCACGTAATACTGTGCCATGACTCACTTATCTGCCTTCTTCATAAAATAAACTTCAAATAAACACATCCTCCCTCCCCGCCTGGTGGTGCTTAGAGAACAGCTTCCTGTACCTCAGACGTCCATTGTTCTTGTTTTACAGGTGCTTCCTCTCTCCCTTCCACCCAAAGAACTTTTTAAAGACCCAAATTACAATTTCTTGCCACTGCATGAAGCTATGTATAAACGTAACTGGATGTTGTGAAAAAAAGATGGCACACAGTTTATAAAGAAAAACCCCAACCCTCATCCCCTTCTGAACTGTAACAAATCAAAGTGAGAATGAAGGAGAGCAGGCTTGCAGGTCTTCTGTCATGTGCACAGCTCATTATGTGCCTTTGAAGAGAGAAGCCTGCTACTTTCAGAACCTGATGTTCATGCAAAAATCTTTGGAGACATTCAGGATTCAACACAAGCGAAACTCCATAGCTCAGCACTGTCATTTTGGAGAATGTGTCAGCAAGTTTTATGGTGACACTCTCCAAAAGTGATGACAAACCTGAAGAATGTCAGTGCTTCAATTAGCAGCAGGTCTAACTCGTTATGTCTAGACTGGGGGACACCAGATTTCCAGATTCCTGAGTCCAAATGTGCCTCGTGCCACTCCTCAAATCCCCTGGGGCAGGACTTGGGTGTGCACAGCACCGAAACCCCCTGGAAAGGAAATGGTGGAAGGTGCAGCATCCTCCCAGGCACTCCTCATCCAGACACTCAGGAGCCACGAGCTGCTCCTGGGCTACAGCACCCTCCCAAAGGGCTGCTGAGAAACTCCTTCCTCCTTGGCCTCATTTCCTGTACCTCACTGCTGACTCCCAGCATCCTACCACCAACTGTGGCAGCTGAACACACAATCCCATTTAACCCTATCCTTTTTCCAGTCCTCCTTGTATTTATTAGTATTTAATACACATTTTCTTTCAAAACACCTAAGGAGAAATTTGATAAACCCTACTATTCCACAGTTTCTCTGTCCCTGCAAAAACACCTCGTCCTTATGGCTCCCTGTAAAACTTCTCAGACAGAGCACTGCCCTCTCCTGCCCTGCAACCCCTGCATCTCAGTGAAGCAGGGACTGAGAGCAGGGCACAGTGATGGTCTGCACCTTTGATTTTAGGCTGCCATTATATGAATAGTCAGTTGAATTCCAGTACAATTTCAACCTACTTCTCTAACAGGTATTTACTATTGAGGGACTATCTAAGATCTGATATCTAGCATCAAAGGGACCCTAAAGTAGAAATATCTGGCAAATTCATTATTTCCAATTTATCATTCAATAAAACTTGTTGGTAATGTATCATTCAACATTACTATTGGTACTGTTAAAAGGATAACCTTTTAACAGTACCAAAAGCACATGGTTTAATTTGTAAGGATGGAAGGTCTAGGTCACCTAACCAGCTGTGTAATTTGTCTGAAAAAGAGACTTAAAAATATGCAGCTATTTGGGTCCTTTAATCATAAATTCATTACAAAGCCCACATGGTCCCCCATCACCATGAACAAGGAATCAGCAATGAGCCACCAAGAAGCATTTAACTCACTGTAGGTTAACGACAATTCAAAGAATACTTGAAGAAGTTATAATAGGATACAGTGTACCTTTATCCTTGCATTTCCTTCCTATGTTGAAGGTGCAGCCTTTTCCCCTACTCACAGTAGTCCAAAAAACCTACATGTCATGCACAAACACTTCACTAAGTGCAGAGATTGCAGTAATTAGTCATGGGAGCACAAATGTATTTTCTTATCAGAGTATGTTCCAAACATCTATTTTTATCAGCTGCTTAGATACTGTAAATTCCACTGGTTTTCTTCCCCTCAAGAACACAATGTCTACAGCAGGCATTTAATCTTTCTGTCCTCTGTTGGAGATGTCAGGCAGCATTACCTGGTGCAGAGACTTGCTGGTTTATGCTGGGCAGGAAATTCAGCTTCCAATCACAGCAGAGAGGAAATGAAAAAAATGGCAGGTTTTGAAGCTAATCTGACAGGGGGTAGATTTATCTTTGGGCCTGTTTAGTTTTTTTTAACATGGTCATCTATGGATTTGAAAGTATTTCTATTTCTCTACGAAACAGAAGTTTCATTTCTTGTGTTCTCTCTTGAAATGGAGACCAGGAAGCACCTGGTGCATTCCTCTGTTCCTGTCAGCTACAGACACCACCTACAGACCCCCACTGCACAAGGACACTGCTCAGAAATCAAGTTAACTGCAGCACTAAAAATAGAGCAACACAGAGTAAGACACTGCAAATTAATTTCTAAACTCCAAAATACCGAGCTTCTCCTCAGGGTGTTTACAGAACCTTTGTTTTCCTGGGACTCTTGGTAGCCACCTACCAGTCCAGCCTGGCCAAAGAGCAGCTGCACAGCAGTTTTGCAGGCTCCTCTCCACGTGGAAGGGCAGACCTGGTTCAGCACTTCAGTCACGGGAGAGTCGTCCCGGGGTGTGAGTCCATTGTGGCACCCGGCCTCCTTGATCAGCTGCAGCATTGTGTGCTGGAAAAAGAACAAACATCTGTCCTACCCAGCACACGAGTCACAAATGGTACCACCAATGCCTCCAGATGGATTTGTCATTGTCCTACATGCTCTTCAAACAGCTATAATGTCTGCAACCCCTCAGCAGTCATATAACTGGGAGAGTTCCATTGCAGAACAGAAATATGGAAGATTGTCTCTGCTGTTTGGAACACAACACTGCTCCAAAATCATAAACAGTATTTCTGCTTATATTCTTGCAAACCAGTTTAATCAAAACTACAACAAGCACTGCAAAGAGAACAGAAAAGCAGCATTTTGAGCAACTTATTATTTCAACTCTTTCAGGAGCAAGGAACTGGGTTTATCTAAAAAAATAGTCAAAGTGCTAATTAAAATTGCCCAAATTACTTCGATATGGACATATTTTCCATTTGTTTACACTGAAAATACAATTAACTTCTCCATAATTTAAAATTCTTTAAAAAAATTTGATTCCAGTTTGTAAGATGACACCAAAAGGAGCTCTATTACAAAGTATGTTTTTCAAGGAGCTCCCTTAGCACCAGGCTGGGCTGACTTGTGCACTTTGGAAGAGGAAGGCTCTGATATGCATCCCTGGCTGGGGAATCTGTAAGGGCTCACTTTCCTCTGTATTTCTTCATAGCTAACACATCTCTTTTCAAGAAGTTCACAGATGCTTCATTGCACCCTATATCTCTCTGCTTGTTATGCCTGTGCTTCTCTCCTATTTGACCAAAATTGCTCAGGTGGTCAAAATGTTATCAGAAACAGGTGTAGCCCTACAATGTTATCCACATCCTGTTTCCACAGGAAGCCAGGCTGAAAAAAAGCACTGTTAAACACAGGTTTGGCATGGAACTCCTATTACTGTTGTTCTCTATATTTTAATGAATGTTCTTTCTCCCCCCCATCTTTTCTTCTGTGGTTAATTAGGAGTTATTACCGTTTTCAGCTTCAGGTTTTCCGCTGCAGACTCATTGAAGGAGATTCCTTTCAGAAAATGGGATCCAATCTGGACAGGGACAGTGGGCAGCTCACACTGAATGGGCTGAGGTGGAGTCTGTCTCCTTCCTGTTTGTTGAGCTTCAGCTTCACTGCAACAGCCCTGAAGTGCAGAAGAGTAGATCCAACAGAAGAAATGAAGACATTAGAAAACCCTAATATGGGTCCAAATGTTTGTGTATTTTAAGGACCCTTTTCAAGGTGAGGAGGGATGAAAGAGAGCAGGTTCAGCAGATCCTACCTGAAGACTTGCTTCAATTGCTTTTGGGTTCAAGTGGAAGCCAGCCTTCATTGCATATTCACAATGGCCCAAGCTCTCCAGAGCCCCTTTGTAAGCCTGACATAAAACAAAGTTGAGAAAGCACAGGTGTATCAACAAGGAAGCAAGCACACAGTCACTGTGCCTGGGTACAGCCAGGGACTGGTACAAGGATTTGCCCCACTCACTTCTATGGCATACACACATTTATTTATCATGCCAGACTCCAAAGCTGCAGGTCCCAAATACCTCTGAGCTGTCTGTGGTACACAATTCTGCAGGAACACACTCCTGCCCTATTTCACTCCTTGACCCACTGACTGCACTACATGCACATGAAAGCAGCAGACTTGAAAAACCACCTGCAAAGCACTGTCAATTTTCATGTTTAGCTCTTTGAGCTGATGTTCAGGGATGGCCACAGTCTGTGAGCAGAAAAGCTGCTGAACTTCAATTCCTGCCAAACATCCATCACAGCCTCTTTCTCGCAGTCGAGATGTGGCCTGTAAGGTAAAATAAAATCCAGGGTGAGGAGGGTAAGCATTAAACCAGGTCAAGCTTAATTAAATTTCAAAAAAGAACAGAAAAGCCCACAGACTTTAAAATCCTCTACAGGAGACGAGAAGCAGCACCTGGGGAAAGGACCTGGAGGAGACTTTATTATAACTTACTCAACTTCTGCTGCCACTTTGGAAGCAGAACTGATGTAACCTGTACACCTCCTGGGTGTTGCAAGCACTTGGGTTCAGCATTGTTTGCTGTTACTATTTCAGCTCCCTGGCAGGACCAGGGATCCTGTTACACAGCTCACACCATGGCTGTGGTTACCTGAGGACAGACTTTTAACTCCAACATAAACAGAGAATATGTTAAATCATGTCTACAAGCACTCCTGTGTTCACAGGATGATACAGTTCATAAAGTTATGGGTGATTACTGTGGTGCAATTTGAAAAGGCCACACAATGCTAAGATCAACTTAGCACAGCAAGAAAACAGCTTTGTGCCACATGACTTTGAAAAACAAGAAATAAGCCAAATATCTATTTTTAGATGTGAAATCCTACATTATTGAGCAGGGTAAAGCAAATAGATGTGGGTTATTTTCCAGTCTAGGAAGGAGTCTTGCTCTAAAGCAGGATGTCCAAACTGGGGGCTTCTGGTGCTACAGCCAGTGGACAGACAGGGGCTCACCTGACAGACAGGACACTGCATTTCCCAAAGTGAACCTTGAGGAGCAAAGCTTTGAGCTACTGACAAAGTGTCACCTTAGACTTCAATCTAAGCAGTGCTCTCCTGCCAGAGAGGCTGATTTTGTAGGAAAACAGTGGATTGCCTTCCACTCCAAAGTAAAAAAATGGCAAAGATTTCAGTATTTCACATCCCCCTCCTATCAAAATTATTTCTATTAGTCTATCTACAATTATGAGAGATCTTATTTATTTAGAAACCACATATTTTTCTTAAGCAATCCTGATACCCTACACAAATACTCCAAATCAGTCATTTCAGTCAATCAAAAATTGAGAAATTTCTTCTATTGTTATTTTGGAACTATGGAGAGTCTGTATTTTATCTCTCTCCTCCCCATGTATGCTTAATACAGGATTTGATTAGCACAATACTTGTACAAAACTATTTTGAAATACAGGTTTTGTATTTCTGAAAAACAGAAATAGGTGAAGTGGGTCGCTCAAAAGATAAAAAATAAAGCTAAGGCCCTTGATTCTGTAAAGCCAAGTTTAATTTTAACCACAGTTTAAATAAATTTGATAGCGACTGCAGGGCATTTCTAGAAACTGTAGTAGTTGTAAGAATCTAAGTATATTACACATAAAAATTACCTACTTTTATGCCAAAGAAGTACAGCTATACCAGGATTAGACCTGTTACAATTATCTGTAATACACCTAAAGCACTCCCAAATCCCTATTTTATCCAGTGAAATAAATTTATGCTGCAGTAAAAATCACAAATAATCCCTCTGCACCCATGTAATTCATTTGCTTTCCTGTACCTTGCAGATGTTAGTGATAGATTGAAACCTTGACGGGATTTCTGGTCAGGATGACTAACAAGCCTTGTGGGCCAAATGAGACTGCACATGCTCCAAGCCCTCTGGATTTAGGGAAAACACACACTCTGTGTCTGAGTCCATTCTGGTCTATCAGTCTCCAGGCTTCAATACAGCCAGGGAAAGCAGAAAACCTCATAAAACTGAATGTCTTTATAAAGTACTGGTTTTGGCTGGAAAGGTAAGGATTCCACAGATGACAGTGTTTGTCAAACTGTAAGTCCAGAGAGTGGCACATTGAAGTAATGTGGGTCACATTCCAACTATGGATGCATCAAGCAACATCAAGCTGAACAGCATGAAGACAGAAGTGTTAGAACTTACCACAAAGATTTTAAAGCATAGAATAGAATTTGTGCTCAAAAACTGAGAGAAAGAGACATTACCTAGATTATTTTTCATCAAGATTTTGTTCTGCTTTCACAGAGACTTGTTTTTATTTTTAATTCCCTCTGTCTGCCCTATTTGAACAGTGGTAGTTCATTACTAATAACAAAAATCTGCTTGCACTGCTTGTGTGCTCCTTATGTACAACCCTGTCACAAAGAAAACTTTACACAGGGCAAAGATAGTGCAGTCATCACATGAGTAAAATGAGTTTTAGTGTCTGAAACCAACTGTGCCACATTCCCCCCTCCAAATGCAGTGTGTCTTTAAAATCAGGTATTTTCTTCCTTTGCTAGGACACCCAGGCTGACGTCAGGTTTCACTAAATCCACTGTGCTTACAGCAAGACCTCCTTACCTCTGCTGCTCCTCTCCAGGATCTTATTGCATCTTCCAGCTCGTTTGTGGGGCTTATATTTGAGGCTCCAGTCCCACTAACGTTCTTCCTCTCCTGAGCTACAGCTTCAGCAAAGCAGGAGTGTGCCACTGGCTGGACTTTCTGCAAAGCCTGGGACAGGAATTGGAAGTGGACCTGCATCACTGTCAAGAAACATCGCCCAAGTACCTGTGGGAGACAAACAAAGCAGTTTCAAGCACATAGAAGAGCTCATGGAAGCTTCCCTTCTTGCTTTTTGTTTGGTGTTTGGGGTAAGGAACTACATTAAACCCTGATTTTTTAAATTAAAATAATGCTTCAGATCATAAGAAAGAGAGGATATTTAACCATTTACTTAAAATAGTAGGTGGGTAAATGAGCATTAGTTTCTGTGAATGAAGAGGACACCAGACTAATTTTGAGTAATTTTTAGTTCTGTACTCAAGTTCTGACTACTTGATGAATGAAAAGCTTGCTCAGTTACTTGGAAAAAACAAACACAAAAATGGGAATAGCATATTATCACAAGGACCAAGTCAGCACCAAAACCCACCTGCACAAAGCCGAGGCTGAATTTCTGATAAAACCCAAAACCGCAACCAGAAGACAATAATTTTAAAACATTAACATAAAATGCAGGGGCTGGCCAGCAGATACCCTCCAGGCAGAGTGGTAATGGGCAGGCAGTGGGCATCAGCAGCCTCTGCCCCCTCACCCCATGGACAGTGCCCAAAGCTGAAATGTGCCACTGGCACAGTGTGACAGAACTGCCTGTGGGAAAGGGCAGGGCAGGAGGGCAGGGCAGGGCAGGGCAGGGCAGGGCAGGGCAGGGCAGGGCAGGGCAGGAGGGCAGGGCAGGGCAGGGCAGGGCAGGACAGGAGGGCAGGAGGGCAGGGCAGGGCAGGGCAGGGCAGGGCAGGGCAGGGCAGGGCAGGAGGGCAGGAGGGCAGGGCAGGGCAGGGCAGGGCAGGGCAGGGCAGGGCAGGGCAGGGCAGGGCAGGGCAGGGCAGGGCAGGGCAGGGCAGGAGGGCAGGGCAGGGCAGGGCAGGGCAGGGCAGGGCAGGGCAGGGCAGGGCAGGGCAGGGCAGGGCAGCAGGACAGGGCAGGAGGGCAGAGCAGGGCAGGGCAGGAGGGCAGGGCAGGGCAGGGCAGGGCTGGGCAGGGCTGGGCAGGGCAGGGCAGGAGGGCAGGGCAGGGCAGGGCAGGGCAGGAGGGCAGGGCTGGGCAGGGCTGGGCAGGGCAGGGCAGCAGGGCAGGGCAGGGCAGGGCAGGGCAGGGCAGGGCAGGGCAGGGCAGGGCAGGGCAGGGCAGGAGGGCAGGGCAGGGCAGGAGGGCAGGGCAGGAGGGCAGGGCAGCAGGGCAGGGCAGGGCAGGGCAGCAGGGCAGGGCAGGGCAGGGCAGGGCAGGGCAGGGCAGGGCAGGGCAGGGCAGGGCAGGGCAGGGCAGCAGGGCAGGGCAGGGCAGGGGAGGGCAGGGCAGGGCAGGGCAGGGCAGGGCAGGGCAGCAGGAGGGCAGGGCAGGAGGGCAGGGCAGGGCAGGGCAGGGCAGGGCAGGGCAGGGCAGCAGGGGCTCCCTGGAGGAGGGCACAAGGTGCCACCCCCCATCCTCTCACTGTGCCCAGGGACACTGGGCCATCCCGGGCACCACCAGCACTGAGAGCTGCTGTGCCAGAGGACTCTGGGGCAAGAGCAGCAGTGCCAGCAGCCAGGGACACCCTGCAGAGCCAGGCCCCCAGCAGGAGCTGCTCCTTCTGCCCCAGGGCTGTGCTCCCTGGCAGGGAAAGGTGACAAGTGTAGAACAGGGAGCTGCAGAAAAAGGAGGATTCTCCACATCACTGTACAAAGTATTTAAAAGCTATTCTAAGTGTTTCTTTCATAGAGTTTACCACACAAAGCCTTTAAAATGTGTATTTGACTATGATTTATTAAAAAAGACTCAACTTGAATTCCATTTTAGGAATAATTCATAAAATACACAGATAATGTACAAAGCCATCATGCCTTGCAGCCTTTAAATCATCTGCCTTATTTTCAGCTACATTCTTCTGGAATAAAACCATTCAGACACAATGCATCTTCCTGGCAGGACTCTCCAGGCACACCAACAGCTCCATGCATTTACCATCTACTCCAGAAGAACCAGTGGTGGCAATGCTTTTTCCACTGCATCCAGACTCCTTTTGACATTCCATTCTGGTTCCATCACTTCCCTTCTTTGTACAAGGCATAAAATTAAACATTTTTGGTACTTTGACTGACCTCTGAAAGTGGAGCTTGCCTTATTAAAAAAAACAGTCAGCAAATGATAAAATAAAGAAAACTCCAACTTTGCTGGGTACGAGATTAGAAAGATTTATAAGAAAAGTGCAGGAAGAGGCAACTGGTGATCTGAATTATTTCTGTGTAGGAAGAATGCAGTTCTCAGGGGAAGCTGAAACTAGCACTCATTAGGAATTTCAAGCTGATTAAATTTCAAAGAATATTTAAGGTACAAAGGTTGAAGCTTCCCCAGCCTGGGAATAATGCTCAAAATAAACAAATTATTTAGGTTTTAAGTGGCAGCACACAGCATTCCTACTTATAACTTACAATGTTAAACAGTGAAGATAAATAGTAACATCTGCTTTGCTGAACTTTTATTTTGTTTGAAAAAAATCCATTTCAGCCTTCCTCCAAAATGGGTGAGGATGGTTTAAACTGCTTCACTATCAAAGAGGTGGAGGACTTCTGCACTGTTAAACACTCCCTTTGGATGGATGGTAGATGCCAAATTCATTTTACAGCTTTAAAGAGCTCACTTGGTCAGATTTTCTGCCAAAGAGCCCCAACTTTGCCTTATCCAACCTCCCCCACCAGGGCTGGGCACCGAGCCCTGTGCAGGGCAGCCAGGGAACCTCTGCTGCACATCCCTGAGCAGCACCAGCACGTGGATGCAGCTTCCCACTTCAGAGACACCACCAGCTCTTCTTCAGGTTTATTTTCCCATGCAGGAGTGTGAGACTCTCCTCCTTCAGACCAGAACAAGCACAAACCCTGCCAACTGTGCAGGAGCCAAAGCTGAACTGGAGTCATCTCAGGTGTCAACCAGTGAGATTTCCTCAGAAGTGGTGATGTCTCCTTCATCTCTTAGATTCAGTTTCATTGCACCATGAGGTCTTCAGCTTCTTCTGTCCCACAGAACACAGCTCCAGCACCTTGACTTCCCTGACCTGTGTCAGGCAGGACAGCTTTTGTCTCAGCAGAGCCTTACCTGAAGGAATCCTCCTCCTGCTCAGGCAGTTGCAAGCAATGGGGCTTTTGGTTCCCTACAACAGCAGCACCAGGTGAGATGGAGTGTAGGTTACTCTGTCCCACCTCATCCTCCTAATGGGGGCACACAGTCAGCTTTGGAATACTGCATGGGATGAAGTGTACACAGAATTGCCACTTTTCACTGCAATCAGGGGTGCCATACAAACTGCCTGGCAAGAAAATCTTGTACAACAGATTCTTTAAAAGAGAACACTACCAGTAATAAAGCAGCAAATAGCAAGTGTCAGTCTCCCACACTTGATACAAACACTGGCTTGCGGTTCTCCAAGTGCCATTTTATGCAATAGAACCTTCTTCTTTTTCTCCCTTTTTTTGGCCATTTCCTTAAACAAGCAGAATGCTCAAAAAGCCAAACACCACAAGAGAATTATTCCATGGTTTCCCCTAAGTGTCCTTGGTGGCACAGCCTGGCTGCCACTGAACTGGTGTGTCCCATTGTGAGCCAACACCCTTCCTGTACATGACCAGAAAACATATTCAGTTTTACTATCTAGCAGCTCCCTGCAGTCCCAGAGAGTGATCTCATGAGCAGAACACCGAACACCTCCAGGGAAGGCTCAGTCCTGCCCGTGGGCTGGAGTCACTGCAGGCTGAACCAGATTCCAGCAGAAGCTGCAAGACTTGGAAACCCAACAGACTCATTTCTGCCAGCAGTGACCCTAAAAGGCACTCATGATAATCTGATCTTGACAGCTACTGAAGTGGTCACTATCACTGAGCAGAAAAACAATTCAGTATGAAGAATTTCAAAAATGAAAAGCAGCAATTAAAATCTAAGACAAAATATTTTTTTGCCACTAACAACTCCTCAACACAGAAGAGTCTGGAGCCAATGGAGCCAATCCCTGGAAATCCCAGGAAAGAATAATTTTAAAAAAAGTTAAATTTGGCTTTACAATGTTTGTTAAGGAAAGCCTACATTTAAAATTTACTCAGATATTTTTGTCTCACAAGATTCTTGTTCAAAAAATCTTAGGCTATTTTATACACATAAAAGCCAAAAATTATCTGCATTTAATACAAAACAGAGCACCCAAGAACATACTTGGTGCCCATCCATGCTTCCCTTCTGTACAGGAAGGCAACGTGGGCCTTCCTCTCATTACTACCACTTCTAAGACAATCCAAGCCCTGTGTAACTAAAAGTAACTCTTTATATTTTGCATACTGAGGCTTCTGCAAAGCTTCACAAGAGATGGGGAAATGTACTTTGACCAGTTTGACTCCTCCCTATGGATTTGCTTTAATGTTTTTATTAACAGCAGTACAGCGTTACTGCATTCCCCCAGCTGACAAAGGGTTTCCAGAAATGGAAAACACCCTCTCATTTACCCTGATTTCCAAGCTGTTCCTCACCCGTACAGGCACAGAATACCCAAGAACTCAAAGGTGTTTGAAAAGGGAAAAGAAAAAGAATAAAACAAAAATCAGCATTTGCATTTCTGAAATTAAGAAACCTTGGGAAACTCCATCTGTCACCACACTTTGATCAAGAGAAGTCACCTTCTTACACAGCCTGGCAGACAGCTCTGAACTAGCAAGCTTTGTTCTGAGCAACAATAAATAAATTAAAAACCTCATCCCATGTACTACAGTTCAGGGTGCACAACAGTTTCCAGTCCAAATTCAAGTCAAGTACGCTCACCAAAATTTAAGTTTTCTTGATACTGCCCTCCCTGGGGGCAGGGCCCACCAGAGTAGATAAAGACTCGTGGCACCTGAGAAAAGCCACAGCTCTCTGCCTGACTCCTGAAGCCAAACCTGCTCTGCGTGGACTTCTCATTCCTCCCCAAAACTGCAGCCTGGCTTAAGCAAGGTTTAGGAAAACTGCATTTTCCTTAGCTGGGCTCACACACAGCCTCATTCTCATGAATTTGGGTTCTGCCCCACGCACCCTGAACTACAGCTCACCTCCCTGTTTCTGTGACAGCCTCCATCCCTCACACATGAGCTCCTGCTGAGCTGCCCCTGTGTTTCACCACCTCTCAACTCTCTCAGAGCTGTGAGTTCTTTCAGTCACTCACTAGAGAAGCTGACAAAGCGACTTCAGATACACCTGTATTCCCCTCCTGGTATTTTCCAGGGGAACAATTCTGCTGCCTCACTTCCCCCATCACTTCCCTGCTCAGTAAACTGATGAAGTCAGGCAAGCCCTTTATGTTTTTCTGCTTACATTGTGAGTTTTTTAATCCTGCTGGCAGTTTTATGAAATGTTAACTTCTCTATCCACCAGGGGGAAAAAAAGCAAACCACTTTTTAAATTGAAATTTCAGCATCAACAGCTGAGTTTTCAAATCCCAGAAAAGCACAGTGGGAGAGGATCTCACCAGGTCACCTTTCTGTCCCTAGCAAGGAGCAATTTCACCTAGGTCAGTTTTGCCAGAGGCAGGTTTAACCTGTTCTGTCAGCTCTGCTCCCTACCCTTTGTAGCAATCCACAGCAGTGCCCCACTAACATCACAAAGGATTTTCACAGCATCTAATATGAATCTTTCCTTCTGAAATTTAAGTTCCTTGCTCCACCTTACATGGACATGAAGAAGAGACACTGACATGTTCTGGCAACTTCTCACATACCTGAGCAATTTTGATTTTTCTTCTCAGCCTCCTCTTCTGCAGAGAGTCCATCTTTTCATTTTGTCCTCTAGGTCCAATTTCCTGGATGTCTGACTACTCCTGCTCAACTCCTCTGGCTCCCTCTTTCTCCAAGTGCACCAGCAGTGCTGTGCATGTGCTCTGCTGTGTTTAAGGCCATAATAACCAGTGAAGAGTTCAGTGCTCAGTTCATGGCTCTTGCAGGTTAGGGGTGTGTTAAATACATAGTAAATGTCTCTTTGCACAACAGCAGCAGCACTGATTTATTATTTCCAACTGCACAACACTGACTCTTCCCCAGCACATGACTCCCACAAGCCCTAGGACTGTTCTCCAGAACTGCTGCCCAGTGGGCTCCACTCCTGAGGCTGAAAAAGTCTATTTAAATATTGCAACATTTAGCTTTCACCTCTGAATTCCATCCCAACTGCAAAACTCATTTGGCCAAGATTATTTTTAGTTCTACACGTCTCCCAGCATACTCATACCCTGTGCTTTCAAGTCACCTACAAACAAATATATTCCTGTACTGGCCTCTGCCAAGGTCCATTTCAACAGTGAGCAGCTGCTGCTCCCTGGGCACAGCCACCCAAGCCCTGTGCCTGCAGGATTCACTCATCCACAGTCCTGAGTGACCCACAGAACAACCACTGTCGCTGTCAAATCCCCACATCCTGCTGCTGCTGAAGCCAAAGCAGAGCACCACACTTGTCTCATTATACAGAAGTGCCCATAAATCTCACATACTGACGTTTTTCAAAGCCACGTGCAAGATGCAGTTTCAATTAAGAAAAGATAGCAGAAAAGTGTGATGAGAAGTGCTGGGACAGCCCAAGAGGTGCAGGCAGGAAAGCCCAGGAGCTGCTGCCACTCTGCACAGCCCTGCAGGTGACACAGAGCCCAGAGCAAGAGCCAGGCCTGGCCAGGCCAAGCTGGCACCAAAGCAAGCTTCTCTGCCTTGGGCTGGCAGGACGTGCACCCACCTGACACAAACCCTGCCTTGCTCTCCCCTCAGCTCCTGCTGAGCAAACCCTCCCTGCACAGCACAGGCACAGCAGCACCACCCTGCCTGCCCCCTGACAAAAGCAGCTCCACTGATGGCTCCAGCACTTGGAAGGACAGCGTTTCCAAGTCTACAAAACCCCTGGAAGACATCTAGTGCTTCATATGCTTTTCCTTTTTTTAATTCAGAAAGTCTTTCAGCACATCTATTATAAAAATTAATTACATAAACTCACTCTTTTGTATATACATTGCTATAGCTTTAGCTAAAGAGTGATGTTATTGGATTGCTTTAAAAAATACCAGCCTACAGAAGACATTTATAGCAAATATACAGCCCATCTTACTTCATTCTACACCAAGTATACAACACTGAGAACTGCAGTACACAACTGCAGGGACAGCTGATCATGCCTGACAGGCACAAACAGTCACTTTCACAAAGCTACCCGAAACCTGAATCAAAACCAAGAGAACTTAAAGCAGGTTTTCCATTCAGGATATAGCTCTGAAGGAATAACTCTGCATAAAGCTGCAAAGTGAAGAAATATGTCAAAACACAAGGAGCTACTTAAAACTCCAGGGATTTATCAGTGACTATCACTTGACGCTGCCTGCTAGGTAACAATTTACTGGAGGAGAAATATCCAGACCTTCCCAGGCAAGCACGGTGAGAATCTGAGGATCCTCTCTCTGTCCTGATTCTTGGGTGGCTCACTGCCAGCAAATGAACCTTGTAGCAAAGCCACCACAAATTTTTACAGCACTAATCTCTCACACAGGGTGTTATTTTCCTCTTGCAACAGCTCAAAGAGACAAAAATGCTCTAAAGAGTGATAAAATCACTCTTTAGTCAATGAATACGTAGTTTTACTGAAACACTGATGACAATATGCTACTGCCATGTGCTCAGGTTTCCCTTCAGAATGGATAATACCAAGGAACCTGTAGGCTGCTTCAGAACATGACGGCATAACATTTTTAGAATTGTTAGATGACATAAACCAGAAAATGGTTTAAAACTTTTGTCTAGTTGGTTCTTCTACAGAAATAAATACCTAATTTAACATAGATAGAGGTCAGATGTCGCAAGTTACTTAGTACTTTCTTAGCATGTAAGAAATTTAGAGCTTCTTTTTCCATCAGCATTACCCACAAATACACAGCAAGGTGGAGAAAACTTTTGGTGCAGAAGGGATTTTGAAGAGAAATCCAGTTAAGAAGGAATGACACAAATTCATGTGCAAAACTATCCTCCAAGGTAACCTACCTCAATGTCTTGTAGGCTGAACTCTTTTTGATCTTTGAAGTTTGCAGCTCCCGCACTCAGTTCCATCAGCATTTTTGCTATTTCTGGTTTTATTGCTGCTGTGAGTCGGCTCGCCGCTTCCATGACATGTTCCTGCACGTCTTTCAGTTGCATAGCTGCCTTAGAGTAGTGCGAGTTCCTGAACACGCTGCTGAAAAGCTCGGTGAGGAAAGTGCTCGTACGGCAAAACACGTTGAGGGCATCCAGGTATTTGGAGATTCCCTGCTGGATGTCTGCGATGGGAGTCGTGTGGGAGGCGGGGTGGGAGCAGCCGCCGGCAGCAGCCGGGGACACCAGGGGGGTGCTGGGGGTGGCCGAGGCCAGCGGGGCGCTCAGGGTCCTGCCCAGCTCAGGCATTTGATACTGCTGGTGTTGCTGCACCTTCTGCTTGGACCCGCCAAGCAAGAAGCGCCGCTTATAGTCCATTTTGCTTTCTTGTGCACTGCAGCAATACATAAGTGAGTGCTTGACCAGAGAGTTCTTGAATTAACAATCACTTGTCAAATTCCTTCCTCGGGTATCTATGTACAGTACCAGTGCAGCACTGTGTACATAGGTTTCACAAAAGGCATTTCAGAAAGGCAAGCGTCTGTATAATCTGTATCAGCAGTGGGAACGGCAGCACATTTGCTGACTCCGTGTTTTCAATGTTGGGTGCAGCCCTGCTGCAGTTATAAACTGTACTCAAAAAGCAAGCCCAAGTATCTCAATTAAGCTCTGTCCCTTTGTGGTATCCCCTCTGCAGGCAGAAAAGCCAACTGGAGCAGAGAAGTGATCGCCTACTGGTTCTTCACGAGCACAACACTGTCTCTTGCTGTTGCATCTACAAAACTTAATTTTGTCAATGCAAATAATAGTTTTAGAAGCAATACCTTAATACAATTCTCCCATTAGTAGTATCAGGAAAAGTGGAGCAAACCACCGATCAACAGCGATTATAAAAGCAGTGCAGAGGCTCTTTCCTTGAAAAAGCAAATCCTTATGTCAGCAGATCAAATATCTTCAAATGTCTTGACAGATCCAGTCTGCCAACTCACTTTACTTGTAGTGTCTCTTCTTAGTATTGGAGGGGGGAAAAACTCTGGACTGTTTACAGAAGACTTTGCAAGTATAAGCTATTAAAAACTAGAGTGTTTGTTATTGCAAGCCTTCTTCCCCTTTCCCTGTTTGTTGAGGTAGTTGTTTCCGTTGTAACTTTAAGAAGTGGTGCTTCCAGACTGTGTTTGCCCTCAATTGCAGACTCAGAACAAAAATGCACAAATGTATTTGTAAGGCCTCTAGGTCATTTCCTGTGAAGGGGGAAAAAAAAAAAAAGTTATACATCAGAGAACAATGAGAAGGTTTAAAAATTTAAAAAATTTAACTCCTGCAGTGTCCTCGTTCACATTTCTGGGCACACACTGTCAACAACACCCAAGATCCAAAGGGGAGAGCTGCACTGAGTTGAAAAAACTGTTAGAAGCCAGTGTCATCCTGTGGCTAAACTCAACACTGTTGGATATTTTCTTGTTAATTCTTTCATTGTAGGCTGTCAAACTTAAGTCTGGTCAATCCCCAGTGCAAGTGTTGCACAGTTAAGAACAGTGCAAGGTTATTACTGCAGAGCTCAAGGGGAGTTAATCACATTTTCTAATCTCATCCTTTAAAAATAATTTTAAAATGTAATAAATTAAAACTTTTTTCATGCACCATAATTTATTGCAGAACTCTCCCATTCATTTTAATAGTTTACTAAGTCAACAGATACAGGTCCCTAGTTTTTTATGTAGTACAACAACAGACAAATCTGCCTAATCCTGAGATTAGCTGAGAAATGCAACATTCATGTTCCATTCCAGTGTGATGGGCAGGCAGCATCTCTCACACACAAGATGGTACATGAGGCACAACTGCCTAAGAATAAGATTGCACTAAATAACACTGAGCACACATCAAAGTAGAGAGGAAATACACCTTCTGTACTGCCCTGCTCCTCCTGGCAAGCCCTGGTGCAGCTGGAGAGCCAAGGGCTGCTGGAGGGCACCTGCAGCAAGGTGAGCAGAGCCTGAGCAGAGGGAAAGGGATGAGATGGAGCACCAGGTGTCCAATGCCAGACACTCAAACAGTGTCTGGACAGTATCAGAAGGCTACAAGTCCTCCCACCAGTTTGCCCAGTCCTAGCTCCAGTCACACTTCAGGCCACTCTCTCCCTCTCCTACACACCCCACTTGATTCTATCAAACAAGGGCATCCTTCTCCTTACTGCAGCAATTGCAATGTCAAAGGCACTTGGAAGAATAGTCCAGGAAGCCTTTCATTTAACAACAAAATGTTCCTTTAGCTATTATATTTGAGCAATGAAATCTGTAGTAATATTGTCAGAACGGTTGGGGAAGAATTTCTTATTTCCACCTGTCTGAACACACACAATATTCATTCATTCATTCATTCATTCATTCATTTATTCCCATTTTGGCATATATGTAGGACACAAGCATCCCACAGATAAAGAGGAAGGCAAGACACAGCAGGACAAAACATCCAGAGCTGGGTGTTTCACCTCCACTAAAACAGGACACAAGTTTTTCAGGAACTGATTGCTGCAGATGGTTTTGCTTCAGAGATCTGGAGCAAATATTCTTTTGTATTTGCACTTTTTAAAACCTAAAACTCTAAGAAACTCCCACATGCATTTCAGCATCCTTTAAGTACTCCAAGCTGACTATTTACCTCCCTAACTGCTTCTCTCAATTTTCACACTAAATGTGTCAAAATGCAAGAAACTCATTAAAACCATAATTTTCTAGGATGTCCTGATGTCACATGCATAGCTGAAAATAATTTTCTCCTTGTTTTACAAGTTATGGTGTCTTACAGTGGAGAGCATGATTAAATTGGTTTCCTTGATTGCATATAAATGTAAATGGAGTAAGAGAGTTGGTTAATTTAAATGCAGCATATAAGTAAATTAGTGATTGTTTTTCCTAAGTAGACATGAAATTTCTCATTGCAGAGGAACTTAAGAAATTATCATGAAAGAAAAAAACTAAGAAGGAAGGGTTTTCAAGCTCTAGTGTACTGATTTAGATGAAATTATCAGAGATGCACCTCAGCTCAGTGCTTGTGATTACAACCAGAGCCTGTCAGATCAAACACACTGAACCCATCATTTGGAATGGTTAAATATTTACCATTAATATAATATATACATAAACCTGCTGCATAAAAGAACATAAATGCAATGAATAGGAAAAAAATGGTGGCTTCATTATTTTCTACAGTTATAAACAAAAATGATAAATCATTGTGTTTTAGTTCTAGACAATTTTGTAGTCAAACTTGCAGCTACTTACTCAACTCTTCAGCTTCAAAATTCCCTTGCAATAAAACCTACACAGAAGCTTAAAGAGGACAGCCTGTATCTTCAGCTGATATTTATTCAGAGAGAGGAAAGCTGCACGCCTCAACACCAGACATGTGTCTGAATACTATGTCTGAAACTCTATAATGAGCTCTCTGACATGCTACATACAAAATAAACATTCCTCATTTTGCATCTTTTCCTGAAAAAGTGAAGCACAGAAGGTTCCCACGCTCTCCCTTCCCTTCCCTCTGCTTTTGGTGTGTGCCCGAAATGTGAGGGCTCCACACTGCACTGCAGGGACTTCAGGCCAATCCACCTCTTGCCACCTTAGGGGCAAAAAGTAACCAAGGGTTTCCTCCTAGTGATACAAGACCAGCATGTTAGCCCCCAAAACATAAACCTTAAGCTTGTACTTCATTTTGTGGAAAATAGAAATACCCACAGAAACCAAGTGAAGGAATTACCAAAAAAGTTACCTTACCACAGGAAAAGGTATTTTAGTCCTTCCTTTATGTAATCAAAACCAAAACTGTGCTGTTCAGGTACCATTAAAGACTGTAACAGAATTAATATATAACATGAACCCAGCTCCACACTGAACACTACCCTGCTTGGCAAAACACTACTGGAAAAGTTCAACATGCTGTTTGCATTCTTACTTCAAGGAGTTAATGCCAAAGTTAAGGAACTGCTGCGAGTTTGGACTGTTTGAACTTCCAGAGAATCAGACAGCTGCACAAGCTCCTCTAAAAATGGCTTTATTTGCATAGAGGAAACAGAAATTGCAGGAAAATGAATGCAAACGCAAATCTGTCCACTACTTTTTTTAAATGTAGCATCCAAATATTTTTGCTTAGATACTTTCCAGAAAAATGCTTTTTCCTAACTTCACCAGTCGCAAAAGACACGAATAAACAGGGAAGACTTTCAGACAAGTGGAGTTTGGTACCCCCAGTTTGTTTTGGACCAGCACGAGGAGTCCAATTCCCCATCTGTCCTGTTTGGGATTACCCTGCTAGAAGAGAAAGCAACTTTTTCCCCAAATAAACACAAGGAATTGAGCAGAGGAAGCAGTGCTTTAAAAAAGATTCTGACTGCGACTTTTTAAAACTGGCAAAAGTTTGCCTTCAATTGGTGTTCTTTATGGATTCTGTTGGCCTTCCAGAGAATAAGCAATAAAACACAGAAGAGTCAGATAGTCCAAAACACCTGAGCCAACTTTTTAATGTAACATTTCATGCTGGTTTTAATTAGATGAGATACAGATTCCAAATCTCAGGATGAACTTAACACCGCACCCACCATTTATGTAAAACAAACTAAATCCAATTAATGTTCAAAAAAAAGCCAAGTCCAAAAGAGACAACCCAGAGCAGCCAGATTGCTTACCCAGGAAAAGCCTGAACAAACAAACCCACTGTGAGGCCAAAAGGCCAGGAAGCTGCCAGAGCCAAGGGCCTCCTGTGAAAAACACACAGAAGTCTCCCTGACATTCAGAAATACAAATGTGGTGCAAATCCAAAGTCACTCCACGAGGAAAGGTGGCATTCCACCTTCACAGGCTCGTGCCACTAACGTGTACATCCCATCCATCACCTGGCCAGGCCAGCCGACATCCCAATGTGAACACCTGAAACCAAAGGCATTCCAAATGGTCCTCAACACCTGCACAGCAACCCGGGAGCAGGAGGCCAAGGGAAGCCTGTACGCCACTTCCTGAGGACTGCTCAGTGTCCCTCTGTCCCCACCACAGCTGGCTCAGGGCTGGAAGAGTGAGCAGGCAACAACAATTTGTGTGCAAACAGCCTGGCCGAGGAAAGCACCGCTGGGAAGGAGGGGACACAGAGCCCAGGGTGGCACCGGCAGCACCTCACTGGGCAGGGGGGCAGGAGAGCAGCCAGGGCTTCAGAGGGCAGCACAGAGCCCTGACTGTGGAGGCTTCAGCGTGGTCTGAAAGCATTACTGGCATTACTGAAGCAGGAGAAATGGGAAGGAGCCCCAGGTGGGAGCCTGGCATGCTCAGGTGAGCCACAGCAGCCTGCACCCCTGGAACACAGCAGCCTGCAGCCCTGGAGCACTGCAGCCTGCACCCCTGGAGCACAGCAGCCTGCACCCCTGGAGCACTGCAGCCTGCACCCCTGGAACACTGCAGCCTGCACCCCTGGAGCACTGCAGCCTGCACCCCTGGAACACTGCAGCCTGCACCCCTGGAGCACAGCAGCCTGCAGCCCCAGGAACACAGCAGCCTGCACCCCTGGAGCACAGCAGCCTGCAGCCCCAGGAACACAGCAGCCTGCACCCCTGGAACACTGCAGCCTGCACCCCTGGAACACTGCAGCCTGCACCCCTGGAGCACTGCAGCCTGCACCCCTGGAACACAGCAGCCTGCACCCCTGGAGCACAGCAGCCTGCACCCCTGGAGCACAGCAGCCTGCACCCCTGGAGCACAGCAGCCTGCACCCCTGGAGCACTGCAGCCTGCACCCCTGGAGCACTGCAGCCTGCACCCCTGGAACACTGCAGCCTGCACCCCTGGAGCACAGCAGCCTGCACCCCTGGAGCACAGCAGCCTGCACCCCTGGAGCACAGCAGCCTGCACCCCTGGAGCACTGCAGCCTGCACCCCTGGAGCACTGCAGCCTGCACCCCTGGAACACTGCAGCCTGCACCCCTGGAGCACAGCAGCCTGCACCCCTGGAGCACAGCAGCCTGCACCCCTGGAACACTGCAGCCTGCACCCCTGGAGCACAGCAGCCTGCACCCCTGGAGCACAGCAGCCTGCACCCCTGGAACACAGCAGCCTGCACCCCTGGAACACTGCAGCCTGCACCCCTGGAACACTGCAGCCTGCACCCCTGGAGCACTGCAGCCTGCACCCCTGGAGCACTGCAGCCTGCACCCCCGGGAGCAGCACCAGGGCCATTCCTGCTCCCCCTGCTACACGGTCACTAATGGAGGTAACAACACCAGGGGACTAGGACAGGGGGTGGAAACTCCTCCAAGTAAACTTTTCAGGATCCCCATAAAGGATCCGGTTAAAAACAAGTCAGGTGTCCCCAGCTACTTTTTGGGAGGTATGTTAAGACAGACATCACATTTTTAACTGAGAGTTGATTCATTTTACACTATCCCAAACTGAAGATGGATGACATCTACAAAACATATTTATTCAAAAATACTAGAAATCGGAATTTGAAATTACTAGAAATTGGAATTGGTCTGGAATTGAATCCGAGACCAGGGATTCAATATAAAAAACAGTTCTAGTTTCAGCAACAAATCTCAACCTGAAAAATTAAATTCTGACTTTGACTACAACTTCTCCACTACTCTCATCAATACACCACATCTATTAATATCAAAATTGCTGCAGGAATGGCACCTGTCTAATATATTCAATCCATCCATGAAGAGCAAACACATCAAATGAAATATGTGTGGGCTTTTAAAATTTGTTTTCATTTTCAAACACTATTTTGAATGTAAAACTTTTCAGAATAATACAAGAGCTGAAACTAAGTTTCAAAAACCAACAAGAAGAGCCACCTTCAAGTAATGCTGGCTGACAGAAAATATGCACCCATCTCTGACATCAACCAAGTTATTCTGCACCTGGAATTTCCTACCAACACATCATAAATACTTAAAGCATTCAAATGCTTTTATAGGGGTTGACAAGTATTGATTATCTTCACCACCATGGCAAAGGAGGCTCAGGGTTTTTGCAGACTCACTCCCACAGCTGGCAGGATGCAGGCACGGGACAAGAGCCCCAGCAGGCCAGGAATGGCAGCAGGGAGAGGATCTCCTCACCCAACCCCGACTGCTTCTGGGCTGGAGCTGCAGATCCAGGATGGAAAACCAGCACTGCTTTCCAAGGCTTTCTAATGGGGTGGGCTGCAGCCTGCAGGAGACCCAGGCACCTCCTGCATGTGGTTTTTAGTTTGGGATTTTTTTGTCACCCAAGTTGTAAAAATCTCCTATTAGAGGAGGATGGAGGAAAGTCAGAAATACACAATTATACCAAAATCATTTTAGTTCTTGTTAGTTCATGAATTGCTCATTGGGATTCCAGTTTGGCTGCTTGCCCAGAACAGTTGGAGGAAAAAAACCAAACCAAAACAAAAAAGTAGTCAAGCGAATCCTTAGTGAATCCATGAAGCTCCTGTTGGACACATCCTTCTCCCAGGGTGTCCCCATTCCCAGGGTGTCCCAGCTCACCAGAGCCCACCCTCCCAGCTCCCTGGGGGCAGGTGGGTGCCAGCAGCCACCCTGGAAGTGCCCCCGTGCCCTCCCTGCCCCAGCTGGGGACCAGAGCTCCCAGAACACACCCCACAGGACCTGTGCAGTCAGCACAGCTCAACTAGAATCAAACTGAGCACCTCAAATTTCAACAGAGTAATTTATTCATTTGGAACCTGCTCTCAGTGAAGCAATTACCAACCAAAGCACCGAGATCTGTTAAACCAGCAACCTGCTTTTATTAACTTAAAAGACCAATTTCACTGATGGTATACCTACCTAGTATTTATAGACAAGTCTCTGAACTCATTCATTATGCTTTTGTCTGGAGTTTTCTTCCCTTCAAAATGACACTCCTTAAAGCAATGACAGTAAATTATTTGTGCTTATTTCTGTCTTCTGCATTTGTACTGAACAATCCTGTCAGGGTGCATTTCTGTTAGGTGCCAAAAAAAACAAGCAAACACAAAAATATGTCTGTACCCTGCCCAAAAAATCCAAATAACCAACAACTCTGTCACAAAAACCACTCAGAAACAGAGAGAACTGGAAAAGGCTGAGGAACATAATATTTGGGGAGTTAAGTGAGTACTGAGGGTCCTGCTTGCTTAGCACTGCACCACCTCACTTCCAAATCTTAACCCTTCAGACAAAAACCCTGTAAGCCTGTGGTAACTACACTCCCTGAAAGATACACAGGGAATGTAGGTGTACCTCAGTCAGATTCAGACTTGCCAGCCCAGAGAATTGGATTTTTCCAAGGCAGAGCCTGCAGTCCATCAGGAGACTTCTTGCATTTTGTTTGAAGTAAAACATGTAACACTTGAAATAGCACTAACTCAAGTCTCAGCAATAAGACATGACAGCAAAAGGAAAAGCTGGTGAAAGGAATGTGTTAAATCAGAGCTCCTTTCAGCCTTGTGTGCCTCCACCAGCATCAAAAATAGACGCCTGTGTCAGATCAGGATCACTGCTTCAATCCTCCCTTGGCAATAGGTGCTTATGTTATCCATTTTCACAGCAGCTCCCCTTTGAAAACAGAAAGGAAATAATGCCCATTCTTTTGGGAGAGCAGCCTAACAAAGCCCCTGCACTCAGCAAGAGGAATTCCCACACAGGACTGCCAGCCCAGGGAGACTCCAGGCTCCATCTCCCATCTCCCAAAAGGGTGCACTCCCCACCACACTCCTCCAGCAGAGCTGGAAAATGTGCTATGATGAGGAAAAAGCTCATGGGACCAGGCTGAGAACAAGCATAAGCAGCCCAAATTTCTGGAGAAAAGACACAGCTCTGCCTCCCAGAACAGCCCACCTACAGAACTCTTTGATCCTACAGGGCTGCTCAGGAAGAGACACCTGTGCACACAGACAGCCACCCATGGGAAAAATAAACTTCCCTTCCAAAGAGAGGCAAAAACTGCAGGAAGGATTTCAGCCCAGGGACAGTGAGCTGACAATTTCTAAAAAATCCTGAGATTAAATTAACATGTTCCTGTAAGTTATCTTTTTAGGCCACAGATTTACCTTCTGCTGAAGGGAAGTCAGGAAGGAAAGGCTGAGCTAGAGAAATATTCAATTAAGCATATATGGATCAGGAATATTACTTGGTCAGGCTTATGCACATTGGTCCTGTTATGGCCACCTGAGACAATTCCAAGTCTGTCTTTGCACCCCCACCCAGCACATCACATCCACACTTGAAGCCCTTCTAAGCAGAAGCCACCTACAATTCTTCCTCACCCTATCACTCCTGATTACTGTATTCAAAAATATAAATGTAAACACAGAGTCTATGACAGTGCTTTCTTTTTAAAACTTCACTGAAAAAACAAGCATTAAGAAAACAAATTTGTTTCTCAGTTGTGAACAGAAAACTCAAAAAAAATCACCATTTCCCAAGTTTATGCAGAAAACCAGCTTTCACATGGGGGGTGGGTGAACACAATACAATAAAAACAGTAAAAAAAAAAAGTCCAACACTAAACCATCCTAGTGTAACCATGAGGTTACAGTAGACATCTTAAACCTCTGGGCTCACTTCAGTAATGAACTTAGGCACATGCTTAGTTCCAGGTCCAGTTAGTGGTGTCTCCCACACAGCCAGAATTAAAATCCTTGTTACACCACCAACTGCAGCTTTCCAGCACAAGCAAATGTCATACTTAATTTTCAGTAACTGAGAAGAGATGTTTTCAATACACATCTTAAGATCCATGCTAGAAATTTCTACTAAAATTCGTTAAAGAGGTTTAGGAAATCACTTTGAAGAGCTTAGTTACTGCTGAGTCAGTGCAGATCAAGAAAGCAGGCAGAAGGCTCCACGTAGAGCTTTATTCTCATCAGCTTAAAAGGATTTGTCCATGGACTCAAACACTGCAGAAAAAGCTTCCACACTCAGAAAAATGAGAGTAATTCCCACTCTTTGACCAACTACACAGAGAAATAAATGAAAGACATTCTTCAACACATCTTCTTTCAAGAGTTAGGTTCTTCTGAGGAAGCTTTCATTGTCCTGAACAAATCACACCTCAAACAAGACCTGGAAAGACAAGTGGGAATAAGAACCCAGGTCAATACTACACTATTCAGGCATGACATACTGCATGCTCTATATATAATGTTTATATATATACATATATACACACAGGCTAAGGGACTAAAGACACTAGATTAATTAGGGGTAAATTCATCAACTCATACATGGAGAAAGAATCCAAACCTCACACGCAAAATGATGGGCTCTGCTCTGATCATTACCATTGAGGAAGGTGATCCCAGTGCTACAACTGAGTGGTTTTGCTAAACATCAGCCTGATGCTGAATGGCAGCGAGAAGAATAGATCTGGAAGGGAACAGCTGTGTTGGAAAAGCCAGACACTTATGCCACTGCATAAATTCATGATTTACCCACTCCAATTTAGTGTGCAGCTCTGATCTCTTATCACCCCCCCGACAGAGGGGCTCCCCTGGGTTACTGAACAGTCTGAGCACAGCTCAGGAAACCCCAGATGCAGCAAGTTGTTGAGGACAGCTCTAAATCAGTATTGCCCACAAATTCACCCTGCTCTTGCCTTTCCCTGCAAATCCATTTATGACCTCCAAGGGATAAAATAAAGGAGGCTGAGGTGGATCCGTTTTGGAGCCTGCATCAGCCACTTTTCCTTTGCCACTCTCCACCCGCAGCAACCACTGAAGGCAGTGGAACAGTCCCAGCGACAGAAGTGCCACAAGGACACACTGTTTACAACTCCTCTGCAAACAGAAACATTTCCTCATCCCAGCTCAGCTGTTCCCTCTCAGACTTGCAGCCCTTCTGCTGCTCCTGCAAACACAGATCCCACATTTCAGAAATGCCCCAGGACTTGCACTTCGCAGCACACACACATTTGAATTTTCCAACTGAAATAAATATCCCTAAGCCAAACTGTTTTAAGAGTTTGTGACACTATACAAGTTTAAAAAAGCTAAACTCAGAGTAACTTCAGTAGGCATTTTAATTATTTTAGTAGTGTTGGATAAAAGTAGTATTTCAAGGCAGAGAAAATTATAGATCATCCACACATTTAAAGCTCTTCTATGAAGAAGGAAGTTCTGAGTACTAGAAACATGAGACAGATTATGTACAGCAAATCCTGTAAAGCCTGTATGTGATTTTTTTTTGCCTGTTTGCAGCAAGGATGATGAAAGCTTTCAAAACATTTGGAGTAACTCAACACCAACAATCTTTCCTTACCCAAATTACTATGCTGCTCCTGAATTCTCAACACTTGCCACAGAATTCATCTACAACATTCTCAATACCAGACTACATCAAAACAATGAAAAAACCCTGCAAATGCACTTTCTTAGCTCCATTAAATGTACTAATCCTAACCCCCCCTTGTATAAATGAAGTGTCATACTAGCATGTACTATCTAGCATGAGCAAACTATCCCCTTTTGATTTAATAACTATTACCATAAACACTCCTTTGTGACTGAAATTAAAACCTAATCCAATATTTACAAATATTTATTCCCTTCAGTACAGAGTAGGAGCTTTATCTTAATGCTCTCCCAACTCATTCATTGAAAGTCTCTGACTTGAGAAGTATTAAGTATTCTGAAACGATATTGATTTCATTTCCAAAAATAAGAAACAGGAGCCCATATCAGAAAAACTGACATCAGCACATCCTCTCAGTGCCACAGGACAGTTGCAGCCACGGGCTTTTTCTGTTTGTGCACACAGAGATTCAGTCTCCACAGCACAGCTCCTGTCCCAGGAACAGCCCTTCCAAATGCTTTATGGGCTCACTGTATTTGAGCAGCAGTAAATTCATCACTGAACAGCTGGAGTTTTGCCCAGGAAAACAAACTATATTCTACACTCAAGAGAGAGACATGATGATTACGCCTTTCATATCCCTCTCATGCTGAAAATTATGGAATTACCAGAAAACTGTAATCATGAAAATGTTAAACTAAGGAGAATGTATTTTTACAGCAAATGAACATAATTATGTTTACCATATTTGGGCCCAAAGCTGGCTGGCAATTCAGTCTGTATATAGACAGCAGTATCTGATTCACTGTCACAGGATATGAATAAACCAGAGCAATCCAGTGTGAATTACAGTCTCCCTCCCATAACAAAACCAAACATTAGTGTGTACATAATACTATAAAAGCATAATATTACTGTAAATAGCAATTCCACAAATAGTAGTAGCTGAGTAGTTTTCACTTTAATTCTAAAAATCATTCTTGAACTAGACTTCTGTGACAGGAGACTTTTGGAACTGTCAAAATGCTTTATTTCTAACAAATCTATGGTTTGTAATATATTATCATATGTAGAACTAATCTCTGTAGCTGATGAAGGAACAGTGGTGACAAGTAATTTGAGATCATAAAGATTAGCAAAGTAGAAGCAGTAGCATGCATACTTCATAACCTTTCCTCATTTTTTCTGATCAAAAAAAGCTGCTTGTGTGTCCTGGGCACAGAATTCACCTCCTCATTAAGGCCAGAATTTTTAAAGCTTAATTAAATATAGATGAGATTTTTAAAATAGCCCTAACTCATCTTGCATAGCTGGAGCCAAAATAGGATTAGTTATAAGATCAAATATAGCACCCCTCCAGTTTATAAATCTCTATATTCAAAGGAAAAGACAGAGCCCAAACTTGCCACCTGTAACATTTCCCCTTGGAGACCACCCAGAGCTCAGTGCTTATCTAGCTGTTCTGCCTGCTTTACACGCAGACAACTGAGAAAACCCTTCCCCAAGAGCTGCTCAGTCTTGTGCAAGGGCTGTTAGCAGCTGGTTCAGGCACAAGCACTGGGACTGAGGCACCCTCTGCCCTGTCCCAGCCAAGGCCACAGGGCAGCAGCTCCCAGCGCTCAGACTCAGGATTCCAGCCCTCCATTAGCTGCTCCAGTAATCCCACCTGCTATTTCAGTCCACACAATAATTTGCTGCCTTTCATCCACACAACATAAATGCCAAAATAAGCCACAGGTCAACATCAGAAAGCTGCACACTGAGGAATTCTGCAGCAGCCTTGGGTCTCCTCCATCCACTTCTGACACAGGGAAAGCTGCAAGAAATTTCTCTCTTCAAAAGCAATTAGTTACCTGGGGTTTACATTTTATATGCTCTTCCTATGAAAACTAGCTTGATTATTTTCCTTTCATTAAGAAAAGCAAGTATTTTAATATTTAACAATCATTTTCCTGCTTCTTTCAAAACAGAGTTAGCATTCTTAAAAATGAAGATAATTTCCTTCAATACAAATAAATTTACACGTTTGGAAAATAAATCTGGTGTAGATGCTACCAAGGAGTATAAATAACTTCCCCCAAGAGCTCTTTGCTAACAAATGCACACACAGAATTCTGCTGGCACTCTCCTCCCTCCCAGCTCTGAGCTCTGCAGTAACTATACAGCAGGGAAAGGCACACAGCAGTCACACTGATGTGCACAGAAATACTGATGGAATGGGATTTTTGCCCTTAAAAAAAACTGCCTTGTTCTTAGGTTGAAAATTATTCACCAAAGAACTCTCAAATATTTCCCAATAAAATCATCAGTAGTTAAATAATTATCAATCCTAATCTACAACATAAAAAACACAGTCACACCACTTTACCATGTCCTGAAATTAAAAGTACTGAGAGTTTTATATAAACAACTAAGCCCTCAATCATGGGCATGATTTGTCACCAGGTTATGTGCCAAATATTTCTGCACTGGGTTGTGCAAGAACTCTTTTGTGCAGCAGAGGATACAATGGGATATTTATGCTGGTATAATGCATTTTGAAAGAGAAATAAATGTAATGTTTTAATCCATAAAACAAATTAACACAATGGGATTGATCTATGCAGTAGAAATACAACATCCAGAGGCAAACCTGGAGACTTAAACTTTGATTTTTTGTTAGCTCTTTCTGAGACCTCAGGTGTGTTCCCCCTGAAGCACCAGGTCCCAACAGTGGCACACACCCAAGTGGAAGATCCCAAGCCCACACCATACCAAATACATGCTAGGGCATCTCCCCATACTCCTTACAACAGCTGGATTTTATTCACAAAGTCAGGAGAGAAACATTTAAAATTTTAAGTGGCATCTTCTGATATGTCAATTATACTTAAAATTTATCAGCAACATGAAAGACTAAGGTTCAATTAAATGATATTTAGGTGACTCGAGCCATGCTGACACTCCTTCCCAGCAGCTTCTATTGACAAAGGGCTTTTCTGCTGCCCTAACAGTGACACAGTAAAGTTCTGCCAGCCACGAGGCACTGCAAAGATGCCAAATACATTTAAGCAATGTCTCAATACCAGCTGATGCATCTACCACGGGTTTGGCCAGGCACCTTGCAAACACATTTCCCAGTACCAGGTTTAGAGAAAGTGACCTTTTCAGCACCAGGACTGTCTGTGCCGGTGCCAGGACCCCCCCTCTGGTACCAAGCACTGCCCATGACTAATCTGGCACCAGCAAGGAGAAGGCTACAATGCACAAGGCTCAGCATCAGGGCCATTCCTCAGCCTGGCAGCTCCCATTGTGTGTATTACTACAAACTCCCCCAGGCACCATTTTTAGCCACTGCTGGATTTCCTCCCTTCTCCCATCCCCCAGCCAGGCTCCAAACCTTGAAGTAACCTTGTTCTGTTCCCCCCCCAGAGACAGCTCCATGCCTGAAACATAACCTCTAATCTTATTTTCTATTTCTAGCATACAATTCACGACCCTTATCCCAATTTTTTTAATTAAATATCCTCCACGTTGCACACTCTGCTTCCGACAGTCAGGACAGTGCATGGAGTATGTCAGAATTTATAGCCATATGTTTCTTGTTGAGGACAATTTAACATTGCTTTTAAGAGCATTAGAAACAATGTATTTATACAATATAGGTTTAAAGCTTTCTCTGGAAAAGATATTAAACACTACTGTCAGTACTCCATTGCAAAGAAACAGCTTAATTTGTTGGAAGGTTTATCTAAAGACCTTAAAATACAACAGATCTGCACTTCAGGGCAGTTTGCAATGCAGAGCATTAACTTCCAGCAATTATTCATACTTGAGAGACTACCCATGGACATTAGGTTAAAGTCTTACAAATTACACAGGGTTGTTACAAAATCTCATCTGACACCATCTATTTATGAGAACTTTGCTTAAACTTGTTTGGGTTTTTGCAATGACAAATATGTCGTTTGATTGCCATTGATTCTGTAACTTTTGTTAAACAAAGCCAATTAAAAGTGCCCTACTGGACCAGACACCCATCTAGGCCACAACGGCAGTGGTCAAAGTCTCCACTTTTAATTAATGAACACTATCCAAAATCCTCTTTCCTATTTTTACCAATTATACCCAATCTGTACAGTTGCTAGGGCAAATGGTTTTCCACTAACAAATTCCCCCACAAAAGCACTTTGATACAGAACAGCTCCCAGAGGAATGAAAGAAGGTTCCTCTGTCTCTGAAGTGCTGAAAAACAAGAAGTTTCCAGGATGCATCCCAAGCCTGGAGGTTGCAGCCTGGCATGGCCAGGCCCTCCTGGAGCTGCCAAGAGGCACAAGCAGGTCTGGGTTTGCAGCAGCCATGCCGAGCAGCCTCTGCCCAGCCCAAAATGAGGATTTCAGCCCCAGGAAGCAGCCCAGGAGCCAGGGGAGCTGGCACTGCTGAGCCAGGCTGTGCTCACCCTGCACAGAGGGCAACCTGCTCCCTAGGGACCCCCTCACTGAAACTGAGGGAAAAGGGAATTCCAAGGGACAACACCCCAAAACACTTACAACACACCAAGACAGAAGCAAGATTTTCAGAACAAGGCCAACTATACTGATATTACTTGATTAATCAGAGAATTAGCCAGCCTAGGATGCTAACAGCAAAGAAACTGCCACTAGTACTTCACAAAATTACTTTCCAAATTATATTTCAGACATGAACAGTTACAGGACAACTTGACCACAGAAGCAGAATTAAGAAAGAAGACTAATCCTTGAACCATGACACTAGGTGACACAATTTGTCAATTTTTTTACCTATAATACCTTATCAATGTGCTTGACAATCAATATGGGTCGTTTCACACCATTTTGCACAGGCAGTTCTAGTAAATACCATCAGCTTGTTCTACTTCTCCATCCCACTCCTTCAGCTTCCATCCTACTCTCAGCAGGGTATCATTTGAATTTCTTACCAGCTCCACACAAATCGAACAGTGTAAGTGGGAGGACTGCCTTCAGCAATTAAGAATAGAAATAGATAAGTGAACACATACCAGACTAGAGAAAATCAAGTGTGAGAACTCTTTAAGGTGGCAGAGCTGGATTCTGGAATGGACTGAAAAACAACAGAGAAACTGTGAAGTCAAGAGTCACCTCATTAACATATTTATCCTCCAGGTGGGTATCATGAAACAAAAGTTATCAATGACAGGAACAGCCCATGAGATTCATCCCTAGGTGACTCATGGGGGATAACAATACTTTCTTTCTTTAAAATATATATATATATAAATATATAAAATTACACTGTCAACATAAAGAAATACAAGTCAGGACTGCCTCATCCCTCAGCAAAAACATGATGTTATGAACCCATATTTTGAATGGTAACTTCATTGAGTCTTAAGGGTCAACATTTGAAAACTTTTTTACCACACCTCAAAATGAAGACTCAAAGCATTTTAAAAAACCTCACTGAGATTCTCATGTCAATGAATGACAGCCACAAAAATTTATCATGCCACTAGGAAAATATGTAGAAATATGTTTTCAAAAGGATACTGTTAGTCAAATGGAAAAAGAGTATCACAACAGCCCTGTCCAATAACCCAGCTATTTCAAAATACTGAATAAAGTATTTTATGCAGAGTAATAAATGCATCATTTAAAGAACTAATATAATATTGCTCGTCAATGTAAATATAAGTTAATTTTCCCACAGTCTCTGCCTTTACTATGAAAGGTACTGAAGCAATTCTAAGTCTTCATCAAGGACAGCAGTAAAGTCTTTAATTTTTCAGCACTGTTTCCACTCCCATCTTTCACAAACTTGTGGGAACACAGCATAGGTGATTTTAGTTATGCTAAGAATATTCTTCATTAGTCATAAAGAATGAAACCCAAGTTGTACCAGAGTGAATCCATACGTGACACCATTTTAAAATCATTACTTCATAGGGAAAGGGCTCCTTTCCCTATGAAAGTCACAGTCACTGATGCAGCCTGGAGCTGCATGCTGATCTGTGCCTTCATTTCCAATAAAGCATGCAATGCACATTCAGCTAAGTCAAAACAACCCTTCCAACACACAATCCTTTAGAGGAAACATTCAAATTACTAATGAGCACATGAAAAGCTTTGAAGCTCACTGAAAAAAAATAGCATTTTTTTTAATATTTCTGAAAGAAAACCTGAGAACTATTTTTGTGAAAAATCAGCCTTTGACTTGGAGCAGTGGAGCATCACCAGGTAAGGCAGCAGGAGCTGGCAGCAGGGCTGCTACCACTGCTGTCCATGCTGGAGCACACTGAAATGGACACTGAGCACCCAGTGCCTGATGGTTTTCTGTAATACTTAAAAACACAGTCATTAAACTAATGCTTAAAAATTAATTTAACAACTCCATTTAAACCAGTAAATATGATCTACTACCAACATGATCTAGTAAACACTGAATTAGCCGCTGTGCCTTGTGACTTTGCTACCTGCCACAAACTCCTGGCACACCTGGCTGAGCTCACAGAGCTTCCCTGCCAGGGAGCCTGCTGGGAGGACACTGCAGGTCCACCCCCTCAAGAACCACAGCAGGAATCTTCTATCTGAGCACAGATCTCAGCTAAGACCTTCCCACACACTCACTGCTTCCAAGTCCCTCCAGCCCCAGCGGAACCATCACACAGCAGTTATGGCTCAGCCAGGCTCATTGTGGACAAAACCCAATGCCCACACTCTTCGTAATCAATATTATGGAAACAACAGCTTCCACAATGGCTCTGGAGAAGGTAAGAGAAATTATTATTTAGGAAAAAATTTCTCCTTGCATCTGCTTTAAGATCAGGAGCAAAGTAACAGAGCCCAGGGAACAATGAAGTGGTTGGGAAGAACCCTGCTGCTAGACCTTGACATCTGAGGCTTGAACTTCTACTGCAGCTCTTTCAGCTCTTTATGTTGTTCTCCATTTAATGATAATGCCCCTTCTTCCACATTTTTTCCGCATTAGGCAGGCTCTGACAAAACCTGAACCTGTGTGTCCTGTGCCCCTGAATTACTGATGGCAGCAGAAAGTGCCAATGGCTGCAGCACAACCAAACAAAACAGCAAATGCTTCTGCAGGAGAATTTCCATCCACTCCTGTCCCCCACAGTGCTAGATGGAAAAAATAGGGAGCTGTGTTCCTACTCTACCAGTACTCCTTCCTTCTACAGCTCTGTAAGGATTCTGCTCTGCTTTTAGAATTATTCTGTTAGGCAATTATGTAGAATATAGATATTTTTTAGTAAGTCCACAATATGTATCTGTGGAAACCTCTCAGGGAACACTGTGATGCATAAACACAGGGGTGACACATTTATTTTCTGCATTTCTATTTATAACCGTGAGTTTGGAGTTTCCTGCAAATTTTGAACACTAAAAACATATCCTGCTTTCTTTCTTCCAATTCAACACCACCAGTCCATTTCCAATTTCTTTTCCCTACTTTTAGATTAACTCCACCCAGCTTAAAACCCACAGTATCAGACAAGCATCCTTACTACACACTGAGGTATTTATAGGTTTGGTTTAGTCCACAGCAATACAAGATCTGGATTTCCTGCATGTACCTAACAATGCTGTTACGTGCACGCTGCACAATGCACGTTCTGCCCACTGAGGGAGTTGAATTTCAATGAGACATTTGCTCAAAATTTCAAGTCTAGAAATAAATAAAATAATTACCTTCCTTCAAAGCATGCAGTAACACTCTGCAGCTGGAGCAGGCCACACCACTTTGTGCATTGATTTTATTAGGAACAATGTGTTCTGAAGACAGAACTGGGACTAACCACAATCAGAGTATTATTGGATACACCAAGGGTTTATCCTCTGCTACCACTTGTGCATTTCCATGAAGCAAGGAGAGTTTAAGCAGTGCTTTAGCTGCCCCAGGGACACTAACTCGCACCAAACTGAGTAACAATAACAGGAAATCTTTTGCATTTTCAGCACGGCAGATTCCTCTCCCCATCTTTCAGCTAACATTCCAATCCTCACTATGTAACACATACAACCAGGAGAGTTTTATATGGCAATTAAAGTTTAAAGCAGGAAAAAAAAGTAAAACTAAAAACTAAAAGTAAGAACAAAAATAAGCACAGGGAAAGGAGAGTGACTGGATTCAGCAGCATTAAAAAAATGAGATGATTCTGTGCCTGGCAATGAAACTGATGTTTTTTTTTACAGCATATCAACATAACAATATTCAAAATTCAGATGAAACTATATTTTAGGGCTCTCAAATGCTATTAGTGAGGCATCCTGCTGCTTTCTGAGCTGCTGCATGCCTACCAGCAAATCACTTTAAACAGCAGAGCCACTTGTAAAATGGAACCTTAGCTCCTCTTACAGCTAATATTTTATTCTCTGTCTGAAACAGAAAATTATTCCATGGACTGCTTCTCATATTTTTCAGGTGATTATGCTGGCATTTTTTTGCCTCTGAAGTTGAAACATACACTCTGTTTAGGGGTCATTTCTGTGTCCACACTTTGGACTAATAGAAGTCCATTGTTGTGACCAAACTGACACTTATTTACTACTAATAAAACCTATTTCAGTGTTAAATTAAGCAACCTCTACTAGTAAGCACCTAGAAGATAACTACTCAAGAAAAAGCATCAATGAAAAAATCTTGTGGCATGGAGGTTTTTACCATATACCAATGTTGTAAATACCTGACTTATTTATCCTGAATTCACAGAATGTTTTGGGTTGGAAGAACCTCAAAGCCCATCTCATCCCCCCCCTGCCATGGGCAGGGACACTTTCCATTATCCCAGTTATGCTTGGTTATTCCAAGGGCCCCTCCAACCTGGCCTTGGACATTTCCAGGGGCGGGGCAGCCACATCTTCCCTGGACACCCTGTGCCAGGGCCTCGTCACCCTCCCAGTGCATAAT
This sequence comes from Passer domesticus, assembly GCF_036417665.1. Lineage (NCBI taxonomy): Eukaryota > Metazoa > Chordata > Aves > Passeriformes > Passeridae > Passer > Passer domesticus. The sequence continues at coordinate 18,850,947 of NC_087485.1, forward strand.
TTCCTCCAAATATTTAATCAAAATCTACTCTCCCTCTGCAAAGGCCATTCTCCCTTGTCATATCACTACATGCTTTTGTGAAAAGTGACAAATCTAAGCTTGTTATTCATAAAGGGTTTTTTACCTAATATTTATAGTCCTAAAAGATTACATTGAATAGTCTCTCTCAATTACTTATTGAGTTCATGACTATGAGCAGTGGGCTTTGCTATGTTTCTTACTACAGTCTTCTCTTATTTAACAAAACCCAACATTTGGAACAAAGAAAAGAAAACAAACAAAAAAAAAAAGGAGAGGCATTGCAGTGTAAGTGCAAGTAAGCCACAAGTACCTGCCACACAACCTCCAGCTCACCACCAGTCCAGGATGAGGCAGCATCTTCCATAAGGAAGAACATGAAGCAGCAGTTTCAGGGAAAAAGTCATTTCACCAGAGAAAACAAAAACTAGTTCTTCCCTTCACATCATCTACAAAGCATCACTTTTGAAGTATTAGTCCTGTAAATGCTGGTTCTTATCAAAGAGGCACACAACATCTGACCTCCTGTGCTGGAATACCCAGCAGTTAAGACAAAGGTATCTTACACCTATGGACACACAGAGATATATTTAAGTCAATTTGTCTCCTCTGAGGGTTATTCTGCAGCTGCAATTACCATTCCCTGCTTTTTTCAGAATATATGAAGTGGATCCTCTGAGATCACAAGGTTTGGGCTGTTTCAGACAGAAACCCACCATCCCTTGGCCAAAACTACCTGCCTGACAGTGGAAGGCCAGGGAAAGCCACTGAACTACAGCACCTAGGCAATGGTGTGATGTAAAAGAAGAAATTTAAAAAACCCCTCAACACAAATCCTTAGCGACAGCTAAATAAAGGATTTTAAGTCCACTAAGGCAACAGTGCTTTGAGGCACAATGAGGTTTTTCACATGCTACTGAGCACAATAATCAATATTCACACACATCTACTTGCAATTTTGCCTAAAGTCTACTGTTCCAAATTATACCAGTTTAACTTTGCTCACATTAGAATTCATTTCAGAGAAAAATATTTAGCACAGATGCAATATGCAAGATGCCCTGCATTTATATTATAATTTATTCTTCAACACACTGAACATCTGAATCAAAACACAGCACACCTTCCTGGGAACACTCGTGATTATGAAGACTGGATCACTCAGAAAGTCAAAAGGAAAAGGAGCATTATTATGTAGTGTAGAAAATTTATTAAACTATACTTAGCCTTGTTTTTCCTGGTCTTTCATTTTATGTGCAGTGAAATACAATCAACACAGCAGAGAAAACTCATGCTCCAGACCAGAACTCATCCTCCAGACCAAACAGCATATGCAAAGAAGACACATTACCTCCCTGAAAGCACAAGAATTTTTGGAAAGAAACTGCTTCATCTGTCCTACAACAATTTCAGAACAAAATACAGATACAACTTTTTAGCAGAAATCAACTGACTGAAATATGACATTTTCTCCTGTTTCAGAACATGACTTAAAATACCAGTAACAACATATAACATCAGACAGAGAAAAGCACCCACTGGCTGCAATGTGAAGCTGAAAAAAAGCCCCATAAAAATGTGAATGTCTCAGGAAAATGAACAAACTACAACATTAAGCCAAATGTCATACAAAGTCATGTCATATAAAACCAGCAGCAGCCGCCTTCATCTCTTATACTGCACCAAGTTAAGGGCCATAAAGGCCCTTCAAGTGAAACACAGCAAAGATGCTGAAACAAGAAAAGGCAGTCTAGACAGACATGTCCATCAATAACCCCCCTAAGTGCAAGGGAATCATGAACAAGAGGGTAAGGATAGAGGAACCTGAAGAACAGCAACCTGCCAACCTATAGACACGTCCTCAGAAGCTTAGTTAAAAATCACTGCAAATTGTCACACCCCCCCCCCATCAATGCACTCCACAAACAACAATCTGTGCAGCTGTTAAAGAACAAATTAAACTCATACACTGCACCTTTAAAGCCAGAGGAGCTCCTCAGCCCTGCCCTCTGCCAGCCTGAGCCATTCCCACACCTGGCCAAAGAACAGCCCTCAGGAAGGTGCCCAAACACACACAGCAACCACCCGGCCCCTCCTGGCAGCTGAGGACAGCTCCTGGATCTGACAGGCACCTGGTATCTCTGAAATACAGCAAGGAGGGCACACAGAACAGCTCTCATCTTCCAACCCCTGCTCAGCAGAAGCACAAGTACAGAGCAAACCATGTCTGTTATTCATTTGTCTGACTGTATCAGACAACCCCAGTCAAACCTCCTACAACCCAACCATTCCAGAAACTAAGATTAGAAAAAAACAAACCTAAACAAGCTCCTTTCCTGCTGCATCTTCAAAGGAAGAAAATGCACTTTACCCAAAAACATTTCCCTAAATCTTGTGTGTCAACTACAGATTTAATCTATCATACCAATTCATCACCACAAAAATGTAACATTCCTATACAAAAACAAAAAATGTATCATTAGTGGTTTTCAACAGATTTCATATCCAGAAACATCTGCAGAGCAACGGATTCACTTAACCAGTCAAGGAACTTTTCTAACCACTAAACCAAGCAACAGATTTACTTCAAAATAGCACAGGTCAGATGTACCACTTTTCCACATGGAAAAAGCTCTAAGTGCACTTGACCAGAGACTGCCAAACCAGACCATACACTGTCCCACAACCCAACATTTGGTCTTAAAACTGAAATAGTCATTCATGTGAAAGACAACATTTAAATTTGCATTGATAATCTGAATCTGTAGAATATCTTTCCTAAGAAGAAGGTATGAACAAGTCTGTGTTAAATTCATAGCCAACTTTTATATAAAATTTGCTAATTATCAAAGTTATTTTATAATACCTGCCTAAAACTTTACAAGGTTTGGCTCCTCTTTGGGCCTGGAATGAGGTCAAAGTTCTGAATTCAACATCACAATCTGCTGCCCTGGAAATTATTGCAATGTTTACACAAAGAAGTTTATTATGAGATCTAATAGGATTGCTCAAAAAAAAATGTTTTCATTCTCCTTCTGAAAGCAATACAAGACAGACAGAAAGACTCCTTTGAGTAAGGACTTCTCCAACATTTTAATACAGAACCAAGCATGTTCCCAAAAGCAGAATGTTGCTGTAACATGCTCTGTTTTTCGGGGTTTGGTTCTAATAACTAACATTTCTTTCCAGGACTCCATACAATTTTCATCAGCAAGAAACAAAAATAAGCCACAGAATTACAAGTTCACATACACTTGCATTTCTTTAGGAGATTTAATTTTTAGTTGACCTACCCTACTCTTCTATACATAAATTTAAACAACTTCTCTTTAAAAACAGCAAAAAGAAGTGTAACACTACCAAAGCATTAACCTTGTTTCTCAGAAGATGTGCATCTATTCACACTGGTGGAAGGACAATTTATTTGTACTGCACTATCAGTTACTGAAGGATGCCCAGTTTGCTCTCTGCACGTCAGGAGTGTCCAAGTACCCACTCACACTCTGCTCTCCTGCCAACAACAGTCTTGGTTTCACCAAGACTGTGCACTATTCACAACTGAACCCAGTAAAACAAAATTCTGATCATTACCAAGCTTCTTCATTCCCTTTTGTTTATTTAGTAAATTAAAGGTTTTCATTTTTTCCTAAAGAACACATGCATATTTAGGAGAAGATCTATTCATCATCATATTAAAGTTTTTGATTGCATCATTTGCTTGCAAATGCTTATCTCATATAGCAAAAAGGGTTGATCTTATTGCCTTACTATTTAAATATTTGCAAGTTGTGTTGCTCAGCTGGAAAACCACAAATAAATACCTAACTATGTGTTTGGTAAGAGGCTAAATAAGTTTATTCTGCAGCTGAGAAACATGCACTGATGAAGCAGGATTCTGGAACAACATCTTAGCACTTAGTTAAACATCTTAACTTAGTTTTAGTTAATGCTATTTCACATCACCTGCCCTTAACTCCTGCTTGGACCAAGAGCTGCAGCCCTCTCAACACAAGCAGCACTGCTACTCTCCCCTCCCACCAAGTACCTCCTCTACTCAGGATCTTCCACTCTTTCACACAGGGACCTCTAACAAATGATAAACACCTGCATTCATTTTTACCTGCATTTGACAAATATGGTTTCTTCTGAGTACCTGCACATTACAAACTCATCCTACACTGAAGTTCCCCTGAAGAAGAACACACAGAACTGGAAGAATAGCATTTTTAGGTACCCTCTTCCTCCTGGTATCCTTCCTCCTTCCACATAATACAAAACCATCTGGTGCAAGACTTGCAAAAAGCATTCTGACAAACATTTTGAAATACCCACCAGAAAGAGGTTACGTTCCTCAAATCTTTTGGAGTCTGGCACAGAATTACATTTATCCACAGTGATCCTTCTCCTGTGATTCCCCAGTCTTTCACTGCAGCTGAGAGGATGCAGCCATGAGAAGAGTCTCTCAAGAAGAGGAATGTTTCTCTGTGTGTCTGTCCTTCCTAGGCACTACAGCCCTCTGCTTTTCAGCAGTTTTGTTACATGATCATAGAAAAAGAATATCTGGCTTATTCAGGATGAGATTATCAGCTAGAAATATTTTTAAGGGACTTTAAAAAATATTATCTTATACTTAGACTCTCAGGAAAGATCTCCAGAATTTGCTGGAATGTGAGCTGCAGACATTCAGGTGCTTTATCTTCATCCAGGGAAGTCCTTGTGCTTGGACTCAAAGTGTTCCCAGGTACACTGCCAACTTCTGTAATATGTACAGAAGAGCAGGAAGCTCAACTTTCATTAAAAACTACCTAGTATCATTGCCCTGAATATCCTGGTATGAGACAAATCATGTGGACACGCTTCAAAGGATCTAACTTTACCCTGGTAAATCCAGAGGAATTCCCAACACCATCCAGAAACTCACAAACATACCAGTTATGACAGTCAGGTAATCTACTTGGGAAACTAAAAGCACTCAGTTACTGTCAGGATTAGAGATAAATTTCATTGGTAGACAACCCTCACATGAATGAATCACACTAGAGATGCCTGTGCAGAAATAGAAAAAAGGAAGTCCCTTGTTCCTGCTCTTCTCCTACCCTCTCCTCTACAACTCTGCTTTAGAGTTCTCAAAATGTGTTAAAGCATTAAAGAAACTAAGTTCAATATTACTATTTCTATCAAGGGAAACAAACTTTCTCTTACATTCAGAAGCCATTTAGGTTGAGGAATTTATTCTGTTCCCAGACTGCAGAGTACACGACACAGGGCCCGAGGAATTTTCTATAATTGGACAGTACCATTTAAATGTCAGCTTTGAGTGCACAACTAAACAAGAGTCACACCTAAACCACTGCTATTAAACAGCCAGCTGACATGTTCCCTTACAGCATTCTAACCCGCACAAAGGTAGTGTCAGGAAAGAACAAAAATAGAATAGCTCAACATGAGGAGTAACCGACAGGGTGGTGGAAGAATTCTCCTGCTGAAATTTCCCAAAGAATCTATCTTTTGCAATGCTGTTGTACAGAAATGCTTACCAGAAAATGTTAATGCCTGACAAGTACCCCAGTGTAATATGACTCGATAAACCACAGAGTCCCGTTGACCCCAAACCCCCCAACCACTTGAAAAAGCAGCAAACTGTTAGGAAAGCCTGCAACAAAAGATCACAGAGAAGGAACAATGAAAATCTAGTTAGCCTAAACCAGAAAATACTCATCAGCTATTTCACGGAGAAAATGTTAATAAAAACATAAGCAGGAATTGGTCACAACTTAGGGATGCATTATAAAGATGTTTCCTAAGGCATTGTTTTGTCAATGTGACCCTACAGTAAAATATGGGCAGTTACTCTAGAGTATTTTTTTTTAAAGTTTTTGGTTTGCTTTTTAGCTAATACAGCAAAAATTCTATCTGCCAGGGCTATCGTTTTCTCCTATGAGGGCTTTCCTTAGAAGGAAGAATATTTATTTCCTTAGTGCAAATGGTTCTTCAAAGCCAAGTCCTAGAATATCACACTTCCAACTGGAGTTGGATAAGCTGCCGTATGTTATCACCAGACTGAAGCCAATTTGCCATCGATGGAATGCAGTATCACAGCTGGGAAAATGCCTGACGTGCTGCACAGCCTCTCAAAGATGCCTGAAAGGCTCACAGAGCCTCAGCTACTCCCACCTCAGACCCACCCAGACACTCACAGACATCCCAGGACTCCCCCAGCTGCACCTGGGGTCCTGAGCATTCCCCTTTTCAGCCCTTTTCTGTCATTCTTCAAAGCTTGGCTAGCATTTCAAACCTTCTATTCTGCTTTTTCTCACACACACTCACTCCTTTTTCTTTTACTCCAAAACACTCCAGCCTGAATCCCTGGAAGATGGTTTACCTCACAAAGCTTGTGACCATAACAGAATCACACAGATCAATTCCCCAAATTTTATCTTAAGTAGCCAATACAATAATTCATTAATTACAGCAGGGTAAGACAAGACTGACATTCCAAGACCACAGTTCTCAAAACAATTTGTCTAGTCACATTAGAGCTCTTCAAAGTGAAACACACCACATAACCACTGAAAGTATAATTTTGAAGTTCCATTTTAAAAGTCTTTTTTTTTTTCTCCTTGTTTTAATCACAGTTTTGACAAAATTCAAGGACTGGACTAAACCAGTTTATCCACAGAACACTACAAGACTGGAATCCCATCAGACCAAATTGGCAATTAACCTGCAAAGCAGAATTTGTGAATGGAATGTGTCCTATTCCCCCACACACACCTCAAGTATTTCTTTGATGGCTGAAAGGACAAATGTCTAAACAACTCCTAATGTAAAATTGTCTTGAGGTACATGAACAGCAGAGGAGAAGAAACACAAAGCCAAAGGTGCAACAAACACAACTTCAAGCTTCTTCCTAGTGAGTGTGAAACCCATCTTTAACATATTGTACTTAATTTTCAAAACAGAATTTCAGATTTTACAGGTATCAAGACACAGGACCTCCTATGGTTTAGATGCACAGTCCCCACTAAGTTTCCAGCACATACAAAATCCAAACAGAGCCTCGAATGTGCCGTGGCCCAGAAGCATGGGATTGCCTGCAGCTTGTCACCATCACTGAATGCCTCAAGGCCTGGGAAGAGTATCCAGACACATCACCAAGCTCTAGGAGGAGCAGAGCAATTTCAACACAGATTTGTGTCAAGTGCAGCAGCTCCAGTGGCCCTCGGAGCCAGCCCCAGCACACCACCCTGTGATGAGGGTACCCATGCTGCTGGAAATGTCATCTTTCATGTACAATATAAACCCCTTCTGTAGCTACTAACAATACTCTGGCATTGTTTGCAACACGTAGGTTGTTGCACTGGCTAACACCCAATTCCTGTAATAGTATTCTATCTACCTACAATCACCACAAGAAAATACCCATTCTCGGCCCTGACTGGCTCTGCAGCACAGCAGCAAGCTCCCGAGAGCTGCCACACTCCAGCAAGTTCTGTATCTCCCTGTGCAGTTATCTGTCTGCACTGATCAGACACTTCTCTAGAACTCTAGAAACACGTTGAGATTACTGGGAATAAAGGAGCTCTTCTCATACAGCACAATTAGTCATATCAGCAGTGATAGCTATTTTGAGCAGCACGCATTAATCACTATCATTAGCAGGATTTCTGGTGTACCAGCATTCACTGTACCAAGAACAAGTCTTTTCCTATTACAGTACTACCACATAAACAAAAGCAGCAACAGCACAATTTCTCTTGACATAACCCTGTTTTGAGTAAGGCAAGTGGCACCACTTAAAATGACTGTCAGTGTCAGGTTTAAAGAAAAGCTTACTTAGGACAGAAAAATACAATTGTTTTGCTGCAAAGAAAAACTGGCCACCATTTGTATGCTGAGGCAGAAGGGGTGTTGAAAAATAATAATAGTGGGAAGAAGTGGGGAATAAAGATCTCAAGCTGGAGACTGCACACCCTCAGAAAAATAAGACACCAGTGACCAAATCCAAGATGACGCCCAAGAAGCAGAAGAAACCTAGATTTCACTTTTACACGTCATTAGCACACATTTGCCTATTACATTTTATGAGGGATTATTTACCTGTTAGCCAAAATTTCAGAGGCTCCAAACAGACTTTCACGTAGATAAATATTCCCCATACACATTGTTTCCAGCTTCCTAACCACCCAGAGTAACTCCTGATGCAGAATGAGAGCGGCCAGTGGAAGCACTCCTGCCTTACACCCACCAAGGAAGCACAGAAAGCACTGGCTCTGAGCTGCTCCCAGCCTGGCTCCTCCAAGCACCAGGAACACCTACGTTGACCTGAAACATACCTAGAAAGTTCTGCTGGGAAACAAAGAACAGAAAATACCAGAACAAAGAAAAACCTTCTGCAAGTCTTGAACTTGGAAAACTCGCCATTTTATACAGAAGGGTCCAGCTTTATCTTCTGTAGAACATTGCCCGTCAGAAGACTCGAGCCAAGTGCAAAATCGTGTTGGTACCCACGATATACAAACAGCACCTGTGCACATACCAAAATGGGCCAAGACTGCTGATCCCATGAGCTGCATACCAAAACCTCCATGTGGCCAGGAGCCACACAGCACATGCCACATACCTCAGAGAGGTGAGGGAAGGGGAGCTTCAGCCGCCCATGCCCACAGAAAACAAACACAGTTCCTCAAGAGCACCACTACCCCTTTGCCCACAGCACTGAGCTGAGGAAACAGAAACATCCAGCAACAATGGCTTTAAAATCCACCAGCTGTAGACGCGAGATTGTCCAAGAGCCAGCCGGCAGTTACAGATGCAGCGCCATTCTGGGCGCCAAGCCTCAGCCCCGTGCCAGCTGCATGTGCCTCCGAAGCCACCCCACGAGCCACTCTGCAGCACCGAGTTTATGGCAGCTACACGCCGCTGAGGTACGGCCCTCTTCACAGCACCCAGACATCTGTGCCTCTATAAAAACAGTAATGATAATAATAACGGCCAATTTATACCCGTAACAAGGTTTATAACCTCACATAAAACAAACAAATAAGACCTTCCGACTGCTTTCAAGTACTAAGCCGACATTCACCCGACAAATACATACCTCTACCATTTCCTCTCCACTCAAACGAATAAAAGCCCCCAAGCAGGGAGAAGCAAGGGAGCATTGGTAAAGTTTTAAGCTACAGCCCAAAATGCGTTATCCTCTTCTGCTGGCAGCTACCATATGCACGCAACATAAGGCTCGGCAACAACAAGCGGCACTCGCAGCTCGCATCAGGTGAACAATCTGTACGCAGCCCCTGCAGCGGCCGGGGACGCTGCTGCCCGCAGGCCCGGGCCGGGGGCGCGGAGCGGCCGGGGGGCCCCGAGCCCGGCCGGGCTTTGGGCGGCGCCGCAGCCGCGCTGCCCGCGGAGCTCCGGCCGGCGCCGCCCGGGAGAGGCCGCGCGGCGGGGCCGCCCCAGCGCCGGGGGCCGGCGGGGCCGCGCCGGGCGGGCGCCCCGGGTCACCGCGGAGCAGGAAGGTGCGCAGGAATTCCCGCAGGCGCAGTCCCGGCCCCGCCGCGCTGCCCGGGCTGCCCGCACACGGGTCACGGGGGGGCGGCCGCAGCCCCGACACCGCCCCGGGCTGCCCCCGACACCGCCCCGGGCTGCCCCGACACCGCCACGGGCTGCCCCCGACACCGCGGCCGGCCCGGCCCGGCCCCGCCGGGGCACCGCGGCCACGGTCTCGGGCACCGCCGCCCCGCCTCTCCCCGGCCGGGGCTCCCCCGGCCCCAGCCCCCGCCGGCGCCTCCCGAGCGGCCCAGGGGCTGCCCCGGCGCTGCCGCCCTCCGCGCCGCGTCCCCGCGGTGCCGCGGGCGCTGCCAGCCCGGTGCCCGCACGGCCGGGCCCGCGGGCCGCGCTGCGGGGCTCGGGCGGGCGCGGGCGGGGCCGGGCCGGGCCGCGGGGCTCGGCGGGGTCGGCGCGGCGCTCACTCACCTGCCCGCGACAGCCCCGGGCCCCGCGCCGAGCGCTCCGGAAACGGCGGCGGCTCCGCCGGGGCCGGGGAGGGGCCGGCGAGGGGCGGGCGGAGCCGCGAGTGACAGCGGGAAGGGGCGGCGGGAGCGGGCGGGCGGCGCCGGCCGCGGGCAGAGGCGGCGGAGCGCGGCGGGCGGGAGGGCACGGCGGCGGCAGCACCGGCACCGGCACCGCGGGGTCCGGGGGAGCGCCGGGAGCGGCCCCGGGTGCGGGGCGAAGAGCCTGAGGGGCGGGCTGGCGGCGCAAAAAGGGGATGAATTAATCAGTGAATATTTTATATCAGCTTAAAATTGTGAGGGTTCTCACTCTGTTGTTCTGGGGTCAGATGCAGCGTCCCGATTCAGGAGAGCTGTTCGAGATGGAGGTCGCCGGCGACACCTGCGAAGTTCTCTATTCCTTTTCTGTCCAAAGTCACTCGCTGAACAAACTGCAGGATACAACACTGGTGTTCAGTGCGTTTATTTGGTAATTATGTAAAACGCGCAATCATCCCAAACGGATCCCTTTGACATAATTGTCAAGGTGCTACCTGCTTTAGGAATTGCTCAGAAATAGGCCTGGTCTAGGATGTGAGTTTAAACTGGTTTCATGTTATTTCTCAGGCTTAATGCAGGTTTTACACGGAAAAGTTTGCTGTACAAAATGATGTATTTTCAAATCCTATTCCTACAGAGTCTCTGTTAATCCTACCTTCCTTAGTAAAAGGTGATTGCTTTTTATTTCTGTGACTTATTTAGAATCTTACCTTCTAAATGGAAAGAGCATTTGTTGATGTACAGAAATGTCTAGTAAAGTTACAAAATAAGGTAATGTGTAGTAGTAGGAGAGTGGTTAAAAACTGTTAAAATACATGTAATCAAAAATTTTGCCTACAGGGCTCAGCATCCAATCATCTGGCTCTAATTCCCCCCCAAAAAACCCCAAACCCACACACTTGGCTACGATACTCATCAAGTGAAAATAACAGTAATTTCAGTGCTGCTAATCAGAAAACTCTGTGGGAAGAAGTGAAATTGTCAATTTATTGGACACCTTCTAGCCACAAGCTAGAAATAGTCCTTCAGTAGCGTCTGCGGGGAGCTGCCTGGGAGCAATCTGTGGCTTTGTTTCCTTCTCCAGAACAGATGGTTGCTGGCAGACCGGGCTTCTCATCAGTGCCTTCCCTCTGAACCCTTCTGATTCTTGTATGTCTGCTAAGCATGTCTCTTCCTAGTAAATTTAGTCCTCAAATTAAGAGATACCTGGGAAATACTTGGAAAGACACAAGGGAACAGAAGGCTGTCATATTGTTGGTTCCTTCGAGAGAGAGAGGTGTTGAGTATTCTTTGTGCTGGAAAAGTACAGTAAAGGGCTGGAGATGGTAAATTTTTTACCTTTTTTTTTTCTGCTTTTAACTGAATGGTTGCTGAGACATTGGTTTTGAAAAAAAGAGAAAGACTGATGAGGTTTCAACAAGGTTTTGTTTGGAAGAAGGTATAGCTATGAAGTGGAAAACCAGAGTGTAAAGGGAGTCAAAAGAAGCTGAAGAGGAAGGGAAAGAGAAAATAAAGCACTGGGATGAATTTTCCTTCCTTCCAGGACAGATACTGAGGCAAGACCTAAAAGTAATCTAAAAAACCCCCCACAAAATTCCTCATTTTCTTGGTTCAGTGTTGTTTTGCTTTTGGGTTTTTTTTCAGGAACGAAGAGAGAGATGTTAACACAAACAAACAGCCATGTGTTTTTGGGGATGCTCCTCTTTCCTGGCGCGGGGAGCAGGGGGAGGCAGGTGGGCCCTGCAGTGCGGGGTCCGGGCAGAGCCGGACCGGGCCAGGCCGGGCAGGGCCGGGCCAGGCCGGGCAGGGCCGGGCAGAGCTGAGCCAGGCCGGGCAGGGCCGGGCCAGGCCGGGCAGGGCCGGGCAGAGCTGAGCCAGGCCGGGCAGGGCCGGGCAGAGCTGAGCCAGGCCGGGCAGGGCCGGGCCAGGCTGGGCAGGGCCGGGCAGAGCCGAGCCAGGCCGGGCAGGGCCGGGCCAGGCCGGGCAGGGCCGGGCAGAGCCGAGCCAGGCCGGGCAGAGCCGAGCCAGGCCGGGCAGGGCCGGGCCAGGCTGGGCAGAGCCGGGCCAGGCCGGGCAGTGCCGAGCCTGCAGCACCAGGGCACAGCCAGAGTGAGCCCTGCGCTGGACTTGGCTTCGCTGGTGTCCCGCCAGGCCTGGCCCACAGCAAGCCCAGCTCTGTGGCTCCTGCTGCTGGTTCTGCTCTCCAGGGCTCCCTGTCCCCTGCAGGTCCCAGCCATCTCAAGGTGTGCTGCTTCCAGGACACAAAGCTGGGGAGGAGCTGGCAAGTGCTGCTGCAGGAGCTGATGGCCACAACCACAACTCTTTTAATTGTACCCTGTTTTACCAACATGCAGTTTTACCAAGATATCCCAAAAGCCCACGAGCCATGCTGACTAAAGTGCACTGTGTTCACATGCAGAAATCTGTTCTACAGACTGTGGTTTACAGCTCAATACACCAACAGGTTCTTTCTCACTATCTGGAGGTATCCAAATCTGCTCCTATTTTGTTATCCTACTGATTTAATTCAGTGGAGTGTGCAGAAAGTGGTTCTGTCAACACTAACTGTGGAGTTACACACAATAGTCATATTTTTTATTCTGACTCCCTGGATTTATTTACATGTTGTTACGGGGTGGTTTTTTGTTTTTTGGTTTTTGTTTTTTTTTTTTACAGTGCTATATTACAACTTTTAGCACATAACTATCCCTAATGAGCAGACATTTTATTTGAAATTTACTGCAGATTAAATTTATAGATTGAGAGCATAAAGGCACAAAGGACTTGTAGGAATTTTAGCCTTAAAGTTAATATGTCTTACCAGATGGCAGGAATTTTAGACAGACTGTGAAATAAATAGGAAGTTCACACTTCCTGATATAAACAGGGCATGAAAACATGCAATCCAACAGAGTGTATAATAACCAATGAAGAATAAAGAGAAAACTCTCAAGGGCTAGAAAATATGTGGTGTAAGTATCTATTATGACATCATACATTATTTTTCTGAGGTCTTATAATGCAATATTTAAAATGAGTAGTCTATTTTTAAAATTTTGTGAATTCTATTTTGAAAGATGGTAGTAAGATTAGCTATTTAGTAAAGTTCTATGTAGATCAGCATAGAATAGATGTATTCAGTTATGTTTTCCCCATTGATGTTACATATAAGAGAAGAGTGCTTTCCAAGACCTCCCTTGAATAGGAAGGGAAGGAAGTCAGTGCACAGTTTAAACAAAAAAATGTAACAATGCTTTTTTAAAAAAAGAGGAAAGCAGCTTTGAAATGTATTATGAGTCCAATTCAATGTTGTGGGCTGTAGGAGGAAGAAATCATTAGCTTGGGAAAAGAGCAGCACTGGCACAATAGCCATGTGCAGATGTTAATAAGGATATGCCTATCAGCAAGGTGTGGGATAAGATTAGGAGGATGAACGTTAGTAATATAATCCCTAAAGAGTGTTTTAAAGGAAAAACCTAATTCACAAGAGGTTGTTTCTGTTAACCAGATGGATATGTGTTTAGGAAAAGGAAATGTGGGGAAAACCAGGGTGATTTTGGAAAACAGACTTGACCACTAATGTCCTATTGTATCAGCAGTGATTTTCCCTTTGTGGTTGGTAATCTCTGTGGATGCTGTAGTGAGAGCATGCTGAAGTGCAGGATGAGCAGAACAGTGTTGCCCTGGTGCTTGGGCTGTGTGTGCAGGTGGAGCTGAGCAGCTCTGGCTGGGGCTGTGTTGTACAGTCTGTACAGTGTGCCACAGCGCTCGTGGCCACAGCCTGACCCACTCCTGCTGCTTGCATGTTTGACAATGCAGGCATACATGTAGGCAAATCGGGCTTCTAAAAATACCTTTCACAAATCATCCATTCCAGCTGTCAGGGTGAGAGCAGTCCTTTTGTCCTGCAGCCCTGGACAACGAAAATCCCATTTCAGACAAATAAAATTTAGTCCTTTGCTGCCCGCCAGGAAAGCTGCTGACCTGTGCTTTGTGCCCTCAGTGCTCTGCCCACCATTGTGTCCAACCTGAGGCTTAGCACACAGTTGGCCTCTTGCCCAGGGCTCTGTAAACAGCAGCAACTGGCAAAAGCAGGCGTGGGCAGAGCCCCCAGCGCTCTCTGGAGCAGCTCCTGCCCGCTGCCTCCTCAGGGCCAGTCCCACTCTGGAAAGACTGAGCATGGCTGGCTATAAATGGCCACCTAAAAATAAAAAGAGGCACAATCACCTTTTCTTGTCAGACAAATCAAAGACCCAGGTCACCTTAAAAAATGCTAGGCTGCAAGCCATACTGGTTATAGGAAAAATAAATAAGTATATGAAGTATATAAACCTCTTAATCCTGCGTGGATCAGTCCAGTTTTGATCGAACTGAACGGAGGCCATTTACTTCAACTGACACTGGATGTGTCCCATGACCTTCTGGTTTATATATTTAGATTGCCCATACTAATCTTCTCTTCCACATGTCTGATGTCATCACCATTATTATAAACAGAACTTGTGACTTGATTGACAGCAAACAACCTTTCCAAAAAGTAGCCAAGGAGTAAGAATGTTTTGTCAGAGTGACACATGATCATGACTCCCTGCAGCCCATTTTTGTTTACAGGCAGTGGAAGAATTTCAGATATTTATAAGGTCAGTGTCCCTAGTCCAGAGAAGAAGGAGAAGGTGTGTTTGGTTTTAAATTGTTGTTCTGCTTACAAAATTGACTTCCAGTTGGGCTTGAATGAAGGACTAGGCTCTGACGTAAATCCTTTGCCTGTTGCAGCTTGGAATGGGCTGCTCCCAACTGCACACACAAAGGGGTCACTGGCACGCCATATTTTTGCTTCAGGAAGTCAAATACTTAAACATATGCATGATTCTTTTTTACTGTCTGGTGATTCAGATGTCTGGGATCCTTGTTTCATTTTTCTTGCTTTTTTGAAAACTTTCACAAAAAGGAATCAGCTTGCAAAACCACAAAAATGTACTTCTCAGCCAGCTGTGGTAAAATAGTTTACATGGCCATTTCAATACTGGAGAAATCCTTATATTTAAAAAATCATTCTGATGATTAACAAATGAGCATTAATTCATTATCAGTAAGGCATTAGCAGTTGCCTTAGAACCATTCAAGGTATGCTGCAAACGCAGAGGAGCTGAGAAAATATTTGTGAGACAAAAGAGCTGTTGACATTCAGTCATACTAGAATTTGGAATATTGCTTTAAAACAGATATGCTGCAAATGTGGGAATGAGAACTAGACTGGGTTTTTTCTACTTAATTTGGCATTTAAGTATATGGCACAGTAAGATTTGACAAAAAATGAAATGTAAATCTATGTAACTGACCCCACTTAATAGTGTGTTAAGGACTCGTAATATTATAGAGTCTAAATACTATTTAGGAAGAAGTGAAACAAAATTTAGAATTCATGCTGGAACATTTATAAGCAGGTATAGAAAAATAGTGTCCATTCTACTAAATGTTAGAAATTAGAGTCTGCCTACGAAATGATGTTGTGTTTGTTTGACCTTGTTCAACTGATTCCGTTAAAGTGTTGTGTATGTTTCAGATAACAAATTTTTACTTTTTTAGTAAGTGTCTTATATTGGATATAAAATTGTTATTTTAACAGTTGGTACTGAACATTTTACCATACAAATGGTAAATTTTATTTAACTTACGTTAATATAAATACACAAAAATAATACATGTTTATAAATACATATAAATATTTAAAGTGATCTAGAAAGAAGCCTAAATGGTAGTTTTAAATCATTTCCATGTGGTAATTCCTGTAACATGGGATTGTAGGAGGGGGACTGGTTAGGGGCCCAAATGTTATTGCATTGACTTAGTTTTTGCCAGGGCACTGTAACAAAGGCAACTAAATTTCAGCTGCCTTAGTGGTACTGTTATTACCTTTTGCCCATACAGATTTTTATTGTGGAAAACTGCCAAATAAGGAGTAATTTTGTAATTGAGAACATGGGTTATGAAAGTAGTTTGAACAGAAGGATGAGGGAAACATATAAGTTTATATTTCATGGATGAAACTTTGCTGAATTACTTGATAACATAAAGTGTAGTAGATTCTTCTTTAATTGTGTAGTAGATTCTTCATTAATTACTGAAATGCTCAGTGTTTCACTGTATATCATAGGTCCAACTATGCCTGAGATTGGGATGTAAGTACCCTCCTTACAGCAAGGCAGGAATCCACTTACGGAACCGCCTGTGAGACTGACCTAACCTCCTCCTGCTGTGCCCACCCTGCAGAGCCTCTTTGGGGTGTCCTGTCCAAACCAGGCCAGGTCTGGTGACATCATGAAATGGGAGATGCCCATCAGCTCCTCTTTAGCCACGACAGAGCTTTGGCCACCTGTCTGTCCTATGCTTGAGAAGGTATTCAGGATGTTGACGGAGTAGAGTGGGACTTACCTGCTAAAACTTGGCAACGCAGGCTCGCCTGTTCTCCATGGGAGAGTGCAGCCCTCCGTGCTTGACTGGCTGAGGACCATTTTCCTCTGGCTCCAACAGGAAAACCAGCACAGGTGACCTCCCTGGCAGCAGCATAGGTGACCTCCCTGGCTGGTTTCAGGTTCCTGATTTGTTTAGTCAGCTCCAATGCCTTGGTACTTTCTCAGACTGCTGCCAAGGCTGTACATGGTTTGTTTGTATCGTCGGCCTCTGCGGGACCAGGCTCTGCTCCACACCTCTGATACCAGGTCTGAGCAGCTTGCTCCTTCCCTTGTCACTAAACTAAACTTGATGACACAGTGCCCAGTAATTTTTTTGTTTGCTTGCTTGCTCTTTTCTCAGCAAAAATGGTACCCAACTGGCTGTGTTATCAAGTGCAACTATCCTGCACTGCTGGACACATGCCAGGGATGCAGAAGCAGATTTCACAGGGATTGTGGTTCACTCTGCTGTTGTCTTTTCCACAGTCCAGAAATTCCACAAGGCTTGAAAATTAAGGGCTACCAGAAGTTATCTCTCTGGCATCTCACAAAACTGAGATCCTTCAGCTGCACCAGGCAGAGAGATGCCCTTGATGTCTGAATGACTGCTTAATGGTGCTCTCTGCATCCCCTGTCTCCATTTCTGTGCCCTCCTTGTTTCAAGAGACATACAAACCTCTCTGTTGTCATTGGGTTCCAAAGGTCACAATTCATCTGTCGATATAAATTGAGTGTAGCTTTGTTGAAATTGGTGATTGTGGTTCCCAGCTCTTTTGCATGATGGCTAATCAATTGCAGTATTGTAAAAGAAGGTAGATTAAGCTACCAAGTCTGTATCAGATTATCAGATCACAGTTGTGCCTGGTGTGAGAGGCAGGCAACAAACCATCAGACCCACCAGAACTGCACATATGAATTATGCAACTCTTGTGTGAGTTGTCACGTCTGTGAGCACGGGCACCGTGAGACAACAGCCCTGTGGTAGCAACAGACAGCTGAGGGAAGGAAGATCTTCTTTGTGTGTGCACTGCTAAATAATTCAAAGACAAGATAAACAGCACCTATAGATGCATCTTTTCTTAATTTCACAGTATTGAGTCAAGATACTCTAAGTCAGATATGGGCATTTCAGATCCTTTTAGGCACCCATCAAGCCACCAGTTACTAAAAGATAAGGGAGATAAGACAAATTCTATACATCAGTTGTTTTCTGTTATTGAGCTTTACATACGTTAGTTTTTCTTTCAGAATTCCAAGAGTAAGGAAATGATATTGTATATTTCTTGCAAAGTTAACCTTTGATAGTGATATTGAGTCAACACATTGTATTCACACCTTAAGGACCATTGTAATTCCAGGAGCTGGGAGATGAGAAGGCAGTAAATAATAGTATACAGGGTAAGCTCTTTTTCATTTTTAATGGGAAAATATTTCAACCATGGTGATGCAGTTGACAAATATTTGGTTTAGCATAAAAGAAAAAGGAGTCAAAAAGAGACTGAAATGCATAGTCATATAGGAAATAAAAAACCTAATCAATAAGTAGTCACAAAAACAGTGAAAAACTTATCATATAGTGTTCTTAAATTAAAATGTAGAACGTGCACATGTATCCCCCAATCTGCTCGATATTGTTTCTAGAGAATAAATAATCTGTAGATTTGTTGGGGTAACACAATTTGCTATTTCCTGGAATAATTGCCCACAAACATGATCTTGACCCCTGTGTTAAAGTAATGAACTCCTGCCTGTGTATGGAGGGTGATCCCAGGGACGGATGGTTACAGAAACGTTGGATTTGGATATTAGACACACATGTCCCTAGCAGGAGTTGTGGTTTTTCTCCTCATGTGGATTAAAAACCTACTGACAGCCTTCAGAGTTGCTAATTTAGGCCTTTCTGATTACAAGTTCCAGGCAATTCCATGTTTTGCTTCATCGTATAATTCTAGGAATGGTGGTTTTCTGAGAAAAACAAGCTCATAAGGCTTTGGAACTCTCTCTCTCTCATGGTTTCTGTGCATGCAGAATTGGCAAACCAGCACAGAACATAATAAGAATGAAGTTCAATCTGTAGTAGTTTTACACTCTATGTTTTTAAGTCTGCAATCATTTTTCTGAAAACATATGAACAGAAATCCTTGTAAAGCTCTTTTCTGTACAATTTTCAGCCATAACTATAGTAGCACAAGCAAAAGCTTGTTAGCTTCAGTCACGTTTTTTCTTATGAATTTTAAAAACCATGGTGCTGGTCTTCCAGAGACATCCATTTGCACATAGATCTCATTGAAGGCCTGGGACCTGCATTTAATATGATTCCATTCTGTATCTAATTACACTCCCATTTCACATTAAATGAAGGTGGTAAGTTGGTTCAAGGTCAGCAATTTATTTATTAATAATAATATTTGTAAATATCCTCAAAATCCAATTCAATAGGAATTTGAGGACCTCAAAAATGCAAAGATCTGGAGAGTTTATACCCTGAAAAATTGCCTGGTATCATGAATGTTGAGGTATGAAATTGTATCTGTACTGTAAGAACCTGCAGTTATTTGCAGTGTAGTAATTTTTGCCCCCTGTATGACCATACCTTTTAAATTCAAGTGTCTGATAATACAGATGAGCAAAATCAAACAGACAGGTAGTTCAAACAGAATCTGTAGAGAGGACAGCAGTAACATGTAGATCTTTTTGAAAATATTCAATCTATAGAACTGGGATTTTAAAGAGAGAGACTGGAAAAATAATCAGGCTCATCTGATATGCAGAGGAAAAAATGTCAACCTGAGGGTAGCATCTTCTAGAACAAAATCTACATATCCAGAGAACTTCCTTGAACTGAAACAAGCTGCAAGATGGGCTCATTTCTTAAAATATTAATAGTAAACTTGGGTGAGACATTCTTATTATGCTTTCACTGATGCAAACTCATTAAATTGCAATGATAATAAATCTTGAGAGATTAAATTTATAACAGAATATCGGATGGTTGTTTCTGGGTTTTCTAAGACCCTGAGAGTGGTTTGGCATGCAGCTGAACCATCATTTCTCTTTGCTGACAGCCCGGTTTTCATTCCCAGGCTTTGTGCTGCTGTGCACCAAATGACACTGTCCAGTTGGGGGTATTTTTAGTCTGCTCTGTAGCAGATGCAGGCTGGCACATCCCTGCCCACTCCAGTGATGTGGGTCACATTCCCAGCAGGAGCCACACCAAGAGAGGAGGAAGGAAGCCACTTGCAGAAATGGGAGTGGTGCACAGCCCAAGCCTCAGAGCTGTGCTTTAGTGGGTCAGCTGCCAAGAGCTGCGTGTGAGAAGTGCTTTAAAGCTGTCTTTGCTTCCCTTCAGGGACTCGACTTGCAATTGAAATATCACACGTGGGGAATTTGCCAGAGCTTTGAATTAATATGCACGTGACCAGAACAGTTAAAGTCACCTCCTGTTTGGTGCTGAGATTCCTCATCCTCACATGTGTATTCTGTTCACTGCAGCAGTGACGGACGTCTGGAGAAGTGAGTGTAGAATAAGGAATATAGTCCAAGAGTTCAGTTGTGCTGCTTTTAAATGTGCACATTTAAATTTAAATGTTAAATTTAGCTGCGGAGATCAGGCTCTATGACTACAAAAAATTATTTTTCTAGAAACGAAAGTAACTGAAATGTCTGTATTAAAGCATTTCCATTGTGAAAAATACTCTAAACTGGAAAGATGTAGCATTAAATCTCAATAGCATTTTATAAGACCTTTACTCTCTATTGTGTAGTATATGTGCAAAATCAGAACAATGTGTAATATGCACATAATTATGCATCATTATAATGATTAATATTTAATTAATGTTAGTAAAACAAATAATAAATACTAAAATTACTTCAAAAAGTAATAGCTACAGGAACTGACATAATTAAATTAACAACAGAATGAATTCCCCATTGTATTCAGCAGAACCCCATTTCCCAGGCTGGTGGAGTCACCTTATGAAAACGAGACCAGGACAGCTGGATCACAGACCTGCAAACCAGGCAAGGTGAACTTGTGCTTTTACTGTGAATGTAGGCTGAAAGTACACCTATTTTAACAACTTTGCTACACTTCTACATGAAAAAAGATCTGCTTGCTTTCTTTTTAGATGAGTCCTTCTCCTGCAGGTTTGTCTCGTTCTTGTGTCACCACTAATGCACTTAGGACTGAATAAGCTCCCTGGCTGTTGCATCAGGTGCAGAGTTATTGCTTGCACTTCCTGAATTTATCTTCATTTTCATATTGAAGTCAGTGATTTAACATTTAATAGTAACATTTAATATTAAATGGGCCAGGCTGAAAACTAGTAAATTGAAACGGCAAACAAAATGTGGTATAAAAATCAGAGGATTCACCATTGTATTTCTTCCAAACACTTGAAATAAGAGCAAAAATCTTATTTCAGCTTCGCTGCTTGCAAAGGAGAAGAACCACTGGGGGTTTCAAGAGAAGTTTCTGTGTCGTGTCTAAAAACACCTCGGGAAGAGCTTCCCTGTCGCCAGGGGTTTCAGAGAGCCGCGCTCTGCCTGCAGCGCGTCCCGGGACCGGGCACGGCCCCGGAGCAGCCGGGCAGGGATGAGCGCCGCTCCCACCCTGTGGAAGGGGCATTCCCGGAGAGCTGGGCAGCTGGCACTGCCGTGCGGGGTACCTGGCACTGCCCATGGCAGGCACCTGGCACTGCCCATGCTGGGCAGCTGGCACTGCCGTGCTGGGTACCTGGCAGTGCCCGAGCTGGGCACCTGGCACTGCCCGTGCTGGGCAGCTGGCACTGCCTGTGCTGGGCACTTGGCACTATCTGTGCTGGGCACCTGGCACGGCCCGAGTTGGGCATCTGGCACGGCCCGAGTTGGGCACCTGGCACTGCCCATGCTGGGCACCTGGCACTGCCTGTGCTGGGCACCTGGCACTGTCCGAGCTGGGCACCTGGCACTGCCTGTGCTGGGCACCTGGCACTGCCTGTGCGGGGCACATGGCACTGTCCGAGCTGGGCACCTGGCACTGCCTGTGCTGGGCACCTGGCACTGCCTGTGCGGGGCACCTGGCACTGCCTGTGCGGGGCACATGGCACTGTCCGAGCTGGGCACCTGGCACTGCCTGTGCTGGGGACCAGGCACTGCCTATGCTGGGCACCTGGCACTGTCTGTGCGGGGCACCTGGCAAGGTCTGTGCTGGGGACCAGGCACTGCCTGTGCTGGGCACCTGGCACTGTCTGTGCGGGGCACCTGGCAAGGTCTGTGCTGGGGACCAGGCACTGCCTGTGCTGGGCACCTGGCACTGTCCGAGCTGGGCACCTGGCACTGCCCATGGTGGGCACCTAGCACCGCCCGGGCACCGTGCGCTCAGCCCGGAGATGGCACTCGGGTAACACCTGGTGTCTTTTTTTTGAGTTTCTTGGAAAAGGGAAAGCTCTGGGCAGTGCCCGCGGGCAGCGGCGCTGCAGTGTCACCTGCAGGGCTGGCTCGGCTGTCCCCGCTCCCCGGGGTCGCTCTCGGCTCCGCCGGCAGTGGCGGTGCCACCGTGCAATTTTAGCCTCCGGTGACACGCACGTACTGAAGGGACTTTGTGCTGCTCAAATGAGTGTTCTTGACCACCATTGAAAGCTCTGCCTTCTGCAGCAGCGTTACTGAAAATTCGTGGTTGTGTGCTTATTATTCAAAGGAGTACCCTTACTTTCTGATATAATGGTAAATTATAAATTAATTTCCTACACTATGGTTAAAATCCATTGTGTAAAGAGGAAATGTACCCAAAATAAATGTATTCCTGGGCTACCAAAACTGATTTATATATGGTAGCCAGTATTTGCTTCATCTAACAAAAGATAGCAGTCTTTGTTAGAAAAAAAAAAAGTCATTTTAGAAACTCTGTTACTTGGTAGCTTTAGCAAAACAATAATTAACTGAAGAGATTTTATTCTGTGCTAATAGAAGTGTTTTATTGTCACAGTTTGTAAACTCAGGAAAAGCATCTCCTGAAATAAGTCTTCCAACTTTCTCAAGTGTAGGATTCTACGGCTGGATTTGTCTCCCATAAACAGTGGTACCCTGCTCCTCTCCAAGGAATACAGGGTTTAACTACACATGCATCTTAGCAGAGATGATACCCACACGTGGCAAAAAGGAAATTGCTCTCATCTTACAGAGCTTGATTAAAGCTCAAGGCATGGAGCTTTTTAAATGACAAATGCTCAATGAAATAATATTATGTCTTTATACTCCAGAGCTCTATTAATCTGAGGTTCTAGGACTTTGAGAAATGTTAATTAACTCATTACCATTCACATGAAGTGTTACCATTACATTCATTATGTGGGCTGATAACCAAAGCATGGAATTGTTCTATTTTTCAGAAAGAATGAGATTGGGGTTTTCTTCCATGTGTGTTCCCTATCAGGTATTTACAGAGATGTTAACTGTTCATGCAGTAGTGAACTCCATGGATCTTCAGTCAAATTAGCCCAAAAGGAACAGCAACAATTTTGGGAGAGATGGAACAACTTCAGCAGTTGTTCCTACCCAAAGAAGATGTTTCTGCAGCTTTAAGCTTCATGTTGGGTATTTGGGAGCCCAAATTTAATAGCTAAGAAGCTAGGCAGTGTTCTTAAAAAGAAAAAGCTTGAAGAAGTTGCATGCTCTGGCAAATAATAGAGATACTTTTTTCTTTTCTGCAGAAATGTAAAGGTTTGCATCATTTTAAATTTTTTTTTTTTCCTAGGAATCTTGCTCTTATAATTCAGGGTAAATATGCAAATTAGGAAGCCACTATTTGGTCAATTGAATTGCATCTCAGGCTTGCTGCAACCTGTTTGTGGTTTCAGTAGAATGAAAGAAGAGGATCACTGCAAAACACAACTCACCACAGAAATGTTGTGCAGTGTGGGGACAGAATTTGTTCACCTAGTGCACACACAGCCTCATGGTTTGTTTCCAATGGAAGCCACCAGCAGATAATTTGGAGGAAAGAAGACCCATAGGTAAAAAATAATCTGCTGTATGCATTAGATCTCAGTCTTAAATCTGTTTGTATGGCAAAAACATGAAGCGTTACATTTTCATATACTTCCCACAAGTTTTTAGTCAAAGAAATTACTGCTTTCCAGTCCCACAGATAACAATTTAGCCACTGAAACTCTTCTGAATCTTGTGAAACTGTTGGTCTCAATGATTTTTCTTAAGAATTAGGTTTTATAATATAATTACATGTTTATGTTATTATTGTTATTTTTTCCCTTTCACAACAAATTTTTCTTTGTTCCTGTTACAAGACAGCAAGGACTGAGGTTCAAGATCTACCTTTTCTGTAACATGCTGCAATTTTGTTGTTGTTGTTGTTGTTTTTTGGGGGTTTTTTTTGTGTGTGTATTTTTTGGGGTTTTTTTGTTTGTTTCATTTTTGTTGGGTTTTTTTTTCTTTTTGTCAAGGCCTTTCATGCCTGATTCATTTTTAAGGTAAAAACCAAACATCTTTCACTTTGCCCTTCCCCTTGCCCAGGTAATTCTTCTCACCCTTTTATTAATTTCACCTGTTCCTAAGGTATCCTTTATTGAGATTGTTGCCACTTGTATCATTACATTTCCTTCTATATGTAAATACTGATTTATCTAACATTCTTCAACTTCTTAATTATCATTTCTTATGCACACCAATATTTTGTTTACTTGTTTTGACCACAGCTAAACATGACCTCAGTCTGCTCTCTAAGTTGGGACCATTTATAAGAAAGAATCATACAAGTAACTCCTCTTCTTCCCTTCCATAGATCAACACTTTGTACATAACAAATTTGATTTTTGTGTGCCATCAGCCTGCCCAGGTGATGCTACCCAGCTGGGTCTTTTGAAATTCTTTCTAGGCCTCTCCAACCCTCACATAAATAACCTGTTATCTACAGATTTTGCTGCTCCCTTGTCAAATTTTGCTTTTTTCCAAATCAGTGATAAATAGACTAAATCACAGAGCTATTATTTTATTTAGTACAATTGCTAGTATAATTCCAATCTAAAAAATCTCTAGTTTGACAATTTTATCTCTCTGAAATTTAGCCTGTTTCCTACTTGTGTTTTAAACTTCAGTAGCCATTACCTTTGTAGAATGGCAAGTAATTAAAACATGTTTAAAGCTCACTTCTACTCTGGCTCTCTTTTCCAGAGATGGAAAGCTATCCATAATAAAGAGAAACTGATAGAAAACACCTCTATTATACAGAATCGGATTGTTTTCCCTCACAATAGTAGAATTTATGTTCTTAGCCTGCCTGTGTTACAGGGGGTTTGGGTCACATAATGATTTCTTTAAAGAAGAAAGATTTTTGAGCAGTCTTGGGAATCTGGAGAGGTCCCAGCTGACTGGAAGCTGGTGAAGGTTGTCCCAGTTTTCAAGAAGGGCAAGAAGGACCCTGGACTGACATAGGCTTGTCAGTGTCACTTCAGGGCCTGCTAAAATAATGGAAAACATTATTCTGGGAGGTGCTGAGGGTCTGCCAGGACCAGGCAGTCATTGGTCACAGCCTGTCAGACCTGATCTCCTGCAGCACCTGGCTGATCAAGGGAAGCCACTTGATGGAATCTTTTTGGACTTCAGCAAAGTTTTGATACCATCTCTGCCAAGATCCTTCTGGACAAACTGTCCAGGCCACAGCTGGATAAACACACCGTGGGGTGGGTGAGCAGCTGGCTCAGGGTCAGGCACAGAGGGTGACAGTGGCCGGGGTGACACCAGGCTGGGGCCTGTCACCAGTGGGGCTCTGCAGGGCTCCCCCTCAGCCCTGTGCTCAGCACCACGTTCATGATTTGGACCCAGGCCCCAAAGGAGCCCTCGGGAAGTTTGCTGGTGACACTGAATGAGGAGGAGCTGCTGACGCCTCTGAGGGCAGAGGGGCCCTGCAGAGAGACCCAGCCCAGGGGAGAGAAGGGCAATCCCCAGCCATGGCAGGCTCAGCTCAGGCCAGTGCTGGCTCTGCCCTGGCACGGGCAGCCCTGGCTGGGGGCACTGGGCAGTGAGAGGCTGGAGAGCAGCTGCAGAGGGCCCTGGGGCTCCTGGCAGTGCCAGCCGGGGCTGAGCCAGCGGTGCCCTGGCAGCCAGAGGGACATCCCTGTCCCGGGGCAGCGGGCCCGGCCCTGCCAGGCCAGGGGGGATTGTCCTGCTCTGCTCCGGGCTGGCCCGGCCTCGCCGTCAGTGCTGGGGCAGCCTGGGCTCCGAGCATGGGGCAGGCATGAAGCCATTGGAGAGTGCCCAGAGGAGGCCACGGGATGGGGAAGGGTCTGCAGGGGAAGCCTCAGTGGGGAGCAGCCGAGGGCACTTGGTGTGTTCGGCCTGGAGGAGACTGAGGCCAGACCTCACTGGGGTCTTCAACATCCTCACAACGGGGCAGCTCTGATCTCTTCTGGAGCTGTGCCAGGGCAGGGTCAGGCTGGATATCAGGAGAAGTTCTTTCCCCAGAGGGTGCTGGCACTGCCAGGGAATGGGCACAGCCCCGAGGCTGCCGGAGCGCCAGGAGTGTTTGGGCAACACTCCCAGGGATGCCCAGGGGGGATTGTTGGGGTGTCTGTGCAGGGCCAGGAGTTGGACTGGATGGTTCTGATGGGTCCCTCCCAGCTCAGCACAGTCTCTGATTCCATGGCTCTATGATAAAATGCCCATAGTGGTTTCACCCCAAGGTTTCATCCCCCAAGGCCCTTGCAGGGCTCGCTCTCCTCCAGTGGAATCAGGCGAGGGGAGGGGAAAAGTGAGAAAACTCCTGTGGTGAGATAAAGACAACTGGGAAAGCAAAAGCTGTGCACATGAGGAAAGCAAAACAAGGAATTAATTCCCATGGGCAGGCAGGTGTTCAGCACCTCCAGGAGAGCAGGGCCACAGCTCCTGGCAGGGTGACTTGGGAAGACGAACTCCATCACTCAAAACATGCTCCCTTCCTCCTTCTTCCCCCTTCATATGCTGATGCCATAAGACATGGGATGCCCCTGTGGTCAGCTGGGGTCATCTGTCCAGGCTCTGCCCCACTCAACCTCCCAGGCACCCCCAACTTCCTTGTCAGCATGGCAGTACAAAGAGTAGAAGAGGTCTCTGTGTAACCTCAGCCATAATAAAACCAAAAGCATTTTATTATTATCAACTCTGTGTTCAGCACAAATTCAAAACATAGCCCTGTACTGCGAAAAAAAATTAACTCTACCCCAGCTAAAACCAGCACAATGTCTTACTAAAAAAATATAATTTCATACTTTGGAAACTGAGTTTTACATATATATATATATATATATATATATATATATATATATATATATATATAACTTCATACTGTGGACAAATCTCTAGTATTTTAAGGGTGACATCTTTCAAAAATGTTTATTATTCAGAGAACCCCCAGTGAAACCACCGACTCTCCCGTTACCTGCCGTGGTAACGAGACGGACCGCCCTGATGGCATCCAAAAGCACCATGGCGTGTGTAAACCGCGAAGCAGGGATGTTCAGAATGCCTTTTCAGGACCGTTTGGCAGCTCCCGGGCAGGGAAGGACCAGACGGGCCCCACACGCGGGTGGTGAATTCTCGGTGCGGTACCGCCATCTCTCGGTCCCGCTCCGCACAGCAGCGCAGCGGCCCCGCATCCCGCGCTCCGCATCCTGCACTCTGCTTCCCGAGCTCCGCATCTCACGCTCTGCATCCCGCGCTCTGCATCCCGCACTCCGCATCCTGCGTTCTGCTTCCCGAGCTCCGCATCTCACGCTCTGCATCCCGTGCTCTGCATCCTCCACTCTGCATCCCGCGTTCCGCATCCCGCACTCTGCATCCCGCGTTCCGCATCCCGCACTCTGCATCCCGCACTCTGCATCCCGCGCTCCGCATCCCGCGCTCCGCATCCTGCACTCTACATCCCGCATTCCGCATCCCACACTCGGCATTCCCGCACTCCCGCTCCGCACCCTGCACCCCGCGCTCCCGCAGTCCCGCGCTCGGCGCTCCCGAGCTCCCCCGCCTCGCTGGATGCGGTTCCCCCGGCTGCTCCCGGAGGGAGGCGTTTCCCCGCAGGAATTGCCCTGCCCTGCCGGGCACGGCTGGGCCCGCGGCTCCAGCCCTGCTCGCACTGTTCTCACCCTGCTCCACACCGGGAGCTGCTTCCCAGGGCAAAGCCTGCGGACACCCGGCAGGTCTGTAACAGGAATATTTTATAATCCCCCATCCCTCCGAGGGGGAAAGTAGAGAATAATCTGCAGAACTTCTCTGCGTGAGTTTTCAAACCTGTAAAACCTGTGATAGATAAAGAGTATTTAAAACACAGTCCTACTTCCTAGCCAAGACATGTTTACCTATCACGGATCTAATTGACAGCTGTACTTTTGAGTAGAGAAGAAGTGGTGCAAGAGCTGGGGTTGGGCGTGTGGAGTCCCAGTCCCAGTGACTCACCAGAGAACCGTGCAGAGGTTCAGTTTCTCAGCACTGCCACACGGAACTGCTCTGCCACAAGTGTCAGGAGTGGCAAGGATCTGTACAGTGAATTCAAAGTCCTGGAGTGCTGAACTCTGCCCAAGGTCCACCAATATCCATGTCTCCTAAACCTGGACATGCCAAAATATTTTTTTATCTAATGAATCAAAAGTCATTATGAGGACTCTATGAACCACACGGTTACTAGAACCAAACAATTATTCCATACAGATATTAATTCCGATAGACAAGCAATACAACACAGACAGAATTAGCAGTGGGAGCCTTAACCAAAGTAAGCACCACCTGTGATTGCTCTCCTGACCACCAAAAAAGCCTTAAAAAGTATTCTGCAAAGACAAGCCCAGGCACAAAAATGACAACATGGATATAATGGAGACATTGATCTTACAGTATGTGACATTTTCCACACACAAATCACCTCGTGGCCCAAAGGAAATGGGTAACTGCTGTTCTCTGTTCTGTATAAGACCAGCATTACTCTTCCCCTTGCAAGTTTCCTCCACTGTTGCATGTGCCAGGTATCCATTTCTTTTCCCCCTCATGTTGTCGAACTTATTTACCAAGCAAAGTTAAATTCAGAGCAGTTTCTTCCTGCCTGTGCTTAGCATAAAGTTTGCTCTCTCTGTGCCACATTTGAAGAGGAGTGTGTATCCGAACATCACAGTCTGGGAACAAAGATTACCTCTCCTTGCAAAACATCCCAGCCTTGAAAATGCAGGACACATGTTATCAGAAATACTTACAGATGTAGGCATAGACCAGCAGCTCAGGTATTTCTGGGCTAGTGCAGTGACACAGTCCCCTGACCTCCGGCTGTGCTTTTGCCCCACAGCTGCTCCAATCCCTCTGAAGTGCTCTCAGTGAGCCCTACTCCACCCAATTCCCCACAGTGAGATACAGCCAGGTTTGTCCCAGAGCTAAAAACAAAAGCTGATGACTGTGAAGCCCTCTGTAAATCTGGGCCCATTTTTGTCTTCGAAACCAGGAACTGGATTCGAAATAGGATTTGAATGTTTGATCCCTTTTTTATCGTCCATCCTCAGGAAAATCCATTCTACTATTTTCTATGTGGCCATGGAAGTATTTTGTTCCATTACCGGAAGAAGAAAGCAGGATTCAAGACTGTAGTTTTGTTTGCTTTTGTGTAATAAGTTAGTACAATGGATTTAAATGGAAGTGGAATTATATATGAAAATTTTTTATCATGCCAGAAAATTTCAATTAGGGTAAATTAGCCACTTGGTCCTTTCTGATAAATTAATCATAGAGATTATCTATTAAATGTGGTACTTAACCTTTCTGGCACAAGGGCCTGAGGCAGTAGTATTTAGGCTCTCCACATTAATTTGGAAATATTAATTTCTAGGCAGCTGTCTTCCAAAATGGAATCTTCACGTGTCTTTTTTTAAAGTAGGTCATTGTGCAGCTGTTGTTAAAGAGGCTGGCATTTGTGGAATGGTAAATCCACCATTGTACCCTATCAGCCACAAAATTGACGTCCATCAATTATAGAATATCCCTTACTGAAGGGCCCATTTTCAGCCCCAAAGGATGTCATCCCTCACTGTGGTGGCCTTTGGCCTTTTCTGGAATGGGAATGTGTTTCAGTGGGTTATCCTGCAGGAGCTGAAGCACCACTGTGTTCACACTCTCTGCCTTCCGTGAGATAAGGGCTTGCCTTGACTTCATGTTATTGCTTTAATCTACATTAGAGCTGCCTTAAAATCATCCTGAGGGAAATGGGTGTGACAGCTCTCAGGTGCCAAAGGAACAGCTGGCTCACCTGCTGAACACGCAGGCCAAACCTTCCTTGTACCTCCAAATGAAATCAGTTGGTGCTGTCACTGGGGACAGGCCTCGCTGTCCCTGTGCTGCTCAGCTGCTGCACAGCTTATGGAGAGACAAACCTTGTCCTGTGCTCCTTCAGAATCAGAATCAGGACCTTGGCCTGCTTATCTTCCTCAGATGTCATAAAATTTGCATAGTCTGCTGCAGGAATAGTTTGAATTCTAGAACTCTCTGCATTCTAGAGAAAAAAAGAGAGGAAGTAAGAAAGTGCTGGAACCAAAGGATTCTATGAAAAGGAGTCTATAAGGAAAAAAAAATGAATGGCAGACAATTTATACAATTTAATGTTAATGAAATGAGAAAGAATATCTCAAAATCTTAGAATAAAATGTTACAAAAGAAAGACAATGGAATATACATTATGTGAGCAGCAGGCACATTAGTAATGGGTAAACAAATCAGTGTCCTAGAAGATAGATTTGGTAGCCAGGCTACCAAACCTGTGACTGTGATGTCACAGTCAATTTGTTCCTACTGTTAACTAGAATCAATAGATTATCAATCACCTTACTGATTACCTGAACCTATAAGTTCCTGCACTGATACAATTAAGCATAAGAATGCTTGTAGGCTTGGAATGTAAAGTTAACAAAATCCTGCTTACTTTGGGATTGGGTCAGATAAACTTGAAGATTTTTGAGGTTTAAGATATGGAGGATTTTGAGATAATTCAAAAAGGACTATGATAAAGACAGGGAAAGGGAAACAAAATTGAGACCTGTGTCTCAGTCAAAAATGAATGAATTGAAATTCATCCTTGGACTGAGATACAGTTGAGCAGCTGTGTTGCACAAGGCCATGGGATTCATATTTTGTGTGAAAAGGGAAAGAACTATTTCAATAATAACAATTCTTGTGATCAGAGCAGTAAGAAGCTAATAGTAGGTCTTGTAACCTGACTGTGAAATCCTGAACATGAAGAGAGTAACAGCTCAGACACCATCCAAATTTTACACGGCAGGATGGGAATTGCTGGTTTTGAAATAATAAAGGTGAAAAAGTTGGTGCAAAATTGAGACATTATCATCAATTAAAAAAGGATAGCTGGGAGGACCTGCAGGAGAAGGGACTGTTAGTGCGTAAACATGGCAGGCCTTTGGCTGATCAGTAGAAAGAGATGAAGGTGCTCTGAGAACAATGTCTACTGCTAATAACAGCAGAAAAGGTTGGGAAAATGTGTGTATGAGATCTCTGGATTTGATAGGGATGTGGTAAGAACACTTTAATGAATTCTGCTTCCCTTGATTTGAGAGAAATCTGACAGGTGACTCAGGCCTGTTTCATGGCTGAATATCAAATGCTGTCAGTAAGATTAACATTTTTAAAAAGGGTATTTTCTCTGACCGTATGACTAATAGGAGATATTTATTAAGCCAAAGAACTTTACATCACAGGTTACAACTGGGTTACATTTTCTGACTGAACAGGAGTCTGTGATTATTCAGGGTTGTATCCTAAAGGTCTTGGACAGGAAGGAAAATGTGTAAAGGTGACATGGCACTGTGCATGATATGTCATGTTAAAGACTTACTGGGCACTTGTGTTCTCCTCTCTGGAATCAACTCCAAAGTTTAATTTTTGCCATTTTATTTTCCTGCCTTAGATGAAGGCTTGCAGGGAACCACATGCAGTGAAAAATGGCCAGATAGATTTGGGTGCATGAAAGAAGCAGCTCTGTCTTGATGAAGTTGTCCAAACCTATGACTGGAAAGGCTGAGAGTGGCCTCCAAAAATGTAAAAAAAACCCTGAGAATATGTCAAGTGATTAATATTTATTTTGCTGAAGAAAATTGTTTTCATCTATTAAAAAGTGATTTTAAGTCTGAAAAAGCAAACCTTAGAAACAAGCAAGAGTGAGGTATGGAAGGACTTTTGCTAAGGATCAATTATGAATGCTTTTTGTTTTGCAACAAGGACAAGATGCTGGTTCTGCAGCTTAAGATTTGGGCTGTGATTTTAGTGCTCTGAGTCAAGTTCATGCTCTGTGACTCTGATTTGGGCCCAGATCCATAAAGGGGCTTAGGTACTTAAAACATGATTTCACTGGGATTTGCTCCCCTAAGCTGCATAATGCAATCTCTGGAATTTGACAAACTCCTTTATACACCCATGTTTAAACAACATCCTGCTTTATGCCCAGAACAGCTTTTGCCCCCAAGGATGGCACAGCTGCTGCTCTGCCTGCCCTGGCCTGCCTAGAGCTCAGCCAGGTGGGATGGACGGGGATGAGGGCAAGGGGGACACGGGTAGGGGTCTGGGATGCAGGGACACGGACAGGGGTCTGGCACCAGGGGACACGGACAGGGGTCTGGCACCAGGGGACACGGGCAGGGGTCTGGGATGCAGGGACACGGGCAGGGGTCTGGCACCAGGGGACACGGGCAGGGGTCTGGGATGCAGGGACACGGGCAGGGGTCTGGCACCAGGGGACACGGGCAGGGGTCTGGGATGTGGGGACACGGGCAGGGGTCTGGCACCAGGGGACACGGACAGGGGTCTGGGATGTGGGGACACGGGCAGGGGTCTGGCACCAGGGGACACGGACAGGGGTCTGGGATGTGGGGACACGGGCAGGGGTCTGGCACCAGGGGACACGGGCAGGGGTCTGGGATGCAGGGCAGCACCCTGCACGCTGGTGCTGAGGCCGCCTCCGAGCGCTTCCGCAGGACCGGCCCGGGGTAAAACCAGCCCGACAAGGGACGGTGTTTCACCGGGCACCCGCACGAGCAGCGGCCCCGCACAGCCGCGGGCGGACACCGGCTCCGGGCAGCGCTGCGCCGTGGCGGGCACACCGCGATTCCCTCACGCGGAAGGTACAACCGGGAGCGTTGCGCATTCCTCGGGCCCCCCGGCCACAGCTCCGGCCTCGGCCTCGGCCCCGGCCCCGGCCCCGGCCCCGGCCCCAGCTCCGGCTCCAGTCCCCGCCGCCGCCCCCGCGCAGGAGCCGCAGGCCGCTCCTCCCCCGTGAGGCGCGGCACGGAGGGAATCCCGCGGCGCAGGGAGGGGCCGGGCCGGGCCGGGCCGGCCGGGGCGGGGCGGCCGCAGGAGGCCGCGTCGCCGCTATAAAAGCGGAAGCGGCGGCGAGAGCTCTGCTGCCTTGCCCCGTTCATCCCGCCTCGCCTGCTCATCCCGCGGACATGGCGCTGTCTGGCGACCCCCATTTCAAGAAGCTGGCGGAGTGGCACAAGGCCAACTCCTCCAAGCTCGTCCTGCGGCAGCTCTTCGAGGCCGACAAGGATCGCTTCCAGAAGTTCAGGTGAGGCCGGGCGGCCCCACGGCCGAGCGGGGCAGCGGGCCCTGGGGCGTACGAGGCCCGGGGAGCCGCGGCAGCGGGGCCGCGAGGGGCGCGGTGCGGCCGGGCCCGGCGGGCAGGGCTCGCCTGGCCCCGCCGCGCTCGCTGCCCCCGCGCAGCCCCGAGCGGGAGCGGATGGCGCACGGGGCTGTGCCCGGCCCTGCGGGGCCGTGCGAGGCCGATGGCGGCCCGGGCACATGCGGCGGCGGGGCCGGGCCGCGGGCGGGGGCAGCTCCTCGCAGCCCCCAGGGGCGGCCGCGCCGCCTGCCCTTGACTCATCCTTGCAGCAGGGTACGTGCCGGGCAGCACAGCGCCCGCTGCGCTCGCACAGCCGCACTGTGCGGCGGCACTCGCCGCCTCTCGCACGCCGTGCTTAGTCACGATAAGCTCCGATAAAATCGCGAGGGGCCGTGCTTCCCCCGAGCCCCCTACGGCCCTGCCCTGAGCCGGACAGCGGGGGTGGTGAGGGGGTCTGGCCCTCGCTGCAGCGATGCCTTGCAGCGCAGGGAGGAGGAAGTAACAAGTGGAGGCATCGTGATAGCGTTCAGCGCCTTCATCTTGTGAAGTGGGACGCGTATTTGCTGTTTGCTGGAGACCGTGCTGAGAAGGCACGCGTGTGCTTACGTTGTTGTACTATAGCAGCAGTCGGAAAAGTCTAATAATTTGAGATGCATCCCAGATTTGAGTTTTCAAGTGAGCCTGAGTAATGGAGATAAACTGACTTCCATTCTAGTGCTGTGATAAGACTTGTTGCGTGCATCATGCTTTTCATTGCTGTCCTGTGTAAAGGGTTTTTTTCCCCTTTTGAGCTCATTAGAAAATGCTTACATTGTAATTAAAGATTGTATATGAAGTCCCGCATATCATTCATATATATATATACATGAGATAAAATACCATTTGAATCGATGGAAAAATTATGCTAAATTTTTTGAGTACTGAGCCCTTTTAATAGGACTTTTTTATGTTTTTAAGAAATTGATCAGTAATATCTTATTAAATCTGGTTAGATTTAATAAATTAGAATCCTCACTAATGGACTTAGTTCCCATTGCAAGTTTTCCTTATCTCCAGTATTTTTTGGTGAAATGGTCTTTACTGAGGTTATTTATTTCAAATAGCTCCTCTAATTCATGTCCTTTTGTGCTGCCCCATAAGTAAGCAGTTGAAGTGTCTTCAGTTAGCTTCATCTATCTTAATCCTTTATTTTACTTATTTCAGTCCTGTGTCCTGCAAAGCCATCTCATTGTAGTCCAGGAGAACTTCCTCATAGCAAAGTACAATTGCAGAGCTGATAGCTTTGCTGGTACTCTTACCAGTGCTGACTGCTCTGAGCCAGATCACCAGAGGATTATAGTTAATATCTGTTGCAAACCATGGTCTGGAGGTTTGGCCACGTGGTCCTGAGTATTTTCAACTTCCCTCACATGAAATTAAGATTTATGAACATGTTAAGTTCTGCTAGATGCTGCTGTAAAATTATTGACTTCCTTCCTTTAGAAGGAAAAGAGAAACGCTGCCCAGGTGAAAGTGCTTCCTGATATTGGTTCTGAAGGAATTTCAGACTGGTGAATAGTTTTTAATCTGAGTATTTTATATCTGGGCACAAGTGTCTATTTAATATTATTGGAAGAACCTTATACTCGCTGACTGCATCCTCTCAAATACGTATACCAAAAGATCCTTTCTTCTTTTTTGACCTATTTTTTTCCTAGTTCAGAATTTGTAGGTGCTGTTTTCCTGGTAAGGAGTGTAGCCATGCCTGTAAGAGATCTTTGCCTTTTTTGCCACCCAAGGTGGTAAGGTAAGGCCTAATAGGAATGGAGTTCTTATCAACGTTTCAATGTTCCAGTGAACAATGTTCTTTGGAAACTGCTGGTTTTGAAAGGGTTAGAAGAGATGTGATGTATTATGAATCATAATACTCAGCAGGTAAGAGATGTGTGGGTGCTGAGAAAGGTACCCCTGGTGCAGATACAGAGTGTTAGATTGACACTCCTGCTGCTTGGCTTGTCCCTTGTCAAGGATAAGAGTAATTGGAGAGTAAGTGTAAATGAAAAATGAGGTGGGAGATAAAATCATTGAGATGCTGCAGGTTAAGGGCTGCATCGCTTCCAGGTGGCTGTGGCCTACGTGACAAGGCTCTTGTCCCCCCTGAGCAGCACTGCCACGAGCTTCTGCATTGCAGAGTGGTACTTGGGCAGAGCACAGCTCAGCTGCAGGGCTTGGGGCTTCTGTTCTCACAAAGGCTGCATGGATCCCTTGCCATAAGGGCTTAACACAGGATTACATTGTACACTGTGTTCCACCTTGTGCGTGGGAAGTTAAATCTGATAGCCATTACTTGATTTGGTTTTGCCTGGAAAGTCTTGGGTAGCACATTTGAGTTTCTTCAAATGAGCAGTGGCTTGAATCCAGGCATAATTTCATGAGATATTGCCTTCTAGGTGTAGCGAGATTGATTTTCATTCATATATATATATAAGTAATGAATTGTAGGTGGAAGACATTTTGAGTAAACATGAAATCCTTTTCTTTGTGGAGTAGAACACTGGGAGAGGCTATCAGCTGCAGTTTAATGTAGAAAGAGAATTTCAAGAGTTCTGCTTCTCTAAACTGAAGAAGTATTAGTATGCTGAGGGTCTTGCTGTATCATTAGTGAAATGTGTTCAGGTCTGAGATATCTTGAAATAAATTGCATCAAATATTGAAGACTTGTTCTTTTTTTTTTTTCTTCTGTGCTGTATCTGAGTAACAGTTGTGGTAGGTGAGCCAAACCAGTCCTTCCACTAGCTAGCCCTATTCCAGGGATCCTGGTGCTGGGTGGTCAGGATTTCAGGATTGCTGCTGGCAGCCTGCTGAGAAGGGTGGTTAACAGCACTGATACTGCTTTTCCTTACTTGTCTGTGTTCTCACTTATTAAAGAAACATGGTTCTAAGACTGTGCTTGAAGACACCTTCCTTTCCTTATTCACACTTCTACTTTAGGACCATAAGAAGGATGTTACTGTTAATGAGCAGTTAATGAAGCTAACAGTAAGTGAAACCACTGAAATGTTAAGGCCTTGCTGGTTATTACTGTTATTGTGAGTTCAGCTCCATTCTTCCTTTGAGTCTTGCCTGCTCTGTCACGTTATGTATGAATAGCAATTATCCTGTGGTGTGTCCCTGTAAAGTCTCTGGCATGTGTGGTGGCTAAAATAACAGAGCATGTTTCTCTGCTCAGGTATTGAGAAAGAAGCAGCAGGGGAAACAATAAACAGGGCAGAAACACTGAGAATTTAGATGGCTGCAATTTCCTGTTGGGGGTATGTGTGGAGCAACAGGGAGAGTAAGATGTGCTTTTATCAAAGGCTGACTTACAGAATTCACCTCTTCAGTTAGAGTAATTCTGTAGATTCAGTTGGAAATTATTGCAAAGAAGAAATTGGTAACACAATATTGTAAAGGTCTAGAGGAACTACAGAACCTATCACATAGACACAAGGATGTAAATGCAAATGAGCTCACTTGGGTTCTGCTGGGCTGCCATTGCTGTGGTTCCTCTCAGATGTGAACCTACAAGTGCCTGTATTTTGACTGTCAGGCTGTAGCTTGCAGATAATTTGTTAAATAATTTGGAGGCCTCCACTGAATCAATGAGGACTATGAGACTAAACCATGCACAAATGGGGCTTAATTCTGCATAGTAGTTGACAATATTTGTTCATGATGTTGTATAGATTTTTAATTAGGCTTGTTCAAGTCTCTGTGTGAAAGAATGACAGGACCTGTAGGAAGACAGTTTAATTTTCCAGCAGCAGAAGAATGTGAAAAGCTCTTTACTGATAATATATTAGGAAAAAGCTGATTATTGCTAGAGAATGATGGTGGAAACAATATGTGATTGTCCAACTGTGCATCAAATATACTTAATAGTGTTTGGGTTTTCACAAGCAGAAAGTGGACACGGTAATTCAGATTGTGAAAAACATGGTTTTTAAAAAAAAGCAGTCATTTTATGAAACTTTTTGGGCAAATTGGTCACTCTTCTTTACTAAGTTAATCTAATTAGGATTCCCGTTATTTTTGTAATCTATAGCAGAGTTACCATTGTCTCCCTTAAAACAGTCACCCCTCAGGAATGTACAATT
Source organism: Passer domesticus (assembly GCF_036417665.1). NCBI lineage: Eukaryota > Metazoa > Chordata > Aves > Passeriformes > Passeridae > Passer > Passer domesticus. The sequence continues at coordinate 18,888,211 of NC_087485.1, forward strand.
AAACAACCTGTTGGTTTTGACAGCTTGACCCTGAATACTGACCATGGGGATATCTTACTGGATTACTCCAAGAACCTTGTTACAGAAGAAGTGATGAAAATGCTGATTGAACTGGTAACTATTTAAAATCTTGCATTAATAAACAAAATAACTTTTACCTGCAACTCACTATTCTAGCACTGTTTATAAACACTAGCTAACATATAAGATAAAAGGCATCTGTTTACTAGTCTTGGCAGGATTCAAATTCTTGCATTGTCATCTAGCCCCGAGTTACAAAGCTGTTTTTCAATGCATGTCTGCATTGAAAAAGGAAAATAATATTCTCCTTGAAAAAGGAAAACAATTTTTTTTTAACCTAGAATCTAGTGGGTCTTTCAATCTGTCATAATATTTGTTTCCCTGTCTTGTGTTAAATGTTCATACTCTTTAATGTAGCTGGACCTTTGTAATTCATGTGGACTTCCACTATTTTAAGAGGAATCTATATTTACCTTTCTCAGGCAAAGTCAAGGGGTGTGGAAAGTGCCAGAGAGCGCATGTTTAGTGGAGAGAAGATCAACTTCACTGAGGTAAGGCTATTTCTGTCCATGGTTCTTTCCACTTTAGTTGTGCCCATTATGGATGTTTGTGTCTGTGTAAGCCAAGTCTGAAAAAACTTACTTTAAATCTTTGAAATCCAGAGTGGTTGTAATGTTTGCTGCACTACTTCAAGAGAAAATTTTACGGCACTTACTAAAAATACCTCCTTCCTTCAGGACATCTTATTTTAGAGATTTTGGTGGTTTTTTTCCCCTGTTCCCTGTTTTGTGGAGAGGAAGATGAGTTAGACCTTGCAAAGGACATGGAGCAGAGTATTGCATTCCAGGTATCCCTTACCTGCTTTTGCCTAGTGTTAGTGTTCATAAAGCTTAGTAAACTGCCTAAAGGGTGTGAAGGGAGGATTGTCTAAGACCTCTCTTGGGCTGTGATGCTGCTTGTCTTTCAGTACAGTTGAGAGTATAAACAGTTTTGGGAAATTAGCCTTGTATTTCAGTAAGAGGATGAGTAGCTTCCTCCTTCTGTAAATCTGAAGGTTCTAGTTATGGTTAAATCTTTACTAAAACATATAGAAAGCCAACTGTACTTTTTCTGATATTAAAAATAGGATGAAAACTGGGAACTCCACAGTGCAGTGGGTTTAATTAGTCTGCATTAAAAATGCTACTTAGTATGCTTAGTATGGCTACTTAATATGTTTGAGGCAAATCCAGAGAAACCAGTAGTTCCTTTGACTTGGCTATTGACTGGTTTAGCTATTGCACAAGCTGTTTGCTTAAACTAACTCAGCAGTTGGACATTGTATTGTTTGTGAATGATTCATGTTTGTGAAAAGGCACAGGCAGAAACAAATACAGTTTCACTGGAGAAGTGGTTCCTGTTCCTTCTGTACTAATGCCTTCAATTCGCAGATGTAGTACTGAAAAAAGAAAGCAGGGAAAGAGGGTGAGGAGTCTTAAATCTGTCTGGAGGGTTGCTTTGTCTCATACTGCCTTTCACTAGCTGCTTGCAACACAAATTATTACAGGGTTAGCCCATCTCTAACTATATTATGGAGTTGTGTGTACACAACTTGAGTTGTGTATTGAGAGCAGGTGTAGCAGTTGAAGTGTCAGAAGGGTGCAATTTGAACAGAAAGCACCTAAACACAATATCCAACTCTGTGTTTGGTTTCTGCTGCTAGCTCCCTCTTTTCCTACTGTCTTGATACCACTTCATGTATTATGTAAGTCTACAAACACCTCTTTTCTCAGGCTGTTTGTCAGTTACTTCCTTCCAATTCAGAAGTTGACTTAGATGGGGTTTGCCTAATTTTTGTTTGTATAGAATATCAGATCAGGTTGGTTTGGCTCTGGAATAGGAGCACATGGACAATGTGAAACTGCCAGATGTTAAGCAGGATGCTGTCAAACAGCATGAATAAACCTAAAGCAGTAAGACATGAGGGAGCTTCTTGATGGCAAGAACTGACTTGTCCACTACTCTTGATCTGCTTTAGAACATTCTTTGGATATTTGTCTGAAGTATTTTAGACTTGTCTGTATTTGGTGCTGCAGGCATTGGCTGCATGATATATGCTCATGTGGAAGTTCTTTACAGTGCATCCATGTGTGTCACTGCCAGGTGTTTGTCCCAGACAAGTTAAAACTTGGAGCTTGATATGGTGCAAAGAGCATTACAAGGTAACTCATCTGACCACTCACATGGGGGCAGTCTTTATAGCCTGCGTGGTGTTCAGAGAATACTTCTGCTTAACCAGAGATCAGGTGATCAGGTCAAGTATGCCTCCTCTTGATTAGTCAGAGCATCCTTCAAGGCTGATAGTGAGCAGTACTTACCAAATACCATTCCGTGGCTGAGTGCTAAAAAAGAAATTCTCTGTTCACCCCAAATTTGAGTGGGTATACTTTAATTAGCAAGTGAAAGAGGTTTTTGTATTCCAAGTCAGTAACCACAAACTCAATGATTTTTGAATTAGCATTTGGTATTTAAATTATAACTTGGCAGTTCATATTGTCTGTGTTGTCTTTGTCTCACAGTGCCTCTCATTGTGGAACAATGAGGTACAGCAGACTAATTTTTTAATTTGTTCATTAGTATTGACTAATTCCTTCATTCTGAATTAAAACTGTTAAGCTCTTAAACAGCCGAACCACAGGGCAGATTTTGGTCCTTTGACTTATGTGTAGCTGTAGAGAAGTAACATAAATCGTGCATGCTAAGAGATTTTTTCTTCCAGCACAACTACTACAAATATATGGTATGCAAGTGTTCAGGCAGCATTTAATTGTAGGCAGTGGATAGAGGGATGTGGCTATTGTATCCTTTGTTGTCAAATCTTTAAATTATTTCTTTTCCTGTATTAAATGGAGTACTCAGGATAATTGAGAAGATGCCTGAGAAAATAACTTCAACTGCTTGTTGTAATTGATTTTTTTTGGTGTTGTCATCAATAAGAAACAATTTCATTCTTATATACCTAAAGCATGCCAAAATAAAGATCACTGGGTCATGAGAATTGCTGGATTCTGAACCTCAAGCTCTAAATGCTTTTAAAGGGATTTTGAGCCTTTTTTCCCAGGCAGACTATTTCTTTGCATACTGTGCTGTTGTAAACTCCCTCCACTGAGTTGGTGAAGTGAGAGGGTGATTGAGGTAGCCACTGCTGCTTGTATGCATACACACTGAAAATACTGCTCTACTAATTCCAGTTAATGTAAAGGATTTTTAAATCCTGATGACTGTACTGCCTTGTGGATGAGGAATCTGAGGCTCTGGGGTGTAACTTGGAAAGAGCCTCATTTGATTTTTGTCCCCTTGTTTCAGAACCGAGCTGTGCTTCACATTGCTCTGAGAAATCGCTCCAATGTGCCAATCCTTGTGGATGGGAAGGATGTTGTTCCAGAAGTAAACAAAGTGTTGGACAAAATGAAACACTTCTGTCAGGTATAGTGCCACCACAGTATTTTTTATGTATTTGTTTTATACCCACCAGGTTCTTACATGTGGATTGTGAAGCATTGATTGTAGTCTGGTTCACGTGAATTATTGTGTCCTTCTTTGAGGTTTACAGTAGTTCTGGCTCAAGCATGGAGTTGGAGCTGGTTTTATTGATTCACTTTTCTCTCCCTGATTCCAATTGGGTTTTTTCTTTAATGGGCTTCCTAGATTTTATTCCTTCAGCAGTAATCTTGTGTGTACTTTGGATGTCTTGTAAATCATTAAGTACCATTCAAATATTACTTTATTTCTTGCTAATTTTTCAACTAATTGGCTGCACCAGTTAGAAACTGCCTCTGAACATTTGTGTAAAATCAGGAGGGAGGTAGAAGTTCCCAGCTCAATTGCAATTTGATTATGCTCTACTTAAATAGTTTCTTAAGGGTCTTCTGGTTTTAGGTCAAATTACTGTGATTCTGTTCTGTTTGCAGAATACCCACCTGGGTAGTTTTAATGCATTTTAAACAAGGCTGTGAGGACCTGGACTTGCTTGGTTGCTGTTGTGAGTCTTAGCCAGGTGGTAATGCCCTGTTTCACTGCCAGCTCATACTTCTAACCTGTGCAGAATGAGCTTGCATTCTGTTCTTAATGATAAATGCTAAAACCACAATAACTTACACCAGTTGGTGTGGATCTGGTACTTTATTCACATGCTGTGAGACTTGAATGGCTGTGGAAATTCTGTGGTGTCTGACACTGTAGAATTTCTAGCTGATTAAGGTTTTGGTAGTGCAAAACAAGAGTTTTCACTGGTGCCATCCTCTTGTTTGCTCTGTGGTTTCAATTATCAGAACCTGTGAACATCACTTTCATGCGGATGTATCTTCTGTGCAAAATAAAAATCATGTTAAGCAATTTCTTTAAAAATATTAACAAAGACAGTGGTTTCAGTTGGCTTAGCAGATGGGATTTTAAGACTGTGGCAATATCTATGGGGTGCAGGAATGCTGTTACTAAAAGTGGATTTTCTGTTTGGAAAAATGGAAAGTTTAAACATTTGTAGCAAAGGAGAGCAAGTACCAGCATAACTAAGTGCTGTGTAGAAAAATTGCTTTAGAATTGGGGAATGTACTTGGAAGTATTCATGATACCAGAAAGATTGCTTTTGTGATTGGAACAGATTGAATTTTGTCCATCATCTACGACCTATGCATTCTATGTAGAGTTTTAATGATTGGAATTTTGTTTTGGGACATTCAGTTCCAAAACAGTGATGCTTAAAGAGCAGGAATAGAGCAGGAACTTAGACCATGTGCTGTTAAGGTGCAGCCCAGAAATAAATCCTAATGCAAAGCATATTTGCAAGAAAGAAGCTTTGAGGATGTTTAATTTGCCACTAAATCTCTTATCTCTGTGGCTTTATTCATACTGTCTTCCAGTTTAGTTAGTGAAGCTCTTTCTAATTGAAGACACTTAAAGAACAGCTTCAGGTTTGAATATTTGTTGCACATAGTTTAATGCCCAGATTTAATCATTTTTGGGTGGAGGTCTCTTGCCCTAGCAAATGCTGTAAATGCTACAGCAGTTCACACAGTAGGGGGAGAGTTTTAACTTCATTAAGTGCTCCCTGTTGCAGTGTGTTTTTATTTCTGTCTTAGACATAACACAATGTCTAGCTAGGAAGGTAGCTCTAAATGTAGGCCTTAAAGTCTAGAGGCTTGAAAGCTGTCTTTGGCAACATTTTATAACAATACCTGAAATCAAAGCCTGTTTCCTGGTCTTGGGTTAGCATCAGTAGCTTTAGTGTAAGTGTAAAATAGTAATTGCGTCTTTTGTTTTGTTTTGCTGGTTTTTTTTTTTTTGCCACAGAGGGTCCGTAGTGGTGAATGGAAAGGCTACACTGGAAAGGCAATCACTGATGTGGTCAATATTGGCATCGGTGGCTCTGACTTGGTAAGCCCCTGATCTCTATACACCCTGCCCATCTTTGTGTACATGCTTACAGTGAGGATAAAGTCTAATTGTGCCTTCTCTCCAGGGCCCTCTGATGGTAACTGAAGCCCTGAAACCGTATTCCAAGGGAGGCCCTCGTGTCTGGTTTGTGTCCAACATTGATGGTACTCATATAGCCAAAACCCTGGCTGAACTCAAACCAGACACTACTCTCTTCATCATTGCATCAAAGGTATGTCTGACAGAGGCACTGCCTTGGCTTGCTCTGCTGATAAAGAGTTTGCAGTCAGGAGGGAGGGCTGTCCACAAGAATAGCTAGATCAGGGACTTACAGTGTGGATTATTTCTAAACAGGCCTGTTGTGATTCTTTCTAAACTTGCAGCGCAAGGTTGTGTTGCTGCTGAAATACTTGGGGATCTGTAAGTCAAATGCTGAGAATTACTTAACATAAATAAGATGCATGAACAATTTCATGTTGTCTGGGGTTTATTTCTCAGTGAATGTAAGTTTTAGCTTTATTCACAAAAGTTTATTTTACTGCATTTCTCTGTAGGTGGAATGTAGGATCCAATGTAATTATTTCTTTAACATTCTGGGTATTGTTTCATTCCTAAAGGACTTTTGATCCTTTATTTTAAAGTACAGTGTACTTGTTAAATGTTCTGGTTTTTTGTATTAATGAATTGCATGTACTTTAAGAATCTCCATTTTACAGGGTAGTCACAATACCTTCACCTAAATAACTTAAGTGTTGAGTTCCTTGAGCTCGATAAATGCTAAGCTGCTTTACTTAAAGAGATAAAGATAGCCTGCTGGTGCTTCATGAGATGACACCTATTTCTGACTGCAGACTGAGTAGCTGCCTTTAAGTCTTGCCTTGCTCAGCACTTACTCTGTAAGCAATAATTGCCAGCAGCCCTCTCCCTCTGAGGAATGCCTCTGTCTGAGCAGAGCAAAGAGGTGGAGACAAACTTCATGGTTACATAACTTGGGTTGCCTTGGTTTGTAAAGCACAGTAGAACCTTTCAGCTGTGGAGACAATCTGCAGCAAATGAACATGTGCAGTGCTGGCTGTCTCTGCACAGTGCTCATTATCTTATCTTGGTGCTGCTGCAGCTGAGCAACAGCTTATGGAGTAATAAGGAAACTGCACAAAGTAATACTAATGGTCACTTGGAATAATTGAGTCCAGGGATCACGGTTCAAAGGCTTAGAAAACTGCCAGATTGAAAAAGTAACACTCGAGTTTGTTTGCCAGACTGTAGTTAGCTAATTGGATATATTTGGAAGAGGATGAATGGCATTTTTTTCTTTCCATAACAGGCTTATGTTTCATAATGAAGGATTTCTGGAGATGGATGAGAGTAGGAGGAATCTAGTGTTCACCCTTAAAGCTAAATTTTGATGGCTGAGTAAATCAGAATGGTTGTAGATACTTGCAAAACTGCATGACTGAACTTCTGTGCACACTTCATAAAGCAGGAAAATGTTTTCCTCTAATCAGCAAAAGAAAAATTATAAGAAGAGTCTTGGCAGAAAAGAGTGCAAAAGAGTGCTCTTCCATGAAAAAGTAGGAATTGAAGAACAATAGAACAGTCCAGCTGGGTTATCCTGTTTAGATGTTCAATTAATTTGTTTCTAGTTGAACAGTAAAACTAATTTTTTAGTAAAAGACTAAAGTAGACAACTTTAGTCTCAAGGTTTTTTTTGCAAAAAAGTTTGGGGAATGGGAAGGCAGGAGGAGATGGGGAATAATACTTAGTAGTTTAAAACCAGATGGGTAAATCTAGCAATAGTAGTGTTTACTGGATTCATAAGCTTGCTTCTTTCTGTAATCTGGCAGCAGCTGAGTTATGAACACGTAGAATCACTCTGCTCTGGTTATCTGAACATGTGATGCTTTAGTAACCTGAAGTTGTTTCCATGTTAAGAACACTGTTTTACTTATTTGCTTGCTTTCCCCTGTGCAGACCTTCACCACGCAGGAAACCATCACTAATGCAGAAACAGCCAAAGAGTGGTTTCTGCGTGCTGCTAATGATGTAAGTCTGAGATGTGTAGCTTGAGTAACAGAATGCAGTAGTTTTTGTTGTGCAATTTCTTCCTGGTCATTCTGTGTGCTTTGGAGCAGAGCCAGTAACAGCCCAAACAAAAGCTTAGCAAATGATGTACTTAGATCATTTCAGTGCTTTGGTAATGACAGACTATTTTGTCCAATCAAAGTGATAACCCACTAGTATTTCATTATAAATGGTTTTCATGCATTGTTCCTCCAAATCTTGCCTGTTAAGTAATAGAGTGTAGTGTTTGCTTAGAGCTAACCAATAATTTGGTAGAACCACTAGTAATGAAAAAAGACTAGTGCATGTGGCACTACCTTTAAATTATTGCCAAGTCTTTAAAAACTAGAAATGGAGCTATGGTTGGACCAATACACTGACATTTCTATGGCAGATGGCTGTGCTATGAATAGAAACCTTGTATTTGGCTCATTCTTCTCCTATTTCAAACTCTTAAAGGAAAAAAACAGATACTGCCGGTTCAGGTAATTAAGATGGTCTGTGATCTGTTCCTGTTAGGGTAGCTGTACTTAGTTTGAAAGCTGGGCTTTGAAATTCCTCCTTAGACTACTGTTCAGACAACTCATCTTTATCAGAACACCTTCTGAAAGACTGACATCTGACTCTGGAGCTTGGCATTTTTCAGTAATTCTTGGTTTTTTGCCCCTGGCTGGAAGGGTGGTGGGTGTACATTGAGCTCCATCTGCTCCAGGGCTGTGGTGGTGGTGTCCAGGCTGGTAACACTGAGGGAGAGGATGTGCCTCTCTAGAGGGATTGCTGCTGGAGGGGTTGATGGGAATATCAGTAGAATGTTCTCTTGGGATGTGCTGCCAAATCCCACACTGAATGTGAATAACATGACTTCAAATTAATAACGTTGTTGACGATCATCAGTTGTTTTGTTTAAATGGTAGCAGATCAGCTTTATAACCAGAAATTAAAATAGTCAACATTCTAGATCTAACTATGTGTTTATTTTTGTTAAGCCTTCAGCTGTGGCCAAGCATTTTGTTGCCTTGTCTACCAATGCTGTAAGTATAGTCAATCTAGTTAATTTTTCCTGTGTACCTTTAAGGCAACCTTACCTTACCTAGCAAGGAAGCCTATCCTTGAAGATGCTTGAATACCAAATTTTAGCATTCCTCTTGAATGGAAGCCTTTTTTTCCTACTCAAAGTAACTGAAACACTTCTAGAGTATTGAGCTATACTAAGACTGGACTTTGATTGTAGATGTGTGCTTCTTCTGCTAGAGTTTTAAATTTGAAATCAAGAGCTCTTGTGCTTGAAATTACTTATTAATAATGAGTTTTACCTCTAATTTCTTAAGTTGTGTGTGAATGCAGTTATATAAGCAGATGTTGTTCTGAACTCCAGGTAAGAGCTGAAATAGTGCAGGCACTTTGAAAAATGCTTATGGTGAGCACACTGTGATATAGTGCTTCATGCAAAAGTATGAAGTAGAGAGATTGGCAGTAATTAAAAGAACACTGCAGTCATTGACAGGGTGTCAGGGACTGACATTATGGTTCTGGTAAATGTAAACTGAGTGTCAGTCCAGCTTTAACTGTATTGCCACTTAGTTTCATCAGAAAATGAATGTATGTCATTGATTTGTAATAGTGAGTAGTGATAGTTATTTCTGGAAATGAAAATGTAGTTTTTGTGATGGATGCTGTGCATTTTTAAAAATAGATGTAGTTGTAGGATCATTTATTTTATAGATATCAGACTTGTATTTGCTTGCTTGGTGTAAAGCTTTTTATGACTGTTGGTTTTACTGATGGTGTTTTTTCATCTTTATTTTAGCCTAAAGTTAAAGACTTTGGAATTGACCCAGAGAACATGTTTGAGTTTTGGGATGTAAGTAAATGTCTGATATTATGTGGTAGATGTTAACTGTTAGCTTTTTCTGAAGAAAGTAAGAGGATTCCAGATAGATGTCTTGAAACTGCAAAAGCAGTTTCTAAAGCAGCAACTCCTAAATTATAGGAGTGGTATTCAGTGCACTGGAATACCTGAAAACCCCTAACAAAAGGCAAATTGAGAACTCTTGCCCCTTCTGTTAAAGTCTTCCACTCAAAGGTCTGAAGAGCAGTCTTCCATGTTCTTGGCTGTCTAATGTGCTGTTGAGTAACAGGAGATAGTCTTGGCTTATTGCTCTATGCAAGTGGTTATTATAAGCTGTGACATTTGCCTGTTGGTGTCTATGGTATATAACCTAGGCCTGCTAAAGGTCAGACATCAGAAATGGGAGCCTGATCGAAGATTTTGTAGCAGATGCATATTTTAAGTATACTGCCCTTAGTCTTGGTCCTTATACTTAATTAGAAACAGGTTGGTATGTCTCATTGACTAATTGCCTGAAAAATGAGCTGCTGTTCAGAAGTTATTTGGAATGTTACCTTTCCCAAGTGTCAGAATTTTGCTGAAGCAGACTTTCCCTGTATAGGAGTTGATATTATGAAAGCAGTTATATAAGCTACAAATTCAGGATTTGGAAGTGAACTGGAATCAAGCTATTTACTTAACAGATGTTATAAAAATTGGACAAGTAGGGTAACTTTAGACTCTTAAAAAAGGCATTCATTAGGGTGCACTATATATATAGTGAGCTGTCACCACAAAGAGTATTGATTTTGCTGGGAACAGTCTAAACACACACTGCTGTTTTCTAATAGTTTGAATGTAAAAGCCTTGCACTTCTCTGTCTCAGCCATGTCTTGTTTGCAGTGGGTTGGTGGTCGCTACTCCCTGTGGTCTGCCATTGGTCTCTCCATTGCCCTGCATATTGGTAGGTATTCCTGGGATGTCACCATGCCAAGAATTGCTCTGTTTCCTTCAGGAATGTAACTATGGAGTGCATTAACAACAGTGGATTGTGAAATCAGATTTGGGGCAAATACTGTTTACCTGCCTGTTCTGAGTGGTTGGATGTGGATGCTAAAAATTATCTGGAATGTAATGGAAATGTTGGTATTTTAGTACTACAAATACAGCTTCGGAAATTACCCCATACTTGGGGACAAGTAGACAAATTGAATTGCTTTAGTCACATAGCCAAAAGTGCCTGATTTATGTAAAGCTCTGTCAGTGTTGAAAATCAGACCTTACATCTGACACTGCTAAACTTGAAGTAGGGTATTTAGTATCTGTAAGTACACACACTAAAGTCCTGTCTCTGGTTCTGCATATGAGCTCTGTTTAGCATTGTTAACTATGTCCTTCTGCTGTTAATTCCTTTTGTTTTCAGTACTTTGTCTAGGCTAGAGGGCCTGATGATTGCATTTGTTCCCTCATCGCTGCTTTCAGATGTTTAAAGTCTGAAACTGTAATGTCATTTATTTTTCTAGGCAAAAGTTAGAATTCCCTTAGACTGGGGTTAGAAGAATAACATTTGGTTTGGTGTTTTTTTAATTATATGAATAGGAGTTTTCATGTGTAGAAAAACCTATTATAAGAACAAAATAAACAAGTCAGGCACTTACTGTTTCATCAGAAATAAACTGTTCATTGCTGCTGTCAGACAGATTTGGTGCTGACTGCTGACATGCCAGCCTATCTCTTCTTCTTCCTCTTAGACCCCTCAGCTCCCACAGCTGGCCTCAGACCATAGGTAGAGCTGCTGCTTCGAGTCCAAACACTTCACCTTCCAATTGCTGTGTATGAATCAGGATTTCTGTCTTTCAAGAAAGACTAGCCTTGGTGAAACTGTTCATTTGGGCAAGGGAATGGGAGGTTTAAATACTCTAACTACAAAGCAAGGGAAGCTCAGGTGAATTGTTAGCGAGAACAGGGAAGGAAGGGATAGCCTTTTTCTTTGAGAATATCTTATTAGAGCTGTTTCATCTCACACCGTTGCAGAAATCCCTGCTGTGCTGGCCTTGCCCTGTTTTTTTGGCAGATGCGTCTCCCAGTGGCTGTTGTTAAGTATTCAGACTTGCTAAAAACTGTGTGGCCTTAAAGTAGGCTCTGTATTAAAGGCCTCTGTTTTCCTTCTAGTTGATCATTCTACCTGAATGAGGATTTTAGGCAAAGGCTTTTGAATTATGTTTCATGAAGTTGGACTTGCTCTGAAGTCTGGGCTTTAAGAATAAGTGAATGTCTGGCTTATGGGATGCAATATCAGGTGAAGTGAAGCTTTAAACTCGGTTAGTGGTTGGGAGCATTGCAGCATACAAGGAATTGAAACTGTTTCACAGTTGTCTCTATAGGAAAAATCAAGTTTGAGTTGTGATAATAAATACAAACTGACTTCTTTCCATTATTAGGTTTTGACAACTTTGAGAGTCTGCTTGCAGGAGCCCACTGGATGGTGAGTGTGGGATGCCCATTTCAGATTTGTTCCTCTTTATAAGTTGTTAGTAAGAAAACAGAAGGCATGTTGATTTCTAAAGTTCAGCTCCCCACATCCTCCTCAATGATGTTAAAATGACAGTTTGTGGGAAGCTCACATTGGATCAACATACCAATGAAAACAATGTAGGAGTTGGGAGGGATGGCAGTTGCTTTGTCAGAAGTGTAACTTTCCTTTGTGTGGTGCAGGATAATCACTTCCACACTGCCCCCCTGGAGAAGAACGTGCCAGTTCTGCTGGCCATGCTGGGCGTGTGGTACATCAACTGCTATGGCTGTGAGACCCATGCCCTGCTGCCCTATGACCAGTACATGCACCGCTTCGCCGCCTACTTCCAGCAGGTAGGGCTTGGCACAGCCCAGCTTCCAGCCAAGTGCAGATAAGATTCTGCCCTGGTTCAGCATCCCCAATGCATGTGTGAGATAAAACTGCAGTCACTTGCTGCATGTCATCAATTGCCACCAGAGCCTGGTGCCAAGATCGATATCAGCTTATTTCCTCACTTAAAGACCTTTTCCTTGTATGACTGTTATATTGATGTCCATAAATTAATCAGCTGTATCCCTCATGCTTAGAAAATTTCTATAAACAAGCACTGTTTATTGTTGTTGAAGTATGTATGGAAACTGATACTGAGTGATCCTGCCCTTTTCTTCTTTAGGGTGATATGGAGTCTAATGGCAAATACATTACCAAGAAAGGCTCTCGTGTGGACTACAGCACTGGCCCTATTGTGTGGGGAGAGCCTGGCACCAATGGGCAGCATGCTTTCTACCAGCTCATTCACCAAGGTAAGCAAACTGTTAAATACCTTGTTCTGGAGTTAGTCTGAATGGCTGCAGGAGTCTGAGTTTGCACTTGTTCAGAGGTTGGGCTCCTATCTAACATAGCATCACATTGCTATGGGGTTTTAAATTAATGGCTTGTGAAGGCTACAAGATGCAGGTTTTAACTACAATGCAGAGGTGAAAAAAGGCTGAAACTCCTGAGCTGTATTGTTACTTCCCCTTGCTGCAAATAATACGCTCTTCTATAAAGCTTGTAAAAATGACTGAGTCTGCCAGCAATGAAAATGGGGTGAGAAGTGAAGGTTTTCTAAGACTTACCTGATGCAGAGTTAGTTACCTGGCTTTTTTTACAGGAACTCGCATGATTCCCTGTGACTTCCTGATCCCAGTGCAGACCCAGCACCCCATCAGAAATGGCTTGCATCACAAGGTAAGTTCTTTGTCAGGGTGCCAGATTGCTTGTGGGTCAAGGTGCTGAAGCTTACTTGGTATTGCAGTATATGGTATTTTTAACTGTCCCTTTGAAACTATACACAAAAGCTCTGTCAACATTCACAACAGATTTTAAAATACCTAGATTATAATTGCAAGTTATATGTAATATGTAGTGCAGTGGTATGTTTTATTCTTGAAGCAATTGCAGTGACAGCTCTTGAGGCAGCTCAGTGCTGTCAGTTTCCTGTGGGCCTACTGAAGCTGGAAAGAGTTGAGCAATTAAGTGTTTAAAATTCCTTGAAGAATTTGAAGGAATATAGTTATTGGAGAGTAGGAAGAAGTAAATTCTCAGACCTGATGTGGCACCATCTCTGAGAAAGCTTTCAAGAATTAAATTCTAGAACAACATTTGGTGAATGTAATGGTATGGCTGTGGTGATGGCCTTCTACAAAATGTTTATAACCTGTCCAGTTTTTAGTTTATCATCTGACTAAGGATTATCAATTAACTAAGATTTTTCTTAACTTCCAAGGGTAGGAACACGTTCAGGTTAACTATTTACTACATACTTCACAAAAAGTATCTTTAGTCTCTGAATTTCACTCTTGTCATGATTTCAGATTACAAGTGCTATTTGCATTGTGTAATAGTAATCTTTTGTCTAGTAAGACCAAATACAAGTGAAAACTTTAAGTATGGCTTCACAAAAGAAGAGGAGAAAAGGCTTCATTTGACTGTGAAAAACTTATTGTGTCTTCAGATAGGACAAAAACACAAAAAAATTTGCAGGGTAATGTTGGATAGAGAGCAATAACTTAGAACCTTGCCCTGCATTGGTAGGGATTGGTGTATGGTAAGCTGTGGGGATTTTCCTGCATACAGGTGAGTCAATACATCTTGGATGGGTTACCTTTGACTAATCCTTGCACTTGGCTCTCTGTGAGATGGTGTAGAATGATATAAAATTATAGATTATTCTAGGTGAAAGGGCTGTGTGAAGTCCTGGCTCCTCTGGTGCCTTTGAGACACTTGCTGCCAGTTTCAGCAGGAGCAGGATTCTGCAGAACTGTCCTGGTTATCTTTGGATACATGTACTTTAGTACGTGTAGTAATAGTAACGAAGTCCCCTGGCTCTCTGAGCTAAGAAGCAATAGCTAAAACTGATACATATTTTACTGGCACAGCATTAAAACTGATACCTATTTTACTGACACAGTGCTAAACTGACTTGTAAGGCATACTAGGTCTTGGTATGAGCTCAAGCACCAGGTACCAGTATTCCAGCTATGCAGATGGTAACTTGTGTTTGCTTCTCCCTGCTAGATCCTTTTGGCCAACTTCCTGGCTCAGACGGAGGCCTTGATGAAAGGGAAGACGGCTGACGAGGCTCGCAAGGAGCTGCAGGCGGCCGGGCTGAGCGGGGACGCTCTGGAGAAGCTCCTTCCCCACAAGGTGCCTGGGGGTGGCAGGGCAGCCGGGATGGGGTGGCACCCATGGCACCTTGGCAGGGCACTTGGCAGGGCAGCACTTTGGCTCTGAAGCCTTGGAGGTGTTCCTGGAATCATGGGCTATCTCAGCACTGCCCTGGGCTAGTGACTTTTTGGTTACTTCTTGTAGCCCACAGTGGCCAGCAATGGTGCTTGGAGACACATTTTTCCGTTGTGTCTGTAAAAAAAAATGGGAATGATAGAATTTTATGGCTGAAGGCCTTTAAAACTTTCAGGACTTTATATTTGCTGCTAATACGAGTAGTCCAGTGTGGACTCTAAAGAAGACAAAATCTGCAAGTTTCTGATACATTGTCACCTACTATGTTGTAACAAGTATATCTCTTGTTTTGAAAGGTCTTCGAGGGAAATCGACCAACCAATTCCATCATGTTTACAAAACTCAACCCCTTCACCCTGGGAGCCATCATTGGTAAGTAAATACATTTCTCATCTCTGAATTCTAATGAAGACTGTGATCAAGTTTATTGATAAATCTCTTTCTGCTTATAGCCATGTATGAGCACAAGATATTTGTTCAAGGAGTTGTCTGGGACATTAACAGCTATGACCAGTGGGGGTAAGTTTCCTTGGTTTCTTGTATACTTCTTGACAGATTCTTGAATCTGTCATGAGTTAGAGAAAAGACAATCAAAAGGGTTTTATACTTGGAGCACATGATTATGGGATAGTTACAAATGAGAACAGATTTTCTGGGCATAGGTTACCATGCTATAATGCATAATGACTTGTAGAATAGCAATTTTGGCTAAGGACCTCTGAATTTAGAAAAATACTATGAATGTAAAAAAGATGCAGTAGTGAGGAAAACAGTCAAGCAGGCTGAACACATGCTCTGAGAATTAGGAAGGAAAATGTTTTGCCTATAGTGTGGAAAAAAGAATTTTTACCTCTAGATTAGTAGGCAGTTTGAGTGACATCTGATGAGCAAAAGATGG
Organism: Passer domesticus; assembly: GCF_036417665.1. Taxonomy (NCBI): domain Eukaryota; kingdom Metazoa; phylum Chordata; class Aves; order Passeriformes; family Passeridae; genus Passer; species Passer domesticus. The sequence goes on from NC_087485.1 coordinate 18,903,730, forward strand.
ATTACCTCTTCATTTTCCTGTGCTGGAGAGACACCATTCCTGGCAGAGGTCTGTATGCAGCAGCCCTTGGTTTCATGCAGGCTGCATCTGTGACTGAGGGCTGTGCTGGAGCTCCATGTGTGCAACAGCAGCTTGGAGGAGTCTGTCACTGAGTCACTTAAAAATTAGTCAGGAGCTAATCAGGTTCTTTCACCTGTAGCAATATGAACTGTGAGCATACTGTGTGGCTTAGGTAGAGGCATTGGGAAATAAGATTTTTCAGGTGCAGCCTGCCTATGCTGTGAGGAGTTGTTCTGAAGGGTACACTTGCTCTACAGGTGTGACTACCAGTTTACACTGAATGGTCTTGTATGCATTCTTTGGTGCTGTGCTGCCACAGCATATTCTATAGCCAAATACTGTAGCAGAACCTGAAAATGGTGGACTGTGTCTAATACAAGCTGATGTCTGCTATAAACTCTGAGATCAGGATGTGGTTGGAGTATGTACAGCTTTTACTGCTACACATGAAATTCCAGAATGGCATCCAAAACTGGAATGTAGGGATGCTGTAGAACCAGCCTCATTTCTTGCAGCTGTTGGAATATCCTAGGTTCTTAGACAGTGGGACTGTAACTGCTGGATAGGTGCTGGGGATGCATCCAGGCTGTAGCTCAGCTGATCATGGTTTGGGTGACAAATCAGAGTTCTGAGCACTGTCATGTTCAATGGTGAGCAGGAGCCAGCTGGGTGCATTCTGCACTGGGGCGGGCTGCATAACACAAATGAATACTGAGGTGAAAAGACTCTGCTTGACTTTGAAAACAAAATGTTCCCTTAGACATCCTGTAATTTGAGCTGTCTGCTCAGCTAAGGAACAATGAGAACTCCAGTTTTTCATGAATGGCACTGAATTGAATACCTCAGCAGTAATTTTTGAGGAGTAAAACTGCATGTTCACTGGGAAGTTACTTTTTACTGGCTTGTATTTTTAATATCAATGGCTTATAGTAAATAATGTAAGTTTTTAGCACTAACATTGCTTTTTCTTTCTTCTCCTGCTTTTATAAATGCAGAGTTGAGCTTGGAAAACAACTTGCCAAGAAAATTGAGCCTGAACTGGAGTCAGATGCTCCAGTGACATCTCATGATAGCTCAACAAATGGGCTCATCAATTTCATCAAAAAACACAGAGCTTGAAATGAAATACTTAGAGGACATCGACAATCTCACCACCAAGTACCCAAATCTGTTGTAGATGTGCTTTTTTTTTAGCCACTTTTAACAAAAATAGCACTTTACAGATGTAGCTCTCTTCACTTGTTGCAGTTAATCTTGTTGCGTCAAGTGTTACAAATGAAACTAGTTTTGTGAAACCCTGAGATTGTATAGTTGCTTTCTATTTCTGTGGCTGTTAATCTGTAAAGTGCAGCTGGTATATTCCTCAATTCTTATCCCTCAACTTCCTTAAAGATGGTCACCTACTGATACTAGAAAATAAACGGTATGGTGGATGAGTAAAACTTCTTCACTCTATTTTTGAAGTGCAGCCCTGGTAACATTTGCCTCACTCACTGTGTAAGGTCCTCTGAAGCCAAGTAAGCTGATTTCTGTCTTTTTGGACTGGTTCTACTGTAAGCTGGAAACTAGAATGTGTTTAAAGAATCAGACCTACAGCTGTAGGTTGTTCGGTTACATTTCATCCCTTTTGAGCAAGATACAGACTATTTTTTTCCCCCCCAGTGCTACTGTGAAAATGCAAGTTTACTGATGTTTGGTAAAAGATTTCCTGCTTTGTCTGTAAACTATGTGGACAGCTATCCAAAAAGGAAGAAAGTTCCTGAAGTGACAGTGATGTCTTAACTTTTCCAAACAGTTTTCCAGAGTTTGTGAAGTAAAAGCTTGTGATCACTTGGAGAAGAGATGTTTTTGATCCTCCAGGGGCAATTTTTCCCTGTTTTATCAGCATCACTGTCTGACAACAACAATGAAAGAAATAGAGAAATCTGTTGTCAATAAGTTGTTTATCCTCCTTTGTTCTCTACTACTGTTAACCTCCTTGCTAGCAAACTGGCATGCTCTGGCTATTGTTCTGTAACACCTTTAATAAAGGTAAGACACAAGCATTGAAAGGAAACTTTGGTTTAATGCCCCCAGTGGTGACTGCCCTGTGTGAGCTGGGACCCTTTAGTGCCCTGTAAACCGTGTGGCTTCAGCGGCCGGGCAGGGTAGGCTGAGCCGTCCTGCTGTGGCACCTCCGTGCTGCTTCACCCTCTGCCTGCGGGCTCAGGGTCCGACCCAGGGAGCAATATTTCCACGCGAAGCATGGTCACGAAAAGAGAACCTGCTAGAGGGAAGCACCCTGTTCTCACTGGCGGCTGTAGCGCTGTCCTCCCGCCGTGCTCGGGTCTCTCCTCTCCCGCCTGGTTCCTGCGCGGCCGGGTGTCGGAACCCGGGACATCTCTCTGGATGCCCTGGATGTCTCAAAGCCCTGGCAGGGGCTCGGAGACCCTGGCAGGAAGCCAAAGACACCTGGAAATTCAATCTTAATTCATGGAGCAATTGCCAACCTTATATAAAGAATTACAGGCCACAAAAGTTTAAGTAGCACAGTAGTAGGAATCACAGGGTGAAGGGAAAAATTTTACAGCACTGTACAGGGGGGTTTTGTATGTTGTACAGGGGGTTTGGAATTCTGTGCATGGGGGTCAGGGGTTCTAAGATGGAGGGATTTGGGTGTGCCCTGTCCTTCTTCTTTCTTCTCCTTGGCATCCATGTTCAGGATGATGTTGGCATGTGTGCATTGGTTCATAGTGAAAGTGCACTTGCCAACAAGGGTGAAAAGTATTGGAAATTGAAGGTAAATATCTTATACGTAGTTTTTACTATAAAAGAGACAACCGCCCCGTGGGCAGGAGGGAATGCCCTTGGCTGTCTTGCTGATCAGACCTCGGCTGGACAGACAGAAAAACTTTGTAGATAAGGAACAATAAACTCAACTGAAGACCAAAAGCAAGAGTCCAGACTTCTTCGAAAGTGCGGCCTGCCCAGAACCGCCTTTTCCCGTGCTGGGGCAGAGACAATTGACAGCCGACCCCGGCCGCCGGGCCCGCCGCGCTCCCTGAGGCGCCATGGCCGCGCGCGGGGCGCCCCCTGCCGGCGCGGCGCTCAGCGCTCAGCCCGCCCTTCGGCCGCCATGAGGGCGCGGCGTGAGGGCCCCGCGGGGCCGCGGGCAAGCAGCATGAAAGCCGTAAAGAGGCTTTAAAACCAGCTAGTTTTCCCTGCACTGCTTGAGGAGGCCACAAGTAATGCGCAAGGGAGGGTTTGTGGCTGCGTTTTGAAGACGAGATGTATAAAACCCACAATGGTTCAGGAATCTGCTGTCAGTGACAGGAATTTTTCTGTGGCCTCTGGGCCTTTGCCTTTCCCTTACAGGACTCTGCACTGTGTTCTGACCTGTGCCCTGACACGTCCCTGACACGCAGCCACTTTGTGGCTTGGTTTCCTGAGCTCCACTGAACTGATTTAAACCTTTCCATTTAATATCAAGCCACCACATTCCTGATAGAATAAAAGTGATTTCTGCATAAACTGTGCTCTGGTAATGAGAAACTCGAACACATTCAAGTATATCTGGGAAATTGTAATGAGCATGGCTGAGGTCTGATAAAACTGTGTTGTCATTCATATACAAGACAGAATGAAAGGTAATGATGTGCCTGAAGTAAGCAGAAGCTTGTCCTACCCCTAAAATGGCACATAATCCCTAATCCTCAATCCATTACCTGCAAGACCTGCTCCTTGTGCAAGCCTCTGAGGAAATATTGTGTGGAGATGCTTCAGTCAATGTAAGTTAAGTTGATGATATATTTTATGCTTGCAATGCTAATTTGACTATCCAATAGTAATAGCATCTCAATGTCAAAATTAATTTATGAATGTATTTTAGGAGTTCTTGAGAAAGTAATTACTGTATTCACGGGGAAAATCTAATACTTAAAATTATGCTAAATTCACATTGTATTCCCACTAGACATGTACTTAATGTAGATTGTGTGGATTTGAGTTTAACAGAGGAATATGTATAGCAGTTCATATAAAAAAACTGTCTTAAAAGACCTATGCCTGTGAAGGCCTCTTCAAGTCCTTCTGTTTAAAGAGGATTTGGCAGGAATAATCAATGAGTGATCCCTTTTGGCCAAGTCAGATCAGTGTTCTGATCTGCTGGGGCCGTTCTAATCTCTAAACTATCCTGTGCTACATGTGGAGTTCCTGCAGGCATGATGAGCTTAGGCTGAAACCTTGAAGGAGGATAAACAAAATTTTATTTATCTTATATATATAGTTCCCAAACAATACCAAGAACTTCAGTTGAACCTGTTGCTGTTATAAAGAAATAAAGAGCATTTACAGATCTGCAGTGGTAGTGCTGCAGTGCTCAGGTTATGAGTCTGTATGGAAGAAAAGAAGATAGCTTTGCTTTATTTGTCCTTTACCTATTTCAGGTATAGTGTTTATGTTGAGATGCTCTTAAAATTTTTCTGCTTTGGTAATTCCTGCTGGGTTTTTTATTGTTTTGGTTTTTTGTTGGTTTTATTTATGTTTGGCTTCCAGAGAGAAAAGCAGCTTGGCTTATTAATGAAAATTCAGCAGAGAAGAGCTTGCTTTTGGCTTCTAGCTCAGTCAAACTTTAATGCTAGTAACTGAATTGCTCTACCCTCTCTGAAAGAAAACTTCAAGTTTTTGCTAGTTTTGTGGCACAGGGATTGTCAAAATAGAACCAATAAAAAGTAGTCCTAAAGCTAAATGTTTCCAGAGGGCTGGTAATGTCCAGATAATTTTTTTGTGTGCCTTCTTTGATGGATTCTTCTGAGAGAAGAAAATTACAAAATCCTGATGTTCTGTTAAAACAAGATTTCCCAAACCTGCTGGATGTACTTGAAATATTTTCACAAAAGAATTTGTATTCAGGCTGTCATAGTCAGACCCTGGATTTTACTCTGGTGGTTTCACAAGTAGATACACTTTCAGGATTTCTTGAAACTTTTCTGAGATTACGTGGTCTTTCCTCTAAGGAAATATTTGGAGCCCAGACCTGTGGACCAGTAAGTGCTGTGTGGAGAGGGCACTCATTGTGGCTGGCTGTGCAGAACAGGGCTGTCCCTGCCTAGGGGAATGGAAGGAGCTGGGAATGGCCAATCCTTGCTGAAGCTGGAAGCTGGCTGCATGCAGGCTGCAGCTGAGGGAAGAGCTGCATGTCCAGGAGCTGGCCTGCCACCCTGCAGCTGGAACACTCTCAACTATGTGGTAATTCCTAGAAAGGCTGAGCTCTGCCTTTCATCATTAGCAGCAGCCACGAGACAAGATCTGCTACAAAGATCCCTCACACAGGATAAAAGCAGAGCATCTTGTTTGTTGTTCTGAGTGCTAGTGAACTGTGAAAAAAAAGTTAAATAAATCTGAAGTAGCAGTTTTTTGTTTAATGTTTGTGTAGCTTTGGACTTATTAAAAACACCAGTTCAGTCATTTTAAGTAAAGTGGGTAACCAATGAGTTTGACAAGTTCAGACATTGACTCTGACTTTTCATAAAGTTTACAATTTACAGTTGATTTATGTTTATTTGGAAACTGCTGGATTGACTAAAGGGTTTTGCTGTGCTTGCAGAGCTGCTCATTTTAGGATTGCTTCTCCAGGCTTTTCAAGACATGCAAAACCTTTTTTTTTTGAGCTATCTTACAAACCTATTCAGTTTGTTGTGGTCTTGATACTTTATCTAATAGGGGTTTTTTGTTTGATTTGGTTTTTGGGGTTTTTTTTCCCTTTTTCTTTATTTTCCAAAACCTATTACAGGCATCATCAACACAACAACAAAAGAGCAGCTGGCATAGCTCTGTGGCTGGGCAGTCTGTGCTTTAACACCAGTGTTTCCTGAGCTGCTTAAGAAAATCAGTATTCCAAGAGCCAGTACAGGGCATCAGGACAGAACAAGAGGGGCCAACACTTTACTGCCTTGCAACAGGACATGAGGAAATGGCCTCCAGCTGCACCAGGAAAAATTTCTTCACTGAAAGAATGATCAAGTATTGGAACAGGGTGCCCCAAGAAGTTATGGAATCACTGACTGTGGAAGTGTTCAAAAACCACACAGAGGTACATGGACATGGTGTAGTGGGGGACCTGGCAGTGTTAGCTTAATGGCTGGGCTTGATGATCTTCAAGGTCTTTTCCAGTCTTAATGGTTCTCTGACCATCTAGAGCCTGACTGGAGCTCTCAATAAATAATTATCAGTGTTGATCTTCAATGGACTTTTAAACATGAATTACTTAATTTTGAGCTGGGTGAGTGTGCTGGTTTTGCAATAATTGACTTTTGATGAAGAGGGGAAAAATCAACCATGGAAGTGATAATGACCTATTCACAGTGAGTGATAATGGTCTGTTGCCTAAGTCATGTTCAGTTCTCAGCTCATACACCTGCCACGTGTAAGCACAGTGGATTTTAGGATGACAAAGAAGTGAAATTGAAATGAGTACAGGGACTTTGCCCACTCTAACCTTAGAGCTATGAGCATGGTCTGAGGTTAGAGTGGGCAAAGGTCTATATGTACAGCTTGGGTCAGATCCTGCTTTTATATTTCCACTGGATTGAGACTTTACTGGGGAGACTTACTGTCTTAGAATTCATACCTGGGATTTCATGGACCTGTGAAAACGCCTCGTTGACTTCAGTAGACAGTGGTCTGTGCCTGGGATTATTAACTGCAGTCATGAGGAGTTTGGGGGGACCTGGATTATGTGGCAAAGATATTTTGGGCTATTTCAACCTGGTTACAGATCTTCCTCCTTACAGAATAAGAGTAAGTAAGGAATCTGCAGTAAGAGACCAGATGCACATGCAAGGAACTTATAGTGTAGCCTATAGGGTCTGTTCTAGCCTCATAACTCTTTTCAGAGGTGAGCAGTATTCAATAATAGAAAGCACCAATTTTGTTTCAAATGTATACCTTTGGAGGTAAATTGAAGTTGTGGAAGATGAATGATGCCATAACTCTTTGATGTAAAGGAGATCCTGTAGTAGTGCTCTTCCTTGCTGAAAACAGTTTGCTGTGAAATAAGTTTAAGATGGAACAAAAATAATATGGTGGTGTCCTTAATTCTTCTAAAAAGAAAAAAGCATATATAGATATTTAAAATAGGCATATGGATTTTACATATATAAAAACATATTAAATGTCTTTTCCCTTTTAAAGCCGCGGAGATCTTCCTTGTGGGAGATACTGACATTCCCTTCATATTGGGTGGATTTACCGCAAGGAAAGCTGGAGAAAACTTAAAAGTGTCCGGTTTTATTTAAAACCTTGGTGGTCTTTAACGGCTGCCCCACAGTTCCAGCCTGGTACAAACTTAAACAGAGCTCTTTGTTGCTCTTGAATGTGACATAATCCTTTCATCTGGCATGCTGAATGAAGTATGCACATGGCTTTTTTGCTACCCCTGCTGGGCTGCCTTGTTACACCTTCAGAGCAAACCACCCCCAGTAAAAAAGCTTGGGCTCTGTCATCCACCCTAATGCCAATAAACAACAGATAACTCTGGCATCTTTTGGCTTTAAAATGCTGCCCCTCATTAAACTTGTGTGTTGAGGAAGGAAACGGCTCCCCACATCATTGTTTCTTGTAGATACAGAGTACATTTTTTTGTTGTTTGCATGTTTGCTAATTTGAAGCTCTTTGAAGAATCCTACAGGGAGATCAAAGACAAAAGATTAGAACGTTTTTAATAAAGTGAAGAAGGATCAGGTTAGATCAAAGGGACAAGCTGACAGGAAATAAGTAGGTGCCGTTGTTGGCTGACACTTGCATGCTGTAGGGTGATTTCTGTGTTAATGTGAGGTCAGAAGGAGGATTGCTTTACATCTTATTGTCTCCAGACTTTGCTGACTGGGTGTGTCTTTGTACTTCACTTTAATCTCAAAAATTAAAACCCATAAAGTCACAGTTTGGCTCAGCCACATGATTTTTCTAGTTATTTAACTTTTATTTTGAAATAAAAATAAAATTTGGAATGCACCAGCAGGGTATGGAGGTAATTAATTGGTCTGCAAGGGGATTCAGCTACAGGAATACTCGTTATCAGAGGCACTGGGCCTCAGTCACCCCCACTGTCATTCTTGCTGACTTTAAGGGAATTAAGTCTTCCCCCACTGTTGCAAAAGGAAATGTATTTTCTTTACATGCCCACCAAAGCCTCGCATGCTCACAGGCTGTACTGCTGTAGATAAACCAATACAATAAATTAATGTAGGGCCTTCAGTTTATGGTGCAGTTTTATTAGTATGGAGCTGCCAGTTGGGCAGAGTTTATTTCTCTAAGAGATTTAAGTTGCAGCACTAATTGGAATGGGCTCAGTGGCCTCCTCATGAACTTCAGTTCTAGGCTGTGGTGGATGCAGGGTTGGCTTTGGCAGCCTGGTATCTGTACCTCAGAAGTAAGATGTCTCACAAAATACCCTTTTCTTCTAAGAGTAAGTAACCTTTCTGCCTGATGTAGCTAGGAGCTAATTTGAGGACAAGCAGATTTCTTTACTCTGTGATCCATGGGTGATTCTGTAGTTCCACAAAGCTTTATCTGCCCATGTGTCTTCACAGGTGAAGAAAACAAACAAGTGCTCAAGAGGTTTCTGGGTCTTTGTGATCATGAAACCTCCTCTTAAAGGCTGTTTCCAGGCAAAGCTGCACTGGGGCCACCAAAACCATCTTTTGTTCCACAAAGGCTGGAAGCACTGATTTTCTGTCCCACTCAACCACATGTGCAGTTGATCCTGCAGCTCTGAGGGTTCTGCTGCCCCAGTGCAGAAGGGCACCAGTGGTTAGGTACCTTGTTGGGCACCATGCAAGAAATGTTTCCAGTCCAGTCATGTTAAATCAAATTAGCAGGGTTCAGTATGGCTTTAACAGAAAGAGCTGTGCTCAGCCCCTTGTTTAGGGGCTATGATACAGATAATAATCATACTTGATTAGAGAAATGTAGTTTTATTGTATTCTGTTATTTTTGTCTTGCAGTTGGTTATGTAGAGGAGCAATCATTCTACTAAAACAAAGAAAAGTATTCTGTAAAATAAAGTCACACAAACTTTTTGGGGAAAAGTAAAACCAATGGGAGAAGATATCTCTTTGCAAACTGAAGAAAGTTGGTGAGTCTCAAAGAGATGTAAGAAAGAGCACTGGGTTTGACTGATGTGCACCAGTTGGGAAAAGGGCTCCTTTGCCCTGCCTGTGCCGTGGCTGAGCAGAGCTGTTCTCTCCTGGGGCACAGGGCTCGGAGCCAGAACTTCACATGCTGCACCATTGTTTGCTGCTTCACACACCTCACTGAGGGGGGCAGCGGGGAGTGATGGAAAGCTACATGTGAAATTGTGGGAAGTGCTGCTGTTCTGGGTGCAGGATCACTTCACAGTGCAGTCTGTGAAGATTCGGTTTCAGGACACACAATGACCCTGGGGGTTCAGTGTCATTAAGCCAACAGTAGAGAATGACATGGGAAGGAAATCACATGGTTTGCTTTTGAATGTTGTCTCATTTTTTAGTGCTTTAGTTGTTAGTTTTTGTGCTTGGTAGAATCTAATTAAAACTGCTTTTAAGTCAGAAATGGCAGCATTCAGACAGAAAAATACTGAAGGCTCTTCAAATAGCCCAAGTGCTTCTGTGCCCCTTGTAACAGCCATGTCCATCTGCCTCTGCACCCAGACCTGACCTCTCACCTTAGTCCCTGGTGAGTCCCTTGGTAGACTTGGCTTTGGTGGGAAACATGCCCTGATGTGTTTCTTTAAGCCTTTGGATTTAGAAGTGGCAGGTCATTCTTTTTGAGATTTATCTGTCCAGTTAAAACACTGGAATTTTGCCTAATTTTGGGCACTGCATGAGGCTCTTCTTTTGCAATAAAATACAGTCATAGGAAGAAGACTGATTGCAAAAAGGAGTAATGCTTATGTAGCAGAAAGCCAAGGATCTCTGGGATCTCAGTAGTGGTACTGAGATCCTGGTATTTGGACAGAAATGTCTAAATCCCACTGAAGGGATTCTAATGAGTCCATCTGCACAAAGGCTTCTGGATTATAGAAGTGCAAGAAAAATAGGCTGTCTCCAAATCAGAATAATCTGGAGTTGTATATTGATTCAGTTAAATTTATGCAATCTTTTAGTATGTGCAACACCATAAACCTACAGGCATTGTAGGAGACTGATAGGACTGGAATGTAGCAGAAATTCAAGGTACTCGAAGCAGTCTAACAGTATGAAAGGAAATGGAAGAAAAAGAGAGTCTTTTTTAATGGATTTTGCAGAATGAAAATTAAAAATTCAAGGAGAGGTGCAAAGCAGGGAATAAGGATGTTGGCAAAGTGTTATGGTAACAGAAAATTCAGTGATGAAATGCAGAATTCTCTGAGGGAATCATAAATCAGCTTTAGTCTACAAAGTATGTTGGTTCCTAAATCAGCAGGAGTCTGGTACCTAAATAGCTTTGCAGTCCAGTCCCAGATGCTTTACTTTGGGCTTTTCTCTTCCCTTTAGGTTTTGTGTGGTTTTAAATTTAACAAGGCACTCATTCCTTTTGAACTGAAACATATTAATAGTGTCCTTAATATATTTATAAAGCAACGAGTCTTGAAGGGCAGCTTGGTATTTTTCAGAGTTCAGAAATGCTAAGTGTTTTAATAAAGTAGAAAGCACTAAGAAAAGGTTGAAAAATGACAGGGAGTGTCAAGCTGAGGCTGAATAACTTTGGAAGATTTGATTTATCCCATGCTTGAATTTTTAACGTGTCTTTTTGTGGCTCCTTGGACGTGTGGCTGCAGTGGTAGGGTACTCAGAACAAGTAAGTATTATCCAAACACAGACACGGCAGTTTAGTCGTTGATGAATCCATCAGCCGAGGGGGGTGTGAGGTTCTCCCGTGTGGATGCAGGGGGAGAACTGGAGCGGAGAGCAGCCCGTGTCCACTAGGTGGTAATGCTGGGTGCGGAATGGGGGGATTTCCAACAGAAATTTAATGCGACCTCGGATCCGAGAATGTACTGCCTTTTCACGGGAAGCAGGGCTTGGTAAACGTGGAGAGGGTGGCGGTGCCCCAGAGCGCTGTACAGGTGCGCCTTGTGCAGGGGTGCACAGCTCTCATTTCTCTAGGCGAGTTTTGGGATGGTTTCAAAGTTGTTGACTGTTAACTCTACAATAGCTGCGTTCAGCACCTGTTATCTCTATTTTAAAAATCTTCCTCACAGTGAATCATACACTTTGGTCTAAATAATACACAGAACTGAAGGAATAGCTGGATGACAAAGTGCTGTCACTGCTGTCAGTGTGAAGGAAAATTTACTTGAAGTGATTTGTGGGGGGAAAAGCCACTGAGAGATGTTTAAAATTAACTCGGTACAGCAATCTGTGTGCTTTGTTTAATAGTAGATCCTGGTGTCCCGGACTTCCACAATGTCAGGTTAGAAATTAACCCAAACTGAAAAGGGGATTTGGGGAAGGAAGAATGTGATTATTGCATCTAGAATTTGGAAAAAATTATTTAAGAAAAATTTCCTTGGGTCTCCTGACTGTAAATATCAGCTACATTTCTATTATTTTTCCTGAAGACAGAGTTACCAGAAGCAAAATACTTTGTGGATCCAACACTGGGTTTTTCAAGATTAACAGCATAATTATTCCTTCTTGCAAAGTCTAGGGATGCCCACTGGAAAACTCCTGCTTCAGTCTTGAAATAGCACAGAGCAGTTTCACCTTACTTTTCACTGGTGAGTCTGTGAAACAAGCCTGTGTGTAGTAGGACCGTAGATAGAGATGGGCTCTGCCAACAAACCTGCTGTGAAGGTCTGTGCCTGGAGGGGCTGCAAACTTATGCTGGAGTAGAAAGTAAAAATTCTGGGATGTTTTTAAGAGAATTTCAGAAATTATGAAAAATGTATTTGAGAATATCACCCTGGAAAAATTCTAATTTTGAACTCTGTATAAATCTTTAAAAATGCAAATGAAAATGCAGCTTTCAGCTGACCGGTGTTAAGGTTCAGGGCTGTGCCCTGGGTCCTGCCTTTGCTCAGGCAGCTCTCTGTGTCGATGTGCGAGGGGGACAGAGGGTGAGCAGGCCACTGGCCGCACTTAGGGGGAAGTGGGGAGGCAGCTTCCAGCCGCGATGGAGGGAGGTGCGGGCGGCAGGGCCCGCCCAGGCTGCGGCAGAGCCCGGGGCTGATTTGAGCCCGGGCTGTGCAGCTGCTGCGGGAGGGAGCGCGGCTCGGCCGGCCCCGCTGCAGGCTCTGCCGTGGGACAGCCCGGGCTGAGCCGAATGCAGCCGCGGCAGCGCCGAGCTGCATTCGGGCAGCACTGAGCTGTGAGCCCGCACGGAGCCTGTGAGCTCTGCGCCTGCCACCGTGCCCGGCCTGAGCCAAACTGCGAGCCAGGGTGGGGAGAGCCACTGTGCCATTGCATTTTGGGGGAATTGGCTGTGTTCTATTTTTTCCCCTGCAGTATGAGCTCAGTCTGGAGTCAAGCTGTGTGATTGCTGCTTTCATCATCTCGCCTTTTCTCTCTCAATCAGGTGTTTATCTGCCTTCAAGTGTCCATATAGTTCAAAGACACTTAAACCCCAGCATTAACTCTAGACTCAAAACAGACCAGTAATGTCACTGGTATAAATGAAAGCTCACAAGAACAATAGATGTCACTGTTTTAATGTTGGCAACAGAGATTACTCATACCCTTTTTGAAGAAAATTTTGTATTTTTGCAGTGCACTTTGTTTTCCTAATTAGATTTCTTGTCAGGCTGTGCCTGTAACTTAATGTAATTTTGTAGAAAGAAACCAACATGAACAACACTAAAACTTGGTTTTCATGTTCCTGATCCTGCAGACTCACCCCCAGAGATGGCACTTTTGGTTGGTATAGAGCCCACTAGTTTAAATGCATTTCTGTGTGTGCTTAATGACTCGATTGGGCAAATCAGTGCCGTGGTCAAGAACTGTACTTGCCAGAACTCACTTGGAGTAGGAAATATGTCTGTTAGAGCCTGTTAATTCTACAACATATCTTTCTCTGCCCAACTGCATTTTGACTCTAAGCAAAACATAGTTAAATTCTCTGTGGGAGATTTTTTTTCCTTTAAAAAAATTCTGTTACACGTTTTTTGGTTTTTTAAAACGTTTATCTGTACTTAAATTCTTTACTACCTGTATTTGATGTAATTGTCATTTGCTGTTTTAAACTTATCTCTAATATGTTATGTTGTGTGACTGGAGAAAAAAACAATTTTCTCAGCAAGTCAGAATTTTATTTTGGCACTATTAAGCTTCTCCCTCAAAAGTAAAATATTAACATTAGGTGGAATGAGGCACATCACCTAGTATGTTAATTATGGAGACAGGCAATCATTAACTTTATTAAAGATCTCGAGACTGATCGAGGATTATAGAAAACAAATTGTATATTTTGCTTATATTTTGTTAATTAAAAATGTGTAAATGCCTTGTGGATGTGATTTGAAAAATAGGTAAAACAATTTCAATTTTGTAAAGAGTATATACCCTCTTTGTATACAACTCTGACAAAATATGGGATTTAACTCTAGGATAAGCTTGCTGAAATATTTGAACAGTTCTCTTCAGAAAAAGTTAATTGAAACCTTAATATTTTCAACTTAGAAAAAAAGATTGGAGTTTTTATACTTAAAAAAAAAAAAAACCACAAAAAAACTCAGCAGGACAATTCTTACCTAAATCTGTGTCTTTAAGACCTTGGATCTATTATTTGTTGCTGATACCAGAAAAGACATAGAAGAATATTCAAAGCACAGTAAAGCTCCAAAGTTATAGTGTAGGTATTTGCTTGGGGAGACAGGAAATATTGAAGGATATCCTACAAATGAGCAGGTCACTTCTCTTCGTTGTACACCTGTTACTGGCACTAAATCCTCCGGGACCAACAGGCCAAAATCCCCTGTGAGGAGAGTGCAGGGCACAAATGTAGGGCACTTTGGCCTCTGCCATTGGGGAGCTCTGCCTGCCCTGGCCCGTGCAGGCTGAGGATGCCGGGGCACACCGGGGATGTGCTCGTGTCTCTGAGCTGTCACTTGCTGTCCTACAGCTGCTGGCCCTGGCTGGCCATGGTCCTGTGTAGGAGTCACTTTCTGTCACACAGCAAGAACGGAGAAGCACAAATCTGGAGGAATGTAGGGATTTTAGGAGACATTTCCTCACTCTACTTTTTGCTTTTCCTAAGTTTTGGCTATCATTGATCAGAGAGTCTGGGGTCACTGAGGAGCAAAAACTCCAAAACCAGCAGCAACCTGTGGCAGGTCTCACCTGGAGGAAAGGAGCAGCTCCAAAGGATGGTGTCTCATCCCGAGTAGTTGATTGCAAGCTCCACTTTGGGATTTTTGAGGCATGACAGGAAACTTGTTTAAGCCTCTTCTTTAAGACTGCAGGTGTTACAATCTCTGCTTCCATGGGAAAAACAGTGCCCTTTACTGGGGTGTCCTGTGTCTTATTTGCCCAATTTGAAAGGATATAATAATACCAGCACTTACACTTTTTACATTGAAAGGTAGAGCACTCTCTGTGTGTCCTGTGGAACAAAGGATTTGTTACTTTTTTCCACCCCTAATTAATTGATAGATAAATTACATATTCTCTTGTATTCCATATTTCCTGTCCTTTTGTAAAATGTTGTCTTTGTAGGTACATGCAATGTTTGTTCAGTCTGCAGAAGAGAGATGAGAGAGGAGAGAATTGACCATGAGACACTGAATGCTTTAGACAGTTGCCCTGTATAGTTGCATTAATATGAGAGATCATTTTGGCATGTGCTGGTTTCTTTTTAGATAGTAGTAGATGTCTCTTAAAAGTCAATGGGCATGTGATGTTCAATTGGAACTGGACTAAAGCAAACACAGACTTTCTCCTTTGACAAGCTTACAGTTCATTAGGGTAAATTGCCCAGTACTGAGCTCCCTGTATGGTTAGATGGTTATGCATCCAACCTAATTAGTTTAAAGCTGGCTTGGGTATCTCTGCACAACATGGCTGTTATTTCTGTGCTGCTGTGCAGACTTTCTCTAAATTCTTCATTTGAAGTCCATTAAAGTCAAAGCAGTTCTTTCTGCTGGTTGAATAAGCTTTGCATCAGGCTGAAAACATGTCAAGAGTACAGTACAGAAAACAGAGAGCCTGGCAACGTGGTCCAGGCCTGGCGTGTTTGTGGGGATGGGGCCAGGAATGCAGGCACAGGGTGGCACAGAACGGGGACAGCAGGCTCAGGAGCCAGAGCCAGGGGCACAGTGAAGGGGTCTTGTGTGTGATGGAAAAGCACAGCAAGGAGACGGGGAGAAGTTGGAGTAGCAGAGAGATAAGGGAAGAGGAACTTCTGAGGAGTTTTGCCAGCGGTGGGAGGACGCTTGGACTTTGTCTGGAGAAAGCCAGAGCAGCAGCCAGTGGCAAAGGGCTCAGCCAGCGCCCCTGGGAGAGCTGGGCGAGCAAAGGCTGGGCTGGCAGCTGCCATGGATGGCACGGAGCGGGCAGCCAAGGGAGGGAGCAGCTTGGGGAGTAGGCACAACCAATCTAGTGGTAAATAGTCTTCTTTTCCCACTGCATGAAGTGATTTGCTGCAGCCAACACTCTTTAAAGAAATCCATCCTGACAGCAGTGGGGGAGCAGCAGGTGAGCCCCAGGGCTGGAACAGACAGTTGCTCCTCAGACTGGTGGAGACATGACCATGCTAAGGAGCAATACGCTTCTGAAAAAAAAAATCTGAAAAAGCATAGCAAGCATATTTTAGGGCAGGATGGAATGTTTGCTCAATTAACTAGTCAAAACAGGATTTCTTTGTGTTCCTCACAGCACTGCAAAGGGAACTCCCTTTATGAGAATTAAGTTCCTTGCCTGTATCTTTATTAGCCAACATATACCATCTTCAGAAGTTTCACTAGCGTTAGCTGACCACACTCCCTGTTGTGGATTAAAGAAACTGTTTTGTCCTGACCTGACTGGATACAGAAGCAATAGGGTCAAAATTAGACAGCTTGTTCAAAACCTGGAAGATTTGTAATCACAGTGAATGTCACAATACTGTTCTCCTCATGTAAGCAGGACCATAAGATCAGCAGAAAGCATTTTCATCAAGCCTTGACTATTACACCATGTTTTTGGGTTTTTTTTTAATTCTAGATTTTTTTTTAATTTTAGATTTTTATTTTTTTAATTTAGAACCCCCACTTCACACTCATCTACCAACTGCAGGTTGCAACACACCCTATAACAAACTTCAAACTGTTAATCTTAAATAAAAGATCAAAAGCAGTGAACTGCCATGTCCCAGTAAAAGAGATCTGGAGTGAGAGCTTCATTCTGGTCTTGGGTTCTTACATTAACATGAAACTTGTTAAGTGACATTCCCAGATTAACTGGGAAGCAAACTATGCACTACAGTACACAAGAAGACAAAACAATTATTGTCCTGTCCCTTAACAATATGAACAAATTTAAAAGTTTTACCTAACCCTCTGCATCAAAGGTGTATAATACCATAAAGAGTATGAATATCCTCACTCTATAAAATGTTTGTTGCTTCAGGGAAAAGGCATCAATTTTCCCTGTTCCACAACAAGTCCTATAAAGTTGTATGTAAAAGGGAGAAATATTTGCAATTTCCTAGCTTATCTTGGACAACAGATATGACATAAAAGCCACAATCTCCTTAACATTAAAAGACCACATTTAAATCAGACAAGACTAAACTAGGCAGACCAGCCTCCCTCAGCCTCACACCTGCTCTCTTGTTTTGGGACTTGACATTACCCCATAACTCTGAATCTTCTATCTTTTTTTATAGCTCCTGCTTGAATTATGGTTATCAGAAATATGGTGGTTTTTTGAGGTTTATACCAACAGAATATGGAGCAGGAATATGTCCTCTCTGCTTTAGCCAGGGTTTCCACTTTGTGACCTGAGGACTGGGTCATTTTGGCCATAGTGTTTCATGGGATGCTGCTTCCCCTGCAACCACCCCAACAAGGAGGGAGGTGTGGCCTGCAGTTTTCAGCCAAAGGCACAGCCTTACATCTGATTGCTTACAGTGCACACAGCCACTCTATCAAGCAACTGGTTTGTCTTGGAGCCCTGCTCTTATTACTATTTGCCATTCTCAAATGGATGTGTCATCTGTGGATTTAATATCCAAACAGCTTGAATATTTTTTCCATTTTATAGGTTAAGATACAAAAAAGGCTACTGTCAAGAACCAACCCTGTGTGATGCCATTAAAAATACAGCTAATTAGTGATGAGTCTCCATTGACCATTGTGCTTGTGGAGCTATTGCTGAAATGGTTAAAAGGGCTGAACTCCAGCCAGGTTGGCTGCCGTGGCTGTTGCTGCTGCAGCTGTGTTACCAAGCTGTTTCTTCTTGGGTTGGGCTCTACCCTCACTCAAAGAGTAGGATGAGAGGGAGGACCTGTTCTGTGTGGGGCTGACTCATCTCTACGGCCTCTCAACTGGGCTGAGGCCAAGAGAACCGGTCTAGTGCATGTGCTGTGTCCGCCTTGGCCTTGTGAGACACAGCCCCCTCTGCTTGCTGCTGGGGCAGCCTGCATCAGCTCTTTCACTGCTGATTCCCAGGCACTGGCCAGAGACCACCGTGGTGCTGTGGCTCTTCTTGAGGTCC
Organism: Passer domesticus; assembly: GCF_036417665.1. NCBI lineage: Eukaryota > Metazoa > Chordata > Aves > Passeriformes > Passeridae > Passer > Passer domesticus. The sequence continues at coordinate 18,921,417 of NC_087485.1, forward strand.
ATCACAGGCCTGTGCAGGATTTTCCCCAGCCAGGTGGCTCAGCCTGTGCTGCCAGTGTATATCAGCACATGGCTGGACATGAACCTCCTCGATGTCCAGGGAAGAGCTGAGGACTGATGATTGCACAGCAGTGTGCCCCTGCTTGTTGATCACCTTTAATGCACAAGAGACTTCAAGAGAATAAACACTGCCTTCCTCCAGAGAGGTCTGTGCCACAAAATGCAGCTCTAGGCTGCATAGCTGAGGGGACTTTGAACAGTTCACTGACTTCTGTAGAGAAGAGCAGCATCAGCTGCATGGTCAAGGCTGGGAAGCCCTAGAGACCCTGGCTTTTAGGGGCCTGTGGTCTCACCAGAGTTATTGCTCTCCTGCAGCCTATGATAAACCCTTTAATTCCTTTATACTGGGTTTTGCCATTGTGTTTCCATATGCTACAGAGCTGAAAGTATACACAAACAAAGGTGGACTATTGCCATAGCTAAAAATGGATAGATTAATTTCTCTGTTAGCCATCTATTGCAGTCTATACTCTTCAGAGCTGATGTTTTAACCTCGTTCCTGCTGTACTATAATGAACAGGGTGCCTAGGAGACAGGAGACTGAGCTAGAATGGGTGCTGAGGCTGAAGGGTGAGCTGTAATTTACACACATGCTACAGTCCTCAGATCTGTGGCTGTAACCATTTTTTTATCTGGTTATATGTACTCCTGCCACATCTCTAAAACATCTTAATTAACTGCTGATCAGAGCAAAGGCCAGTTTGTAGCCATGTGAAACTGGGAGTCTGAGTGGTGGCTGCTGCCTGACAAGGTGGCAGCATTGTTGCTGTAGCAACTGCACATTGGTAAAGAAAAAGAAACCTTTTTAGTGTCATTTTTGTCTGCAAAGCCCAGACAGTACAGAGCAGTTCAATGACTGGCTTGGGATGGGCAGACCCCCTTGCTTATCTTAATTTTTTGGTGGTGGAGTTTTTTTCTAACAATGCAGCTTTTCACTTTACATTGAGGAAAACATGGGTTGCATTTGCTAAGAGCAATTGAATAAAATGTAGCGTGAAGTACGATAATAACTGATAACAGACAAACATTGTTGGTCTTTTTCTCTACTGAACATGTCACATGAAAACAAAAATGCAACCTGGAATAGGCTTCATTCATTCAAAAGTGAGTGAAATCCCTAAAGGCCATTAGCTATAACATGGGAAATATGTAAGCCTAATGCACCTGCTCTTTAATCTACAAAAATGCCATTCTAATAATACTGCCTTGAAGACATAAAGCAACCCCTTATTATGGTCTTTGGTTTGGGTTCACTTCCAATTTTTTGATATAATTTCACTAAGGGAATCAGTAGCTTATAACTGTACACTTCACAGTTCCTCTATATGTTGCTCAGGAAATAAAGTATTTCTTTGTTTTGGTAGAACCCTTTGTACTAACCTTGAGTTTGAAGATTTTTTTTCCCTCTTGTTTTAATATATTTTAGGTTTTTTTCTGGTTTGCATTCCTTCTGATGCTGCCCTGGCTACCTTTATAAACATATGAACAGTTACTCTGTTTTCAGATACAAAGAACAATAGCACCTCAAGCGCAGTGAAAATACCAAATATTGATCTGCCCCTTGAATGCCAGAAAAACTCAGCAGGAGGCATACAAAATATTTCTAAAAAATGATAGCTTATCACCTGCAGACCTGGAGATTGCTGTCTATTATTACAAAGACTTGCTGGGGGGCTCCAGTGACCTCGAGCCTTCAGCTATTTGTGTCTCTTTCAAGGCAAAGAGAAAAAATCTCAACCCTCGCCACAATGTTTGCATTCATCTCATTTCCCGTGTCTTTCACCTAAGTTATGGAGGTGCCCTGAAACACATCAGCTACAGTGATGCAGCAGCATCAAAATTTCACAACAGTGGTGTGAAAAGGTGAAAAAAAAAACAGGTGGGACCTGATGCATGAGCTGCTTTCAGAGCAAAGATTTGGCTGCCTTGTTTACACCCTTGCAATATCCCTATCACTTAATCAAGTGGGGTGGTTTTTGGAGACGGGACTCTTGCTATATATATATTTAAAATCAAGCTGCACCTTAATGCTAATTGCACTGTGTGCTCTGATATGGTAATTATTTCCCTGTTAAAAACATGCTTGTGTTAACCTGGGGGTACCAGAAATGTTAATGCTGCTTTTCCAGTCAAATTTGGCCCTGTGAGGGCAGTGGGGGTTTCTGTTTGCTCTGCCTGGCCTCTTGGGTGGCAGTGGCCAAACACTGCTTCTGAGGGGTGCTCACCAGCCATCACAGATTGCTCAGGGAGCTGGAAGGGCCACTGTAATATCCAGAGTCATCCATTTTGGAGAAACAGAGACTACTTCTAGTTTGGCCTTCACTTTTTCTTTTGGACAGGTCCTGTGCGGTCCCAGCAGCCCATTTCCCCAGTCCTTGGTGTTCCCTTGGTGTTTCCCAGAGGGACAGTGGGCTCTGGGCTACTGGTCTCTCATCAGAGAATGAAAAGTGTGGTGTTGAGTGAACAACTGTTGGTGAACCACTAAGGAGAATTTGAACCCTAAGCTTGTGGTGGAAAGTGGAAGAAAGAGTGATCAGTGATCAGTGAACCTGCCATAGGATGAAGTGTTCTTGAGAGCACCCACTCTACACTCCCCTTGGGGCTCAGGACTCCAGTCAGAGGTGCAGTGTCCCTGTGTGTTGTGGCAACAGGTGGAACAGCATGGAGATGGCAGTGCCACCCTTTGGTGTCACAAGCTTTTCTGCCTGCCTTCATTTTTCTTTTATTGTGGTCATGAGTGATAGCGTCCCCCTTTAGTGTCATAACTCTGGGTGATCACTGTTATAACAACTCCACAGACATGAAATTCAGCTGGAAGAGCTAACCTGAAGGTTTGTTTGGATACATGGTGATGTGCAGTCGGTGTGTGTGCCTGGTTGGGGGATGCAGTAGGAGCTGTTACCTTCACTTTATAGCTGTAAATTTAAAGTGTACCTGTCTCTGGTTCCACTTATGGGAAAGGTGCTGACACTCTTAGGTCTTCCATATTTTCTGGAGAGGAAGTGGGTAGAGGGCAGTATTTGGGATGGGGTAGGTTCAGCTCTCGGCTTGGTAGGGAAACCTGCCTGGTGAGCAGAGGGAGAACAAGAGCTGAGCACAGTTGAATTGGGTTTCCTTATGTGCTTGTGAAGCTAAAAAGCACCAACACAGAAGGTAGGTTTGACTAAGTAAAATAATTAATCTCCATATGTGGCATAAATCCACATAAAATAATTACTTTTTAAAAAATTTCACAGTTAAAAATATCATATTGGGGTATTGAGTCTGTTATGTAGTAAATATGCAAATCCAATTTATGCTCTACTGCCAGGTATGCTCTAACTACATTCACAGTCAAGGTGGTACCTCTGTTCTCTTGCCTTAAGCTCAAAATCAGGTACCTCGTGGTCCTTTTCAAATGTCACATCAGTTACTGTCACAGTGCAGGCTTCTTCATGTCTTTTTGGTTCAGCTTACTCAGTCATTTCAGCACCCTCATTGTGTAGTGCTCTCAGGACTTTGCTAACATTTCACTCCAATGGTCAGTTTGAATTAGCCACTTGTGTCAAACACAGGGTCACATGCACCCCTGGTGCAACCCACAAATAAGGAATGGAACACTAAAGCTGAGTTTATCCCAATAGGGTCACAGTCTGCCACTATGAAAAATTTGTTTGAAAACTGTGGAAATAAAACCCAAACAAACCAATTCTGAGAGCTTCAAATCTCTTTTTCTTTCTATGACACAAAACCTTTATATTCTCCTATGGTTACTAACACCTGAGATAAGTTAATTTAACTCACTGTATATCTTATAACCTGTTTTCTTTTTTCCTCTCCCATATAAAAATGGTCAGTCCTTGCAGAAATTGCTGTGAAAATTAACATTTAGGTTTTTTCCTTCTGTTTTTCAACAGAGGGAGCTCTAAAGAAACTTATCTTTCCATTGGAAGAGTAAATAGACTGCATCTTCAAAAATGCTTGAGGAAGCAGCAACTCCAATGTGCATGCCTTTCTGTTCATGTTTCTAAGCGAACCGAGGCCAGCCTTGAATTCTCTAACAAGGGAGCATTTTCATTGATTTCTGTATCGAGGCAGGCCTGTAGCTTTTTCTTGCTTGATGAGAGTCACTCTGGAGAACTCATCTTACAGCCCTTCTCCCCTGGGGACCCCGGGGCTCTGCTCCTGCTGCCCCGGGGGAACGAGGTGGTCCTTGTTAAAGAGATTTACAGTGAGCAGGGATTTCAGGCTGGCTGTTCTCCCAGGGGTGAGTGCTGGACTCTAATGGAAAGGTGAATTCACAGAGGCTGGTTGGAAATCACAGCCTGTGAGGCTGGCAGGGCCCAGGGGAGCTGTCCCAGTGACCTTGGGGATGGTGATGCTCAGGTGTTCTGTGTGCAAGAGCAGGCCCATGGGGTGGTTACGGAGCCAGCTGGAATGTGGGGTCACTGCCACTGGGGCTTTGAATGCCTCATGTAGCCATGTGCTCCCCTGAGTACAAAATGCACACCAAAGGGCCTTCAGGCTTTAAAGATAAAAATGTATTAGGAGCCAGGCTAGTACTGAGTGAATAAGTGTGTGTGTAGAGACTGGGGCTGGTTTTATCAAAGCCATCTGTTGACAATATATACTTAATATCTGGCAGGGACCGATGGAGTTTTTAAACTGTATTTGTATATACAGTACCTGGAAACACAAGGCCAAGTTCTTCCAAAAATCATTTTGATTTACACTTTTGAGAGGAAAGAGGCATACCATTGTAAAAACAGGGGTTTTACTGTTACAATGCAGATATACATTTGGCTATGATATTAATGCATTTACAAAGTGTTCCTTTTACCAAACATACAGGAAATTAGATCTGAGAAAAATGACAAATGCCACCCAGCCTTGCTGCAGCTTCAACTTTTAGCAGCAGCAGGGTGTGGTTTATAGACTTGGTATACCTTTGTTCTCATAAGATCATCTTTGCTCTTGTCCTTGAACCACAGCTTCAATCACATATTCATTGTCTTTCAGAGATTGTTGTACTAAAATGAAATTACTCTGTTTCTAAAAAATGAAAACCTAAAACACCACTGCTCCTTCCCCAGCTGATAAATACTCTTTAAAATATAACAAGTTGCAGCAATATGTGCATTCTGCTGACGTACTAGAAATTATGTTCATACTAGAAATCTTTGTCAGTAGTAAAATGGCAAAGACGAAATACTAAATTTTTGTTCTTGTAAGTCTTCACCTCTGGGTTGATGTGGTGCTTATTTTCTGGTTTTCTTTAGTCAGCCAGCTCCTGACATGGCTAACATTGGTGGTAGATGTTTGTCAGCTGGGAGGTGACCGTACGTCAACACAAAGGATTTCAGATGTGACCAATTTCGCTTCTGGTTTTGCTCTATAAAATTCTGTAGCATTTTAAACTACAGTCTGCTTTGTATACTGAATCATATGATTAAGGAATGCAAACTCCTATACTACTCCACTGAATTGGAGTTCTTCCCCCTCAATGGTGACTGTAGAAGGCTTTTATTGTTCTCTTCAAGTCAGACCCTATGCAAGCAAAGGTCAGGCTGCAGACATAACTGTATGAACAAAAACACTTGCTAGCAGAGGTTGTTTTGCTTGCAAACTGATACAAGGTAGGCTGGTTTCAAAGCAGACAAACAGTATTTTTTTTTACTCAGTGTAGATTGTGTATTCTTAGATGTTTTGTTCACCATACATGCAAACTGCAGGAATGAGGCTTGTTTAGGAAGGAGGTATTTCACTGTGCCTGTTGGAAGTTTCAGGAGTGTGTGTGTGCAGCAGCAGCTCCGGAGCTGTGCTGAACCTGAGCCCTCCCCGGGCGGAAACAGCAGCAGGCTCTCTGTGATCTTATCTGCCTGCCTGGAATTATCAAAGCTTAGTGGGAGAGAAAACTTGTATCACTGCTGCTGGAACTCTGTGGAAACTGTCTTAAGTAATTCAATACATTTTGTCCTTAGAATCTAGGTGGGCTCTGTAGTTCTCATGCACAATCAAAACCCCCCACACTGTTACTGAAAGAGAGCCTCTAGTTAAACAACACAAAATGTGCATTCCAAATGGGGCAATGTCTGTGACCAACAGGAACAGCTCAGAACAGAGCAAGTCCTGACCCAGAAAGCCTCGTCCAGGCAGGAGGAGGAAATGTCAATGAGAGAAGGGGGTTCAGGGCAGAAGGGGCAGCACAGTCTCTCGTGCCACTCTCACCCCTCACTGCTTGCAGGAAAACTCTGACTGCAAGATGTACTGATGGGGGAACTTTAAAGACTCCCCAGTTTATCCTGAGGAGAGGTTTTTTTGACTGCCAGATAATAAGTTGTTGACTGTGACACAGGACATGCACTCCATATTTTTAACTCAGTCCTTTATCATGCTCAGCTGAGTTTCAGTTTAATAATATAGAGGGGTTAAGGAAAGAACAGCAGTACAAAACATTTAAAGAGGGAATAATTTGAAATAGATCTAGAGATGTCAGTCTGACTATGAAAACTGGTCACTGTTGTGGAACAGTGTACTCCTTATACAGTCATTTGTATAATTTATAGTAACTGTGCAGTTCTTATAGCCACAAGATTATCAGCACTCTTTCAGGCAATATTTTTAAAAACATATAATAATAAATCCCAATTGGCAAGAAATCTCTTCTTTTAACTTTTAAAACTATTTCAAGACCACAACAATGTAGAGCTTTACAGAAATGTCAGGTTTGAACAAAGTCCATCTTCTTTGAATAAAAAAACTCGTTCAGTACTAGAAAATAGGAGTGGGCAGAAATATCTCCCAAGTAGCGTGTTTCAAATTTCAGTTTGCTGCAAAGGGCAAATGGAGATACGAGGCTGGTGCCTGTGCCCTGCTTCTGGCTGGTTTGCATCACCTGAGCTGCCTTGCTCTCCTACAGCTGTGCTCAGCCAGTGCCAGCCTGGAGGAGACACCTCCCTCTGCCAAGTTGGCCTGACCCAGGAATAAACCGCGCCTTGTTCTCCACATTGCTTTTCTTCTAGAAGATGTTTGAGAGTTGGTTATGCTATTTGTAAAAGTCAAGCATGTAACCACCAGCTTTATCAGATACTGCCATGTATTTGTGAAGCACTGGCCCTTGAAAATGGCAATTATACAGGAGAATTCAACTGAACTTTGCTTATATGGACTAATGTAAAAAAAAAATAGGTTTTTGGGGTTGGGTTTTTTGTTGTTTGTTTGCTTGGGTTTTTTTAAGTGAGGCTGATACTAAGACTGTATCTTTCCTACTTAAATATTCATGCTGTCTTTATTTTTATTTTTTTTTAATGTTAGTAGCTAATCCTATTTATATTTGCCCATGATGCCCATGAACGTCAGTGGGCCAAATTCTTTCATGTTCATATTTGTTGCACCAGTCACATTGCTTTCAAAAAATCAGCCAGTTGGTGTGCTATACAAATGCAAAAGCTAGCCTGCTTAAAAATTGGAGAGGCAGAGTTCATTTGAGGAGCACAGTTGAGGTGATGATGAAACAGGAGAGGAGGATGGGAGGGCTGTGGGACTCTGGGCTCCAGGAGATGCATTTCAGGTGCTGAGTGTGGCAGGGCCAGCAGCCTCTGCCCCATCCCTTGGCTGGGATCAAGGCCAGCTCTGAAATGGGGCAGCTGTGTAAATGTGAAAAAAACCTGTGAGAAGGCTTCCTGGGGCCTCTCTCCCTTCAGGAGTCCCACTTCAGCTCAGTTCCTTGCCTGAGCCACCCTGTGTGTGTCTGTACCTGGCTGACCCTGACCTTGGCTTGGCTTCCTGGCCTCATCACTGCAGCCTGCTCTGGTGAGTGCAGGACTGTGGCTGAGCCCAGGCAATGCCACTGGAGCTGCTCTGCCTGCCCAGAGGCTGTGGGGCTGTGCTGCTCGTTTGGGAGGTCCCTGCCTCCCTGGCCAGAGCCCTTGCTACTTCCAGGTATGTGTTGAGGATTTTTTTCCCTCACTTTGTCAATAAAAAATTGCTGTCCAGTTGGTCTGAGTGTCTGTGAGAATGAATATGCTTGCTTGGGAGGATGGCCTTGTGGAAGCATGCAAGTGGAATTATTCTGATGGGGTATTGATTTGGTCATGAAAGAAATTAATTGTACTGATCTGTGTTAATGAAAGGTGTTTTTTGTTAGAAGGGTAAGTACTGCATGTTTTGGTGATGTCAAAAAAATAAAAACAAGACATGTAACTATTGGTTACACTGTAAATTCTACACACAAGAGGCTTGATCTGTCTTACAATCTAAGAGAAAGAAACTATATTAGATATTACAATTTTTGTCAATTTAGTGAGTTGAAAATTCAGAGCTAAAAATGGACATGGTAAATATTTCTACTGTGGGTTTCCTAGATCTTTTTTACACCTCTTAGGTTGTTTCCTATGATGCCCAGAGCAAGTCATCCTCAGCTGTGCAAGTCAATGAGCTGATGTTGCTTGTGCCCATGGGAGGCCTTAACCAGGTTCATATGTGCAAAGTATTCCATTTTAAGAAGAATAAGAAAATATTAAGATGGTAATGAGAATTTTGTATAAGTTCAAAAATAATTTGTTAAATCTTGGGGAATAACACTGTGCTTCCTGTCCCCTAAAATAAATCTCATGACCGGATAGCAGGTAATTAATTCTTTCATAAGAAGGAATTCTGCAATAAAAAGATGGTAAAAACCCTCGCACTCTGGGACAAAGCTCTTTCTCTGGCTCACTGCTTGTGGTAGCTTTGTTGGCAGAGTAGGGTAGAGGAAGAACAAATTCCCTGCTGCGTGCCAGGCTGAAGCCTGGCAGAGCTGCTCTGTGCTGTCCTGCCTGGAGGGCTGCCCAGGGGGACAGGGGCAGAGTTCTCCTCCTCCACAGTCCCAGGGCAGGGTCCCAGCTCCCACCTCATTTACCAGTTGGGCCTTTCTTGAGGCAAATGCTGCTCCTGCTCTGTGCTTGGCATTCCCCTTCCCGGCTGGTCCAGAGCCACTCACCCACCTGCCCTCCCCTGTTGGAGACCCTTTCTCCAAGACTGCTCCAGTGCTCTCTGATGACTCCTCTGCTCCCTCCTGCAGCTCTGAGGGTTTGGGTCTGGGAATAAACTACTGGAAGACTTTGAGAACCTCTCAGGTGCTGCCGTGCCACAGCACTGGTTGTGGCCAGGGACCAGCCTGGGTGCAGCAGCCTCACCCTGCAGTGGCTGGGCCTTTCCTGAGGGAACCCTCTTCTTCTGCGGATGGGAAGCAGCCAGCACAAAGGGACAGCTACAGGAGCTGAGGGAATAGCTACAGTGTGCACAACAATGAAAAAAAATGGATCTACTGTATTGGTGGTTGTTCTTAATTTTCAGCTTTGACAGGTCGTTATTAAAGGAGCAGACATGTTTTAGAAATGGTGGGTGTAAACATTACTTCATCTCTTTGCTATGAGTACTTGGTGGAGATCTGCTCCCTCTTCTTTTTATTTTTTCTTCTTCCTTAAGAAAAGAGGAATGTTTTCTCTTTGTGAATAGGTGTAAAGTATTAGCTTGTGCCAAGATGCCTGGTATTTGGCCTCCTCACATGCTTGCAGGACACGGGCTGCATGTAAAGCAGGACAAATGTAGAGGGTTGGGACAATGGATATTGGGGAGTAATTGAAAGATGAAAAAGAAATCTCAGACATCACAGGGAGGCAAAAATTATAATGAAAGTAAAAGGAAGGAATAAGGGCAAAACTTTGGAGGGCAAAAGAAGCATTCCCTTTTTTGAGGGACAAACACAGTCATGCAGCTTTACTTTGTTTCTTGGCATTTATGTACTTTTAGTATAACAGGAGCATTGCAGTCCAGTTTTTTGGAAGAACCAAGGTTAAAATAAAAATCTACAGTGCTACTGTACCCTTGTTCAATTCTGTGCAGGCAGTGATGGAGAGAAAAAGGTAATGATAACCAAAATATTTTCCATTCATCTCTATGGCATAGAGAATAATAATTCTTCTGTATGAATTATGATTTGAAACCCAGAGAACTGTTTTCTAAATAGCTCCGACTTGATATCAGTTTGAAACTTCACGTTAAGCAGCAAAAGTGAACAAAATCTCCTCTTTCTTGCAGCTTAGTTCAGTGAATAGGGGTTCCCATTTGCCTGCTGCCCTGTGATGTGCTGGCTCTGTGAGCAGGCTGCAGCAGGGCTGGTGCTGTGAGCAGGCTGCAGCAGGGCTGGCTCTGTGAGCAGGCTGCAGCAGGGCTGGTGCTGTGATCAGGCTGCAGCAGGGCTGGTGCTGTGAGCAGGCTGCAGCAGGGCTGGTGCTGTGATCAGGCTGCAGCAGGGCTGGTGCTGTGAGCAGGCTGCAGCAGGGCTGGCTCTGTGAGCTGGCTGCAGCAGGGCTGGCTCTGTGAGCTGGCTGCAGCAGGGCTGGCTCTGTGAGCAGGCTGCAGCAGGGCTGGCTCTGTGAGCAGGCTGCAGCAGGGCTGGCTCTGTGAGCTGGCTGCAGCAGGGCTGGCTCTGTGAGCAGGCTGCAGCAGGGCTGGTTCCTGGAGCAGGCTGCAGCAGGGCTGGTGCTGTGAGCAGGCTGCAGCAGGGCTGGTTCCTGGAGCAGGCTGCAGCAGGGCTGGTGCTGTGAGCAGGCTGCAGCAGGGCTGGTTCCTGGAGCAGGCTGCAGCAGGGCTGGCTCTGTGAGCAGGCTGCAGCAGGGCTGGCTCTGTGAGCAGGCTGCAGCAGGGCTGGTGCTGTGAGCAGGCTGCAGCAGGGCTGGCTCTGTGAGCAGGCTGCAGCAGGGCTGGTGCTGTGAGCAGGCTGCAGCAGGGCTGGTGCTGTGAGCAGGCTGCAGCAGGGCTGGCTCTGTGAGCAGGCTGCAGCAGGGCTGGCTCTGTGAGCAGGCTGCAGCAATGCTGGTTCCTGGAGCAGGCTGCAGCAGGGCTGGTTCCTGGAGCAGGCTGCAGCAGGGCTGGTGCTGTGAGCAGGCTGCAGCAGGGCTGGTGCTGTGAGCAGGCTGCAGCAGGGCTGGCTCTGTGAGCAGGCTGCAGCAATGCTGGTTCCTGGAGCAGGCTGCAGCAGGGCTGGCGCTGTGAGCAGGCTGCAGCAGGGCTGGCTCTGTGAGCAGGCTGCAGCAGGGCTGGCTCTGTGAGCAGGCTGCAGCAGGGCTGGTGCTGTGAGCAGGCTGCAGCAGGGCTGGTGCTGTGAGCAGGCTGCAGCAGGGCTGGTGCTGTGAGCAGGCTGCAGCAGGGCTGGTTCCTGGAGCAGGCTGCAGCAGGGCTGGTGCTGTGAGCAGGCTGCAGCAGGGCTGGTGCTGTGAGCAGGCTGCAGCAGGGCTGGCTCTGTGAGCAGGCTGCAGCAGGGCTGGCTCTGTGAGCAGGCTGCAGCAGGGCTGGCTCTGTGAGCAGGCTGCAGCAATGCTGGTTCCTGGAGCAGGCTGCAGCAGGGCTGGTTCCTGGAGCAGGCTGCAGCAGGGCTGGTGCTGTGAGCAGGCTGCAGCAGGGCTGGTGCTGTGAGCAGGCTGCAGCAGGGCTGGCTCTGTGAGCAGGCTGCAGCAATGCTGGTTCCTGGAGCAGGCTGCAGCAGGGCTGGTGCTGTGAGCAGGCTGCAGCAATGCTGGTTCCTGGAGCTGGCTGCAGCAATGCTGGTTCCTGCAGCAATGCTGGTTCCTGCAGCAATGCTGGTTCCTGCAGCAGGCTGCAGCAATGCTGGTTCCTGCAGGAATGCTGGTTCCTGGAGCAGGCTGCCAGGCAGGGCAGCTGCAGCTCGGGCACTCCGCCCTCCCCGGCCCGGTGGGAGGCAGGAGCGGGTCAGTGCCCTCGCTGCCGCGGGTCGGGGCCGGTCAAGCCTTGCTCCGGAGGACCTTGAACCACCTCTCTTGATTTGTTTGGTGGGAGGGTGCCGGGTTGCCTGAGGAGCCAGGAGCAGCTGAGCTGACAGTGGCCCCGCAGGTTCTCCCTCTGCTGCAGAAAGTGGTGCACGTTTGGCTGCGCCTTTGCCCCGAGGCGGAGCAGCACATTCTGTGCTCGGGCTGTCCCGGGGCTCCTGCTGCCCAGGGCCTGAAGTGGTTAAAATCCGCTGAACCCGACCAAGACTGGCAGGGAATTCATCTCTCCACAGAGAAAACACTGATGTTAAAGGACCTTTGTCCCCCTCTGGCACTACAAATGCACTTTGAAATAAATTTAGGTGAGTTGCCATTTCCTAAATAGAAAACCCTTTTCAGAATTATTGAATTCTGTAATAATTTCTTAACAGAATTCCCACCCCACCCACTCCACAGATGAGCATTAGTAAAACTTTGCAGAAGAATAAATCATCTTCAGAAGAATATGACTTCAGAAACACAAATTATTGTTTGGAATACCTCAATCTAAAAGCTCTCTTCCTGTTATTGAGCACCTCATTACTTCTTGGAAGGAATGCATTAAAATATCATATGAGTTTCTGTCACAACTCAACAGACTTCACAGCTATTTAAAATAAAAATTAGTAATATAAGTAAATAAATATACTCCGAAGTATATCTGAACAAGACAATGTTTAAATTTTATTTTGTGTAAAAATTCTTGAACTTCTAAAACTGCAGGAGTTTTTTTCCAGAGTAACTGTATGCCTACCTTGGAACCTAAAATAAATAATTATTTAAACTACTGCAATGTAATACATGTTGTTCTGTACCACTGACACTGTTGCATTAGGTTTTTCCTGTAACACAGAAATCACAAATTTTCATCTGAAATATTTTTAGAAACCTGGAAAATAATTTTTTTTAAAATTTCCTACTGAAAACAAACATCATGATTTTATTTACGAAAGAGAAACTTGAGTTTTATGTAGCTACATCATTAATAAGTACAATAAAAACATTTAAAAAATAAAATCTTGCCTCATATGTAAGCTTAGAGGCAACTCTGGGAAGACCTTATAACCTGGCAAAATTTGAAGCAGACTTACAAGAAAGATGGGAACAGACATTTAGGAGGATCTGTAGTGAGTGGACAAGGAGTAATTGTTTTAAACTAAAATAGGGTCACTTCAGCCTAGATACAAGGCAGAAATCTTCCTCATGAAAGATGCTGAAACTGCAGAAGAGGTTGCCTGCGGAGGGGGTGGATGCCCCATCCCTGGAACCACTCAAGGTCAAGCTACACAGGGCTCTGAGATGCCTGAACTTGTTGAAGATGTTCCTGTTCATTGAAGGACATTTAGACTTATGACCTTTAAAGGTCCCTTCCAAACCATTCACTGATTCTAAGAATAATTTTTGGAACTTGAGATGAGTTTCTCAAATGATCCACACCCTTATTTTGTTTTTCCTGTATGAATATTTGATTGAATAAGGAATCAGCCTTTTGGGGATAGAAAATGAGGACTGGCTGGTGTCCAGGTGTCACTGAGATTTTTTTATTTATTAAAAAAATCAGTCACTAATGGGATGCAGACCAGGACACACATTCATGCTCATGAAGATTTATGAGGCTGCTGCTGTTCTCCTCTCATTTCATTAACACTGCTGGGGGCAGTCACATGGGTGAGTCAGGTGAGGCAGGGGCTGAGCATTTGGACAATATCCATCCCTCCCCAGGGCAGGAAGGTGGATGAGGAGGGGAACAAGGCATTTCCAGAAAGTGTTTCACTACCATGGTCCAGTTCAGAGCAGCCACCTGAGCCTCACATGCACTGACACTGCCTGCCCTCCCTGTGCAAGGAAGCACCACCAGATTGGCATCTCTTGGTGGGAATGTCCTAGCAATAATTTTTTCAGAGGTCTGCTACTCTGACAGAGATCTTTCATTTTTCAGGAGATGACTCAGAAGAGCCCAGCTTGGTTTTGGAGGGCTGACACGGCGTCAGGAAGCGGAGTCACGGCTCGCTGCCTGGCTGGAATTCTTTGAAGATACTGCTTCTCAGGAGATGTGAGGGACAAACTATAAAGACACAACCTGATGCTTGCCAAAGTGTGTCTGAAAATGGTGTTGTGCTTGATCTGTGTCAGGCCTCTGCCCTTTGTAAATGCCTCTTTTAAAGCTGTGTGTGTAACCCTGCGTTTACAGAGTACAGCCACCGTCAGTTTGTGAGCATCACTGATGGAATCTCACAACAATTACTTAAATGGCGTGCTAAGAGCAAGGTTTTTCAGATTAATAGTGACAAATACTGCCAGGAAATTGGGCCTGATAGCAGAGTATGAAGTTGCAACAGTAAATAGTCATTTGAAAACTTCACACAGTAGAAATAATTTAAATTCCTTTTCATATTTATATCAACAATGAAGGAATTCAAGGACAGGAACAAGAGATAAAAATACTGTTTGGAAGAATGGGTGGCCCATTGCATATCTGAGTAAACAGATCAGCTTCAGGTTGTTTTCAGGATGAACTGGAACTGGAGAAGTTGTAACCTTCCTCCTCCGTGGAGTCTGTCAGCAGCTGCTGCAAGGGTCTTCACATTCTGCAAATGCAAAGGGAGTCAGGCCCAGGGGCAGTACCAGCCATGTGTGCTGTCCTTGTGAGTCCAGCAGACCTGAGTGATTTTACCTGGGAGCTTCAGGTGATTCTTTTCATATCAAGTTCCACCCTCACTGTCACTGAATGCTGAAGGACAACCCACTGAGCCCAGGAGGAGAAGGCAATATCCTCCCTCTCCTTCCCAGAAGACTTGCTTCTGATTTCTCAGCTTCACACATCTAGAGAATCTGGACCAAGTTTCAGTGCCTGGTGCGCAGTAGGTCCTTTGCTCTTTACCAGGAGAAGAGGAAAGTGACCCCCAGTAGCCCTTTATGCCAATTCTGGCACCACTGTGAACATGGTATTTATTGTTAAGCCTGTGCAGTTTTAGTCAGATGGCAAATTTGCAGAGCAGCCTGTGGCCTTGAGATGTCCCCATGTCTGTGAAGGAATGAGCTACAGGGAGCCACCTGAGGCTTCAGAACCTCAGGAGCTCTAGAGGAAGCAACAGGGACTGCTGGCATATGGACAAACCAAAATGTGTGTTTTCTCCAGAAAAAAAGTGGAAACCTCTACGATATGACAATGGGAGAGGGGAAAGAGTTAAATTAATGAAACTGTCTTATCATGACATGTTAGAAGAAACTAAAAAATGGTGGAGAAAATGAGGATAGGGATCTAAATTTCAGGTTTTCACCTGCTAATTCCATTTACACAGACGGTGGGTTTGATAAGGTCTAACACAGGTGGTTTTTTGGGGCTTTTTTTTTTAGATTTCCATGGCATTGATAAGGATTTCCTAAGGAAATCATGCCAGAGATGGGATTTCTGACATTACTTTATCAGTCCCCTTATAACCTCTGAATTTTGGGCCAACTTCTAACCAAATTTGGTTGTTCTTAAAAGTGATGTGAAAATAGCTGCAGAGGAGGAAAAAAAGAACTTCAACTTTTTGTGAGGGGAAAACTGTATTCATTAAAGAATCCTCTGAGGACTTCAATTTGGAACGTAAATCTAAGAGAAATAGTATTTTATTTTGCTGCTCAAAGAACTATTTGTCTTAACATCTTAACAAGATCTTAAAAAAGTTACATTGGAAGAGAGCTCTCTCTCTCTCATTTTGAGGCTATTAATCCCTTGTGCTACAAATGTTTATGTGCAAGACTAGTCTTGGCAGATCATTAGGCTTTAAAGCTATTCCCCATTAAGCCTGTGTATAAATACTTGCAATATCAGGTCTTTGCTGAAACTAAATAAATGCTAGAAAGAGCTTTTTACTCTGGTTGGAATGAAATGTCTTCAGTGACGGTGCACCATGCCCTCCAAGTTTTGGGGTTTTTAATGAAAGATAAAATGGTAATGTTCAGCCTGCTCACCATACAGAGATCTGAAGGGAGACTTACTGACCCTCTGATCCAGCATAGTGTAGCTGGGAAAAACAAACTCTGGATAAATTAGATAAAGAAATTTTATTTCATGAATTATAGCAGTAGAAAAATGCCTGCAAAGTGCAATTCTGTTTACATAGTTTAAAAAAATTGATAAATGTTCCATCTATTTACACAAGGGAATGGAAGCAGAATCAAATGTTGAAAAAAAATCCCAAAAACAACACAGTTTCTCTTGATTATTTAGAAAATACGAAAAAATACCACACTGATGTCAGACTGGCACTGTTTTTCAAGATTTAAAATTAGCATTGAACAGTCTGTTCTGGGAGCCCATGGCTTTGGTACATTTTTCTTCCACCGCAGTCAGCCTGGATTGACTCGCGCTGCTCTCCGTGCTTTGCGTACTGTGGCTGCTCAGTCAGGAATGCAAAACTACAAGGAACAACAGGGAGGAGGAATTATTAGGATTGTTTACAAATTGCGATTTGCATGAGGGAGTGGAGATGTTGACAGTTATACTTTGAGAATCAAGCTACTGCAGCTGGATAAACATGTACTGGATATCTCAAGGCCTCGCTCTCTCCCACTTCCATGGCAGAGAATGAACCAAATGCAAGTCCAAGCTAATCTGAAAAATAATAGAACAGCTTTCAACAAAACCTATTTATCTATGAGGTCAAAAAGCTTCGGCCTAGTTACACTCCTAGAGAGGCTCTACTTGACAACATGGTCATACTATCTCAGGGGCTGGGAGCTGTAGTGTTACAGACCACCCAGAATTATTGCTCCCACAAGGCAGTGATAATGGTGCTATGATTTCACTGCCTGCAGACCTGATCTAACACTTAATAGCTTGGGTAGCCATGGGAAACCCTCTGCACTTCTGTGTTTCATGGATCACTTTTCCTGGGTACATTTTAGGCACTGACAAAACTGTGCTTATGGATTGGAAAAGTAAGGAAGGGTTGTAAGAAAATTAATGAATAAACAAATTGGTATTGGCAGGCAGAGCTTCAGCAAAGGTAGCTGTGACAAATGGACAGGTTTTACCTTCTTAGGCTTCAGTGTGTTTGACACGCCACAATTCTGTCAAACTCCCTGTAGAAGTAGAATACTTGATGGTTTTTATGGTTAAAATATAACAGTGTATTCTCTGGAATGAAAATGTGAATGAATCCCAAATGCAAAGGACTCTCAGTTTTCTGGATCTGTAGACAAATCTTCTGGGGCCTTTGGGTGCATCAGCAATGTCAGTATGAGTGCAGGCTACAGGAAATAAGCACTTGTGAAAGATGTTCTGACATTACATTGAGAGAAGTTTGTAGAAATAAATTCCCATAAATCTATTCCAACTGCTGAATGATCTTTGAGCTGATGGACCATTCCCTATGTATGTCTGTTTGAAAGAAAACAGCAAAACAAACACAAACCCCAAACAAACTTGAGAATGTTTTTGTAGAGGTTGAGTTTCTATTCTTGCTTCCTCTGAAGTCAAAAGAAATTCTGCCATAGGTTTGAATGGGAGCAGATTTGGCTTAAGAAAGGAGCAGTTTTCATGGGAAAATGTTTGTACACATGGAGATCTGTTTGTGTAAGTGCTGATTTACATATTCAAGTGCCTGTTTGCATAAAGAAGTTTATTTGGGCGCCCAGCTGTTCATAAATACTGCAAGGTGCATAAGATTCCTCTCTTACTGTTTGAAAAACTCTGTTACCATCCAGCTGGAGCTGCAAAGTAACATGATCTCTTTTGTCTTTTTCTTCTTGCCCTCTGAGCTGTCTCACACCCCAAATCCAATAACATAGCTATGAATTATGGGAAATATAATGTTGATTTCCAGGTAAATCTTTCATATCTACAAACAGCTTTTTGTAATAGTCATGCATGCATGAGTAATGTTACCTAGTAGGCTGAGATGAATCTTTTTATATCATGTTCCACTCTGGGTAATTAATAGCACATACTTTAATCAACATGCTTTCTCTTTTTGTGGGTTGTTGTGATGGGGTTTGTGTATTTAGATGGTTATGGTTGATGTTTGGGATTTTTTTTTTAGTGCACTAGGATGTAGTGACTCACATCTGTATGTTTGCGGTGGGTTTTGAGTGAGTGTTTTGTTTGTTTCATTGGACACATTTTCAGTTCTGAATACTGAAGTCACGTCTAGCACCAAATGGGAATGGTGCCATCATTGTCTTCCCAAGGAGCTCCCAGATTTGTGACTGCAGTTCTACTCTCTGAATTGTAATTTAGCATAAGCACAAACCCTGCCATAAATATCAGCTTGAACTGAATTCCCAGCGGGTCCCCCACGGCCACACCTGGTGTTGGGATCCCTGGGGCCTGAGCACTTCCTTTCAAATCTGCTTTCCAGTGATGATTAGCTCTGGTGTTGGGGAGAGCACACATGGAGGAGGAAGAGGAGGTAGGAGCTGCTCTGATGTTTCCCTCCCAGCTCTTTCAAGTGACTTTGATCCCAAGTAGTCTCAGAATTCAAAGACCTTCATAATCCTCAGTGGTTATAAAGATGAATATTGGATATCACACAGTTTTTAGTTTGAGCTAATATCTTAGAAAAAGAGAATGTTAGCTGCAAATTGTCTGTAACACTTCTGTATGGCTAGAAATGTTTTACTTCTATCAGGATTCTGGGAACTAAAGCTGACTTTCCAGAGTCTGTGATCTACTTTGAATGCTGCAGCTCTTGTTTACTATTTTGATATATATAAACCTTGTCATGGATAGAGATTTTTGTGTGATTTTCTTTTTTGAATATATCATATTAGTAATAGATTTCTTTGGGACTGTGTTTTTTTCCTCCTTGTTTTGTAAACCACAGAGAAATGTCCCACTCCTTGTGTTGTTAATTCCTTGAGCAGCATGCCAGAAGAATGTGGTGTCACAGAAACATCTCTTCCCATCCGAGCAGATGGGTTTCATGGGCAGGAGTGGGTGGCTTTGCTGTGCTGTTCTCAGCAGCCTGACTCATGCAGCCCAGAACAGGGCTCCTCTGCAGCACTGATTTCGCAGCCTGTGGCCCTCATAATGTCCATACAAATTGGAATAAACTTGTGGTGTTCTTCCACAGATGCATGGTTTGGGCTGTGATGCACTCCTTGGTCTGATTGTCAGACAGAATTGTGAAGTCTTTCCCTGTTTCTTTTTCCAGAGGAAGAAGTTTTTGTGCTGAAGAAAGACCCAGGTACTTGGTCTGGTTTGAAAACTGGCCCCAGTGCTTTTGTTTGAGACAGCACAAAATGGGATAAATGGCATCTCCCCCCCAGTGATGTGATCCCCTGGTACCAGACTGGGCACCACCTCCAGGTTCCGCTCTTTGTCACCTCGCCCATCTCAGCCAAGTCCTGGGTGAAGTGTCCTGCTCTGCTCTCCTGGGCACAGCTGCTGGCTGGAACACCCAAAACATCCCCCACTTCCCATGAACTCCCTAGGTCTAACCTCAACACCCTTCACCACGCAGTTTGGGAATGCCCAGTACAGCAGAATCCAGCAAACCACCTGGGTGTGACTCATTCTCTGTGTGTTGTGTTATCTGTTTTGATGGGTTGCTCGGAAAGCCTGAAGAAGTTTGTATGTTTACCAGCTATCTGGTATTGCCCTGGATGTGGGCATTCTCTTCTAAGGGGAGAGACTGAGCTGCCCGTGCCCCAAAACACCAAGGAAATGTCCCTGTCTGAGATCTCCTGGTGATTTGAGAGCAGCTTTTGCTCAGAGAGTGAAGTGCTAGTCTTGCATGTCCTGAGATCTGAAACAAACCCCTTAAAACCTGTACTGGAAAGGCTATTAAAAATACTCCACGATGTGGGAGGAATTAAATCATTACTGGGGGAAAAAAATCCCATTTTGTTATGTCTGGATCAGCCTATGTTTTATCACCTTTCCCCCCCTGATTTTAGAGCGGGGCACAACTGGTAGAAAAGGCAGTTGTTTCGTGGGAAATGCCCATTTTGAACTTGCAAAAAGATGTTTATTTGTGATCCTAGGAAAGTCTTTGATAAATTCAGTCGATTTCTGGGAAAAAATTACTGTATTCTTATTGCATTGACTGAGGGCTATGTTTGATGTTTTCAAAGACTCTACTGCTTTATAGAAAGCCCCAAGTCTGTTTTTGACTTAGGAGTTACTCAGGTAGATTTTCATGGTTCAAGTTCACTGCTGAGAGAAGAATCCATCAGCAAGGAATCAGCTGTGTCTTTCCCCCTTGCCCATGAAGGTTCCCAGCCCTGGAAGAGCAGCTCATTTGCCTCATATCCCGAGGCTGTACAAACACAATGTGTTCAAGTTTGGGCTTTGCTTATTTGTTTGGTTGCTTTTTTCTAATGGGAATGATAGAGCCCTTCATTACAATTATCTGTTCCTGCTGTTGTTGTCCCATTTTTCAAAGCAGTTCCTGGCTCTTCCTTTAGAGATGAATCTCATCTCTGTGGCAGCAGAAGCTGATGAGCTTTGAAGGGGCAGAGGGAGTCTCTGCAACCACTGCAGATAATGCAATGCTGGGCAAGAAGTACCAGTGTGTGACAGCACATGGCAGTGCAGCAGACACGTGTGGTGGCCTCTGCTTTTTCAGAAGCATCACTTTGTGTCCAAGGCAAGGAATGTGCTGCCCTGCTCAGGTATTCAAGGATAATAAGGTGCTAACCATAAGTCCTCAGAATATATTGTACTTCCACCAGACACCCAAACACGGACACTGCCTTTTTTAATGCTCTGGAAGATTAATTTCAATTTAAATTATAGCTTGGATATTAAATTAAACCACTGTGTAACTGTAACTACATAAAGGACTTCTTTAAAGAAAAGAAATAGATGCATCTACTCCTGTGAAATATTTTAGCATTTTTCCCTCTGAAAACCAGGTTTTGCCTTGGGAAGGAGAGCTATTTTTATCTTCAGAAATCTGCTATTTATCTTGTAACCACAAGAGATGCAAGCATGGATCTCAGTTGACTTTCAAGTCACATGAAAGTGTCCAAAATATTTGCAGTAAAATGTTCCACTAGGAAACAGCTTTTAAAATTTCATCTAATGATGGAAAACAATCTGTCCTGCCAAAACTTTCCCTATGTGTCTAACAGCATTTTAGTTTAAAAAGTCTATTTCCTACATAATAGCAGAACAGCTGCACTTGGAATGCAAGGTGTTTTGAGATTTTGCCATGTGGGAAACCTGCATTCAAACACTTCTGCAGTAAATGTAACTGTTTGATATGCTTATCTGTTTGCCAAATGTAACATTATTTCTCTACTAATATTTGTCTGTTGGTGGTATCATGGTTTCTTCTCAGTTATACCAATACCTGAGAAATGGCCACTGAAATTTGAAATTTAGTTGTGATGCAAGATAATAATATCATCTTAAGAAGTATCTTTTTGAAAGCATGTGTGTGTGTTTGTGTGTGTTTATCAGCTTTTTAAACACGTGATTTTTTTTCTCCTGAATAAGACTATCAATTGTACTAAATACATGGTGGGCCTGTGTCAGGCACTGTCCTGTTGTAGTTCATTTTGGGGAGGCACCCCGGGGTGTCCCCAGAGGGCTCCCCAGGCTGTGAGTTCCCTGGCAGCAGCAGGCAGGCAAGGAGACTCCACAGGGCTTCTGAGGGTGCTGATTAAATGGGGGTCCCATCCCTGGGAACAGCATGGTCACTGAGGGGGAGAGGGAGAGCCTAGGGGAGGGACAAGAGGGGAGAAAAAGGGGCTAACAGAGGAGGCAGGCTAAGAGAGAGACTGGTCTAGCACAGCTTAAGAGGGGAATTCAAAGTGGGCGCAGAATCAGACTCGTGCCAATGGGATTACAGATCCATGATGGCTCAGGGCAGGACCACAGGATTAGAATATGCCATACATTTTGGAGGGGTGAGACAGAGCATATCATTTAAATAAAATGCAATACTGCACCTCACCCTTTTTTCATTAGAAAGAAAAGATAAAGAGAAATATGACAATTAACAATTTTTAAAATTAACCAATAATTATACAGTTTTGTAGCATCCATATAAATACAATTGCAGTGAGGATTATGTTTTAAACAGTCCATTTTATTTGATGTTTGCTTTTGGTGGTAGGCAGCAAAGATAAAATGAGCATTTAATTGTAATAAACTGGTTATGTGGGTCCATATTGCAGATCTTAAATTTAAAGCATGGGTGAGTGCTTAAAGGGCTTCAGCCTTTGGCACTAAGCTCATATGAGGATTTTGGGATTGGCCTTTTCAGCGTGACTGGGCCAATGATGTCTAACCTTTCCCAACTGGCTTTTCGGACCATCACAGCCCCCAGCTGAGGCTGAGGTGCCAATTTTGCTCCCTCTCTCAGGGCTTTCACCTTCCAACCGGTTTAACCCAGAAGACGCCCGGTTTTAGGTCATTAAAAGAAAAACAAAAAGAAAAAAAAGAAATTTGGCTTCAGCTATAACCTATACTCAGGGAGCATTCACCACAAAAACCATCAAAATACTTTCCTAGACACCATTTTAGGTTATCAGTCACCCTCAGAACCTACTGAGGACAGCACAAACCCAACAGCGATTTTGATTCAGCAGTCTAATACTGTCTGAACCCTCGCTATTAAAGAAACAATCAAAAACTGCTTCTCTTTGGATCTACCCTTGTGACCTGACAGGGCCCTGCTTTGTAAAACTGAAAACAGGACAATCGGCAATACAAACACACACAAACTAGAAAAGCTTAATTGTAAAAACTACTTCATGGGGAAGGAAATGGAGAGAGGACAGGTATTGGATAAGAATGATTAAAAAATTAGAGTTTTAGGATAAAAGTTCTAGCTGACGAGCTCTTTTCAGCTAGAACAAGTGGATAGGGATTGGGAACTGGGGAGGTTACAGGGAACCAGGGACTCTGTGAAAGAAAAACCTTTTTGGGGTACCCTGTGCCTTCAAGCGGTTTGCTCCCAGTGATCTACCCAAAATAAGGAAAAAGGGGGTATGGATTGCAGAGAAGGATATTATTCTGCTCTTGGAGTAACAGGGGAAGGAGATCATAAAGTAGAATTTTCAATTCAGTGAAATGTTGAAGCTTAGCCATGTGGCTGCAGTGCCGGGTTTAGAAGGATGGAGTGGATTCCCGGGGGTTTGTTAAGGGGAGGGCGGGTTAGGGATGGAGTTAGGGAGAAGGAGCAGCGAGGGGAGAGAGAATGAGACCAAGGAAGGAGGTCACAGAACTGAGGAGGTGTGAGGAGGGCAAAGCTGATAACTGCATCTTGGTGGTCTGGTGGCTCCCCCACAGAAACTGCTGGGCTTGGGTTCCTTCTTTCACCACTGCTGTGGTCCAGGGCATCGGCTGCTGGGGCTCGGCCATCCGCACGGCCCCGCTCTGCGGCCCCCCGGCCCCTCTGGGCAGGGGCAGCGGGCTCAGCCCTGCCGTGGTGGCTCCTGGTCAGCCGAGGCTCCAAGCAGCCACGTGGCAACCATGTGGCAACCATGTGGCGACCATGTGGTGACCATGTGGTGACCATGTGGAGACAGAGCCGCGAGCGGCAGGCCGGGTGTGCTCTGTGCAGCAGCGGCGCTGTCCCTCGTACAAGGAGTACCTTTGCAAGGAATTCACTGATCCAAAAGTCACTGTTAGCTAGTTTTAATATACATGGTTAAAGGGTCTTCCTAAAATTAAGGCTAAGATTTTTGCCCTGGTTTTGCTTGTGCATGTGGATTTTATCGAGTGATTCTCCATGACCAGCGACCAAGAAATTCGCTGGTCTCCTAAGTATTATAAATATTCTCTCTGTGCTTTTGTATCCAAGACAATAACTTTTCACACAGCACAATTCCAAGTGATGTGACCACAGGGAATAAGGAGAGAAGAAAAATTAAGATTAGAGATTGTCAGACTATTTGGGGCTGACAAAAATGTAATCAAAATGCATCACTTTACTGGAGCACCTCTGGGACCAGGAGATGGAGAAGGAAATATTAGGAAAAGAAAGATTGCTTGCACTTGGGACATGGCAAAACAAGTGCCTGCTATGTCGGAGATAAAGCAGATTTTCAGTCCAGGTCTCTGCAATATGGCAAGAGAAATCTTGAATTTGGGGTTCCCATATCCCAGTGAAGTCCCCAGCATGTTCTCTTGTGTTTTTGATGGCCATTTTTGTTTGCTGAGAGGAATTGTGCCAAAACATTCGTGTTTTGTTCCTTATGCAGTGTGGTTCTAAGGGAAAAGAAAAAACTAATGCAAGATACAGATCTTTCTGCTTGCCAGAGAAGACTCCCCTTGTCCTTGATCTGTTCCAGTTAGGATTGAGTCAAACTACTCATTAAGTGAGGAGTGGTTTGTCCTTTGAGTGTGATTTCTGTGGGAGTTAATAGTGCTCAGCTGCTCTTTGAGACCTTCTGGCTGGAGCCACCTTGGACATCACTCTCTGTACCAGTGCATTTCTCTGCTGCAAGCCTTGTGTTCCCCACAGCCTCCACCACTGGAAATGTTAAGAAAGAGACCTTGTTTTTCTCTGTGTCATTTTTGGGGAGTGAGATTAGAATTACTGACCAGACTGGTTTCCAAAAGAGTGAATCTGAAGCCATGAAAGGAGCTAGAATTGAGGCAAGAAAACCAGTAAAGAAAATAGATGTGAAATAACAGCTCTGAATTTTGTACTGTATAAAATTTTGTAATATTTGTCAACTACATCTTCCTAGATGTTGTCAGCTGTCCTTAACAGAGAAAAGTGGTATGGGATGATAAAAAGAGTGTACCAGTAGCTAATCATAACTAAAACCAGAGAGTGTACCAGTAACTAATCATAACTAAAACATTTTTATTTGGTTCACTGACATGAATGGCATGTCATGCTCTTGAGTTGTACCTCCCTTGGAATTGGAGTAAATGCACATATCACCCAGCCAGTTTCAAGCATTGATTAAGGTTTTAAGTGGGGTAACCTTATTTTTTTCTGATGTTGAAGAGCCAGCTTACATATTATTTTGGTGTGATTTGATTTCAGCAAGACACCACCTGAATCCTCCATTTAGAAAGAGAGCAGCAGGGATGTACTGGTGTCTAAGACCAGCAGCACTGTGGAAGCTCAGATCAAGGCCTGGTCAGATGCAGAACTTCATGAGAATCTCACTTCTAACATTTGCTGATAGTATTATAACTGTATTGACTTATACCAGAAATCTTTCCTTCTTAAGTATCAGCTGTGGGATTCTCACACATGGTTTGTGAGGGTCTTTGCTATTGGGAAGGAAATCTTGATCTTGGTTCATCTTCACACCACATTTGCTTGCTGAAGTGCAGTCTTTATGTCCACTCGAATGGTTCCCTTTTAACCTCATCCTTGTTCTTAAGGAGGGAAAAAATGTCCAGTGCAAAATATCCTCTCAGCTGTCTCACAAGCACTGGTGGGTATACTGCCAAGGAAAGCCCAGTCCTTGGTTGAATTCTGCCAGGAAAAGCCACGAAGACCTTGTGTTGTAGTTCAATTCATTCAGAAACCCTCCTTCACCTATATTACTTAAGCAGAAGTTCTATGTGAAACAGAGTTTGATTTACATAAGTAGTAAATATTGTAATCTGCCCATCCAGAGTTGTATTTCTACAAACTCTGTTTCTAAATCTTACCTGATGTCCATCACCACAGAGTCAATCAGCATACAGACATCAACAAACCATTTCTGTCCCTGTCCCCACTCCTCAGGCAGTGCATGAGGGAGCTGCTTTTTGTTCAGCTGACAGGAACCCACACTCCCTCCCTTCCAAATTTTAGGATAGCAGACTTGGAAACAAATGTCTCTTTGCACTTAGAGCAATTCCTTTTCGAAATCTCAGCTTTGGAAATTTGTTCTGTGCAGAATTGGAGGCAGGCTCAAGTTTCAAAATGCAGTTGTCATCTTTGTTGTCATTTCCTTGAATCTTCAGCATTTAGGTTTGGTCTTGGCTTGCTTGTAGCCATAAAAAGACTGCAGAGAATTCTTCTCAGTATGTCTGCAGGCCTCGGCAAAATGTCCTGCAACAAACCTGAGAGGTTTTAACTAAGATAAAGAGTTCTTTATATTCTTAATATAAAACTTTATAGCAGTTCTAAGAATTCTATCTATTCAATTCCTTTCAGAATATCCACTTGATGTGTGTATTTGTGGAGCTGCAGTGCTTTCTTGGTCCTGTGCACAGATACTGCCCACCTGTTCTCTTTGCCAGGGTAGGTAAGTGATCAGGGTTGCAAGCTGTTCCTCAGCTCCTTAGGAGGAATGCCAGTGTAACTACAAAAGATGCAGCCCTCTGCTGCCAACAGCCCTTACCTGGGTTTTGCTTTGTTTGTGAGAGGTGCATGCTTAGTTTTACCTGGGTAAGTCTCAGTACAACAGCTTTATTGCAGCCTGGATTCCATCAAGTCTCTCTTTTCACAGTGGGAAATCAGGAGAACTAGATCCTGCAAGAATCTATTCATATAGTTGAAATTAGCAGCCAGGCTTCTGCTCAGAAATTATTTACCCACTGTCAAATACTTGCCAAGGGATGCTTTGATCCATGAACGGGATATCCTTGTGACCTTTGTGAAACTCCTCTCTGTAACAAAGGGTTTTTTAAGCTTCATAAAAACATCTGAATTAGTTTCAACTTCTAGAGTGAGACTTCAGAAGGTTGAGCATGCAGAAACAAATAAAAACCAGTATGGGAGGGGTATGTGTGTATTTGGAAATTTCTGATTGTACCTTTCCATTTTGTCTCCAGGATTTTCTACTCAGTCATGGGGAATTGATTTGTCTTGTGATGGGGCACACCAGTGATTTCTGCACAGGAACCTGTGATGTGCACATATGGTCTGTGCCTGCACCCCTGGAGACAAACCCCTGGAGAGATGTGGGAGACTTTTCCCCAGAGGATTCTGTTGGACTGCCAGAAATGTTCCATTTCCACAAAGTCACAATACAAATGTTGGCAATATTATCACATTGCTGTGCTACAAGCAAAGAAAGAAAACACAGATGCATAGCTCAGGTCACTGAAGGTTTGTGTATGGCCAGAGAAGCTCTTTGGGATGGATGTGGCACTTGGTGCCATGACCTAGTTGAGGTGTTAGAACATGGGTTGGACTTGATGATCTTAAAGGTCCCTTCCAACCTAGAAATTCTGTGATTCTGTGAAAGAAGGCTCAGCATTGCTGACCTTGCTGGTGAGGCCAGCTGTGGTGTTCCCTGGTTGCCCACAGGAGGGACAGCATGCAAGGATCTGAGAGGAAGGGAGGAAAAGGACAGGGCCTGGGGTGGGCCCTGTGAATGAGCCATGGTGACGTTTGCCAGCAGGGAACTTGGGCAAAGCCAGCAGTGCTGCCAGCTCATCAAACTCCAAACTCATCTCAGGGCTGGGCACCCTGGTGTGCCACTGCCACGGGCAGCTCACAGGGCTCAGCTCCTCCAGAGAACAGGCAGCGTGCTGGGAGAGGTGCCACAAGCTTCCTTCACAGCCCGTCTCAGGTTATCTGGGTGCCTCTCTCCTGCAGAGGGGTGTCTGTGCTAGTGCAAGGCTGGGTGGCTGGGCTGTGCATGGCAAAGTGGTAGCAAAGAAAGTAGCTGGAAAACAAAGGAGGCAGGTACCTCAGCACAAATTCTTGAAACTCTTAAACCTCACTTGGAGTCTGATTTAGCAACTAAAATATTTTTGCATGCAACTGACTTCTTGGGCCTGCAGTCTGTATAGTCGTGGGCTATACTTTCAGATATTTAAGCTTTAGCTATGTAAGCCCCCATGTAAACATCTGAATTCCTTTTTCCATCCTTGTATCATTTCAGAGCTTGTGGCTATGGCAAAAAATGAATGTGGAAGAGGGGAGTGTTCCTTAGGTTTTATTTATTTATTTGTTCACTACCCTTCATGAGCCCTATGAAACATTTACAGCCATTGTTAGCAATTGGTGAGGGAGGGGGAAGGATGGGAAAATAGGCCTTCTGATCTATTTTAGTCCTCCAAGATGGCAAAAAGTACCCTAAAAACTGCGAGAGTAATCCAGCAGTAGGAGGTTGACTATTTCCCCCTTGTCTGCTGCCACTGCTGCTCTGGAGATTCTAAAAGCCCTGAATGGTTTGAAAAGTAGATGTGACATTGAGCAGGGAGGTGCTGATGGGAGACTCTGCCAGGCCCATGGAAGCACGAGAAGGTTCTGGGGCAGCTGCTGCGTGTCACTGCTGTCACTCTGTGGTTTCACTGCAGCAGGAGCACGGCAGGGACGGTGCAGCGCAGAGCTTGGGGAGCCTCACCTTCCTCTGCTGGAGAAGGAGAGCTTGACAAAGGGAATCCTTAACACGGCATGGATTCAGGTCTCTGCTTGTTTCACCTGTTTTAGATGTGGTGAGGTATAAATGGCAAACTCCAAACCTCCTGAGCAGCAGAGAGCTCACAGGGGTGAGCTCACAGGAGGTGACTGTCAGGACTTGGTGCTTGGGAATGGTGATTGTTCTGCTTGCCTATGGCATGATTCATAGGCTTAAAGCTAAGCTGATACTTTAGGACTCTACTTGATATTCTTTGTTGGAGAAAGAGGGTTCTGGACGAAACCCAAAATATTCTGCTGTCTTGAATTGTCACTGTCTTTCAGCAGTACAGTATCATTTAAGACATCTTTGATAACTTAATTCTTTGTTTCATAAATATTACACACAAGCAAGGAGTAAGAAAACACACAGGCTTTCTCAGTAAATTTGCCTGAATTTTAACAGGTTTGTTGGAAAAACAGGGTGTAAAAGGGGGGTTGCTGCTGTATTACAGTCATGCCAAAGGGCTTTGCTAGAATGACATATATAAATGAAGATTTGAAAGGAATTTTACTCTTTGGGTTAGCATTGCTGTTTCTTATTTTTCAGTACATTGTAGACTTAATCATGAAACAGAATAACTAATAGACTGTCTGACTCCTAATTACAAGTGAAGAGCAAAGTTGAAGGAACTTTTGTGGGTTTGGCCAAAAGGAACATTTGCCTTTAATGTTCAGTATTAAAAATGACACTTCAGGGAATTTTTTCGTTTTTGCTGGTTTGAGAAACAAGACAAGCTGAAAAAAAAGTCTCAAGCAAGTTAACAAAAAATAAAGTGATCATGGCTTAAATTCATATTTTTATATGGTACAGGAAAACTAACCCTCCAAAAGCCATTTAAAAAAAAAACCCCAAAACAACCCAAACATCTCTCCCATTCAAGGCAGAGCTTGTGTTTATACTTCATTATACAACCTTATCTAGGAAACTGAGATTTGGGGGGATTTGTGAATGGGTTTCCAGTGAAAGAAGTGTTCCACATGCATTAGAAAACACCACGGTTGCTCTGGGAGAGCACTTGCAGGTGCCTCTCCCTGCTAACCAGCTGGAGCAGGAGCACTGCTGCCGACACTTTCATTTAAACTCCCTGTGATCTAGTATTTCTTTGATGTCCTTTCTCTTGAGGAACTGAACGAAGTGAAACCATTGCTGTAAACACAGAAGACATTCAGGGATGTTCCAAAGAGCCCATTTTTGGCAGCAGCGAGCTTTTCCAGATAGCTGCCTGGGAATTTACAAATCTGTCCCATCTGAATCCATTTTGTGAATCTTTCTTGAGGCTGCACCTGCCTCCCAGAGGCAGGGGGAAAGGGAGAGGCTGTGGATGTGTTATCCATTTGCTGATGCCCCATTAGAGCCGAAAGGAACAGCCACGTGTTATGGTCTGGTTACAGCACCTTGGGTGGCACAACCTCGTGTCGCCTGGGAGGGAGCGCTCGGTGGCTCCGTTCTGTTTCTGTGCGCTTCCCCCAGCCCGGACTGCGGCATGGGCGCTTTCTTCTGAGTGAAATGTGCCTTTCTCCGAGTTATTCTTGCTGAGAAGAGAGAACAAACAGGCAGGTAGCGGGGATGGAGTCGCGGAGCGGGATTCCCGGCGCCGCGGGACGCAGAGGGCGGCAGCGAGCCGCGCTGTGCGGGGACGGGGCGGGCAGGGACCGCGCAGGCATCTCTGGAAAGGGACGACTGTGCTAATTCACCGCCATCAAGTGCATATTTGCTGCTCAGATGTGGGTCACAGTAACTGCAAAATTGTCCAAGTGTTTGTCTGTAAATCGTGGAAGCTATTTTATTATTAGGATTTGAGAGATTGTCTGTTGTCCTGTTAGATTCAGGTATAGAAAGTGAATTTAAAGCTTCCTAGTGTACTTTCAAAGGGAATTGATTATTGTTGCTGCTCAGCAGCTCTGGAAATGAATGGAAGTTCTTTTAAGAACAACACAGACTCCTTGGTTTGTTCCTGTCCTTTCTGTCTGCAGGACAGTTTCACTCCTGACATCCGTGACAGTCACATCACAGGCAAACTGCAGCTCATTGGGTTTAGTGTTTCTCCAGTCCCAGTACAACCAGTCTGATGTGAGCAGCCACTCACTGGTGGAGCTGAATGCTCTGAAATGGCAGAGGGGATCAAAAGGCTCATTTCTTGGTAACAGCTTTCGGTCAGCCAGAAAAACAAAACAGACTGGTGGAGTAGATTTTTGGATGCAGATGCTTTATAGCCCTTTTGGCTTCGGTCAGACCTACCGGAGAGGTATAGATCGGTGGGGAATCAACTACTCGTGTTCTTCTCTTTTCCTCAGTTTTGGGAGGGATGTCCTAACCCACTGCATCCCTATGGACTTTATTAAAAAAACCACAGGGACATAGGTATTTACATAGACACAAACTCAAATGTATTCTCTAAAACATAAATGCTTTCGAATTCTTTTTGAAGGCATCATTTCAAGGCTGGTAGTGACTTAAATGTAGAGCATCTACTATTTTTTACTAATTCTAATACCTGTTTTTAAACATATTTCTAGTGGGATTAGAATACAGAAAGCCTAGAAAGACTTTAAGGTAAGTCCTGAACAATTCCAAATGTAATTTATGATGTAGTCTTATAGAGACTAATGTTGCTTTACAGCAACATACAGAAGGCATCTGTACAAATGCAAAGCATTTCTTTACTAACAAAGAAATAGTTATTTGCAAATAACTGTTAGGTTTTATTAGCTCTTCTCCCTTTTTCATGGCATGAACATTTTGCTAAAAGAGTTTGAGGCAGCCTAAAGCTTTACCACAAGTATTTGTGACACTCTGTACAGTGCAATTTATCTCCACAGTAATGCATAACAAAACACTTTGTTCCTTCTCCTGCTTGTTCCTGCTCATTCCTGCACAAATCTCCTGATAAAAGCCTGTGTTTATCTGGGAAGGTACCAATATATATCTCTTTCACACCTAGCTAAATAATTTTTCACATGGCAGCTTTAAAAGCCTCTGGGCTTATCAGTGGAAAAAATGCTGGGAAACAGAGATTTAATACTTAAATTAGTTCTATCAGCACTCTTTTTTTTTTTTTTTTTTTTTTTTTTTTTTTTTTTTTTTTTTTTTTTTTGGTTGGCTGGGACTTGTTCTCACAGAACTTCAAGCTGGATTATTTGTGTTAAACTTCCTGACTGAATTCCGAGCAAGTCATCTTTCCCCACAACGCTGACCTTTAGTACAAGGCCAGGATAATTTTAATTTATTTCAAGTTTCCCTTATAAGCAAGAGAACAAGGAACCATATCCCTCTAAGACCCAGTTAGCTGGCTGTGTGGCAGAATATTTTCAAATTCTAAGGGGAAAACCCCCCAGTAAATTTGGATATTCCAAACTGGCATTTAAATGGCATGCATCCACAGTAGGGTTAGCTCTACCATCTTCTAGGCAACTAGTCCAGAAGCTATGGAAAAACACAGGCTCCAAAGAAAGGTTTAACTTACTAGCCTGATTTTGATCAGGATTATGCCCTGGTGGAGGCATTGCAGGGCATGTTCCAGATTTCTGCTGGCTGCTTCTGGCCATGGTGGGGCAGACATAATGACTGGGGCTGCAGTTTGCTGAATGTATCAGGGGCCAGGGCTGCCCCAGCTTCTGCTGCCATGAGCATCTGTTTCCCCATGCAGTGAACAGGATCCAGGTAATGGAGCTGGCTGAATGCAAACCTTTTTCCCTGACTCTCTTTTTGTCTTTGCTGGAAGAGTTTTAACCCAGATTAGCTCCCTGATCTGTTCCACTGCACAGCTGCATGTCTGCCTCTGCCACCCCACCTGAGCAGGTGAACGTGGGAGCAAGCAATGAAGGAGCATGCTGTGCTTTCATTTTATAGCCATGATTAGATATGAGGACAGGGAGTCTCAGTCCTATCATGGCAAGGAATTGCTGCGAAATTAGATGGTTTTGTCGGAAGAAAATCTTGGTGGTTCCCTGTTAGGAAGAGAGCAACATGTTTGGTGAGACAGAGTCAGGAGGGCCAGCTTAGGGTGGGCACCTTAGGCACCCTTGAAAACAGATCTGCTTGCTGATCAGCCTAACCCAGAGCTGTGCCACAGGTAACAGAAGCCACAGTTGTGTCATTTGTGGGATGTCTTTCCCTGGTTTTATTCAGATAAAAGCTGTTTCCTGTGAGCAGCTCATCAGTTTTGTTCTCAGACTTGCTGCTGTCCATAACTGGAAGTGCAGCATGACTTTTGCAGAGACTTGGCTTTTGTTCCTCCTTGCCGGACACTTGGTCTCCACTGCACTTGTGGGACTGCAGAGGACAGTCCCAGATGTGGGGAAGTGATTTTTTTTCCAGCACTAGGTGGCTGTATGGCATTCTGCAGTGTCCTGTACACAAGTACTTAAAAAGTTGGAAAGTGGGCCATTCTCAAATGGAAAGGCTTCTGTGTTTTCACACCTCCACCTCAGTATCATCTTTTTGAAAGTTAATAAATCAAGGAGTGAAGGCATTTTAATTGTATAAGCTTGTCCCTGGCTGCAGACACTCTTATCTCTGTGGAGCTGAGGTAGGTGTGCAGCCCACCACAGAAGTGATGCTGGTGACAGGGCTGTGATGGCTGCAGCTGTGTGAGTTGCTGCTTTTGGCTTAGAGGCCTGGACATGAACACCGAAGGAAGAGCCTGCCTGTGCAATGTCTGGTCCAGATCTCTCCAAATGCTCCTGCTGCTTGGAGGCCACACAGTGCTCCCCATGAGACACGAGGGTGGTCAGGAGAGGGGTGTCCACTCTGCCAGGGACACAGGGCAGGGGTCTGTCCCTGATTCTGGTGATCCTCAAGTGTCCTGAGGGGTGGAGAGTTGCACCAAGCTTTGCTCGTGGACCAAGGGCCCTGAGGGGATTAAGTTGTCCCAAGACCTGGCTGTGTCCCCAGGCTGAGTGGCTTTGCCAAGGCCAACACATTCCCCCAGGAGCCACGCTCAGCTGCTGGTTTTTTCATGAAACCCAGCCCTGAGAAGCAATTTGTCTCCAAATTAAAGACAGGCAGGTGTTTTCCTTTGGCACTGTCTTCGCTCCTTGCTCTTTGCCATGCTCTGG
This sequence comes from Passer domesticus, assembly GCF_036417665.1. Classification (NCBI taxonomy): domain Eukaryota; kingdom Metazoa; phylum Chordata; class Aves; order Passeriformes; family Passeridae; genus Passer; species Passer domesticus. The sequence continues at coordinate 18,954,576 of NC_087485.1, forward strand.
TGTCTGTACATTTCCCTACCCATGCCCTTCCCTTCTCATTAGCAAAGAACAAGAACTAGGTTTTGGCTTAAACATGAATATAAAATCCCAGTGTAGTGGTTTGTGGAATCCTACCTACATAAAGGCTGGGGCAGCAGGGGTTTGACAATGCTCAGTGGTGCCTCTGGTTATTTCTTCATGGTGAACAGCAGTGAAAAACCTTTCACAACTGGAATCCTTTATGTGTTTGAGCTTCACCTTCTGAATATTTTATTGTGATTGAAGCTACTGTAATTATCTTCTTTTCCAGAGTTCTCTGGGTTGAAATTTATGCAACTCCACACCAAAAAATGTGATGATACAGAACATTTATTTTGCATTTTTGTGGTGGCACATCCAGGGTGACGATACATATTTGATACATATTTTTAAGGAAAGAGGCCTAGATGAGGATTAAACATCTTGGGATGTTCTAAGCTGCTGTAAATGAATAAGGTGAGACATCTAATGAATTAGCAGGTCTGCTGAAATCATTTATTAAGCCACTAAGTCTAGGGACACAATAATACATTAGGTCTCCATTGTGCTGGGTACTGTATGTGGGTAGCAAAAGGCTGGTTTAGGCCCCCAGATGTTTTTTGTAACTCTGCTGAAATTCTTAAATGATGTCACTTTGCAGCCTTGTTTCATGCTTGTTTTCTCTGAATGGTTTTGAATGAAGATCCCCAGGACATAAGAGTAATGTGCAGGAGTATTTGTCCCCAGGATTTTGCACAGTTGATCAGACGTGAAAAGGAGACGCTGCAGTGACTCATCTGACCCTGCAGACCCAAGAGTGCCGACAGTGGTCTCTGCTAAGGTCCCCATCACAAGAATGCAAAGCATTCCAGAAGCTTTCAGCAACAATTCCAGATAGCAGCCAGCAATTTTCTCACCAATGTTACATAAAATGGACAGGGAAAGCAAAAGGCTAATTGATTAAATTATTGCAAACTGCCTATGGAATCTCTTTAATTTATCCCTAGCAATGTAAACCCACTGCAGGAGTGGTACTGCTAAGTATGGCTGTGATAGATTTTTTTTTTTCATTTTACATTTTCCATTTTTAATAAGGGCAGCTTTCAGTACTAGATATAAAAATTCTTCATATAGCAGAACTGCTATTACATTAGGCCAAGATTTTGGCAATACTGAAGGATTTTCTGGTGTTTACTTTTAAACTTGTGGAATTGCAAGACTGTCTTGTAATTAAAACCAGGGTTTTTTTCTCTCAGAAACTTATTGTCCAAATTTAAGTGGGATAGATACAGGTTGTAGCCACAACATGTTACCATCTCTAACTGGTGAAATTCATTTAATCATAACAGCAGAAGAAGGTATTAGGGAGGGATTTAAAGGAGGATAATGAGGTAAAAAACTTTGCAGCTCCTTCTAAATGCCAATCCTCTATAATCAGGAAGGGCCTTTTGGGAGCAAGCCCTTGAGCAGAAGCAGGCAGTGGGAGCTGAGCTGGGCCAGCACTGCTCACAGGGCGCTGGGAGCTGCCAGGAGCACCAGCCAGCCCTGGGAGCAGGGCAGGACAGAACCCTGTGCTGCCTTCTCCAGCCCAAGCACCCACACACATCCATCTACTGCCTTGGAATAGCCTCAGTGCAGAGGCAGCTGGGCTGGAGCTTGGGGTTTGTCCCAGGGGTTTTTTATTGGCTGGTTTCCTCTTTTTTTGGTTTTTTGTTTGTTTGGGGGTGTTTTTTTTGGGGGGTGGGTTTTTTTGATTTTTTGGTTATTTTTTTTTTGTTGGTGGGGAAAGTCAGTTTGTTTCAGTGTCTAATTTTCCATTGGAAGCAAACTGCCCTGTTTGCCCTCCGAAGGCAGCAGCTGAGCCTGGCGTGTCTCGGGGGGCAGCAGGGCCGGCCGGAAGCGGCCTGCCAGGGCTGCTCTGGGATTTGTTTTCTTTTGATTATGGGAAAAGTAACCCGAGATATTTCTGTGCATGCAGAGCATTCTTAATGACTGACAAATCTGTTGTCAAGTAGGCGCGAGGGGGAGGTGCTATCTTGAAAGACGACACAAATATGTTTGCATCAGTCTTAAAAACCCAAACAAACTTATTTTTAGTGACTTCCAGAACCTTCTACTATAAAAAAAAAATTAAAAAAAAAAAAAAAAAGAAAGAAAAAGAAAGAGATAGCTACACAGTTAAACCTGGCCTTGCTGTGGAGGGCTTAGTGGAGGTCACTGCAGTTCACACAGCAGGGACACTCCAGGCTGTCCCAGATAACCATGGCTGATCTCCTCAGGCAGGAACACAGAGCTGGGGGTTCCTCACACTGTGGGGGCTCCATGAGTTCCTGTGCTGCCCTCAGCTCCCAGCATTTTGGCAGAGGAGGAGAGGAACTGAGGTGCTGTTCTTGCCTTCCTAGTGCTCGCTTTGGCAGCTGGCTCTGCTGGGCACAGGAAGGCAAGAAGCCCTGGGGAGGACAGAGGACGCTCCTCGAGGGCATCTGTTCTGAAATAACTCTGGCATTTCTGCTGGAAAAGGCCTCTGGTGACGTTCCCATGTCCTTCAAAGCTGGTGCACTTGGCACCATGCAGGAGGCTGAGCAATGACCGACTGCTCCTCAGTCCAGCCTGGCTGGGTCACCTCTGGCTGTCCCACTTTTTGTCCACCTTTACTTTAGTTCTACCTGCTGCAGCTTTTTTCTCCCACAGCAAACCCCAGGAGGGCTCACCTTGCTGTGCTCTCAGACCTGTGCTTTGTTGGGGGGCTGTGGGGCAGCATCCAGACCCCCAGAGCAGCCCCCCAGCCTGGCCCCATCTTTGGCCATGGCCTGGCCCCAGGGTGTGCCCTGCCATGGCCACGGTGGGCATTGCCTCTGCTGCCTGAGCTTGGCTGTGGATCTGCAGCTCACACAGGGAGACTTCCCTCCTGGTAGAACAGGATAGCTGGCACACTTCAGCTGGAGAGGGAGAGAGGGGTAACTACTGTCACACAGGGAGAGGAAATGTGCTTATGTCCATGTAAGTGGGGTTATCATCCTCCCCCGAGGAGTGATATTGGGAAACATGTAAAATACTCTGTAACCCTTTGTCAGTGAATCTGATGTGACCAGCTTCCCTCTGAAAGGAGAACTTTGCACACAACAGCCCTTCAGCCCACTTACACCTCCACATGTGGATTTTTTAGTTGTATATATTGAGTACATATATATTTGTTGTATATATCGAGTACTCAGTATTGCACTCTATTGAACTGTATATATTGAGTATTTGCAGTGAGTTCATATATTTGGGATTGGGGCTCTTTTGAGGTGGGAGGCGCTGTAAGGACAAACAAAACCTCTGCTCTCTTCTCGAGCAGATACAAAGGACAACATGCAGTGATGGAAACTGCAGAGACTTTGGACAAAGCGTGCAGAGACTGCCCATGCACCACCTCCAGAGAGCTCACAAGCAGGGGCAGCTGGCACATCACAGCCAGCCGGGTTTGCCTCGAGTCTCCTGTCTCACACGGGAGCACTGCTGGGCATGCAGCAGCCTCCCTGCAGTGCTGCTCTCTGGGGCTGCAGCTGAAGATCCAGCTCAAGGAAAACAGCAGCCTTTGGTACCTCCTCTTTTGTCCTCCCTGACTGTGCCTGCTAAGCCTGCAAGCAAATTCCTGCTGCAGGAGATCCTTGGACCCGAGTGCCAATAAAGCCATAAAACTTTTGGGACAGGTGATATGGAAACTACTGACTGCAGTGCAGTAGCTGCCTAACTTCTCGCTATTATTGGGCTCATCAGCAAAGGAAAATATTTCACCTCTGAAGATATTGTGATTAATGCAAAAAAAAAAAAAAATCAGTTAAATTATACCCTGAAATCCATCACGCTTTATCTAGGCATTGTCTGGTGGCTGCCAGACCCATTGGTTTAGCAGGTTTTCTTCTGTATGTTGCAGAATAAAATGAGAGTCACAGAATGTTAGGGGTTGGAACAGACCTTAAAGAATCACTGAGTCCCAGCCCCCCCTGCCATGTGCAGGGACACGTCCCACTACATCAGGTTGCTCAAGGCCTTATCCAAGAAACATTAAAAGAAAACTGTGTTGCTCCACCTTTCTTCTTTTCTGATTGTTTGAACTGCACAATCTTTAAGGACTTCTGCTCCTTTTCAGGGGCATTCATGGACTCTTCCATACAGATATTTTTGTTAATTTTTTCCCATGCTGATGTGGCTTCTGGAAAATGATGGGCCAGTTATATATTAACTGGAAGTACATTTACTAATTTTAAAAATAGGGTTTTCTGGATTTAAAAACCAAGATTTTATCTAGAGATTTGAAAATGTGCAGTGGGAGGTGAGCAGCTAGCAGCTGATTGCAAGGACAGTAAGTAATTTTTAAAAAGGTTACAAATATTTTCTTTTAAATAGAGAATGAAATAGCCAAGTAAAGGCAGATCTAAATACAGTTGCATGTCTGTCACTTTTACCATTAACTACAGTGTATTGGGGTGATAAAGAACAACCAGCCAAATAAACTGCAGTGTAGCATTTATGGGTGAGGAATGTAGGTAGCAAATGAATTATTCCACAACATAAGACATCACTAGAAGCAGTAGAATGTGTCTAAAGTGATCATAATGTTGGTTGGACCAAGACTTGCCATTTTTACAAAAGGATTTTCGTGTGACAGTGAGACTGTGCTGAGAGTCTCAGCCTTGTGCCCAGCCAGCTTCCTCTTCTCCCTTGCTGGGAAATGCCCTGATAAGGAATGGAAAATAAATTGTGCAGAAAGCTGTGATGCTTTTTTTCCCCCTATTCTTCTTCTGACATAGGAAGAAGTGAGAAAAATGATGAGCTCCCAGGTGAGCCCAGGCAGCGCTGTGTGTGGAGCAGTGTCATCACCATCCTTTTGGGACACAGGCAGCAATGCCTGATGCAGCACACCAGACCCTTTTTTTGCCTCACCAAAGAAGCTCTGTGAAAAAAAAATTGGAACCCATGTTCACTGATACAGGTAAGTGCAGCTAGACATATGACAGTAAAACATGTTACTGCAGATAACTCTTATTATTCTCTCCTGCCACATTAATTTTCTGCTCTACTCTGGTGTGTATCCATCCATAGTGTGTGAGCTTTGAAAACTTGAGGTCAAGACACCGAGGTGAGACCAGAGCCCCCCAACACCTGAGCCTCACAGAGCAGAATTTGTCACTGCTTCATTTCCCTCTGACAGGCTTGTTGCATGTGACACACCAAGTTTTCAGCTGTAAACCTGGGATGGTAAAGGACACAGCTTGTTGGAGGGATTTCCTGCCCTGTCCCGTTGCCCTTGAGGACTGCCAGGCAGCAGCACCCAGCAGAGTGCCAGGGCCAGCAGTGCCAGCCCCGCTGACACCGTCCTGGGCCCTGTGTGTCACTGCTCCCTGCCCTGTGCAGCCTCTGAGGGTGTCCCTGGCTTTCATTTGCCTCGCCAGAGCAGCCAGTAATTAACTGATCAGTTGGCTTTAACATTCCTGCAATAGTTCAAATGTGCCAAAGTTTTAATGAACATGGGTTTTTTTGGATAGTCCACTTAACTGCCTGAATTACTGTGACTAACCAAAGCAGACCTTGTTCTTCAAGGCAATGCCTTCCCAGACGTGTACATACAAATGAGGGGGTTTGAGGATTTCTTTTTTCAGCTGTGATGCAAGCCTTTAAGAATTTGTTCTTAAATGTGTTGCTGGATACTTTATCACTTCTGGCAAACCAGACCTCCTCACGGTTTCTTACTTTTTGTGCGGTTTTCAGCTTGTCCTGCTCCTGTGCTCTTTGTGTGAGCACAGTGATTTATGCTGTCTAATGCTGTGCATTGTCTTCAGATGGGACAGAAAATGACAGCACAGGGCAGTGCAGGTACTGCAGACAGGAGGTTGTCCTTAAACAACATGGGAACTTGGGTTTGTTGTCTCAAAGTGTAAAGAGATGGTGGGAATGTTATCTAGCTCTGTGATAAGATCTAAAATGAATTTTGAACAGGAAGAAATTTTTTTTGTCTTCTGGAGTTTTATCAGAAGTTACAGTGAACCCCATAGCTTTTAAGATACATAAATCAGCTGCTGGTGGGCCCAGTAGTGGTGGCTGAGGAGTGACCTGCAATTTATTCCAGAAACCAACGCCCTCTATTTAGAGAGTGACATTTTCACGTCCAGCTTAGACACCCAGTGAAGACTGATGTCTCCTTCTCCATGTCTGGTAGCTCTTGCTCACTATTTCCAGACGTTGCTTAGTAGTTCCTCCTTCAAATTTTCTTATCTGCAAGCTGTCCCAAGCCTGAGGCTGGTTGCACCAACTGGGATCACAGTTCTAGCAAATTCAGCTAAGTCCAACGATGGCATCAAGTTGGGTGGGAGTGTTGACCTGCTGGAGAGTAGAAGGCTGTGCTGAGGGATCAGGACAGGTTTGGTGGATGGGCTGAGGCCACCAGTGTGAGGGTCAGCAAGGTAAAATGCTGGGTCCTGTCCTTGGGTCACAACCACGCCCTGCACAGCAACAGGCTGGGGCAGAGGGGCTGGAGATCTGCACAGAGGGAAAGGCCCTGGGCTGCTGGTGACAGTGGCTGAACGTGAGCCCAGGAGCACCCAGGTGGGCTTCAGGACCAGGGAAGTGGTTGTCACCCTCTTCTTGGCACTGCTGAGGCCACTCCCTGAGTGTTGTGTTCTGCTGTGGGGCTCTGTCTACAGGAAAGACCTGGAGGGGAAGGGAACAGAGCTGGGGAAGGGGCTGGAGCCCCAGGAGAGGCTGAGAGAGCTGGAAAGGGGCTCAGTCCAGCGAAAAGGAGACTCAGGGGGACCTTCTGACTCTGTATAACTCCTGACAGGAGGGGGCAGCCAGGGAGTGCTGGGCTCTGCTCCCAGGGAACAGGGACAGGACAAGAGGAAATGGCCTCAAGTTGTGCCAGATGAGGTTTAGGTAGGATAACAGGGGAAATGTCTTCACAGAACAGGTTGTTAACCATTGGCATAACTATCCTTGGGTGGATAGAAAATATGTGTGGATGTGGCATTTGGGCACATGGGTTAGTGCTGGCCTTGGCTGTGCTAATGGTTGGACTCAATGATCTTAGAGGTCTTTGCCAACCTAAACAATTCTATTTGTTTAGGTTGTGTGCGTGCGTGCGTGTGTGTTGCATCAAATGACATCTTGTCCATCCTCATTTATTCTATGAACTGTGGAGACAGAAGACAGCCTCACCAGCCTATTTGACATATTCCTAACAGTTTCCATAACTAACAAATGTCTCTGTCTCAGCCTGGCAGCATCCTGGTTCTGTGAAGTAGCTGCAAGGTGAGGGCTGCAGCCCTGGGGGTGGCTGGTAAAGTGGAAGAGCAGGGCTGGCCAAGCCCTCCCAAATCATCTGCACGCCAGGTTTAGCAGCCGTGGGTTCAAGAATGTCAGAACACAGAGGCTGAGGGCTGACTGCCATGTCAGGGACCCAGCACAGAGCCAGGGACCCAGCACAGAGCAGCCTTTGGTGGTGCTCCCCAGGAGCCCGGCCTGACTCACACCCACCCTGCCATGAACCAATGTTCACTTCTCCAGTATGTGCTTTCTGCACAGAGGCCCACATGGAACAGTTAGGATTTTTAAGTACTTTGTTCTTTTCAGTCAGTTGATTATGAGTTGGTGTAAATTCTTGCTGCATTAAGATGTCCTAGATTTTTATTAAGTACATTTGTGTCACCCATGTAGTAAGGCCCTGCTAAAATGCTTTGAGTTGGCCAGTCTTTGTGCTTTTTTTTTTTCTTTTTTTCTTCAAGGAGGGCATGGATTGCTCATTTTGAATGAATTTTTTGAAAATAATGAGTGAGAAAATAGCATGTATGTGAAGGCCCTGCAGAAGTATGGTACATCTGTTTCAAAGCACCAAAGTGCAGACTGTCCCTAAAACAATTGTGGCATCTGTAACTCTTTCCATTCTGACTGTGCAGAAGAAAAATTTGTCAAAATAGCCATTGTGGGAAAACCTCCAGGAAGTTTCTTCTCCAGCTGTGAAGTCATCTGGGCTTTGCCAAGCCAGGGTGGCAGAGCTGCAGAGGCCCCTCTGATGGGAGGGTGCTGCACAGCCAAACACAGCCGTAAGTGTTTGATGTCTGCCCCGACTGCAGGGCAGAGCACTCAGCAGAGAGCAGGCTGCCCAGCCTGATGGGAAGGAAGGAGGGACACTGACCACGAGGAAACAAGGACCTGGCTGCTGTGCTCTCTGCCCTGGCTGCAGACAAGAGAGCAGTGCACCTTCTGCCCACAGCTGCTCCTGCAGGACCACGCGGTGAGGAAGTGAATGTGACCAGGCTCCTACCTGTGCCATGAAACTGGAGACAGGAATGTGGCAAAAAGCTTCAGAAAGGCAAAACAGATAAACACACATCTCTTTGATCCTATCAGAGCTCTGGCCAGTTTCTGGATACTGTGACTTAGCAAGAATATAGAGAAAATTCCCCAAACCAAGGTCCAAGTGCTTCAAGCTAAGTTCACAGCCCAGGCAAATATTTCTCTTGTGGAACACTCCAAAAAATAATGAGAGTTTTGAAAAGGAAGTGTTCCTCAATGCTGACTGTCCGACATGTGAACTAGCCAGACTGGTTAAAGCTTAATTAAAAAGTGCCAGAGTGACTAAATTCTTTTCTAAGTGCAGCTGCAGAACGTTAGCTGTGGGCATATTTTAGACCTTAATTAGTAACACTTGCACTAGAGGACCAAAATCTTTCATGAATGCAGCTGCAATCAATTAATATCAGTTAGGCATTTCTGTAGGCAATACAAGGGCTCCTGAAAATTGTTTTAATGCCTACCTAGATTAAATAAAAACAAAATACTTACATGCAACAGAGTACAAAACCAGAGATAACTACAAAATGTCTTTATTGAAAAAAGCAGATTATAGCATCTAAGGTTAAATGAAACTTCTGACTTTAATATTAAATAACTTAAGATGATAGCAAGTAGCTTCTTCTTTAGATAAATAAATCTACATTTCCCAATTTTTTCTTCAACAATCAAGGGAATCAAACACTGAAACACAAAACCACAAGTAATTCTAAAGACTAAAAGACAGAAGCACATTGAAAGGTTTTACAAGGATATATATATACAAAAATAGTTAACTAATGCATATTTTCAGCATGTAAACTAGTTACATGATATACAAACTGGGAATTCATATATTTCCTACAAAATAAAAATCAACGTTGGTCCAAGTTCTTGGAAGAAAACTATATTCTTTTAAAGAAAATGAAAATATTTCTCAAATGAAAACTTAATTTAAGTCAAATTATATACTCTAGTTACGGCATTAGTTACAGGATGAATCACAAACTTTTAAACTTTTCTTGAAACACAAGAAAGCAGCTTTTGTTTCCTTTAGAGCTTTGGTTTACTTTACTACTCTGGAATTTCTGGTCTTAAAGAGTTCCTCTAACCATATTTTCCTTTTGAAGCTCCACCTTACAAAATATATACACACACGTGCACACGAGTAAAAGGAAAAGGAAAGAAACCCAAACAAACCCTCTGTGTAAGCTCCATTCTCTGAGTGCATTCTTTTGTTTTCAAAGGGTGATTTTGGTCCTTTCTTTGGAACACGCCCTCCCGTGGGAGGGACCCTGCCGGGCTCGGGAAGATTCCCCTGAGAGCTGGGAGGGGCAGCCCTGATGCGAAGGAGAGCAGGGGGTTATTGCTGCAACTTCATGGAAATATTCTGAAAGCACACTAACGGCTTCTGAAGAACAATTGCACTGTAAGATGGACTTAGGAAGTTTTTATCTGTGTTGAAGTGATTTAATGTAAGAATATTCCGTAAGAAAATAATTAAAATGAGATTTCTCATTTACATTATTCCCCAGGCAAGAGGTAAAATGTGCAGAAACTGTCACTAGCGCTAAAGAGTACAGCACATCATTATTTTAGGTTTGATTTTATTTTTCTATTTGATTTGAAAAAAAAAAAAGCAACCAAACCTGGCAAATCTCACTCAAGCCCCAGTTTTTATAGTAAATGCTGGAAAAGCAAAGCTGCACTTTGTAATACAGTAATGGAATGCATCTGTCTATAGAAAATACTAGAACAACAGCTGCTGCTTTCTGGTTTTAAACAAATTGCTTATTCTATATTGACATATTACCTTTCAGAATTTTTACCATGGTGACACTTAACAGATCAGAACTGCACAGAACTACAAGAGACTGAAAAATCAGCATGTCAAATGAAATTAAATATTACTCTGTTCTACGGGATGATAATTTTGAAAAAACCATGAAGAAATGGTCTGGTATGTACATGTTTGAAAGTGTGCTGGTCCTTGGAAAGTATGTTAGAAACTTAAACCTGCCCCTGATGGAGGCAAAGTGTTCAGGAAGGTGCTGGCAGAGGACTGGGCTGAAGGCCAGGGTAAGTCACCTCCAGCTCTGTCCACTGTCAGTGTGAAGGTTTTGCTTCTCTATTGGTAGAGCAAAGGATTTTTCCAGTTCAGCAAGTAACTGTTACTTGTTCCCAGGAACATACCCAAACCTACTCTATGTATTTTAATGATTTCTTAATCTGGGTAAAGACTGCATGTAAAGACATGCAAGTGAAAATGCCTCAAAGCTAAATGTGACCCAAAGCACCCTCCTGCAATGGAAAGAGCATTCCATTGCAGCTGATGCCAAAAGTTTGTCCTGAAGCTCTGGCACCTTCCATGTTTGTGATAACCTGAAGGAATTGACCTAGGCATACAATCCAGTTTAAGACATTTTTTTCCCCTTTCTCCAACACTTGCTGGCACATGCACTTCCACTTCCTCCTGAGGCTGTGCTGCTGACTGTGGACACAGAGGGAGAGTTGCAAATGCAGAAGTGCATGTGTACCTCTGGCCTCTTGTTTGCAGGCCAGGCCTCTTGGACCACAGTGCAGAAATGGGGCACTGACTGCACTGTAGTTACTTCAAATCCTGGCAGTTACATTAAACATGTACTGATATACATTAGCTACAAAATTGCTTTGCCCAGGAGCCTTCAGTAGGGCAGGTTAATCCAGGCCAATGGAAGTCTGGCAGAAGTTCAGAAAGCATCCTTTTTGTTCCTTACTAACAGAAAAAAATAGTTCTCAGGAATTTTTCCTGTTCCCCTTCCCCCCACCTTTCCTCATAAGGAAATTCCAGACTATCAAAAAGTTCTGTTAAGGGAGTTAATTATTCCACTTAGGAATTAGTGGCCATTGGATGCTCTTTGTGCTTTTCAAGAGCACCACAAATGGCTTTCAAAAAGTCAATGGAGCATAAGAAACTAAACTGCAATGGTGTTGCCAAATAAGTCATTCCATCAGTCTGCATGCTGAATTTAACACGGGATCGTTTCCGAACGGATCGGGCAGATTCTCAAGTGTTCAGAACTGGCATGGAAATGTCCCAATTTACACATGCCAAGAATCCAGTCTGGTATTTCTACTTCCTCTGGGGCTGAAGAATTTTATTTTATTTTAACTTTGAATACAGTTAAAGGCAGCAATGATAAATTGCAGCTTCAGGAAGGCTGGGTCAATTCTCATGAGAATGCAAGGAATTTTTTTGACATACAGATGTGTGATTTGCATGTAAAACATCAGCACACGGTAGAAAACCAACCATAAAAAAAAGATTCATCTAACTTCCTATACGGAAGACATATATTTCTCCCCAGAGGTCTGAGGGTACTGTAAAAGCTTATGCAAAACATGAAAGTGTGCACATTCTATGTACAGCTAACACTTGTTGTAAACACTGATGTTTCGTGGTCTGACTCTCTAAATTACCATTCCTGCCATACTGCACTTTGCTTTCCAGTGAAGACAATCACCATAATCAGTTGAAAAGTAATCTCGGAAAGAACACAAAGCTGAAAAGGTAATACCAAACCACTGTGCCTCTCTTTAATAATGTCTCAACATACAATCATGAAGCAGTTGGTAACAAATGAAGTCTTGGATAAAACAAGCAGTATAAAGACAAGTGTACCTTTGCATAGAACCCTACTGAACAAAAGACAGGTTTGAAAGATGAATTCATTAATAAGTGCCAAATTGATAGGAATGCATTTTGAAGCCATGGCTACACAGCCAGCAATTACAGAGAGCTGCAACTGCTGCCCCTGCATGAGCCAATCTTTTGGATACAATCCTCTGTACTGTGGGCTTTACATCAGAGGCTTGCCACATTTCTTGAACAAACCAAATAATTAGTCTTTGGATGACTGTGGGACCCTGTAGGATGGAGAGCTGGCCTGACACTTCTTCACAGAACACCCTTCTTTAACCTTGCTGAAAACTGCCCTGGCTAAAACACCTGCTTGCTGCCTATTCCCTACTTCTGGAATCTAAGTATTCTCTAAGACCAGAATTCAACAAAACTAGCTAAAATGCTAGCATTTATCTTATCACGCTTGCTGCAATATGATAAGGTGCTAACTTTTGGAAAGTAATTCTACACTCCTTACTTGGGTGAAATCTCCACTGAAGGAAGAGAATAGGGAGTGCAGAACAGCCCTTTGTACCATTGTTTTTAGAAATGCTGCCATTTACAGATACAGTTTAGTGTGAATTATTTGTTCAAGTAGACGGTGTCTCAGTGAAAATGTCTAGATAAAAGAATGCATATGTACAAGATCAGAAAAGGACCCCTCACCTCTGATTCGAAAAATAAATAGCTGGTTTAGATGGTTATTACTGGAACCTCATCTTTAAAGGAACACGAAAGTAATTTTTAGATTTTTGTCTTCTCTTTCCAACGGCTGATTGATCATGGAAATGTCTTTCAGAGTTCTGTGACATGCATGGGGTAGCTTGGAGGTGGATGTGATGGCAGTTTGATATTAAGGCGCCTGATGTGACAGCTGTGGCAGAGCAAGTGGCCCTCTAGGGGGTAACAACGATGGCCTTCCTCATCATTGAGCTGCAAGCCACAGTCCTGGAAGGAAGAGAGACATCCCAGATCAGTGAGGAATTCAGGCAGGCCTCTCCCAGCCCTGCTGCCCTGTCCTGCACAGCCCCTGGAGCTCCCTCCCACCTCCAAGGCCAGCAGCCTCCACAGCTCCTGGCACACTGACACTACTGAAATCCAGGACAGGCTGTAGTAGTGTCCAGCCTTTTTTCACCACTCTTTCCCATTCTGGTCTCTTCTCCATCTAATAAATGGTGATGCAAATCAAAAGCCAGAAGGAAGGCCAGGGGCTGCCCCTGACAAATACAGCCTGGAAGAGGCTTGAACAGAGGGGGAGCTGATCCTGCAGCAAGGCAGCAAGCCAGATGTGGGGGAGCATAAGCAGAGAATGAGAGGGGAGGGAAAAGTGGGGAGAGGAGACATATCTTACTTCTGGAGCACGTCTACACTTGCTCTAATTTGGAATTAAAAGAACTTAAAGACTTCAAGGCCAGTGGTCCATCCTTAGTGGAAATGCTGGTACCTCTGGGACTGACACATAACCACAGAGAGAGACAAACAGAAAACAGCTAACAGTGATCCTGCCTGCTGACTCTTATGTACACTGCAATAGGGACCATCCTGATTTCCAACTGCCAGCACTTAGTTCTGAGGGCATTTGGAAATCATTGAAGTTTGGTACTCAGATTTAATGTTTCAAGTATGCTAAATACTTAGAAATTATTATTGTGATCAGTTCTGAGAAACCAGATTCTGCGTATTTATCTGTGCACTTAACAGAAAGAAATAAAAAGCCAAACAGAACAAACTGGGTATATAGGTGGTTTTAGTACTGAAAACAAATGCAAAGGTTTTAAGTGAACACAAAGCATAATTTTCCAGGTTTCACAGCTCAAGTTTAAATCCTCAAAATTTACCATACTGAAATAAGACTGAAAATGGGTTTTAAACTAAGCTTTAAAACTGGAGAGTTAGAGAGGTCTTAATCAAAGTATCTGCCAAGGTAATTTTCTGTGTGTTGCTATATATTATGTAATGGTTTTATAGCAATTTCTACTATTTCTACATAAAATTAGAATTTATCCGTTTCAGATGCCCTACAGATGTGCCAAGTGTTCATATCTTCTTCCCTCTTCAAAACTGAATTCTCTTTCTGCAAGGAGAAAGCCTGTCTTGTCAGTGGATTCCAGTTTCAGAATGGGGCTCCAGAGATCTGCAGAGGGGCTTGAACTCCTCTACAGAAATCCAGTGGCTGCACGTGAGAGAGATGACACAGAAAAGCTGCAAAGTTTCCAACCTGACCACTGACTCTGTGTGGCCACCAGGTGAGGGTGACAGCAGCAGCCGATGAGAAGTGGCTGCCTAAGTCATGGCAGCCTTTGCTGAAGTCTTCACATGCCTACCTTGTGTGCCTCAAAATACTGGCACTGAGTTTTCCAGCAGCATTTGGGGACAGCAGTGTGCAGAGAGCCTGATTTGAGAGCATCAGGCAGTAACCCACCCCTGCTGACACACGGCTAACTCCTGATTTCTGTACACAAATGCACTCTGCCTTTCTGGGCAGATGTAGAGGCAGCTTGATTTGCCTCAAATGGGAAGGAGAATGGGGAAATTAATAATGAAACAGAATGGAAAATAAACCCCCAGTGGGACATTCCAGCATAAAGTCAATAGCCTGAGAGCAGGGGAGGGAGCTGTCATCTTAGGTAAAGCCTGCAGAGAGCAATAGTTGGGGGAAGGAGGAGGGAAGTTCAGCTCTCCAAAATATGGTGATTTCCTGTGCCAATTTCTCTTGAAAAATTAATAGAAATGGATGGAGTATCAGGTGTCTGTTGAAAGGAGATAGCTGAGTGGATGGGGCCTTCCTTACATTTAGGTACACAGTATTTCAAGATTTCCCTGAACGTTGTTATTTTCTCTCTCAGTCAGAAGATTCTTCATAAAACCTTCATGCCTGAAGGCAGCACTGCTGTATTTCTGCCCCTGGTGTTAACAGGTAAGATCTGTGTGGATATTTGTGTGCTATGTCAAAGTGCCAAAGCTACAGCAAAAGAGAAGTTTTTGGTTGATCCCAACTTAGTGAGTTTGTTTCCCTTCTCATGTTGCTGGAGGCAGGACTAAGGATAAACTCAGGTCTCCTCTCTGAAGCAAGAGCACTAATTCCACAACTTGATCTGTGGCAATAAATGTTTAAATGTTCTGCACAATAAGAAACTACTCCCAAAAAAGTGACAGAAAGTCATGGTATCCTGGTCAATTTTCTAGTAAAGAACCAATATTCATTCAGCATGGAAAAAACAGATCCCCTAGAAAGGCCTTCCAGTGAGACTCCTTCCCTGCACAGCCAATGTAAATTCAAGTCTCTTCAGATCAGAGCCCTACAGACTGCACCTAGAGATGAGGAAAAAGAGAACTGGCACCTACTCTTTCCTCACTCCCCATCCAGAAGTACTGAGAAAACCCAACAAACCAAGCCCAGCTTTGAAGCTAACATATTGGGGAAAACCCCTCCAAAACGAATTTGACACTGGCGATGGCAGCACCCCTTCCAGCCAGCAGCATTCACCCGCTTGTTTGCCTCAGGAGCTGTGGGGCAGAGCCCTACCTGCCCAGGTGTGCAAGGGCCAGGGAGGGCAGCCCATGGGGTGAGTCAAGGTTCCCCAGGGCAGAACAGGTCCCCCCAGGGCAGAGCAGATCCCTCCATGGCTGAGCAGGTCCCCCCAGAGCAGAGCAGGTCCCCAGGGCAGGTCCCCAGGGCAGGTCCCCAAAGCAGAGCAGGGCCCCAGGGCAGAGCAGGACCCCCAGAGCAGAGCAGGTCCCCAAGGCAGAGCAGGTCCCCAAGGGTAGAGCAGTTCCCCAAAGCAGAGCAAGTCCCCAAAGCCTGAGCAGTCCCCAGGGCAGGCCCTGCCGCGGCCGGGCCCCGGCCGGGCCCCGCGCTCACCTCGCAGTGGTAGCACTCCACGTGGTAATCCTTGTCCATGGACACCACCCGGATGGTCTCCTCGGAGCCCTGGGGGAGCACAGAGAAGGTGACAGTGGTGTCTCAGAAGGGTTTTTCAGTGCTCACACGGTGCCCAGCTCGTTGCTCTGGGGGGCTGTGTCCCTGGGGGAAGGCCCTGTCCCCCGTGCAGCAGGGCTCTGTGACCACTGAAGGTCTTGGCACCAGGACATGGCTCTGCAGCACTCCTCAGCTGGGTAGCAACAGTCTGAGTGTGTGGCACATCTAAACTGCAGAGGTCATTTGGGTAGTGTAGCCAAAACCTCATCCTCAAGGAACAAATCAGTCTTGAAATCAGTTAATCTTCCAAGGCCACCCAGGATCTGAACAAATTACCAGCCAAAACCCTGCTCATTGGGTAACTTTTCCTTGTATACATCCTGCCCTGATTTCCAGGACTTGTGTTCCTCTCAAACCATTGGCTACACAGCTCTTTTGCACATGCACATGTCACAGTGTGTCCCCACAGGGAATGGCATACCAGTCTGGCAGGTAATGACGTGCACAGGCTAAACCTCAGCGTGAGGGTGGTGCAGCAGAGTTGTGCAATTCTGGCTGAGCCCCAGGCCCTGCAGAGCAGCCCATACCCTTCATGTAACCTCACAGGCTCTTCTGATCGGCTCTGAAGACACAGCTCATTAAATTGGTTGCTTTGCATTGTTTCCAGTTCCAGGTGTGGTTAGAGCACCAGATATGCTGTGGACTGTGTCTGAGAGAAGCTGTGGGCAAGTCAGCACCTGCACTGCTAGACTGGAACTAACCTAGGAAATCTCCCAGGGAAAGAATATGGAGTGTGTCCTGCTAGTCATCAGGTGAGTCAGCACTATGACTGCCTTTTAATTATTTTCCTTTCTTTCTTGAAAAGAAAAAAGAATTATTTTATAAGACACAAATTCAGTGATATTTACGTAGAGGTTTTCTCCTGACAACCCATCAGGACATAGCAGTTCTGGTTCAGCCTTTATAGGGTTTTTTAAGGTTTGGTTACTTGGCCAATTAACAGAAATACTAAAGACAAATGAGAGTACTGTGCAGAGTGATGGAGGTGGGCATGTGAGAGGCTCTAGCATCAGGCTTCACTGGGGCACAGCAGCTCACAGGAGGGAAGCTCTGGTGCTGTAAACATGGCCAGAGGAAAGGCAGGAGATGCTGAGGCCCTTGCTTACAAATGAGCTGGTCAGTGACCTCAGCAAAGGCAGCTCAGAGGGTCCTGCACCCACCAGAGCACCAGGGAGCCCCACTATGGGCTAGTTGTGCCCACAACAGTGTCAGCACAGGCTGAGCTTGCAAGCAGGTTTCACCTGGTTCCATTTTTCTGGTTGTCTTTTCAACCCCTTTAAGAACTTCCATCCATTGCCACCTCAGGACACAGACTGTGTGGCCTTCTCACAGGGTCAGTAACCACCAGATGGCTTTGCAAGGGCTTTACTCCCTGAGTTGTTCTTGGAGCCCCAGTCAGTGTTTCAATTAAAAGAGGTTTCTAACAGATTAATGAAGACCTGGAAAGCACCCTGAATATAAAAAGTACTATGCTGTAGGAGTAGTATGACTATTACAACCTCTGGGAATGTTTGGGAGTGACTTTACTGCTGAACTGTGTTTAATTTAGAATCTAGCATAGTACTAAAGATTCTGGGAGAGGAAGGAGAAGCCTTTAGTGTGTTTTTAGGAAGTGTCCATTAGCCAACAGCTGTTTTCCCTAGGAGTCAGTGCATGTTAACACCTACCTGTGCTGGGAGGATTGGCTGGTTACAGGAAGCACATTTTGGTGCAAAAACCCTAGGGTGCAAGAAGAAAGTGTTCCAATCACATTTAAAGCATCTTCAAAAAGTAGAAGCAAGAGAGCCATTCTAATCATGCCTTGTTTTTAGTAAAATAGAGATCCACAGGATTTGAAATGCCTCTAATTGATGATATTCAATGAAAAGGAGATTTGGCAAAGGCTGATCTATCCCAACTTTATTGTTTAAGTCTTCCTGACCTTGAGGCACAGAGAATCCACCTCTCTTCCTGTATATGCCATTTTTCTTTCATTCCTTTATTTATAAAACCATTCAAATTCTTCCAGAGCCTTGATGCTTGACTACAAAGCAGCTCCTGACTTAGGGACTCTGACATTAGAAAGCCATAACCATGTGTCCTAAACAGGAGAGGGGCTGATTGTGGCCAGAATCTACCAGCTAAATACACAAATGGGCTTATAGTCCCCAGCTGCATTTCATGCCAGTCACTGGGCCACCACTCACTGTGTCCTTGTAACACAGTCAGACTGGCACCAAGAGGGCTGAATTCAGGGTGATTTCCTCCTGCTGCATAACTGAGTTATTGGTTAACTGGAGCTAAGAGTCCTGTTGCCTTTGAGTGGAATCAGGAAAGAGCCGAAAAGCAATCTCTTAAACCTCTACCTTTTGTCAGGTAAGGCTCAACAAATGGTTCTAACAGTAACTGTTTATTACACATCTTCTGTCAGTTAACAAAACTCACACCTGTGTCAAGCACTGCCAGAACCTCTGCTCATGAAACAGCCAGCAGAACCTGCCAACACTTGCAGAAGTGGCCTGGTATAATCAGTGTTGGTAGTCCTGAAAGAAGTGGAGGAACAGCCCCCAAGAAGCCCATCCTCTGACACAATTTGATTTGCAGCCTCACTTGGCCACTGTATGCCATAGTGGGCCCATAAGGTACTGCTTAACAAACCTTAAAATACTTTACAAATGCAACACATGGAAGAAGCAGTTGAGGGACATCTGAGCAAACAGGAGTGACCTTTTTATCTATCACAAGGCTTATAACTACATCAATGACTTAACTACTGTCATTTTGCTGAGCATGCAGTGGATTTGTGTACTCACGTATGGTAGTCTTTGACACAGTAAATATTGTTTTCCACATCTACAGTGAAGGGGACTCCATCCAAGCACTCGTTACACACCACACAGCGGAAGCAGCCAGGATGGTAGGACTTTCCAAGGGCCTGTAAGATCTTATGGGGCAAACAACAAAAGAAGTGGATGCATGATTACATGAGATATTCTCTCCCCATAAATTGCTGTGTCTCTCTCATTCTTAATAATGACAGTGAGAAAAGCACTTCAGGATGAAATTACCACTCTGCAGATCTGTCAGCAAGGGGCCTCTTAAAACAATCAACTTGCTTATTTTAGTGGGTTTCAATATGCTGTCAAGGAAGAGCAAGAACTGAAAATCAGGCTAAGCCCATCAGCTTTAGCTCTGCAGGGCCAGTACTGTCAATGGAAATTAGAAATGGCTTCACAGACCATTTCTGGGGAAATTCCAAATACAACTTACTGGGATACAGAGTTACTTCACAAAACTTAACAGGCTGTGACAGACAGAATCCAAACTGGTCATTACTCAAAAAGTTAAACAACAAAACAAGCAAATAAAGAGGTGCCTCTTTATTAACTCAGGATCCTAATCTCCTGGAGTTACTGACTGGTTATCACTCAGTCACAGGGGCCCATTGGTTTCTGATAAAATTCCATCACTATCCATGTGTTTGGATACTGATCCATGCATCTGCCCAGGCTTCTCCCACGCTGACCTGCCCCTGCATTTTAAAGGTTTCAGGGAAAGGTCTGAGGCAGCCTTGGCTGCACTACTGCAGAACAGATCCTGATGTCCTCGTACGTGACACTCATCAAGGAGGACACTGCAAGCTCATGAACAAGCCCCTGGGGAGAGTGAGACACAGCTATCTCTTTCAGGCAGCTCTCAACAGATTATAAGACCAATTCCATACATTTTGGGTGTAAGAAGTATGTTTGGAAGGTAATTTCAAAATTTCAGCTGCTAGCACAGTGCTCAGCTTGGAGCTGCTGGGAAGTTCAAGATGAAAAATCTACACAGACCAAGCTCCCATGGCCCTATAGGTGATTCTATGAATAAAGATCAAACCAAAAGGAAAGAAGTACAGAAAAAAGAGCCAATTTAATTTAACCTTTTTTTCCCCTCTCTGTAGTTCAGTGGTGTCAGGCTCTGTTTGACTGGGAAGGCCGTTCCCAGCCAGAGCTGGTCCCTGTGCTGGGCTGGTGCTGCTGCAGGAGCTCGCTGTGGTGCCAGCCTGGCACAGCTGTGCAGCCACAGGCCCTGAGCACAGCTCCTCACCCAGCCCTGCAGTGCCCCAGCTCTGCCCCAGGGCAGCACACAGCAGGGCTCCCGGGCAGGAACACGCTGGAATTACCCCGACAGGAGTGCTGAAATCCTGGAGCTCCCAGAGCTGTTTCCTTCTGTCAGAGCACACTTGCTGATGGGAGAGAGAGACAAGCACCTGCCAAGCTTCCAGCTACTGAGTTCCACCAGTGAGATATTATGGACTCTTGCCTGGGATTCTGCAATTAAGGGCCAGCTCAAAGCATGCACGTCAGGATACCCCTCCCCCTCCCAGCATGACACAACTCTAGAGATTTGCTCTTGGGCTAAAACGAGCAATATCCTTGTCCAACCAGTGGTGCCAGAATATGAGCCAGAATCCTCATTAGTGAAGTCCCTGCTCCAGCTCTGACTGAACCTCCATGTGTGCAACACACCAGCTACTTCTCTTAGGCACACTGAGGTTCGTGCACACTTTGAAGCAAGAGGAAAACAGATACACGGCAGGATCTGCCCTTCTTTGTTGTGCAAACCACTTCATTTTGTTTGGGAATTTCTGCTTAAAAGAGCACACACAACTCTTCTTACTTTCACCCACTGAAAGGATGCCAGTAGGATCTGGTCAACCCAAAGCTCTTTGATTTTATTTTTATTACAAAAGTAACTCTGACTATTGGCTCCCTGAAAATTCCAGTGGCAATAATGCATTTTAAATGATGTGGAGCAAGCAACAGAGGGTAAACAAAGCAAGTCCCAGAGCAGGTGACAAATGTCAGGGCTATTGACAATGTCCCTCTCTGCTCTATCCCAGATTCCACCCACATGACTGAGCTCTAGTTATCTATTGTCTTATAGAGCACACCCACCGTGTTCCTTTACCATATTCTCATACGAAGCTGTGCTGTACTTCCCCTTTAGTATTAAAATTCTATTTTATTTTAAGTCACAAATGGCAGAGTAATAGCCTTCCATGTTCTTAGGCAGCAAAGAAGCCCAACTTTCTGTACTTAATAGTAGTAATGGAGCATGAAGGTATTTTTATTTACTGCCTCAGTTTCAAAAACTATGTTGACAGCAGTGAAGACACAATACCAGCGTGGATAAGGAAAAGCAGATGTCTCACAGTGCACTTCCCAAGTTACCTGTCATTAGGAGTTTAGGTCTCTTACCATTTCCATTATGAGGTGTCCACAAACAAAGCACTTGTCTGCTGTTTGCTGAAAACCTGAATACTGTTAAAATGACAGAAAAGAAAGGATCATTAGTAGCCGCTCTTCTAGCCATAGAAATACCTTTTAGGTGAAGGCTGTGCTATTTTCCAGCCTGTGCTGTGTATGACACAGGTTTGGGAGACAGTGAATCAGAAGCCTTCACTCAGCTCTTGCAGCGTGTTCAGAGACCAGTTTCTGATCCACTGCAATATTTCCACTGCGATTTCCCATGTAACAGCATTATTGTAAGTTTAATTTTTTTTTATTTTTAAAGTCTTTATGGAAAGTTTGTGTTTAGTGTGCAGAAACTAGCTTGAATTTACTCTTTTAAATAACAAAGGACTCACCTCCCCAAATCCTGCTCAAATTATCCACCTCAGACTTTGGACCCACATTTCACTCAGTGCTATTTGCAAGCTAGAAGAATGAACCCAGTTCCAAGAAGGATTTAGCTGCCTTGTGGATACCAAGCCTTCCAGGCAGGGAAGAACCCAGTAGGGAACTCACAGGAGCCTGGGCTGGCTGCACAGTGTGGGCAGCAGGAAGGTACCTCAGAACCATGGTCCCCAGCCCAGCTGCCAGCCCACACTGCAGGGCCAGGGCTGTGGGGAGAGGCTCTGCCTGCCTGGGACCAAAACTCTGTGCTCCCTGCCTGAGCAGTGCTCACCTTAACTTTGTGCTCCTGTCCCCAAAGCAGATCCCATTTCAGATGCCAAGATCCACTTTTAGCCCTCTGTTTAGAGGTATGGAAAAACCATCCAGGTTATCAGACTGACCTACCAAGCCACAGCTTACAAACAAGAGACATCTGCCTGAGGAACTCCAGCCATGTACATTTGAAACTGGTGTTTGCAGGGCTGAACTTTCCCCTCACCCTCTGCAGCTGAGAGCTGTGTGCACCATCCTGCCTGTGCCCACCCACCTGGGGCACTGCACAGTGATGCTCCTCTAGCAGAGCTCACCTGAAATGTGCTTTAGTTGCACAACACAAAGATGAGGAACGGGAGGATGCATGTAAACCAGACTCCTCTCCCAGAACACAGGTTAATTGGCTCAGGCACCTAATGCATCCTCTGAGCCCAACAGAGTGCATATCTTGCTCCATTCCCCCCTGGTTTAGTAGGGATTAACTGTCCCCTCACATCAAAAGCCTGTGGTTCCCTGCCTGGAGCTGCCATATGTTTTCTTTTTCATTGGAGTGAGGGGATTACATGTTATGTTGGATCAATAGGTTGGAGACAAAATTATTGTTGCTATGCAACACAGTGATTATGTAGGAAAAGGTCTTGTAGACACTTTGATGGGCCCAGAAGTCAGTAAATGATATAGCAGCTGTCACAGCCCAAAACTCACCATGCCCTAAGAAACACAGCCCGTGCAGTCTTAAGAAACTTTGAAACTTTCCTAGAAGAGATCAGGGTGCTGAGGAGCAAATACAGAGGCAGACAGTCCTAGCTAGCTGTTGTTGCAACATACTACTTTCATTTGCTTTTTCATTTTTCTTACTCATGCAGCCTCACTGCTTGGGATGTTTCTTGGCTTCCCCATGGCTGAGTAACCCTCTGGCTAGACTGTTCCTAGGGCTGGGAGCTCCAGCCTTACTGGAAACAGGTGGGCAGTCCTAGTGACACAGACAGCAGAGGATTAACAACAGCACAAATCCAGCTAATTCTGAAATCCTGCTGGAATGAATTTACCAGAACCATCTGGCTGTCATTTGATAAGGAATGCAAAGGAGCATTCACCCAGCTATTGATTAAGAGGGGACATTATTCCCCAGGAAGAGAATGGCACAGTGGTCAGATTAATGGCATTTATTGCTAACTAGATTGTCATAAATTATTCTGTCAGAAAGAAAGGCTTTGCTGACACAAAATCACTCTTTATATAAGTAACCCTATTAAATTAAAACCATGATTTGTTTTTAACAAGAGAATTGTTATTAGTCAAACACATCCAGAACTGGATTACTCCATTAAGAAGACTTTGCAAAATGCCAGTGAGTCTAAGAGCAGTGACAAAATATTTCCCAGGCTCAGGGAGCTGTCCTTTACCACTACACTCTTCTCTCTCCTGGTCACAGGGTCAATCCCAGACAGACTGAAGGTCTGGCGCAGTGAGATCAGGGTTTTGGATCCAGGTCTGCTTGTATTTTACATCTATTTGGGCTGCAAAAGTAGCACTGTTTTCTACAGGATGGCAACACAGTGGGCACTGCTGCTAAAAGCAATAAATTACTTTCTTGACATTTCTGGAGCTTACAGTAAA
Organism: Passer domesticus; assembly: GCF_036417665.1. Classification (NCBI taxonomy): domain Eukaryota; kingdom Metazoa; phylum Chordata; class Aves; order Passeriformes; family Passeridae; genus Passer; species Passer domesticus. Next base: position 18,978,055 of record NC_087485.1, read on the forward strand.
CTACTTCTTTGCACTGTTTGATCCTAACTTGGAGTGTTCAAATAGAGCTACTGTACTAAGCTTTGAATTTTAGAAGCAGAATTTAAAAGTTTTAAAATACTAATGAAAATTGTCAACGTTTGTCTTTGAAGCACTCGATTATTAACAACCCTCATGGATCCTGTGTGTGCAGTGGGAGAGGAGTTGTGACTTGCTCCAGGCTGCAGACAAGGCAGAAGAGCCTCTTCATTGCCTCTCAGCACACCAGGAGCCTCCCGGGGTGGGCTCCCAGCATGGCTAGGAGGGAGAAGCTCTGGTCCCCCAGTGAGCAGGTAACTGAGAGAGGAGAAGGTTTTGCTACATAGGCTCAGAGCCTTTCTTATTACTGACTGAGTCAGAGGAGTAAAAAGAGCTTTTGAGCACAGCAGCCCCCATTCCCAATCTGGAGACATGAAAAACAGGCTGAGGTGAAGCAGTGAGGCGACACAGGCTGATAGGCAAGACCCTCATGGAGCAGCCAAATCTTGGCTCTGGTTCTGTTCCTGTGGCATCCACAGGCACAGCTTCATTCAGGATCTAAGCAATGTGGGGCACAATTCCAGCCTTCCTCTACAAGGGTTCCCTCTGTGCCAGGTTCTTAAAAAAGTATTTGGTTGGCAGAGCAGTAAAGTGATGTAAATACAACCAGTGTCAGTCTGGATGGGAACAGTCAGAAGTCTATGGACACTCTATCCACAACAAATGGGAAGTATCATTTTGAACTCTCCCTAATATTCATTACAGATACTCCTTGAGCACATATAAAAACACTGAGAGAAGTTGTTATTAAAAGATCAGCTCTGAAATTCAAAGCTGAAAATGAAGTGTTACCCTTTAGTCTCCCTTCTGTGAGTCAGGGGTACAGTGCTGGATACACCAGGTTGCAAAACAAAAAAAAACAAAAAAAAACCAACAAAGTGGAAGTTGAAGAGCTGGCATATTATTTTTCCTGATTTCTTAAGTCTGGTCTCAACTGTTTTCTCCCTTATTTACCTTGTCCTTGTATTCTCTTAATAAAATCTCATTTTATATACACAAATGAAGACTTTGTAATTAAGCTCTTCAATGATACTTATATAAAATAAGAGTCTGGGAAGCTAAATAAACATTGAGAAATATGTTAATTATGTTAGAATAGCAGAGTAAAAATAAAGTAGAAGACTTGGCTGGCTGAACTTTTCTTTTCTTTGCTGTTCAATATACTTTGATTATCAAACAGGCAAAAAACCCCAAAACAACAAAAAACCTCTAATGATCCTGTCCAAGAGTCTTTGTTTCAATGTAAGAGGAAAACAAGACCCCTTCTGTCCTGACTATTTAGGCCTGTTTGTATCCTCCTGTGATAATCTTGGGATTTATAACTCTTCTGTCTAATATGCAATATATCTAAAAGAAATTAACAATGAATTTTGAGCATATAATGAACAATTTTGCATGGAGGATAATCCCACCAAGTACTATGAGAAAAAATTTCTCCTGCCTGTTCTCAGTCCTGTAGCAAATCTTGGTTGTCTACCAGGGTCTTTTAAAGTTTGATGTTTCCATCATGATTTTCAGAAGAAAAACATTCAGAAAATAGTGACCTGAAAAAGGCTTCTGGACCCAAACTTTCTACCTTAGGCAATGTCAGGCCTTTGAAAAGACATGTCACTGCTCCTCCCTCACATGCCTGACTGTGCCCAAGGAGGGGCTGCTGCTCTTCCCTGCTGTTATGCACTCAACAAAACAAAACCTTCCTCCTGGAAACAGACCCTGGAATCTCATTCAGGCCCATTTGCTTCTTTGATGAGGATGTTCAAAACCTGCTGAAGGTTTGTGCAAGCAGAGCCAGTGGGCTACATTTCAGAGGGTGTGGCAGCTGCTGCCCCGGCAATGGTATGAAGCTGTAAAATCTCCAATTCACTGCTGCAGCACTGCACAGTCACCCAACCTGGCTGCCCAGCCTCGAGATTCCTACTCCTTTAGGCTTTCAGAGCTTTTGAGTGGGATGATAAGGAGTTTTTGCCAAAATGCTTCAGGCATTTAATTCTGAAAACTAATTTCTGAATTGGGTGCTATGCTAATAATGTATTCCGACCCCAGGCTGCCTGTAATCCCTCACAGACTCTCTGCTCCTTGGTTTCCCATTAGCAGAGCATCTGTCTTCTCACTGCTGTATTGTTTGCTCTCTGCATGGGACCCTTACTACATGAGACACAACAATGCAAGAAATTCATGGGATTGCATTAAGAAAGGGAGCAAATATCAAATTTGGTTTCATGCGGATGGGGTTTGTTGTTGTTTTTACACTCATATTTCAATGCAGTGATTAAAATAAACTGGACAAAATGGGGCCTTCTCAGGCTCAAAGATAAAGGAGCCTCATGGCAGGTTAAGTAAAGGAAAATAGTCCAGAACTTTACATCCTGCTGAAACCCTTTCATATACCCTGTTGCTTCACTCTGCCTTGCTGTCTGTGAGGAAACACTACACAGCAGTTTGCCTTCTTGCTTCTGTCCTTCCACTTTGTTATGTTTAAAGGACAAGGACAGGGCAAGGAGGGACTCCATGCTCTAACAGAGGTAGCAGAGGTCTGGCCATGCACAGAACTCTGCCAGGAATTCAGCTGATCCTGAGCTCTGCCTCTGCCAGTCAGGCATTTTACAGCCCCTGAGAAGAGCCCAGCCCTGTGCATCCTGCAGTACCTGCAGAGACCCTGGCTGAGCACCCACCAAGGCTATTGCTGTGTGATTAATTAGGAGCCAGTAATGATTTTCTTACCTAGATCTTCCTTAAACAAACTCCTGTGGGAGCCTCACAGTGATAATGATCAAGAAAAAAGGCTGAATCAACAGCTTTTACTCTGCATCACATTACAGAGCCCAACACTTACTGACTTGATTCACACTGTAAAGCACTGCACACTGCACAGGCTGTACTCTGCTGCAGGTTGTTTGCTGTCACTGCTACCATCCACTGCATACACTGAAAGAACTGTTTACACAAGAACCTATCTTCCCGGAACAAAATTATCTGGGTTTTATTCAAAACAGTTGTTGAGAGATTTCAATTCAGAACACAACAGCAGCTAATACCAACGTTTATTACCAAAGTGGAAACATGTCACTTTCTCACATGGGTCTTTTTCTAACCCTCCCATAGAAAAAAAATAATGCTGTCTGCTTACAAGTGTTTGGCAGGATTTAAGACATAATTAGAAGGAGCTCTAGTTCTTTCAAGTGTGCTTCAGTTATTGTAATTTACTTTTCAATGGAATATTAAGAAAAATGGATAATCTGACTATTTGGATCACCATCTCAAGAGGAAATAGTGGAGTGATTATCTGGCATGAAACCAACTGGACTTGGTAACAGGCTCTTCTGACATTCCACCAGCAAATGTAACACACGGGAGAGCTACAAAAGGTAGCCAGTAGTGATACATCTCAGAAACAAGCCTGTCTTTGCCTCTCCTTTGCCATGTCCCAGAGAGCGATTCCTCCAACCCATTGAACAATCTGCAGCCCAGCTCAGGAGAGGCTGAGTGCCCTTTGAGTGAACACAGGCCTTACTCACACTCTGAAATTTCATTGCATTATGCCTCTCTGCTTTATCTCCTGGGCTTAGGTACCCCTGGGATTGGTCTTGCACAAACCTGAGATGTCTCAGGACTCCAGCTGGTTCCTCCTGTGGCCCCAGTGCTGCCCAGTGAGCCCTGTGCTGAGTCCTGCACGTGGTGCTCACAGCCTGCACCCTCAGCTTCTCTCCTTGTTCATGGGCCCCAGCTTTAAAACTTTGTCCTCTGGGGAGAATCCCAGGGAGAAAGCCCAGATGTCCCCTGCAGACAATGGGACTTGGGCCAAATGGACTTGAAACCTCTTGATCCAGGATACAGCACATACAGCACTCTGGAATTGCAACAAGAGGCAACCCCAAACTGTCAGCTCTACACACTCTTCATGATGATTCACATCCAAGACCAAAGTGCAGAGGCACACCAATATTTGACCAATATCCCTACATAGTAAGAAACTTGAATTTTAAGGCCATCTGTAGGTTTGACCCAGTGCTTCAATTCAGAATACCCCAATTAATCATCATCACTGTCAAATTCATTTATACAATACATCCAGGACCACTGGCATACTACAAACTTAGGGAAAACTAAGAAAGAAAATTATTCAAATTTTTTTGGCAGGGAGGGGCTGGAGCAAGACATACACAAGCAGCAACATGACTGCCCTCCCTCGTGCCCCTTCAGAACATGCTATGAACTGTTTGTCTTTGTTTTCAGTGACAGCAACGCTTGGCATCGTGATGTCTCTAGAGCCTTCTGTCCTAACCTAGAGCAAGCAGCACCTTGAAAACACTCACAGACTTCCTTATGCTTCTGTACATCAGGAATATTGCAGCAAATCCCTTTCTAAGCTTTGACTCCATCATTCTTTAAACATCAATAAACTCCCACGTCTGTGTGTTCTCTGACTGGAGTATGGCTTCTAACAGCAAGTCTGCTCAATACAACATCCTCCCAGTTATCTAGAACTCCATGTGCTCTGAGATTCCCATTAGATAGGAAATGGACACAAGCTGCAACTTCAATTATTCACCTTTTCAACCGAGTCTATTTATTTCTAAGAGTCTCACTTAGCAGAAATGGGCTCTCTGACTAATGCACCAGTCCCAGGGCTCCCTCCCAAGGGGGACTTCCAAACATTTATAGTCACTGAGATGGAAAATCAAACCTCTGACTCCAGCTGACACCAGCTTCCATTACACTAAATAAAAACTATCTTCCAAGGGTCCCAGCAAGTGGGACAGGCCATTTCCCACACTGCCAGGCTTGGAAAACATCATGTGCACAAACTGAGAAGCAAAGCCTCATCAGTATTAATATTTACATTGCAGCCATGCCCAGGGGCCCTGGCTGGGGTAAGGGTCTTGCTGTGTTTGGTGCTACAGGAGATGAAGGTGCAAGCCCTGCTGATGAGCTGCCCATCACTCAGCTGCTCCTGAGTGAGATCCTGTCCCTTCATCCTGTCCCTTCCCCATGAAAGGCTGAGCATTTCCATTTCCCACCTGCCTCCTGCTCTTGCACACCCTGACAACTTTTGCATTTCTGATATCACTGTGACACTTATGGTTGTGGATGTAGGACAAGGCCCTCTATGCCAACTTCTGCACTGCAGAGACCAGCAGAGAGAAGTGTCCTGGGTGGGGACCAGTGGCTGGGAAAGGGATCCAGAACTCCACCAGACTGGATGGAGAGGAGAAGGAAGGCTGGAGAGAGCCTGCAGGGCTGCAAGGGGCTCTGCTGGGGAGGGCACCCAAAGGCTCCTGCAGGTCTGCAATGCACTGAGTCTCTTTATGGTTGCCATGTACAAATCAAAGCTTTTAGAGCCTTTCTCTTTGAGGATTTATGGGCAGAGTTCCTCCAGTCTTACTCACTGAAATGGATGAACAGCTCTAGATGAAACTTTCAACAACTAATGACAGCAAAGTCAGCCAGAGGCAAAAACCTAGCATGGAGAAGTTCAGCCTAAATGATTAAATTTGGCAAAGTTTTAAGACAGTGAAAGAGAAAATCTTAAAAGGGGAAGTTTCGGATGACCTTACTGCAATGCACTGCAGCCTGTGGTGTCTGTAATAGGTTATTTCCAGAGCATCTGAGCCTCTTCCAGTAGTGCATTAAGCAATGTAACTAACATCTGTCACGAGGTTCATTTTCCCTCTCATCTCCTCCCTCGAGGGAAATTCTCTCATTTCTTAACCTCTGCTGGACCCCTACTCAATAATGTTCATTACCTCAAGAGAAGAAGGGAAAGCTTATCAAAGAGAGGGAAAAAAGCAAAGAGATAGATAGTAGATCTAAGATTCAGGCTGCTTTGGTGACATTTTTAAAGTGTTTCTTGCCAAGCAAAACAGTATTTAAAAAAAAAAAATTCTTTACGTGATATTTAAGCATAGAAAAGGCAAGACAAATTAAAATTATTTTTCCTTCACCCATGATTATGCAGCAATTTATCAACAAAATGAAACACGAACATCTGACTGGGATTATTTATTATACAGTAAGGCATTTATTTTTTGTTCACTTCACCAGGAACAGTGTCTCTGTTATGGCTAGTTAGCCATCTGTGTCCAAAGAGCTTTCAGGAAAGGATTAAACTGTCATTTGTTTTATTTCCTTTCATGAAATAACAGCTCCTAACAGGGCTGGGACAAGACTTGGATATTGCTGGACTTGTTACTTTAAGGTGGCATTTAAAGGAGTAACTGGATCTTCCCTAGAGCTAAACCAAAGCAATGTAGTGTGGGGGATTGTTTTTGTTCTTTTTGCTCCTCACACATGCAGTATCCTCCTGTAAATGGCACACATCAGGCAATCTCCTAGGCAGAAGTAGAATTATCCATGTATTTATTTTTTAAATCTGATTCATTCACTTCATTCAATTAGCCAATAAGGCTTTAAGCACTGAGAGAATGTGCAGCTGATCAGGGCTGGCAGCAGGAGGCTGACAGAAATAACCCTGGGAAGCAGAGGTGTTCCAGCCCTCCAGGTGCAGGGGAACCCCAGCATCCCTTGCCCACCAACAACTGCACAAGTGGGGCAAAACCTTCTGACACTTCTTCCCTGCAAAGAAAGAGCAAAATAAACCACCTGGTGTAGAGACTGCGCCCTCAGTAAGAGCAAACACGTGGGAGAACTCTTTGCCAGGAGGATTGCAGGACCTTGTGGCCCTGGCAGGGCAGGCAGGGTGCCCTGGGGCAGCCTCACAGCGCTCACCAGGAGCACCAGCTCACCCCTGGCCTGTGTCCACAAATCAAAAGCACTTTTCCAAGAGAGGAGCAGATCTGGGAAGTTTGATGCCAGCAGCTCCTCACACCACACTTTTACTGACTGATGCTTTGGAAGCACTCAGCAGCCAAAGCTCTCAGGCACTCGCTGTGCTCCAAGTGACAGCTGTGCTCTGCTCCAATGCCACCTGCACAGCAGCCATGGCCAGAGTGAAAATGGAAGAGAAGAGACCCCTGGAGCAGCGGGACCCAGCACTGGCTGCACCTCCAGGGGGACACTTGAGCCAAGGAGGGCTCTTCCAAGAGCCAAACATCTGAAAGGATCAAAAAATGGGTTTTTCAAGGTCTCGGCTTCAGGGTCCACAGGTGAGACTGCAGTGGATTCCACACACCAGCTCTGAGTGGAAGAGCTGATTTGTCAGGGGTGAGTAGTAGTTAAAGAATCAGGTATCCCATCTGAGTCACTGACTGCAGCTCTGCAGACTGCCCCAGCAGGAGCTGGTCTGGCACAGCAAAATGTGGTATTGCAGGAGAAATAAAATACTGACATCTATAGGATGTTCAATATTTCCAGCAGCTACAATGGGAAGAAACCCATAAGTAATATCCATTCTTCACTAAAATTTTCTGCATTTGTTCACATCAAGAGCCATTTCAGCTTTTCTGCCCATCACTGTGCAGGTGCTACTCACTGCAGCCCAAAATCAGTGTGTCCTGCCTGGCCTGGCCTGCAGGACACACCCAGTGTGCCTCCAGGGATGACAGGGAAGAAGCACCTGCAGCAATGAATGGGATCAACAGAGGCAGCAGTGGACAGAGCTCTGCAGGAATGACATCCCTCCCTGCGAAGGGGACAGGCTCCCAGGCAGGCTCCAGGTGCCACCACCTCTGTGCCCCACTGGCAGGACAGCAGCTTCCCCTCGGGATGCTCTTGCTGGGAGGCACAAGGGGCTCATTCAGGCACTGCTGCCTCGGTGGCACCCTGAGCAAGGAACATCCACCTCCCAGTCTGAGCCTGGGAACCCCTGGAGGGATCATGAGGCACACACAGGCCAGGCTCACCTGCCTGTCACCAGTGTCCCCACGGGACAGCACTGCACCTCCTGCCCATGCCTGCTGAAGCTGCTCTGCTTTCTAACCCTTGCCATGTTTGAAATAACCTGGTCACAGCCTGTGGGGCTGCAAATCCACAGAGCTGTGACCCTGCTCCCAGGCCAACAGGAGCATCTGAGTCTCCTGATCAATTCCCAGACAAACAAAAGCCAAGAAAGAGGAAGGACACCACGGCAGGCAGCATTTTCTTAGCAGCAATACAATTATAATGCAGTTAGACTGGATCTGTTTACATTCCCAAACTGAAATAATCTTTTTCTTATCCCCCTGCCTTAACTTCCCTAACATTCCACTACCATGGTGTCAGCAGGGAATCCTGCTGCACTGTAATGGATCTGCACTAAAGAACTGGAGTCATGGTAGAGACCGAAATTCTCAGTTATACAGAAAAGGCATTTCATTTTCTGCTTTGCCTCTTCTTAGAAAGAATTGGGTTTCCCAGTGTTCAAGAGGAAGACCTGAGAAGATGAAGTAGTTAAAATAATTTCCTCTTTAATGGCTATTTTGCAGCCTGTTTCCTTTCAACTTTGAGAAAAGCTTTGTGCTTTCCCTGTTCACAGAACTCTAAAATAGGCAAGGTTGTTTGATTTCATTAGTGATACCATGCAATTGCTAGGATTCTCGCTATGACATTTGCTCAGGGGAGCTGAGAGAAGATGCAGTTGCTTCCTGAGAAGCAGCAAGATTAGCACAAGCAGGGACCATGTCAGAATTTGGTTTCTTTGCTGACTTACACAGTGTCCCTTCATCTACTTCTCCCCCATCCCTCTGCTATTGGGAATCTGCTAAAACACACCTGTGGGAAGCCTGGGCTTTTAACTCTGTGCCTTAAATGTCCCAGCAGTTCCCTAACTTGCAGAAAGTTTATTCCTATCAGGTCTTTAATCTCAGTTTTCCTGGGAAAATCTCTGCAAGTATCTTCCTTCAGAAACCCACTACAGAACATGCCTGAACTAAAGAGTTCCCCCACCCCCCCCCACCCCCGGAAAACTGAATGTTCTCCAAAAGATTAAGACTTTTAGATTTAAAATTCTTGTGTTTAGGCTGAAATTACAAGCTAATAACAACAATCATGTCATTAAGTCTGGATGAAAGGTTTTGATCACAGGGAAAGTACATTCCAACACAGTTCAAATAAAAAATCTCGAAGGTTTGAGCCCCTCCCTCTCATACTCCATCTCCTCTCCCCCTCCCTGTGCTTCTGCAGAAGCACAGTAAAGAAAGAGCTGAAAAAAGCAAGGAAGAAAAAAGAATTTTCTCTCCAGAATACAAACAAAACAATAACAAGTTTCAATTATAACAAGATACTTATTTTCTGCACAAAACACATTTCGGTTTCTTTTCCAACAGGCTCCAGCTCACAGTAAAGATGTAACACATGAAGGCAAATATAGCTTATATTTTAGGGATTTCCATGATGTTTTATAGATTGCATTGATGAGAAATGCATTTGTGCACTTTGAACTGCCAGCAACAATTTTGTTGTGGGATATACTTTGAATAATTCCTTTGCAAACAGCATGATTATATATTCATTAGAAATGCAAAGTCGTTCTGGAAGACCCAAGCTTCTAAATTAATGGTATTTCAATAAATAAGGTGGCATAAATTCAACATACTGATTGTCCAATTCATCTTCCTCTAAGCTAAAATATATCATTGCTCTCTAATTGCAATTCCCAGCCATGCCATCCTCTTCATCTTAATTCTAAATGTTCTGCACTTATCGAATCATTTGCGGTGCACTGCACAATTCTCACCCTTAATTGCATGAATATTATATTTTTGGAACAACACAGCTCAGCAACAGGCTTCATTTTTCCTTTCCTGACTTAGACTCTGTTAAAGTAAAGCATTTACAAGAGCTCTGTGAGCAGGGAGAGAACCTGAGCTGCCCCTCCATGGCCAGCAGTTCCCACTAATCACCAGTCAGCCCCAGAGCAGAGCAGTGATTAAACTGTGCCTCACCAAAGCAACTCTGCACAGCCAGGCACAAACCTCTCCCTCCTCTCAGGATTGGTATTCCCCAGATGTTTGACTTCGAGCTCAGCCTTGGCAGGAGAGTCTCTGTGGCTGCAATTCAAGTGCCAAGCCTGAGCGGCTCCAGTGTTCATTCTCATAATTTACCTTTCTGATGGCTTATGGACAGTTATGTTCTTGGTTTTACAGCCACCACCTCAAACCAAGGAGTCAGTGACAGATGCTTCCCATTCCATCACTGCCAGGAGGCCTCACATCATCAACTGTCTCTCAAAGCAAAGCAGCCAACATAGAAAGAATATTCTTTAGAAAGAATAAAAAAAAATGCCTGAAATCTTACTTACTAGGAAGTCTTCTTCACAGTACACCTTGCCATTGACATTGTAGAATGCTTTTCCTCGTAGTCTTCTCCCTGTTAAAACACAGGACCATCAGAATTTTGTTCTTCATCCCCAAACCCAGGTGTTCAGGATGCAAAGTGAAAAGCACACCCCCTGAACCTTCTGTGGGGTCTGTTCCTGGCCCCTCTCTTCCCTGGAGGGCCCATCCAGAGCCAGGGCTGAGGATCAGACCCTTGGCTCTATCTGGCCTTACCAAATCAGGTACCAAACCTTGCCTTAGGTACCTACTAAATGTTCCTTTAAGTGCAGGTTATGGAACCCAGCTGATAACAATTCCTGAAAAACTCGCAATCCAAGCTGAAAACTGATTTGGGGAAAAAGGCTCCTTTGCAGATTGAGACAATTTCCTTGGCAGGTAAAATCCAGCAGGCTCACATCCACTGCAATCAACAGCAGCAGCGTTTGTCTCTAAAGGACTACACAAAGGATACTGCATATGGATGTTCCTGCCACCCTCAAAAATATTAATAATCAATGCCACAGCAGGTCTGCAACACTAAAGCAGTACAAGGCACACAGGATGGAGGGAAGGCAATAAAATCACACAGAAAACAAGAGATTTTGTATTCAAGTTTTGACATTTGCCATTTCATTAGCTGATGTGGAACTGGACTGACAAAGCCTGTGACAGTCATTAACTGATGGCTCCCTTTGACTGACAAAGCCTGTGATAGTCATTAACTGGTGGCTCCCTTTACAATGCAGAAATGCACAGCAGACTCCAGAGAGTCCCAACAGAAAGGGTTCAAACCAGGAATTCAAGAACCACCAAGCACAATCAGTTTGTAGATACAGCAGATCAGAGCTGCTCTGTTGTGGGCACTGCTGCTTCACCAGTGTAAAACCAGAGAGGGAGAAGGGAAAGCACACTAATTCCAGCTCACCCCACTCCCACTATGCCAGGGTCCCAGTGGCCAAAGCTCCCGGGAGCTCTGAGCAGCCCTTGGCAGCAGAGGGACAGCAGCTGCCCAGGCCGTGCCAGCAGCGACACCGGGCAGGGGAGAGGGCAAGAGAATTCACAGATCCCAGGTCACTGGCACAGCTTCACTCCATGGAATCAGCCTGGATGTGTCCTGCAGCTCCAGGAACACCACACACCTCCGTGGAGGGTTTGACGCCCAGGGCTGGCATGCTGAGCCAGGGCCGGGAGTGCTCTCCACCGTTTCCATAAACAACGTTGAGGAAAATATGATTAATTTTCAGTGTTTGGAAGTGCCTTTTACACATTGCCACTGTGATGTGATCCTGGGAAACAGTGAGTGGCACAAGGGAGTTGGGATCTGGGCTGATGCTTTTGGGAAATCACATGCTGCATGCGGTTGTCTGGTGGTTTTACTGTCGTGGCTGAGGGAAATGCTTCTTTTGTGTGCACATTCTTGGGCTGAAGATCTCAGGGCTGCTGTCTCCATACTGCTGGAGGTGGAGTCAGCTCTTGTTTGTCTTTCCAGCTGCCTGGTGGCTCTGGTGGGGACCAGGACCCTGGTGACGTGGGCAACGCGCTCGTCCCCTCTGAGAGTCTTAGGTAAAACTGGGCCATCCCTGAACAAGGCACAGGGTTGGGACAGCAGTCAGGGGACCTTGGGGCCTCTCTCAACCAATGCAGGAGCAACCACATCTAGCTGTTTTTAAACCTCTCTGGTACAGTACATGGAATGAAATGAAAAAAGGGAAGAGGCCAGAATGGCTTTGTAAAGGACATGCCATGCCAGTCAGATCCAGCCTTGACACACAACTTGTGTTTAGCTGGTGGAGATCAAGTGTCCACCCAGGAGAGGGACCTGCCTTGGATGTGCTGGTGCAGCTCTCGCCCCGTGCTCAGCCAGAGCTGGGTGTTTGTTGCAGGGGAAGGAGCGCTGCCCATCACCCCAGCACACACCCACCGTGCTGAGAAAGCAGCAGGGCTGATCTGGGACAAATCCCAGCACTGGCTGCTGGAGGGATCTCTGCAGGAGAGCAACAGGGAGGCACCAGCATCTCCTGAGCACTGCAGAAGGGGCAGGAGGACCCCAACATCCCACTCTGTAGCCCAGCCTGCCAGTGCTGAGGTTGATAGGAACGGCACAAATTCTCCTCTTGTTCTTTCCTTGGCACAGCATGGAGCCAGTGGGGTCAGTGCCTTCCAGGGCTGGGATGGAGTGGGAAGCCTCTGATCCAAACCAGCAAGGCAAAGCCAGTGCTCAGGAGTGCCTCTCAGACACATCAGGTGTCAGCTGCACCTGGCAGCTGCCTGCCCTGTGCCTGGCCCCATTGTGAGTGTCCCCATCAGCCCTGCACTGGTGGGATCCCTGTCCCCAGCCCACCCTGAGTCCCCCTGCCCAGCACACAGAGCTGCTCTCCCTGCCCTACACCTGCCACCTCTGCACCACACTGCACTCCCAGCACAACACCTTTCAGAACTGAGGGAAAATACCATTTCCCCCTTTTTCAGCTGAAAAAACAAGACACCTATTAGGGAACTGACTTGCCCAAACTCATAAAGCAGGCAAGCAGCTTGCTCACATGATAATGACTATTACTAGCAATGATTAATAAGATTGACAGGCCTTTTACCTTAGAAGAGTTTCATTCAGGGACTGTACAATAATTATCTCATAAACAAGAAACAGCAAGTTATCACTCAAACAACCGTGGATGCCTATATTGGCTTCTACATTGTGCATTTTAGAAATAAAGACTAAAGTGGACATTCCACTGCCCTCCAGAAGGGTTGACTAAATGACAGCACTGAACATGGTCAAACACCACCCTCAGAGTGCCTGGGCAGCATGTGCAAACTGCAGCCAGGGGAACAGGAATCCTGAGGAGAGGCAGTGCTGGTGCCCCCAGCCCCAGGGCAGCAGGGTGGGTGCAACACCTTGATGCTGGGATGCTGGGATGTTGGGATATTGGGATGCTGGGATGTTGGGATGTTGGGATGCTGGGATGCTGGGATATTGGGATGTTGGGATGTTGGGATGCTGGGATGTTGGGATGCTGGGATGCTAGGATGTTGGGATGTTGGGATGCTGGGATGCTGGGATGCTGGGATGCTGGAATGTTGGGATGCTGGGATGTTGGGATGCCTGCCCCCAGCTCCAGGTGCTGGACAAGGGTGCTTCACCTCTCAAGGTCCTGGAGCAACTGGGGGACCTGCACAGCACCAGCCTGTTCTGTGTAGCTGTAATCTGTCACTGTCAATTAGGCAGAAGTTAACCCCCATGATGTTCCTTTAACCAGCTGAGCCCAGCACCTGGCCAGCCAGGGAAGGTAACATCACCCTGCCCACTGGCACACAGGCCCTGCTGCTTGGCCTTCCTTTGAATGACTGCGTCTAGCCAAGCCTGGTTACTATTTGCTTTCATAATATTGAAACAAAAAAAGTCAAGAGCTTCTGACAAAACTTGATGCAACTTGCTGGCGGCTCATTAGAATAACAATGAGCACCCCGGCGCAGGGTTCAGCAGTGTGGGCTTTCACAAGCCCTGCGCTTGCTCGCTCCTCCTGCTGGATTCCCACCCTGGCGTGCCTGCCCTGTCAGACCAGTTTGCAGCAGCAGCGGAACAGGGAGCGCACAGGGGGAGCCCCCGGCTGCGGGCAGGCTCCTGACACCAGCAGCAGCTTCTGGGGGAAGCTCCTTCTCCCCCGAGTGCTCTTCAGCCTTGTTTTCCCGCAGAACACAGAGCTTCTGCACTGCCAGTGACAAACAGGTAACTTCCATTGCCTGCCACCCGCACCTTGCCCCGGGCCAAGGGAGCTCCACCACCCCGGGTGCGAGGCAGAGACCTCAAAACACTCCAGCAAACATTCACAGATAATCTAGCAGATAATTAAATGAAAGCTAGAAATGACTCCATCCCAAGGACTGATCACAACTGGTGACTGCAACCAACATGACAAATATCCAAAAGAATGCAGGTTTGTGGAACTCTTAAAAAAACCCATTAAAGCAGAACCTAAGTGTCTCTAAGTGTTTAACAGTAGTTTGGACATGTAACCAGTTTATAAGTCTCTGTTATTTAAATTTATCGATTACTTCCTGCACAATTTTTATCTCCTACATGTCATAACTAAAAGGAAGGAATGGGAGAGCTGACCCTTTATCAAAGGAACAACTCAAAGACAGCTTGCAGAAGGAAAAATGACCCCCAGTTGACACAGGCTGTCCACAAGTATTCTTCCCAGTCTCCACAATGCTTTGCTGGGTGCTGAAAACACACCAGCCAGGAAGCCAAGACAGAATAAAAACTTTTTTCCAGTGCTGTTTCAAATGCTGCTCCAGCACTCCACAGAACAAAATGTGAATGAGGCCAGGTTTTACAGTCTTGGGGACATGGCCCAAAAGAGCACTGGAAGTGTCCTGCCCCCTCCCCTCTAGCCTGGAAAGCATCTTCTGAGCCCTCCCTGCTGCTGCTGGCCGTATTTGCCTGTGGGGAGGTCAGTTTATCAATCACAGCCTTCAGTGAAGATCTCCTGTCTCACACAGGATGGATGCAACCGGATCAGGGGCTGCCACCCCCCTCGCCCTGTAAGACAGGAGATAGGAATGTCTCACTGTCACAGCAGGGTTATTAGACCTAATTACTGTTTGCAGCATGCTTTGAAGTTGAAAAGTGCCAAGCATTATTATAATATTTTAAGTACTTTGATGATTCAAAACACACAACGCTTTGGTAATCATGATTTAGTAGTACTGTAGAGTAAGCAAGTTCATGTGAGAAGCCTGCATTGTCTCCGTGCCTGACGCTACTCAAACACAAACAGCTCGGCTCTGACATCATGGGAATGCTGCAGCCCCAGCCCTGCCTCCCAGATAATGCCTGGTGCATCCCAGAGATCTCCAGCGAGCTGAAAAACCCACAGCAGAGCAGCCCTGCACCACCAGGACCCCTCTGCTGGTATTCCCAACAGCCATGTGCCTCTTTTAACTTCATGTGGGAAAGCCTCAGTGTTAGAGGGGACAAAGAGTGACTAATAATTATGTTATTTCTCATGTCACAACTGTGTGGAACAAGGACACTATTTCAGCCACAAAATGTAATTAAACCTTCCCATATGGAGTGCAATCCAAGAGTTCAGTTGTAGGTATCAGTGCTAAAGATAGGAAATTCATTAAAGCAGAGTTAATTAACAGTCTGAGCAGCCCAAGTTAACGCCGTGGAATATCACTTCAGAGGCTCCATTCCTGCTGGCTGGGGACATGGCTGTGCAGCACAGAGGGGTGCAGGCAGCGAGGGGAGCAGGCCATGGGCAGCTGCAGGACCAGGCAGGGTGGCTGTCCCTGCCCTGCCCAGCTCCAGGGCCCTGCCCGAGCCCCCAGCACGGCCATGCCCTGCTCCTGCTGGCCAAGGGGCACCCAGGAGCTCCTGACTTGTCTCACAGCAGCAAGACAGACTGATAGCATCCTTATTTAACAGCTCTTTCTGGAGAAAAAAAAAAAAAATCATCTCACTGCTTGTCTCCTTGAGATTGTTCCTCCTTCCTGCTTAATGAACTGTCAGTGCTAAGGCTGATCGGGACACGCACTGAGATCTCTGTGCTCTGGGAGCTCTGGCCCATGACTTGCTCAGCTTCCTGAGCATGGCAGCCCGAGCTCTTCATGCCTGGCTGACCAAAGAACCGTGCCTGTTTTAGTTAGCAATATTAAACATGGACCTAATTGCTTGTTAACTGCTTCAGATGCCATCTCTGCAGTGACTGATGTGACACCAGCACCAGGACTCGTCTCATCCCAGCACCTTAAGTGACAGTCTCCCAAAGCCTTCAGACTACAGTGATGTGTAAACACATACACACACACACACACACACACACAGAGAGGATTAATGCACAACATTTGCTCAGATATTTCCCAGCTACCTTAACAGTGAAGGAAAACTCCCAGGTACTGCCCAAAGCCTTGTCCAGGTGGAATGAGACCCAAGGTGGCTCGAGCTGAGCAAATGTTTCTGCCTGCCCAGTGCCCACCTTGCCAGGCTCTCCATCACTGCCCAGTGAAATGTAAACTTCTACCAGGCTAAACCTGGCTTTTGTTTTGCAAAACACCCTGGCTCTCAGTCTGGGGCTGCCTGCACTCTGAGCTGGTCTTCGGTGCACCCATGGCTGCCCACACTCCCAAAGGCATTTTCCCAGCCCAGGGTGCTCCCAAAGCTCCTGCCCACGGCAGCATCACAGTGGGAACTGCTGCCCAGCAACCTCTGGCACACCTGCAGCTTCGCTTGGCATGCCAGCAGTGACTGTCCCTCTCACCCGTGTGGCACCCCCTGATGATGAGGAACTGGGATACACGGAACTCAAAAGCTGAAGGGCAAGTGAAACCTCCAGAACCCAAACCAGTTCTCCAAAAACATCTAGGTTGGACAGCTACTATTTCTGAACACTAGAAGCTAAATTTTAAGTCACCAGATGAGTCCAGGAGCTGAAACTTCAAGAGAAATACCAAGTTTTACAAAAACAATAAATAAATGAAAACAGTAAGTAATAACAAGCTGCCCCTGTTACCTCCTCTGCCCAGACACCTCTGGCTAAAACAGGAGCAGAATTTCACCCAGGAGAATTGTTTCCTTTTCAGCAGTAGAGGAGGTTTGCCTGCCTAGGAATCGAAGATGTGCCAAAAGAAAACAAAAGCTTCTAATACTTTTTCTTTATTTGTTGCCATTCCTCCTTTACTCACGTGTGAGTTTGGGCCTGCAGTTCCCCATCCCTCCCTCTGGCTTACACTGCCTTTGTGCACAGAGGTTTCCTTCCACAGGGTTTCTGCCACTCCACCCATTGCGAGCGGGCAAACTGGGCCTCTCAATTACTGTTAATTAAATTTTTCTCCTCAGTCTCCTACAGTGGACTCACACAAAGCCAAGAAGCACAAGCTCTCCGTGCCGGGGTCCGTGATGGAGCAGCCACCCCAGTCAGGGTGCCAGGAGGGGACTGAGCTCCAGCCCAGCCCCTGGGCTTGGAGAAATTTCCATCCCCCCACTGCCACGGCCCCCTCCCCTCCTCATAATGCTCAGGCTTTGTGAAAGAAGGGGTGAATTTCTAGGGTTTTCATGGGTTTTAAGATAGGGGAAGAAAAAAAAAATCAATGCCAAATTCCTTTGAATAGAAGATACTGCATGTTGGCAGAAGCCACTTTTCACAGACTCCAGCCGTTTGAAATCTGAAACACTAAAAAGTGGCTACTGTGGATGTGCTGTATTCTTCTTTTCAAAGCAATCTGGCACACAGTTTTGCTCCCCTGTTCCAGGACCCAATCCTGCATTCCTTTCACGCTCAGACTCCCATTGACTTTAAGGAATGCAGGATTGGATCCTAAATGTGTGCTTTACTCACACAATAGCTCCTCATGGTTACGATCTATTGAGAAAGGCACACTTTAAAAACCATTTGGAATTGCAGGCTCATCCACCAGGCCAGAATGCCTGTAAAGATCTCCCATTATTTCAGGAAAAATGCTCAGTGTCTGGACTGCACACACACACACACTCACACGTTTTCCTGGTTTCAAGCTGCAGGCACAGCTTAGCCTGAGATGCATCAAAATATTTTGAGCACTGACCTGATAGCTCCTAAAGAAACCACGTGTAATTTTAGGTTTTTTAAAAAAAGCAAAACTCCAGGGAAAGGAAAAAAAAAAAAAAGGTACCAAAGCAAATGTGTAAGCAGCTGAATCTTAAGGTCGGTTTTTCAGAGAACTTTTGTAAAAGCCTCTAAAGACCTGCACTGGCTAAGACAAAACAGAGCCTTGCACTGCTATTTTTGAGGATGCTGTATATTGAGTTACAAGGCTATTACGATGCAAATCTCAAATGTACAAGCTTTTTACTCGGCCATAAACACAAAACAGTATACATTGTCCTTTCAGAAGAAAAGGTTTGCTGCTAAAATAGCAGAAGCCCTACGTAAATAACCAACATTCTTTCTGCCTGAGGTCACTGACTTGGCCTATTCAATTCCAGGCTAGTCTGGGATTTGACAATCTAAGCAGGGGAGAGGCCCTTTCCTTTTTTTCAAAAGAATGCTGGGATTTTATTTGAAATTTAAACTCTTGCAAACAAAAGGTGGCATCGTATGTTGGAGGCCTATGAAGGTGGAGTACAGGATGTGTATTGTTTTCTCCCTTTACATAGGTTCTTTCAGGAAAGAGTATTCAGAGTCTGTGAACACATTCTAATAAAATATTATCATCAGATAGGCAGACATAGCAAGATATGAACAAACACTTTAAAAAGATTAGGAGATTCAATTTCAAGAAATATTGATGTGGAAAAAGCATAAAAAATTGTTTAAAACTGTAGTTTAAGTTTTAATTTAAAAGAAATTATTTTCAAATTAATATCTGGAAACAATTCTCAAGTTTAAGCCTTATACTAATACATATTTGCACACCAAAACTGAGCTTTTCAGTGCGAATCAACCGTGGCTACAAAGTCAGCATTCATTCTCGCTCTCCATCTCGTGGCTCTGCCCTGGGAGGCAGATGGTAGTGAACTCTTTTTCCTCCCAATTACCGGTGCCCAGCTCTTACTGGGACTCTCACAAGAGCACACTCTGGTGCAATACAATTATCCTCTCCCTCTGGGCTGCTCTCCAGGCTCTGCGCTGTGCCACCTGCCCCGCCTGCCCCTCTGGCTGCCCAGGCTCACAGCTGAGCTGCAGCCCCACAGACACAGCCCACACCGCTGCTGCCTGCAGCCCGATGCAGCTCACCTCAGCCCCTCTGCAGCTCACCTCAGCCCCTCTGCAGCTCACCTCAGCCCCTCTGCAGCTCACCTCAACCCCTCTGCAGCTCACCTCAGCCCCTCTGCAGCTCACCTCAGCCCCCCTGCAGCTCACCTCAACCCCTCTGCAGCTCACCTCAGCCCCTCTGCAGCTCACCTCAGCCCCCCTGCAGCTCACCTCAACCCCTCTGCAGCTCACCTCAGCCCCTCTGCAGCTCACCTCAGCCCCCCTGCAGCTCACCTCAACCCCTCTGCAGCTCACCTCAGCCCCTCTGCAGCTCACCTCAGCCCCTCTGCAGCTCACCTCAGCCCCCCTGCAGCTCACCTCAACCCCCCTGCAGCTCACCTCAGCCCCCCTGCAGCTCACCTCAGCCCCTCTGCAGCTCACCTCAATCCCCTTGCAGCTCACCTCAACCTGCCACGATGTCCAGTGAAAAACTTCATTCTCTTCCCTGGGCTTTTGGCCCGTGGCAGCCTGGCACAGAGGGAACACCTCCGTACACACCTCTGTACCCGGGAGGGGCTCCTCTGCTGCATCCAAGCCTGCATCCCTGCGCTGCACATCTCCGCGGGACTCGGCCCTGCACAGCCCGGCTGCTGCTGAGGACACGGAGGGCAAGTTCTGAGCTGGGCAGGGCAATGTCTGAGCCGTGCAGGGCACACTTCTGAGATGTGCAGGGCATATTTCAGAGCAGTGCAGGGCAATTTCTGAGTGTGCAAGGCACATTTTGAGCTGTGCAGGGCACATTCTGAGCCGTGCAGGGCACATTCTGAGCTGTGCAGGGTAATTTCTGAGTGTGCATGGTATATTTTGAGCTGTGCAGGGCAATTTCTGAGCTGTGCAGGGCACATTTCTGAGCTGTGCAGGGCACATTTTGAGCTGTGCAGGGCAATTTCTGAGCTGTGCAGGGCACATTTTGAGCTGTGCAGGGCACATTTCTGCCCCAACCTCGCTGCACGGCTGCAGCTGTCAGCCTCCAGCAGGATTATGTAGATAGATAGCTAATATCTTTTGTTACCTTGCTGGAAAACCCCACCTTTCTTGGCAGGGTATCTGTAATCTCCGTGCCATGTTTACTCTAGTGTGGAATTCTCTCTTCCTTTCTGTCTCCTCCTACTCTTCGGTCAGGTTATTTAACTGAAAGGTTGCTTAAAGGTGCAGGGACAAGAAGCTCTCTGACCTCTGGCACTCCTGCACGGCGTTCCTGTGCAGACTGTATTATAAACTTAGCAGATACTTTCAAACTTCCATATAATTTGCTGAAGTTTAAATTGGCAGATGTTTCCTTTCTCTCCCACTTACATATTTATTCTATCCCATACCACCCATCAATTTCAGGGTTAACACATAAATTATTTCCACAGAGCTCTAACAGAAGAACTTATGCTGAAAAAGGGTTTGCAAAAACATAAGCCAAGTATATATTTAAAATCAGAAATACAACTGCCTGCATTGATCTAACAGCTACTTTGGGTCTATATATTAACATACGTCTTAAAATATATTACTTAACAAGCCAACAAGTGGCAACACAAGAAAATGTAAAATAAAGCTCCAAGTGTACTTCAATTTAATGTTTTTTTTTTCCCCCAGGGCTGGGTTTACAAACACAAAAAACCCCGCACCAAACCATGAGAGGCCTCCCCAGCACTTAACAAGCTGGGAGGGCAGGGGGTATAGCTCTTCCCCCAAGGTAGTTTCCACTGTGGGAAGCTTTCACCATTCTATCACAGCCTCTTGTTCGTTATCAGCAAAGAATTTAAGATTTCCAGCTGCTGCCTGTAAGCCAGGACTTAAAAGAGTACTTGTGTTATCACACTGTCCCAGGGTCCAAGTGCCAGCCCATTCTGTGGCAGAGTAAATCCATCCCTAAGGTGCAGCCCACTCCAGCCCCCCAGGCAGGACACAGCCATCCAGCCTCCAGCAAGAACCACCACCATGTCAGCAACACCATCCCTCTATCCCGGCTCCAGGTCTGGCCAGGAGTGGAAGCTCATTGGGAAGGAGCACTACAAAGAGGGCTCACACAGCTGCAGTGCTCCCAAGAATAACCTCGGAGCCTTCAGCAGCCAGCACTTAAGGCCTTCCTGCACCACAGGTTGCATCATAACTATTATGTTTAATAGCCTCACTGGGCCAATTCTTCTCAAATTTGTCTAATTTCTCTATGAGATCATTTATATTTTTGGCCTCTAAGTGGTCCCTGTGGCAGAGTCCCACAATTTCACTGTGCATTGTATGAACTGTTCCCTTTTTTTGTTTTGAACCTCTGCTGATCTCAAGCTTCTGTTGCATCCTAGAGAACACAGCAGCCTCTGCAGTCATCACCACGAGACTAAAGAGCTCTGTAAGTCAAGGTCTGAAACTTCAGCTGCACCTGGCTATGAATGGGATGCACATCTCCAGCACAACTGGTGTTTTTATCCAGCAGCATTCTGAGACTCTGCTCAGGCCTTCCTTGTACAACACAGGTGTGGGGACACACAAATGGAACAGAGTCCCTGAATCAAAGTTCACACTGCGTGATCTTCCTGACAGAAACAGGACCAACCTCCCAAGGTCTGCACTGCCCCAAGGTCCTGAACAGCCTTTGTGAGGCGTGAGCTGCTGAGAAACACAATGGGAGGCAATTCCTATGGGAATACATCCAAAAGAAGATGCTACTCTATTCCAATAAGACTAAAGGAAGAAAAGGAAGAAGAAAAAAAAGATGTTTGGACCTCAGCGTCATGTGGACATTCAGAGCAGGGCAAGAACCCACTGGAGGCTCCACCTGACAACCAGCACACGCTGGGTAAGGTTGTTGGACTGAGGGTACTGCAGACCCCTCACCATTGCTACCAGGTTCTTTCCTGCAAGGCATTATTCTCCATTCAAGTTCAGCCTCAACTAGAAGTCCCAACTTAGCCAGGCTCTGAAGCAGATGAAGAGAAATCTGAACAAGAGCTGGAAAAACAGGCATGTTGCTGAATGTCATCTTTGCATGGAGTGAGCTGCAGAATTGCTTCTCCTAGCATACTTTTAAAAAAAGTATGTTGAACCAAAGGAGTGGACACAGCCCAGTCCTGTGGCAACATGCAGGAGAGCTTCAAGGGAGATGAGCAATTTCCCTAAACTCTCTCCTCTTGTCTCACAACAAGAATGGATTTGCAGAGTTCCCTCTTCCTGGGCAGCACGGTGTGAGTCAGCACCCAGAGCATCAAAGGGCGCTGCCGCTGCTCCTCACAGCCAAGGCCTGGGCTGATGTGTCCAGAGAGGCTCAGCAGCCAGCACCAAGGACACCCCATGCTGCTGACATCCAGCTCACAGTGCTCAATTCTCCTTCCCTTGAGATAAACCTTTGCAATAAAGCAAGACTGTTAAGAGCCACAGCACCTAGAAGTGAATCTCGAGCAACAGCTGTAACCTTTTCTTCATGGGACAATGGCAGAATGTGGAGCGAGTGGTCCTTGGGTCCAGAAGCACAAAGAAAACTTTGAGAGGATAGTACACAGTGGGAAAAAAAAAAGTTCAGAATGACAAAGTATTAAAGCGTCTGCTAGTTTTGAAGGACATTCTTTGAGTTTAGACTATTTAGCTGTAAATTTGAAAGACCTGCACAGAGAACAACTCTCCTGTTGCCCACACTGGTGAACAATTACACTGATGTTAATAATGTTACTTCAGATTTATCCTGGTAACTTGGAACAAAACCTCACTAGGGCCTTAGATATATGTTCTAGACAATATTCCAGTATTCTTTGCTGTAAACAAAACTGAAAATCATAGCTGTACTCAGTTACTGAAATGGACTGGGGTTTGCTCAGCCAATTTCAAATCTAATCAAAGATCAGTCCTCCTTGGGTTGCCCTTGATATTTTGTGCTGGACTGACCACAGCTTCCTGCAACAGGTCACATTAGTGCTAAAACCACAAGCAGCTCCCAAGCCAGAGGGCTGAATAGGTACAGCTCCTGACAGTACACTCACTTCTTTTGGCACTCAGGTACAATAAGGATATTGTTCCTTTAATGCTTAGCTTTCCTTTTGAGAAGTATGTGAGATTTCAGCCAATTCTCCACAACGATTAGTTCAGGATGAATGTACTTAACTCAGGATTCAGCTGGAAAGAGCCCAAGTAGATGCAATCAATTTTCTGCTAAATCCACTTCCTTCCTCTCTTCTCTACCCAGCATGAGACATCAGCTCTCCACTACAGCCACTGGTGACTAAGACACTGCAAACCTCTGCCTTCAGCCATGCTCCTCTCAAAGCTGGTTACTCCTTCTGGTTTCCCCTGGTTTTTGGGTTTTGCATATCCTGTTCACTTGCCCAATATTTGGGCTAGGGAGAAAAGGCTCTAGAAGCAAATATGAAGAAGCAGCTATACAGCAAACCACAAACATCAAATGCTCCAGTGACCCTGAAGTTAATCACTCACAACTGCCCGGGATCAGCTGCAGAACTGCACTGATAAAGGACTTTCCCCTTTGTGCAAATTTTGAAACCTCCTCGAGGTTTCAGTGTGCAGGTACTGTACGATCTGCCAGCTTCTGTGCTGCCATCTCTAATGGGAACCAAATTATCTTCACCACCACCACCCAAAGCCCACAGGGCTTCAGAGAGAGCAGCCACGGGCCCCTCTCCCTGCACCAGCCTCACGCAGCAGGGCCTGGAACAGCACATTGCAACAACAGGCATGATTTGCTACTTGAATCTAAACAGGGTAATAAAAAATAACATCCCTTCAAAAACAAGGCTTAGAAAACATGATCTCTGGCTCACACCTACATATTTTCTTAAGAGATTAAGTAGATGATTTCCAGCCTTATTTTCCCAAGTGCATACATTCTGCTTTGTTAAATAACTCACAGAATCAGCAGAACAAGTTCTGGTGGCTGTGTGTTCTTTCGGCTTTCTTTCCCTAGTCCAAGGGACTTCCCCAGTGTTCCTCTACCAGTAAAAGATGTTTGCACGTGCATTCCAATACACGTAAATTTATGTATTTATAAATTATTTACATCCACATGTGAAGTATTTTCTTCCTGCACCCCAAAGGATCACCCCGAACACTTGTCTGGGGAGCCTGCACCCCACTTTGGAGTCTGCTGCTCTAGAGACCACTGCACTGTTAATACTGATTCAGCAAATTGTTTCCATGGGTCTGAATTTACACTGCTGTGGTTCCTAAGGTCAGTAATCCACTGACTCACTCAATAAATTATTTGCATTACTTCCAGGAAAAATTTTGCAGGCAGTGCAGTTGGAAGAGCAACAGTGCAGAGTACCCAGGCAGCCAGGGGAGTTGTGTGACTGAGGTCCTGTGATTACACCTAATTCAATGTCAGGACATGGCACACTTGTGTTTTAGAGCACACTGACAGACAACTGCTCAAATGTAACAGTGAGTAATCAAAAATGACTGCTAAAAGACTGCTTTTAAATATGCACTAAATTGGACACCTTTCACTCTGCACAGGCACAGCCCAAAGAGCTGGAAGGTATTGGTGGCTGTGTGCTGGCACAGTCACCCCACCAGCAGAGCCAGCCCTGCTGGCTGGACTCAGAGCCACTGCTGAGGCTTCTTCTTACAGCAGAGACTTCCAAATTGCCTCTCCTCCAATTCCCTGCCTGTTTCTTGCTTGGTTCATCATTCACTTTTACTACTGCTACTCCAAACCCAGTGTGAGTTCACAGGCACTTGGTAAACAAACAGTTAATGCTGGAAGGGTTTAGGTAAGAAAAATCAGCTTGAGGGCTGGTGGAGAGGAGAAAGCACCAAGCCCATGGGGGCATCCTGAGCAGGGAGCACTGCTGGAAGCCCTTCCCCAGCCACGGTGGCTCTGCCTGCCTGGCCCGGCCCAGGCTGGGCTGCACGAGCCGGGAATGGCAGGGCCAGGCTGGGGCACAGGGAGCAGCAGGGATGGATGGCAGGGCCAGGCTGGGGCACAGGGAGCAGCAGGGATGGATGGCAGGGCCAGGGATGGGAACAGGGAGCAGCAGGGATGGATGGCAGGGCCAGGCTGGGGCACAGGGAGCAGCAGGGATGGATGGCAGGGCCAGGCTGGGGCACAGGGAGCAGCAGGGATGGATGGCAGGGCCAGGGATGGGAACAGGGAGCAGCAGGGATGGATGGCAGAGCCAGGCTGGGGCACAGGGAGCAGCAGGGATGGATGGCAGGGCCAGGGATGGGAACAGGGAGCAGCAGGGATGGATGGCAGGGCCAGGGATGGGAACAGGGAGCAGCAGGGATGGATGGCAGGGCCAGGCTGGGGCACAGGGAGCAGCAGGGATGGATGGCAGGGCCAGGCTGGGGCACAGGGAGCAGCAGGGATGGATGGCAGGGCCAGGCTGGGGCACAGGGAGCAGCAGGGATGGATGGCAGGGCCAGGGATGGGAACAGGGAGCAGCAGGGATGGATGGCAGGGCCAGGGATGGGGCACAGGGAGCAGCAGGGATGGATGGCAGGGCCACGGATGGGGCACAGGGAGCAGCAGGGATGGATGGCAGGGCCAGGGATGGGGCACAGGGAGCAGCAGGGATGGATGGCAGGGCCAGGGATGGGAACAGGGAGCAGCAGGGATGGATGGCAGGGCCAGGGATGGGGCTGAGCCACAGCTGAGAAGCAGTAACAGCACATCAGGAGGTGCAGGGGGCCCAAAAGAGGAAGGGGAAGGATTACAGGGTTTGTGCACCCACCAAAGGAGCCTGTGGAGACAATAAGAGCAGGACAGTGCTCAAAGCAGTGAGGGACTCTGTCACCAAGCACCCAGCACTGCTGTGCCACTGGTATCCCAAAGAATGAACGGGCAGAGGGGAGGCAGGGTCTCTGTCAGACTTGAAACCTGGTCCTCCAGGCCTGCCCCTAACACCACAAGGCAGAAAGCACTCATGGGGAATTTTTGGAATGGCTTTGCAGGGCCCCAGTTACTTCAAAAGCAATGGAGTTTACCTTGGGGTTTTTAACCCCATTGCAGAGGCCATGATGGTCGACAGCCTCCCAGACACCCTCCTGCCCCAAAGTGCCTCTCCCAGACAGCACAAGGCACCAGAGCACTTGAAAAAACACTGGGCAGAAAATGCTTTGAGAGGATGAGCAGCACTTCCTGCCCCACAGGCTGCCAGGCCTGTCCAGTCATGTCACACACAAACACAAAACCAGACTGAAGCTGCATCTTCACCCATCACTTGGCTTTGTGGGACGTGGGACAGACACTGAAATGCTCTTTACCACTTGAGCATAAAGGGTGGGTTATTCATTGTTCAGGAATAGCCATTTTGTGGGTGAAATGCTGAAGCCCTAAGCACCCACCACCCCAAAACAATGGTAGGAGGTTACTCTGGCCCATCAGGACACAACCTGTTCTCAAGCCCCCAGTATCCGTGAGAAAGGGAGCCAGAGGCCCAGAGGAACCTCAACACCATTCCCTCCTCACTCCTTGCCTGCCCTGAGCCTGCAGGGATGTTTGGGACAGGCAAGGCACAAAGAACCACACCTGAAGTTATTGCACTCCTGCTCTCTCCACTGCTTGAAGAAAATAATCCTCAATTTGAAGCCAGGGAGCAGGTGGGTGGGTCAGCAAGAGGGGCTCTTTAGGGGACAACCCAGCACTGATTTCCAGCCCAGCACCAAGGGCACAGCACACGACCTCTGCTCCATCAGACACCAGTCCTGGCAGCTGCCAGAGGGAGCCACTGACCCTAGAAAGGGAGGAGCACTGGATGTGGATGGACTGGACACTGACCACTGGTGAGGCCACGGTGGGGTCTGCTTCAGGTTTCCTTTCAGAAAGCATTTACTGTACCTAACTCAAGACTGTGGGTCAGGTTTGCAAGCGTGGCAGTTGCCTATTTTCACTTTTTTCACTTGTGTCAGCTCAGTGCAGGGCATCCACATGTAGGGTTCATGCTGGCAAAATAATAGGAATGTCACAAAAAAAAAAAGTAAAATAATTCCTTACTGTTTCTGGCATGGTGTTCACAATCAAAGCCATATTGCAAAACTACATGGTTTTTATACAGCTACAGGGAAGAGACTCACCTGGGGCAAACCACAGGATTACTGTCAGTGTGATGGGAGCAAGCTCCTGCTGCCCAGCTCAGAGCTCACACTGCCCTCCATGAACTCAAGACTACCCCGACACTAACTGAAACTGGATTTGGCCATGAGTGATGATAAATCTAGAAAGTCCCAGAAGTTTTGGTCAAAGTCAGGATTTTCAGGAAATGAGATATTTATTGGAAGCAAGGGAGAAAAATAACTTTCTGGCCAAGACTGAATTTACTGAGTTTCTTCCTGTTCTGTGTTTCAAGGGAGTGAGGCAGCAAGGGGTGGTTGGAAACAAGAGCTCTTCATTACCTGGGTTAAAACAAGCTAAAATTTTCTGAGAAGCCCAAGGAGAGGAGAAAACATCCACTGCTGGTAAATAACTTTGACCCCTAGAAGCGAATTTACCAGAACCAAGCTGGTCAGTCTGTAACAATAAGTTTAAAAGCAGGCAAAACATTCAGGTCATGTCAAATACCAGGGGTGACCAAAGCACTTTCCTTGGTGCCCAGGGCCAGCCCACTGCTGCTATGATCAGCCAATCCTCCGAGTCCTCTCATTTAAAGCAGAAAAATTTATGGTTGTTTATGTAGGCTTCACGCCAAGCCTGTTTCTCTGATAAACTTCTCTGGTGCATTTGTGTCTCACATCCGATTTAGAGTCCTCTGAAAACTGGAGACAGCATTCCTTGGATACTGAAAATAAATTAAAAACACAACATTGGGCTTGGACAGAGGAATGGGAACGCTTTTGACGTGGCCCAGGCACTAAGGGCTCTTGGGAGCAGTGCTGGGAAAGCAGGCTTTTTAAAATCTTGCATTAGTCCATTTATTTAATGATATATAATCCTCAAACTGGTCCCCCATAAACTGTAAATAAGCATTATTTGAGCAAGTAATTAGTTTCAGTAGCATGCAGTAGCAGCTGTATGGTTTGGCTGCCAGACACTGCAAGTGTTTCCTCCAGCAAATGCATCTATTTGTGATAAAACAATAATTACTGAAAGATTCACAAAACTTCCACTGCTTTGACCTCAGGATCTCCATATAATGTCAACGCATTGAAAGCAGCACAGAATCACCCAGGTGAGGGAGGAGAGAAGGATTATGTCCACATGGGCTGAGCCAGAGAGGAGAAGTGATCTGTCCAAGAGGACAAGGAAGCCTTAGCAAGTGGAGCAAAACCCTCTCCTCTGCCTCACTGGGCTGATCCACCCCTTGGTGACCACCAACCTACCAATCCTCTCAGCTAGGAATTTTTCCTCTGACATCTGCCAATATCCTCTGCCAGAAGAAAGACTCAAACACAGAGTGCTGAAGTCTGCTGCGACTGCATATTTTGTAAGTATGAAGACAAACTTTAGCAAAAAAAAAAAAATCTTTGTTTTGTATATGGCAAGATTCTTATGGGAAAGAGCTTTTCTAGACTCACAAGAAGTCAAAGCATCCTTAAGGTGAAGAGTGGCAACCTTTGATCTGTAAAATGAATTTGCAAGGTAAAACCCAGGCTGCTTTCTGGTGAGAACTTTAATGTGTTTGCAGGCCATCAGACAACTGTCCCTGGAAATAAGCAGTTAACAAGAATTAAGGATGAGACTGGACCGCAGCCTGGACAGGGGGCATGGCTGAGGAGCAAAGCCAGAGCCCCCCTGTCAGACAGCACGGGAAGTGAAGGCAACAGAAGCAGCAAATACCATATTTCCTGATCATGCTGTGCCCTCTGCTAAGAGCCCCAGTCCTCGTTAGGCTGGGCCTGCAGAGCTGGACTGAGAGCTGGCCTGGCAGGAGAGGAGAGGTCCAGTCCCTGCATTGCCACCAGGGAACAACAGCAACAAATCCAAGATGAGAAACAGCGGGAAATCAGGTAACAGGAATAAGAATAGAAAACTATTTTGAAGTTTGAAAAAGCAAGTTTGCTGGTGAGGAAGGACAGACTGAAGTTTCCATGGCTGCAAAGTGTTATCCTGACTCCTTGATATGGGGATGATGAGCTCCCAGCAGTCCTTAGACCCTGGGAATTCCAGGAAAAGCCAAAGATATGCATAACAAATCAAAACGGGAAATTACCAGGGTACAGTAAGATTTCAAATGGTGCCAGAGGAGCTCACTATTTTCTGGAGAAAAAGGTACTGACATGCAGTTAAGATCTTGACTAAAATCATCCATTGTGTCTGTCTGAGATGGGAAACAAAAGATGTAAAATAGAAAGAAAGTTTGAATTCTTCAGTAGCAGAGCAGACACATCAGAGCAAATGCAGCAAAGAAGAAAAAGACAACACATGGGGAATGGAAAACTTCCCACAAGATGCCTCAGAGACAAAAACTGAAGTTCAATCCTCCCAACACACCAGGAACACAATCAGGCACTGGTGGCCCACAGACTACACCTTGTCAGTCCATGGCAGCAATGGTGAGATCAGCTCCAGGGCCAAGGAAAGGTGCAGAGTCACCCAAATGCCAGGAGAAGATCCAGGTGATACATGGCTTTAGGACAGGCTAAACACACAAGAGCCTGAACGTGTTTATACACATGGACAGGTTTTGTATGAGACAGGCACTAGGAAGGAAACCATCAGCTGGTGTGGGCAGGAGAAGGGATTCCCTAAGTGCTGAAGGACAAAACTGATTCATTGCATGTGTGGACATGGAACTGACTTTTTGTTGAAGAACTGATGATGATCTATATTACATAAGAAATTATTTCAGAATTTAGTTTGAAGGTTTAGTTTTCAGATGAGTGAAGATGAAGGACACCACTCTAAAGCATTTTTTGCACTTGGCAAAATATATAGGGAAAATACACAGGAGAAACAGTTCAACAGAACTACAGGAAACCAGCTCTGTGTTTCTCCTTTAATTAATTCTTTCGCCACTTTTTCCTTCCACCTGTTTTTTGGTAACAATTAAAGATTGCAGAACCTGGAAATGGAAACAGAAACATCTGTTGACAATGTCAGTGACTTGCCTGTGCTCTGTTCTGGATTATCTGGATTTCTTCCCTTTTGAGAGATGAACTCAACAACAGCCCAAGGGAATATCTTCCTTTGTAGAAACTGAGGTTTGTTCCAAGAAAACATTTTAAATGGGTAGAGAGGAAAGTAAGAAAGGAAAAAAAAAAGAGTAGAAGAGAAGACTAAACACTCAAAAGATGTGGGTTTCAGAGAAGACCTTTGAGACCTGCAGATAAAAGATGCCAATAAGGAAATGGGGAAATTTGACCAGAACGTGTTACTCCAGACAATAGGGTGACATTTCAGACCCACAAAACTATGCAAAAAAGTGATTAGGTTCTTTGGAGTTTTTACAGAAATAAAAAACAGAGAGAGAAACCTTGTTAGAGTATATTTTTTGTACTTTATGTATTTTCCAGCCCTTGAAAGGATCACAGGTGCTATCAGTGAATGGTTCCACATTATGAGTACAAAAATGTTGTGGAAGGAATACATCTATGGTCAGTCAATGAACACAGAAGAAAGTTTCTGTCATGAGTTGCCAGGCAACCCCCACCCATTAAAAGCCATGTATTTCATGCTGGAATCATTAATAGCAGAATGCAATTACAGCCCTTCAAGGAAACAAGGAGACAGAGACAAACCACCAGCCAATTACTGATCACATGCCCTCTGGTCATCAGAAATGGAGAAGCATTTCCCAGTTCCCTGTCAGCCAGGTACTGATCCCACCACCCTTCCCTGGGGCTGACCCTCCAGCTCTACCACTGCTGCTAAAAAGAGTTGCATTGTACCAAGACACACACTCTCCCAACCAAAAATAAACAACTTTAAACAGAAGCATCTTCAATATCTGGCATGTCCCCATGGAAGTGAAGCAATCAGATGAGCCACCCCTAAAAAAGCAGGTTCCTTCCCAGAGCTGAACTAAATTTAAGTCAGTCACAGACCTGAAAACATCTCATGACATAATATTTACAGCACAGTCTGTAGAAGGGACCCAGCAATGGGCTGCTTTATTTCCAGCCCAGCACAAAGATCAGTGCCCTGCTGGGCCAGAGCTACCTGGGACAACAGACAGCAATGCACAGAAATACAAAATGCCTCCTAAAATGTAAAACTCAACTACATAAATTTTAAATAGAGTTTCCTGTGTCCATCCCATCTCAAGCATTTCTGATGACCCTTTTCCATCCCATTGTTTTTGTTCTAAAGCCTGGGATATTATCAGACTAACCACGAATCAAGACAAAACATTTTTCTAGCAATCAGTACCCAAAGGTACTTGGGCTCTTACATGGGCTGGCATCCAAGTCTGACTTTTAGTTAAAATTAAGATTATATTCCTTTGCTGAGACCCAGTCATGGCTCAGAGTCTTGCACAGGGGAGCCCAAACCAGCTGCCATTTCTTGCCATGCCCTGCCTCTTTAGAGGGAGCACCTCCCTTTCCTGAGCTCTGCACTGGGGGTGGGCTGGGCCAGCTGCTGCAGACAGACTGGGAATGCCTTTATCCATCTGCCTGATAGGTGTTAGATGGAAGTGTGGGGCTGAGCACAGGCTGCAACTCACCCCAGAGATGCAGAATGACTGAGGCAGAGCTCTGCCCTCCTGCAGCAGCAGCAGGAGCTGTCTCAGAGACACCTTTGCACCAGCCACAGCCAGCAGCACAGACACCAAATCCTCCCACCCAACCTCTGCCTCCGCACAGTGCTCGGCTTTTCCTGGGAATCCCATCTCCAAAGGGGACCTGTTGCCAGCTCCAGTCACAGCCTGGAAACCACCAAACATCCAGGAGGCCACAGGTTCCATTCTCCAAGCACGGGCCAGAGCTGTGGATGAGCAGGGCGGGAGCTGAGGGGTCACAGGAGGGATGTTCCTCCAGAGCACTGAGCCACTCCTCAGCTTGGCCCCCGAGCAGCAGCTATGAGGCAGTGCCTGTGGCAGGATTACAGAGCAGAAAGCCCAGCGTGTCAGCCTGCTCCAGTCCGGCAATATGTGCTTATTCAGTGGCAGGGAAGAGCGCACACGGACACGAGCTACCAGCAGCCTGGCACTGCACAGCCCTCACAGCACAGCCCACGAGCCCCGCTCCCTCCAGGGCTCCTGCTGCGTTTCCTTGATGCCCAGAAGAGTTGCACAAAGTGGCTGCAGGAGGATGAACAGAACCTGCAACTAAACTAGTGAAAAGTCAGCCATGAGGCACCAAGGGTGAACGACTGACACACACACACACATTTGTACCACTGTGATTACCAGCTCTAACACTGGTGGACACGCGCTGTATGGGTCACTGATTTGACACTGAATTTTGTTTTATTTTATGGGAAAGTCACATTTACAGACAATTTAATTTGCAGCTACAAAGCAAGTACTGGCAGTGTGCAATTTGGATGCAGCAACTCATGCCAAACTTATAAATACACTGTGGGATGGAACAAATACAAATTGAAAATGAACCTTCCACTGGGAATTTGGGTATTTTAAAAACTCACCAACTGCTGTAAATATACACCAAAGGGACACAGCTTCCTTAAGTTGTTCTGTGCCTTACTGCCACCAAGAGCAAACAAAGGTTCAACTTGGGGCAGCAAATACGCACAAGACCAATTCCAGTGTCACAAGGAACTTCTCTGGGACATGAGCAACCTCCTATTAATAGACATCTACATCCAGGAGCACTAAGTGGCCTCAGACAGAAGTGAAAAGGCAGCTAGTGACTGTGGCCACGAACTGACTCCCTTTTCCCATCAGCTGGGGGCACGGGCTGGTTCAGAAGTGCTCTTCATACCCTCAGGTAATAATAACAATACTCCCACTGTGGTAGTCCCACTTGGGCCTTTGAAACCAGCAGCTCTGTCAGCCCTCCTTGGGATGCCCTCCCAGAGACCTGGATGAGCTTGTGAAGGCTGAAAAAAGGCAGCAGCACTGCCCATCATCACCTAAACTGTGACACCTTTACCAGCTGTCCCCCCAAACTGAAGTGCTGTCTGCCTCTGTGAGTGCTCTGGGTTGGCCAACAGCCATCATCAGGTGAGAGCTGCATCCCTTGGGATGCTACAGTTTGCTTCAAGCTTCTGGTTGAACTTCCCATGATTTTCTGTGCCTTAAAATCAGCAGCAGAAGCTCCAACTAAAGATGAATGGCATGCTCAAGCATTTGCTTCCACAGAGGAGAGCAGAACATGTTCCTGATTTTATGATGAAATACCTCTCAGCTTTGAGAGTAGAGCCTTCCAACCTTTAGCTTCGCAAAGTTCATTCCCTGACCAAAGCTCATTCCCTCATACCCTGTGAGTTACAAAAGCAAACTGATACTCATCATTGTAAAGATTCCTCTTACTCTAGTTTCTGCCATCATTGCCACTGGATTAAAATTTTCAGCCTGAAAAGACACTGGATGACATTATGATCTGCAAACTGAAGGCGCCTGGGAAATTCTCTTCCTTAATGAGTATCAACCAGAGTCCATTAATTCCTGCAACTGTTCACCTACACCTAGATCACACAAGCAGTCTGGCATTACAGCAATTATCCTTCAAGAAATCCTGTCATGCTCTGAAATACTATCAAGACGAATTAGATGATGAGCTGTTCAGGCAGATATTTTTCAGCTCTTGTCTTCCATAAGCAAAATCTGCAACTGAACTCCTGCCAAAGCCAAGATTTCATACTTAACAGAAGGGACATATTATGTTGTTGCCAGAATTAATATCTGTTATTTAAAATTCAGCAAAGCAATTTTACATATGACTAATGTAACATACTTAAACACATCCAAATGCTTTGCTGAATCAAGGCCTAAAAGAGATTCTGTTGATGTCAGGGCTGAGACAGAATCTGTATTTAAAAACCATCCTAAAAAGTTTCAGTTGTTTCTTCTAAGAGATTATGAATAAAGATCTACATTGAAATACTTGATCTCAGGAAATATGATCACTTTGGCTTCTACCTTACCTGAAGAGACTTCTTTGACCGACCTCTGAAAAAAAGCTATCTGAGGAGCATGGCTTTAGGCAGAATGCTGTAGGAGTTCACAGAGATTTGGTAAAAATCTCCTGACAGAGCAAGGATCTAAGATGCTGAACTTGCTCAGTTACAGGAGCAAGGCTCAGGCATCCAGCACCCACTGAACACAAGGAGAGGCAGAAAAGCAGCACATAAAACATGTCCAATAAGTCACCTACTCTTCCTTTCCATTTTAATTCTAATCTCAGCTTACTGGTGAAATCTCCTTTTTTTGAGGAGATCCTGTACAACTCTGAATCAATATATTACTGTTGGTTTTTCCCAGTGTTACCAGAATCTCAGAAGACAATTAAGAGATTTACCATCTGAGAGATTTTACCGAAAGGTCTAGAGGGGACGGAAGTCTGCTGTTTATTTATGTGTACCTGAAATACTTTCTCATCTTTCTACATCTATGTCCTCAAAGAGGGAACCATCCTCACTGCAGGAGACCCCAATAACCCCCATTCCATCCTTACACCTCTACACTGGCGAGGCTGAAGCCCCCACAGATGTGCCCACAGCTGAGAGTCTGGTTTTGGGTTTCCTCTTAATTACAAGCAACACAAATCCCCCAGCAATGATGTGATAAACAGTGGTGGTGATGCCTCAGGTTTAGCTTTTATATTTTTCAGATTCTGTGCTGCTTTAGTGTGTAGTTCTGAGCTTCATATTAGGGGATGGTGAGCTCTCTGCATAGATTTGGGAGACAAAACAATTCCTTCTCTAGCTGGAGACCAAGGACAACCACCCAAATTTCAGGCCCAAGAGCACAAACAACATGGGCTGAAGAGAGAAAAACAAGAAGGATGGGACTGCATGGGCTAAAGCTGTAACTGGACAATGAACTGCAATCTGCAAATGGAGCAGAGCTGATCACAGTGAGCACTTGTGCATTTTGGGACCATTTTGGTTCATCTTGGGTGCAGCCCTGGCTGAGCTCTTGTGCTGCCCAAGGTGGATCCATTGAGGCCTTCTAATAAATCCCTGCTTTATTCTTTACTCCATCCAGTCGCTGTTCTAGGTCAGCCTCTCAAGGCATCAGTTTGAGGGGGAAAGGATACTGGGAGCTCCTGGGAAGGCATGGGAAGGCCTGTCCTGGCACATGCTGCCCTCTTCAACCAGGACACCCTGACAGGTGGCACCTGGCACACTGAAACTGAAGATAAACTCAAAGAAGTGCCTAAGAAAGGGCTCTGACACAGGCAGAATTTCCATTTCTCTGCACAACTGCACTTGTCTTTGCTGAGTTGAAAACATTCACTGCCAAGTGATGAAATGAGGCCTTGGAGGCTCCATCATTCATTATCACATTTCAGCCTGAGTGGTCTCCAAACCACAACTTTTCCCAAGGGTTTGAAATATTATTTTATTTATTTTTTTTAATTGTAACTGGTTAAGTATTGAACCCTTATCTAAATCAGATATCTTCAGGTGCAGAATTATTTTTCTTTGGTTACTGCCTTTTATTTTCTACAACCACTCAGTTGAAAGTAAAACTGAAAACTGCTGGAGGTGAGCTCAGATCATTCTTGTTATTTGAGGGAAAAAAAGACAGACAAAAACAAGGACAGACAAGCAATGCAGAGCTTGTATTCTCGCATTTCTGGTTTGTGTAGTGATGGCACGGCCAGGTTTGGTGCTGGGGTGGCTCTGTGAGAAGCTGCCAGAAGCTTCCCCTGTGTCCACAGAGCCAATTCCAGCAGCCCCAGGACTGACCCACCCCTGGCCAAGGCTGGGCCCCTCAGGGACAGCAGCAGCACCTCGGGGAGCACTTGGGAAGGGGGAGGAAATCCCCCTGGAATTGCAGCTGGCTGAGAGCAGGGAGGATGTGGGACAGGAGCAGCTCTGCAAAGGCCAGAGCAGGGCAGGAGGGGCAGGAGCTGCTCCAGGGGCTGGAGCTGAGCTTCCCCCGAGCCTGGGGTGCAGCCCAGGGAGAGGCAGCTGTGCCCCCCCAGCCCTGGGCTCCAGCAGGGACCAGAGATCCATCCCCCTGCAGCCCTGGGCTCCAGCAGGGACCAGAGATCCATCCCCCTGCAGCCCTGGGCTCCAGCAGGGACCAGAGATCCATCCCCCTGCAGCCCTGGGCTCCAGCAGGGACCACAGATCCCCCCCAGCCCCTGCAGCCCCACACGGGAGCAGGGGGTGCCTGAAGGGGGCTCTGACCCCAGGAACTCCACACTGGAGCAGCTCCTGGCAGCACCTGTGGCCCCATGGAGAGAGGAGCCCAAGCTGGAACAGCTTTGCTGGCAGGAGCTGTGACCCCACAGGGGACCTGGGCTGGAGCAGCTCCTGAAGGACTGACTGCACCCATGGGAAGGGACCAGGCTGGAGCAGCTCCTGAAGGACTGCAGCCCATGGGAAGCTCTCAGGCTGGAGAAGCTCAAGGAGCTCACTGTCCCCTGTGGGAGGGACCCCACACTGGAGCACAGGAAGATGTGAGGAGCCCTTCCCCTGAGGAGGAAGGAGCAGCAGAGACAGCCTGGGATGAGCTGAGCACAGCCCCCATTCCCCATCCCCCTGCACCACTCAGGGCAGAGGTGGAGAAAGCTGGGAGTAAAGTTAAACCCAGGAAGAAAGGAGGGGTGAGGAGAACCCGTTTTAAGATTTAGTTTTTATTTGCCATTATCCTACTATGATTTGGTTGTTAATAGATTTTTTGGAGCTCTCCCTGCCCTTATCCTGACTCACAAGCCTCTCATTTCCCCATCCAGCTGAGGAGGGCAGGGACAGATTGGCTTTGGTGGGCACCTGGTGTCCCGCCAGGGCCAACCAGCACATAAACACAGACAGGAGCTACAGCACACACACTGGCTCAGGCAGAGAGAACCAATGGGCTTCTCCACTCTCCTGTCAAAGGCTCAGAAGGAGCACCAGTGTGTGCTGTGACCCCTCCTCTAACAAAGATCATTAACGATCACCCACCTAAAGCTTGGCTCAACTTAAAACATTCTCCAAAGGGACCTTTGGTCTTAATTTGGAAACAAAAAAGAATAGAGAATCTGCCACTTTTCTTGCTGTTTTGTTCCAGCAGTTAATCATCCTCATTGCAGAAAAACTGTCTTTGATTTCCTATTTGGATTGTGTAATTTCAGCCTCCAGGAAAGATTTCTCCTGTGTTTGTCTCTAGTACATATGAGACCACTTTCTAACGCTGTTTTATGGTTCATGTACTTACAAGCTCCAGCCACATGACCATCCCACAATTTCAGATACCCAAAATACACTGAGCTTCATGATTAGCTTTTCTTCAGCATTTAATCATCTATTGGAGTTCTTCTGGGCCCTCTCTGGTTACTCTCATCCATTTAAAGGTGGGCACCAAACCCGCAGCTCAGGATTCTCACACAGGTCCCAGCAATGTCACAAAATGAACTCCCTGGTCATAAACTGCAGTCCTGTGAGAAGTCTCCATTTGGTTGCTTGTCCATGAGCTCCTGCAAAGCCTTTTCAGCACCATTCCCAAGGGTGAAGCCCCCACAGACAGGACCTGCATGCCTTGGTCCCAGGGCCTGGCTCTACTGGCACTGTGCTGAACCACTCTGGGTTTTCCATGGGTTGCATAGCCCAAAATACAGTGAGAAACAAAAGAGTTAATGCAAGACCCTCCTCCCAGCTGGCTCACATTGATCCTACTTCAGAGCTGAGCCGAGAGGAAAAGCTCTGCTCTGGATTCACCCTTGAGATGGGCTTTGCTCAGGTGTTTCAGTGCCCTGAGCCCCTCTCCGGTGCCCAAACTATGCCCTGCCAACAGGGTTATCCCAGAGGCTGCAAACAGAAGGAAATCCAAGCCCTTCCCACGGGTGAACTGTCCTGGTGGGGCCTCCAGCCCAGAGCAGCACAGTGAGAGGCTTAGAAGACAACCTGGATCATCTCCCTATGCTGGGGTGACTCACGGGAAGGTGCCTGAATCACCAAATTCCAGGGCACTGAAGGGTGGGGCAAACAAAGCCTCAAGTGGACATGTCTCAAGCTGTCCCGTGGTAGGTGAACACTGGCCACACACACCTCTCCAGAACAGTCAGAAAAGCTGGTTATGTGTTTAAATAATTGAGTTGTGTTTGTATTTTGCTTTAAAACACACTTCTTGTCCCTTACACATTTCTGTAAGGAACAGTGACCTGCATACAGAGCCCCACGGTAGCAAACATGCAGCCTGAGTCCTTAAAAACAACATTTCTGCCCCACAGAGGAAGCTGGAATTCACCCATGCAATTAGGTTAGGTTAATGCCTTGGATAGACATTATCTGATATCCTATTTTGTAATCCTCTGCTAAGCAGGATGCTGTTCACTTTGGGAGCCAGTAAAACAGCTAACACACACTGTCAGACCTGAGCAAAGTCATGAGCAATCCCTGAGGGTCTGAGATAGGTTCAACCCTGCAGCTGGTAAATGACTCTGGTCCAGAGTCATTTAGAAAAGTCACTAAACACTACATTCAGGTTGAAGGCTTCTTTAGACCAGTATTTATCAGTACAGATCTCAGGAGAACAGACAACACTTCTCCTGCCAGAAGTGAACTTTACAACGTTCTTCTGATTATCAACTGATTTGGTTCTATGCCAATAATATTTTACTCTTTTTCTAATCCTTAATTCATCCTTTTTAGAAACAATCTGTGTTCAGCCCATTCTGCTCAGAATAAATCTTTTGCTGTGTATCTGTATCATAACAAGATCTTCAATATCCAGGCAAATATTTTCATATCTACGGAACCACACCAGATGTGTGTATAAAACAAGAAAAGTTACCTGACTCCTGAAAATTGAGCTATCATACTTCCCTTGAGCTTGGTGGGAATTTGTGAGCTCTCAGCAGTTACAGACAAGAACTCTCCAACTTAAGTTCATAATGTCTGATTTAAGGCACACTTCTGAAAATGCTGCCCTGAATTTTCCATTTCCCCTGGCAAAGCCAGGACTTCCCCAAATCACACACAGAAACATCTCTTTCAGATTAAAAGGGAAACCTAAAAAGGTCCTAAGAAGGAGGAAACAGTGATTTATTGTCCAGTTTTCCCCACAAAAATAAAATCTTGTAATAGCATAAGACATTTCAACACACAGTTTCTATTTGTCTTGTCACATTCAACCATAAGTGAACAATTTTTGAGCACCGTGCATACACAGAAATGACAAATACACATGCCTGACTAGACTTGCATTTGCAAATAGAAAGTGACAAAAATATGGTTTTGGCCAAACAAATTTTACCTTTTTTTTCCTACAAAAACGATACATGCACATTACAGTTCCATAAACACAAGTGATTTAAAGCATATAGTGCCCCTAACAGCTAGGTTGAAGCCATTTTGTAAATGCAGCCCTCCAAACAACCAAACATTACTTTTCTGGGCTGCTGCTTAGGAAAACACCATTGAGCACTTACAGATGGCAAATAAAAAACAACTTTTGAAGCTGAAGCCTTGTGTGGGAATTCTGCCTGGGGAAGCAGGCAGGATGAGGTCTCCCTTGCACACTGGTAGCTAAAGGAAGCCACAAGGGCATGGCAGATGTGACTTACCACAAGAGCAGCACGTGAAGCAGTTGGTATGATAGAGGTTGCCCATTGCTTGGCAAGCCTGGCTCGCTCCATACACACCTTTTCCACATTTTATACAAATACCTACAAAGCAGAAAGAGAATCAAAGTTAAAATCCTCCACAGCTCCTAAGAACAGCTCCAGGCTGTTGATTCACAACACTCAGGATACCCCCACCATTGATACCCTACATCAATGAGCTCCTCACCCTGAATAGATTCAAGTACCCAAGAGAGCAGCAGGCGGCTGCAGTGAAACAAATGCATGGAAATCAACCCAAAATTAAGGGGGGGCAAGGCTTTGCTGGTGTTTCAATGCAGGGAGACTGAGGCTGGCTGCAGACAGAACCCAGAGGAGGCAGGTGCAGCCAGAAAGGACAGAGAAATCCACACACTCTCCGCAAACAACTCTGCCAGCCCCAGAAATAATTCAGTGAGACCTTCACAACAAAGTGCTCCATCACATGATATTCAACAACCACTGATAAAACCACAATTCAGTCCAAGCCCAAAAGATTTCTCCTTGGCCTTCTCCACAAATACAACACCAAGCACGTTTGCCTGCAGTGAAAGCCCCTGGGAAAATGGATCTGTCAGTCATATATAGTAATTGTTTGATTCCCTGTGAACAGAGGATGTAACCTCATCAACACAACCTGGCACCTCACAGCCCCAACAGCAAAGCCTCTGCCCTCCCTCTGGTCCCAGGACAGGAATTCAGGCTGCCAGTTGTGCTTCAGTGGGCTCAGAAATTCCCCTTGACTGCATTCCCTGCTCCTGGGGGTGCCAGGGATGACTCCCATGAAGTCCTCAGGAGGCCAAAGCACCAGGAGCCAACAAGTCAGAGGTCAGCTCTACACAGGGCAAACTGACAGGGAAGGTCATGATTTCAGTAAGCTCTTCAAAGGGGGATTTTTGGGGAGTATTTAAAGATATTTCCTCAAAGTTTGGGGGTTTTTTTTTGTTTGTTTGTTTTAGGTGGTTTTTTTTTTTTAAATTTATTTATTTTGGTTTTTTGAGAGTCTTTTACCTGTGCATTTATTTGTACCTATGCGTAACCTCTCTAAATTCAAACCAAGGAAGGGAATTGATTCAAGGATCACTTTGGTTTTTATTCCTATGAAGAAGAACTTAAACTCTAGGGAATGCGTGTCCTCCTGTCACAAAACTGGGACTACTGATTTTAAGTTTCCCTGAGATGTCCATAGGTCTCCATTCAATCCTAGCAGGACAGTCCATCAAGACAAGGCCAGTGATATTTTTTAAATACTACAGTAGAAAATAAAAACAAAGATCTTTTTTGCTTCAAACAACTCTAAAGAAACTGCTATCTTCCATGTGTTGTTTGAGGCTCTGTTTCTACAAGTGCATGCACAAGCTTGGCATTAATCACCGGCACCAACAAAACTGCTGATACACCTAAGAACCTGGAAACTGCAGAACTACAAAACTAGGCTTTTATCTTCCAGAATTCTCCCCTGCTGTGCATATTCTATGCACGTACATGCAAAATAAAAATGAAAGTTCTGGGGGGAAGATCAGCATATCATGAACAGGCATCCCTCTCTTGTCCTTGGGAGACATCCTCCCCTGAACTTCTCCAGTGTCAGAGCTTCCCATGGGTGCAGTCAGTCCTTCAGGAGCTGCTCCAGCCTGGCCCCTTCCCATGGGCTGCAGTCCTTCAGGAGCTGCTCCAGCATGGTCCCTTCCCATGGGTGCAGTCAGTCCTTCAGGAGCTGCTCCAGCCCAGGTCCCCTGTGGGGTCACAGCTCCTGCCAGCAAAGCTGTTCCAGCTTGGGCTCCTCTCTCCACGGGGCCACAGGTGCTGCCAGGAGCTGCTCCAGTGTGGAGTTCCTGGGGTCAGAGCCCCCTTCAGGCACCCCCTGCTCCCGTGTGGGGCTGCAGGGGCTGGGGGGGATCTGTGGTCCCTGCTGGAGCCCAGGGCTGCAGGGGGATGGATCTCTGGTCCCTGCTGGAGCCCAGGCTGCAGGGGGATGGATCTCTGGTCCCTGCTGGAGCCCAGGGCTGCAGGGGGATGGATCTCTGGTCCCTGCTGGAGCCCAGGGCTGCAGGGGGATGGATCTCTGGTCCCTGCTGGAGCCCAGGGCTGCAGGGCATGGATCTCTGGTCCCTGCTGGAGCCCAGGCTGCAGGGGGATGGATCTCTGGTCCCTGCTGGAGCCCAGGGCTGCACGGGGATGGATCTCTGGTCCCTGCTGGAGCCCAGGGCTGCAGGGGGATGGATCTCTGGTCCCTGCTGGAGCCCAGGCTGCAGGGGGATGGATCTCTGGTCCCTGCTGGAGCCCAGGCTGCAGGGGGATGGATCTCTGGTCCCTGCTGGAGCCCAGGGCTGCACGGGGATGGATCTCTGGTCCCTGCTGGAGCCCAGGGCTGGGAGGGCACAGCTGCCTCTCCCTGGGCTGCACCCCAGGCTCGGGGGAAGCTCAGCTCCAGCCCCTGGAGCAGCTCCTGCCCCTCCTGCCCTGCCCTGGGCTTTGCAGAGCTGCTCCTGTCCCACATCCTCCCTGCTCTCAGCCAGCTGCAATTCCAGGGGGATTTCCTCCCCCTTCCCAAGTGCTCCCCGAGGTGCTGCTGCTGTCCCTGAGGGGCCCAGCCTTGGCCAGGGGTGGGTCAGTCCTGGGGCTGCTGGAATTGGCTCTGTGGACACAGGGGAAGCTTCTGGCAGCTTCTCACAGAGCCACCCCAGCACCAAACCTGGCCAGGCCAGCCCAGTGCAACACACCCTTTCTAGAACTGAACTGCTTCAGTTCCGAGCAGCATCAACACTGCCATCAGTATGAGCTGTGGAGTGTGATCAGATTAAATGGGATACCAGCAAGTTTAAAAAAAGCAGTTTGCCTGTACTACAAATTCCAATACTGAAATGGAAAGACTGCTCATTACATCACAGGGTTTATTGGTATTTATACCTTTAACTCCCTCATTTCATGTCATGAATGGAGATTAGCTTTTCATTCAGCTAGCTCAACATTCTGGCACAGTGTTGCCATTTGAGACTATTTGTCAAATCAAATGATAAATTTCAAAACTCAATACAGCCATTAAATTATTTAAAATCTTAAACCTGATCTCAGAAATTTGGGGAAGCAAAAACTATAACTTTAAGATTAACAGTTACCCAAGCTAAACCTAGTGAGACAAACTAGCTGCCATCCAGATCCATTAGTTTATTGCAAACTTCTTAAGAATATGCCAGCCCTTGGGTGAGCTCAGCCCTTACACAAGAAATGGGAATTTCACAACATTTGTTGCCTTATCCAAGGCTCCCAAGTCTGTTCATTTATTTGTAACCAAATGTTATGGACAACATCTTCTATTTGCCATGAGTTAAAGGTTAACTGATCAGAGATGGGTATTGATTATTGTGGCACTGCCTGGGAGAGGTGTCCTGTGAGCCAGCAGCTGCAGGAATTGCTCCTCTGGCAGCAGCACAGAGCCCAGGGCCCTGCTCACTGCCCCACACCTCCCCAGGGCTCTGCAGGGCCCTGCCCAGGAGGGGCTGCACAGCCCGTGCTCACACCTGGAACAAGCCGCTGCCACCCCAGTGCCACGCTCTGCTCCAAGCCCAGGTCCCCACTCCTGGCAGTGGGGACAGAGGAAGCCCCTTCAGAGCTCCCCAGCCCCATGGACACTCCTTGCCCACCTTTTCACGCCAGCCCTGGCAGCTGTTGACAATCTGGCTGGCTGGCAGGTTATGCTGACTGAACCACGTTTTCCCATCTACACGTAAAGCTTTTCAAAGAAGAGCAGGAACCCACAGTCTGTAACTCTGGCAATTCTGTCTCTGAGCTCTTGTGCACAAATCTACTACAGTCCAAACTGCTTTTATAAATGCAAGTTATTACCTCATTTCTTTGACATTGCTGCACTGAACCATCAGAATTAAAAGAAGGATTTATTGTGGATGCTAAACTGGCCTCTCCAAGCAAGTGATTTGTTAGGAGCAGCTGTCAGTTTGTTAACTTGTTTTCTCCAAGAGAGTAGTCATTAACTGCAGGAAGGAATGACCACAGAGATGATTAGCATACTAAAAAAGTGTATGTAAAATTCCAAAAGTGTATTTTGGAAAATATATATGCAGCTGCAGTGTGAGTTTAGTGTGAGCTCATAACTGCCAAGGAGAAGCCCTGATTACAGGGCTGCTCAGATCTGCTTTTCCACCAGTCCCAGCCCAGACTGCACACTGCAGGCTTGTGAAGCCCTGACATAACAGCTACATCACTTTCTCCCCTCCCCAGATTTAATTCCAAGGCTTGTTAAACCACCTATGAAGAATGTTCTGTTGCAGAGCAAGCGTGTCTCATTTCTGACACTTCCCTTGACGTGACTTCAGAGCAACTTCTGCCTTTATATGATTCCTTGCCCCTCCTGAGAGCTCGATTTGGAGCAGTCAGCTGTGCCCCAGACCTTCCACACAGCAGCTGCTATGCTTCTGCCCAGGTCATCAGCTCTCCTACAGATCTGGAATTTCTACCCAGAAAATTACATTACAAGATGTTGCATTTACTCAAAGTTGCCATGAAGGCTGGCTGAGGCAGGAGCAGCAGTCCTTGGCTGGGGTGGAGATAGGGTCACACCCTCACAGAGCACTGAACCAAACAAGAGCAGAGACTGAACAAACACTACATGGAGCACAGCAAAGGACATAACAAAAATGGCACTGGGAAGAGAAGGAGCTCCCAGAGACTCCCTGTTGGACTCCAGCACATGGCCAGTGCTCCCCACATCTTTAACCAGTACACTTGATTGACATCACCTCTGGACACAAGGCAGCAAGCCTCCAGCATTGCACAGCACACAGCATCAGGCACGGCTCCTGGGGAGCTCCCAGCAGCACAGCACATCAGACTGGGACCTTCTGATGTGTTCAGTGACCTTGCTCTAGAGCTGACACCAAATGCAATGCATTATCATTACAAAGGTATCAGCAACAACCTATTTTTCAGCCTGCTGGTACTTGTAAGTGTTCCCTGTAGCAGCATGTGCATGACAAGAAGCTCAGTTTGGGACCTGTACATCAGATCCAGCAATGCTCTTTTGGCTGCTGCTTCATACAGAGTTCACCAGGCAGCCAGAATTAGGAAAAAGAACTGATAAATGCCATGCATGTCATGGCAGATATTTAACCACCTTTGGGCCAGGCTCTGACCTCAGACACAGGTGGAATTCATCCTGTGCCTGAAGCCATCCTTTTATAACCTAAAAAGTTTAGCATGAATGCAAGAGAAATGGTACCACGTGGCCTCAGCTCCAGCAGGCAGCAGCTGTGTGAGCTGGGAGAATGCACAGCCTGAGCACCACAGCCCAGGGTGAGCTGCAGCCTCACTGTCTTGCAG
This sequence comes from Passer domesticus, assembly GCF_036417665.1. Classification (NCBI taxonomy): domain Eukaryota; kingdom Metazoa; phylum Chordata; class Aves; order Passeriformes; family Passeridae; genus Passer; species Passer domesticus. The sequence goes on from NC_087485.1 coordinate 19,022,912, forward strand.
CCCCACCGTATCTCCAGGATAACTGCTACATGCTGCCTACAGTAGGAAACAACCCAGCCCTGTCAGCAAGAGTTATGGTAAAGCTAAAATTAACAACTAACACATGGCACAGATGACTCCCTCCCTGCCTCTGCAGTTCTGGGAAAAGGGCAGATGAACATCACGCTGGGCCACTGCAAAATCCCCTTTTCTTCTCTCAGACAGGAAAACCATCTCTACACAAGCCCCACACACAAGATTCCCCACACCTGCAGCCTATCTATGGCACAGGTGCTGCTGTACCTGTAAGATGTGCTCTGCTAAGAAGCCAGGCGAGCAGAGGAGCCCCAGAGCTGCCCTGAGCCCAGGCAGCTGTGCCACTGCTGCTGCAGCACCTGCCGAGCTCCGGGGCACCTCCTGAGCCCAGGCAGCTTGGACCAAAGAGGTGACTTCAGGGGAGAAAAATGCTCCTTTCCTTCCAACACCGCAGAAGGGATCTTCCGACACACACGTCATCCCCCAGCCAGGCAGGGAGAAGACAGGAGGCACCTGCACGGGGCAGAGCCAGGGAGGAGCCCAGGGAACCCGCCCAGCCCTGCTACCATGGGCAGCTCTCACTGCAGGGCTTTCATCTGCTGCCTGCCAGATACCTTGCAAATGGACAGAGGATTCGGTATCTAACATGAAATCTGGTACATACAAGTTATAAATAAATACCTGGACATGCTCAGCAGCAACATCCTGTGCTAGGAATGATGGAGGGACTGCCTGGCTAAGCTACTAGCACTGCCTCTGCCCCAGGGAAGAGCAGGACATACCACAGCTTGAATTAAGGTTGAAAATGACAGGTTAAGGAAAGTGAGAAATGATCAGGTAAATGTTTTAGACTCTCTTGCCAAGCCGCAGCCCATCCACACCTGGCACCCCAACACCCAAGAGCCATGAGGAGCTGACCCCACCCAGCAACACAATCCCAACTCCAGCCTGGAAGTCCCCATGTGCAAACTGCAGTGACTGTGCTGGAGTGCACCACACTGGAGGAACATGGGCCACAACACCTAACACAAATCACAGTTTAAGCACAGCAAGGCAAGAAGCAGCCTGTGGACTGCAAAATGTCTTCTTGTCACTGTTAAACCTTGTTGAGATTGCCCTCAACCTTACTTTCGTCCTCAAGGAATAATAAATAAACTATTTAGGCCCCTGAGATATGCATCTGCTGACTTAAAAAGATCTCCATCACTTCAGTGCCTGCCTGCTACAGGAGGCTTTACTCAATTAATACACAGGAGGGGTGTGTGTGTAGAACTTTACTCAGAAAAATCAAAATTTGAAATACATAATTTATGTTTGGTTACAAGTGCAGCAAAGTTCACATTCACTGGAAGTTTTGCAGAAGCAAAGTTCTAGGCTCTGGAAAAACTTTCATTACCTCCACTGTTGCTTAACAAGGCTTGCTTGGGACAAAGCAGTAGGGAGAGGTCATGGCCACACAGAAGGCCCAGTTCCAGGAATGACACGGCTGCTCAGAGCACAGGAGCCAAGCTCTACCTGCCTGAGGGATGAGCTCTGCCAGCAGGACTCAGCCCACCCCTGCTCCCTCTGGAAGCAGCCATGGGTTCTGCCTCATCTGCTCTGTCCTTGACCCTTCCACAGTTTCACACGCAGGGTGAGGTGATGGGCAAGTGTTTGGGAACACAGAGGGCCACAGAAACAACTCACAAGTGCCACCCTCCCTGTTTCAGCAGCTCTGAGGCCAGGGCATGTCCGTGCTGGAGAATGAAACCAGCTCCAGGCCAGCACTGCGGGGGAGAGGCCATGGGAGCCCAGCCCTGATCAGCAGTGCTGCAGACTGGAGGGCTTCTGCTGCTGCTGAAGTGGAGCCACCCCGTCACACAGGGAAAGCCCAAAGCGATGCTTCTGGCTTCGCACAGAATGTGACATGACTGCTCTGAAGCAGGAAACGCCTGGCACCGTGTGCGGGGCTCACCCTGGGGCCTGTGAGAGCCCCCTCAGAGCGACGGCACAAGGCCGAGCAGGGCCCGCCCGAACCCGGCCTGCTGCTCTCGCTTCACAAATGTTCACCCACTGTTCTGCCTTGATTCAGTGCACAGCAGCTCCGGGTAATCCATACTCCTTATCCGGCATTTATAGAAAATTCTTTTGCCACTGAGGCACTGAAGCAGAAGACAGAGGAGGCTCCCCTGGCTGCTCCATGGGCTGTGCAACTTTGGATTGCTTCATGTGGGATTCGGAGCTCAGCTGACTGCTCAAGGCTCATGCTCACACTGACAATCACAGCACAAGGGGACCTCCAAATAACTTCAGCAACCAAAGTACTAACCAAGAATAAAGACAGAAAAAAATCCTGTTTCTAAAAGTACCTTGTGATGACTGGGATTGTCAAAGCAAGGAAACATACAGCTGGGGAGGAAAAGGAGGGCACCACGGGGAATGAATAACTCGGAGGGAAAGCCTGTAAATCAGACTTTCCTGTCCCACTGCCCCTCCACTGCTGAACACCTGAGTGTCTTGCTGTGGACATGAGCCCTCTTACAGCCCAAAGGCACCAGGCCAACAAGGCCCTCCAGCTCAAACCACACTTATTTTGCCTGTGAGTGTAATCACATTTATAATGCAGCCAACTGAGGAGTGTTGGATTTCCAGCAGTGTAGTACAAGCAGAGGAGCACAGGCTATGGCCAAAAACTGGAGCTGGTCCAGCTGCTGGCAGAGGAGGAGTCTCGGTGAGCCCAGCACACATTCCCAGAGCCAGCAGAACCGAGGGACGCTCCTGCTTGCCTCTAGACTCATCAAATACCACCACCCGAAGCTCCACAGTGCTCCTGGGCAAATTCCTTCTTCGGAAGCTGGTGTGAAGCACCAGGGGCATCCAGCCCAGCTCTACACCCAAACTGAAAAGGAAGAGGGCAGAGCTTCACACTGCACATCCCAATACTATGGGCAACAGAAGCAGTGGCACTTCACAGAGGCTGATAGAAGAGAGTTTCCAAAAAACTTTTACTTGGCTTTTAATTATTGTGGACACTGCAATTTATACCAGTTGCTGGTTAAACCAGCTGGGGATCACCTGAGCTCTGGGGCGAGATGCTTCTTGCTTCATACAGAACATGAAATTACTGCTCTGAAGCATGAAATGACTGACACCATCTGCAGGGCTCAGCCCTGCAGTTTTAGTACAGCAAATAAACAATAAACTAAATATTTAGAGCTCATATGGCCATTGTCTTTCCGTAATAGTACATTTATCTACATATTGCAATTTTTTCTGTATAAGTGACAGTGTTCACAGTACAGAACCAGTCACAAAACCTACAGCACCAGCCCCCTTTTCCAGTTTTGATGATCTTAGTCACCTTTAGTTTGTCTTGGCTCTTTTCTATATTAAATGTAAGTCACTGACACCCCTGTGGTCTTCGGACAAAAAGCCTTCTGAGATGACATGGAAAAGACAGAATCAATTTAAATTGATTCAGCTTACAGAAATCTGTGCAAGCAGGTACGAACAGTGATACTGAAAGCAGCCCAAACACCCTGAAGTGCAGAGCACGTCAGAGCTGCAGAGCTCAGCTGCACAGCCCAGCCTGGAGCCTGCTCATTGCCTTCTCTGACGTTGCAGGGTGAGTCACCACTCTAATGTATGGCAGAAAAAGGTCATATATTACAGCTGCCTTCCTCGACGTATTGAAAATGGGTTCATGATTAAACAAGGAGACTAGTCTAAAAGTTTCCAGGTGCACTTTGCTATTTTCTTAGGTAACTGTCTATTTCCAGCACGAGCATGACAGTCTGGAAAAGGCAGGGAATTACGTAACCACCTTTGCTACAAACTCAGCAGCTCCCAGCCCCACAGTGCCAGCACCCACCCCACACACGTGCTGACACCTTCCACAGCTCACACCTGCCCCAGGGAGGTTCTTCAGCGTTCCCAGAACCAGAAATAGGTTTGGTCAAACACAAACATGCATATAGGCAGGTATTATACCAAGGTAATATGTAGAAAGACTGAACTATTCACTTAAGAAAAGCTAAAAAGTGAATTAAAAATCTGTCACCTCAACCCTCTGAACAAGTTTTTTCTCAGACATTTCAAGTCCAGTGATTCAAGGATGCTTTGAGAACATCAGGAGGAGGAATGTACCTTCCTGTAAGGTACAGAAATGACCATTTCAGAAAGTAATTTGCCATAGGTTTCTCCCACCTTTAGTCCTGAAGGACCTGGCAAGCCTCAGCTTCCCCACCTCGGTGACAGTGAAAAGCTGTCTCCTGTGCAGCTGTAAGGCTGGGCCCGGGGAGGTGCTCAGTGCAAACAGCCACACTCCTCCACTCACACAGGAAGATGCTCAGACTGTAAGAAAAGCCTGTCCTGATCCAGCAAGTGGAAAACCCTTGGGACAGCTGGTCAAATACAGCTTGAACGACATGTAAACAGGATATTCTAATTTTGCCTCCTCTACCTTTGGGAAACATCAGCACTCAATGCTGTAGATATGGCTCATTTCCTGCCTGTGAATTCAACTGGGGGGGAAAAGTAAAAGTTAGAAAATCAACACGCTGCCCATGTGTTCAGCTGCTCTCCAAGGCTGACCTATGGTGGGCAAGGGGCTGTTCCAGGCTTTTGTCAGACTCCTGTCTGCAATGATTCCTGCAGGAGGGCAACTCTGGGCTTCCCACAGCCATGAGAGGACCTGAGCTCCATTCTCACCTTCAGGGACTGGCTCCCCCAGCACCACCCAGACCTGCAGGAGTGGACAGGTCTCCCTCAGACTGACACTGAACTTTCCACTGACATGGGCAGCAGCACAGGAGGCCACATTCCAACACCTGAATAAATCCAGCACCTGAATAAACCCAGCTTTACAACTCTTAGTACCATAGAAAAAGAGGCCACACAGTGTAAAGTACTGATAGTAAACTTCATCTCTGCTAGGTCAGGTATCTTCTGTCTGGACTGCTTTGACTTTTTGCTGGATCAGGTATTGTCAGTGCTGGATCAGGTAACAGTCTGCTCTCCAGCAGCTGGAATGAACTCCAGGGTATGTGGTCTGTCTGGCTAATTCGACACAAATGTGAACACACACTTGAACCACATCCAAGCAGTATCAGTGAATGATCCAGAAATGCACAAATATTACACCCAGGACCATCCCTCTTCCCCTACTTTGACCTAGACTGTCATCTTGACATGAAACAGGAGCAAAGTGGGTATAAAAGGGCAGAAATTGGGGGAGAAACGGAGAAATCCAGAGTGCTAGTTTTCTCTGATGAAAAAGGTGTGAAATGGGTATGGTCACAACACCCAGCTAAGAAGCACATGATGTTGAATCTGCTTATGCTCTCAGTTATGAGCTCTCTCCCAGCCAGTGACAAACCAGCAGGCAGAGCTGGCAGACTGTGTCTAAAAGCACACTTTTTTTTTTGCCACCCACCTTTCCTGTTCTCACAGACAGACCAGTGACACAAGTGCCTGGCTGCTCTGCAGAACCTGGGCTCTGAGAGAGGAATGAATGTCCAAGACATGAGCAGAGCCTGGAGAGCTCCTGGCACAGAAGGCAGCCCCCACCTGTAGCAGGGTTTTGGCATCATCTGCTCTTCCCACTGCACCTGCAGCCACAGCCCTGCAGAGGAGCCTGCACCACTCAGCCGCAGTGCTCAGCTGCTGCAAGCAGAGAACAGTGCCCTGCAAGAGCACTTGGCACTGAGATGCAAACAGGGAAACCCCCCTGGCCTCAGTGGCTCCTGTCAAAGAGCAATTTGCTTGAGGGGGAAAGGATTTCTCTTTGCTAATGATCCCTGTGCACAGCACTGGCACTGAGCCTGGTCCTCACAAAGCAGCTGCACCCAGCACTGCAAGACCCAACCACACATCACAGGAGTCCCCAGAGCTGCACTGGGTGCCTTCTCCAGGCTCACCCAACCCCCCATCCCCATGCCAAGACAGACAGGCATCCTCTCTTTAGGATGGTTTTTGGAAGATGGCCTCTGTTTCCCAGAAGTTGGATGCCAGACTCCAGTCCAAGTGAGGAACAAGACACAAGATGCTCTTCCCTCCCACTCCTGGCACCCCAACACCCAAACATCTCTTGTTTAGTAACTCATCAGCTCCACCACCCACAGTCATGAAACAGCAAAGGAGTTGTGGCTGAATTTCTAGCAACTCTCACAAAAATACAACTATAGCACAGTTGAAGAGCAAACTCCCCTGGTATAATTATTCTTTAAAAGTCTTTCTAGAAAAACAGCAAAAATCACATCCTTAAGAACTGCATAACCAGGGAAAGAGTGAGCATGTAGAAAAGGGCAATTTTTCACTTTGTTAGTTACGGTAAACATCTCCAAATAAATGTGATCTTATGAATTTCATCAGCCAAGCCTCCCTCCTCCATTTTGAAAGGCTACATGAAGTGATGAAATGTTAGTTAATTTATATGTTAGAGGACTGGCTAAAAAATAACAGAAACCCATAATCTTTTCATAATTATAAGTCAACACTTAACTGATATGAGAAGCTCTATTCATAGCCACTAAAAGGAGCATTCATTCCTCTTTGCATCATCCCTTTACCATTATGTCTTGATGCAATTTTCAACAGCAGGTGAAACCACTAAAAATTGGAAACACTGTGAGAAATTTTCCTCTATCTTGTTTTAATTAAAACACTCAGCGAAACAGAGAAGTGATGAAGAGAGGCAACCCTTTTCCACCTCAGCTGCTGCCTGTGCCCCCGTCCTTGGAGAGCCCAGTGCAATGGCAGTGCTGTCCTCCCTGCTGCCACAGCAGGGGCTCCCATCAGCATCATGACACAAGCAAGAAAGGATAATTCCCATCTGATTATGAACTACGTGGCAGTTTGGGGCCCTTTTAGGATTCAGGGGATGCACCTGAGAAGTGGGCACTGAAGGAGCTGCCTTTGGGCAGCCTGGATGAGACCTGAGCTCCCCACAGGCTCCCAGCAGACACTGGGAGCTGGAGTGTCCCCCCCAGGAGACCCACACCCAAAGCTGGCACACCGCACCCCCAGCCCCTGGCTCAGACACAGCTTCTGAGGGCAAACTGCCCAGACACAGGCTGGACCAAGCCCGTGGGCACCCAGGACACACAGGCAGCTCCAGTGTGCCCATGATCATCAGCCTGAACTCCAGCTCCAGTTGCTGTTGTTTCCTTTGCCAAACACCCAGCCTGGACTCCAGAGGGCCTTTCTGCAGAGCTGCTCCCAGCACTGGGTGAGGCTGTGGCTCCCCACGTGCAGGACATGGCTTTTCCCTGTGCTGAATTTCCTGAGGTTCCCATTCCCACATTTCTGCAGCCTGTCAGGGTCCTGCTGAGCACCACCACGTCCATCCAGTCTATCAAGCAGTGCTTCGTGGGGGCACAATCCACAAGCTGGCTAGAGGGGCACTCTGTCCCATCACCCCCATCATTAATGAAGATGTCAAACACTACTGACTCCAGAACATGGATTTCTGAGGTGCACCACTAGTGACTGGCTCCAATCAGCCTCATCCTGCTGGTCACACCTGAGCTCAGCCACTTTTCAGTCCCTCTCACAGCCTGTACTTCACCAGTTTGTCCAGAGAGATGCTGTGGGTGACAGCATCAAAGCTTTACTGAAGATGAGATCAAACACCACTGCTCTTCCCTAATCCCCAAGATTTTCATCACAGAAGGCCAACCCAGCACCCCTGGCCATGTTTTGCCTGATCTTCCTTTCTCTCACATACCTGCAGAAGCACCTGCAGAAGTCATTCCTGACTTCCCTGTCTTTCACCAGGGCCAGCTCCAGATGAGCCTTGTGTCTCCTGATATTCCCCTAGGTCACCTGTCCCTGCTTCCACCCCTCACATATTACACATATCCTTTCCATTTCTTTCTTCAGAACCCCTTGCTCACCCATGCAGGCCTCTTGCCACTTCTGCATGTCAGGATGGACCATTCCTGAACCTGGAGACTGCAAGCCTTAAAAATCAGCCAGTTTTTCTGACCCCTTTTCAGTTCTCTCAACCCACTTTAGAACTCCTGTAAGTCAGTAAAAAGCAGAATTTCTATATGAAATATTCAAAGTCAGTTCAGTCTACAGAAATGTTCTCCCCTGTTGTAGGTACTGGCAGAGTCTGGACTTCCGCTTCCAAGTAAATCTGGCCCTGTCTAAATTCACAGCAAAATGACATGGCTAAGTAAAGAGCTACCTGTGAATATTTACACATTAAATGCCTACTTAGAGATTTAACTCCCCACTGGATTCTCTTTGGACTTAAAAGTAAGCATAAATGCATTTCTGAGTCTGACCTTTGATCAAAACATTTGAGATCCATGTGTAAATCACTCAGTTGGGATTTTCCTTCTCATGTGTTAAATCACTGCAGCACAACCTAATGCAAACATTCCCTTAATTGCACAAAAGCCCTTTTGGAATCTCTCCTTTCACTGTATTCACCAAGAAATGGGTTCCTCAATGCTTCCTTGAAAAAAAACCAACAAAGCAACTAACACAACCCACAAAACTTATCTTTTGAAAACTAGCTAAAAGAATTAGTTTAGTTGTTGGGGGGGTTAAAATTTATTTCTGCTTTAAAAAAAATACTAGAGCCTTTGTTTGCAGATGAATGTAACCTCTTCTGTAATTATATCCATGAAAATAAGGGCAGCTTTTACCAAATCAGTGATGAAACTCTCTACTGTGCTTTCTCTGTAAGGTTAAGAGTGAAGTACAGAGTTGGTGCCTGCACATCCCCTGCTTCTCCCACTGGTGCCTTTGATAGATGAAGGATTTTATAATTCCTCCAGAGGAGCTAATTGTCCCTCTTAGAGAAGGAATCATTGTTGATCTTCAATTAAAGCAGACTGTGCCTCACTCTGGTACCAGTCACAAAATGTCTTCTCTGCTTGTCTTCCACCACTGCAAGAGAGACTTTTCTTCAAGCAAAGCAAAAAAAACCCAACAAAACACAAAAACCAAACAAAACAACCCTGAAGAGCTCACTCAGAATAGTTGTTCCCCATTGGTTTTCAGCTGGTGGAGCCAGAGCTTTTATTCTGCAGTGGAGGCAGTGATTCAGGCTGGCAGGAATGGCTGTGCAAGGAGGAACATGCATCCCTTCCCTGTCGTTGGCCACAGCAGTGCCAGGGGGGAGCTGCTGCTCCCTGTCCTCTGCAGCCAGGCTGAGACCCCAGGCAGCACCCAGCCCTCCCCTGCTGACAGCAGGAGCACCTCCAGCTCAGACCTGAAATCCTGGCTGTCCCCAGGCTCCAAACTGTCCCCTGCACACCTGCCACTTCAAGACCTATCACAGAGCTCTCTAAGAGAACATCTGACCTATCTCATTCCTGTTGTGGACTGTCACTGGTCTGATCTCTATACTCCAGCCTGCACAGAACATCCTTATCTCCTTTCTTCCCTCCTTTTGGTGCTTCCAAGCTTGTGCCCTGCCCTGGGCTGCAGGATGAGCACACACATGAGCACAACTGTTTGCTCCCCAATGGTCACACTGGACCTGGAGTCAGTCTTAATTCAGACCCTGAGACAACACCTACTTTGTTGACTTAAGTCAACTGCTTGGTGAGAAACTGCAAGCTGCATGGTCCAAAAAATTCAAACAGCAATTGATTTGCAGGCTAATTGGACCCTTTTGGACAATTTTTGGACACTTTTTCTGGCTATTTTTTGGGAGGGAGAACAGTAGTGTTCCAGCAGGAAATGATGTATGAACAATTGAGCCTGCACCAGCAGCACATCCAGCTCCCAGACCTTCCTTCAAAGCAGGAATTAATGTCCACTCTTTAGGGAGATATTTCACACATCCTTGTCACCTGGGTGTGCAGCTTTTGTCTCTGGAGAAGGGCACACTCTCATTCATCTCACTGCATTGTGGCTGTACTCCCAACCAAATGTACAACATGTACAAGCAAAACTGAATTCATGACCTAACATTCCCTCACAGGGCCCTTATAATTTGGTTCCCTGATCAAAATTAAAATGGCTCAAATTAAAAACAAAGTGAGTTTATACCACTTTCAGCTCAGCCCTGGTGCTGGCAGTTCTGGACCAACTTGAAATGGCAAAACATTTGCTTGAAATGGCAAACATTTGCCATTTCAAGTTGGTGCAGAACTGAAATGGCAAAACCCCAGAAAACACAGATGCAAATACACAGACATAAGCTTCATAATAAAAATGAAATAATGTATTTCTCAGAAACGTAAGCATATATTACCATGTATCTGCCAGAACTCTCAGCAGCCTCCCTTTTTTTTTTTCTTTTTAATGAAAGCTATCTCTTGCCTTTTCCACATCGTATGGGAACATTAAGTTAGAATCTTCCCAAATACACACTGGTGAGCACCCAGTCACAGTGGGCACTCCCAGAGGAACTGACCCTCTGAAGAGATGCTCCCCCACACACACACTGCACATCTCTTCCTCTCTGCTTTCAAACATCACAGCAAAGTTCACAGCAACCTTGAGGACCAGAGCAGCCAAGCCCTTGAAGAAGTCCACACAGACCTTGCACTTAGATGCTGAGAGGGAACAGGAGTCAAAGCAGAAGAGAGGAGCTCTGAGCACTGGGATCAGTCAGTGCACATCACCCCTAACCAATGACATGGGCTGAGAGTTGGAGGAGGTGACACCTGGAGCAGGGCTGGAAACTGCCCATGCAGGCACTGACCCAGCTGGGAACTGAAGAGCCCTAAATCAATGCTCACTACTCCAGGGGTACTTTGTCAGAAAAACAAAACAAAGTCCTTCCCCCAAGACTTGAAACACACTTTTTCTCTGACCTTACAATAATCTAACACCAGAATTCTTCCAGTCCAATCAAGCAAAACACCCAGTAATTTCAAAGGAAGAAGTTCTGCCACAAAGCAGCCCAGGATTTGTCCTTCAGCTCAGGAGCGAGGGGGTTTTGTTTTGTGGGTTCATTTATTTCCCTCTGGTGAGTCACAGAAGTAAATCAGACAGAGTGAGCTGTGGTGTCCAGCCAGGGCCAGGCCACCACCTGGGGTTGAGCTGCTCCCTGCTCCTGCCACCCCCTTGGGGAAGTCAGACAAAGCCCCTGGAGGTGGGAACAGGGTGGGAAGCAGGGAAAAGCAGAGCTTCACACACTTGGCACACCAGGAAGCTGATTTGCAAGTCTGCACTTGGCACAACTTCAGAGTATTTTCTTTGGGGCGGGCTCTGTGGATCACCTCTTTCTGGGCTGGTTCTTCACCAGCCTGGATTGCTCCCAGGTGGGAAAGAGGGGCTGAGAAGGCTTTTCCCAAAAGAGTCACCGTCACTTTGCTCTCACACAGCATGCAAGGCTGTTCCAGCCTGACCCAAGCCATCCCTTCTCTTTATACATTTTCTTAATAGGTCAGGGAGGTTTCTTGGGTTTGCTTTTTTAAAAGGTGTGGTCTGGCACTCCAGTCATTCCACCCCATGTGGAACTGTCCCACTGCTCTCAGGCAATGTGGGATTTGGTGAGTGAATTGCCACATCTACACTCTGCCAGAAACTCCTGCAAGGGGCAAACCTTGTCCCTGCTGGGCTCAAAGCCCCAGGCCCAAACCTGCTGGAACCCTGGCTACTGAGAATTTCAGACTTTCTGTGCTGACAGACACCAACCCCCAAGAGAACACTGCATTGACCTGAGGCCGTGGAGAAGACTTCCAAAATTGAATAAGAGAACTAAGATTATGGGTGTGTAGTTTAAATAGAAGTGTGTAACATCACATGGTAGAAAACTTAGAGTTTAAGGTGTTAGAATATGGTAATAGGTATAAAACAAAATGCTGTGGATTTGAGTTCTTCCCTCTCTCTGAACTGGGCAGGGACCAGCTGCAGGTGCTGCTGGTGTGGCTGCACCACCCCATGAACAGGCAACACCTCCCAGCACCCTCACACAGGAGTGTCTCCCTCAAAACCAACACATGGAAAGACTGGGAGATTCTCTTCCCAGCAAAGCAAAACAAGATATCTTCTAATTGTTTGTGAAACAGCATCTGAGTCTAGCACCTGGTGACTGCCAACATTTCGTAAAAAGACATTCAGTAAGAATAGGCTGGACCTTTTATTTTGCTGCAAAAAAAGAAAAAGGCAACCAAAGGAGTAAAATGGCAAGAGTCCTTAGAGCCCCAGCTGTCATTACAGGACACAAGACAGCATGACACAGACACGCTGTTGCTCTCAAGGCAGGAAAAAGGGAAGGTTATTTTCTGATTCCAACATTTATAGAGTTCCAAAGGTGACAGTGGATTGGAGGGTGAAAGTGCCACCTCTCCAAGGACACTGGACAAACCAACAGTCTACCAAGTTTCTCCTCCCCCATAAGAGAATGTAAAACAATAAGTTGTTTACAGAAAGTGTGTAATAAAGTTGAAACAAGAATGCAAACACCAGAAGGCTTAAAAAATCAGGGTGACACCAGCACCTCACTCAGCACAGGCAGCACCAGGGGGATCCTAGAACAGCCAGGGGGATCTCTAGAACATGAACAACTGCATGACCCCTGCCTGTGCCTGGAGCTGTGCTGTACAGCTCCAGCCTTAGCTCTGGACTCCCTTAAGGACCCCTGCTCTGGGCAGAAGATTACAAGAAGAAAAGCAGAGGATATACAACTCACATCTGGGCACAGCCTCCATCCCATCCACTCATCTTCCACCCCACCCTGAAAGCAGAGCAATCTGGGAACTCTGTGCCCAGAAGTGACTTGGTACAAGCTGAAGAGGTCACAGGACACAGAGCACCTCAGCCCTGTCCCACAGTGACCAATTCCAGGCTCCCAGGCAAACAGCTTCTACAGCCCAGCAGAACACAGGGATTCCTGTGACCACCCCATGGTGGGCATGGCCTGGGAGCTGCAGGGGCTGTTGGACAAGCCAGGCAGAGAAGCACGGCCAGGAAAAAGCACTGGTGTGAATTTACTCATTCCCTGATCTCTGTGGTGTAATGAAAACGGCTCCAGATGACTCCCAGCTGTCAGAAACAAGTCCATCATGCCACCCATGCTTCAACAGGACTGTCACTCAGGAGGCAGCACTGGGTTTATCAGATGGGCTCCATCTTCTAAATAAAACTGCAAGAATTCTAAATACCTTGCATGAATTTTACTTTGAGATGTCTTGAGGGCTTTTCCCCCCCCTGAGCTGAGCCACAAAGGTCTGCATCACAAGTGCATTGCTCGCTCTGCACCACTGCAGCCTTGCAGGGCTGCACTGCCAAGGCCCAGCCCTGCTCCAGCCAGGAACAGGTACAACAGGCCAAGAGACACTGCAAGACAACCAGCTACTGACATACACTTCAAAAAAATTACATGCTTATTTCTGAAACCAGCTCCAAATATGGACTCTAACACACTTGATTGGTGTGCAGGTCTGTTTTCTATTGAGTGTTTAGATTTGGGAAACATGGCTTTGATTAAAAATGGGCAACCCACCAACTGCAGAAAATTTTCACATAACTGCCTGGCAAAAACAAAACAAATTAAAAAATAGAGCTGCAACAGTTATTGCCATCCATCAAAACCTCTGCCTTGCTCCCTGAGGAACTGCCAGCTTGCCCCACCTACACCTGAGAATGCACCACATCTGGGATGCTCAAGGTTCACAGCAACTGCCACAACACAGAGGAACACAGAGAATCCAAGATTTTACCAGTTACAGCTCTTTCCACTGTCTTGCCTTAGCTGAGATTGCACTCCAGTATCTTTTGCTTCTTCCCTTTTTCTTGAAACAAAGCCAAAAGTCAACATTCCCTTTGAACCAGCAGCATTTTGGAGAGATGGGAAGGGACAGGTGAGACCTTCCACAGACAGTGGGTCTGATCCTGCTGCATTTCATGCTGGTGACAAGAATAGGCAGAGCAGCAGGGAGCAGCACATGGCCAGGGTAACACACTTTTGGGAGCAGGGGAAACCACAGGTAAGTGACAAAGTTTATTCCCTATCCCCTTGCTCATCAGTGCAAGTTTATTCCCTATCCCCACTCCATCAGTGGTTATTTTCCAGTCATTCAATATTTGACCCAAACAAATGGATTTAGCAGGAATTTCACACCAGCAAAACACAGAAAACCAAGATCCTGCTCTAACTGTAACACTACTGAAGGCAAAGTCACATCCACAAGGGCAAGAGAACAGAACAGCCACAGCAGCAGAGCCCTCAGCTGGCTCAGCTCAGCCAAGCCTGTGCTTGATTGATCACAGTCACTATCACACCTCTCCCACCTGGCCAGAAATCCCTTCCTACCAAAGGTTCCAATCCACACACGCTGCAGTTTTGTCCTAGCCAGGGACACACACAAAGGAGTTTCAGATTAGTGGCATTAAGATTTGGGACAGCCATGGACTGTGCTTCCCCAGCACCTGACCCAAGCACAGAGCCTGCCTGGTGGCCCCTGGGGCAGTGCCAGCACTCAGGGACACTGAGGCAGTGCAGCAGGACCAGCCAGCCCAGCCCAGGAGCTGCACCCCTGCACGCCTGGGGACGAGCTGCAGCACAGGGGAAAGGTTTGTGCCATGGCCACCAGAACAAAAGGGCATTTCCCATGCCTGGGAGAGGCCACGGGCTCTCCACAGACCACAGGAAATATGATCCAAGCCAGCTGGAGCATCTGAACATGCACAACTGTCAAACTGCATTTAGGAATGGCTTTTTGTTTCTCTTTATTTTAACTTTGAAATTTTCTAATTTTTTCAAGTGACCACATTAAAGGAAGAAAACATCTTGTTTTCTCTTTCCAGGAGTTCTGAGGTGTCAGCAGTGAAACAGTTCACCAATTAAATAAATGTCTGGACGGCTGGGAAACAATGAAAGTCCCTAGCAGTTCTTCCACAACAGCCATCTACTTTTCCAAAAACTATAAATACATTCTGAACTGAAACAAGCTTTGTTCAGCCAAATTCGTAAAAGAGCAATATTACACATGAGACATGACCTTTGGTAACCTATTAAATGCCTCCTGGTTGTCCATTTGATCCACTCCCTATTCCACGACAACCTCTGATGCTGACACTGTTCACCACTGCACACAGTTCACTCCCAAGCACACATTGACCCTCACAGGGCACCAAATGCATTTCCACTGCTGCTGTCTGCAATTAAAGACTTTACCATTAAGGCTGGAGATCATCTCTTGGGGGAGATCATTAAATATTTGTGCTGTTATTGCAACCCAATCACATCCCTCTCTCCAAGTCCCTTGATTTCCCATGCCTGGCACCTGAGGAACTCAATTCTCCACTCAAATGCCCATCGAGGTCCCTGAGCCCACCTGCACAAGGGCACCAAGCTCAGCCCTGGTGGGCAGCACCAGCCCCAGGTGGTTTTTTACCAGGCCAGGCAGAGCTGCCACTGGAGCCCCTTCCCCAGCAGCAGAGGGTGGGACAGTGGGACAGTGGCCCTTGTGCCCCAGGCCAGCCCCAGCCACAGAAGAGAGGCTCAAACCCCACTGCTCACAGGGTCTCATGAAAAGCCTGCCAATAAGAAGTTCTCCAGCATCTCCGATTTGGAAATAAGTGTCACCCTATATATTATATATATATATATATATATATAAAACCCCAAATATATAATAAATAGTACATATACAAACCTATATATAAGTAACACATACCTAACCCAAAATATAAAATAAATAACACATATATAACCCTACATATATAATAAATCCTCACCCCCAGCCTGTGCAAGCCCCTCCACGTGTGCACAGGAGGTCTCAGCTGAGCATTAATGAGTGATTGTGCTCTGGGTGCAGGGCTGCTCCTTCATCAGTCACAGGCCTTTTCTTAAAAGTTTGCTGGAACCATAAATGTGACCTCAGAGATTTAGTAAAAACTGCTCCAAAAAACAAGGAATGAGGTTTCAGACAACGTGAAATACTCCAGCTGGAAGAGATACATGACTTGCTTGGCTGCTTTTTGTGCTCAGTCTCAGCACAGTAACAAGCAAGGCTATGCTGACAGGGAGCTAGAACAACCCAGGGAGGTTAATAAGAAGAGATAACACACACCACAGAATGGAGCTATCTGCTCCAGTGTAAAAAAAAAAAAAAAAAAAAAAAAAAAAAAAAAAAAAAAAACCAACCAGAAAACCCACTTCCAGAGAGAGCATCCACACAGGCACATTGAAACATGGCAGAAAAAATCCAGCCAAACTCCACATTCATTGGTTGATCATTAGCACATTTGCTAATTTTGTTCAGAGCTGAAGGCTAATAAGCCAGCAGGAATCCTGCTGCCAGCCTCAGGAGCTGTCACACCCCTGGAGCAGCTCCAACAATGCCACATCACAACCCAGGTACGATGGTCCTGTCAGGACTTGAACCTTTCAGGCAGCTGAACACAGCCCTCCAAAGTGAGCCCTTCCAAGCTCATAATAAAACTTAGACACCATGCACATTCCTGCATCCCATCCCTCTGGCTGCTTCAGCTTTGCTTTATTTCACCCATCCCTGTCACAGGGGAGGCACTTTGTCCAGGATGGGCACAAAAATCAACCACCACATCATACTCTAAGACACTCAGTTTTTCCAGCTACAGAACATTATTGACAATTATTAACAATCATATTAACTATTTAACAATTATACTAACAATCAAGCAGACTGCCAACACACTGTGAAGTGCTGTCCTGAGATATTTGGGACATATCATGTAGGTAGAAGGCCAAGTGTAGAGCTTATTAAATGCCTGCATAAATGTTCTGATCTTAGTAAAACTACATGGCTTATCATGTTAGTTTATTTTCTTTCCATTGCTGAACAATCCTATTACATACCTGAAAATTACTCTGCCAAGTTTGGGGCATCTTTTAATACTGATTGTAGCACTTTAAAAAAAAATCACTTTAGGATTAAGCAAATTCTCTTTCTTTGAGAGTGTTTTCTAAGCACCCAATATGCACACAGCTAAGAGCCACTTACATCCTAATTCATTAACTGTGGATATTAAGGATTTCAGCCTAGACCTGCTGCCATGAAGCCATCAGTGGTAGCACACAAACTTGTACCATTTACACATTTTAGATGTAAAAATTACACAACTTCAGGGATGCTTTCCACTGGAAAAAAAATCAACTTCAATCAAATTATAAAACCAGCTACTTTGACAGTTACGTGTTGCTCCACAGCAGGGTACCATTTCTGTTCTGCAAACTGAACCCATTAAAGTCACTAAACTGGGATTTCCTCCCAATTCTCACACCGTGTTTGAATCTCCAGTGAGTGACTGGACCTCAAACAGGACATTCACACCCAAAGATCTCTGTGGAAGATCCAGCTCAGAGGTGAGGGGAACAACTGCCAATACAAGCTCATCTCTGCTACAGAGGCATTTTTGATGCCAGTGTTGCTCTGGATGTCTCCCTGACCCACCTGAGAGAGCAGAGCTACTTGGGTTGGGGTTTTTTTGGGACAAGGGGGTAGGCAAAGGGGGAAGGGCATGTTTAAAAGGCTAATGTTACTTCTGGGATTTATCCTTGAGGAAAGCACCACAGCCTTGGCCTGGAGCTTGTGACAGCCCTAAAGGCTGAGCAGGAGCAATGAATTGCTCAGTGTTTCTCACAGCATTCCCACTCCAAGCCCAGCTGCAGCACAGGCTCCCCTCAGCCGCTGCAAACCTTCCCTCCCCTCACTCTGCTGCTCAGCCTGGCCCCAAAGCCTGCTGGGCACTCCCAGGAGCATCCCCCAAATGCTGGGCAGCACAGGGGGTCACAAACCAGGCACCAGCACAGCTCATGCCTTCACCACCCCTTGTCCTGCAGACACAAACCTCTGTCCTGGAACCTCACCCTGGTACCCCCAGTCCCCAACCCCTTGGGAAAAAAGGTTTTCTCCTTTCCCTCTCACACACAGTGCTTATACTTTTAACACAGTAAAAGCATGTGCAATAAATAGAAACAAAAAAAACCCATTTGCTATGAAACAATTTCCCATCCACAGCCAAGCGTCCTGCAACTGAAGATAAGAAAATGTTTGTCCCCATTCATAACACAGGCTTCCATCCAAGTTACAGCCATCCAAATTCCCATTTCATGTTAATTGTACTTGTTATATGTATCTAATACCTAATAAAACCACACATCCTCCACAACTCTCTCCTGCTGTTATTGTATCAATTCCCAACTTCAAGGAGCATCATAAGGATGTGCATGGCTAGCAGGGACTGCAAGAAGCCATCTCAGGAGCATCCCTCATAGCACATTTCATGCCACAGACACAGCTCCTTTTTCCCAGCTCTGTACACTTGTGTTATCCCATGCTTTTTCCATGCTAATTCCTTCTTCTTTCTCTCCTCCACCTCCCTAGTCCTTCTTCCTTTTGGATGATGTTCCAGCTACAGACTTTATCACTTCTACCATGATTTCCTTGCCTCATTCAGGGGACAGGCTCCTGGTGGCCACAGGATGCTGCCACCCCACAGGTGCCCCAGCAGCTCCTCCTGCACTTCCCCCCTGAACACACCTCCCGTGCCTGAGCCCCTCTGAGCCTTTCTTGCTCCTTGGCCAGAAAAGCCTGACCACTCTCAAAGTAGTTTCAGCAAAGTATTTTCCAGCTATAACAGGGAGATTATAAAAAAAAACCAGAACTCTGAGGTACACAGCCTGTTTGAACACTTCAGGGACTCCACCACGTGAGTTTATTTCTATTTAAGCGTTTGCCTATCAAAGCCAATTTTTGCCCCAGGCAGCCCCAACTGCAAATGCTGAAGGACATCAACTGTTTACCAATACTGAATGAATTTCTAAGGCCAGCAAAAGAGAAATATAATGTAATTACCAGACAATACACCTTTGCTTATCCCCCCAAATGATATGATGTATCAATCAGTTCCTTTACTTTGCCAGAAACAGGAAAGAAATATTTCACAGAGAAACCTTCAGGAATTCCTAAGACTGAAAACAACTCCATACCAAATCTCGCAAGTGTTCTGCTCACCAACTGCAAGTTCATCTAAATTTCATTCAAATTTTCAAACTCCATTCTCTGTGCAATACAGATTTTACAGACTTACCACTGTTATCTGTCTTAATTTTTATCTCACTTGCATAAACACCCTTCCATCACATCGACCTGCACACACAGAACAAGCACAAACATAAAACTCTGAATTCATGAGCATATTGCTCAAATCCAGATTTACATGGATGACCACACACAAAAAGGGTGGAGAGGGCCTGGATGGGTCTAGAGATTTATTTCCTCCCTTCACCCAGTCGTCCCTTCCCTCACCTACCAAGCCAAAGGCTTTTCAACACCATGTTATCAGCACTGTTTCTTGGTGGTGCTCCAGAAAACATGTGCTGGTACTGCTGGATGGCTTTCTGGAGAGAGAGAGCTCTCTAAAGTCAAGGCTACTCACCAGGGCTGTGCTAAACCGAGTACTGCATTATTAACAGAATCCAGGCTTTGTGTCTCAGCCTGAGAGATGCCTGCTTCCCCTGGCAAACCTCCTTCAGGTCCCCTGGCTTTTCCTGCAGGACGAGGACAAAGCTGCCCGTGGAAGGCAGGGAAGGTGGCAGCTCTGGGGCAGAATCACTTGTTCTCACTGGAGCACCACACGTGGGCTGAACTCTGTTCTGCATCTCAGCTGAGCAGCCAGGGCTGGGGAAGGCTCTGGCAAGGCAGAGCTGCAGACTTGCTTGTCTCTCTGGACGTGGCACAGGCAGGCAGCTGCACTCCCCACCTCCCCAGGACCAGGCACCTCTCACAGCTTTAGGAGAGGACAATGCGACAATTAAGTCACTTCTTGTGCTGGACTCCATCACCATGGCCAAGGTGAGCAGAATCCTTGTTGGGGGCATGGCTGCAGCACAGCAGGGGCTGCCAGAAGTGTGTGACTGCTGCCTGCACCCCTGCACCCACCCTGCACTGCTGACAACACTCCAGCAGAGAGATCTGCTGCAAAAATAACAGCCAAACAGCCCAAGTGTTCCACATGGACCTTTCCCTGACTGGCAGGTGACAAGCCACAGGTTTACAGCGAGTTCCACAAGGATGCATGACTTGCATGGGTGTGCCAAAAATACAGCTTTAACCTTTCACTTTTTTCCAACACCTAGACATCAGACTGAAATATTCTGCAAAGAAAACAGCACGACTTTCCAACACCCACCAATGTCCTGCTGACACCTCGGGATGAACATTCCATTTAAAAAACATTCCCAAAACAACTTTTTACCTCACCTCATATCAATGTTCAGCTCAAAAGAGTTATGAAAATGACTGAAAGTACTTTTTAATTACTTCACTTCTCAGCATCTGCCACTAAACCAAGCACATTTACTAAACTGTCATACCTTGACAGGGGGTCTCGGAGGGTTGAGGAGCAAGAGGTTTGGACACGGAATGCACAGGAAGCAGCTACAAGGGAACAAAGTCTCACAGCTTTACCCAATTCAGCTCCTGCCAAAAGAAGGGTCTCTGCTTCCTGGAGCCCTGTCTGCACCCTCTGCCTTGGGTCAGCTCCAGCATCTCTTTGACAAAGATGAGCTGGAGCAACTCACCAGTCCAGCCCCAAACAACCCTCCCTCTTCTCCCTCCTTCTGGCAGGTTTTGTTTCTGCTGGATCAGTGAGTGCAGGTGGCTGCAAGGTGTTGGTGGGAGCACGTGGAAGTGGAAGGGTGCTGTGCCTCACCTGTGCAACAGGGCAGATGCAGAGCCTTCCTTTTGGCAGCACTGGCATCTTTACTCAGATTAAACCAAGTGCAGGAGGACATCTTCCTTCTCCCTCCAGATGCACTGCAGCCTGGGAGGAGGAAGGGGAGGATGGAGAAGCTGGAGCAGTAAAACAAAGCTCCCAGCACAGCAAAGCTCCAGCACAGCACTGTCAGGGCCTGCAGAGCAGCACAGGCAGACCTGAGGGCTTGCACCCTGCTTGGCTTGGCTCCCCCAGAGCC
This sequence comes from Passer domesticus, assembly GCF_036417665.1. Classification (NCBI taxonomy): domain Eukaryota; kingdom Metazoa; phylum Chordata; class Aves; order Passeriformes; family Passeridae; genus Passer; species Passer domesticus. The sequence goes on from NC_087485.1 coordinate 19,043,781, forward strand.
TCTCTGGAGATCAGACCCTGCACTTCTCCCCCATCTCATATTTATCTGTCCCAGACTATGGGTCCCTCCCGAAGCAGAGCAGAGCAGGGAGATGTGGGAAAGCAGCCAGGGCCTGCCAGCACCAGCACCCTTGGGGGAGCACACAAACTGACCCACGACCAGCATGGAGGTGGAGTAAAGCTATTCCTCCTCCAAGCAGAGCTGGCTAGGCCCTTGACCTCAGTTCCAAAGTAGTACACTGCTCAAATTTTAATTTTACTGGGGGTATGGGTGCAGACAACAACAACACGATGACAGACACAGAGCACAGCAAATACCTGGTGTCCTCATATCAGCATTTACTCATTAGACAATTAAGCTCAGCTAATTAAGAAGCAGTAAAGCATCTCTGTCCCCTCTGCCTTGTTGGACCTATTGGCTCAACACTTCTGCTCTCCACAGGCACCAGAGACACCCACCATTGCCTCTGGAGAGTGCCATTCACCAGTGCTACACAGACACCTCACAGCTGCAGCATGTACCAACTGCAATGAAAATCAAGGCATTTTCCTTGCTTCCTTTTAAGACACCCTCAGTATCTTAAGTCAAACTAAAACCAGATTTCTCCCTATTCTGTTCTCGCTCTCCTTCACTCTGACCCAACAGGCTGTGGTCAGCCCTGCCAGTCTCTCATGCACTGGCTCAGGCAAAACTCAGCATTCACCTACATGGACCATCTGAACAAAAAAGGTGGGATCAAATCCAGCAGGATTTATCAAAACCTCGGCAGCTCACAGAAATCAACTTTCAAAGCAGCCCAGTTTTCTGGGTTTCATCTGCTTCCAGGGTGGAAGTCACAGTAGTGGTCCTCGGTGCTGCCACAGCAGGAGCCTCCAGAGCAGCAGGCACTGCTCACCCTGCACTGGGTGCATCCCCCGAGGCTGGGAGCACACGTGCAAGCAGGGGCACCTGCAACAGCCAAACTCTGAGAAATACCAAAATCTATCCCCAACACAGATTGCCCACATTTGCTCCTGGAGCCCCTGATCACACCCTCAGCTTTCCCAGGCCACTGGAAACACTTCCCGGAGGCTCAGGACAGGTAACTTGTTCTTACTCTTGCATTTTATTCCTCAGTCTCTCACTGCAAACCATGGGAATGTTGAAGGGAACATTTCCTGCAGCTGGTGTGTTACAAGCCCCACGCAGCTTCTGCAGCCCTCTGGAGGGAACCACAACTGCCCTCAGCAGCATCCTCAGCTGCCGAGGAGCACCGAGCCAGGTGCCAACACTGCAAAACATCGGCGGTGATCCATCAGCTTCCTTATCAGCGCTAGACGGGAGAAGGAAGGCAGTAAGCACTGCATTCAGCCTCCTTTGTCTGGGCACAAAAGCTTGGAGGAACTCTGCCGCTGCAGTTTACAGAAAGGTTTTCCCGGTAGAGAGGTTGCTGCTCACTTAGCCACCTCCACTGGCCGGCCCAGGTCTCTCTCCCAGACAATGAGGGCAGCCCTGCAACTCCTTCCCTCCCTGCAGAGCACCCCAGTGCTGCGCCAGAAGCACACTGAGCCAGCGACCGAGGTGACACACGGCTCCATGCTCAGGAACGCGCACGGCCGGCAGCACACAGCACGGGGACAACCATTCCCTCAAAGGCCTCGGATGGGGCTGGCTCTGGCTCATCCGCACCCCCTCACCTTCCCAGGCCTGCGGGAGCTCGGACATCCCCACGCAGAGCTCTCCCCCGAGCGGGGAACGATCCAGCCCTCCCGAGGGCTGCCCGGCCCCGCAGCTGCCGCTCACCGCGCAGGAGAGCCGGGCACGCTCCGCCATCAGCTTTTCACGGGTGTTTCCAGCCTTTGCCATCCAGTACAAAGACAGGCAGGCAGGGAGCCTAAGCCTAACTACTGCGGCTACAAAACACGTGCACTCATCCGCATTTCAAGAACATACACATTTCAAGAAGATACACATTTCAAGAAGTTACTTTTCTTCGATAAAAAAGCAACAAAAATTCAGGAGGTGACCAACAGGCCGACTTAACCTCAGCAGGGGCCGAGGGCTCCTGTCCTCCAAACTCCCCTGTGTGCTGAGCAGACCCTGCGAGGCCTCGCGGGGCAGAGACAATGCTGGGCCCCCACAGGTACTCCGAACGAGCACAAAGATTTCACTGAACGAAGCACTAAGAACTCGTGATGATGGCACCAGCCGTACTCATCATCTACAAAAGTTACCACAGACAGAGCAGGATCGCAAACACCACATGCTCTGGGATGCTGGAAGCTAGCAGAGAGACTTCAGCAGCCCGTGAGGAAGGGGGACAAACGAGAGTCACTGTAACCCCCGAGTGCACAAGCAGCTCTCGTCACACTTCAGACACTTGTTTCCCAACCGCACATGAAATGGAAGCATCACACATCCCGGCAAACCGCGTTAGGAAGAGACGGGATAGAGTTCACATACCGGGAGTGGTGAGTGAACTATGGTGCAGGCGCTCCGGACACCAGACGGTGTCTGCGGCCATGTGAGACTTCAGCAGGTCCAGAGCAGCCCGGGCACCGCACACCCGCCTTCTCCACGGCCGCAGCCCCGCACACCGCCGCCCTCCAGCCGCCCGCTCCCCCCGCCCCACTCACCGAAGTACTCCTTCTTCATGTGCATCTCCAGCTCCTTCTCCAGCTCCAGCGTCAGCGCCTCCAGCCGCCTCTCCGCCTGGCTGGGGCCGCTCTCCCGGCACGGCGTCACCTGGTAGGGGAGCTTGAATTTGGGAGCCGGAGCGGAGCCTTTGGTTGGGCTGTAGGCGTAGGGGGGCGGCGGCTCGGGGGCGCCGGCCGGGTGCTGCTGGTCGTGCCGCGGCGGGGACTGCGCGTGGATGCGGTGGTACACGTCCCCCAGCTCGGGCACGGCGCCGTCCTCCTGCAGGCCGGGCCCCAGCAGGGACGAGCGGGGCGACGGCAGCTGCAGCTCGGGATAGGCGCTCATGGAGCCCCGGGAGCTCCGCGAGCTCTGGCTGGAGATGCTGGAGCGGGGGCTGACCACGGCGGGGCCGGCCGAGCCGCGGCCCTCGGGGCCGCACAGGCTGGAGCGGGGGCTGGCGAGGGCGAGCCCGGTGCCGCCCTCGGGCTCGGCGCTGCCCGGCGGGCCGTACCTGCAGTCCGAGTAGCTGGAGCGGGGGCTGGCGGTGCAGGAGTACTGGCTGGCGGTGCTGGAGCGGGGGCTGGCGTGGCGCTGGTCGTAGCCCATGCTGATGCCGCTGGTGCGGTTGCTGCTGGGCTTGCTGCCGCCGCCGTCGTAGCCGGTGAGGCTGGCGCGGGGGCTGGAGTGTTTGCTGGTGTCGCTGGCCGTGCTGGCGTAGCTGGAGCGGGGGCTGAGGGCGGCTCCGTCGTACTGCACCAGGCTGGCGCGGGGGCTGCCGTACTTGTCCTGCCCGGGCACCACCAGGCTGGAGCGGGGGCTGGAGAACTTCTCGTAGGGCAGCGCGACCGCGCCGCCCAGGCTGGAGCGCGGGCTGGAGAACTTGCCGTGCTCGGCGGCGGGGCCCGGCGAGGCGGCGGCCAGGCTGGCCCGCGGGCTGGCGGCGCCGAACTTGCCGTCCGGGCCGCCGGGCGCCCGCCCGCCGCCCTTGGCCACGTAGCCGCCCTCGTAGGCGCTGCCCGCGGCGTAGCGGTAGCCCTCGGCCGAGTAGCGCTTGCCCTTGTCGGCGAAGCCGCTGTAGCAGGGCAGCGCCACCTCGGAGCGGGTGCACAGCCCCTCCTCGCAGCACGGCGGGCCCGCGCCCGGCTCGCTGGCGGCGCGGCCGCCGGCGCGGAGCGGGGCGGCTTTGCCGCAGGGGGCGGCGGCGGGGAAGCCTTCGGCGGGCGGCGGCGGCGCGGCGGTGCCGTTCATCTTCCGGCCCCGCTGCTGCTCCGCCGTCATGTGGGCGGCGATGACCCGCTTGGTCTCCTCCAGGTCGGGGTGCAGCACCAGGTCCCGGCGGCCGCCCCGGCCGTACGGAGCCTCCGGGCAGGGCTCGTACAGGGACAGGTCCTCCATGAACTTGGTGGCCTTCAGTGCCATGTCCTCCTCGTACTTCTCCATGCTCTGCCGGAGCCCGGCGGCGCGGGGCGGGGAAGGGCGGTGAACTCTCCGCGAAAGCGCAGCCCAGAGCGGAGAAAAAAGAGAAGTTTTAAAAAAAATAAAGAAAAAAAAGCCAAAAAGCAAAAAAATTTAAAAAAAAATTAAAAATCCCCAAATCCAGCAACACAAAAAGCACCCCAAAAGAAAGCCCCTTCCCGCGGTCCTGGCGGGGCAGCGGCGGGACGCGGCTCCTTGTCCGGAGAGCTGCGAGGCGGCGGCCGGGCTCGGGCGGTCACCCGGGCGGCATCCCGCGCCGCGGCGCTGGGCTCGGTGCGGCCGGGCTGCCCGGCGGAGCGCGGCCGGCGCAGACGAGGCGCCCCTGTGTCACTTTCCAGCCTTAAATAAGTTGCTCGGTCCAGTCAATGGCGCGCTGCGCGGAGGAATTTGCGCTCGGCGGTTCCTGCCCCCGCCGCCCCCGGCGGCCGCCCCGCCGCGGCCCGCGGCCCGCCCGCACCCCCGGGCGGCGGCGAAGGCGGCGGCCGGCCCGGAGGGGCTCTGCGGCGCGGCCAGCGCGGCGCGGGGCGCGGCGAGGCAGGGACTCCTTTGTGTGGGGCAGGAATGCGAGGAAGGAGACTGGGCGCTGCGTCCCGCTGGAATGTAGCTAATGCCGGAGCCAAACAATGATTTTCCCCGAGTCAGTCAGGGAGAGGGCGGCCGCGGCGCTGCTCGGCGGCGGGGTCGGCGGCTCCCTCCTCGGCCGGGGCCGGCGGCGGGGCTGTCACCGCGCCGGGGGTCCCCGCGCGGGGCACGGAGCGCTCGGGGTCCCGGCCCGGGGGGGCTCCGCCGCCCGCGCCCCTCGCTGGAACTTTGCGGCAGGAGCCGCGGCCTCGTCCCGCGTGGGGAAGGGGCGGCTGCGCCCCACCTGCGGCCGGGGCTCCCCGCACAAACACCGGCATCGCTGCGGGGGCCGAGGGTCGGGAGCAGCCCCGCACCTGTGCGGAGTCCCCAGCGCTGGCCAGGTGCCTCCGCTGGAAGGACTTGTGTTTGTAGCACGGCAGCTGAGGGTTGTTGCCAGTTATTTATTAAGTCTTAAAAAAAAAAAAAAAAAAAAAAAGGCAGCGCTAAGACATATGATAAACATATTGTGGCCTAAAGCAATCTGTGAGCTGACGGGAGTGTAAAAAAGCAGCTACTGTGCGTGTGACTGCAAGAGCTTGATCTGTTGATCGGTGACGAACAGCCCGGCACGGCTTGCTATTTACATCTGTGTGCTCACGGGGAAGGATGTCAGAAAACGACCCCTCAAAACGGCAACAGAACGAGACCCGACCCCCGATACTAAACTGTAGCCTGCAGGTTTTTTGGCTTGGTTTGGTTCATTTTTTTTTGCAGCTGAGCTGCAGCTCTCTGGCAATCATTTGTGTTGATGGCAGAAATGCTGACAAAGCCCTTACAACAGATATCTGACAGGTGTCCTTACACTGCTGGGTGCTGAGCACCCTGCAAGGAGAGAAATACTGCTCAGGTTTGAGCTATAGGCACTCTGTTGTGACAAGAGCATTTTATTCTGTTATCAGACCTAATTAAACATTTAAAGCAACTGTGCACTCAAAAAAGTCCCCATCAGTGGAGGGCAATTGATTGGCAATCTGTTTTCTTGTGTGTGCAGGGGTGGCAGGAAAAAAAATCCAACAAGCCATGTAAATGTGCAGAGCAAGACCTGAAAAACAAACCTGTTAAGCATGACAGAGGTAGTCCATGTCCATGTGGACATACATAAGCAAACACCACCACTCTTGGGAATCAAGTGCTCTTTTCTGTGTCCACGTCTTTCATTTCACTTTTTGCCCATCTCTTAAACAAGCTGTTACCACGTGTGGTACTTGTGGAACGAGTCACGTTTCAGCCCGCAGGTGTGGATGGTGGAAGGCACCTCTGCAGCAGGGTGTCCTGGTGCAGTCCCTCGCTGCTGCTGCTGCTGCTGCTGCTCCCGCTGTTTGCAGCAGCAAACACTGCCCAGGAAGGTGCCCTGGCTGTGAGGAGAATCACAGCAGCAGCTCGAGTCCCCATCCCATTCAAGCCACAGCCCCTGGTAAAGTTGTCAGCACAGACATGAACTGTGCTGTCATCCGTGCCACAGGGACACATCCCTTCTCTCACAAAGAGAGTTCCTCCCACAGAGCACTTGGAGACCACCTTTGACTTGAGGCTTCATCTGCCCCACCTGGGATGAAGTTTGTTTGTGGCAGTGGGCATCTCATGACCTGCTGCCCTCCAGTGTACTGCTGCAGGGCTCCTTGGATTGTCCTGGGGCCTGTGTGATGCTGTTCTCTCCTGTTACTGCCTTCGCCCCACTTAGTGTCAGTTTTTGTAAGGTTGTCTTCCTGAGAAACTCGGAGAGGCTCATGGATAGCTTGGAAGGTTGGCCCATCAGAGCCCATGTCAAGAAAATGTACTCTGTTTTAAGGGGAACTTGTTTTGGGGTTTTTGTTGTTTTGTTTTTCATTTGAAGTTTGTTATTAATCTGACAGAGTGGGTAGGACATGCTGGGAAGCCCTGGCTGAGTGCTCATGAAGGAAGCATTTTGGGCATGTATCCTTACAGCAGGAACTGTAGAGCTGAAGCTGCAGCTCATACTTACAGCAGCAGTGTCCTTCTGTAGCTCTGTTCTTCTGAGCCACAAATCTGCCCTCGCGCTGCCTTTTGAGGCCGCTCAGTTTCTGTGCTGCTTCTGCTGCCAGCAGGTTTCTGCACTAAGTCTATTGGTGCTTGAGTCACGAAAGCATGGACTTTGTTAGGTATGAACTCATGGGAAAAACATACTGGGGAGTCTAAGGAAATAGCCCTTAGGTAAGCAGTGTGGATCAAATGGTAAAAATCACTCTTTTACTGTTAGAAAGCTTATGCTTGATAAATAACATCCTAGTACCATGTTCCCATCTCAGCCAGGCCGCAGGGACAATGCTTCTGGCCCCCTCTTCACCAGGGAGTTGTTCTTCTGTCACACACATGAAGAAACTCACATTTACCAGCAGTACAGCCCTAGGTGCGGGCTGTACAGGTGGAATAAATGTGCTTGCAGTGGTACACAGGACACACAGCACTGCTCACAGAGCACCATCTGTACCAGGCCGTGCAAACAAAGACTGGAGTTAAAGCTGCTCTTGCTGTACTGAGTAGCCCCATCATTCTCTTCACTGTTACATACGTGAAAATCCAAAATACTGGATAGTTACAGGCTGACAATCCTGATGTGGTTTTCTCCCTACCTAATTTTCAAAATACTTGCTTAATTATAGCAACCAGCAGTAACATGTATATACTGCAAAAAGACTGACACTTCTGCAACTTAGAGCACAGGAGCCGTGGGAGTGTTATTAAAGCTAAACGTCATTTCATGGTTTGGTGTGGTTATCCTTATGCCTGATTTTAAGTTATCTCAGTAAATCAGACATTAAGGAAAGCCAGCTGCTTGTGTTAAATAAACTCCATTGTCTAAGACTTAAAGGGAGCAGAATAGCCAGGTGGAGTTATTGGTCTGTGACTATCAGCTGGCCAGGCCTCCCGGGCAGGGCTCTCCTGTCCTTTTCATTGCCAGCGCAGGAGGGAGAGCTGCTGCTCTGCCGGCCTTTGCTTCCCCGGGCTGCAAACAGTTTATTACCAGCAAGGCAGGGAAACTGTCAGTGTGAGAACTCCCCGTGGAAACTTCAGCTCGGGTGAAGACAATGGCAAAAATCCCCCGACTTGTGTTGTGGTGTGTGTGTGTTACATCAGACCTGACACAATGCAGGAGGGAGTTCTTTGTCTCACTTCATCAACTGAACAATCTGAAGCTGCTCTGCAGATTTGCCTACTGAACTGGATGCTACCTGCTTTTCTGCAATTTATTTCTTTGTCTCAAGCATTAGGAAATCAATGACATACACAAGGTAACTGTTTTCCACTTTATAATTGAGAGTTTCTTCATAAGGAACACAAATGATCATTCTTTTATCTCTGGTCTGTTTTAAACCTGATGGGAAAAGAAAACCAAACCCAAACCCAAACAAACACAAAATCCCCAAAGAGTTGTGAAATTAATTAAAAAATTATGCTAAGAAGTGTTTATATTGTGGGATGGGAGACTCAAGCTTTGATTTTCTTTGAAGTGGTAGCTGTATTGGGTTTATATTGGTTTATTTTGCATGTTTGGATCCTGTATGTTAATTTGTGTTGTAATATTTTTATGTATAAGCCAACACTTTGGAATATGAAGTTTGGATGTTAATATGTATTTGGACTTGGATGATTTGTTTGCAAATCACTGTGTTCTGACCTGTATTTTAAAATTATCATTTGCAGTTGATCGCAGCTTCTAAAAATTGCAATTCTAGAGCATGTTTTAGGGCACCATCTTCTGGCAGACAGCATACACTGTATTTGAATGGCTGCCCTCGCTAGGCACAACTATTTAAAATATTTCTGACTAACACTGCTCTGCAGGCTTACAGGTCATTTCTCATTCTAAATCTGCAATAAAACACTATTTAACATTTTTTACATTCTTCTTATTCACTGCAACTGCAGCTATTCACTGTGCTGCACAAACATAGCTTGGGACAGAGCCTGTAAAATTCCAGTCACAACAGGCGCTTTGTGGACGTGCCGGGGTGGACAGACAACATCTGTCCAAGCACTTATGATTAATGCACCATATATGTATCTTATTTCTTTTATAGCTTCATCTTCCACTTCTCTTACATATTTCAGATGATCACACTTCTGTCCAGCACAGTTTATGGGCTCATGCTTTGGAGGCTGCACAGGGCACTGGCCATAATTCCTTGCACTCACAGGACACAGTCACTTGTATTCCAGTGCAACCAGTTAGCAACCACTACATTTGCATAAATCCATCATTTGCTTGGCCAGCTCAGTTAGCAGTGCACCTACTTGATACTTTTAAGGAGGTCTGAAGTTATGTAGCTTCTGATTTCAGAGACTTGGAGGAGCTACACTTTCTCTTGATATGATAAAAACAAAGTCCTGGTTACAACCCTGCAAACCTTCATCCAGCAAAGGAATGAGAGAGCATTAGTGCACTGAAATAAAGGACAGGAAGACTGCATGAGGTCAGGCTGCCAGTCACATGGCCCCCTCTGCTCTGGTGGTGAGAAGTATCAGCCTGACTCTATGTGCCTCTTCATACCCATTAAAGAAATGAGGCAGGCTACGAGCACTGACCTCCCGACCTGGCAGCACAACACACTTCAGATGTGATGAGAAGGATCATTTCAGAAGGAAGAGGACATTGGTTTGTTGAGAACACCAGTTACATTTACATTTCATTGTATTTTAGAGGTATTACAGAGGTATCACTCGTTAGCTGAAAATGAACAGATGTGCAAGGATAAAGCTGCTCCGTAATTGTAACTAATGAAGTTTGGTCTCTGCATTCTGCATCCTCTGCACTCTCCAAATCCCCAATAATGCTGCAGTCCAGTGATCCCTGTGTCCCACAGAGTCTGGCCCTGCACCCACCCAGCAGCAAAGGTGTCAGCCCCACACCTCCAAAGCCAAAGTGCTACCACAGAAGCTTCTGGGGTGTGTCTCTTCTCCAGCATTGCAGGGCTGGAATTGCTTAACCTCTGCAGGTATCTTCAAGGTATCACCTTGCTGAAGAGGACTGGCAGAGCAATTCCATAAGTATCTTCTCTTTGGAAATTGTTCTGCAAACTTCCAACTTTTCCTCATGAGAGTGAAGGAGTCTGCCAATGGGAGAGATAAAGATAACATGTATCTAACCAGCAATTGTCTTCCTTCAGTATAACAGATATCAAGCTGTATCTACAAGTACATGTAATTACTTCGTCCTGTTTCTCCCTTAAAAGGATCAAGGCCTCCAAATCAAAGCACTGCCTCTCCCTCATGTACATTTGTCTACAGGTATGAGCTCCCTGTAGTCATTCTGCTTAGGCACCAGCCCAGAAACAATCTCAGGCAAGCAAAAACCAAGTAACTGACAAGTGTACAATTTGCTGCATTATCCTGATCCTAGTTCCTGCTTTCTTGCACATACTGTACTTTTAGTTGCACAAAATGGAGGATTTTTTTGTCCTTTTAGCTGCGAAGAAAATAAATATGTCTGCCACAGAAAGAGAATCTATTTCCCTTAATTCTGTGTTTATTCAGATTTCTAACCCAAATTTAAATTTTTGGGGCAGTAGAAGGCTTGAAGCAGATATCAGAGGTATCTACAGACTGAATACAAGCTGATTTTATCTTCTGAAATCTAATAAATGGTTAGCAAGAGGTCTTTGTTGTAAAGGTCAGAACTTGAAATGGCACATCAATCTGCTCCCAGCTGTCAGAGGCGAGAGGCCAGGAAAGGATGCACCTCTCTCCGTGGTTCAGCTGTGGAATGGTTTCATAAAGGAAAGCTAAAATGTCACACAAACACCACAAACACTAAATGGTCACCTACAAGTTGCAGTGGCTCTTTAGGACATGGGCTGGCACAGGGCTGTCTGTCACCAGGGCCCCAGAGTTCTTTCTCCTGAATGGTTATCTTTGGTCTCATAAAGGTGATTCAATGCTTTGGGAATTCCTTCACCCTCCCTCAGAACAGCTTAATGAATCTCTGGTTAACTGCTGTCAATCATTAATGGTCAATATTCCTTTCCATGCTCTGCTGCAGAAAAGGGATATTGAATTAATGGCATGCACACCAGGTACATTCTGTAATAGTCTGTATTTTCTTGACCATACATGGCACTCGAATTCACTAAGTAAATTAAAAATGCAAGCATCAAGAGCTGTCTCTATAAAAGCAGCCAGAAAAGCTTATCTGCACTAGAGAATTTTACATGACTATAAACAAACAACTTGAGAACCCTGTGTGACAGCAGAGCCAATTTATATCACTGCAAATTGCAGTTTGTAGACTGATTTAATGAGCTGGGCTCCAAAATTGTTAGTGAAGACAGAGCCTACATTAGATTGCTCAGCCAAAGAACTGGGAAGAATTTCTCCTCCATTTTAATATTTAGATCTTGTGCCTTGCAACAGTACCTCCTTCCATATGACCGTTCCTGCTATTAGGAGCTGAACAAATTGTCATTTGAAAAATGGAGGGGTTTTTAATGACTTGAAAACTTAATTAACACTTCAATTTTTATCTTTTTCTAAAGAGCAAAGGAAAGTTTAAGTTGGAAAATTCTACATTAATACAATGTTGGTGACTAGCAGCCAATTAAGGACACTCATACTCCACCAGTTCTGAAAAGCAGCTTTTCATTTTGCACAGCAGCAGTTTGCATTTAGTGGCTCGTTCTGTATTGCCAAACTTCCAAAGAACTGCCCAGAGCAGCCAAGAGCTGCCCCATGTTCTGTGGGAGCAGCCTGTGGAAAGCAAATATATTAAAAATCCTTCACTTCGAAGTATGTGACAGGAGGGGTCCAGAATCATTCTCAGGAGCATTACCACAACTGCACCTTCTAAATACATCACCAGGCCATGGCTTGTGCAGCTCATTCTGCAAACCAAATGATGACACAAGGCTAAGAACAATAAACAAGTAATAACTTGAGGAGCAGCCAGGGACACAGAATAGACCCCCCCCACCTTTTTTCACCCTTGAATCTGTCGGTGACATTTCAGTCCAGCTCATACTCCACTCAACTTCCAACTCACACTCTCAACTTCAGTAAAACCACTGCAGTAAGTTACCAGGATTATACCCTCTACTGGTATTTTTAAAAAAGTTAGAAAGTGATGTAAAGCAGTAATTTTATTTTTAATAAAGCTTAAACCCAAAATATGTCAGCCTTAATTTTTGGAAGATGTCATTAGACATTAAATTCTTATGATTCAGCTCTTTATGGCAAGAAGTTTTCCACTGTAGCACTGCAATCCTTTCTCTAACACCTTATTTACATCTTTACCTCAGTCTTCACTCCTGCCAGCCAAGCAGCAACTCAAAAGGATTTCACTGTGAACTATTATGGCTCCAAACAAGCCACTGCATATGACTGTTACTGCCTAAAAGAAGAAATAAAATATTAATTGCCTCATAGAAGCTGTTTTGCACAGCACTGGCAATTTTAACACAATGATGAGCTGGCCTTTGTTTTTTTAACATCCTCCTGTAAAATTCACATTTGCTTTAAAATTCATTCAGTCTGCAAACTGTAACAACTAAATCTTGCTGCTCAGCTGCTGTGCTCTGTAAGGCTCACTGCACACTCACCTATGACTGGGAGCAGTTTTGGGTCCCTGGCACAAGTGGGAGATTCTTTTGGTACAGTGACAGAAACGGCCAATTAATGCATTTTGAAAAGCAACAATGACATTTTGAGAGTTCCCAACACAAATGCAGTAAGATTTAAGACACTGATTCTAAACACACTTTTGTCCTACACACAAAGTGTAATATATAAAAACCAGAGCTTCCTTCCTTCTGAAGGCACGAGGTGGTGAAAGCATGTGAGTGGTGGTGCAACTGCTGCAGCTGAAGAGCCCAATAATTGATTGTCCAAGAAAAAAAAACATTCACAAAAGTTTTATTAAAAAAATTCCCCTTTCACCTCAAACAAGTGAAGTTTAAGTTCTGTACTACTAGGTTATGTTTAGAAAAATGGAAATAATACAGTAATTTTTGAAGGCTATACATTGTAAAATCCCATAAGTCAGCATAATTTTGGACTGTGCAAGCAAATATAGCAAGTATTTCAGATGTTATTTATTTGGTCCATCAGATGTACAGTATAGTAGTAGTATCTGAGTTTACAAAACATCAAATATAAATAACCTGAAACTGTAACAATACACAAAAATTTGCTTCTTACATTGACATACCAGGCAGTACGAGCTGAAAAACTGGAGTAAATTAACAGTTTTACAGTAATGTACATAGTGCCAGCTGATGTTTCAGAACACTGTTAGAATGTGGCACTAATTTGCTTTGTTGGATTTTCTTCTTTACTTGTTCAGGGTGTGAAAAATGTTTAGGACTAGGCTAAAAATGTTATTCTTCAAGCATCTGTGATTTTGTGAATGCTGGAGGTGGAGCAGTCACACTTGCAATTGGCCTCAGAAAGGGATAAGCGAATGTGCAGGCAGGCCACTGCTGGGAAACTTCAAAGGCAATCACTGAAAAATAAAAAATGTAGTTGCTTAAAATGCGGGCATCTGGTGATGGCCCTTTCACTAAACAAAAGTAGGGTTTTCTTGTCCTGTTGGATGATACCTAAAAGGTATTTACACAAAAATACCATGCTGTTTTCATGATTGTTTAGGTAAATACTTATCTGTAAGTATTAATAGACTATGTTTCCACTACATTTAATATATGGAATACAGAAAAAACTTTCTGAGTCTATTGATACAATATCATCAAGAGAAACAGACACAAATTATTTAAGCCAGCGATTTGGTATCCACTTTGAACCAAGGCCTTAGAGTTAGTCTAGTTCTGGACATTTTTCACATCCCAGCACAATTTGCTGTTACAGTATGACATCATGTGAATCACTGTGTCAGGGGCCCTTGGAGGCTCCCCCAATGCTCTTCATCTTGCTCTTAGCTCAGCACACGCTCTTCGCCCCCACGCACTCGCACGCCTTCTCTTCAAGCTTCCTCTTGTGGCTCCTGCTCTCCTCGTCCCCGAGGCTGCTGGCAGCGCCCTCATCCTCGGACTCCACGATCATGAGGTCGTCCTGCTCCTGCTCGTGCTCGTGCTGGGCGCGCGCCCTCTTGGCCCCCGCGCACTCGCAGCCCTTCTCCAGCTTCCTCTTGCGGCTCCTGCCCTCTGCGCCGGCAGCGCTGCCGCAAGCACCCTCGTCCTCCGAGTCAACAACCACCACGTCTTCCTGCTCTGGAGCTGCAAAAGAGGTGTCTGCGATTCAAATGGATCCAGTCTACTCTCAAAGCAGTTTTCCTACATAAAAATTGGAGCATTCTTTAGCCACGTTCTCTGCCATGCAACTGCGGGAGTGTCACCGTTGAGTCAGAAATGACACGGAAAAATGAGTGACACACTCCAGGCATTCTCAGAAGGTTAATAATAATTTTATTAGGAACCCATTCCTTTTTATGCTCTAGTTCACTACAGGTGGACCTGATCGGGCCTTTAATCAAAACACTGTCACCACTGGCTAATTAAGAAGCCACCCTTTTGGTAAACATCCTTATGGGAAAACAGCTTGTTAAAAAACACTTGCAGATTGTTTACAATTCTTCTCTCCAGCTCCCTCAGACCAATTCATGGGAAAGCTTATCTAGCCTTCTCTCTGTCTGACCAGACTGTCACATCCACACCAGAGTATCTTAAATGTCCCTGAAATTACTATAAAATATGGGAAATGCATTAGTTTAGCTGAACTTTTTCTGCATGTAAAAAGCAGAAGAACTGCTGCTGTCTGCAGCAGTTGCTGGGAAAAGAAGTTTTGCACACAGCAAGCTCTAGAGCAGCCTCTCCTTTCCCTACTGCACTCAAGAGAACTCCAGGAGAGGCCACATTCCAGGAGAGAGGTCTCAAAGAGAGGGAGAAATGGAAGGGTGAGCAGACTTACAGAGCTAAAGGCTAACAGTGGATAGCATGAAGAAGGGGAGAACCAAATGTGAACTTTCAAGACATCTAGTGGATTTTGTTTGATTTTAAATATAAATTCACTGTAAAAACTTATTAATTATGTTAAATTATGCAATTTTTAATACAATTTGGAGGAAATTTTAGTGATACTCTTAAAATTTAGTTTTCCCTCAAACAGGAGGGATGGAACTACATACTTTGTGTCTTAAATCTGTGCATGTATCTTACAGGCAAAGGAACACCAGGTAAATAACAATTTCAAAGTGTATGTACTATAAACTTCTGTGCCTTTTGTGCTCTTTGTAAAAATTGTAAATGTGCATTTTTCTATTTAGTATTAGTTATACAGAGAGGCAACTTAAAGGCCTTTTACTGTGTATTGGCAAAGTTAAATCACACAACTGAAGACAACTTTAACTGGGCTGCACTAGATAAAGACTGTTTTGTTTAATATTGATTACTGTTGATTGATTACCTGTTGATGTTGAGGGTTGTGCTCCATCATCACTACCATTGCTAATGTTCCTGGATGTTGGTTCTGATGGTTTAGGGCCAATTCTTTCAGGGGCATCACCAACAACTTCAAATTCTACATCTTTTTCTAGGTCTTCACTGCAGAAAAATACACATGCTTTTAAACAGCCAGAAAATAAAATCATGTCTTTTACACAAAAAAAACCAAAAAACACCAAAACCCATTCAAGTATTAGAGCACTCTGCAACTGTGACAAAATGAGAAAATATACTGAAAAAGAGGAAAATCTGTTCAGTTCTCTTTTATTATTTATGCTTTGTCTATTCCCAAACACTATTACATCCAGTGGTACCAACTCCAAAAGCTTAGGAATCAGAAAAACCATTGCCTGAGCTTGCCTTTCCTCCTTAAGAGCACAGCCCTCCTCCCACTGAACATGCAGTGTGAGTTTCTGTGGTGTCTATTCCTTACCCAGGGTTAAATGCACACCCCAGTGAGTTCAGAGGAATTCTGAACACAGGTAGTCAAGCAAAGGATCTATTATCCTAGCAGGCTGGGGGTTTTTTCCTTTCTAAATTTTAGGGTTTTTTTTTTAAATGCCAGTTTCTTGCTTGTTGGTTGCCCCAAATGTTAATTTGTTTTTGCAATGTATTCTTATGTTGTGTAACAACAAATTACTGAAATAAACTTCTTTGAGTTATTGTTGTAAAAAACAAAACCACAACAAAACAAGACTACAGCAAAAAGACACAAAACTATAATTTCATAAAAAATAACCATTCCCCTTTTACCTCTATATTTCCTTTCAGCAGCTTAATCTTTGACCTTTGTTCATGTATTTAAATTGTGAGTGAAAAATTGCCTGTGGAACCATTCTATGTATACACACAAAACATCTTTATTTCAGAATCCTTACCTATGAAGCACATTGATTAGAAGAGTATAGTCCTGGAGGAAATCATCTGCTTGTAGTCGAGTGCCATTTCGAATTCCAAAGTCTGATAATTTCCTGTGGTTATTTGCTACAAAAACAGTAAAAACCTGCAGTGTATAGAGCTATTCATAGAAAGATCTTTACACCTTTACATAAATATGGAGTACTCCAGAACTTTTATGCAGGAATATAAGATTAACACGTATTAGCTATATTTAAATTAAAAGCTGACATTTAAGCCTATTAGGAGTTAAAGCTGCTTATGATGTTTCATTTATTTATTCATCATGCCATCCCGTTCAAGCACTTGACAATCACTGCATTTGGGAATATTCTGGAGATGCTTTCTGGCATCATGAACAGAGCACCATCCACGAGCCAGCAAATGCAGGGGCTTGCAGGCAGGTTCCTGTTGCTGAAAGGAATCCTGACATGCCAGCTGAGCAGTGCTTTGTGCAGGAAAGCTGAGCTGCACGTGCAGCTTGCACACAACAGCCCTGCCTGTCCCCAGGCCACTCAAAACACTTGCAAACCCAGTCCTCTTCAAATACTAGTCCACAGGGTGAGCACTGCAACATCTGCTATACACCTGCCCTGCAGAGTCTCTTCCAAGGGTTTATGTACTCTTATCCCAAACCCTGAGGAGCATACATACCTTCTGTTTCACCTTCTTCTGAAGAGATCAGGATAGTTCCCTTTCCATCATCTATTTGGACATCTGGTGCTACCATAGCAAATTTTTCTTTCAGTATCTGAAAACACAAATATATTAAAATATAGTCAATCTCTGACTTTAAAAGATTTATTTTAAAAAGAACCTTGAATTATGTTGATTTTATTATTCTGGCTCATTTTCTGTCATCTACTGAAAGCCTATGATTTTTTGTTCACTTCCACAAACAAAATTGTTATATTTTTGAGGTCTGATGCCTATAGATTCATATAATCCAGAAAAATTTTTAGAATACTTCATAAAATGACAGAATTATAAATCAATTGTGACCACAACTGCAATGTAGCTACTGAACTTTCAACTGAAATACAAATTTTGGTTTTTTGATGTCAGATATGGAAAGGCTTTAAAACCACCAAAATTTACAAGATGCAAACATTATTTCACAAGACATACAACACACATGGGCAAGAAGCATATTGGCTAATCAGCTCTTCTTGTAGCTGAAAGAAATGTAGAGTAAATATAAACAAGAGATGCTAGGTCAAAATATACTGTATATATTGTATAATACACTACAGCAAATCCCTAATTTTAATAATTTACAGTATTAGATTTGGAATGAAAGCTGTAACTGTAGCTCAAGATTTACCTTATCCTGGAGTGTCAACACAGTAACTTTGTGTGTGTTAAGTTTCACAGTCACTTCTGGCTTACTTGCACATACATAACAATTGGGATTTGGTGGATCCAAAGCACAAGGAACCAATAGCTTCTTCCTGGGATTTGGCTGCTTGTTCAGAAAAATCTTGAGGACAGACAAGAACAAATCAGGTTATTCTGTAGTTACCAGCACATCTAAAGCCTGTTTTCCTGCAGATTTCTTGTCCTGATCTGACAGGGTGTCCTGTTTCCTAATCCTCTCTGCTGTGCCTGCTGAGCAGGAGTCTCACACGCCCAGTGCAGCCTGTGCTGACTGAGCAGCTCCTGCCAACAGCTCAAACACCAAACAACCACACTGCAAGTGATGGCAGCCTGGTTCTCTCTCCTATCCAGCAGTACATTTTTATTAACTCATAGGAATTTATTGATCCTTAAAACGTGCATTTTTCTTTTCACTGTGACTGAAAGTTCCCAGCATATTCAGAATCTACTGAAGGGACAGTAAAACTACACAATAATGAAAAAATGTTAAATGTAACTTTTAAACAAATAACAAATAGCAGGAAAGTAAAAACATTTTATTCTCACTTACCGTTCTACACTGATCTATCTTCCCCGATAAAATCTTCAAACCCTCCAGCACTATCAGCCCAGCTATCACTGCATTGGTAGTAGCTATGGCTGGGATAATATTTCCTGCCATTGCTGCAAAACAAACCAGTATGCAGATTTTTAACAGCAGAAGAAAACAAGAAGATTATAATTTAAATAAAGCAATGTTACATTTTATCCTTACACTTGATATCAAATCTGCTCTTCATATTCATTCCAAAAACATGCATCCTGAGGTTTGCAGCAGCAGTGACAAAATCCATGGCAGAAGGGTCATCCTAAAAATAAGTTAATACAAAAAGCATTTAAAAATCAGATTAGTCATTGGAAAGAGTTTGCTGCACATGGTTCCTAAAACCTCAAGAACCAGAATTAAAAACAAAACCAAAACAACAGAATTAAAAAGAAAAAACTGTACAAAATTCCATTTCAAGGTCAATATACTTCTTCTTTCAGATGGTGTACTCAGAGCAGTGTTACTTTAAATACTAACTACAGCTTTTAAACATGTATTTTAGTAGCAAATTAGTATATCTGTACAAATAAAATGCCTTGTATGTTATAAAAATATTTAAATCCTAAGTCTTACGATGTTTGAAACATTTTCAACACTGAATTTTAACTGTGAATCAGTTTCAAACACTGGGTGTTTCATAGCGAAGTATCTGTACTATTGGTCGCAGTAATATTTTAATATTCCCCCCCCCACTCCCCCCCATTTACAGAGTACTTTTTCTTATGCCAAATGATAACTGACTGGAAGTGATACTGTGTGTGTGGTGATAAAAGAGAAAATTCTTGTCTTCTTCAACAGAAGTTGTACTGCACATCCATCATCAGCTGATTGCTCATAACCTCAGTTTTGTATTTGTAGGTGCCCCGATGAAGGAAGAAATGATGAATCTGACTCCATGTTCTCAGAAGGCTAATTTATTATTTTAAGATACTATATTATATTAAAGAATACAGCAAGGATACTTACAGAAGGCTAAAAAGATAATAATGAAACTCGTGACTCTCTCCAGAGTCCCGACACAGCTTGGCACTGGTTGGCCAAAGAGTGAAAACAACTCACAGCAGAGTTCAATGAAACAATCACCTGTGCGTAAACAATCTCCAAACACATTCCAAACGAGCAAAACACAGGAGGAACAAAGGAGATAAAAATTATTTTCCTTTTTCTCTGATGCTTCTCAGCTTCCCAGGAGAAAAATCCTGGGCAAAGGGATTTTTCAGAAAATGTGAATGTGACACCTTGGTAAAACCCCAGCTACTGACACCTGGCTAAGAGCACATATTGGAAACAGATAAGAAGGGAAAAATAAAGCTGCATTATTTAAATATTTTCAAAAATCAAAACACAACAAATACCTGTGAATTTGTGCTTTTATGAGCTGGAGAATTTGGTGAGTTAAGTTATTCACACCACAGCAGTTAATCCTCACCCTCAGTGAGTTACACAATATAATGTTTAAAGAATGTATTTGTTTGCATATGGAAACTGTTTCCATAAGGTGCCTGATAGTGTTAGTTGAAGGAAACTGAATGAGCCCAACTAATACTTGTATGATTCATGCAGAATTTATACACGGCAAACTAACCTTATCCCATATAAGTGCTTCTCCATCAGCCTTCTCAGCCAGGTGAAGACTCAGGGTTTTAACACTCTTTGAAAACAGGTCTGCATAGCTCCTGACATTGAGAACCTGCTGATCCTTCAGCACTGCAGAGCTCTCATTCTGCTGGTCAGGTATGTTTTGCTCTTTGGGGAAAAAGAGAAAAAAAAAAAAGATCAGGAATATTTCTAAGTTCTACAGAAGTTCTCTCAAATAACTTTCCAATTCCAGCAGAATTCAGTATTTTCTAAATTGAAGAACAATATCCTTAACCTACAGTAGCCCAAACATTTTATAACATTTAAATCTGCATTTAAATCTGCAACCATAGCTAGGATAGCAGTCACCTAAGCATTCACAAATTACAGAAGCCATTATTACAACAAATAAATTACAACAATTTGCAGAGATAAATCTTATGAGATAAGTGCTTATGGTAAGGTGTCCTAGAATAAGCTGACACAATTTTGTTAAATATGTATTTTCTACAGCCAATACTGAGCATCTAAAACAACAACTGCAAAACAGTCTTAGAGAAAGTGTTGTCTATACAGAGAAATCTTCAGGACGTGTAAAGAACTAATATGTTCATTATCAGATCTCAACTGTGGCAGTAAAAAAATGTACATATCACAGAGGTGCATTAATAAACAGCAAGTATTATTTACAAATCTACAGTAGGAGGACAGATAGTTACCTTGTTTTTGTACCTCAGCCCAGTCCAGTGGCACTGGAGGCTTTCTCTTCCTCCACAGCTTATCCATTGTTAGCAGATATCTAATGTCATCTTTGAAAAGCTAGGAAACATGGAAAAAATCAAATGAAAGGGGGGAAAAAGACACAGAAAAATCAGCATTACATTGATGAGGTTTTCATTTTCTCCTTGACAGTATTTTCAACTACATAAAAACAGATTCTACAATCTTATTCCCTACTCTCTAACACTCACTGCATAGAGCAGATGCAGCTCTGATTAATCTGGGGAGGAGTGAAGTGAAAAATCAAGAAACAGAAGTTCAAACAGTGGTTTACCTGTCTACTGAAGCCATTCCTAAAGTTGTTTGTATGCCCTCCCTGAGACAAGTGAATGAACATGCCAATGAATTTCCAAAGAAAAGTTATTGCTACCTATGAACATTACATTCAAGCTCATCTCCTCCATTTATCCACTTTCAGTAACTATTTAGAACAAAAACTCCTAAATCAGTTTGTTTTCTCCTATGCCAGAGCCTGATAATGCAAAGATGACTGATAGCTTTTAGGTCATCAGGTTGGCTCTGATTATGCCCAGGGCAATTCCAGAGGTCAAACAGACCCTTTCCCATTCAAAGTAGTTGCAATGGAGTTTTGTCTGCACAGAGTGGCCTGGCTGCTGCAGCCACCTCCACAGATGCAGATGGAATCCTTAAAAAAAGCAGACATTGCAAGAGACCAACACAACAGCAAAACCGGTGGATATCACAACACAATCACATAATTAAATGTCCAAGCTGGGGTTTGATTTAACTTTACAGCAGCTCATACATTTCAAAGAAATACATTTATTTAGGGTAAAGAAGATACCTTAGTAAAAAGTTTAACTGGATCATAGCCAGTGGATTTAGCCCATTCCTTAGTTGAAACACGTTTAATCTCACCATCTTCATTGGATGCTAGTGCTCTGGCTTCTGCTTCTGCTGGCTCCCCTGTTAATAAAGTGACAACCAATCTTTTAAATTAAAAAAAAAAAAAGAATCCCATCCAAATATTACCCCCAGAGTCAATTACCAAAATTATGCAGGGAGCATAAAATGGCTTTATTACACCCAACAAAAGCTGAATTAGGCACAGTGTGCTTGTTCCACTTTGTCTCTGAAACTGCAACTCATTGACTTAACTTGGTATTACCCAGCTCCTTTATTGCCAGAAACAATGAACAATTGTTTCCCACTAATTTTCTCCACATAATGTTGCTACTTCAGAAATGTCTTACCACCCCCTTTTAGTAGTCTCTTTTCTGGCTAAAGAGTCTTAGTTTGGTTGGGTTTTCAAAACAAACAAATTTTTAAAAATTGGTTTCCTATCTCTTGTTCTTTTTAAACAAAAAAATTCTCTATAAAGATGCTAATAATTTTCTTTCTTTCCCAGTCACATCCAACAATTGCTATCATGATTTCTAATAATCAGGTTGATGTTTTCATAGAACTATCTATTAACATCTTGACTAAATGAGAAAAATCAACTCAGAGACCATCTCTTTATGTGTAAATTTGGGAATGTTTCCCCCCTTTTACCAAT
The DNA here is from genome assembly GCF_036417665.1 of Passer domesticus. NCBI lineage: Eukaryota > Metazoa > Chordata > Aves > Passeriformes > Passeridae > Passer > Passer domesticus. Next base: position 19,065,637 of record NC_087485.1, read on the forward strand.
GCATCATTTGCATTATTTTGTATCTATCTGCCTCACCTATCACTGCCCAGTCATTCTGTACTGTGAAGCTTTCTGAAGTTAGGTCTCATCTTTTTGACTCTGAGTGACTTTGCCTAATCATCTGTGCTCAACAGCACACATCTCCCATCTGAGACTCCTCTAATCATCATTTATCTTTATCTTTCTAGTAGTTTTTCCACTTCAGGATCTTCAGCCCTTGGCTGCTTATGTCCCTCAGGTTCCATTCAGTTTTTGGATCTGCCCCCTGGACATTCAGAACAGCCTAAACCAGACACTCTGCACAGGCTTGCTGATTCCTTCCAGGGACCCACAGAGCCCTGCTGGGCACAACTTCCCTCATAACTGTGGCATTAACTCTTCCCTGAATGTCCTGGTTTGGGCTGGGAGAGAGTTCATTTTCTTTCCAGTAGGTGGTCTGGTGCTGTGTTTTGGATTCTGCATGAGAATAATGTTGGTCACAGGCTGATGTTTCAGCTGTTGCCAAGAGGTTACTCCAAGTTAAGGACTTTTCAGTGTCCTGTGCTCTGCCAGTGAGCAGGAGCAAAAGGAGCTGGGAGGGAGAAGAGCCAGGACAGCTGACCTGAACTGGCCACAGGGATATTCCAGACCTCAGAACATCGTGCTCAGCATAAACTAGGGGAGTTGGCTGGGAGGGGCTGATCTCTGCCTGGGGACTGGCTGAGCATCAGCAGTCAGCAACTGCATCACTTGTTTCTCCTGAGTGTTATTCCCCCCTCTTTATTCCAGTTGTGATCAATAGTATTACACACCTGTTTCCATTATTAGCTGCTCTTATCCCAGCCTGTGAGGTTCATTTTTTGTGTGGTTCTCCCTGCTCTGGGTGGGGCAGTGAGCGAGGGCTGTGCAGTGCTGAGCTGCCAGCTGGGGTCAAAGCTGGACACTGCCACCCCTGTGTGACCACAGCACCCTGACCGTGGGCAGTCTGTCACTGCAGACACCAGGCTCCAGCTCAGCACTCCTGTGACTGCCCTGCTGGCTTTACTTCAATAAGTGGCACTGCATTTGCTACCTGTCAACTACTTCAGCAGCCATTGTTTTAAGTGACTTTACATCGCCACTCTTTTTAAGACTCACCCATTTCATTCTGCACTTCCTGTAGGAACAACCTGTCCAGTGATCACTATCTGATGTTCAAAGAATTTGAAGAGTCGGAGGATCCTCTAAGCTCCCCCTCCCAAGTCCATTCATCTATCAAAGGATCCAAAAGAAGCAACCAACAATGATGCTTATTCACCTCATAGTAACTATGATACTGTCCTTACAGAAAAACACTGAATAGCTACAAAAGTATCACTCAAAATGGACATATTTCCTATGTAGATTAATGCTGAAGTGTTGCAGCCTAGAAGAGCTCAAACACAATTCCTGAAGTTCCTTGCAAACCCTCAGCTAGGAGTGGGAAATGCAGAGTGACTACAAATATCACTCAGTACTCTGTTCAAAATACGAGCCTCCCAGAGGCCAGAAACAGAATCTTCTTTAAAGAAAATTGAGTTGAACTCTCTAACCTTAAGAAATGTACAGAAAGGAGTCATAATCCCTGCAACAGAACATTTCAGTAACAGGGTAAGCCACCAGCTTATATCACACTCACAGGCAGCTTCAGGATCAGCTCTGTCAGGTGAGACTTCTTGATCAGCATCTTCTTCTCCAAACAACTGGCTATATAACAATTAAGAACAACAAGACCAGAATTTCAGCATATGTGGTTAAAGACATATATATTTGCTAATGGATATATATTAATTTTATGATTCTTGCTTTCAGACAGACTGCCACTTCATACATTGCTTTTTAAAATGCTGGGATTCATCACATGTGGACTTAACACGGACACCACAAAATGCCCAATACAAAAATGAATTCAGCAAAACAGTTTTGTGTATAACTCAGTAGCTCACCCAATAGTCAGCCTAATATTTACACTGCAGTACTAAATGCATTTTTAGAACCTCTGGGACATCCAAGATTCCAACAACTTCACACTTGTTAAAACATGCATTAAACTGAAAAATGTGCTTACTTCATACAAAGATGAAGAATAAAGCAACCTCAACCTACACTGCTGGGCCAAACTACTCTGCCAGATTCTTGTGCTATTACAGCAAGGCCTAGGTACTAATCAACCTTCCATCTTTATAACCACCCAGGTCAAGAAACTGGAGGTGTTCACCATAATCCATCTAAATAAATTTAAAATTCATTATAATATATTTTTTTTAAAAGTGTGTCAATTTTGTTGCTTTTCTGTATGTTTAAAAACCAAAAGAATGAACCACAGTACCATTTTCTTCTAAAAAGTCACTTACTTGAACAAATACTTGGCCCACACAATGCAATGGATAGGCTCCGAGGGCGTATTTCGGATTGTGCAGCCTGGGAAAGTTTTCTGAGTTGGTTTAGGCTGACATTCATAACATTCTGTCACTCCCTGGTGAAAAATGAAGCATTTACTTGTCACTCTGAGAACGCTACTGATCGTTTGGGCTATTAACAGATGAACTGTAACTCTATCTCCAAACACCCACTCCCTGTTGTCTAAAATAGCCAATGACAAGAGTGACACCCCACCTAACCTTTTTGATAACAGTTACTTGTCCAAGGTAGCCAGCAGTTCCACTCTCTATAAGAGGAATATCAGCAGCCAGACACATCCTGTTCACATGGTTACGGGCAGCTGCAAATCAAAAGGGTTTGAAAGAAAAAATTTGAATAATTAAGAAAAAAGAAGTTTTCCTTCTCCAAATTCAAACTAACATCCATGCACTTATCTTTAATATATCTTACTTCTCTATAGAGCACTACACCACTTTCACAAAGCCCAGTTTCCCATTCTCACGACATTAATAAACACAGCAAACTCAGCTGACTAAAGCTACGCTGCACCCACAGCACCCAGCAGTTCCCAGGAAGCAGAATTAGCAGTGCACATTTCCTTTCAGAACACCTGCAGAAGCACTAAGCACCCCTTGGAGTCTCTAGCAAAGCACACGAGGCTTAGTGCAGCTGCAGATGGGTTAGGAGGATACTTGTTATTCAAAGGACACTGCAGCAAGGAACAAGCAACATCTGCAATATAAAATCATAGGGAAAACTTCACCTCTGTTATCCAGAGCATTCATAACCAATGTAAACTGGCGGAAGAACTCTACGTTATAGTCAGGGCTATGGAAAACAAAAACAACATTTCAAATGCACATCCAAGCTGTTGGTTATTACTGCACAACAGAAACTCTACACATGCAACCGACGCTCGTGGGATAAATTACACATCTTACACATGGATAAATTTAGCTACCCTTTAACTGCCCCATTTGTCTTCTGCCTACTTTAAAGCTGGGTGAAAGCATGAATTTTATGCTGCTGGAAGGTAGCTACTGCAATTAGTACTAATTTGACCAATGAAACGGGCAGACAAGGGAAAGTGATTAAACTACTCTGACCTAATGAGTAAATTGGCTGAGCTGTGGTAACTGACCTTAAAAACCATCAGCTGTAGCTAAAACATGCACACTGTAATTACCACAGCTCATCAGACTGTGCATAATTCATTGTGCTGTGAGAGCTCCATTGGTTTGACTGCGTGGCCATGCCCTGAGGAGCCAACACATGGGACCTTAAATCCTGACGCTTCAGTTATCTTTATGTTGCATTTTTCTTCCTCAAAGAAGGTGGAGAAGAAGAGAGAAAAGAGGAAACAGGAGTAACAGTTTCAGGAGAAGGACGCAGTGAGTCAGTGTTTCACTGGCTAACAGCAACATCAGAGTTCAAACCTCCATGGTACAGAATATTCATTTTTTCAGAAACTGGGGCAAATATAAATTAAAACATGGGCAACAGCTAATGGAACCCTACATAATCTTGTACTCTACTCACTTGTTGCAGACCATAAAGACTAAATTTCAACAGCTTAGGGCATATATAAATGACAGTTACCTACACACACACAGAGGACTTAATATTTTTAATCACAGACTCAAGATTCACATGTCTCTTAATTTAATTATCGCTCAAGACATCGGGACATCCTTACAGAGTAGAAACTCATATGGCAAATGTTGCCAATAAAATGAAAAACAGACACAAACAAATTACTACAGCTTACTACCAGAGCTTAAAACCCATGCAAAAGCCACACTCCCACTCAAGTGCATGGCAGTTCACATTTACAGCTATTTCTCCTTACTGAGGAAGTTTTGTAAAATACCTTAAAGCACACCATTATAGCATTTAAATAACACAGTACTTGCAAATCAAACATGTAATTAGAGCTTAAAACCAAACATACTTCATGATGCTATCATGGTAAGCTATAATATTAGCTTCTGGACAAAACTGTAACACGCTTTCCTTGGCAACCTAGAAACAAAACAAAAAAAAAGAAAACAAAAAAAACACTTATTATTTCTTCCTTCCTTCTAAAAGACAGACTTGATACCAGCTGTGTATTCAGTAAGTTGACTACCTTAAGAGATTTAAACACTTCAATAATGAAATGCTGTGGATAGCCATGATCAGCCAACCAACACTTACCTCCTCCCAGCAGAAACTTAATTGTGATGTTTCTAGCACTACCCATAAAATAATACTGAGTAATGAGGCCTGAGCTTTGATTTTTTCCTCACCTGTGATTTTGATCTTCCAACATGTTTCTTCTGAAACAGAAACTGTCTGTTGAGATTGCTGACATCAATAGTATCCAAATCAATCTATAAACACACAAGAGAGGCATTTCACTTTCACAGGAAAAAAAGGAACAAAACCATTAACACAGTTTGAAGAAAAGACAATTGGCCAAAATGCAGAAACTTTACAGACCCCTTCTCAGAGCTCTCAGGTGTCACATCAGACCTACAGCAACTGAAGAGGCACAACTGGTCATCTAATTATCTTCAGGAATCCATACATTACCAATGATTGCTGACAGGGGACCGTGACAAAGTGCTACAGAGAACAAACTTTCTGCAGAGAGCCCCTGCTGAAAATGCACGCCCACAGCAGCGAGCAGAACCCCAATGGCCCTGCTTGCACAGGATGAAGATTCCAGCAGCAATTCCTGAGGAGCAGAGCACAAGCTCAGCTGGGAAATGCAGAAATCCATCAGACAGGTCCAGCCAGCCTCTGCCTGCACCGCCCACCCTGAGCCCTGGCTCCTGCTTCCCCCAGGCCCAGGAAAGGCTCCAAACCAACTGGTCCTTCCACTTTACAGAGCATGGCTTCAAGCACCTGCATCAGTAAATCAAGGGCTGCACAGCCATCTTACACACACACTGCAGGGCAAAAGCTTCTACTGCCTGTACATGGACAAATGATGAAGTCCACTTATAAAAACAGAAATCCAATCACACAATCAGGAAGTTTAAAAACATACAGCACAGAGCACAAAGGATGCCAAGACTGCAATTCCCCTAACAGTTATGTTTCTATTTATTATTATATACACAGGAACAGCATAAATTCCAATATCTTTAGCCCCCACAAGAATTAAGATTTAACTAGAACTTTGACATTTATTCCTAGCTTTGTTACCACTACCTTTTGTGCAATTTAAGTTTCTTCAATCAACAACTCTTCTTAGAAGTCTTCTCCTGTCCTTAACGTTTTAGTGAGGAGAGTGAGAGTTTTTCTGAGCTGTTTCAGAGATTGTTCTAAGATATATGAGATATTTGTCCCAAACTCCCACAGATAATGCTGACAGACTCAGCACAGTAACACCTTCAGCTACCCAGACTGACTGTGCAGTGTGAAGTTTAAATGTGACCTACTCAGGCTGTTCTCACATGCTTCTGCCTTTATTAACCAAACCTGAATTATGAAAAAAGCATGGTACACACTCAGTGAACATCCTCTGCATGAGAGATCCAAACCCCAGGATCAATCTACCTCTTTTCTGAAGGGAGTATTTTCAATTGAAGGGCTAAATTTTAACATACTAAAAAATGTAATAGCTACAGAGTTTTATTTAAACAGTTAATAAAAGCACCTGTGGATACAGAGCAAACAAAAGATACAATGTTTTGAAAATATATTCTAGAGCTGAGACTGTTAAACACTCCTACCACTGTATCACAGTAACTACCCATGGCCTTGTCTCTTTCCATGAAAACAGTACTTTGCATAATTCACATTTCTACCTCTCTCCCTTCCTCAAAAGACACACAGCTTGCTTAGTGCAAAGCCAGAAAGCCCAAGAACTTCAAGGGAAAACTATAAAGTGCAAAACTCTGTTAAAACATTCACTACCCAGAGAGCCTTGAGTACTTCAACTGGAGAAGATGACAAGCAACATCAGCTCCTGCTGAGAACAAGAATTACAGCATTAAAGGTAGCAAGGGGAGTTTTCCAGAGAGAAAACCTGAGACCACTAGACCTCAACAGAAGCTGCAGTTTAGCTAAGAACGATGAGAATGTAACAGCTCACTTTTAAAACAACTACACTGCTCCCATTTTGGTAACCTGGAAGAAAAGGCATCATCACTTAACAACATTTACTCAGGATCTTAATTCACACCTGGATCCTGAAAAAATAGTTGTGTTCTTCATTCATAGGGCAAGGGTATGCCTTTCACCACTATACTTAAGTCACATATTAGTTGTCTAGTATTCAAAACTATTGATTTTATTTTATATTAATATTCTTTTTAAAAAAATCACAACTTACTTATAAAAAGTATTTTCAGATGTTCAAGTTTTTAAATATTTAATAACCGAGGAAAACTCTCAACAATATCACAAATGTTGACAAAAGCAATTTATCCTGCTAATAGCAAATTCCCTCTTTGTAACAAGTCTTCCTTTGCCCTCACCTTGTCTTGTACCCCAGCTGTTCCCTATGTTATGAAAACATTATGTCTCCATAAAACACTGCCAGCAATACTGTCATGTGAAGACAGAGCCAACATGTCCCCCCAGTCAGCCTGGAAAGGCAATACCAACCCCCAAGCTACAACAAGGGACACAACAAGCACACCCCGGTGAGATTTATGCCTAACGACCAACTGGAGAATCAGGAGCTGTAAGCTCTGCTGTAATGGACTGCAGGAGTACAGAACTGACACAGCAGAGCAAGGGGAGAGAGGAGAGGAACAGGGCAGAAAATGCTTCCACTCCCCTGCAGTTATTTATTTCCCTGATGCAATGTTCAAATTGGATAGGGTCTCAAACCAAAAGGAAAATTTGGAATTAAACATATTCTACAAGTTTAAAAAGCATTCCAGTAGGAAAGCCCAAGCTGTAAGACTAACAAGGCAAAGCAGTAACTGTTTTCTTCTAGAAGCTGATATGGTTTTAGATACGAGCTGCTCTGCTCAACAAGTCTGGCTCACACCCAAACTCCTCACAACCTGTCACACACAACTCTCAGGTGTGACTCCTGGGCACGTTAGTGAAAAGGTATTGAAGCAAACAGACTTCTCCTCTAGCTGGATTTAAAACCATATGCTCTTCTTTACTACAATAAGAAGCCAGTAAAGATCTGGACAGCAGGCAATCATAGAGAGAAATACTATTGATGAAACTATCTCTTTTTCATTACTACATTCTCACATCTGCCCTTCCCGGACACATTCACAGATTAATATCTGGAAGCAAAAGTGAAAGCAGGAGCCCGCGGGAAGCGCCAGCACTGAGGGCTTTACAGCCGGGCTGTGCGAGCACAGTTCGCCTCTCCCGGGGCTCCTCGCTGCAATTCCTGCCCGGCACCCCCCAGCACCGGCAAAGGCGGCACTCGGCAAAACTCAACCCTTCCAAGGCGTCGCGGGCGGCAAGCACGGCCCGGCGCGGTTGCGCGGGCTGGCGGAGCCGCCCGGCCCCGGCCGGGCCCGGCGGGGAAGGAGGAGCTCCGAGGGGCGGCGATGGCGCGCAGGCCGCGGCCCCTTTGTGGCGCCCCGGCCCGGCCGTCCCGCGGCGGCTCGGGCGGGCCGGGCCGCTTTGGAGCCGCGCACAGCCCGCGGCCCCGCACGCACCGCGGCCCCGCCGAGCGGCCCCCGCGCCCCGGGCTCGGCCTCCCGCCTCCCCCCGCCCGCCCGCCCCGGAGCGCCCCGGCATCGACCCGCACCACGTAAATGCTGCTGAAGCCGGTGAGCACCAGGTTCTTGAGCAGCTCGCAGCCGATGCCGCCGGCCCCCACCACCAGGACCCGCGCCTGGGACACGGCCTGGGCCAGCTCGGGGCGCAGCGGCCCCGACAGCGCCGCCGCCATGACGGACACGGCGGCGGCTCCGCGCGCCTTCTCACGGGCCCGCCGGGACAGAGCGCCGCCCGCGCGCGCACAGCGCCCCCTGGCGCCCCGGAGGGCCGCGCGGCTCGGAAAAGCCGAGGCGGGGGCGGGCCCGGAGAGCCGCGGGTTCGAGCCCCGCTGCCGCCGGAGAGCCCCGCACTCCTGGTGCAACGGGAGAGTCTTAGTAGTTGTGCTAGTTTTTAATACATTTACAGTTCAACTATACATATTTAATATATTTACATGTTTAAGATTTTTTTTTTGTATATTATATTATTCTAAAGAGAGCTCAAGTAGGATTTGGCCAATGCTCCCAACATTCAGTGGGATTCATGGGGTGTCCTGAGCAGGGCCAAGACTAAAAGATCCCGATGGGTCCCCTCCAACTCAGCATATTCTATGATATTTTTAATATATTTATTTCTGATGTATTTTTACTTTTTATATTTATGGCTTCACCTAAGTTAACTAACTTGCCTCCAGAAGTTGACATGGTAAGCTACAATTCTTCCTTAAAAACACAGTTTTGCCAGCATTCCATCACTCGTGTGTTGTTTCCTCTCCTGCCCACCTCCCCTTATTTTAAACTCACACTTTCAGTGCATTAATTTATGTTGCAGCATTAAACCTGTACAGAATGCTCTAAGGAAACTCAAATTACTTTTCCTTCAGTCAGTGAAGATACTGCAGTTCAGCCTAAGCCAACAGGGAAGGTACAGGAGAATGCAGATGGTTTTAACTCAAGCTGCACCACCCCCCTGCACTGAGGCAGGTGCTGAGCCCAGTTCTGCACCTGTGAGAACACAAGGGTTAACTCAGCCCAGCACCTTCTCCCCACACAAACCCACGGCACTGCTCATTTTACCACACAAATGGAACCTTTCCTGCACTGGGAAAACACAGAAAAGCTTCATGTTGGAAGGCTGCAGGGACAGCAAGGCCCTTCAGCCACTCCCCACAAATTTCCAGTCCATGGTCAAATCAAAAGAGAATTGCTTTTTAAAATGAGGCTGGCATTAAGCTCTGCTAAGAGTTTCTAAATACTGGATTCTGTGTGGCTGATGGATACTAATAGTATAGGACAAAGGTTTTCTCCTTTACTTTTTTCCCAAATGCTAAGAGTAACTAGAACTGTGAAACAATCTCTACACTTCAATTTCCATGTGTATCTGAAGTATGCAAATGTTGCCACCACATTTTAGAGGCATGCTAATATCCTTAAATCGGTTATTCTTGGAAATAAGCACAATGCCATCTAACAAATTTAATTTTTCACCATATCTGAGGAAAATTCTGTTATGCACTTACACACTTGTAGTAAAAGAAACTGAAACACCCCAACAGACTTTTGATCTATGCAGAGAAATACAATTTATTTAAATAATCTCTGATCCGGGTCTTCTTGTACAAAAATAAATTCTTCAAGAGGGGTTTGATGATCTGTCGGCCAACAGCTTCTCTCACATGTGTAAACTATAACAGTTCCAAATTCCACTGACAGATCTAAAAACAAAGCAACACAGGTACAAAAGGGTATGAAAAGGGACATAATCAGGAGCTAGTGCTTACCACTAGACATGGTAAAAATTAATTCAGTCTCCTCTGTAAACAGCATTTTCTACTGTTAAACATTTTAAAAGCAGCCAAATTAGAATTTTCAAAGGGATTTTTAAGTGTCTGCAATCTTATCTCACAGCGTTTATTATCTTCCAAGGCCTCCTTTAAGAGGCAATAAAGACAAATACTCCCATGGCCATGGAATTATCCCTACTGCAGTTATTTAATTCACTAGTGAACAACTCCAACTGTAATCAGAGTCTCCATGAAGGAGAGTTCTCCCTTTGCTCACTGAAATCTGTAATGGAGACAGCAGATTCTCTGAACACCACCACTGTGGTTAAGCACGTGTGGGTAGCTGCAAACAACCCAAATTACAGTTCACTGCACTCTCCCAAAAAGGAGACTGCAAGAAATATTGACTGAGCCAAGCCAAGCACCTGAGTCACTCTGGAGCATGCTGACCAGCGTGGGCATCAGCTGGAACTCAAACACTCTGCTGCTTCCACAGACACTGCAGGCTGGAATATCCTGGTCCAGGTTGGCTGGAGGACATGTGATGAACAAAGGCTGGCCACCCCAAGAGTATCTGAGAGAAGACAGGGAGGAGAAAATTATCATTTTTAAAACATCTAAATTTGATAGGAAATCTTATGTGCTCGAAAGAAACAGTGTTCAGGAGTTGCTGAAATCTCTGAACCTGCTTCAAGTAAAAACATGGTTGTGAGTCAGAAGCTTCAAAGGAGTCATGAACCAAAAAATAAAGTCAGGGAGGGGGAAGTACTTGTTAGGTTAATGCTTGGAAAATCTTAAGGAAAGAGCTGGATTTAGAGGAGACAAATGCTTTGAATGGACACCTCCAAAATATGCTGTACCAGAATAATTTCATTAAGTAAACTACACTTTCCTGAAAATTGGAATTGTAAACAGTGGCAATAAAAATTCAACAAGATTTAATACCAAATTGGTCTCAAAACCACTGTAGCTATGGCTCAGAAGTGATGGTTAATTTGTCAGAGCTACCAGAGCTTCACAGCTAGCAGGAAACAAAGACCAAGGATGGTTTCCAGTGAATGTCAAGCAAGAGATTCTGTGCTCTGCAGGCAGGGGAAATGGGAGCCTAAGAGCACACTGAGAGTCCCCAGGGAGGGCAAAGGGAGGCTGTGGAAAGACTGTAACCAGCCCAGGGAGCACGAGAGCTGGTGTTTTAGAGGAATGGCAAATTCAAAGAGCACAATACTGCAAAGAGACAGAGTGCCAGTGCACTCTGCATTAGCAAATCTCCTGTATAATCTCTGACAATTAATGGAAGTGTCTCATGTTTCTTTTCTGTCTAACCAGCCACTCAGACTTTTAACTCCTCATCAAAAAGGGTCCAGTTAGTTCCACCTGGTACTGGAAAGCTGGTGAACAAAAGCCCTGTCACTACACTGAGACAGCCTGACCAGACAGGCAGCACTGGACTCCCCGGAACAGTTGGTGTGATCCATGAAAACCTGTATTTTCTGGTACTATGAATGATTTATGATTTACTCTTCACTATATCCCATCCAGAATGAGCTCCTCTCTCAGGAAGAGCAGCTACTCTGAGGTTACACCTGCTTCTGCTCCAGGAAAAACAGCAGATGTACAAGACCTGAAGACTGCTGGGTGCTGAGGGGAATCCACAATGAGCTGCAGCTCTGGGGCTTTAAAACAAGAAACTCCTTGCAGGACAAACATTAGAAATTCCAAAGAGATCACAAAATTTCAGAGGAGCAGGTAGCCTTGGAAATGTATCACAACAGCACACCACTGTGTTACACTTCCACCTCAACACTGGAAATCTCTGAGCCTGGATTTCAGTGAGGCTTCAAAGGCACTCAGGGTCTCTCCTCATCAGGTCTTATGTCTAAAGTCTCCCATAGCCAGAGCCATGGTCTCTGATCCTGCTTGGCTTTTCTTCTACTTAAACTTAGTATGAAGAAAGCCCAACCAGGGACTGAAGTCTGACCAGAGACATGGCAACAGCCTCTACAGCAGCTTTTTTTAAATTAAGGAATTAAAACATAGACATATTTTCAAATAAAGAATGTATTTTGATGTACAAACCATCCATGCCAATGATTTCTATCTCCCTGTTACAACCAGGTTGTCAACATACCTTAAAATCTGTTCAGGACATACAGATATTCTTTTCATGAATTTATGGAATGTGTGATCCCAGTTTTTGACTTCATTCTTCTCATATTTTTCATTACCATCTTCACCTGCAAAACTGTATGAAAAAAAGAAACAAACTGTCCGGTAAGGTTTCCAATATGACATGTTTTAAATAAGAAATGGTTACTATAAACTCACATTAAATTATACTAAATACACTGAAAAAGATGTATGTGTTAAGAGAAAATTCCTGTTAGAGGCTGCAAGTGAACATTTTGCTTCTAGTTCTTTGGTTTCTGGTCACTTACAATTACTAACAGTGTTTTCACCTATCATATTGGACTCAAATCCACCAGATATCTGCTGTATTCCATCAAAACCCCTTTCCTCTAATAACTACTCAAACATTTTTGTGCTTTTTAAATTATGATGTTGTCTTTTTCAATTTTGAATCAAGCCTAGTTAACGTTCTACGATTTTGTAAAGGTCAACAAAAATCAACAGGACCCCACTGCTGAAAAGTCTTCTGTGCAGATTCTGCAGTTGACAGCAGCTTTAGGTGTGACCAAATTCAATGCTGTTCTCAATCCAGGCACAAGAGGCTGAAAGTCCTCACCGTGACCACCTAAGTTAAATATTTGTTGAAGAAAATATGTTCAGTAAGCACGCTCAACAACTGTTTTTCAGGCAACTTTTACCAAAGCTTCAGGTGTCTTTCCATCAGCCAGCTCTCTAGCCAAAATCCCAAAAAAGTTAAACTCCTGAAAAAGCAACTAAAACGTAAGAAAAGCTTTAGCCCTGTAAAGAAAAAAGCGTGGAGTGTCATGATATAAAGTCATGCCATTTGGCACAGATCTTGTTTCAGGGACTGACCATGCATTGCACCACCTGGAGCCCATGGCCACTGCTCAGTCACTCAGAGACAGCAGAGCTGCAACCACCTTTGAGTAACTCCAGGTTTGGCAGCACTGGGTGCACTGCTCTGCTCTTGCTGCACAGCACCCCAATGGTTCCTAAAGGAGCTTCCAGAAAACACCATTCAGCTTTAGTCAGAGTCCCATTTAGATTCTCAGTCAGCATCCAGGAAACCACACAATTCCTTCTGTTTCACCGTGAAACGCAGACCTGTTCTCACCTCTCTGACATCATCTGTTCCAAATCAACACACTCTCTCTGCTGATACTCCTTCAGTAGCTTGTCTGCATGATCTGTATCAAGGAAACCCATGTAGTCTTCCTCATCCACAACATTAATGTAGAAGGGCTGGAACACAGGAGCTGAAGCAGCCATTGCCATCACCACGTCCTCCCTGGCTGCAGGATGTGTGTCCTGGGCTCCTGGGCCATCCATGTCCTCCCTGGCTGCAGGATGTGTGTCCTGGGCTCCTGGGCCACTGGCAGGCTCAGACAGGTGCAGCTGCTGGAGCTGGCATGCACACTCCACCTCGCTGCTCACAGCTTCCTTTAGGCCAAGCAGCTCAAGGGAGGCACATGGAGGAGCCTCTGCTCCATCACAGGCTCCCCAGTCATCTGCATCTTCACACCAATCCTTCGCAGCTAAGTTTGATTCTTGTTTCTGAGAATCAAAAAAAAAAAAGGGGAAGAGAACATTGCCAAGGTCTGCCACCCTGATGCACTTCAAATCCAGCTTCTCACAGATGGGAGAACTGAGACCTCAACCTAATGCTCGGTCTTTTTGCACCTACTCTCCTCACCGCGGTACTTTCCAACAAACCAAGTTTATTTCCCAGCCCAGCAGTTAGAGCAAAACACCTCACACTGGAGAATCTGAGGAAGAATTCATCAGCCCTCTGAGTGGCCCTGGTGCCTCCTGCTCCCATCCCTAGCTGTGGCTGTGGCACAGCCCCTGCCAGCTGAAGCAGCTACTGCACCCAACAGGAATTGTGCACCCAAAGGGCAGAACACAGAAGGAAATAATAAAACACCGCCATCATTTTACCAGAGTAAAAACCATTTACCACAGGCCAAGATTCCACATTGCAAATGCACCCACTGAATACCAACCTCCCTGCCTGCCTCCTGCCACTAGTTTGGTGCCACCCTACTCTTCCAACCTGCTTTAGCCAACATGCTGTTTTTCCTCACAAGTATATTAATAATTATTGAGTCACATTAATTCAAAAGCTCGTGTTAAAATTCAAATAGATAATTTAAAAGAGAAGACAAAGAAAACAGATTAAAAATCCACACCTAAACCGTACAGCCAAATCCACTTAAAGTTGGAAAATAAAGTTTTGTCAACTAAACTATTAAGTATCATTTTGGTCATGCAGCTACACTGCAATGTCCCCTTTAAAACCAACCTGGCACAGATCACAAACAGGAGCTTAAACACTATTTAACTGTCTTACAGTAAACAGCCTAGTGCAGCGACACAAACTCCGTGCCCACGGCTTCCCCCACAGGCACAGCCCGTGACAGGAACCACCACAGAGCGCAGCTGCTGCAGCGGGTCACGGCTCTGCAAACGAGGGGATGCAGGCTGTGCAACTCCTGCATCTCAGAGCGCACCCCGGCAGGCCGAGCCGAGCCGGGCCGAGCCGAGCCGTACCTGCTTGACGCCGACAGCTCGGCTCTGTTTATCCTGGGCCTGCGAGTACTGGGAGCGCAGCACCTTCCAGCTTCCACGTGCGGGGCAAAGAGAAACACAGGGTGAGTGGGACAGCTGACCGGCGGCAGGAATAACAACAACAGCAGCAATAACAACAACAACAGCAATAACAACAACAACAGCAATAACAACAGCAATAACAGCGAGGAGCGCCCCGGCCCCGGGCTCACCTGCGGGCGGCTCCCCAGCAGCGCGGCGCGGCGCAGGCGAACACGTGGAGCGCGCGGTGCGCGGGGCCGCGCTCCAGCGGGCAGTACACCTGCACCAGCAGCAGCAGCGCCCGCCCGCACCGCGCGCACCGCGGCGGGCCCGCCCGCACGGCCGGCACCCAGTCCTGCAACACCGACACCTCCGCTCAGGCCCGGCCGCGCGCCCCGCGCCACGGCCGCGCCCCGCCAGCCCCTGCCCGCCCCGGCCCTACCGCGGTGCCGCCCAGCTTGTTGGTGGCCCACGCGGGGAGCGGCCCGGCCGGGCCCGGCCCCGCCATGGCGGCGTCGCGCAGCCCCAGCAGCACGGGCGGCCCGCCCGCCATGGCCCCGCCGCGCGCGCGCCCGTCCCGCCCGCCGTGCGCGCGCCCGCGGGCCGGGCGTTCCCCTCAGGGCGCGGCGAGGCCGGGCCCCGGAGCGGCCCTTCCCTGCCCGAGTCCCGGCACTGATTCACCCGCACTCCTGCGCTCAGAGGCACGGGGTGGCAAATCCACGAAGCGAGCAGCACGACCGGCCAAACTTTCCACTATTTTCACCTTTAAGCAAACAAAGACATGAATGTGTATTGGTTACAAGGTACGTAGTTCCCCTAACAATTAGTATTCTCTCTTCTGTTGGTTAATGAGTGTCTCATTCTGCTCATCCCTGCCATGCTCTCTCTCCTCCCGAGGCTCGCTGCTTTCCTGTGCGCTGCTCCAGGGCTCGGTGCTCCTGACCCGCCCCTGCCGCAATTCCCCTGGGCCCACTCGGAGCTGGTTCCACAGTCACTGAGCTGCCTTGGTTCCTTTCTGCCTTATCCTGGGGGTTCTGACCAATGTCCTCGTGCCCCCCGAATTCTGCATTCCTCGTGTATCGATGGAAATCCTTCTCCCGAGCTCTGTTCACTCTCACGGGACAGAGATTGGAACATGTCCAGCCCCAAACCTTAACAAGGGTTAACAATTCTGCTGACCAGGAATTTGTGTTTCTAACACCTGGACATCACTAAGAGCTTGTTGGACTCTCTGTTTCACAGATAAATCTCCTTCCTTGTTGATCAGGTTTGCAAGTTACAAAGATCAAACAGCAAAGAACATCCTATCTTAATAAAAATATGCATATTTCACACTTAGCACCAAGATGATCTGAGAAGCAGGACTGGCACAGAACAAACATACCTGACTACCTTGTGTCCTGGGTTGACTATATGATGCTTTTATCCCCAATCGTCTTGTTCTGTTTATACTGAATAATAAGTTTTACACCTTTAAGACTCTCTTCCAGACAGTGAGGAGGGGAGGGAAGAAGCGCGCAGTTTGTTTTCAGACTGCTCTCACTCCTCCACATTCCTGCTCCTGGACTGTGTTGTCTGCGGATAGACAGACAGCCGGACAGAGCTCCTTTTTTCCCTTTTTCTTGCTTTTAGTTAGTTTTAGCTAGCTGAGGCAAAGAAGTTCTCTGCATTGTGATTGTTTTTCCTTTTTTCTTGGACCTGTTCAAGCCTGCTCTGCACTGAACACCCAGAAGAGCACCGGCAGCTCCACCTGTGGCCCCCCTGGCCGGGCCTGGGCCGCGGCGTTTCCAGCACCAGAGAGACTGATCAAAGACTGAGTGAGCCGAGCTGCAACCTGGGGAGGGGACTGTTCTGAGCTTTCTTTGGAGCAGTAAGAAGTTTTATTGTTAATATTGTTTGGTTTCTATTGTTTAATAAACAGGTTTCTTTCCACTTTTCTCCAAGGAGATATTTTCTCCCGAACCGGTTGGAGCGGGGAGGGGCAATTGAATCTGCTTTTGTAGAGAAGCCCCTTTGGGGGTTATCTCCCAAACTTGCCCTAAACCAGGACACCTTGGAAAGGCAATTATAGTAATTATGGATAATTAATAAACTTCAAAAAAGATTAAGGCTTTTATTGACAGAATGTGAAAAACAGAACAGCAGTAGTTCTTGCTGAATAGTATCAGTAAATATACTGCTAACAATTTCTTCAACTATAGGTGCAGCTGGGAATCTGGACCAAGTGGCCATGAATACTCAAGCTATGAAATAAAATGAGGTTTGGAACATAATGGAAGTATCTGCTGTTTAAATGTAGCCCATTCACTGTGGCCATGGTGTTATTCCTTTCTCAGCTGTTTGACAGTGTACCAGTCTTAATATTTGGGCTTCAAAATGCAGAGATGGACAGAGCACTTCCTCTCACACAGTCAGAAAGGATTTGTTATCATGTGTGCCTAATAAGAGACCTCCCTTCCACCCAGGAGTTCTACTCATGGCTTTGCATTGCCAAAGACACAGGATTTCTTCTGTCTTGTCAGGATAATGGTTTGTGTGAACGTACAGGGACAGACACATTGATTCAACAAACACACCACTAATGGACATAAAGGCTGGGTCAGACCAAAACAAGAGAAGGGGTAAGATATGTGTGACAGAACTAGCAGTATGGTTGCTGCAATTAGCTGTTACTAATTGCCACAAGTGGTGTTCTTCAGGAGGTATGGAAAATGCACCAAAGGGGGTGGCCAGGTAGTGCAGAGGACACTGCTTGAGATCCACAGGTGTACAAAAGCAAGTGCTCCCAGAGGTGAGGAGGAAGAAGAAGACTCCTCCAAAGGGTCAACACGTGCAGCAGGAGCTTGGGCTGTCCCTGTGAGAGCCCCCTGGGTGCTGTGGGATGTGGGAGCTGGGCACCAGCTGAAGGGGTGCTTGGAGTAGGGCTGTTGGTTTGTGGTCATGAGGAGAGCTCTCCTGGCTTCCTGGCTTCCCCCATTGTTCCTTGGTATCCTGCTTGCCGTGTAACTTGGCAAAAAAGGCACTTCCCTCCCTGTGCCCTGACCCCAGACCCAGCTGTGGGAGGCTGGGGGTCACAGTCTGCATGTCAGCAGATCTTCTCTGGTGGTGCTGGGCCAACAACGTGCAGAAGCACCTCCAGCCTTTGCTTCCCCCTTTGCATCTGCCAGGAAGGGTGGAAGGACACACAGTCACAGCCCAGAAGAGTTTGTGAAAGAGCCTTAAGCCGTGCAGACGCAGTTTGATGGATGCTCTGCTGCCTACAAGCTATTTCCAGTTAAAGAAAGCAGAAAGAGTCTCTAGGAGGGACAACTGACCATGCTCTTCTGCAAGAAGAAGGGCAGAAGCATATAAAATAGTCTCACACTTAGGGTATATTCTGTATTGATCATTTCCTATCAATTTCAGTTCATTTGCCCATTCCCACCTCAGTATTCATTTTTGATATGCACTGAGTAGGAACCATTGTCTGTCTGGACCTGGAAAGATTGTGGGGGTTTTTTCTGCTTGCTTCATTAAATAGTGATTTTCAGTCTGGCAAACATTCCAAATGCCCCTTGTTTCTCTCCCTCCAGTGTGATTAGCACAGCAGATTACACAACAGTGAGTTAGAAGGTGATTATTACTCTCTATGCTGACAAACTCATTTTCTCTCACTTTCCTTTGGGTTTTAAAGCAAACTGTACCCTTCATGGGTCTTATAAATCTGTGTGTTTTCTCCTTCCAGTCTGACTTTGTTTCGTGAGCTGTGCCCAAAACTCCACTCTGTGTTCTTTCAGTTTCTCTGCTGCCTTTTGCTCCAGGTCTATTCCCAGGTATTTTTCCTCCAGGTCATACTGAGGCCAATGGACCAAGCCCTCTCCGTTGGGATTTCTGGAAATAATAGGAGGAAAAGTTAGCTCTCCACTTGCCAATCCATTGCTCTCTGGCTGCTCAGGTTCAGAGCATTTCAGAAAGCCAGCAGGTGAGCCCAGATGATGTGATTCTGCTACCTGAATAAATTGGCAGTAGTTTTGGAAAAGGCTCATCAGTGGAACAGCAAAAGTGTAAAAGTTGCCATTAACTTTAGATCTAAAACTCCTTTGCAGATGGAGTAACTGCTCTTAGATTTTTTTCTTCCTCATGTCTGCAGGTTCTTTTAAAAGACCATTAGCAGAAGAAATTGCTTCAATATTTACCTTAAATTGTGCCAAATTTCTAGGAACCACCATATAAGTACTGCTTGAGGCAGGCAAGTATGTTGTGGGCAGCACAGACTGAACTTGAGCTGTAATCAGCATAGTGATTCTCACCCATTTTTAGCAAAGTTGGTCCAGTATCTCATAACAGTTCTGCTGAATTCATTTTCTTCTTTTGTAGCACCTCCTGCAAAGGGAGAGATGAAAGGGCCACATTAGAAAATAAAAAATGAGTATGAGCTATATCCATTGCAACACTTCTCCTGGTTGCCCTGAGCTCTTAGAGGTGTTTCCAGGACAGAATGATGTAATGGAAAGGATCTGCTACTGAGGACAGAGGATGTTTATGCTCATAGTAATGCTTATGATATATAAGGTAGGCTTATTGTATGTATAAGGTTTTTAATGCTTATAAGAGAGAAATTCCATTCTAAGGGCCTGTAGTAATTGAAATGAGTAATAGATATGAGGTTCTAAAAGGAATATGGAGTAACTATGGGTACATCACCAGCTAAGAATGGCTTTCCAAAGACAAAGGCAATCTCATCTCCATGATCTGCTTTGACAAACTCTGGTACCAAACCTTCCGCTGAA
Source organism: Passer domesticus (assembly GCF_036417665.1). NCBI lineage: Eukaryota > Metazoa > Chordata > Aves > Passeriformes > Passeridae > Passer > Passer domesticus. The sequence goes on from NC_087485.1 coordinate 19,084,975, forward strand.
CTCGGTCGATGTTGGAACTCATAAAAGTAGACTGGGTTGCCAGCATCTAGAGGATACAGAAAAGTGCTGGTTTGAGAGCTGAAAATACTGCTTCAAAGATGATAAACTTTCATGAAAAACCTTTTTACTTAAATGAAACCACTACCAGTTCTCTGGATAGTGAGAAGTGCTGCACACTGTCCCCGGCACCCCCAGATTGAATTCTACAGCTGCTCTGAAGCTGCTGGGTTACCTCTGTGGTGTCTGGCCACCTCCACAGCTGAGATGACAAAGTAGACATCTCCCATTGCATCCAGGAGGCCATCTCGGACCTGGGCAGGGCTTTCTGCATCCCCCATGTACTCCTTGTACACTCTGTCAACAACTTCAGACGTGAGGCCCTGCAACAGCAATGAAAGCCATTATAGTGATGATGAATATCAGAGGGAGTAACAGCAGTGGGTGAGTGTGGCCTCTGCACATCCCTGGCTAATTCCCAAACAACAGCTTTCAGAGAAAACCCCCAGCTGTGTCAGAGTGTGCCTGGGAGCTCAGATTGGAGTTACACAGCTATGCATACAGGTGATCTCAGGAAGAGAGGGATGCAAGATCAAAGGATCAACCACCTTCAGATAAACAGGAGTCAGTGATGCTGATTGTTCTCTCTTCTGTGGACACACCTTCATAACAGCACAGAAATCCTGCTGGATTTCATAAAATCCATTGATTGTTGTAGATGACCATAATTTCAGCCGTGCAGAACAAGCCTGGGCTCTGCATTTCCAAGGTCATGGTGGATGTTTGTGTCATTGAAGGTCCTGGCAAGTACTGGCCCTGCTTCTAGGGTCCTTAATTCTTACCTCTGAATCTGTACTTTTCTATGCAGGAGTTTCAGGAGAGCACAAAGGCATCACAAAGCCAAGAGATTTGTAAATTACAGGGAAGCAAAACCTCGAGAATCTGAATGAGGGTGTCAGTGCACCCCACATCTCTCGGGCTTTCCCTTCCAGTGCCCAGCTACTGCTCCAGGAGGTTGTGTCCCCTGGGTCTTCCCCCAGACCTGCTGGTATTCTGCATGTCTTGCATAAGCTGGGGGTATCTGAAATGTCCCAGGAGACCTTGTTTAGGTACCTGCATCACTCCTGGATTCCCACAGAACTCCTTTTGAAGAAGAGGGGCATTTAGGCTGGAAATGCAGAGAGTGTTTCCAGTCACTAGAGGTAACAGGAATGCAGCACCTCTGTGCCCGTTCCTGCCCCACTTGAGGGAGCTGTGCAGCACAATGGCATTTTCCTGAGAAATGTGTTCCTCCAGGGGTAAAAACAGCCCGACCAGCAAAGCAGCAGCACTGGGTTATTCTGAAACGGGTCTCTTACCTTGATGAATACTGCTAAGTTGCTCTGTAAAATCTGACGTGCAACATCTTTATCCAGACCATCCACAAAAGGAGGATATTTCATCATCTGTATGATACAGAGATTAATACTTACTAACACAGCCTCTATTTACAAAATGATGTATAAATTACAGCATTATAATTCTCTTACCATAGGAATTACCCATCCAAATTCACAGTTATTTACTCCTATGATGTATGGGACCTCATTGATTGATTTTTCAGATAGTAATTCCATGGGACTCTTTGGAAAAAAAGCACCATCTACACATGCACTGATGAAAAAGAAATCCTGAACAAAAAGGGAAAAAAGGAAGCTTCATTAAAACATTCTATTTGCTTCTAAAAGATGTTCAGATTTTAACTGCAGTTCCAAAGTGAAGCCAAATGAAAATACAAAAAGTAATGGTGTCCAAGCCATCTTAAATTTTTTTTTCTTACTGATTTTCAGCACTAGGCTGAAAACTGTGAAGATATTTCTAATATTTGTGAAGTAGAATTCATTATGTTGAATGTACATATTTTCTTAGTTCAATATGGCTATGGATGTGTGGAACAGTGGTGCAAAAAACAATTTCTGTATTGAAGTTTCAAAGGCACATAAGCATTGTGATAAGAACTTTTAAGTAGGACATAATGTATTATTTGATTTCAGGTCCTCCAGAATCATCTGTGCCATTTTCTTTTCCTTGCCCTGGTAGAGCATGACAGCAAAGCACAGGTATCTCCAAGTGCATGCAGAATGGAAGGGCAGGAACCTGTTTGCACTTGTCAGGTGAGCTCTCATTGCAGATCAGCAGTGCTGTCATGTCCTGAAAAATCAAGAAAGATTTTACATGCACTTCAGGTTCTCCTGCTATTACATCCCACAAAGAGTATTCTCTGGGATGAAAAGGTCTGAGATGTCATTTAAATGCAAGAACTATCATTTCACCTACCATTTTCAGTGTTATCTGTAGCAGTTCTTCTTCTGTTTTTCCTCTCAGGCATTCAACCATTGCAGCTGAACTGGATTTTTCACAGCCAGAGACAGCAGCAATTTTCTGCAAGCAGTGAGAACAAACAGTTTTGGCCACATTTCCTCTGTCTGGCTCTGCGAGACACTGAGTCCAGCAGGAGCAGCCAAAGCTCCTGCACAAAGGTTCCTGGAGCCTGGCTTGTCCCAGCTCCAGAGGCAGGGCACTGGAAGCCCTCACAATCCTTCACACCACAGGCTGGGCAGAAGGGAAAACCTCTGCCTGCAAGATGTTTTGATACAGAAATATTCTAAGACAATTCTGGTAAATAACATACTGGGCTGAGAAGGCTGGGTGACATACAGGAGTTAGAGAATAAACAACCATCTGCAGGGTAACAGAGAGCACATTCTACCAGTCTTGGGGACATCTTTTGGGCTGGAGCAAGAGCTGTCATTAGAGAGAGCTGTCTCTCTTATGTCCCAGCTTCCAGGTTCTGGAAATTGCTCCTTGCAGTTGAAGAGAAAAGAAAGGGGTGGAAGCCTGTAGTTCTCAAATTAAAAAAGGGGAATAAAGACCTGTTTATTTGCACACTACCAGCATCAAACAGGAGGGGAAGAGAAGAGTATTCAGAGTCTGGTGCCATTTTCCAGCCAAAAAGTGTAAGTTGAGGTTTTTTGAAGACACTACATGTTACCATATTCCTTTCCATTTCATTCTGCACTCTTTGTGGATATTTGGGTGTTTGAAAAGCAACACATGATGAAACATGTCCTGTTTGCACACAGAATTACTGTCTTTAATGATGGTCTGTTTTGTTTCCCAAGAAGGAAACCATGTTTCAATATTTTGGATTGAACAGTTTAAGATATGCAGAACTGTCAGGCAAAAGGAATTAAAATTACCACCAATACCCACTTGTGCATCCTCCTTAGGCTGGTCAGTGAACAAGCCCAGGGCTGCAGTGCCACTCTCTGAAATGGCCTTGTGGAACAAGCCCTTGGCCAGGGGAGATAAGACCTGTGAAAAAGCAAGGAGAAGCATGACAAGCACTGTGTTCTCCCCAGGGGTTTTGGGTTTCAGGATCAGCAGTGGCCATTTGGAGCATTTTGAAAGCCCACGTGGTAAGAGTGTCCTTGTGCAGGCTCTGGCCAAAGTCCAGCTGAGCAAAGTGCTTGGGCAGCACTGGCAGGGATGGGGAGTTCAGGGCCTTTGCCCTCCCCCTGCACTTTGCTTCCAGCGCCTGCCAGCACCACACTGCAGGGCAGGCACAGATGGGATGTGCCCGAGGCACTCTGGCTCTGCTGCAGGAGGGCAGCAAAGAGCTTTTGGCCAGAGGAAACAGGGATGTGTGTGCCAAGTGCAATGGAGCCTGGCTGGGCGGTGTGACCTGTGCCAAAGGGGGAGGGACTGGAGAAGGAGAGTGTCACAGCCAATGTGCTCCGTGTTGGAGTAAAGATTTTACACAGTCACAGGGTCACAAACTGCAGGGCTGCCTCAGCTACCAGGACTATTCACCTCAATCAATTGGCACAAGTGGTTGTCAAAGCAAACAGGAAATGAGCAAGAGTCCACAACTCCTGCTAAAGGACTTTTCTCATGTGATTAGACTTTGAGGGTTTTTTACAGTAAATAACAGAAAACCAAACCAATTAGAATTTAATTCAGCAGATGAGTAATAGCATTCTCTTACTTAAGTACAACATTTGAGTATGAAAATTGCACATTTTTATCATTCAAAATCTGGATTGTTTCTCTGTACTGCTGCCTTGTTATTGTGTCAAACACCCAGGTGATGTGTCACTGTAACACCATCCCTTTTCTCTCACTGGCTTCCCATGCAGATATTGAAAATGGATGGAGGGGTTATTTCCACTAAGTAATTACAGTTCAATATTACTGTGAACTTACAAGAGCAGAAACACTGATTCCTCCTGCAGATTCTCCAAAGATGGTGACAGATGCTGGATCTCCTCCAAAATGCAGGATATTTTCCTGAATCCACCGAAGAGCCGCCACTTGGTCTAAATATCCCCAGTTACCTCGGGCATGCTCATCACCAGTGCTGCAGGGAGAGAACAGAGGTGTTCAAATGCTCAATGCAAGCAGAGAGGCAGAGGAAGATACAATCTGTGCTCTAAGAAATCATCTGCCATTCTCTACACAGCAGTTCCCTACACGACTGACAAATGGATGGCTCGGGAAGCCCTGAGATTGGAGCAGCAGCCCCACAAGAACAGATCTGGAGGCTGCCTTGGGACTGCAAATTGTCCCCAGTGCTTGTAGGTGCAGTTCAGAAATGTTTCTTTGCATAAGCAAGTCTTCTGCACGTCTCTTTACAAAGGCTTTGCACACATCCTTTTGGAAATCACTTTGGACAAATTGAGATCCACAAGCTTACCTAAAATACCCAGCAATACCCAGTCTGTACTGAATTGCTACAACCACCACGTTGTCCAAGGCTGCTAATGCTGAGCCATCATATGACGAAGCTGCTCCAAAAACTAATCCACCTCCATGGATCCATACCAAGACCTGAAAAGAGATAAAGAGAATCAGCCCAGCACAGGTAAGAGCCCCCGGTGATAAAAACTAAAGATTATCAAACATCTAATATTTTGTGTTGATTCTTTCAGATTACATTTCACAAATTGTAGAAATCTTTAAAGACATGCAGGGCTGCACAATGGCACTGAGTTTGTTAAATGCCTGCACTGTGTCAGTGCCCTGTGACTTTGGACAGATCATTTAGATTAATTCAAGCACTGCTTACCTACATGCCAATACAATTTTACTTGTAAAATAGGATTTTGTGTCTCCTTTCAATTTCAGCTAATATTTGCTGGGACAAAGCATGTAAGTTGAGCATCACTACAAAAGTGCCCCTGCCTGTCTGCTCATGGCAGAGGTTGAAGGTTTGCTGTTAGATAATTTTGCTCAAGGTGTTATAAGGGTTTTGCTTACAGGCAGCTTCTCCTGTTTTCCTGCAGAAACAGGTGTGTACACATTTAGGTACAAGCAATCCTCAGACACTTGCAGAGGAACTTTCTCTTTTCTGTTGGTAATTATATCTGAAAAATGCTGTCCTTGTACTTGGTCCTGTAGACACCTGAATGAATGAAAAAGAAAGAAGCAAGAGAGAAATCACTAAAACCTGAAAGCTGTGAAGAGAAGCCTTTTTGGTACTTCCACAACAATGTGCCAAGCAGGAACTGATCTCCAGCTCCGTTCTAGATTGGTATGTGAAATACATATGAAAATAGAAATGAATCATTTTACATCCCCAACAGCTTTTTACATTGCAAAGGTAGATTTCAGCCCTGAGACACTAAACAGGGGCAGTAGGACAATGGGAGTGAGACATTTACAAGGTAGGTCAGATTTGTTGTGCATTTCTTATGTGCCCTTTTAAGCACTTGATTCAGCATTTTGCCCTCGTGTTGCATTCCAACATTTCCTCAGCTGCTCTCTGTCTCTGCTCCAAAGGTTTCTAGTGATTGGTGAGTGATGGGCAAGTGCTCCTGAGCCAGAGCATTGTCTGTCAGTGCTGCTCCATCTCAGTTCATCACTGCTGCCTGGGAAGCAGCAGCTTTTGGGAAAGAGAGCAGCTCACAGAGTGTCTTTAGAAATGCATGCACTGGAACAGCTGCAGGTGCAATGAGGGGGCACCAAGGCATTTGCCTTCATGGATGGCCCAGTGTGCACAGCAGTGTCATGGAAGTGCAGAGCTGGACATGGGGAAAGGTTCCGGGTTTGATCATTGCCTTACATTGGTGGGTAGGAAGTGGCATCTCTGACACCTTGCCATGGCTCCGGGGGCTGGGGCTCAGAAAACCTCAGTGATCCAAGGGGAGGCTTAGCAAAAGGAAGTGCCAAAAAGACATTCACAGTCCTCTCTGCTGTGTCCACTCTGAACTGGTACCCTCGCACTCTCCCGTATTTGGTCTCCGCTTCTGGTTGTTCTGTGGGACAGCAGCAGAATCACAGAATCACATCATTGCTCTGCTTGTAAGTAATTGCTAGATATGCTCCTTAAATATGCACCTTTTGCTCACTTAAACATGCAGTTTTTTTACGTAAAACTTCAACAATCTCTCATCAGATTTAACAGCACACTCGTCTGCTCTGTTTTTTTATTTTATTCTTTTATTTTACTAATTTGATCACTAGAGTTTCCTTATTTAAATTTTAGATTACCTTACTTATTCTAACACACTTTTATTGTGCCTTTAATAAAATCAGTCTAGCTGACATTAGTCAGTCTGCATTTTGATTGGTCTGTATGGCCATCTCCTTCAGGTATATAATATGTGTTGTCTTACCACACACACATTAGTGGTTGCGTAGAGATCTTAATCTTTTTTTTGCCCTGGGTTGTTAGATAAAAACCCAATAGATAGCTTGCATTAGGAAACGACAATCAACAGAGAAAATATATGCCAGACCCTTGAGAGTATGTACAGCCAAAAGAAAAAGCATCTAACACACCTAAAAATAGTCTGGCACAAGCATATCCTGGTTAACATTTAACTAAGACTCATTTTAATATTTGAGTGAAAGTTCAAAAATCGAATTACAGATGTTTTGTTGTGGCTGCTCAGCCTCAGCAGGCAAGATTTTAGGACAGGGATACGATTTTGCAATTTGCAAATGAGGCAAGTAAGACAAATAACTGAAAGGATATTAAAAAAGGAAATGAAATTTTGCTACTGCAGCTGAATTTGTGTGTTCATCCCTGCCTAAGGTTTTTGCCCATCCCTGCCCAGGGTTTGAACCTGGCTCAGCCCAGGGTTTGAGCCCAGCTCAGCCCAGGATTTGAGCCCATCCCAGCCCAGGGTTTGAGCCCATCCGAGCCCAGGGTTTGAGCCCAGCTCAGCCCAGGGTTTGAGCCCAGCTCAGCCCAGGGTTTGAGCCCATCCCTGCCCAGGGTCTGAGCCCAGGTCAGCCCAGGGTTTGAGCCCGGCTCAGCCCAAGGTTTGAGCCCAGCTCAGCCCAGGGTTTGAGCCCATCCCTGCCCAGGGTCTGAGCCCAGGTCAGCCCAGGGTTTGAGCCCGGCTCAGCCCAAGGTTTGAGCCCATCCCTGCCTAGGGTTTGAGCCCATCCCTGCCCAGGGTTTGAGCCCATCCCAGCCCAGGGTTTGAGCCCATCCCTGCCCAGGCTTTGAGCCCCGCAGGCCGCTGCAGCTGCCCTGTCCCCTCCGGGCGCCGAGGGCAGCAGCCCCGGTGTTACCTGCGGCCAGCAGCGCCGTGCCCCCGAGGAAGAGGATCGAGGCCAGCAGCGCCGTGTCCCTCGCAGCTGCCATGGTGCCGCTGGCACCGGGCCCGCGGGCCGGGCCTTTATGGGCTCGGCCCGGGCCCTTACGCAAGGCAGCCGCGGCTGAGGCGAGGGAGCGCTCGGGCTGCGAGCCAGGACGGGGCTGCCGGGCTCGGGCCGGGCTCGGGGAGCCCTCCTGCCCCACGGGGTCCCGCTGCCTCCCCGCTGCTCCTTCCCAGCGGCATTGCCAGCCTGCCGGGCACAGCGGGCTCCGGTGCTTTGGGAACAGCCCGGCCCTGCCGGCAGCGGTGTCCGGCTGCGGCCCCGGGGCAGCCTCTGCTCAGCCCCGGCACAGAGCTGCGAGGCACCGCGGCTCTGCTGGCTGCATCTGCTGCGTGTCTGTGAGCGTCTGCGCTGGGGACACGATCGAGCCGAGACCAAACCTACCGCCCGGCAAAGTCTGCTTTTGCTGAAGTAAACTTGAGCCATTTTTATGCTCAGAAAAGCATCTTTAGGACAAAAGCACCAATACTGGAAAAATCCCAGCTTTTCCTGCAGGGTGCAGGAGACACCTGTCACTCAGTTCGGTGTGTTCAGGGATGTTTGGAATAGTGTTGCAATGCAGTGACAAGAAGAAAGAGGTGAATGACAGCTTTTGTCAAGTGGGAGCAATATGAAAGGGTGGTAACTCCATATCTTACACATGTGCAAAATCCAGAGGATTGATTTCAATACATTTCACATCTATCATTGAAGGATGACATGAAAAGGAGAGAACAGATTAGCTGAGTAGAGATTTTCTGCTCACATTACCTGGGAGGTTGTGTTGGTTTTGTGCAGGTATTAGGCTCTGCCTTCTTCTTTATTTTTCTTCTCCTGACTCAGGAAGAGTCTTGCCCCAGCTCTTGCCCCAGACAGGCAGTTTTGCAATTTCAGGTCATGTGAATTCTCAGTTGTCAGAAGCAGCATTTCAAAGAATCAGCTGATACGATGACAGAGTGGTTTGGGTTGGAAGAAACCACCCAGCTCTACTCATGCCACCTCTGCCATGGGCAGGGACACCTTCGTGTCCAAGCTGGCCTTGGGCCCTGCCAGGGATGGGGCAGCCACAGCTGCTCTGGGCAGCTCGTGCCAGAGCCTCAGCACCCTCAGAGAGGGGAATTTCTTCTGTCCCTCTGATTTAAACCTGCCTTAGTTGGTTTGAAGCCCTTCCCCCTTGTCCTGTTGCTACCTGCCCTTGGCAAATGCCCCTCTCCATTTTTCTTGTAGGCTGCCTTGGGCTACTGCAAGGGGCTCTGAGGTCTCCCCAGAGCCTTCTCCTGTCCAGGCTGAACAGCCCAGCTCTCTCAGCCTGTCTGCACAGGAGAGTGCTCCATTCCTCCACATCCATTCCTGCTCACACCTCTCTTGACAGCTCAGTGGCTTACAAGACCCACAGTGCTTAAATGAGCTTAGCACATCTCTTGTGCTCCTGAGTCAATGCTGAGTGCTGTGGCTGGGCTTGTGCACTTTACTCCAAATGCTCCCTGTGCACTTTACTCCAGATCTTCCCCCACGTGTGTGCACAGGTGTGATTTACAGCCCCTGGAGATAAACGCCAGCCAGCTTTAACCCGGCTGCTCCCAGAGCAAACTGGTGGCAGGCCCTGCACTGCAGGTGACCCAAGCAGTGCTGGCTGTGTCTGCAGCCTGTGCTGGGTTTGTGGTGGCTCCTGAGCTGTGCCCCAGTGCCCTGCACGCCCTGCCAGGCTGGGCTGGGGTGCAGCTCCTGAGGCTGAGGGCACGGCAGTGCTCACTGTGCACTGGCAGATGGAGCATGCTGTGAGTCTGAGCTGCTGAGAAAGCAATGAGGACTCTAAACTCACATTAAATGATACGAAATACACTGAAGAAAGATATACGTGTTAAGAGAAAATCCCTGTTAGATGTTGCAAGTGAACATTTTGCTTCTTGTTCTTTGGTTTCTGGTCTCTTACAATTACTAACAGTGTTTTCACCTATCACATTGGACTCAAATCCACCAGATATCTGCTATATTCCATCAAAACCCCTTTCCTCTAATAACTTCTCAAACATTTTTGTGCTTTTTTAAAATCATGATGTTGTCTTTTTCAATTTTGAATCAAGCCTAGTTAATGTTCTACGGTTTTGTAAAGGTCAACAAAAATCAACAGGACCCCACTGCTGAAAAGTCTTCTGTGCAGATTCTGCAGTTGACAGCAGCTTTAGGTGTGACCAAATTCAATGCTGTTCTCAATCCAGGCACAAGAGGCTGAAAGTCCTCACCGTGACCACCTAAGTTAAATATTTGTTGAAGAAAATATGTTCAGTAACCACACTCAACAACTGTTTTTCAGGCAACTTTTACCAAAGCTTCAGGTGTCTTTCCATCAGCCAGCTCTCTAGCCAAAATCCCAAAAAAGTTAAACTCCTGAAAAAGCAACTAAAACGTAAGAAAAGCTTTAGCCCTGTAAAGAAAAAAGCGTGGAGTGTCATGATATAAAGTCATGCCATTTGGCACAGATCTTGTTTCAGGGACTGACCATGCATTGCACCACCTGGAGCCCATGGCCACTGCTCAGTCACTCAGAGACAGCAGAGCTGCAACCACCTTTGAGTAACTCCAGGTTTGGCAGCACTGGGTGCACTGCTCTGCTCTTGCTGCACAGCACCCCAATGGTTCCTAAAGGAGCTTCCAGACAACACCATTCAGCTTTAGTCAGAGTCCCATTTAGATTCTCAGTCAGCATCCAGGAAACCACACAATTCCTTCTGTTTCACCGTGAAACGCAGACCTGTTCTCACCTTTCTGACATCATCTGTTCCAAATCAACACACTCTCTCTGCTGATACTCCTTCAGTAGCTTGTCTGCATGATCTGTATCAAGGAAACCCATGTAGTCTTCCTCATCCACAACATTAATGTAGAAAGGCTGGAACACAGGAGCTGAAGCAGCCATTGCTGTTGCGGTGTGATGTCAGGGCTTGCCTCAGTTCCCTGGGTTTCTCCCTGAAATTACCTTTCCCGGTTGGGCTGTCAATCACCTCTCCTTTTCCCCACCCTTGACCCCTACTGGGCACTGTCTATCAGCCCAGAAATTCCAAGGAGAACGTCGAGCAATTGGCAGGTTTAAAGGATGCTCTCCACCCTCTGGGGGGCCATTGGCCCACCCAGGTGTCCCTCTCACCTGAGACCCCCTCCCCCTGTGCCTGGTTGGTGGTCCCTGGGTCCCCTCCCCTGCCCCTCTCCCCAGGTAAAAGAGCAAGCAGAGCACGAGGTGGGGGTTCTGTTGGAGAGTTCTGGTGGGAGAGTTCAGGGGATTGTTGCAAGATTCAGAGGCCGTGCCGCCAAAATAAAAACTCTGGATTAAAAACTCTCCATCAGGACCCGCTCCTTTCTTCACCTCACCTTAAGGGTTTCTCCAGCTCAGGGGAGGCCTGAGGAGTGACCCTGTCAACAACAAGCTCCAGCCTGCAAGCTGTCCAGCCTCCAGACTTGTCTCCACGTGCCCAGCTTGACCGTAGGTACTGAATAGCGGCTCTGGGGAGAAAACTCCTCAGGTGCCGCTACTTGGTCAGCGGCCGAGGCCAGGCAGACCAAGGCAGTCCCATCTGTAATATTGGCAAACACCAATACATTGTCATCACCGTGTCCTCCCTGGCTGCAGGATGTGTGTCCTGGGCTCCTGGGCCATCCGTGTCCTCCCTGGCTGCAGGATGTGTGTCCTGGGCTCCTGGGCGTTGGCAGGCTCAGACAGCTGGAGCTGTATTGCACTGGAATCCACATGTTCCATGGGGTCAGTGGTGGGAGACAGGGATGGCACACACCCACTCCCACGCCAAGGCTCCATGTGACAAACTGTGTGCTCTATTGTTCATAGCCTTCATATACAGGGAGTTCAAAACTCCTGTTATAGACAGCTCATGGGTCAGATCCTCACACAGCCCAGCTCCTGAGCAGTGAGATGCCTGAAGCCCAAGATGGAATGTGATAAGTGAAGGTCCCTGTCTATCAACCCAGGGGCTCCAATGCCACAGAGCTGCTGGAGCTGGCATGCACACTCCACCTTGCTGCTCACAGCTTCCTTTAGGCCAAGCAGCTCAAGGGAGGCACGTGCAGCTCTGTTCACCTCCCGCAGGGCTGAGATCATTGGAACATGTCCAGCCCCAAACCTTAACAAGGCAATTCTGCTGACCAGGAATTTGTGTTTCTAACACCTGGACATCACTAAGAGCTAGTTGGACTCTCTGTTTCACAGATTAAATCTCCCTCCTTGTTGATCAGGTTTGCAAGTTATAAAGATCAAACAGCAAAGAACATCCTATCTTAATAAAAATATGCATATTTCACACTTAGCACCAAGATGATCTGAGAAGCAGGACTGGCTCAGAACAAACATAGCTGACTACCTTGGAAAGGCAATTATAGTAATTATGGAAAATAAAAAAACTTCAAAAAAGATTAAGGCTTTTATTGACAGAATATGAAAAACAGAACAGCAGCAGTTCTTGCTGAATAGTATCAGTAAATATACTGCTAACAATTTCTTCAACTATATTTGTAGCTGGGAATCTGGACCAAGTGGCCATGAATACTCAAGCTATGAAATAAAATGAGGTTTGGAACATAATGGAAGTATCTGCTGTTTAAATGTAGCCCATTCACTGTGGCCATGGTGTTATTCCTTTCTCAGCTGTTTGACAGTGTACCAGTCTTAATATTTGGGCTTCAAAATGCAGAGATGGACAGAGCACTTCCTCTCACACAGTCAGAAAGGATTTGTTATCATGTGTGCCTAATAAGAGACCTCCCTTCCACCCAGGAGTTCTACTCATGGCTTTGCATTGCCAAAGACACAGGATTTCTTCTGTCTTGTCAGGATAATGGTTTGTGTGAACGTACAGGGACAGACACATTGATTCAACAAACACACCACTAATGGACATAAAGGCTGGGTCAGACCAAAACAAGAGAAGGGATAAGATATGTGTGACAGAACTAGCAGTATGGTTGCTGCAATTAGCTGTTACTAATTGCCACAAGTGGTGTTCTTCAGGAGGTATGGAAAATGCACCAAAGGGGGTGGCCAGGTAGTGCAGAGGACACTGCTTGAGATCCACAGGTGTACAAAAGCAAGTGCTCCCAGAGGTGAGGAGGAAGAAGAAGACTCCTCCAAAGGGTCAACACCTGCAGCAGGAGCTTGGGCTGTCCCTGTGAGAGCCCCCTGGGTGCTGTGGGATGTGGGAGCTGGGCACCAGCTGAAGGGGTGCTTGGAGTAGGGCTGTTGGTTTGTGGTCATGAGGAGAGCTCTCCTGGCTTCCTGGCTTCCCCCATTGTTCCTTGGTATCCTGCTTGCCGTGTAACTTGGCAAAAAAGGCACTTCCCTCCCTGTGCCCTGACCCCAGACCCAGCTGTGGGAGGCTGGGGGTCACACTCTGCATGTCAGCAGATCTGCTCTGGTGGTGCTGGGCCAACAACGTGCAGAAGCACCTCCAGCCTTTGCTTCCCCCTTTGCATCTGCCAGGAAGGGTGGAAGGACACACAGTCACAGCCCAGAAGAGTTTGTGAAAGAGCCTTAAGCCTCAGGTCCCGCACAGAAACCTGAAAGATTCATACCTGAAACCATTTAAGTGGAAGGAAGTATCTGGGCACGTTTCTGACTCCTCATGTGTGACTTGACCTCGCAATTGGACTCCGTCAATTAAGTGAAATAAAAGGTAGTTCCAAAAAATCAAAGCAACATTTCTTTATAACAATAACAAAGCAATAAAACAGGTAGAGATTTTCTGTCCTCTTTTGTGAGAGGTCAAGCCCACCTAACAGGTGTAGTGTCAGGGATGCTCCTCTCTGCTGCCTACAAGCTATTTCCAGTTAAAGAAAGCAGAAAGAGTCTCTAGGAAGGACAACTGACCATACTCTTCTGCAAGAAGAAGGGCAGAAGCATATAAAATAGTCTCACACTTAGGGTATATTCTGTATTGATAATTTCCTATCGATTTCAGTTCATTTGCCCATTCCCACCTCAGTATTTGCCGTGCTGCTGTCCTAAATTTCTCTCTACTCCCCCAGACAGGGGAGGAGACCGCACCGGCTGAGCTGTGGCACAGCAGCTGACAGCGGGGGGGGCACTTCCCAGATGCGCCAGGGGCATCCGGGAACCGCCTCGGCAGGAGGCAGCGGCGACCAGCAGGTAGACGAAGTAGAAATGAAGAAAAGAGGGACTCTTCTCGGGGACACAGTCCAGAGGCTTTATTTGTCTCCGAGGAAGTCAGCCGGGAAGAGACACAGAGGAAGGCGGGAACACAGCATATACAGGGGGTGGAACACTTGAGGGAGGATAACACAGTAACCAATCAGGGAAAACCTAGGAGGGGACAAACTTGTAACAGATACTTGTTGGACGAATAGGGGTGGAAGAGAGGAGGGACCCTTGTTCCTGACCCAATCACCTACTGGCAAAGGAAGAATTTTCTGGAAGGAAAGGAGAGGCCAGTGAGTGATGGACAGGAGCTCGGGGAGGGATTGACAAGGGGTAACCGGGGTAACAGGGGAGGAGACAAAAGATTGACATAACTCTTATGCTGGGGAGGGGCAGACCAGGGAAGAAGGGGCATTCCAGGCTGAACCATTACAAACAGTGGGGGTGATGGATCAAACCAACTTCAAACAAAAAGAGCACCACAACATCTCCCCCTTTTTTTGTTTAAAAATTAAAATGGGAATTATTTTTAAACTGGGGAATCATCCTCCTGATCACTCTGAAACCACTGGGTTATACCAGTGGTCTGCCTCTCGCTCTCTCCCCTATCTGGGAGTTCATCTGAGGTGGGGGCAGTGTCAGGGGATGCTTGGACATGATTGATATGGGGAGCTGTGGAGCACCTCCAGCCTTTGCTTCCCCCTTTGCATCTGCCAGGAAGGGTGGAAGGACACACAGTCACAGCCCAGAAGAGTTTGTGAAAGAGCCTTAAGCCTCAGGTCCCGCACAGAAACCTGAAAGATTCATACCTGAAACCATTTAAGTGGAAGGAAGTATCTGGGCACGTTTCTGACTCCTCATGTGTGACTTGACCTAGCAATTGGACTCCATCAATTAAGTGAAATAAAAGGTAGTTCCAAAAAATCAAAGCAACATTTCTTTATAACAATAACAAAGCAATAAAACAGGTAGAGATTTTCTGTCCTCTTTTGTGAGAGGTCAAGCCCACCTCACAGGTGTAGTGTCAGGGATGCTCCTCTCTGCTGCCTACAAGCTATTTCCAGTTAAAGAAAGCAGAAAGAGTCTCTAGGAGGGACAACTGACCATACTCTTCTGCAAGAAGAAGGGCATAAGCATATAAAATAGTCTCACACTTAGGGTATATTCTGTATTGATCATTTCCTATCAATTTCAGTTCATTTGCCCATTCCCACCTCAGTATTCATTTTTGATATGCACTGAGTAGGAACCATGGTCTGTCTGGACCTGGAAAGATTGTGGGGGTTTTCTGCTAGCTTCATTAAATAGTGATTTTCAGTCTGGCAAACATTCCAAATGCCCCTTGTTTCTCTCCCTCCAGTGTGATTAGCACAGCAGATTACACAACAGTGAGTTAGAAGGTGATTATTACTCTCTATGCTGACAAACTAATTTTCTTTGATTTTCCTTTGGGTTTTAAAGCAAACTGTACCCTTCATGGGTCTTATAAATCTGTGTGTTTTCTCCTTCCAGTCTGACTTTGTTTCATGAGCTGTGCCCAAAACTCCATTCTGTGTTCTTTCAGTTTCTCTGCTGCCTTTTGCTCCAGGTCTATTCCCAGGTATTTTTCCTCCAGGTCATACTGAGGCCAATGGACCAAGCCCTCTCCGTTGGGATTTCTGGAAATAATAGGAGGAAAAGTTAGCTCTCCACTTGCCAATCCATTGCTCTCTGGCTGCTCAGGTTCAGAGCATTTCAGAAAGCCAGCAGGTGAGCCCAGATGATGTGATTCTGCTACCTGAATAAATTGGCAGTAGTTTTGGAAAAGGCTCATCAGTGGAACAGCAAAAGTGTAAAAGTTGCCATTAACTTTAGATCTAAAACTCCTTTGCAGATGGAGTAACTGCTCTTAGATTTTTTTCTTCCTCATGTCTGCAGGTTCTTTTAAAAGACCATTAGCAGAAGAAATTGCTTCAATATTTACCTTAAATTGTGCCAAATTTCTAGGAACCACCATATAAGTACTGCTTGAGGCAGGCAAGTATGTTGTGGGCAGCACAGACTGAACTTGAGCTGTAATCAGCATAGTGATTCTCACCCATTTTTAGCAAAGTTGGTCCAGTATCTCATAACAGTTCTGCTGAGTTCATTTTCTTCTTTTGTAGCACCTCCTGCAAAGGGAGAGATGAAAGGGCCACATTAGAAAATAAAAAATGAGTATGATCTATATCCATTGCAACACTTCTCCTGGTTGCCCTGAGCTCTTGGAGGTGTTTCCAGGACAGAATGATGTAATGGAAAGGATCTGCTACTGAGGACAGAGGATGTTTATGCTCATAGTAATGCTTATGATATATAAGGTAGGCTTATTGTATGTATAAGGTTTTTAATGCTTATAAGAGAGAAATTCCATTCTAAGGGCCTGTAGTAATTGATATGAGTAATAATAAAGTTCTAAAAGGAATATGGAGTAACTATGGGTACATCACCAGCTAAGAATGGCTTTCCAAAGACAAAGGCAATCTCAGCTCCATGATCTGCTTTGACAAACTCTGGTACCAAACCTTCCGCTGAACTCGGTCGATGTTGGAACTCATAAAAGTAGACTGGGTTGCCAGCATCTAGAGGATACAGAAAAGTGCTGGTTTGAGAGCTGAAAATACTGCTTCAAAGATGATAAACTTTCATGAAAAACCTTTTTACTTAAATGAAACCACTACCAGTTCTCTGGATAGTGAGAAGTGCTGCACACTGTCCCCGGCACCCCCAGATTGAATTCTACAGCTGCTCTGAAGCTGCTGGGTTACCTCTGTGGTGTCTGGCCACCTCCACAGCTGAGATGACAAAGTAGACATCTCCCATTGCATCCAGGAGGCCATCTCGGACCTGGGCAGGGCTTTCTGCATCCCCCATGTACTCCTTGTACACTCTGTCAACAACTTCAGACGTGAGGCCCTGCAACAGCAATGAAAGCCATTATAGTGATGATGAATATCAGAGGGAGTAACAGCAGTGGGTGAGTGTGGCCTCTGCACATCCCTGGCTAATCCCCAAACAACAGCTTTCAGAGAAAACCCCCAGCTGTGTCAGAGTGTGCCTGGGAGCTCAGATTGGAGTTACACAGCTATGCATACAGGTGATCTCAGGAAGAGAGGGATGCAAGGTCAAAGGATCAACCACCTTCAGATAAACAGGAGTCAGTGATGCTGATTGTTCTCTCTTCTGTGGACACACCTTCATAACAGCACAGAAATCCTGCTGGATTTCATAAAATCCATTGATTGTTGTAGATGACCATAATTTCAGCCGTGCAGAACAAGCCTGGGCTCTGCATTTCCAAGGTCATGGTGGATGTTTGTGTCATTGAAGGTCCTGGCAAGTACTGGCCCTGCTTCTAGGGTCCTTAATTCTTACCTCTTAATCTGTACTTTTCTATGCAGGAGTTTCAGGAGAGCACAAAGGCATCACAAAGCCAAGAGATTTGTAAATTACAGGGAAGCAAAACCTCGAGAATCTGAATGAGGGTGTCAGTGCACCCCACATCTCTCGGGCTTTCCCTTCCAGTGCCCAGCTACTGCTCCAGGAGGTTGTGTCCCCTGGGTCTTCCCCCAGACCTGCTGGTATTCTGCATGTCTTGCATAAGCTGGGGGTATCTGAAATGTCCCAGGAGACCTTGTTTAGGTACCTGCATCACTCCTGGATTCCCACAGAACTCCTTTTGAAGAAGAGGGGCATTTAGGCTGGAAATGCAGAGAGTGTTTCCAGTCACTAGAGGTAACAGGAATGCAGCACCTCTGTGCCCGTTCCTGCCCCACTTGAGGGAGCTGTGCAGCACAATGGCATTTTCCTGAGAAATGTGTTCCTCCAGGGGTAAAAACAGCCCGACCAGCAAAGCAGCAGCACTGGGTTATTCTGAAACGGGTCTCTTACCTTGATGAATACTGCTAAGTTGCTCTGTAAAATCTGACGTGCAACATCTTTATCCAGACCATCCACAAAAGGAGGATATTTCATTGCCTGTGTGATACAGAGATTAATACTTACTAACACAGCCTCTATTTACAAAATAATGTATAAATTACAGCATTATAATTCTCTTACCATAGGAATTACCCATCCAAATTCACAGTTATTTACTCCTATGATGTATGGGACCTCATTGATTGATTTTTCAGATAGTAATTCCATGGGACTCTTTGGAAAAAAGGCACCATCTACACATGCACTGATGAAAAAGTAATCCTGAACAAAAAGGGAAAAAAGGAAGCTTCATTAAAACATTCTATTTGCTTCTAAAAGATGTTCAGATTTTAACTGCAGTTCCAACGTGAAGCCAAATGAAAATACAAAACGTAATGGTGTCCAAGCCATCTTAAATTTTTTTTTTCTTACTGATTTTCAGCACTAGGCTGAAAACTGTGAAGATATTTCTAATATTTGTGAAGTAGAATTCATTATGTTGAATGTACATATTTTCTTAGTTCAATATGGCTATGGATGTGTGGAACAGTGGTGCAAAAAACAATTTCTGTATTGAAGTTTCAAAGGCACATAAGCATTGTGATAAGAACTTTTAAGTAGGACATAATGTATTATTTGATTTCAGGTCCTCCAGAATCATCTGTGCCATTTTCTTTTCCTTGCCCTGGTAGAGCATGACAGCAAAGCACAGGTATCTCCAAGTGCATGCAGAATGGAAGGGCAGGAACCTGTTTGCACTTGTCAGGTGAGCTCTCATTGCAGATCAGCAGTGCTGTCATGTCCTGAAAAATCAAGAAAGATTTTACATGCACTTCAGGTTCTCCTGCTATTACATCCCACAAAGAGTATTCTCTGGGATGAAAAGGTCTGAGATGTCATTTAAATGCAAGAACTATCATTTCACCTACCATTTTCAGTGTTATCTGTAGCAGTTCTTCTTCTGTTTTTCCTCTCAGGCATTCAACCATTGCAGCTGAACTGGATTTTTCACAGCCAGAGACAGCAGCAATTTTCTGCAAGCAGTGAGAACAAACAGTTTTGGCCACATTTCCTCTGTCTGGCTCTGCGAGACACTGAGTCCAGCAGGAGCAGCCAAAGCTCCTGCACAAAGGTTCCTGGAGCCTGGCTTGTCCCAGCTCCAGAGGCAGGGCACTGGAAGCCCTCACAATCCTTCACACCACGGGCTGGGCAGAAGGGAAAACCTCTGCCTGCAAGATGTTTTGATACAGAAATATTCTAAGACAATTCTGGTAAATAACATACTGGGCTGAGAAGGCTGGGTGACATACAGGAGTTAGAGAATAAACAACCATCTGCAGGGTAACAGAGAGCACATTCTACCAGTCTTGGGGACATCTTTTGGGCTGGAGCAAGAGCTGTCATTAGAGAGAGCTGTCTCTCTTATGTCCCAGCTTCCAGGTTCTGGAAATTGCTCCTTGCAGTTGAAGAGAAAAGAAAGGGGTGGAAGCCTGTAGTTCTCAAATTAAAAAAACTGAAAAAAGACCTGTTTATTTGCACACTACCAGCATCAAACAGGAGGGGAAGAGAAGAGTATTCAGAGTCTGGTGCCGTTTTCCAGCCAACAAGTGTAAGTTGAGGTTTTTTGAAGACACTACATGTTACCATATTCCTTTCCATTTCATTCTGCACTCTTTGTGGATATTTGGGTGTTTGAAAAGCAACACATGATTAAACATGTACTATTTGCACACAGAATTACTGTGTTTAATGATGGTCTGTTTTGTTTCCCAAGAAGGAAACCATGTTTCAATATTTTGGATTGAACAGTTTAAGATATGCAGAACTGTCAGGCAAAAGGAATTAAAATTACCACCAATACCCACTTGTGCATCCTCCTTAGGCTGGTCAGTGAACAAGCCCAGGGCTGCAGTGCCACTCTCTGAAATGGCCTTGTGGAACAAGCCCTTGGCCAGGGGAGATAAGACCTGTGAAAAAGCAAGGAGAAGCATGACAAGCACTGTGTTCTCCCCAGGGGTTTTGGGTTTCAGGATCAGCAGTGGCCATTTGGAGCATTTTGAAAGCCCACGTGGTAAGAGTGTCCTTGTGCAGGCTCTGGCCAAAGTCCAGCTGAGCAAAGTGCTTGGGCAGCACTGGCAGGGATGGGGAGTTCAGGGCCTTTGCCCTCCCCCTGCACTTTGCTTCCAGCGCCTGCCAGCACCACACTGCAGGGCAGGCACAGATGGGATGTGCCCGAGGCACTCTGGCTCTGCTGCAGGAGGGCAGCAAAGAGCTTTTGGCCAGAGGAAACAGGGATGTGTGTGCCAAGTGCAATGGAGCCTGGCTGGGCGGTGTGACCTGTGCCAAAGGGGGAGGGACTGGAGAAGGAGAGTGTCACAGCCAATGTGCTCCGTGTTGGAGTAAAGATTTTACACAGTCACAGGGTCACAAACTGCAGGGCTGCCTCAGCTACCAGGACTATTCACCTCAATCAATTGGCACAAGTGGTTGTCAAAGCAAACAGGAAATGAGCAAGAGTCCACAACTCCTGCTAAAGGACTTTTCTTATGAGATTGGACTTTGAGCGTTTTCCTTTTTTTTTTTTTTAACCCACAACAACCAGAGTTTAATACAGCAGTTGAGTAATAACATTCTGTTACTTAACTACAATGTTTGAGTATGAAAATGACACATTTTTATCA
Source organism: Passer domesticus (assembly GCF_036417665.1). Lineage (NCBI taxonomy): Eukaryota > Metazoa > Chordata > Aves > Passeriformes > Passeridae > Passer > Passer domesticus. The sequence goes on from NC_087485.1 coordinate 19,105,378, forward strand.
TCCAAAATCTGGGTTATTTTGCATTGTTATTGTGTCAAACACCCAGGTGATGTGTCACTGTAACACCATCCCTTTTCTCTCGCTGGCTTCCCATGCAGATACTGAAAATGGATGGAGGGGTTATTTCCACTAAGTAATTACAGTTCAATATTACTGTGAACTTACAAGAGCAGAAACACTGATTCCTCCTGCAGATTCTCCAAAGATGGTGACAGATGCTGGATCTCCTCCAAAATGCAGGATATTTTCCTGAATCCACCGAAGAGCTGCCACTTGGTCTAAATATCCCCAGTTACCTCGGGCATGCTCATCACCAGTGCTGCAGGGAGAGAACAGAGGTGTTCAAATGCTCAATGCAAGCAGAGAGGCAGAGGAAGATACAATCTGTGCTCTAAGAAATCATCTGCCATTCTCTACACAGCAGTTCCCTACACGACTGACAAATGGATGGCTCTGGAAGCCCTGAGATTGGAGCAGCAGCCCCACAAGAACAGATCTGGAGGCTGCCTTGGGACTGCAAATTGTCCCCAGTGCTTGTAGGTGCAGTTCAGAAATGTTTCTTTGCATAAGCAAGTCTTCTGCACGTCTCTTTACAAAGGCTTTGCACACATCCTTTTGGAAATCACTTTGGACACACTGAGATCAACCAACTTACCTAAAATACCCAGCAATACCCAGTCTGTACTGAATTGCTACAACCACCACGTTGTCCAAGGCTGCTAATGCTGAGCCATCATATGATGAACCTGCTCCAACAACTAATGCACCTCCATGAATCCATACCAAGACCTGAAAAGAGAAAAAGAGAATCAGCCCAGCACAGGTAAGAGCCCCCGGTGATAAAAACTAAAGATAATCAAGCATCTAATATTTTGTGCTGATTTTCCTTCACATTAGATTTCACTAATTGTAAAAATTGTTAAAATCTAAGGCCTGCAGGGCTGCACAATGGCACTGAGTTTGTTAAATGCCTGCACTGTGTCAGTGCCCTGTGACTTTGGACAGATCATTTAGATTAATTCAAGCACTGCCAATACATACAATTCAAACATGCCAGTACATTTTTACTTGTAAAATAGGATTTTGTGTCTCCTTTCAATTTCAGCTAATATTTGCTGGGACAAAGCATGTAAGTTGAGCATCACTACAAAAGTGCCCCTGCCTTTCTGCTCATGGCAGAGGTTGAAGGTTTGCTGTTAGATAATTTTGCTCAAGGTGTTATAAGGGTTTTGCTTACAGGCAGCTTCTCCTGTTTTCCTGCAGAAACAGGTGTGTACACATTTAGGTACAAGCAATCCTCAGACACTTGCAGAGGAACTTTCTCTTTTCTGTTGGTAACCATATTTGAAATTAACTGTCCTTGTACTTGGTCCTGTAGACACCTGAATGAATGAAAAAGAAAGAAGCAAGAGAGAAATCACTAAAACCTGAAAGCTGTGAAGAGAAGCCTTTTTGGTACTTCCACAACAATTTGCCAAGCAGGAACTGATCTCCAGCTCCGTTCTAGATTGGTATGTGAAATACATATGAAAATAGAAATGAATCATTTTACATCCCCAACAGCTTTTTACATTGCAAAGGTAGATTTCAGCCCTGAGACACTAAACAGGGGCAGTAGGACAATGGGAGTGAGACATTTACAAGGTAGGTCAGATTTGTTGTGCATTTCTTATGTGCCCTTTTAAGCACTTGATTCAGCATTTTGCCCTCGTGTTGCATTCCAACATTTCCTCAGCTGCTCTCTGTCTCTGCTCCAAAGGTTTCTAGTGATTGGTGAGTGATGGGCAAGTGCTCCTGAGCCAGAGCATTGTCTGTCAGTGCTGCTCCATCTCAGTTCATCACTGCTGCCTGGGAAGCAGCAGCTTTTGGGAAAGAGAGCAGCTCACAGAGTGTCTTTAGAAATGCATGCACTGGAACAGCTGCAGGTGCAATGAGGGGGCACCAAGGCATTTGCCTTCATGGATGGCCCAGTGTGCACAGCAGTGTCATGGAAGTGCAGAGCTGGACATGGGGAAAGGTTCCGGGTTTGATCATTGCCTTACATTGGTGGGTAGGAAGTGGCATCTCTGACACCTTGCCATGGCTCCGGGGGCTGGGGCTCAGAAAACCTCAGTGATCCAAGGGGAGGCTTAGCAAAAGGCAGTGCCAAAAAGACATTCACAGTCCTCTCTGCTGTGTCCACTCTGAACTGGTACCCTCGCACTCTCCCGTATTTGGTCTCCGCTTCTGGTTGTTCTGTGGGACAGCAGCAGAATCACAGAATCACATCATTGCTCTGCTTGTAAGTAATTGCTAGATATGCTCCTTAAATATGCACCTTTTGCTCACTTAAACATGCAGTTTTTTTACGTAAAACTTCAACAATCTCTCATCAGATTTAACAGTACACTCTTCTGATTGGGCTTTTTATTTTATTCTTTTATTTTACTAATTTGATTACTAGAGTTTCCTTATTTAAATTTTAGATTTCCTTACTTATTCTAACACACTTTTATTGTGCCTTTAATAAATCGTTACAGCTGACATTACTTCAGTCTGCATTTTGATTGGTCTGTATGGCCATCTCCTTCAGGTATATAATATGTGTTGTCTTACCACACACACATTAGTGGTTGCGTAGAGATCCTAATCTTTTTTTTGCCCTGGGTTGTTAGATAAAAACCCAATAGATAGCTTGCATTAGGAAACGACAATCAACAGAGAAAATATATGCCAGACCCTTGAGAGTATGTACAGCCAAAAGAAAAAGCATCTAACACACCTAAAAATAGTCTGGCACAAGCAAATACTGTTAACATTTAGGCGTGACTCATTTTAGGATTTCAGTGAAAATTCAGCAATCAAATTACAGATATTTTACTGTGGCTTCTTGGCATCAGCAGGCAAGATTTTAGGACAGGGATACGATTTTGCTATTTGCAAAGCAGGTTAGACATATGACTGAAAGGAGATCCAGAACTGAAACGAAATTTTGCTACTGCTGCTTAATTTGTGTGCCCATCTCTTCCCAAGGTTTGTGCCCATCCCTGCCTAGGGTTTGAGCCCAGGTCAGCCCAGGGTTTGAGCCCGGCTCAGCCCAAGGTTTGAGCCCATCCCTGCCCAGGGTTTGAGCCCGGCTCAGCCCAAGGTTTGAGCCCATCCCTGCCCAGGCTTTGAGCCCCGCAGGCCGCTGCAGCTGCCCTGTCCCCTCCGGGCGCCGAGGGCAGCAGCCCCGGTGTTACCTGCGGCCAGCAGCGCCGTGCCCCCGAGGAAGAGGATCGAGGCCAGCAGCGCCGTGTCCCTCGCAGCTGCCATGGTGCCGCTGGCACCGGGCCCGCGGGCCGGGCCTTTATGGGCTCGGCCCGGGCCCTTACGCAAGGCAGCCGCGGCTGAGGCGAGGGAGCGCTCGGGCTGCGAGCCAGGACGGGGCTGCCGGGCTCGGGCCGGGCTCGGGGAGCCCTCCTGCCCCACGGGGTCCCGCTGCCTCCCCGCTGCTCCTTCCCAGCGGCATTGCCAGCCTGCCGGGCACAGCGGGCTCCGGTGCTTTGGGAACAGCCCGGCCCTGCCGGCAGCGGTGTCCGGCTGCGGCCCCGGGGCAGCCTCTGCTCAGCCCCGGCACAGAGCTGCGAGGCACCGCGGCTCTGCTGGCTGCATCTGCTGCGTGTCTGTGAGCGTCTGCGCTGGGGACACGATCGAGCCGAGACCAAACCTACCGCCCGGCAAAGTCTGCTTTTGCTGAAGTAAACTTGAGCCATTTTTATGCTCAGAAAAGCATCTTTAGGACAAAAGCACCAATACTGGAAAAATCCCAGCTTTTCCTGCAGGGTGCAGGAGACACCTGTCACTCAGTTCGGTGTGTTCAGGGATGTTTGGAATAGTGTTGCAATGCAGTGACAAGAAGAAAGAGGTGAATGACAGCTTTTGTCAAGTGGGAGCAATATGAAAGGGTGGTAACTCCATATCTTACACATGTGCAAAATCCAGAGGATTGATTTCAATACATTTCACATCTATCATTGAAGGATGACATGAAAAGGAGAGAACAGATTAGCTGAGTAGAGATTTTCTGCTCACATTACCTGGGAGGTTGTGTTGGTTTTGTGCAGGTATTAGGCTCTGCCTTCTTCTTTATTTTTCTTCTCCTGACTCAGGAAGAGTCTTGCCCCAGCTCTTGCCCCAGACAGGCAGTTTTGCAATTTCAGGTCATGTGAATTCTCAGTTGTCAGAAGCAGCATTTCAAAGAATCAGCTGATACGATGACAGAGTGGTTTGGGTTGGAAGAAACCACCCAGCTCTACTCATGCCACCTCTGCCATGGGCAGGGACACCTTCGTGTCCAAGCTGGCCTTGGGCCCTGCCAGGGATGGGGCAGCCACAGCTGCTCTGGGCAGCTCGTGCCAGAGCCTCAGCACCCTCAGAGAGGGGAATTTCTTCTGTCCCTCTGATTTAAACCTGCCTTAGTTGGTTTGAAGCCCTTCCCCCTTGTCCTGTTGCTACCTGCCCTTGGCAAATGCCCCTCTCCATTTTTCTTGTAGGCTGCCTTGGGCTACTGCAAGGGGCTCTGAGGTCTCCCCAGAGCCTTCTCCTGTCCAGGCTGAACAGCCCAGCTCTCTCAGCCTGTCTGCACAGGAGAGTGCTCCATTCCTCCACATCCATTCCTGCTCACACCTCTCTTGACAGCTCAGTGGCTTACAAGACCCACAGTGCTTAAATGAGCTTAGCACATCTCTTGTGCTCCTGAGTCAATGCTGAGTGCTGTGGCTGGGCTTGTGCACTTTACTCCAAATGCTCCCTGTGCACTTTACTCCAGATCTTCCCCCACGTGTGTGCACAGGTGTGATTTACAGCCCCTGGAGATAAACGCCAGCCAGCTTTAACCCGGCTGCTCCCAGAGCAAACTGGTGGCAGGCCCTGCACTGCAGGTGACCCAAGCAGTGCTGGCTGTGTCTGCAGCCTGTGCTGGGTTTGTGGTGGCTCCTGAGCTGTGCCCCAGTGCCCTGCACGCCCTGCCAGGCTGGGCTGGGGTGCAGCTCCTGAGGCTGAGGGCACGGCAGTGCTCACTGTGCACTGGCAGATGGAGCATGCTGTGAGTCTGAGCTGCTGAGAAAGCAATGAGGACTCTAAACTCACATTAAATGATACGAAATACACTGAAGAAAGATATACGTGTTAAGAGAAAATCCCTGTTAGATGTTGCAAGTGAACATTTTGCTTCTTGTTCTTTGGTTTCTGGTCTCTTACAATTACTAACAGTGTTTTCACCTATCACATTGGACTCAAATCCACCAGATATCTGCTATATTCCATCAAAACCCCTTTCCTCTAATAACTTCTCAAACATTTTTGTGCTTTTTTAAAATCATGATGTTGTCTTTTTCAATTTTGAATCAATCCTATTTAACGTTCTACTATTTTGTAAAGGTCAACAAAAATCAACAGGACCCCACTGCTGAAAAGTCTTCTGTGCAGATTCTGCAGTTGACAGCAGCTTTAGGTGTGACCAAATTCAATGCTGTTCTCAATCCAGGCACAAGAGGCTGAAAGTCCTCACCGTGACCACCTAAGTTAAATATTTGTTGAAGAAAATATGTTCAGTAACCACACTCAACACTGTTTTTCAGGCAACTTTTACCAAAGCTTCAGGTGTCTTTCCATCAGCCAGCTCTCTAGCCAAAATCCCAAAAAAGTTAAACTCCTGAAAAAGCAACTAAAACGTAAGAAAAGCTTTAGCCCTGTAAAGAAAAAAGTGTGGAGTGTCATGATATAAAGTCATGCCATTTGGCACAGATCTTGTTTCAGGGACTGACCATGCATTGCACCACCTGGAGCCCATGGCCACTGCTCAGTCACTCAGAGACAGCAGAGCTGCAACCACCTTTGAGTAACTCCAGGTTTGGCAGCACTGGGTGCACTGCTCTGCTCTTGCTGCACAGCACCCCAATGGTTCCTAAAGGAGCTTCCAGAAAACACCATTCAGCTTTAGTCAGAGTCCCATTTAGATTCTCAGTCAGCATCCAGGAAACCACACAATTCCTTCTGTTTCACCGTGAAACGCAGACCTGTTCTCACCTCTCTGACATCATCTGTTCCAAATCAACACACTCTCTCTGCTGATACTCCTTCAGTAGCTTGTCTGCATGATCTGTATCAAGGAAACCCATGTAGTCTTCCTCATCCACAACATTAATGTAGAAGGGCTGGAACACAGGAGCTGAAGCAGCCATTGCCATCACCACGTCCTCCCTGGCTGCTGGATGTGTGTCCTGGGCTCCTGGGCTTGGGCAGCCTCAGACAGCTGGAGCTGTATTGCACTGGAATCCACATGTTCCATGGGGTCAGTGGTGGGAGACAGGGATGGCACACACCCACTCCCACGCCAAGGCTCCATGTGACAAACTGTGTGCTCTATTGTTCATAGCCTTCATATACAGGGAGTTCAAAACTCCCGTGTGTAGACAGCTCATGGGTCTGATCCTCACACAGCCCAGCTCCTGAGCAGTGAGATGCCTGAAGCCCAAGATGGAATGTGATAAGTGAAGGTCCCTGTCTATCAACCCAGGGGCTCCAATGCCACAGAGCTGCTGGAGCTGGCATGCACACTCCACCTTGCTGCTCACAGCTTCCTTTAGGCCAAGCAGCTCAAGGGAGGCACGTGCAGCTCTGTTCACCTCCCGCAGGGCTGAGATCATTGGAACATGTCCAGCCCCAAACCTTAACAAGGCAATTCTGCTGACCAGGAATTTGTGTTTCTAACACCTGGACATCACTAAGAGCTAGTTGGACTCTCTGTTTCACAGATTAAATCTCCCTCCTTGTTGATCAGGTTTGCAAGTTATAAAGATCAAACAGCAAAGAACATCCTATCTTAATAAAAATATGCATATTTCACACTTAGCACCAAGATGATCTGAGAAGCAGGACTGGCTCAGAACAAACATAGCTGACTACCTTGGAAAGGCAATTATAGTAATTATGGAAAATAAAAAAACTTCAAAAAAGATTAAGGCTTTTATTGACAGAATATGAAAAACAGAACAGCAGCAGTTCTTGCTGAATAGTATCAGTAAATATACTGCTAACAATTTCTTCAACTATATTTGTAGCTGGGAATCTGGACCAAGTGGCCATGAATACTCAAGCTATGAAATAAAATGAGGTTTGGAACATAATGGAAGTATCTGCTGTTTAAATGTAGCCCATTCACTGTGGCCATGGTGTTATTCCTTTCTCAGCTGTTTGACAGTGTACCAGTCTTAATATTTGGGCTTCAAAATGCAGAGATGGACAGAGCACTTCCTCTCACACAGTCAGAAAGGATTTGTTATCATGTGTGCCTAATAAGAGACCTCCCTTCCACCCAGGAGTTCTACTCATGGCTTTGCATTGCCAAAGACACAGGATTTCTTCTGTCTTGTCAGGATAATGGTTTGTGTGAACGTACAGGGACAGACACATTGATTCAACAAACACACCACTAATGGACATAAAGGCTGGGTCAGACCAAAACAAGGGAAGGGATAAGATATGTGTGACAGAACTAGCAGTATGGTTGCTGCAATTAGCTGTTACTAATTGCCACAAGTGGTGTTCTTCAGGAGGTATGGAAAATGCACCAAAGGGGGTGGCCAGGCAGTGCAGAGGACACTGCTTGAGATCCACAGGTGTACAAAAGCAAGTGCTCCCAGAGGTGAGGAGGAAGAAGAAGACTCCTCCAAAGGGTCAACACCTGCAGCAGGAGCTTGGGCTGTCCCTGTGAGAGCCCCCTGGGTGCTGTGGGATGTGGGAGCTGGGCACCAGCTGAAGGGGTGCTTGGAGTAGGGCTGTTGGTTTGTGGTCATGAGGAGAGCTCTCCTGGCTTCCTGGCTTCCCCCATTGTTCCTTGGTATCCTGCTTGCCGTGTAACTTGGCAAAAAAGGCACTTCCCTCCCTGTGCCCTGACCCCAGACCCAGCTGTGGGAGGCTGGGGGTCACACTCTGCATGTCAGCAGATCTGCTCTGGTGGTGCTGGGCCAACAACGTGCAGAAGCACCTCCAGCCTTTGCTTCCCCCTTTGCATCTGCCAGGAAGGGTGGAAGGACACACAGTCACAGCCCAGAAGAGTTTGTGAAAGAGCCTTAAGCCTCAGGTCCCGCACAGAAACCTGAAAGATTCATACCTGAAACCATTTAAGTGGAAGGAAGTATCTGGGCACGTTTCTGACTCCTCATGTGTGACTTGACCTAGCAATTGGACTCCATCAATTAAGTGAAATAAAAGGTAGTTCCAAAAAATCAAAGCAACATTTATTTGTAACAATAACAAAGCAATAAAACAGGTAGAGATTTTCTGTCCTCTTTTGTGAGAGGTCAAGCCCACCTCACAGGTGTAGTGTCAGGGATGCTCCTCTCTGCTGCCTACAAGCTATTTCCAGTTAAAGAAAGCAGAAAGAGTCTCTAGGAGGGACAACTGACCATGCTCTTCTGCAAGAAGAAGGGCAGAAGCATATAAAATAGTCTCACACTTAGGGTATATTCTGTATTGTTCATTTCCTATCAATTTCAGTTCATTTGCCCATTCCCACCTCAGTATTCATTTTTGATATGCATTGAGTAGGTACCGTGGTGTAGTTGGACCGGGAAAGATTGTGGGGGTTTTTTCTGCTAGCTTCATTAAATAGTGATTTTCAGTCTGGCAAACATTCCAAATGCCCCTTGTTTCTCTCCCTCCAGTGTGATTAGCACAGCAGATTACACAACAGTGAGTTAGAAGGTGATTATTACTCTCTATGCTGACAAACTAATTTTCTTTGATTTTCCTTTGGGTTTTAAAGCAAACTGTACCCTTCATGGGTCTTATAAATCTGTGTGTTTTCTCCTTCCAGTCTGACTTTGTTTCATGAGCTGTGCCCAAAACTCCATTCTGTGTTCTTTCAGTTTCTCTGCTGCCTTTTGCTCCAGGTCTATTCCCAGGTATTTTTCCTCCAGGTCATACTGAGGCCAATGGACCAAGCCCTCTCCGTTGGGATTTCTGGAAATAATAGGAGGAAAAGTTAGCTCTCCACTTGCCAATCCATTGCTCTCTGGCTGCTCAGGTTCAGAGCATTTCAGAAAGCCAGCAGGTGAGCCCAGATGATGTGATTCTGCTACCTGAATAAATTGGCAGTAGTTTTGGAAAAGGCTCATCAGTGGAACAGCAAAAGTGTAAAAGTTGCCATTAACTTTAGATCTAAAACTCCTTTGCAGATGGAGTAACTGCTCTTAGATTTTTTTCTTCCTCATGTCTGCAGGTTCTTTTAAAAGACCATTAGCAGAAGAAATTGCTTCAATATTTACCTTAAATTGTGCCAAATTTCTAGGAACCACCATATAAGTACTGCTTGAGGCAGGTAAGTATGTTGTGGGCAGCACAGACTGCACTTGAGCTGTAATCAGCATAGTGATTCTCACCCATTTTTAGCAAAGTTGGTCCAGTATCTCATAACAGTTCTGCTGAGTTCATTTTCTTCTTTTGTAGCACCTCCTGCAAAGGGAGAGATGAAAGGGCCACATTAGAAAGTAAAAAATGAGTATGAGCTATATCCATTGCAACACTTCTCCTGGTTGCCCTGAGCTCTTGGAGGTGTTTCCAGGACAGAATGATGTAATGGAAAGGATCTGCTACTGAGGACAGAGTATGTTTATGCTCATAGTAATGCTTATGATATTTAAGGTAGGCTTATTGTATGTATAAGGTTTTTAATGCTTATAAGAGAGAAATTCCATTCTAAGGGCCTGTAGTAATTGAAATGAGTAATAATAAAGTTCTAAAAGGAATATGGAGTAACTATGGGTACATCACCAGCTAAGAATGGCTTTCCAAAGACAAAGGCAATCTCAGCTCCATGATCTGCTTTGACAAACTCTGGTACCAAACCTTCCGCTGAACTCGGTCGATGTTGGAACTCATAAAAGTAGACTGGGTTGCCAGCATCTAGAGGATACAGAAAAGTGCTGGTTTGAGAGCTGAAAATACTGCTTCAAAGATGATAAACTTTCATGAAAAACCTTTTTACTTAAATGAAACCACTACCAGTTCTCTGGATAGTGAGAAGTGCTGCACACTGTCCCCGGCACCCCCAGATTGAATTCTACAGCTGCTCTGAAGCTGCTGGGTTACCTCTGTGGTGTCTGGCCACCTCCACAGCTGAGATGACAAAGTAGACATCTCCCATTGCATCCAGGAGGCCATCTCGGACCTGGGCAGGGCTTTCTGCATCCCCCATGTACTCCTTGTACACTCTGTCAACAACTTCAGACGTGAGGCCCTGCAACAGCAATGAAAGCCATTATAGTGATGATGAATATCAGAGGGAGTAACAGCAGTGGGTGAGTGTGGCCTCTGCACATCCCTGGCTAATCCCCAAACAACAGCTTTCAGAGAAAACCCCCAGCTGTGTCAGAGTGTGCCTGGGAGCTCAGATTGGAGTTACACAGCTATGCATACAGGTGATCTCAGGAAGAGAGGGATGCAAGGTCAAAGGATCAACCACCTTCAGATAAACAGGAGTCAGTGATGCTGATTGTTCTCTCTTCTGTGGACACACCTTCATAACAGCACAGAAATCCTGCTGGATTTCATAAAATCCATTGATTGTTGTAGATGACCATAATTTCAGCCGTGCAGAACAAGCCTGGGCTCTGCATTTCCAAGGTCATGGTGGATGTTTGTGTCATTGAAGGTCCTGGCAAGTACTGGCCCTGCTTCTAGGGTCCTTAATTCTTACCTCTGAATCTGTACTTTTCTATGCAGGAGTTTCAGGAGAGCACAAAGGCATCACAAAGCCAAGAGATTTGTAAATTACAGGGAAGCAAAACCTCGAGAATCTGAATGAGGGTGTCAGTGCACCCCACATCTCTCGGGCTTTCCCTTCCAGTGCCCAGCTACTGCTCCAGGAGGTTGTGTCCCCTGGGTCTTCCCCCAGACCTGCTGGTATTCTGCATGTCTTGCATAAGCTGGGGGTATCTGAAATGTCCCAGGAGACCTTGTTTAGGTACCTGCATCACTCCTGGATTCCCATAGAACTCCTTTTGCAGAAGAGGGGCATTTAGGCTGGAAATGCAGAGAGTGTTTCCAGTCACTAGAGGTAACAGGAATGCAGCACCTCTGTGCCCGTTCCTGCCCCACTTGAGGGAGCTGTCCAGCACAATGGCATTTTCCTGAGAAATGTGTTCCTCCAGGGGTAAAAACAGCCCGACCAGCAAAGCAGCAGCACTGGGTTATTCTGAAACGGGTCTCTTACCTTGATGAATACTGCTAAGTTGCTCTGTAAAATCTGACGTGCAACATCTTTATCCAGACCATCCACAAAAGGAGGATATTTCATCATCTGTATGATACAGAGATTCATACTTACTAAAACAGCCACTATTTACAAAATGATGTTTAAATAACAACATTAGAATTCTCTTACCATAGGCAACGCCCATCCAAATTCACAGTTATTCACTCCTATGATGTATGGGACCTCATTGATTGATTTTTCAGATAGTAATTCCCTGGGACTCTTTGGAAAAAAGGCACCATCTACACATGCATTGCTGAAAAAGATATCCTGAACAAAAAGGGCAAAACAAAAAATAAATCTTCATTAAAACCTTCTATTTGCTTCTAAAAGAAGTTCAGATTTTAACTGCAGTTCCAACATGAAGCCAAATGAAAACACAAGAAATAATGTTATCCAAACCATCTTAACATTTCTCTGACTGATTTTCTGCACTAGCAGGAGGTCCTGTGAAGATTGTCATAATATTTCTAATGTTTCTGAAGCAGAAATCATTATGTTGAATGTACATATTTTCTTAGTTCAGTATCAGCATGGATGTGTGGAACAGTGGGAAAAAAAACACTTCTGTATTGAAGATTCAAAGGCACATAAGCATTGTGATAAGAACTTTTAAGTAGGACATAATATATGGTTTGATTTTCAGGTTCTCCAGAATCATCTGTGCCATTTTCTTTTCCTTGCCCTGGCAGCACTGTGGCAGGCACAGGGCCTGCAATGCCTCCCTGGTGGTCAGTTGCCTAAGATAAGAAATGCCAAATCATGACAACTGGACCAAAGAAGCCCCTCCCTTCTGCCTTTGGACCCTCATTATCTCTCTGTAAGACCATAGGTCATATTCACCTCGACCCTCACTGTTGGAGTGTTTCCCAAAACCCCTACACCCTATATAAACACCCACTTCTGCCCCATTCTGCAGAAGAGCTGTCACTGTGACCCTTTGCAGAAGCTGCCAATAAAGACCCCTCTGTGGAACCTCACACAACTCTTCTCCTCTCTCTCCTGCGTGTGCCGAGGCACTCAGCAAACAAAGAGCTGAAATCATTATAGAGCTGAATTCACCAAAGAGCTGATCTCACTGAAGAGCTGAGCTGCTTGCTAAGATTGCCCACGGCTGGAAGCCTGCCTGGGACACCTGGCCAGGTTGTGCTCAGTGGTACTTCACTATCTGGGACACCTACAGCAGCCAGAGTCAGATAGAGCCCGAGAACCCGCTGGCGTAATAAAAACAGCACAACAGCAAAGCACAGGTAATGCCATGTGCATGCAGAATGGAAGGGCAGGAACCTGTTTGCACTTTGCAGGCAAGAATTCACTGCAGATCTGTCAGTCATGTGCTGAAAAAGTCAAGAAAGTCAGATTTTACATCCACTTCAGGTTCTCCTGCTATTACATCCCACAAAGAGTATTCTCTGGGATGAAAAAGTCTGAGAGGTCATTTAAATACAAGAAGTATCATTTCACCTACCATTTTCTGTGTTGCCTGTAGTAGTTCTTCTTCTGTTTTTCCTCTCAGGCATTCAACCATTGCAGCTGAACTGGATTTTTCACAGCCAGAGACAGCAGCAATTTTCTGCAAGCAGTGAGAACAAACAGTTTTGGCCACATTTCCTCTGTCTGGCTCTGCGAGACACTGAGTCCAGCAGGAGCAGCCAAAGCTCCTGCACAAAGGTTCCTGGAACCTGGCTTGTCCCAGCTCCAGAGGCAGGGCACTGGAAGCCCTCACAATCCTTCACACCACAGGCTGGGCAGAAGGGAAAACCTCTGCCTGCAAGATGTTTTGATACAGAAATATTCTAAGACAATTCTGGTAAATAACATGCTGGGCTGAGAAGGCTGGGTGACATACAGGAGTTAGAGAATAAACAACCATCTGCAGGGTAACAGAGAGCACATTCTACCAGTCTTGGGGACATCTTTTGGGCTGGAGCAAGAGCTGTCATTAGAGAGAGCTGTCTCTCTTATGTCCCAGCTTCCAGGTTCTGGAAATTGCTCCTTGCAGTTGAAGAGAAAAGAAAGGGGTGGAAGCCTGTAGTTCTCAAATTAAAAAAGGGGAATAAAGACCTGTTTATTTGCACACTACCAGCATCAAACAGGAGGGGAAGAGAAGAGTATTCAGAGTCTGGTGCCGTTTTCCAGCCAACAAGTGTAAGTTGAGGTTTTTTGAAGACACTACATGTTACCATATTCCTTTCCATTTCATTCTGCACTCTTTGTGGATATTTGGGTGTTTGAAAAGCAACACATGATTAAACATGTACTGTTTGCACACAGAATTACTGTCTTTAATGATGGTCTGTTTTGTTTCCCAAGAAGGAAACCATGTTTCAATATTTTGGATTGAACAGTTTAAGATATGCAGAACTGTCAGGAAAAAGGAATTAAAATTACCACCAATACCCACTTGTGCATCCTCCTTAGGCTGGTCAGTGAACAAGCCCAGGGCTGCAGTGCCACTCTCTGAAATGGCCTTGTGGAACAAGCCCTTGGCCAGGGGAGATAAGACCTGTGAAAAAGCAAGGAGAAGCATGACAAGCACTGTGTTCTCCCCAGGGGTTTTGGGTTTCAGGATCAGCAGTGGCCATTTGGAGCATTTTGAAAGCCCACGTGGTAAGAGTGTCCTTGTGCAGGCTCTGGCCAAAGTCCAGCTGAGCAAAGTGCTTGGGCAGCACTGGCAGGGATGGGGAGTTCAGGGCCTTTGCCCTCCCCCTGCACTTTGCTTCCAGCGCCTGCCAGCACCACACTGCAGGGCAGGCACAGATGGGATGTGCCCGAGGCACTCTGGCTCTGCTGCAGGAGGGCAGCAAAGAGCTTTTGGCCAGAGGAAACAGGGATGTGTGTGCCAAGTGCAATGGAGCCTGGCTGGGCGGTGTGACCTGTGCCAAAGGGGGAGGGACTGGAGAAGGAGAGTGTCACAGCCAATGTGCTCCGTGTTGGAGTAAAGATTTTACACAGTCACAGGGTCACAAACTGCAGGGCTGCCTCAGCTACCAGGACTATTCACCTCAATCAATTGGCACAAGTGGTTGTCAAAGCAAACAGGAAATGAGCAAGAGTCCACAACTCCACAATTTTTCATGAGATTAGACTTTGAGCGTTTTCCTTTTTTTTTTTTTTAACCCACAACAACCAGAGTTTAATACAGCAGATGAGTAATAACATTCTGTTACTTAACTACAATGTTTGAGTATGAAAATGACACATTTTTATCATCCAAAATCTTGGTTATTTTGCATTGTTATTGTGTCAAAGACCCAGGTGATGTGTCACTGTAACACCATCCCTTTTCACTCACTGGCTTCCCATGCAGATACTGAAAATGGATGGAGGGGTTATTTCCACTAAGTAATTACAGTTCAATATTACTGTGAACTTACAAGAGCAGAAACACTGATTCCTCCTGCAGATTCTCCAAAGATGGTGACAGATGCTGGATCTCCTCCAAAATGCAGGATATTTTCCTGAATCCACCGAAGAGCCGCCACTTGGTCTAAATATCCCCAGTTACCTCGGGCATGCTCATCACCAGTGCTGCAGGGAGAGAACAGAGGTGTTCAAATGCTCAATGCAAGCAGAGAGGCAGAGGAAGATACAATCTGTGCTCTAAGAAATCATCTGCCATTCTCTACACAGCAGTTCCCTACACGACTGACAAATGGATGGCTCTGGAAGCCCTGAGATTGGAGCAGCAGCCCCACAAGAACAGATCTGGAGGCTGCCTTGGGACTGCAAATTGTCCCCAGTGCTTGTAGGTGCAGTTCAGAAATGTTTCTTTGCATAAGCAAGTCTTCTGCACGTCTCTTTACAAAGGCTTTGCACACATCCTTTTGGAAATCACACTGAGATCAACCAACTTACCTAAAATACCCAGCAATACCCAGTCTGTACTGAATTGCTACAACCACCACGTTGTCCAAGGCTGCTAATGCTGAGCCATCATATGATGAACCTGCTCCAACAACTAATGCACCTCCATGAATCCATACCAAGACCTGAAAAGAGATAAAGAGAATCAGCCCAGCACAGGTAAGAGCCCCCGGTGATAAAAACTAAAGATTATCAAACATCTAATATTTTGTGCTGATTTTCCTTCACATTAGATTTCACTAATTGTAGAAATCGTTAAAATCTAAGGCCTGCAGGGCTACAAAATGGCACTGAGTTTGTTAAATGCCTGCACTGTGTCAGTGCCCTGTGACTTTGGACAGATCATTTAGATTAATTCAAGCACTGCTTACCTACATGCCAATACAATTTTACTTGTAAAATAGGATTTTGTGTCTCCTTTCAATTTCAGCTAATATTTGCTGGGACAAAGCATGTAAGTTGAGCATCACTACAAAAGTGCCCCTGCCTGTCTGCTCATGGCAGAGGTTGAAGGTTTGCTGTTAGATAATTTTGCTCAAGGTGTTATAAGGGTTTTGCTTACAGGCAGCTTCTCCTGTTTTCCTGCAGAAACAGGTGTGTACACATTTAGGTACAAGCAATCCTCAGACACTTGCAGAGGAACTTTCTCTTTTCTGTTGGTAACCATATTTGAAATTAACTGTCCTTGTACTTGGTCCTGTAGACACCTGAATAAATGAAAAAGTAACAAGCAAGAGAGAAATCACTAAAACCTGAAAGCTGTGAAGAGAAGCCTTTTTGGTACTTCCACAACAATGTGCCAAGCAGGAACTGATCTCCAGCTCCGTTCTAGATTGGTATGTGAAATACATATGAAAATAGAAAATAGAAATGAATCATTTTACATCCCCAACAGCTTTTTACATTGCAATGGTAGATTTCAGCCCTGAGACACTAAACAGGGGCAGTAGGACAATGGGAGTGAGACATTTACAAGGTAGGTCAGATTTGTTGTGCATTTCTTATGTGCCCTTTTAAGCACTTGATTCAGCATTTTGCCCTCGTGTTGCATTCCAACATTTCCTCAGCTGCTCTCTGTCTCTGCTCCAAAGGTTTCTAGTGATTGGTGAGTGATGGGCAAGTGCTCCTGAGCCAGAGCATTGTCTGTCAGTGCTGCTCCATCTCAGTTCATCACTGCTGCCTGGGAAGCAGCAGCTTTTGGGAAAGAGAGCAGCTCACAGAGTGTCTTTAGAAATGCATGCACTGGAACAGCTGCAGGTGCAATGAGGGGGCACCAAGGCATTTGCCTTCATGGATGGCCCAGTGTGCACAGCAGTGTCATGGAAGTGCAGAGCTGGACATGGGGAAAGGTTCCGGGTTTGATTATTGCCTTACATTGGTGGGTAGGAAGTGGCATCTCTGACACCTTGCCATGGCTCCGGGGGCTGGGGCTCAGAAAACCTCAGTGATCCAAGGGGAGGCTTAGCAAAAGGAAGTGCCAAAAAGACATTCACAGTCCTCTCTGCTGTGTCCACTCTGAACTGGTACCCTCGCACTCTCCCGTATTTGGTCTCCGCTTCTGGTTGTTCTGTGGGACAGCAGCAGAATCACAGAATCACATCATTGCTCTGCTTGTAAGTAATTGCTAGATATGCTCCTTAAATATGCACCTTTTGCTCACTTAAACATGCAGTTTTTTTACGTAAAACTTCAACAATCTCTCATCAGATTTAACAGCACACTCGTCTGCTCTGTTTTTTTATTTTATTCTTTTATTTACTGATTTGATCACTAGAGTTTCCTTATTTAAATTTTAGATTACCTTACTTATTCTAACACACTTTTATTGTGCCTTTAATAAATCGTTACAGCTGACATTACTTCAGTCTGCATTTTGATTGGTCTGTATGGCCATCTCCTTCAGGTATATAATATGTGTTGTCTTACCACACACACATTAGTGGCTGCGTAGAGATCCTAATCTTTTTTTTGCCCTGGGTTGTTAGATAAAAACCCAATAGATAGCTTGCATTAGGAAATGGCAATCAAAAGAGAAAATATATGCCAGACCCTTGAGAGTATGTACAGCCAAAAGAAAAAGCATCTAACACACCTAAAAATAGTCTGGCACAAGCAAATCCTGTTAACATTTAGGCGTGACTCATTTTAGGATTTCAGTGAAAGTTCAGCAATCAAATTACAGATATTTTACTGTGGCTTCTTGGCATCAGCAGGCAAGATTTTAGGACAGGGATACGATTTTGCTATTTGCAAAGCAGGTTAGACATATGACTGAAAGGAGATCCAGAACTGAAACGAAATTTTGCTACTGCTGCTTAATTTGTGTGCCCATCTCTTCCCAAGGTTTGTGCCCATCCCTGCCTAGGGTTTGAGCCCATCCCAGCCCAGGGTTTGAGCCCGGCTCAGCCCAAGGTTTGAGCCCATCCCTGCCGGGTTTGAGCTCGGCTCAGCCCAGGGTTTGAGCCCATCCCAGCCCAGGGTTTGAGCCCAGGTCAGCCCAGGGTTTGAGCCCATCCCTGCCCAGGGTTTGAGCCCATCCCTGCCCAGGCTTTGAGCCCCGCAGGCCGCTGCAGCTGCCCTGTCCCCTCCGGGCGCCGAGGGCAGCAGCCCCGGTGTTACCTGCGGCCAGCAGCGCCGTGCCCCCGAGGAAGAGGATCGAGGCCAGCAGCGCCGTGTCCCTCGCAGCTGCCATGGTGCCGCTGGCACCGGGCCCGCGGGCCGGGCCTTTATGGGCTCGGCCCGGGCCCTTACGCAAGGCAGCCGCCGCTGAGGCGAGGGAGCGCTCGGGCTGCGAGCCAGGACGGGGCTGCCGGGCTCGGGCCGGGCTCGGGGAGCCCTCCTGCCCCACGGGGTCCCGCTGCCTCCCCGCTGCTCCTTCCCAGCGGCATTCCCAGCCTGCCGGGCACAGCGGGCTCCGGTGCTTTGGGAGCAGCCCGGCCCTGCCGGCAGCGGTGTCCGGCTGCGGCCCCGGGGCAGCCTCTGCTCAGCCCCGGCACAGAGCTGCGAGGCACCGCGGCTCTGCTGGCTGCATCTGCTGCGTGTCTGTGAGCGTCTGCGCTGGGGAACACGATCGAGCCGAGACCAAACCTACCGCCCGGCAAAGTCTGCTTTTGCTGAAGTAAACTTGAGCCATTTTTATGCTCAGAAAAGCATCTTTAGGACAAAAGCACCAATACTGGAAAAATCCCAGCTTTTCCTGCAGGGTGCAGGAGACACCTGTCACTCAGTTCGGTGTGTTCAGGGATGTTTGGAATAGTGTTGCAATGCAGTGACAAGAAGAAAGAGGTGAATGACAGCTTTTGTCAAGTGGGAGCAATATGAAAGGGTGGTAACTCCATATCTTACACATGTGCAAAATCCAGAGGATTGATTTCAATACATTTCACATCTATCATTGAAGGATGACATGAAAAGGAGAGAACAGATTAGCTGAGTAGAGATTTTCTGCTCACATTACCTGGGAGGTTGTGTTGGTTTTGTGCAGGTATTAGGCTCTGCCTTCTTCTTTATTTTTCTTCTCCTGACTCAGGAAGAGTCTTGCCCCAGCTCTTGCCCCAGACAGGCAGTTTTGCAATTTCAGGTCATGTGAATTCTCAGTTGTCAGAAGCAGCATTTCAAAGAATCAGCTGATATGATGACAGAGTGGTTTGGGTTGGAAGAAACCACCCAGATCTACTCATGCCACCTCTGCCATGGGCAGGGACACCTTCGTGTCCAAGCTGGCCTTGGGCCCTGCCAGGGATGGGGCAGCCACAGCTGCTCTGGGCAGCTTGTGCCAGAGCCTCAGCACCCTCAGAGAGGGGAATTTCTTCTGTCCCTCTGATTTAAACCTGCCTTAGTTGGTTTGAAGCCCTTCCCCCTTGTCCTGTTGCTACCTGCCCTTGGCAAATGCCCCTCTCCATTTTTCTTGTAGGCTGCCTTGGGCTACTGCAAGGGGCTCTGAGGTCTCCCCAGAGCCTTCTCCTGTCCAGGCTGAACAGCCCAGCTCTCTCAGCCTGTCTGCACAGGAGAGTGCTCCATTCCTCCACATCCATTCCTGCTCACACCTCTCTTGACAGCTCAGTGGCTTACAAGACCCACAGTGCTTAAATGAGCTTAGCACATCTCTTGTGCTCCTGAGTCAATGCTGAGTGCTGTGGCTGGGCTTGTGCACTTTACTCCAAATGCTCCCTGTGCACTTTACTCCAGATCTTCCCCCATGTGTGTGCACAGGTGTGATTTACAGCCCCTGGAGATAAACGCCAGCCAGCTTTAACCCGGCTGCTCCCAGAGCAAACTGGTGGCAGGCCCTGCACTGCAGGTGACCCAAGCAGTGCTGGCTGTGTCTGCAGCCTGTGCTGGGTTTGTGGTGGCTCCTGAGCTGTGCCCCAGTGCCCTGCACGCCCTGCCAGGCTGTGCTGGGGTGCAGCTCCTGAGGCTGAGGGCACGGCAGTGCTCACTGTGCACTGGCAGATGGAGCATGCTGTGAGTCTGAGCTGCTGAGAAAGCAATGAGGACTCTAAACTCACATTAAATGATACGAAATACACTGAAGAAAGATATACGTGTTAAGAGAAAATCCCTGTTAGATGTTGCAAGTGAACATTTTGCTTCTTGTTCTTTGGTTTCTGGTCTCTTACAATTACTAACAGTGTTTTCACCTATCACATTGGACTCAAATCCACCAGATATCTGCTATATTCCATCAAAACCCCTTTCCTCTAATAACTTCTCAAACATTTTTGTGCTTTTTTAAAATCATGATGTTGTCTTTTTCAATTTCGAATCAATCCTATTTAACGTTCTACTATTTTGTAAAGGTCAACAAAAATCAACAGGACCCCACTGCTGAAAAGTCTTCTGTGCAGATTCTGCAGTTGACAGCAGCTTTAGGTGTGACCAAATTCAATGCTGTTCTCAATCCAGGCACAAGAGGCTGAAAGTCCTCACCGTGACCACCTAAGTTAAATATTTGTTGAAGAAAATATGTTCAGTAACCACACTCAACACTGTTTTTCAGGCAACTTTTACCAAAGCTTCAGGTGTCTTTCCATCAGCCAGCTCTCTAGCCAAAATCCCAAAAAAGTTAAACTCCTGAAAAAGCAACTAAAACGTAAGAAAAGCTTTAGCCCTGTAAAGAAAAAAGCGTGGAGTGTCATGATATAAAGTCATGCCATTTGGCACAGATCTTGTTTCAGGGACTGACCATGCATTGCACCACCTGGAGCCCATGGCCACTGCTCAGTCACTCAGAGACAGCAGAGCTGCAACCACCTTTGAGTAACTCCAGGTTTGGCAGCACTGGGTGCACTGCTCTTCTCTTGCTGCACAGCACCCCAATGGTTCCTAAAGGAGCTTCCAGAAAACACCATTCAGCTTTAGTCAGAGTCCCATTTAGATTCTCAGTCAGCATCCAGGAAACCACACAATTCCTTCTGTTTCACCGTGAAATGCAGACCTGTTCTCACCTTTCTGACATCATCTGTTCCAAATCAACACACTCTCTCTGCTGATACTCCTTCAGTAGCTTGTCTGCATGATCTGTATCAAGGAAACCCATGTAGTCTTCCTCATCCACAACATTAATGTAGAAGGGCTGGAACACAGGAGCTGAAGCAGCCATTGCCATCACCACGTCCTCCCTGGCTGCTGGATGTGTGTCCTGGGCTCCTGGGCCATCCGTGTCCTCCCTGGCTGCTGGATGTGTGTCCTGGGCTCCTGGGCCATCCGTGTCCTCCCTGGCTGCAGGATGTGTGTCCTGGGCTCCTGGGCTTTGGCAGGCTCAGACAGCTGGAGCTGTATTGCACTGGAATCCACATGTTCCATGGGGTCAGTGGTGGGAGACAGGGATGGCACACACCCACTCCCACGCCAAGGCTCCATGTGACAAACTGTGTGCTTTATTGTTCAGAGCCTTCATGTATAGGGAGTTTAAACCTCCCGTGTGTAGACAGCTCATGGGTCTGATCCTCACACAGCCCAGCTCCTGAGCAGTGAGATGCCTGAAGCCCAAGATGGAATGTGATAAGTGAAGGTCCCTGTCTATCAACCCAGGGGCTCCAATGCCACAGAGCTGCTGGAGCTGGCATGCACACTCCACCTTGCTGCTCACAGCTTCCTTTAGGCCAAGCAGCTCAAGGGAGGCACGTGCAGCTCTGTTCACCTCCCGCAGGGCTGAGATCATTGGAACATGTCCAGCCCCAAACCTTAACAAGGCAATTCTGCTGACCAGGAATTTGTGTTTCTAACACCTGGACATCACTAAGAGCTAGTTGGACTCTCTGTTTCACAGATTAAATCTCCCTCCTTGTTGATCAGGTTTGCAAGTTATAAAGATCAAACAGCAAAGAACATCCTATCTTAATAAAAATATGCATATTTCACACTTAGCACCAAGATGATCTGAGAAGCAGGACTGGCTCAGAACAAACATAGCTGACTACCTTGGAAAGGCAATTATAGTAATTATGGAAAATAAAAAAAACTTCAAAAAAGATTAAGGCTTTTATTGACAGAATATGAAAAACAGAACAGCAGCAGTTCTTGCTGAATAGTATCAGTAAATATACTGCTAACAATTTCTTCAACTATATTTGTAGCTGGGAATCTGGACCAAGTGGCCATGAATACTCAAGCTATGAAATAAAATGAGGTTTGGAACATAATGGAAGTATCTGCTGTTTAAATGTAGCCCATTCACTGTGGCCATGGTGTTACTCCTTTCTCAGCTGTTTGACAGTGTACCAGTCTTAATATTTGGGCTTCAAAATGCAGAGATGGACAGAGCACTTCCTCTCACACAGTCAGAAAGGATTTGTTATCATGTGTGCCTAATAAGAGACCTCCCTTCCACCCAGGAGTTCTACTCATGGCTTTGCATTGCCAAAGACACAGGATTTCTTCTGTCTTGTCAGGATAATGGTTTGTGTGAACGTACAGGGACAGACACATTGATTCAACAAACACACCACTAATGGACATAAAGGCTGGGTCAGACCAAAACAAGGGAAGGGATAAGATATGTGTGACAGAACTAGCAGTATGGTTGCTGCAATTAGCTGTTACTAATTGCCACAAGTGGTGTTCTTCAGGAGGTATGGAAAATGCACCAAAGGGGGTGGCCAGGTAGTGCAGAGGACACTGCTTGAGATCCAGCAGGTGTACAAAAGCAAGTGCTCCCAGAGGTGAGGAGGAAGAAGAAGACTCCTCCAAAGGGTCAACACCTGCAGCAGGAGCTTGGGCTGTCCCTGTGAGAGCCCCCTGGGTGCTGTGGGATGTGGGAGCTGGGCACCAGCTGAAGGGGTGCTTGGAGTAGGGCTGTTGGTTTGTGGTCATGAGGAGAGCTCTCCTGGCTTCCTGGCTTCCCCCATTGTTCCTTGGTATCCTGCTTGCCGTGTAACTTGGCAAAAAAGGCACTTCCCTCCCTGTGCCCTGACCCCAGACCCAGCTGTGGGAGGCTGGGGGTCACACTCTGCATGTCAGCAGATCTGCTCTGGTGGTGCTGGGCCAACAACGTGCAGAAGCACCTCCAGCCTTTGCTTCCCCCTTTGCATCTGCCAGGAAGGGTGGAAGGACACACAGTCACAGCCCAGAAGAGTTTGTGAAAGAGCCTTAAGCCTCAGGTCCCGCACAGAAACCTGAAAGATTCATACCTGAAACCATTTAAGTGGAAGGAAGTATCTGGGCACGTTTCTGACTCCTCATGTGTGACTTGACCTAGCAATTGGACTCCATCAATTAAGTGAAATAAAAGGTAGTTCCAAAAAATCAAAGCAACATTTATTTGTAACAATAACAAAGCAATAAAACAGGTAGAGATTTTCTGTCCTCTTTTGTGAGAGGTCAAGCCCACCTCACAGGTGTAGTGTCAGGGATGCTCCTCTCTGCTGCCTACAAGCTATTTCCAGTTAAAGAAAGCAGAAAGAGTCTCTAGGAGGGACAACTGACCATGCTCTTCTGCAAGAAGAAGGGCAGAAGCATATAAAATAGTCTCACACTTAGGGTATATTCTGTATTGATCATTTCCTATCAATTTCAGTTCATTTGCCCATTCCCACCTCAGTATTCATTTTTGATATGCACTGAGTAGGAACCATGGTCTGTCTGGACCTGGAAAGATTGTGGGGGTTTTCTGCTAGCTTCATTAAATAGTGATTTTCAGTCTGGCAAACATTCCAAATGCCCCTTGTTTCTCTCCCTCCAGTGTGATTAGCACAGCAGATTACACAACAGTGAGTTAGAAGGTGATTATTACTCTCTATGCTGACAAACTCATTTTCTCTCACTTTCCTTTGGGTTTTAAAGCAAACTGTACCCTTCATGGGTCTTATAAATCTGTGTGTTTTCTCCTTCCAGTCTGACTTTGTTTCATGAGCTGTGCCCAAAACTCCATTCTGTGTTCTTTCAGTTTCTCTGCTGCCTTTTGCTCCAGGTCTATTCCCAGGTATTTTTCCTCCAGGTCATACTGAGGCCAATGGACCAAGCCCTCTCCGTTGGGATTTCTGGAAATAATAGGAGGAAAAGTTAGCTCTCCACTTGCCAATCCATTGCTCTCTGGCTGCTCAGGTTCAGAGCATTTCAGAAAGCCAGCAGGTGAGCCCAGATGATGTGATTCTGCTACCTGAATAAATTGGCAGTAGTTTTGGAAAAGGCTCATCAGTGGAACAGCAAAAGTGTAAAAGTTGCCATTAACTTTAGATCTAAAACTCCTTTGCAGATGGAGTAACTGCTCTTAGATTTTTTTCTTCCTCATGTCTGCAGGTTCTTTTAAAAGACCATTAGCAGAAGAAATTGCTTCAATATTTACCTTAAATTGTGCCAAATTTCTAGGAACCACCATATAAGTACTGCTTGAGGCAGGCAAGTATGTTGTGGGCAGCACAGACTGAACTTGAGCTGTAATCAGCATAGTGATTCTCACCCATTTTTAGCAAAGTTGGTCCAGTATCTCATAACAGTTCTGCTGAGTTCATTTTCTTCTTTTGTAGCACCTCCTGCAAAGGGAGAGATGAAAGGGCCACATTAGAAAGTAAAAAATGAGTATGAGCTATATCCATTGCAACACTTCTCCTGGTTGCCCTGAGCTCTTGGAGGTGTTTCCAGGACAGAATGATGTAATGGAAAGGATCTGCTACTGAGGACAGAGGATGTTTATGCTCACAATAATGCTTATGATATGTAAGGTAGGCTTATTGTATGTGTATGGTTTTTAATGCTTATAAGAGAGAAACTCCATTCTAAGGGCCTGTAGTAATTGAAATGAGTAATAGATATGAGGTTCTAAAAGGAATATGGAGTAACTATGGGTACATCACCAGCTAAGAATGGCTTTCCAAAGACAAAGGCAATCTCATCTCCATGATCTGCTTTGACAAACTCTGGTACCAAACCTTCCGCTGAACTCGGTCGATGTTGGAACTCATAAAAGTAGACTGGGTTGCCAGCATCTAGAGGATACAGAAAAGTGCTGGTTTGAGAGCTGAAAATACTGCTCCAAAGATGATAAACTTTCATGAAAAACCGTTTTGCTTAAATGAAACCACTACCAGTTCTCTGGATAGTGAGAAGTGCTGCACACTGTCCCCGGCACCCCCAGATTGAATTCTACAGCTGCTCTGAAGCTGCTGGGTTACCTCTGTGGTGTCTGGCCACCTCCACAGCTGAGATGACAAAGTAGACATCTCCCATTGCATCCAGGAGGCCATCTCGGACCTGGGCAGGGCTTTCTGCATCCCCCATGTACTCCTTGTACACTCTGTCAACAACTTCAGACGTGAGGCCCTGCAACAGCAATGAAAGCCATTATAGTGATGATGAATATCAGAGGGAGTAACAGCAGTGGGTGAGTGTGGCCTCTGCACATCCCTGACTAATCCCCAAACAACAGCTTTCAGAGAAAACCCCCAGCTGTGTCAGAGTGTGCCTGGGAGCTCAGATTGGAGTTACACAGCTATGCATACAGGTGATCTCAGGAAGAGAGGGATGCAAGGTCAAAGGATCAACCACCTTCAGATAAACAGGAGTCAGTGATGCTGATTGTTCTCTCTTCTGTGGACACACCTTCATAACAGCACAGAAATCCTGCTGGATTTCATAAAATCCATTGATTGTTGTAGATGACCATAATTTCAGCCGTGCAGAACAAGCCTGGGCTCTGCATTTCCAAGGTCATGGTGGATGTTTGTGTCATTGAAGGTCCTGGCAAGTACTGGCCCTGCTTCTAGGGTCCTTAATTCTTACCTCTGAATCTGTACTTTTCTATGCAGGAGTTTCAGGAGAGCACAAAGGCATCACAAAGCCAAGAGATTTGTAAATTACAGGGAAGCAAAACCTCGAGAATCTGAATGAGGGTGTAAGTGCACCCCAAATCTCTCGGGCTTTCCCTTCCAGTGCCCAGCTACTGCTCCAGGAGGTTGTGTCCCCTGGGTCTTCCCCCAGACCTGCTGGTATTCTGCATGTCTTGCATAAGCTGGGGGTATCTGAAATGTCCCAGGAGACCTTGTTTAGGTACCTGCATCACTCCTGGATTCCCACAGAACTCCTTTTGAAGAAGAGGGGCATTTAGGCTGGAAATGCAGAGAGTGTTTCCAGTCACTAGAGGTAACAGGAATGCAGCACCTCTGTGCCCGTTCCTGCCCCACTTGAGGGAGCTGTCCAGCACAATGGCATTTTCCTGAGAAATGTGTTCCTCCAGGGTTAAAAACAGCCCGACCAGCAAAGCAGCAGCACTGGGTTATTCTGAAACGGGTCTCTTACCTTGATGAATACTGCTAAGTTGCTCTGTAAAATCTGACGTGCAACATCTTTATCCAGACCATCCACAAAAGGAGGATATTTCATCATCTGTATGATACAGAGATTCATACTTACTAAAAGAGCCACTATTTACAAAATGATGTTTAAATAACAACATTAGAATTCTCTTACCATAGGCAACGCCCATCCAAATTCACAGTTATTCACTCCTATGATGTATGGGACCTCATTGATTGATTTTTCAGATAGTAATTCCCTGGGACTCTTTGGAAAAAAGGCACCATCTACACATGCATTGCTGAAAAAGATATCCTGAACAAAAAGGGCAAAACAAAAAATAAATCTTCATTAAAACCTTCTATTTGCTTCTAAAAGAAGTTCAGATTTTAACTGCAGTTCCAACATGAAGCCAAATGAAAACACAAGAAATAATGTTATCCAAACCATCTTAACATTTCTCTGACTGATTTTCTGCACTAGCAGGAGGTCCTGTGAAGATTGTCATAATATTTCTAATGTTTCTGAAGCAGAAATCATTATGTTGAATGTACATATTTTCTTAGTTCAGTATCAGCATGGATGTGTGGAAGAGTGGGAAAAAAAACACTTCTGTATTGAAGATTCAAAGGCACATAAGCATTGTGATAAGAACTTTTAAGTAGGACATAATATATGGTTTGATTTTCAGGTTCTCCAGAATCATCTGTGCCATTTTCTTTTCCTTGCCCTGGCAGCACTGTGGCAGGCACAGGGCCTGCAATGCCTCCCTGGTGGTCAGTTGCCTAAGATAAGAAATGCCAAATCATGACAACTGGACCAAAGAAGCCCCTCCCTTCTGCCTTTGGACCCTCATTATCTCTCTGTAAGACCATAGGTCATATTCACCTCGACCCTCACTGTTGGAGTGTTTCCCAAAACCCCTACACCCTATATAAACACCCACTTCTGCCCCATTCTGCAGAAGAGCTGTCACTGTGACCCTTTGCAGAAGCTGCCAATAAAGACCCCTCTGTGGAACCTCACACAACTCTTCTCCTCTCTCTCCTGCGTGTGCCGAGGCACTCAGCAAGCAAAGAGCTGAAATCATTATAGAGCTGAATTCACCAAAGAGCTGATCTCACTGAAGAGCTGAGCTGCTTGCTAAGATTGCCCACGGCTGGAAGCCTGCCTGGGACACCTGGCCAGGTTGTGCTCAGTGGTACTTCACTATCTGGGACACCTACAGCAGCCAGAGTCAGATAGAGCCCGAGAACCCACTGGCGTAATAAAAACAGCACAACAGCAAAGCACAGGTAATGCCATGTGCATGCAGAATGGAAGGGCAGGAACCTGTTTGCACTTTGCAGGCAAGAATTCACTGCAGATCTGTCAGTCATGTGCTGAAAAAGTCAAGAAAGTCAGATTTTACATCCACTTCAGGTTCTCCTGCTATTACATCCCACAAAGAGTATTCTCTGGGATGAAAAAGTCTGAGAGGTCATTTAAATACAAGAAGTATCATTTCACCTACCATTTTCTGTGTTGCCTGTAGTAGTTCTTCTTCTGTTTTTCCTCTCAGGCATTCAACCATTGCAGCTGAACTGGATTTTTCACAGCCAGAGACAGCAGCAATTTTCTGCAAGCAGTGAGAACAAACAGTTTTGGCCACATTTCCTCTGTCTGGCTCTGCGAGACACTGAGTCCAGCAGGAGCAGCCAAAGCTCCTGCACAAAGGTTCCTGGAGCCTGGCTTGTCCCAGCTCCAGAGGCAGGGCACTGGAAGCCCTCACAATCCTTCACACCACAGGCTGGGCAGAAGGGAAAACCTCTGCCTGCAAGATGTTTTGATACAGAAATATTCTAAGACAATTCTGGTAAATAACATACTGGGCTGAGAAGGCTGGGTGACATACAGGAGTTAGAGAATAAACAACCATCTGCAGGGTAACAGAGAGCACATTCTACCAGTCTTGGGGACATCTTTTGGGCTGGAGCAAGAGCTGTCATTAGAGAGAGCTGTCTCTCTTATGTCCCAGCTTCCAGGTTCTGGAAATTGCTCCTTGCAGTTGAAGAGAAAAGAAAGGGGTGGAAGCCTGTAGTTCTCAAATTAAAAAAACTGAAAAAAGACCTGTTTATTTGCATACTACCAGCATCAAACAGGAGGGGAAGAGAAGAGTATTCAGAGTCTGGTGCCGTTTTCCAGCCAACAAGTGTAAGTTGAGGTTTTTTGAAGACACTACATGTTACCATATTCCTTTCCATTTCATTCTGCACTCTTTGTGGATATTTGGGTGTTTGAAAAGCAACACATGATTAAACATGTACTGTTTGCACACAGAATTACTGTGTTTAATGATGGTCTGTTTTGTTTCCCAAGAAGGAAACCATGTTTCAATATTTTGGATTGAACAGTTTAAGATATGCAGAACTGTCAGGAAAAAGGAATTAAAATTACCACCAATACCCACTTGTGCATCCTCCTTAGGCTGGTCAGTGAACAAGCCCAGGGCTGCAGTGCCACTCTCTGAAATGGCCTTGTGGAACAAGCCCTTGGCCAGGGGAGATAAGACCTGTGAAAAAGCAAGGAGAAGCATGACAAGCACTGTGTTCTCCCCAGGGGTTTTGGGTTTCAGGATCAGCAGTGGCCATTTGGAGCATTTTGAAAGCCCACGTGGTAAGAGTGTCCTTGTGCAGGCTCTGGCCAAAGTCCAGCTGAGCAAAGTGCTTGGGCAGCACTGGCAGGGATGGGGAGTTCAGGGCCTTTGCCCTCCCCCTGCACTTTGCTTCCAGCGCCTGCCAGCACCACACTGCAGGGCAGGCACAGATGGGATGTGCCCGAGGCACTCTGGCTCTGCTGCAGGAGGGCAGCAAAGAGCTTTTGGCCAGAGGAAACAGGGATGTGTGTGCCAAGTGCAATGGAGCCTGGCTGGGCGGTGTGACCTGTGCCAAAGGGGGAGGGACTGGAGAAGGAGAGTGTCACAGCCAATGTGCTCCGTGTTGGAGTAAAGATTTTACACAGTCACAGGGTCACAAACTGCAGGGCTGCCTCAGCTACCAGGACTATTCACCTCAATCAATTGGCACAAGTGGTTGTCAAAGCAAACAGGAAATGGGCAAGAGTCCACAACTCCTGCTAAAGGACTTTTCTTATGAGATTGGACTTTGAGCGTTTTCCTTTTTTTTTTTTTTAACCCACAACAACCAGAGTTTAATACAGCAGTTGAGTAATAACATTCTGTTACTTAACTACAATGTTTGAGTATGAAAATGACACATTTTTATCATCCAAAATCTGGGTTATTTTGCATTGTTATTGTGTCAAAGACCCAGGTGATGTGTCACTGTAACACCATCCCTTTTCTCTCGCTGGCTTCCCATGCAGATACTGAAAATGGATGGAGGGGTTATTTCCACTAAGTAATTACAGTTCAATATTACTGTGAACTTACAAGAGCAGAAACACTGATTCCTCCTGCAGATTCTCCAAAGATGGTGACAGATGCTGGATCTCCTCCAAAATGCAGGATATTTTCCTGAATCCACCGAAGAGCCGCCACTTGGTCTAAATATCCCCAGTTACCTCGGGCATGCTCATCACCAGTGCTGCGGGGAGAGAACAGAGGTGTTCAAATGCTCAATGCAAGCAGAGGCAGAGGAAGATACAATCTGTGCTCTAAGAAATCATCTGCCATTCTCTACACAGCAGTTCCCTACACGACTGACAAATGGATGGCTCTGGAAGCCCTGAGATTGGAGCAGCAGCCCCACAAGAACAGATCTGGAGGCTGCCTTGGGACTGCAAATTGTCCCCAGTGCTTGTAGGTGCAGTTCAGAAATGTTTCTTTGCATAAGCAAGTCTTCTGCACGTCTCTTTACAAAGGCTTTGCACACATCCTTTTGGAAATCACACTGAGATCAACCAACTTACCTAAAATACCCAGCAATACCCAGTCTGTACTGAATTGCTACAACCACCACGTTGTCCAAGGCTGCTAATGCTGAGCCATCATATGATGAACCTGCTCCAACAACTAATGCACCTCCATGAATCCATACCAAGACCTGAAAAGAGATAAAGAGAATCAGCCCAGCACAGGTAAGAGCCCCCGGTGATAAAAACTAAAGATTATCAAACATCTAATATTTTGTGCTGATTTTCCTTCACATTAGATTTCACTAATTGTAGAAATCGTTAAAATCTAAGGCCTGCAGGGCTACAAAATGGCACTGAGTTTGTTAAATGCCTGCACTGTGTCAGTGCCCTGTGACTTTGGACAGATCATTTAGATTAATTCAAGCACTGCTTACCTACATGCCAATACAATTTTACTTGTAAAATAGGATTTTGTGTCTCCTTTCAATTTCAGCTAATATTTGCTGGGACAAAGCATGTAAGTTGAGCATCACTACAAAAGTGCCCCTGCCTGTCTGCTCATGGCAGAGGTTGAAGGTTTGCTGTTAGATAATTTTGCTCAAGGTGTTATAAGGGTTTTGCTTACAGGCAGCTTCTCCTGTTTTCCTGCAGAAACAGGTGTGTACACATTTAGGTACAAGCAATCCTCAGACACTTGCAGAGGAACTTTCTCTTTTCTGTTGGTAACCATATTTGAAATTAACTGTCCTTGTACTTGGTCCTGTAGACACCTGAATAAATGAAAAAGTAACAAGCAAGAGAGAAATCACTAAAACCTGAAAGCTGTGAAGAGAAGCCTTTTTGGTACTTCCACAACAATGTGCCAAGCAGGAACTGATCTCCAGCTCCGTTCTAGATTGGTATGTGAAATACATATGAAAATAGAAATGAATCATTTTACATCCCCAACAGCTTTTTACATTGCAATGGTAGATTTCAGCCCTGAGACACTAAACAGGGGCAGTAGGACAATGGGAGTGAGACATTTACAAGGTAGGTCAGATTTGTTGTGCATTTCTTATGTGCCCTTTTAAGCACTTGATTCAGCATTTTGCCCTCGTGTTGCATTCCAACATTTCCTCAGCTGCTCTCTGTCTCTGCTCCAAAGGTTTCTAGTGATTGGTGAGTGATGGGCAAGTGCTCCTGAGCCAGAGCATTGTCTGTCAGTGCTGCTCCATCTCAGTTCATCACTGCTGCCTGGGAAGCAGCAGCTTTTGGGAAAGAGAGCAGCTCACAGAGTGTCTTTAGAAATGCATGCACTGGAACAGCTGCAGGTGCAATGAGGGGGCACCAAGGCATTTGCCTTCATGGATGGCCCAGTGTGCACAGCAGTGTCATGGAAGTGCAGAGCTGGACATGGGGAAAGGTTCCGGGTTTGATTATTGCCTTACATTGGTGGGTAGGAAGTGGCATCTCTGACACCTTGCCATGGCTCCGGGGGCTGGGGCTCAGAAAACCTCAGTGATCCAAGGGGAGGCTTAGCAAAAGGAAGTGCCAAAAAGACATTCACAGTCCTCTCTGCTGTGTCCACTCTGAACTGGTACCCTCGCACTCTCCCGTATTTGGTCTCCGCTTCTGGTTGTTCTGTGGGACAGCAGCAGAATCACAGAATCACATCATTGCTCTGCTTGTAAGTAATTGCTAGATATGCTCCTTAAATATGCACCTTTTGCTCACTTAAACATGCAGTTTTTTTACGTAAAACTTCAACAATCTCTCATCAGATTTAACAGCACACTCGTCTGCTCTGTTTTTTTATTTTATTCTTTTATTTACTGATTTGATCACTAGAGTTTCCTTATTTAAATTTTAGATTACCTTACTTATTCTAACACACTTTTATTGTGCCTTTAATAAATCGTTACAGCTGACATTACTTCAGTCTGCATTTTGATTGGTCTGTATGGCCATCTCCTTCAGGTATATAATATGTGTTGTCTTACCACACACACATTAGTGGTTGCGTAGAGATCCTAATCTTTTTTTTGCCCTGGGTTGTTAGATAAAAACCCAATAGATAGCTTGCATTAGGAAATGGCAATCAAAAGAGAAAATATATGCCAGACCCTTGAGAGTATGTACAGCCAAAAGAAAAAGCATCTAACACACCTAAAAATAGTCTGGCACAAGCAAATCCTGTTAACATTTAGGCGTGACTCATTTTAGGATTTCAGTGAAAGTTCAGCAATCAAATTACAGATATTTTACTGTGGCTTCTTGGCATCAGCAGGCAAGATTTTAGGACAGGGATACGATTTTGCTATTTGCAAAGCAGGTTAGACATATGACTGAAAGGAGATCCAGAACTGAAACGAAATTTTGCTACTGCTGCTTAATTTGTGTGCCCATCTCTTCCCAAGGTTTGTGCCCATCCCTGCCTAGGGTTTGAGCCCATCCCAGCCCAGGGTTTGAGCCCGGCTCAGCCCAAGGTTTGAGGCCATCCCTGCCCAGGGTTTGAGCCCATCCCTGCCCAGGGTTTGAGCCCATCCCTGCCCAGGCTTTGAGCCCCGCAGGCCGCTGCAGCTGCCCTGTCCCCTCCGGGCGCCGAGGGCAGCAGCCCCGGTGTTACCTGCGGCCAGCAGCGCCGTGCCCCCGAGGAAGAGGATCGAGGCCAGCAGCGCCGTGTCCCTCGCAGCTGCCATGGTGCCGCTGGCACCGGGCCCGCGGGCCGGGCCTTTATGGGCTCGGCCCGGGCCCTTACGCAAGGCAGCCGCCGCTGAGGCGAGGGAGCGCTCGGGCTGCGAGCCAGGACGGGGCTGCCGGGCTCGGGCCGGGCTCGGGGAGCCCTCCTGCCCCACGGGGTCCCGCTGCCTCCCCGCTGCTCCTTCCCAGCGGCATTCCCAGCCTGCCGGGCACAGCGGGCTCCGGTGCTTTGGGAGCAGCCCGGCCCTGCCGGCAGCGGTGTCCGGCTGCGGCCCCGGGGCAGCCTCTGCTCAGCCCCGGCACAGAGCTGCGAGGCACCGCGGCTCTGCTGGCTGCATCTGCTGCGTGTCTGTGAGCGTCTGCGCTGGGGAACACGATCGAGCCGAGACCAAACCTACCGCCCGGCAAAGTCTGCTTTTGCTGAAGTAAACTTGAGCCATTTTTATGCTCAGAAAAGCATCTTTAGGACAAAAGCACCAATACTGGAAAAATCCCAGCTTTTCCTGCAGGGTGCAGGAGACACCTGTCACTCAGTTCGGTGTGTTCAGGGATGTTTGGAATAGTGTTGCAATGCAGTGACAAGAAGAAAGAGGTGAATGACAGCTTTTGTCAAGTGGGAGCAATATGAAAGGGTGGTAACTCCATATCTTACACATGTGCAAAATCCAGAGGATTGATTTCAATACATTTCACATCTATCATTGAAGGATGACATGAAAAGGAGAGAACAGATTAGCTGAGTAGAGATTTTCTGCTCACATTACCTGGGAGGTTGTGTTGGTTTTGTGCAGGTATTAGGCTCTGCCTTCTTCTTTATTTTTCTTCTCCTGACTCAGGAAGAGTCTTGCCCCAGCTCTTGCCCCAGACAGGCAGTTTTGCAATTTCAGGTCATGTGAATTCTCAGTTGTCAGAAGCAGCATTTCAAAGAATCAGCTGATACGATGACAGAGTGGTTTGGGTTGGAAGAAACCACCCAGCTCTACTCATGCCACCTCTGCCATGGGCAGGGACACCTTCGTGTCCAAGCTGGCCTTGGGCCCTGCCAGGGATGGGGCAGCCACAGCTGCTCTGGGCAGCTTGTGCCAGAGCCTCAGCACCCTCAGAGAGGGGAATTTCTTCTGTCCCTCTGATTTAAACCTGCCTTAGTTGGTTTGAAGCCCTTCCCCCTTGTCCTGTTGCTACCTGCCCTTGGCAAATGCCCCTCTCCATTTTTCTTGTAGGCTGCCTTGGGCTACTGCAAGGGGCTCTGAGGTCTCCCCAGAGCCTTCTCCTGTCCAGGCTGAACAGCCCAGCTCTCTCAGCCTGTCTGCACAGGAGAGTGCTCCATTCCTCCACATCCATTCCTGCTCACACCTCTCTTGACAGCTCAGTGGCTTACAAGACCCACAGTGCTTAAATGAGCTTAGCACATCTCTTGTGCTCCTGAGTCAATGCTGAGTGCTGTGGCTGGGCTTGTGCACTTTACTCCAAATGCTCCCTGTGCACTTTACTCCAGATCTTCCCCCATGTGTGTGCACAGGTGTGATTTACAGCCCCTGGAGATAAACGCCAGCCAGCTTTAACCCGGCTGCTCCCAGAGCAAACTGGTGGCAGGCCCTGCACTGCAGGTGACCCAAGCAGTGCTGGCTGTGTCTGCAGCCTGTGCTGGGTTTGTGGTGGCTCCTGAGCTGTGCCCCAGTGCCCTGCACGCCCTGCCAGGCTGGGCTGGGGTGCAGCTCCTGAGGCTGAGGGCACGGCAGTGCTCACTGTGCACTGGCAGATGGAGAATGCTGTGAGGAAAACAATGGGGACAAAAACTTCTGTGCAGAGTGGCAATGAATTGGGCCCTATAGGTGTTCCCTGCTATACCTTTTGCCTTGATTCTCAATACTGACACTAAAGGTCTATAAAACTAGTCTGGGAGTAGTCTGCCCTTTTTGAATATACAGTCTATACTGTAATGACAAATGTGTGATTTGTATAATGCAATTAATGGTACAGGGGTTGGGGGTGCCAGTGATGGAGCTGAGAATAACTTACCTTTTATCTGTATCTGTGTGATGAAGGTTTCTGAGACACCTGAGAAGCACTGCACAGGGGTACTCTGCAGTTCTGTTTGCGTGCATGTGTGCTGCTGTGAATTCTCTCACTCTCCTCTTACCTGGGATTGTTTTGGTTTCTGGCATAGGAAAACCCTTTTCATGCAAGGTGGAACTGCAGGAATCCCTTATTTTTGGCTCAGCTCCCACAGTGGTGGGCATTCATGCCTCAGCTGACTCATGACACACGTGCTACAGGAGGGGTTCTTTGCTGCAAAGCCAAATATCCTGTACTGGATAGAAGTACAGTGGAGTACAGCACCTGCTGCTTTCTCCTTTTGCTGTAACAAACTTGATTTCCAAACCAAATTTATCTGCTATGACCTTATCTTTGCTGACTTTAGTAGACTCCATATTTTCCCATTTTCTTTCATTTTCCCATTTACTTTCATTTCCCCCCTTCATTACTATTTGAATTTCCAAGCTTTTCTCTTTAATCTTTGTTATACTCACTACTTCTTTCTCAAGTACCCACTCTGCAACAACTCTGAGCCCATATCCCATCCACAGGCCTGGGGAAGCAGCCATTTTGAAAACAGGAGAGGTGCAAACCAGTGTCTGCAAAGTCTGCCCGTCTTACCTACAGTAAGATAACAAAAAATGGGGCTTTAGATCCCTACAGCCTTGTCTGGAGATACTTTGGTGGATCTGCAAGCCTGGCCTATGTGCTTTGCAAATGTGGAGACTCTTACTCCAGTGACAGAGACTTGTAGAATCTGAGGACAGTGCTACATACTGGTGAGCATGATTCTTGAATCCTGTTTGGCATTAAATTAAAGAGATTTTACAGCTTGCCCTCAATCAGTGACTAATGCATAAGTCAAGGGTCAATGAAAAAATCTTGCCACATGATGACCTTTGCCTCTTTGTACTGTAATAAACTGCTTCCTGTCCTGATTTCAATAGCTGAAAAAAAAATTAGACAAATATCACAGCCCCTGCTGAGGATTCAATGAAACTACAGAATATAAAACTTAGAGCTAGAACCTCTGAAGCTTGGACAGCTTTACTACATGCTAAGGAAACAGTGTGAATCTCAGCTCAGGAGACAAGAGCATCACAGTGCTTATCTCTACATAGAAATGAGTAAGATCTTCTGACATTTTCCACCGTGATTTATTTTTAGTGCTGGCCTGGGCTAGGAGGTCAGTTCAACTGCACTTCTCTGCATACACAAAATGAGCATGTATTCTGTGCACAGCCATACAACACGGCCTGTTAATCTCCTTTTAAAGGAAGTGGCACAACACTTCAAGGGTTTGTGCAATGAAGATTTAGCATGACTGTTTTGAAATTATATTCCCCTCACACAACAATGGAGGTAAAGCAGAGAAGCAAGGACAGATGCTTAGAAGGAAGTTCTGCTTATCAAATCTGCACTGGTAGAACAGTCTCACCCTGCTCCTGAGTTCTGCCTGGCAACAGGACTTGGACAAGAAGATGTAGAAAATCCCACCCTACTTCTTCCAGTAAAGTAATTTGGAAAGAAGGGATGGGTAGCTAGTTGCTGTAGGACTTATTAGCCATGAACAATTAAAAATTCTTTCAGAGATGTAGAGGGGAGCTGAAGGGAGGTGAAAATGATGTTCATTGCCCTGTAGGATGTGTGGAGCTGCATCACTGCTGTGAGGCACCAGTGTGACCAGGAAATCACAGAATCACAAAATCACGAGGTTGGAAGACACTTTCAAGATCATCGAGTCCAACCTCTGCCCTGACACCTCAACTAAACCCTGGCAGCCAGTGCCACATCCAGTTGTTTTTAAACACATCCAGGGATGGTGACTCCACCACCCCCTGGGCAGCCATTCCAGACCTTTATCACTCTTTCCGTAAAAATCTTTTTCCTAATATCCAACCTCTGTTTCCCTTGGTGCAGCTTGAGACTGTGACCTCTGCTTCTGTCAGTGCTGCCTGGAGAAAGAGACCAACCCCACCTGACTACAGCCCACATTTCAGGGAGTTGTGGAGAGTGATAAGGTCACCTCTGAGTCTCCTTTTCTCCAGGCTGAGCACCCCCAGCTCCCTCAGTTATTCCTCACAGGATTTGTGTTCCCAGCCCCTCTCCAGCCTCGTTGCCTCCTCTGGATGTGCTCCAGCATCCCAAGGTCCTTCCCAAACTGAGGGGCCAGAGCTGGACACAGCACTCGAGGTGTGGCCTCACCAGTGCCCAGTACAGGGGCAGGATGGCCTCCCTGCTCCTGCTGGCCACGCTGTTCCTGATCCAGGCCAGGAGCCATTTGGTCTTGGCCACCAGGGCTCTGCTGGCTCGTGTTCAGTCACTGCTGACCAGCACCCCCAGGTCCCTTTCTGCCTGGGCACTGTGCAGCCCCTCTGTCCCCAGCCTGTAGCACTGCAGGGGTTGTTGTGGCCAAAATGCAGGGCTGGGCACTTGGATTTACTACACTTCATCTTGCTAGACTCTCCCATCCATCCAACCATTGCAGCTCTCTGCAGAGCCCTCCTACCTTCCAGCAAATCAACACATGCTCCCATCTTAGTGTTGTCTCCAGGTTTACTAATGAAAGACTCAATCCCCTCATCCATGGCATCAATAAAAATATTGAACAGAGCTGGCCCAGCACAGAGCCCTGAGGGACACCCCTGGGGCCTGGCCCCAGCTGGATCAGCAGTGCTCACCAGCACTCTCTGGGCCGGCCATGCAGCCAGTTCTGAACCCAGCACAGAGTGCTCCTGTCCCAGCCCTGGGCTGCAGCTTTTCCAGGAGTGTGCTGGGGAGACAGTGATAAGGCCTTGCTGGAGTCCAAACAGACACATCCCCAGCCTGTCCTGCATCCACCAGGAGGGTCACCTGGTCATAAAAGGAGACCAGGTTGGTCAAACACCACCTACCCCTCCTGAACCCCTGCTGGCTGGGTCTGCTACCCTGGCCATGCTGTCAGCGCTGTGTGATGACACTCAGTATAAACTGCTCCATAACCTTGCCAGGCACTGAGGTCAGGCTGACTGGCCTGTAATTACCAGGACCCTCCTTCCCACCCTTGCTGTGAATGGGGGTCACATTGTGCAGCTTCCAGTCATCTGGAACCTCCCCAGTGAGCCAGGACTGCTGGTAAATGATGGAAAGCAGCTTGGCAAGCTCATCTGCCAGCTCCCTCACACCCTGGGATTTATCCCATCTAGGCCCAGGGATTTTTGAATATCTAAGCATCTCAGAAGTTCTCTGGCTGCCTCCTCTTGGATAATGGGGGGACCATTCTGTTCCCTGGCCCCATCAACCAACCCAAGAGGGCAGTTGTCCTGGGCACAAGCTGTCTTACCACTAAAGACTGAGGCAAAGAAGGCCTTAAGCACTTCTGCCTTCTCCTCATCTGCAGTCACTAAGTTCCCTCTCGCATCCAGTAAAGAACAAAGGTTGGTTTTACCCTTCCTTTCGCCATAAATATATTTGTAAAAACATTTTTTATTATCCTTTACAGAAGTCACCATTTTAAGTTCAAACTGAGCTTTGGCCTCCCTAATTTTTTTCCTACATGCCCTAGCAATCCCCTTAAATATTTCCTGAGAGCCCCGACCCTCCTTCCAAAGATGATACATCCTCCTTTTATTCCTAAGTTCCTTCAAAACCTCGTTGCCAATCCAGGCTAGATGTTTGCCTCATTGCCTCATCTTTTGGCACACAGGGACAGTCTGTTCCTGTGCCCTCAGGATCTCTATTTTGAAGCATGCCCACCTTTTCTGAACTCCTTTGTTTTTAAGGGCTGCTTCCCAAGGAACTCTCTGAATAAGTTTCATAAGTAGGCCAAAGTCTGCCCTCCTGAAGTCTAGTGTAAAAATCTTATTGATATTCCTCCTCATTTGACCAAATATTGAGAACTCTATAATTTCATGATCACTCTCTCCCAAGCGGCCTCCAACCACCACATCTCCCACCAGCCCATCTCTATTTGCAAATAACAGGTCTAACATAGTCCCCCCACCCAGTGGGCCCACCCACTTTAACAAAAATTCTCCTCCACACACTCTAAAAATTTCCTGGACTGCCTCTTTTCAGTTGTATTGAGTTCCCAGCAAATGTCAGGCAAGTTGAAGTCACCTACAAGAACAAGGGCTGATGATCCTGAAACAGTACCTAGCTGCTTATAGAATGAGATGTCCACCACTTCTTCCTGGCTGGGTGGACGATAACAGACTCCCAGTAGGATGTCAGCCTTGTTGGCCTTCGCCCTAATTCTCACCCACAGGCATTCAACTCCATCCTCATTAGTTTCAATACCTGTGGTGTCCAAAGCCTCCCTAATATAAAGGGCCACCCCTCCATCTCTTCTCCCTTTCCCATCTCTCCTAAAGAGCTTGTAGCCATCCAGTGCAGCACTCCAGCCATGTGAGTCATCCCACCACGTTTCTGTGATGGCAACTACATCATAGCTCTGCAGCTGCACCATGGCCTCCAGCTCTTCCTGTTTGTTACCCATGCTGTGTGCACTGGGATCCATGCACCTCAGCTGGGCTGCTGATTTCACCCCTAACTCAGGCTTACCTCCCTTGGGCCTGCTTCCAGACAGCCCAGCTGCATCCCCTTCCCCCTTCAGACCTAGTTTAAAGCCCTCTCAACAAGGTAATCACATAACCTCTGAACAGAGGGAGACACAGCTCTCCCAGGATTTTCCTGGGAAGATGTGAGAAGCTGTGAGAAAGCTCAGAGAAAGAATTAAAACAATTATTATCTTAATCTCTGCACCAGGCAGGCAATCTCTGTTTGTCAAAGATGTTTACAAGAAGGAGTTATCCCTTCTTGACCAATAGGTGAGAGAAGTTTCCTAAAGGCCAATCAGGCCTTAGGTCCACCATTGTTTCTATAAGAACTGTGGATGTCTAATAATAAAGTGCTTTTCATGCCTTCTGATGATGGAGTTTCTGTATCACCTGTAGTTTCGATCTTCTTTCTTCAGAGGACATTTCTGTGTCCAGACCACACCAAAGCTTCTGTACCACCAATAAACTTGGCATCAAGAGAGTCTTACTCACAAATTGGATCTTCATTGATTTCCCTTTATTAAAACAATGTTGCTGCTACATTTTGTCCTCAGTCATGGGGGAGTGACAGAAAAACATGAGCATTGGGGAAATTTGGTAGCTGTATTTGACAAGTGAGGATCAACTGGAATTATTACAGTGAATAATTGCAGGTATGAGAATTGTGAAGAAAAAGTGAGGGAAACACAATTTTATCCTCAAATACACTTCAATTAATCTTTTTAATATCCTAATACTTTGCATATTATGTGCATGTTTAGACTGTAAACTATAACTCTAATTTAAACTTCTTGTTTTGTGTGCTTTTGTTATTTGTTTTTTCAAGGATCACTCTTTTCCAGAATTCTACCTTCTTTTCTTTCAATTTTCTGTCTTTCTTTTGTTGTAGATTTATCTGCAAGTATTCTTCATTTAGATTGTAAGATGGCCATTCAACCAGACCCTCTCCATTAGGATTTCTGTAAGCAAGAGGAAAGGAGAGTGAGTGCCCTTTTCAGTCACAGGGGAATTCAATCACACGAGTTAAGACTGAATCAATAAACCAGCCAATTCCCCATGGAGTCAGTGCAAAGCACCAACATCTGTCATGAATTTCATGATTCTTACCCATTTCGAGCAAAGTTAGCCCAGTACTTCATTAGAGTTCTGCTGAGGTTCTTCTCTTCCTCTGTAACTTCACCTGAAAGGCAAAATACAGAATAGTTCCTCTGTGTGGCAGCAATCAGGACATTGCTCCTACAGCAGCAGCATTTCCCTGGGTGAACATGCTGGCAATTGGCAATGTGGCAACTGCAACAGAAACCCACCACTGGCCAACATCACTGCTACAGCAAGCATCAGGGGATTTCAGCACTCCTCATTAATGACTTCAGCATCATCACCCTACCGTGGAAATCAGGGAACTTGGGAACAAGGAAATGAGGTGATGTGCCTTAACCTTCCAGGAAATCAGAGCAGAACCAAAAAACCCCTGTGTGTCCTGCATTCCAGCTCTACTCCAGGAATGGGTCACATGGCTGTGCTTCCTGGATCCCATTCTAGTTTTGTGGGACTGAAATTCTCCCTATTATTATTTGCATGACTAGGCAAAGATTTCTTCATTCTCACACAAGATGGTGCACTCCATTTCTCAGCACTTCAAGAGCATTTCTTTAAATATAGTTACACACAAGCTCACTGTATCACTAGGTGAGAATTATTTCAGATCCGGTGTGTTTTTAATTATAAATGCATCTCAATACACTAAGAGAAATGTTTTGTATCTTAAAGCCCTAATAAATTCAGGCAAAGAGAAAAGAACTGTTCAGTGTTTCCTAGTGCCAAAGGTACGTAAGTAAAAAATAAAAAATAAAAGGAGAAGGCTCTGGTAACAGATTAACAAAGGGCTTTACAACATAGCTGGATTGCTTCAAAGTTCAAAGAAGTAAAAGGAAATAGTTTCACTTACGTAGGCTTTGACCAGACTATGAACTATTATGCAAATCACAAAAATAAAAGCAGAAAAAATAGTGAATTCACTTAAAAAAAGCAGAATTTTTGTGTCTCTGTCAAAATAAGAACTATTCCTAATCCGTTCCACAGGAAAGAAAATACTTCATGCTGAGCATTACTGTCTTAGGCATATGTAATTAAAGGATATTGCTGAATTAATAACGTTCCTTAGGAAGTGGCATCATGTTTCTTAACAGTTCAGTGACTGGCAGATTAATTGGGAATATAATAATGTGGGATTCTGTCAGAAGGAACTTCCAGAATCCCATGGAAATGTTGAGAGTACACTCTTAATCCTCCCTCAGTGGACTGGTTCCATTTGAATAAATGCTCAGGTGTTAATTGAATTGTGAGGCAAAACAGACCCAACCATTGGTTCCTCACACAGAAAATGAAACACTGGAATTCCGAGCCTAGCTCTGAACATGGCTGGAATCACTTCCTGCAAAAGAAACCAAGTCCCCCATTCTCTGGAGCCTGATAGCCCATGGGATTTCCTGAAAGGAGGAGGCACTGCCTAAACTCCTCAGGAAAAGAAGAGATCTGGGATTTCCTGCTTCCCAAGCACTCGGCAAGTTTAATTGACCTTCCCTTCAATTTCATTTTCAGCCAAAGCCATTTGGCATATTCATGCACAGTGCTGGCATAATGACAGGGAATTTTCTAGCAAATATCCTCTTTGCTGAATTGCTGACAAGATGTGGAACTGACAAACCAAGCAAACTGTAAAGGAGAGAAGATGTAGAAGATGGTTAAATCCATAAAACCAATTCTGCCAGGAGAAAGGGTTATGGCTTGGTCTCACTGCCAATATATGCACCTTAATCTGATGAAAATTAATAGAACACTGAATAGAAAAATGCCAGGGCTACAGGACTCATTCATGAGTGAATGGTGTCTGTTCCTTACTGCGGAGCTGGATGTCCCCAGCCAGAAATGGTCCCCCAAAGACAAAACCAACTTCATCCCCGTGGTCAGCCTTCACATAGTGGGGTTTGCTGTCCCAGTATGCACTGGCCCGGTGCTGGAACTCGAAGAAGTAGGTAGGAGCTCCAGACTCTGCAAGACATAACATATAGGGAGTTACAGAAGAGATACATAAACTTCAGCTGTCACCAGCTGTTCAAAATATTGCTTCAAAAAGAGCTTTATACTGGGCACATTTCTAGGGTAATTGTTACATTCAAATGTGTATGTTTCACTTTTAATGCAAAATTAAGAGCTCAGCACTTACACACACAAAAAAAAAAGGAAGATCCACCCTAAGATAACATACAGAAAACAAAATATCAAATTATTTCCACTTTTGAGTATCTTGGCATGGCTTGTCTACACTTACACACCAGAAAATTTACAGACCACAGAGCTGCTGACTTCCATGGGCCAAAGGACAAAGGTTGCTTTGATATGTTTTAATTTTTAAGCCTGTATACTTCAGTCAGCAAATATTGACCTGTGTTATCATGCTCTGCACTCAATATATTACAATCATGAGCCCACCCACACAGAGATAAGGGACTGTACACAACCCTGCAGACCTCTATCATTTCTCATGTTCCCAGTGGGAATGTCAAGAAGGACTGCCTATGTATGACAGGATTTGTGTCTGCATCATTTGATCCAGCCTGCAGCAGGAGGTTTGAGTGTCCCACTGCAGATGATCAGCTTACCCCTGTGATAATTCAGTGCTTTAATGGCTGGCATGACAATTGCCATGTCCCCCAGCAGGTCCAGGAATCCATCCCGTAGCTCTGCAGGGTCCTCTGTGTCTCCCAGATATTCATCTAAGATCATGGGCAGAAAATCTGAGGGTACATCCTAAAAGACAAGAAACAGACAAACAATCACTGTCTGAATTTGCCATCTTTTAAACTTCAGAGATTCTGCAAAGGCACAAATATCCAGGACAGCACCCATGTTGATGGGGAAAAAAAGCTATTCATGCTTTTTGTGGGCAAAAAAACCCAAACAAACCAACCACCTCAGGTGAAATTTGCACCTGAGATTTATATGGGTTAGAACTCTACAGGAATAAGTGTAGATCCAGCAATTTCTCTTGACAGTATCTTCAGCTTCTGTTTTCATCAGGAGAAGAGAGATGGGAATCCCAAAAGTAAATTCTCAGTCCTTGAAAGATCTATGGGTCTTAGACAAGAGGACGAAGCCAATGGGATCTCCAAGCACAGTGTAAATTTTCAGGGTTAGAATTTGCTGCTTGAAAGATACACCTCAAAACTAGGAGTGCAAAGTAACTACTTTAAAAGCTACATTTAACTAAACACACTAAAAAATACACCATGAAACTTCCTAAGCAGGAGATTAGCCATGAGATACCTTAACATTAGGGAAGCTAGTACAGTAATCCCAAAAATACGTAAGATAAAAGTATTGTTTGAGGTCTAGAATGAAAAAGGCATTTTTCCAAATCCCAGGCCTGGCTCAATCCTATTTCTGTGTAATTCCATACACCCTGGTCCTGTCAACTTTGCTGGGATTCTCCCCAAAGCCTACCATGACCTCAGCCCTCAGTAACACCATGACTCAAGCGGTGAGACACAGATCTGTTACACAGATGAAAAAGAAAATTCACTTCTCACATTAGATTAGAGCAGGAATACTTACAATCATTGGTAGAAAAACCTCTACAGTTGAGGCAATTGATTTCCTATCTCCTATTTCCCTCAAACTTGTCATTTTTGATGTCTATACAGAGAAAAAAAAAAAACAAACCAATATTATTATTAAAATAATGTCTCCATTATTTTAAACATTGAAACTACATTATTCCATTAATTCTTACTACTGGTGTTTATTTTTAAAGCATCATATCATATGCAAAAGTGCAGCACAATGCAGCAGCTGTCTTGAAAAGCTTGTATTTACTGCAGTCAATGTTGTCTTGGTGAAGGTTTCTACATAAACCACTCCTAATACAGAGTTTATCCTTAAATCAACATTAAACAACTTGTAAGACTAGAAAATACGAGGGCAGAGTTGAAGCAAAAAGCTGCTTCTGTCTCACAGGCTTATTTTCATTCTCTTGGGGGAGATCTTAAAAGTCACTGGCAGTCTGTCTCTAGTCCAATTGTTTGAGCCCTTTGAAATAAGGATAATGCAGTGTTCTTCCTCTTTTACAGCATTACATAAAACAATTATATTGTCTGCAAAATAAATACAAACAGATTTCACTTTGCATTGTTCTTCTGGGACTTACAACCAGTGACAGTTGCTTCATAGATTCAGAACAAATGCTTGGTAGTACACCAAAGAACCTAATATTTAGGAAATAAAAGAAAGGAACAAGAAAGGAGAGGACACAAATCCATCTCCTGCAGCTTTTGTGCACTGGGAGCATTTGCTCATGTTTTGGAGT
The DNA here is from genome assembly GCF_036417665.1 of Passer domesticus. Classification (NCBI taxonomy): domain Eukaryota; kingdom Metazoa; phylum Chordata; class Aves; order Passeriformes; family Passeridae; genus Passer; species Passer domesticus. The sequence continues at coordinate 19,149,731 of NC_087485.1, forward strand.
CACCCATTGAGTAACCATGAGAAAGGAGAATGGGCTGGACACCTGCACTGTCCCCTCACTCTGCCCCAGATGAGATTTTCAGGTGAAAGCTCTTTCTGCAGGGTGATAATGACACTGAGGGGAAGCTGGTCGAGGTGATCAGTGGCACATTTTTAACCACAAGAGGTATCAACCCTGACTACTGAGCCTTGTGGGGAAAGGATTGGCTTTACTTGTCTTTCAGGAATAAGACCTTGATTGTTACATTCTTCTTCCTCTCTCTGCTTGGATGAGGGATTAAAATTGTAGCATAAGAAAACTGTACAAAACTGATGCTCCAGCAGATGTGTCCATGCAGTTTAACTTGCAGGATGAAGCCTCTCTTATCCTTGTGATCCAGTGGTTCTGGGTCACTGCAGAGCCATGATGCAAGTAATGTTTACCTTGTATGTATTTCCATCACTACAAAGACATGTCCTATCACTTAACACAAACATTAAAAACACATTAAAAATAAAGAATAGACATGAAATCACCGATCTAATATTCCAGCCAAATTCATGGTTGGTGACTCCTATCATGAACGGGACTGCATTGAATTCTTTTCCAGCCAATATCTCCTCAGGTGGCTTATGAAGAAACACTCCATCCAAAACTAAGGGTAGAAATGAGATTTCCTGAAGGAAGAGGAAAAAAAAAAAGATCAAATTAGTTGTTAATAGTATTTCCAATTTTTTCCTTCAAATCATGTAAATGTCCTCATTAAATGTGCTAAGTGCAAAAAAGGGCTTTAAGAAATTCAAGTGTCTACAGCCACTGTAACATAAATTTAGTTTGGCACAGGAGTATAAAATGCAGGCCTGGCTGGTCAAGGTATAGAGGAATGTAGTGGGCTCCTGACTCTGTGCTGTTCTGACATTAAAGGACAGGGATGCTCAGACCTTGCTCACCACTTCACAGGTGCTGTGACACTGCCAAACTTCCAGAAAGAACTGACGTGTGAAATTACTTCAACATTTAGGAAGTATTTTGACAAAAGATAAGCAAAATCAGCTTTGGAACAGACCATCAATGAACTCTGATCAGAGGCTGAGCTAAAGTTTTGCAAGTGAGCCATTAAAAAGCTCTGTTGCCATGAAGTCTCACCTACCTTGCTGTTAAGGACTATGTGCTCTGCTTCCTGCTTCCTCAAGCAGTTCAGCAGAGAGAGGGAGCTGCTTGTCTCACACTTGAAAATACTGGCAATTTTCTGAAAATTATCAACAAAGATAAGCACTGTTATAAAATCATTATACATGCTGCTGTTAAGAGCTTGTTAGTGGAAGATTTAAGTGTGCTTGATAGATCTTTGAGTATTTTATTTTACTAGAAATGCTACAGTTTGATAATAAAGTGAAATCATTCTGGTGTACTTCTTTCTTGCTGTATTTCCATTCACTGTTTTTTCAGACTTTGCTGTAGAGATAATACAAGCTTGTAGCATAGACCAAATAAGGAAAGAAAATTCAGAAACATTTACATTATTGTTGTCTGCCATTACAGGAAAAGATATTAAAAGGCACTTATAGAAAGTGATTTTATTTTAAGTTTGGGGTTTTTTTGTTGTTTTATATGTAATTAATTTACTTCTGATAAAGGCCCTCCCTAAAAGACTGTAGGTCAATAAAAAACTGACTTCTTCTGGATTCTTGTCAAACTTTCCATAATAAATGCCACAGTTACTGTATCAAGTACAGAAATGGACATTTGCCTAGCTTGGCATGTGTGTGGCTGAAATGCCTTTGTCAGCCCACAGCTGTTACAATCATACAGCTGTCCAATCTATTTCTAACACCAAACAGACCGAAATTCAACAGGTGTGCTGCAACAATAAACTGGATCAATTTTGTTACACAGTATACAAGATTTTCCCCTTTTCTCTTTTAAACAAATTATCACAAAGAAGTGTCCTTCAGATATCCATATATATCCTTTATCATCCTTTATATGTCCTATATAGATATTTATCTTTCTATCCATAGAAAAAAGCCTATTTTAGGCTACAAAGACTTTGCAAAAAAATGAGCTTACCTCAAGATCTGTGGAAAGATGTAAATTTTTACTGGGGGGAATTATAATTCCACTCTCTGATATTGCTTTATGAAAGAGACCCTTAGATAAAGGAGATAATACCTGCCAAGAAGGGAAGAACAAAAAGTATTTATTCTACATTAACATCCTTACCTTACAACTTTATGCTAGTTATAGTCTATTAAGTCCTGGATTCAGTTGGGAATTATACATCTTTATTTGCTAAATCTCCAGATTTAGTGAATCTCCCAATGTGCTGTTAAACTTACTGTCAAAAACCAGATTAAGCATGATTTGTAACATTAATTGAGCTTTTGAAGATTTTTATTTTTATGTACTATATACCTACATGTGCAAAAACAGAGCAAGATCCCGCAGATATCCCAAAGAGGGTGACAGAAGCCGGGTCTCCACCAAAGTGCTCAATATTTCCTTGCACCCACCGAAGGGCAGCGACTTGGTCCAGGTACGCCCAGTTCCCACGGGCGTGCTCGTCACCAGTGCTGGAAGGAAAACAGCAGAGCCACTCCTCAGTGACAGTGACAGCAGCACAGCAGAGGCCATCCCAGCTCTCTGTGCTTGCTGCAAAGTGACCCACAGCCCCTCAGGGCACACCTCAGCCCCTGACTCCCTCTATTCCCTGCTCACCCCTGCTCAGGTAGATCCCCGGCCTTTACTCCGCCTGCGTTTTTGCTTTACACAGCAGAGGATGGAAGCAAAGGCCAGAACAAACATCCTCTCCAGCACCAAACAAGCCCAGCTATGATCTGACAGCAGGCTGCAATCACCATGCAGATGGAATGTACAGACATTTCTGGGTGTTCTGAAGTCCTGGTGTCGGTGAATTACGTACATTTAAACCACTCTAACAGTGGGAAGCTGATATAGAAGTTCAGCACATTTGGCAAACAGAACTACCCATGCTTTAAACATGACAGCAAGTACTTTTTATCAAGTGAAATACGTGTTCTTACTTGAAGTATCCAAGGAGTCCCAGTCTGTACTGAATTAATACCACCACAACATTCTCGTAGGCTGACAGTGCAGAGCCATCATACCGAGCAGCACCACCAAATATAAAATTGCCTCCATGGATCCACACCATTACCTTGGAAACAAAAGGGTGAGACACACCTTTATGCACTGGTCTGCAGATTTCACTTGAAAAAAGAAAACAACATCAGAGAATTAGGAATACCAAATCACCGAAGCATGATGGCTGCTGAATTTCAGATTGGTGGTCTTGGAATTTTACATGCTAATATTATTTCTGCTTGTGCAGCATCACATTTTCAAAAGCAGTTAAGTCTCTTAGGAGAAATCATTACTTGCAAGCTTTATAAAACACGTATTCAGTGGTTTACATACAGGTAACTTGTCCTTCTTGCTTGAGCCAGCAGGGCTGTAAACACTGAGATACAAACAGTCCTCAGAAGTTTGGAATGCAATGTGCTTTTCTTTAAAGTTTTTTTCAGCTGTTTTCAACAGGGACAAATCTTGAGGACAGCTTCACAAAAACAAACAAAAACAAACAATAAAGCACAATTATTAGTACTAAACCTGTAACAGCATCAAGTTAACAATGGTAGAGAAGACTTCTTTTACCCCAGCTGAATTCCCACAGGATGCTTGACTTTTGTCTTATCTATAATCAGCGAGAGGTGCAGCCTGTAAAAGCACCTGTGCTAGAAATACTGGCAGTGTATCCACCACCAAATATCAGCTCCTAGCAGAAGCAGGCCTGTGCACCCCAAGAAACACAACTCTGCCCAGCACGGGCAGGTTCTGACCACAAATGAACAGCTCTCACAGTGGTGGGTAAGAGGTTGCATCTCTCACTCCAGTCCAGGGTTCAGGTGGTTCAGGTGGAGAAAACCTCAAGGATCCAAGAGGGGCTTTTGCAAAAGGAATTCCAAGGAAAACATTTACAAGCTTGTCTGTCCCCTTCACATTTGTCTGTGTTCCTTTGAGCCGTCCAAGTGCAATAGTCACTTCTGGCTGAGCACTGCTCTGTCCTAAATAACACAAAAGATTAAAAAAAATTAAATTGAATTGCAATTAAATGAAATGAATTTAAATTGCATATATGCATTATAATTCATAATTATCACACAGACTTTTCCGTTAAGTACTTTTAACTGACTGTTTAATTTAGAACATGTCAGGTTATTCCTTTCAATTTTGTTCAGTCTTCATTTTGCTTTGGTGGAGTGACAAACCCTCCTGCCAATGTCTCCTGGAGCCAGGTAGGGCAGGATTTTGTCACCGTGCAAGAGCAAATTTCAGAGCAAACAGCAAAACCATTAACAATTCTTAAATTTATCATTCAACAAGATCCTAAAAATATTTTGTTTAGAGAATTCAGAAATGTTGCTGCTTTCTACATTTTAAAAAAGACAGAAAGCTTTACATTCATTCAATCATCTCAAAACCAGTTTCATCTCACAAAAGCAGTAATTTTTGCATCATGAAGGCATTTTTGCAGATTGGTAATCAAAGCAGAAGAGATTTACTGCCCTTGTAAAAATCACTGGAACTTGGTGCAGTGGCTTCCCCAGCAGCAAGAACAGCAGCTCGCGGGGCTCACCTTCTGCCCCGCACACGAGGAACGCCACCAGACAAAACACGGCGCAAAGCGACGCGATGGGGCTCGCAGGAGACATTTTCAGCCCCGGTCGGGCTCCGGGGACTCTCTCCGCTTTTATGCGGAACGGAAGAGGACAAAGGTCCCGGCGAGGGCAGCCGGGACACGGAGCGCGGGACACGGAGCGCGGGACACGGAGCGCGACCTGCAGCCAGCGCTGCGGAGCGCCAGAGGCAGACGGGAGCCTGACACAGCCCCTGGTCATCGATACAGCCCCTGGTTATTGATACAGCCACCGATCATCGATACAGCCCCGAGAGCCGACACAGCCCCTGATCATCGATACAGCCCCGAGAGCCGAAACTGCCCCTGATTATTGTTACGGCCCCGATCACTGATACAGCCCCTGATTATTGATACAACCCCTGATCATCGACACGGCCCTCGATCACCGACACGGCCCCGAGAGTCGACACAGCCCCTGATCATCGATACAGCCCCTGATTATAGATACAGCCCCTGATTATCGATACAGCCCCTGATTATCGATACGGCCCCTGATTATCGATACGGCCCCTGATTATCGATACGGCCCCTGATTATCGACACGGCCCCTGATTATCGACACAGCCCCCGATTATCGACACAGCCCCCGATTATCGATACAGCCCCTGATTATCGATACAGCCCCTGATTATCGACACGGCCCCCGATTATCGATACAGCCCCTGATTATTGATACAGCCCCTGATTATCGACACATACCCTGATTATTGATACAGCCCTGAGAGCCGACACAGCCTCCGATTATCGATACGGCCCCTGATTATCGATACGGCCCCTGATTATCGATACGGTCCCGATCACCGATACAGCCCCGATCACGGACACGGCCCCGGCAAGGAGTGAGTGCCTGGCCCGGGCCGGCAGTGCCCAGCGCCACCGGCAGAGAAAACACGGCAAGTCTGAACAGACTGCAGAGCTTAAATACCGTAAAGTTCTTTAAAACCCGCTTAAAACAACAAAAATATCAGCAAAACACCACCACAAGCAAAACAAAGCAACAAAAACCCCTAACCCGCCTCCCCCCGCCAACAACGGGGACTAGATTACAAATAACTAGAAAGTAACAATAAGCAAAGAAGAAAACCAAATCAAAATACTTAATTCTTGCCTTAATCCTCTTTTAGAGGGATGTATGAAGCCAAAGCACGTCATCGCTACACTCTACCACTCCGGTTTAAATTTGTCTGGGGTTCTTTTGTTTGACTTTTCAAAGCAGGGAAGAGGCGAGATAAACAATTGCATCGGAGCATCCCTGGCAGCGCCGGGCCCAGCGCGGGCGGACACTGCGCCGCCGACTCCACTCGCTGCCAGCCGGGCGCTGCGGCCGATCCGGGGAAGCCGGGGAAGCCCGCCAAGCCCCGGGCTGCAGCCGAGGAGCCGGGCCCGCCCCGGGCTGGGCTGGGCTCGGCCCGGGCCCGCCCCGCTGCCCGCGGTGCGGCGCCGATCGCGCTCCGGGCTGGTTCCGGTGCCGGTGCCGCCATGGTGGGCCCGGGCCCGGGCGCGGCTCCGCTGGAGAACGCGAACCCGCTCATCTACCGCCGCTCCGGGGAGCGCCCCGTGACCGCCCGCGAGGAGGACGATGAGCTGCCCGACGCCATCGACGACCGGGAGATCTTCGATATCCTGCGGGAGCGCCGGGCTGGGCAGGGCCGGGCGGGGCGGGCGGGCCGGGGCGGGCAGCGCCGCTTTCCTTAACCCGCACATCTCATCCGCTCCATCAATGACCCCGAGCACCCGCTCACCCTGGAGGAGCTGAACGTCGTCGAGCAAATGCGAGTGAAAGTGAGATCCCGCCGGGATGTGCTGCCCCGGCCGTCCGATAACTAATGGAATAATTAATATAATAATCAACACTATAATATAATATATTAATATAATATAATATTTAAATATATTTAGAATATATATATATTTAACTATTTAGAATAGTTATCATTTCAATAATGATATAAACAGTATCGTTTATAATATTTAAATATATTTAGAATAGTTATCATTTCAATAATGATATAAACAGTATCGTTTATAATATTTAAATATATTTAGAATAGTTATCATTTCAATATGATATAAACAGTATCGTTTATAATATTTAAATATATTTAGAATAGTTATCATTTCAATAATGATATAAACAATATAGTTTTTAATATTTAAATATATTTAAAATAATTTCAATATGATATAAACAGTATAGTTTATAATATTTAAATATATTTAGAATAGTTATCATTTCAATAATGATATAAACAATATAGTTTATACTATAGTATATATATTTACTATGAGGTTTATATATTAATAATTAATGGTGTTTAACCGCATTCAGTGTATATTTAAGCTCAGCACTGCCGGGTGTCGGTGAGCGCGCCCTGCCGGCTCGGGGCGGGTGTGAGCGGCTGTGTCCCCGCAGGTGAACGATGCCGAGAGCACGGTGTCGGTGGAGTTCACCCCCACCATCCCGCACTGCAGCATGGCCACCCTCATCGGCCTCTCCATCAAGGTCAAACTGCTCCGCTCTCTGCCCGAGAGGTTCAAGGTGGGGAATCAGAGCAAAAGTGGGGGGTTGTGTTTGGAAAAATTAAAAAAAAAAAAAAGATATAATTAGCTTGCAGTGGAAAATAACTAGAGCTTTTTTCATTTTTTTGGTGTGAGGGACAGTGCAGGAGGTAGAGGGTGGTGGGTGAAATACCAGCGCACGGTTCTGGGGGTTGTTGTGGTTCTGGGGCTGTTGTCATGGGCCAGGGGCTTCTGAGGGGAGTCCCTGCACTGCTCTGTGGCACGGCAGGAGGGCAGCTCTCACCCTTGTCTGGAGCAGGCTTAAGCACCTGCAAACGCAGAATACTCTGCAATTTTAGTCTTCTGTTTTATTCTGTTATATAGAGTAACTGACAGTGGCAAGAATGTTCTTTCTCCCTTCTTTTTGTTACTACCTTATTTTTGTTAGTTTGAACTTAATCTACCAATGTTTGTTGAACTCATCCCCTGTTTCTTTTGTTTCAGCTGGATGTTCATATAACGCCAGGAACACATGCCTCTGAGCACGCAGGTAAGGCCTTTAGTCCTCTCTTGTGTGGTCTTCATATTTGTTTTGATCTTGGAAAATTAGCGAGGAGGGAGATTCCCGCAGCTGCAGAGCAGCTGGGACTTTGTGTGTGTCAGACTGTGGGGGGAGTTCCACAGCAGGAGCACGCAGTGTCACTTAGATTGCACTTGCTCTTCAGGCATCTTGGGCAGCCTGTGCTCTCAGCAGTCACTGGTGATTTGCCCGAGCACTGGGCAGAGGGAGGAGCCGGGGATTTCTCGTGTCAGCCCTGTGCAGCAGCTCCTGCAGGGCTGCTGTGACGGGCTCTGCCCAGGGACAGCAGCCCCGGTGCCCTGGGCACCCCACCCTGCAGCGGGGCTGGTGAGGCTCAGCCTGAGCACAGTGCTGCTGTCCTGATGGCTTCCTGTGGGTTTTTGCTGCAGTCAACAAACAGCTCGCTGATAAGGAACGTGTGGCAGCTGCTTTGGAAAACTCTCACCTGCTGGAAGTGGTGAATCAGTGTTTGTCTGCTCGGTCGTGATTGCCTGGTGAGGAAATCATTGGTGTTCTGATCTACTGAACTAATTTTGTATATAAGTGGTGGTGTTACAACTTGCATAAAACTGTGAGCAAAATAAAATCACTTAAATTCTCTTGAGGAAATGTTTCTTTGCTTTTTAAAAAAATACTGTGTGGGGAGTCAGCTTACAGACAGCTACAAAAACATAATAAAAATTGGCTTTTTGATTATATGAGTCATTGCATAGGTACAATTTTCCATTAAAAATATTTTTTCAACCTGTTTTTAACTGGTTTCTCACTTCTAAATATAAGCTGTAAGTTTCATTTTAGAAGTGCATTTTGCACACTGGACTTCACAAGTACACCAGGGTAACTTTTAGTTAAAATCTTTACATTCCTGTGACAGTTTCAGACTGTTAATACAGTTTTGCTTTCAGATATCACAAGTTGTACAAGCTGGTGTGTGCAGAGCTGGAGGACATTTAGCAGTAAGTGTCCACACTTCCAAATCACATGTCTGGTTTTAATTATCTTAGCTTAAAGCCAAATATGGAGGGCTCTTTAAACCTGTGTAAAGCATGATTTATTTTTAATTACTACTTAATTGTGGTAGGAAATACAGTATCTTTGAAGGAGGTTTTATTTGTTCACCTGCAATACAGGAGTATTGCATGTATACCACTTATATTGCATATACCAGTTCTCAGTATGCACAGCCCAGCAGGCTCTGCTGAAAGACTGTCCTGGCAGTGTTTGAAAGCTAAAGGACAGGTTTTGCTCTAAATGCCTTGAGATTTAATGCTAAAACCCAGCCTATGCTTCTGGTTTGGGAACAGGCATTCACTAAACTGTTGTCTTTGGGAGACTTTGGCAATAGAAGAACTCATTAAGAATTAATTTGAATTTTTGTGAGGGATGTCTCTAGTCCTGGACCACATGGAAAAATAACAACCTGCTGAGAAATCCTGCTAGGTATTTTGGTACTGTACCCATTACAATGTTGCCTTCTTTGCCATCAGTCATCTGGCAAATAAGAAATACTCCTTCTGGAAATGTAGGCTGTGCTCACCAGTTTGATGGCAGTGCTTTGTGCTCCAGCAGCATTTTCCCTGGGAGGGTCTCAGATGCTCTTTGAAAAGGGTGAAGCTTATGGACGTTGTGTAAAGCTCAGCCTGGCAGTCCAGTCCAGTGCTCCAAGTGTGACGTCCAAAGTCACACAGGGAGGAACAAAGCCAGACCTTGGCAGGTCAGAGCTGAGCCTCCCTCTGCACAGGGCTGCAAAAAGGCAACTGCAGCAGCTCAGCCTGCTCATGTGGCTCAGCAGCCTTTGAATGGGCAGCACTGCTGGGATGTATGAATGAAACTGCAAATAAAGACAGTATTTATGCAATATTAATGTTGGGCAAGGAACAGAATGACCCAGCTTTGCTCTGCCTCTCTTGTTGAATCACTGAGCTGATATAGTTCTGACATTGCCAGCATTTGCAGCACAGATGAAACTCCAGCCATGGTAATGCACGCAGGCAGCTCCTGGGCACCACACTTGGGTGGTTGGATTTTGTTTTCTGGTTTTTGGTGGCTTTTTAAAAAGCAAATAAATTTTGTCCCCAGATTTGGGAGAAGAAAGAAATGCAAGTATGTGCCAGGGGGAAAACAGGAGGATGACTAAGCTGCCAACAGATTGCTTCAACCTGCACTCCAAACAGAGAAGGGATCAGTAATAGTGCTTTGTTGAAGCTCTCTGCTTGGCTTTCACCACTACATAATACTAGAGTTAAATAATTTATTGGGATGTTGGCACTTGCCTCATGAAGCACACTGTGCACAGCAGCTCTGGGGAGGCACTTTGGACCATTTGCCTTCTCAGAGAAGCAACAGAATGTGTTTGATGGCTCACATTTATAGTTGACTTTTCAGTAAGGGGGATCTGCAAAAGGTTTTCAAAGCAGAGGTCTGACTTCTGCTATTTAGGGACGGTGAATCTGGTTACTTTAGATGTGGTGTGTTTGCTTAAGTGATGTGGGTGCTGTATTTATCACAGAACCAGCCACAGTGGCTTTGCTGAAGGCCCCAGGCCCTCCTTTCCAGGCTCCTTCAGCTCTGTACTTGCTGATCATGTACCACCAGTTCTGGTGGAAACCTTCCATCCTGCTTTGAAGATGATTAGCTGGTTCCTGTTGTATGGAGACAAAGTGAGAGAAGAAAACAGTAATTTGTTATAAATATTTCTTTTCAGTTTATTATTCCAAAACTCCACCCCTAAATTTAGCCTCTGGAATGCTTTGTAATAGGACATATTCCATGAGAAGCTATGACCCTTTGGAGCAGCTGTGTTGAATACAAACAGCCTCATTCAAGTCCAGGAAAAATGCCAGGAGAAGACATCTGCTTTGCACTCCTGAGCTCTGGGCAGAGTCTTCCAGAGGTGGCTGGATGGCATTCCCCTCTCCCAGTGTGCTCCCAGGGCAGCTGGATGGCATTCCCCACTCCCCCTGTGCTCCCAGGACAGCTGGATGGCATTCCCAGTGTGCTCCCAGGGCAGCTGGATGGCATTCCCCACTCCCCCTGTGCTCCCAGGACAGCTGGGTGGCATTCCCAGTGTGCTCCCAGGGCAGCTGGATGGCATTCCCCACTCCCCCTGTGCTCCCAGGACAGCTGGGTGGCATTCCCAGTGTGCTCCCAGGGCAGCTATCTGTGCTGTCCCTGCTCTGGAGTGTGTTTGAGCCCGCAGAGGGAGGCAGCCCCTCGGGTGGGGCAGGCTCCCCCACTGCTGCCCCGTGTCCCTGCAGCCCCTGCAGTGTCTGAGCCCGCTGCAGCCCCTGCAGCCCCGTGCAGCAGCGGCAGGGGAGCAGCTCAGCAGCTTTCTGTGCAAAGCTGCAGCTGAACTGTCCGTGGAACAGCTTCAGCCTTGTGTGGTGTTATTGCTTGTGGCCCTGGGGTGGAGCAGGGTGTGCCACACGCTGGAAATGGGAATTAATAAAAGATATTTCAGTATTCTGGCCACGCTCAAGAGTGATGTGTCTGCGTCAATAGAGGGCTTTGGTAAAGATCTCCCTCTGGAGCTTTGATTTATTAGCTCTGTGTTTTACAGGGTTTTTTATAGCTGTTAAAATCATTTCCCTTTGGCTTGTCAAGCAGAGAATTAGGCCACTTTCCCTTCCTTTACCAAATGTGCTCTTTGGCATAAATACAGACTGAAGAAGTAGCAGAGTCAACTTTTTTCCGTAGGCAAAAGGAAAGTTTGTAGTAAAAATCTCTCTGATGTTACTAAGTAACAGCAAAGAGAACCAAAGTAGGGGAAGTTGAAGTGTGTTTGAGTTTGCTGGTCTCACAGCCATTTGCCAGCAACATTTAATAGCGCATAAAATTTTCATTCCATAAAATGCTAAAAATACAGGATATTTTTACAACATGCACAAATAGCAGAGAGCCCTCATTTTGTCCAACACACTTCAGTAGCTGCAGAAGACATTCTGTCACACTCTGAGACCTTTTTACCTATGTCTTATTATCAACTCATACATTTATTATGTCCTACCTCTAAAGAGCTTTTGCATCCTGCCACACACAGGTTATCTCCAGTCCTTAACTCTTCTTTTGCGGGTCTAAGGAACAGCACTGTCTGCAGTGATGAAGACGTCCTGGTTCTTAGGATGGATGAAGCCCTGCTCCCCCAGTTTCATTCCACCACTGCTCGGGTCTCACCAGCTGTCTCATCAGTTTGCTGCCTTGCAGCCCCACTGCAGCACTTGCACCCTTCATTCAGCAAGGTCTTGAACAGACAGGCTCTGCTTCCTGCTGTGCCTCAGCTTCCAGAGCAGCACAGGAGGGAAAGAACAGGCCAGAAGTTAATTTCCACTAAATCTGTGGGAAAAAATATGATCTGGGAATAAGGAGCAGCTGCTGCCAGGGACCTTGGGAAGAGAGGGAGAGGTGGCAGGGATGTGCCCCACCTCCCTGTGCTGCCCCTGCCCTCACATGAGGCTCTGTCCTTGCGAAAAGCGAGGTGCCATCACCTCGTGCTGAGCAGCTCCCTGCCCTCTGCTCTCCTCCTTCCCTGCCTGCCCGGAGTGGGACTGGGCACAGCCCAGCCTGGCACATCCCGGTGCCCTGTGCTGCTGCAGGGCATTGCTGCCCGCTGCGGGTGGCTCACAGCCAGCAGGAGGATCAGCACAGCCCCGATAACCCCCATAACCCCATAACCCTGTGGTTTAGGCTGACAAAGAGCCCGCGGGCCAGCTGGAAGTGCAGTGGCTTGGGCACAGCTGTGTCCCTGCTGAGCCGAGCAGGACCCGAGCTGCCAGTGAGGCATCCCTGCCACCCCTCTGAGCTGACCCCCCAGCGTTTTGGGGTAACTTGGTTTGTCACACCACTTTTCCCCCCTAATCTACCCAAATTGGCTCCATCTGGGTTCTCATCAGATGTGCCACACGCTGCTTTGACTGAAATACCCTCAGGAGGTCACCAGGAGCTTGCTTAACCCTTAAAGCTTGATTTCCCCACTTTGAGAGCTGGCACATGCTCTGCCTGAGGATGATGAAGGTATCTAAGCAGTAAAATACTTTTTATTTCCCCTTCAAAGTGGCACATAAATCATCCACGTTATCTGAAATGATTGCAGAGAAAAACAATCAATGCCAATAGACTCCATTCTTTTTCCCCAACAGTTTGAATACAACAAAACTAGTTTTTATTGCTGAAAATCAGAAAATGGTTTCACTAACACTGGAGCCAACTTAAAAAAAAACCAAAAAAGCAAAAAAAAAACCCAAAAGCAACCAAGCAATTTCTTTTTAGGCAGAAAGAAGAGAATTAGGACTGAGTCACATAAACTGTTTCTCTTCAAATTTGTACTGACTTATTTTCATAACAACACATTTATGCATTGGGTTTTTTGAAACATAAGTCAACATTGTAAAGAGCCTGTCAAATTCTTTAGTAATGCTTCTTACTAATGACAAAATTGACTAGGCGCCTGAAACAGGAGCTGTTGTTAAAAAAATTTCTTCCCCTTTCCACTTACCATTTTAGGTCTGATCCTGAAAATTTAAGACCTTTAACTGAGGTCATACTCTGGATTATATTTTTAGCATAGAAGTGATGAAGTTTTGTCACATTTATCTTAGTTGGTAAGGACAATATTGGGCCATTCCTAGTAAACCAAGAGAGTGAATTTGTTTTTTCAAACATTGTATCAACTTTAATTTCAGCCATACCTGCCTCCCTTTAAGTGCACGTGTCCTTTGGGTGCTCACAGTTCAGTTCACCTGTAGTTTAAGCACTGGGCTGCACAGGAGAAGTCCCTGTGCAGTTACCAAGTCACACAATTCACTGGTTCTCTGCATTTTGTGGCTGAATAAATAAACACTGCAGCTTAGATGCCAATTCTGTACACATCAGGTAACGCACCATATTAGATTAGCTCTTGCAATATATTCCGCTAATCCTTAAAACTGCAGGAATTTGCTGGGAGCGTTATGAAGCCGGTGCCCCTTTCACTGACATTCTGCTGCCCTGCGGGCTTCAGCCGCTCAATCCCGCTCGAGCCTTTCTTTCCCTGCTCCAGAGGAATTGTGTTTTCCCCCCGGCTGGCGTGGCTCCCTGGGCAATCCCTGCTCCGACAGGACGGGCGAGACTCAAGCCGCGCCTCGGTCCAGCCGGGAAGAACGAAACCAGCCCACAGAGCGGCTCTGGGATACACAAATAACACAAGATGCCCAGGAGAGGAGAGCTGTGCGCTGTGGCGTGACGGCCCCATCAGCCGCAGGCAGCAGGAGGAGCGCTCGGGATGGGGTCTGGGCCAGCCCGCAAACCCCGCTCGGCACCGCACAGCAAACACAGCCGGCCAGCCGAGGGCAGGGAGTGTGGGAAATGGGGACCGGGAAGTGGGGAAATGGGGATGGGGAAATGGGGAAATGGGGAAATGGGGAAATGGGGAAATGGGGATGAGAATGGGGAAATGGGGAAATGGGGATGAGAATGGGGAAATGGGGGCGGGGAAATGGGGAAATGGGGAAATGGGATGGGGTGGGGAAATGGAGAGATGGGGAAATGGAAGGATGGGGAAATGGGGGCGGGGATGGGGAAATGGAGAAATGGGGAAATGGGGATGGGGAAACGGGAACGGGGATGGGGAAATGGGGATGGGGAGATGGGGAATAGGGAAATGGGGATGGGGAAATGTGGAAACGGGGATGGGGAAATGGGGGCGGGGATGGGGATGGGGAAATGGGAACGGGGTTGGGGAAATGGGAGCGGGGATGGGGATGGGTAAATGGGAATGGGGAAATGGGGAAATGGGGATGGGGTGGGGAAATGAGGAAATGGGGGGGGATGGGTAAATGGGGATGGGGAAATGGGGAAATGGGGATGGGGTGGGGAAATGAGGAAATGGGGGGGGATGGGTAAATGGGGATGGGGAAATGGGGAAATGGGGGGGGATGGGGAAATGGGGATGGGGAAATGGGGAAATGGGGGGGGATGGGGAAATGGGGATGGGGAAATGGGGAAATGGAGGGATGGGGAAATGGGAGCGGGGATGGGGATGGGGAAATGGGGAAATGGGGATGGGGAAATGGGAACGGGGTTGGGGAAATGGGAGCTGGGATGGGGTGGGGAAATGGGGATGGGGATGGTCCCCGGGCGGGCCGGTCCGCGGCAGGTGGAGAACAAGGAATGTGGGGAAATGGGGACAGGGATAGGGTGGGGAAATGGGGACGGGGATGGGGAAATGGGGACGGGGATGGTCCCGGGCCGGTCCCCGGCAGGTGGAGCTGCGCTCTCGGCCGGAGCCGCCGGCCGGGCAGCGGGAGCGGGTCCGGCCCCGCCGCTCCTGCGGGGCACGGAGAGCCCCGGGGCACAGACACTGCCCGGGCACTCTGCCGGCCCCCTTGGCATCGCCTCACCCCGCGCTCCAAGGCATGATCCTGCTGGATTTTATCGGTTTTTCCGCTTGCACTTGACCAAACCCCTTCACGAGAAAAAAAATCAGTGTACGACGTCCACAGCAGCTCTGTCCCTACATGTAGTGATGGACTTTTCTTACAACAGGATGTCTTTTCCATTCATAAAACCTTTTTTTTTTTTTAAGCTGACACAGTTTCAGCTGAACTGAGATACAATTCATTTCAGCTGACTTGGTAATTATTGAAGCATTCCATTTTAATCTGGGTGATGGTTAATGAAATCTGCCATAAAATCGTTTGTGGCTTTAGTGTTTGTAGAAAAACCTCTCAAATATGTAATAGATATGGAGACACAAATAGGAACTCTATATAATGCATTGTTATTTCCTGTCACAGCTAATCAAGGGAAGCCTATACATCGACATGGTTTGATGGTGCCAGGATGACAGACTCATTTCTCCAATGAACCATTTTCTTCTTATATGGCAAAAAAGCACTGCATCTGTATGACATCACCTAGAAAAATCCTGCTTCCTGAAAAATACTATATTCTTTTTTGTTGCCTAGCTACGTGCTGCTGTTACCTTAGAAGGCTATAGATTCATCTGAATGATTCTGTGTGCTTGAACAGAGGAGTGATGAAAATTTATAACCCTTGTAAAGATATGAAAGAAAGGGCTGAGTGTGAAAGAAAGGCTTTGCAGCAAAGCAATTTACTGTGTATGTCATATTCTTTTATGACATTAATTGTTGAATAAAGACCATTTCACCCCACGGCCCAGGGTACATGAGCAGGCAGAGACTGACTGACACACACTTGATGTTTTTAATGTGAGAGTCTGATGCCAAGGCAACATTTGCCTGGTTCATGTTAATTACTGCAGTGAGTAAGTGTAGAGGAGGGAAAAGAATGTTGAGGCCTGATTCTGATCTCATTTCCAAAACTGTGGCATGGAAAAATGCCACGAAAAGCAACCAATGTGCTGAATTCCATTAGCACCAGAGAATGGGATGATCACGGAGTCTTTCCCTGAATATAAGTAGCTTTGATGACTTGGGAAATGAAGTGCCTGAAACCCAAAGGTTTACATTGTAATGTGCCTGTCAAAAAAAACCTCTGACTGGAAACCCTTCATGCCTGAGACTTGCTGAGTTGGGAGCTGAGCAATCACTCCCTGTCACTTTCCCAGTGACTGGCAGCTCAGGATGCCTGGGTGAGCTGAGGTGAGCTGAGCTGAGCTGAGGTGAAAACCTCCCTGAAGGCTCCAGTATGCTGCTGTTATATTTGCCCAATTATCCCATCAAAAAAACCCAAACAAAATTAAATGTAACAGCAATTTTAATTAAGTAGCTTAATATATATAAAATTGAATACACTTGAAATATTGACAATATAATTTGGTTAAAATAAGGAATAATTTGGTTCTGATAATAGCGCATAAGCAAAAATAACCGCGTGGGGTACGGAGTGCAGGGCTTGACCCCCGTCACCTCACATACAAATTGCCAAGCCAAAATTCTCCTTTTTATGATGTACATCATCACCATCTCCCCCATTTTCAATTTGTCACACTTGTATCACTGCCCTCATCATCACCTTTACCACGCATGCTCCACCACTCTTTTAGGTGGTTGCACCACTCTTTGGGGTCGTCTCTGATGAAGACCTCTCCTCTTCCTCGATGTCCTTTGATTCACCTTTTGGATTACACATGCGCACCAAGCTGCTACAGTATAAGCCAATATTATGTTCTAACATTAAAGCAATAAATCTCATATAATTAGCATTTTACTGGTGTCCAACCAAATTCTCCTCTTCTTCCAACTAAATTTAGTAATAGTTATCTCTTGCTTCTTCCTGTTCTGAACATCTGCAGGAGAAGCAGGGGAGCCCCTCCTCTCCCTTTCTTTCTTGGCATTACACCTTTAACTGCTTTATTATTTCCAAATATTAATTACTATATCAGTATTGATTATTGTTTCAATTTTGTCAGCACAAATCACACCTATTTACTACACTGCTATTCCCTAAAAGTGGGGGTTTGCCTCTGGGAAGAGGAACAGGGAAATAAAGTTATTTCTTACCTGCTTCACTGTAGCTGGTTTGTGTGCAGGATGTCCTTGATCCCCACCATGATTTTGCAGTTTTGTCTCTAGGACTGACAGACTTCTAGCACTGGAGTTTTGGTTCAGATTTATCTAGTTAGGGCTGGCTTTCAAATGAAGATCTGCATTTGCTTTCACACAATGATATTTTTCAAGTCTACTGCCCCATAAGCCCCTTTATATAACACACTTCACACCATTCTCTTACCTCAGTCTAGGCTTGTGCTTGCTCTCTGCATTTAATCATGAGCCTAAACACTGACCATTTTATATTTTTTGAGAGAATGGTGGATAATGAAGCATATTATGATTATATTAATTACATAATTTCTCATTAATAGAATCAGAAAGAAATTTGAAAATTTAAAATGCAAAAAAATAAAAAAGACAATTCTTTTCATTCTAGTGTAACTCTACAATTAGAGTTATAAAGGTTTTTACCAGAATGTCTTGTACAGCAGCAGAGGCAAAGCAGGAAATGTGACATTCAAAAGTAGCAGAGATTCCTTTTACTGCTGTGATGCAAATATGGAATTTGCCAAACTCAGCACATTCCAACTGGACAAATTCCGAGTTTTTCCTGGAAGAAATGATAATATCTCTCACATCCAAATTCCCACACACTTTACATGGGTGGATTCCACCCACCACAGGAAGACACCATAAATTCTGGACTGGCTTATAAAGAAGTACAAAGCTTTTCCAATTCAGATTCCTAAGTCTCCCCTGTGACTGTAATTTTTTGTCCCTGTTTCAAGGTTTCATTTCTTGAAATGTAAGGAAAATGGAGTTTCTCCTCAAGGGGGACAAGAACAAGCTTTGTCACCCAAAGCAGATGGGCAGCTCTGTTTGCTGCTGTCCCCACAGGTCCCACCAGGAGCCTCATGTCACGTGCAGGGATTCTCAGCCTTGCAAAGGCACGTTTGGACACAGAAATGAAGGCATTTGTGTAAAAAAAGATACATTAAACATTCCTTGTCCCTTTTTTCTTATCTGGTACACAGAAGAGGGCAGCACAGCTGAAGTTTCACTTTATATTGCCATGAACACTCTAAGCTGTGTTTCTGCCCAGTGTCCTTTCTCAGCAAAGCATCCACGTGGCTCTGAGTGCTGGAAGCCTCTTGGGTGTTTCCTCTGAGGATCACAGGGCTGCTCCTCTTACAGGTTTGCAATCCAGGGAGACTTTTCCTTCTCCACCTGTCATTTTCATGGAAATATCTACATTATGACAACTTTATCCAGATTTTCAGAGCTGTTAACAGGAATTTTTTGAAGATTCTGTCCTGCAGGTGTATGGACAAATGTGTTCTGTGGGTTAGCAAGGGTGACTTCAGGCTGTTTTCTACCCAATGTCCTACCTACTAAATACTCAGCTCCTCAATAAAATAGAAGTAGGTCTGCAAAAATGTTGCTCAGTGCTCAGCTGACAGTGTAAACAGATGCTAGGAATTCTTGGGATTAACAAAGAAAGCAGAATGCCTCATTATCTACAGTGAAAGTCCATGGGAACACGTAGTTTGAATAATCCATGTTTCTAATATGTACTTTCTGTCCCCTAATATCTAAAAAGATGCATTAGTTAAGATAGAGAAAGGCAAGTAGGGATTCGTGTTTATACACGGAGTGAGGAACTCCAGATTCCTAAGCCACAAGAGAAAACTACTGCAGACAGCTATGAAACCACTGCACGTGTGAAGAGACACGAGGGAAATCCTATTTTCTTCTTCACCTCACAGTAAATGGGGGTGGCACAGGGTATTGCAATCTACGTGTGTTAAAAAACAATTAGAAAAATATGCAGAAAAATCCTCCATCAAGAGCCTCTGGTGGTTTTGTGTGCGGAGTTTTAATGGTGTTTATCATGTACTTATTGTCCATTCTTCTTTAGATATCTGCCACAGACAGCTGCTGCAAACTGGCTGTAAGTTGAGTCTGACCCAGGATGGCTTCTCTAATTTGTTATTGTAAATAGACTCATTCCTCTTGCCAGGAGCTATTGCTGGCAAACCGTAAATCTTCCTTTCTCAGCTTGCTTCCTTAGCACTACGTAATTCTTGTAAGACAGACAGCCACTTACTTTGCCCACTCCCTAAACCAACTGTCTGTAAATTCAGAAACCTTTTCATGGTCTCTGAATTCCAGATATTTCTGGTGAAGGGGCTCTGAAATCCTCACCAAGGAGGATACATCATGCAGGAATTGTAAGAGGATATTTAGGATTCCAGTCATGGAGGGATGATGTATGTCACACGCATTGGCTGTGACGGGTTTAATTCTGAAAAAGAGGAATAGGGGTGATTAAAGAAAACAATTATGGAAATGTCTTAGGTCATGTTCTGCTTTTACTCTGCACTTGAAATGCAATAGGGGCAAGCAGCTGACCACATCCAGGACGTGCTGTGAGCCCAGGGATCCCAAGCCCTGCCTCCAGAGCCGGGCAGCAGGAGCTGCTCCGCCCCGGTGAGAAGGAAACCGCAGCTGAAGAACTAAAACAAGTGGGAGTTTGAAGTTAAACTGACACAGAATGCTTTCCCCAAGAATACCCCAACACATATTAGTAGTTTACTAACAGTCTGTGGGCAAGGAAGAGGAGGAGCTCCATGGGCAGCATGAAACTGGAGCTGCCCCTTGCGCGAGTGCTTTTTTCCGGAGCCGTGATTCACCTGGTTCTGCTGGTCACCAACTTATCTAGTCCTGGAAGTTTTGTGGCTTACTCAAAGCAGTGAGAAATTCAGAGCAGCTGAAAGATGAACCACATTTCCAGTTACTCTTGACCCAAGTTATTTTTTGCACTCCTTTGCAAGAATTTAAGAAGTTCTTTTCTTTACATTATGAGCCATGGACTAGAAACGTGCCTATTTTATCATTCTCTACCTGAAAATGCAAAAACTTCTGCATTCTTTTCAGTGATGTTTAGAACTTCTGGTCTGGAGCTGAGATGCAGAACAGCAGCCATGAAAGGCTTATTAGTTTTGCATCTATAACAATGGATTTAGTTGGGTTTCTGCTTGTGTTTCCCCCTTGGCACTCTGTGTGAGCTTTCTAAGCTGCATCAATTTCTATTGGCTCTAAAGCTCATATTTCTCACATTATTGTTTCAGCCCCAATTCATGGCTACCACTACTCAATCAAAAATGTTACCTGCCATTAAATCCAAGAGTAATTATGAGGGAGAGCTTGGTCCCCTGGCCGAAGGGCTGAGCTGCCTTCCCAAGGCAGGGTCAGCGTGGATGTGACATTTGTCACCTTCACAGAGGAGTTTGTGCAGGGCTGGGAGCTCCACCTCTGCTGGTGACTGTAAAGTTCAAAGAGTCCCCTGCTTTTACCCCAGACACTAATTGCCAGAGAATGGAATATAAACAGGCCTCATGTGAAAAGGTCTGATACAAAAAAAACCAGTTAGCCCAGGGCTGCTCAGCTCACACTAATCTGTGATTTTAAGGGTGATGGTGAGGAAAACTTGATACCACATTTGCACTATATCCTACTTTTTGTAGGATAAGGAAAAAAATGTTGTTTTTAATTTCTCTGTACCTCTATCTCTCTTGCTTAGGTTAAAGCCCCAACATATTTCATGTGCTGCCTCTGTCTCTTCTTCCAGTGGCCTGAGTGTGTCAGTTCTGTAATAAAACTAATAACAAATGCTGCTATTTCTTTCTCAGTCCAGATACTTGGGAGGTAGCCAGGCTCACGCTTCTGCAGGAGTAATGCTTCATGTAACTTGGCAAGAACAGACCCTTGCAGGTATTCCTACCATTTGTATAGAAATAAGTTCACCCACACAATGGCTGATTAATTAGACTTGAGCAGTGCAGATGAGATGAAAAGTGAGGAGGAGAGAAACCCACAACTTCAATGCAGAGCCACACTGAGAGCAGTGCTGACCCCCAAACCTTACTGCTGCTGATCCAGCCTTTGGACTATTCAAAATATTCCTATTATTCCTAATCAGGTGTGAAAGAGTTCTGATGTAAGATAGCAGCAACCCCAAAAGTAAAAACATTAATTTGATGTAAAAAATATAAATGCTACTAATAATATGGCATTTGACCTTGAACAAACACTGATGAGGAAGAATCACATAAAGTTCATGCAACCCCCAACTTTTTCTTTTTTAACCTGAAAATTCAAAGGGAAGGGTGTTAGGTGTTCGGTTTTACATGCTTGGCTTAGTTAAGTTTAGTTTAGTTTAACTTAGCTTTTCACTGCAGCCCCTGCAAAGTCTGTGCTTGTCATTTAGACTATGAAATGCCCCCTGCACCTAATACAGAATAAAGGAACTCCTTTGGCTTTGTTACCCCAGGAACACATAACTGGAAAAACAGGATCAAACTGCATGTTTTACATTTTCCATGAAATGTACTCAGGCTGAGAGAGTGCACTAGAAATGAACATTGGCACTTCTCAAAAGCCTGAGGAAAAGTGAGAGGGAAAAGAAACAGAGAAAGAATGGAACAGGAAAGAGATAACAGAAAAAAAAAATAAACTGGGTATATTGCAACAGTGAAATGCAAAAAAAAGGCACCTTAAGTGGAAAGTCTATGAAATGAGGAAAATTGAAATCATGCAAAGATGAAATGAAAATGAAAAAAAAAAATGTAATCCCTTTTAAAAGAGAAAAGTAGAAGCTAGAACAATAGAAAATACGGGGAGAAAAAGCAAGGCATGATAATCTCTTTTAAATAGAAATAAATTCCAGTTCATGTATCTGTTAGAATCATGGTCACACAGAAGTGGAAATGGAGGGCAGGTGAGAAGGAGATGATCCTAAAGTCCTTCAAAGAAGCTGGAAAATCACCATTTGAAGCCTGTGGACTCATATGCACCTCACTGAAATCAGGAGGTGCCGCAGTGATGTATACATGAAAATACAATTGCCAGCAAACAGAACTCCGTACTATGTGAAGAGATGTGTTCTGTTTCTCAAGTGATTAACCTGAATTATCAGCTAATTCTTTCCAGCTTCACAGAATAGCTGGGCCTATGAAGATCAAAGGGGGTGACCCAGCTAGTGACCCCTGTGATCCCCCAGGCAGAGGGGAGCAGGGACAGCCTTGGAACCGAGCTGCTCATCCCTCCAGGAACGAGCACAATCCAAGGCCATCTCACTTTCCAGTAAAGGACGCTCCAAGAACCCAGCTCCAGGTCCTGGGCAGGATCCTGTGACCATGGTGGTATTCTGTAACCCAAGTTAATTGATTACTTGTGCTTGGGTGCTGGCAAAATACCCAGTGTTTGCCATGGAGTCCTGAATTTTCTGTATGATTTCTACAGGGTATAATTTTATTTTCAGTCCTTTTTCCTACTGAAACACTGAAGGTTTTTATTTATCTTTTGGACATATGCCTTTCCTGATAGTTTTCCTGCAAATGATCTATCTCACATTTACATCATTAAAATACCCACAATTCTCATCAGCAAAAGGCTTGGGATAAAATGCAGCTTCTTTAAGTTGTGTCAATGAAATTCCCATTTTTAGTGTGTTTCCAGTCCGATAGTGCTCCATGTGGCACAGAAGTGGCACTCTCTCTTTGGTTCTGTTGCTTCTCATTTTTCTCTTTTTTCAAGCAGAAAAAAAATTAAAAATACCCCCAGTTCATTTGTTGTCTTACAAAGTGTGATCCAGACACACAGTCAAGGTATGCAACAAAGTCTAGCAAAATATATAAAAACTCCCTGAGAATAGTTTCAGGTGACAATGTTAGGCAGGAAAACCCCAAATTTTACGGAAGCCAGCTGAAGACCAGCCATATCTAGAAGTGTATTTGCAAAATTAATTGTCTATAAATTCAGAATGAAAACGTGGTTTGGCAGATTCCAGTTTATCCAACTGAAGTAACCACAGCATAGTTCCAATGCTACCCATAATTTATTTAACATATGGTTCCAAACGCTAGCCAGAGGTTTCTAACTCAGTTCAGTTAGCTGAAGCACGCATGTTTTGCCACCAAACTCTGTCTGTTTGAACTGACAAGGCTATTTTGGTTGCTGTTTTGTGAGACAGGCAGGGACAACTTGCTGCAAGCACTTGATGATCTTTAACTACCACATTAACACTCCCAACTGCAGCTTATCAGCGAGAAGCGGCCAAAACCACCCCAAAAGTGTGGACTGGAGAATTATAATTGGCTCCTGAAAATAGCAGGATATTCACCCACTTAGCCCCATCCCACAGAGTTTTCTTTCCCTTACTTTATTCCCGACATCTCTAACTTGGTTTCCATCACCTCCCTGCCTCTTGCCTTCTTTAACCTTGTTTCTGCCGCTGATTTGGAAACTAAAGCTGACACGGATTTGGTGGCAGCCGTTGCTGTCCAGAGTCGCCGGGATTTTCCCGCTCTGCTGGGGCTGTAATCTTTCGGGAGCAGAGGCCGGGGCTATTTTGGCCGTGCAGTGTCGGACACGTTTCGGTTGCTAGGTAAACAGCAAACTGTATACACGGCGCTGGGTGAGCCATGCAGGAGGCCAGTATAGTTATCTGCTGAGTCCTTTCTTCACCCGATCACATGCGCATGACTGTGCCGCTCATGAGATAAGACTTTCTCTGTCTCGCTTTGCTGCTCAGGTGAAAGCGAGAGGAGAATTTGACCTTTATGATGCTGCTGGCCTCTCAAAGCGCTCACCCCGCGCGTGGGGCCGTGTGTGCGTGACCCCCGCACCCAGCGCCGGGGAAAGCCGCCTCAGGGATGCGGAGAGCGCGGGTATTGTCCCGAACACTGCCCGAGCTGCCCCAGCTCCCGCGCCGCGACAGCGCCGGGGGAAGCTCCCGGTGCGCTCCGTGCGCTCTCACACGGGCTGGGGGGACACGAGGGACACACACAGCAAATGGCGCGGGCATTGCACGGGGGCAGCGGGCAGGGCAGGGCAGGGCAGGGCAGGGCCGGGCGGTGAGCCCGAGCCCGGCAGTGCCGCGGTTTGCACAGCCGCCCCCCGGGGCCGGCCCTCGCCTCCCCCCGCGCTGACAGCGGAGCGGATCGTGCCTCCCCCGCCCCCGGGGGGCTCCCGCCTCCTCCCGGGCTCCCCGCGCCGCCGCCGCCCCCGCGCAGCGCGGCGGAGCTGCCGGGGATGCGCTGGCGGAGCGCCCGCCGAGCGTCACGGCGGGGAGGGCCCCGCGCCTCGCCGGGTATAAAGAGCGGCGCGGGGCGCGGTGGCGGCAGCAGAGCTCGGGGAGCTCCCGCGGCTGCTACCGGGGAATCCCTCAGCGATCTCTCACCGATCCCTCACCGCGCCCTCGCTCCGCGCAGCGCCCCGAGGTAAGCGCGGCTGCGGGACTGGGGCTGTGCGGGGACAGGGGCTGTGAGGAACAGGGGACAGGAGCTGTGAGGAACAGGGGCTGTGAGGAACAGGGGCCGGGGCTGTGCGGAGCCGGGGCTGTGAGGAACAGGGGACAGGGGCTGTGAGGAACAGGGGACAGGGGCTGTGAGGAACAGGGGCCGGGGCTGTGCGGGACAGGAACTGTGCGGAACGGGGGCCGGGGCTGTGCGGGGACCGGGGCTGTTCGAGGCTGGGCTGTGCGGGACAGGAGCTATGCGGGGGCCGGGGCTGTGCGGGGCAGCCCGGGCTGACAGCCGTGCCCTGCCCGCAGCCCGGGCTGACAGCCGTGCCCTGCCCGCAGCCCGATGACTCTGAACCGCGGCGACAAGCGGCGCGGCAGCACGCCGTTCGCGGCGCAGCAGCACCTGCACCGCCGCAGCATGCCCGTGGACGAGCGCGACCTGCGGCCGCTGCCGCCCGACGAGCTGTCGGGCTTGGTGCGCTGCACCTCGTACAGCCCCGGCGGCGAGCACCGCCAGAGCTGGGCCTCCGACTCCTCCGACTCCGTCATCTCCTCGGGCAGCGACTCCGACGGCAGCCTCTACAAGGTGATCCTGCTGGGCGAGCACGGCGTCGGCAAGACCAGCCTGGCGCGCATCTTCGGCGGCGTGGAGGACTGCGCGGACGCCGAGGAGGCCGGTGAGGGCACGGCGCGCTCGGAGGGGCCGGGGACCCCCGGCTCGGAGCCTCCCCTTGGGCCACCGGCAGGGATGGAGTAGGATGGCTTCTCTTGCTGAACTCGTTTTCGTGTTTTTAATTTTCCGTAGGAAATACGTACGACAGATCGATTATAGTTGATGGAGAAGAAGCGTCTCTCGTGGTGTTTGATATATGGGAGCAGGTACTTACAGCTCTTTCCTCATGCTTTTGCTTCATGGCTTGGTCTGTAGTTCTCTTAAAAGTAGAAATGGAACAACTATGCCTATTTGTTCAATCAGATAAGTGACATTAAACAATTAGAATTCATACTGCCTTTTGTTCTCTCTGCAATTAATTTCTTGTAGCTAGGCAGGCAGTTTAAAACCCTGAAAAGAGCTGAGTGAGGCTCTCTTAATGCTTTGAATAATTGGTATCTTATATGAGCAGCCCAGGGAATTACTGTAAAACTAGACATTGCAATCTGATCAGTGCAGACCTGATATTATTTCTGGAAACAAGAGAAATTTCTTTTGTATTTTAAATAACAAAATATTTGAAATGTTGAGAAGATCGGCTTACTTTTACTGACTTTTTATAATAAAGCTAAGAAAAGAATCTTTAAGGTTCTTAGAGTAATAAATCATCACTCAGCGTTGAATAGGTTTTTCAGAATAATAAATCCATTTCTTGTCTGTGTTTCAGGATGACAGCCAATGGCTCCAGAACCACTGCATGAAAATGGGAGATGCCTATATTATTGTCTACTCAGTGACTGACAAAGTTAGTTTTGAGAAGGCTTCTGAGCTAAGAATCCAGCTGAGAAGAGCAAGGCAGACAGAGGATATTCCTATTATCCTTGTGGGAAATAAAAGTGACCTGGTCAGGTCCCGGGAGGTCTCAGTTGATGGTAAGAGACACTGAATTTTACAAGTGCTGTCTAAAGCAGTAGCAAAGGCTGTGGAGGATCATGGCCAACAGGAATGGTCTGGGTTTGATGTAGAAAAATGTGTGATTTGAAAATCACTGGGGAAGTGGAGCCAGCTGGCTGGTGCTGAAGGGCTTGGTACCACAGAAAACTCTGGAGATGGGTGTGGGGGAAGCTGCTCTGAGTGCAGCGGGACAGAAAAATGCATCAGAGCTGCAGCTCAGGGCTGCTAAAGCCAGGCTTTAATTGTATGGTACGTGTGCAGCAGCACTTGCCAGGCTCGGGATGTGACAGCCTGAGCTGTGACAGTCTGAGCTGTGCTCTTTAGGGGACTCAGTGCCATGTCACAGATCCAGGCAGCCTCAGGACAGGGGATCCCATGCAGCCTGTGCAACCCTTTCTGCTGGAGGTGACTCCACCACATTTGAGCTGGGCTGGTGGCACCAGGCTCACACAGCACAAAAGTCTTTTTGTGATCAGTGAAAACCCTCTCAGCCAGCTCCAGCTGGCATTTGGGTACCTGGAGCACAGGAACCAATGCCAACACCACAGTCTTGATTCTGCTTATTTAAACATTTAATGAGGTTTTTTTCTTTGGCTGGGTTTTTGTTTTGGTGTGGGTTTTTGTCTTCCACTGGAAAGAATACTCTGAAATATTGGTGCCTTGATGATGAAGAACCATCTCTCCCTATCTGGTTTGCCATGCTCCCAGTGTTAAATTCCTGCTCAGGGTATTGACTGTAGTTCACCAGGAGATTACTTTTTCAGGTTGGGGCAGGGCATGGTTGACCTGTCCTAGTTCTGACATCTGTACTTTCCTCAGGTTTACAACTCTGCCATTATTTGCCACAGCTGACTGTGGAAATCTGTGCTGCAGCAATGTTCCAGGTTAAGTGCTTATGTCCAGAACACTGAACATCTTTTAATTCAAATTCAGCCCTGGTCAGAGTCAGTGGTGCACAGCTTTGTGACCTCTGCTGATGTGCTCAATGACTTGACCTTGTGGTCTGTATCAGCTCCACTTCTGTTGGTGTGGAGAACTCGCTTGTTACAGCAGGGCAGAGGTGCAGAATTGCCCAAAGCTTCCAGAATAAAGCCCATTTATTTCTGTACATCACTGTAGGGGGTCTTTACCCAAAGTCAGTTTAATGCAAAAGCAGGGAACTCACAGCACTCACTGCTCCACATCAAACAGATTTAGGAGAGGCTTCCCAGGCCTCTCCTGAATCTGCTTTAGCTCTTAAACAGTACAGGCACAGTCTGCCTGAAGGACTGCTGCTGCCATGTAGTCAGTTCCATTGATCAGATGAAATTTCTGAGCACAGCACAACAAAACCAAGGAGAGTAAAGGGCCAAAACCATGAAGAGCAAATTTGGGTTCTCCCATTTTGCAGTAAAGCTCTTTCATGGCATTGAAGGCACTTTGCTTCTTAGAGCCAGTTCCTGTTTTGTTCTTCTGCCAGTAGTGTGAAAACGTCTCCACTGATCTTCCTCTTTGTCTCTCTGTGCAGAGGGCCGGGCGTGTGCCGTGGTGTTTGACTGCAAGTTCATCGAGACCTCAGCTGCTCTGCACCACAACGTGAAGGACCTGTTTGAGGGCATCGTGCGGCAGATCCGGCTGCGCAAGGACAGCAAGGAGGACAACGCCCGCAGGATGGCCAACACCAAGAGGAGGGAGAGCATCAGCAAGAAGGCCAAGCGGTTCCTGGGCAGAATTGTGGCCAAGAACAACAAGAAGATGGCTTTCAAAGCAAAATCCAAGTCTTGCCACGACCTGTCTGTGCTATAGGAGCTCCCAGCGAGCCCTGGCCGCTCAGCAGCGCGCGGATGGATGATCCTTGTGGTGGGAACAGCCGTGGCTTTTCCACTGAGACTCTCCTTAATGCCTTAAGGTGCTCAAGCAAGTCTGGAAGTTACACTACAGTGCTTCATTGATAAATGGTTTAAGTTTCAGTGTGTGCAAGTAAATGAACTAACTTGAAATATGAGGCTTGACATGCCCACTGTGTACATATGTGCTGTATCTTCTTGTCTTGTGGATACCAGAGATGCAAAGATAAGAAAGGATAACTGTCACCATAGACTTGTCTCGTTTGCAGAGCAAAACTTTAACTTGTACGCAGGCTCGTACACTCTTTTTAGTATAAAGCAAGCAATGATAAATCTTTTTAAACTTAAATGTGGGGAGGGTGGAGTAGAACCACAGTAGAATGGGAGAAAACAAATTATATATATATTTAAATACAGAACAGATATCATTTTATTAAGTTAATTTGCACTTCCATTAACTGTTATTCAATTAATTGGTTACTTGTTTACATGCAGATTTTATAATAAAATATTATTTCCTGTTATAATAAACTGTGCTTTTCTCATAGTGTGGATAAAGAATGAGAGGGCAGTATTTTTATACTGACCTTTTCCCACTGTACAAAATGTTCTACACAGACTGAAGATTTACATGTTATAGAGTTCTGGAGCAAGATGAATTG
Source organism: Passer domesticus (assembly GCF_036417665.1). Classification (NCBI taxonomy): domain Eukaryota; kingdom Metazoa; phylum Chordata; class Aves; order Passeriformes; family Passeridae; genus Passer; species Passer domesticus. The sequence goes on from NC_087485.1 coordinate 19,178,358, forward strand.
GGAAAATCCTCTGTCCTTTTCTTTAATAGAGAGTTTCTTTAAGAAGTAAACCCTGCTTTTATGAACACTCTACTTCAACAGCTCTTCTTGGGAAGGGAGCCCCCGACCTTTCATATGATTGTTCTTCCTCAACCTGGTTCTCATCAGCTCCAGCAGGAGCAGGGCTTTATATACTGCCTTCAGTGAGATTGATGTGCTGTGTTTATATTGATAAATTGAGCCCTGGAATGTCTGAAGTCCTCTCCTGCCTTGAAGGTCTTGTGTTACAGCCAACAAGCAAATGCAGGAGGTTGTTTTTTTCCTTTTTGGCAGCAGTATAATTGTCCAGTCTGCTCCCACTCCTGTAGATAGCTTCCAGTGGTTTCAAGAAGTCCAAAGCACGCTGGCAAGGATGTTTGAAGGATTGTAGGATTCAGTTGTGTACAGTGGCCTTCATTCCTGCCTTCGTGGCAATTTAGTGTGTTATAATTGGTGTTTTTCCGTGATTTTTCCGTTTGCTATTAATGAAGTTAAAACCAAACACATTGAAGTGCAAGAACTGGGACTTAAGGCATTTTATTTATAAATTCCACTTCACAGGATACATTCTCTTAAAAATAATCCATAAACTCTGTTCTCAAAACCCATAAAACACACATTCCTCTGCCTCTTTCCACTGTCCCTGCCTCAGTTCAGTTCGTTAGAGATTGTTCCAGCTGCCTAGGAGCCCAGTTTGTCCATGGCTTTAGAGGGGCTGAGCTTTCCCAAAGCTCTGGGAGGCTTCCTCAGGTCTCACAGCTTGCCTTGGGCCTCCAGAGCTGGGGCAAACAACTCTCCATGGAGTTATCCCAGTGCTCAGGCACTCCTCAGGGAGCAGTGCAGGAATTCCCATGAGGAATGCAAGAATTAGCAAATTAGCAGCTCCTGCTGTGCTGCTGATGAGCCTGGCTGGTTACATGCCCAGTTTAGCTTGTGCTGCTGCTAACAGGTCACATTTCTTGTGAAGTGTGGCCTTTGTGTTCTGAGTGGTCTAAAGTGAATGATTCTGTCCTGCAGTCAAAGCTAACATTTGCCTGAGCAGACACTTTAATTGGATTTGGCTTTATTTTTCCACCAGCCTTGCTTCCTGGCAAGCTATTTTCTGTTACATACCTATCATTATATATTATATATCTATTATTATACATTTTGGGACATCTGACCACTGTCAGAGTATGGCACCAGGCTTCTCTGTACATGGCAGCTTTTAATGTCAGCACCGAAGCTGTCTGATCCTGACAATTCTGCAGCCAGAGTGCCCAAATCTGGCACATCCCTACTCAGGCCAAGGTTAATGACAAAATTGCAATGAGCTGGCAAAGCCTCAGTCTTCTGGCTGCCCTTTGCTTTCACAGTGACCAGGAAAGGACTGAGCTGTCTGATTGACTTATGGGATGAAATCCTGTCCATAATAAATCCAGAATGGGATGCACACCCAGGGTGTAAGATTGGGCGTTTCACAAAGTGACAATGATGTGTTGCATCACTGCAGCTGCAAAACCCCCTCAAGGCTGTGGTTACCAGCTGTCATTTTTGCACACTGGCATATAAATCAGATGGTTTTTACTGTTCTTGAAATCAAAGGTCAGTTTAGACCAATTCCTAAACCTAAGATATTTCTGAGGAGCTCTAGCACGTGGCTCAATTAAACCGTAGAAGAGAATTTGTAATTTGGACTTATGACATATAGGGCACTGTGAGACAATAAGCTGTGAGACACTCTAAAGAAACATGGGCTAGTCTAAAACATTTTCTATCAGTTAATATTGTACAATAAAATACTTTTTCAAATCCTCATTGTAGTATTTTTTTCATAATTTGTTTGTACAAGTATTAGCATAATTCAGCCATGGCTCTCGAGAAGGGGAAGGTTTATTGTTATTGCAGCTCTGAAAATAATCTGCTCTAGACCAAGGTCATAGTCTATGCTCTGGAAGTATTATTATGAGTACTATTTTGCAGGGATTTTGAAGTTCCTGGAAGATATTTTGCCCAGAAAAAAAAAAATTATTGGATGCAATTTAGTGGAATTTCCAAGCAGACGTTTTGGAAGTACATATGCAGCCCTAGATAAAAACCAGTAACAGGCTGAAAAATGTCTCTAAAAATCAAATTTCTTCAAAAGGTTATCTGTAGCCTCAAACATTTGAAAGTCATCTATAGGTTTTTGTAATTTGAGATGTTTTACTGGTGTGGTTACTCAGATTCTTGTCATTAATGGGTGAATCTGTCATGTGAAAAATAGTGAATCCCAGACAGCAAAATTTTCCCTAATTATTACCCAAATAGAACAGAATATAAGGGGTAATGTGTGAGTTTTCTTATATTTTGCCAATGCACATCAGTTTTAATATGGAGAGACAGTTCACACAGTCATTTAATCTTGACTGCTTTCTCTGCTGCTGCCAGCTGAAGTTCCTACTACTGCTAATTGTGGTGGTGGATTCTGTGCTGGCACGAATCCATCTGGAGCAGCCAGTTATTAACAACCACAGTGCAAGGACATCGCCTTTTATATGTGACACACGTGTTAGGAAAACAAATCAGACCCTCTGTGGTTGCTGTGTTAAACTAGACTCTGTACATTCTTCACCATATGAAAAATGTGAAAAATAGCATTCCTCCACCTGCCAAAACCACGAAGCATAAAATCGTGTCACATAAATATAGACAAAATGTTATCTGCTGGGGAAGACTTGGCCAAAAATGAAGTTTTACTCAGAAGCATTTTCTCAAAATAGGAGTAGAAAAACCAGAGCATGATCTACATAGTAACATTGCATAACATCAGCATTCCTCACTGAGAAGGAAAATACAGTGAGTTGGCAGTGATTAAGAATGCAGCGTATGACAGAAAACTGGTGAGATGTAGTCTAAAAAAAGGGAGTTAATACTCATATCATGCTGCAATTTACTTCAGGGCTCTTAATTTTATTGAAAGACAATACATGTTTAATTTCAAGTACATCACAGAGCCCTGAATGAATCTGCAGCTGCAATCAAAGGTGATGTTTGTGCATTCCTCGAGATTCCTTCAGCTCATGATTTACCACAAGACCTCTGGCAATTGCCATGGACACTTGACTCCCTCTTTGCACACAGGAACACCTGAACACCAACACTGCTGAAGATACCAATCTCTAAATTACATCTGCTCTCCTTGTGCTCTATGCCATGGATGTTGAATAGAGAAGTAAAAGGGAGAACAAATCCCCGTTGCATGTCTGCAAATAATGTTTCTGTAGCCACTGTTCAGAATTCAAGAGGGAACAATACTGTTTAACTTAAAAATGTACTAAGGATTCCCACATTAGAGGGTAGGAAGCAGGCTGAAAAATTTATTTCACCAACAAAATAGTATCAGTTAAGTACCACAGAAATGTTCTGGCCACTGGTTAAAATGCCAGTTGTATTTCTTGAAGACTTTCCTTTCTCTTCCTGACTTCTCCCCCTCCCCTTTTTTCCTATTTATAAATGTGCTGCTGAATGAATCATTTGAAACCAATTAGGAGCCTACAGATCTTTTTTTTTCCCCCTAATAACTCCCATATTTATCACAGGAAATGAAGAAAATATTAATCTGAATTACAATTTAGTGCTCAGAGACAGAAATAAATAGAATATGTTTGAAAATATTAATTTTCCCACCCTCCTAAAAAAACCTCACTAAGTTCTTACACAGGTTGGAGGAAGGAAAGTATTTGGAGCACAAGTGTTGCTGCTCAGAACAGTTTAGTAAGACCCAGGAAAATCTCCTCAGATTGTTGCTGGCACTACATCCCACTTCCATCAGCCTCACTTTATTAGCATAAATTATTATGGTGCTGTTAAGCTTGCAGCCCCACTGAAGGCTGTGACCCTTCTTTGGGAATGACAGTTTTCAGTTCAGGAGATGCCTTGGCAGAGGGACAGTAATTTTTGTCATGTCTTATTGCATTTGCAGGGTGCCCTCGTGTTGGAAGGAATGATGACTCTGACTCCATGCTCTCAGAAGGCTAATTTATTATTTTATGATACTATATTTTATTAAAGAATACTATACTATACCATACTAAAGAGTACAGAAAGGATACTTACAGAAGGCTAAAAAGATAATAAAGAAACTTGTGACTCTCTCCAGAGTCCCGACACAGCTTGGCACTGACTGGTCAAAGAGTGAAAACAACTCACAGCAGAGTTCAATGAAACAATCACCTGTGGGTGAACAATCTCCAAACACATTCCAAAGCAGCAAAACACAGGAGAAGCAAATGAGATAAGAATTGCTTTCCTTTTTCTCTGCTTCTCAGGAGAAAAATCCCAGGCAAAGGAATTTTTCAGAAAATGTGAATGTGACAACATCTGAATTGGATTATTGTAATGTCTCGTGCTTAACAAAGAGCTGCAGGTGGGAAATGCAGCCCTGCAAGGGGAGCTAGCAAAAGGAACAGAGCACTCCCATGTGGGGCTGGGCTCCCACACTCCCCAGGGCAGTGGTGGCCTCAGAAAGGTGGGAATGGCACTGCACCCATGGCAAAGGTGCCTCACCTCGTTGCCTCTCTCTTGGCTGGCTGCAAAGTTTGTTGGACACACCAGAGTCAGCAGCAGGGTGAATTCGGAGTGCTCCACAGGAGCAAACTCCCCATTCCAATTTGGGATTTGGAGTGCTCCACAGGAGCAAACTCTCCATTCCAGTTTGGGATTTGGAGTGCTCCACAGGAGCAAACTCTCCATTCCAGTTTTTGATTTGGAGTGCTCCACAAGAGCAAACTCCCCATTCCAATTTGGCATTTGGAGTGCTCCACAGGAGCAAACTCCCCATTCCAATTTGGCATTTGGAGTGCTCCACAGGAGCAAACTCTCCATTCCAGTTTGGGATTTGGAGTGCTCCACAAGAACAAACTTTCCATTCCAGTTTGGGATTTGGAGTGCTCCACAGGAGCAAACTCCCCATTCCAATTTGGCATTTGGAGTGCTCCACAGGAGCAAACTCTCCATTCCAGTTTGGGATTTGGAGTGCTCCACAGGAGCAAACTCTGCATTTCTGGGGGCAGGGACTCATTGCAGGTGCTGGGGCCACCACAGCTGAGGGTGTCTGGCACTGCCTGGGACCTGCAGGAGGTCCTGCCCTGTTCATCCCTGCTGCAGGCCAGGGGTGCCTGACTGCCCTCACACACAGGGAGTTTAAATTCATTATTTCCTCCCAGACCCCTGAAATTCAGAGCAGAGAGCCCACCACTGTCCCTCAATGAAAGCAAGAATGGAACTGTGGGTACCAGCCCGCTGCTGAACAACTTTCTCACAGATTTTTCAGCTTTGGGTGTCAGGTGTGGGCACCTTTGTCCCTGCTTTTCATGTCAGCTGCAGCTTTACCTCTGCAGCCTCCATGGTAGCACACTGTCACCCTTGCACGGCTCTGCTGCTGCTGCACGACTCTCTGGGAGTCAGCAGCTGTAACACCAACCTCACTGCTTTACCTAATATTCTCTGGGTAAAAAATGTCACATTTTGCTGCACTTAAGTCCCTGATTAAGACAGCATAGAAAATTAAATTACTCTCTTCCTGAATGTCAGGGCTGTGGCTACGTTTGCAAGGCAAAGGGAATGCAAGATTTCCAGCTAATCTGGGTATGGAGAAAAGAAAGAAAAACTTATGGAATCCAATAGTGACCTCTTATTTTTACTCTCCAGCCATTTTTTCAATGGAAATAGTTTTGGCTATTGAATATTGTTGTTTGTGCTCTTCTGCCCTCTCATGAATTCTTCTATCTTCATGCCCAGTCCATATAGAAAATCTTACAAGTCTAACACATGAAGTCACAAGGAAGACAAGTAAGGTGAAAGATGTGAGCAATTGAAAAGTTTGCGAATGATTTTGAAAGGCACTAATAAAAGTATTTTATTCAACAAACCAACAATTCTGTGCAGGGTTTAAAGCTCACAGTCCGCAGCATTTTGATAGTCCAATAAAGTAAAAAAACCTGCCAAATTATGTCATAGAAAACACATAACGATTAGTCTTCAACAAGAATGAATGTTTTCTGTGATACTTTTTCTCTTGATACTCTGCAGCAGATCTAAGTCTGTAGTAAGCTGCACAGAAGTAGAGAAAATGGAAACTACAAGACCAGGCTGTTCCAATCTACCTTTTGTCATTACCAATAATGAGTTTTCATTTGTTCAAATAATGACCCTCAAATCATATGTATGATAAATACACAACAAATGCATCTACATGAGGGCATTACTGCTAAACTGGTTTTCTTCCTTTTTTCTTCTTAGGTAATAATTAAAAAAAATAACAGGGGAGGTCTAAGTTATAGCAAAGAAATAAATAAACATGAACATAAGGCAGCAGACAGCAGTGAGTGAGCAAATGATGCCTCCTGCACATCTGTCTCATTTTCAGTGTTAGGTTTTCAGACCCTGCATTCTCTACAACATTTATCCAAAGGCATCCTGGAGTACTTGGAGCTGGCCAAGTACTCCTGAACAGCAAAACTCCTGAACAGCCAAGTCCTCAAGCACAAAGATTTAGGCTGCAAATAAACACCACTGTACCTCCTACCTTCCCAGGGGTTTCATTAGCAGAATGTCCACCTCTGTTTAGAAAGATTTTGGGGCTTCTAGAAAACAATACATTATATGTAAAAATACATTTACATTATATATATGTGTAAAAAGGTGTTAGCAGCTTTTTAACAACAGTTTTATACTCAGGCTTCAGAAAATCAGTAGTAAAGTAAATTGTTGTTTAAAATTTACAGATCTTGGCTTGACTAGTAATTGGTTAATTTTTAATTATTTAGTAAACAATTAACAAAAAAATCTTTCTTATTTCAGTCCCAAAGTAACCTTCTGCCCTTCAAGTGTAAGACGGACTAAGGAGCATTGCATTTTAACCTCAGAAATTGTGAATTGGTTGACTTTCTCTTTTTTTGATGGCTTGGATTGTGACCCCTTTAAACTCATCCTGCTCTCACCTGCAGCGTGAGTGAGGACATCTCTAGACTTTGAAGTGGGCCCTGCAGTTGAGTGTTTTTCCTGCTTTTCTGCTTTTCAATTTCTTTTTGAATGACTACTGCTAATGCAGTATTCATCTGACGAGTCTGATGGAGAGCAGATGTCAAGTCCAAAAGAACAAACCACAGGCAAATTTTGACAGGAGTTTGGATGCTGTGAATATTGTAAAGGCAAATTAGTATTTTGGGTGGTAACTTCAGGTCATCCTTGGCTGGACAAAGACTTTTAGTACATTAATAAATGTATAATCATTACAAAAATCATGTCAGTATTTTGCAGCTTTGTTTTCACTTAAGAGCTTGTAAGCATTCAAGTACTCTAAATTTTCAGTTTTTTGCTGAGTAGGAGAAGTTTGGTGGCAAGTTTCAAAAATGAAGTATTTCTGTAAAATGACATTTATTTTACATTGAGTTTTCTGGGATTTTTGAATTGGGTGTCACAGCCAGACTGACCTGTGCTGGCACTCACTGGGGGCACACAGGAGTCAGAGCAGGAAGGGAAGCACTGACATGAGCTCTGGGTGCAGATGATTTTCCATCCCAGGGCAGAGCTGGAAGGTTTGTGATGCTGGAGCTGGAGGATGGAGAGGACACAGAGGAATCCTGCAGGTCCAGGTGCTTTGGGCACCTGGGTCACCCCTGCTGCCAACTGCTCCCTGCCCAAACCCCACAGCCAGGTCCAGGGCTGCTCGGGCTGGGGCAGGACAAGGAAGGACAAGCAGAGGAGCAACAAAAGCATCACTTGCACTAATTCCTGCTCTCTGAGCTGCCTCAAGAGCAGTGCAAGGATTGCTGACTGCAACAAGGAGCTGTGCCTGAAGAACACCAAGTGGAAAGTCTCCAAAGTGCTCAAGTCTGCTGTTCCATGCCATGGTGGGAAACTTCCTGCATCTCAAAGCATCACTCCATCCTTCCTACTCTCCCCTCCCTGTTTCCCCCAAGAAAGCTATTTTTAATTCATTGATTGTAAAGCTTTGTTTCCAAACAGCAGGATAGAGGTTTAATTAAAACTCCACCTGGTACTAACATAATCCAGCAAATCCATCCATTTCAGGAAATAAATCCTTGATGAGGTTGGTTAACCCAAGAGATGCAGTTTAGGCAGTTTTCTGCACTCTTCCTTGAATTGTGCTGTATTTCTGTGAGAAAAACTGCCCAAACCGTTCAAATCTCTGAAATGTTCTACATGACATTGCAAATGCTTATTTAGGTCACTTGGTGAATAATGGACAGAAAACATTGACTGCATTTCAATGTGTTTTGTCATTTCCACAAGGATGAGCAGAAAGAAAATCCTGAGCTGAAATTCCCAATACTCCTGTCCCTAGCTGGCTGCCAGAGAAGGCACAGCCCCTCTGTTGCTAGATGAACACACAGCTCTGTAATTCCTTATTCAGCTCAGTACTGTTTATGCAAATAGTGTTATTAAGATCCCAGGACAGACCCTGCTCTTTTCTGGGGAGTCAGCAGGTTCAGGCCCTGCTTTTGGAAACAGCAGCACTTGCGTCCTGTCAGCAGAGTGCATTACATGTGTAAAACTGAATGAATATTTCAGAGGCTGTCAGGTTACAATTGCGTTACTGCTACACCATGGGAAAAACAAAAATAGAACTTGGTGTTGGGGGTGGGTCTTCATCACCTCGTGAAAATGAGAGGTACATTTGCCTTTTGAAAACAAAATAATTGCAGGCCAATTTCTGTGAGACAACCACACTGGGGCAAAGATGCGAGCAAGCAAAGAGAGTTCTCCAAACTGATCAGAACCAAAGCCAAACCCTCCACTGGTGAGGAACATTCTGAGTCTTAAAGGTGAATGTTATGGTTTTTCCCTTTTCTTTCACAATTCAGACCCATTCCAAGGGCATCTTGGAGAATGGATGGTTCTGGATCCAGCTGCTGTAGCTTCCAGAGTCTTTGCCTGATGAGATTCCTCCAGAGAATACTCTGGGGGCTGTCCTGAGGCTGGGAATAAGAAAAAAGCTGAATGTCCCCAGAACTGAGTGGGAGGACAATGGTTTCCTGCTGAGCCTGGCAAATACAATGTGTTAAACACCACCCCAGTGAGGACACTGAGCTTTCCCCCAGCCAGACCTGACTGTAGCTGCATTTCCTCCCAGCAAAGATTCAGTACCTTGAAAAAGCACAAATGGGAAAAAATGTTTCTATTTTCAAGGGTATTTTGGAAAAAAATGGTAAACTATGCAGAGAAAGAATTTGAAACCTGTACCTCATGTTATGTGTTTTGTACAGGAATGTTTTAACAGATGGATGCATTCAGACAGAGAAATTAAGAAAATGAACCCAATAAAGGTTTTCTGATTATTTTTGTTTCCAACATCTCAAATTTTTGAATGACTAAAAGCAAAAGTATGTTTCTATGTCTGGGAGGCAATTAACAACAACAAAATGGTGGACAGGTCTTTCATTCTATTTGATTAAAAATAGAGCAGAGGTCAGAGTCCTACAAAGACAAATGCTTCCATCACACTGTCTGCTGCAGAAGAGCTTTGTTGAGTCGAGAGGAAGAGTTTGAATTTAAGAAATCAAACATCTGCTGGGGTTTTGAGGAGTTGACCTGCCCCAGCTCTCTCTCCCCCACCTCCTTTGCAGCAGGAGCATTTCCTGCTCCCCACACCCCTGGCTGAGCCAGCCCAAGGCACAGGACCAAAAGCAGGGCTGAAATACGACCTGGCTGCTCCTCACCTGAGAGGTGCCATCCTCAACGGTGACCAACATTGCAGAGACCCAGAGCAGTGTCCCAGAGCTCCCCCACCTCAGCTTTCACTGCTGGGAGCTCTGCTGCACAGGCTGGTGTGCATTAAAGGATGGATCAGAGCTGAAATTGATGGGCAGCTTTATTAAAGGCAGTTTCATTACTGCTCCCTCCCTGATTTGCTGGCCTTTGGCCTTGTGCTCAATGCTACTTGAATAAAATTCAAAGTAATTTGTTCATATGTGTTTGCAGAGTTCCGATGATTGAGCAAGACATCCACTGCACTATTGCTCTTCTTCTTGTGCAAACCAATATTTTAATCTCAGAATAATTTATTTAAAAGACATCAGGATAATACCAACAAATTAAAATAGTGCCTAATATTTATATGAAAACAGAAGAAATCAAAAGAATTCATCCACTATTGGATTTAGTGGCTTTATATCAGGGGAATGGTCAATTAAATTTATTCAATTATTTTAATTTAGTTTATACCAGGGATGTAGTTAAGCCAGTTTTCTGACACTGAGCCAGAGAGTAGGCACAGCTGGCTTTATAATTCTTTTTTCCACATATTGTTGTTTTACCATTCACTTTCAGTAAACAAGCATTTCCACACAACTCTAATAATCATCCATTTAATTTTAATTAAGAGTATTTACAATAAATATTCTTCTTTAATGTTCCATTCTGATCAAATTTCTACTTCCAGTTTGCTGGTATAAAAGAGCTTTTATTTCACCCTGAAATCTCTTTCATGGGGCTATTTAAGTGTCAGGCTCCAGGTGTGTGGCTGGTGCCAGCAGAACCATCATGAGTCTCATTTATGGGGAAATGTCCCAGAGAGGTCCCAGCACAGCACTGGGGAGCTCAGCCCCCCCTGAATGAGCTGAGAGCCCTGACAAACCCTCCCCTGGCAGGCACCTCTGTGCAAGGCTGCTCAAGGGTGATTGCTTTATTTAGTTAAAACCTGAGCCCTAAGAAGAAACATTTTCTTTGAAGCTGTAAATGAAAAAATAGTCCAGAACCATGGTAGGTTAGAGTTAGGCCTTCTAGAAAGAAGTCAGTGTTTCTTTCCTTTACTCTTTCTTTTGACTGAAGAGTCCAAGAGTAAATTTAAAGAGCATGGTTAGCACTAGATGTGTGCAGTGTAGGATTCTTACTGCCAGGGGAGTAAGCAGGAACCCTCCCTATTTCTTGTTTAGGTGCTGTATATTCCTAGTTAATTTATTATTTCATAGGGGCAACTATATGTATTTTAATAAAATTTTAACATATTTGCATCTTACTCCATTAATGTATTTTGGATTTTTTTCTGTTATTTCTAAGCAAACCAGAAGATTAAAATAGGGTAAAAAAATTTCTAGTCATGTTCTTTTGCTTAATTTCAGAGTGTCTAAAATAAAATTTACTGCCTGTTTATTGATTATTTCCATTCCATACCTGAAAATAGAAGCAGTTTTCTTCAATTAATAACTTTGCTGTAACACATACCTTAGGATTCCATAGAGTAGGTACTGTAGGATTCATAAGTGCAGCATAAAATCAAACAATCACAAAATCCCAGAATAGTTTGGGTTGGGAGGGACCTTAAATCCCACCCAATTCCAGCGCCCTGCCATGGCAGGGACACCTTCTCCTGTCCCAGGCTGCTCCAGCCCCAGTGTCCAACCTGGTCTTGGGCACTGCCAGGGATCCAGGGGCAGCCACAGCTGCTCTGGGCACCCTGTGCCAGGGCCTGCCCACCCTGCCAGGGAGGAATTTCAGCAGAAGTCCCTGTTAAGAGAAGGAGTAGAATATTATAATAGGTGTGGTCTTCTCACTGACAAGAAATAAAACTGCATTCATTTCTTCAACTTATTTTATCAGCATTAAAATAAAGAAATAAGCTTTTAGTGTTAAGTACAGTTTTATGATCCCAGCTATGCTCCATTCTAAAGATGGAAAGTCCCCTCCAATAGAAAAATCCACTACAGGGCTGTCATCCTCCTATGAGTAGCTGCCTTATTCATGTGCCTAAAACTGGATAGCTGCTCAAGAAATGGGTGAATCATGGCCTGAATCAAGAGTTATTCTACTGAAGTGAACTCACACTGCTGTGAGATCAGAATAGAATACTGAGGGACCCCTTCTGTACGTCTCTTTTATATTTTTCTGCAAAGGGAGTCTCACACAGCGAGGAGAGCAGAGGATGGAATGGGGTACCAGATGCCTGTAGATAAAAGAGGGGCAGAGGAAGGGAGCCCTGGGTGTGCTGCTCCTCACCTGGAGGCACTCTCTGTGGGAAATCCCACTGGTGCAGGTTACCCCTCTCTCCTGACCCCACTGCCAGCCAGACTCACACGTGGCAAGGCTGCAACTTCCCAGCACTGCAGTGATGCTGACTGATCCATGCCAGTGCCAGCAGGGAAGGAGCAGGCACAGCTTCAGTTCTGGGCTCTCTGAACACACTGAGGTCTCAGCAAGGGCCAGCTATACACAAATATCCAGGAATTTAGGGTGGTCAGACAGGACACACCTTCACAGTAATAACAATGGGATATTTGGATGATTACACGGATCTGAGAGAAACAGGGGACCAAAAGAGTCCTTTGTCCCACAGGTACTCTTCCTGGATCATAAAAGGTGTGAGTTGGTTTTGTCCCTAAAGCACACAGTGAACCTGCTCTGGGAGTGTGAACCATGAACAGAAACCTCATTGTTACAGTCTCATAGCACATCTATCCACAGCCAGCTTATTATTGCATCTGTTCCATAATTAGATAGAAAAGGGTGCAGGATGACAAAGGCAATGTCCCAGTAAAGCAGAAAATTATGAAAATAAGGTGATAACACTGTAGGAGATAATAACAAAGGCTTACAAAGACTGAGATAAATCTCACAGCTGACAGAATATTGAACCACAGCCACTCTCTGGCTTTGCAGGAGTGAGTTTGTGCTTTGTCTCACTTGGATCTCACCACGCTTCCCAAGAGGGGAGGATTCATCCCAGGGAACGTCACTGGTATTTCCTGCAATGCTGACGTCTGCCTGTGTGGTGACATCAGCACCAAAGGAGCAGAGCCTCCATTTCCTTGCTTTTCACACCTTCTGGATATTACAGAAAGATTTACAACACTCCTGTGAGGTCTCTTCATCCTTAAAAAGAGTTATAGGAGCAGCCCATAATTATTCATATTCTTTTTCCCTCTCCTTGGTGGTTCACAATGAAGCAAATAGACACAAGTTATTTTCCAAATTTTTCCTTCTGGGCAGGGAAACTCTGTGCTGTTTTGACCCTCACTGCTGCTTTTCTCTCACTGCTTACTATGTACAGAATTGTTAACCCAGCCAGGGAGTAAATAAAAGGAAGTAACTTACTTACAATTCATGTGGGATATCCTCTTTCCTGTGGGTCATTTTAATACAAATAGGGACCCCATATCTGAGAAATGTATTTTATACTGGTACAGAATATACCAGTAATGTCATAGCAGTGTGTAAGTAATGGCATTTGTATCAAGGAGTCCTAATGGCATTATATTATGAAAAGGAATGAAAGGTTTGTGACTCCATTCAGAGTTTTCCTTTATGCATTTTGCCTAGGATGTAATCTGTGGAAAACCTCAAAACCATATCATGGAAATGCAACACCTATCAGTCTCCCAGTTCAAGTGTTCTCTGCTTACTCATATCAGCTGGTGGTCAGGGATTTTACAAACAAATGTTTCTGCAGTGATGGCAATGAGATCAATTTCTTCCACATGACCTTTGCAAGTGCAGACTGCTGTCACCTGAGCAGCCACCTGTGTAATCTGCCCGTCTGTTTAACTGCCCTAAGACTTTATTCAGACCTGATTCAAGGTCGATGGTGATTATTCAGGTGATCATCGACCATACCTACCCTGAGGGAGAATTTTTAGAAGTGCAGGGGTGGGTATTTATTCCTCAGTTTTTATTCTGACCATCTCTAACTACAGCAACCTGCTAAGTGGAGATTATTAAAGCACAAGAACTTGACTGTGGTGGTTCCTGTACAATGTACCAAGGGGAGCTGAGGAGCTCGGACCAAACCTAAATGCACATTTGCAGGTTGGGCCAGAGCTCATTCCTGAGCATTAAAAGCTGCTCCAGATTAGGCAGATGAGTTCAGGTAGCTGACACAAAGATATTCTGGATGGCAGGTGAGTCACTGGATATTGTCAATGTCCAGCACTACTCAAGATTAAATCCTCTGTGACAGTCAGAGCTTATCCTTTTACTGCCAGAAACAGCCTGGACATTTCCTGAAGTACAGCCAGATTTCAGCCATTGGGTCACATTTAAAGGGAAGATCAAACACACAGTGTTGTGTTTAAGTTTTTAACCTACGTAAACATGTTTTGTGAGCATTTCTGTTCTGTGCTTAGGGGCACTGTAGAAATAAAAAAGAAATTATTCTGATTAGAAAGAGGAGAAAGGAGGACCAAGGTCACTCTAATGGCTATCAATCAACTTCAGAAGAACAGAACTAATTTTCAGGGAGTTATGGCACTGAATGCGTTTGCTATTGGTTTCATTGTTGAGAGGGAAGACATCATTCTGGTTATTTGCAATTGATTTTGTCTGAATTAAGAAGATAATTTATGTTTTAGGTTTTTATGCTGTTATTGACAATATATCTCATTAGAATATGTGAAGGAACCTGAAAGGTATGGTGGCTCAATCTCACTCAAGCTCCTTATGCTGCCATAAAACCCACTCAGGACTACACAATTATTGTTCTCCTCTTATTTCCAGCTTAGGAGCACCCCCAAAGTCCATGGAATGACTCCAGTGTCAACCAGGAATGAACCAAACAGGCTGAGCTGCCTCACCTGCACTCACAGTCTGGTGTTGCTGACAGGAAACCTTTCAAACCCATAAAGAGAAACTTTCAATCTCAGCTTGCTGTGTGCTTTCCCTTCTGCTCTTCCAGGTCCCCATGGCTGGTATCCAGGAAATACATGAAAAAGCCACAAGTATCAAATAAAAAATATTGATTTTAATATCTCTGTCTTGAGCAGCCTCTTGTGTGCTTTATATCCGAAGAGTCTTTTATACTGATAACATTTTTGAAACAGACTGAGAATAGAAGTTCAGTGTAAATAAGGGACTATAAAAGCTTTGTGTGGTCTTTATTTACTTGAAAGAATTATCTCAGTGCTTAAAAGGAATATTTGGACAATGTTTTTCCTCCAAGAAAAATATCAACAGAAACACATAAACATTAAAAAGAATAAAATCATAGAATAATTAAAAAAAACCACCTCCTGAATTTGTTGCTGTGGTAGGTCCAAGAAATCACAGTTCATGCTGCACCAGCTGGGTCCCTCACAGGCAATAGGCACCCATAAAGCATCAAAGTGTTCCTGCTTCTTCTACATCAGAAGAGTTCCTGATCCTTGTGCCCAAAATAAAAAAAAAAAAAAAAGTAGTAGGATATCAGGGAGGTAGGTCCACAGAGGAGAGGAATAAGAGGATACTTTCTAGAAGGCTCTGAGGGTCCCCAGACACATTTTCAATGAAGATTTTTTACTGTCAAGCCTGTCTTGAGTTCTAAAATTACTGTACTTCATAACCTTTGCACAATGAATGGAGGAAAACAAACACAATATTCTACATTTGTAAGGACAAGTGCTGTTGATTGGAGCCACTCACTTAAAATACATTTTGAAAATAATGTATAGTGGGTACTTGGGTTCTCATAAAGCACAGGGAGATTTTGGAGAAAGCATCACAATTATTCAAAAAACCAAAGTCCCCTTAACTTAAATTTTCTCTTCCTGCTCAATCTTATCACAGAGCCTACAACCAAAACAAAACAAATGCCATTGATTCTGTTTGCCTTTTAATTCCTGACAACCAGTTTGACTTCAGTAACTGCCCTCTGCTAGAATAACAAATAGAAATTCTCCTTCCCAGCTACAAGCACCATCTGCCATTTCATAGGTGCTTCAGTGACTCATTAATCTGTACTTAAATTGACTTTGCACAGAACACTGCAATTTTATTGCTGCTGTGCTTTGCAGCAGCTCCTCAGACCCTTAAAGTCAATATGCTGAGAACATCAATAGCCTTGAAAACTCTTTCCAGGTTTGTGTAACCTTTGCTGGGACTTTATTCCCAGTCTTATATTATTTTCCCCACCTGTCCTCTTCTGAATTCTGAGAAACAATATCATTCAAATGCAACTGTGCTATTTTTCATAGACTGAAACCAAAGTACATATTTTTAAAGGGGATTAAAAATGTTTTTATCAGCTGAAAGTCAGTTTGGATTGCATAATTGTCCAAGTGTGAGTGCAGAGTTGAGTTTTGTGCACTGAAATAGATATTAAATGCATGTGGAAAAGTATTTCTAGAGATATTTTGGATCTTTCTTGAAAGACTACTCAGAAAATATTAATGGAACCTCTTTAAATAACAAGTTGATACCAGTTTGCCTTCTCCTTAAAATTACTTTCAGATACATCTATTTCTGTAAACTTTATAGCATTTGAATATAGACAAAATCCTCAAGGTCATATTGCTTAAAAACCCCCAGAAATTCTTATTACAACCAACATATATGCATTGCCCATGTCTATCAAAAATGTGTTTTTATCCATGTCCCTTTTCTCTTGTGTTTTTCATGTCCTGTCAGACCTGAAGCCCTGCACCTGGAGCTCACTGGATGGAAAAACCGAGCAGCCCCATGCAATTCCAGAGCTCTGCCCAGAGACTTTGCTACCAGCAGTGGCAGGACCTGGAGGTCTCAGCTGGAGCCTGATTTTGTGTTCCCATCACCTTTTTCTGTGGGGAGATGAGGGACAGATTGAGACAGGAGAAAGCCTCTCTCCACACCTCATTCTGTTTCTTTTCCCTGTATTTTAAATACGTTTTTAATTGGACTTTAAGCATCACATGCTCTTTATTAGTAGTAGCTGACAGAAGTATTCCTATTGCTCTAGTACCACCAGGTGTATTATAAAAGACATTTTAAAAATTTGCATTTGGAAAAGATGAAGGTGAGCAGCCGGAATTTTTTAATTCCGTGACCATAACAACAGCAGTAAAAGATGAAAAAAGGCAATATGACCAAAGATGTCTTTCTTCTCTCCAGCTCTTAACAAAACTCAGCAAAATAACACCAGCCACCCAGCTCCTTTCTAAAAAGGGACATTCCTGTGTCTTCTCCTACATTCAAAGTTTTTGCAGACCACACAAATGAATCTTTGTAAATTTAGTCAAACATTTCATTATAATAATTCACTTTATATAAGTTACATTGGTTTTTTTTTCTGCACTAATAAGTGCAGAAATTATTTGCATTACCAGAGAGAAAACAAGAACAGAACATTAGGGAAAAACCCAAATATAAAATGCCTTCCCTCCCCAAAGATAATCACAACCATCCATGTGGGAAGGAGAAATACCATGCTTTATTCTTTGGGATTAGGGCATTCTTTTAATTTGCCATTTGGCATTATGAACACAGTAAACAAAGAGAGAAAATATAGCAACCATGTGACTGCTTGTTCCATAGCCTTTTGCACGCTGCTGCTGGAGCCTGGCTTTCAGATGTCAGTACAAAGCTGCCTGCTCACTGATGCTCAGTAAGAAATGTCAGGGAAGAGATAAGCAGGCTAAAAGGAGACTATTTTAGAAACATGGTCTGTTCTATCATTAGTTCTATAGATAAACTTCCCAACATATTTTTGAAGAGCAAATGTTTTTCCTTAGCCAAATGTAAAGTCAAAAGGAGAGAGTGTTTTAATATGGAAGTGGGGGTGATTTCAAGACCTTCATTTAGGGGAGATACTTTAAACTCGTTAGGCTGGTGGTGTAAGCTGCTACTGTACTTAAGCCTTTATGTTAAAATTATTCTGCTTGCCAGAAAAATGGGGAAAATTTACGTCTAAATTTTCAGGACATAAATCAGAAGTAGAAAGGAGAGTATCTATCTTCATGTAAGCATTCAGACAATATGGAATGGTAAATAAGGGCCAAATTCTTGGTAAGTCTCAGTTCTGCAATAAAAGGAATTCATGGAATCATGGAACGATTTGAGCTGGAAGGGCCCTTTGAAAGCTGTTGAGTCCTGCAGTGATCAGGGACATCTTTGGTGAGATCAGACTTCTCAGAGCCCTGTCCAACCTGACCTTAAAAGTTTCATGGAAGGGGCATCCACCCCCTCTGGGTAGCCAGTTCTGCTGTTTCACCACCTTCACTGTGAAAAATTTCCCCCACCTTTTAGTTGGAAACCAAGTTGGAAACCCTTCGCCTTGTCACCATAGGCCCTACGGAAGGGTCTGTCCCCATCTTTCTGCAAGCTTCCTTTAGGTATTGAAAGGGCACAAAAAGGTCTCCTCAGAGGTTTTTCTTCTCCAAGCTGAGCAAGCCAAACCTCGTCAGCCTTTCTGCACAGGAGAGGTGCTCCAGCGCTGGGATCATTTTTGTAACCTTCTTCTGCAGCCCATCCAGCAGCTGCAGGTCCTGGCTGTGCTGGCTGGGCTCTGCAGGTGGGGTCTCACCTGAGCACAGGGCCAGAGGGGCAGAGTCCCCCTGCCTTGCTGCCCATGCTGGGCTCAGCCCAGGGCAGGGTTGGCTCTCCAGGCTCATGTTGAGCCTTCACCAGCACCCCAAGCTCTTCTCCCCAAGAATGCTCTGCATCCTTCCATGCCCCTCCTTGTTCTGATCCTGGGGGCTGCCCCGAGCCAGGTGCAGGACCCTGCGCTTGATTCCTGAGCCCACATTTCCTGAGCTGGTGCCTTGCTCTGGGATCCTCATCCCTGGGACCCGTGGGGCCTGAGGGGTCCTTTGTGTTCCCTGTCCCAGCACAGGGGCTCCAAACAGCAAGCAGACAGCATGCCACTCATCTGCTGGAAACATTCCAGAGGGTTAAACTGGAGGGATTTGTCAGCTTCCCAGCAAAAAGCTCCATTGAATTAACTCTGTATCTGCTTGTGGTCTGCTAATGGCAGAGAGCAGCAAAATCAGGTGCACCACGTTTTACTTGTCAATGTTTACAACACAGAAAATGTGTTTGGACCGCAAAGGATAAAAGGTGGTTTTACGCCACCTTAGGTAGCATATGATGGACATTGTCAAAGACTGGAGAGGTGACAGACTAGATAATACTCTAATTTCTTGATCTGATCCCAAAAAGGCACACTCAGTCTGTAGATCACCTTTACCTGCAAGCATATATTAAAATGTTCTAATTTTTTTCCCCAATAAAGCATGTTAGTTTAACATATTTTTAGAAGTCGTCTTAGTCACATCTAAATGCATGCCAAAGGGATTTAATTTAGACTGCAATTAATTTTCCTCTCCCCTACACAGCAAGTACAAATGGTATAAAAAGCTCCTACATGAAACAGAAAGTATTTTAAAACCAGCAGAGATGTCAGGCAGTCATGATGTGAGGCAGCAATCAGCAGAGAATGTGACCTATTTGGTCCTCTTGCTTTGTTATAAATCAGGAGTAACTCCACTGAGCTCTGGTTTATTATATTGATGGAAATGAGCTGGAAGCCAGAGAATAATATTCTTGATTAATCACAAGAAATTTCTTTCTTTCTGAAATACTTAGTTGTCTTCAGTGTGAAGGTTTCCTCAATATATTCTTTTGGCTTGCACTGGTCATGCTGTTTTGTATTATTTCGCCACAGAAGGTGGTTTTTGACAGCAATATTTGTTAAATTGTAGACCTTGTAAAGGGTTTGCTGTGCTGTTCCATATGTTTGCAAGACAGGAAAAAGTCACTTCCCACCACAGCAGCAGAGGGATTCATAGTGGGAAGGCTAAATTAGTTTTAATGGGTATTTGTCTTTTGCTCCAGTCTGGAACAAAAGTCTTGAGAACAAAGGGAAAATAGGTAGAGAAATGGAGGGCTCCAACCCACAGTGCTACATTACTGACTTTCCATACAACAGTGTTTTCTTAGAGCCATGTGCTAAATATTGCTGCTGTTCCCAGTCCTGACCCTCACATGGGCTGCCTCCACTTCCACGCCAGTGCAAACACACTGTACTTTTTTTTGTCCTGGCAGGTCCTTTGGGGGATCCAGGGATTCCCCACCAATGTCAAACCCCATGATTCCAACACCACCACTGAATTTGCATTTAGCAAATGCTACCTGATTTCACAAGCCACAAACACGTGGAAATTCTTCACAACATCCAGAAAATCCCACTTACATTGGCAAATCAGAGAGTGCCTAGGTTTTGGCCACAGAAAGTGCTGCCTCTAGCATGGAGCACAAAAACCACTTAGCAGCTGTTTAATGCACACAGAAAGGTAAAAATGGGACTGTTTACTTCAAGGTATATTACATTTTGGAAGAGTAAGGAGCACGGTGTTAAAATACAGAAAGGAAAGAATGGACATGGTTCACATCAGGGAAACTCACTGAGTTAAACCAACACTCCAAGCAGAACACCTGCTTGGAGGCTACTTCACACTTTCACTAGAGAAATGGGAGAATTGGGTTTCACTGAGAGCAGAAGATGAATGTTTTTGAAATATTGCCATCCCTGAGTGAGAGTCCTTGAGTTGAACTCATGTCTGAGCTGTTGCTGGGCTTCTTGTGCCATAACTGATCTCTCTGAGAACAAAAGGAAACCCCATGGATCCAGCAGGAAATACTCCATCCCAGCTGGAGGGTGCAGATCATGATGAGGCTCACCAATATGTGTGCCCTGCATCTTCATCATTTGTACAAAACACTGCATTTTGTTTCAATTTTGTACTTTTGGTGAGCCACCAGGAGATTCTGCTGGCACAAGGAGACACACACAGGTACCTGAAGATTTGTTCTATTTACTGCTGGGCTCCTTCCACACATCTCACATACAAACACAACAGAAACAACAGGAAGATCTTTGATCCCAAATTCTCAGGTTAAGTTTCCTGTCTGACAGTTTAAGAATAAAACCAGCAAGGAGCTGTCTGTACCTTCCCCACATGTTTCCAAGGCACAAGACACAGCCTGTGAGAAACATCTCCAGCTGAGCTGAAGGGTTTAAAGAGCAATAACTGGAAGGAACCTCCTGTGCCCAGAGCCTCAGGCCACACTTTAAAGGTTTTCTGTGCAATCAGGAAAACTTGCTGTTCCATCACAGCCTGATCAAAACTGTCAGCAGATGGGTTAGTGAGAAAGACAACAAATACTGCAAGAGTTGGTGGGAAAGACAGCAAATACTGTAAGAGCTGGAAACTTTGAGTCTCCAAGATGGTAAGGAATACAGTAAGGCCCTTGGGTGCCTCAGAGAAAAGGTGCTGTCAATATTCTCTTGCTGGAGTCTCTCATTTACAAAAGGTAACCAAGGCAGCCCCAAGATTTAAGAACTGAAAGGACCCAAGTTTAAAAAAAGAAACTTGTATACAGGCAGAGAATGCAGGATCAGCTTGAACACAGTGATGATGGGAAGGGACACACTGCTCTGTCTTTCCACCTGAAAAACCCACCATACAAAATGCCTATAAATACAATGCATTTAATGTTTTCAGAGCAGGCAGATGCTCGCTGGGAAAACAAGTGTGTCTGTGCAAAGGATTTGTCATGTTGGACCCCGCTGTGTTTTAGATAATTTCCTGTGCCACCAGAGCCAGCTGCAGCCCCCCAGCCTGGAGCATCCTTTGGCCTGGCTGTGCCACTGACTCAGATCCCCTTTGTCCTGGTTTGGGCTGGGAGAGAGTTCATTTTCTTTCTAGTAGGTGGTCTGGTGCTCTGTTTTGGATTCTGCATGAGAATAATGTTGGTCACAGGCTGATGTTTCAGCTGTTGCCAAGAGGTTACTCCAAGTTAAGGACTTTTCAGTGTCCTGTGCTCTGCCAGTGAGCAGGAGCACAAGGAGCTGGGAGGGAGCAGAGCCAGGACAGCTGACCTGAACTGGCCACAGGGATATTCCAGACCTCAGAACATCGTGCTCAGCACATAAACTGGGGGAGTTGGCCATGGCACAGGAATCAGTGCCTGGGGATTCTCTGGACATTGATGGTGAGCAATTGTATTATGCATTGCTCATTTTGTATACTGTTTTATCATCACCATTATTATTTTCCCTTCACTTCCTGGCCTACTAATCTGTCTCTATCTCAGCCCACTTTTCCCCTGGCTCCATTCCCCATCCCACTGAGGGTGAGGGGAGCAGTGAGCAGGCAGCTGTGGGTGCCAGCTGGGCTTAAACCACGACACTTCACACCAAACACTGAGTTACGGTACAAAACCCTCCCACAGGCTCCAAGTCACCCTTCAGAGCATATGCTCAGAGACATTCAAGGACACAGGCTATTTCTTTATCTGTAGAAGGTGAGATACAGCTGGGTAATTCTCTCTTGGTTTGTATTGAAGTGTTGGAGCAATTATAGATCTTAGGAAACAGAAGTCAGTTTTCTATTTTGAGACCCAGTATAGTTCACATGCTTGTCTGTGCTTAACAAAGGAATGTTTTTAGAGGCTCAAGGATGTACTGTCTCTTTTAGAGTAAGGCTCCACGTTTGGAGAGCTGTTTGGGCGCTGCTTCCACATGTAGAAAATCTCCTGAGCTCCCTGCACTGCAACAGTGATAAAACCCTGAATAACCAAATTCACACACAGCAGAGAAAGCAACCTGCCACATTACAGAACTCCTTGGGTTTGTATGAAACAAGACCCTTTAGTCATTTGTGATGTAAGATTCTCCATCAGGTTTTCGGTCCTGATGCAGGTTACCGAAGGAGCAGGAGCACAATGCCTTGGCATTACTCACTGGGTGGAACTCCACGGTGATCTCAGTGGTACTGAGAGAGATTTTCGTGACTCCAGGATGGAGCTGTACTCCACACTGCATCCCAGTGCACCTCCCACCAGATGATGCTGCCCTGATGAGTCCTACCCTCACTTCTTTTGTAAAAGAAGTGGGTAAAATCCAGGAAGTTTTACTTTATAGTAGATTATTTTTCCTGAATCTACAGACCATAAGTACAGCTGAGATTGCACAGATTGTTGTCCTTGAAAAACACTGCCTGATGCTCTGTGTACACCCACACAGTGCCCCACCACCAATGACTGGGTTGCTCTGTAGTGCAGTGAAAGGTCTTTTTGAAGTTCATGTTGTGTGCCTGCAGTCGTTTTCTGCTGCATGACATTCTTGAAAGACTAAATCCATACTAACATAACAGCCATAAAAAGATTTGGAAAGTGCAGTTAAAATATAGATGTATGGGATGGGGATTAAATAAATCTATCTGGGTTTTTTAAAACACTTGTAATTTGGAACTGTGTCAACAAACTGCATATTATATTACATCAGTGGGAAAGAAAAGAGGAAGGGAAAGGGAGCAAAAATACTTAGAGAAAAATTACTTTCCTTTAAAAAACCCCTACAAAATAATAAATGTCAAACATTGCAAGAAAGAACTAAAAAGGCAAAATGTCTGCTCCTCAAAACAGGATATCCACCTGAGAAGTTTTTAATTACATGCTATATTGCCTGAAGAATGAATGCTTTGGCTTGGGCTGCAAGGAGCTGGGTCTGTAGTAGATTTGCTTTCCTTGGACATTCTGCAGATGACATTTTATACAGAGAAAAGTAACTCGAAGATATAACAGTAGAACAGGACAATGCAAAAACAAAAATGGAAAGAACTGGGAAGGCAGAGTAATCCCAGCATTTAAGAAGCTAACCCAGGTCACAGTGCCCTGTTTAAATGAACAGCACTGCATTTTGTTACAACACACTGGTCATCTCTCCATATTCTTTATGCAAGAGCACAGAAAACTTCTATTAATTAATTATAAATTAAAAGTGCTGGTCGGTGAACTGCTCCTCAATGTATTTTTCACTTCTTTGTACATTTCCCTATGCTATGCAAGGCTCACCACCACAATGGGAAAAATACTTCAAAAAATCCCAACACTGAGAAAGTAATTTAAGTGTTTTTATGGAACTGGAAAAAAGTTCTTTTCCAGTGGAAAGCCCGCTGATGGCCATCACTTGAGATCCTTGTTTATGTTTTAGATAAAGGCTGAGGTCAGAGTAACGCTCAGGAACAATGACCAATCTGACAATCTGACAGTTTCTTAGGTTACAGGAAGGCTGTAACCAAGCTATCACTGAACATGGGTGTCAAATTAAGCAACTAACACCAAAAAGAAAGATTTGAATGAAATGAGATATTTTCCCAGTTTTCTAATCTAATACTGCTCCTCTGATATGTAAAATACAGCTGTCCTTCAGCTGATTTCCTTTGTTCCAGGAGCAGTTTAACAGTGAAACACATCATCCATATAACTGGCTAAACTGATGGAAAAATACCAGGCTCTCAAAACTTCTCTCTCCTGGCTGCTATAACTTTTGTACTGACACAGCAACCTGATACAAATCTCACCTCTGATACAAAAGCAAATCATCCTCTGCCTCCCTCATGATAGCAGCAGTGCCCATCTTCCCTTATTCAAGAGTTCAGAGAAATTTCTATGGCTTTCAGGTATTAGTCACTACGGAGTCATTTACAGAAAGCTACATCACCAGCTCGACAGAAATGTAGGAGGGAAGAACATTCAAAGATAAATCACTGTCCCCCCTCCAGGCTCCTTCAAGACAAGCTTAAGCCCTCCATCCCCTCCCACACCTGACATTCCTAACTGCAGTCAGGAATCAGAGGTAACCTAGCAAAGTCCTGAGCTGGAGGAGAACTGCAGAGCACCTGGGGAAGGGAAGGGCTAGCCTTTGCTGGAAGGGGAGGGATGGAGGTAGGAGGTACCAGTGACAAATTGCTGGAGCTGAGGTTCTGAGGCTGCTCTCCCTGGGGAAGCTCTGGTCACCCTGAGTCAGGCTGACATCATCCCTGCCAGCCTTGCTCACTGGCACTCCAGGCACATCCTGCTGCAGGGTTGAGGAGCTGGTGTAAGCCTGTCTAAATGGATCCCTCCACTGGAAATGGGAAGGGGGACTTCCCAAGCCCAGATTCTGAAAGCTCTTCCCCCTGAGTGCCTGCAGTAGCAAGAGTGTTCCATGCTGTGTGGGGTGCAGTTATGTTGTCACCAAACCCCCGGGTAAGGGACAGGGAGCGCAGGCCAGGCCCTGGCCCAGACTCAGATCAGTCTGAAATCAGGGTGGCTGTTCCTTACCTGTCTACAGCCCCTGCCTCTGCCCCTCAGCAGAGCAGCTTTCCTCTCAGAGCCAGGAGCCGTGCTTCTCTCTCTCCTGCAGAGCTTTTCCTGACAAGGGCTTCATAGCCCTTCCAGAGGCCTGAAAGTGAACACTGAGCCCTAGAACCCCAGGCTGTCACCAGTGAGTGATCAGTACAATCATTACACGTCCCACACTGAGGTGTCATGGAAAACGTGCTACAAATCTGTCCCAGGAACCCCCCGGATTCTTCCTGGCTCCCTCAGGACCTTGCTGCCACTGGCAGTAACAAAAATGGGGTAGACCATAAGAACAGAAATACAGAAAAATACACAAACTCAAGAATACAGAAACATCCTCATGGCAAGTAGCTGCTGTAATTATTAAGCAGCACGTAATAAGAAAGGCAGTTTAATTCCATGTTCCTGGACCAGCTGTCATGCATTTGCAAAAGAATTATAAATGTATTTGATAAGTTTCCCTTATTTGTAGGCAGCTCTATGCTGGATACATCCTGGGTCAACTGATTGTGCGAGTCAAAGATTTGGGGAATCAGTCTCCAGGAAACTGAGCCTTAGCAACCCTGGAAATTGCAATTATGGAGAACACCCAGGTGCCATTTTCCCTCCAGTACTTCTGAAAATGGGTTATCTTCAGATCATCTCCAAGGTAATTCAGGAGACCCTGATTTTCAAGATTATTAAGCTCAGATGAGCTGAGATTGTCCCACAATCCTAAATCTACTCTGTGCAATCTTAAATTTACTCAGGGTAAACCCTTTGGATTAGGAACATTGGCTTTGATGCTGTAAACCTGGGATTAATTTAGGTTTATGAATAACCCCATTAAATTCAGCTCTTTTTTGTACATTTGCAGAAATGCTGCCATGTGCACAGGTTTGTTATGAAAGGCACATTTGCTGTGTGCTGCACATTGGAAAGCAAAAGGGGAACGTGGCAGCAGGGGAACATGGCCCATCTTAATGAGGGGATCAGAAGCAGCTCCCAGGTACACGACCTTCAGAGCACAGCTGACAAGCATGGTTCACTTACAGGACGGGTTTAAAACCATCTACATGCCTGTGTTTTGAACTGACAGTCTGGTTGTTATCCTTGGCTAAAGGAGAAATGCTGAACTCCATAGTTTTTCATTCTGACCCCTACATTCTTGGGAATAACTAAATTCACTGCTGCATTTTCCCAGGTTCTTGCTCCAGCCCTCGCTGCCCGTTCAGCAGTGACAGAAGCACAGGGCTGCCCAAAGCAGAGTGAAGCCTGCTGGTTTATTTATTGGGACTCCAAAGGGAATCCCTCAAGCATGCAAAGATTCAAAAGGGGTAGGAAAAGGTTGCTTAAAATAACAATCTTATTTTAAGCATGGATTAGAGGCTGCCCTGCCTTTCCTCATAGGGCAGCAAGTAATGCAGTGAGGGAAGTGAGCTCCCACATGCTTTGGGAATGCAGTCAGAGGGGTTAAGAGGCACATAGTCTAAACAAGATCACCCAAGAAACACATTGATGCATAAACAATAGGTGCTTAAGTTAGAATGAGGCCTCCAGCAGGGCCATGCCCTGGTGTTTCCAGGACCTGCATACCTGCCATGTGTACCAGTCCCTTTCTCCTCTCCTTCTTAGGAGCTGCTCTGCATCCACGGAGTTGAAAGGGTTTATGGCTTAAAAAAAGAACTGACAAGATGTATTTCATGAGGACTGTACAGTGCAAACACAAGTGTTTGTAGCTGCATTGCCATGGAAACAGCAAAAAAAATGGGTTATCATTTTCTCAGAGGTTGCTGTCCATTCTTCCATAGACTATCTGGCATAAAAGGGTTTATTGCTTTTCACCAGTGCAGTACTGCAGAAATATTTTTAGCTCCACTAATTTAATTTCATATTCAAATCAATCTGAAAATGAGTTACCTTTCAGTCTGCCAAAGGCTGTCAGGCAAAGCTTTCAGTGATTTGGTTTTGCTTTGGCTTGTGGTGATGGAAAGATTATACCATGTAACAACAAGGAAATGTGTCCCAAAGTTCTAGAATTCCATTATTTCATTATTTAATTTCAATTTCATTATAACCCATTTGAATTTGAAATAAAATGTTTTTCTTTGAGGATTTGTGGAGGCTTGTATTATCTCTTCAGAGGTCTGAATAATAACATCATTACACATTCAAAAGTATCTCAAAGCAGATTGAAAAAAATGCATATAAAAGTCCTGCAATATTGCAGAAGACAAGCATAAATTGTTATATTTTTCACTAGCTGATGCAGGGTATTTAGATATTCATTCACAAATCCAGTAAAAGCCAATAGAAACCAGTGAACTTCAGAGTCATAAATATCCAGCTTACTGATGCCCAGAACAAGCAAAGCCCAGCACTTCTGATTCCCAGGTGCCTTCTGTAGCCAGCAGACCACAGCTCAACATTTTGGATAAAATAAACTGCTTAAGAAGCCTCTTCTGGCACAAGCCCTTGGCACAGCCTCCATCACAGCTGCTCTGGGAGCAGACCCTGCACTGCAGGGAGATGCCAGAGCTCTGTGGTCCCCAGCTTCCTTCTGTGGCCTGCTGCCTCTCTAAAAACAGTAAGTGAAAAAAAGAATGAATTCATCTTTTGCTAGAACAAACGCAGGGCTGCTAACACCAGAGACAAGGTTGGTTCATACTCAGTACAGGGCAGTGCTCTGAGTACATGATTTCTGCAGAGCAGTTTCATTTCTATGTCTGCTTATTCTGAACAGCAACTTCCTGCAGCTGCCAGCAACATTTTAATGGTGTTTCTGAGGGACCCTTTGTCCTTGAGACTTAAACATTCCAATATTTTTCTTTTTTTTTTTTTTCTTTTAACTTGGAATATTTGCATTTACATTAGTGCTTTACCCATTAAACCAGGTTCAGTGGCAAAGTAGAGGTCCATTACAGTTTGAAGGGGAGTTCCCTCAGGGCTTGTTTTTTTTTTCCCAGTTGATCCAGCTGAAAATATTTACGTAGCACCAGAGAGAGTTAGTGATAGAGAAACTCAGGCAGAGGTAAGGAAAAATATAAGGAACAGTTTGAAGCCCTTGACTTCTTCAAGAACTGCTCAGAACATCTGAGTACAGAGAGGATTTTGTTAATATGGATTGAGGAAACTTCACATTTGTGAAACAATAGGGTTTTGAAAGATAAGGACAGGAAAACAGTCTTTTGCTTGCTAAAAACTCCTTGTCTCACAGCACTCAGATTTCTGTCCCTGCCACCCCAATGCTCGTCCTAATGGAGAGCCCTTCAGCATTTCTGGGCAGTGGGGAAATGCAATTACCTCATCCCACAAAGGAAAGGACACAGGTAGAGTCACTCACCCAAATTCCTACAGGCAAGCAGTGACTCACCTGGGAATTATTCCCTGTTCAGTGCTTACCCACTCAACTTGTCCCTGGAGGAATAAGCTCCTGACACCAATGGCAGAAAACAGATCTGATTTCCAGTACAGGCAGACTGACTGAAGAGGGGGATTTGCCCTTTGACTATAAACCAGTTGGTTTATCACATATAACTCAGATTTTTGTTTTTCATTTGATTTGAAGCATTAACTCTGTGTAGGTTTTTACAACACGTTTGCATTCCTTCATTCTTATTTCATAATTTTTTCATGGGATTATATCTCGTGATATTTCACTATGTAATTATTCACAATTCCTCCAAAACACCGAGGTTACCAACTGTAGCTTCCCTGAGAAGAGAATGAAAGCCCCAGCCTCTGGCCAGTGAGGCAGAAATGTGTTCTGGGTTCATGGTGCTGCCCAGGGCCCTCTGAGGGCAGGAGAGCACAGGAAGCAGTTTGGGCACTCCTGCAGCAACTCAGGTCTGGCAGCAGCACCAAATCTGGATTTAAATACTCTTTCATGTCCTCCTAAACTTGATCCCAGAATCAATCAGCCCATAACAAATGTTATTAAGCAAGAATACTGAGCCAATGTTGAGCTGGGCAGCCTCACATTACAGACATTACTGTCCAAACCATCTTGTCTCAGATTTTCTGATGTCCTCACCATGATGCTGCTGTCCCACTTCCCCAAAGGGATGCGAGGGCAAAGAGTTGGTGATGTTTCAGAGATGCAGGAACACACGGTCCTGGGTATTTACAGGAAGAGCCCTGGGACTTCCATGCGCGAGGAAAGCCTGCAAGCTGCCGCCGGGGCCTCCGGAGCTGTTTTCTCTCGGTGCTGTGGCGCAGGCTCCAGGCCCTGATGGCCGCCATGGCCAGCGGTGTCCCCAGGGCCTGTGCTGGCCAGCGTGACTGAGTGTCTGCATGGCACTGACAGGCTCCCTCAGCTCCCCTGCAGGCCATGCTGCGGGAGGGTAGGAAAATGATAAAAAAAAGGCCTCATAAAAGCAGGCCTGCGCTGTTATTCCAGTGGCTGGCCTGGTCAGGCTAGCCCTTTGCAAGATGCCATGTGAAAGCAATCCTGGTGTGAGCAGCTGGTTAACATAACAATCTAGTCCTGGGTGAGAAACAACCAGCACCTGTATAAACTGGTTTTACACTGTTAGATAGTTTCCATTTTTCTGTCTCTCACTGATAACCTTCCCTGCACATCCACACGGGAGGTTTGAGTGACCAATAAATACAGGGTAACAACTTGTTACTAATCAATATGTAATTGGCAAGAAAGCTACTGACAGAGTCACGCATGAGGCCTGTAAAATTGTATAAAAAGGAGTAATGTGAATAAAGAAGGGGCTTTTTCCACCATGAAGAAAATGGTGATTTATTCCCACATGTGATTTATTCCACAGGTGACACCAAGCTGAGGGTGCAGGGACACCCC
Organism: Passer domesticus; assembly: GCF_036417665.1. NCBI lineage: Eukaryota > Metazoa > Chordata > Aves > Passeriformes > Passeridae > Passer > Passer domesticus. The sequence goes on from NC_087485.1 coordinate 19,207,999, forward strand.
CGAGGGATGGGGCCATCCAGAGGGCTTTAGGTTTTCCTCTGGAATCTGTGAAACTGAGAACAGTGCCTGCAACCACGTCCTGATTGAAGCTCTCCATTGACAAACTCTCACTTTTAAACTCTCACAGTGTCATTTGACGTGGGATCAATGCTTGTCAGAGAAATTTATAAATAGAAAGCAATTTTAGCTCTGTCTTTGTAGTCCAGCTCGTGTGAGAAACTCTGAGCTTCTGGACAAGACTGACTGCTCAGCATGTTTTGGTGAGGCATCACTTCCAGAGCAGAGAGCCTCCCAAGTTTAGAGCCAGCTCAGCCACATGCTGCAGGCAGCAGCTGAAGAATGAATTTTTGTGCCTCCCTCTAACTGAAGACACAATTGACAGAGGCAAAAAGGGAGGAAATTTTAAAATGTTTCTTTTTTAAACACACGAGCTGTCCCCTATTGTATTCTCCTCTCCTCTTCTTGTTGCAATTATTTCTGCAAATATAGCACCAGGCTTTGGGTAAGCTATTTAAAAAAACTTACTGAAAAGTAACACAAGGGGTTTTATATATATATGGGTGTGTATATATATAGAGAGACATGAAATATTTAATATAATATATCAAATATATATTTTATATAATACATTATAATATATAATATATTATATAATAATATGGTATAATTTTTTATAAATATATAATATTTTTATAAATATATAATATATAATATCTATTACATATTTTATATATATTTTATATATAAATATTTATATATCTGTAAAGCACAAGCTACCTGTGCAGCTCCACAAAGAACTTTAACAATTTTAATGCCTTTCACATCCTTACAATTTTCCCAATTTTTTTAGTATTAATAGCAGATGAATATTTTACATATCTACACTACAGATCACAGCAGAGTTTTATACAAATTGAATTGTTCATGGAAAATTCTAGTAAAATTAAAAAAAAACCATTTTAAACATATAATTTTTTTCATCAACTTCAGCTGTACCAGCCTGAGTTTCAGGTTTTTGCTGGGAGCAGGGACAGGCTGCTGTACAGTGTCCCCCTTGAGGTGCTGATAACGGGGATGGATGGGAATGAGAACCTGCCAGCATCCACCCAGGACTCTTATCAGGCAGCACTCAAGGAGCACAGCCAAACGTGAGAATGGTTCTTAAACAGTAACTCAGGCTGTGAAATCAGCATGGGCCCCCACAACTCTGAGAAAGAGCAATAATTTACTTAGGGCTCAGCTGCAGTCTTTGCTTCAGTGAGAATCTTCCCTTGGAAGTGCCTAAATGAGAGAAACCAGTGAATTTTTTTTTTTTTTTCTCTTTTTTTCCCCCCCCACAGGACTTGGAAGAGCACTTGAAGTTTCATTGATTTTCATCTACAAGAGGCATAATCACCCATGAAGTAACAGAAAACCCTTGAGGAAAAGCTTAGAGATCAGCAATGAGAAAAACACTAAAAATTATTAAACACCTTGTTAATATAATTGGAGATGAATCTACAATACCTGAATATTCTCTGTTTATTTCTCATTTCTGTTTCTTTTAACATCTTGTTTAATTTATATTTCCATAAGGCTACTCGCTATCATATTCTTTATAAAATATATGTTACAAAAACCCTCAAACCAATATATACAATTTCTTTTTGCTGAGTAGTGACCAGAGAATACACATCATTAAAACAACCTTTCTACCAGCTGTATTTTTGTTTGGGTTTTTTAAATTCACTCTCAGTGTTCCTGTTTGCAGGAAGTGAGATCATCACAGTGAAAGCAGAGAATATTAATGACTCAAAGACTAATAGGCTAATTGCTTATGGGACACTGAGCCAGAAGCCAGGTATCAAATGGCTTTTCATTTAATACTGGCAGAGACATCTGAATGATAAGCATGGAAATTGGAGAGATAACCTTGCAGGATGACAGTGTGGGTGCCAGGGCTCTGTCCCCTCCCTGCTCAGCAGCAGCCCTGCAGTGGCTCTGAGCACAGCAGATTCCTGCAGTGCCTGGAGGCATAAATTCCCACTCCAGATCCCTGCTCTGGGCAGCCGTGGCTCCCAGAGGGACACAGCCCTGCTGCAGTGACATGGGCACTTCTGCAGGGACCTGCTAAACACCAGTGGCACTCACTGCCATGAGGACCAGCCCGGCACACAAATCCCTTTTACACAGAGTATCCACACACACAGACAATTCTATAGGTACAGACAATTCTACAATTAACACTGCACCGACCCAACAGATCACTCAAACTTTGTTATCCTGACTTTTTTGAAATCAGATCTAGAACAGATCTTGAATCAGAAGAGCAGATTCTTTCTTGTCAAACTTATAACCCCACAAACCCTGTGGCAGACAGGACAGTTAAAGAACCTCTGCAAAAAATATTTCCTTTGGATCAAGAAGTTCAGTTGTATTTCCTTGCCAGTTCTTAGCAGCTACTGTAACATTTTCTTTAATAAGGTGGAGGTAAACTCTCCCATATTCTCACAAAGGGCTGCTCTCTTCTGCTGTCAGTGAATTCCTGCCCTGCAGAGCATGCTGAGTGTGTCACAGCACTGTGTTAGTAACCAGGAGATGTTCTCCGCTGCAAAGGCTTCCCAGAAACATCTCCCACCGTGATTATCATTTCAGTCATGAGCTTGTCTCCTGTGTGTTCTGTACATGAAGCAAGCCCAGACACACTGCTGAACAGTCCAATAAACTGGGAAAGAAATGGGGGCTCATATTTATAATATACCTATCAGCCATGAACAAAAAGGCAATATTTTAATGAGTTCATAGGCACACGTCTGTTGACCAAGGTATGGGTAGTTGCCCTGCCTGTGATTGTACAGAGGCACAGCCTGGGGCTGGAGGGTCTGGAAGTACATTCACAGGCCTGCTTTTGCACCTTTAAGCGTGTATTTGAGTACATTCTGGACAAGCAGTCCATACCTTTGCTGTTGTGGGAGGTGTGTGTGAACCATCTGTGCAGGTGTGCAGGAAGATTTACCTGCTCTTGCATGGGCCTGTATTTGGTGTACAGTCAAGAATCTGCTTGTACAGATTGTGCACCCAGTAGTGACTGGGTGAGTTACACCATGGATAATCATCTCTGGATGTTAAAATCATCCCAGACCATGACATTATTCCAAGTCCAACATCCACACAGAGACACATTTACATACAAATTGTGAAAGGGAGAAAGGGGAAAAAAATTGCTGTTTGTTTTTAAAAGCACTGCATTTCAATCAATTCACATTTCTATGCTGCCTGTGGGAGTAAAAACTTTATTAAAGTACCAGTTTTCAGAAGATTTTAACAGCATGAGCAGTGGGCATACTGACTTGGATATCTGAGTATAGATACACACCTGTATGTACTTGACAAAACACCAAGTATGTCTTGAGGTTTTTATAGCAGGTCAGAGTTTTATCCTGTATATCCCGGTCTGACAAGGTCTCCTTGCCATTGGTTTCTGAAGACATGGCCTGCTCAGGTTAGAAAAATGCTCTGAAAACTAAGAGCAGCTTCAGTAAGATTGACAGCTCTTTCTTGCAATCTCAGTATTTCTCAGTTGTTTTTAGAAGAGCCTGTGAGGGCTCAAGGCCAAGATAAACCCAGCTCAAAGCAGAGCCGTGGCTCCAAGCACCCCTGATAAGTATCTGACCCGTTAAGATGTTGTCAGGCTTATTATAGAAGGTGCAGTGTTTGATCTCAGAGGGGCCAGATTAACACCCCAGACTGGAAACTTTGCTGTGACAGGCAGCTGTGGCAGGAGTGCTGACACTCCCGAGGGCTGCCCCTGCACTGGCCCACAGTGCTCATCCACTTGCCAGCTCAGGCACTTATCCACGTAGACAGCTGTGACACAGGGTAAGGGTAGACCTGACTTTGTTCCCACTAAAGTCAGTGGTAGAATCTTTAATTCCACTGGGAATCAGGCTGCTTGTATGTCGGATTATGGCTTTTTCCAATTTAGACATGGGGTTACTGAGAGGTGTTTTAAAAATTTTTATTTGAGTTTTAGTTCTCATGTGAAGACTGAGACAATACATATGTATTAATTCATGCCATCACAATCAGAACAATACATTATTACAACTATTACAATACACTATAAGCTGTTCTTGGCCTATCAGCTTTTTGCCACACCATGCTGCAAATGCCTTAAAGCCAATAGTCTAAAATTACCTCTTGTGTTCCTACTACAATGCGTCTTTCAGAGTTCTATTTCTCCAAAGTATCCAGTCTTATTTGCAAGGCCATCCTTCGAAACTTGTTTCTAGTTCCATTCCTCTCTCAACAATGTCTGTCCTATTCCATGGCATCTCTAAGTCAGCATTTCTTATCTCAAAGTTTACATACAGATACACACTATGTGAGCTTTCTGTCAGGCTTGGAGAATTCTCTACAAATCCATTTCTCACAGTTGTACTTGTAGTTGAAATGGTCACAGTACAAAGCAACACTTCATTTTCAGAAGGCTTCAAACCTGTTTTTATTCTAGCATGCATGCTTTTTATACATTCTTACAAAGCTCATAAGTTTACACTTTACTCATTGGTCAGGAAAGACAAACAAAGTGCTCATTGGAATAGGCAGGTGCAGGTTTATCTTATTTATCCTTCTTTCTTTCTTGGTTTCTATGTCAACAACCTTGGTAGGAAATTCTTTCAGGGGTAAACATGGATCCTCTCATCAAACTTCTCTCTGGCTCACAGAAGTCACTGGAAAACCTCTTCCACATGGAGTCTGATGCTGAGTCCCAGAGCTGAGATCAGAGCTGGAAATCAGATTGCACTGGCACAAACCTTGCCCAGAGTGAGACAGTGACTCATTCCTGTGGGGATACAGCAGCAGGGCTGACAACAGCCATGAGCACAGCAGGGAAGGCTGATAGCCAAGTTCATTCACTCTTCTGGTGGTGGAACCTTCAGAATGGTAAATGACCCTAGACAGGCCCTGTGAGACCTGCTCTGCAAAGGTACCACAGGGTTTTAGCCAGGGACAAAATAATTTGAAGCTCGTGAAGCAATGGGTTAAAATTTGTTCACACTAAAGGGTCATGACTAAAACCACAGCCTGAACTCAGCCAGTTGCTGTTTGTATATTTGGCCCTTAAAAAGACTTAGGGAACCTGTGTTGTGATACACAAAAAGTTGGAAGTTACACTTGCCTTGCGAAGTTAGTATTTTTAGATTTACAAGTCAAGGTGTCTAGCAGAAGAGATTTACCAGTGTAAACTAATTTTTCTATTTAAATCTCTGGCTAGATAGTAAATTCCAGTATAAAAATAGTACAAAATTCCATTAAAAACCCCGATCCACAGTAACTGTGTGTTTTGTAGAGTAAGTGTGGGCTTCTCTTGGAATTGAAAACAGAATTTCTCTGTGTTTTCAGCTCAGACATTAGACTAATTCAGCTAATAAATACTAGAATAGTGGCAGCTCCTAATACAAGCTGTAGAACTAGAAATGTTATTTCTAACGGCAGATGCATAAAACTCCCCACAGAAATACCTGCATGATAATTTTTTTTAAATTACATTTTGATTCAATCAGCTGTGTCCGTAGTTTGCTCCTACTGTCGTACCATGTGACAAGGGAGGTGTCATTAGTGCCAAACTGCCTGAGTATGGTGGCATCTGACAAACTAAGGTATTATTCCCAGATATTTACCAGCCTGTGCCTGATCCTGTACAGCACTCCTGCCTTTTTGTGGCATAAGATCTAACAAGGGTTATTTAGAAGCAGTTCAGTCTGGCCTCTAAACTGGAACATCTTCTCTTCTGAAGATTTAAGGTAACCAGGTATGGGGATTTTGGAAGGCGTTTTGAATGAGTTAGAGATGGAACTTTTGAATTGTTTTTGATGATGTGGTTTATTTTCTTATTTTCTTCATAGGTGGGAAAGGTGAATTCTGCTCACATCTTTGTTGTATGGTTTAGAAGGTCACAAGACCCCTAGTTATAAGATGTTTTAAGGATTTATTGACTAATAAGACATTGTTAATAAGGATATTTATGTTTTTGACTTAATCCTTAAATATTTTGTGTTATGGATTTATGTTACAGATTTAAACTTTTTTAGTTAATCATGTTATAATACACAAATGTATAGTAATGTATTTTAAAACTTTCATTTACCTTTGTAACTACTTAACTTGTCTTATGTTTTCTCCATCTTAAATTTTAAAATGCAAAACTTTTTTCGTTTTAATTTAACGTGTCTTTGTTTTAAACTATAAATCCATATTCTTGCTTCTATTACCTAAGTTTGGAAGTTTTTTCAAGGTCTTAGATGAAATTCTGTGTTTAATTCTAAGCTTTGGTTTACAGGTTTAAAGTTTTGAGAGTTTCTTGCATATTGGATTCTAACAGCCAGCATTTGTGAAAATGGCTTAATGACCCTTTCAGGCCTTGCTTTCACTGTTATAAATGTGTTTTTGTGGTTTTTCCCCTGTGTGTAGGGCAAAGAACACAAGACCTGAGGAGGAAAAAACACAAACCCAACAATAAAAAAATGCCTCCCCAAAAACCAAACCAAACCAAACCAAAAAACCAAACAAAACAAAAACCAAACAATCAAGAACAAAAAAAAACCCAAAAACCCAAACCAACCAAACAAACAAAAATAACCCAAAAACCCCCCAAAAAAACAACAACCAAAAAACCCAAAACACAAACAAACAAACAAAAACTCACACTCCATTCCACCCCCACCCCCCTGCCAAAAAAAAAAAAAAAAATCTGGGGTCACCACTATGGCCTAACCAGGGTGTGCATTAAGCTCACTTCTCCTAGAATATTTAATATTCACCTTTAATATTTTCTACCTCCTATTTAGCTCACATATAATTGTTTACAATAAAGGCCACAAACGTATGGTATGAAATCAAAGCCCTAGAGATTTTTTACCTGTCCTGTGTTTTAAAAGGGATGTTTCCCATGTCTGGTGTCTCAGGAGGAACATCTGAGAAACAAATCCTAAACTGACTTTATCAGTAAGGATTTCTTTATCACTAAGGATTTTCCCTGTGGTTTTCCACCTGAGATGAAGATCTACACAAACCCAAAGCAGATGGAGAGTGGCATGATGCCAAAAAAAGAGCAGGCAGAGCTCTGCTCAAACTTTCCCTATCCATTCTGCTGCAATTAATTACGTACTGAAATATCTCCCTGCTCACACTACCACAGTACCATTTTCACTAAGTATTTGTGACAGAGGAATCTGCTCCTCACTCAGGACATTTTGACACTGACACTTCAAAGACAGAGCAGGACAAAAGCCCCCATTCCAAACAATTTACTGCACTGGTATTTCTGTTTGATCAGGGTGAATCAAACACCAGAACTGAAGAGATCCTACAATGTAGAGATAAGGACTGGATGAAGCTCCAGGCTGGAACTCTGATTTCCCAACAATAAAATGTCCTTACAAAATGCCTCTGTATCATTGAGAATCTGCTGGAATCACAGCCAGCCATTATCCCTCTCCATGGAGCTGAAACAGTATTAAAATAAAAAGAACAAACAAAACAAAAATCCTTCCATTTGTTGTAATCTAGTTTCCAGGTAACTCCACTTTTCTATGAAATCCAGACTGTTCCCTCTTTTCCTGCCTGGAAAAAGGCACAATGTGATATAAAGCTACAAAAGGAAAAAGGGAGATACAAATATTTATTTTTAAAACTTAAAATTAAATTATCTCCTTCCTAAAATATAGCCTTAAGCTCCTGGAAATTAGTGCTTAGTTCTTCCTCTACTTTAATCAGGCAATTTGGCTGTAATTGAAGTGGCAAGAGATGCTGCAGAATAAGTAAACCAGTGGGCCACTGGTCTTGTTAATATAACCTGAATTATTTCTGCAGTCATCCCCAGGGTAGATGGGGCTGTGAATACCTGGCCTAACTCCTGGTGTAACCTCTGCCCCAGTGGCTGGAATCCTGCTGGGTGAGGGTGAAGAACTGAGCCCTGGAGATGCATTTTCCTTTGGGTTTAAGTGGCAGTGACACAAGTCATTAAACCACAGTGTCTATGCAGTCCTGGGACCACATGAGTCACTAATAAAGGCAGTGAAAAAAAGAGATCATTTTTAGTAATTGTGTAATGCAGTACATCCTTATTGGTTTATTTCTGGGTAAACCAGCCTTGCCTTGCTGCTGACGTCAGTGAAAGGCTGAAACCTGGGATTTTTGGTGTCATCACTGAAAGTGCTAATGCTCCTAAGCAGCCAGCCAGGTAAGTGATAACATCCTGTCAGTGAGATCAGCTGGAACAGGCTGTCTTTAGTCCCTGCATGTCACCTTCAAGGAAATTTTAGTTTCTGACAATAGTGGCAGAAGGTAAAAGAAAATATTCAGACCCAGGTACCCAGCACGTTCTCAGTCAATAACTTAATAAGTACAGGCAGGCAGCTATCAAGTATCAATTTTAGTACAAACTGTTCAAAACACAAGGTGTTAATTCAGAACTGAGCTTTCAAATAGTTTGTTTAAATCTGAAAAGTTAAAATAGTATTTTATCCAATTTGCAGATGACAAAAGTATGGAGTTTGGTGCTGCTGACTAAAAAGACATTTTGTCCTTAACGTGTAACACAACCTATTGAATCCCAGCAGATTCCAGGAAATACTCTGCAGCAAAACAAGAATATGGCAACATTCTATCCAAGGGACATGGTTTTAGTTATGAAAATCCATTTTCATCCCATGGTTCTACTGCCTCAGGAGACAGTACTTTTCAGATACCTGAAAAATGAGAGTTACCTGTGTCCCACGGGTTTCTCCAGACCTTTATCTCTCTGTTCAGATGCCTCCTGGCTGCCTTCCTCCCTTGGGTCTCTCTCTCACAGGACGGGCATAATCTGGGCAGCAGGACAGCACCAGCCCTCAGCTGCTCTCACACAAGGATGTGGGGAAAGCCCTGCTGCAGCTCTCCATCAGTTTGTGTTTTCATGCACTGCAAGCCTGGAAACATGGAATCCAAAGGGGTTTAACATATTGCCAGTGGGAAATGTGTGGCCAGAGCCTGGAAGCTTGGAAACAACGGGAAAGGATAAAGTGCTTTAAAAAAACCCCACACCAGCACACTTATAAAAAACATACCAGTGATCCACAAAATGCTGGGTTTGAATCAAACAAATTCCTGAATGGAGTTTAGATAGTTAGATCCCAAAGTCTGAGGAAGCATTGCACTCTCCTAAACTAAATTAAATTTGTCTTACTCTCCAGAGTGCTTAATTACATTCATTTCAATGAGCTTATCTCAGATTTCTGAAGTGTAGAATTTGAAGGGTAAAATTTGTAACTTCCTAAGAAAGAGACAGTCAATTTTCTCTCTCTGGTCAAGATATCAGTCACATTTCTGTGGAAAAAGTTCCCAAGGGGAAAAGCATTCTGACCATCTTGCCTCTGAGAGCTCCAGAGAGGAATTCCTGTCTCTGATGACAGGTGGAGAGCTGCAAGCAGCAAAGAAGTCTGAGCTGAGGTCTCACAGTGCCTGGGACAGAGATCCCCCAAACACAGTGCCTGTCCTCCTGAATTCTCTGCTCCCTTCACTGGAGACTGCAGAGGTTATTTCACAGGGGCACACGGGAACACAAACGTTCAGGTAATTGCAGTTAAAACAGGAGGAGGTTCCCAGCCCGTGCTGGAGGGGTTGGAATTACACAACCTTTAAGGTCCCTTCCAAGCCAAACCATTCTGTTATTCTGTGTTTCTATGTAACTGCCATTAGAACTGTGGCCAAACGAACTGGGGTAAACAGTAATTAGTTTCCACTTTTCCATAAACCACATAAAGCCAGAGATAGCTACAGGTAACCCCAAATACAGTCCCTCAGCAAAGCCAAGGGCAGCACAGGGTGATGAGTTTGTATGAGCTGTGTTTGCAGAGCACCCTCAAAGAGAGAGAGTGATTATAACACCATAACCTCATTTACCATCTCTGAGACAAAAGCTGACTTTGTGTCAGTGTTTGGTAAGCCAAATGATTCTGCTCTGTCTCTACAATTTTCCTGTGGTTTGTGCACTGCCTTGATGCCAAGCCAGGCACATCTGAAGATAAATCATCACATCCAAGACAGCTGCGAATTTAAGTGTCCATCAAATTATTGGGGTATTCAGACAAATAGTCCTTGCTGCTTCTGATCTGTATTTTTCATTTGTAGCCAGCTTTTCTTAGTTGGGAGATACTCATCCAATTGCTTTACTGTTTTTGTTCTCCTTCAGAATAATTTTTATCTGAGGAGGACACAGGCTAGGTAGAGAGAATTAAGGTTTTAACTTAATTTGAAGGTTTCAATGCTTAATTGTGATATCTGAAAAAAATACTAAAGACATTGAATTCTTAAAAGTATAAACAGCATCCAGAATTGTAGCACAAGGGCCCAAGGGGAAAATAGGACCATAACCTTGACTCTTCTCTGTAATTGTATCCTGCTCATTTTTCCATTTCAGGGATTGAGGATAGCCCTACCAACTACACTCACCTGGTGAATTTTAGGTTCTTGCCTCTGGAATGAGAGAAACATCATTAAAGGTCAGTCTTTTGAATTCTTGGAGCTATTGGGATGAAAATGCCTTTTCCTGCTAATGATTTTGTCACTATCTTAATTACCACAGAGGCCAGATGCCAAGCCCTCCACAGGCTGCAGTCACTGTTCACAGCACAGCTGAGCAGGGAGGACAGTGCACAGCTTCACTGGATGCTCTGGGAGCTGTGCCCTGGCCAAAGGCAAGAGAAGGAGATCCCCACCTGCAGTGAAACCTTGAGCTGAGACACAGGGATGTCTTGGGCAGTGATGCTAAAAATACAACATGTGGTCCTTAAACGCAGTCAAGTACATGGGACATCTGAAGTAATTCTTGTTCCATGCATAACAACTGGGCTATGGACAGGTTCATCAAAACCAGCAACAGCACTGCTGCACGTTCATTAATATTTCTAGTCAAAGCTATGTATCTATTCCATAAACTCTTGGAAAGTTTCAGCTTTGTATCAAGAGGCAGAGAAATAAATGATGAAGAACATTTTGGATTTGGCAGTAAAGGCTGTTTTGGCAAGAGCTGTAATGTGAGGGGTTTATTCATAGCTGCAGCTGGGATCATTGATGTGTTATTTACTCTTTCTTACACCCTTATTTGCACACCTTGCTGTCCAGTGATTAAAATAGCCAAAATCAATAAGGCAAGCTATTGGAGAAACAATTTTGTTCAAAAGGATGTGTGGACTTTGTTTCCTTAATGATGCTGGGGAGCTTGTCAAGCCCACACAGGAGTCTGAGCTGTTTCCAGTAGCACCTGGATGCTGCCAGGTGAGGAAAGAGGGTGAAAAAGATATTGATGCTCTGGAAACGTTTATCACACTCATGGTCAGCCTTAAAGGCCACAGGCTTTTTGATAGCATAGCACATTTCCTTTTCTATATTTCCTTTTTTATACAGAACCTCAAGTGGACACAGCAATGGTTGAAAGAGCACCCAGGGTGAGAGGGAAAAGGTTACCCATGTGGTAAAAGCACAAATCTGGAATTCTGGTTGGAACTGAGGCAGTATCTGAGGTAGATGCTTTGGCACCCTGCCAGCAAGCACACAGGCACTAATGAGCTAATGCTTGCTTTCTTTCAAAGCACAGTCTAGAACTCAAATTCCTTTCTATTTGCCTTGTAATGTGTGCCCAAACAACATTAACACAAGAGCATAGATTCTTTTCAGAGTAGATAAATCACTGGTTAATAGGAACTGAATACAAGGGAATACCATACAAAGGAACTTAAAGAAATCTAGATTTTCTTTTTTGCCAATCCAACAGTACACCTTTTAATGTAACTTACCACATCTGTACCCTATCTCAGACTTAAAGTTTGTTAGCATTGATGTTTCTTTTCCTGGACTGCTTAGTACAGATTCTTCCTTTTCAAGCTCCTTAATTCAACTTCCGCCCATCTAAGACAGTGGTTTGCATTTTCCACCATTTCAAATATTCTCCACACCAGGTAAAAGAGGTGGGCATCCCTCCAACCTAGCACAGCTCTCTGCTGTGATGGAGCTGTTGTAGCCCTTTACAGTCATTCTCCAGTGAAAAAAAAAAATTCAGGAATCGTAAAATCTATTTCATATGCAGACAATCAAATTACAAGATTGTTTTAAAGGATGTATTACACACAATCATCCAGCTTCCAACACCCCAATACACAGGATGCAAAATTATTTCAAGAGCTAGGACATTAAAAAAAGCAAACTAAAGAATAATGGCCAAGAACAATATGAGAGAATGCATATGGGAAACTCCTATGAGTCTCTTATTTTTGAGGGCAACATGAAGATAGAGGTTTCTGGCCTCTAATTTCTGTCCTTAGATGAAATGATCAAAATGGATAGATAATTGTTGCCTAATTTGAGATCTTTTTCCATAAAATTATTCCTTTTTGGGTTATTTATTCCTGGAAAGGCTACCTGCCCACCTTTAGATCAGTGGAGAGCATTCTGTGGCACTGTGGGTACTGCAAAAATTATTAGAAAGCTTTGGTGTGGTTGTTTATTCCTGCAAAAATCTATTCCTGATTACAACAGAGAAAATGTACTGTAACCTACTACAGCCATGTGACAAAAATAATTTTCCTTCAGACAAAACAAGTATTCTTTGGTAGCCCTTTCCTTTGTTTTAAAATTGAGTTTGCTGTTCCATAACTAAATTGAGAAAGAGTCCCTTAATGTGTTATATAATGAGAACCAGTAGGAATGCACCCAAGAAAAAGCTGAACAGCTCTTGCTGATTTTAAGGCCTTAGCAGCAATTCCCCCTGATTCCCAAGTGCATTCCTGCCTGCCTGGCTGGGACAGCTGCATCTTGGAAATTCTCCATTCTGTGAGTCAAGCCTGTGGCACCTCATCCAGACTACACTGAGTGTCACAAACATCAGAACTTGAGTGACTTCTGCTCCCCAAGTGCTGCTCTGCAGTCAGGTGGGCCTGGGAGGAGCTGTGACAAGTGCCAGGCTGTGTGTGAGGACCAAGCACTGAGCTCCAGCCCTGCCCTGCTCTGGGAGCTGCTTCTCCCCAGGATTCACACACAGTGACATCACCAAGCAGTTTACCTTAAAACCCCTCCAAGTAAGTTGGACAGGAACGCTTTTTTCCAGCCTCTGAATCACAAATAGCTGTGACAGCAGATGGGGAATCTGCTCATGCTGTTGTGAATGAAAGAACCATCTGTGAGAGCAGTGCTGAGAGTTAAAACTGTCTGTGTCACACCAGGCTGCTGTGAGCTGCCTCAGGTGGAGGGAGGCTGGCACCCAAACCACCCCCAGCCAGCCCCAGCTGCTAAATCACTGCCAGGATGGACTGAGAAGGGTAAGGTCAAGAGCAGGACTGTGACCACATTTCTTTATAGACAATTGCAGTGAGAATCAAATGGGATGATTCATTCCTTAGTATAAATAGTGCCAAGCACTCCAAAAGCCCAGTCCCGGACAGTTTCAAAATCAGGACTGGAAGGAGCTGAGCTCTGCATTCCCAGGAAGTCTCCAAGAGTGCACTCACAACTTTGGGTGCTTGAAGCAGGATAGGCACATTGGCCTAACAGATTTTGGGTTGTTCCTTTTGCTAATACAAAACTTTCTTTCTTTGAAAGATCAATCCCAGTCTGAGATTCAAAGGGAAGCAGTACACTACTCCTTCCATCATCTGTTCATGCTGGCAAATAAGAAGAATTCATGGCTTGGCTTGGATCCCTTTTCAGTCCATTACCTTTGGAAGAGATTTGTTGGACTTGTAAGTTATATTTGTAATTTGAGAAATACTAACACAAATTACAGACGCTGCTTGAATCATATGGAATCCATGGACTCATGTGGCAGAGACTTCTCTTGTAGCCCTCTGATCGTCCCTTCTCTGCCCTTATTTCTACTTTGTGATTTAATAAAGGTGGGGGGTGTGGGAGGCTAGCATTAAGCATATTTTTTTAAATGAAGTTGGATCAATGCAACACTAAAAGTCATTATTTTGGTCCTGCTTCAAAATCTGTTTCCAGACATCACATGACATCACCTGAGACATGAGTCATACAGACATTGTAAGAGTCCTTTTTAGCAAAGTTGGAATGACACAGCAGAGTCTGCATTTTCAGCTGTTGCTTCTAAATCTATGCCTACAAAATATCAGATATTAAAAACCGTAAATCGTGTGTGTGCAAGTAAGGATTATTCTTGTGGGCTTGGTATTCTATAAAAGGGTATTGCAGTATTTTTCCTGCAGATTTAAATATTTAAGGAACAGTTGGACATCTTGCTCTGGAAAGTCCACACTGAAAGAGTCTCTAGAAAATGCATTGATGTGCAGAAGTAGGAAATGCACTGGTGGAATGCAAGACCAGTAGAGTTCCTGGGATTCTCCTGGCCAGAGTGGATGGCAAGGGTGGAAAAGGCTCATGTTGCTCCCTTCTCTAGTGACTGGTTGTGTTAGGATCTCACCACAGCTGCAGTTACAGGTGGAAGTCCCACACAAACACTACACTGAGCAGCTTTGCTCTTTGTACACCTTCCAGAGAGAAGTGGGTAAGTTAAATATTTGTCTCTACTATCTATAATACATGTCCAGGCGTGGGCTGGGATATTCACAGGATGCTTTGCTAATGTGGCAAATTATATTCTCTTAACTTCCCTGATTAATCTGCACCTGCAGGGATGTAGGGCACCACCAGACTCATGATCAGAGTGGAGCATTTTGACTTTAAAATCTCTACATCTATAAAATAATAGTGCTCTTCACAGTGAACATTTCGCTAGTCTGTATGATTTGCCTACTCTCCTGAGCTTTCTATGTCCAAAAGAATCCAAAAGAAACCAAAAGAAACTGGTTTTCCACTGCATTCCCTGAAAGCTGAGACTATTTAGATATATGCCTATATATTTATTTAAAAACCCAAACAAGCAGACCAAAACAAAACCCCAGACATGTTATTCAGAGAATTGCATGTTACAGCCCTGCCTTCTTGGCAGGTTTATGTTAAAGTTGCTCCATGCATTCTCACTGAGGCTGTTTTTGCTACCTTGCTTAGAGCTGTTCTCCATGCCAAAGCACAGTTTTAAGAGAAACAGTTTTGTTAATCTGACAACATGCCATGGAAGCTCTCTGTCACCTTGTCCCAAAACAAAAACTCCAATGTCTCCATGTTGCTGCTGGGCAGCTGCCTCTGTGTTTGGTAAGTCACCTGCAACTTCAGCAGGATCTAGACAGTAAGTTATTTTCTTGTCCTTGTTCCTGTCTTGCCTCCTGTAATGCAGGAAATAACTGAAGGGACTAAATCTTGTCCAAGACCTTCTTTTCTCTTACATCTCAATCTGGATTAAGTGTGTTCCATGTCCCAGCACTACGCCATTCTAATTATTTGTTTATACACTTTATTTTAATTGAAAAAACACATTTTAATAATGAAAACTCTTTACGGAATTTATCTGTTTAATAATTCCATTAGCAAGCTTTTTTTCTGTACTATAGACTCAAGTACATGCAGTGATAACTGGGTGGAAAAACAGCTCAAGTGTATTTAGGAGAAAATGGGGGCAAAATGTCAAGGGTTTCCAGTGGTGGTATCCACCTGCAGAGAGGGACTGCAGAAGTCAAATGAGTTACTAAGCAAGCAGGAGGGAAGGAGAAGTTTGTCTCCTTTTGCTTTGTAGATTGACACATAAATAAGGGATGAAATCACAAAGCTAAGATATACAGGCTGTTGAAAACAAGTCTACATAAATAGCAAATCTTGTTTGACAGACTTAATGAAATTTATTTAGAGGGCAAGTGCAGAGGACACAGGAGGCTGACCCAGGCAGGAAACAACATAATCCACACTCAGGAAAGGACACCTCTTTCCTTACAGCCTTGTGGAATATCAAGTGGAGGTAACAACAGGACAATACTGAGAAAATAACATTAAAATATGAAAAAGGAGTAAATGCAGGTGTCTGGAATGGGCTCCCATCTGAACCTGCACCACTTTTCAGCACTTTTCAGCATCTGTATCATATGAGTCTAAGGAAAACAGCCTTTAATTTATCCTGCATGCTGACCTTTGCCTCTGGCCTTGAAGGGCCAAGTTGTTGTATCTGCTATTAAAGAAGTCATGGCACCTTAAAATAGAATTAGGAACAGATTGCCAACATGGTTTTTTTCCCCTGCTGTTGTCAGTGACCTACAAGATCCATTTATAAATATTGCTCACTAGTTTCTCCAGGCCCTTACTCACCAGAGTGGAAAGGCCAAGGACTGTTACTGCTGCAGCACAGATGAAGAAAATTATTTTCACCCAGAGAAGAGGGCAGTGACCTGTTTTGCTCTTATATAGCCAGCTGCTATCTGTGCAGAGCTTCCTTGATTGTCCTTGATTAAGACCTCATATCTGTTTCCATGAAAGGCAAGATTAAAATGCAAAATTAGGAATGGCTGCTGGATAAATTCATTTGAGTTTGGAGGTGGAGCATAGGGTACTATCAAGCCACTAGAACCATTCAGGGCAGATGGAGTGTTATCCATCTAAAATGTTATTTCCTATGTTATTTCTATGTTCTCCTTTCCTTATTTCTGGGGTATTGATGGTCGGTGTCTGGTGTCCCCACTCGTGGGACAGTTTGGAATGTACCAGCCATGGAGTCCACTCTCCCTGATGACCCTCAGCATCTCCAAGGACTTAGATCCAAAGGAAGCCCTCCTGTGACACCTCTGGGACTGACACCATCTGCCTGCTCAGGGGATGTAGAGCTCCTCTTGGAATGAGGCCTTACTTTTCTTCAGATAAGGTGTTCTGGCCCTGTTTGTAAAAGCAGAGAACCAGAGCTGATCTCTTCTAGGCCATGCTGGACTCCCAGCTCAGACTGAGCACCTTCACTCTGTAGGTGTGAGAAATGCCAGAAACAAAGTCCCCTTCAGCTCCTGTGCCCGTGCTCACCCCACATGAGCTGTGCAGGATGTAAACCATGCCTGCCTGAGCTCTCAATGCCTCCCTGAAAAATCAGCAATACCAGCCAGCAAGGACCACAGCAAGGAAACCAGCATGGCCAAGGAGTCATCCAGCCCTAGGGCAGCACAGCTTGAGGGAACCTGAGGGACAATTGAATCTCCCTTCTTTGGCTTGCTGCTCCCAGCCACAGCAGGAGCCTGCCCGTGGGATGAGCCTTCAGTGCTCCTTTGATCAGCTGGGCCACTGCACCCCATGCCACCTGCTTGTGACAAACCTGGACACAAGAAAGTTCTGTCCTGGGTCTTGCCTGGCACTGCTCTGGAGTGGCCTGGCAGTCCTGGTGGTGGGTATCAATGGATAAGGACACCAAAGTGAATGCAAAACATGGACAAACCCCACCAGGGCCTGATCCCCAGCAAGGACACGTTAGCTGTAGGGACCAGATCTGTCAGGAAATTCCATTATTCCATAGGATTTCTTTTGCAGTAGGGTCCTGATCCCAGGTTCTACATGAACTGGAAACAGATGAAGCTGCACGATGGTCTGATAAACAATTTGCCAGTTTAATGAGCTTGGATTTTAATAGCTAATGCACTGCAGTGGATTTTGGCTGAGTCTCTAAGATGTTTCAAAGCCCAATTATCTCTTACAAGGTCAGTAGGCACTTATTCTTAAGGGCCCATGATTCAATATATGTTTGCATTTTATGCTCTCTTTAATGTTTTAATGTTTGTTATAAAAATTGCCACAGTGATTCATCTGCATGTATTTCTTCTTTGTTTGGAGGGGAATCGTTTGGAGTAGCTATTTTAAGGGTTGTTAAGTGGAACAATCTAAGTGTGAACACTCTGAAAAGATAAATGGAAACATTTAATATTTATGCTCTGCTATTCTACTGTGTCTCAGTCACGTAAAATCAGATCACTATCCCACAGCTCTTGTTTTAAAAAGACAGCACTAAAAGTAATAAAACATAGCAATAATTGACTTGTTAAAACAAGTGGTGATAAACAATTCAGAGGCACAATTCTACGACACTTGCAATGCTGAAAGTGTGCTGAAACCATGCTGAAATAAAGAAATGCAAAAGAAAAGACTCTTCTGTCCTCAGGCATCTATTTTACAGAGAGGCTGCTTCAGCCAGAGCTTCATCCAATGTGATTTTGAGCTGCATCATCCTCTTGCTCCTGCTCCCAGTATTTCCTGAAGGTGCAGTTCACATCTCCTGGCAGCAATGTTAGTTTACAGAATTCCCTGAATTTTATATGCAATTTTCCCTCCACAACTGCTTGTGAGTTCACTGTACAAATCTGATAATCAGTTCTTATGTTAGCAAAAAGGGGCTGTGAAAGGCAGCACAAAATTTCCTTGAATGGGTTTTGCTGCAGAAACCAGACAGTTCCAAACACGGCCTCCCCGTATTGCAGGCAAGATCCTGATCCCAATTCTGAGAGCAATAAAACTATGGATATGAACATGCATATTTTACCAAATCAGAGCTGTACTGCCTCCAGCACCAGCTGAGAGGTACCAGAGCTCATGGAGCTCATGGGCAGCGGCACAAGGACCCCACACAGCCACCCTGAGTGACAACCAGAGCTTCACCTCGATGCCATCCCCTCTGGGAGACTTCTTCCAGCCTCAAGCTATGAGATGAACACAACAACTAAACTTGTATTAGTGTCAACCAGTGTAAATTTAAACATTGCCTGTACACAGAGCTAGACCCTTTTTGAATCTTAGTTCTCAGTCCTTAAATTTCAAGGGTTAGGATCCACTGTGCTACACAGACAAAGGGATTCCTTGTTAAGAGCATTTTGGATCAAGCTTGCACAGACAGACTGATCAGTGCATTTGTAAAATCTATAATAAGTGTTCAACTTCTGGCATAACTTGTCTCTGATTGAATTCTGAAACATTATTTTTGTCCTTCAAATCGAAGCTAACAGATCTATTTATCATTTCCCTGTAGGTTTTGAGGAGTGTAACAGAGCTATTTTTTCCTTCTGCGAAACATTTGCCAAATGTTTTTGACTGACAATAAGTTTTATAGGTGCAGACATTTGCAGGCAACACACGAACTAAAATTCACCGTTTAATTGTTTCAAGTAATTCCCCCACTTTTAGCATTGTCTAGTAGTATCCCATATTAGGGTTAAACCTTCATTCTCAGAACTGAAACTTGGCTGCTAAATATAAACTTGAGCCTAATCCAAGATCTTGCTTCAAAAATGTTGGTTTATACAGCTGACTGTGCTAAGTGGGGATGGAAAGCTGTTATGCTGAAGAAGTTCTTTACTATTTTAAAGCAACTTTACCAGCAATTCCTTTGCTGTATCTCTGCCTGTCACATTGCTGGTTGCAGCTAAAAATACATGGAATATTTTTGCCACTCTCCCTGGGGCAGTAGGTGAGGGCAGTGAAATGGTCAGGGGTTTTCACAGCTGACATCCTTGGCTGGGAACAAGGCTGGGTGAAGAAACGCAAGCAAAAATAACCCATGAAGACTGAGCTGAAGATAAACTCCTAATTTGTGAGTAGAGGTCTGTTAGAGCCCTGAGAAGACTGCTCTCCTCAAAAGAAGGGGATACACCCACAGCACCTGGTGTGACACTCGCTCACATGGCAGCTTCTTCCTCCTCCTCCTCCTCTCCTCCTCCTCCTTGCACTAGGGTGCAGCTTGATCCTGCCTTTAGCTGTTCTTTAGACTTTGATCCATCTGCAACTGAGAGAAACAAAATCTTTTAGGTTGGAACAGACCTTTAAGATTGAGTTTCACTGCTGACTCCACACCAAACCAGGTCCCTGTGCTCAGATCTTCACTTGTGCTTGGCTATGCAGCTTATAAAAAAAAAACAAAGGTGAATTTAGCTGCCAGCTGGGGATTTCTACTCTGTGAATATTCAGAAACACTTGCACATATTTTCTTCCACCCTTTTCCAAGGCTGTGGAAGGAGATATAAATAACTATCTTGCTGCATGTTAATAATGACCAAAAAGAGCTAGAAAGTTTGGGTGAATATCAATAATTATTAGTATTAAGACTTTATCAGGTGAGACCTCCTCCTGTTAAGAGCTACAGCTCCACCTCAGTCTTATTACAGAACTGGAGTTTAGTCTCCAGGTTTTCAGACAAGAATGCTTCTAGATAGAATCACAGAATGGTTTAGGTTGGAAGAAACCTTAAAGCTCATTCCATCCCATCCAAGCCCTGCCATGGCAGGGACACCTTGCACTGTCCCAGGCTGCTCCCAGCCCCAGTGTCCAGCCTGGCCTTGGGCACTGCCAGGGATCCAGGGGCAGCCACAGCTGCTCTGGGCACCCTGTGCCAGGGCCTGCCCACCCTCACAGGGAACAATTTCGTCCTTAAACCTGTTACAAATCCACCCTCTTTTAGTTTAAAGCCATTCCCCCTTGTCCCCAGTTCCTCTCCAGCTCTCCTGGAGCCCCTTTAGGCCCTGGAGGGGGCTCTGAGCTCTCCCTGGAGCCTTCTCCTCTCCAGGTGAGCACCACCAGCTCTCCCAGCCTGGCTCCAGAGCAGAGGGGCTCGAGCCCTGGAGCATCTCTGTGCCCTCCTCTGGATCTGCTCCAGCAGCTCCACATCCTTTTTTTGGGGTCCCAGAGCTGCATGCAAAGAGCCAATTTGATCTTGTGCTCCTCCTATTTAGTGTATTCGCCCAACACAGGATCAAAGGAGAAGTTAGTGTGGTCTCCATGGCAGCCTAATTAGGCAGAATTTGTTCCCCTTTTTCCCACATAAGGTACCTATTATTAGAAAATAGCCTTGTGCCCCTGAGGAGAAAAGCATCCTTGCCGTGTGTGGTGGTACAATAGAACACCCTGATCACATTGGCATGGGTAATTCACTGTATTTGGTCACAGTACAACAGGCTGGGTTCTTAACCAACCACTACAGCTGAAAAGGTTTTCACCCCTGTCTCTTCAAGCAGGAATGTCCCTTTCCTACCCCTTGCTTCTTGCTCATGGTTATCAGCTGAGAAAATACTCCTCTTTATCTCCATAGTCCAGGACCATTGGGAAATGAGGATATTTGCTCTAATAAAGAGCTACACTGGCGAGCTACAGATTTGTCTGGGAAGCTTTTTAGCAACTTTGTAAATTTATGGACCACAAAGGAAATCAACAGAAGTGGTGATTAGTGCTTATGAGAAGTATTGGTTTATAACTGTATAAATCCAATAAGGTTTACTCAATATTGCAGAGAAATGACCCGTTGGTTTCATCTGATAAGCAAAGTGATCTGTAAGCTAAACTGTTCACTAAATATCTCCCTGGTTACTCCTAAACTGTACCCGTGGAATGCCAGGCAATGGATAAGCATCCTCAGAAATTAAAGCAGCAGCATCAGCACTCATTTCATATCCCATCCCTCAGTAATGAAATTCAGTAAGAAGCACTGTTGTTCTACATTGTTCTCCACAGCTCTAAGGCATTCAGCTAGAAACCACTAAAAGCATAAAAATGTGAAGTTACTTGCCTCATGTACTCGTCTAAAGGTTCGAGTGGCCAAGGAAAGTCTTCTGTAACTGAAGCCAGACAGGTTTGTTGCTGCTTTGTCTCCAAAAACTCCTCCTGTCAGCTGGAACAACACAAACACATTTTATGTGTGTCCTGACTGCAGAGAAAAGCCAACCATGTTAAACCTAAACTGTCCCCTTTGCAGGGGTGCTTTGGGGCAGCCTCGGTGCAGCTGAGGCATGGTGACTTCTCCTGAGGGAGGAGAAAGGAGGATTTCCCCTCCAAACCCACAGAAGTGCTTTTAACAAAATGGGAATACCACTTGGTGGTATTCACATGACAGCTGCTAAAGATCCCTGGATGGGAGGAAAACTTGTGTTTTGTGGGAAAAATAAGTGTACCACTTTCTGAAACAGCTTTAGCACACACATCTGAACAAGCTCCAGTGTATGGGATGTTGATTTTTCAGCTACATGCACAGGAAATCACCTTTTCAAAGGGGAGAGGTTCCTGAGCCAGCAGGAACTGCCCCTGTTCCTTGAGGATAACAACCAAAGAGCCTCACACACACCATTGCTGTTGTGAAGAGACGAGCTGAACTGGCTGAACTCTGTGCCACTCTCCCTGCTCCATTCCACTTCAAACAGCACAGGGAGTGACTCCTGGGGTGTCACTTATATACACTGACATAGGTCACTTATGTGCAGGGCCAGGAGCTGCACTCAGTGATCCTTGTGGGTCCCCACACCTCAGCTGCTTCTGTGGTTCTGTGAATTGTTTTGTTTCCTTGTACTCTGTACCTGTCAATCCCTTCCTCTTGTATCCACCAAAAAAAAAAAAGTATACTGGCACCTACAATTTTTAATCAAAGAAGAACATTCTGCCTGACTAGCCCAAGAGTGAAGGTTGCTGTGCCAGACACCAGCAACCCCATATTCCCAATGAAAGACTTGAACAGAGAAAACTCCCTGGAATCAAGCAGCAGGAATTCAAACACCCATTTTGTCCTGGTAGCAGTTAAGCACCTTCTCCTTCTCTAATCCTAAAGTTGAACATGATCAACAGGTTTCTGTGGAAATCTCACTAAATTTTCATCAGAAAAGTTCGTTTTACTGCCTGAATCTCAGGTTCCCTACTGTTGGGATGACCCGAGAGTCTCTTTTTCCCAGCCCAATGGTCAAAGAATGAGTCGGGATTCTTTGGCTCATGTTCACAAGGTTGTTTATTGTCTCTTATCTAAAACATTCTTTCTCAGACCCGCAGAGGTCAAGGGCACACTGCCCCCCCCGGGGCTGGTGTCCACATTTTATGCTATGAACTACATGTACTTTATTTATCATTATTTTCCAATACCTATCACCTATGTTAGACTGTCTACTTCTGTCCTAAATCAATCCAAATGTGCCACCATCACCCAGAAGATGGAGGCTAGGAAGAAGAAGGAAGAACAGGACAACACCCAGATCCCTCCATCTTGCCTCCTAGACCCCTATAGTAAAATGCCCAAAATTCTACTTTTCACCCTGTGATTAATTCATTATTACTCTACTTAAACTCCTGTGACTTGTGATTCTTCATACAAGGTTGGTAATTGGCTCCATGGGTTAGGATGGAAATCCCAAGTGTCTTTGGCTTCCTGCCAGGACTCCCCAGCCCCTGCCAGGGGCTCGAGCCATCCAGGGCACCCAGAGGGGTGTCCTGGGTTCGACACCTCAAGGGAATGGCTTTCAGTGGATGCAGCCTGTGCCTACAGAGGCACTTCGGGGCAGCAGAATGGAACTTCAGCTCCTTTGTGCTGCGTTCACATTTGAAGGATGCTCCTTGGAAACTGAAATACAGGCAGCCAGCTGAGATTGCATTTGAGAATTAAAAATTCTCATTTATAATTCATAGTAAATACATACCCATACTGAATGGTTTAAAAGAGTGTTTTTGTACCTTTGTACCAATGAAGGGAATTTTGTATGAGGGAATTTCCCTTGTCTTGTAATAAAGGGGGGAAAGCTTTCTTATAATTGAGGCTGATTTCAGAGTTTTGAACTTGTAAAATAATTAAATCCACTACCTGTATGTCTGAACCAATTTTTTTAGTAAATCTTAACTGTAAATACAACTGAAGTGTAGCAGCTGATAGGGCAGGGAGACAGCAGAAGTGCACCAGTACTTTCTGTTTAGGCTTGGTACTGCACCCTGCACAGAAGTCAAACTGTGCAAAACCACAAAAAAACCCCAAAAAACAAACCAAACCAAACAAACAAACAAACAAACCCCACAACAAAATAAACAAACAAACGAAAAACATATAAAGGGAAATTGAGTTTTCTGTCACTTTTGGAATCAAAAGATCCAATCTAGAAAAAAAAATTATTGAATTCAGGTAGAAATATTGTGTAAGCTAATTTATAAACCTGGGCTGCTGTGTCCCAAGAGGTTTCCAGTCAAAAAAGGTTAAAAAAAAGCTACTAGGTAGGAACTCCTTTAAGTTAATCCACTGAGCTTTTCTGGGGACAGAAGGAGCTAGCACCTTGAACAAAAAGGTTCCACAAAGCAGCAGAAGTTTGAAGGGAAAACCTGGATGAAATTTTCATCTTGCTTACTGAGAAAAGGACCAAGTTCAATTTAAATGCAGAGCATTCAGAGCAAGAAGGACACTCCTCCTCCTTATCCAGGGATCCTCACTCTGAAAAATCAACCTTATGACTTAAAGACAGTTTTGAACTTTTTCTGTATATTTCTGCCAAGTCTGAGTGAAGTGTTCAGGAGAAAGGAGAAAATATTGATATTTTTCCATGGCACACGATTCTGAACATGCTGTATCAGGTGATTAAGGAAGATAATCAGGTAGAGTATAGTTTGGTTTACATTTTGTTGCAGGAAAATGATGTATTCCCCAGCAAAATCATCACTAATGTACTTGACCAACAGTTTTGATGCAGTTGGTTAAAAGTTCCCCATAGAGATATTCAGGGATTCCCTTTTTCTTATGAATATTCATTCCCTTACAATGGTAGCAATTGCAAATTAATCAAATCTCTTAGGAATACTTGGCACACATTTTAGATGGAGCCTTTTGGAGAATACTGCTTTCTTTAGAGAGTCTGAGCAAATCTGATGCCATTTCAGAAGTATCCTCCAGGGTATTAGTGTAAATAGCTGTGAAATTCACATTGAAAAAATAGACTTTCTTATTAAAATGCTCAGCTTGGGTTAAGCAAACAGGAAATGAGCAACAACTCCAGTTTGGTATGAAAGATCAAAGGAGCCTGAGTGATAGATAAGGGGTTCATGGCAGGAAGGAAGCAAGTCAGTTCTTTGTCATTTCAAAAACAAGATCCTTGTGCACAAAATGTACCCAATTGAACTACAGGGCCTCAGCTGATAATTCTGATGACATTGCCTAATTAATTAAAGCCAACTGATGGCATTTGCTTTGGGCAGCCAGGTGCTCTTTACTCAAATGTAACAAAAGCTTCCCCAACTTCTTCACCAAAGTGTCTCCAGGCCATCAGCATTCCACTGGAGCCATTAAGGTGAACTTCCTATTTTTAGCAGTTCAGAAAGCATATTCTGCCAGAATTACCTCAGCATGCAGGCAGTGAGCAGCTAGGGGAGCTGAAATTGCATTTGTTAGAACCCAATCCTGGCAGTTCAAGTGTCAGATGTTCACAGGGATGTGCTGATGGTTTTGACAACTCATCTCAGCCTCCCGTGCAGTTTCTGCTTTCGTGGTGGAAATGTGCAATAGTCACCCAGACCCAGAAATAACACCAGCTCAAAAGGGGCCAAATGAGACAGGTTTCCAGTCTAAAAGTAGCTTGAAAAATGAGCAATGAGTGATTAAATAAACAAACCAAAAATGAGAGGCACTATACACAAGGAATGTAAACATGAAGCATATTTTTAAACCTTTTTCCATCCCCAGAATGGTGCAACACCTTAAATAATGCAAATGTTTGCTCTGGAACTGAGGAAGAACTTTGTAAGCACCATATTGATCTTTTCAACTGATGTACAAATGCATTTGTATTGACAAATTTCTGTTAGCAATCTGCTCAGTAAACCAGCAATGATCCCTTAGCACCCTGTTTGGGAAGTTAGAATATACTCCCAGATCTACACATGGATACACATTTTCATTTTGTATGTGCCTAAAAAAATAAATAAATTCAAGGTCTCATTTCACAAAGATAGAACTAGTTGGCCTTATAGAAATCTGTGACGAGAAAATGCATACTCAACTCCACTGGCAACCTTGGCACTTGAGTTTAAATGAAAAGTTAGGTAATTGAAGTGTAATTCACCCTGACCTTTTGGATAATCACCTATTTAGATCAAAGATTTTTTGTTTTGCCTGTGCAGCTGGGATCCCAACAAGGTTTACATTCCCTATTGAGACATTTGCATGGGAAACAAATCTAACAATACTTCTACTATTTCTAATACTAGTACTAGTATTTAATTTGGCCTGTATAACCTCCACATCACATCAGCTATTGCTCTGAGGTAAAATGAAAGAGCTTCTTTTGATTTACTTGTAGACTGCTTTCTTATAGAACCAAAGTTTAGGCACCTGAGCAGTTTCCTATTTATGTATAATCATTTGTGCAGCTCAGCCTCAAAACATATTTTGAATCTGGTGAACAATTTTACATAAATTGTAAAATCTAATACCATCAATAAATGATATTTATGAGGCCCTTGCCCAAGGAAACAAAAACCCCAAGCAACCCTTGGGCAGCAGAGTGTCCAGTTTGTGTGAAGAGCTCCAGATCAGCTGCAGAACACTCTGAGTGTCCTCAGGCCAGGACAGGCAGCTGGGACACCCTGGGTGGAGTGCAATGAAAAGCTGGTGAAGGGCAGCAGAAAATCCCAGGAAACACAGGAATTGCAGGGAAGGTTGTGGGAAATGTGGGAAATGTGGGAGGGCTGGAGATGGCACGATGAGATGAGATGAGATGAGATGAGATGAGATGAGATGAGATGAGATGAGATGAGATGAGTTATGAGATGAGAAGGACTATAAATTGTTTATAAATTGTTGCCTTTTTGGCCTCTCCAGCTCTGGCTCAGCACCTGTCCTGCAGGTTCCAGGTGAACAGAGAGCAGGAAGGAAGGGAAAGGACAGGAGATGAGCTCCATTCCACAAGCACAGGAGGGAGAGCCTGCAGTCAGAACTCACCTTTTTCAGCAGCAGATCATCCCCTGTCTAGTGCTGTGTCCCATGAGGATTTTCTGGTGTCTAATAAGAACACACTCCCAGTGCAGCTTTTCCAAGGGCACACTCAGCTCTTCCTGTGGCATTTCCCCCCCGAGTAATACAGATTCATTTCAAGTTTCAGCCTCTTTAAAGTCACTTAAAATCCACCAACTACAGGAGTGAATATTTAGACAACCAAGTTACATCAATGTCTCCCAGTGAGAGTGACAATATTTGCTTCTCTAGAAGATCTTTTTTGGTGATCTGCATCATTTCTTACTTTGATATTGATTTTCCAGCACGAGGTAAATTTATTGCCATCCTGCCTGTACAGGCAGTGCCTGGAAAGGAGAATATTTTACGCAGGTGTAATTTGAAGACAGAGAGCATTGACTATTTATTTAAATTTAAAAATTGCATCTTAAAGCTGTAGATTCACAGCCATTTCAGACTTCAATAAAATCACATTGCCACTGGAAAAAAAATTCAAGACATCTCCCTTTTCTTGAGCAGAGCAAGCATTCACAAACAAGCACTGAATGAGATCAGCAACAAGACCATTTGTCAGTCTGCTTTGGGAAAAGGATCTTTTCCACACAAACTGGAACTTTGCCTTTTTCCTGCAGTCTCCCTGGCAGTCAGACTCCACTTTGGGCTGCTCCCCATCACCCACTTGCCTTACTAGGCAAAGTGTTTCAAGCATCCAGAGAGGGCCCACACACCCTGCTTGGGTTCCTCACTCTGTTTTCTTGCAAAAGCTGCCAATTTAAACAGTTCCTGTTCTTAGCTGCATCCACATCACTCCTTCCACTGCCCCAGCACAGCTGATGTACCAAATGTGCAGTGCACATCATCTTAAAATGATGTTAAAAACAAATGCTCAGATGCTTCAGGTGGTCACAGCTCTTCCAAGGAAGCCCTTCACTGCTGTCCACATAATGTGGTGACAATGCACAGGTCCTGAAAGATGAAACAGTGCCCTGGAGGGAGCGTGATGAGTCAGTTCTGCCTGCACAGACTGAATATCACACATGGAATTAGAGCTCAGGAATTCTTGGATAAAAGCATTTGTAAAAAGCCCATATTTAGTAAGCAAAGCAAAAGAAGAAAGAGTAAGAATGTACAAAAATAGGAATGAATGAGAATCCAGTAATGTTAAACAGCAAAGTCACTAAAATACCTTGCACTTTGAGGCTGGCAGTGTGTTTGTATTATAATTATAGCTGGAGTCCCAACAGGTACAATATGAATAAAATAGCACAGACAGAAAGACTGACCCCTCACCACACATTCTCAAAACCAGCACATCCTCAGCATATCAAAGTAATCTTTGTGGAAAAAAAAAACAAACAAAATCACCTTGAAACACACCCTTAGACAAAACATTGATTCCACACCACTTAACAACGATGAACCTCACTGACAGAATTCTCTGTTCAAGCCAGAGCTTTTTAGTTTGGAGTTTACCTGAAAAAGCCATGAGAAGGAGACACTGCTGTGGGGAATACTGCAAAAAAGCCTCAGAGAACCAAGATTTATATAAATATTGTGTGCAAGGCACCAGAGGGGCAGAATTGCTTTAGTTATTGAAGCAAAGTCTTCCTGTGGCCACAAGAATTGCCTGTGCAAGCAGTCCTCAAGATAGATTACTGATATATTTACATATTGATATCCTTGATATTGGTATATGTTCCATAATTTGCATGATATTTAAATGAAAAATGAAAATTTAAATGCAACCCCCCCCCAAAGTTTCTACATTTTGTGCTTTCAAATGTTTACATTTAAGTCATAGGACCACTGCTGCAGGAACCAAGAGCTGGATTTATTTTTGCATTCAAATTTAGGAAAAAATCCTCAGTTTCAAAGATTAAAGAAAATTCTGCATCTGTGTTTAGTTACCAAGTGAGGTGTGTCTCTAAATCTGGGCAATGGACTGGCCTGGGCAAACCCTTTTTGTGTAACAAAGATCAGTCTTAGAGAAGATCTGTGAGCAAACCCTGAGTAGGAGAGCAGCCCTTGGTCCTCCTCTTCCTCCTGTCCCTTGGTCACACACTCGTTCCAGGAGAAAGCTGAGTTGGAAGGCATTGGAGAGGCGACTGCCAGGCTCCCTTCCAGCTGCCAGGGCTCCTGTCAGCCCCAGCAAGGGCTCCAGAACTGTGGAGAAACAGGGGCAGGCTGTGTGCCCAGAGCTGCTCCAGCCCTTCCCTTTGCTTCCACCCTCCTCCTGCTGAAACCATGGACAGGGAAACGTCCCATGGACAGGGAAACATCCCATGGACAGGGAAACATCTCAGGGACAAGGAAACATCCCAGGGACAGGGAAACATTCCAGGGACAGGGAAACATCCCAGAGAAAAGGAAACATCCCGGGGACAAGGAAACATCCCAGAGAAAAGGAAACATCCCGGGGACAAGGAAACATCAAATGGACAAGGAAACATCCCAGGGACAAGGAAACATCCCATGGACAGGGAAACATCCCAGGGAAAAGGAAACATCCCATGGACAGGGAAACATCAAATGGACAAGGAAACATCCCAGGGAAAAGGAAACATCAAATGGACAAGGAAACATCCCAGGGAAAAGGAAACATCAAATGGACAAGGAAACACCACAGGGAAAAGGAAACATCAAATGGACAAGGAAACATCCCAGGGAAAAGGAAACATCAAATGGACAAGGAAACATCCCAGGGACAGGGAAACATCCCAGGGACAAGGAAAGATCCCAGACACAAGGAAAGATCCCAGAGACAAGGAAAGATCCCATGGACAGGGAAAGACCCCAGACACAAGGACAGCTCAGCGCCCAGCAGCAGCGCCCTGGGAGGGGCGGCAGGGCCAGGGCAGGAGCCCCCTGGGCCAGGCAGGATTTGAACATTTGGTGTCCAGGTCCTGCAGCCACCCCTGCCTGGGCACCTGGGGACAGCCAGGCCCGCTGAGGGCTGGGCAGTGGCACCACCTGCACCCACCTGGATCCCACACGGGCTCCATCCCCTCCACCACGGGGGCTCCCAGCACCCAACCCTGGGCTGGGATAACAGGCAAAATTCCTTTTTATGGCTTTATGACTGTTCCAGACAATTTCTGGTGAGCAGCTTCAGCCCAAGAGTCCCAAATGGAAGGAGTTATCAACACAAAAAGGCAAGCAGTCAAATAATCAGACATCACATCACAAGTTAGTGGATCCCCTGTGGAAAATCAGATTTCCCCAGTTGCTTTTCTTGCCAATGCAGCTGGGTTTCTGTTCACAATAGGATTAACAGAAAAAAAAAAAAAAAAAACCCAAAACAAAACAAAAAAAAAAAAAAAACAAAAAAACACAAAAAAAAAAAACAATTACTGGTTAAACATCAAGGTTCAAAACGGAGTAAATTTCAGTTATAATCAGCTAAAGCCCCAACTCACCCATTACATTTTATAAATAGCAGTTTAAATTTGTTATTTGGGATTTGTTGTATGAATGGGAAAGGAAGAAGGAATTAAAAAATCAGTGTAAATGGGAGATAAAAAAATTTAAAATAATATATTGAAAATGTTGTAAGAACCTTAATTAAAAAAAAAAAGCCATACCCTCAAAATCTTTTAATCTATTCAGGTTGCGATACATGTGTGTAGCAATACCAAAAAATAATTTAATCTACTATAAAATTTCTCAAACCGAGGCAAAGGGCTACATGCATCTCTTAGCCATTACAGTAAAGAGATAATGGTTTGTTGACCCACTTCCACAAGCAAAAAGATGAATTTTGGTTTAGATTTGGGATGAAGATGGGGATGACCACAAGCACGGGCTGGTCCTGTCACAGGCTCTGCGGGTCGAGCGTGCCCAGGGGCTGTGCCAGAGCCAGGAGGGCGCCGCGGGCTGTGCCTCAGTGCTCCCCAGGCCGGGGCTCCCCGCAGCCCCCCGGGTGCCCCCAGGTCCTGGCAGGGAGCACTGCCCCCCCCCCGGGTGCCCCCAGGTCCTGGCAGGGAGCACTGCCCCCCCCCCCGGGTGCCCCCAGGTCCTGGCAGGGAGCACTGCCCCCCCCCCGAGTGCCCCCAGGTCCTGGCAGGGAGCACTGCCCCCCCCGGGTGCCCCCAGGTCCTGGCAGGGAGCACTGCACCCCCGGGTGCCCCCAGGTCCTGGCAGGGAGCACTGCCCTCCCCCGGGTGCCCCCGGGTCCTGGCAGGGAGCACTGCCCTCCCCCGGGTGCCCCCGGGTCCTGGCAGGGAGCACTGCCCTCCCCCGGGTGCCCCCGGGTCCTGGCAGGGAGCACTGCCCCCCCCCCGGATACCCCCAGGTCCTGGCAGGGAGCACTGCCCCCTCCCCGGATACCCCTAGGTCCTGGCAGGGAGCACTGCCCCCTCCCCGGATACCCCCAGGTCCTGGCAGGGAGCTCTGCCCCCAGCCCAGCCCAGCCTGGGGCTCTGGGGCCCCCTGTGAGCACCTGTGAGCTCAGGGACACCCCAGACTCACAGACTGTTCCTCATGGACTTAGCTGGGGTGGAATTCCCTCGTGTGGAGGAAAGGAAAAAGTCCCAGGCTATGAGCTCCAGGTTCCAGCCAGGAGCACCAGGCCCTGCAGGGAAGTCCCTGGGAAGGGACCTTTTGTTGCTCCCTGTGCTCTGGAGCCCGTGTCAGACACTGCCCTGCATCCCAGGAGCTCTGGGATGTTGGAATGGCCCTGCCAGCAGGGCAGCTGGGCACACACAGGCTCTTCATCTCCAGAGTCCTCCTCACACCCAGCAGCCTCTGATGTCAACGTTTTCTGGGTAAATACCCAGCAGCCAAATGTCTGTATGCTCCAGGTCTTTGGTCAAGCTATTTCTAAGCAGAGTTCCAGAAATAGCACATGGTTTTATTTACTATGGAGCAGTCCATGTTAATTTGCCAAGTGCCATTACATAACAGCAATTAATTACATTATTTCCTCATTACTAGAAGTGAGCAATAGACTGCTGCCACAATGTGCTGAATGCATTTCTGTAGCTCTTCTTAGTAGCTTTGAAGGGAAGATAACCGAGCACAGAGTGCCTAGATTAACAACAAATGATAAATCCAAGCCTCTTCATTGAGCCAAATTAAACATTGTTTTGAAGGCCTTGACCTAATTTTGGCTACTGGTTATTTTTCTTGTACTTTTTCATTAAACAGATTTTTTAAAAGATCTGGGTCTGTAATGAGAATAGGCTAAACTCTTCTTTTGAACATACCTTCAGAAATTATCTTGCAAGCTATGGATAATTTCAGAAGGTTTCAAAAGTTGGTATGAGATTTCTTGGAATCAGGATTTAATTATCTATTTAAAGATAAAAACTTGTGTTGTTTAGAATAATGATTTATCTACCTTTAAAAAACTACAAGCTATATGTGCTTGCAGACACCTCCAGATGTTACTGCCAGGACCTGGTCCTTAGGTTTAACTTTTTAAACTTCTCTTTGGTTATTCTTGTATTTTAGTACACGGATGTGTCCAGAAGGTATGTGTAAGGTATGTGCTGCATACCCCCTGGCATACACACTAGATACTGTACTCTACTGTTTTATCAGAATTGTACCACTTTTCAAGCATTTGTAAAGGGCAGTCAGCACTGTACTGAACTACTTTAGAGTAATTAATTAATTTAATCTTGTCTGGTTTAGCAGCCTTAGAATCTCCTGAATTTCTTTTTTTTTGGAGCTTTTTTCTCTCTCTACATCTTCCCTGCAATAAGTGATCTCTCTGTTCCTAGGATTCTGGCTCCTCCATTACAAAAACTCCAGTGTGTTCTATCTCAAAGACTCAAAACCAGCCCTAAACGATTCTGACCTATTTTACCCTTGTGTCATTGTCAGAGAGGAGATGTGCCAGGGTCTGAGATGTTTCATTATTCCCTCGAGGAATATGACCTGGAATAAAACTAAGATTGCACGAGAAGGACCAAACTCTGTTTTCAGGACGAATGGACTCACTGGACAGATCCAGAGTCTTGGAAGTGAATGTGTATCTGTGATGGTGTGGCTGGGGGCAGAATCTGCCTGAAGAGCTGCTCTCAAAAGAACAGTTTTGCCAGCTGGTTACTAAACTTGGTGCTAAACTGAGTCTCTCCTATGCTCTTAGAATGTTTTTGGCCCAGGTGGGCTCCAGGCAGGTGTAGGTGTTGGTGTTGATGACATCTCTGATGCACTTGCTGAGCAACAAACTCAGTGCCAGGTCTGCCTCCACAGGCAAAATCCCAACCATGAGAGGACATCATCACGGGAGCAAATAGGTCCACACATGCTAAGACACTTAACTGTACAGCTCTAAAACCCCCAGAACATCTGCAGTGTCCCTGCCCTTCACACGCTCCCGAGGCTGAGGCTGGGGTCCTCCAGGATCCTCCCTCAGCCCTGCTTACCTTCCATATCACAGTTTGTTTATTTCTCTTGTGTAACCCTTTAAAAAATGTATTTATTTTGACTGGTCTCACAGCTGATTTTATTGTATTCACACAAATTCCAGCCCACGCTGACCGTCACAGCCCTGTGCCCTTGCAAGCCAGCACTGCCACCTGATCCCTGTCCTTGCTCGGTGGTAAAACATTCCACAGCTGGAGACCTCATACCAAGGACTCCCAAACTGTCAGAACAGAACTTACTGCTCTGTAAATATAATTTCTTCAGTTCAACTCCCAGAAAGAATTATGCATACAGAAAGAAGAGAGAGGGCATTTTTAATGCTCCCTACCATCTGTAAGCTTCTAGGGGTGTGAGACTTTGCTCATGATCAGAGTTCATAAGGGATGTACAGATAAGGCTCTCCTAAGACACACACTCAGCATTGCAAACATCAGATTTTTTATCAGGTATTGAATGAAACTGGCTGTGTATTTGGGGTATCTGTAAGGGTGCAGACAGGACTGTGTCCATGTAACTTTAAACAACCATCTCTGTATCCCTAAGGGCCATCCTGAGGTGACCTTTTAAACCCCCACTGATTCATGAGAGAGATGATTGAAATTTGTGCCTATTCTGATTAATCCAAACTGGGCCAGAAAAAGCCTATTCAGTGACCTCTGTACTGCAGTTCCTTTTCCAAAAAGCAATGCTGCAGTTGACAAACAGGAATGTATACTGAGCAGTTCTGGTGGAATGGGCAGTGACAGGACAGGCTTGAAGGCAGAATAACCTGATCTTTCTCTGAGATGGCATCTCAGGCAAAGATTTTTGCATAGGAGCTGTCAGCACAGGGGAGCTTACCCTGATTCTTCTTCTGTCATACGAGTTATTCAGCTGACACCAAGTAACATTTACCCATCTAGTCCAAAGAAATATGAAAATCCACTTCATAGGTGTAAGCACATTTTTAGGCATGCTTACTGTAAACAATTTTGCAAGGCGTTAATTAGATTTCCAGGATGTGAAACAAATATAATCAGAGCAGAGTATTAGGTACAGAGCTCAATCAGAACAAGAAGATACTTTAAACTCTAAGTATTCCCCTTGGAAAAATTGGAGCATCTTATTTTAATATGTCAGCATTGAAAGGAAAAAATCCTGGGAGTTATGACAGCAATGAATGCAGAGTCCACAGGCAGAAGGCCTGGAAAATCTGTCCAGTGCTCGAGGGAAGGGAGACAGTGAAATCACATACACTGTAAAGAGCCATACAAATTAGATAAGCAAATTCTTATTTTTAGCATTTGCCCAACAGCAAAGACAAGAGAACAGCACATAAACAACTCAGAAGGGAAGCAGTAACCTAAGCTAGTCCAGGGTACAATGAGCAGTCAAGTTCCAGAGGCAGGAGGTGCTCATGGAACTGAAGAACATGAACTCCTATAGCTGAAAGAAAAATGTAATAGGCAATCAAACAGGAAGGAAAAACCACATTTTTCTGTCCCTACCTTGCTACTCCAGGAGGGATCTTGCAAAATGCCAAGGGTCTTTTGCTCAAAACTGAGGGCCAGAGTAAATCAAAGTCTTCACTTGCCCAAAATTATGAGAGTAACTTGGCACTTAACTCTCATTAAACTGTCATGAAAGTCAAATGGTGTTTAGGAAGATAAACCTGAGAGGATCCAGGCCTTTGGTACCTAAAAAACCCCCAGGGTTTAATTGAAAACCGGCACCAAAACAGTGATTCTGAATTCTTTTCAACCATCTGGAGATGCCTGATATTTTTAGTTTTCCCTGTTTTTCTGAGAGAGGCATAAAGATAGAACAACTCTGTAGCACAGGAAATATGGAAATCAGTCTTGAGCTCTTTCACTCTGACATATTTAAAGCAAAAAGAATGAATAACACCCATTTCCATAGCTCCTTCCTGAGCAGCTGCCTACCAGAAAAGGAGACACCACCACCACCCTTCCTCTCAAGGAACCTCTCAGGACAAAAAAAGGAAACCCTGCTCTGATCTGTGGGTGAGGAGCAGCAGGGGCATCAATGGGAGGGGAATCAGAGCTCTGGAACCTGAATGGAGAGAAGATCTCCCCTGAGTGTAGAGAATAAAATCTCTTGCAACTCGGTGTGTGAGATGCAGCTGGTCCCCAGCACCTCCCTGCAAACCAGCACACAGCTGCCTGCTTGGTGTGGGACTCTCCAGATCCCTTCTGCTGCCCTTACAGACTCTCTTGCAGCACTGGAATACAAAGTCTGCTCCTGAGATCAAGTGCCAAAATGTTAGGAATAGATCTGGCCTTGAAGCCCGTCATAATTCCACACCAACTGAAGCTGGTGGGAAAGGGACATAGATTATGTATTTTACATATATATAATTGCATTTTATATTTTGCAACGTATTGGAGAATTTAAGACGCGTCTCCCAGGGTATAAGGCAATATAGGAGATATGCTCCTAAGAGCTTATTTTGCCCAAAATAAATAAAATATGATCTACACTTGTTCATGGTATAAACAGAGCTAAATTGTAATTCTCTCCACTGATTCAATTCTGTTTGTAAGTAAGGAAAGCAATTAAAGATGCCATTAGCCTGGTGATGAGTGCGTTTCCATCCTCCACGTGACTCTTACTTGAGCATCTGTGTTTTTGTGAGCAATCCTGTGATTAAATTCATGATCCCTCTGAAGATAATCTCCTAATTTCTGCTTGCTTATTCTGTCTGAAGAATTTTGTTTGTCTGAAACCTGAGAACGGTACAATTAAGTGTATGTAGCCTAAAGGAAAGCTACATTTTAGAAATTAAATAAATTAATGATGTTCTCTGTTGATAATAGTCTCTGTTTAAATCAATGATTTTTGCTAGGATTGGCCAAAGAGATTTTCAAAATCTTACTGCTTTTGACAAAAAAGGACAAAAAGGACACACTTTGTAAGAAATCTGAACAATAGTAGTAAAAACATTTTCCAGAACAGAATCTCCTGGAGTGGGAGCCAGTGTGACTGCTTGCAAAAAAAGTCTAAAGAAAATCTCTGTGCTTGACTTGGAAGAGAGCAACAAATGGCAGCTCTGGGAAAGACTGGGGTGTTTATTAGCTTTTGTCATCACCCTTTTTAAAAAGATTGGTTGCAATAGCAGGAGCCTAACAAAATTAGTACCAGTGAGGTAGGAACTTAACTAGAAAAGGAAAAATAAGGATTTGGGAGGTTTCATATGGGCTTGGAGAATTTTGTCGTCCTGGTTATTTAATGAAGTAATTGAAGCAGTGCTGCAGCTCATAATAGTTCTCTTTCAAAAATACTGCACGAGGGTACCAAGGGGAAAAAAAAAAAAGAAACACAGTTCTTATTCTAAGAAAGAGTGAAGCAATTAGCAGCCAGGAAATTATAAATGATACTAATTAATTATATAAATATATAATAATATATAATATATAATTATATAATTATATAAATATATATATAAATACTGACATATTTTCCAACATTTTGTCAAAGCATGTGAGAAACCCATAGACTCACAGGTATCATGGATTTACTGAGAACAAATTCTGTCAAGACAATCTAATTCCCTTCTCTCAAAGACAACCAGGGAATGGAGAAAAAGCAGTGGGAAGGAGGCAAACGTCTGGGCTCCAGTAAAGCCTTGGCTGCTGTCTCCTGGAACACCCACACAAGGAGGTGTCCTCTGGATGAAGTTCCTGCAGGACCCGTGCAGGGAAAGGGCATTGAGACTGCAGAGTTCAGTGAGTCAGAGAAAACTGAAGGGCTTGTGCCTGGTGCTGTCCCAGAAGTCCTGTTTGTGCTCTCAGTGCTGACTTGGAAAGATGGAATTGAGAGGGTCCTTATTAAATTTGCAAATGCCATTAAGCTGAGCCTGCAAGGGCCCAGGATAAATAAAAATATAAATAAATAAATGTCTGAGAAGAGATGCAGGTCAATAGGAAGAAGTGCTATACTGGTCCAAACAGAAATAGTCATCTGCAGAAACAGAAGGAGGGGAATGAATGATGAGGGAACATTAATGCTGAACTTGGGAGCCTCAGTGACTCACACTGGACATGAGTCAGGGAACCAACACTGCTAATGCAGTCACAAAAATGGGATGTGGCAGCCTGAGAGGTTTAAGTGAAAGTGAAGGAATCTTCTACTCTGCAATGGTGCCACCTCTGGGCCCTGGTTTTGGGACCATTCTTCAGGAAAGATGTTGCTGAATTTAAGAAAATTCAGAGGAGAGCTACAATGAAAGACCTTTTAAATTCTGTGCAAAAAAGAACAAAATGGGATTGTCTTGCTTAAAACATTGAAAACTGAGAAAACAAATAAATACTCTCCAAATGGACAGGAAAAGAAAAAAAAAAACACCCAAATTTAATCACAGCAAAATAAAACCCCCAACAATGTTCAGGTGAGACATTAGAAAAGACTTCCAAGGATAACAGTGAATTTTCAGAACAGCTGACCCTGGAATATTTTAGTCCCCAGCACTGAAGGTCTCTGAGGACACTGCTGAGGAAAGGCACAGGGCAGTTTTCTTGCCATCTGGCTGAGGGATGAAGCTGGTGATTAGCTGAGGCTTCCTAGAACAACCCC
Source organism: Passer domesticus (assembly GCF_036417665.1). Lineage (NCBI taxonomy): Eukaryota > Metazoa > Chordata > Aves > Passeriformes > Passeridae > Passer > Passer domesticus. The sequence continues at coordinate 19,245,548 of NC_087485.1, forward strand.
CTTGGACTTTCTAGAATGCCTGAGTCTCCAGCTGCTGATAAATCTCTATTCTGGAGTAATGGTAAGACCATTTTTATGGACATTTTTTGTCTCTGAGATACCCCTGAAGATCCTGCACAGCCTGTTTGCTGTTCTGTCCACACCACCCCCATTCTCTAATGGCTTTATTTAAAGCATATTATCTTTCAATATCAATCTCTATTTATCTAATTTTAGGATATGGATAAGAATTATCCAGTATATTGCTATTGCTTTTACAAAACATGCTTTTCCTGCATAAATGCAAAAAAGTGGATAGAAACTCGAGCCATGTGTGAAGATACTTGGACATAAATATGTTGTGGGGTTTGAGCAGATAAAAAAAGGAAGCCCTATACATGTGTTAAAGCAGTAAACCTTTGTTATTCAGGTGAAAAGAAAAATATTAAATATCTTTGTTTGTTTTGGGAGTGACTTTACTTGAAGCAGATACTCCTTGAACTAGTATTCTCATACATGGATCAAGCCTGGAGTGCCAGAGATTTTCCATGAAGTCAAAAGGGAAGATTTCTCCTTACATCATGCAGAACAGGTAAAAGCAGTATTGCAGCTGCTCAATATTTTCTTTGAAAACTTCACTATTAAATGACACCAGAAAAAACCCCAAAACACCAAAGTTGAAAAGGTTACTACTGCACATTCAAAAAACATCTTTCTATGTTAGAGATCTTGAATTTGACCTAAAATTATTTCTTTTGCTTCTTCCTATCAGTTAGGAATCTTCAATAAACACACATGTCAACGAACTGAGACATGTAGTAGCTTAATAATTTTCTCATTTACCCTGTAAAGTTATTCTACACATCCAGAAGCACTGATTTAACAGAGTAATCTGTTCACATGTTTACATTTTAAAAAAGATCCTTTCAGAAAAACCAGAAACCTGCTGATAATAAGATGGCCTATTTGTGTGCTTGTACTGAGTTTATCTCTCTCATAGCTGATAGTCTCACAAACAGCCTGTTCACCTGGATTTTCCCACTAAATCCCTGGGGCATGATTCCAGCTGGGCTGAGAGCAGGTGCCTGGGGCTGCTCTTGGTGCCTGTGCCCACAGAGATTCCCTTCCCAAGGACTCCACAAGTAGATTGGCTCCTAGAAGCAGAAATACTTTTCAGGAAGCTGCTGAAATAAGCAAAAATTCAGGAAAATTCAGGAAGTGAGTCCCACTTCACCTCATTGAAATGCATGTTGTTCATTTCAGAAGAATTTATTTATTGAATTTATTTATTACACGTTAGTCTGTTTGAAAGCTACTCAGAGTAACCAAGCTCGCGGCGACTTTCGTTCTCCGGATAAGATTGAAATATTATTGTTTCCAAGTACCAGCCAATCCCAAAATGATAAATATTTGATCAGCTCAATCCCAACCCCCTTTCCCGTGTGCCCCCAGCCCTGTGACTCCCCCTTTGGCTGGAAAGCAGGAGCAGGAGTGGGCACTGAGCCAGCCCCAGCTTGCTGCACCTCCTGCACTGCTGCACGTTACAAACAGCACTGGCAGCAACTGCCATGCAATCCTCCCAAAACTGGAGCAGTATAACACAGAAAACTCCAATAAAGGTGATGAGATACAAATCAAGACTGTTAAAATACACAGGATTTTGGGGTTGTCTTCTTGTGTCACTTAGAGGTTTCTGTTAACTGTCACACTCTTTTTTTTCCGAAAAAGCAAATGAAATACTTGTTTATGGTTTGATCATGGGTCTGAACACAGGCAGCTGGAGGAATTAACTGGGCTTCTTATCCAGGATCTGGCCTTCCTTTCTAAGTACTAGCCAAACATTACTTCTGAAGAGAACAGGAGCTTCTTAACATCATGGTTCATTGAGTGAAATAAGAAATCCACTCTGGCTGGGCCCTGATACAAATAAAACCTGGCTGAGCTCTGGTCTGAGCACAGCCAGAACTGATAAAGGACAGTGACAATCTCTGATGTCACCATTGCTAAAGACACACAGCAAAACACAAAACGACTCAATGTACTATAAATGTGATGCAGATTCCCCAGGCTGGGGATAATAATATCAAAAAGAGAGACTTAGTTTTAATAACTCTGGTTAACCCTGGTCTCTTTTGGCACTAATGATTTTTTCATGCCCATTCCTGCCTCCTGTAGGGAACCTTTCATGTGGTTACAGCAACCAGCTGAGCTTCTTTGAAAAAACATATGCCTGATAAAATGGAAAAGACTCTGTTCCAGTTAGATACCAGCCTGTTGGCAGCCATGGGCTATTTTGGGAATCACACTTCCAATACTGCTCGTCAAGACATCGACTTCTGCCAAAGATACAGCTTGATGGGAGTTTAAAAGGCCTTCAGGTTTTCTACCCAGATCTCAATAAAATTATTTATGTAAAGCTACATTAGTCAAGATTATAGTAATTCAAGAGATTCACTATTCTGTAGTGAAGAATATTATGTGCACCTTTTTATAGTATTTGAACATAATTCAGCAAGGTACTTTAACAAGTGTTTACTGCTAGTATATATTTCAGGATGTATGCATGTGTCTTGCTGAAGGAAAACCTAAATTACTGAGAATAAAATTCTGTGTCAAATTTTCGATAGCAGCTTTTCATTTTACTGCTTGACCAAACAGGTGTGTTGCTAAGAGTCAAAGTATAATTCTGGGGAAGAATTCCAGCACCTCTGCAGGTCTCCAACCTTCTAAAAACTCCACTGCTGGAAAACAAGTTCCTCTGTGAGGACTGGAAAAGATGGGAGGGCTGCTTTCTATCTGTCTGTGTTCTTCACCTAGACCTTGCATTAACTAATTTCTCTCCCTGTGTTCTCAGATGTCCCTGCCTGTGGCTTGGCTGTTGGCCCTGCTGAGCAGAGTGTGGCACTCAGGGTGTCCCTCTCCTCCCCTCACCCAGCACAGATTTTCTCTTCTGCACAGCCTTCACTTTTATTGGAACTTAATTATGAATCAGACTTCCACATTTTTTGTCACCTTTGGCTAAATTGTCCCATGGATATAAAGCATCTCCAGGGAAAGAGAATGATATTGCTGAGCGTGTGATAATATAAATCTCTTTTTTGTATAAAAGCTAAGCTACACAGAAAATGGCTGTCAGTGATTTTAACTTCCAGGAGTTCAATGGAGCTCTCCCAGGACTTCAGCTGATTCCTCCTTATCTCAGAAAGCAAATTTGGGAAAGAATCATTAGACTTGTTTCTTTCTTTGGCTGAGCATATCCAGTGATTGAAGTCACTGTCCTTGAAGAGAGCATTTTTACCATCTTGTCTAAGACATTCCAGGGACAGTGACCTCCAGAGTGGAAGATGTTTCTGCTGTTCTGCAGGTTTTTCAGAGGCACTGACAAAAGACAGAAGGAAAATCATTTTCACCAGGAAGGCCTGGTGAAGATTTTCTGGATCCAGTTCCTATTCCATTTTTACATTTTTACCTTTCCTGGGTATTGGTGAAAAACAGCTTAGTAGTCCCCAGCTGCAACCATGTGCCTGGAAGCTGCTTTCAAACTTATTTTTGGAGTTTCCATGTGTCTAGTCACACCATTGAGTCCTCAGTTTTGCAGGAAAGGTCTCCTGTTCCCGCTCGAGTTGGACTCATGCCCACGTGCACCAGCGTGAGGAGCAGAGGGACAAAGCTCTGCCCCCAGTAAAACCAAAGCCAGCCAGCTCAAGAGGCCCATTAAAATAGAAATAGAAACAGTTAAGACAAGTGGTGCAGCCACACAAAATTTTCCTGGCAGGGAAGGAAAGGGGTGCACTGGAGCTGGGACATGAATGCCAGGCCCAGGATTCCCCTCCTGTGGTGATCTCACTGCAAACTCCCAGAGGGGCTGCCTCCTAGTAATGGTTTAGCTGCAAAATATCATTTCCCCTCATTCACAGAGGATGACAGAAACCCAAATGACCTTCCCCTGTTCTTTTCATATTTCTACAATCTAGTTGTTTCAGTGAAACCTTCAGAAAGCCGGGATATGGGAATGAGTTTCCGCTTGCTGTGTCATCCTCCAATTTGATTTATACTTCAGCAGCCTTTAGGATTAGGTCTTTTGATACTTTGGAGTTTTGGAGACAATAGGTAAGAAAGGCTGATTTTTTCATTTCAGCTATTGCGAGTGTAGAATTTTGCAATTATTTGATGGCCTGGCAGTAGAGAATGTGATGACTCACAGAAGGGAATAAGAAGAAGCAATTGTCTTTCATGGACAAAGCGAGTGAAATGACACAAGATGGAGCTGTATTTCAGAGATTGCCATAGCAACTGCAGAAGCAAGTCATTTGTACAGATTCAGGAAGATCCACAAGAACAGACCTAAGACAGAAAACACCTTGAGATCACAGATTTGAGAAGGTCAAAAAGAGACACCTTCTTCCTCCAAAAGGCCCTTCAAACAGTGGCACCTAACAAATACAAAGGAAGCAAGCAAGCAAGCCATCAACCAGACAGAAATCTGGACTCAGCTGCTGATTCTTGCATTGCTGTTGTCTCCTCTCCCAGTTCCTGCCACCAGACCTGGCAAGACTGGGATGAGAAACCTGGAAAGGAATGGAATGCTCCTTCTGGGAGCTGTGCCCTCCCTTGGGCACCAGTGCCTGGGGCGGTCTCTGCGTGGCTCCTGCCTGGCCCTGACCCCTCTCCCGCCAGTCAGAGGCTGTGAACAGCACCTAGAAACGGGGTGAAGGTACAATTGCTCATTAATGACATCCTCGTTACCCTCTGAGGGCCTTCCTGCCCTGCAGCTGAGGGGTCACTTGCAGCTGCAGGAGCCCTGCAGCCCCACGGGGAGCTGGGCTTGGCGACTACTCGGTGCCTTTAAGGAGCCACCCTTCCCTGCCATCCAGTGCTTGAGCTATTTATAGCCACTGCCAGATTATGCAAGGATTCCCAGAACACTGCAGACTCCAGTTAGAAATTCTATCTGCACAGCCTGGAGTATATCAAGCAATATTTTTAAAAGCCCATTGTAAGCAGAAGGAGCTTCTTGCAGTTAAAGCTACAGAAAAGTTCAGGTAAATTTAGAGAGATTCCATACAATAAAGAAGTAAATTTTCTTTTGCTTGCCAGGTAATTTTGATAATTTATATATTTAAAAAAATCCCAAAATGTTAGTTGTATTTAAAAAAGCCTGAAAGCCCAACATAAATGTCTCATTTGATTGAAAAGTGAGATCTTTCAGATGTTTGAGACAGTATATTTTAGAAAGTGTGAGGGAATGTGAATAATTTGGACAAGAATACCTGAATTTCAATATTTTAATGTCAATGGGCTTTCAAATTTCTGACAAAATACAGTACCTTGCTATCCATTCAGTCCTGGAATAGGAACTTTCAGTGAAATCTTGTTTTGCATTGCAAACACTACAAATTTCTTACACTTCCATGCTGAAAATACCAAATAATAAACCTGGGACTTAAAATATTTCAGTGATATTTGAAAACTTCATAATCCCCAAGAAAAGCAACTTAGTAGCAGAGCCACATGGATATAAAAGCAAAATACGTATTTCACTGTAAAATACATATTCCATGTTTTCAATGGAAACACACTGCAAACACCTGCATCTATTTCTTTTCCCCCAACTCTTGCATCGTGTAAATTTGAAGTACTCTTACGCTTTGAAATCAGTCAGTTGGCAGAGCTTATTCTTAATTTTTAAATGGCTTGTCACTCCTGAAGCAGGAATAGCTGAAAGGCTCAAGAAGACCCATTGTGAAAATTTGTTTTGTCAAAAGCAAAATAGATTCGTAATTCTATTACAAAGTTTATTATCACTGAGCCATCACAGGTTTTCACTGAAACATCAAATACAGACACAACTTTGGGTCAAATTTGTTCAAAAATATAACCAACAGCAATCATTTTCATGCCAGTGCATTCATAAATTTCAGAAGTGGATTACTGACGGGATGTCCCAGTCTATTTTAGACAGTGAAACTCTGTTCACTGGTTTGCTGGTTAGCTAATCTATCCAAGAGCAAATTGTGCTTTTCAGTATGAAGTGAACTTTGTACCCTAACAATAAATACAGCTACAGAGTCTGCACAGTCATCTTCAATAATAGGCTCACTTGGTAACACACCTGGGCTTAATTGTAACATTTCATTAAATGTCTTAAATGTGCTACAAAGCAGAGATTATACAACTAGGATTAAAAAACCCAACATCTGTGCTTGATTTAGAAACTGGGAGTTAGCAGTTTCCTATCAACCTGTTAATTAATGCAGCACTAAGATTTCTGTGCCTACATGTCATGTACAGGAGTTCAGTCCATTAAAATATAAAGTAATTGGGAAGAGGGGAGAGAAGCAAGGGGGTGGTTTCTAGACCCCAGCATAATGTGGAAGGGATTTCTGTGGTATGTTTTTTTTAGCAATGTCACCTGCACCTTTAGTTTTAAGCTGGGAAATGCCATTTTTCTGTCAGCAAACAGTGGAGAGAGCCAAGCGAGCTCCTCAGTCGTGCCCCCAGTTATCCATCACCAGTGGGCTGGGCTGTACCCAAACCCTCAGGAGTAACTTCAGAGGCAGAAAGAGCCAGATTAGGCACTTTTAATTACCCAGGAGTGGTGGGTTGAGCTTTCTTTCCTGACCCCTTCATTTTTGAGTCCAAGCTCCCGTCCCCCAGGCTGGCCTGGCCCTCAGCCTTTGGGCTCTGCAGTGACTCCCCAGGGTGTGAGGGAGCCCATTTTTAGCTATCTGGGACAAAGTTAGCAGCGCTGCTATTCTCACTGGGCACAGCGTGCAAGCTCTATTCCCACACTAGGAGAGTATTTAGTAAGGTCACAAGGATGCCTTCTCCTTATCAAACACATTCCCTGGAAACTTGGCAGGGGTTTCATTTTACGAGAATTCAGGTGCAAATTAATGGCATTCGTTTTAGACTTGTTTAAATTTCTCAGTGTTTGTGCAGAAAGAGATTTGCATTACCAACCTACAACAGAAAATTTGTTGTCAGCAGCTTTCAAAGTCTAATTTTTCTCTCATTAATTTGATTTTGAATCCATTTAATTGACCAATTTTTGTAGAGTTGCTTCATGTTTGTACTAGAAGCATGCTGCATTTACACTACTAAGGTTTATTTTAGCCTATTTAATCACTTCATAAGGGAAAAAACTGAGCTTTTTACATCATTTTAAAGATGATAACAGTGAGGCTGAAGGCAAACACGGAGTGATACATGCAAGGACTGCATGCAATTTTCCATGTTCAAAGAGGATCTTATGTAAACCAGAGACACAGAAGCAATAGAAGTGTGGCTCAAATGAAAACAGAGCCCTGCAGAAAGACAGGACTCGGTCAGAACACTGTGTCTGTCTGCCTAATAACCTGTGGGAAAGAGAGAATCCTCCCCAGACTTTGTTTCTTGTCACTTTCCCCACAATCTCCAGTGGGAAGTGTCTGTGGCACGTTGCCAGGAACAGAGAGGTGCAAATGGGGCACAAGTGACCCCTGATGGTCCCCCAGAGCCCCCAGACCATCTGTGCAAGCACAGGGGCTCCTCAAACCTCCTCCCAGCCAGAACAAACTGTGGCCTCACAAGATGGAGTAAAGAGCTCATCACAATGCATCCAGTGGAAAAGATGTGATGTGCTGGCTGCTGAGGAAAGCCTTGTTTTAGGGAAGAGTCTTTTTTAGAAAAACTTAGCAAGAGAACAAAAAAGAAGAGCAGGATTAGACTTACCATCACCAGCAAAAGCTGAATATATATGACCCTCAATAAACAGATAAGGGAGCTCAGACCACTCTGAGAATGCAAGAATGTGTATAAAATCTGTATTATGGATCTTTAAAAATACTGCCTTTCACTCTGTATCCTGAAAGCAGAATATCCACATCCCATATGCAAAATAAAATATTTGTTGTGGCATCATCAGTTAGGGTTTGCCCATTTGTTATGCATTGAAGCCCCTCCTCAGCTTCCTCAGCCTCAGGCAGAAATTGGAGTGTGGAGAGGGATAGTTCATTAGTTTCAATTCACAGAAGAAGGCCTAGATAGTGCCTTGTACACGGCCTGTGCAATCCGAGCCCAGGGATCAGCCCGAGTCCTTCCCCAGGCAGGCAGAGCAGCTCCAGCAGGCAGCAAAACTCTGCTCCCACTCTTACACCTTCATCCCCACCACGCTGGAATGGTGCCCTGGATTTGCAGAACATCCTGGCCAGAAGGTGGCATTTGGGTAAAACCCCACTCCAGAAACCCACCAAAATAAATCCCCGCAGTCTGTGTGTCGCAGTACAGTCTTCCAGCAGAGGACAGACACCTTGTGTCAGAGGCTGGCAGTCCTGCAGAGAACAGCCACACTTTGGGAACTCTCACATCTGCCTCTGTGACCTTGAACAAGTAATTGGTGTGTCTGGGCCTCAGTTTGCTGCCTGAAAAACATTTACAGGGGTTCTTGATTGCACAGCTCTGAGTACAACAGTGTTGAGGATGAGAAAAATGGACAAACCTTTTTGGAAACACAGCTTTCTACTTCATCTACCAAAAAAACCCCAAACCCCAACTGCAGCAGAGTTGAAGTGTGGGGGTTGAGAAGGCTGTGATGAGAGAGAGCCTCCCAGCTGTGCTGAGGGCAATGAACACGAGCTGTGACTCCTGTCCTGGGAAGGGGCAGCGGCCGCGGGGCCGGAGCTGCTCTGGGAATGGGCTCGGAAGGCTCCCCCAGGCATGGCACAGTTATATAATGCCACTGGCTGTGTCAGACCCTGCCGTGGCCGGGCTCTGCTCACGGGAGCTCCGTGCCTCCCTGGCTCTGAGTGGCAGTGTCAGCGCCCGGGCCAGAAATAGCCCTGACGGATGGCAGGGATGCTCCACGGCACCCAGGCAGCTTTTTATAGCAGCCCTTTGATTTCAGATACCAAACCTGGGCTATTTTGGGCACGCAGGCTTGGGGGAACGTTCATGATCTTTAGCTTGCATGACTACTTTTGCACACAGGTGCTGTCAGAGTTCTTGTGGCTCTTCTTCAAGATAGGGAATATTTTTATCCCACTGGACATTTGTACTCATGGAGGGATAACTAACCTAGAAAAAGGAGACTGTGCTATCACATGAAGTTTTCCAAATTGTTGCTGGGGTCTAAAGGACTTGTCACTTCAAGAAGTCCTAAGATGTGTGATGGTTTGATACTCAACCTAAATGAAAAGAATAATTTTGAATTGAACTAACTGGAAGTTAAATGTGACCATGGGATGACTTTGATGCATTTCCTCATTTAATGACCAGGAGAGGATATGGATATATACACACACATATGCACATACATGTATATATATATATATATATATTTATTTATTTATTTTAGTAAGGGAGTATGGCACTAATGGCAGATGCCCAATTCAGCCTTCTGGCAGATAGAAGTTCACTATTTATTGATAGTGCAGATGTCTTTATGTAAACACATTTTTTAAAACAGAATGTACCTGAGGAACAACTCAACCAGCCTTAAACAGCTCTAGAATCTCCAGTGTGGGCAGAGCCCTTGCTGTGTTACCTCACATCAGTTCAGTACAGCAGGGTAACAGAACAGCCACATTTTGGCAGCACAACCTGCTTTAGTCATTACGACCAACATTCCAGAGAACAATATTTCTGATATTTACCATTGTAGTGGGAGCCAAATCTCAGGGAAAGGTGTCTAGATGGTAAATGTTCTGTAGCTTGAGGAATGCTGGCCAGACCAGACCTAGTTTACCACAGTACATACAAATTTTAACATCACTGGTAAGATTTTTCAAAGGAAGATTGCAATTTCCATTACAATCTTATCATCTGCAGCTGATTAAATACTAGTTCAAATTAATAAATCAACTTTTACCTAGGAAAACATAATGCCAGGAGAGACAGGGACAAGCAGACACTCTGGAGGGACAACTTTAAAAGAGAGAGGAGGCCTTGTCACTTCAAGGGCCACATCTGGAGTTCTGTGTCCAGTGTGGGCTTTGCTGCTGTCCAATGGCTCCAGTTCAGCAAGTCTCTGCTTCCTGCAGCTGGCACCATTCTCAGAACAGAGAGCAGCCCCTGTATTATGCAGGGCAGACACAGTGTGGGGAGGTGAAGACATACAGCAAAACCAAATCCACGGCTCAGCATCAGAAAAGCTGGAACAGGTTCCCAGCTGTACTTTTAATATGACTTTATAGCCAATCTAGGCAATAAATGCATGAGCAAAAAAAAAAAAAATCAGTGTCATGAACACTTTGCCAATATTTGAAATAATTTTAAAAGTTAATTTCACAAGAAGTCTATGAATAAGGACTATTTCTTCTGGAAATAAATCTGGTCCTACATACCAGTGCTGCTTAAGGCTGGAAGTAGGGTGATTCCAACTTGTCCTATTTCAACAGAGGATACCCAAGGTATTCTTTAAGACTACAGAATGCAATTCATTTCCCAATTACTTTGGAAGGATTAAAAACCTGACCAGATTAGATTCAAAGCCTGGGCAGCAATTGCTACAGCTAAGTATATTCATATACCTATGCATCTCAGCTGCTCCCTGATGGTGAAATCCCCTGGTCATCAAGGAAAACTCAGTCCTTCAGCCTTTCTCCCCTAAGGCACGCTAATGAATTTATTCATGGATGTTAATCCAACTAGGAAATTGTTCCTCTGTACATAATCTCCCTCTCCTTTAGCATTTGACCATTTCAAATGCTGGAAGAGGGACTATGACCTTCAATGGAAACACTAAAATGAAAAGAATAAATGAAAACAAAAGGATTGAAAGGTTACTACACTTATGGTTAAAGTAAGAGGAGAGGGAAATTGTTTTTTATTTTAAAAGCTGACCTACAAACTATATCCATATATCTGTGTATGGGTATCCCTGTGCTTTAGCAGATTTCTTTTTTACCTTTTCCAGGTCTCCACCATCTGGTCTGGCTCCAGGGAAAGCCCACTGAGGATTATATATCTTGTTGTGCTGTATCTGCCAAAATGGCTTTTATTTGGAAAAACAACAGAAAATAGGCCAAACTAAAATTAAGTCATAACTTACACTGTCAACCAGAGCATAAACATCAGAAAAATATACAGTAACACAATGAGTTGATTTGGGTGGGAGAAAGTTCCCTTCCCTTCCCTTAGAAATTCAGCAGTGATTTTTTATCCTGCCATTTGTCAGAAAATGCACTAAAATACTGCTAAATATGAAAGCTCAGGAGAGATGCAGCCATAATCAGAGAGGAGTTGTATTGCCATAAACCATCTTTCTCTCAATTTATTAGTGTTATAAAATCTGACAGAAAATTCAAGTGCAAGAACCTCTTTTGCTGAACATTTCTAGTGTGGGGTGTCTGCTGAGGAGTGACTCCAGGCTCTGCACAGCAGCACCAGCCAGTCAGGGTAAGCAAATGCTGCTGATTAGCTCTGCTCCAAACCTCCTGTGGGCCAGCACCTCCCAAAGGAACCAGTCCACGTGCACAAAGATGCTCTGAGCTGAAGGCAATGCCTTCCCCTCAAATAAAAATGTGCAAACCTCCCTCAGGAAGCTGTCAGCAGAGCTGGGGTGAAGATCCCAGCAGCCCAAAGCACTGATCCCACCTGATCCCACCTGATCCCAGCAGTGCACAGAGAGCAGCAGCACAGCCCAGGACACTGCTGGCCCCTGCACAGGGAATTGTCCAAGGATGGCTCGGCAGGGTCTGAAGAGGACACAGAGACACAAGGGCACAATTCACACCTCTAATGGGCACTAACTCCCTGTTTATAAACAAGCTGTGGCTCACACTACTGCTCCTCTTACCAGTGACTTGGCACTCACACTTCAGAGGGTGATGGTTACAGCCATGGGGAGCTGCCTCATCCATTCCAGCCAAGTCTCCCACTGCATTCCACTGGTGAGACCCCAATGGAGCAAGAATGTCTCCAAACTGATGACAATACAATAGGTCAAAACCTTGTTTATTTTCTTTTTCTACTGTCTTGGATGTCTGTTTTTACCTGGAAGTATTATTTATATATTTAAGTGCCTAAGTTTTATGATTTTACAATACTCAGAGAAATAAGCAATGAGCATTCTTGGACACATCCTGACAGCAGGTTGGCAAGTAAAGGGAAATAATTCTGAATGCACTTCACTTCAGCATGAAATAATGCCAAAAAAGGTGAATACTATTATGTAAGCTAGAGACAACTCATAATTAATGTCTGAAATATGCTTGTAATTTAGCTTTTAAATGGGAAAATGAAAACAGCTATCAATTAAAGATAAAAAACATTGGACTGCTGTTTTAGTATCTAGGTGTTATCAGTCTGTTTGCAAGACTTTCAGAAGCCCTTGGTGCCAGTTGTGAGCACCACGGTTTGGGTCCAGCGCAAATTGTCGAGCATGAATCTTTAGGGAGCTTTTCTCATCCCCAGTGCAAGGGGCTGGGGAAAGGAGAGCTGCTGACAGAGCCCAGAGGAGTGATAAAACACACCCAACACTGCCCCAGAGGCTCCACAGCCCAGCTCCTCCCCGTGACACACAGACAGACAGACAGACAGACAGACAGACAGATGCTGGTGTCACTGACATTGGGCAAAGGCAGGGAGCCCCCAGCAGTGACTGAGAACTGAACAGTTTTGGGTGCCTGGGCCACTTGCTCCCACAGCCAGGGCTGTTCACCTTCCCTGGGCTCACGGAGGGAGAACCCCCTCCCCAGAACCCAGCCAAAATGGACTTCTCAGCAGATGTCAGTGCAGTGTGGGTTAGCAGATTTCCAAACTCACAGGTGAAGGACTGGAATCACAGTAAACTACATAGTTTAATGTATTTCCATAATTAGAACTATAAATTCTGAAGAATTTATGTCCATAATTAGAACTGCTGAAGAATCTGTACTAAAAAAATGAATGCACTGGAAACACATTTTTGGTAGAAGTTCCCAGTCCCCTTCCTGGAAACCAAGAGAAGCCCTGCAGGCCAAGCCTTATTCACTCATTGCAAAGGGTGCAAAACCTGAATTATTTTGTCTTTTCTCAAAACCAAGCATCTCTGCACACAATACCTCTGCTCCCCTTACCTCCAGATTTCAGCAGCAGATTTTCTGCCTCTTTTCTGGAAGGGCTGGAATATTTTTAGTGTAAGCAGGCAGTGCTCAGCATTGTGTCTCCACACAGCTCACCTGCTCCGAGCTGGGAGGCAGCAGCAAACTCCCAACTGTTTGTTTCCTGGAGCAAAAAGCTGGAAAGATGCCTTTGTTCCTTTAATTCACACAGATTGTAGACATTCTACCACAGCTGACACGGTTCCTTCTTCTACTTAGTTCAGCTTTTTCATTTCCACCACATACCTGGAAAAAAAATAAATTGTAAGGTGCCACGTGGAGAGCCATTTTTGCCTAAGTGGAACAGTAAAAAAATACTCTTGCTCCTAAAAGGAATTTATTGAAATGTAGGCTGTCAGCCTATTAATTGCAGAACAGACACAAAAAGTTAGCCAAAATAGATAAATAATGATATTGCATTTCATTCAGACTGTAGTGAAATGAGCTCCCTACTTTGCTTTCATGTGCAACCACACCACAAACCCAGAATTATTCTAGTTCAGTTGGCTCAGTTATTTGAGCATTCTAGACAAATATTGAAAGCTAATGAAAGTTGAACAGCTACTACTTCTACTCTTTTTCTACCCTGTGTTTTGGCCACAGCTTGACTCTATTCTTTCATTGGCCAGGGGGACACAGCTGGATGCTGCTGCTGTAACTCATTTTTCACCATCTGAACAAAGTGCTTGTGTATTTTCCTGCTCCAGTTCCAACACTGCTCTGTGTGGTGGATCAGACTCATGAATCCCCCATTTCCATGAGTGCAATTGGAATGCTGGTCCTTTAGCAGGCAAGTTCTGGTTGTGGTTATTCATAAAGGCATCCATAAATATGCCTTTAAAAACCCCAGCAATATGGTGCTGCAATGTCAAACCCTGCTCTGCTGCTTTGAGATGGCAAACCTTGCTGTACATAAACTCAGGAACCAGAATGCTGTGTGGACATATCCCAGACACATATTACCTTCAAATTAAAGTTTGGTATGACAAGTGCTGTTTCAAACTGTGGCTATGACTTTAACCTATTTGAGACTTTGAGAAGTCTTTGGGAAGTATGGTTAATGCTTTCAGCAGAGAAGTGCAGCACTATCACTTTCATACTCAGGAGGAGATAATTTTAAAATATCCATAGATTAGGAAAAAAAAAAAAAAGACAAGCAAAAAGCTTCAGTCTTTAAGGGAGTATTGCTGTTTTTCAAAAACACGGAAACTTTTATTCTGCATTTAGTTTTAAAAAATACTCCATGGTAGCCACAGATTCTTTTCAAGTCTCCCTTGCTTTTAAGAGGGCTGGGTGCCCTTCTGTAGGATGGCTTAGAGACTTTAGTAAGATTTCAGACATTTTTGGTAGCAGACCTTTTGGCTATTCTCTTCTAAAGGTGAAGGCAGTGGAAATAAGGATAGCAGGAAATTCCCACTGAAATGCAAGCACACATTCTGCTCAGTCAGCCTGGGCTTTATAGACCTCAGGCACTTAAAGCTGAAACTTTGAAGACATATGCAAGAAAAACTCTATGACAAATGGATCTTTCAGTTGTTGTTCCAGTGGACAGAACTTTAACTGGTACTTTCTCATGCAGAGTCCCCACACAGTTCCAGAACACAAATGCTCAGATACAGCTGGAGTACAGAAAATCCCAAGTGACAGGAATGCACAGCCATTAGCACCAGTGTCAGAATCATGTCAGTCCTGCTCAGAGAGACATGCCACAAACCAGCCAGGGACAACAGTCCTCAGTTCTCCACTAAAACAAAGGTAATCTTGGATGCCACACAGCAGCAAGTAAGTTGAATGCATAAATTTGTGTCCTTGGCTGAGATTTCCTCCCTGGTCCACTTCAAAGCCCTGCACTGAGTCTGAGTGCCCAGAAGAACAGGCACTGCAGCTATGGGCACTGCAGCTGTTGGCACTGCAGCTATGGGCACTGCAGCTGTGGCACTGCAGTTATGGGCACTGCAGCTGTGGGCACTGCAGCTATGGGCCTGCAGCTGTGGGCACTGCAGCTATGGGCACTGCAGCTGTTGGGCATCTGTGGGTTAACACAGCTCAGAGGCACCCAGCTGTGCTTTAGCTGAACACTTCCCTTCTGAGCTGTGAACCAGGGTTGCTCCTCTTGTTCCATTTCTCTTTCTGCACAGCTGTTGGCTTGAATCTGCATTTTGAGTTAAATGCAACAAGGCAAACCCCATCACAGAATTAATGTTTAAACTCCTTTGTACATTGGGCTAAAGGCAATATTAATACATCCCATTCTGTGCCATTTCCAATGCCTTGCAGTAGATAAGATTATCTCATTAATCCTGTTGTGCTCCCTCCCAGGAGGTGAAACACCAGACAGAAGAACACAGAAATAAAGGGGTTGAAAAGAGGTATCTGACACCAGAGCATCAGAGCAAAGCTGTGCATGCTGCCAAAGCTTCTGAAAAAGCACAAATTTGAATTAGGGATCTTCACATTCTGTGTCTCCCACCTAGACTCACATATAAAACCAGTTATTTTTGACCAGTCTGAAGTGTGGTAGAAAACAGGTTTAATTCACTGCAGTTACCCCCTAACTTTGCCTCTAAACAATTCACAGTCCTCAGAACCTCAGAAAAAATTGTGATCAAAGACAGCATTTTTTCCCAATTCAAAGAAATACAACAAAAACATTTATAGATCTACTTTAAGCTCTGTTACTGTTGTATTTATGAAATATATTTGTTTATCTACATAAATTCACTTTAGTCTATTTCTTATGCAGATATGATATTTCCTTCTCACCCTCCTTATACTTTCATTTTAACATCAATTATTAGTTGAGAAGACAACAACAAAAGCAAGACATTTTGTATCAATTAGTTGTATTAATATGAAACACGAAATGCATAGAGGATTATGGTAAAATTAGAATTACACAAACTACATTTCCACACTTACTATTAAAGTAATGGGAATTCTGCAAAGCTGGAAAATGGAAATTTCCATCAGGGCTCCAATAAAAGGAAGAGAATAGAGTGAAGAGCCTCTGTAGCATTTTGGATGTTCAGAGGTCCAGCTGCATTCTGCTCACATAAACACAGCTTTAATCAGTCATATCTCCTGAGTATAACTCATGGCTCCCCATTTTGTGCTTTTACAACCAAAAAATGCCTTCACACTGGGTGAACTCTTTTCTCACAAAATTTGAATGATAATAATGGGATAGAAGTAACAAGCCCTGGAGAGTAAAAAGCAACACATGAAACAGAAATAGAGTTGTCATCAAAACTGTAAAAAATACATTATGAAAATCGACATGAGGGTTAAATGCCAGAGATGGAAACTTTAAGGAGAACCTATCAAAGGGGACAGAGATAAAGCTTCCACACCAGCCATCAGCTGCAGACCATCAATCCTTGTCTGACACAAGTGGATTTCACTCAGCTACTTGGAGTTTTTAGTGTTACAGAGAGAGCTGTTATACTTCAGTTACACTCAGTGTTGCACAGAGATTTTGTATTTGAAAAGGGAGATTAGAATCACACAATGAACCAGTTGGCTTCAAGATTGCTCCACTTTCTACAAGTTTATAGTTAGCATTTTTTAAGCTGGACTGTCTGGCCTTTGGACACAGACAGATTTTGAAAACAGACTGTCTGAAATTTTCTCATGGATTTCCTTTTTCCCATAGAATTCCATGTTTTAACTTTGTGTTTCCACCCACTCCCTACACACGTTACAACTCAGAAGGAGCAGTGATTCCTAGCAATCACCTCCTAACGACAGGGAAAGCTTTCTGTCCTTGTTACCAGGACAAATCTGTTCTCAGATAATTGCTTCACAGTATCATTGGCATAAACTCCCTCAGCTCGGAACACCCAAAGCTGCGAACATCCTGGCTCAGCAGTCTCAGCCTCTGCAACAAACACCCACAGTGAGAGACAGCTTAGAGCACTGCTTGCCAAAGACTTGCTGAAAACCCAACAAAGTATTTGAGGCCAAATTATTGGAGGAATGAGAATGATAATGTTTTACATTTTTATATTATAATTAGGATGGTGGTGAATGAATGATGAATGAAAGTATCCCCAAATGAGCCAGTTTCTTTGATCTTGAGATACTAAAAAACAGGAACAACCTGGTACCATTGGTCAGCTCAGCCCTCCCAGCAGTGTGATAACTCCTTGGAATTGCCAGGCAAATTAGGAAAATGTGCTGCAACACCAAAAAACCAAACCCCAAAACATCACCCAGCCACTAACAGAAGTCAGCCTGTGGCCAGTGGCCATTCCCAAAGGGGTTTGCAAAGCTCTCCCTAGGGAATGATCCCTGTCTGTACTGTGCAGGAAGCAGCACGTTCCCAACCCAGCCATGGCACAAGTTTCTTCCCAAGGGAAGATGAAATAAACGTGGCCTTGAGGGCCAATGGCACTGTCATGTTGTGGTTCCACCTGAATCAGCCTGCTCAACTCTTAGACAGAGAAACTTTTAAAATTAATACCTGGTTTTATATAAGCCTATTCTGAATAAGGCATTTAACTAGAAAAAGTGCTGAAGGAAATTCTGAATTGCCTTTTCATACAAAATTAAGATTTTTTCATCCCTAACCTGAGAGGGGGAAAATTTATTGCAGGGTTTATTTGCCTCTAATATTTTTTTTATTACCTCCAAACATTCCAGTTTTTATCCTGTGAAGATCAGCATGTAAGACTGTGAAACAATCCAGTTTATTTAAAACAGAAATTTATTGTATGTCTCATTTCTAAATTAAAATTAGAGCTCTATAGGCCATTGAAAAAGCTGTGAGTGGTTTAAAACATTTTTTTAAAGGAAAACCTTTTCATAAATTAAAACTTACCACTTTATATCACTTTAGTGATTGCCCTAATGCTGTGACTTGGCAGGTTATAGGCTTTACAGACAACTGTAAAACTTCCAAACAGACATCAATCATAGAAGTGATTGCACGGTATTTATAAAGCAATCTGAACAATTATGCTGCAATATAAAATTCTATCTCCCCTATAATCAGCGATGAATCAGCTGTCCATTAATGAATAAAGACTGTGAATCATCATCTTTAAAAGATTTAAGATGGGGAAATGTAACAGCTTCTTAAAATTGGCTCCTGAGCTTGTCTGCTCTAGCGACTGCATGGCTGAGCTGGTTGAGAGCCACTGGAGTTTTTTCCAGTGTCCCAAAATTAATCTGATGTGCAGCTTGGAACTGCCCCTGCCAAGGCCACACCCTCAGAGTGGGAATGTCCCCTGCTGTCACCTGGGCTGGATAACATCACAGAATCACAGAACGCCGGACTCTCAGAATCAGCCAGGCTGGAAAAGACCTTTGGGAGCATGAAGTCCAGCCTATGTTCCAGCCCTACTCTGTCACCAGATTATGGCACTGAGTGCCACATCCAGGCTTCCTTAAACACCTCCAGGGACATTGCCACAGAGCAAAGGGCCACAACATTCATAACCAGTTTCTAACTTCCTGTGAACCAGTTCCCTCCCCTGCCAGTATCAATTGAACACGGTGTGATCAGAGGGAGCAGCCCACGCTGGCTGCTGACTAACGAGGCAGGCAGCAGCAGTTCCTGGAGGAATTCAGTGATCTAATGGTGATTGGCAATTGGATCAGACACAGCTACTCCAAGCACTGCATCTGTGTTTTATGGATGGGTATTACTGCATTCAAACCACTAACACGAGAAAGCAAGATACACCATGGAGACATTCATATAGAATAAGCCAAATTTGCTGCTGCTTGCCAATGTTTTGTATTTTCTGAGTATTTTACATTCTTTCCTCACTCCTTTTGCTGAGACTTCTCTTTATCAATTTTGTATGTGTGAGCCTAAATTATTTAGGCTGTGTATTATTTTTAAACTCTCCTTTTTATAAGTATTGTGTATGATGTAAATCAACACATCCTTTGCCAGAGGGAAAAAAAAGTTTGCAAATCCACAGAGACTAAAGGTAAAAGACTGGCATGCAAGAAGTATTTCAGTAATTTTGAAATGAGCATAACAAATTTATTTTTTCAGGTCAGTGCATGAGTTTCTATTACTTTCTTTTCCTTAATCAGTCCTGACTTACACTACCCATAGTGTAATTAAGATCACTAATTTAATCGAAAATTGAAATAGATTTTTAAAAGTCAGTTTGTGCTTTCAGCTCAGATCCTACACACACAGCAATTCAGCTGAATGTGAGGTGCTAGATTTGAACTGTGTGCACAGGATTTTCACTATAGTCTCCGAGTCTTCTGAGCTTCATAAACACTAAAAATCTGCTTGGACAGACTGCCCATTCACACTTGCTTGGTTTTGAGGGAATGGTGTTTTCTTCCATGGAGGTTGAGGGTTTGGGGATATTTTTAGTTTTTGGAGAAGGGACCAAAATTGTGATAAGGCAAAATTCAAAGGATACAGTGATTTTGAGCTTCAGCTTTCCTTTTTCTGACTTCAAAATATCTAGTTTAGATAGTCTAATTTTCACACAAAATTCATCTACATAGGTACATCAGAAATTTCCAGTTTTAGGGAAGTGAAAGAATGATTTCTGAAATAAGTGTCAGAAAACACAGGAGGAAAGACAGACATCACCTTGAAGTTATACGAGTTATGTGCATTGACAGTAGAAATGACAAGCAAAAGAAACACCACAAAAAATGTAATTTTAGGTACTGCCTGTGTCCTTCCCATTAGGGTGGTATAAGTGAGTCTAAAAAAGCTTTTGCAGTTTTGTCTAAATCCAGCAGCCACCCTGATCACCCAAATGCCAGGTGAGAAACAGCTGAGGAAATCAACCACCTGTCCTGCCATTATCACTGCTGCTTTTCTTAATGCAGTACTGTGAATACAGAAAAGTCTTCTTTATCTTTCAGATACAAATATTAGATGCTTTATTAAAAAAATATATATTTGTAGCCAACACAATTTCTCAAAGTTGAAAGTATCTCGTTAAATAGCCCTCTCAAAAGATCTAATTCTTGGCACAACTAGATGAATTTTGCGCTGCTGGGTGTGAACAAGAAAGACACCTCATGTCAAGGGCATTTCACTCTTCCACAGTGAGGAGGAGGAAGCAGGACTTTCCCAAGACCTGCTCATGCCTGTGGCTGAGCTCAGAGCTGGGCACTGCCAGGGCTCACAGATTTTATCTGTTTCTAGCATGGTCTGATCTCAGCAAACTTCCTCGCTCCACTGGGTGCCCTTTCTGCCCTTTATTCCTTTCTCAGGCATTTACAATATATGTATTTTCTTGTATGTTTTGCATGAAGAGAGGTGATAGGATTTGGATTGTTCACCTGGAGAGGAGAAGCTTTGGGGTGAGCCCAGTGTGGCCTTGCAGGGCCTGAAGGAGCTGCAGGAAAGATGGAGAGAGAAAATTGCCAAGGGCTGGAGGGACAGACACAGGGAATGGCTCCCAGTGCCAGAGGGCAGGGCTGGATGGGATATTGGGAATGAGGAATTGTTCCCTGTGAGGGTGGGCAGGCCCTGGCACAGGGTGCCCAGAGCAGCTGTGGCTGCCCCTGGATCCCTGGCAGTGCCCAAGGCCAGGCTGGACACTGGGGCTGGAGCAGCCTGGGACAGTGCAAGGTGTCCCTGCCATGGCAGGGGTGCCACTGGATGGGTTTAAAGGCCCCCTCAACACAAACAATTCTGTGATTTTATGATAATGTAACTCTTAAATAGCAAATGTCATACCCTAGAAAAATGTCCTCCAGCTCCCCCTCCTTGCCTGATGGGTCTCAGGGTGTTCACCCTGCACAATGAGCTTTGTTCCTCAGTAAGGAAAGAAGAAATCAAGACATTACTTAGGGTATTATTTCATGATAATAAAACTGACTGGTTTGGCATCCAGCCATGTTTGAAACATGCCAGTCAGGGAGGAATTAGATCAAAGTTTCCATGCAGCCCAGAGCTCCAGTTCTGGGAGGCACTGTGTGCCTCCCAGTTCCCACAGGAATCAGTTGTGGCCTGTTGCAGAGAGTCTTTACTCTTCCTTGAGGGTAGATATTTTAGAGGATTTATGCACTTTCCAATAGCCATCCTGCTTGGGACGGTGAAGTAGAGTCACTCATCCATAAATTTACCTCACCACTTCAGCACTAAGTGTTGATACAGGAGACATATCTGCCTCTTTCATATGAGGAAGACTGGCAGTGGTTAATAAGACTTTAATTTCATGCAAGCCTCACGTGGAGATAGCTCAGAATAGTAGAAGATATCAGAAATAATTCGTTTATCCCACTGTATACACTTCATTTATTTTCCTCAGCATTAACTGCCCTCCTTCCTTCTCTCCTTCCAGAATATGCTGCCTTGAATCTCTTTTTCCAGATGGTTTCTATCACCCTTATGTTGTTTAAAGGTTCAGAACCAATTAGCTAAGACTTTGCTTTCATTTCACCAGCTCAAAATTTCTGTATATCTGATCACATTGTTCCAGCTGTGATCCTAATGAGCTAGAATTTCTCATTTTGGGGGCCCCTAAATTCTATTAATAGAGTCTTTCCAACAATGAATTCATCTGTTCAGAAAACAAGGTCGAACTGTGCTCAAAAATAACTTATAATGAGCCATGTCAGCAAATACCAGATAAAGGTAGTGCTGAAAGAGGGAAATGAATACTTCAAGCTCATTTATGATTTATGAGTTCAGGGTTGAAATGAAAGTGGCATGTAATAATGAACAATGGAAATATCTCTTGTTTGGAAAGTGCAGATGAATAGAACTCTGGCTTTGAATAGGTTATTAATAGGTTATTGATCCAATCTATTTCTACTAAAAAAAAAAAAAAAAAAAAAAAGACACCAGCGTCCAAAAAGTGGTCAGCAATAAAGAAAAATATACTCCATCAGCCAATAGCCAAAATAGAGATCAGCCACATGCACAGCCATAAAACCAGAGGCCCTTAAGCAGCAGTCGTGGGTATCTCACACCTAAAGCCAGCACACTGCCCGTGCAGGTACACTGTGCACATCCTCCCAAGTTTTCCAAGGAGAGGCCAATTGGCTCTGGACAGAGTCCCAGGGTGTCATGGTAGTGAAAATTTATGTGACCTCAAGGGAAAGCACAACACTTCATTTCCTACTCCAGGCCAAGAAGTCAAAAATTCTGTGATTTTTTGGAGGTGGACATTTGCTTTCCTTCTACTTTCTCAGCAGAAATGTCCTATTGACCATGAGGTGTGACTTCTGTGCAATGCCTACATCAGTGGCATGTTTGGTTTTAATTTGATACCACCCTGGGAACCAGAGCCAGCCTTTGCTGTGCTCCTAAGGAACATATCAGAAATATAGTCATGTCTCTCAGCTCATGGAAAAGTCCTTAGAGCAGCTAAAATGTCATCAAGTCAAGAAAACCTCCTCTGGCAAAAATAGAAGTTTAAATGGATGCATATTTATACTTCTCCTTTTTCTCCACAGAGCATAAAAATCATATTTTCGTCACAAAAATGTATTTATAGCAGGAAGATTCTGGTGCTCATAGCTGCCCAGGATCCCAGCTTGCCGCCAGGTCTTGTTCTTCATCAAGTGATCTGTTTAGCCACACTTACACAAAAATAATATATAGACAGCTGCAGCAAGCAGGTGGTCTGGTGAATAGTGCAGCCTGTTCAAATTTATTTAGTAATTTTGTTATATTTTAACTAGATATGTAGGCTCCTGCCACAATTTGCAGTTTTCACAAAACATAATTGCAAAACACAAGTGGAGGAGAGCTGTTTGATTACAGCTGTTATTTGCTGGGTACCACGTGGGTATTTTGAAATAAGGACATAAAATAAGAACAGGTAGACCTGTTGCTACATTTCTTTGGTTATATTCTTCCTCTTGCTCTAATTAACATCACAACTTTACAATTCCTGACCTCTTAAATAATGTGTAAAAAAGCAATAGAAGATTCTTACACTACGCTGGAAAGGCGATCAATTACATGCATAACTGGAAAGTTTTTGAACTCTCTCAGCAACAGAAGTTTCGTGGGAGATTGTTTTCATCAGCAGGATGAATAAAAGATGAGTTGGCAGGTGAATCAAGTAGAAATATTTATTACTAGCATGCACTGAGAATGACACTAGAATGCCTCTAAAAGCCTGACTGGGGGGAAAAAAATGAAAAAGCCATTTAAAAATTAACTCTCACTCCAGAAAAGGAAATGAAGATAACCAGATAAGCAAGCACACCATGTGATTTAAAAAAACACACAAAAATTGAAGTCAAAACAAAATTGAAGCCAAGATGAAATTGAAGCCCCTTTTCCTTTGGTTCACAATGTCATAGAAGGGCAACAATGTCCCATTGTTTCTGCGGGATTCACAGGTTTTGGGGTTTTTACCACAGAAACTCAGATTATTGGCCAGTGCCATCTGCTCTACTGCAGCCAAAGATTTCAAAGACACAGGGTTCACCACAAAGTCATAATAAAAATAAATACATTCCTTTTTCAGCAGTGTTAGGGTTTTACTACTATTGCCATAGTTTCAATAATACAGCAATTATCTCTTATTCATAAACTGAACTCTGCAAGTGTGCCTGCTTTGGGAATTCACAGGGAATTTCACAGCAGAGAAAACTCCTGGCAAAGAGCAGGTTCCTGAAAGCATGGTGCATCAGAATTAGCGCTGGGTGCACTGATTTTGTTTTACATATGATTCCAAACAGTCAGAAATAACTATTCCAATTTTTCTTTTAAAATAGGATGAAGCATCATGATCCCCAACCCTGGAAAAATTTAATCATGACCTATTATTTCCTCTGAAAATCTGACCAAATGACTGGATTTCACTTCTAATAGAGTGAGAGCACAGAAAAGATCTGGTTAGCAAAGACTTCAAATGGGTTTGAGATCAGAACCCACAACTTTGCCCTGCTCCACCACTGCCCAGCATCTTAATCCTTCAGTTGAGTTCCACTTATTGTCTGGTTATTTTATTTTCATGGTAAGTGGTTAGAAACAGACTCAAACAAAACCCAGGCTGAAGTTTGGGATTACACAAAAGGTAAAGCTGGGCTAAGAGGATGATGCATTACTTTTATCAAATAACAATGAAGACAAAGTTATTCCTCTGTCCCCCAGCACTTCAGATGGGGGTTATTTGCTGTGTTAGTTCTGCATTGCTGTGAGAGCAGCAAATGGGAGAAGCTTTTCTATGGAATTGTGGATTTTTCACATGTACGCCTGGCTGAAACCACATCTGGTCACACTCTGGAATTCCCTCACCTTCCTCTGTGGCAGAAAGTCATGTCTCCCTTTTCATATGGCTCTAAAACTACAATGTTGTTCCTTTTTCTTGATGTAGTTACTAGGAACAATAATCAGAAAATGTAATACAATTATCAGAAAATGTAATATTAGGAACAATAATCAGAAAATGTAATAGGAGGGGGAGAGGCTTGCGGGAAATGTGTCAGAATAGACAAAAAATGCAAGTTTTTGTAAGTTGCACCCAGCTAGGCAACTATGTCCAGAAAAAAAAACAAAAAAAACCCACCAAACAAACAAAAAAAACCACAAAAAAATCCCAAACAAACAAAAAAAACCAACCAACCAAACAAAAAACACCTGGAGATAAAAGGAAAGGTTAAAGGGTGGGGAAACTCATTTTACTCAAGAATGCCAGCTGACATAGAGGCTGGAGCAAGACTTCTCTGTGAACACCCAGACTAACAGTGCATCCCCATTCCCCCAGGAGCATTCCAATGCAATTCCCAGACTAGAAATTTGTCCAGATAAAAATGTTTTAACCTAAGCCACAGCGTGGCCCTGGGGCAGCTGTGGCACTGCAGCTGGAGGGGACACCGGGGTTGTGGCTGAGCAAACATTTCCCCAGCTCTGGAAGCATCTTTTCCCCTTGTGCAACTGCAGCCTCTCCAGAAAGCTCAGGCAGGTGTGTCCTGGCTCCACTTGCATGTTCTTGTACCTTACAGTGCCAGGACAAGGAGACTCTTCCACAAAGCTTAATCCCTGAGAGTACTAGGACCATGCAAACCTGGTCTTTAAAAAGAATTAAAATTAACCAAACTCTTGCTAAGATTACCCCATTCATAAGTTTGAAGAACTAATAAATCACACAGAATTTTTAAGATGTGTGTAGGTGGTTGTTGTTTTTTTTCTCTATTTTCAAGAGCATCTGAAATTTAGGTTATGAAAAGCAAGAGCGAGGAGAGACTGGTGACAGCACAGCAATCCTTTTGCAAAACTCAGGTGACATCGTCTGGCCAAGCCCGGCTCTGCAGGTACCAAAGCAAGGATTATCACTGAAATGGGAATCCTTCTTGTCAAGTAAATCAACGCAGAACTGTGGAGTGTGAAGTTGCGCTGTGACACCCATCTCAAAGCAGCCAAGTCCCTTTCAGAGGGGACAAACCCAAGCAAGTGAACGCAAATAGAAAGGGCCATGCCCAAGGCTCCCCCTCGGACCTCAGAGCCCCCTGCACTGGCAGCAGGATGCTGGCTCCTAAAGCACTGCAGTCACCTACAGCTGGGAAGAACATCCACAGGGAGAACCTCTGGGCTGGTTTGGGAGAAGTACAAAGACAGAGTCTGAACTCACCTACCCACCCCAGAACAAGTCTCTATAGGATTGGCTCCAAAATTTCAGCAGGTAGGCATGGGAAATGTGCTTTATGAGCCACTCATCTGCTGCCCATATAATTTTAAATATTGCCTGCTGACCACAGTTTCTCCTTCTGCACTGCTTAATTAAAAAAAACCAAACACCTCATGAAGCCATACTGGTTTTTTTCCTTTTTAAGAAAAGTACCAGTTTAGTTCCCTCCCAAAAAACCCCATAATTATTCTTCTCTGCCTCAGCTGCTGGCTCCCAGTCACCTTTTTCCTTGAGGATGTTAAAGAGCTTCAGCCAGAGCACTCCCAGTGCTTGAGGCCCAGCTCCAGCAGAGGTGCCCTGTGTGCCCTGTGCTGCTGGCACAGGCCAGGCTGTGATGTCCCTGAGCCACCAGCACAGAAATGATCTCACCCAGCTGATAAGAGCAGAGATCCAACAGGAGCAGTGTGAGCCAGTCCTTCAGGATAAGCACAAGGATTGCTAAAATGGGACGTGCTCTACTGGACAGTGACCATTTGAAGATCAATGTCCCCACCACAGATACAAGAAGGGAAAACATTTTTTCATGGCCCACTACACTTTGTAACCCCAAGAGAAACTCACACCTGGGATTCTTCCCTTTCTGCTTTCTGTGGAAGTCCTCAGCCTGTGGCAGTACAGAGCACACTCCAGCAGGGTGACAAAGTGACACCTGACAAAACCCCCAGGTGTGCACAGCTCTGCCTCTGGTTCTCATTACAGCTACAGCTCAGAACAGAGAACCTCTGCTCAACTTAGTACCAAAAAACTCTCCCTCAATTTTAGACAAGTAACTTCTTCTGGAAGAAATCAGTCCCAAACAATTTTCTTTTCTTTTTACCTCTCCAAGAACAGATAAATACTTGGAAGTAATGGGAATAAAGTTAAGCCTCAAAGACTAAGTACATGAACACTTGCCTTGCTACTGGTTATTGCAGTTCAAGGATTTATTGTTTTTGTAGGTGTTGTAGGGGAAGTTTGTATTATTTTAAGACAATTACAACATTTTGAATGCTACAGTAATGCTTTAACTGCTGATGAACACATACATATCAAAGTTCAAATAACTTCCTGTGTCAAATTAACTAAAGCCCAGTTTGGATATTTTGGCTGGTGAATTCATGTCCCCTGTGCTACCTGGTTAATATAATGGAACCTCAATAGTGTCAAGATGTCTTTACTTTCATTTATTAAGGGTTGTTTTTGTTGTGGAAAACCCCCAGAGCTACAAACACTTCAGCAAACTCAAGCTGTTTACTTCTACCCCAGGTTGAACATTTGTGCTTTCTGACCTGGAACCTGGCATATTTCCCTAGGAGCTGCATTCCAGTGCAGCAACCAAAACATTGCCTTTCATACATTTAATAAAGACTGGTTTTAAGTGTGAAAGGAGTATTTTTACTTACAAAAACAGTGATCCCCCCTCACCAACTACAAAAAAAGTTCCAAAAAAAAAAAGACCCTCTCCCAACTCCAACTGTATTATGGAGGTCTGAATACTTAAATATAAATAAGCGTAATAATTTAGGAGTTCTGAAGAAAAAGAGTGACAAAGGTGTATTTGAGCACAAGGTGTAAATTTTAGGGAAGAAAATAATATTTATCCTTGTATTTACATACATGCTTAAATGCAGATGTTTTATTTAAAAGTCATAATGCCCATAATTTCAAGACACAGAATTTGTGTGACTACTATTACGTCTCTTGCTGCTGTGGAAATGAAAACACAAAAGGCAAGCAGAACTATCTAACCTAAACCAGACTGCCTGCAATGATGTTCATTCCAACAGATTTTCAGTTTTGCGGGAGTTGCATCTAAATGTTCTCATAAATCTTCACATCATTGAGCTTGCAGTAGCAGGTTAAGGCAGTTAGTTTGCTTACATAAAATTTTTTGACTCTCCAAGTCACAAAATACTATATTTATTAGTGTCAGTTAGCCTGATTGCACTAATTAATGAAGCAATTAAGAGATGAAAATACCTACAATCCAGTTCAAATAGGTATAATTTTCCTCACAAGTGTATGGTGTACACATTACTGAGAATTCAGAGTGACTGAATCTGGAACTTTGTTAAAATGCATTGGATAGAAGTCACAATGGAATTGCTATCAATTCAGGC
This sequence comes from Passer domesticus, assembly GCF_036417665.1. Taxonomy (NCBI): domain Eukaryota; kingdom Metazoa; phylum Chordata; class Aves; order Passeriformes; family Passeridae; genus Passer; species Passer domesticus. The sequence goes on from NC_087485.1 coordinate 19,273,271, forward strand.
AATTTCAGGGTGCAGCAAGTTGTTGAACTCATGCAACTTAGCATGGTTGTAGTGGGTGAATTCATCATGAAACATTTCACTGTGTGTAAATGTCACAGCTCAGCACAACCTTTAATTTCTGCAGTGACTTTGAAACGTGATTATTTCCTGAGTAAATATGCACACCTAATACTGCAGAGAATTGAGACTGAAAGGAATTGCAAGAAAATGTAGTATTTCAGCACAGTGTATACTTTATTCTGTTTGAGCAGCTCTTCAGAGCTGAAGATCCCTCAGGCTTGTTGAGAGAATCCCCCTCATTTTGATCAGGTAGAGTTCTTTTGGATCACCTGGTAGCAGCTGTCCAAGATCACGAAAGGAGGAGTGACAGTATTGTCACCTTGTGAGCATGGAAGTAGAAATGAATTTCAGTGTTTATGTGGCTCCAGCTGCTCAGCTGTTTGACGGGATGAATGGCACAGCCCGGGTACCACACCAGCTGGCTGGGGTGTGGCACCTCCAGCTGGCTGCTCCTGTCACCTGTGTGACAGCTGCAGCGGCAGAGTGGAGTCCAGGGGCTCTGTCATCTCACAGTCCCGGGGTATCAACTGAGAATACAAAACTCAGTGCTCTGCTAGGAATGCAGAACAACACTTTGCTTACCTGAAGGTTGTCTTTACCACTGCTTGGCATCTCAGAGAATCAGCTTTGGGTTTCCAGAGTTCTCACACACTTCTACATGCGTGGACTTTTCACCCTGGGGTTTTCTCATCCTGCTTAATCTTACACTCATTTTGTGGAGGGGGAGGAGTTTCTGGCAAATTCCTGTCTTTCCCTGAGTATTGGCCGAGGGCAGTGGTGGAGTCACCACTCCTGGAGACATTTAAAGCCATGTGGTGTTTAGGAACACAGTTTAGTGGTGGCCTTGGCAGTGCTGGGTCAAGAGCTCAATTCAATCTTAGAGATCTTTTTCACCCTAAATGATTCTAAGTATGGATGGATTTCCTTCACTGACAGCAACAAATTCCAGGGAATATGCAGCTGAATCCATTATTTGTATTTAAAAAAACAACCAAACCAAAAAATCTTTGAACTAGTTTAACATCATCCTTTTTCGCCACAGATGATTATAGTGCTGCATGTCAAAACTGAGCAAACCTACTGTGAAATAGGAAATATCTTTCTGATTTTTAGTCACGTTCCCCAAAACAATCACCACCAATTTGCAGGTGCAGTTTCAACCCACACGTTGTAGTTACGTCTCCAGGAGTTACGCTTGAAGAAGTGCCACTGTGACTCTTTCAAGAAATGACCTGGATTTCACCACTGGATGGTGAAAGGAACAGAACTTTGTGTTTATTTTATGACTAGACACTTGCTGCTTTGCTACACTACTCTTGCAGCAGCAGTTTGACTCTACATTAAATGTTTTCTAGACTACCTTCATAAGACAAGTCTCAGTTCACATCCCTTTGATAATGGTTTAGCACCTTTGTGCCTCTGGCTGCACTGCTAAGTAATTTCTCAATTAAGAGGTAGCTGAGAAATGGTTTTTCACTACTTTATACCTAAATCTCAGGCAGTGAAGCCGGTAACTGATCCCACGAGAGGATTTGTAGGAGCAAACAGAGTCCAGTGAAGCCAGAAGGGTCCAGGGATGCTGCTGAGGAGCTCTCCCCTCCTCACCCCCTGCCCTGCAGGCAGAGCAGCCCCCTCCTGAGGCTAACACAGCCTGACCATCCCTGCCTGCCCTTCCTGGCAGAGGAATCTCAGTCCCCACAGCACCAGCCCAGGGGACTGAGAGCAGGGCACCCTTTAAAGCAAGCTGGACCCCAGCACCAAGAACTTCAGCAACTTCTGCAGCATCTGGCACAGACCCAAAGTCTCCCTGCAGCCCTTATCACCCAGAGCTCAGGGGCAGATTTCCTGAGGTAAATCCTGGTTTGCTGGCATCAGGGGGAACAGACCTACTCACTGAATCTGCCTCCAGGTTGAATGGCTGGATGTATTCCAAAATGTACTAGACAAAAAAACCCCAAAAAAACAGCAAATTCAGGAGGTTTTTTTAAGGATGCATTTAGTGATTGTAATTGTAGCACTCAATTATAGTCAACCTTGAACAGTCAAAACCAAGAATATTTTCTAATTTTATGTTTAAGGAAAAGTACACAAAGAGCCCCAAATCCAAAAATGCTACTGGTTTAAGCCCCAAGACCATGTCTACTTAGGATCTTGAGAAAAAAACTTTTTAATCTGCTAAACTGTAGGAGGATAATGTTTTTAAAGTGATTTAAGAAAAAAAGTAATATTTTTATTTGCTCTTCTCCACCTACACGAGTTCTAACTCGCAGCAAGAACAGTAAACAGGTCTATATTCCCAGTGTGTACATCCTTGTGGGAAACAGTTCCTGTTGAGTGTAAACAAGGAAGAGGCACCAGACAACACCATATGTAAAAGCTTATTTGCAAGCTCGGACAGCACTCTGGAAAGCTCAGTATAAAGGAAAACCATTGTAAAATACACTTTTGTATATGTTCAGAGACTAAAACATACATTCATTAGGGAAAATAACTCTGTAGCTATAAGGAGAAGCAAGAATGAAAGATTAAACCTACTTTGGAGAAGTATCAGCGCTGTTATTTCTTCTAAGTTAAATCAGGAGAGAAAGGTGCTCTCTTTTGCTGTATTTACTTTTAGGTGAATTTTTGAACTTCTGGATCTGACAAACAATTTAACTTATCAATACTTTAATAAAGAGTACATTGTTTAAGCAAAAGACTTAAATGCTTAAGTCTAGTACTGTTAAATTCCTGAACAGGGAACTGTGAAGGCCCTCATGTGTTTGAACTCTAAGCTGTCACACAAGTCCACACAGAGCTAAGAGAATATGAATTCCCACTTGATAAGAATTGCACAAGAAGATACAATTTTTCCCTTGCTTAAGGAAAAGAATCAGGAAAGACATCTGACAATCCCAGGGCTCTTTGAACAGCCTTCTTTCATGTTATTTTATAAATATGGGACAATTTGTTAAAATATCTGACACATCCAAAAAAGGTTTGGTAGTTAATTTATTTAATTCAGTTACAGTGCTTTGACAGGATGCTACTCACTCTCCACAAGAGCAGAGCCTGACACTCCATGCAGCTACACCTATTATCCATCTCTTTTAAACTGTACCAGTCTCAGTGAAATTTGCCTTGTTTGTTCATTGGAAAGTTTCACCAGAGATTCTCATGGAATCAGAACTGGTCCACAATCTTTAGTTCAATCACATTTCAGTGAGGTTTTATGAAAACATTTTTCTTCAGTGTATACAAACCTGGAAACCCAGGGAAATGCCACCTTTTAGAAAGTTATTTTCAAAGCCAGTAAGTAACAAAAAGATTAAGGAACTTGCAGGCACTGGTAGCAGCTGGACTACCAGAAAGTGAGAGGAATGGTTCAGGATCGAAGCTCCCTAGTGGAACTGAACTGCAGCAGTGCAAGGCTCTACTCGTGGCTCCTGTAGTAATCTTCAATAGTTTCTGAGTTGAAGTGCACCACGGTGACGGTGATGTCGTCCCTGTACATCCTGGCCAGGTCCTCGGGCAGGGCCAGCATGGCAGCCAGCTTCTCCGGGTCCACCTCGCCATACTCGTTGCTGCCGATGGCGTGCCGGATCAGATGGGTGGCGGTGTTCTGGTCCAGGGAGGCCAGCCCTTTGCTCTTCCTCTGCAGCAACAAGTTGTGCATGTAACCCAAATTAACTGGTTTCTTAAAAGTCAGTGGTGGTTTCTGCATGTTGAGCTCTGTAAGGTGTCCAGCAACAAGTTTTACAACCTTCTCATTACTCAGCATTTCCCACAGCCCATCTGAAGCAATAACGAGAAACTTATCCTTGCTTCTTAACTTGTGGTATGTGACTTCAGGCTCTGCAGTTAAATAAGGGGGGGTATGGTAGTTTGGAGGAACATATTGATAAATGTTTAGAGCCTCCACATCACAGCTGTTCTCGAGAATGCTGTGTTGCAATTCTTTACTCCATTTTAATTGCACATCTCCAAAAGCTCTGGAGGGCATGAGAATCCCCAGTAATCTGTCATTCACAAATAGAGTTTTCTCCTCAGATCTAGGATGTTCTCGCTTCAATCTTCTAATTTCAAATTCATCATATGCATTGTGGTCTCGGGTTAGAGGGAGAGTAGACCATGTTCCATCTTCTTCACGGACCCCTAAAACGGCTCTGCAATCGCCAGTGTTTGCCACATGTAGATGAACACCATCAATGTGAGCCACACAGGCTGTTGCACCAGAAAAAGCTACTTGCAGGGCAATATTTCTCATCAACTCATTCTCCTGAGGAGCCTGAACTTCCAGGGATATGTCTGAGTCTAACCTTTTGAATGCGCAAATCATGGCTTCTTCCAAACTAAACCCCAGCTCAGTATCCAGGTCCAGCAAGTGCTGCCAGTAAACCCGGAGGTTCTCGAAGTACTGCGAGGTGATCTCCTGGTACTCCACATCGTTGGGATGCCTGTGCCACTGCAGGATGGGCCGCACTGGTTTCATGGCCTCCACGGCCAGCTCGATCTCCTCCAGGCTCTGGCGGGGCATGAGGGACACGGCGATGTAGTGCAGCAGCCTCTCGCTCACGGCCTGGGCGCAGGCGGCGCCCGCGTGCCCATCGAACACCCCGAACATCATCCCCGCCGTCTGCAGGCATGTGGCCGCGCTCCGCCGGTCCTCTATGGGGCTGTTGGAGGCCAGCTGGTTGCTTTCAAACCTCAGCACGGAATTGGCGTTCTTGCCGTTCAAATCCAGTGTTCGGTGGGATAGCTCGCCTGCTCTGAGTATGTCGTTGATTTGTGCCGGAGACAACTGGAAAGAAAAATGTTCTTCTTCGGTGGAAGTGTGCCGGAATGCTTTGGGAAAGGAGAAAGTTCTGTCTAAGCTGCAGCTCCCAGCAGGGTAGGGACATGTTTTGGAGAAAATGAGCTTCCATTTGACCTTGTTTCTATTTGGGATACAGATGGAGTACCAACGTCCTTTTCCTTGTAAAATAATGCTGCTTCTGGCTGAGCTTAAAATCCAAGATGATACAGTTCTTGACATCATAAGTCACTCCAAAAATGGAGCCCCTTCCTTCAGTAACACGGAATGTCCTTACAGCCTGGAATACAAATGGAGGAAAGGGAAAATAATTACAAAGTTCATAAGAAGCTTTCCATATAGTAGTTCAAAAGCATATCTAGAATTCCCAGAAACATTCAGCACTTCTTTCCAAAAGAGACTGCTATGGATAAAGGCATCTTAAATGTGATACAATTTCCATCACTTAATTACAACCAAGGATATGACTGCTCCTTTTAACTCATCAGAAAAGATAATTTTTATTTTCCAGACAGTTGTTTTTTTTTTCCTCATTGTGGCAAGAATAAGAAGAAATTGCAACATTACAAGAAACATTATTGCAAACTGCACAACGAAAAGCCTCCTCTAACAAGACACAGAACAAACAGATCCAACGAGCTTGAAAATTGGGATTTAAAGTGACAATTATTGCACAACTCTCAAAAAAGCTTGCTAGAGTACAACTCTATTAATAGACTCAAAACTTCAAACCCAAGAGAAGATAAGTACTTAAACCCTGTGGAAAGACTGAGAGATGTGGCCAGTTAATGATTTATGTGAATTACCATGATCCTCACAGCTAGAACAAGCCAGTCTACCTTTCCAATTCTGTTACAGCTTATAAGCTCAGCTGTTCTTTTTTTACCTTCAAGGTCTTAACCAACCCTCGGGCAGGCAGGATCTTTTACACAGTTGAAGGCAAATTTTACTGCTGGTTAATTAATGCTTTTTTTACAGCATTGTGCACTCTGGTGCAGTGAAAGGTATAAGACATTGACAACTTTTACAGGTTCACAATTTGGCTTGTTCATTTGGAGGGCAATTAGAACAAGATCTCTGCTGCCAACAGCAAGCACTTCAGTAGCTGAAGCTCTTCAGTTGTCATGGGGGAGGTCCTCTACATTGTCTCCTGCTTTCAATAATATCCAGCTGTGGGACAGTGCTAAGTACAACCAGATGTTTACTCACAACAGAATTTTGCCCCATGGATTTAAAAAAACGCATTGTATGGCAGCACTGCAGGTACAATTACTCCCAAAAGATCCCACTAGCAGCCATTGAGAACAAGAGAGTTCTTAGTGAGCTCTCAAACACTTTGAGGTGGCCTGTGAAACCACTTGCTCAGGCTAAAGACACTACATGCTGCCACAACACCAGTTTTTTAGCAGCACGCTTCACGAGAAATAGCATGAAACCAGCCAGATCAGATGAGTGGAAATGTTTCCAAGAAATCAGCAGGAAGTAAAAGTCACCTTGGGCTATTCTAAACAGAAGGCCTACTGATATAACCCAAGAACTGCTGAAATCCTGTTCGGACCCCAAAGCAATGTGTCACAAAACATTTCTGAGGTGTGCTACCCATATTTAACGCAGAAAAGAGAAGACAAGCATTCCAACAGACCCCACCACCATGATTCTGGCGACCTGGTGAGAAAAGGCAAAGACACAGCATAATTTCACTGCTGATGTCAGGAGAGGAGATGGAAAAGGCAGTGCCAGTTCCCTGTCCAAAGCTTGCCTGCAGTCTCCTGGGACACTGCATCTCCCAACACACAGAATGCCTTCTGTTGTCCTAAAGAATGTAAGCAAAATAATAGGAGGACAGCTGACACTACCAAGTCCAGCAACAGCTAAACCCAAAAAGCACCTACAGCACAAGACAAAGTTTGCCAACCTTTTTCGATCCATTCACCGTTCTGTTTTTCCTTCATTCTCTTCCTGCCCCTCTCCGCCACGTGAGATTGAAAGAAGGGTGACTTTCACATACTTGATCAAAAACCGGATTGAAACAGTGTTTAAAGAAACGTCCCCCGCTCAGCCCAGCTGGCTGTCAGTGCGAGGCGGCGTGGTTTTCCGCCCAGCAGCACTCACTAACACCGCTTAGCCCTGCTCCTGCCTAAGGGCAGGCAGCGCTGACGAGCCCCGGAGCTCCCGTGTGCCAGCCCTGCTCACTGCGCTCCCTCCTCGGGGTCCTCCCCAGACGCTGCTGCCCAGGACGCCCCCGGAAGCGGTGCTAATTAAAGCGGTGTGCTAAAGACCATTATGTAAGAGACAATTATTACATAAACTGGCTCCCCCTCCAGCGCGGCACTGCCTCCCGGGGACGCGGTGTCCCAGCGGGGCCCGGGCACGGCCCGCAGCTGCCGGACCGCACAGCGCAGCAGCGCCCGCTCTTCCCAGTGAAATAACAGACACCCGTTACGTTCGGATTGTCAGCCCCTCTGAGATCCCCACATTCCCCTCACGCACCCTCCTGACACTGCCCACACCCACCCTTCATCCCACACACATCCGGCACACACCGGCCCCTGCCGCGCCGCCCCAGCCCCACACACCGACACACAGCACCCCACAGCCCTGTCCCGCACACACCGCCCGTGGCCGGCACCCCCCTCCGCTCCCACCCTGCACACAGCCCGGCCCCGCACACACACCCACCCCACACCGCCGCCACAGCCCGTGCCCCGCACAACTCCCACCTCCGCGCTTCCGCACAGCCCTCGCGCCAGGCCCGGCTCCACTCGCTGCACCCCGGCACGGCTGTCCCGGCGGCGGCCGCTCTCTGCCCGCCCCGTCCCCCGCCCCCGGCGCACCCACCGGCCGAGCAGCCGCCAGTCGAGCCCGCCAGCCCCGCGCTGCCCCCGGCAGGGCTGAGGGACGGCGCTGACCGACAGCGGCACCGCCCAACCCGCCCTGCCTGGGTTCCCGTCAGGACACGGCGGGGCGGGCGCGGCCCCGCCCCTCCGCCATGTTGTGCGCGGCCGCGGGGGCTAAGGGGCCCCGGCCGCCCTCGCTGCCGGCACCGCCCCGCTGAGGGAGCGCCCTGGGCAGCCCTGGAACGCCAGCGAAAAGGAAGCGGGTGACACGTGTTAGGAAGAAAAAGCACCAGCAGGGGTTTCTTCCTCATTAATAACGTTCAAAACCACGCTGTTTCCTTGAGGGAGGACCCCTCGGCTTTTCGGGTGTTTTTCCAGTAGGGCTCCACACCCTGCAGCGCTGAAGACTGATGAGGCTCAAAATCGCAAAGCTGTTTCGTAATTAACTTGCCATATAAATTATGGAGAACAAAAGGGCTCATTTTGCTGAGTCCAAGGTTTTTTGGTTTCATATGACTGCTTGCCTCGGTTAACATTTCCACTGAGCGGTGAGGAGGGGAAGGAATGGGCCCAAAGTGCAGGGAGGTTAATCAATAGTTACTGATGTTAACGCAGTGGTTACTAAATAGTCCCTGCTTTAAAACCTCTAACAGTCATTTTTTTGCAAAGACAGAGGCTAGCAAGTCACAAGAGGCTTTGATACTATCAGTGCATTTTTCAATTTGCCTGGAGGATTTTTTTAGTTGAATAATGTGCAAGTATCCCAGATGAGATGACTGAGCTTTCACCTGTTTCTTGTTTTTTATTAAAACAATGAAACAATAGTTTCATATTGCATGGAGGAGCATGCAAAAAAATAGGTTATCTTAACAAAAATTTTCAGAACAATAGTTTAGCACATGCTAAAATAAAAACTACCCTAAGTTTGACGTAATTATTTTATCTGCCTGACAAATCTGAGCTGGAAGAGGACACCCAGAGCGGCCCTTACCTGCATTTCTCTGCTCTGTCCAGTGCTCAGATACAGCAACAGCAGCTTCGGGATCTCCCCAGGGAATGGAGCTCCTGGAGCCTTTGGGCACTGCTCCAGGGATGCACAGGCTGGGATTGCTGGGGTGTCTGTGCAGGCACAGGAGCTGGACTCAGTCACCCTTGTGGGTCCCTTCCAACTCAGGATACTCCACGATTTAATGATTCTTCCTTCTGCCCTACCAATTTTCAGCTTTTGTACCATGTACAAAACTGATAAAGCCTGACACAGCAGCCTGAAAACAAGCCTGACTGCTCTGAGTTTCCTGTACTCCCACCGTGGTTAAATGCTTCTCTTCAGCTGAAAACTGTAACTTATTGCTCACATATTCATGCAGTAATTTCATAAATTCATATGCATAAGCTGAAGTGATTTAGGAACCATGTAAATGAAAGTGAAACAATTAACAGTCCTGCAGGACATGTCCCTTTCACTCCACGCTTTCTAAACACAAGAAGGAATACCATATTGAAGGTACTTGACATGGCTGGATATCAACTTGAATTGAGATTTAGATTCTGCTTTGGAGTATTTGATTATGCTGATGAACTAAAGTGATATATAATTAAAGGAAAAAATTAGTAGAAAAGCTACTCTCTGATTCCATCTGAGGAGAAAAATTGTGTTGCTCAGGCTTGCAGTGTTTTTGCCTTTAGGAATATCAAATAAAAATGGCAAATTTCTGTAGCAACGGTGCTTGGTTGCCATAGTGCTCTATGCTCTTAATGTGCATTGAAAAAAAAATTAGAACTCTAGTTTCTTTAAATAAAACTCAGATTTGGTTTTGGCTTCCCTGATTATAGGTGAGCAAAGTTTAGTCCTGTGCCAGAAGAAAATCCTTACCTGTATTTATAAGAAAATTAGTCTAATTCCAGGTATTGTATTAAGGTGCAGCTATATGTTAAAATATAGCAGATCCTATATTTAAACTTTTTTTTCAAGGAACAGTCTTATCTGCTGACTTGTACAGTCAGCAACTCTGTTTTTTCTGTGGAAATGCAGTCTTGAACTCATTTCTATGTTCTTGTTTAGGCTAGACTGCACTATTTGGGGTTTCCTTCTTTCTTTCCCATAGAATGTTATTTTTCCCCCTGCTTGTTCGTTTGAACAACTGGCTGTGGCTACTTTGATGCAATTTGAACATCTTCTGCTTCCAGAGGCTGCAAACAGCTGCTCCTCATCCACACTGCCTTCACAGCAGCATCTAGCACGGATTACTTTCCATGACCTCACTGATACTCATGAGAAGTCTGTGACTCCTGATGCTTTGTAAACATTTCTTGTTATGGGGACACACAAAGATCAGAAATACCAAATAAGCCAGATATACCTAAGAAAGCAAGTTAAAATGGGTTTAATATTTCTAATAAATAGCTAATCATTTTGTCAAAAAGCTGACCAGCAGCAAAAAAGTTTGAATCAAAAAAAAAAAAAACCAAACAAAACCAAAAAACCTCCCCCCAAACTAGTAAACTACTATTAAAAGTAGTTTCCTAGTTTTCAGAATTTTTTCTGCAATGAAGAGACTCAGCCTAGTGATACAGATTAGAAAACAGCAATAGATCCAAACCCTTTGGAAATTTCTGAACACGCAAAGGAAGGTGGATCCTTTGTTCAAACTGTCTCTCTGGCCCATCTCAGGGAACACAGACTGACTTTTGTGCTTTTTGCACAAAAAGCTCTATAGTCTAATAACCAGCTTTTGGAAAGGAAACAGCACCAGCCCACAAAACACCTTCATGCTGAGCACGTTTAAGAATGAACCCTGTTTGCTGGCTCTATCTTGCCCTTTGAATAATGATATGTCATCTGCTGTATATGACATTTTGGATTTTCACAAAAGGCAAACTGGCACCACAGATGCAGAAATCTCTTATTATAACCACACAAAACCTACAAACAAACGGAGAAATGAAGGTGGCTCTAGGTTTGTTAGAGCAACTGCACTTTTTAGTTTGGTTGCAGCTATTTCCTGTCTGATCTTCCTAAGTAATCTAAACCAAACACTCAAATGCTAGGAAAGAAGACAAGCTGCAAGAAACATCATTGAACAGAGGTAAACACCATGAACAATTGTAGGAAAGGTGCCATTCCAGCTCTCAAGCTTCACTTAGCCTCTCCTGTTGCCGCAGAGGCTCAGCAGTGTCTGGAGGTGCAGGGGTTAATCTGAAGACCCAGTTTAAGTCAATGTAATTGCACTGGTGCAAAGGTCTTCCCAGTTGCTGCAATGGGATCTGAACGCCACATGGATCATTTTTATTGGATGTTGCTTAAAATGGTTTTAGTTAAACAAACAAATGTTCATTAAGGTTCTGTGCCACTGTAAAAGTAAATTTACATTTCTTGGGGTCAGTTTTCAAATTCAAGAGAGGCTTGTGTCTTGGGAAGAAAGGCTCACGTGTAATAAAGTGATTATATTCCTTTCCTCTCTCTCCTCCTTCCACCTTCTCCTCCTCCAACAAACTGAGTGAGCTGGCTCCTAAATTTTATTTAACATTCCACTCTGTTGATATGAAATTAAATGATTTGCATTATTATATTGCTGTTCACAACCTAGAGTAAGATGCTGAAATTTTACTAAATTTCAAATGCAGTGCAGGTAGCAGCATAAATGGAACACCAGGGGATTGAAAGTTCCCTGCCTTACAGCTGTGCAAGTTGGAAATAGTTCTGTGCAATCAGTCAGGTTCCATCCTCTGCTGTGCTTTCCTCAGGGTTAGTGAGAAAAAGCGTAAGACCCCTGCTCTCCCAGGCGGAGCAGAGACAGTCCTTTGATGCTCGGTGCTGTTACTAGATGGTCACTTCTGCATGCAGAGGAATTCAGAGAGGAAATCAGGTACACTCAGGTATAAGATAAGACTCCATTTTCTTCAGGCTTATCTCTGTTTTTCCTTGAAATGCTCACTTTTTTATCTTTCTGAACTTTGAACTCTGCCAAAAGCACCATCCGGTGTTGAGGTACCTTGCAAAAACTTTCCCCAAGTCTTGTATTTGGATTAATTTACCCTCATAATGAAACATGCCATTATAAATCTGCTATACCATATCTGATATATCATACATATATCATATGTATGATGGAAACTGCCTAAAAATCTTTCTGCTGCAAGAGATTGGGGAAAAAGCCCAAAGTTGTAACAACAGCTATTAAAGTTTAAAAGCAGAAGTTAAGAGAGTGTGCATCTCACCAAGCAGAGGATCTCTGTGTTCAGCAATGAAATGAGAAACAAAAAATTGTAGCTGGTTTACGGAGCTTCTTTGGTCAGACTGATTTTTGTCTGAGGAAGGAGTTTCAAAGACTATGTATACAGAGCCAGCAAGGGGTTTTCAATGACAATCACTCATATCTTTACAAACTATTATTGTTAGTGTTAAATTCTCTCATCTGTTGTATTTTGATTGAATGGGCCTTAACAATTGTTTTAAGCATTGTGGCAAGAAAGGGAAGGAAAGCCACTAGATGGCATTTTAAATCCAGTTTTTACCACTGTGCAAGTTCAATTGCTGTCCTAAACGTGAGGAGGCCTCTGTTCCCTCAGTCAGGATAGTTGCAATCCCAGGAGAAGGTAAGTGAACTCTTACTGGAATAATTACAGTCAACTCCCATTTTTCCTTCAACACAACGATTTAGTAAAAGGTAAGGATACCTTCTGTTTTAGAATTGTTCAGTCTCAAAATAAATGAAGTGCATTAAATAGATGCTTATCCAATACAATATTTGTGGCTTTTATTGGATGATCAGGGTCTCAAGAAACAACAAAGGATATAAAAATCTTTTATATTTTACTTCCCTGTGGTAAAAAATGGATCATGTTCTTGCATCCAACAATGGGGGAAAAAACCCCCACAACATAAACAACCAAAAAATCCTGTAAGCAAAAATCAAATTTATTTCTGCAGGAAGGTACAGTTCAGCTTCTCCCTGGAACTGAACCTTGGGGCAATGCCGCATTTAAAGCTCTTTGCAATGGCTGAGCTTTTACAATAACTGTGTAAGCTAAACATTATCCTTCTGCTGTTCATGCATAAACCACCTTCAAAGAAGCTTAAGTACTGTGTGCAAGGTCACAGCAGACATATAAATAAACTTTATTTTAGATTGAGGTGTTGGAACAGGTGAAAACTGGGCAAAGTTTCAGCCCTCTTTACCTCCTGTGAGAGACAGGGAGCAGAAACCTCTGCCTAAAAGGAGAGGAAAACATTGAAAATGCTGATCTTGACCTGCTCTGTGAACTGATAATATTAATGCAGCAGTGCTGGAACAGCTTGATTATGGTACATATGGTAAATAATATTGGTTATATTTTAATCAGAAAAGTATTTTAAATTTGCCCCAATAAATTTTTTTTTGCTATCAAAATGTAAGGCGTTTTGAAAGACGTTTTACATTTTAGAATGCATCTCTTAATGCAAATTTTAACAGCAACATAAGACTAATGGTAATAATTTAATTCTGGGCAAGAAGTCATTCAAGGTATAGAATATGTTAGAACTTAAGTGAAAGGATTAAATTCAAACAGAAAGTGTTAGTCCCAGAAGGTGGTAGGAACTGTGATATAGACTAAAAAGAGGGGTCAGAAATAATTTCAAGAATTTAAAAACATGTCCACAAACTTGAGAGGGATAACTTTTATCTGTACTTAGATCATTCCACAGTAGCTTAGGCAAGGTTTCTGTAGCACTGAAGATAAACAGTCAAAGCATTCCTTGATCCAAAAGAGATCCAACTGTTGAAAACAAACATAATTTCTGTTAATGACAATCCAAGAAAAGTGATACTGTAAGTAGGGAGAGGTGGGTCTTCTCAAAAATAAGGATGAAGATATGCACACATGTGATTTTAAAGTCTCATTTATTTAATTTGTTAAAGAAATTAAGATACATTAAATAGAGTTTCTACAAGACCAGTTTGCATTACTAGCAAAGTTCATAATACATTCATAATAGCTAAAACCATTGCATTTTTTAACGATCTTCCATTGCCTTTAGCATCTCCTGGATAAGAATCTCACATCTAAAACAATGCTGAATTAGCCCTCACAACAGCCCTGTGAGGTAGAGGTCAGTATTACCCTCTTTCTACATAAGAGGAAACTGAGAAACAAAGTTTTAGGTCAGTGTACCAGAAAAATCACAGAGATCTGAGGAGGAGAATTCCAGTCTTTCATGCCTTGTACTGTGCTCCACACCTCTTGTCATGCTTCCCTGGAGAAAGGGGAGCAGCCACAGCAGCTGCCATTCTCCCCACTTCCCTTGGCCTTGTATGTCTTGATTTCTCCATCTCAGCTGATGGAAAGTGATCAACATCAGCAATTTCTACCTGAACTACACAGACAGAACAGGCCATGTGAGGCCCAGAACTCAAGGAGCTGGGAATTGACTGTGGGTAGTCACAGGGAACATCACAGTATTGAGTACCAGAGTCAGAATTTTGTCCCTAATTTGCAGAACCAACACGTGGCTGTTCTAAAGCAATTTTGCAGAGGTAAAAGGATTCAGGAGTGCTGAAGCCTCATGCGTGCAGGGAGCATCCCTGCCAGGCAGCCCTGGGGCAGGGAGGGTCTGTGCAGCAATGCTCACTCAGGACAGACAAGATCTACCCGTGTTAGGTCCCTAAAGGAAACAAAACACCTGCTCTCTGTAGGGCAGACACTGAAGGAGGTCATATTGCAGAGCATAGCACTGAGCTGAGGTAGAATATGAGCAACCAAGGAACACAAAACACACCTGGATCACTGCCGAGGAACTCTTCAACCAAACTTACCCTGACCAGGGCACTGTGGTCCTGTGTTCTGCATGGGCTGAGGACAAATACCCAAATAACATTGCAATAAACTGCTCTGCTTTTCAACACAGCATTACATTGTAAGATAGCATCTTAGAACAGTAGATTTAAAATATATATTTAAATTTATATTTATATATTTGTACATTTCATACCTGGGCCTACTTGAGGCGAGTTAAGAACTTTTTCTAAAGCTACTCATACACGCTACTCATACGTGTCATCAGGCAGCAAGAATACAGTGAAAGCAACCTTTAAATCAGAGCTCAGCAAATAGTAACAACAGATCAGTAAGGAAAATTTAAGTCCAGTTTGTCCAAAATTCTTGATTACTGTTTCCTCATGTATCAAATGAGACAAGTACAAGTTGTGGCCATCAGCACTAATAGATCACTATACAATTTTCCACTTTATAAAATTAAAATGACATTAAAATCCAACTTTATATAGAGTTTCAGGTCTTGAATAGCAACCTAGTTCACTCAGCAATCCTTTATATTAAATAGTGCTGGTTAAAAAGATGCCATTTGTCCAAAGAATGAACACTTTAAATAAAATAGAAAGCCAGGGGATTATCCCTGTTCAAGGAGAGGGTTCATGGAAATGCCTGTCTTGGGTGTTCCATGAGTAGTCTGTAGACCAGAGTCTCTGTTTAGAGTATCTCACATGTGGAAGCTCTTGGATATCTCAGGGCCATTATCAGTTTTCTTCAGGCCTTGAAGGAAGCTCGAACAATTCTCCCCTTCAGAGGCTGAGGGGGGCGAAAGTTATTGGCCATTTGGATCCTCTGGTCTTCCTCACCCGTGAAGAGCAGCATGCGGAATTTCTCCAGCTGGAAGTTCAGGGGAAACAATTCACTGCTCAAGGGGGCAATCAACAGTAATGTTTTTTTAAAAAGGACTAAAAGGAAATATTCAGTATATTTTAATCAGTTAATTGAACAAGTTCAAGCAAACTTCTAGAGAGTATTAACAGAAATTGACAGAAGCCTGAGGATTAAACAGGCCAAATATTCAGAGACTTTTAATTTGGCCTAATTTCAAATCAGAACAGTCTTTGCCTGCTTATCCAACATTGAATGCTACAATAACAGAGAGTATCAGAAATTTACCTGTTTCACAGAGATTCTTATGGGTTCTTTCAGCACTATCCATGTCACACTCTCATTAAGGGGTGGGGTTGTCAGAGAACCGAGGTATGTCCAATAATCTAGACTCAAGGGCAGGAGACATTTAGGATTGAAGCCTCTAAACTGAGCTTTTGTTCCCTGGGAAAAGAAAATAGACTTGAAATTTATCCTTTTACTTTTAAGTGCAGATAAAATACCTTTTTTGAAAGAGAAGAAATTGTTGAAATAACCTTAAAAATAGGAGAAAGGAAAATTATGTAAAGGTTTGGCTGCCTTACAACTGTTAGGCAAAAGCAGGTGGCAAGTGTGATGCCTAATGCTGGCTTACTGGACTTTGTGGTCTTGCACCATTCTCTCTACCAAAATTCACCTCTTGTCACAACAGCCCCAAAAATAATACAGGAAGTGTGTTCTGTATATAGTGTTCAGTATGAGTATAGATAATATCACAGCAGAGTTCCTCGTTTCATTACTTTCTCATCTATTTCAGTAGGAAAATTTAAATCCTATTGTTATTGTCTGCTATGGTAAATATCAGTTAAAAAAAAATAAATCAAACCTTCAAGTCTAAAATTAGAGGAAGGTGGATTAATAGAGGAAGATACATCAAGCAAAAGACTGGTAGATATAGAAGGGGGTGTTGCCTAAAGTAGTGATTGCCTTAAGTACCACAGTCTAGAGCAACATTCTTCAGGCTGTAGGAGCATCCAAAAGGATTATTTTGCTGAGTCTAAGAGCTGAGTCTCAAGGGTCAGGAAGCTGTGGATTTTAGACTTTTTTGGGAAAAGCAGAACCTCTGGACGACCAGTGGGGTCAGCATAGCCTTGTGAGGCACCTGAGATTAGAAAAATAATGCAAACTTTGGAGGGAAAAAAGATACAACTACAGTTATGTTCTAGTTATGGGAGCATCTGTGGGCGGGTGATTTTTCATTTTTGTCTCAAAGATGTATATGAGCATGATTTTTAAAGGATATCCCAGAAACAAATTTAAAAAGCTTAGAACTTACTTTAAATTTTACCATGTATAAAGCATCAGTGAGTCTGTTCATACCGGCATGTTCTTTTCCAATCTAAAAGAATGGAATAGTCTGGTTAAATAAGAAGGACTACAACTATGCTTTAATTAGGGGTTGCTTTCTTACTCAAATGTTAACGTTCCTACCAAAGTTTTCAGCAATTTGCAATGCATTAATGCTTCCAGTAAGTCATCTGTTTTCCTTAAGCACTTCTTAAATATGTGGCATAGTCCTCAAACACTTTACAGCATAATGCTTTTTATCATGTAAACATGCTATTTTTGCAATTCTTACCTCCAAGAAAACACCAACTACTGCCAAGCCATCTGGAGCTGCTGCTGCCTCTCCAAATGTTGCATATTTTCTGGCATTCCAATGTACTAAGTGAAGCTTTAAAGAAAAAATAACAATTAAATTAGTGATTGAAGTTATGAACGTGGTTTCTCATTGATAGCACTAGCAGTTGTTCATAACAGAACAGTTTTGTGTCAAAGGCATTGATGGCAACATGAAGCAGTTCAATCCTTTGGACAGGTCCATGAGTGTGGGCAGGAACCAGGCAAGTTTTCTGTAACAGCCCACATGGGGGTGGCATGGCCAGGCTTAGGGAGTGGGAGGGTACAGGGGTGGCTTCTGTGAGAAACTGCCAGAAGCTTCCCCAGCTCATGATCACAAGGAAGGGGCCAGGCTGGAGCAGCTCCTGAAGGACTGACTGCACCCATGGGAAGGGACCAGGCTGGAGCAGCTCCTGAAGGACTGCACCCATGGGAAGGGACCAGGCTGGAGCAGCTCCTCAAGGACTGACAGCACCCATGGGAAGGGACCAGGCTGGAGCAGCTCCTGAAGGACTGCAGCCCATGGGAAGCTCTCAGGCTGGAGAAGCTCAAGGAGCTCACTGTCCCCTGTGGGAGGGACCCCACACTGGAGCACAGGAAGATGTGAGGAGCCCTTCCCCTGAGGAGGAAGGAGCAGCAGAGACAGCCTGGGATGAGCTGAGCACAGCCCCCATTCCCCATCCCCCTGCACCACTCAGGGCAGAGGTGGAGAAAGCTGGGAGTAAAGTTAAACCCAGGAAGAAAGGAGAGGTGAGGAGAACCTGTTTTAAGATTTAGTTTTTATTTGCCATTATTCTACTCTGATTTGGTTGTTAATAGATTTTTTTGTTTTGCTGTGTCAGTAACTGGAGTAAGGAGCTCTCCCTGCTCTTATCCTGACTCACAAGCCTTTCCTCACGTCCTTATCTCTCCTCCCCCCATTCATCTAGGAGGGCAGGGATAGCTGACCTTCCCATGGTGAGCAAGGAATCAGAATCCTAATCCTGCCCCCATTGCAGACAAAGTCATGTGACAACATCATTTGCATGAAATAATCCCATCTGTGAAAACGCATCCCCCTTACCTCACAGGGAAAAGGTTTTCCATCAATAGTGTGCTCTGATCCCTGGCTGTGTGTGGTGCCCCAGTGGAAATGGAACTGCTTTAGCCGGAATGGATTCTGAAAGGGCCCTCCACTGATTGCTAGGCAGAACAAAAAAAAACAAAAAAACAAAACAAACAACAAAAAACAACCCACAACCAAAAAAAAAAAAATAAAGAACTTAAGCCTTCTGGCTTTTCAGCATCCTCCTAGTAAAGCTAACCAGTATTGGCACAATAGTGGAAAAAAGTCAGCAGCCTCTCCCAGCTGCCAGCATGCAAAAGATGTATCATCCAGGCACTTAAAAGGGGTGGATTTCTTCATGGAGAGCATCAAAACTCATTTGAAAACGTAAATTAAAAACACTGTGTGGCTAACTGTACAGAATTTGTAGCTTTCTTGAAAGAGAATACTTGACACATGAAGATGTGGTAACCACCCTTATGCCTTTCCTGTTAAACACAATAAATACAAGTGGAACAGATGGAGTAGCCCTGGGAGAGGGACCTGGAGGTGCTGTGGGTGAGAGCTGGCCCTGCCCCAGCCCTGAAACCCCCTGCCCTGAGCTGGGCCCAGCATGGGCAGCAGGGGAGGGGATTGTGCCCCTCAGGTGAGACCCCACCTGCAGAGCTGCCCCAGCCCTGGGACCAGCACAGCCAGGACCTGGAGCTGCTGCAGAGAGCCCAGAGGAGCCACCAGGATGAGCAGAGGATGGAGCAGCTCTGCTGGGAGCAAAGGCTGGCACAGCTGGGATTGTTCACCTGGACAGGAGAAGGCTCCAAGGAAACCTTCTACCCTGAACATCAGCTAGACAATTCAAATAAGTATTTCCTTCTTACAGTATCTTTCCTTTCAGTGGAGGTTATCTATATTCCATTTCCTTTAAATACCTGATCCTATAAAAGAGGAAATATAATAGCTGGTACTTCACACGACACCACTCAACCTCAAATCACCTTCTAAAGGTAAGGAAATGCCACAGAGACACTTCATACATCATTTAGAAATAACACCTAAGCACAGACAAATGTTTAAGATGCCACCTATAGAAGATATTTTATCACAGCATCAGTAATCCCTGTAATTTTATATGCCACCAAATCTAATACACTTTGTCCAACAGACCTCAAGACCTGATCAGAGTCTCACATTAAGAAAATTAAAATTACATTTAATATCTGTATAGCTTGTATCCTCAGTGCAGTTCATAACATTTTATTTAAAGAGTAAAAGCTGGGGCTTGGACCGTGCTACCATACATGCATGCTTCCAGCTGGCCTTGATGCAGGAAACTGGCCTTGCTAAAGCAAAGGTTTTAGTATTAAGGATGTAAATACTCCTAGTACGTTTTTCTAAAGTTAGCAAAAGAATGCATCACCTGTCCCTAATATTTTAAGACGTTTACCTATTATGGATTACTGTCAAGATTCTGTTGTGTCATTTATGCAGAGCTTTGAGTCACTAGATCTATTTCAACACAACTAAAAGCAGTTTAAACCATTTTTCCCACTCCTAGCAGTCATCTTTCTTGAAAAACTGTTATTGAAACAGGACATGCTTAGTGTGGAAAGGGTCCCATTCCTGGCAGGTGCTTTGAGTCTGTGTCTCTAAGTGCAGAGTAATAGATGTTTTTAAACTTCTAAAGCTTAATAAAGTTCACTGTTACACAGATACAGTTCAGCTGAAAATTGCATTGAAGTAGTTACCAAGCTAAGATAATACTTCCAGTGATATTTTACAAATTCTCTTTATAGGGTGACACTCTAAACAGATCTGTGCAGTAAAAGTGGAAAATGCTCATCCAGTCCTCTTTGCAAATTCATAAAGATAAGATGCTTAAAAACTTGACCATCCCATTGGGCAGGTTTTTAAATTCATTGCAGAAGAGAAATTTTAAAACAAGATGTCTGGAATATTGACCTTTAGGCCTTATTTCAAAGGGTTACCAGGACAAACAAGCCACCTCACAGAAAAAGTAATTTGTTTTCAATATCAAGGTATCCTATTTAGTTTGCATCAATGAGCACACCCAAAAGGAAGATGAAATCAGCTGATAAGTTCACAAATTGTTCCAGTTCTTTTTGGCTTTTTTTTTCTTTAATGCACTCTTTCCATTTATCAGCTGCTTTATCATCTCCATTTGAATGCTCTTCCCCTACCCCCAGATGTAAAAGCACTACCATGTCTACCATGGAAACAGACCTAACAGAAGACATAATCAATCACTTAAAGAATTTACATTCTCTGCCAAGGGCTGAGACAAGAATAATGTACAACTGCAGCCAGTCCAACATCCAAAGTTGGCTGCTACCAGCTCAGAACCCAAAATGAGCTGAAGATTTTCTAATTTCTGAAGAAACCAAAGTGCTAGAAGTCGGGGAAGAAAGAAGAAAATTCAAGGTAACAGTAACCTGTCCAGGTACAAATTGGTGCACTGATTATGATGACTGTGCTGCATGACCCAGCTCTGCTTATCCTCTTCCCTTCCCTGTGGGTGGGAGCTGGGCACTGAGCCAGAGCTGGCACATGAATTGGCATCTTTGATTGGGGTGATCACGAACCAGGACACTGAGGAGCTTACATCCCTGCTCTGAGTGCTGGATGTGGTCTGGAAGTGCTGGAGAGATGCCCAGCAAACTTCAATTTTCATCTAAAAAAGAACTGCAAACTTCTCATTTTCCTGACGCAAGAGCTTTTCCTAATGAAGAAACACTTATTGATCTGTGACATTGCATTGCTAGAGAGGCTCCAAGTGAAGACAAAATATAAACAGCTCCAGTCACATGCCTTGTTCTAAGCTGATATTATACATCATAGAAGTTACTCCGTACAGAATGTGTTTAATTGCTTCCCCCATTAAGTCCCAAGCTGGTGTTCTGAGTTATCTGGCTGTGCTAGTCTCACCTGTCCTGTCATCAGTGTCCTCAAACTCCACCATGACAGAGTGGCCGGTGTTGGAGATGCTGAGGGAGCTGCAGCACTCGTAGGAGATGACGAGTGGCTGCAGGCTGGGGTCGTACACTGCCCGTGCAGAGTCGATGTCAATGGGGGACTGGCGGTTCCCCTGGGCAATGGGGTAAGCTTTGTGCCACTCAGCAGGGCCTTCAACAGCAAGCAAAGGAAAGCAGCATTATTTCCTTCCCACCATACACAGAACGGTCATTATGGGTTTGCAGGAAGCTTTAAATAAAGCTTGCTCAGCAAGAGCGACTCCAATGTTTGGAATGTGAGAAATTAATTTAAATTCTAGGCTGCTGTGGTTTTATTAGCACAAGCAGGCTGCAACAAGATGGGGATTCAAATATCTTGTCCAGAACGCACCAAGGAGATCATGGCAGAGACTGCTGTACCCCCAGTCACTTGTGCCACTCTCTCTCTGCAGAGGCTGCAGTTACCTTGATAAGGTGTTCCAAGGTGGTACAGGTGTAAACATTTGCATGCACAAACACACTCCCCAAAGAAAAAGCATTTAATTCTCCCTGGGAAAGAGAGTGTAAAAGCTCCAGCAATTCAAATTAGATGCAGATGACTCAATCTCTTAGCTACTGACTATGCAGTTATTTTTAAAATAATTTTATGACTGCAGTAAATTTTTGAGACAGCTCCATTCTTCAGTCATGCCCCTTATGGTATCTCTCTAACCTGAGTGAAGGATACACGATGATAATTAACACTTTGGGACTTCCTGACCTCAACAGAGAGGGGAAAAAGCCCAGCTGAATAGCAGAACTCTGCTGCCAGAGCTGGAAGATTCTTAAACCATTTGAGATAACAAAAGCTTATCCATATCAAAGAATTCCTATTTCTTATGGCTCATTTTCTACTTTGCTATGGTAGTGGAAGCAGCAATTAAATTCCTCTGCTGCTTCTATGCATGAAGTGTAACAGTAACAATTGTACTTCGGGATTCTCAAGAAGCACATTTTTAATTGTAGCATTCTCACATATTTTCACAAGGGGAAGCTTTTTTAAAATTAAGCACAGGTATTTAGCCTCCTTGTGTTTACATAACACAACAGTGATCTATTACACTGTTACTTGGCTTTGACACTTTCTGCTAAGCTTATAAAATAATATCTTTTCTCAGCCTGCCTAGAAAGCAGATTTAGGAATTAAATGCTCTTACACAAGCTAAGGCAGTATCATTTGGCTCTCACAAGTTTCATAAGAGTACCCATAGCTCTATTCTCCTAGCTACAAGCACAAATACATAACATTACTTACTAGCACTAACCAGCTTCACTTGGTATTCAAACTTGCTTTCAGACTCACACAAACAAAAGGAACTGCTGTTAAGAAAGAGACTGGCCCCTGAAGGTTCTACAAAAGACTCTTGCTGGACACTCAACAGCTAAAATAATTGCTGCAAGGAGAAAGACTCCTGCAAGTTATGCAATTGTCTCATTGGCCAGCATCAGCCACTCATCCACCCTGTCTGTAAAGGATCCAGGCACTACACGACGCTGCTGTGGCAATCCTTCAGGAGCTCCACATCCCCCCCTGTGCTGTGACACGCATCCTTGGAGGTGGGAAGCAAAGGAGGAGGACTAAATTAAAATCTGTCAAATCAGAAAGCATAACTTGTTCTGTAAGAGATCTGATACTG
The DNA here is from genome assembly GCF_036417665.1 of Passer domesticus. Classification (NCBI taxonomy): domain Eukaryota; kingdom Metazoa; phylum Chordata; class Aves; order Passeriformes; family Passeridae; genus Passer; species Passer domesticus. The sequence continues at coordinate 19,295,944 of NC_087485.1, forward strand.
ATCTGTACAATTTATTAATGTACTAGATATATGCAACATATAGCTTATTTTATTCACTTTTATGAAAGCCTAGATATCACATTTCAGCAACTGCACAGAACCAGGAGATCTATTACTGCTCTATTAAATCTTCTTTACCTAACAGAATTGCTTTTGGAGAGACACACAGGTAATCTTTTTTATAACAGCATTTTGGAAAGGGACCCATCTGTAATATCTGCAGTCTGAAAAAACCCAAAGCATTCAAACTGCTTCCCTCAGTTTAGGAATGTTGATTGCAACACTGAAAGGCAGCAGATGTAAACTTGCACATCTTTTGGTGCCGCTTTCTGGGTGCTATTGATTATCAATAAAGTAATTAATTACCTGCTGTATATACTTGATTCTTGCAGACATCAAAATGCAGGCAGCTCTGCAGGGCTCAGGCAACAGCTCTAGAAAGAAAACGAGTGGGGGAAGACAGAGAGATGCAGCACGGAAATGCCAGAACCTACCGTCAGCCTGCCCATATCCCCAACTGTGGTGGCCAGTCATTTTAGGAGCTGCCCCTGCTTGGCTCCAGCTGCCTGAGCAGGGCACTGCTGCCTACCTGCCTTTATAGCGGCTCCCCGTGGGATAGGGTCAGCCCCTTAAAGATACAGAGCAGCCAAAGCAATTCCTACAGGACAGGGAAAGCCCTCGGGTTCTCCTGCTCCAGCCTTGCTGCTCCTGCTCCCCCTATTTGCTAAGGCAGCACGGGTGAAGGAAAATGTAAAATTCAGATAACTGAAGTCTCAGGACTTAGAGAGAAAGCCAAACTGTGGATCAAATTTAGGAAAAAAAAAAAATCAGTGTTTTCTCATTCTCTGCCCCAAGGAAGAAAACAGGACAGTCCTGTGCAGGTGGGACCGGCCCTTCTCACATCTGTGCTCTGCAGGGGGAAACATCACTGCCTCTCTTCTGAAACCCTGCTGCCGGCTGCAAAAAAGGAATGGTGTTTTCACCAGATCTGTAATTAATCACAATTGGTGCTTAGATGAGATGGAGAACATTCTTATCTTGGAAAAAAACGTCTTGTGCTGCTTTTAAACAAGGTACAAGTCAAACAAAGTAAGGATGAATTGACAATCTGATTTTAATTTTGCAACTTCAAAGAAACATTTTAAATGGACAAAAATAAAAGTGTGATTATATTAGGGACAGAACATAGCAGATTCCAGAGAAAGCAGTTGATGTGTGAAGCCTCATTACCTGGAATGATCCAGCAGTTGTCTGCACCCTGCTAAAGCCATGGAGAGGCTACAATGAGACACTCAATCTGCAGCTGTAAAATGTCTTAAGACATCTCTGGGGCAAGGATAAAAGCTCCCTCATTGTAAATTTGTTAGATCTCAGGAAATGCTTTCTGTCAAGGCTACATTTTACAAACACATTGATTTTCACAAAGACAATAGCACACAACAATAGGGATTCTTCTATTATGGAAGCACGAATATGGAAGGAATAAATCAATAACAGCATTTTATGCAACTTTTATGTTGTGGTACTGCCTTGTAAGTATTAATTTTCTTTTTCAGGAGGTTTCCATGACAGTCAGCTATAAAACCTTTAAGAATTGCTGGTGCCAGCTAAATCACTCACAGAGGGATGTAAACTGCTGCAAAGGTCTCCACAGGAGAGTTCTACAACGACTTAGGTCAGCTCCTCAATTTGTTCCAGGTCCAAGCTGCTGCGACCTGCTCAGGTCCCTGGCACAGACACTGGGTGTGGCCATGTCCCAACAGTCTGGGCACACAGGCCCTTGTGGGCACCCAACACTGGAATAGGAACCTTAAAATGCTCACTCCGATGCAGAGTCAGGAAAGCTGTTCTAGGGAAAAGTACAAAAATACCAACACAGCAGTGAAAATAAATGGAAGAGGGATTTTGTGCTTTAAAAGAGCAGATCATAAGCTGGGGAAGCCCATGTGCAAGACAGAGAATGCCGAGCAACTGTTTTCAAGAGAAACATCAACACTGGGCTCAGGTGAGCCCACAGGACACAGGGGCACTGCAGTGCCCAACCTGCACTGGGCACCATTGACCCCTTCAGCTTTTACCTTCTCCCTCAAACCCACACAGGTCTTTGCAGATCTGGACTACAAACACGTGGCACAGGAAGAGCTCTGAGACAAGTGAAAATATCCTGAAGACATGGCAGGAAGCAGACGCCACAAAATGGAGTTTTAAATGGATGGATTTAGAAAAGTGGAAAGGGGGAATGACAATACCCGAGGGGAAAGGAAAGAGAGCCTGAATAAAACTTTAGCTTGTAAAATGTATCATTAGTAATGATAGTCAGTGTGTACATGACAACTTTATGTAATTCCAATCCAGCCAGCCTTGTTTCTTTATGAGGAAAATATTAAATTTTCCTTTAATATAAGGTAAGAGTGCTGCTTATACAAATATCACATTATTCTGTAACCCTGATGCCTCTGGATATTGGCTGACTCTTAGAATGGGTTTTACTGATTCTGGCCTCAAATGATAATTTATCACTTCAAAAGCTGCAGTCATCATGTAATTCTCTTCTGTTTTACTAGTTTGAATCCAGGACAATTACATCACACCCATGAACTTATGGAAGTGAGGACAACAGAGTGGTAGGTGCTCAAGGTGTGGATTTCTCCAATGCTGAGCTAAAAGTGACATGATTTCCACAAACTTCTCCTGGGTTCTTCACGCCATGTCAGAAGTGTCTGCTTCACAGTGAGTGATGGGAAGACATAATTCCATTCACTACAGTGAGATGTTTCAAGGTGCCCTAAAACAGAAATCTGTCTTCCTCAGCCTTCTCACTTAGGGTTTTATTCCCCTTTGCCAGCAGTGATGAGAGAACAGAGCAGCAGCCCAGGACAAATACAGGGGTTCTTCTGAACGTGTCACCAGGTTGTGATACAGAACTAACAACGAATGCTTCAGGTTCTCCACCTTTATATATAGAATTAATTTTCTTTATTATTTAATTGGAGCTCCCTTTACAAAATTGCCATATAAGGACTAACCATTATGGTTAGAAAACTCCAAGATTGGAATGCTGAATTGAAGTTGGACATATTTAAGCTTTGCAGTTTTGAGGAAATTGGGGAATTTAATCTCTAAGGCAAAATGTCTCTATAATACTACAGGTCTGAAATTGTTGGGAGGTTGTTGCACATAGAGATGTTACTTGAGGATAATTCTTCTGATAAATATTACTGCATCACTGTGGAGAGGCAGAGCTGCATTTTAACGTATGTAAGATGAAGTAAGAGTTATTTGGTTCCAAGGTGAATGGCCCAATTGCACTCTAAGTGTATTAAGTAACTTGGCAATTACATCTGCTGACATCATTAATAATGGTAAGACATTTGAACAAGGTGCCATGTGCCTTCTTTAATGCACCCCAGCGTGTCTGGTGTGTGACTGCATGCCAACAAAACCAGGTTAGAAAGCCCACCAGTATGGGTGCAGGCTGCACACTCCGAGCCACTCACGTGCCATGGCTAGGAGCAGATGAAATGTTAAATAAAACATTCATCACTCCAGAGCCTGTCTGTGCCTCGGGTTCTTGACAGAGTATCTGTTTATCCAGGCAGCTCCTCTCTCCTCTTACATTGCCACCACAGATGCTGGCAGCTCCCACAGGGGGTTACTCTGAGCTGGCATCTGTTCTTTACATGTGTGCTAAAGGCATTTCAAACGAACCCAGGAGCTGCACAAAAATACTCCACACAGTAAATATAAGCAGAACAGTGTACTGCCAACACTGAACACTAAAAAGCGCAAACATTCCAGATACTTTTTTGTGTTTTTTAGTATTTTATTTTAAAACAGACTGACGACAGTTCTTGGTTGACCACAGAAATTTCAACTTTTAAATTCTCAAGGTTTTCCCTGCAAACACAAAAATGTGATGGTGTTTGTATATATATTGACATATTGAGATTATATACATATATATGTATATTGACACACTGAGGTCACATACATATATATGTATATTGATATACTGAGATTCTCATGCAGCCAGTGGAACTTCAGGAGCTGAAAGTGGTCATCCTTCTCCCACAGCTACAGAGATTTCTGAGAGTCATGAGACTTCTAAGGGAAAAACTCAACTGGGAATCTCCTCCTGGCATTGGGGGAAAACAAAAAAAAAGGTGCTAAAGTGAAGAAGGGATTAAGAAAAAAAGGACAAAAAGGACATGCATGTAGTTAACAGACAACTGTGCAAGAGAAAAAGCTTCAATAAAACAGGGGCCAAGACGGCCAAGGGGATAGAAGGAATTTAGTAGGAACACTAGGGGAAGTGGGGCAGAAAAGCGGGAATGAGGCACCTGGTTCTCTAGGAGTTTTCCAGCCTTCATACACCATTTTTTATTACTTTTTTTTTTTTTTTAACCTTTAAAACTATACACACTTGGCTGCTAGGTATGGGAACTATATTCTGGAACTAAGCCTGAAATATTAATTCTTGCAATTATGGATTGTCCAGATTAAGCAGTGCAGTAGAGAGCAAGAACAGGATTTGCTCTTTAATTTTTGCTTTTAGTTTTGGGAAACAGAATGTTCCTGAAATCGAGCAATGGTTAGTGGCATGACAGCAAAAGGAAGTATTTACTGTGGCACAGCAAACACAAAGCCTGAAAAATGAACTTTGCTGGAGATGCTGTGTATGGGAAACAAAAGAGGAAGCACTGTTTTGTAGTATGTCACCTGCAAGATGTAAACCACTCCATGTAATAATGCACTCCTGTGTACATCATTCCAGCAGATATACAGAGAACTAAAGTTACTGAAGAGGGGCAGATTAAAAAGATAACGGACTTTGTATGGACTAACAAACCAGTGTGAATGATGCAGGTATTTCAGGACCTCTCTTTTGTTGTTGAAATTAGTGCCAGAAATATTGGTTGAAACCTTTTAAGGCGTGGAATATTTCTCCTTTTTTGTACACTGTCAAAGTCCAACCAATGCTGATCCTATATGGAAATATCTTCATAACAGAAGCACAGAGGCACAACAGATTTCACATGTTCTTGTCTCCATACTAAGCAGGAATAACTGCAATAATGTGCAACATCTCTGCAAAACATATCCTACCGGATTTTCCTGACTGCAGGTACCTTTATGGCTTCTGCCTCACGTTGTCACGATCCAACCTTATGAACAGGTATTGTGGTGGTTTGTTAATTGATCTCAGAGTGCAAAAAACTGACATGGCAAGGGATTCGCAGTGATAATAAAAAATAAATGTTTTTAATTATTTTGGGCAGAGACACTCAGTCTGCCTGAAAATGCCTCAAAAGTCCATACAGAGAGAAATGCCCGTTTTGATCATAAATTCTGATCATGGCACTGTTGTCCAGACAAATTGAATCCATTACTGTGCAACAGCCAGTAAATACACACTTGAGAGAGACATTGATTGTCTATTTCAGAGTTGCCAAGCCTTGTGCTCAGTGGTGTTCCACAAATCAAGCAGCCCAACTATCCATACTTTTCCCTATTCATATATTTTAGCAAACAAACACATGAATGTTCATTGGCTACATGTTACATAGTTCTCTTATTTATTAGTATTCTCTCTTCTGTTGGTTAATGAGTGTCTCATTCTGCTCATCCCTGCCATGCTCTCTCTCCTCCCGAGGCTCGCTGCTTTCCTGTGCGCTGCTCCAGGGCTCGGTGCTCCTGACCCGCCCCTGCCGCAATTCCCCTGGGCCCACTCGGAGCTGGTTCCACAGTCACTGAGCTGCCTTGGTTCCTTTCTGCCTTATCTTGGGGGTTCTGACCAATGTCCTCGTGCCCCCCGAATTCTGCATTCCTCGTGTATCGATGGAAATCCTTCTCCCGAGCTCTGTTCACCTCCCGCAGGGCTGAGAACATTGGAACATGTCCAGCCCCAAACCTTAACAAGGGTTAACAATTCTGCTGACCAGGAATTTGTGTTTCTAACTCACTAAGAGCTTGTTGGACTCTGTTTCACAGATTAAATCTCCCTCCATGTTGATCAGGTTTGCAAGCTACAAAGATCAGATAGAAAAGAACATGTTTTCTTAACAAACTTTTCCATACTTCACATTTTATGAGGAGTAGTGCTGAGGCATAGGTGGGATGTTATTAAGGTCTTTTGAGTGGAATCCTGCTAGCAGTGGGGTTCCCATGAGGGCTGGAGTGCCGATGGTTAGGCATGGAGTGGTTGTTGGAAGGCCTCCTATTTTTTGTAGGCCTCCTATTTTTCTTGTTCTCTGTTCAGGCTGTGGATAATGGACCCTGAGCAGAGGAGTAACATTGCTTTAAAGAATGGGTGGGTTGAGATGCGGAGGAAAGCTGCCGGGGCAGGTTTACTCGTATTGTGACTATTATTAGGGCAAAATGATTTGATGTGGAGAAGGCCGGGTTCAATACAATTCTCTCTCAAGCCTCATGTCGCGGCAAATGGTGTGGAGGGGGTCCCCAGGAGAGGCACAGGGAAGGACGGGGGCGGCGCTGGTGCACACGGAGTGAGGGGGAAAGTTCCAGGAGCCACCCACCTTGCCGGCTCCGAGGCTCCAGCAGTGCAGGCGCTGCTGTCAGCCAGGGCTGAGGGAGGCAGAGAAGCGGCCGGTCCCAGCGCACGGCCGGGCACGGCACCGCAGTCGCGGCCGCTCCTCAGGGCCGGGCAGGACCCGCCCCGCGCGTGCGCGGCGGGAGCAGCGGCCATGGCGCGGCCGGGCCGGGCCGGCCTCAAGGAGCAGCGCTACGATCGCCAGCTCAGGTACCGCGGCGGGCACGGACCGGCACCGCCCGGCACGGACCGGCTCCGGCCGCGCGGCGAGCGTGGCCGCGCTTCCCGCGGTCCGCGGCGGACACGGGTCCCCTCGGCGCCGCGCCGGGGACAGGCCCCGGGGCCGCGCCGGGCCCGGCGGAGCTGCGGGGAGCAGGAGCTATCTATGTCCGACCGCCTGGCCCCTGAGGGCTCTACCGGCACACAGACAGTAGATATGTAATAAGTTAAAAGTATACATTAAGGGGCATATATATATATATATATTCATACATAATCTTAAGTATATTCACAAAGGGGGATAGAGGTCCATTGATATATATATCTACGTAGGTACTTAAGTATGTTTTTATATAAAATATATAAGTTATTTGTACAATGTTGCTGTGTATCATATATAAATATGTATATTCTAAGTATTTATATTATGCATATTTCTCAGTGTATATATATGACTATATAAAGGGGGGTGTGCTGGAAGGAGGGAGCCCGGCTCTGCTCCGGGCCCAGCCACGGCCCCAGAGCCACGGGCAGGGTCTGAGCCCAGGAGCTGCCCCTGCCCAGGAGGCAGAACTGCTGCCCTGGGCAGTGCCAGCCCTGAGCAGATGGGGCAGAGAGGCTGTGCAGTCTCCTCCCTGGGGATATTGCAGAGCCACAGGGACACTCTGCTGTGCCCTGTGCTCTGGGATGGCCCTGCTGGAGCAGGGAGGTGGCACCAGAGCAGCCCCTGTGGGCTTCTCCAGGCTGATCCATTCTTCAGTTCTGTGAAAGGGCAGAAAAGATCCGAGTTACCAGGGAAGAGTAATGGCACTGGAGTTAGGGGTGTCTATCTGCAGTGTGGCTGTTAAGTTTCCACAAGGAGCCGCTGGAGAGGGTCCTGTGGAGGACACGGAGAGGATCTGGGGTCTGGAGCACCTCTGGAGAGGAGAGACTGGGAGCTGGACCTGGTTGGCCCAGAGAAGAGAAGACTGAGAGGGCATCTCATAAACGCATAGAAATAGCTCAAAAGTGGGTGTAATAGGGTGGGGCAAGACTCTTTTAGGTGATGCCCAGCAGCAGGACAAGGAGTAATTTCCATAAACTAAACCACAAAAAATTTCATCCCAACATGAGGAAGAACTTGTTTTCCTGCAGGGGGCAGAGCCCTGGAGCTGATGCCCAGGGAGGCTGTGGAGTCTCCCTCTCTGGGACATTTCCAAACCTACCTGGACATGCTCCTGTGTCACCTGCTCCAGGTCACCCTGCCTGGGCAGGGCTTGGACTGGGTGACCTCCAGAGGCCCCTTCCAACCCTAAAAATTCTGTGAGTTACCACCCCAATGAAATCAGCAGGACATGTGACCCAGCACTGTCCCAGGCTGATCTCAGCCTCAGTGCTGTTTTCTAGGGCTCTGAAGTACCAGACTCAGCAAGACTGATTTCTGTCTCCTATGTGTTTCAGTGTCTTGCACAAGAAAATTTTAAAAATACATATAAAATTCTATTATTTATTATAAAAGTTAGGAAAAATAGAATGTTCAGCATTAGGACAAAATTTGGGCAAGGACTGTTTTAACCTATGCTGGTTTAAAAAGTTAAAGTATGTTTCAAGAGAAGGAGGTGTGCGCATACATACGGTGTAAAGTTGGAGAAAATGAAATGTCAGGAAAACGGCTCTTTGGAAAGTCTCAGAGTTTTCACAGTAAGTTTCCTTAAGGGTGTTTATTTTGGTTAGTGTTGTTTAGGTCCTCAGCAGTGAATGGACAGTCAGCCCTCCATTTGTCTTTTTGTTGTTGTTGTTATTTGTTTATATTGGCTGTGCAATCTGAAGTTAAATAGCTTCATTGCCTTTTGGTTTCCCTCCCAATGCAGATTGTGGGGTGACCACGGCCAAGAAGCATTGGAATCTGCCCATGTTTGCGTGATAAATGCAACAGCAACAGGAACTGAGATACTAAAAAACTTGGTGCTGCCAGGTCAGTAGATATTTCTTCTGCCTCTTCTTTGTGATCTGACAGTGTGATGATGCCAAGTTATTCATAGGAGGTTTTTTCTCCCCAAAGGTATTGGTTCGTTCACAATTGTCGATGGGAATCAAGTCTCTGGAGAAGATGTTGGAAATAAGTAGGTTTTTTACTGATTTCAGTTACAAATTGACAAGTGACTGTTTCATAGGTAGTTCCATCTCTATATTTGCTAAGCCCTGTAAGATTCTTTTAAAAGCCACTCTGTGTTTCTCCAGCTCTTCTGTGAGTTTGGAGATTGGTGACAAACAGCATGCACAGTCATTTTGATGTTAGCTGCTGCTAAATTATTTTACTTGCTGGGTTTGGACCTTACAGGTCTGTTTGCTTCACACGTCAAGTTTATAAGGACAATGCTCTACTCACTATAAAAATATTGAAAGTTAACTTGTTTGATGTAGTCTTGAGATATGACATTGCTAGTGTTTCAGTGTAGTTCAATATATTTTCCCTAATTCCGGTGATGCAGATGACTTAATTTTCATTAGTCATTGTGCAACTGTGACTGCTAGACATTTATTAGCTTTCATAGCTTTGAAAGGCTCTGTGCAGCAGGGGAAAAGGTAAGAAAATGTTTGCAAATCCTGCAAAAATTATTTGAATACTAATTCTTGATCAGTTGTGCTACAGTGCACATAGATACCTACAGGGGTTATGTGAGGGGGAAGGAGGAATTTCCTCCATTATATGAGGAAATCAGTGCTAGTGAGTCTTTGATTAGCTTGGTGAGAAAGAACCTGCAGCATGATCCTGTCTTCTAGAGAAGTTTGTAATGTTCTGTATTTCACATTTGGCGTGTTCTATATTTCACATTCCTATATTTTCACATTTATGGGAATTGAAAAGCTTTCTTAAGAAACTGTTTCTGAGGAGAATACAACAGTGGTGAGAAAAAGCAGATTTAAAGGGGAAAGTGGTTTGCTGGGCATGAGAGCAGCATATTCTGCAGAACAAACTGTAACTTCAGTGCTGTTTTTTCTTCAGAGTAAAAATTCACATGTAATTTTCTCATCTCCTTTTCAGTTTCTTTCTACAAAAAAGCCATATTGGTCAGGTAAGAAGATAATAAATGTCAGTTTATGTGTATTGAAAGCATGGAAGTGTCGAGTATTTAAATGTGGTATTATGAATAATGCTAAAAGCATATGTGTATAGGTTAAAGTCTGTTTATTCTTTAACAGAATTCCCCATGTTTATTTTTGGTTGCTCATGAGTGAGAAGATAAACTCAATTGTGGTGAGATTGAATAGAAAAAAATGAAGAGTTTATGATTCAAGTATATAAATTGAAAGTAAATGATTCAAGTATATATTCAAGTAATAAAATCTATGGAAGGATGAGGTATAAGACTATTGTGGTTGAAGGAGTAAAGCTAAGAGTAGAGAGGCAAATGGGTAAAAAATATCACAAAAACAGAGTATGAGAAGCATAGATAACTCCTGGAAATTCTGCAATGAAACTGGAAATTAGGAAACAGCTGTCTCACAAATTGTCTTTTTGAAACGGTATTACAGAAAATGCTTTCAAACAAAGTGCCTGCTATTATGGGATGTGTTTCTGCTTCAGATGAGCAAGGCTTGGAGTAGGGAGCCTTAGCTTATAAATGGCCTTTGTTGTGGGGCGTTTTCTGGGGTTGTTTTGTTGGTATTGCTCGGTTTGGCATTGTTAATATGTGGAATTATGTAGTACTGTGTAAACTACATTTCATTTTGATTGTTCTGAAACAGAATCGTGCCCAGAGTGCCATGGAGCTCTTGCAGGAATTGAATAGTGATGTTTCTGGAAACTTTGTTGAAGAGGTTTGTCTTCCTAAATTAGTACTATGTGTGTATTATACAGTGCGATAAAAATGTGAAATAACAGCTCTGTATTGCTTTGTGATGTTGCAGTTTAAATAGATTCAGGCTAAAACAGCGTTTGAGAAAGATAAATCATTTATATTTATTTCAAACAAAAAATCACTTTGTGTATTTCAAACACTATTTTGTAACTTTATCTTAATTTTATAACTTTCACTTAACACTTCATATGCAGCAGACTTGCTCTGTACTCAGAAATTTTCAGTGTTCCCTGACATATATTTTTTCACCCTATTTAGAGTCCAGAAAAGCTTTTAGACAACGATCCTTCCTTTTTTAATCGGTTTAACTTAGTGGTTGCAACACAACTGCCAGAAAGGTAAGAATTACCTAAGATTGAAAAGCAGGTTTATATATATATATATATATATATATATATATTTGTGTGTGTGTGTCTATACATGTGCGAGTGTGTGTGTATGTGTATATATATGTGTGTGTGCATTTATGCACAGGCACTTCCTTGCAGAAAAACTTAAGCAGAACACAACTCTGTCATTGTGAAGGAAAATTACAGCCACTGATGGCATTTTCTAGAAACCTTTTTGCTCCTCTGATGGGAATTGTCTCTGCTCAAAGTTAGGACTCTGCAACACATGGATCTAACTCTTTATTTCTCTCTCACAACTCATTGAAACTTTTTATTTGATACTTGGAGCATTTGGGAGGGTGGAATGAGACATAAGTAAGATAATGGATGAATATTTTTCCAACTCACTGTAAATTCCTTTATGAAATTGATCACCTTACGTGCTTAGGATCATGATGATATTAGAGAAGTTTTCTGAGAGGTCTCATTCACAGAGTAACTGGTGCAGGAGTTAACTTTATAGCTAACTGTTGTCTTCTGTAGATCTGAAAAAAGCATGTTTTTCCTTACAGTACATTGTTGCGCCTGGCTGAAGCTCTCTGGAATTCCAACATTCCTCTGCTGGTCTGCAGGACCTATGGACTGGTTGGTTACATGAGAGTTGTGATTAAAGAACATACAGGTTAGAGGATTTGCTGAGGTAAAGACTTCTCTGAAAGGTTTAAAGCTTCAATAATTTACATCACTTTGGGGTTTTTTTTTGTCTTTTTTCATCTTGTGACATATTTAGTATTTGTTAAGTCTTAGGTAGTTTGCATTCTTTTAGGAATGCATGGGGATTATGGACTGCAACAAATAGTAAAATTAGGGATTATCCTAACATTATGGGTCATTACACAGAACCCTGTTACTACACAGAACACTTGGAGAATCAAGCACTGAAAGTAGCAGGCAATCCTGTATTTTTGTAGCTCTGTTTTGAAGGCCAGACATAAAGCTGAGAAATGAGTTGTGTCATGTTTTCACAGTTGTTGAATCTCACCCTGACAATATGTTAGAAGATCTGAGACTGGACAGACCATTTCCAGAACTGACAGAACACGTTCAGGATTATGACTTGGAGCATATGGACAAAAAGGTTGGTGTGTGGTCTGCACTGTGTTCCCTAGTACAGATGCAGATATACAGCACAGGGATCCTGTGAAAATGGCTCTTGGCAGATTACTCTGGTGCCAAGTCTCATCTGAACAGAACCAGCTCTAGAATCAGTCACGAGGAACTATTTTTGCCTCTGCCCCAAATGTTCCAGTCTATTTAAATCTTAAGCAGGTGGGGGTCTTAGGAAGCAAGGAGTATGCTTGCATAACTTGATCTTTTGTTAGATTGAATACCCCCTCACACCCTCTTTTGGAATTTGTTTTTTAATTTTTATAGTTAATTTGGTGTTGCAGAGCTTTGCACCGTGGGTGTTTGTGCATAGCATAAATTTCACTACAGAAAAATATTGGAGAACTTGGCTCACCCTTTTTAAATAAAGTAATAATAATTTGATGTTTTCTTTTATAGTAGTTAAAGAACATTTTGGCTGAATCAAAATCTGGAACATGTTCTGTGTCTTTAAAGTAGTGGAAGGGATATTTGGAGTTTACTTTAAAATAGGTTTTCAATTTGTTTCCTATTTTTTATCTTTTCTCAACCACTGTTCAATTACAGGACCACAGCCACACCCCATGGATTGTGATTGTAGCCAAGTATCTCACAAAATGGTTCAATGAGGTATGTTGCAAAACTGTATTATTACTATTATTGGTCTGTCTTTTCTGAAGCAGTTAATCATTTTGGCAATGTGTAACATAAAAAAAGCCAAGGTGGAATAAAAAAAAAAAGAAAAGAAGATTACTAATTGAAATACAAGTGAATGTGTGAGCAGTGACAGACTTCTGGAGTACAGCAGTCTGAACACAGTGAGCTTAGTAGTAGGCATTTTAAAGACAAAAATTTCTTTGTGTTTTTTAAATTTAGAAAAGTGAACAGTTGCCTAAGAGTTACAAAGAGAAAGAAGCCTTCAAAGAACTGATTCGGCAAGGTAATCCGTGTCCCGGGGTCCCTTATTCCTGCAGGCAGAAATAGATACAAGGTGGTACCTGGAAAGTAATCCGTAGTTCTCTCAAGTTTAATTTATGAAAGATATACTGGTATATACTGTATGGTTCTTCTGCTAAATGATTGTTTTGTACAGGTGGATCTTAAGATGCCAGACTTGCTTATAAATGTTTGTTGTCAATGTTTTATCCTAAGATCCAGAGCGTGTTTTGATTTGGGTGGGAGCAAAGGCCTTAAGAGAAAATTATGTTAAAAATGTGATAAAGAGGAAAGCAGATGGCTTTTGACACTGGAATTGTTATTCTGCAAGTATTTGGTGTGTCCATTGACCCATCAGACACTTGGTAACCATTCACCTCTGCATGGCCAGGTTCTGTAGCACTGACTGCACTGTAACCATTGTGCAAATGACTTCATTTTGCAGGGGTTTCAGTCCAATACCTTTTTAGGGTGCTAGAATTCATGTGGCATTTTTAAGATCTATATGCATTGTCTTCAATTATCATAGAAAAACACCATTGACTGAATTTTTGGTGTTTCCTCAGTTGAAGATGGCCTGTGGGCAAGTTTGAAGAGGTCCTTATCCCCAAGCTGTGATAAAAAGCAGATCTGATCCGTAGTAGTTACCTTTGGTTATGTCAGATTTTTAGTGGAGGCCCTTTCTTGGGCTGGCTTGGTCTGTGGATGCATAAGTATTTGCCAAATTGGATCCAAAAACCCCAGCAAAACATGATGGGCATGGGAAGGAGAGTTGAATTGTTAATTTAGTGCTTATGAAACTTCATTATATCCTTCTTAGACAAATAAACCAGTGCTTTTGTGCTAAGTAATTTCTACTTAACATCACAGGAAAATGAATAAGATGCATAATTTAGATGAAGTTAGCTTTATAATTACATCTGATCTTTTCTCTTGTGATTCCTTTTTCATTTTTTTTGCTGGTAGCTGATATGCCACAAATACATCCACAGCCAGTCTGCTTTGTTGGTAAGACATAAATGATGAGATGTAATTCAAACAGTTGTGTGTTTTAATTCTTTTTTCAATAAGGTATCTTAAAGAATGAAAATGGCACCCCAGAAGATGAGGAAAACTTTGAGGAAGCTATAAAAAATGTGAATACAGCATTAAATCGTACAGAGGTAAAATAAACACGTCTGTGATAAAATTGAAGCAATTTCAACTGCCTCATTTTCTCAGAATATATTATTCAGTTGTAGGACAGAAATTCCATTTATAACATTCGTATTTAGCTAAAACAGGATTAGTACAATGTTGGAACTGAAATTGTGTCGTTAAATAGACCTAGACTAGCTGGAAATGTAGCTTATGGAAATTCTCTTACTCCCTTGCTCTTGCAAGAAATCTGCATTTCCCTCCTGCAGACTTGAATTCAGGTCTAGAATGAGTCAGCAACCAGAGTGCATCAGTGAGTTCTTGTCGGACTTCTACAATTCAGTCTGTAAAAAACTCTGAAGTGCTGTGTACAATTGCAAGGATTTAGCAGTGAGAGGTGTGGCTGATGCTGATTTAAATACACTGGTGTGAGAGAAACTGAGAGCACTTGCTGAAATTGTGCTGTATTGAAGCCAGGGGCTGTAGTAGTTACTCTCTATAGAACTGAAAGGCTGCATGGGACTCCTGATACAATAAGTCCACTTCTTTCCTCTTGAAGAAACTTACTACAAAATTCCCTTCATAAACTGGTCAAGCTTAAAAGCATTAGAAGTGATGTTTTCATTGTTTCTTAAATAATCCTGACCTCATAACTCATGGTTTAAAATTTCTTTAGTTTCTTGTCTGGGGTAAACTGCAAAGGCTGCATGGGGTAAAAGCACATTCCGTGATTCTTCCTAGATTATGTTCTTTTGTTTTGAACTGTGCTGATCCTTGCTTGGATGGTTATGTTAAGTCTCCCAAGAAAGCAGCAGGTAAAACTTAGTGCTGTCATCCAAGCCACTACAAGACATGGCCCAGGATATTAACATTTGTTTATGTGCCAGACTTACCTGCAGCAGTTAAGGATTCTGACTAACACACTGACTTTTGTAGCCCCCTTCCCCAGCCTTTTGGCTACTCTGCCCCACCAGGCAGGGTGAGCAATTACTGCTCCAGTTCTTTAAATCTTCTCTATCAAAGATGGAAGTCAGATGAGATTTTGTTTGTGACATTGATCTTGCTCAGAAGCATTGCCTTGCTCTTGGGCAGGGCTGCTTTTTGAAATGTGTCTGAGCAGCACTAACTGTGTAGGATTCCGAGATTTGCTGTGAAACTCTGAGGTCACTTGGAGTTTTTTCACCTATGTAGTGAGTGATGAGATAATTCAAGAAATCAAAAGTCAAGGAATTACCAACCCAATTTATTTATTTTCATAGATTCCAAGAGGCATTGAAGAGCTTTTTAATGATGATTGCTGCCTAAAACTAACAGAGCAGGTATGAGTAGTTAAGGGTAAGACTTAAATGTAGAAAAAGCATTGTAAATAACATCTGTGTACATGACTGTCTCTTGTGCTTTTGTAGTCGTCTTCCTTCTGGATTTTGGTTCGAGCTCTAAAGGAATTTGTGGCAAATGAAGGGCAAGGAAGCTTGCCTGTCCGGGGCACCATTCCTGATATGATGGCAGACTCCAGTAAATTCATCAAATTGCAAAATGTGTAAGTAGACAACTTCTTGAGGGAGCTCACTACCATTCATGTGGGTTGTATTTTGTCTTTATAATGTGAAAAAAAAAAAAAGATTGCCTTCAGTGTGGAGTTGATGGCTTTCTGCTGTCATTATTTACTTTTTCATTATTACCAGATACCGTGAAAAAGCAAAGAAGGATACTGCTGCTGTGGGGAGCCATGCTGCTAAATTGTTACAGTCCCTGGGCAAGGTGAGTGCAAACCTATGGCCATTCTTTTAATGGAATGAAGTATCTGTGAAGTATCTGCTTATTTATGAATTTAGTTTGATCATATAAAAGTAAAATGCATACAGGGATATACTCTTTACAATTTTAAGACAGTTGTTTTGGGGTTTTTTGTACATCAGTAACTAGTTATTTCACAATAAATATATTAATATATATGTGAAAGCAGGAATTCTCTGGCCATTGTGTGTACTTGAATGAGTATATTCTCTCTTTTAGGCACCTGAGTCTATTTCAGAGAGAGAACTGAAATTGTTCTGTGAGTACACTTGGATTCTGTTCTGGGTTTATGCAAACGATCAAATAATCAAAAACTTTTGAATGATCATGAAGTTATTAAGCAGTAAGTCAATATTTGAATTTTTAAAGTAAGTACTAAGTGGTTTGCATCCCTCATTTTCAGGAGAATTAGCAGATGTTTGGCATCTCTTAGGAGTGAGTCTGTAAAGGTTGGCTTTAAAATGATGTATCTTTTCACTCCAAACAACAGCGAGCAGCTGCCCTCTGCTTGCTGTGATGAGTACCTGAGCAGTCTTGCCCATGCTGGGGTACTGGTTTCAGAGTGTGGGGTCTGCAGACTTGAGGTAGTCTGAAAAGCTGTAACTCAGCTGATGGCACTTCAGGCTGTGTGTGTCCTGGATGTGTACACATCTCCAGCAGCAGCCTGCTGAGGTTTCTCAGAGCTGGAAAGCTCTCCTGTAAGCACAGAGCCAAGAGCGTGGTGCCCTGCATTGGTAAAGCATTTGGGAACCTCCCAGTTGCTCCTTTTTCAGTGCTGGGTTGTAATTGCACCCTGGGTCGATTCACAGCAATGATACTGGAAAAGGACCTTTTCCTGCTCATGGGCTGTGAGATTGAGAACATGTGAGTCAGTGTTCGATGTAGTGGAAGATGGAAAGAACCATGTTGATTTGCAGCCTGGAAGAGGGAAACATGGTGGCTGTGACTGATGAATTGCTGTGGTGTAGCTGTTACATTAACTTGCAGATACATGGAGATTCCACATGAGCGTGAAGTATTTTCCCTACAACTCTCCTGACCTAAAGGTAGTTAAACAGGCTTTTATTAGTGCAAGCTGAGAAGAAACAGGGAATTCAAAGTTCAATGAAATGCTGTTAAGTTGTAGCCTTTCCCATGTCATGTGGCAGTGAGACAGAGCTGTAGTGAGTGGTGGCACTGACGGGGCAATCTCTCCTTGTCCCCCTTGTCCCCGTGCCCAGGTAGCAACGCCGCCTTCCTGCGCGTGGTGCGCTGCCGCTCGCTGGCTGAGGAGCACAGCCCCAACTCCTGCTGCAGGGATGCAATCAGTAAGTACTGCTGCTTGCCACAAACCTCACTGTGTTTCCACCTTGGAATGGTTTGGTGAGGAAAAGGAAATGTAAGCTACATGTTCTGTTGCATTACGCAGTTTTATCATTTGGATGTTACAAAGTCTTCGGTGAATTAAAATAAATTCTTAGTGTAGGGAATATCTCTCTCTACTACAGTTATGGAGATTTAGGTCTAGAATGTTGAATTCAATTTGATTTAGAAATTTTAGAAATTATCTTACAGATTGATGCATGTTTCAGCTTTTGTTTTCTTGTGGATTTTACTTGTAGTACTCTATAAATAAAACTGGTTTTTTTCAAACTTCTCTTTTCTGTACCTCAGTTATTTCTGACAGAGCTGAAAAGGTGCTTTAACCTGACCAAATAAAAATAAAAATAATTATCTTGACCCCTTTCAGCTTATCTTTCTAGGATGTGAACTAACAAACTAGTTACCTGATACTGCTTTTTAATTGCCTTTTAATTTTTTTTTTTTTTTGAGCCGGGCATAAGTAGCAGTTAGTATTTACGAAGACTACTGAGCTGTGTAGTAAGGGATTTAAGACCTGTTTTATAATTACAGTCATTACAGATAATACTTAAAGCATGTGTTTCAAATCCTAAAATTATAACTAAGGAATACCCATTTAAATTAAAGCAGCTGCCAGAATTGAAATGTGAGTTTCTTCACTGAATAGTTTATATTAAATACATAAAATATGGTTTGTCATAACCTTTGGAGGCAAAATTGTGTATCTGACAGCTGTTTGATTAAGGTTCTGTCACATGTTGTATTCATGGTTTCTTTCTACTGCAGATTTTCCTATTTGTTTTCAGGGAATTCAAAACATTGTTTTTTTCCATTCCATCTGCGCCAGCTAACTGGTTCTCTTGCTGTTTTCAGTTTCCCATATGGATAACCCAGACAGTGAAATAGTGTTGTACTTGATGCTGAGGGCTGTCAATAGGTTTTACAAGCAGCATGGCAGATACCCAGGTATGTTAATACCAGTTAGTTCGCATCATAATAAAGAGATCCAATAGTTACAGTAGCTCAAGTTATAAACTGCAAAAATATCAGTTGTGATTTTATTTCCATAGTAATACAGCTTTGGGAATGTGAAAACTAGAAAATTTAGAAAAATTTAGAAAATTAGAGTTTTTTCTCTTCAGGAACTTAAGGAATTTATCTGAATTGGTATCATTAATGGGATGTGTGGACTATGAATCAGTTCAGCTATGCAGTAATTTGCTTATCATGAGAAGCATCAACAGAATATTAAATTATTATTAGTCTAGTACTAATAACACAGTAATTGGCTTAGAAACTTTAGGAAAACAAAACCATTAGCTTTGACTGTGATCTTACAGTTGTGTGATGAAACAGTTGATTTATTTTCCAGGTGTCTACAACTACCAGGTGGAAGATGATATTGGAAAGCTAAAATCATGCCTTACTGGTTTTCTCCAAGAACATGGGCTGTCTGTAGTGGTGAAAGATGACTATGTGCACGAGTTGTAAGTGTTGTTTTTGAGGTGTGGCTTTGTTGGTAAAACTGCCAGGCAGTTTGTGACTGTTCCTTTCCTGTGCAGTTGTCGCTATGGAGCTGCCGAGCCTCACGCTGTTGCTGCGTTCATGGGAGGTAAGGATGACACAGGGCCACACAAACAGCAGCCTGCTCAGCCACAGCTCTGCTGCCTTAATTACTCTGGACTCTCAGAGAAAAGGCTGTAGTCACAGATGGCAGTAGGGCACAGTCCTCCCCTTCGTTCTCAAGATGTGACCTCTTACAGTACATATAGAGTAATTGATTGCACCAAGGGTTCTAATCAGTAAAATAAATAAACTTCAAAAACAATCAACTCTTCAAGCTTAAAAATGTGTTAGGAAATGAAATGCTGGAAAGCGGTTTAATTTTTTTAAAAAGGAAATTGATAATTATAGTAATTTTAAAATTAGTGCAGTACATATCTTCTTTTAAGATAGCACACATATGTTAAAGATCTATGAAATATAAGTAGCCTTGGATTCTTATGTAATTCATTTGAACTGCAAATGTATTTTAATGGATACCCAAAATTGATATATCAATTCACCTCTTTATTTGGCTTCATGCAGTGCTGAAGACTTTGTATTCTGCATACGTAGGAATTATTTTCTGATAAAGCAAAATTTGGTATACATAAAGGTAATTTCTGAAGAAGTTACAGAATGTTTCTTACTACAGGAAAACTCAGAGGGAGCACACTGAAGTGATGCTTCAGTTTATTTTGCAGTTAAATTTTACCTTTTTTTTTTTTAAATTCAGCTCCTCCGATGAGAGAGGTTGCAACTTGCATGGGTTTGTCTGCTCACCCATTTTTATTCTGCGTGTCTGTACATGGAGAGGAAGTGTATGCAAAGCTAGCTTTTGAAGTAGCAGCTTTCTGATCTTCTTTTACAGTGGGAAATACTGAAGGGCATTTTTGCCTCCTAGGAGATTTATCAGGCACTTCTGAAACAATTCCACTGTAGGGACTTCTAGATACGTAACATTTATTTTACTGTTGTTTAAATATGACCTGCTAACTGCCTTCTGTTTTTTCTTCTCTTTTGCAGGAGCTGCTGCACAGGAAGTTATCAAAGTCATTACACGGCAGTTTGTAATTTTTAATAACACCTTTATTTACAGTGGAATGTCACAAACTTCAGCGACTTTCCAGCTGTAGGATAAGCTCTTGAATTCGATGCCTCCAGGCGCTGCTGCTGCTGTATTTACAGTTTTGACAATATTTACAGTTCTGTAAATACTGTGGTGTTCTGCCACTGACTGGACTGTTATGTTCTGTATTACCTGCCAATTAAAGTTTCTTTATTTGTAATCATCTTCTTTTTGTTGTTGTTTCCTGAGGACAAATAAAATCATACTATATCCTGACAATCCTTTAAAATCTAGAAACTTTTGACTCACCTCTGAAAGAAAAAGGCAGTAGCTGTTTTTGGCAGGGTAAGTTGCATTTGCAAATTGGCTCACCTCACTGGCAACAGAACTGCATTTTTTCTTATAGAAGCTGCTCATCAGCTTGAGTGGGGAGAAGGTGCAAAAGGATAAGAGATGCTGGTGGAGCTCTGATGGTCTGAGGATCCAATGGTGCAAAGAGCTGGAAGGTGAAATACCTTTTATAGAGTTCAGGGTCATTAGGGAAAGGGAGTGTGTGCCTGAAAGCTCAGTTCTGTCAGCCATATTCACCTAGTAAAAGGTTTTTTCCTGCACCTGTGTGTGTGGCCAGTGCCAAGGGATGGCAGCTCTTTCTGTTGTGGGGGCATTGCAGCCTCCAACTGCAGAGCATTGAAATGTGTTCACCAGGGCTCTGTTTTGGGGCTGGTCCTGGTTAACATCTTTATTGACGATCTGGAGGTGGGGATTGAGAGCACCCTGAGTGAATTTGCAGGTGCCCAGTTGGGTGGGAATGTGGATCTGCTAGAGGACGGGAAGGCTCTGCAGTGAGACTTGGACAGACGCGATCAACGGGCCGAGGACAAAGGCGTGAGGTTCCACAAGGCCAAGTGCCACATCCTGCAGGTCACTAGCCACGTCAGTGTGAGCCAAAGTGTGCCCAAGGGACAAGAGGCCAAGGGCACCTGGCCTGTATCAGCAGCAGTGTGAGCAGCAGGACCAGGGCAGTGCCTGGCCCTGTGCTGGGCACTGCTGAGGCCACACTCGAGTGCTGTGCCCGGCACTGGGCCCCTCGTGAAAAAGGACATTGAGGGGCTGAGGGTGTCCAGAGAAGGGCAGCAAGGCTCACAAAGGGTCTAGAAAACATGCCCCATGAGGAGCAGCTGAGGGAGCTGGGTTTGTTCAGTCTGGAGAAGAGGCTCACGAGGGACCTCACTGCTCTCTCCAACTCCCTGACAGGAGCGTGCGGTGAGGTGGGGCCGCTCTCTCCTGCTCGGCCTGCAGTGAGAACCAGAGGAAGTGGCCTCACGTTGAGAGAAAATTCAGGTTAGAATTTAGAAAAAAAATTTCTAAACTGTTCAGGTGTTCAGGCCTGGGAATAGGTTGGCCAGGGAGGTGGTGGAGCTGCCCATCCCTGGAGGTGTTAAAGAGGCCTCCGGATCTGACACTGCGAATGGTTTAGTGGTTTAGGGTTTGCAGTGGCAGTGCTGGCTGACGTTTAACTGGATGGTCTTAAAGATCCCTTTCACCCCTGACGGTTCTGCAATTCCGAGTGCTTCCCGCCTGGCCGGGGGAAGGCTCAGGGCTGTCCCCAGTCCAAGGGCGGCCGCGCCCTGAGGCGCTCGGGCGGCGCTGCGGCTGCGGCGTCTCCTGAGGGGCTGGGCCGGGCGCTGCCCTCAGCTCCGCGAGATCCCATCCCTCAGCCCGGTGGGGGCTGTCGCTGTCCTTCAGCCAGGAGATCCCACCCCTCAGTCCGGCGATCCCTGAGCTCGGCGATCCCATCCCTCAGCTTGGCGACCCCACCTCTCAGCCCGCAGATCCCATCCCCTCAGCCTGCAAATCCCGTCCCTCAGCCCGGGCGATCCCATCTCTCAGCCCGGAGGTCCCGTCCCTCAGCCCGGCGATCCCACCCCTCAGCACTCGGCAGCGGGCACCCGCCTCGCCTCGGCGTCTGTCTGGAGCCACCCACGCCGCCGCTCACAGGTACCTGAGCCGTGCCCCATTTCCCCCCTCGGGACTCCCCGGCCTTCCCACAGAAGAATGCAGCTGCTGTTTTAAAGAATGCTGCTTTAGACTGTTGCCTTCCAACCCCACCCCGCCCCACCCCCTTTTATTTAAATTTTTAAAATATTCTTTCCCTTTTCTATTTGGGCGGATCTGGAGTGTTTTCTAAGAGGTCAAAGTGGAGCTCTGATAATGAGCTGTAAATCACACGCGGCTCATCCGAGGCAGGAGGGTGCGAGGGAGCCGAAATAGGCCAGGACAGCCCCAAGTGCTGCTCCACAGCGCAGCGTCCTGCCGGCCTCAGCTGCTGCTGTGGGGTTTGGTTTCCACAGACGCCAACAACGCGCACTTCTGCCCTCTGGGGTTTGGTCCCTGGGTTTCGAAGGGTGAGTCCCGCCGAGGCTGGCTGGTCTGCTGACTGTGCCAGCCGTGTGCTCTAGTGCTGCTGAGCACACACATTGGCAGATCTGCACTTCTCCAGGAGTGGTTTCTGAGGTTTGAAGCAATGTTACTGGGTTATTTTCCATAACTGATGGAGAAGGGTTTTATATGCAAATCTAGTTGTTTGTCTTTCCACCTTGCCCTGTGATGCAACAACTGAGGTGAGCTATTTGCATCTAATTAATGTAGGCTGGCTTATAAATACTATTTTGTGTACCTTCTGGAGGTTGCAAAAGATCCAAGTAAGGTCAAGATGTATCCTTGTATACATACAGTTTTAAACCCCTTGTGCTTCCTGTATTGTATAATTGTATAAACATGTCTTAAACTCTTCTGAAAAGCAATTAGCTCCAGAGTGAACTCACTTTGACAGCCTTCCTTTTGTTTGGGTGGGTTTTGTTTTTTCTTAGGCTGGCGGGGTGGTGGCAGTAGGATGAAAAGAGGTGAGGAAGGCTTGCAAG
Source organism: Passer domesticus (assembly GCF_036417665.1). Taxonomy (NCBI): domain Eukaryota; kingdom Metazoa; phylum Chordata; class Aves; order Passeriformes; family Passeridae; genus Passer; species Passer domesticus. The sequence goes on from NC_087485.1 coordinate 19,318,773, forward strand.
CTTTTGCCTGTTGTGGCAGGGTTGGATTTGCAGGAAAATGAAATGCATGTCTGTTCTCACTTCTGAAAGGCTGCAGGGAGATGAGCTCTCTCAGTTGTCGCTCTGTAACAGAAGCAGCAAAGGCATGGGGGTGATCAGTAACACTCAAGTGAAAGCAGTCTTCATTAAGATGACAGTGATTCTGCTTCGAGCCTTTGCTCCACTTTGAGAAGGAAAACAAATCCATTATTAAGCTGGATTTGCCACTGATTTAAAGTTTCTACCTGGAGCTAAGTAATTTTTTGAGAAATTGTCAGAGGTTACTGTGATGCTTGCATCAACCTTCTGTGTTTGGGACTTGGGGCATGTTTGAGGGAGCATCTTTCTGCCTCCAAAGCTGAATGTCACTCTGCTGCTCTGCTCTCAGAGGCTGCCACGCTGGGTTTGTGAAGAATCACTACTGTGGGGTTTTGTGGGTTACATTGTTCATGTAATGTGACAGTGTCTTTGGTGAATTGCAATGAGTTCTCACTGTAAGGAAGATGTCTCTGTGCTCATTGCCTTTGCTTTGATCAGTACTGCCAGAGCAACGCTGATGGTTTAGTGGCTCCTTGAGCAGCAGGAGGCTGAGTGTTTGCTAGTGTTCAGCCCCGAAGTAACATTACTTGGTCTTAGTGCCAGTTGTTGGCTGACAGCCAAGTTGGCCACTCTCGTAAGGAAAATTGGATCAGCTTTGTTGTGATCAGTGACACGGAGCAGGGGATATTCTTTACTGACAGTGCCCCTCAGTGGTAACATGGAATTACCTGATTTCTGCAGAATGTCCGCTCTCAAAAGATGATAACCTGGTAGCTAGAAATGCAGGGTTATCATAAAATATTGTATTTCCAAAGGAAAACTTTGCCATACAAGAATACATTAAACTGTGTGTGTGAGAGATGACAGAGTAAAAGCAGAAAACTGGAAAGAGTGTTTTAGAAAAATGATGTCATTTATACTGCATATGTTGTAAACACTGCTAACCTGAACAGACCTGAAAACACTTTTTCCTTGCTGTTGTAGAACAAGAACAAAGATAAAACAAAAATGGACACTCAAAAGGTGCAGAAAAATCAGTGTGGTAAGAGATCTATATAATTTGTCATTACAATCTGCATCAATTTACAGAGTTTTAGCAGACTGTGTTAGGCCTGTTGTGGTGTGGTTAACAGTTGGGAAAATGTACTTTTTCCCAGCTGCCAAATTTGGATATTGTATTGGATATGCGAAGGGTAAATCCAGTGACAAACCTACACACATAGTAAAGCACACCACCACAAAGTCACTTTTAAAAAAAAATCACTAATATTCATCCATGTTTTTATTGTATTGTAACTTTGTTAATAACCCCCAAACCTTGTAAGGATTTACAAGAAACCATACATTCTGTCACTGTTGGAAATCATTATCAAATAAGTCTTTTAATTGTACCCCAGTGTCTAAGAAGCAGATTTTGCAAGTCTGTTGACCCACCTAGGGTTGTATGTAGGTGCCCAGAGAATATTTTGTGTTACGTCTCCAACCACCCGATGGAGGGCTCTGCTGCTGTGCTGCATGATTTATGTCTCCTGTAACTCAGTGCCACGGAGCAGCCTTGTGCTCTTGGACTCTTTCCTTACTACTCCATAGGGTTTCAAGTGCACTCTGGATTTTGTTTGCACTCTGAATACTTTAATGGCTGTGTATTATTTACACTTAATGCACCTTGCAATTGTGAATTTAATATTTAGCAATTTACATCAGACTTACTAAGAGTTCCTAGTAATTAAAGGCCAGAAATATTAAAGGGGGGCTATTAGTCTGCAAAGGAAATCATGCTCAAATAACAAACTATGGACAGCAATATTTCTAGGTTTGTAGTTTGTGGCTGAATAGAAGTGAGGTAGCTCCATTTTGGCTCACTTTCTCCCCTTTGTTAAAATATATGTACATACTACATTTTGGACAGGTTTATTCTAATACTGACTAGATTAATATATAGAAAATATAACAATTTTTATGATTTTTTTTGTGTTTGCTCCTAGATATGAAAACAGATCTGAACTTACTGCTTGAATGCCTTAAATATCAGATGGACTGCCCTCTGTCTCAGAAGGAGGCTTTGATCACTATCTATTCCATTTGCCAACAAAACAGTAAGAAAGGCTTTTCCTTTGAAGCAATGCAGTCATTTGTGTTCACCATGTATGCTAAGAAACTGCACTGTAAAAATATTGTCTAAAGGACATAAGGTTTGAGATGCTGGAAAATCTTAGGAGCCTTTCATTTTGCAGAGAAACAAAAGCAAAAGTTTCTGTTCTTTTTTGCTCTTGTAGGTGAAGCGAGCAAATACTTTCGAGAAATTGGTGGTTTGATGTTTATAAATGACCTTGCCAAGGCGAGTGCTCATTGCATCGTAAAGGAATCAGCTTTATTTACATTGGGGATTATTATAGAGAGTGATGGTAATAAAAATAATATTGTTTGTATTTCTGAGTGCGCTATGGCCCCCTGACGTTACTTGTGCTCCTGCTTTGTCTCCATTTCTTTTGGTCTCCCAAAATGAGACGACAAGATTGTCAGTTGGAGCAAGGGCAGTGAAGGTGCCCTGTCCATCCCCAGAACTGAAAAGTGCCTTGTTGATTTGTGCACGTAGAGTGTCTCTAAGTTGCCAGACACCTGCACTCTCCCTCTGCCTCAGCAGCAAGTGTTCAGTGACGCCTGGATTGTTCCAAAGCTTGCCAGAGTCCTGGCTGGTGTAGAGCTCACTGCAGGGGAAGCCCCCAGTCACTTCATAGTCCTGCCCTGTCTCCACTTGCCACATACTGGCCACAACTGAGACTTAGTAATTTAGGATTGTGAGTGGCTTACTTTAGGATTTAATGGTTTTCCCTTTCTGTTTTCAGTGTATTGTCAACAGACTTTGTGTACTTCTGCATTGTTTGAAGACCTCATTTTATTTTTAATTAAAAAGGATTCTGGTGTGAACTTGAAAAGAATGTCTATTTATGTCATCTTAGTACTGGTTTCAAATAATAGTAAGTTGGGTTTTTTTCTGTGTTACAACATTTCTATTTGCCAATCTGCAGTCCAAAATTTGGAACATTGACTAAGTAATGTTTTGGTGAAGTTAATTAATAAAGATGAATGTTTGCATGTAACTGAACCTGAATTGTCAAAGTAGGTTATTGCTCCCTGGGATTTCCTTAAACAGCAGAACGTGGTTTAGTTGTAAAAATACAGTTTGCAAATGCAAACCCATAGTTTCTGAGAGTGTCTAGAAAGAGAAAAACATAGAAAGGCTTTTTACCAATATGTTGACATGATTTTGTATTTCCTTCTGGGAGGATATGTGCTTAGGAAAGAGAATGTATGTATGTAACTGAAACTTGATGTTAAGATTTTGTCTGCAGTTGCATTTGTCTCTAGAGTCTCGTGTGTGTTCTCTTTTAGAAAATGGGCAAACCTGTGTCAGAGATACAGGCTGCATCAGCCTGCTGCTGCAGTTATTCAGGTAAACAGGGTTGCAGTTCAAAGAGACAAATAATAGACTAGTTAGCAGCCATGTTTCCTTAACTGTCTGGGACTTGTTTGCACTGTCCTTAACAGAACAACTCTCTCCACCTCTGAGAAGAATCTGTCAGCTAAAACCACTGATCCCTGCTATCAGCTCTGGTCCTCAGTGTGCAGCACTCTCTGTGCCTGTGTCAACAACCCCCAGAACGGTAGGTGTTGCTCTGAAAGTTGTGGAAGAAGTTCAGAGATATTCTCCAAAGCGGTAGCACTTTGGTTTCATTTCATTGGGTTTTGATTGGGGGTAATTTGTTTTTACTTTTCCAGAAGATAATCAAAACATTTGCTGTTCGGTTTTTCCCTATGCCAAAGAGTGGCTCGAGAGTTGCACAGAGCCTGAGATAGTTCGTCCCATTTGTTCATTTCTTGGTCTCACAGTTGCAAATAACTGTAAGTGCAGCTCAAGCTTTACACAGTTTAGCATTTGATAAAAGGAAGTTTAATTAGAGAGTTAAATGGTTTTTTCTTTCCTGTCAATCTCTACAAAGTCATTTGCTGTTCTTCCAACTTTTACTCTGACCTCTGTATTCCACCATCTTTACTTACACGACGCTGTGCTCAAGCCCACAAATAGCCACAATCTGGTTACGTTTCATAGGGTCAGGAAAACTGTTTGGAGGTGTTTTGATGAAAAGTGTGTCTAAATTGAAGTCCTTCTTACATGACTGAAAACAATGACTTAGGTAGAACTCGGGCTTGATGTTTGCTATTTGTGTGCACATATTAGGGTCCTGTTTTCCTGTAACTATGTTATATGCAGTTACTCCATTTCTTGAGATTAATGTATATTCAGCTTCTGTTGTATAAGAAATGGAATGACTAACACATGCACAGAAAAGCTCTGATGGACTTAGTTGGTGAAATGCTAAAATAATTTGCAAACTCTGTTTGCTTAAATCACGTTTTTTCTTTTTCCACTAAGCATATGTGCAGAAATATTTTGTTTCTATTGGAGGATTGGATACATTAGCCAAAGTTCTCCTTGAGCTTATGCATGATTCCTGTTTGAGTCACTCCAGCATGAAACTTGCAGTGGTAGTAACAAAGACTCTGGATGCCTGCATTGCTAATAACTGTGAGTGGCAAGACATTTTTTATCTATGGTAATTTTCAAATGCAATTTTTAAAGTCTTGTGCTGGTGGAAAAGTTGTAGAAATGAATGCTTTAAGGCAGTTAAGTAATGTACATCCCAGTGGGTATAGCAGTGTTTTTTAAAACTCAGAGGTGTAAGTGGGGAGTGATTCAGCTCATTTGAGGTGGATTACTGTCCCATTGTTGCTAAAATAAATACAGTGAAATTGAAACCCAATTGAAAATTAAAAATAAGATGCCACAGCTCATGCTGGGTAAGTAAAGCTGAGCTCTGGGCCTGGATTTGGTCAGTCAGTTTGGATCCTGGAGTTAGGCCTATGCCTGGATATTAAATTGTGTAGCTTTGGGAAGCTTTAGTAATTCAGAGGTGGAGCTGAACGAATGTGGTGTTTCTGCACAGCACACCCTGCTCTGGTTTGCTGGCTGGGTACTGCTCTCCTGATGAGGTCTTGTGTTTTCCACACAAGGTTTGCAGAAACCTGTGATCCTGACGAGCCTGTGCCGTGGCCATGGTTGGTGTATCTCACACTTGTGCCATAAGAGCTTCAAATGGAAGTCCACAAAAGTGGAAGAGCATAAGCCTGCACTAGTTCTGAGGGTAGTTTCAGATCAGTTGGGTGTGACAGGACTAGGCCTCAGCATGGATGGACTAGCAGTGGTGTTGCCAGTGCCAGGAAGGGCTTGCCCCTGCTCTTCTTATGGCAGATACTCTGTGTGTCAAAGCTGATTCAACTCTGGCTCCATGCTAGAGCTGATAAAGGACGTGGAGAAACTCAGCAGGGATCTCCAAAGCTTGCACAGTGCCAAGCCCTCGTTCATCAGATCTTCTGCCTCATCTCCATGGAGCACAGGCTGGGAGGATAGGCAGGGCTGGATTTGGGAGCAGCACAGGAGGGATGGGGTCATCTGAACAGTTGGAGGTGGAGCAGAGCAGGGCTGAGCAGGCCCACGGCTTTGAGGGGTTTGTAGAGTTCCCTCAAAACCCAGCATTTTATCCTTGGAGAATTCCTGTACACTCATGACTGACTTTATTTTCCTTCCAACTGTTTCAACAAACAGCTGCCATGGGTGTTGTCTTGGCACAGTATCACACTGTGTCAGAGCTGCTGAAGCTGCTGTCCAATTGGACACTGAGCACAGGAGAAAAAATCAGTATTATTCTAACAATTGGACACTGTACTGAAGTTTGTGGTAAGATTTGCTTTTTCTTTTTCCTGTCAGCTTCTCCTAAATTCTCGTACACTGACTCCTCCAGTGGTGTCACTTCATCAAGACTAGAAAAGGAGAGACAGCTCTCTTAAATACTATAGTGTCAATATTTGGACAAAAAAGTTTCTATAATGTTCCATCTTTAACTTTTAAAGCTTATTAGCAGGAAGTGTCTCTAGTAGCTTTGAAAAAGTAGACTAAATATACAAGAATTCAGAGCTGGGCTTAGGTGTCACAGGGAAGAGTTAATCCAGACCTGAAAGCTACTGCAATCCAGACACAGCAAGTGGGTTGTCTTGAGCACCCTTTTCATGGTCCTTGGAACATACAGTTCTGTCCACTGCTTACAAGGCAGTAATATTTGTAAGAGCCATGTAAGAGCATTGGTTTTCAAGACACAGAAGCAGTAGGTAGCCCTGAAATGTTTTGTCATGTTCCTCAGGGCTTGCCCAAGCATATCTGGCACAAATGCAGCACTTCCGTTGGTATTTTGTAGTAGTGCAAGCAAAGAGAAAGGGAAGTTCATTTGTAGTCCTGTTTTTTCACATGTGTGTTTAGATAAACAAGAAAAAGGCCTTATGTTCAAAAATTGTGGTTGGTTTTCATCCTCTGAGTGCCAATAACATGTTCAATGATTAGCTCAATAGGACAGAAATTTATTGTAGCAGACATTTTTTCATGAAGAATTAGTGAAACAAGACTTAATGGAAAATGTCTTTTGAATAGGAAAATGATTAAAGCAACAGAGAAAAGGTTTCTCTTAAAATGTCAACACTGTCAAAATAAAAGTGTTTACTTTTCTAATTTCCTTTTTTATTACATTTAAAAAGAAAGAGCTATGTTTAGCAAGTTATCAGTTCTATGAATACATATGCAAATGAGGTCACAATAAAAATTAAGCTACTTACATAATGAATGAGGAGGAACAGATTGGCTAGAGCAGGATTAAACTACTAATTTTATTTTGCTGATTATAAACCTTGAGATTTTGATACTTCTGCATCACAGGCCTCACTGAAATGTCGCATATCTACTCCAAGAGCAGGTAATGGAAGAGAAGAAGTACAAGAGTCATTATTCAAATGCTTTAGGCCACAATTAAATGAGCTTGGAACTCCATCATATAATTTGTCTCAGTAGTCATCCTTCAGTTTTCTTGCAGTAATCTGAGTTCTGATCAAATCATCCTGTGGGATGTAAAGCTCTCCTGCTGTCACTGCAGCAGGCTTGGGTCTGTAATGAAAATCTCTTTCTACAGAAACTTGCAGAAAGTTGCCAGTATTGGCTGCTAAAATTACTGTAAGGTTAAGGTGTGTGGGGCTGAAACCAAACCTTTCCTTTGCCATGTCCTGTTCTAGAAGAAAACCAGTGTGAGCTGCTTCAGAACAATGGTCTGCCACTTATGATTCAGGTATTGACAGAATCTCAGGACGAGGAACTCATCAAAGCTGCTACTTTTGTGCTGCAGAACTGCAAACAAATGAGTAAGCTTGCTGTTACTGCTTTAAAAATGACAGTGATTGTTTCCATCTCTGTGTCCTGCTGATTCCCCAAGTGATTTTAACTGTGGCAGCTTTGTAATTCTGTGGACTCCTAAAGATGTTTGTTTTCTGCACAGAAAGTTGCTTATTTGTCATCAAGAACTGACTTAGGCAGAAAAAAGAGAAGTAAGAATTCCAGCAGTGTTGCTATAATGCATTTGTGAAACCCCTCCATGTAGGGCCAGTTCTTAAAGCTTTCCCATCTATAAAGTGTGTGGAAAATATGAACATTGTCATTTAACACCCAGTGGATACTCTCTTCCTGGGGATGTAGCACTAGAGGGAGAGAATAAACCAGGAGATAATCAAGCCTGAAATCACTGTGTCTGCATTAATTTCCACTATTAAGAAATCTTGATATTTTTTTTTTCTGAAGTAGGATGTATTTTTTGGCCCCATTTCAGTTTTTTATTAATTATCTGTACAATACCTCCCATGAAACAGAGAGACCTTGTCCTGTGATCTCTAGAGCATGGAGGGTGTGCAATTGCCAATTAGAAAAAACAAACCAGTATCTACATTTCTGTGCTGCAAGCACAACTGAGAGGTTTGTGTAAGATTGAGGGGGTGTGTGGGAGACCTGATTGTAAGAGAATAGCGAGAGTGCTGCAGGCAGTCTCACCCCTGATAAGGTGCAGCTGTGTAAAACAGGTGACCATTGTTAAGGGAAAAGGAGCGCAAATGCTGAAGTGCACTGAGCAGTCACAAGGGGGTAAAAGGGCACACGGGTGTTATGATACTGCAAAACGCTATAAAAGGCTGTATTGGGGAATAATCAAGTGCTGATGCTTGAAGGTGTTAATGGTGTCAGTCTTGTGTCCTCTGTCAGGGGTGTGGGGCTTTGTAGTGTCCATTAATACTGTGTTTTTATAGTGTTCATTAAAATTGATTTTTGTAGAAAAGTAGAGATTCATACTGGTCCAGAACCCAGAGTTAAGTCAATGCAAAAGTCTTTTTTTTTTCACAGCAGCATTGTGAAAGCAGTTTACAAGGAACTATGATTGCAAGTTCACCTCTTGTAACTGCAGCTTATATTTCAAGTGTGTTAACATTTATGTGTAAGTTTCATAAAAATTGTTATTTTGCAATAAATTATTGGGGCTGGCCCTTAGCATACTAAAATATAATAAATACCTTTTAAGTGTTACTTGATAAAATTTTAGTGGATTTTTATATTTTATGAAGCTGAACAGTTGTCTCTGAAATTATATGATAACTCATTAAATGTGAACAAGGCAGAAGAATTGGATGTGCAAGTCAGAAAAAGATGTCTGCAAGACTACTAGAAGAAAGCAAAAGAAATTTTACACAGAATAAACTTAATTGAAAAACAGCATGATGAGGTTGGCCTACTTACCAAAACAGGATGAAACTAATCACATCTTTCCAGAGTTTAAAGAGAAAGCAAAAGTGAATCCTTAAGATAATTTCATTGTGAGCAGAAAACCCAGGAAAAAATGTTGGATTTGTGTGAAACTACAACCTGCAACTTTTATCAGTATTGTAGATCAGACAGAGTTACAGGTGTGCAGAGAATGGAGGCATCTGTATTGTACGAAGTATTGTAGTTTACTGTAAACCCAGATTTTCTATGAGATAGAAAAAGAAGTGGAATTTATTTTTAATTGCTGGACATCCATACCTATAATTTTTGTATTTTCATGCATGAAATGCTCAGGGTTGTACAGCTGTAGGAACTGATTTACTGATCTGCCCCAAAGGGTGGATCACTGGAATAAACATACAGCAGAACACACAACATGACAAAGCCAGGGGCAGAGCTCAAACTCCCTCCTCTTGCAAAAAGCAAGAGCAGCACACCTTTCAAATAAATACAGGATAACACTTTTGGGCATGCTTTATATGACTTCCATCTCTTCTTTCTCCTTCTAGAATGATTCTCCTAAAAAAAACCCAAAAAAACCCCAAAATCAGTGGTTTTTTTTGGAGAGGAACTGTCTGCACTAAATGGGAAGGTGTGAATTAGCATCTTCAGCTTTTAAAGGGAAACAACTGCTCTTGTATATTTTCCAGGAAATCTATCTTTATTAAGATTTTGATACTGCATACTTCTAGCCACTTAACACTGATTTAAAGTGCTGGGCTTTGAAACAGTGAATAATTCCCACTGATCTCAGTGGAAACTTGAAGTGATCAGTGATGGCTGCTCCCAAAGATCCTATTCTGGGCATTTTATCCCAGAAATGAACCATACTAAACTGACTCATTCAGTGTGGCTCTAGAATACTAGTGCAATACATAGAGCAATGTATAGACCTGACATAGGTGCCTTTATCACCATATTTTAAGCTTTCATAAATACTTACAGAAAGACTCTTCAGAAAGCACCAAAGTAAAGTCAGAAGTTCAAGTGACAATCTCCTTTGGAAATCAGTGCAACTTCCTTTAACTGAGGGTTTTAGCATGCTTTTCTTGCCTAATTTGCTGCAAATTGCCATTTAAGTCTCTTTCCTCTTTCCTTTTTCCTTTTCCCTTTCCTTTTTCCTTTCCTTCAGAATGTGTTCATAGTAGAGATAGGTAATGACTGAAGGAGGGGTGGAATGACACGGATTCTTTTCTTCCTTCTTTTCAAATTAATACATATTACATATAAAATAATAATCAAATATGTTACTATGCTGCCAGGTTGGTATGCTCTAATTTAATCCACTGACAGTTTGGTTTTCCTTTCAAACTTGAAGGATAATTTATTTTTTTTATCTCTTTCAGGACATTATTGAGGCTGGTAGAACAATGAAAGCTCTGCTTTCAAAAATAAAAGACAAGAAACCAAGGGTGGTAAAAATTGTAAGGTACAAGGATATAGCCACTAACTAACATATTCAAATCATTTGGGTGAATAGTCAGTGTATGCTGACAGGTGCTTGTTTGGCTTGAAATTTGGGTGGGGAGGAAGCAAATGCAGGAAGTAATCCTTACCCTGCTGCTGAAAAATTAAGTGTTTCTTAAACTGGGAAATCTCCCCATGCCCTACTATCTTCACTGCTCAAATTAATAAAAAAAGGTTTTATGGCTCTTTCCATGTAGTCCATAAAGTCTGATGGATTCCCTGTTTCTGTTTTATGTTTGAAGGAAATTCATGTCTTTCCATAGGTTTTCTAACACCACCTCAGTTGCCTCAATACTAGAATGGCAGCACTCTGAAGATTTCTTAATGTCCTCAACTGTACAAGTTTCCAGAATCTAAGAGTCTGCCAGCACTGGGAAGATGCCTTCAAGTAGCATTCTGGATCTGCTTTTAGTAGATCTCTAAAGAAATTTTGTGGAATATCCCTGTGTCTGTCAAGTAACCACAGTGCTTTATAAAAACAGTTGCTTTAAGTATCAGTTATTCAGGCAGTCCTTCTAGTGACTGTCAAGGAGGTTCTCCGTTTCTTCTGAAGTGCACAGGCAAAGCAAGAATAGATGTAATTTTGCAGAAGAAATTGTCCTTTTCTCCCTCCCTTCCCACTAAAATCATTCCCAGCCACTTGGCCATGCTTCCCCCTTTGTGCTGTTGTAGTGTGCTGAGGCATTGCTGCATGGAAGGGCAAGTACCTGAGACATAGGATTGCAGGAACTGAATACAAAGTCAAGCCCCTTGGACATAAAGAATGAACCTGGATCAGGGCCTTTGCTTCTCCCTCCACTACAAGGCTGAACACTACTTCTTTCTGTGCAATAATCTCACTGTTTTAATTTAACTGCATGATTTTAGACACTTATGGGGAGGCGTGGCAGAATGGAAGGCTACAGCTTAGAGGAAGACCAAAGGTTTTAAAAACCAACATTCTCTGCTCTGCCTTACAGCCTGCTCATCAAAAAGACACGTCAGAGTCCAGGTAACAGACCAGACTGTAAGCATTGTGTTTTCCTCAGGGTTTTTTTTCCCTGTGTTTTCCAAAACACAGTCCTGCAATTTCACTTCAGGCAGCACATCTGACAACTGGCACCTGTTTCATGAAGGCCAAGAAAAACGGGGAGAAACTACATAAAAAGCTGATGACCAGCTATGCTATCCTGAGGCCTCATGACCACCACCTTTTTTCCCCTGGTTGGCCTGAGTGCAGGTTTAGCTATTTGATAAACAAATTTAACTGTTTAGATAGCAGAAACAGATCAAACCTTAACTGTGCTTTGCTTTGCTTTGCTCCTAGAGGGCATTTGTTTTGAGGCCACATTATTAAACTTGCCTTGTTTCCAAACTCAAAAGTCCTCCTGAATGACATTTAATCTACTTTCACTCAAGTAAAATCTCACTCCTTGTCTCTTCTCCCAGGTCTAACTCATAACTAGGTTTTAAACAATTATTTTGTTAATAAAAACCATTCTCTTAACACCTTAATTCTATTATTGACTAATGGGAATGGTTTAGATTCTAACCTTTGTCATCAATTTACAGCTCAGATTCTTAAGGAAGCACCCTGAAGGAGATGATGCCTATTACTCTCAGCTCAAGTATGTGTTGAACACACCTGTGCACTTAAAAGCTATTTACAGCACTGAATTATAAAAATAACTGAATTTTCTTACAGATACAGGCTTTGAAATTCCAGATAAATTTGTGGTTGGATATGCTCTTGACACTAATGAATACTTCAGAGATTTAAATTGAGTTGGTAATGCAGTATAGATGAAGAGGAAATGTTTGTGCTTCACCTTTCATAATTCTACTCCACAAGTCTCGTGGCTCAGCCATGCTACAGAGCATCCTGAAGCCCCGGGATGGTGAGCAGCATACAATCTGCAGCCCCGTCTGGAAATAAAATAACTTGTAATTTGGCTTTAATTGGATATTTGTCTGTCTTAGCTCAATCCTACGTTGCTCTTCTGTCACCAAGTCTTTAAAGCGGGCCGAGGGGACGCCGAGGCTGGAACGAGCGGGGACCGGGGCCCGCCCAGCGTCACGGCCCCGGGCCCGGCCCCGACAATCGGGTGCCGCGGTTGCCGGGTAACCGCGAGCGGCCCCGGCAGCGTCTGTGACAGCGCTGCGGCCTCAGTCGCCGCAGAGCGCGCTCCGGGCTGGCCGATGTCAGCCTGGGCTCGTGCTACGGCTACACTCAGCGATTCGTCAAGTGAGTTGTTCGGAGAGATTAGTCTCTGCGAGCGAGTCCTGAACTCGCAGAGCATTGGTCTCTGCGAGCGAGTCCTGAATTTCGTTTGAAGGTAAAGATTGACTAAAGTTGTACTTTTTGGTTTTGTCACATCTGTGCTCTGAAAGAGAATTCCAAAGGGAAATACAGGATGTGATAATGCCAGTGTTCTGGTGCAGCAGTTCAGTGGCATGTACAGCTGAGAAAGATATATGGTCTACTGATTGTGCTTTTTTTCACTGAAGAAATGCAACGTTTCCTAAATATACTAGTCTATACAGTTTTTCCTATAGTGATTACTTAAACAGCTTAAAGGTGAATGAGTTCTGTTCAAGTTTCAGTAGGTTGTTATGATCTGGTTATTAAAATTACTAGGGAGATGCCCCTGAATTAAGGTGCAAACGAGACCATATGCCAAAGTCAATAGTCTGGATTTTATGTAACAGTAAATGTGAGGAAGAGACAGAGAGAAATAGAGAAGGAGGTTGGGGAGAGGGAGAGAAATAGAGTAACAGATAAGTAGAAAGTATCACCATTGTGTGGATGCCATGGCATACCATTAAATCCTCTTCTGGTCTTCTCTGTGGTGAGGTCTCCCAAAACCTAAGACTCCAATGGATTCATGCAGATTTGGGCAAGGTGGGACTGCTCAGGTACCTCCCTGGGGTGGGGCAAGTTGGACTCTGTCTCTTGCTACTTTCAAATAATATAAAATCTTTAGCACCAGTATATCCTTTTGAGTCTGCCATGAATTGGGTTGTGGATTTTCAGATCTGTTGTGTTACTTTGCATGCCATGCAGTGATCTGGTGCAAGGGCTCAGGAATGGCTCTGGGGGCACTTTGGAGGTCCTTGATGGGTTATGACACCCCCTGAGCTGCCCCTGATGGGAATGTCCCCTGGATGTGGCCTTCTGGGGGTGGGGGGTTTTAGAGCTGAGCCAGTTTGTGTGAGGGAGGATGGGTGTCCACTGCCTCTTACCAGAGATTGGGCCACAGAGCCAAAATTTCCTCCTTCCCCCTCTGCTGATGGGAGGTTTGTGTGCAAACCTCCCATAGTCTGTGCTATGACTTCTCCTCCCTGAAGCCAGACAGAGCTGATTTTCAGGACAGCTGCTGGGTTTGGCTTTGTTGTGGACACATTTTTCTCCCTTAGCTTTATTCACTTCTCCCCAGGCCTGAGCTAATAGATCAATAGTGTCACCTTTATCTTGTCTCAACTTCCCGTAGGTGGCTTAACTCACAGTCCCAAGTTCCAGTCAGGAGGTGTTTTCAGGGAGGGATGGGCTTTGGTGGTCACAGCTTCTTTATACACAGCTTTGGTGGTCACGGCTTCTTCTGTCACAATGGGCAAAAAGTGCTTCATAACAATATTTAAGCCATTAGGCATAGCATTCTGGTCTCTCACAAGTCCTGTGAGGAGCAGCTGAGAGAGGAGGGGTTGTTTAGCCTAAAGAAGAGGAGGTCCACTCTAGCTATTTTTAAGTAATATTTAAGCTACAGCTTTTTCTGTTCTAACGATTATTAATGTTCAGATTTTTAGCTCCAGGTTTCAGTATGATCCATCTTGGAATTGCACAAGGTAGCCATCTAGTCCAAATAAAGTCCAACTAGAGGCCTAACAGTACTAGTTACTTATGCCAAACAAGCACTCAACTACTTTCAAAGAATATAAAAATTTTAGCACCAATATATGCCTTGAATCTGCCATGGATTGGGTTCTGGATTTTCACAGTTCCATTGTTGCTCCCTCCAGTTTTGTTGAGGCATTGTCGCTCGTCTGCGACATCCTCCCTTGAAAATGGCGTCCGGATTGCCAAAAACGACACCAACACCTCGTCTTTTTTCCCGGGAAACGCTGAAATCTTTTACTGTAAGTACCCACTGGGGCTGTGTTAAGGCTGGAAACTCCCCTGCTGTCCCTGGTGTCCCTGCCCCTGTTGTCCAGCAGTGCTGTGAAGCTGCAGAGCCCTCCCCAGCTCTTTGTGCCGTGCTGCTGTTGGTGGGGGCTGTCCTGGTGCAGTAGGGAACACTGTGTGATGTTTCAGGGACAGCCAGCGCCTTGCCTGGCTGTGCCACGGGAGCCAAGTGAAACCAATGTGCAGCTGAAGCCCTAAGCATGTGCTTCTGTGCCTGCCCTTTGCCACAGGAATTCCTTCTGTCAGGCTGGACACTGCCCTGTGCTGCTGTGACCAACCTGCCCTTGGGCCCCTGGGCATGTGGGGGGGAAAGCTCAAACTCTGCCCAAAGCCTTGAGAGCCACAGCTGGTCCCAGCCAGAAGAGCTCCCAAAGCAGCTGTTCTCTCTCAGCTCCTGGCTTGGCACAGCTCCAGCCCTGCAGGCAGCCCTGGAGTCAGGGCCACAAAGGTCCCTTGCTGTCTGGAGCTCACTTGACTGAAGATGCCCCAGTGCTGAGGCTCTGGCAAGGAGAGATCTCTGTTTTCTTCTGTGGAGGGGCCTGTGAGCCCAGGCAGAGAAAACAAATGCTAATTAACAGAGGGAACTAAAACTTGGACACATTCCTGCGCACCTCACGCTTGGTACAACTTTGTTTTCTTGCATCTCTTGGACTCACCCAGCAGCGATATCTCCTTGCTGTGAGTTTGGAGTGTTGTGCAGGGATGGAGTTTGGGGAGTTCTGAGAGCTCCTCCCCATTCTCTGAAAAGTTCACTGTCTCAATCCAATGAAACATAAGAGGAAACAAATGCCCAAAGAGCAGAAGTCCCCAAACATGTCACATCAAATCATGGAGAAGCTAATGGGACACAGCCATGTGGTTGGAGTATGTGTATTCCACACTTTGTTATTAATTTACTGATGCTAAGTATTTCAGCAGGAAACTTCCAGGGCTTCCAGGACTGTCTTAGTGGCTGTGATCACAAGTTATTCACCAGTGCCACTTGTTCAAGAAAAGCTTTTCTGAACAAGTGCATCTCTGAGGCTCCAGCAGGCTTATTTTTGTCTTTCAGCTGCTTCCCTCTAAGTTCCTGAGGGAAAAGTTTCTCAGCATGAAGAAGAAGGCCATCACTGGGGGGAGTATTCTGCCCAGAATTGGCCCACGTGTAGACCAGAGTGAGACTCGTCAAAAGGTAGCCTTTTCCTGCTCTTTTCCTTTCTGTTTAACATGATGTTTGAAGAGGGTGTGTGCTTGTGACAGGCTTGCCTCCAGCAAAATACCTCAGTGTCCAGGTCCTGCTGTCATTGCAAGCTGCTGGCAGTGGTGCACTGGGAGTCCTGATGTGCACAAAGCCAACACAAATAACCTCTGCTGCAGCTGCTGGGGTGTGCTGGAGTGCGGCTGCCATTGCTAAAACAATGGGGGAAGGCTGGGGACACAAAGGCACAACATTGGCATTTGACATTCTCCTGCTGAAATTCTCCTCCTCTTGCTTTGGTGTGGTTACCATCAAATGCTCAGGGTCACAGGATTCCCTCCAGAGTGGCAGCATTGGCCTTTGAAGGCCGAGGAGCTGCAGGAATTACTTCATATTTAGCAAAACAAATTGCATTAATGCTTTGGGTTGGAACAATGTGTTGGGACCCGGATGGGGTGTTAGAGTTTGCAGGCTGCCAGACGTGCAGGGGACTCGCCCTGGGCAGAGGGGAATGGATGTGCTTTATCTGGATCAGTGCCTACTTCAAGGTGTGTTTAAAGCTGCTTTGCTGGCAGGACTAGCTCAGTATAAAGCACAGTCCAAACGGGTAGGTGACTGAGTGGGCTGTTGAGCAGGAAATTGGCAGCAAGAGACATGGAACAAACTGGTGAAGGATTGCCCTGGAGAGGGGCATTGGGAACACCTCAGGGAGGGGCACAACTAAGGGACAGTGTGCTGCAGCCACTCCCTTCAGCAGACTGTGTCTCTGGGGAGTCACACAGGAGACCTGCTGGTGTCTCTGCAGTGACAGCAGTGTGGCTGCAGAAGGCACACAAAGCAGGGGAGAGTTTTCTAAAAGCAATGTGTCTGCTCCAGAAGCATTTGCTTGCTGTTGTCACGTCATTCCAGACATGCCTCTACAATGGTATTAAATAAGATAGCAATAATTACAAGAAAGCACCCATTTAAAGCACATGGAAAAAGGCAATGCCAACTCTACTTTTACCCCAGTTGCTGAGAAAACAACTGAACCTTATCCTCATTCAGCATTCACCTCATTTGTCTTTTTATTTTCACCTCATTTCTCTTTTTATTTTTGCCTTTCCCTCTGTTTGAAACGCACTAACTTTTAAGTACAATTAAAGGGGACAATATCATCGAAGCAAAAGAAAACTGTTCATTAGTAATGATTCAGCTGAGCCGGGTGTGTCTCCATCCCTGAGAGCTGAGGACACACACACCCTCTGAGAAAATGGCAATCTTTCTATCCCCTCCATACCCAACCAGGGCAGTCCCTGTCCCCTGGATGGGTACTCATCCAGGAACTTCCATTCTCTACCAACCACCAACTTTTCTGTCCCGTCTCCTCCTACTTCCTTTTGGTCAGGTCTTTAACTCCGTCCCTCTCACTGCAACACCCAACAAACCAACCTGAACAAATCCAAACCACAAACAACACATAGAACCAACAAATTCCATTATTTTGCTTAGTGACCTTTTGGCTTCAGCAAAATATCACCTCATCTCACACCTCCTCTGGTACTGTTCTCTTTTTACTGCTGTCTAAGTTCTAGAGCAAAAAAGATATTTGCAGTTGTGTGGGCCTCGCTTTCCCTGTCTCAGAGTAAAGGGCATCCCAAAACGGTTTCCCATGGAGTCTCCTGTAAATTCATGCATTTTACTTACTCCATGAGTGCTCAGCCAGTGCCCCAGAGCTCTGTGACCACATGGGCAGAGGGCTGTGCTTAAGGTAAGTGCTGCCTGGCATTCTGGAGAAGGAAACCTGGAGAAATGCATGCCAAAAGAGCAGTTTGGCTTGAACCTGCTCTGTGTGGCCCAGCAGGTGTCAGTCAGCTCAGAGCAGAGGTGGGTGAGCCACTGTTTCCCCAGTGTGGGCTGGGCAGACGTGCTCCCTCAGAGTTTGTACTTCACTGGGGATCAGTGTAAGATTCTCCTTCATGAACCTTCCTCCCAGCAGCTGAACCTCTCCGTGCTCTCCCTTTCCTCTCCAGCTGCCGTCAGCTCCCCGGAGACTGAACTTGCTTCAGGCTTCCCCACCAGAGATGGTATTTCAGAACTTCGTCGTTCATGAAGCCTCTGAAATGGCAGTGTCTCTCATTAATAAAGGCAAGGTAAGTGCTGGGACGTGAAGCTTTAAGACTGTGCTGGAAGAGGAGAGTGGTGTAATTCCCATAGTGTACAGCAAAGCAAGTTAGCTGCTGCAGCACATGCAGAAGAAAATGTCTCAGCACCTCTGTTCTGCAAGATGGTGGAAATCTTCCCATGCTGGGAACTGTCCCCTGATTTTGGCCGTGCGTTGATGGTGTCTATCCCAAAGGAGTTTCCTTCTCTTGAAAGCTCTGGATTGACAGGAATGTTGAGGCCTGTACAGTTCTTACCTGTTCTCATGCTTTGCCTTGAGTCTATAGCACCTCCTGTGTCTCCTTGGTTAATCTTGGTTCCTGGTAGGAATCTCTGCCTCTCTCAGCCTGTTTGGCTCCCTTTGTGCAGCTCACAGTCAGCTCAGGGGCTGAGTCTGCTCCACTTTATGCTGGAATCACTTCTCATTAATGGCATTGGCACTGCAGGAAGCATGTTCTGAAAGAGCCCTGGAATCAGACTGATGTAGCAGAAGCAGTGGGAGGCTTTTAGGTGCCACTTCAACTAAAAGGTGCTCCCGCTTAGCTTCATCCAGCTCTTCTCAGGTTTTCCAAAAGCAACATGGTGCTCTGTTTTTCCTTTGGAGAACCAAAGCCACGTGCTCCTGGAGGTTTTCACTTTCACTTGAAGAAATTGTGAGTGTTTTGCAGTTTCCCAAGAGAGTTGAAAGGGAAAAAGTTGAAAAATTTCAGCAGTTATGTTCCACTGTAAAGAGGAAAACTGAGACCGTTTGAATTTCAGTCAGGAAAACATTTTCTCGAATGAGGCTTTTGCCCAGAGTGGGCTGGTGGGAAGAGACAGGAGGGAGTCAAAATCATCTGGGTTAGACTTTTGGAGAGCATTTTGGTGCTCAGGGGTTGATATAAAATTGCTAGAAAATGCATGTTTGCTGTGTCTGTGTATCCCAGAGAGCAGAACCTGGCCTGCTGGCTGCAGGCAGGAATGCCCAGCAGCCCAGCTTGCCTGCACAGGCCGCAAGAACCCCTGGAGAGGCAAGATTGGCTTTTCATACTGGAACCACACTGTCAGTCAGTGCTGGTCATGTTTTTCCAGGCAGAAAATGCCTTTGAAGCCCATAGCTAATAGGCACAGCCTGTCTGTGTTTGTCACTTTTGGCAAGTTGATTGCTCTCATGGTTTTATGATTCTTCCTTGCTGCTTTACTGCCCATTTAAATTCTCTTTGCCATCTCCTTGTTTCGGGGATTGTCTTGCTGTGTTCCTGCTTTTGCTTTTCAGGTTTGCTTTTATTCCCAGTAAGGCCACAGTGTTTGGTCTTCTCTCTTGCTGGTCTGCCTGCCTGACTCTATCCCCAGAACGTGTTCTGAAACCCAAACCTGATCTGCTAGAAGGGAATTTCTTCCTTCCCCCAGGACAATGTGCTGGTTTGCTTTCAGGTAGCACCTTCCCTCTCTGGAATATGACTACTGCATATTCTGTGCTGGCAGAAGACAGCAGGTTTTTGGCCCTGTTGAATATGCAGATGACTTGGTTCAGGTGCTCTGTCTCCATCCTGCTGGTGCTGACCTGCTCGGCCCTTCTTTCCCACCAGGCACTGCCCTATTGGCCCTGGCCAAAATGTTGGACCCAGAGAGAAGGGATTCAAGTTCACCCGTGTGAATTACATTCCTGAACCTCCACAGCTGAAAGTGCTTTGGAAAAGGGGCCAAGGAGGGATGATACCAGGGCACAGACAGGTCTCCTCTCGTCCTGTTTCCACAAGTGGCAAAATCATCATTTCACGTCTTTCCTGCAGAACCCTCAGGTGGTGAAGGTCTCCATGGAGAGCTCACCTTACTTCCAGCTCATGGGCTCCAACAATGCGTACCGCGTCGTGCTGCCAGGCGCATCTACCCCTGTGCGCATCCGGTTCACCCCCAACAAGAACAAGGTGAGACTGGAGGAGCCAAACCAGAGAATTTTCTCCAAAACCACCCTGCACTCTGGATATGGCCCATTCCATGCTGTGAGCTTGGCTCCAGGCCATGGACAGGCAGCCTGCAGCAGCCACTCACACTTTGGCACGTGCTGTCAGGCACTGCACCCAGGCCTGACAGGCTCAGCTTCCCCTCCCTGCACGTTTCTGAGCATTCCCAAGGGAAGATGCACAGGGGACGATATGAAAATGACACAGGGATGTTGACAATGACAGATGTTCGGCTATCTCTAGGTACGGTGGAAAGACTTAATTATTATGGAAAATTCTAGAAGAACAAAGGTCTGAGAGCTTTCCTCCTTCCTGACTGCCAGCAGTTTCCCTGCCTCGCCCTGAGCTGGAGCAAAGATGGTGCTTTTTCACACCCTCTGTTCTCCAGCCTTGCAGCTGTGCTGCCCCAGAGCACAGCTGACCATGGTACAGCTGCAGGGCCAGGGCAGAGGATGTGCTGTGCCTGTGAGCCCAGCCTGGCACAGGCACACTGGGCTCTGGGTGTCCTTAGTCAGCAGGAGGTTGCTGAGCTGCAGGCGACTTGGACACCTGTCTGAAAGAGCTCAGGTCCCTGAAAGGGCAGGTCCAAGCTGCAGGCAGACCTGTGAGCCCAGAGCCCATGGCAGTGACACTGCTGTGCCTCTGTCTTCATGCCTGTCCCTGTGCTTGCTCTGTCAGCTGGCACCCATTCCATGCCAAATGTGTTTTGTGTGGAGGTTTGAACACCAGGGCTGAGGCCCTGGCAAGTCTGATCTCAGTGCTGGGATCAGGAGGCTTGTTCATCCAGAAGGGTTTAGGACATGGCATGGAAGGGAGGAAGCCTTGCAGGGAAACAAAGAGAGGCTCTTTCCAACAGCATCCTGCTACCTTTTAGCACTGTTCTTCTCCTGACCTGGGTTGGAGAGGCAAAGTTAGAGGGGAGTTCTGAGCCAACTGATGTTTCTGCACCAGGCCAGAGTTGCAGGATCTCTTTGGGTGCAGCTGTTTTCTCATCTTCCTTTTGCTGCTTAGAGTCAGTTGAACACTTTGTCCTATCTCAAACAGCAGTAATATAGAAACCTAAAGAGGAGTGTCCTGTGTTCCCTAGCTCCATGTTCCTTAGAAGGGACTTAGGAATTATTTAACATCATTAAAATTTAGAGTAAAAATTATGGTGGCCTAGGGTAGTTCTCTGTATGACCCAAATGACACAAGAGCTTAATGCCATAGAGATTAGTTTTGCAAAGTTTACTGGTGCCTTTAAAATGTGACATATTAATAGAACTTAGTGTTCATTTTAGGGTGGAATAGGTAAATTGAGGCCCTTGAAGGGTTATAGGAAATTCCATGGGGATGTTACTAAATGCCCTGTGCTGAGGCAGTTTCTTTTCTTGCAGGATTATTCCCACCAATTCATCTGCACAACTATAAGGGAAAGGGTAGTTGTGCCAATTAGGGCCATTCGTGCCCGAGCCATCCTGGAGTTACCTAAATATCTGGACTTCACAAACTGTCCAGTCAAGTACAACAGCCAGAAGACTCTGCTGGTTCACAATGTTGGTAACCGGGCAACTCGTTTCCAGCTGAGCACCAAGAGGTGAGGCAGCTCATCTCTCCTTGTGCAAAACACCTTGGGGTGATAACAGGGTTGGGAAAGAGCAACAGAAGGAAGCAGAGCATCACAGCTGCTGCCCTGCAGCCTGGCTGGAAGTGAGCAGGATGGATGGCATCTGCTCTTGCTTTCAGTGTTCTTAGCAGGATGCAGCCTTTGAGCTGTCTCTGTCCCAGATTTCTCTGTCCCTGGAGGGTGCTGGAACACATTAGTAGCTGGCTTGCACCTTCCTGAGCACAAGCAGCTTCTGAAATGCTTACTCACCACTGTCAGCCAAATAGACCCATTCTCTGGGAGGCCACAGGCACGTGGCCTCCCAGTGGTCCTCTCATCAGATGCCCAACATGAGCTGTGCTGCAGGCAGCCAGTGCAGTTCCTGATCCCAAAGCTGATCTGATTTCCCTTGTCAGCTGAGGGCATCAGTCACCTCTTCTGTTCTGTGATGAACCTTTGAAATCCAGTTTAAAATTTCAAACAGATGATTTAAATCTCTGAGTAAGTTTTTGCCCCTTTAATTGAGGTTTCTTTTTAAATACTCTGAAGTTCCTGTGTTTCTGCTGTCTTGTCTTTTTGTTTTGTGTTAAATGTTTGCCAAAAGATCATGAATTCTTCATTGGGAACTTTTCATGAAGGTCGAGCTCCTGTAATGCCTATCACTATACCACATGCCCATAGGTACATGCACAGGTGTATAGGAAATATGAAACATTCAGTGAATATGTGAAAAGCAATTGGGCTGACTCGGAAGATAAAAGTATAGAATAACTTTTGCTGGAGGGGACCTCTGGAAATCATCTGAGCAGACACACTGCTCAAAGCAAGACCAGTGTCTGGGGATTGCAAGGGGCCATTGGGAGATCTGGACCTGTATTTAGATGCCATACAAGGAAACAAACATACAAATGGACCTAGTTAAAAAGCAGAAGAAAATAACCTATTAAAACCCCCTCCATAGCTTATCTTTTCTGCCTGTCCGGTGCAGTAGTGATTCATTGAAAGGATGGATCTAACAGAATGAGACCTATCTTAGGGAACAGCTCACAATTAACAGATAAAAGGCGAAAACTTAGCTTGCCAGCCCCATCTCTTGGGAGTGGTTTTCATTTGCTTATTACAGTATAAGGGATGTCTCCTTCACAGCTCTTCTCTCTGGGAAGATAGATCTGGGCTCAGGGAACAGCTTAGTGATGCTGGCTGAAATTCAGAGGAGTAGAGCTTGTGTCCTTGGGTCTTGGGGAGTCAGGTCTGTGTGAGAGATGACTGCTACAGCAGTAACAGAGGAGTCTGGTGGGTACAGCCCAGGGATGTAAGAGATGCAGGGGCTGAATTGCAGTCAGTTTTTCAGTCCTGACAACTGCGTCCTGAACTTGGCTGGATCCTCTTCTCCTGATAATTTGAAAATAAGAAGACACCTTTCTCAGGCAGCCCCTGAAGTCACCCCCAGGAGTGTTATTCCCATCCTGCCATGTGAGGGCAGGAGCATGTAACATGGGGCAGAAGTGGGAAGGGAATGGAAGGGAAGGTAGCACTGAAGCCTGGCCAGGGGTTCCCCTAACTGGCAGCTTCTCTGTTCTGATGAAATTTCTGGCAAAAGACTAAGAAAAGAATCCTGTGCCTTGCCCACACCAGGCACTGATCCCCCAAGCCCCAGCAGAGAGCTGCAGCAGTCCTGGCATCACCCCTGGGGCAGATGCGGGAGCACGTACACTAATCTGGCTTTGCTGGAGCCTTGTCTTTCCTCCCCTCCCTCCAAAGTCTCACATCCAGCACATAAACAATGCTGGCCCAAAGCTTCTCCATCAGCCAGTAGTGATGTTCTCACCAGGGGTAATGGGAACGTCAGGCCCATAATTGCAGCAATAGGTCCTTAATGAGCTGAACCTGAAGCAAGTTCATCAGCTGTCACTACTGACATGAATAAAGTTCAGCTTGCCAGGTGTTCTCTCTGATTTTGTGTGTGATGCATTCATCACCAAGCTCCCCAGAACACACTTTTAAGTGACAGATTGACCACCAGCAAAGCACCAAGGCCAGGAATTTTGTTTCCTCAGTGGGGCTGTAGAAGAGCACAAAGCCCAGCAGCTGCTGGGCAGAAGCACATTTCACCTGAGCTGTCCCTGAGCATCAAAGCACAGTCTTGTGTTTATCAGGCAAGAGCTATTTACCTGGTGACCAATCCTAGTTGCTCCTGTCAAATCCAAAGTGCACCAACACATCTGCATAATTATTTCCAACACATTGCACAGAGTTTGGCTGCTGGGCCAAGTAAACAATTACCAGCCTGCATGACAACCCAGAGTCCCAGACTGCATTGCTGGTAAATACACAGATACTCCTGTTCTGCTTCCTTGGTGTACTCCTGCTCATGGTGCTTCATTTAGCTGGGATTGGATCCTTCAGACTTTAAATGGCATCCTCCTTTTGGGTCTTGTTTCCATGTTACTGTGTTACTCTAATCTGGTGTTGGTGCTTGGCACCAACTGATGGTGGATGGGAACTCACTGTCAGTTCATCATCCTGCTGTAAAACTTTCATACCTTCTCTCTGTGAGTTCTCACAGGCAGCTCCTCACAACACTGACTCCTTTTCTCTTTCTTCCTCATGGCCACCTGACTCCTTCCTGTCCCTCACAGCCTGTACTAACCCTTGCTGTCCCTAGCACAACCACCTGACCCTTACCCTTCACAGCACAGCTGACAAACTCCAACTCTCCTCTCGACCAGCTAATCCACTCTTTTATAACACCCATCCTTATTGAACCATCCTTACTGGACATAGCTGTGACCTCTTAAGGGCAAGGCTGTTCATACTCTTTGGTAATTAGCACAGCTGCAACTCCTCAGGGGCGAGATTGCCTTCTGCACTATCTCTATTCTCTTACAATCCAGCCTCCCGCAATCTGATTTGCCCTCTCTCAGAGTTTTGATTGTTCCTTTTCTTAGAGCAGCTTTCATTGAAAAGCAGATAAAATGTGCCCTTTTTAGGCTAAATCAGCATGTTTTAAAGGTAAAATAAACCAAAGAACCACACTGCAAATTCAACAGTAATTATTCCATGGTCTTCAAGGAAACGTTCCTTCTCCCTGTCTGATTCCTAGGCTAATCTCACAGGACAGGTAGTGCCCTAACATTTGCATCTCTTGAGATGAGGTTTATAGGCAGCAGGAAAAAAGAAATTCCTGAGGCAGTCAGTGTCAAGTTGTGCATGCAGATAGTTCTCAACCCTCTCTGTGCTCTTCACAAACCATTCTCTGATGGGATTGCTGGCAGTGGGACCCTTGAGTCTCATTGCAGAGGGCTGGATGCAGAGTATGGGGGATGTGAAGTAATTTTATCCCACAGGATCTTGTGAGGAGGGCTGAATCTCCTCAGAAGTGGGTCAGTGGCTGTTTCTGATCCTGTCTGTTCTATCTTCTGTTGACTGTGGTTGGTTTGCTCCCTGCTTGCCCAAGTGAGCTGACGTGAACTGCACTGCAGGAGGAATCTCATGCCCTGGTGTCCTTCCGAACCCCTGATCCCTCTCTTTGTGTTGCAGTCCTTTCTCTGTGGTTCCGACCACAGGAACTGTGGGCGCTGGTGACACCGTGGAGGTGACAGTGGGATTTCACCCGCTGAAAAACGATGACTATTGCAAGGACTTGTGCTGCAACACAGGTGAGTGCTGGGCCCTGCAAGGGCACAGGACAGTTCTCCACCATGGCTCCCTGTTCTCCCATCCCCCTCCAGAGGTACCTCCCCTGTTCAGCTTCACCCCAAAGCAAACTGAGAATTCCTTGGTGTTTAGGGGGTTGATAAAGTGGATCCCCTCTAACAGGCTAAGATTCTGGACTCCTCTTTTGCTGGGAGTTTCTGAGTGGAGGAAGGAGGATCCCTGATTCTCCACTACCGTGTGGCTATGCCTGGGTGAAGTTTTCTTTTATTCCTGGGCAGTGCTGTATGTGAGGTGTGAGGTTTCCATCTGACTCTCTCCAATGCAATGGATTTCTTGCACACCTCTGTCCCACATGCTGCTTCTCCATTGGCTTTTCACAGACCCTTTTTCTATGTTGCCCTCTACACATAAATTTAGTTTCTGTCTAATAGCATTTTCAGGCCCTCAAGTTCCTGGGCGGTGACAAATCAAGACAAATTTTTCCTCATCCCCATTTCCCAGGACATTCATGCTGCTGCAAACCTCTCACATCTATCTCCCATTTGATTTCTAGACTAAGGGAGTCTTCATACAGAAGCTGCTCTGTACTTATTAAACTTTCCTTTGTCCCTTTTAAATTTGAAATGCTTCAGCTTGGTTTTTGAGATCAGAACAATATAAAATATTTCAAGACTGATGTGGCTGTGTGTTTGGATCACATCATTATTATGATGATAATTTTAATGGTGTTCATTTTGTAGTGGTTTGTCATATTGCAGAGCCAGGCTGGTTGTGTTTCCTCACTTGTTTCCCCTACTGCTGTGGGCTGTCACTTCACTTGTTCCTCTGGGCCTCCTTTTGCTGCCCACATGCCCTCAGGCATATTTGCTTGTCAACAACAAGGGATCCAAGGGATCAGGAGAGACAGGATTCTTTTGGGATGCCCAGGGGAGACCCTGGGCAAGGCAGGACTGAACAGGGCTCCTCAGTGTGATCTGAGTGTGTCACCTGAGCACATCTGACAAATCTCACTGTACACACTGTCACCTTGGGGCAAAGCTCTAGAAACACACTCAGAAATAAGGTGTTTAAGGAGCTGCCCAGGACGTCCTCACACTGTGCACACAGAGCTATCAGGATGTGATAAATGTACTGATCCACAGAACTGCTAATACAGCTAAAAGCTGTGACACTTCCTTCTGTGACCTATGGTTTGCTCTGTTCCTTGTGCTTCCATCAGCCAGTGAGCTGAGCAAAGACTCCCCTTTGCTTTGTTCCAGGTGAAGAAATTATCAAGATAAACCTCTACGGAGACGCTATAGATTTCGATATTGGGTTCACCACAAATTCTGTGGAGGTTGAGAAGACTTTCATCACCATGTCAAACTACAGAACCATGCGCATTTGCAACAGGAGTAGGATCAAAGTCCAGTTCCAGTGGAAGGCTTTTCCTACTGAGGAAGATGAGAATGAAGAGAAGAGGAGGTTGGTTTGAAAGATACATTTCAGTGAGATACATGGCCCAAGACTAAAACTAATGTGTGGCCTCAGGGGGGTGTTGGTGCTTTTGAATGGTTTAGACCAAGTAAACCATCCCTGGCACCAGGGTGTGTGTCCCTGGGCTTCAGGAGCTCAGCGCTAAGCATTCCAGTTCCATTTATACTCTAACCAGGAATGGCATTTTGGGAAGGAAAGGTTGATTGCAATGATTGGATTTCCTCAAGTTCTAATTGGGCTTTTGTCTCTCTAATCTTCTTCCTACATGACCTGGCAACATCCTTAAACAGCTCCTGATTTGCCAGCCCCTCTTTCCAAAGGTGATACACGCTCTTTTATTCCCTTAGTTCCTTCAAGAGCTCCTTGCCTATCCAGGCTGGTTGTCTTCCTTGTCAGCTTGTCTTTCAGCACACAGGGACAGTTTGTTCCTGTGCCTTCAAGACTTCTTTCTTGAAGTATGTCCATCTTTCCTGGACTCCTTTGTTTTTAAGGGCTGTTTCCCAAGGCACTCTCCAAATCAGTCTCTTGAATAGGCCGAATCTGCTCCCCAGAAGTCCGGGGTGGAAGTTTTGTTGATGCCCATCCTTGTTTCACCAAATATTGATAACTCTATTACTTCACAGTCACTGCACCCCAGACAGTGGTGAACAGATGAAGTTCATGTAGTTATTAGAGAATCCCCTTGTGATATCCAGTGCCTGGATCCCAGGGAGGCAGCACTGTGGAATGGATCTGGTCAATATACAGGGCCCTCAGTTCCCCTTAGAACAGAGTCACCCACTACCACTACTCTTCTTTTCTTCTTAATACTTGAGGCTCTGATCTGTTTGACAGACCAAGTACAACTGGGAGACTCTCCAGAAAGAATTTTTTCTTTAGTGTCATCTCCCTGACCCTCTGGAGCCAGGGCCTCATACCAGTTCTGTCAGGGCACCTGGGCAGGTGATGGAGGTGAGGATGGAATTTTATTACCTCCCCAGTAGAGACCCCTTTCCATTCCCCACTGTCTCTTAGGTCTTCTCCTTCTTCCTGATAACAAGAAGGGCAGGGCTCCTCTGGCTCCTGCTGAGCTTCTCTCAGGGTCGGATGGGTGTTTATTTATTTTTCGTTCTCCCTAATGCTCCTCAGCCTTTCCACTTCTTCCTTAAGTTCTGCTGCCAGACAGAGCAGATAATTCAGCTGCTCACATCACACGCATGTGTTTTTCACACTATCCTCTGATATTAACAACAGGCTCAGACCCTCCCAGCAATCAGGGTCCTGGACAGCTGCGTCCTTCCTGGGGGGTTCTGTTTGAGTTAGTACACTCCTGCTGGCAGCAGCAGCAGCAATGGCTTTTCATCAGCTTTAAACCATTGCTGGGGAAAAGAAAAAAAAAGGCAGAAAGAAGAAAGAAAGGAAAAAAAAAAGGCTTGCACCTCACAACCAGCCAATAGACACAACCCGCTACACAAGGAGGGTGGGTGGCTGCACCCTTTCTGCTCAGCCTGCTTGCACGAACTGCCACGCGAAAACTGAAAAATGCCGTGCCAAAAGTGCTGGGCCAGAACTGCTGTGGCAAGTCCCTGTTTGCTGTGGGCCAGGTCACTCACACTCCTCAGAGCCATTTTAAATTGCCTGCAAAGCACCAGGAGATTGACCCTTGCCTGCTTGAATGGCTGGTGAGAGGGTCCTTTAGTGCCCTGGGCTTCTCGGTTTTCCACTGTTCTCTATCTCCTTGCACAGTGTTTGACTTCCATACAAGCTCTGTGTGTTAAAAGAAAAGCCCATGACCTTCTCTGGCTACTTCCCTGGGCTGTTTATTTCCATTTTTTCCCACTTGCCTGCCTCAGTCTGGACCCCAGGTGATCCACTTTCCCCTCAGAAGCAACTATGTTTCCCCAACATAAACTTCAATCTGGTTTTGGTTTTTTTCCAGTTACATCTGTTTTTATGGCAGTCTGTGTCCTAGACTGTCACTAGGACATTTTGTTCTTCCTTACTTCCAGTCATAGGAATGGTTTTAGCTCCAAGGCCAGTGTCCTGCTGTCAGAGAAGCTTTTGAGATCTCAGAGCAAAGAGGGCTTTTTATGAGAGGAGATAGTGCAGGATCCTTTCCCTTTCAGGACATTCTACTACCATGCACTGGGATGGGGCCCAAAAAGCTCTGGATCATGAAAATGTCTCTCCAGGAATTTGCTGTCTCCCTCCGGCACAACAAAGTCCCTTCCCCTCTCAGAGCCTCTGTTTTCATGCATATAAAACCTTGAATGTCACTGAAGGGGTGTGGCACCTGAATTCATCAATTTCCTTTGGAAGTGCTCTGGGATGCTCTTGTGAAAGGGAGAGTAGGGAACAGGGCAGGTCCAGAAGAAGAAACAAAGAGTGATGCTGATAACACGTAGCTGCAACCCAGCTTCATCTCCCCTTCCCAGGGAAGTCCTGCTCCATCATCTTTATCTGCTTCCCCCAAGCAGCTCAGTGGTAGGAAAAGCCACTTGAAGTGGCTGGTGGATTCTCCCTCAGTTATGGCAGAGGCTTTGAGCCAGGAGGTTCTCCTGAGGGCTGCTGGCTTTGGAAACATCTCCTGAGCTTGCAAGCGTGGAGTAAAACTAGCTGCTGTGCCAGTGAACAAGTTATCCTCTGATCCATCTGGGACCCCCATGGCTTGGGGTCAGCCTTTGCTGGGGAGCTGCTGCTGCTCCTCCCCAGGTGCTTTGCTCTCCTGCACTCACACTTCTCTCTGCAAATATGTGGCTTATTAAACAATCTGCTGTCCTTGTCTCTCCTGTGGCTGCAGGCAGCAGATACCGCTGGAGCCAAGAATGTTGTTTCTGGACAACTTAATTGAGGAGAAAAAAGAGAAGGTGAACGGCTTTTGGGAAGATCGCACTACCCTCCCGAGCAACATAGCCGAGAACTTGGTAAAGATGCCAGAAGACCCCTTGCTGTTCTCTGATGATGTTTTTTTCATCGAGCCAATGGTAAGTGATAGATGAGAACCTCATTTTCCTCCTCCTCCTCTCGCCCCTCCCAAGCACCCTACCCCAGCCCCCCTTCCCCTGGCTGCAGTCACTGGGCAGATCCTCAGCTGGCCCCGTGTGCTGGGAGGGAGGACATGGAGTTTCTGGAGCGGCTGCAGAGCTCCCTGCTCAAAGCATTTCTGCCCTGCAGGCTCAAGGCAGGGCTGGGAGCCTGACAAAGCTGAGCTCTGCTGCCAGGGCTGGAGCTCAAGGGCACTCTGTGCATGTCCTTGCAGTGTCACAGGAAGCAGTTATTGTAGGTAGGGGCTCCCCTGACCCGTGGGATTCAGCAGAGGCTGGTGGAGCATTGCCAGCTCACACACTGACCTGAAGCTTGCAATGGTTCACTGGGAAAAGGAGGCCAAATTCAGCCCAAGGTTAATCCCATAAATGCCAATGCCCTCCTGTAACCATGCCTTGCACTATTTCTGAGTGTCCCTTGCAGTGTCATCTGAGAGCCTGGATGGACACAAGACTGGAAGGTTTCATGGGTCTTTTGAGTTCTTCTGCACAGAGGGACAGAAAACCTTTTCCTTTTCTGTCTGTGCAAGCAAACTGCCACGTGCTCCCATCAACCAGAGCCCTGATTCAGAGCACTGGCATTGTGAGAGATGATGATCTGAGTACTGTCATTGTGGGAGGTGATGAATGCCTGGTGTCTGCACAGTGCAGAATCCCTTCTCATCTTGGAGTAAACCCTAGAATAATGCCAACCTCTGCTTTCTTTCAAAACAGGTTTAACTAATGTATTTATTTCCAAGGAAGGGGATCATCTTCTCTTCTTGTGAATAGCCACCAGTGCACAGTGGCAGTTGCATCCCACTGCAGCTGACAGCAGCCTGATGTGACCAAGAGCTTGTGTCAGAGCAGTGGGAATATTGTGAAGAGTGAGAGCTGATCAGCTGAGCATTGAGAGCTCCCAGCATTATGTTGAGCTGGGTTTGGAGTGTTTCCTTGGGCTCCTTGTGTTGTTCACTCATCGTTGATGCTCTAAATAAATAAAGGCTTACAGGACTGTGGTTGAAAACAAGAAACAAAGCTTGAAGATAAATGTTTTGCTGTCTCTCTCTGTTTTAGGAGGGAGAAATTGAGCCGTATAGTTCGGCTGAAGTGAAGGTGACCTTCAAACCCCTAGAGGCAATAAAGTACCAAAGTATCGCTTACTGCAACATCTCAGGTACAGCTCCTTTCCCCTGCTTCTCTCACCCACAGTGAAGCCATGGTGCAAGCCTGGGCTCCCGTGTAACTGCTGGGAAGAATCCCTGGTCAGGAGGGCAGTGCTGGCACATTCCCACTGGCCCTGCAGCTTCCAGGGAGTCTCCTGTGCAAGGCCAGGGCTCAGAACACCCGTGTGTGGGTTACCAATCCCAGAACAGCCCAGGCAGTGCAGGGAGAAGTTTTCATACCATGCCTTTGCCAACATTTCCTCAAAGGCCAGAGAGCTACAGAGCAGAACATCTTTAGTGAACAAGCACTAAGCCCCTCTAGAGAACACTGACCTCCAGGATGGGTCCATTTGACATGGATCCATCATCAGGCAGCAGCAGCTGAGTTAGAAATGTGGTCCCTGAGCCTGGATCATCTCCCACTGCCCAGACACCACCAGAGCAGAGGTGGCTGAGCCCCACTGAGCCCAGGGTATTTGTAGAAGGAGCACCCTTGGCCAGCACCTGCTTCTCTCCCTGTGTGGGAATTGTCACCTTGCAGCTCGCAGTCTGTGGAAATAGAACACCGTGCTGAGGGTCAGAAGTTGAGGACTTTGGCAGGACTTTGGCAACAAAGTTGTGTGCTGCTGGGCCAGGTAGTTCGGCAATTGCTGCCCAGCAATTTGCTCTTTATGAGCTTTGTGCCTTCACTGAATGAATTTCAAAGCTCCTCTAAGTGCATGGGAAAGAAACCACAGAATCATAGTATGTTCAGGATGGAATGGACCTTAAAGATTGTCTAGTTCCCTCCCACTAGATCAGGTAGCTCCAAGCCCCATCCAGCCTGGCTTTGAACACTTGCAGGGCCAGAACCTCGCCCCTGGGGAATCTGCCCCAGTGTCTCACCACCCCCACAATAAAATATTTCTTCCTAATATCTAACCTAAATTTCCTTTCTTTCAATCTATACCCATTATGCTTGGCCTGTCACTACAGGACATCAGGGATGTTTTAAACTCAGCAGACTGGTGGCTAAAATTGGAAACCAGACCAAGGAATGGGTTAGAAATTGCAAGTCAGCCCCAAGGGATATCTCCTGAAGGAAGAGAAGAATCTATATCTTCTCCTGCAGCATCAGGAGCTGGTTGCATCCAGCTCAGAGTCAGGGATTAGCATTGAGGCAGCCTGGAAAATACAGTGTAACAGAGGGAATGATTGTACTGAAATGGACATCTCTCCCCAGGCCTTGAGAGCAGGCTGCCCCTGCACCTCAGAGGAGAAGGCCAAGAACCCTTGGTTGCATTCAGCTGTCATACACTGAACCTTGACAATATTTTCATCAACTTCCCCCACGTCTGTGAGGTGAGCAGCAGGGGCTGGGATGGGTCCTGATGGCTCCTGAGGTGAGCAGCAAGCCTGGTGGAGCTGTGGAATTCCTGGCAACCTGGGCAGTTGTGAGCAGGGAATATTTGACATACTGGTCAAACCTGGTGGGGTCTGAAAGGTGTGTCTGTTGTTCATGAAGCCCCAGCCCCTGCTTTTGGGCAGCCTTCCTTAGGGATCAGCTGGGAGGCTTCCTGCAAAACAGCCCCTTGGCAGGTGAAACCAACACTGGGTCAAAAAGCTGCATGTCCAGAGGCTTTTGTGGCAGTGCCAGACACAAGGCACCTTTGTACCGGGCTGTTGAGAAGCAGCTGGAACAAATTGGCTGCCTTTGAGCTTCAGTCCACTGCAAACAATTTCCAGTCAAGTGTCTCCTGCTTATTCCTGGAAGTCACAGGAAAGCCATCCAGCCTCCTGGCTCAGTGCTGGCCCTTGCTGAGGGCTTGGGAGTTCTTTCCCTTGCTCACCAGTCCCTCACCACACTTCAGCCTTGGTGCATCTCAGGCTCTAGAAAGACAAAAGTGTTCCTGGGAATAAAGCAAAGGATTTTTCTACCTATTTGCCTCTCCCCCACAATAGTGTCAAGTTTGCAAAAAAAAAAAAAAAAAAAAAAAAAAAAAATCAAGGGAGAGCAACTGAAAGAGGTAGAAAATGAGGCACTACATCATGCCAGACACTTTCAAAAGCTTGGCTGTGGAAGGGAAAGACACGCGGAGTTTTCTTACCAAAAGATGATGCTGTCTATACTTTTTGATGCTGATGGCTCATAATCAATACATTGTTTTCATATGGGAAAAGGTGAATGAATAGATGGTGCTGTTGGAGCTGTGCAGGCTGGGGCAGCAGCAGCTCAGTGCTGATTCACCAGGCAGCTGCAATCACCACACTCAGGGCTCTCAGGGCCAGGTTTCAATGAGCTTGGTGATGCTGCCCAGAGGTGCACTGCTCTGTGTCCATGGGATAACCCCAGGGTGACTGCAGTTCTGTGGAGTTACCACTGCTTTGCATGAAAACCCAAAGGCAGAACTTGTCCTGTTGTATTTTTTGGCTTCTGCCATTCAGCAGCACAAAGCATCTTCTGCCTTTTCTGGGTGTTAATTGCATCATCAGACAATAACTCACAAGAAGGGAAGATTCCACACATGTATTTCCACTTTGCTTTCTTGCTGCTGCAGGTGAAACTGGTTAACAAAGGAGATCTTGATGCTCCCTTCACCTATATCCCTTCAACCACAAAGGTGGGCTTTCCCTTCAAGTTTGAGCCCGAGGAGGGGATCATTGCAGCAGGTGGGACCCAGACTGTTCAGGTCTCCTTCAGTCCCACCGTGTTGGGGTGCTTTGAGGAAGAATTCCACTTCAGTGTGGCTGGATCTCCTGTGCCTGCAATCCTGACCATCAAGTAAGGACCCTGGGAGCTTGGTGGGCACATCTGCAGCTGTCTCTGGGACATCCCCCCCCTACCTCATGTTGGGGTTGAGCGGAGAAAAAAGGTGTTTCCTGAAGTCTTAATCCTTGCTCTGATGCTGGCATTGCCTTAGTGTGAGGATGCTTCCTGCCCTGTGTGGCACCTGGGAGTGGGAATGACTCCTCCCAGCAGGAATGTCCCTCTGCCTTGGGCCATGGCAGGCAGTGGGATGGATCAGCTTTGTGCAGTAGCTGCTCTGGGATGTCCCAGCTGAACACCCAGCAAGGCCCCCTGGGCTTTGGAGATGGGCCAGCCTGGGGGATTCTGCACCAGCAGCAGTGTTTGTAAAAACTTCTGTTAATAATCCACCCCAAATGGGCAGCAGCAGTCTCATGTCACCTCTCACAGCCATGCTGTGGGGGACAAGCTCTGCTCCCAACTCCTGTGCCCAGAGTGTTCTGGTACCTCCTTTGCACAGCCAGGCAAGGGCTGATGTGGGAGTCAGGGAACTGTGCAGCAGGAACTGTCCCAAGGACTTGGGCCTCATCCCCTGGGCTGGTGCCATGGCAAGAGACAATCCTGGCCCAGCACAAGGGACAAGGGGTGATCATAGGGGAGGCAGAGCTCAGTGCTCAGCACCACAGCAGCATGAGGCCTTGTCCCTGCCAGCCTGAGCCCTGTGCTGCTAGGATAATGCAGTGGGAGCAGGAGAGCTGATGCTGGCTGCTCTGCAGCTTTGGAGCTAGGCTGCTGCTCTTGGGAGGCACTGGGGCAAGGCAGTAAAGAAATTAAAGCAATCTACAGTCAATTATACCAATGAGATAAGGAAGATGGATAAAAAAGAACAAGAAAGTTATTACTTAGCAAGAGAAAAGTGGTGAGTAGGTCTGCCCATAGTGGAGAAACAAGCATGTTGGCTTTGTTTTTAGAGGAAAAGTGCTGCTTTTTTATTTTGGAAATCAAGAGGGAACCTTTCACCATCAAGTAATTGATTCTCCTCTGTCCCTCCCCCAAACTGGTCATGAGATGTTATTGCATAAGCAGCTTTCTCCTTGAGCAAAGGCAGGTGTCTCTTGTTGAGATGTGTAGAGCAGAGCCAGGGACAGTCCTGTGAATCCAACAGAAGGCACAGGTCACTGGTCCTTGATTTTTAAACAAAAGGCAGAATGGGCATTGATTGGCATCAATCATGAAATCAACTGGTGAGTGTTGTGCAGCTTCAAGCGCTGATTTCAGTGGATGTTGGTGACTTTTGGAGTGTGTCTGCTGAGTTCAAGGACAGGTGAGGTGCTGTGCTAGATTCAGGACACCCATGTTGGTTGTTGAAGCTATTGCTCTTGGCTGTGCCAGCTGGTGCACTGCTGACAAGCTGCTCCTTTCCTCTAGGATTCATCTATCCCTGTGTAGAACTGTTGCTGCTCTTTTCAGAGGATGTTTGGGGCTGCCCTGGATTCATGTCTCAGAACTCTGTCTGTAATGATTGTGTGGGTCAAAATCTCCTGAGAAAGCTTCTCCATGGGAACACCACTTACAGCTAAGAAGTAGCAAAGCAGGGAACCTGTGGCTGGAAAGTACAGAAGCTGGTGGGGACACCTTTATGTCCATCACATTATAGATGGGGAAACGGAGGCACAGAGCCACGTCTGGGTGTGTGTTCAGGGTGCTTCATGGGACCACCAGCAACTTGGGGGCTTTTCCTGCCTGCCCTGTGCCCAGAGCCCATCAGTGGCTGCTGGCTGCTGGCCACTTGGCTTTAGCTGCCTCCTGTGCCCAGGGGCACTGTGCTGAGCACACGGTGTGTGTTGGTTTGAAACCCATGGTGCCCTGACACCAGGTTTTCTGCCCGAGCCATGACAGCCGGACCTTTGCAATTCCTTTAACCAAGGCATTTCCTGCTCTGTCTCTGCCATCCAGGGGCAGCGTCACTGGACCAACTTTACTTTTCGATGTTGATGAGCTCAGCTTTGGTGACATCTCCTTTGGTGAGTGTTCCCTGGGCTGGGACACAGTGTGAGGGATCTGTGTGTTCCAAAATAGAGCACTTGAACATAAATTCATCTGTCACTCGTGGTCTGCCACAGCAGCCTCTTCAGGGTGTGAACTCCAGGGCTGCTGGTGCCTCAGGTAGTATTTTGCCATTGTGAGATCAAATAGAACCACGGAAAATTTTCTAGTGTCTCTGTCCTGGTTTAAAAGACAGATGTCTGCCAAGGAAGTCTTCCTAGAATGGAAAGATGACCCCTCCCTCCAAGTTATTATACCTTTGAAATTACACGGCTTCCAGGCAAAAAATACAGGAAAAGGAATAACAGTTATTTCCTAGAATATATCAGGAGAGCACAAACAAGAAGGCAATAACAGAAATTTACAACCCACCATGTAGTGTTTTTCCCCTTTGGTGTAGTTATGATCACAAGCAGGAGGAGCTCTGGGGATCCCAGAAAAGCCCATCCCCCAGGGCCAAAAACCCCCAAAACCCCTATCCCCCTTCCCAGACCAAGTGGAACATTCACTATGAACCCTAAACCCGTAATAATGAAGTTCATTAACTTTTTAAGAAAACTAATTGCCTTTCCTGAGCTGCTTCTTCCCCACCTTGCATCACCACTGAGGCATTTGTTAAGTTGCCTTTTGAAAAAATGAAACAAGAAAGGCAACAGGTATAAATATGGTTCTGAAACAGGACGTTCATCCAACTTAATCTGATTTCATTCCTAAGGTCTCTTCAGCTGAAGGCAGCTGTTGTATCTTTGCTTCTTTTTAACTGTTGACTGTTGTCTGCATGTAGTGACCTCAGTCTCATTTGAGGTTTTGATGTCTGTCTTTGTCCTTGTTGTGCCTCTCTTGCCTCCCTGCCGGAGTCACTGCTGGAGCTGGCAGTGGTCACTGGGATGGGCACAAAGAAGCTCTGGGCTGCAGCTGCAGTTGTTTTTTCTCCCTATCTGTGTTCCAGTGACTCTTGGTGAGCAGCCCAAACAGAAGTCTCCTCCCCACAGAGCTGGCCAGCCCAGCCAGATGTCCACTGCAGAGCAGCTTGTGGCTGCTCTCTGGGCTCTGCAGGACATCCCCACCATGAGAGGCTGCATCTCTGGTTTTCCACTATGGAAAGCAAATCTCAGAGCTAAAATGGGGTAAACCCTTGCAGGCAGCAATCACAGTGAGCAGCAAGGGTGTGATGTCCCCGTTTGTT
The DNA here is from genome assembly GCF_036417665.1 of Passer domesticus. NCBI lineage: Eukaryota > Metazoa > Chordata > Aves > Passeriformes > Passeridae > Passer > Passer domesticus. The sequence goes on from NC_087485.1 coordinate 19,355,301, forward strand.
GGGTGAGGTGGAACATGGTTCCTAATCGCTAATCTCAAAGCAAGGCTCAGTTTGCCCCAAGTTGAGTGGGCTCTGAGCTGTCACGTGCTCAGTCTGTTTGGGCCAAACCAAGAGATGCCTTAAGGATCCTGCAGAGAGAAGCTGCATTAGGGTGCTTTGCATCACGTTCTGGTTCCTGATTCCATCCTCACTTTCTTTTGCTGTAACTTCTTCTCCATGACAACTCACTGTTTATATATCTTGAAAGTGGTGGGAGTGTTGGCAGGCTTAACAGGCAATTTTACAGCTTGAATTTTCAGAGTAAATGCTCGGTCTGGGTGCACACTCATCACTGAGAGATAACTGGTGCTGGTTTGTGGCAGCTGAGGGAGCTCCTCCCCATTACAAAGAGAGAAGCTTGCAGTGTTCAGCAGGGCTAAGAGTGGGCATTTTTAAGGCTGCAGTCTGGAATCAGTATCAAAGGGAATTAAGTGATGATTAATTCCTCATGCAGCTTCTCGGTGAGCTGTAGTTCAGATAACAAAGAGCTAAACTCCAATCCCACTTTCATCCTGCCAGGATATTCACACCAGGAGTCATGCCATAATTGGTGCCTAAATGCTATTTGTGTCCTTTTCCTAGGCTTTCCCTACACCCAGTGCTGTCGGCTCACTAACACCTCTGTGGTGCCCGTGACGTTCAAGCTCCGCATGTCGTTCGATGGCACGCAGCCGGCTGTTGACAGCATTGATCAAATACGCAGTGACAGTGACCCATCCTGGAGGAAGGGAATTCATTTTTATGTGGAGCCAAGGGAGTTTAGAATGAATCCCAGCCAAGGGACCATCCTCCCCCAGGGACACCAGGATATCGAGGTACAGGAAGAGTCCAGCCAGAGACGCTTCAGCACCAGCGCTGAAGCTGCACTGGAGTGTGGGAGGGCTTTAGCTCTGGGGCCAGCTTTGAGCATTGTGTGGGTGAGAGATCTGCACTGCTGTGAGGCCTCTGATAGCTGGGTTACTTGGGATGTTCCTCAAGGAGGACTGTTTTGTTTCCAAAATCATACACTGAGATCAATGTATGACAAATACTGAAGCCATTCTTGCGATTTGAGAGTGATTTCTTTGGTTGCAAGTGGGCAGAGCAAGGATGAGGACAGAAGATGGCTGTTAGAGAGATGTCATTGTATAAAACAGTTTGCTTTTCTTCTTGGTCTCATTTCTCCTCTCCTGGGGAGCAGGGATCTCCAGTGGAGACAAAAATCTGCAGCCATGAACTGCCCAGCACCTGCTGGGCCACACTTTGCCCTCAGCTTCCTGCTGTAAAGCTGAACTCATTCTGTCAAGTCAGCAGATTTCCTCTGCATTTATGTCATCGTAGTCAGATGAAAAATTGGCCCCTTAATTTGAATACAGTGGTGCATAGAGCTTTAGACTAATGTTTTAATGTAGCTGACCTATGCCCTGATAACAAGGTGTGTTTAACAAATCTGGTATTGCCAGAAGGCTTTTGCTACTCTCAGAGACTGTGCTCTACACATGGACCAGCAGAAGAATTAAGACAAAATCTGCATTTTCCTTACCATGAAACAAGAACTGGAGGATATCACATGTGGGTAATGAGCTTTTGTATGGAAGAATTTACTGCTCTTCTCTTCCACCAGGTGACCCTGTGTTCCAACTCAGTGATGGAGTTCTACAGGCCAATGCTGGTGGATCTGGAGGGTATTGGCAAGGGAGTGGCATCACTGGTCATCTCAGCCAGGTACCAGCCCTTCCCTGGCCTCCCCCAGCACACTGCCTTGCACAGGGTTTGCTGGCTGCAGCTGCCAAGGTGAAGTGCTGTTTAATGACCTCATGTTGTGCCCAGTTGGACATGAGAACAGCAGAGCTTGGACAGCAGCCTGTAGTGAAAAGCAGCCCTGCTCACAGCCCAGCATGGTCCTGGGCCCTTTTCTAAAGGGACCAGGAATGATAAAATTTATTGGCCTGGGTTTTGGTGCTTGAGATGGAACAAATTTCCAGAGGGCCTCCTCTCCCACTTCCTGCAAGGGTAGAGTTGTGCTGGGTTGTGACCACCTTGCATTGGTTTGGGACACACCAGGCAGCCTGCTGAGAGCCAGGGTCTGGTTCGCTTAATGAGGGCATGTGGCAGGGGGGAAGTGGCTCACAGCAAGAGTGGTGAGGGCAAGGTCTTACAAGGGGAAGGCAGCCCTTGATGTGGCAAGTCAGCTCTAGTTTTTCTCCTTCCCTCTGCTTCCCATTTTGAGCTTTAATGTTCTCAGACTTAAACCAAAAGTCATTCTTGCTGCAGCAGAATTCCATCCTGCTGTGCTGCTGTGGGTGTCAGTTTGATGCCAAGAGGGATGCAGTTCCCTGGTGCTGTTCCCTCTCCCAGGCAGAGCCATCCAGGCAGTGCCTGGGCTGCCATTTTGGCAAGCAAGTGGAACTGGGGACACTCAATGCTGTGGAGTGAAGGACTGAGGGAGCTGTAGGACCTGGGAGGAGCTGATCAGCCACTCTGGAGGGCAGCTGGTGTCTCGTGCCCTCCAAGGCTGGGGCAAGCAGCTGAGTTCCCAGGCAGGGCAACAGCACCAGGGAGAGAAGGGAGTAATTTTTATGGGGACACTAGAGTTGTGTGTTCCTTGAGCCTTAGTGAGCACTGATCCTTGTTGGGAAGATTCCCCCAGAGCTTGTGGATCACTGGGGCTGTTACAGGAGTCCTTGCAAGCCTTCTTGGGTAAAGGAGGGGCTGAGGCAGCTGTGGGACACAGTGCTCTGCCTGGGGCACTTGACAGCCTCTGGGTGCTGCCTCTCAGGGTTTGCCCCTCCTTGACAAGACATGTTTGAGGCGGAAAACTTTGAAGGCAATTTATCACTGTAGGGCTGTTAAATGTCCATTTGATAGTGACAAATGTGTTATGCTCCATTTTGCAATCTTTGGGAGTGAATGTTTTCCATTCTCTCAGTATCTCTGATTCCCTTGGGGTCATCTCTTTGCCCAGATGTCTCGTTCCGAGGCTGCATGTGAACCCTGAAATCCTGTTCTACGATGAGTGCCGCCTGAAGGTGCCATACGAGAGGAAGTTCCTTGTTACAAATAGCACCGATCTTCCTGGCTGCTATGGGCTTATTCCTCAGGTTTGGCATCACATCCACTTCCTCCTCTCAAATATTATTGAGGAGATTATTAGGGGGAAACAAGGGTTTGGATAAGGCCTTGTTGGTTTCTATTCAGTCTTAAAGACCTGTTGAGAACAGGATCCTGAATGTAAACTTTTAGGATGCAGTTCAACCTCCTGAAGAAACAGTTTTATGTTCTAGTCTTCAGGCTGTTTTCTTGTGGGAGATCTTAGAGGGTTGTGAAAAGCTGCTGCATCCACAGACACCAACGCCTGTGCTGGCAGCCTCCTTGCAGGATCCCTGAGAATGCTAAGCCTACAATTCTTGCATCTTGTTTGTGCCTTTTATCTTTGTCCTGGGGATTTTTAAACATGTGTGTAAGTTGTTGTTGCGGTGGATGTTAAGGAGTTTAAGGTTTCTTCAGAGGTCCCTCTGAAGTTGCATTTGATTCTATCCCTTCCAGAAACGCAAGGAGAACTCTCCTGTGTTCTACTCCAGCCCCAAACCCTGTGGGATTGTCCAGCCTCACAGCTTTGCAGAAATCCCAGTTTTAATCGAAGTCCAAACACTGGGCAAGCATCGCACCAGTGTTCTTATCGGCGTGTTTGGGGATGAGAGAAACCCACTGGTGAGTGCAAGGGGAGATGTGTGCCTCTGTGCAGCTGCTCCTGGCAGGGTGCAAGGGGCACAGGGATTCTTTCGGGGAAAACAGGCACAGGCTGCTGTGGAGAAGGCCAGGAGGGATCGGTGGCACAAACAGCTTGTGCCTCATAGGTGGTAATCTCAGTGTCTGACACAGAATGTAGTTTGTCTAAGCTGGAATCAAGGATTATTTTAGTTAATTAATCTTTAATGCTATTAACTTTGGAAACATCTGTTTTAAAATGTCTTGTCATCTCTCTGAGCACAAAAGAAGATGTCAGAAGACTTCTGGGAACTTCTGTAAAAGAAAGGAAAGCTGGCATTTGAAGAGTAGTTGGAGAAGGATTTAAACTTATATTAAAACATATGGAAATGATTATGCCAAATTCCCTGGACAGCACCAAACATCTGCACCTGGGCCATTCTGGCATTGTATCAGTCAACAGGAAGGACAGGCAGTGCAAGCAGTGCCAGGGAGCCTGAAGTCTGACAAAACAGTTGCTTTCAACTATCAGGCTGCTTACCTTCAAGAGGAGGGTTTCTCCCCCCTCCCCTAATAACCAATTGTTTAACTCTCAGCCTGGTCTTAACTAGAAATTCCTTACCTGTAGACCAATAATTTGTGGTTTGAAAGTCTCTTGTACCTTAATCCTTTTAAATTTGGAGGTGAATATGTAATTTTTTTTTTCCCAAAAGCCCGGCATTTCAGCTGGAGAGTGGCAGCAGCCCCTAAAGAAATAACTTGAGTGGTGTTGAGCTGTTTAAGCTTTTCTAGCTTTCCCTGTTGTGGTTTGTTTTGGGTTTTTTTGAAATCTTTCTTGCCTGCTTCCTGGAACAGAGAGCAGAATTACGTAGCTCTGGAGAGCTGGCAGAAATCTACCCAAGTCCAAGGCTGATAGAGTTTGGCACGATCCCAGTACTGCAGCCTACTTCACGAAGCTTTAGCCTCCTCAACGAGAGTCTCGTCCCTACAGACTTCAGGATAGAGATGGTGAGTATCTGTGGGGCTGTTTTCCAGGGAAATGGACTGGTCAGTAGCAGCCATGACTTGGTTTTTATATGCATGGTTTCCATATTGCCCTGTGTGAAAGGAGGCAAGATACTCCAATATTCCATCTGAGACGGACAAGAGGAACCGGCTCTGGAGTGGTTTTAGCTGGGGCACCCCTCAGTGAAATCAGGTGCAGAGATGTTGGAGCAGAAATTAGTCTGGACTATGTCTCCCTTAATTTTACAGAAGGTCTTTAGCTGTGCCTGTCACACTTTTGGAGCTCCGAGATCAAGAGAAACCTGCGGTCCTTTGCTCCCCAGAGCATGGATTTCATTGTGGTTTCCCTGTTCCATCTATCTGCTTTGTGCCAAACTGCTGTTAACAGTAGAGAGCAGGGTGTGAGGTCTGTCCTGAGACTGCTCGTGGGGAGGCAATTTTCACACCTCCTGTGGGTCAAGCCAGCTGGGCTGTCCACACAAAGGACGTGTGGGGGTTGTGCACCCCCACAGCCTGTGATCTCTGTGCCCTTGAGGAGCATCTTGGGGGACCAGCTGCAGAGAAACGCTGCCTAATACGTGGAGGCTGCATAGGGCAGAAGGAGCTGGGGCTGTTACCCTGGCAGGGGGAGCAGGGCTGGGGCTGGGGCTGGGTGGGATGTCTGCTGGAGGGGGAGATCTATGAGGGACTTGAGGTTTGTTCTTCATGCTAGATTTGTTGAACTTGTGGAGCTGGTTAAAACCTGATACTATGGACTTGTTTGTGTCTGTGGGTAAAGCATCAGGCCATGTGGGAGAGTCCAGCCACAGCCTCCTGGGCCAAGGAGGAGGGGCGTGAATTTTCCTCTTGCTGCTTTTCCAGCTGTTTGGGCGATAAATGTAACCTTAAAGTGAGGGATTTTTCCAGGAGAGTTTACCCTGGTTCCACAATGGAATTCTGCTTTCCACCTCTGCAGGGAGCAATGCACCTTGGCTGGGTGGTTATGGTGTGTAAAGGTTGGGTTTCACATGCTCCTGCCAGGGCTGGACCTGCAGAGCTGTGTCTGTACAGCTGTGCTGGTGCAAGGCCTTTCCTTCCTCCTTGGGACAGCTTCCAGCTCTCTTGCCCAATCTGTGAAGTCCATGAGAAACCAGATGATGAGAGCTTTTGGGAAGAGTGGGCCATGCCCACAGAGCACGTGCATCCAGTTTTCTTTCTGCTTGCTGCTTTCCTGCTCTGCTACAACCATTTAGAGGTGACTTTCCAAAGCAGAGGGCATTGGGGCACCTCTCTACAGCTGATGATCAGTGGGAAGTGAGGGCTTCAGTCCTTTAGGGGATGCTGAGAAGCACTGATGGCCCCTTGGGAGAGAAGAGTTTGGTGTTGGGGTTTTGCACAACTGGTTTTGCAGAGATACTCTTCAGGCTCTCAGCAGTATCCTCCAGCTGTGTGGTTTTTGCAGTGGCATTTGAGAAGTCCTGGCTTCCTCTGGCCTTGAGCCTTTGTGAGAAGCCAGGAAAGAGAAAGCAGCTTTCCTTGGCGCACATTCCAGAGAAAGACTGGGGAAGGAACACTCTCCTGAGGATAAGCATCCCTTGGGTTGGGCAAAACTGGGTGGGTTAATTAGGTGAGTCTGTTAAAGGAGGGGAGAATACAGGTTGTATGAGCTCTGCTGTTGCCCAATACTGTATTTTAGGGATTTTAAGCCTGCATAGTTTTTATCATCCTCTCTTTAGTCTTTCTTTTCTTGTATCCCACAAGAGACCAGGGTGTATGGTTTCCATCCTAATGCACATTATGCTTGTCTTACAGGCCTCGAGACCCCAGTGCTTTGTCATTGAACCCAGAGAAGGAGTGATCCCTGCTAGGGGTGAGGTGCCTGTGACTATCACAGCAATGCTGGATGACACTGGGCATTTTGCTAACAGTGTCCGGCTGTTGATTGGGAAGAGCCTTTGGACCGCCTGCGGGCTGGTGGCTTTGGGCACTGGCACCACAATTGTCATAGACAAGCCATTCGCCCCGGAGCTCAACTTGGGATACCAATTCAGGTAGGAGATCTCTCCACTCCCACCTCTCCTACTGTCTCAACAAGGAGCAGTTTATACTGTAGTCCTTCAGGCAAGGTCTTCTTCAGTGTCCAAAGCCCTGACTCCTTCTCTGAAGGCAGAGATTCCCTTAGAAACGTGTGATGGGCAGTTGAGAGTTGTTAGACACCCTCAAAAGCCACTGACAGGGAAACCAGTTGCTAAATTGCCACTGAATTGTCTTTAGTTCTAATACATTGATGTCCTCACTTGACCAAGTGGCTGCCCCAGAACAAAAGGTTCCCAAAATGGCACCCGGATGAGGCGGTCCCTCCGTGTGGCTGAGGGACCAAGGGAAGATGGCATCACATCCTTCCCTTCCAAAATGGCAAGCAGGGGCCTGGGAACAAAGAGACAGGAGGGTGACAACCCCCACTGGCAAGGCAGGAGCCCACAGAGCAGTGCCAGAGGCAGACGGAAACTCTGGTTTGTGCGGGGTCCGCTCCGCCGCTGCTGCCGCTTCCTCGTGCTGTTTGTGGGCTCTGCTGCTGCCCTGCTCTGCCCAGGACCTCACTCGATTTTTCGCTGCCAGCAGAGTTTGCAAAGTTCACTTCCAAAGAGTTTCTAATTGCAAAATGAAGTTTCTACAAATGGCTAGCAGTGCAAAACCAAAGCTGCTTACAAAGGAGAGAGGCTCTGCTCCCCTGGTTTCCTCTGCTGGAGCAGGCAGACAATTTTTACCAGCTTGCTGGGATCATCCAGAAACTGCCACTGACCTGGCTTTTAGAAATGCCTACAATCATACCCCCACACACAAGGTCCCCAAGTGCAGGATCTCAAAGATTCAGTAACAGTTTCAGGCACAGATAATACAAAATACAGCAACAGTATGAAATCACCCCAGAACAAACATTTTGGAGGAAAACACCATGTCCTGTTAGCCTCACCTAGAAAATGCTACATTACCATTATAAACATATCTCCCTTTGCAATAACAACATCAAAATGGCACCTTATCAGACACTATTTCTGGTCTACATTAAAAGCTGGAAATGTAGACAGTCTCCAAGCAATTAACACCTCAGGTTGCTCACTGAGAGCAATCTGATGACCAGGGAAATAGCTACTCTCCTATTATTTTATTATTTTCCATCCTCCCTTCTACTCTAGCCTCCTTCCCTTTATTCACTGGTTCAAAGTAACAAACCGGGGCCGCCGTTATCATCGGCTCTCCTGGAGCATGAGCTCACCTGAGATCATCTCAGCCTTCGGTTGCCCCAGGGATGATTCCAAGAGGCCCAAATGTGCCAATCCCCTGCTTGGGCTGGAGCCACTGTCAATGGAGCTGCAGCCAGGCCAGTCTGCGGACATGGTGGTGCAAGGCTTCTCCCCCATCCCGCAGGTGAGGTCCCCACCACGGGCTGAGCCTGGGGAACCATCAGATCCCCTCCCCTGTGCATGGTCCACAGTCCCTTGACATTTGCCTGGGGAAATGAGCAAAGGCCTTCAGGAAAGTGGTTTAAGACTTCAGGTTTCTGTGGTAGCACCAGTTGCTTTCCTTGCTGGCCACCATCAGACCAGCTAAGGCTTTATTGTGATTCCACAGCTACCAAAATCCAGTGCTGATCCCAAAGTAAGGGTGGAAGTAAATATTGCTCTTTTGGGGCAAACAGTGTTGCATGCTTAGTCAGCAAAGAAGGGCAGAGAAATAAGTTACACTTAGACTACGAGCTCAAAAAGAAAGTGAGTTAAGCAAGTGCCAAGTGATTTATCTGGGGTAAGCAGAGAGTAAAACAAAAGCCATGTGAAGGGAGGGAGTTTCTCACAAGGGCCTTTTGGGTGCAGTGTTACAGACAATTGAGCACAGAATAAATAAGCTGCATCACAGGAAGAAAAGGGGGCAATGACTGTAACTCTGTGGCAGGAATGGGGCCCGTGCTGGGTGTTGGGTGCTGAGCCAATGCAGGGCATTTGCTGGATGCCCTGCCACCACCCACTGGTGACAAGGGACTCTTGCATGCAGGAGGTGCAGGCTCATGTGATGTGTGAAGCTGACAGTGGGCCAGCCATCAAGACAGAGAAGACAAAGATAATAGAAACAGTCATTACCTGCAAATATATTGAACCCTCTATAGAAGTGTCAGCCAGACATTTCTCTTTCCGTGTGGAGAAGGTAAGTCTCTGCATTGCATCCTGGCATTTAACTGCTTGGCTGAGTGGGCTGTGTGCTTGTGTTAAAGCTCCTCTTTACCCTTTCTGAGGCACTTTGTAAAGTAAGTGAAGATGCTTTTAGAGATGAGACTGGGTATTTAACTTCCCCAAAGTAAAATTGCAGTTACAGCTGCACTGCCAAGCAGGATCATGGCCACTTGTAGCATCCCCTGAACTCTCCTCCCTTGGTCGAACCCCAAGCCCTCAGCCCTGGAAACACTAACTACTTACTGTAGAGTCATCCCTCCCAAAGGGAAAAACAGTCTTCCCCATGGACTTGGTGTCACAACTTCCTCTGGTTTCTCCTTCCCCAGTCACTGGCTTGGCACCCCTGGTGGCCACCCCCCTTCCCCTGGAGGCCAGTCCCCTCTGCCCAGCCCTGAGCTCTGCCCCCCACCCCTTCCCCTTCTTAAGCTGCCTGCTGCACGTGGTTCATCCTCTTTCCCGTGGGTTTCCCTTCAGCTACTGTGTTATTCTGCTGGAATAAAACCTTGCAAAAGAGCCTTTCTTGCCTCTGTCGCTGAGCCAGTTGCGGTGAGTGTTGAGTGGAGGTTTGACTGCGTTGCCTGAATGTTCACTCAGCTTGTCTTTCCACAGGAGAGGCTTGCTGAGGACAAGAGATAGGCAGCAGCACCTACCATTTTAACACCCACTTTTTTAGCCACTTCCAGACAAATGCCAGTTTCTCTGCTCACTGTAAAGGGAGGGTTTGGAGGATGCTCCAAGGCACGATGATATGTCTGTACACTGATTCTGTAGGGAAGCTGGGGAAAATGGAGATTCCTGTGAATTCCTCAGGCTGACCTGAGGAAAAACCCATCATCTCCTGTGCCTCTTTCCCTTCTCTGCTCTTGGCATGGATGCTTTATACTATAGCTATATGGTACAGCTCTGTGCATTTCCCTAAGTCTCACCTGCTTCAAAGGACCCCCCAGACAGCCTACAGCTGCAGTGATGATAACACTGAGGCAGAGCAGGTGCCCTTTAGTCTCTGGATCCCAACTCCAGCGTCATCTTTCCCTCTCCTGCAAGTTGTCTGAAAAATACAAGATGTTTCATCCTTTGGTTTCTGTAGTTTCAGGCCTCTCCTCTGGTTCCCAGGCTTCCACTGAAGTGCAGAATCCCTGGAACAGGCAGTTCAGATGTAATTTAGAAGCTTTTAAGCTCTCTCTGATTCTGCCTGGGTTCTGCTCGATGCCACACATACAAACTGATTTATGGCATACTGTGGCACAGCACCTGTTTGATATCAGTACATTCAGAACTAGTTTCCCAAACTCTCTGGTTTCTCTAAACCATGCAGGAAGCCCAGAACAATGCATAGACAGGAATGAAGAGCCTAGGCTTTTATGAGGCTGCTAGAGCCAATAAGGTTGTGAGGAATGACTGTATGTGAGTAAAGACCATCTAGTGCTGTTCTGCCCAATATGAAGACAAAACTGGAGCCAAATGGTCTGGATTCACTTTCTGCTTTAGATCTTTCTTCAAGCAGCCACCTCCTCTCAGGAACCTATTCCCTCATCTGTACATGGGAGTGTTTCCCTATCCCCCAGAGGACGCTGTGATTTCTAAAGATGAAAAGCATCTGCTATAAAGAAAAATCTCCTGGAAGGGTAGAAACAAATAGAAAGGGTAAATAGAGATGTATGCACTTCTGGGGCTGAAGAATGTGAGATGCAGCAGAAGTAGAAGGTGGTCTATGGCTAGTTGAGGCTGTTTTTCCTTGTCTCCGGTTTCCATAGAAATCCAGTGATATCCTGACTCGGCAGTACAAGCCTTTGTCTTTAAAAAACACCTGCCTGCTGCCACTGGACCTTATGCTGGACTTGGAGCAGCCATTCCTGGTCTGTGATGAGGACCAGCAGCCCCTCCCAGATGGCCAGGTGAGCAGCCCTGGACTCCTCCAGTGGAGTCTGAAGAGGTGGGATGTGGTGGTGCCTTTCTGTTGGGAACTCCTTGAGTCAAGAAGTTTATTCTGTAGTATCAGCAGTGGGCTGGCCTGGGCTGCATCAGCAGAGCTGCTGAAGGAATCAAAATCTCGCCTGAACTGAGAAAATCCATCCCGGCTTTCAGGCACAAAGAGAAGGGAGCAGGCAACTGGGTCTGGGCAAGCCATGCAAAAAAGGTGTCTTCTGGAAAGCATGCCAGCTCTCCAGCAGCCACCCGCTTGTATTGCTGCTGAGCACAGGAACGGGAGCCTGAGGGAATCCTGGACTGGACTGTGGTGCCTGCAGTAAAGAAATGAACCATGAACAGATGCTGGGGGTGACTTTGAACATTTACTGTTTTGTGCTATCAGACCTTGAGACATCCTCCCACAGGTGATTAATCACTGCTCATCTCCTTGCAGCCTGTGAGAGTGGATGTAGGGGAGACCTGTCATCTCTACATCGCATTTGACCCAGCTTATGAACTGAATTTTAAGAGCTGGAAAAAAGAGAAGATGCTAAAGATAAATTTGGTCAGGGACCATCCTTTTGTGGAGCGTATCGTCCTTTGGGGAGAAGTCCGCTTCCCACATCTCCACATCCAGCCCAGCACCCTGGAGTTTGGCTGCATCGTGGCTGGCACTGAAGAAGTGCGCTCTCTGAAGATGACCAACTGCAGCTCACTTCCCGCCCAGTACCACTGGTCGTTCCATTCCAGCAGCCAGGTTTACAGGTTGAGGTAAGTGCACCTTTGCCCTCTCCTTGAAGCTCTTCTTGCTGGTGTCGTTTGCACTAGGCAAAGAACAAAGCTCTTTGCCTAGGATCTGACAAACTGCTTCTGACTTTTTCTTGTGCAAATAACACTGACCATCCATGCTGAAGCTGGATGCTCAGGGAATAGGTTTTTCACCAATTTGGTGCTGTGTAGCCCCCATAGAGGTTTCCCCTGGAAAGGAAAGCTGGGGTGAAAGCTGCTTTCTCAGACCTCTGTGGCCTGAGGTAATGTCCACCTTGATGAAGGGCTCCTAGTCCCAGTCCCACAGTGCTGCTGGAGGCCCTTCTGGCCCCTCTGCTTTGGGATGGGTCCTCTCAGAGGAGCAGAGCTGCTCTCTGCTCCTTGCCTTCTTCCCTTGCACTGTGCTGGAGGATGCCCAGAAAGTCCCAACACCAGAGAAAGAGCTACCTAGCCTGGGCTGATGCTGAACAGCCAGCTGAACAGCCTTCCCTTTCCTTCTTTCTCAGACAACTCCTTTACTGCCAGGCCAATTTCTTTCCCAGGGGTCAGCATTCAGTGGACACCTTGGATTCTTCACTCCCTTTTTTTGTGCAACTTGTTACTCATTTTGACTTCTTCCCCACTGCAACATATCCCTTATGGGTTCCATACTGCTTGACAGCGGAACTCATTCATCACATAATCTCCTATCCCTGCCTCCCAGACAGTTTCTACTTTAGAATGAAAAATGCCATTGTCTGGGCACCATGGTCCTGGGAAGTTGCCTCAAACCATTCATTAAAACTAAAGACAGCGGAATAGATGATTAGGGGATCTCTTGGGGGTTATGATCACACTGCCCCTCATCCAGAAATGAAACCCAGCCTTAGGTAACAAGCAACAAAGCTGAAGACAGTGATTCTTTGGGGAGCAGGTCATTACAGGCCCTGAAGCCTGTCTGGGCATGGAGCATCCATGTTGTGTTTGACTGTGTGGGGAGCACTTGCAGCTCAGCAGGGTGACAGGCAGGCAGCGCTCAACTGTGTCCCTCACATGGCATTAGAAACACAAGCAGAGTTACCCTGAGCACCTGCTTCAATTTAAAATGGGAATGTGACCTGAGTCACCTGGGAGTGTTGGAAAATGTCAATCAAGCCCCCCAGCAGTGTCAGGGAAACATTCCTGATAAATACCTGGTGGAGCTGCAGAGTTTCTGGTGTTGGGCACCCTGGGGGCTGTGCTGGCTCATCACTGGCTGGGTCTGCCCCTCGGTGCCTCAAATCTCCCCTTTTTGCTTGTCTTCTGTCTTTTCCTCTCCCACTGTGCTTTTTGCATCCCCACAAGGTGTTCATCCCTGTCCTCTGTAGTTCCTCAATGCAAACAGTTGCAGCTGCTGCAGCACCTCAGTGTCATCCCTGGGCTGCCTTTAGAACAGACCTGCTCCAGCCTAGATTGGGAAGGGCTGGATCAAACCATTTCTCAGTTCAATGCACCAGCACCCACACAGGGGCTGCATCATGACCAGGAGCTGCTGGTGCAGGTCTCCCTCCCTCCCTCCCTCCCTCCCTCTGCAGGTCCCTGTTCATAGTTACCTTATTTTCCAGATATGAGCTTCGCTCACCTAAATTCAAACCCCACCCACCAAAGGAAAAGAGAACCTGTTTGGATTCCTTGGCATTTCAAAGGAGACGTTTCAAGATTAGAACCGTGGAGGAGCCAGTCACAGCCCTGGAAGAATTGTGGGATATTGCCCAATCTTTAGGAGCACAGGTAGATTTTCTTGTACACCTAGTGCTTGTGCTGCCTCCCCAGCCTGCCACCAGCTTGTGCTGCTGACCTCTCTTTTTGTTGCCCTGTTGTCCTGTACCCTGAGCGTTGGCTGGGCAGCGGGGCCAGTGGCTGGAGATGGGGTGAGTGGGAGGGAGAAATAGGAGAGTTTTCCTTGGAGAAGGCCACTCAGATCCTTCAGGCCTGTGTTGAGTGTGGGATTTTTTTGCCTTGTTTTCTTCACAATGTAAGATGAGGCTTTTATCTGCAGCATGATGGTAAGACCTCCAGCTTCCTTCCCAAAGCAAGCTCTGAGGAATCCTGATCTCCATGTACCCTCTTCCCAACCCAGACAGACTACCCGTTTCCAGGTCTCTGCTTTCACCCGAGAGCTGGTATTGCAGAGGTGGCCCTGAAGCTGTCTTATAAACTCAAGACTTTGCAAAGTGGCTGTCTCTTCCTCCTAGCATAGAAAATGGCTTGTTTTTCAGGTGCCACCAGAAGCTCATGAAGAGTATTACATCCCACAAGGTTTGGAAGGATTCGGGTGTTCTCCGAGTGTACCGCACACTCCTCTCAAAGCGGAGGAGGTAAGAGGGAATGTGTTTCACTTGCCCACTGTCAGTGTGGCAAGCAGGGCTGTAGCTCCCAGTCCCACTGGTGGCCCTCAGCATTGGCCACACAGGGGCCTCACGTCCCTCTAGGCCCAACACAAAGTGCTGCTCAAACAGCTGGTTGTTGGAGAGGCCGTGCAGGACACATTGTAGGGCTGCCCAAGGATGCTGTGCAGCACCTATGGAGGGCATTGCTCCCCCTGGACCTCACCTCATAGGAAATTTTTGCAGGAGCTTTTGCTGAGGCACCTTGAGAAAGCAGCATATATATCAGAGAGAGAGGGGAAAAGCCTCAGGAGTCAGATGAACTGGGCTGGAGTCCTTCCCTGAGCTCCAAGAGCTCTCACTCTGTCTCTCCTCCTTTTCTAAAAGCAGTAAGAAGTGCTTTTTAAAGGCAAGTTGTTCATCAGAGAGAATTTCTACTGCCAGGAGATATCCCAGTTCACTTTAATGTAGTGTATTAATTAATGCATTGATCCATGAGTATGGGAGAAGATTTTCCCCCGTGGTCAGTGGCTCAGATGTTTGGGGAATAGGCCCCTCCAGTTACAGCTGCACTTTGCTCCAAGATGCTCTTCTGCATCCATTTCCATGTTCAACACCTTAATCTCTCCTGTCCTCCATCCAGGCTTTCAGTATCCTGCCGCTGTCAGGTGTGCTGCAGCCAGGAGAGAGCCAGGAGGTCTCCTTCACCTTCTCTGGCCCCTTCTACACCATCGCCCATGTCAAAGCGCTGTGCCACGTGGAGGGAGGCCCCACCTACGAGGTGGTGCTGACCGGGGAGGCCTCACACATGAGCTACTCCCTGAGCCTCCGGAAGATCAACTGTGGCTTTCAGGTACCACACGTGTTCCCTGGCGATGCAGCCCACTGGAGCCCAGGCTAGCTCTTGAAACTCTGGTGCTTCGCCAGAAGTGGAGAACTGCCTTGGTGTGGCAGAAGCAGAAGCCAGAGGCAGAAGCTTTAGAGCAACTTGCTCTACAGTGCCAGACAGAAGCCACAACAGGGACCAGGCAAAGGAGAAAGGAGGAGGCTCTCTGTCTTGAGGCTCCACACAGAGGGTTTTATTACAAGCACAAGCAGCAAGCCAAAGAGCCCTGGAACACCTGGTGCACGGGTTTTTATGCTGTTACAACTCAGGGGGCGGTTACAAGGAGTTGTCCAGTGGGGAGTCTTCATGGGAGGGGTAAAGGGAATACATCATTTGTTTGGGACTGGACAAGGGGGAGGAAAGGGAAAGTCACATGGGCCAATGAGACATGAAGTTTAGGGGAATTCCAAAGGGGTGTTGCAGTCAGGGATTGGCCCAGGGTAAGAGTGGCAGAGAAGGTTTGGGAGTAAGGGGCTGGATTACATTGACAGGCAGGGAAAGAGCTGGAACAACAGGTGGGGAATGGCGTGAGGGACAGCTTTGAGGCAGGGTACAAATAAGGGATGAACCAACTTGGGGAGAACATGGAGGTATAACAGAGTAAATTATTTCACAATAAACTAATAAAACACGAATCGCAACACCCTAGCACAGCTCCTTGCCTTGGTGGGCTCCTGTCCACCTCGGTCCCCTTCCCTGCCCCTTTTGTTGGCTCTGGGGCTTGGAAGTGCAACCTTTGAGGGACACATCTGGCATCCAAGCTGGCTTAAAATGGCCATCTCCAACCCTCTCCAAAATGCTGGGAATGCCTCTTTTTCAGGGTACCTAAGACTGCTTCCTGAGGAAGGCAGGGTCCCAGTGGGGATGCTCTGAGGGGCATGTCCCTGAGACATCCCTCTGCTGATCCATGTCTAAAGCCTGACCTCCAAAGAGATGCTCTTGTCTAAAGCTCTTGCTTAATCCACACAACAATCAAGGGAAGAGTCACTATATTTGGAGAGACTGTCCCAGAATAATCGCCACTTCACTCTTTTTCAGTTGAAAGCCCACAGATATTTCCAACTGCTGGCCCTGTCTGTGTTGCCCTGTGTGACTCCCTTGTTGCATCTGTGTTGCTTGCCAATACTTGCAGCAGGTGCCTTTTCTTCTGGAATGCCTCAGTGCTGTCTCTGTTTTTCCTGGCTGTTGGTGACCCCTCAAAGTGCAGAGGGCCTGTGTCCCCTGGTTCATTTATTACTGGCCCTCACATGGTTGTTTTCACCCCAATGTGTGCTGCAAAAGCTCCCTGGTGCTGTGCAGCTGCCCTGTGCCTGGGTGTTCCCAAGGGCCCCTATCTCCTCCTTGGTCCCTGCTCCCAGGATGTGTCTGCTTTCAATCCCAGAAGAGAGGAAGGAGATTCCCAGCAGCAGGCCTGGGTGTGTAACTTCCCTCTCCTGTGTCTTCTCTCCAGATGTTTAATGAAATTCATCACAGCAATGTCACCCTGGAGAACAGTGGCAAGATTGAATTCAGCTGGGTGCTAAACCCTAGCCCTGCAAACAAGCATTTGCCTGGTGTGTTTTTGGTCAACCCCACCACTGTAAGTAGCACAAGTGATTGACCCCAGCCCTGTGCCAGGTGGCCCAGGAGAGTTTTAAAGGGGGAAAAAAAGCGGGGGGGGAGGGGAAAGGGGGAAAAAAGTCAGAGGGAAAAACCCCAAACCCAGCCATGAGAGAGACAGAGCTGTAAGCCTTTTCTGCTGGGGGCAGAGAAGGTCAAACAAGTGCTCTCCTGATAGACTCCCCCACGGTTTTGGCTGGTGGGTGGCTCTGCTGTCACAGG
This sequence comes from Passer domesticus, assembly GCF_036417665.1. Taxonomy (NCBI): domain Eukaryota; kingdom Metazoa; phylum Chordata; class Aves; order Passeriformes; family Passeridae; genus Passer; species Passer domesticus. The sequence continues at coordinate 19,371,965 of NC_087485.1, forward strand.
GCAGACACGGCGGGAGGCACAAGTGTGTTGGTCGCTGTCTGTCCCACTGTAAGGGGAGTAGAGGAGAACTCTTTTTGATAGATTTCTCAGATGAAAATAAGGCACAGACGCAGCGTTATATCTGAAAACTGTTTATTGATAAAGAAAGGGTATGGTCCCGACCAGAAGGGGATAGAAAAAAGAGCAGAGAGAGAAAATGAGAAACGGAGAGAGTAACGCGGGACAGGGACAGAGCGTTAGCGCTGGAGCCCTGGGGCGCTGTGTCGGGTCCTGCTCGGCAGATGGAGCAGCTGTGCTGCCAACCGCACCGAGCGTGTGTGCCCGCCGCGGCGGGCCGGGCTCGATCCGCCGGCAGCAGGGCCGGCTGTCCCGCGGGACGCGGCCGGGCCGGGCTCCATCCGCCGGCAGCAGGGCCGGCTGTCCCGCGGGACGCGGCCGGGCCGGGCTCCATCCGCCGGCAGCAGGGCCGGCTGTCCCGCGGGACGCGGCCGGGCCGGGCTCAGCAGCCGCGGGCTGTCACGGTCGGGGCGCGGCGGCTGCTCCCTCGGGGAAGCAGCGGAGCACTGGGTTGCCGTGGCGAGCGGTGTTAACTGCTTGTATATGCTAAGATTCCTCCCATAACTCAGCCCTTTTAGGAAGACGGGCAAAATTTTCCCGGCTTCGGGGTCTGCCCGCCTCCAACTGGGTGGTCGCTTGCAGCTCCCCAGACACGGAGCCTGCCTGCATTTTCTCCTAGCCATCTCCTTTGCACGTGGGATTGTGTTAAGGCTCCCAGCACGTCTACAACCCCTACAGTAATTTTTCACCCCATGTCAGAAAGTGGATTTATAACATACGTTGTGGCATAGCTTAAAATTTAATTGGTTGCCCACAGTCACTCCGGGGACTCCGACGGCTGAGATCTCAGGTTGTGCAGGCACTGGAGTGTTTCTGAGGCTGTTACGCAGGCTGTGTGATCACATATCCCTTACACAGGCCTGCTGCTCCCTGCCTCCTCCAGCTTTGTTGCTGTGCAGCGGCTTTGTGGGGCAGTGAGTGGGACAGGGAGCAGGGAGAAAAATTAGCAGCATCCCACCACTGTCCAAGCTTCTCAGTCCTGCGTGGGATGTCTTTGAGCCGAAGCAGCACTCCTGCCTGTGTTCCTCCTTGCAGTGGGAACAGGAAGCGATTGGTTTCCCCATTTCTTCGTGCCTCTCTCCTACAAGGGCTGAGAGGAGCTGGTGGCCCTGCTCAGTGTGGGGACTTCCCTTCCACAGCAGCAGCAGAAGAGCCTTTTTGTGTTGAGGCGGGCTCTTGCTGGCTGAGGGCAAACCCCATCAGCAGCAGAGCTGGTGCTCACTTCGGGCTGTGCTGGGGCTGCAGCCTTATGAGCCCTGGGGAAGACACACGGCACCCCGGGGTCAGAGGCTCGACCTTTTAGGCACAAGGAAGGTAGAAGGTATGAAAAATGAAGGCCACTCCTCAGTTAAAATTTAAATAAAATTTAATAAGAGACAACAGGGGACAAAGTCAACAAAGCAGAAGTAACAGCGCTGGGTGCTTGGCTTGAGTGCTTAGCCAGAGGCACACACCAGTCACCACAGTAACACCCCTTATATACCCTGGGTATTGCATCAGCCTAATCCATATCTACAAATGCTTATGCATATTGAAATATTTTTACATAGTTCCTCCTCTGTCCCACCTTTTTGGAACATGTGCAGTTGTCCTAGTCCTGGTCATTTGTTACTTTTTGACACATTCAGCAGGTTTCCATTCCTTCATTGGTTAAATGTTAATAATACAACAACTCTTCAACATTGGTATCACAACACGACATTCACATTAAAAGAACTCTAAACTTTAGCAAAACGTCTTTTACAAAAGTCAACATTATAAAACACATAGTATTTACTGTAACAGTTGTGAAAGCCAACACTGTAACATGTTTATCATTAAGGTGATGTGGTCTGATGGTTTCTTCTAGATGAGAACCTCTCTCCTCAGCCTGTCTGTCCCCTGAGCCATCCCCATCAAACACTCTGATGCATTCCTTCCCTCTTCTCCCGTCCCTGCAGGGCTCCATTCCACCTGGCGAGAAGCAAGTGCTGGAATTCTCTTACATGCCAGGATTACCAGAAGCCTTCAGCAGGACTTACCAGCTTACAGTGGGTGACCTGGACCCGGAAAATATCTGCCTGAAAGGAGAAGCGTTCTGTCCCATGATCAGTGTGAACCTGCCCTGGAACATCAAAGGTGGGCACTGCCTGTCTGCCCCCAGGAAGGGCCCCTCTGGTTTTGTTCCCTACCATATGCCCATAGGGCAGCTCATGCCCACCTTCACCAAGGCTGGAGGGTTGCAGGACTCCCAGACCAAGTCAAGCCCTCTTCGTGAGTCTTGAGCAGAGGATCCCATGTGGGCTTTGTCCCAGGAACCATCCTGCAGAGCTTGCCAGCACATCTGGCAGGGTCCTGAGGGATGATGGCTAGACTGAAAGGCTTGGGAGAGCCGTAAGAGAGGCTGGCAGGGCTTCTGGCAGGGTTGGATTTGTGTGACATTGCAGGGGATGAGATGCTCCTCTGTGGGGAGGGAAATAGATGGGAATGAACATGAGGATTCAGAGAGGAGCAGCAGCATCCACTTTCCATAGATGGTTTGAGGGAAACCACCATAAATGGTTTGGAAGAAACCAGTGTTGGGAGGCAGGGACTTCCCAGCTTAAATGGGACTGGCACTTTGATAATACTTCTCTTTGTGGATGTTTTCTTCCTTCAGGAAATGAAAAATATGAGAAGCCTCTGACACAGTTCGTAAAACCCGTAAAACAAGACAGTCAGAGGAATAAATCAGGTGTTCGGAAGAAGACTCAGAGCCGGAAGACCGAGACCTTGAAGTTTCAGACCCCAAAAACTCAGACTCCAAAGAGTCCAATTCCAGAGATTTGGTACCCGAAGCCCCACGTGCCTGACTCTGGCATTGCAGTAAGAACAGCTGCAGCCCTGTTTGGCAGATGCCACCCTCTCCATGTCACCTGAGCTCCTTGCAGCCCATAGTAGCTCCCCAGTGCCCTGATAGCACCTGGGACCTCCCTGCCCACTTAGAACCATGTGTCACCTCAGCATTGCTCCTAGGGCTGCCACACTGGTCATGGTCTCTTCTGGGGCTGCACCAGCTTCCTGGCTACCCCAGGGAGAGATCCTGAAGGCCGTGCTCCAGGGATGGAGTTGATGGCACTTTGAAGGAGATGCAGGTCATTGCTGGGGAGTTTGTTGGTCCCAAGCCAAGCCCTGCCAGATTTACAGACCTGAACAGCAAACAGCAGCTGCCTGATTGTGCCCTGGGGCTGTGCTGGTGGTACTCACCTCCAAGAGGCACCAACTTGGTCCCAGTTCCCTTTCAAGACAGTTTTTGTCCAAGCTGCCTTGGTACTGGCTGGGGGCAGGCAAGTATCTGGAGCTCTGGAAGGTTCCTGGCTTGTCTGTCTGCCTGGCCAGAGCAGCTTTGCTAACAGTGTCTGGGCAGGCAAAGATGCTGGAGTTACTTCCCTGGTGGAGATGCGGTGCTGGCTAAGAGAGCAGGAGGTGTCACAGACACTGAGCAGCCAGACAGGAGGACCCCACATGCCCTCTCAACAAGAGCAGGGGGGGATCCTTTCTCAGGTGCAAGCTGGGCTTTGGGAAGGATCTTTGCTAACCAGCCACTGTCTTCCCTTTCCTCAGCCAGACACTCAGCTGCAGATAAACACAGTGAGGATGCTGATAGAGAAGGCTGCTTTTAAGCTGCAGGAAAAGCTCACATCCCATCCCCCAAAGAGCACGTTCCCTGACAAGGAGCTGTGCCAGAGTCTTGTCAAGTGAGTAGGGACTCCCATCCCCATCTCCAGGTGCCCCGTGGGGAACACCCAGCCATGTCCCCTTCTCCTGAGAGCTCCTTGTGTCTGCAGAGCTGGGAATAGCCTGGACTCCAGAAGGGGTCTGGTCCTGGTGGCTGTGACACGCTACATGTGAGCAGCAGAGTGTCCTCCCTTCCCTGGCACCACACTGAGCCTTGGCGGGCTCAGCTCCCCACAGGTGTGGGGTTCTGTCCCTACAGCTGAGAGGACTCAGTGCACACCTTCAAGCCCTTCCAGACAGCATAAATGCTGTCCCCACTGCCTAGCTCTGAAAGAGACAACTCCCAGCTGATGTCTTGGGAGCACACTAAACAAAAGGAGAATGGAACTGCACATGTCAGCAAGCCCTTTAAAACCCAAAATCAGATGGCTTGAACCCTGGTGGGGTGGCAGGGCTTTTCCAGGTAACTGTCCATCTCTTTGCACCATCATGACACAGCACAAGCACGGGAGCTTCAATTCAGGAAGAAGATGCTCTGCAGAACAGCTCATGTGATCTGGTTGCAGAGCAATGAAGATTTCCTGCGCAGGCAAACCTTGTTCCTAGGCCCCAAAGCAATTTCAGGCTCAGGCTGCACACCAGGCTAAGCAGTTTCATTGAGACCAATGTGGGCCCAGTGTACTCACTTACACTGGGTTTCCATGGCAGAGGAGCTGTGGCCAGTGTCCATTTTAAACTAATTTTATTTTCAGGTACTGTTAATAACTGAAACAACCTAGGACCTGCACTCTTTCTGACTCCCCAAAGCCATTGCCACGTGGTCAGGCCATGGGTTTCATGGGTTTGAGCTGAGTTTTTACAGCAGTGAACAAAGAAATAGCCACTGTATCTGTACCCTCCATCCACTTGGATGCATAGCCAGGCTGTGTTTTAAGGACTGTCCTTAATCCTCCTTGCAGAGTTGAGCTGCCTGAGTATGTCCTGGACATGGGCATTGTCCGTAAGGGTTACACTGTGACAAGTGCTCTGGAGATCACCAACCCTGGGCCGGTCCCAGTGTCCTTCCAGGTTGATCTATCTGTCCTGCGGAACACAGGTAAGCAGTGCTGGAGACACTTCCTGTGGGCTTGAAGGAATTGTCTCAGACAGATTAGCTTAAACCACTGAACTTGGGGAGATTTTTGAGCTTTTTCTTCTCAGTGCCCCTGCTGGGAGCTTTAGAGGCAGAACTCTCCTGGCCAGCCATGCCCAGGGACCTGGCCTGCCTGTGACTGCCCTAATGCTTCAGTGCAGAGGCCAGATGGGCTCAACACCCTGGTCACCTCTCAGCATCTTCTGCCCTTGGCTCCCACGAGCATCTAGTTTCCTTGGGTACTCTGTGGGCTTGTTTTGCCAACCAGCAGGGCCTGCTGTGTTTTCAAAGTGCTTTGTTTGGAGTTCACACTATCACAGCACTTGCATTCAGCATTTATTGAGGAAGAAGCCTGTGAGATCCTCTGGTGGATCAAAAGAGGCTTCCAGAAGAGGCCTTGAGGCAAGGCTGTGGTTCCATCACACAGTGGCTCACTGTGTCTGAGAGGTGTTCAGGTGCACTCTTAAATTGTTGTCCAGGTCACAGCACGACGTACGGCTTTTCCCAGGCCTCTCAGCCAGGACGCCTGTAAGGCCTTAACATGCTTATGGCACATTTTGTCTTTCTCATGCATCTCAGCTGCTTTGTGTTCATCTCTTCAAGGTTTCAGCACGAACCTGGAGAAGGTGCAGGGCCTGCCCCACAGCTACACCAAGATGTTTTGTGTGCGCTTTCAAAGTGCCCGGCAGCCACGTGGTGTCGTGGAAGTGGTGCTGCCCATAAAGGTACCACAGCTGTTGGGGCAGGCAGCAGGCTGGGCACAGCAGCAGATGTCACCTGCACCCTCTGCTGAGTTCTCTGTCCTTCTCCAGGTGACAAAAGGCCCCACATATAACATCCGTCTCCGTGCCACTGTGCCTGAACTGTCACTCGAGCTCTCCAAGAACACTCTGCAGTTCTCTACTATCGTCGTTGGGCAGTGCAAGGTTGAGACAGTCCGGCTCTACAACTGGTTCCGAGTACCCTGCACATGGTGCATCAAGCCTGTTCCGAAGGTAAAGCACAGGCCACGTTGAACACGTAACTTCTGGGCTGGGTTTTCTTTATGACTCTTGCCCTTTCTGCTCCTGTGGCTGCCTGAGCACTTGGGTCTACAGTGTGTTTGAGGAAGCTTCTGAGAGTCTAGATCAAGGCTGGTTTGCCTGGACCTGCTCCATTAGCTGATCCTTTGCTTTTCTGCCATTTTCACCCATTCCTCCTCCTCTGAGGACAGTAGTTCCCTATCTGCCTGCCCTGTCTACAGGTTTTCCCTCCAGCTCTACGCTATGGGGGCCACGCTTGGTTTGGCTGTGGGTGCTCTCAGCACTGTATCAGTGTCTCAGAGCATGAGGAGACCTCACACGATTGGTTTCTGTTCCCAGAACAATCAGCACAAATACATGACACCAGCTGTACGTCAGAAGCTCCAGGCGCTGGTGAATGTGCCCTGTCCCTTTCAAGTGAAGCCCTCCAAAGGAACCCTGCCTGCAGGAAGTTGGCAGAATCTGCAAATCCAATTTACACCCAAGGAGGAGGTGAGATTGGCAGGTGTCAGCCCAGGAGGCCTGTCAGGGCTATCTGGAAATGAGGGCCTGGTGCAGAGAGTGTGGTGGGAGCTCTGCCTTCACAGGGAGCTTTCTGCAAGCCCCGTACTCGGCGTGGCTCAGTTCACCCCACAGAGCACTCCCATGAGATGTGCTTTGAAATGCCCACAGGGAGCTTGCACAGAGAGCATCAGGGCTCTGAGGCTGCCTCTCAGCACATGTGGGGGATGTGCCCAATTCCCCTCAGCCTCCCCCCTGCCTGGCTGTGTCTGCAGCTGTGACACTCGGTGCAGAGCAGCTGCCCACTCGCAGAGGATAATCCTGGAATGGTCATCCTGCTGCAGGACTGACAGACCACACAGCCACCACACAGCTTCCTGGGCACGGCAGGACAGTCACCTGTACGGTGTGCTGGCAGCAGTCCCTGGGGCTCTGGCCTGCCTGCACATTCCCATGCAGCTGGGGATTCACCTTAAAGGACAGAGCATTCCCAAAAGTAGTTTGCCTGTGGCTGCTGGGTCTCGGAAACTGACAGCGTGTGCCAGCATGGACACAAGTGCTTCTGTGCCCGCACACAGTCCCAGGGATCTTTTCATTGCTCAAGAAATGTAACCATCTTGTGTCTGGCTTGGACCAGAGCCAAACACGTGGCAGAGAAGATGACCCTTATTTCTGGCCAGCAAGAGCTCCTTTGCCTCTCCTGGAGCTGGTGTTTGCCTGATGCAGCAGTGCCAGGACTGTGTCTGGACACTGTAACCCCGAGGGCCCTTCCCATGAGCACTGCACTCCTGCATGACTAGGTGAAAATGCCTGACAGTCCATTGTACATCCATCTGATACCAAATACCCAGTTACAGTGCACACCAGGATTCATCCCAGTTACTCAGACCCAGACTACTACAGCCACTGTAGTCCCTAGCATAAGTAAATATCTGGTTTCCCTTCACCTTGGAGGGACTGATAACACCCTGACCTTGGGGCAAGCATTGTTGTATTGGGGGTCCTGTCACCTGGGACTTCATGGATGAGTTTTCTGCACTTTCCTCTTTTCAGAAGTCTTACAAGAATGAGCTGGAGCTTAGCATTTGTGGGAGCAGCAATCGCTTAAAGCTGCACCTCTCAGGACAAGGTCTGCAGCCACGGTTGGAGTTCAGCCCCCCAGCACTAAAGATGGGATGGGTGCTGGTGGACAGTGATGGTGTGGAGGCCACAGTGCGGGTGAAGAATCCATGCAACTTCCCCATTGAGTTTTACTCCCTGGATTTTGATGAGCAGTACCTTGAGGAGGAGAAGGTGAGAAGGCAGATCTGATGCCCATGTACATGCTGTCCAAGCTTCACAGCACTCCAGCATTCCCAGGCTTGTGCCAGGGAGGTGGAGGCAATCCCCAGGGCAAAGCCAGCTCTGCTGACATGCTGTGGGAGGACCTAAACTAAATAGTTTGTGTTGTTGGGAGGAAGGGAGGAGACAGAAAATGGGTTTGTTGAGTCTGTGCAATGAAAGGCAAGAAAAGGAATCTTGCATATGGTTTCTCTTCCCTACCCACACAGATCCTGCGGATGGCAGTGGGGTCTGAGTACCAAAAGAGCTTTTTTATGCCTCCACGTGCCGTGGGTGAGACGCTGCCCCCAGAGGTGCTGAAGGACTATGAAGCACAGAGGAGGCCAAAGGCTCAACAGGCAAAGCTCAAGGCTATGGCAGAAGCCAAGGCCAGGGCTGAGGCTGAGGCCAAGGCCAAGGCCATGGGCAAGGCAGCAGCAGGTCAGTAAAACAGTGAGGGTTTGGCAGTGTCTGTTTTGCCTGTGGTAACAGCAGGGACTCCAGCCCCTACACTGTGAACTCTCTGTCACCTTGCTCTCCAGGGAAAGCCCATGCTTTTAGCAGCTGCCTGTTCCCCAGCTTGGTGGAGGAACTCTTGGCTGAAGGGCTGTGGCATCCTCTTCCAATCCTGAGTGTAGCCAAAGCAAGTTCCTATCTGCCTGCCATAGACTGGGGAAATAATCCGGGTATTCCCTTGTGTCCCTTAGCCATAAAGACTAGGATTGGATGAGTTCTTCAGCCAGTAGGACCAGGTCTAATATCACTGACTCTTTTATATTTGCACCCTCCTAGCAACAAAAGAACAAGCTCATGTTGCTTTCACCAAGTCTCTTTTCCTGGGATCTGAGGGGATGGGAAGGATTGTGAGGATCAAATGTGGTCAGGAGTCTGACTCTTCCCCCTGGTTTTGCACTGCAGCATACAGAACTGTCACATTCTGTCCCGAGTCCTTGGTGAAAATGACTGGGAATCCTATCTCTCGGGCTGTCATGCGCCACCTGGGCATTGACCCATCTTCAGGGAGGTGTGAAGCGCAGCAGCACCGAGGGATTGTTGTCATTGTGCATGGGCCACCCCGGGCAGGTACGTGAGCTGCAGCCCAGGGCTGCAGGGAGAGGGGCAAGCAGGAGGACCACATCCTGGTGGGCCGTGGTGCTTAAGGCAAAGTCCTCAGCTGAACAGGAGGTGGAGACGATCCTCTTGGCTCTAGAATTCAGAGCTTGTACCCACGCTGCAACTGCCTCCCCTTGTTGGAGGTTTTTCCAGGGCCTGGCCCTGCAGTGCCTCCTGTGCCAGTGTCACCAAGCAGTCCTCCTCTCTCTCGCAGGAAAGACAGAGGTAGCAGCAGGCCTATGTCAGTATTACAATGCTGCTTACATGTCCATTGACACCGTGGTGAAAGAGGCCATGGCCAACAACCGGAGCCCAGCAGGGCTCTGTGCCTGGGAGCTCTGCACCAAGGCTGCCATGGAGCTGAAAGACAAAGACGGAGGTGATGCTGGTAAGGAGCCAGTGCTTGAGAAACCCACCTTGACTGTCCACTTCTGCTTACTCAGAGCAGCTGTTTTTCAGTCCTTGGGTCTCTTAGGGAACATGGGTGAAGTGCATCACTGGCTTGTCTAAAAAAAAAATAAATTCAATTTTAAGGGCTCAGTCAGGGGTTGTTTTATAGCCCCCTTTGTTGCCATTCTTGGAACACGTTCATTTTTCTAGGGGTGATGAAGCATGCCTGTCTCTTTCCCAAATATTTTATATTTCCTCAAAGCTGAATTGAGCTTGCTCCTTATGGGCAGCAGGCAGATCTGCTTCCCCCTTTAACAAGGAAAAAGCCTTCTGAAGTGGCTCATTAAGGACAGGAAGACTATAAGTGTAACCTCACAAACAAGAGGAAAGGAAGGACAGCCTCCCAAAGGCATTTCCAATGAGAGACATGCTCCAGATGAGCTCTTTTCTCCAGAGATTTACCTATGCCTACTGTCAGGTTACACAGCTCGTTGGGCTGTTCTCCATGTGAGAATGGAGACAGTTATGAAACTTCCTGGGCAGTTGGTACCCTGAGCTCTGCAGGGTGAGGCCAGACCTGGCTCGGTGCAGGGGGAAGTTTTGCATCGCTCAGTTTTGAACCTGGCTGGGTTGGGAGCTGTGGAAGGAAGAAGAGTCTGGGTCCCTGCTGGGGTTTTCCCACATGGAGGATTTAGCTTCAGTGGAGACAGGTGATGCAAGTGGAGCAGGGCTGCAGGTCTCCACATGAGAATGCTGGATAGGGAAGCAGTGTATGGAAACAATGCTCCTGGAGGACGAATCTTTGGCTTGATCTGCAGGGGAACCGCTGTGCGAGCAGCGTCACCTGCATGCACAGTTGTTAGGAGGGACATGGTGCTGTCTTTAAAATCAAGTATGGGATGGCATACTTTTACCTGCTGGTAAGAGAAGCAGGGAGGGAGCTGCTTCTGGGAAACAGTGCTGCCAGTGCCCAGCAGACTGGGGGAAAAGTGTCCAGTTCCTTCCAGGGCCCAAGGTTGTGCCCATTGCAGGGAAAGGTGCTTACTTGCTTTACAAAGCCCCCCTCAACCATCTGTCCCCTGTGCAGGTAAAAAGCCTCAGCTCACTGCTCAGACCAAGAATAAACAAGCCTCTGGGGAAAAAATCAACCAGAAGTATGCCAAAGGCAAGAACCCTCCAGCACAAAAGAAGGAACCAGCCAGCAAACCCAAGATAAAGGACACAAGGGTAAACATGATCCACCCTGGCTGATGCCTGGGACCTTTGCATTGTCTTTGAGATGAGCAGGGGCTGCTTACAGTGGAGGCTCTGTGCCAGCCAGGAGCTGGTACATGGGTCCATAGTGCCATGACTTGGGCTGGGAATGTGCTCTGGCAGACAGCTCCTCTGGTTCTTAGTGGTTTGCTGGCAAAGTGCAGTCCTGGCTAGTGTGGCTGCAGGCAGTGAGCAAAATGTTGGCAGGCTGCACTGGGGCTTGCAAACTTGGGTGTCTGCTGGCCAAGGGATGGGCCCTCCAGGACCATCCCCTGGAGCCCCCAGCCTGCACTGCAGGGTTGTTCTAGTCTCCACTAGTGAGGAGCCCCAGCTCCAAGCCCAGCAGTGGGAGTTGTTCAGGGCTTTCCACCATGGTTTCTTTTCTTTACAATGGTTCACACTACAGTTCACAGTTTCCACTGCTCCTGCACCGCAGCAGCTGAACATCATCAGCAGTCATGGGAAAGAGCTGAACTGCTTGAGCTGTGTGCTGCCTGAGGACCTGCTGGTGGACATGCTCAGTGAGAGGCTGAAGGTGTGTGGGGTGGGGGAAAAGGAGACATTCCTGCTCTGGAGAGATAGGCACTGAGGTACGACTCAGAGAGGAGGAGGAGGATGTCTGTACATGCTACTGGGGGATCCTGGACTGTGTGCAGGGAACCTAGGGGGAAGCTGCAGCTGCCCTTAGCTGGCAGAGCCTAAGGACACATCCAGGCTGCTCTTAGCTACTGCACTTGGAACAAGGATAGCTGGTGCCATCTGGGTTTACTGTGCAGATGCCAGCCCCCTGTGTGCAATGGCTGGCTTACTCTTCCCTTTATTCACAGCGTAAAGACTGCTCCAAGGGAGTGGTCTTTGATGGCTTGGAGAGCCTCTTTGCAGGCAGCCTGGAATCTTCTCTGCTCTGCATACTCAAAGCTGTCAAGAATTGTCATCATATTTACATGGTGAACCTGCATCAGGATTATGCTTCTTGGAAAGCCAAGGAAGAAGCTGAAAGAAGTAGGAAGGAAGCTGAAAGAGAGAAGGAAGGTGAGATGTCTCCTCTCAAATCTTCTCTCTCAAGCCCTCAGCCTTATCTCTGTGTATCTGGGTTTGCAGCAGAGCTTATAAGAAATGTTTAATTTATTAATCTTTTTACCTTCTGCCTCAGTGTAACTAGCACTCATCTCAGAGTTACAGGAGATCTGAGGTTTAAAGATTCACCTTAATCTCTAGCATTAAATCTTGGGCACAAGTGTCAGCTGCTGTAACTCAGTGACAAACGACTGTCCTCAGGCTTGGTGCACTTAAGCCAGGCAAAGCCCAGGAACCACACTGCCCAGCCATAGTTTGGGGGATTGTCTGAATTTTGGAGCAGGGATATGAGCTCCCCAATATCCCTGATATAATAGACTGGGTCGGGAAAAGCTGTGAATCCTTGCAGCTGACCCAGAGCACCCAGCTCTGCTTGCAGTCACTCATTGTTTCTCCTCTGGTTCGTGCCAAAGAACTGCAGCAGGGAAAAGCTATGCAGAGGAACACGGAGAATGTCTTGCAAAAGGATGAGGACGAGTATGATGCTCTCCCTGAGGAGAAGAAAGCAGAAGTGGATAAAATATTACTGGAAAGGAAGAGTATACAGACGGAGGGGTGAGTAAGCCTTCCATGGGTTACTGCTCAGGGTATTGTCCCTGGAGGGTTTCCCTAGTACTGCACGGGCGACTGAGAGATGTGTGAGGGAGAGAAAATGACAATGAGGATTCCGTCTTATCAGAAGGCTAAATAATTATTTTATTATTCTATACTATATATACATTACATCTAAAGTGAATCTCTCTTGCACTCACCCTTGCTCACAATTGCACCAAACTGTACTTGTCCTTGATATCCTGTGACTGTCTCATGACAGTCTGACACACACAGAATTCTTGGCCCTGATAGGCCAAGAGAACAAAACATCCTCACTTCAGGTAAACAATCTCTCTATTGCATTCCACTTCAGCACAGCAAGAGAGATAAGAATTATGGTTTTCCTTCTTCTCTGCTTGTCTCACAGCTTCTCTCTCTTCAGAGGGCATGTGAATACCCCATTTCCCCCTGTTTCAAGGACTTTGAGCTCAGACATATTTGATAGCAAAGGCCAGAAGCAACACAACAATGGCCTCTCTCATCTCCCTGGCTCCCAAGAGAGGAAGGACCTTCTTCTGTTGAGACAGTACACCATCTTCTCTCTTTTTGTGATGAGCCCTCCCAGCTTAGATGCTGTCTGCAGGGAGCTGGGCTCTGGGCTTGCCTTGGCACTGCCTGTAGAAGTCTCTTCAAGTCCATGATGTTGATTTGCTTCTTCTTCATCATCTCCCTTCTTCAGCAATACAGTGGGATTGTGGTATGGGCAGGTGTGGGGCACAGACCAAACCTTGGTTTGGGTCCTGGTGCTGCCACAGTTGAAGTCCGTGCAATGCTGATCTGCCAGGGTTCTCCTTATGGTGGGACAGCAGCCATAAAAGCTCCTGTCCTTGAGGCTCCCCTTCAGCTGCAGCAGTAGGCAAGCTCTGCTCCAGCAGGGCAGCCCAGCTCAGGACTCACAGGAAACGTGTGGAGCTGGGAGGGGAGGCTGCTTAAAGCAAGCCTGTGCATCAGGACTCCTTTCAGCCCAGGCTCAGGTTGGTTTCATGGGGAAGAGATGGATGAGGCTGCTTCAAATTGTTTCCATGGCAGACAGCACTAGTTTGCTTGGTCACAGCTGGGTTCCAGCAGGAAATCTGGCTGACAAGAGCCTGTCTTGCAGGAGAGGAGTTCCTGCAGCCTTTGCTTTCTGACTGATAGGATTATTCTCATTAAGGAGCAGCCTATGCCCACAGAGAAGGGGGCTGAATGAGCTGAGTGAGAATTGTAGTAGCAATAAGCAGATGTTAGCAATCTGTGATCTGCTTTAAACAGTGAAATCAAGAGATGAAGAGTGTTTTCAGGCATCAGCGCAGAGAGCTGGTGGATCAGCCTTTGGCAATGGGCTGGAGGTGTCTGGGTGTGCCTTAAGAGAGAGGTTGCATAGTCAAGACCTTATGGTGGCAGGGCTTAGGTTTGGCTGGTCCTGGAGGTCCCCTTCCACCAATCCACTCACTTGGGATGTTCTTGACCTCTGTGGGTTGAGGAAAATCCACAAAAATGGTCTCATGATTCTGCCTGACCTCAGGATCAAGGAATGAAGTGGAGGGCCAGCCAGGACTAGTGAGCCCAAATTTCTCATGGTGACTCTCAGCGATGATTTCTATTTTGTTTGCTGAAGGGAGCTGAAGCAGTTTTCTGAAAAGCTTGAGGAGAAGGCAAAAGCCTTAGAGGAGGAAGAGAGGCGGAAGGAGGAAGAGAAACAGAAGAAGGAAATGAGGGGTGTCTTCTTGGGAAAGCAGCCTGAAAAACAAGAGAAGAAGGAAACCAAATCCCCAGAGAAGAAAACCAAGCCTCCAGAGAGGAAGGAAACCAAAGCCCCAGAGAGGAAGGAATCAAAAATCCCAGAGAGGAAGGAAACCAAAACCCCAGAAAAGCAGGAAACAAAAATCCCACAGAGGAAAGAAACTCAATCCCTAGAGAAGAAGGAAACCCAAGCCCCAGAGAGGAAGGAAACAAAAATTCCACAGAGGAAAGAAACCCAAGCCCTAGAGAAGAAGGAAACCAAAATCCCAGAGAGGAAGGAAAGAAAAATGCCAGAGAGGAAGGAAACCAAACCCCCAAAGAAGAAGGAAACCAAAGCCCCAGAGAGGAAGGAAACAAAAATCCCAGAGAGGAAGGAAACCAAAACCCCAGGAAAGCAGGAAACAAAAATCCCACAGAGGAAAGAAACCCAAGCCCTAGAGAAGAAGGAAACCAAAATCCCAGAGAGGAAGGAAAGAAAAATGCCAGAGAAGATAACAAAAATCCCAGAGAAGAAGGAAACCAAAGCCCCAGAGAGGAACGAAACAAAAATCCTAGAGAGGAAGGAAACCAAAACCCCTGAAAAGCAGGAAACAAAAATCCCAGAGAGGAAAGAAACTCAAGCCCTAGAGAAGAAGGAAACCAAAATCCCAGAGAGGAAGGAAACCAAAGCTCTGAAGAAGGAAACCAAAACTCCAGAGAAAGAAAAAAAAGCTCCAGAGAAGAAGGAAATCAAAGCCCCAGAAAAGAAGGAAACAAAAATCCCAGAGAAGAAGGAAACCAAAGCCCCAGAGAGGAAGGAAAGCAAAACCCCAGAGAAGAGGGCACCCAGTGCCACAGAGAAGGGGGACACCAAAGCCCCACAGAAGAGAGGAACCAAAGCCCAACAGAAGAGGGGTACCAAAGCCTCTGAGAAGAGGGCAACCAAAGCCCCAAAGAAGGGGGAAACAAAAGCCCCAGAGCAGGGGGAAGCCAAAATCCCAGAGAACCCAGCTGAGATGGAGAAGAACTTGATCCTGAGGTTTCAGAACTATGAGTCATCGCAGCAGGACATCACACAGATTTTCTCTTACTGGGACAGGGTTCAGGGTACCGTGCAGTTACCTGTGATCCAAAAGGGAAACAAGTCCCAGCCTTCTGCGGAAAACAAAGATCAGAAGACCAGTAAGCCTCAGGAGAAGCCTGAACACGAACATGGAGGCCAAAGGAGTCTTCAGTTACGTCTGCTGGGGACTCAAAGCAAAGTTGCAGAAGGGGCAGTCAGAGACGAGAATGTTGGGGTGCCATGCCTGGACATCCAGGTCACAGATCCGAAGGCCATGATTAAGGAGATCCTGAGGGATGGGAAACTGCCAACGGAAGACCAGGTAACACGCTGCAAGGCTCAGATCTTGAGCTTGCCGTGGTCATGGGCCCTGGAGCACTGTGTCCCCCCAGGTGATAATGGCACAGAGCCTTGTCCAGGCCCCTGATGATGTTCCACAATGACTCTGTAGCATCTATGTGAATGGGGAGGTTATCACCATCCCTCAGATGGGCAGAAAGTGGGAATGCTCTGTGTACAAGTATCCCATCTGTTCAGAGTCTCCCAGCCTGGAAATCGTTATAAATGGTCCCAGGATAGGGCAGCTCACAGTCATTGTTTTCTTCAGCTGAGTCACTCAGGAGAGGTTTCTCTCTTGGTCTGGCTTGTAGCTCTTGCAGCTGCTCTGGAGCCTGCTCACCCCACTGGGCATAACAAAGCACTTGTACTTCATATATGTCAAAAACCCCACTGCCAAAAGCTCGGTGCCTTTAAAGAAGGAGTTGTGAGGATGAAGGTCTCAGAAGTATAAGCAGGATTTTCTCTTCTGTTTTAGATGCTGAAACATCTGGGACTGTATCCCGACGGCCCTCCCCTTCCCCCTGCTGCTGTCCTCTCCATAGTCGAGTACCCAGAGAAGAGGTTGGGCTCTGCAAAGCGTGTGAAGCCCTTCACCATTGTGGCACCTGAAGGTGCTGCTGTGGAAGACAATCTGGTGGGTGCTCCAGTGGTGCCAGCACTGAAGGTGCCAGGACAGGGACCAGGCTAGATGGGGGCATGGGGGACAGGTTGGATGGAAAGGGAGCATTGTGGAGAGCTAGTGAAGGTGAGATGGGGCCCCATGTCTGCAGGTCTCCTTTCTGTCAGGGATGGGGCAAAAGAGATAGCTCTGCTGGAGACAGAGCAGTTCTGTAAGACAAGAGGCAAAAAAAATCACTTAGAACCATCAACTTCCTTTGAGGAGAGAGTCCTGAGTGAGAAGGGGTGAAACAAACACCAATAAGGAAGACCAAGTCCATGGGGAGGTGGACTTATTTATTTATTCTCTCTTCCACTGAAGGTGAACAAACCCCCATTTTACTTTCCAGGATGGGGATGTCTCAGGGCTTACCTCTCCCTCCCTTTTCTCTCTCCCCTTAGGCCAAGGTCCCACATGCAAAGGGCAGTTCTGCCAAGGGCCAACCACAGACAGGTAAAGCAGCCAGCCGAGACAGCTCTGCAAAGGAGAAGCAGATCTCCACACAGAGAACAGGAAGTTCCCGGGATTCCTCTGCAACAAGATCCAAAAGTACACGGGAAAGTGCCTCAACCCCTACAGAATTCCTCAGGTGAGCTGCACGGGAGGAGGTGATGCCTCTGCTTCTTGGTCCTCTTGCCAAACAAGGTCCATTGTCCCCAGCTCCACAGCAACCCTGTGCCAGTGCTGGGGGATGGCGAGTGCACCCTCCTTGTTCCATTTGCTCCTCAGCAATGTCTGAAGCCTCCTCTTCAATTGCCAGGCTGAAACGGTACCGGTGGATAGTGCCTGCCCACGGTGAGGTGGAACTGAAGGTGCACTTCTCCACCAAAAAGCCAGGGAAGTTTGAGCAGACACTGAGGTTTGAGCTCGTGCAGACGAAGCGCCAGTACGAGCTGCCCTGCAGTGGCACTGGCCTGTACCCCAGCATCTGCCAGAACCCTCGGTAAGGCTGGTCCCTGGCAGCCTCCCACACCACAGCTGCCCCTGAACTCACAGCCAGGGCTGCCCCTTGGGGCTTCTGGCCTGGGCACATTGTGCTGCCTGAGGTCACCCAGCAGATGCCTCTGTGGCAACCTCTTCCTGTGCCGGGAGCTGGAAGGCAGATGGTACCTCAGCCACCAGGAAGGGTTTTGGCTTTCTGACTGCATTTCCTACTTGGAGCATCTCATATCCTTCCCCACTTTCTCTGCCCAGGCTGGTGTTTCCACAGTGGAGGGAGACCATGGAGGCAGATGAAGTCATCTTCAAGGAATATGTTGAGAGCACAAAGCAATTCCACTTTGGACCGCTGCTGTGTGGGAAATCAAGAGAGTGGTACGTGCTCCCTGCTGGGCCTTGTACTTTTCGGGACACGCCTGGAGAGACAGGCTGTCCTGGTGGCACAATCCAGGGCAGTCCCCAGCAAAGTCCTGGGAGACACATGGGTTTGAAGGACCATAGGTGTGAACTTGAGCAGATAAGAGGCAAATGAGCCTTGGAGGAGCTGCTGTGCCTACCCAGTGGGTGCCTTGGTGCCAGAGCCGCATGCTGCTGCCAGTCCAAAGGTGACTTGGACTTGGGGGCAACTTCTGTCCCCCTCCACATCTCAGCTTCACCCCTTAGAAAATGAATTTTATGGGGTTTGAAATGCTTTGAGCTCTTCAGGTTGCCTGATCAAGCAATTATTCTGTAGATGGTTTTGTAAACCTTTCGTTAATCTGTAATTATAATAAGATTTTATGATTGACCTGCCAATGGGTGTCGGGGGAACACACAGCAGGAATTACATTTTCCTGTAATGACATTGCATCCACACTTCTGGATAAAGTCTGCCTAAACACATTGTCATTGATGCTATTGTGTATTTCTACTTTTACTGTCACTAGTTTTTTTAATAGTATTTAAGTTCTTGTCTCCATAGGAACTCTGGAGGGCTAGGTCTATGTTGACAATCCGAAGAAATGTAAAAAAAAATTTTTTAAAAAGACATTAGCCAGGTTGATGGATGGTCTGGGATTTCTGTTTGCCTCTTTAACCCTTTCACTCCAAAGTCATTTCCACACCTGAGAGAAGGGTCATTTGTTGTCTTTTTGCATTCCTCTTGGGAATTGATGCTTTATATTTCTTTCTCAGACTTTGAGCTAACCCATGAAACCCAAAGCAGTTTCATCACTTTTATGAAAGAGATTAGCTAAACTCTTTTTCCAAAAGCCTTTCTACCCTGCAGGGAAGGCACCCCAAGAAAGAAGGGAAAGAACCCCTGTGCCTGGTGTACTGTTATTTTTCTAGGCATCTTTGAATTTATGTTGTATTAAAAACTCTCAAAGCGGCCTGAACATCATCAGGCTTCTGGGGTGGAGGCACCAAGTCCAGGGAAAGGCATCAAAGTATGGCAAGGACCCTTGCTATGCCTCTGACTGGGATCCATTTCCCTCACTTGTTTGTTAGAGCCTTCCAGCACCGCTTGCTCAGGGTGCTCTCCTCAGTGTGTGGCAAAGGTAACAGTCTCCTCTGCAGCCTTTTCCCCTTTTGTGGACAGGTACAAGGCCCAGAACTGTCCTGGCAACTCAGAGAATATCACCATCCTCAACAACTGCCCCGTGGATGCAGAGATCCAGTTCTCCTTTGAGAATACTGGGGAAGCAGAGACGTTCCTTCTGGACCCTCCCAGCATGACACTGAAACCAAAGGAGAAGCAGGTAGGAGAAGGGCAGGTAGAGCAGGCGCTGTAGAAGTGCCCAGGGGCTGCTCCTCCTGCTCACACACAGAGCTCTTTTGATTTCTTCCTGTTGGGCCGTGTCCAGGAGCTGACCATTTGGGCATACCCCACTTCCCCTGGCTTCGTGGAAGACAAGCTCATCTGCTGTATTGGGAAGAACCCAGACCCAGTGGTCTTCAGCCTGTGCTGCCATGGGGTGCCCATGAAGCTGGAGGTCAGCCCCCGGGAGCTGTCTTTTGACAAGGTGCTTCTGCACAGGTCAGTCATCCCAAAAGCACTCCAAGACTTGTGACAAGGAGAAAACGTTTGGCTCTGGTTTCCAGGGCACGGATGGAGCTGCTCCAAGTTGCATTCAGTGGCGAGGCTGGTGTGACCGTCCAGCAGCTGATGCCAAGTGCCTTCCTGTCTCTGCAGGACTGACAGCAGGACCTTGGTCCTGAGAAACAACAGCCTGCTGCCCATGGCCTGGCAGCTCAATGGGCTGGATGACCTTGTTGAGGACTTCTCCTTGTCACAAGAAAATGGCACCATTGATCCCCACTCAGAGTTTGAAGTGACACTGCAATTCAAGGCTGGGCAGATTGGCAGCATTGAGAAGACCCTCCAACTTGAGGTGAGAGGGCCTGTGCCCTGCCTGGCAGAGCAGAGCACAGTGAGCAGCTGTGTGCTCCTAGAGACAGAGTCAGGAAGAGCTGCACCTGACAGACACAAGGGTGCTGTGACCCCAACTTCTGCCTCTACACAGAGTTTGCCAGAACGTGCAGTGCATCCACATCCCCCCAGATAACCAGACACTGCATCCTGAGCCTGTACCACAACCACCTTGTCCCTGTGAATTGTTGAAGGTTGTTTTTGGTTGTACAAACTGCAGCATGATCTCTACATTCCTCCTGGCCTCCTAAGCTCTTGCATAGTGCAACAAACTCTCCCCCTGGGATTTTGTTCCCCATGGTTTAGGGGCTGCATTTCAGAAAGGGTGCTAAGTGATTGGAGAGGGTTGTCAATGCCACCTGCTCTGAGACACCTCACACTTCCTGTGGTTGTTCTTACACCCCTGTACCCCTCAAGGATGCTTTAGCAGCAGCCTTCCCTGCTGTAGGAGCACAGAGTTGGGCTGATAGGTTTTTTACTGCAGCAGAATCCCATGGGGCATCCCATGAGAACAGGTTAGCAAAGCTTGGGAATCCACCAACACTTGTGAAGCCAGGGAGGCCATAGGGGAAGCAGCCAGCAGAGACAAGGACTTTCAGGCTGTCTAGCAAAAGAATAATCTGAACAGTGTTTGCTTCTTGCTGCCTCAGGTTTCAGATACAGAAAACATCCTGGGGATTGTTCAGGTTGAAAACATTGAAATCTCTGCAGAGGTCTATGACGTTTCTCTGAGCATCGACATGCCTGAAGGTCAGTGGATGCCTCCCAAACAAAGCAGTCCAGGTGCACTGCATCACCTTGGGATGGGATGGGATGGGATGGGATGGGATGGGATGGGATGGGATGGGATGGGACAGCATGTAAGGATGGCATGGATACATAAAGCACGTACCCTGCAAGCTGCATGGAATAAAGCATTGTCAGGGCACTGACAGCCTTAAGTCTCTCCCCTCTAACTTTGATGTGTGCAGCTTCACATACAGTTTTGATTTGGGGCTTTGAAACAACAGTGACGTGAACAGGCAGTTGGCAACCCCCCCAGGCTCAGCACAGTATATAAAGTAATTGGATTTGTGCTTGGAAATGAGGAAATGGGAGCCGAGCTCCTTAGCTACTCAGCCTGCAGATATTTTAAGTGAGAAGAGAAAGGGCAAACAAGTAGCTGGAAAACATTTTCAAGAACAGAAACTTGCTGAAAATGGTTTTGCACCAATGTTGCCTGTGACCTGGTGTATTCTGCAGCAGCTGACAAATACCATGTTTGACCTTGCTCTGGGTTTTCTGCAGGTCCAGATGGAAGCTTGGAATTTGGAACCATTAATGTCCTGGATAATGTGAAGAAAGTCCTGAGTCTAAAGAACAAAGGGGTATACGACATTGAGTACAGGTGAGTCCAGCTGCCTGGTAGTGAGCATTTCCTCGGGTTCCCAGGCCTTCATTCTCCCTCTGCCAATGGCTAGAGCCTGTTTCCATGCTGGCTACCTCATGGGAAATACAAAACCTGGGCTCTCTGATCTCAACTATTTTACCAGAGAATCCAGCCGCAAACCAGCAGTTCTTCACAGCTCAGCTGGTCCCCAAAGGAGAGCCCCAGAAATTTCAGCCACTGAAATGCTGAGATTCATCGCCTTTCTTTGGTGGTCACCTCCTTTCTCTTTCTGAGACTCTGTAAAAGAGTGAATGAAAAATTTCGGTCTCAAGGTTTCTTGCAGTAACCTTATGATTGTCTTCACTCTGTGTCAAGATCCAGGATTCCCTAAGCAGATCAGGACTCTCCTTTTGCTTTTTTTTTCTGGTCCTATGCAAAGTCCTGGCTGTGTTAGTGGCACCTATACACTTAACTGCAGAGATCTCCATTCTTTCCCTTTCCCCCCAGTTTCACGCTGAAGGGTGCAGGTCCCAGCATGCAAGACTTGGCATCCTACTTCACTATTGAGCCTCAGTCAGGTGTGCTAATTGCCTCCCAGCCTGGTGTGAATGTTGAGATGCTCTTCCACCCCACAAGTGAAATCCTCCTCAAGAACAAAGCCATCCTGTGCTGCCAGGTGAGCTGCCTGGGCCAGGCTGCATGTTTTGGGAGCATAAACAGGATAGGTGTCTCATGGAAGGAGGGCTTTACTGGAGAATCCTCTCTCCTACGTACACAAACAAAGTCTTTCAACACCATTTGGGAGGCTTCCTAAGTGGAGCTGAGAATTTGACTCTGGAGGAGGTGCTGAAACAGGGAGGGATAAACTGATGGAGGCCTGGGGTGGAGGCTGGGGACTGGAGTAGAGGCTGGCCTCTTTATTGTTTACCACCCTTCCTGTGGACACAGGTGATAGATCCCAGCTCAGGTGAAGGAGGCCAGGCTGTCAGCATCCTGCTGAGGGTGTCGGCCAAAGCAGAGTACAGCAAGTACAGCATTGTGCCTGCCTCACCCGCCGACTTCGGTACCATGATCAAGGGCACCAAGAAGACTCGGACCGTTGTGCTGGAGAACAAAGGCATGCTCAGCTTCAAATTCCACATCTGCCAAGCACCCGAGGATGCATCTGCATTGGAAAGCAAAAGGTAGGAGAAGCCCTGACAACCCTTCCTGTCTGAGGAGGCACCACCCCACGGCTGGTATGTGGCAGGCAGCCAGGAGACCTGAGCTGTCATCCATTTGCTTCCCTGGCTTGGGGAGAGGGAGCAAAAATCACACCTCAGTATCCCCACGTGTAGTACAAAGCTGGTGATAGAGCTGCTCAGTCCAGCAATGGGAGCCACTGTCTGCTCTCTGGGAGCCATCAGGAGCAGAAAGGCTTTCCTGTCAGAGGAGGAAGGCCAGCTTTGGCCTCAGAGAAAGGCAGGGGAGCTCAGCATGACATACCTCTGCTTTCTCCCCTCAGTTCAAAGCAAAAGGAATCTGCTCCATCAGCTACAAAGGACTCAACAGAAAGGAAATTGAGCTCCTCGACACAGGTGGGTGACTCCTGCTCCCCAGCAGTGCTGCTGCAGGGGATGTGAGAAGATGCTGCTGTGCCCAGGCTGAGGCTCATCCGCCACAGGGTGGCACAAGGTTTGCAGGATGGAGTCCAGTATCTGCTCAGTCCCACTGAGCGTCCTGTACTCTGGCTCTGACCTGGAGTTGTGGGGTCAACAGAGGGGAGCAGGTCCTGTGTTTGGTAGCTGCTAGCCAGTATAGGTCTGTGAACACCTCAGGAGCAAAACTGTCCCCCACTGAACTCCCAGTCCACAGAGTTCAGACAACAGTGCTTTTTCTTCTTCCCAGTCCCCTACCTCTCTCCCATGATTTCTCACAGCTATTTCTGCCCTCCTGTGTTACCTCTGGAGGTTGAAGGATGACAGCTACCACCTTCATTCTTTACACTCAAACTCCTTTCTGCCACTTGGGACAGGCTTGCAGCTCCTCCTGAGTTTGTTGTTCTCAGCCTGGGGCTGCCTTTGCGCTGTGGAGTCATCCATCCTGCCTTGGGACTGGGTGCTTGGGCCAGGCAGGACATACTCTTTGCTGGGGTGCTCAAGGCACAGCTGTTAGCCATCAGCCTCTCCTGGACCTTTTTCTGCAGAGTCACCTCAGTCTTGGCATGTTCACGGTGTCCCCCTGCTCCGGCTCCATCGGTCCCTGGGGCCAGCAGATGATCACAGTGGAATGCCTCGCAGGGCAGGAGGGGACATGTGAGGAGCAGCTCTACATTGACATCACGGGCAGAGACCCCAGGGACAATCCCCTCGGCATTCCCTTCACCCTGACTGCCGAGTCCTGCCTCCCAGGTACATACTGCCCACAGTGCCCTTGGTCACACCTGCTGCTGATCAGCACCTAAACTTGCTGCTTGGATAGAGAGGCACACTCGCCCTGATGTCCCACCTTAAAATCCTCAGAAGCTCCAGCCCTCTTTAAGTCCACCAGTGGACTCATCCCTCCCAGGCTGAGAGGGATGCGTGGAAGGATAAAAGGAAAGCAATGCTCTCTAAGACTGAGGCTGACTGGGCTCTATCCTCCCAGCCAGCTCCCCCACCCAAGGGTGGGTTTAGCAGTCACCTGGGCAGAAAGGGCTTATCAAGCCTTCTGAGAGGCCAGCAGGGTCCAGATAAACTCATCAGGGAGGCTTCTCCATGCTCACCCCTCTGGTCTGTCCACAGCACTTGTTGAGGACATCACGTTGATCTTCAAGGAGTACTTGATCTGCAGCAGCACTGACCTCAGCCACAAGCTGCAGTTGGTGAAAGGCACGGGCCTCTTCATCGGAGATGAGAACAAATTCATCTTCAACAAGGTTCTGGTTGGGCAAGAGGCTGAAGCTCATTTCAGTATCTACAGTGCAAGCCGTCTGCCATGTGACGTGGTTCTCTCCATCAAACCCCTGCCTGGAAAGGTAAGAACAGGAGGCCAAGGTGGTGGCTGCCCTCTAAGGGCCATGTGAGAGCCTGTTTTGTTCTCCAGATGCATTGCTGCCTGTGGCCCAGACTAGGTTAGCTCAGTGCAGGTCAAACTGCTGGGAAAAGCAGCAGAGCCAGGGAACAGTTGTGTGGAATTCTGCATGTCTTGGGCCAGGTTTTGGCTCACACCTGTGTGTCTTTGGTGGGAGAAGTGAGTCCTTCTGAACCTCTCTTGGAAGCACACGCAGAGACGGGCTGTTATAAACTGACATGCCAGGGCTCAAAGCAGAGCATTTCCTCAGGCTCCCTGGCTTTTCCTTCTCTTTGAAGGCCAGTTCTAGGTCCATGCACCTCCCATATAGGCTGGGGCAGCTTCCAGCACTCAAAACACCCAATGCTTTAGCACAAGGTGAGCATTCCCTGGGAGGACGGGAGCCTGCCCAGGGAAGCAGGAAGGAAGACACACTGTCTGGGGCTGTTCTCAGTAATGCATTTATGATAAAGCTGTGTCATGTTGAAAGGTGTTTTCTCCTAACACTGCTCTCTGGGTTCCCCCAAGGAACAAATCCCTATCAACAACATTTTCAAGTTGGATCCAGTCAAGATGTCAGTTCCTGGCTCATCCTATGCCATTGCTACAGTGACCTTCACCCCACCAGATGAGCAGAACTACGACTGCACCTTCAAGGCTTCCCTTGACATCCCAAAAGGGTAACTGACCATGTGAAATATTGGGGGAGGCCACACTGATAGCTGCCTCTCCACTGGGAAGGCACAGACCTCTTGTTAGCTCTAATGCTTTCAGTAGCCTTAGGCAGAGTACTTGGCATGAGATGAGTTGGGAGTAACTCTTAGAGCAGAAAAATGAGGCTGATGGTTTATTCTGTATGAAGAACTATGAATACAGGGAAATAAATACTAGGTAGGTATTTGGAAGTTACTGAGATGTGCTGCAGCTCAGCTGGGCATTTCCAAGGACAAAGGTTTAGATAAAGCAGTTTCTGTGCCAGCAATCAACAGTCACATTTTCCTCTTTGTTTCTGTAAAATTAAGTGATCCTCTGTGATTCCCTGGCATTCATTAAGCTTTTTTTATGTGAGTGATTGGAGCTGGTATGAAAGAGGAGCCCGGTTCCTCTGCCCTGGGACTGGGGCTTTGACCTGCCCTTCCTCAACCCTTTAGTGGCTGAATTGGAACGAGAGAAGTCTAATTGCTAATAAGCAATTGCTTTTTTACTGTTCTTGGAAATGATCTTTGCTGATGGTGACGATGATTTATTTTTGCCCTCTTGCTTTTGAACTGCTTTCATGCTGTGCTTTTGCTTGTTGCATAAGTCTCACCTCACTGCAGCCAGGGGATCTGCCATATCTCATCTGGTGCCTCATTATTTACCTGCTGTATTGCATGATTCAATTAAGTGAAATTATTTTTAACTGTTATTGTGGAAGGCTCTGGCTCTTTGGAGCAGGTTCCTCTTGTGAATGGCCCTGAGTGGATTGGGAAGAGGCTGGTGGGGGGGCTGTGTTGTGGGGTACAGGAGCACCAGGCAGGGAAAACACTGTGGGTGGCCCTCAGTGCTTTGCTTACCCAGTGAGAAATGGGTTAGTGCCAGCTGAAATTGTTTCTGTGCCTCTCCTGCAGCTATGTGGAAATTAAACCCCAAATCCTGACCTTCACCATCAGTGGGAAGGGGCAGAAGCTGCCGGTGACAGTCGTACGCCCAAGTGCTCGCAGCAAGAGGGGAACGGCTGTGCTGCGCTTCAAGAGGCTCCGGGTGGGGGATTCAGAGATGCTCCCCCTGGACATCCATAACGACGGCATCATACCCATCAAGGTGAGGAGGACCTGCTCAAGGAATGGTCTGGTTTGGGAACAAAGGCTTGTGGCACAGGGGAAGGGTCCCAAAAAACAAGGCAGACATGGGAAGAGTCACCGTTGAGCCCAAAATGACGCAAACTCACCAGGGGACTGAATTGCAGAAGTTTAATACAAGAAGCTCTCTCTCTTTTTATAGATGGTTTGACACATTCTACTTGATTGGCTAATTACCAAAAACACCTTTCTCACAAACAGTCCTTGAGAAGAACAGAAAAAGAGTAGAAAAGCACCACCTGCAGGTTGTTTATACTAACAAGTTATCATCATTTCTACAACTCCCTAAAAGGTCTCACAAGCCACTGTGAGAAACACATGTTGTTTCTCACTCTCTGACCAGGCTGTCATCTACAGGGCAGAGGTGTCAGAAATTCTTTTTAAGCAAGTGACTGACATCTGTTCTCCAAAAAGGGAGTTCTTGGAAATTTTCCATCCAGTCTTTCTTCTTTAAGTTGAATACAAGAAAGGTGGTGGAGTATTTTCCCCCGTCTCTCAGGTCACCTTTTGTTCTCATGGACATGTGTGGTTTCCCAGTTCCATTAGATTGTATTTGATCCCAGCTTACATTTTAAGTAAGCGTAGTTGTGGTTTAATTACATTCTACCCACTACTTTCTGTCCTGTTTGGTTCTGTGTCAGTTCTATCCAGATGCCTCTGAACACCCTTTTTTCTCAGCTGATTTGACTTTTGTGCTAAGTGCTGTTAGTAGTGGGAGAGGCGCTGGGTGGCCATGTGGGACCAGCAGCACTGTGGTGTCAGTCCCTGTGCCATCCTGTACTCACACCAGCATCATTGCACTCTGGGTTCCCTTTTCTCAGTTTATGTTACGCCTGGAGGATGAGCATGGAGCATTCTTCTTGCAAGGCAGGGCCTCCACACTCAAGATATTCCACACTGGAAATGTGGAAGAGGACTCAGTTCGAAACGGTAATTTCATTAACCATGAAGTGTGATCCTGCACAGAGGGAAAATGTGTGCCTTGCTCTTGGCTTCTCTGAGCAGCAGCCAGATGTTAGGCACAGTTTCTTTGCTTGGGCTCTCTGTCCCCCAAGCTTTTCTTGGGGCCTTTTTGCAAGGTCTTCTCCTAGCAAGTTGCAGGCGGTTCTGTTCTTCTAGACATGGTGGGTTGATTGTGGGGAACTGTCACTACCTCAGTAGACCCTCTGAGGTATTTGCTGCATGTGGGAAGGTACCAGCCTGAACAGCCACAGCCCCTGAGCACACAGACAGCCATCAGAAGCCAAAAGCACTCTTTGGCTCAGCTTTCCATATGGCTGGAGCTGGCTGGAAGCAGATGGAATGAGGGCTGGACATCAGCCTGAGGTTAAGCTGCTTAAGTGGTGCTGTCTGGAGGTGGCAGCCTCGTGAACATAGCAAGAGGGTCTGGAACCACGGGGGCTAGAACCTGTGCTTAGAAGGCTGCTGGCTTCAACCTCTTATTCCTCATACATCCTCTGGAAATATTTCCTCTCTACAGCTGTATCACTTAACTCTGATTTCCATTGCTGTGCAGAGAGCAAGCCCCCAAAGCAGCCTTTCTTCCTTTTGCGTCGTGGGCAATCGACAAAGTTTGATGTCATTTTCAAACCCACCCTGGCTCAACGTCTGGAAGGGAAGATTGGTCTGTTGGTGGGGGACATCTGCATGACCCTAGTAGAGCTGGTGGGTGAAGGCCACAAAGATGAATTCACCCTCGATGGACTAAAGGAAGACACCCAGGAGAGGAATTCTAAGAGCAGTCTGAACAAAGACATCATTGATGGTAAGAGAGGAGAGGCTGCCAAGGTGGACAAGGAAGAGGAAAACGTCTGATATGTGTGTTCTCCCTCTAGGCAGGGAGGTCACCCACGGGATTTGGTGGCCTGTGGGGGTGGCAGCCATGCAAGCAGAGCAGTGTGTGCTGTGCTGCACGTCACTGGCTTAGGGATGTGTCAGCGTGTTTCCCTGGAAGTAGTGGGATGGGGAACTGCCAGGGGAACTCTCTCCAGAAGGTGGAAGGCTTGGAGCAAGGAAGCATTGAACATGCAGGTGTCTGTGCACGTGAGGGGTGGCGGGTGGAGCTCCCTGCATGCTGAGATCCCTTGCTCTCCTCCTTAACAGCTGTCAGAGTGAACCACATGCAGTTTGGGGACTGTCCTGTCGGGAAGCCCTGCTGCAGGACCTTCACCATGACCAACCACACCCGTACCCAGTTCATGCGCTTTGAGTGGGAGGCAGACGGCCCATTCCGGTTCTCCCCCAAGGTGAGCATGGACTGCTCTGCCTTTCCCCATTCTCAAGCCCTGCTCTGGTGTGCCCAGGAGCTGGCAGGAGTCCTCACATGCCAGTGATAGTCCCTTCCAGTGCCATGGAGGAGATGCAGTCCCTGGCTTGGCTGGGCTTGGCTTGGCTGCCCAGAAAGAAGAAAAGGCTTAATGTTATGGGAGGTGGCACCTTCTGTTCACATTTTTTTCTGTCAAACTTCATATAAATCCACTCTGAGGTGCGGATTCCTGGCACAGCTGTTCACCACATTAGTCTCTTTTGCTGTCAGTCCTGCCCTTGGCATTGCTTCCAGTTTGGTCTTGACTCCCTCCCTGATTCTGCCTAGGTGGGACACCTCCACCCTGGCTGTGCCAAGAGCATCACAGTGACCTTGAAAGCAGATGTCCCAGCCACCTTCAGGAGGCACCTTGTGAGATGTAAGGTGACCAAGATCAACTTTGAGCTGCCACAAAGGAAGGTTCCGGACTGGGATGACCAAATGTGCATTGTCACGTGGAAGGATACCACCAGGAAAGACCTGGCAGCCAAGTGCCCTAAAAAAGAGAAGGTAAGAAGCAAAACAGCAAAAAGAACCACAACACCATCACTGCTGGCTGTGCATCTCCTGCTTCCTCTGACAGCTGTGAGGTTCACCAGCAGTGCAGTCCAGGGGAGAGGTGGATGCACAGTGCCTGGATACACTCTCACAAGATGGGGAAGCATCTTGACAAGAGACCTTTAGCCACACCCAAACCATCAGTCTGTGCCACAAGCACAAGTGTTGCAGCCCACGCTGAATGGGAGACAATGTTTTATTATTTTATCCCATTTTATGGTGTTAGAAATCTCTTCATCTCATTTGGTGCCTTTTCACCAACAAGGAGTTAAGTCTGCTGCACTCTGTCTCTTCTTTTGAAGTGGAGAGAAATACACTTCTCCTGCATATGCTGGTGAAGTCCAAGTTTTGTCTGCATGGACACCAGAGAATTTGGTTGTGGTCTCTGTATTGTGTGGGATATCTCATCATGGAGTAGCCCAGGCACTGTATGACTCTATGGAGGAGTCCAGAGAAGGATCATCTCCAGAGACTCTTGCTTTTATTGTTATTATTGCCATGCACACTCTTCTTGGGTGAAAGTTCTTTCTGAGTTTCTGGACCATTTTAAGGCCTCTAAACCATCCTCTTTTCTATCAGAACATCTGCAGTTGGAGACTTTCCTAGTGAGATCTTTCACATTCCAAAATGCCCATCCTCAGCTCCCAGCACTGTGCTTGTGCCACACAAGATATCTGGAGAGCACTTTCTCCTAAGAGAAGAAGAAAAAGCTGCTTTCTAGAACTCTTCACTCTTGCCATTCTCCATCCACAGAGCTCCAGCAGGGGAACTTAACCCTAACTTTGAGACCTGCTGGATTTATAGAGGACAGGAAAAAAGCCAGTCCCTCCACAAGGTTGAAGTACAGGGACTGGAACACAACTACAGTCTTCATGGGGATATTTATTAACAGCTGTGGTAGTGACTGCATTGATCAGTGGGTAGAAACAACTACTGTAGCAGAACAGTCCCAGTTGTGTCATCTTTCCAGGGAAGTAAAAGTGAATGGTCCTTTCTAGTCCCTCTATAAGGCTGCTCTTGGAGGCCAGAAGATTGCCCTTCTCAGCCTGACCTTCTGGCCTCTGCTGAGTGATTCCTCCCTCCTCTGTTTGCAGGTGATTGAGCCAGTCCCGGAACCGGCTCACACTGTGGTGGAGAAGAGCAGCCAGGAGGTTGAGGTCTACCTCAGTGCTGTTGTTACCTGTGCCCAGTTCAAACTGAGCCCGATCGTGGTTCAGTTCAAGGATACCTTGCCCTTCCAGACAAGGACAGCCAGGTGAGTGCTGAAGGCCAGGCAGGGCCCTGTGAGGGGGAGCTGCATTTGCCCAGGGCTGGCCCAGTGCCTGCTTCCCAGAACTCTGCCCCAGCCCAAACCAGCACAGGCCCACTGATGTGCATGCAAGGCCAAGCAGGAAATGGTGGTCAGGAGAGGCTCAATGCTGCCATACCTTTCTGCTGAGAACAGCCATGGGTTTGCTTTCACTGCATGTCACCTGTCCTCATCTGCTCAAGAAGAAGTTTGCAGTCAAACCAAGACCTAAAGGCCAGAGTAAGCCCCTTAGCTGCAATGTCCTGGGCACCATGTTGGCCCTTTCCTCTTAAACTTCCAGACCTGAAATACTTTTTTGGGCCACCCAGGACAGCAGTCTGAGCATGGCAGAGTTGCCTGGGGAAGAAGGTGTTCCTCAGCAGAAAGTGGTACCAAGGAGTCCATCAGACAATATTACTGTACTATTTGCTTTGCATTTATTGGACATTTTTTGTTATTCCTCTTTCTCGCCTTTCAGTTTCAGACTATGCAACACAGGGAAGGTAGCCCTGGAATACTCCTGGGAGGAAGCTGCAGGGAATGAAGCAGTGAAGGAGCCAAACTCAACTGCTCTGACACGTAAGGGCATTTCACTTGGTAGCTGAGAGCCTGGGGAGAAGACCCTGCCACTTCACTCCAAAACATGAATTGCTTTTCCATCCTTGTCCACACGTCCACTTCCATCAGCATCTTCCCAGCTGCAGCTGGAAAGTTTTCTCCTTGCCCCCATCTGCTGTTCAGCCCCTTCTGTTCTTGCTCTGCCACTTCTGCTCTGCAAAGGAGCTGAGCCAGACTCTGGGGAGAGCCACGTGCTGGGTCAGGACTTTTCTTTGAGAAGTCTGAGACTGGGAAAAACAATGGGAAAAACAAGTGAACTGCCCTGCAGCCACTGTCTGTTTGCAGTTCCCCACTCCAGGGCAAATGCAAAGTCACCATCTAAAACCAACTCTCCTGCTTTGGCACAGGAGTTTGTGCTGCAGGCAGAGACCCTGCTCCCAGATGCTCTATTTCCAGCTAAAAGTACTTGGCCAGTGATGCTCCAAGTGCATCCCAGCTCTCTTCCGACCAGGAGGCAGAGTTGCTGGGAACACAGGATTTTGTCTTTGAAAGGTGTCCCCTTCCTCTCTGCAGGTCAGTTCCTCTCCTCTGAAACTTCAAGGCGTTGCAGAAAGCTGCTGCATCCTTTTGGATGGCAGCAGGAACATCCTTTTGAAACTCATTCTTCTGAGCTGGGGCAGCTGCAGCAGCTTGCCAAGCAGCAGCAGCAGCCCGAGCAGCAGGACCATTCCAAGAAGCTATGCCGTTCAAAGTGTGTTGGTTCCTGCCTGGAAATCTTCCCAGATGTTGTCTGTGACCTGCCACTGTTCTCCATCAAGCCCTACCACGGCATCCTTGCTCCTGGCCAGAAGCAGACCTTTCACGTGCGGTTCTCCCCAAAGTGCGCGGGGAAGTTTGAGACCACCCTGCTGTGCAGGTGGGAAACATTGAGCACTTGCCAACTCTTGCTTCTGATGGGTATCACTGGGTGATCACAGGGTGGGACAGGGTGGAAGGGATCACAGTATGTCATCTGGTCCCACTTCCCTGCTCAAGCAGGGTCATCCCAGAGCACATGGCACAGGGTTTTGTCCAGAGGGCTGTGGAATAATTCCAGTGAGGGACACTCCACACCCTCTCTGGGCAGCCTAGCACCTGCACAGGAAATAAGTCCTTCCTCAGGTTCAGGTGGAATTTCCAGTTCAGGTTCTGCCCATTGCCTCTTGTCCTATTGCTGGGCATCACCAAGCACAGCCTGGTTCACCCCCTAACATCCTCCCTTCAGTCCCTCTGACTGGCATGGGGAGGTGGGCCTGGAGTCAGGCAGCCCCAAAGAGGCAGCAGAAACACCCACAGGAGCACAGAAAGATCATCATCTGGCCTTGGTAGCGAGACACTGGGAAAAGACACTGTGTGAAACATCAAGCTCCTGGAGGGTTGTGAAATCAGGAACCTGCCAGTCCCTAGCTCTGCTTCCTTTTGGGACAAACAAGGCCTGCTTCTCTACATGGAACCCCGTGTGCTGTAGTTGGTCCCCAGGCATTTAACTGGTCATGTTCCTGCCCTTGCACCTCTGCAGCCTCTGTGCAGTGAGCGCAGTTGTTTAATTTGCTGCTCGCCGCTTGCACAGAGAGAGGATGAAACACTGTGCAACTTGCTCTGCAAGTTGCAGAACAACTGGCTGGGAATGTTCATCTGACTAATACCAGTCCCTTTCTTCCTAGGATTCCTAACCTGGAGCTGGCTCACAAGACAGGGCAGGTGATTGTGAAAGGCAGAGCCCAGGAGCGGAAGAGTCTTGATAAACAGACACGGTCTGCATTACAGCAGACAGAGGAAGGCCAGGGACCCGAGAAGCAGGTGCTCTGGAAACCAGCATCCAAGGGACAGTGTTTGTGTCAGCTGGAGCCTCCTGCAGGAACCAGCAACATCGTGCTTTCTGCTGGTGACGGTCTCCCACCCTTGACCAGAGACCTCTGCAGCTACCCTTCCAAGCTTCAGTGAACATCTCTAGCTTACCTTTTCATTACTGACATTAATTAACTGTTTATGAGACTGATAATCAACTCAAAATTATCAATTAATTGACAATTGTTAATAAACAATTGTTAATAAATTGTTAATCTTCGGCTTGTGTTGATTTGAAACACAGGTTGATTTGTGTTGGTTTGAAACGCAGGGCCTCTCTGGAATGGAGAATGTGACCCCCTTCCCTCCAAATTACTGTAACTTTGAAATTAAGGGGCTTTCAGGCAACAATATGGGAAAAGGAGTAACAGTTCTTTGCCAGTATGTATAACAAGGCAAACAAACAACAACACTGGCAGCAACAGGAATAAGAACCAGATACCCAACCACAGCCCTCCCTCGGCTCCAGGCACTTTCTCTTTGGTGTAGTTCCGATCACAGCCAGGTAGTAAAGGGAGGCAAATAATGAATAAAGCAATTGCTAGAGAAATTTTAATTAAGCTATACCAAGGAATACACTGGAGAGCTTAAGGACCGAGCTCTGACACATTGATCACATTGACTGTGTGATCAATTCTGAAGAACTTACTGCTGTGAGGGAGTCGATACAGTAGCCAAATAGTGACTGGACAATGTTTGAGTCGTTAAAAGATAAATAAGTGATGAGAAAACACCCTAGTGAGGGAAGAGCCCTAGCCCTTAGACCCTTTCAAAATATGCAAATAGATTACACTGAGTTCCCCAAAATCCAGAGATGGAAATCTCTTCTTGGAACAGTTGATCACCAACTGGGTAGAAGCCTTTCCTATCTCAACTGCAACTACCTCCAAAGCGGCTAAGATGCTATTAGAACAACTCATTCCCAGATATGGGATAATTGAAAGAGTGGAGTCAGATAAGGGAACACACTTTACTTCAAAAATTTTATATTCTATGTATTGGACATAAATTGGAAACTCCATATCCTGTGGCACCCTCAAAGCTCTGGATGTGTGGAGAGAATGAATGCTATCCTTAAGAACCATATTACTAAATTAATGATTGAAAGCAGATTAACATTATTACGGATCAGAACTGCTCCAAGAAAGGTTACAGGAGTTTCTCACTATGAAATGTTACTTAAATTACCTTGTCTTGGAAGGGAGGAGGGCTTGCCAATGGCTGAAACTAATGACTTGCATCTCAGAAATTATTTGCAAGCAATTACACTTATTCTCATGGATCTTAGCAGAAAAACTTGTTACCCCAAACATCACCTCTAGACTTTCACATCCACCAGGTAAAACCAGGAGATTTGGTTTGAATAAAATCTTGGAAAAATCATACCTTAAACAGCAGCATGGGAAGGTCCCTTTCAGATACTTTTAACAACTGGAACAGTTACCAGGACTGCAGAAAAGCAGTGGTCGGTCTCACACCTCTCAAGTCAAAGGACCAGTGGAAACTCCTCCCCAAACTTGGACAGTGGTACAAAGAAGTGACCTATTAAAGTTAATATTGAAAAAATTATTCAATAGTGAACAGTCAAGGGCAAGACTGGACTGACCTCTGTATTTGCCACCAGAGAGCCTTTTGCTCCACTCTGGGCTGTAATCCCTTGGGTGTTGAGTAGTGGGAATATAAATCAAACCAGACCTTGACAAAAGAAGAATAGGAAATGTTCAAATACTCTGGAAATTGCTGGATGGAGTGTCATTGCTTCTATGCTTCACCTCTACATCCCTGCAGTGTGCTGTTCTAGTGCACAGAACTCAGGAAGCAGGTGTGGATACTGAGGAAGGTAACTTTTAATGCTGCATTTACAGTCTGAGGTTTGCATCATCCGAGCAAGCACGGATGGAACTGCTGATGGAGGCACATCTGTTTCCACACTGCACATCTACACCCTACTTTACTTAAGTTGTAAGAGAACTATGGACGGCAACATGATCTGACAAATCAGGAACTTTTAAATAGACTGAACTTAACACCAACCTAATAAAGACTGATTAATCTTATTTATAACTACTTCACAAAAGGAGACAGTTTGTGCTGACCAAACAGAGTCATTATATCAAGTGCTTAAGCTAGAAAGGATAATAAAAGGATTGAGAAATGAGGAGGTATTTGCTGAAGCCAAAAGAATATAGGTTAAAGAATGAAAGTTGTTGGTCCTATGTGTTGTTGTTTGGATTGTTTGAATTTGTTCTGGTTGGTTTGTTGAGTGTTGCTATGAACTGGGAGAGGAGTGGGGATGAAAAAGTGACTAAAAAAGAAGTAGGATGAGAGGGGAGGGGACCGTGAATTTGCAGATGACACCAAGGTGGGAGCATGTGTCAATATGCTGAAGGAAGGCTCTGCAGAGGGACCTGGACAAGCTGAGTCCAATCAGATGAAGTTTCACAAGTCCAAGTGCCCAGCCCTGCATTTTGGCCACAACAAGCCCTGCAGTGCTACAGGCTGGGGACAGAGGGGCTGCACAGTGTCCAGGCAGAAAGGGACCTGGGGGTGCTGGTCAGCAGTGACTGAACATGAGCCAGCAGAGCCCTGGTGGCCAAGACCAAATGGCTCCTGGCCTGGATCAGGAACAGCGTGGCCAGCAGGAGCAGGGAGGCCATCCTGCCCCTACACTGGGCACTGGTGAGGCCATACCTCGAGTGCTGTGTCCAGCTCTGGCCCCTCAGTTTGGGAAGGACCTTGGGATGCTTGAGCACATCCAGAGGGGACAATGAGGCTGGAGAGGGGCTGGGAACACAAATCCTGTGAGGAATGACTGAGGGAGCTGGGGGTGCTCAGCCTGGAGAAAAGGAGACTCAGAGGTGACCTTATCACTCTCCACAACTCCCTGAAAGGTGGGGGTGTAGTCAGGTGGGGGTTCTCTGCTCCCAGGCCACAGCTGTCAGAACAAGAGTCTTAAGCTGTGCCAGGAGAAGTTTAGGTTAGACATAAGAAAAAAATTCTTCAAGAGTGACTGCAGCTGAAATCATCTGCCCAGGGAGGTGGTGGGGTCACCAACCCCGGACATGTTTAAAAAAAGACTGGATGTGGCACTCAGTGCCATGGTTTGGTAGATGAGGAGGTGTTAGGTCATAGGTTGTACTAGATGATCTTAAAGGTCTTTTCCAACCTAATTAGTTTGTGATTCTGTGAAAAGTTGGCAGTCAATAGAAAATGCAAGTTCCTGAGTACCCATCCAATGGAAAAGGGGACAGGGACCGCCCCAGCCAGGAACAGGTATAAAAATAAACCATTTTCTTGAAGGGAGTGTGTGTTCGTCTCTTGGGGAAGGGAGGCACACACCTGGTTTGGCTGAATCATTACTAATAAAGAGTTTTCTTTTGCTTCGAAGATTTGTCCCCATTGAATTGTATCTAAAGGTTAGTGCATTTCTAACACCATGGAGGAGGAATAAGGTGATCTTTAATGTCCCTTCCATGTTCTGTGATTCTGTATAGGAATGTGTCCCTGCTGATGGAGTAATAAAACTATCCTTTGTCTCCTCGAGAAGGAAAAGAGCACAGAAATTTCTCTCCTCAATTAAGTGAAAAGACACCTCATAGGACCTGGGGGACTTCACCTCAAACTTAAGGATAGTTAATTAGACAGGAGCCAAAAAGTCCCGCCGGAGCAATTTACTGGGAAAAAAAAGAGAACAAAGAAACTAATAGCTTTTGTGAGGTGTTTTACCAGGGACAAGTGCAGCAGGACCAGGGCCTGCAAGGCCTCCTTGGAGGCCAGAAGCCTGAGCTAGGAAATGCCAAGTCATCATGACTGGACCCTAGCAGCCCCTCTCTTCTGCTTTTTGGACCCTGCTTATCTCTCTGTAAGCCTATAGGTCACTTTCCCCTGACCATTGGACAATTTCCAAAACCCCTGTAGGGTATAAAACCCCCTGATTCTGCCTGGTTCTGCAGAAGAGCTGTCACTGAGAACCTTTGCGGAACACCCGAATAAAGAATCCCGCGGAACCTCATACTGCGCTTCTCCTCTCTCCCACTGCGTCTGCTGCTGCGGCACCTAGCAAGCTAACGAGCTGAAATCACTGAGCTGATAATCACTAAGAGTTGAAATCACTAAGCTTCCTTAGGCTGCTATGCTGAGCCTCCACTGAGCTATCCAGGCCTCAGCACCCCACTGGGCATCAGCCCAGCTGGAAACTGCCGAGATGGACAAGGATCTGTTGCACCTGACTCAGTTTTTGTCTGTAAAGAGTTTTGTTATTTTGCCTTTTATTAAAACTTTTTTGTTTCCAACACTACTACAGAAGCCATCCTGCTGATTTTATGCCTTCTAATGTAGCTGAGCTATCTTAGGTGTGAAATTGATCTCCAAGAGCTTATGAGACCTGGCTCAAGAAGACCCCTATTTCAATTCTGTGCCTGTGCACGAATGCAGCACTTTCACGGTCCTTCTCCCACTGGGAGCCGCTCCAGTCCCAGCATTCAGGCAGGACTGTACAGAATCAATGGAGCCGCTGCATGTCTGGGGCAGTGGGGCCCAGCGTCGGCCAGGGAGCAAGTGGCCCCATGGCTCCCGGCCCAGGGATGCACTTGTGAGTAGGAAAGGGAAAAGAACACAGAAAGAGAACAATCGAGTGCTGACTAGTGGAATTGTGTCGGTGCTGGGACCGGGGCCGGGCCAGGTGGAGCCGGAGCAGCCAGGTCCCGCTCCCGGTCCCTGCACAGGGGCCGTGGGGGATGAGCGGGGCGCGGCCGGAGGGTGCCGGTGCTCCGCTCTGCCCGCTCCTAGGCACAGGGCCGTGGAGAAGGCCCGGTGCCACCTGAGGGAGTTCGATGTCGGGGACAGGTTCTGCCGCTTGCCGCTGCCCGAGCCGCCGTGCTGCTGCCGCTCATGGTGCGAGCGTGGCGGCTGCACCTGTTGGTTGGTCACTGTCCACTCCCTGCAGGTACCGGGGGCTCCGAGGGATGTGATCTTTCCTTCCCAGGGAACCATCGATCGCTGTGCGCCCTCCTGGCATCGGCGCACCCCCAGTCCCGCCCCTTGTTCCCCAGGGTACGGCCGACTGTTTTTAAACGCCTGTCGTTTGGGTGACAGGAACACGCCGGGACCCCGGAAACCCATGACAGGAATGATAACTTCCACAGCAATGATTGTTTACTGTGAAAAATGCATATTATATGATTGGCTCTTCACAAATATTAAAATGAATACTATATGTGGTATCTTGGAAAGTTACACTGTATTAATCTCTTTTAAGTAGTGCTGTATTAATTTCTTTTAAGTAGTATGGTAAATATTGTTTTTAGACAATAGCATAATATTCAAATAGAAGCAGTTATGAATAAGGGGGTAATTCATGCTGAAAATATAAGATTATTAATGTAATATAAAATAAAGTTTTAAGACCATGCCAGCCGAGGGGAGAGGGTGATTGCCACACAGGACAGCCCGCAGCCAAGGAGGAGGTGCATCATTAACATACGAAGGAAACCTAGCCCGCACAGGAGATGGGTGCTCCCCCATGGCATGAACAAGAAAACACCCAGCGATGATGGCAGATGTAGATGTTCACCACAGACAGACAGGACCATCAAGGACATACATCTGAATGAAAGATTCTGAGAACTGGGGACCGATACACATCAATTCCCGGATGAGGCTTTGTCCAGTACAGGACAGTGAATAGACACTGCATGAATATGAAGGACTCCAGGAGGGGACAAAGGGACTCCACCGCAGGCAAGAGAAAGAGTATAAAACCCAAACTCTACCAGGCCTCGATGGTGAACAGGGGGATTCAGTGCGATAGAGGCCGGATCACAGTTTTCCCGCTCCGATCCCGGAGTCGGCACTACTTTTTGATTGTTGGTGGTCAGGACTGTATATCGGTTGCAAATAAACTTTTTTTTTTTTTTAATCTAATTGGCTGGATCAATTTTTACCTATAACAATCTTGGTGACCCTGACATGATCTGATCCCGGATTCCAGCAACACTTCTCCCAGCCCAGGTGGCACCCCACCGATTTCAGCGGCCAGGCGGGATTGGGACAAACGACAGAACCAATCAGAACCACAAACTAAAAGCCAAAATCCCTGCTCAAAAGGATAAAAATGGGCCCCAGAGCTCTCAAAATCGGAGTGAAAATCTCCAAGACCGCGGAATTTTTTACTCATAAAACCACGTCCACGAAGAATCCATGCGGGAAAAAGAACTGTAAGTATCGCGTGGTTGAGTAGGGCTTTGATCGAGCGCGCGTGTGTGATGTGACGCCGTCACGAAGCAAGTGTGGACTCTAAGATCGCAAATCCACTCTTCCGCGAGGAAAGTGGTCGGTCAAGGGGGAAGTGGTTGAGAAACTCATTTCTGCACACACACCAAAATCCTGAAAACCTAGGAAAATCAGGAAGGGGAGGGCATCGATCACAGGCAGGATCAGGAAGGGGGTACAATAAACCTCTGATATTAGGGAATTGGTAACTCCCTTGGATCCAGGAAAGCGTAAGTACGAGAGCTCACTTACAGGCAAAAGATCCACAGACCTGTTCACTGTGTGATTGTAGGGTCCCCCTGAAAGACCAGAGGGTATCAGGAAATTTTTGGTTCATGCAGTACAACAAAAAGTACATAAGAAGGAATTCGCTAAATTTAGCAGAATGGGGCAAACAAAGAGCAAAATCTTAGGGAAAACCCAAGGTAAGACAGAAAAAGGAGAAAAGTACTGTTTGCTGAACATACCTAGGAACAGTCCCTTGGGGTGGATGTTAGAACATTGGGACGAATGTCCAACAAGGTGGAGATCAAGGGAGAGAATGATTCATTATTGCATGGAGAAATGGGCAAACACAGAGGTAAAGAAATATGTATTCTGGCCCATGTTCAGCACCTTCGAAAAGGACACCTGCCGAGCCCTGGTGGAATTTGTTTCTGAGGAGGCGGGACCAACCAGTGAGGAAAGAGAATATGCCCAACTATGGGAATATGCCAGCACAGGACTATTCCCAGTCAGGACCTACAGAAATCAGGCAAACCCTGGAGAAACGTGGGAACCTTTAGATAATCTCCCACCGCCTTACCCAATGCCACAAGACCTTTTCCCTCCCCCTGCGCCAGTAAATCCAGTGCACCAACCCGCAGTACCCCGAGCACTGCCAGTGGAAGCCTTACCTGTACAAGGATCAGCTTTGGCGGTGCCACTTTTGCTGGAACCATCCCTGTCCTCTCCTCCCTCACAACAAATAGAAGCTGCCAGGCACACTGTTCTCACAGACGAGAACAAATCCCCGCCTACTAGCAGAACGAGACGGCGGACTCGGAAGGTAAACTTTGAGGATAGTGAGGACGAGGACAGTCAACAAGGTTTGTTCCCACTAAGGGAGGTTCCAACAGCTCCAGGAGTCATTGGATATGTCAACGTGCCGATAAACTCCGGGGATGTATGGGCATTCAAGAAGGAGATGGAAAAGATAATGGATGATCCGCTGGGGGTGGCAGAAAGGTTGGATGAATTTCTAGGGAACAGCATATACTCCTATGATGATATCAGTGCCATCCTAAGGTCACTGTTTAATGCGGAGGAAACGGAGATGATTAGGTCATCAGCGATAAAGGACTGGGAACACAGAAACCCTCAAGACGGGAGTGGGGAGGACAAATGGCCTAACCAGAGGCCTTCTTGAAATGTGCAGACAGAAGAGGATAGACAAAAAATGATAGAATTAAGGAATATGGTCATACAAGGTATCAGAGGGGCAGTCCAAAAGGACAAAATTTGAGCAAAGCATTGAGGGAATGCCAGGGGAGGGATGAAACTCCCACTGAGTGGCTGGAGAGATTAAGAAAAAGTCTCCAGATGTACTCCAGGACAGATCCGGAGTTTTCTGTTGGGGCAGTCTTGTTAAAAACTCAGTTTCTAGCCAAATCATGGGAGGATATATGGTGGAAACTAGAAAAGATGGAAAATTGGAGAGAAAGATCTCTACAGGAATTGCTAAAGGAAGCACAGAAGGTTTATATAAGGAGGGAGGATGAAAAGCAGAAAGCACAAGCAAAGGTTTTGGTGGCAGCGGTCAGGGAGGCCCAAAAGCAAGAGAAGGACACAAACAAAGGTAAGACTAGTCAGGCACACAAGCCTCAAGGGAAACCTAAGCAACCCCAAAGAAAACCCATGAACAGACAGCGGGAGGGACTGGAGTAATGTTACTGCAAGCAAAAAGGTCACTTTAAGAGGCAGTGTAAGAAAAGGCTGAGGGATGAAAGACTCTTTCAGGAGGACTAGAGTATCGGGGTTCGCTCTTGTTTGTCTCTGCCCTGATACAGGAAAAGGTGGTTCTGGGTGGCCGCACAGTGAAGGATGAGTCTGGACTCTCAGGTTTTCTGTCTTCAATCTTGTTTATTAATTCTTATCTACAATATTTTCTCTCTGCCCAGCCGAGGTCCGCTCAGCAGGACAGCCAAGTTCACTCTCCCCCGCCCACAGGACAGTTGTGTCTTTTATAGTGAAAATTACATTATATTTACCTTTAATTCCCAATACTTTTCACCCTTATTGACATGTGTACCTTCACCATGAACCAATCCAAAAGTGCCAACATCACCACAGAAAATGGAAGACATGAAGAAGAAAGAACCCAGGACCACGCCCTGAATCCTCCATGTTGTCTTCACGACCCCCCTGTACCTAAATTCTAAAATTTATACTTCACCTTGCAAACACACTACTCACACTCTAAAACTTTCCATTTACTCATACACAGATGTTTCATCTCTAGATGGATCAAAGTCAACCCACCAGACACTTTTGGCAACATTCCAGGATCTCCGAGCCCCGCAAGGGTTCTCTCGGTGACTCTGGACATTCAGAGAGATGTGTTGAGTTCCCACACTAGAAGTGTCAGGGGCTTTTTAATTTGGGGTCCATAACATCCAGAGAGCCCTTGATAAAATTAAAAATAGGACCCCATAAGCAAGAGTTGGTATTCTTGGTGGGTTCAGGAGCCGAGCAGAGTATGGTCCAACAATTACCTAGTGGGTGTTCCAAAAGCAAAGATTCTATGATGGTTATTGGAGCAAAAGGAGAGCCCTTCAAGGTACCAGTTATACAGGGTGTAGAAATTGAATCAGAAACTAAGTTTTGTGCGGGAAACATCCTATTAGTGGAAGAAGCAGATTACAATTTACTGGGACGGGATTTGATGGTAGATCTAGGGGTCAGCCTGATTGCTCAGGATTCACAGCTTATGGTAAGTTTATACTAATTGACCATGGAGGATGAGGGAAAAATCAATCCAAAGGTCTGGCATTCAAAGGGAGAAGTGGGAAAATTAGAAATGGAAACAATCTACATTGAGATTGAGAGATCTGAAGATCTCATCCAGATCAAACAGTACCCCATACTGATGGAAGGAAGGAGAGGGCTGAAACCGATAATTGAGGATTTAATTAAAAAGGGCACACTGGAACCTTGTATGTACAGGAAGAACACTCCTGTCCTAGTGGTACAAAAACCAGATGGGAGTTACAGGTTGGTACAAGATTTGAGGGCAGTTAATCAAAGGACTAAAACATTATTTCCTACAGTCTCAAACCCTTATACTCTATTAAATAACATTTCTCCAGAGGATACCTGGTACAGCATAATAAATTTAAAAGACTCTTTCTGGACTTGCCCAGTGGCCAGGGAAAGTCAGGATTATTTTGCATTTCAATGGGAAGATCCTGACACTAATCGTGAACAACAACTAAGATGGACTTCCCTGCCTTAGGGGTTTGTGGATTCACCAAACCTCTTCGGCCAAGCTCTCGAGCAGGTATTAAGTGAGTTTGTACACATTAAAGGGACCAAATTACTACAATATGTTGATGATTTGCTGGTGGCGGGTCCCAAAGAAGAACTGGTAAGGGTAAGCACTATAACACTCATTAACTTCTTGGGAGATAAGGGTTTGAAGGTCTCAAAATCTAAATTACAATTCACGGAACCTGAAGTCAAATACTTGGGGCACTGGCTCACAAAAGGTAAGAAGAAATTAGACCCAGATAGAGTAGCCAGAATAATTGCCTTACCCCCTCCTCAATCTAAGAGGGAAGTAAGACAGGTACTAGGGCTTGTGGGGTTTTGTAGACAGTGGATTGAGGGATATAGTGAAAAAGTAAAATTTCTTTATGAAAAGTTCACCATGGATAAACCAGTGTAGACCAGACAAGATGAGGAGAGATTCAAAGAGAAAAAGAAATGTTTATGACAGCTCCAGTGTTGAGTCTACCAGACGTGAACAGACCATTTCAGCTGTTTGTGGACATGAGTAACCACACGGCCCATGGAGTATTGACTCAGGAGTGGGCTGGGTCAAAGAAACCTGTGGGGTATATATCCAAGTTACCAGATCCTGTCAGCAGAGGGTGGCCCACACGTCTGCAGACTATTGTGGAGGTGGCTATTTTGGTAGAAGAGGCTAAGAAAGTAACTTTTGGAGCACCCTTGGTTGTCTTTTCTCCTCATAATGTGAGGAGCATTTTGCAGCAAAAGGCTAAAAAGCGTCTCATGGACACCCGCCTTTTAAATATGAAGCCATCTTCATATTCATATTCACTCACCCTACTTAGAACTAGAAACAACAGCAACCTAAAATCCAGCACAGTTCCTGTATGGAGAAATTCCAGGGGAACCTGTCCACGATTGCGTGGAGATTGTGGAATTACAAACCAAAATAAGGCCAGACCTAGAAGAGGAGGAACTGGAAGAAGGGGGAAAATGGTTTGTGGACGGGTCAGCCCGAATCATAGAAGGAAAAAGGAAATCAGGATGCGCAGTGGTGGATGGAAAAACAGGGGAAGCCGTGGAATCGGGGCCCTTGAATGCAAGTTGGTCAGCCCAGGCCTGCAAACTATATGCAGCATTGAGAGCTTTGCAGATGCTAAAAGGAAAAAAAGGGACAATTTTCACAGATTTGAAATATGCCTTCGGGGTAGTTCACACGTTTGGGAAGATATGGGAAGAAAGGGGGCTGATTAACACCAAAGGGCGAGGATTGACGCATGAAGGGATAATAAAACAAATCTTAGAGGCTATAAGGGAGCCAGAAGCAATTGCAATTGTTCATGTGAAAGGACACCAGGCAGGGGTACAGTTTTGGACCCAAGGAAACAACCTAGCTGATAGGGAAGCTAGGAATATGGCATTGCTGCAGGTAAGCACCCCAGATGTTGAAGGGGAGGAGGTAAAAGAACTTCCCCCATGACCCTCTCAGAAGGAAATCGAGGGGTACGAAAAGATCGGGGGAAGATTAGAGGAAGGTAAGTGGAAATTGCCAGATGGGAGGGAATTACTATCCAAAGAATATACAAGAAAAATTTTAAAGAGGTTTCACTCACAAACCTACTGGGGAGCACAAGCACTGGCTAAGCAATTTTTAAATTTTTTTTGATGTAAAGGGATTTACGAGTTAGCTAAACAGGAAGTACAAGTGTATATAATATGTCAAAGGGTTAATCAGGCAAGGGTGAGACAAGTGGCGTCAAGTAGCCACCCGATGGCATATCGACCATTTGAAAGAATCCAGGTGGATTTCCCTGGTATGCCAAAGCTAGGGAGATACAGATGTCTCCTAGTAATGCTAGATAAACTGACACACTGGGTGGAAGCTTTCCCAAGCCCCAGGGCTACAGTGCAAGTAGTGTCAAGGCGTCTGCTAGAAGAAATCATCCTGCGGTACAGTTTAGTAAAATATGTAGACTCAAACCAGGGCACATATTTCACCTCGAGGATTATCAGACAATTAGCGGAGTCTTTAGGAATCCGCTGGGAATATCACACCTCATGGCATCCAAAGAGTTCAGGGCAGGTAGAAAGAATGAATCAGACTTTGAAATCCCAACTATCCAAGTTAATTCTAGAAACTAAAATGTCTTGGATAAAGTGCCTTCCCTTGGCTTTATTAAACTTCAGGACACTGTCTCATTTGGAAAGGGGACTACCACCCTTTGAAATGTTGTACAGGATGCCCTATGAACACAGAATGCATATAGGATACCTGAGAGTAGAAGATGGTCAGATACAACCTTACATAATAACCATCAGTAAAAACCTCCAGGAACTGAGAAAACAGGGAATTTTAATGCAAAACACTCCCCTGGGGTTTGCAGTACACCGAATCCAACCTGGGGACAAA
This sequence comes from Passer domesticus, assembly GCF_036417665.1. Taxonomy (NCBI): domain Eukaryota; kingdom Metazoa; phylum Chordata; class Aves; order Passeriformes; family Passeridae; genus Passer; species Passer domesticus. The sequence goes on from NC_087485.1 coordinate 19,416,296, forward strand.
ATGCTGATAAAAACTTGGAGAGATGTTCCCCTCTCCCCACACTGGGAAGGGCCATTTCTTGTTCTTCTAACCACAGATACAGCTGTGAAAGCAGCAGAAAAAGGCTGGACCACGCTTCATGAGTAAAGAAGGTCGAGCCACGAGAGGAAGAGCCCGAGTGGAAAATTACCTCTCCACCGGGGACCTGAAATTAACTCTGCATCAACCAAGTAAATGACCGAGAACAACCGAATAAGATGCGCAGAGCCAGACTGTAATTGTTACCTGTTTGTTCATTTCAGATGCGAATGTTGTAATGAGATTTGGGTGGTACATTGCAGAAGGGGGCGTGGTGAAAGGGTCTATGCGATAAGTGCTTGGACGGGGAAATGCTTCTGACTAACTGAATCTTAACGCTCCTCACAGATTTGGGGGTGATCAAGACTGACTCACTAGTGTGGTTTCAGCTATTTCAAAACGGGGTAAGGGGAAAACTGAGATAGAGAGCAAAAATCGTAGAAGTCGAGTGCCGGAGACTAAATAAGGTACCTTGCAGCGCCATAACAGTCAAATTACCCAGGTGGGGCACTTTTAAAAGGAGATATGTGGCTTGAGCCAGGTATGGTATGATACCCGTGAAGGATATTCCTGCTGCCAAGAAGATGGTTTTCCTGGCCGCTGGAGGCACCCCACTGGGCGTAGGCAGAAGCAGAGGAATGAAACTAGGGGAGGTCCTGACGAGCTGAGTCTAGTCATGTGCCTCAGGATTAATGCACACCCATTCGGCTTGGAAGAACCAGTCTCCAGTAAAGAGTGTGGACCGTGAATGCAGATCATCCTGGACGGATGGGGAGAAGTGGAGGCTTCGATCCACCCAGCCTCGGAAAACTGCAGTGAAAATGGAATGGGCAGGTACTGTCTCTTCAACAGCACCCAATATGGGATATGCAAAGTAAATGGAAAGGAGATTTGTCACTCAAAAGAGGCAGCATCTAAGATTGGGGAGTCAGAGCACACCCGGCGCAAAAGAGAGGTGAGACAAGCACCTATCCCTATTTGTAACAGATGCAATTGTATGGACGGGGGGTAGGATGGAATCCATATTTGTCAGGTGAACAAACTGTGTTATGATAATAACTTACTGGAAATGTGTATAATGGGTGGGAAGACCTACTGGGTGGGAAAGAATTTTAAATACGGAAATCAGTTGCCACTCAGAAAAGAACCAGTTATCATCGACCTTCTCGAAGATCATGATGACCGAACATGTCTACAGTATGACATGACCTTTTGTTTTTCCCAAAACAAAGAGGGATTTGACCCAGAGAATAAAATACAACAAGTGGCCCAAAAGTCAGGAGGCTGAGATGAGAAAAAGGAGGGTGGAGCAAGAGAGGCTGAGAACTCTCAGTGAACAATATGACCAATTGGAAAAAACAGTACAACAATCTGGGATTGCCTGCCTCGGATAAAAATCTTTCTATAGATTTGATGCAGGAAATCATGACAGAATTAAGATTGTCCAATTGCTGGATTTGTGGAGGACTGAAGTTGGTGGAGAAGTGGCCTTGGAAAGGTGAGAGTTTAGCTCCACAGTAGCTTCTTAAATGGGATAACACTAAAATAGCGGACTAATACAATGACCGGAGGGTTGGGTTTTGGACCAACAAGTAATTGGAACAATCTGTATTAGCCAGGAAGGGAGGGAATATACCGAGGTTGTCAGATATACCCCTTGTATCCCCACTCTAGTAGTAAATTCGAATGCAAAAAGTAAAACCTGGCAACCAGAGCCCCTGGTGGGGTACTGGAGCCAGGAAAAGGGAAACAATTGTGATTGGAGTGATAAAATCGGACTACTCTGGAATAAAGCCTCTGGAGCTAACCCTTACCAACCTCTGGAAGGATTGAAAGGTTACTGGAACAAACCAGGGAGTACTACCCGCAAATGGAAGGCTCCTAACGGTTTATATTGGATCTGTGGGAAGAAAGCTTATAGCAAATTGCCTCAAAAATGTAAAGGTTCTTGTACTGTAGGTATAATCAGGCCTGTGTTCTTTACCTCGGTCAGAAAGCAGCTCGCTAGGAGCACCTTTTTATGAGACTCTAAACAGACAAAAGAGGGAAGTAAAGAAGTTTCCTATTTTTGAAGGAAGCCAGACTTGGGGAGGGGAAGAGTGGCCCGCTGAGCGAAATTATAGAATATTATGGACCAGCAACCTGGGCCCAAGATGGGAGTTGGGGTTATAGAACCCAGATATACCTGTTAAATCAGTTAATAAGACTCCAGGCAGTAGTAGAAATTGTTTCAAACCACACTTCAGACGCCCTAGAATTGCTATCTAAACAGCACTCCCAAATGAAGGCGCTTGTGTACCAAAACAGGATAGCCCTAGACTACTTGTTAGCCGAGGAAGGGGGAGTCTGCAGAAAATTTAATGAATCAGAATGTTGCATTGAAATAGATGACTACAGAGAAACCACTAGGGGTTTGGCAGCGGAAATTAAGAGGGTCGCTCATGTCCTGGTCTAGAAATGGAATTCCATATAGAATGCATCTTGGTGGGATAATCTGATGGCGCATAGTGGAAGAAACTAATATTCTTTATCCTCTGTTCAATAGCAGGAATCATATTCTTACCCTGCCTGATACCATGTTTTATCAGACTAATACATTCAGTTGTGCAGGGAATGCAAATAGCAGCCATGTCCATAGACCTAGAATGTGCCATGGGGAAAACGAACCCAATCTCTACAATAAATAATGAAATTAGAAGAAGGAAATCCACACAAGTGGGCAGCAGACGCTTTGGCCAAATTTGAAAAACAAGTGAAGGCAATTAGATTGAATATGAAATGTATCAAGAGATACCAGGGAAGAATGGGAAAATGAGAATGAGACTGAATAAATGTTTACTTATTTTTTGAGCACAAAAATAGATAGAATTACTCACACGGGGATTAAAAAGGGGAAAAGGACTAAAACTAAATATGTGTAAATATTTTTAGGAAACAGCACTAATTAATGAATTAATAAAAGGAGAGGGGGGATTGTTATGAATAAGGGGTAATTTGTGGTGGAAATATAAGATTATTAATGTAATATAAAATAAAGTTTTAAGACCATGCCAGCCGAGGGGAGAGGGTGATTGCCACACAGGACAGCCCGCAGCCAAGGAGGAGGTGCATCATTAACATACGAAGGAAACCTAGCCTGCACAGGAGATGGGCGCTCCCCCATGGCATGAACAAGAAAACGCTCAGCGATGATGGCCCATGTAGATGTCCACCTCAGACAGACAGGACCATCAAGGACATACATCTGAATGAAGGATGCCGGGAACTGGAGACCGATACACATCAATTCCCAGACGAAGCTTGGCCCAGCACAGGACAGAGAAAATACACTACATGAATATGAAGGACTCCAGGAGGGGACAAAGGGACTCCACCGCAGGCAAGAGAAAGAGTATAAAACCCAAACTCTGCCAGGCCTCGACGGTGAACAGGGGGATTTGGTGCAATAGAGCCTGGATCACAGTTCACCCGCTCCGATCCCGGAGTCGGCACTACTTTTTGATTGTTGGCAGTCGGGACTGTATATTGGTCACGAATAAATTTTTTTTTATTTTTGATCTAATTGGCTGGATCAATTTTTACCTATAACAAAACTATGTGATGTAAGATATTTTTTGTAACTAGCACAAGGAAAAGATAACAAAAAAATTCTTCACATTATCCTATCTGGACAGACTTAACAGCAACAAGACACAAAGATTCCAAGAGAAGAAATATTGCCTCCTTATCGCAAAAGCTCAGACTTCAAGGAACCAAGAAGATTTATTTACAAGGTGGGGGAGGGAAGCTAAAATTAAGCAGAAACACTCTAGTTTGAAAGGAATCATGTATGAGATATACATGAATCATGTATGAGATATATGAATATGCAATAGGCAGAGGCTTTTTAAGGAGTAATCCTTTGTTAGCAAGGTACGCTTTTTGGCAGAATGCCAGATGTCTGTAATTCTTTGCTTTTTATTGTCTCTTATTGTCCTAATTTTTATTACTGTTTTCATCACTATTAAACTTCTAAAATTTTAACACAAGTGAATGACATTTTTCACATTTACCTACATAAAGAAATTGACAATGCAGTGCAGCTTTTTTAAATGTGATTTTTCAGTCTTCAGTCTTTCAGCTTTCTTTTTTCTCCCTTTAATACATAAAAGGCAAAAACCTAAGGCTCTCAGAACTATTTCACCAGCATTTTATTTCCTTTTACAACTCTTGTTTTCCATACCTGCCTCACATCAACTGCCTGTACTCAGGAATTACTTTTTTTCTGTTGCTGGGTCTTGCTTAAAATAACAAATAATCACATTTATACAGACAATACACTGATTGTAAATGTGTTTTTTACTGATCTTTGGTGCACAAGCTTACTACTGGATTGCACTTAAGGATATCTTAGATATAATTCACTTTTTGATACAGTTTAGAGAGAACACAGTCTTCGAAGCAATAGCTAAATAACTATTTATTTAGTGCGAGTCAGCTGAGTCAGGTGAGTGTCTCCCTCCTGGAGAAACTACTCACTTTTTAAAAAAAGCAAGCTTACTTAAAAAAAATTTAAATATTTATTAGATGTTTACAATAAAAACACAAAAGGGCTAAATAAGGAAAAATAACAACGCTGGGAGCTCTCCCTCCGTGGCTGCCTGCCATGTGGCTCACCCACAAAATGGCTATTCTGTTTTTTATAGCCCTGGGGGGGGAGGGTGTGTGCATCAGCCAACCCTGGCCCCTCCCAATGCCTGTCAGTCAACTGTGCTTTGCTCTTTATTGGTGGAGATTGCTTTCTTGCAACTTGATTGGAGGTCCGGTGTTTCCCCCTAGCAACAAGTTTTCCATTCCCAACTGCTCCATGCAAGAGGTGTATGTACACCTCTTCTTTCTACCTGTCTTAGAACCTAGGCTGTCTGGGAACAATTCGGAGGTGGGGGCGGAAAGGGGACTATGGGGAGAACAGAGGACATCTAAACAACAAACCGCAATAACATAACTATACATCAATAAAGCTTATCTTAATATACACACAATATTAATCCCCTAATTGCAAGAACCAATCATCTCATTATTTATCTGTAACATTCCCAAGAGATGAAAACACACACACACACACACACACACACACACACACACACACACGTATTTTAACCAAATGGCAATCTTTTATACCCTTTCGAGGCTGGGGGTGATCCCTGTCACCTTTCCCATTGAAAGGCTACTCAGGAACTCAGGGTCTCTCCTGACTGCCAGCTCTTCTGTCCCTTCCATTCTCATCCTTCTTCCTGTTCTGGTCATGTCTTCAACCCTGCCCCTCGCCCAGTTCACAACAACACCCAACCAATTAAACAAAACACATCCTAACTATAGATAATAATAAATAGGAAACAGAACCAACCATTTTCATTCTTTTGCTCCATAACCTTTTTGGGCTGAAGCAAAATGTTATTTCCTCTCTCACAGGTACATTATTTAATTGTGTCTTTCAGAAGTTTTTGCTCTTAGAGTATTTTAATCCTGCTCTACAAGTTGTCTGTCTGGATTCATCTGTCAGTCATTTATGCAAACAAGATGATGCAAAATGTAAACTTTGACATACTCGAGCAGAAGTTCCACTATGAACCACACAACGTTGTACAGGTACAGTGTATTTTTTGATAGTGAGGGTTTATGGATTAGCAGGGGATAGCCTCAGCATTTTCTTAGGTAGCTACTCTTGCTAAGGGATGCTTCATCTGGTCTGCAGAAACCTTAACCACCATTTCCAGCTTCTTTGACTGGAAATATAAAGGAATACTGCAATAACAACTTGCATCTGCATGGATTCAATAAGAAACATAAACCTTGCTATATTTAACAGCAGTACTCCTTTACGTTCTAGCTGAGAAGATCACCAGGGGAAGTGTGTTTTCCAGGAGGTAAAAGGGAAGCCACTGATAAAGATGACATTGACACTGCTCTATGAGAAGCTAAAGAAGAAGTGGGTCTTCAGCCAGAGAAGGTGGAAGTCATCTGTAGGCTGATGCCTGGAATTGATAAAGTAAGTCAGCATGTCAGCACAGAATAAGTTTGGGTGGTTTTCACTTGTGAGGCTGGCAGTGACCTTTTCAAACCTGGAGCTGCCAGGAGGCGCCGCTTCTTCACGTGCACAGCCCGTGTGTCCAGCAGAGCCCAGGGAAAGGGTTCTTGCTCAGAGTTTGGTATTTGTGAGACCAGCTCTGGGGCACCAGTCAGTGACTCTGGAGTACCACACTGACAGCGCTGTCCTGGCGAGAGTTCAGCAGAGAGCCACGAGTGCAGTCATGGGGCTACAGCGAGTGGGTGATGAGCAGACAGGCTGAGAGAGGTGGGCTTGCTCAGCTTGAAGGCTGCCAGGGGATTTGGCTGCTTTCTTCTCCTGGCGAGTCAGAGAGAGGATGATACCAGAACTCTTCTTGAGGCAGTAGAGACAGCAGCAGCATGGACATTTTGATGAGATGCAAGAAAAATTCCTCTTCACCATGAGGTCAGCCCAAAAGTGGAGCAGATGTTCCTGGCAGGCTGTATAATCTCCATCCCTGGAGCTGTGCAGAGTTCACTCACCCAGGCTGCTGTAGCCTCACAGCTGTCTCCTGCAGTGTCTGCTGACTCCAGGGCTGTGCACACAGAGAGGGAGGACCAGAGGGGGTGTGCACCAGGATGGTGTGCATCATCTTCCTCCAGCAGGGAGACTCCCAGAGGTGTCTTTGGAGTGTAGGTCACCATTTGTAAATTAACAGCTTCTCAGTTTCAATAGCAGTGTTCAGTATTACATAGGATCAGTTTTCCCACAGAACAGAGGAATTGCTGTTTCTGAAGACTATTTTTGTGCACCAGGTAACAGTTTACTACTATGCCTCCTGTTTTTCTATCAATTAGCACATCCTCTCCCCATGAAAAAAGGAAAGACCTACTTTTGAAATTGTATTGCAAAAAGCTTTCATTAACTTCTTAAATTATAATTTCTGAACAGATAACCTTAAAGCCACATAGTTCATAGGCAATGTGTAAAAAGGATCAAATTTCCCCTGTTTTCCAGACAATTACATCAGGAGACATGATGTGGGTTTCAAACCACGAATATTGTACATGTCAGATGATACTCTGGTATTGCCGGCCAAGGGCTATGTACAAATCAAAACTGGAACAGGACTGCTGGGGAACACGTCTCAAGCTATTTTAATTTACAGCATCACTGTCATTACATGGTTATGACAATTGGAAGATGCCAGCAGCTCACATCCCCAGCAGCAGACAAAGAACTTAATGTTACAACTTACTTTAAAAGTTTTTTGACCAAGCACAAAAAGCAAAAGCATATTGACAGTAGTTCCATCCAACCACTATAAGCCCACGTACCTTTGGTTAAAATGATGCTTGCTTATTTTGAATACAATATCTGCTTGTAAGCCTTAAGATACATGCACAGAGCTCCATTATTAAGCTTAGAACTTCCCAATATCTCTCTAGATATACTTTTCTGTAGCTTAGGGAGTTATTCTAGACAGGCATTAATACACTGACCTGTTATAAATGGATGTGATTCGTGCTAATAAAATTGCAATGATATCAATAATTTGAGAAAATAATTGGAAAATTTATTAGTCTTATGAAGCAGATTAATTTCTTCATAGAGAATATATGTGGGAAACAGGATACTAGGATACAGGAAGTTGGATTTGGCCTTGGAAATGGAGGAAGTCAGGGAAGACTCCCAAACCAAAATTGGCATCAAATGAAGTTGAAGACAAACTCCCAGAGTAAAACCGACCTTGAATCTGAATAAAGGTGGGACAATTCCAGACAGGGAGTCTAAAATAGTGGTCTTATCTATGAAATAAATAAGGCTTAATTGGAACATAGTACTTATATAACACTAAGCTGAATGCACATGCACCACGTGCCAGGTCATCCAAAGGACATGTGAGGAAGACTTCGACCTTCCTCCAAGAAGACCCCCAAAGAGACCAGAAGACCCCATAGCAACAATGGAAGCATGCGCCATGCAGTAGAGTGATGTAGATTTCAAAAATTGGAAATAAGAGGATATTTATGGGAAACTATTAATGAATCTGTATTAGCATACAGTTTATAAGTTGTGTTTGGATCCTTTTGCCTTTTTACAGGAGGCAGGGTAGGAATACCCCATACCCCAATTGATGGGTTTTCGCTTATGCTTTATCCGAACCATTGTCAAATTTCTTTTCTGTAATTATTGAATTATATCTGATTGTATTATCTCATCTCAATTACTATTTCATCTGAATTATCTCGATTAAAACTGCTGCTGAATTTTAAATTTGTGATTTATTGAATTGGACAAATGGGACCTCATTCATAACCGACCTTTGTTCTATTGTCCTTACTTTTCTACTTCTTATATAATTTTTCTGCTGACGAAGCTTATGGCTATCACTTAGCTCTAATTGCAGTTCTGCTGTCTCTGAGGTCTGCCTTTTGTAGCTTTCCCAAAAACTTTTTGGGGATTTTAAGGATTCCCACACTCTGGTTCCTCAATATATACATTCCAGGTGATTTGACTTGGAAAGAGTCTTTCCAGACTTGAATCAAATACCACAAGAACTGTTTTGCCCTTCCTGTTTTCTACAGAACAATGGTCTTTGTTAGTGCGAATAATGAGAACTAGCAATGTATCCTAAAGGATTTTGATGCAAACTATGATTTCAGTAGATTTTGCTTTCCTGTGGAAGAAGGTGTCTGTCCTGGTTTGCAATGGGGGGAAATGCAGGGAAGTAATGCAAAGCTTTTTTGTGTAAACTGACAGTCTGTTGAACCACTGAGAAGCTGGACACGCCTCTGTGAAACACACATGTTAAAGACGAAAAAACCCAGGAACTCTCTCTCTCTTTCCCATCAGTGAGGAGGTGGCGGGCCCCCAGCCAGCCCTGGCCCTCCGTCTCGGCCAAGCCAGGCCCGTGGGCTGGGCCCTTTCCCCACCTGCCCAGGCCGCTCGCCGCCCCCCCAGCAACTCTGGTCTGGCGTTGATTAAATATTATGGGAAACGGGTATTAAAAGTTGGCTAAAAATGAAATACATAGAAATATTTTTAGAAAACAGCACGAATTAATGTGTTTATAAAGAAGGGGAGGGAATTATTAGGGATATGATACAAATTCATGCCTATGACATATAGGTATATGTATTAAACATGTATTTAAGAGGGGACCAAGGTTTAATCCTAGGATGGCAAAACCGCGGCTGGCTGACCAGGGTGGAACTCGGCATTAACATACGAAGGAAAATTCAGCTGCACAGGAGATGGTCATTCACAGTGGCATGTACCTGAGGACACCCAGTGATGATGGCCCATGAAGATACACATCTTAGATAACCAGGGCCATCAACACCTTCCACCTGAATACAGGATTCCAGGAATCGGAGGAGGAACATCAGTCTCTTCCCGAACGGGTTTTGTGCAGCTTTGAGTGAAGAAAGAAACCAACATGAATATGATGAACTTTGAAAGGAGACAAAGGGACTCTGCCGCGGGCAAGAAAAAGAGTATAAGAACTGTCCCTGCAGAGCAGTGAGTGTGGATGGAGGGGGATTCGGTGTGATAGAGGCCGGATCTGTGTCCACCCAGCCTGTACCCCTGGGGTCTGCGCTGTCATTTTTGATTGGTGGCTGTCAGGACTGTGATACGGTCACAAATAAATTTTTATTTTTAAATTTTTATTACTATTGGGTCTATTTTTATTTTTACTATAACAATCTTGGTGACCCAGCCCAACATATTCTGATATCTGATTCTAGGGTCCCCTCTCCAGATCCGGGCGGCACCCCACTGAGTTCAGTGGCCGGACAGGATTGGGAAAAGCCCAATGGAACCAATCAGATAACATGAACTATTAGCCAAAAGCCACAATCGAAAGGTTAAAAACGGGCCCCAAGCTCTCAGGGAAACGGAGTAAATTCTCCGAAGCTGGCAAATTTTTTCACTCATAAAACTACGTGCACGAAGATTCCACATGGGAAAAAGGACTGTAAGTATTGTGTGGTTGAGTAAGGTGTGATCAAGTGTGTGTGTGAGATGTGATATTATTGTGAAGCGCGTGTGGACCCCAAGGTTGCAGTTCCACTCTTCCACGAGGAAAGTAGTTGGTTGCGGGGGAAGCAGGTGAAAAACTCGTTAAAAGTACACACACCAACCCAAAATCCCAGGAATTGGGGGAGGAAAGGGGGGTTGTTTTTCGATCATGAGCTGGATCGCAGAGAGGACGAAGGTCCATCAATGACCAGGAACAATGAAACCTCGCTGGATCCAGGGAAAAGGTGAGAGAGCTTTTTTTGTCAATCGAAAGTCTACAGATCGGTTCACTGTATGACACTGTCAGCAAAAGTTTTTTTTAACTAAGAATCAAGGAGTGTATCTGTAAAAGGAAAACAGGTCAATTTGGGAGCTTATCTGCCCAAAAAGGAGAAGGTAAGCAAGATTAAGAAACATGGGACTTAGAAAGAGTAAACAAGGGAAAACCCAGTGGAAACCACAAAAGGTGGAAAAATATTGCACTCCCAATATACCAAGAAACAGTCCTCTGGGGTGGATGTTGGAACATTGTGGGGATTACACCACGAGGAGGGGGAGGTCTAAGGAGAGAATAATATATTATTGTGTGGAGAAATGGGCTCATGTGGAGGTTATGAAATACTTATTTTGGCCTATGTTTGGGACTTTTGAGAAGGAAACCTGTCGGGCATTGGAGGAATTTGTGTTGGAGGAAGAGGGCTCAACAAACGAGGAAAGCATATATGCACGGCTATGGGAATACGCCAGTACCAGGTTAATTTCCTGTAAAAACCTATAAACAACCTAAGAACCTCACAAAACCTGGGAAGCCTTGGCAAAGCTCCCTCCCCCATACCCAAATCCCCAGGTTTAGGGTTCCCTCCCCAAACCCACGACTCCCGCACATCAACAGGCATGCCGGAGGCGCCGCCATCCGAAGTAACGCCTCTACAGGGGCAAGCTTCGGCGATGCCACTCACACATGAACAAACACTTCCCCTTCCCCCTCCTATGCAACCAGAAGGGAACAGAGCACATGCACACACACATCCACGGGGAACAAGTCCCGCCCTCCAGCCGAACGAGCTGCAAGACTTGGAAGGCTAATGCAGATGATAGCGAGGACAAGGAAGGACAGCAGAGTCTCTTTCTGCTCAGGGAAGTTCCGACTGCTCCAGGAGTCATTGGATATGTGAATGTGCCAATAAGCTCGGGGGATGTGCGTGCGTTCAATGGGGGTGGCAGAGAAGTTGGATGAGTTTTTGGGGAACAGTATTTATTCATATGATTATACTAGTGCCATAATGAGGTTTTTGTTTAATGCGGAAGAACGAGATATGATAAGGGTGGTGGAAATAAAGGATTGGGAACATCAAAACCCACAAGGGGGGAGTGGGGAGGTCAAATGGCCCAGTCAAAGGCCATCATGGAATGCACAAGTAGAAGAGCACCAGAAAAAGATGATAGATCTTAGAAATATGGTGATTCAAGGTATCCAGGGGGCAGTACCAAAGGGGCAGAATCTGAGTAAAGCACTGGAGGAATGCTATGGGAGGGATGAAACTCCTACCGAGTGGCTAGAGAGGTTAAGAAAGTTTCTCCAGATGTACTCGGGAACGGACCCAGATTCCCCAGCGGGAGCCATTTTATTAAAAACACAATTTGTGGCAAAATCCTGGGAGGATATAAGGAGGAAACTGGAGAAGCTGGAAAATTGGCAGGAAAGAATGTTACAGGTATTGTTGCAGGAGGCTCAAAAAGTCTATATGAGGAGGGAGGATGAAAAGCAGAAGGCACAGGCAAAGGTCCTAGTGGCGGTGGTAAGGGAAGCACAAAAACAGGACTGTGAAAACAGGTCAGGCACAAAAAGCCTCAGGGAAACCCACATATCCACCAAGGAGGCCTGCATCCTGACAGAGGGAGGCGCCAGAGTGCTATTACTGCAAGCAAAGAGGTCACTTTAAGAGGGAATGTACAAAGAGAATGAAGGATGAGAAAATTTTTCAAGAGGACTAGAGGCGTCAAGGGCTTCTTAACACGGGGTCTGTAACACCAAAGGAGCCCTTGATAAAACTAAAAATAGGACCCCACAAGCAGGAACTGGTGTTTTTGGTGGACTCAGGGGCTGAAAGGAGCACTATTCAACGCCTACCACAGGGGTGCTCAAAAAGCAAGGATTCCATGATGGTAATCTAGGAAAAGGGGGAACCTTTCAAGGCACTGGTAATTAAAGATGTGGAAATCGAGTCCAAAAATAAAATGTGTTTGGGGAATATACTGTTGGTAGTAGCAGCAGATTATAATTTGCTGGGGAGGAATTTAATGATGAATTTGGATATTAGTCTAATTGCACAAGACTCTCAACTTATGGTAAGCTTGTATAAATTCACTGCTGAGGATGAGGGAAAAATAAACCCTAAAGCGTGGCACACAAAGGGGGAGGTGGGGAAGTTGGAAATAGAACCTATACACGTAGACATTGAGAAACCAGAAGACCCTGTTAGGGTCAAACAATGTCCAATACCCATGGAGAGAAGGTGGGGGTTAAAACCAATAATGGAGGATCTAATAAAAAAGGGCACCTTGGAGCCGTGTATGTCTAGACATAATACTCCCATTCTTGCGGTCTGTAAACCAGATGGGAGTTATCGCTTGGTGCAGGATCTAAGAGCTGTTAACCAGCAAAAAAAAACTCATTTCCCACTGTCTCAAATCCCTATACACTCTTCAATAATGTGTCACCGAATGATATCTGGTATAGCGTAATAGACCTGGATGCCTTTTGGAATTTTCCTCTAGCAAAGGATAGTCGGGACTAACCGTAAACAACAACTTAGGTGGACCTCCCTACCTCAAGGGTTTGTGGATTCTCTGAACCTGTTTGGTCAGGGTCTTGAGCAATTTTTGAGTGAGTTTGTCCTGACAGAGGGAACAAAATGATTACAATACATGGATGACTTATTAATAGCGGGTCCTGATGAAGATGGAGTAAGAGCAAACACAATAGCTCTTCTAAACTTTTTAGGGGATAATTGTTTCAAAATCTAAGCTGTAATTCACAGACCCCGAGGTGAAATATTTAGGGCACTTGTTGGTGAAAGGTAAGAAAAAGCTAGACCCTGACAGGGTGGTGGGGATCATTGCATTACCCTCCCCTCAGTCAAAAAGGGAGGTAAGACAAGTACTTGGGCTTCTGGGGTTCTGTAGACAATGGATCGATGGGTACAGTGAGAAAGTAAAATTTTTATATGAAAAACTACTCACGGACAAACCTAAATGGACTGAACTGGATGAAGAAAAGTTTAGGGAATTAAAGGAGACCCTTATGTAGTTCCAGTGCTGAGCCTGCCAGACATAAAGAGACCCTTTCAGCTGTTTGTGGACATACATAATCATACCACTTATGGGGGACTAATACAGGATTGGGCGGGATCAAAGAAACCTGTGGGTTGTGTATCTAAGCTCTTGGATCCTGTCAGTCGGGGATGGCCCACGTGCTTACAAGCTATTGTGGCCATGGCTGTGTTAGTAGAAGAAGCCAAAAAGATAACTTTTGGGGCACCTTTGGTAGTGTACGCTCCTCATAATGTGAGGAGCATTTTACAACAAAAGGCTGAAAAGTGGCTCACTGATGCACGACTTCTTAAATACGAAGCCATCTTAACACACTCTCACGACCTGGAGCTCACAACTACGGCAGCTCAGAATCCAGCTCAGTTTTTATGTGGGGAAACTTTGGGGAAACCCACTCATGATTGCGCCAAAATGGTACAGTTGCAAACCAAGATAAGACCTGACTTAGAAGAAGAAGAATTAGAAGGAGGGGAAAAATGATTCGTAGACAGATCTGCAAGGGTTATTGAGGGAGAAAGAAAATCAGGATATGCAATAATAAATTGAGTAACCAGGGAGACGGTGGAATCGGGACCTCTAAGCGCGGGGTGGTCGGCACAGGCATGTGAATTGTATGCCTGTGTATGAGACTAAAGGGTCAAAAGGGGACTATCCTCACAGACTTGAAGTACACCTACGGGGTGGTTCACACTTTTGGTAAGATTTGGGAAGAAAGAGGTCTAATTAATACAAAAGGGACAGGGCTGATGCATGAGGAATGAATAAAACAAATTCTAGAGGCTGTCTGAGGGCCAGAAGCAATTGCTGTAGTCTATGTAAAAGGACACAAAACGGGAGCACAATTCCGAACCAGGGGAAACAATTTGGCAGATCAGGAGGCTAAAAACACAGCATTCCTACAGGTAAGTACTCTGGAGATTTGTGAGGGGGAGATTCGGGAATATCCTCCACAACTCTCTCAAAAGGAGATTGAGGGTTACAAAAAGATCGGAGGAAAATTAAGACGAAGGTAAGTGGAAATTACCAGATGAAAGGGAATTACTATCAAAGGAATATACTCGGAAAATTTTGAGACGTTTACATTCACAAATTCATTGGGGGGCCCAGGCTTTAGCAGAACAATTTTTAAAATTCTTCAGGTGTAAAGAGCTATATGAATTGGCAAAACAGGAAGTACAAGGGTGAATAATATGCCAAAAAGTGAACCAGAGTGGAGCCAGGCAAGTAGCACTGGGGAGCCGACTAGTAGCATACAGACCCTTTGAGAGGGTCCAGGTGGATTTACCAATCTACCAAAGGTAGGTAGGTACAGGTGTCTGCTAGTAATAGTAGACAAACTGACTCACTGGGTAGAAGCATTTCCAAGTTCCAGGGCTACTGCTCAAGTGGTGTCTAAATTGTTGCTGGAGGAAATTTTCACCCGGTATGGACTGGTAAAATACCTAGATTCAGATCAAGGTACACACTTCACTTCTAGTGTGATAAAACAAATGAGTGAAGCTTTAGGGATCCAATGGGAGTACCATACCCTGTGGCATCCTCAGAGTTCTGGACAGGTCAAATGAATGAATCAAACCTTAAAAGAGCAATTATCCAAATTGATATTAGAAACAAAAATGTCTTGGGTAAAATGCCTCCCTTTAGCTCTACTAAATATTAGAACACTGCCCCACTCAGAGACCAGAATATCACCCTTTGAAATGCTGTATGGGATGCCCTATGAACACGGGATGCCTGTATGATGCCCTATGCCCTATGAACACGGGATGCCTGTTTTATTTGCCCTAAAATTCAGGATGGGCAAATAAGACCATATCACATAGCGATAAACAAAAACCTGCAGGAACTGTGGAAACAAGGTATCATAATGCAAGGTACTCCACTAGGCTTTGCTATACACCCCATCCAGCCCGGAGATTACATCCTTATAAAAACTTGGAAAGATGTACCACTATCCCCACATTGGGAAGGGCCGTTTCTTGTTCTTTTAACTACAGATACAGCAGTGCGAACGGCAGAAAAAGGCTGGACTCACACATCGAGGGTAAAGTGAGTGAAACCCTGAGCAGAGACACCAGAGTGGGAGGTTGCTTCACCTCCCGGAGATTTGAAGCTCACATCAAGCTAATGACCGAGAACGACCTGATAAAATGTCAAGAGTCTGACTGTCTGTGCTATCAGTTCGCTCAGTTCATGTGTCTGTATTGTAACTAATTGTGGGTGGTGCGTTGCGAAACGGGGATCTGACCAAGGCGTTGTGTGATAAGTCTTTGATAACGAAGTGCGACTGACTAACCTGATCTTGACGGTCCTCGCAGAACTGCGGGTGATTGAAGCAGACTCACTAGTGTGGTTTCGGCTTTTCCAAAACGGGGTAAGGGGAAAATCTCAAGCCCAAATCTTAGCAGTTGAGCGCCGGAGATCAAGCAAAGTACCTTGCAGTGCCTTCCCAGTAAAACTCACTCGGTGGGGTGTATTTAAATGGAGATAGTAGCTCGATGAGAATATGACCTCCAGAATATTCATTCCTGCTGCCAAGAAGACAGTCTTCCCCGCCGCTGGTGGCACCCCAGTGGGCATAGGTGGAGGCAGAGGAATGATAGTGGGAGGGGTGCTGATGAGCCTGAGTTTAGTCACATGCCTCAGGACTAGCACTCACGTCGAGAACCAGGCTAGCCTGGAACAGCGGGACTCCAACCACAAAGGTGGAATTTGGACACTGATTGAAAAAAATGGGCAGGAGATCTTTCTCCTTTTTAATGCCTTTATTAAGTAGAATCAGCTCAGGTGGGGAGAAATCGACGGGTTGCGCCCTCGCCACCGTTGCTCCCAGGCGTGGCACGAAGGAGGAGGATGATGCAGTTTTGTCCGCTGGTCTGCAGACAGAACTGGGGACTCTGTCCTCACGGGAGAGTCGTTGAGTCCTTAGTTTGTTGGTTTAGAAACCCGGGGGGTCTCTTTAATCAGTTCCTTTTTAGGTTAGGGTGAGAAATAAAAAGATTCAAGCAGGTACGGGACAATGCTCCCATCCTTAGACGTCACTTTAAGTCACTTGTTGGCTCGTGATTTTAGGGGTTTTTCTTATAAAAACTGTAAAACTGTAAAAACCCAGGTTGCACTGCATTTCTCATTTGCATGTTGTCTCTGGTGTCACTGCCCATTCTCTTTACCCTGGAGGGTTTCCCTTGGTATCTCCTTGGCATACGGCTAGCATCAGGGAAACAATCAGTTAATCACCCGCCATTAACTGGTGATTAAGGGCTTTTCTTCGGCAGGGAACCTAAAGGAGTCTGACTCGGTCTGGCTTGGGTTTTTTAACTCTGAAACTTAAAAAAAATTACAATTTTCTATTCATAACACTGATCCTCCTGGAAGGACGGGGTGAAGCAGAGGTTTCAGCCTGCCTAACCTCGGGAGGATGTGAACAAGGCACTGAAAGCAGGTATTGTTTTATTAATGGCGCTCTGTACAGGGTCTGTATTATAGAGGGAAAAGAAGCCTGCATACTGCAGAGGACCACGTCTAAGGAGGGTAAGTCAGAACACACAAGGCAAAAACGGAGTATCAAATCTATAAAGATACCCATCTGTGATAAATGTAATCATACTGTTTTGACGAGGGAAAGATGGAGTCAGTTTTTGCTGGATACTATCAGGTAAATAAGTTATGCTATGATAATGACCAATTAGAAATGTGTGCAATACGGGGTAAGACTTATTGGGTGGGGAAGAATTTAAAATATGAAAATAAGCTTCCTCTTAAAAAGAAACCGGTTATCATTGATCTACTCACTTGTCCACAATACGATAAAACCTTCTGCCTCTCTAGAAACAGGGAAGGGGTGGATCCGGAAAGTAAAATACATCAGGTTGCACAAGAATTGAAAAGACAAGAATCAGAAATGACAAAACGAAGGTTAGAGCAAGAAAGATTAAAAACTTTTAAGCGAACAGTATGATCAATTGGAGAAACAATATAATGATTTTGGTTTACTCGCATCTGACAAGAATCTGTTCATAGACCTAATGCAAGAAATTGCCACAGAGTTAGGTTTGTCAAATTGTTGGATTTGTGGGGGGCTGAAATCAGGGGAAAATGGCCTTGGAAATGTGAAGGGTTAACCCCAGAGCAATTACTAAAATGGGATAACACAAAAATCTCAAAATTAATACAATGACCTGAGGGATGGGTCTTGGACAAATGAGTAATTGGGATGACTTGCATAAGTAGAGAGGGGAAGGAATATACTGAAGTAGTAGGGTATATCCCTTGCATCTCCACTCTAGCTGTAAATTCGGACACAAAAAGTGAAAACTGGCAGCCAGAGCCCCCTTTGGGGTATTGGAGTCAAGAAAAAGATAACAAATGTGAGTGGAGTGAGAAAATTGGGCTCTGTTGGAATAAAATGGTTGGGGCTAACCCTTACCAATCTTTGAAGGAACTAAGAGATTACTGGAATGGGCCAGGAAATGTGAATAGTAATTGGAAAGCACTTAATAGTATTTATTGGATTTGTGTCGGGACCCAGGACTTCTCTGGATGCCCTGGATGTCTCAAAGCCCTGGCAGGGGCTCGGAGACCCTGGCAGGAAGCCAAAGACACCTGAATGTGAGGAAATGAGAGAATTTCAGGCCTGAATGGTGAGGGGATGATATTCACTTGATAAAACTTGAATTATAATGCACTGTACAGAGGGGTTTTATATGTTGTACAGGGGGGTCTAGAATACTGTGCATGGGTCAGGAGTCCCAAGATGGAGGAATTTGGGCGTGCCCTGTCCTTCTTCTTTCTTCTCCTTGGCATCCATGTTCAGGATGATGTTGGCATGTGTGGATTGGTTTATAGGGAAAGTGCACTTGCCAACAAGGGCGAAAAGTATTGGAAATTGAAGGTAAATATCTTATACGTAGTTTTTACTATAAAAGAGACAACCGCCCCGTGGGCGGGAGAGAGTGCCCTTGGCTGTCTTGCTGATCAGACCTCGGCTGGACAGACAGAAAAACTTTATAGATAAGGAACAATAAACTCAACTGAAGACCAAAAAGCAAGAGTCCAGACTCCTTCGAAAGTGCAGCCTGCCCAGAACCACCTTTTCCCGTGTTGGGGCAGAGACAACTGACAGCCGACCCCGACAGATTTGTGGAAAGAAAGTCTATAGTGAATTGCCTCGGAAATGGAAGGGGTCGTGCACTCTGGGACTGATTAGACCAGTTTTCTTCACTTTTCTTCACCTTACCTTGATCAGAAAGCAGCTCCTTGGGGGCTCCATTATATGAGACCCTGGACCGCCAAAAGAGGGAAATAAGAAAGATATTTCCTATATTTGGGGGTAACCAAAAATGGGGGGAAGAGGAGTGGCTAGCAGAATGCATTATTGAATATTATGGGCCAGACACTTGGGCTCAGGATAGTAGCTGGGGTTATCGTACCCCAATATATTTCCTGAACCGGCCGATTAGACTCCAGGCAGTGGTGGAAATTGTCTCAAACAACGCTGCAGATGCTCTCAAGTTGCTGTCAAAACAGCACTCCCAAATGAGGGTTTTGTTTACCAAAATAGGATAGCCCTAGACTACCTACTGGCTGAAGAAGGGGGAGTCTGTGGGAAGTTTAACGAATCAGAATGTTGCACTGAGATTGACAATTACAGGGAGACCATCCGAGGTCTAGCCACTGAGATCAAAAGAGTGGCTCATGTACCCATCCAAAAATGGAATTAAATTTTGAATGCTTCCTGGTGGGATAACTTATTTAATGGTACTTGGTGGAAGAAGTTAATATTCTCCATACTCTGTTCTATAGCTGGAATCATCTTCTTACCCTTCCCGATTCCTTGTTTTATTAGACTAATACATTTGGTGGTACAAGGTATGCAAATTGCAACTATGCCTATTGATCCAGAGTGCGTGACTGGAAAAACAAATCCAGTTTCAAAAATTATGAAATTAGAGGAGGAAGATCCACACAGGTGGGCTGCAAACACCTTACCGAAATTTGAAAAACAATTAAACGGTAATGAATATGAATATCAAAACTATCAAGAGATACCTCAGGAGGATTGTGAAAATGAGACTATCTAGATACAAAGGTGTTGTATATAATATAACAGATGCATTGATTAAATATTATGGGAAACGGGTGTTAAAAGTTGGCTAAAAATGAAATACATAGAAATATTTTTAGAAAACAGCACGAATTAATGTGTTTATAAAGAAGGGGAGGGAATTATTAGGGATATGATACAAATTCATGCCTATGACATATAGGTATATGTATTAAACATGTATTTAAGAAGGGACCAAGGTTTAATCCTAGGATGGCAAAACCGCGGCTGGCTGACCAGGGTGGAACTCGGCATTAACATACGAAGGAAAATTCAGCTGCACAGGAGATGGTCATTCACAGTGGCATGTACCTGAGGACACCCAGTGATGATGGCCCATGAAGATACACATCTTAGATAACCAGGGCCATCAACACCTTCCACCTGAATACAGGATTCCAGGAATCGGAGGAGGAACATCAGTCTCTTCCCGAACGGGTTTTGTGCAGCTTTGAGTGAAGAAAGAAACCAACATGAATATGATGAACTTTGAAAGGAGACAAAGGGACTCTGCCGTGGGCAAGAAAAAGAGTATAAGAACTGTCCCTGCAGAGCAGTGAGTGTGGATGGAGGGGGATTCGGTGTGATAGAGGCCGGATCTGTGTCCACCCAGCCTGTACCCCTGGGGTCTGCGCTGTCATTTTTGATTGGTGGCTGTCAGGACTGTGATACGGTCACAAATAAATTTTTATTTTTTTATTTTTATTATGATTGGGTCTATTTTTATTTTTACCTATAACAGTTTGGATATTTAGGAAGCACTTTTTAAACTCAAAACACCCATTCTTTATTTAGATATCCATCCGGGATTTGAGTGCCCAAAAACTACTTTGAACACAAAAATAATTTAAGTGTTTGTTAGTAAAACTGTAATTCTGCAAGTCACACATTTACTCCTGGGAAAGTCTTTCCTTGGGCAATCTTTGGGTAAAATTCAGCCATGGTTTTTGGGGCAGGAACCAGAACATGAATCCTTCAATCTGAGCACCTCTCCTAACCAATGTAAACTTTAACAGGTTCTCTCTTACTACTCCTGCGTTATACCTGAACACTACTGAAGCCTATTCTTATGCACTTTTATTTTGAATTTTGAATGGTGATTTTAAAGGACTCCAGTACTTCGTATTATTGTTTGCAAAGGGATTTATACATAGAGTGTGTTGATATAGCTTTAAATCTGAAAAAGTGTTTTGCACATGTGTGTATTTACACATGGCACTTTTTCATACAAACAAAACCCCAGGACAACTGATCAGTTGAGAAATTTAAAAAAAAATAAAAATTATAGTTTCTGTTCTCTACTAATGAGCTAAGAGATGCTTTTGTGACATTTAAATGCATGCAAAGGCTTATATCAAAACAAGAAAATACTGGCAGGACAGAAAACTAACTAAAGCTAAGTGGCATGAAGTTGAAAGTGAGGTTTTAGTCATGCTTTTAGTTAATGTGCAGGGATTTAGCATTTGGCATTTTTGAGTGCTTAAATAATCAGACCTTTGCTATTTAACACTTACATGAGCACTTACCACATATGAAATAAGTCGGGCAGGAGATCCTTCTCCTTTTTTAATGCCTTTATTAAATGATCAGCTCTGGGTGGGGGCCCGAGGGGTCGCACACACCGCCGCTGCTCCCTGTGGCGATGCAGAGGAGGAGGTGACGCAGTTTTGCTGCACACCAGAACTGGGGCTTCCGTCCTCACGAGCGTGCCTAGGAAGTCGACTGCCTGGCTCAAAGTCTAGCATCCTCACTCTGACTCTGTTCTGTTTAGGTTACAGTGATTTTTAAAACCTCACTAATTGAATAGGAGTACTTTTTGCCAGCAGAACCCTTCACTTAGTTTCTTAAATTTTGGTTTAGTTTGTTGGTTTTAGGGTCTTTAGTCAGACTCCCTTCACTTCCCCTTAATTTGCATATTTCCCGGGGAGGTTTTCTCGGCGCCATTTTAGAGAGCAGTGGAGGCAGCACTTGACGGAGGTAACAAGGGTAGGTGTGAAATGTGGGGATTAACAGTGGAGGTAACTAACAGGTTTAACTTCGTAACAACAACTTTGCTTATTACAACTTCAGGTTAACAGTAACATTAAAGGTTTTACAACATAATTAACACACTTAACTTATTGCAACTTCACATTAACAGTAACAATTTCAATAGAATTAACTTATAAACTTGTCCATCACAACTCCCCCCTCTATTCCTTTGATCGGGCTGATGCCTGCATCAATTTGCTGTTTCTTGCTCTTGGAAATAAAATTTCCTGAGTTTTTGATATTTATTATATATCTCTTTTGCCGTCTCATGGTTTGGCTTCTGGCTTTCTATTAACATTATTTTTGCTTGTTTTTGATTACTTACTTCGAGACATTGAATACTTCCTTGGACTGTGGAAGTTAGTATTTTGACTAAACATGGGAACAGACAAGGTAAAAACACCAAACCGGTTATTGAACAGATGGTTATAAATGCAGCCTTTTTCCACCATGTCCCTTTAAAGGACCAGAACTCAGCCCACCAGTTACTATTTATTAGAGGTGTCCATTCCTGATTTCCAACATAGGCCAGTTTGCGGATTTCCTTAGAGATGTTTTTTATTACTGTACTTTTATCGTCAATCTCCAAGCAGCACTCAGATGAGTTAAATTTTCCACATATTCCCCCTTCATCTGCCAATAAGTAGTCTACCGCCAACCTAATTTGATAAATTACTGTTCTCGTTTGGGACAATTGGTCACCTATATGTTCGAATGCTAGCGCTGTTCGATTTGAAACTTTTTCCAGTACTGCTTGGAGCCTGATTATCCTATTTAGCCTATAGATGGGGGTACGGTAGCCCCAGGATCCATCCTGAGCCCAGGTGGCTGGCCCATATGTTTGAATAATTTCCTCTGGAGTCCATACTTTACTTCTCCATACTTGTGTACCTCCAATGTCAATTATATCTCTTCTCTTTCTATTATCCTTCCCTAAGTCATCATATACTGGGACTCCTAAATGTGCTCCTGATTTCTTAGGCAATAGGAAAAAGGCTGGTTTGATGACCCCTATGGTGCAACTCCCCATCCAGTCCCCAGGTAACCTGGTGTAAGCGGTGTTCCCACAGATCCAAAACAAATATTCTGGAGCTTGCCAGAACCCATCCCCAGTTTCACTGGGAATTCCCAGAATTTTGATAGTTCCCTAATCCTATTTTTTTATAGGATTTATTCTTTTTCCTGTACCTTTATAGAGCTTGTATCCTTCATGATATATACATCCTGTCTCGGTTTTTCCAACAGCCCAATATGTATTGGGTTCCTTTGGGACCCATTTGGAATCTTGGTTCTTTATCATTACATACCTTTTACATGCCATTTTTCCTACAGGGGTGTTGTATCTCTTTCCTATTCTCAGTATACATTCTTCACCTACCACTTTTGATTTTAAATTCCATTTTTCTTTTCCACAAGATGTCAAAGATTCATAATCTAATTTTGGTTTTTTCCATCTTAGAATTTCTAGTGGGCTTAGGCTAATTCCCTCCCACGGCCAAATTTCTGTCATTTGGGTACTTCCGCAAACCCAGCATTCAGTTAATTTTAACTCTTTGCTTATCTTCTCCACTAGATCTATAAATAAATTTCTCTCTAAGGGAGCATCTGGGATCTCTCTCTCCCTTATCAACTGTTTTTCCTTTACCAAGTCTTTCAATCTTTCATGTTCAAAACAAAACCAGGATTTTTCTACTGGGCATTCCCCAAGCAGGCGTTGCCTATAAGAGGCTGTATTCCTGGTAGTCCAATATACCTTCCCATCTTCTCAACAGGTAATTAACTGAGAGTGATTAAAACAGCTCGGGTTTATGTTGGTATGGACTCTAAAGAAGGACCTCAGGTCTTCCCCATCATAGATGGGATGATAACATTTGGTGCAAGGGTCATTGTCACTGCTAAGAGCAGCACTCATCACTAGTGCCAGCACCAGTTTCCCCAAGAGTCCGGTAGGGGCCATTCCTCCCCTGCTTGCTCCCTCTGGTCTTGCCTCTTGGATCTAAGGTCTTCTCAGGGGTCTGATAAGAGTCCTTTTACACTGGCTGTTTCACCCTCTAATTACTGATTTTTACTGCCCCTTTTAGGAAAGCTCAGTAGGAGAATTTGATTTTCATTAATTTTCTAAAAAGAATAATTTTAACTTTTTAACTCTTAGAACACTTACAACATTGCAACAAATTTCTGAACTTTTATAGACATAACTCTCTGATTTCACTTTCAGTCTTTGTCAGTCCTCGGGTTTTTCTTAAGAGTTATCTTTAGATCTGTTGGATTCTGGATTACAGTCCATTCTCGCAAGCTGGTAGATGAGGTTCTTTCTACTGGTCCTGTAGACAGATCAAGGGAGTTGGATCTTTCTCTTTTTTGGGAGGTGTTACCGGCCCCTTAACTCTAGTAATATGTGTCCAACCCTTTTCTTGAGTCAGTATCGCTGTGTGAGTAATCAGTAACACTTGAAAGGGACCTTCAAGCTTAGGCGTTAGAGGCATATTGTTCCATGATTTAATTAGTACCCAATTCTCGGGATGAATATCATGAACATTTATATCATGAGGAGAGGTTTGGGGTATATATCCCTTTTTTCTGAGGGCTTCTAATGTTTTCCCAATAGCTCCTAAATACTTCCATGTAGCTTCTTCTCCATCTAGATAATTTCCAGTACTGTAGGGGGACAATAAGAAGGGAAGCCCAAACATCATCTCATAGGGGGAGACCCCTATGTCCGCTCGGGGTCTCGTTCTAATACATAATAAGGCTAAGGGCAAGCACTTTAGCCAATTTAATTTGGTCTCAGATATTAACTTTGTCAACACATTTTTAAGTGTTTTATTCATCCTTTCAACTCTGCCCAAGCTCTGGGGATGCCATGGAGTATGTAGTCTCCATTTCATCCCCAAAGCTTCAATTATTCGCTGTAAGGCCTGAGCAGCAAAGTGAGGCTCTCTATCAGAATCAATTGTGTTTACTAAACCATACCGAGGAATGATTTCTTCCAGGATTATCTTTGCGACCACCTCTGCAGTCTCCTTTTTGGTGGGGAAAGTTTCCACCCAATGGGTAAGGTGGTCTACTATTACCAATAGATGCTTATATCCCTGTGCTAGGGGCATTTCAGTGAAATCTATCTGTATGTCTTGGAATGGTCTTAGAGCCAATTCTCTTCCTCTAGGTTCTGTTCTTCTCACTACTTTTTGATTAACTTTTTGACAGATTACACACCCTTTGGTTATTGTCCTAGCTAATTCATACACTCCAATGCATATGTTTTCTCTCAAGAAGTGGTCGCATAGTCCCTGGGTTCCCCAATGTGTTAATTCATAGATTTCTGTTAATACCTTCTGTGCTAATGCCTGGTTTAGAAACCTCCTCCCATCTTGAGTTAACTATTCACCACATTCCCCTTGGTGTAATTTCAATTCCTCTATCGCCTTTCGTTCCTTCTCACTAAAGATTGGCCTTACTTCGTCTTCTTGTTGTGTGGCTTTTCTTTCTAGCTTGAAGATTTTAATTGGTTCTCCTATTTCTAAGGCTACCTCCTTAGCCTTTTGGTCAGCAAGTTTGTTTCCTTTTATCTCAAAATTATCTCCTTTCTGGTGTCCTTTTATATGCACTATTGCTATTTCTGTTGGCTTTTGTAAAGATTTTAATACTAACTTTATTAGTTCTGTATGTACTAGATTTTTCCCTTTAGAATTTAAATATCCACGCTCTTCCCAGACTTTGCCAAATGTGTGTACTATGCCAAATGCATATTGCGAGTCAGTATATATAGTGCCACTATCTTTTTCTAACAGGTCTAGTCCCCTTTTCAATGCAAACATTCACAGCACTGTGCTGACCAATTCAAAGACAGCTTCCCCTTTTCTACAACTTCCATATCTTTACCATCTATTATTGCATACCCAGAAGCTCTTTTCTCAGAGACTACTCTAGAGGATCCATCTGTGAACAACACTCTCCCATAAGGTAAGGGTACATCCCCAAGATCTTCTCTTACCTTTGTTTGCGTGTGTATTAATTCTAGGCAATCATGCTCTAAATTGTCCACGGGTTCTCCCAAAAGAAATTGGGCAGGATTAAGACACTTACAGGTAGCAAGGTCCAGATTCTTAGTATCTATTAGGATGATCTCATATTTTAAAATCCTGGAATCCGTGAGCCACTGTTGGGCCCTTTGGCTAAGAACAGTTCTGATATCATGCGGTGTATGCACTTTAATTTTTCCTTGTAATGTTAATTTCTAGGCCTCTTCAATCAAGACTGCTGCAGCTGCAATAGCTTGCAGGCAAGTTGGCCACCCCTGGGCTACAGGATCTAGTAATCTGGACAGAAATGCTACGGGTTTTTGTGTTCCTCCCCATTCTTGGGTAGGTACCCCATAGGTGATTCCTTCTTCTGCACTTACAAAGAGATCAAATTCCTTACTAAGATCGGGCAAACTTAGTACAGGGGCTGAAGATAATTTATTCTTTAGGTCTTGTAATTGCCAGTCATCATCTATTGTCCATTTGATTGGTTCTTGATCTACCAATTTATTATACAAGAATTTTACTCTCTGCGCGTAATTATCTATCCACAATTTACAATACACGAATAATCCCAGAATTTTTCTCACATCCCTCTTAGTTTTTGGAGCTGGGATAGAAAGAATTCCTGTAATTCTTTCAGAACTTAATTTCTTATACCCCCTTCCAATCACATGTCCTAAATAGGTGACTTCCGATTCTACAAATTGCAACTTATCTCGCGATACCTTCAGCCCCTTTTCCCCTAGAAAATTTAATAGTTGTATACTGGCAGTTCTACTTCGCTTTCCTGTTCTCCAGAGATTAATAGATCATCTACATATTGCAACAATTTTATTTCTCTGTTAGGATGGAATTGATTTAATAGTTCTTCTAGTGCCTGCCCAAACAGGTTAGGGGACTCAATAAATCCCTGTGGTAAGCGTGTCCACCTTAACTGCATTTTCCGGTTTCTATCTGGATGTTCCCACTCAAATGCAAACCAATCCCGGCAATCCTCTGCCAAGGGACAAGACCAAAAAGCATCCTTCAGGTCTATGATAGTAAACCAAGCATGTTCTCTTGGGATTTGATTTAGCAAAGTGTAGGGATTAGGCACCACTGGGTATCTTGCAATAGTCTTCTTATTTACCTCCCTCAGATCTTGGACTAACCTATATTTTCCCTCAGTCTTTTTAATAGCTGGGGGGTATTATGGGGGGTATTATGGGGGGACATACAGGGTTTGAGGATGCCTTCCTTTAACAGGTGTTCAACCACTGGTGCCAGTCCCTTCCTTCCCTCTGATGATATGGGGTATTGCTTTACCCGTATGGGAGGAATGTCTTTTTGCATTTCTACCTTTATTGGTGGAATGTTTAAATATCCATATTTTCCCTCTTCAGCCCACACCTCGGGGTGAATCTCCTCTAAGTCCTTTTGAGTTAACCTCATGAGTCTAACAACCATCTTTCTGTTATCTGGTACAATCCCCACTCCCAACAGGACTTGTAAATCTCTTCCCAACAAATTGGTTTCTAGTCTTGGTAAATAGATAATATCCACTATACATTGTCTCGAATTTCCTTTTATTTCTACATTTTCAACATCTGGTGCTAAAAACGGTTTCCCTTCTGCTCCTGATATTTCACAGATCTTATTTCCAGGAGTCATCCCCATTGGCAGCTTATTAATACTTGATCTATCAGCTCCTGTATCTACAAGGAATTCAAAGTCTTCATCTTGGGGACCCACATTAAAATTTACAAGAGCTCTTCTTGGTGTCTGTCATGGTTTGACCCTGGCACAATGCCAAGGCCCCCATGAAGGGTATATTTCTAAAATGGTTGCTGTGAGATGTGACTCGGGAACAGAACAAAGCAGGCTCCCATTCGGGGATGGAGGGAAAAAATACAACACTTTATTTATTACAAATCTAAAAAGGAACACATACTAAGCTAAAAATGAAAACCTTCCAGATACTTTCCTCCTCCCCCTCCCTTTTCTCCACAGATTCACCACCCTTCAAATTATCAACCTTCAAATCCATCAGGGAGAGAAGAGTCCCCCCTTGCCTCATAGGCCTCTCCCGGAAGCACAATTAAAACCTCTTGTGCTTCCGTGTCACCCATGGCCCCACCCAGAGAACATCGGCTCTCGTGACTTCTCCCCCACCATGTTCAGTGCTCTCACCACTGGACCTGGGCCAGGACTGCTTTTAGGGCTCCCCGTTTAAAGATGCTCCACCCACTTCCAGAAACAGCAGTCTCTCAACTTTTTGGGACACCAGTCCTCCCCAAATTTCATCCCCCTGGGGCTGAGGGGCCTCATGAACAGTCTCAACTTCGGGACACCAGTCCCCACGACATTTCATCCCCCTGGGGCCGAGTGGCCTCATGAACAGAGATCTTCCTCTCCGTGGAGACAGAGGGCATCTCACACCCCCTTCAGCCGTCTCTGTTCACGCTGCTGCTTCACTCTTGACTCCCGGGTGTTGCCTCCCCCTAAATACAGTCTCTGGGTCACAGGAAAAAAAACACGGGTCTGTCCATGGCTATACAAGAAAGAGTCCAGCCCAAGGCCACTCCACCATCTCTTCCACCCAGGATTCTTCTCTCCTCTTCCAGCTTTTCTCACGCTTGCCCATTTCATCTCCCGTCTCTCTCTCACCTCATTCTGATTCAGGAGGATTCAGTATTTGTAAGGTTTCTATTAGTCTACAAAGGGGTTAAAATCTTCACTTCTGCCTGCCCAAGGACTCCCACAGCTGCCGGGCACCTTCTCTCGACGCATCCCCCGCTTCTGGCCGACGCATTTCCCGCTTCTGGCCGGCTGAGTTGCTAGCACAATCTCTGTCCCTCTCTCCGGGGGGGCTGCCCAGACATCTCAAGTCTCATCAACCCCTGCATGTTCTCCTCCACCTCTGCACCTTTTGGGGCTCCCGGCCTCCTCCCTGTCATGGCCTCCCCCTCCCCTGCCCAGACGCAGCTGGGCAGGGGAGAGGCCAGACCTTACTCACCAACGCCGGATTCCCAAAGAGGGAGTTCTCTGGGAATCTCCTGCTTTTAACCCCCGTGTGTTCTCAGAGGCATATCCAGATCCTCAGTGGCCACATCACACGCCAATTTTGAATTTGGCCACTGATTGGCCCGACTTAGACCTTTCCAAAAACACATTTCCGGGCCAAACCACGACAGTGTCTTATTGGATCCCCTAATAGATAAAGCCCCTGACACCCCTAGTCATCACCCCTCAAAACCCGTTCTAATGCTTCCTGTTCTTGTGCAATTGCTTCATCTAGTTGCAATTTCTTGCAATATCTCCTAAAGTGTCCAACCTCCCCCAATAATAGTATGTCCTATCACCGGGTACTCCTTCTATCTTCCTAGGTCTTTCTCCATCCTTTCCAAATCCCGGCTTTTCCCAATATCGTCCCACTGATGGAATTGGCTTGTTTTGGTCTATTCCCAGGGACCATACGGTGGATTACTATCTGCCCCGACGCTTTCGTGAGCCATAGCTACCATTATTTTAGCTTTTGCCTTGGCCTTTTCCTCTTCCCTCCTTAAGTAAACCTTCAGAGCCTCTTTTAGCAAGTCATTTATACATTTGTCTTGCCAATCCTCAGTTTTTTCCAACTTTCTTCTAATGTCGGGCCAAGATTTGGTAACGAACTGCACTTTTAAAAGTACTTGTCCTTCTGGACTATCGGGATCTATATTAGAGTATAGCTGAAAATTCCTCCTCAGTCTAGTAAGCCAACTTGCTGGAGTCTCATCTTTCTCTTGGGTACCCTCAAAAGCCAATTTGGTGTTGCTACTACGAGGGACAGATTCTTTTATACCTTTAATTATCAGGGACCGGTAATCTCTCATATTCCTCCTGCTCTCCTCTCGATTTGGATCCCATCCTGGATCTACTAAAGGCATCTTAAGGTCTCCAGGGGGTCCAACTCTATTCTCCTTCTCCCAAATCCTTATTCCCGCTGCTCTGATCATCCTGACCTCCTCAGGACAAAACAAGATATTAAGTATAGAATTTAGTTCTCCCCAGGTGTAAATGTTGGGTCCAAGGAACTGGTCCACTTGGTTTGAAATGCCCACTGGGTCTTCTACTAAATTTCCTAACTCCTTCTTGAAACCTCGGACCTCCGAAGCTGTGAGTGGTGCATTTACAAACCCTACCCCTCCTATCATCCCACCCATTGGGACTTCCCTGAGAGGCATCATTTTTTTAGGTTTCGATGTCTTTGACCTAGTGTACACCAAGGGCCTTCAATACTATGGTCAGTTTGGGTGGTCACCTGGAAAACGGAGTCCTGTTTATTACTGGACAAAGAGGACGAACTCAGGTTCCAATTGGCGGGTGGTAAAGGAATAGATATGGGTGAGGGAGAGGGAGGTAAATTCATAGTATTAATGCCCGGAGCTATATTTGGGGATAATAATGGAGGGTGTACAGAGGGTGGCGTACATGTATCATGACTGGGTGAGGATGAAAGAGTAACTATAGGGATAGGTGAGGGCTCGGGTCTAGGGTTAGGAATGTTGGAAGGAGGTGAAGTTAAAGGAGCAGTTGAGGATGAGGGATAGGTTGTAGGAGGGACTAAATTTGCTGCTGAGGTGCCCAACAAAGGGGTTGGGGCAGAGGGAGAGGTTGAGGGAGGAACTGGGTTAATTACTGGAAGAGTAGGTACCGGATTGGGGTCTGGCATCGCAGCATTAGGAGAAGGTGGCAGTGGAATTACTGTTGGAGGAGCACGTAGGGGGTCTTGCATAGGGGCTTTAGGAGGAGGTGTGTTGAGACCTTTGTAACAAGCTGGCTCCGAGCTAAAGGTCACAGTGAGATTAAATTGACCAAGATAGAGAATGAGGGGAGTTGCCATTCCAATTAAACTGTGTCCTTGGCCCACGGATGAAGTAATGCACCGAGCAGGTGGTGGAGCAAAATAGCCTGGGAAAGTGGTGATAGTTATACTAAAAACAGCACGTAGATAGCTGATAGCTAGTTAACCAATGGTGAGCTGGGATTTTGCACTATGCATGAGCTAATTAAAAGGTGTATAATAATTGGCGATTCGGGAATAAAGACGAGACTTGTCGATCATCATATGGTGAACGAGTCTTCCTTCTCCATCAAATGGCTGACCCCGACGTCGACCCGTAAGACGACTACGGACGGACACGGCTGCCATGGATCGGAGAAATAGGAGCGGGTTCCTCTGAAGCAAGGGGGGGGACGGCAAACGAACCACTGTGAGTTCGCGGCCCTGGGAGCTATATAGATAGTCTCAGCCTACGTGCTGCCGAAGCCTGAAAAGCCTTGCAACAGCGCTGATTAGAAATGGAAAGGCAAGCAGCATATGATTTATTTATTTGCTTTTTAAAAAAGCAGCATATTAAGGACATAGACTTGCAGAAAGAGCTCCCACAGTTGTTAGCTTGCGGGTGTGCCCAAGGAGTTTCTCAAGGTCCTTGTACAGTACATGAGTTAACAGAGTGGCGTAAGTTCGGGACCATGAGGGAAACGTGTATGGTGGCGGCGGTGCCGGCGGTGCGGCGGCGGAGCGGACCAAGCGCTGCGGCGGCGGCGTGCTCGGTGCCGGCGGCGGTTACGCGCACCGCGAGTCCAGTGACACGCATGGTGACAAAAACTCGCACGGCAGCTGTCCGTGGGGAAAGCGCACAGATTGCCAGGGCCAAGCCAGCCAAAGCAAGACGTGGCAGCCGAATACGTGGCAGCACTAAGCGCAGTGCCAATGGTAGCGGCGGCGGACGCGTACCAGTAACGCGAAACCCGAAAGCTGGAGCTGGGAGGGCTTTTTCACTTTTTGCAAGTGCACAAAAGCACCAGCGGTGCGGGACGTGCTCCCGCTGGCTGTGGGTGTTGGCGCAGAGCCAGGGGGAACCAGCCCGAGCGGAGATCCAGGCCGAGCGGAGCCCAAAGGAGATCGGGGCTGCGCGGGTCCGGGCGAGGGCGTTCCTTTCCGCACCCCTGGGATAGCGCAGACTGAGGCTCTGCCGGAGCAAGCGGAGACGGGGAGCGGGCTGACATTCCTCAAAGCACCGCCCTGTCACAGCTGCCTGGCAACCACAGCCCATCGCAACAATTCAAACAAGTGTCTAAGAAAAAACAGGTCAGGAATTTTTTCTTCAAGATCAGGATAGAAAACTTCTGAAAATTCACACAGTGCTTCATCCAGATGTTATACGGGGCATTTCACCCAACTGTTCCACAGACTTTACAATTAGTTTACCAGTTTTTGGTTTTTTTTGTAAATGTGTTTGCTTTTCTAAAAGTGATTGAGTATTTAGGTTTGATGGCTTTAAGTTTGATGACTTCATTGCCTTTCCCTTACCTGAGGCAGGAACAATCTTTTAAGGGAACAGAGTCTAAGTAAACTTCCTAGTTTCTGTTTGGACTACATGTGAGAAGATTTAAACTGTAATATTTCTGTATACTATAGTCTTTATGGTCTTTGCTCTCTTCTATTCATTAAGAGATGACATTAGATAAATGAATGTAAATGTGCTAATTGTTTTTGTACTGTCCTTATTTTAAGTGAAATTATTTGTGTTTAAAATTATCTGTCATCTTTCTCAGTTTTGTTTTAAAATATTTATCCAAGATTCAAAGTTTTAAGAATTATTGATATTAAGTTTATAATTTTTGTTATTTTTAGTTTTTGTAAGTAATGCTGATAGATAGTGATTGTTGTTAATACTAGATGAATACTTTGGGAAGGTTGTCTTAACCCCTTCAAGCACTTCTTGTTAGGGAGTTTTCAGATTTTTGTGATGAGAATTGTTGTTGGTATATTGTAACATTTGCAGCCGGCTTTCATGTGTTTTCCTTTTATGTGTTTTCCTTTCATGTGTTTTTCTATTTTTTTGTGTGATCACCTGCAAGACACGTATCTCTTTAAGATCCTGTCTTTTTATTTCCTAACTATTTAGATGTTTCTGAGGGTTTTTATTCAAATTGCCAGTTTTGTAGTTCTTTTAATTATTATTACAGGAATACTCCAGCAGAGAATTCAAGAAGTTTGCTGTGTTTGGAAAATCTCTGTCTTGACAGAAACTTCAGAAGGATTCAATTATTTGCTGGTTTAATTGGTTTGTAACCCTAAGGTTTCTTGTTTATAACAGTTGGTTTTAAAAGTCCTGTTTAAAAGGTATGTTAAGTGATACTCACCAATTAGAGTTCGAGCTCTGGCCAAGTTCTAACTCTATTTGGATGGAGTGACTGACAATCAACCCAGATGTTTTCTGCATCAAAAAGTATTCAAGTCCTTTTGACTTGGCAATTTGACTATCTATGACGGCTGAGCCATTTTCAGAGGTGATTTGGAGAAACATGAATCCGGACATGATTTCTCCAATTCTCTGTCATTTTAAGGTTTATCAGCTGTCGCAGACTCTGGGATAAGAGTTCAGTGTTGTAGTGTTTAGTAATTTTCTGATCTTGTATGTGTTGTGTGTATTATCTAAATTAACTCCTAATTACTCTTATCTTAACATTTCTTTATGTAATATTGCAAAATGAAACCAGGACCCATTCTTCACCTCCAGGATTTTGAAAAGATTCTTCAGTCCTGCAGGGATGTGGGATTTGTTTCTGTTTTAACAGGTGCCCTGTCTCAGCTTGAAAAGAAAACAGGGGAGCTCAGGGTATTGGAGTGGCTCTCTCCACCACTACAGCAACAGAGAACTGTGAGACTGAAAATTGAAATGATTGCATCCCTCATAAAGAAAGGACGTTTTAGGGCAATCCAAGTTACAGGAGCGGAGCCTTCCACGATACGATTGCCCATCAAAAAGGACACGCTTGACTGGTATTTGGTGAACTCTGGGGAGCTCCAGGAAGCCCTTTTAGGAGCTGGAGCTGTCGTGGAGACTGGGAAACTGCATCCTAGTCCCCTCCAGTGGATGACAGAATGGGACTGGATAACAAAGCCCATTCGGAGTCTGTCACCATTAAGGGGGGCTATCACGGCCTTTACGGACGCTGGTAAAAAGTCCAGGAGAGCAGCCGTGACATGGAAACAGCAAGGACAGTGGCGACAACATTTGTTGGATGCAGATGCCAGGGACAGTCTACAGACATTGGAACTTTTAGCTGTAGTATGGGCAATGATGAATTTAAAAGGTCCTTTGAATATTGTGACTGACTCCCTTTATGTAGCAGGAGTAGCTGCCAGGGTACTATACTGGGGGAGGGGATATCTTTGTGTTTCCTCTCCAACAGGACCCTTGTGGAAGTGGACTCGAGCTGTACCAGATGTTCAGGACCCTTGCGGCCTTGTCACCGGAGGAAAAAGAGAGGGTGCACAACAAACTGACGCTGATATTGCAACCCTATTTGCAACGCCTCCAGCCCTACTCTAACGACGCGCGACGTGCCTGCGTTCATCTCCCTGACGATTGGATCGAGTGGTGTCAGGACCTTACGGTAGAAGTAAAAGCTCCTCAATCAAAGCCATGCTTGGACTGTGGGGACAATAAATGTGCTGCATGGATCGCGCTAGACTGTGGAGGCTGTAATAAGGTGTTTTGGTTGGAGCAATCGACCATTCGGCAGAACTGGTGCCCAAGCTGCCGATTCTCCTGGAACTTCCAGAACTCGTGGCAGCGAGCACTAAAGGATTTCACAGGGCTTGATTTGAGAGGATTGTTAGACTTGTATGAAGCCCCAGAGCAAATTATTTTGGCATATGTTACTTGGCAACTTAAGACCTTGTGTGAGCGAGTAGAAAAGCAAGTACGTACTCACATAATAGCTTCGAGATGTCGAAAGCTTGTGCCCCTCACACAGACATCCATTGTTGGACCGATTAAAAAGGACTGTGGGGTTGAGGAGGCACTAGACGACTGCATCAAGCAACTTAAGTCCTGTTCTCTTCGCTCCAGAGGGACTGCCAAATAGGGCAACCCACATTCTGGAGCGAGCTGAAACAGGTAGTAGTAGCCACACTTTTACCTGGAGGGGCAGCTAATAAGGCCATGAATTTGGCCAAGCACGACCTGAACGCCACCTCCCAGGTATTGGACATGCTGTCTCAAGATGTACAAAGTGTAAATCATGCAGTATTGCAGAATAGAGCAGCAATCGATTTCTTATTATTAGCTCAAGGCCATGGTTGTGAAGAATTTGAGAGTATGTGTTGTATGAATATATCAGATCATTCTGTATCAATATGCTATAGAGATATTGTGTGATAGTATTGCTAATGTTTGTATTACCATGCTTGCTTAATTGCATACAAAGAATGGTGAGTCAGATGATGGAAAGGGCTTGGAAAACAACACTTCTAGCCCAAAAAGAAAACGGGGGAAATGTTGAGAGCTTTGTAACAAGCTGGCTCCGAGCTAAAGGTCACAGTGAGATTAATTTGACCAAGATAGAGAATGAGGGGAGTTGTCATTCCAATTAAACTGTGTCCTTGGCCCACGGATGAAGTAATGCACCGAGCAGGTGGTGGAGCAAAATAGCCTGGGAAAGTGGTGATAGTTATACCAAAAACAGCACGTAGATAGCTGATAGCTAGTTAACCAATGGTGAGCTGGGATTTTGCACTATGCATGAGCTAATTAAAAGGTGTATAATAATTGGCGATTCGGGAATAAAGACGAGACTTGTCGATCATCATATGGTGAGCGAGTCTTCCTTCTCCATCAGAGGTGGAAGTGGAATTACTGTTGGAGGAGCAGGTATGGAATTGGGGTTTAGGACTGGAGGAGGAGATGGTAGGTGATCTAGGGGATCCCAGGTCTTAGTGACTCTTTGTTCCCCCTCACTTTCCTCCTTATTTTCTTCTTTTTTCTTTAATGTACAGATCTTCACGCTCCCTTCACTCACAACCCCACCCTGCCAACAGGCGGCGTATGTTAATTGTTCTATATCGGGATTCTCCCGAGTTTGCAAAAACTGGTTTAGTTGGGAACACATCCATGGATCATGAGTTCCATACCACGGCCATCTTCCTTGTAATTTCAACTTTGGCCAAATCTCTGTACAATAATAAATCATTCTAACTTGGTCAAGGGTTTTAGTGGCTTCTTGATAATCCCAATGGTCTAATAACCGTCCAAGTGGACTATCTAATGGAATACTCTTTATCTTCTTTTTTCCTTTGAAAGGGCTCCCTGTTTTACTAACACACTGACCCATCCTTAAGTAAATAAACTAAGATCCCAAATGTGCCCCTACCCAAATGGAAATTTACTGACAGGCAACACAAATCTACAAGTAAATCAAGTATTTTTTGTCTTTTTCAACTGAATAAATAACTTTAACTTAGGCCTTTCTTCCCCACTTGATTATAACTTATACCCTTTCTCTATCACTCTTCCTCTCACTCCCTCTCTCTCTTTTTACCCAGGTAGACTAACTACATTCACACCACCTAAATGTACCCCCGCGCCTCGCCTCTACCCTAGAGACTCTTGAGCACCCTTTTCGACGCAGCCAGGGTCCCTAGTATTAGAATTCCCTCCCTGGGCACCAGGACCTTCCCTTGTCTAGCCACCTGCCAAGCTGGACCTCAAGTCCCAACCCCGGACTAGACTGTCCTGTTCTAATACCGTATCTGCCTTCCTCACTTTTTTGAACGGAGGTAGGAAGGTTCCAGGAGACTCCGTGGGGTTACCCGGGGGTATCCCTTCCCAGAATCTGGGATCAACCCAAGCGGGGCCTGACCCCTTTGCTATCCACCATCCGGCTTGGCTATCCCTCCCCTGCAGAATAGCCTAGGTGAAAGGGATGTGTGCAAGAATGTGTGGTGCCTGTCCTTGCCTTAACCTAAAGACTCCCCACCCTAGTGCTCTTGGGCCGTGGGTTCACGATTTCCTCCCTGAAATCGCGGCATCGCACCACCTACAGTACGTCCGGCCCGGTCCTGGGAAGCAAAGACCCTCGTGGGCACCTGGTACTGGCAGTGCCTGGGGGCACCCTGTGATGCATGTGACTCACTCAATATCTAGGCACTCTGCACGCCCGGACCAACCTAGACTGCAATGGTCTTACCAAGGGAGACCAGGCCCTGATGCGTGCCACTCACACCTGGCTATATCCTGCACGCCCAGGAGGGGGCCCACACTATCCCCAGGAGACGCCTCACTCAGCAGTACCTCTTGCTTCCCCCCATTCCCGGCCAGCCCCCTCGCGGGAGTCCGGAACCGCAGTACAAGGGGGTCCTCCTCGAAGGTCCCATCTGCTGGCCCTCGTCTCACTCACACACCAATCGCACGCCTCCTACGCCTGCCGCCGGGATTACTTTCTCCTCCGGTGCTCCTTGGCGTCTCTGCTCCCAGGCTGATCTCTTGGGTCCGAGTAGCCAGATGTCCTGGAGGTCCAGGGCGGGCGGCCGTCCTGTTCCTGGTGTCCTCTTCAGGCGTGGCTATCCTGGACAAATCCCCAACTGAAATAAGTCAGGCAGGAGATCTTTCTCCTTTTTTAATGCCTTTATTAAATGATCAGCTCTGGGTGGGGGCCCGAGGGGTCGCGCACACCGCCGCTGCTCCCTGTGGCGATGCAGAGGAGGAGGTGACGCAGTTTTGCTGCACACCAGAACTGGGGTTTCCGTCCTCACGAGCGTGCCTAGGAAGTCGACTGCCTGGCTCAAAGTCTAGCATCCTCACTCTGATTCTGTTCTGTTTAGGTTACAGTGATTTTTAAAACCTCACTAATTGAATAGGAGTACTTTTTGCCAGCAGAACCCTTCACTTAGTTTCTTAAATTTTGGTTTAGTTTGTTGGTTTTAGAGTCTTTAGTCAGACTCCCTTCACTTCCCCTTAATTTGCATATTTCCTGGGGAGGCTTTCTCGGCGCCATTTTAGAGAGCAGTGGAGGCAGCACTTGATGGAGGTAACAAGGGTAGGTGTGAAATGTGGGGATTAACAGTGGAGGTAACTAACAGGTTTAACTTCGTAACAACAGCTTTGCTTATTACAACTTCAGGTCAACAGTAACATTAAAGGTTTTACATTTTAACAACAACATAATTAACACACTTAACTTATTGCAACTTCACATTAACAGTAACAATTTCAATAGAATTAACTTATAAACTTGTCCATCACAACATATATATTTGATAAGTAAGTTGCTAGTTTACAGTTGTTAGTGATATAATGAAAATTACTTTTAAGAGAGTATTTATAATAGTTTGAAGCACGCTTGGGTGAGGAGAAACCAAAACATTCTTTTCATTTCCAGCAGTCCAGCAGTTCAGTTTGTGGAGAACTGCTGGAAAACAACTCGTTCTGTCACTGCTGGGGGGAATTCTGTCGTTTACAGAACAGAAGGAGCTGATCCCCGGCGGTGAGGACAGCAGCAGGGCAGAAGGAGCCGCAGTCACAGTGTGCTGCCATGGCGGGCTGCCCTGAGGGCAAGGGGCTCCCGCCACAGCCGTGAGGGCCCTGCAGTGCCCAGTGCACGACAGACCCGAACAGCGGCTGCCTGATTGTGCCTTGGGGCTGTGCTGGCAGTGCTCATCTCCAAGAGGCACCAGCTTGGTCCTGGTTCCCTTTCAAGACCGTTTTTGTCCAAGCTGCCTTGGTACTGGCTGGGGGCAGGCAAGTATGAAATGAATGGGCAAAAAAGGAATTAAAGGAGGCTGAGAATCTTGAAAAGAAGAAGTACCTGTAATAAGTAGTAATACGTTTGTTCATTAATTAAATCAATAGCTAAATAACGATACAATATAAAACAATAGTTAAATAGCTAAAAACTTCTTGTGCAGATACATATGGTTGCTGGTTTACTATAGTGCTTTGGGAATTCCATTGTAAAGGTATGCCTTATGAAAGGAAAGTAATGAAAAGCAGCTGTAATAACAATCCTTAAACTCGCAAGAATTGTTTAGCTTGAAGAAAGTGTATAGTACTAGCAAGAATTGTTTAGCTTGCAGAAAGCGTATAGTGTTCTGTATAGATATGCCTTATAAGGCATAAGTTCACCCAGCATTCACAAAGAGGAAGACTAAGGGGAGACTAAGCCTTCATCCCACGACCACCAGAAGGCAGAAAAAGACCCCCTAGCAACTGAACGAGCAAGCGCAGAAGACAGATCACGTCATCCCTAAACCCGGAGAAGAAGGCAATAAAAGGTGGACTCAGGGGATAGGAGTTTTGCGAGCCAAAGCGGAGCGGAGGCTCTGGGCCACCCAGCGCTGTCCTTGCTTATTCTTGCTTGTAAAAAATAATAAAGATAATTATATGATCCTTAAATTCAGTGGATGTGTTTATCACAATTTGGTGCCGTGACTCGGATCCAGAAAACTGGGTCAGTTCGAGAATCCTGGGGAGGCGCCCCACCATCTGGTGGCCCCGGTCTTCTCACCTGACTCCTCATCAGGACTGACAAACCTGAATTTGAGAATAAGCAAGGAAAAACACCGGTAACCCTGTAAACTGTGTGCACGAAGATCCGAGCGACGACGCAGGACGCGTGAGTATACAAGGCGAACCACTCGGTTGGGGTTGGGATCCCAAGGCACGGTGAATGAGACGTCCACCTGCAGATGACGCAATTGGGACACTCTAGTAGTGTGGTTCTTGTAGCCCGCGAGGGAGCGAGCCACGACTGAGGGGTTTTGTGTGTGTGTGTGTGTGTGTGTGTGTGTGGCGGTGCCTTGGAAGATGGGACAGAAGAAGAGCAAGCCTTCTGATCCTATGGGGAAGGGTCCCCAGTTACCCCCAATACCTAAGGACAGTCCGTTAGGATTAATGATCAAGTATTGGGATGACTTTCCCTCCAGAAAAGGGAAAGATAAGGCAAAAATGATAAATTATTGCATGGTAGTATGGGGAGGTAAGAATCTGGATTCAGGAAGTATATACTTGCCCGTTTTCGGATCCTCCAAGGATTGGGTTTGTCAAGCCCTGAACATTTATGTGAATTCTAAAGAGCCAGTGAATCCGGAGGAGAGTGAATATGCTAAATTATGGTTGTTAGAAAGTAATGAGCGAATGACTAGGTTGTTCCCCCTTAAGGGAAGTCAAGGGGAGGAAGACAAAAAGAAAAAGTCTCGACCAGAGGAATGTGTTTCTATTTATCCTCCCCCGTATATACCACCACCAGCTCCCCCTGAGCCCCTCCCAAACACACTCCCCGCATCGGTCCCTAATAGACAACAGATGACGGACTCCCCGGATTGCAGAAGGCGTACTCAGAGTCAGATGAGAACAGTAATTGAGGAAGGAGAGGGCAGTGGGTTGTTCCCTCTCAGGGAAATAGCATTAGGAGGACCCCAGGCTGGGATGGGGTTTGTCACTTGAACTCGGGAGATGTCCATGAGTTTAAGAAAGAGATGGGAAAATTATTAGAAGACCCTATAGTGTTGTGGTGTGTTTCTTATACGTTAGCCTGAGTAAGTTGTAAATGCGGCGGCTGGCCTCAAAGGGGGGAGACGATCACCCCTTCGAGACGTCCCTGCTAGCTGTGGCCAGCACCACCAGCAGCACTGGGGGCACTCTTCCGACCCTGGGTTTGGTCAGGAGAGCGCCTAGGCTTTCGCCTTGAGGGACGAGGATCTGCAGCGAAAAGGCTGCTACCCAACAGGAGGGAAGAGACGGACTCCAGCTGTAGTACAGTCCAGATTTATTAGCTCCAGGGAAACTAACAGCTGAAGACCCCGAACTGGGTCAGACACGAGCTTATAAAGAGGGAAGGGTACAGACACGGAGTTTGGTCTTCAGCCTATGAACGTGAGGGTGGGAGTGAAGAGAGAAAGACAGGCATAACGGGAAAACCAATAGGGAAAGGTCTGGGGAGGGACCCTGGCCCCTGAACCAATCACTCGATACCCTAGCTGGAAGATTCTAGACAGAAAGGATGGGCCACCGAGTGACGGACAGGGTACCAGGGAGGGACTAAGGAACTGATACAGAGGTTGTCAGTGGCAACGGGGAGGGAAAAAACTGTATTGACCGGGTGATCAAGGAAAGGGAGAACCAGGGCAGAACCATTACAACTAAAGGGTTACACAGAACGAACCAATTTACAACTTACTCAGGCTAACGTATAAGAAACACACCACAACACTATAGGATAGCAGAAAGAGTGGATCAGTTCCTGGGGCCAAACATATATACTTGGGTAGACATGCAGTCCATTTTAGGCATCCTATTTACAACAGAGGAGAGAGGGATGATTAGAAGGGCAGGGATGAGGATTTGGGATACCCAACATGTTCAAGGTCCCATGTTCAAGTTATGTGAAATGGCCCTTGCAAAATCCCAACTGGAATAATCAAGACCCCAACTATGGCCGGGCTATTACCCTCAGGGCAGAAGCCCAGCAGGGAATGCCGGCCGGCCACAATAGCTCAGCGGGGGGGGCTCAGGCAGCCTAGGCAAGCTATAGTGATTTGCAGCCAGCTGTTTTGTGATTTCATCTCTTTTTAGCTTGCCCGTGCAGCCGCGCTAGGTGCTGCTGCAGCAGACGCTGAGAGAGAGAGAGAGAGAGAGAGAGAGAGAAGCGCTGTATGGGTTCCGCAGGGTTCTTTTATTCGGGTCTCCGCGAAGGGTCCAGTGACAGCTCTTCTGCCGAACCGGGCAGAATCAGGGGTTTTTACACCCTACAGGTGTGGCAGAGAGAATAGGGACAGGCGATCGGAAGATTTCGGGCTGTCACGGAAACCTGATAGGGCCTCTCTCCCCTGACTACCTAGAGATAAGGATAGCCGCAGGACAAGAGGCCAAGAATGTTGTAACCCCACCTAACACGGCCTCCACCCAGTCTCCCTACTAACCATATAAGGCAAAAGTCAGACCCCGGAAGGTAAGAAGGACCAAGGGTATATATACTGAGGAGAAAACCAATAAAGGGCCTTTGGACCATCTATCATATTGATGTCTGTGTGTCCTTAGCCCGAACGGCCAAAAGCATTGGGCCGTCGTGCTGCGTTTCCTTGGAACCAGGTCGTCACGCCTTGCCTCAAGGCAACAAGTGGTGCCGAAACCCGGGAAGAAAAAAAAAAAAGGGGAAAAAACGGGAGGAAAAAGAGAAGAAACAGAACCTGGGATCGGGAGTCTCCTGGACAAGGCCAGCGGCTGTGGGGGGTCCTGGACCCCACCAAAGCGAGGAGGGACGCCTCCGGGACCGCCACAGCCTCATAGAAGCTGTGGCCTGAGTCGTACTGGGACCGCCGCAACCTTGTGGAAGTTGTGGCCTGAGTCGTGCTGGGACCGCCGCAGCCTCATGGAAGCTGTAGCCCGAGTCGTGAGTTATTTTAATTTACGATGGGGTATTAGATGTGACTTCAAGCATTTTCAGCTTGCTATTAATAGGCTCCAAGAGCTAAGGACGATAAATCGTCCCATAGACATATTAAATTCGGAGGTGTGGGAGAGATATACACTCGCTTTAGCCGAGGATTTGAAGCTTACAGGCAGTGGGAAATGTCTTAAGGCGTGGGCTAAAGCAGAAGAAGCTTTAAAAAAGGCCTCAGAACAGCAGGAGGCATGGGAAGCAGCGAAGACCATGCTGTTAGCAACCCCAAAAATCGGGAGCATGACTGCGACCCAAACTGCCCCTGGAAACAGCCCGGAGGGGGGGGGGGAGCGCGCGGGAGGCGGGCGTTCCCCGCCCGAACCCGCGCACGGGGGGACCCCCCGACCCCTCCGCAGTGCCCGCGGGACTCCCCGACCCCGCAGCCCACCTTGCGGGAGCCCTTGAACCCCCCGCGGAGTGCACCCGGCCCCGGCCCGCCCGAGGAGCCCGCCGGGGTCGCGGAGTCGCCGCCCCCCCCCCCTCCCCCCACCGCAGACCGCTGATCCGGGGACGCTGACGGCGGAACGCGCGCATGTTCGTTCTGGGAAGGTTTAATGGTGGACGCGCGCCACGCAGAGAGTATCGCTGCCGCGTGGTCCGGCAGCGCCGTGCTGGCGGTGAACGGGACGCCCGGCGCCAGAGCAGCACCGCCGCCGTATGGGTTTGAAAATGGTGCGGGCCACGCAGGAGAGGGGCGGGGCCAGCCGCCCAGCAGCGGGAATGGCACGGAGCCGAGAATGCACACTACCGCGCATGCGCGGGGCAGTGTGGGGGGGCGGACACCCGAACGGGAGCCGCGCCCAGCGGCGCCACCATATAAGGGGGAGACCCCGCCCCGCAGGGGGCAGGAAACACACGGGGAGCAAGAGCGGCGCCCCTCCCAAGAGGCGGAGCGACACCGCCCACGCGGGGAGGAGCGGGGCCGCTCCAGAGGGGAGGAGCGAGAGCGACGCCGCTCCCGAGGGGAGGCGCGACTCCACCCCCGAGGGGAGGAGCAGGGGCGGAGCCGCAGGAAAACGCGGAGCAAACCGGAAGCGTACTGGCATTCAACTTCCAGCTTGGAGACAAGTGAGAGCTCCTCAGTCAGCTCAACCGAGCTTACCGAGTCGGACTGTGACTCGGATGCCGAGAGGGCAGAATTAACGCGGTTTCAAGCGAAACCAAATAAAGCTTTCAATAAAACCGGGAAGCAAACACAACATAAGCTTACAGACTGGGGCAAAATAAAGATAGCATGTGCAGACTGGGTGGATATGACGAGCGTTCATGCTTACCCAGTCAGAGTTACAGGAGCCCAGGGAAATCAGCAGCGAACATATACACCAGTAAATGTAAAAGAGGTTCAGACAATAGCGAAAGCAATTTCAGAAAAAGGGATCAACTCAGCAGTGGTTACTACTTTAATAGACGGGCTCTTTAGCAATGACGATTTACTTCCCTTCGATATTAGACAAATCGCTCGTAGGATCTTTGATGCGGCAGGTATGAGACTGCACGGTTTTTCCCCTAGCAAGTTGGCCCAGACATTGGCAATTTAAAGAAGTTCCACCAGTGAACGGAGTGGGGGGACAATCCCGAGCGTGGAAGAGCACCCAGTTGGTAGCTATAACGCTTCACACAAAAGGGGGACCAGAAAAAACAGTAGCAGTCTATCCATACATCCTGCAGAATTCTCCACCCCTGTTGGGAAGGGACGTCCTTGCTATGTTAGGAGTCAGGATCACAAATTTATAATGAGGGCCACTGCCATACACCCAGTGCTGCCAATCAAAATAACTTGGAAATCATCAGACCCCATATGGGTCGAGCAGTGGCCCCTATCTGAGCCTCGAGTGGCAGCCTTATTAGAATTGGTCGGTCGCGAGTTACAAAAGGGTCACATAGAACCGACCACTAGCCCATGGAATACCCCTGTATTTGTGATCCCCAAAAGGTCAGGGGAAGGGTACCGCCTCATCCATGACCTAAGAGAAGTGAATAAGACAATTCAACCCAAGGGTCCAGTTCAGACCCTGATACCTGCAAACTCAGCCATACCCGAGGGACAGCCATGCGCAGTGCTGGACATCAAAGACTGTTTCTTTTCCATACCCTTGCACCCTGAGGACAAAGAACGATTCGCCTTTTCCGTTGTGTTTCCGAATGGTAAGCGGCCAAATCTGCGCTTCCAGTGGAGAGTGCTACCACAAGGTTTGGTGGACAGTCCGACCATATGCCAGATCTCCGTGGACAAAGCGCTGACGCCAGTTTGACACTCCTATCCCACCACAACCATCATTCAATACATGGACGACATCCTGATCGCAGCTCCATCAACGAGCCACGTGGATCACCTAGTGTCCACAATCACAGAAACCCTGCGAGCCAACGGTTTCGAGATCGCGAGCACAAAGATCAAGAAAGGACCCTGCGTGACATTCCTGGGAGTAGGGATCACAAGCTCCTACGTGACCCCTCCAAGGGTGAGAGTGAACCGAGATGTCAAGACGCTACACGACGTCCAGCGCCTGGTAGGATCACTGCAGTGGCTTCGCAACATCATCCTGGTTCCTCCGGAGGTCATGGACCCTTTATACGACCTCCTGAAAGGGAAGCAGCCCTGGGAACCAAAGGAGCTGACACCGCAAGCAAAGAGCTCCCTCGACTTCATCGAACACCAGATGTCCACTGGCACGCTTGCCAGGTGGAACC
Organism: Passer domesticus; assembly: GCF_036417665.1. NCBI lineage: Eukaryota > Metazoa > Chordata > Aves > Passeriformes > Passeridae > Passer > Passer domesticus. The sequence continues at coordinate 19,460,841 of NC_087485.1, forward strand.
CAGCTATGCCCCTGGACTTGTACGTCCACTTCACGTCGAAAGGAGGAGTGGGAGCATTGGCCCAAGGACCTACCGAGAAGTCCCGACCGATCCAATGGGTGGTCCTCGGAAGACCAGCTCGAGCGTTCTCCCCAGGAACGGAATGCATCGCAAACCTCATCATAAAAGGCAGAAAACTCGCCCTGAAACACCTAGAAACAGAGCCAACAAGGATCCACCTTCCGCTCCGCAAGCAACCGGCAACGGAATCGACAACAATACCGGAACACCTAGCCCTTGCACTCACCGGCTTCGGGGGAGAAATCTCCTACTCCGCCAAGCCACCTTGGACTCAGCTGCTGACCATCGTCGACATAGACATGCCACCGAAAGTCAGAGACAGACCGCAGCCAGGACCAACAGTCTTCACGGACGCTTCCTCCACGACCTCGACCGCAACGGCAGTGTGGCAGGCAGGAGAGCAATGGCATTGCATCAAAGCGTGTGACCCAACACTGTCAGTGCAGCAACTGGAGGCAGCAGCAGTAGCCTTGGCGTGCGGACTCTTCCGAGAGGAACACCTCAATATCGTGACAGACTCCATATTCGTGGCAAGACTCTGCCTAGCCATGGCAGAACCGGGGGTGTCAACATCAGCAGCAGCCCAAATGCTGGAAGAAGCGCTCTCCTCACGACAGGGCACCATATCCGTCATACACATCAACAGCCACAACCCAGTCAAGGGTTACTTCCAGATCGGCAACAACAAAGCGGACGCCACAGCGAAAGGAGTTTGGATGTTGCAGGAAGCACGTCAGCTGCACGAATCGCTTCACATCGGGGCAAAAGCACTGGCAAAGAGATGCGGAATCTCGACAACGGACGCGAAACACGTAGTGGCGACCTGTCCTCACTGCCAGAAGTCACCACTGTGGACCAGCGGGGTCAATCCAAGAGGCCTCAAGCCCTCAGAAATCTGGCAATCAGACTTCACCGTGTGCCAACTGATGAAGCCAAGAGCGTGGCTAGCAGTGACAGTAGACACCTTCAGCGGAACGATAGTAGCCACGCAGCACCTCAAAACGGACTCAAAGGCCACGATTCAGCACTGGCTGACAGCCATGGCATGGCTCGGTGTCCCCAAACAAATCAAAACAGATAACGGGTCGAATTTCACTTCCAAACAGGCGCAAGAATTCGCCAAAAAATGGGGTATCACCCTGGTACAAGGTATCCTTTACAACAGTACCGGGCAAGCAATAGTAGAGCGGGCAAATCAGACCCTAAAAACCAGAATAGAGGTGTTGGCAAAAGCAGACGGCTTTGCCAACTCCATTCCCCCAGAAGAACAGGCACGCATACTGGCAACAGCTTTGTTAACGCTCAATCAATTTCCCAGGGAGGACGAGACAAACAGTCCCGTCCAAAAACATTGGACCACTCGAATGCAGGAGGAGGGTCCACGAGTAATAATAAGGAACGAGCTAGGCGAATGGGAACAGGGTTGGAGGTTAATGCTCACGGGACGAGGGTACGCAGCAGTCAAAAAAGACAGAGAAATCAGGTGGTGTCCACTTAAATCGATCAAACCAGATCTCCAAAAGGAGCAGAGTGACACTAACGAGAATAGCGAGTCTCTGTTTACATGACATGATCGAGGGACGTCCGCGAGACGTACACACTCGCGTTCCGGAGGGGAGAGACAGACCACCGAGCCGCCAGACAGCACCCGAAGGACCGGCACGGGCGAGATCCAGTCATCAAGGGTATCTCTGGGTAATGTTGCTGCTGGGGCTAGTTGCCAGGGGGCAAGCCAGCTCACAGTACTATCCCCATCAGCCACTCCGGTGGGTCATACGGCACCTCACCAATGACAAGGTGCTTAGACATGTCATTACACCAGACGACCCATCCTTCGTACTTCGCATTACAGACCTGTTCCCGGGACGACCAAAGCCAGACCCTCATTCCCCATACGCCAAAAACACATACCTATCCTATTGGTGCCCAGCCTCAAACCCCGGAAAAAGTTACTGTAATCGCCCGGGGTGGGGATATTGCGGACACTACGGTTGTGAAACAATAGTCACAGACACCAGACCGACAGGGCCGGGGTGGGACCCACAGGAACCCGACAGATTCTTACAGTTCACTTGGGCGCCAAAAGGCTGCAAAACACCACTCTTCCATCACGAAAGCACCTATCGAAACAGTCACAAACTCCCAAAAATCCAGAAATGTATTAGGTACAACATGACAGTCTTGCAGCCCAGAGACCCCAGTTGGGCCTTCGGAAAAATGTGGACAGTAGTCCTTCACGGGACAAACGAGTGGGTAAACATGCAGATTATCAGGCTCATACCGTCAGCACCCCGAGCGGTCGGACCAAACAAGGCAGTCAAAAGCGCGCAGAAAGGGAAAAACACGACCTATCCCAAAGCCTTACCTACAAGGGTCGCGAATACCCAGACAGGCCTAGCGAGAACCATTCAGACAAATCGCTTAGCAGAGTCGGATTCAGACCCAATCCTTCGCATGTTAGAAGCTACCTTCCTATCCCTAAACGAATCCAACCCTAACCTAACCAATTCCTGTTGGCTATGCTACGATGTCAAACCACCCTTTTACGAAGGAGTCGCCTTAGATACCCCTTTCACATATTCCTCAGCAGACGCCCCTCACCAATGTAGATGGGACACTCCCCGCAAAGGAATCACCCTGAGTCAGGTCACGGGGAGGGGGAGATGCTTTGGAAATACAGCCCTAGCTAGGCGGGAAGGCAACGTGTGCACCAAAGTAGTCAAACCCGACAGGAGAAAGAAGTGGGTAGTCCCATCCACATTGGGCATGTGGGTTTGCCAAAGATCCGGAGTGAGTCCCTGTGTGTTCCTAGACAAATTCAATGACTCAACAGACTTCTGTGTCCAAGTCTAGATCGTTCCCAGGATCCTGTATCACTCAAACGAGAAGGTGTACCAACTCCTCGGAGCTTCTAGCCGTCACCTTCGGACCGTGCCTACTGAACAAGCTAGTCCCATTCGTCCGGACCCGCTTGGAACGGACCAACATCCTGCTCTTAGGCAGACATCCGATGCTGTGAATTCAACAGGGAGTTCAACAGGGAACGCTGCCGGACGCAAGAACCCGAGAAAGAACTTGCCAGGCAGAAAAACTAACTCAGGAACCCCAAATCCCCTTTCCTTGTCAAGCGACAACCTTAGATACCTCATATCAGCATGTAGACGACTACCTTATCCATTTGTGGGAGAAGAGGGGGGAGATGTGGCAGAGAGAATAGGGACAGGCGATCGGAAGATTTCGGGCTGTCACGGAAACCTGATAGGGCCTCTCTCCCCTGACTACCTAGAGATAAGGATAGCCGCAGGACAAGAGGCCAAGAATGTTGTAACCCCACCTAACACGGCCTCCACCCAGTCTCCCTACTAACCATATAAGGCAAAAGTCAGACCCCGGAAGGTAAGAAGGACCAAGGGTATATATACTGAGGAGAAAACCAATAAAGGGCCTTTGGACCATCTATCATATTGATGTCTGTGTGTCCTTAGCCCGAACGGCCAAAAGCATTGGGCCGTCGTGCTGCGTTTCCTTGGAACCAGGTCGTCACGCCTTGCCTCAAGGCAACATACAGGGGATTTGAAAACTGTCCAATAGTAAGGGTCAGCAGAAAGTGACCTATGGGCTTACAGGGAGATAAGCGGGGTCCGAAAGACGGAAGAGAGGGGCTTCTAAAGCCTTAGTCATGCTGACTTTGGCATTTCCTAGCTCTCAGGCTTCTGATCGCCAAGGAGGCCGTGCAGGCCCTGTGCCTGCTACACCCAACCATCGTGGTCATATGCAGGACTTAAGAACCATCATAATCCAGGGTATACGAGAAGCTGTGCCCCGGGGACAAAATATAAGCAAGGCATTCAAAGAGTGCCAAGGAAAAGATGAGACCCCACTGAATGGTTGGAAAGATTAAGGAAGAGTTTTCAGTTATACTCAGGGGTGGATCCAGAGACGCCAATGGGGCAAGCACTCCTTAAAACACATTTTATAGCTAAATCATGGGGAGGATGTTAGAAAGAAATTAGAAAAGTTAGAGGATTGGCAGGACAAAGGACTCGATGAATTGCTTAGGGAGGCTCAGAAGGTATATGTCAGACGGGAGGATGAGGCACACAAAAGACAAGTTTGGATGATGGTGGCGGCAGTCAGGGAGGGACAGCGAAACAACCCTCCACCACGGGAAAGAAATGGCATGAGAAGAGGTCCCCGGGATTTAGGAGGACCTCCAACTGGAGGGAGACAAGGAGTAGTGTGCTATTATTGTGGTGGAAAAGGACAAATGAGGAGGGAATGTTGAAAGAGGCTTAGGGATAAGAAGATGTTCGAAGAGGAATAGAGGGGTCGAGGACTCTAGCTATTGGGGACCCAAAAGTCGTTGGAGCCCTTGGTAAAACTTAAGGTGGGTGCCCAGCAAACCCCCATAACCTTCCTTGTAGATACAGGGGCTGAGAGATCAACAGTTCAATCTTTGCCCCCGGGATGTAAGATTTCACCTTCTACAGTACAGGTTATTGGGGCAAAAGGAGAACCCTTCAAGGTTCCTGTAATTAAAGATGTCTTAATAGAATCAGAAAAGAAAATAGAGATAGGATCACTGTTACTGGTCCCCAAAGCCCACTTATAATTTATTAGGAAGAGATTTAATGGTGGAATTAGGGATAAATATAAATATTGAAGAAAAACAGCTGAAAGTCAGGTTGTGCTCCTTACGGGTCACTGACGAAGAGAAAATCAACCCAGAAGTCTGGTATACCCCTGATACAGCAGGAAGACTGAATATAGAGCCCTTCACAGTCAACATTCAAAACACAGAAATCCCAGTAAGGATAAAGCAATATCCCATATCAGATGAGGGGTGAAGGGGACTAAAACCAGAGGTAGAACGGTTAATATAACAAGGGCTCTTGGAACCTTGCATGTCCCCCTTTAACACCCCTATCTTACCTGTAAAGAAATCGGATGGAAAATACCGATTAGTACATGATCTAAGGGAAATAAATAAGAGAACCATTGCCCGGTTCCCTGTGGTAGCAAACCCCCACACATTGTTCAGTCAATTGAAACCTGATGATCACTGGTATAGTGTTATAGATTTGAAAGATGCCTTTCGGGCGTGCCCCTTGAAAGAAGAATGTAGAGATTATTTTGCATTTGAATGGGAAGATCCCGATACCCACCTAAAACAACAACTAAGGTGGACCGTGCTCCCACAAGGATTTGTCAAATCCCCCAATTTGTTTGGGCAGGCACTAGAGTAAATAATGAAATCCTATACCCCGAACCAGGGAATAACCATTGTTCAATATGTAGATGACCTGTTAATTGCTGGAAAAAGTGAGGAATCAGTTAGAAGAAAGTATTAAGCTTCTGAACTTTTTAAGCATCCAGGGGCTGAAGGTGTTCAAAAGTAAATTGCAATTTGTAGAAGAAGAAGTGAAGTACCTAGGACATCGACTTAGTAAAGGAACAAAAACACTAGACCCAGAGAGGGTTAAGGGAATACTCTCCCTTCCTCCCCCAAGAAATAAAAGACGAATCAGGCAGTTATTGGGTCTTGTAGGATACTGCAGACAATGGGTTGAAAACTTTAGTGGTAAAGTAAAATTTTTGTATGAAAGACTAACTGCTGAAGGTTTGATGAAATGGACTGAGAAGGATGATAAATCATTAGAACAACTAAAAGAGGAATTGGCTAATGCTCCGGTGCTAAGCCTCCTGGATGTTAGGAGACCTTTTTATTTGCTCGTTAACACTGAGGCAGGAGTAGCATTTGGGGTACTGGCTCAGGACTGGGCGAGCAGGCGAAAACCAGTAGCATTTATTTCTAAATTACTCTACCCTGTAAGTAGAGGATGGCCAACATGCTTGCAGATTATAGTGGCAACAGCCCTCTTAGTGGAAGAAGCTCTCAAAATTACCTATGGAGAAGAACTGAAAGTCTTTACCCCCCATAACAAACGGGCAGTATTGCAACAAAAGGCAGAAAAATGGATAACAGACTCAAGACTTTTGAAATACGAGGGCATTTTACTGTCATCTCCTCGGTTGATACTTGAAACCACCTCTCTGCAAAACCCCGCTGAGTTCTTGTTAGGGGATCCACAGGAGAATTTAACTCATGATTGCTTACATAGCATAGAAAAACAAACAAAAATTAGGCCGGACCTCGAAGAGGAAGAACTGGAAGGGGGAGAAAGATTATTTGTGGATGGGTCCTCTAGAGTTGTTGAGGGAAAGTGAATCTCTGGATATGCGATTGTAGGAGGTGAAAATTTGGAAATAATAGAATCTGGACCTTTGAGTCCTAGCTGGTCAGCCCAGGCCTGTGAGCTGTATGCAGTATTAAGGACTCTAAAATTCCTGGAAGCTAAGGTTGGGACCATCTACACGGATTCAAAATATGCCTTTGGAGTGGTGCATACTTTTGGAAAAATTTGGGAAGAAAGAGGGTTAATAAACTCCCAAGGAAGAGAATTAATACATCAGAAACTAATTACTCAGGTACAACAAGCTTTAAGAGGCCCAAAGAAAATAGCAATAGTACATGTTAAAGGACATCAAAAGGGTCTCTCCCATCTGATCAGAGGGAATAATGTGGCAGACAGAGAAGCAAAGAAAGCTGCTTTTTGAAAATTCCGGGATCAGGGGATAAGGAGAAGGGGAGGTGATGAGAAAGTTCGTGTCCTGAGCTTCACAGCCCAGGAAAAGGAGAAATTAGACAAAATGGGAATAAAAGAGAATGAGGGTATTCAAAAATTGCCAGACGATAGGGAGGTACTGCCAAAGTCTACGGCCTGAAGAATAGTGCAACAGCTGCACGACCAGACTCATTGGGGAACCCAAGTTTTGGTAGATCAGTTTACTATTAAGTATATGTGTCTAGGAATTTACGATATAGTGAAACAAGTAGTTAAGGGATGTATAACATGCCAAAGAGTTAATAGACATCAAGCTCGAGAAAGGATTCCAGGAGGAAGGGAATTAACACACCGACCTTTTTCACATGTACAAATAGATTTCACCGAGCTACCGAAAGTAGGGAGATACAAGTACTTATTGGTATTGGTAGATCATCTAACCCACTTTGTAGAAGCATATCCTACATCACAGGCTACTGCAAATGTGGTGATTATAATCCTGCTGGAAGAAATAATCCCTAGGTATGGACTAGTAGAAATATTAGACTCTGATAGAGGTCCCCATTTTGCAAACAAAGTACTGAGAGAAGTAACCGTAGATTTAGGCACTAAATAGCAATATCACACTCCTTGGCACCCTCAAAGCTCAGGGAGGGTGGAAAGGGCAAATGGAGAAATCAAGAAGCAACTCACTTGGGTCAGATGTTTACCCATGGCATTGCTAAACATTAGAACCCAACCTAGAACAGATGTGGGAATCTCTCCTTTTGAAATACTTTATGGGATGGCTTATGACTTAGAACTCCCGAGGAACCATCCTTGCATCCAAGATAGTCAAATTCAGGGTTATATACAACAGTTAATGAAATGGAGGGAGAAATTAAAACGAAAAGGGCTATTGGTACAAAGACCCCCTTTGGATATAATAATGCATAAGGTCCGGAGATAAGGTCCTAATTAAAACCTGGAAAGAGACATCCCTAACACCCCAATGGGAAGGTCCCTATGTTGTCCTGTTTACTACAGAAACAGCCATCCGAACTGCTGAAAAAGGCTGGACACATGCCAGTCGAGTGAAAGGACCCATCACTGCAGACACCCCTTGGGAGGTGACCAGCCCTGGAGATCTACGGCTAACCCTTCGGAAGGCACGGGAACCTGTGCTAGCTGGCAATGTGAATGACTGAATTAGGGGACAGAGAATCATACCGATTGAGACTCTTGGTAAGAAAACCCCTACAGGAACTGGAACGGGAGTTAAAGTGCCCTCTGCCGTGGAAAACCTGGAATGAACTGACACTTGCTCTTTCAGTAGTGGCTGAAGTGAGGCGAGAATTATTCAATTACACCGGGTGTCTTAAATGCCAGGAATCTTCTTGTCAGGCATGGGTAAAAATCTTTTGCGGGGGCTGTAAGGACAAATGGTGGATTCTTCAGTCACATTTGGTGGGGAGCACATGGTGTCTTACTTGTGATCAGAATTGGAGAAGAACAAATCCATTAAGAGCCCTAAGAGAATTTATAAGGATCCCTGGAGGACAGGAGATCCCCGATAGAGAAGCAGCGTCACTAGTTGAAAATCTAGAACAGAGTAGAGATTGGGCTCTGGCATGGGAATTCCAACACCAATTGCATAGGATCACAAGCCAAAACCAGACAGTTATATTAACTACCTTGTGTAAGAAGGGAATCCACGTCCCTCTGGTGTGGCAAGTGAGGCCTGACGAGTGGAATAGCACGATTCCCTGCTATTCCCGAGTCTATAAACAATAAAAACATAGAGAACGTAGGGAAGAACGACGTAACTCTAGGAAGAAAAAAAAAGGGAATAAAAGGCAGAAGGTGAACCCTAAGTAAGTGGGGACTCAGGCCTATAAAGCTCGCTAGAGATGGCAGGGAGTCCGACATAAAATTCAAAGAGATCCTTTGCAAGAGAACATTTGCCTGGAGGCCTGGTAGCCTGCCCTTAGGAGTGGGGAGGCAGGAGTTAAGGACGTAGTTCAAATGATGCACCCCCTGAAGACTACCCCTGCTGCCGAGAAGATAATGATCCCTGCAGACCGATGCACCCGGGCTGGCAGGCGAGGCAGAGGGGTAAGGAGTAGTGGGGGAGAGCAATGGACCATAGGAACAGGAACGGAGCACAGGAAAGCCCCAGGTAAAAGAGGTATGATTACGAAAGGAGAAAGAAATTTGTTGCTAGGACTCTGCCCTGCTTGGCGAGTTACCTTAATTACTATAACCCTGAGCCTCCCGGCTGCTTGGGGAAACCCTCATCAGCCTTACAAGGAGAACATGACCCATAAAGGGACCCTGACCCCTGACTGGTCTCAGGCCTTTTTGCAATCTACTGGATCGATGGGGAATATCACAGGTTTAAGTTTACTAACATTAGTACTGCATGATGGTCTGCCATACGCTAAACATGAATGGAAGAAGCAGAAGACCTGGCAGCTTCAAGGAGTAGTGGGAGAACAAATTAATATCGGATGTCGAATGGTTAATGGGTCTGACTATACTAACGCAATTGCAATCAGTGTCTCCATGGGTCAGAAGGATAAACAAATAGCAGATTGCACATACCCAATCGCGCAAGACTGCTGGAAAAACTTCACATTAACACACACTGCAGAGGTAGTCTGTCTCTGGTCAAAAGGTACACAGGGCCTTTCTTTTAAATTTATAATAGATACTAAAACGCAGTCTACCACTGCTGAAGCTCACAATATCACCACTTCACCTGCACCACCAGTCATACTCACCCCAAAAATTTTCAAAATTGGACCTTATATAATCCGGAAAACTGATCAACAACAGATATTATTCAATCCAGCATGGTCTCTAAAACAGGTCAAATTGCTGATGCAGACTAATGTCTCAGACATCCAGCCATCTTGCTCCCCATTTTTGCAAACATCCTTTGAAGGCTGGACCATTTGTCTCCGGAAACGCAGCTCTTTTAAAACAAGGAAACCTAGAGATGTAACCGGTGTTCTAGGTACAGGATTGGGAATTCTGAATAGCATTGATTCGGAAGTACTAATGAACAAATTGGCTGCTACAACTAGAGATCTGTCCAAATTACAGCAACCACTGAAGTCATCTCTGACAGCCTTGGGGACACACCAGTGGATGCTGTCAAACATTTTGCCAAATTGGGAAAGAGTAAATGCGAACGATCACAAATTGGTGATTGATGCACTTAGTGCTGCACAAAATAATGTTTCCTTAGCCCTCAGCTTTATCCAGGCACAATTGTGGATGCAGTCAGTTTCTGCCTCGATCCTAAGAGAAGGTAAGGAAGGCACTTTCCCCACAGAAATTCAAAAAATAATCTGGGACAATGCCACTGATTTTGAAAGAGAATTCCAATCCTGGTGGAAACTGGTAAATTTCACCTATAACCCTATTGCAAATACAGCTACTGCTTTTGTCTTGACAATAAGCAATGCCTCCGTACATCTAGTTTTTCCTGTTATTGCATTAGGAATAAACCATGACGGAACTGTTCTCTACCCTACAGGACATAGAGGATGGGCCCGTCAGCCTGATGATAAATGCCAAACTGTTGATTTGGAATCTTGTATTATCCAGGAACAACTGGGGTTCATTTGTGAAGGCAATGTAATTATAGCTCAAGATATCTGTTTAGACACGGAGCAAAACATCTGTCATTTTGAGATTCATCCTAACGAGACTTCTAAAACAGTTCTTATATACATAGGCAATGGATGTGCTTGTTTTAGAACTATTTGTGATTCTGTGCTTGTAGATAATATTGTGGTGGATACAAAGAATCACTCAAACTTCTGTGCTTGTAACTTCACTAAGATTACAGGGTGTGATATCACTTATGACACTAAAGTTACCTCCCACCACCTATTACAATCCAATTACACACTGCTTCACAAGCTAATGCCCACCCCAACTGGGATGAACCTTACTCTGGTGAGACAACTGTTGCTCCATCAGGACCTGATCAAAATCCTCGAGAATATCAAGGAAAGCGGACAGAAGACCCTAGTGACTGTTCATCATGACATAAGAAAAATACACCGGGTTATAGAGAGGGTAAAGCAAGATGGCGAGCACAGGTGGTGGGATACCCTTTTCAGTTGGTCTCCTAATGCCACAGGGGTCCTAAACAGTATATGCCATCCCATTGTTGTTCTGTTGATACTGATTGTGCTTCTGTTTTATTTTTTCAGCAGTTCTATTCATTATGAATTGGAATATGATGAAGAAACTAAGGAAATTAGCACCTATAATTAGTGCACATAGCTTAACTGATGAGGCAGCTCATTTAACGCTTGCTAGGAAGGAACTAAAAAGATTTAATGAACAAAATTGGTATGAAAAAAGAAATGGGGGATCTGTAATAAGTAGTAATACGTTTGTTCATTAATTAAATCAATAGCTAAATAACGATACAATATAAAACAATAGTTAAATAGCTAAAAACTTCTTGTGCAGATACATATGGTTGCTGGTTTACTATAGTGCTTTGGGAATTCCATTGTAAAGGTATGCCTTATGAAAGGAAAGTAATGAAAAGCAGCTGTAATAACAATCCTTAAACTCGCAAGAATTGTTTAGCTTGAAGAAAGTGTATAGTACTAGCAAGAATTGTTTAGCTTGCAGAAAGCGTATAGTGTTCTGTATAGATATGCCTTATAAGGCATAAGTTCACCCAGCATTCACAAAGAGGAAGACTAAGGGGAGACTAAGCCTTCATCCCACGACCACCAGAAGGCAGAAAAAGACCCCCTAGCAACTGAACGAGCAAGTGCAGAAGACAGATCACGTCATCCCTAAACCCGGAGAAGAAGGCAATAAAAGGTGGACTCAGGGGATAGGAGTTTTGCGAGCCAAAGCGGAGCGGAGGCTCTGGGCTGCCCAGCGCTGTCCTTGCTTATTCTTGCTTGCAAAAATAATAAAGATAATTATATGATCCTTAAATTCAGTGGACTTGTTTATCACAGTATCTGTTTATTAAATCCAAGAACAATAGAGGACGAGGCCTCAATGTAAGCTTAAGACCTACGCAACAAGTCAGAAGTAGCACTAACAATTATGCTGCAACAAGGTGTTTCCCCAAGCCCAAGGTACCATAGATAGACCCCCAGGTGCTCGGCACCAGGGTTTTTAAAGTCTCTTAAAGGTGCAGGATTGTTGCATGTTCAATCCATGTGTTGATTGGTCCTTTCCCAGGTTGTTGGTTGGTCCATAAGATGGTGCATTTCTGGCCAATCATTCTGGAATTCTGAGGCTCCATTGGCTGGCTAGTCTTCCAATCATAGTTCATATTAATGTGATCAAAAGATGAGGTAACTCTTTAGAACATTCCCTCACCCAGACTTCACTGCCCCCCCTCTAGTGGGCATACATTCATATTACAGTACATTCAACTCTACAACCCATTACTTCTTAACTTATTACATGAATTAAGTATAATGATCTATTACATTAATTAACAATTTATAATAAGATCGCATCATTAACAATTCATAAACTTGCCTACAAAAGCCAACTTTATTTATAACAAGTATCTGGAGCTCTGGAAGGTTCTGGCTTGTCTGTCTGCCTGGCCAGAGCAGCTTTGCTAACAGTGTCTGGGCAGGCAAAGATGCTGGAGTTGCTTCCTTGGTGGAGATGAGGTCCTGGCTAAGAGAGCAGGAGGTGTCACAGACACTGAGCAGCCAGACAGGAGGACCCCACACACCCTCTCAACAAGATCAGGGGGGATCCTTTCTCAGGTGTAATGCTTGGGAAAGACCTTTGCTAACCAGCCACTGTCTTCCCTTTCCTCAGTGGGAGACTTGCATGCAGAGGAAGAAGAGGAGAAGCTGATAAAAGATCATGTTCTGGAGCTGGAGACAGCTGGTCACCTCCCATGCCCTGGAGGATAGGGTCTTTAATCAGGACTGTTACAAATGGATAATGCAATAGTTGCCTCCCACAGCTAAGCAATTAATATTATGTGTTGCAGTGTGTTTTATATGCTTCTGTAATGTTGTAAATTGGTTTGTTCCATGTACCCCCTTATCTGTAATGGTTCTGCCCTGGTTATCTCTTCCCTCACTCGTCCTGTCAATCCAGTTTCCTCCTCCATGTTCCCCTTTGCAACCCATGTATCTCTTCCTTAGTCCCTCCCTGGTGCCCTGTCTGTCACTTGGCAACCCATCCTTTTCCTCTAGAATCTTCCAGCCTGGCCTTCGAGTGATTGGTTCAGGGGCCAGGGTCTCTCCCCAAGTTTATCCCTATTGGTTATTCTGTTGTATCAGTCACCCTCACTCCACTCCCACCTTTTCTCTGATTGGCTGAAGGCCAGACTTCACCTCTATATCCTCCCCTCTTTAAAAGCTAGTGTCAGACCCCACTTCAGTGTCTTCAGCGGTCAGTTCTCTGGAGTTGATAAGTGTGGACTGCACTACAGCTGGAGTCTGTTTCTCTATCTCCTGTTGGGTAGCAGCCCTTTCCTCGCTGATCCTCGTCCCTCAAGGTGCAAGCCTTAGGTGCCCTCCTGACCGGAGCAAGGAACGGGAGAGTGCCCCAGTGCTGCTGGTGGTGCTGGCCACAGCTAGCAGGGACATCCCGAAGGGACAACAGTTTTATTCTTCGTAGCCAGCCGCTGCTGCAATTATGTGTATGTTAAGAGAAGTTTTATAGAAGTATAGTTACGTTATTTTTGTGTGAAAAATACATATTATATGTACTGGCTTTTTGCAAATACTAAAATGAACACTATATGTGTTACGTTAGAAAGTTATGTTATATTAATTTTTTTGCCCTGTACTAATGTTTTAAATAATGTGGTAAATATAATTTTAGGTTATAGCATAATGTTAGAGTAGAAACTGTGCAATGCAGGATACTTTTTTTAACTAGCTCAAGAAAGGGAAGAGATATTCAGGAGATTCTTTGTACAGAGATGACAGCAAATAAGACACCTAAATCCCCCAGAGAAAAACTATTGCCCCCTTACTGGAAGAGACCAACTTTCTTCCACTTCCTTTCTGTCTTTGAGGCACCAACAGGATTAAGGGAGAGTAGTTGACAATGACCAGAGAACACCCTTTGTTTGAAAATAATTTATGCATTATGTATGAGATATGTGAATATGTAACAGGCTATTGCTTTTAAGGGTTAATCCTTTGTTAGTGGCGGTCATTTTTCGGGACTTAATTGCCCAGGAAAAGGTACCTGGACTGTCCTGAACTCTTTGTTTTTATTGTCTTGTATTGTCTTAACCCTGATTGTCCAAATTCTCATTACTCTAATTTTATTACTATTTTTATAACTGTTTTCTTACTATTAAACTTTTAAAATTTTAAAAACAAATGATTGGCATTTTTCACATTTTGTACGTTCTCCCCCTAGTCTTCTTTGCCTTCCCCCTTGTAGTCGGGGGGGAGGGCAGGCTTGTTACTAGGGGCATATGGGGGAGGGGCATATGGGAGAGGGCAGGCTAGGAGGTGCAGCATGGCAACAACTGCCCCATAATCAAGTTGTAAGAAAGGGATCTCCACCAATGGATGGCAGAGAAAGAATTGACAGACAAGACTTTGGGAAGAGCCAAAGGTATAAAAAGCAGAACATCCATTTTGTAGACGAGTATGTGGCTGGTGGTCACAGAGATTTCCAGTGCTGTAATTTTTCCTTATTCAGTCCTTTGTTGTATTTTTGTTAATAAGCCTTTGAAATTTTAAAAGTGAGCATCGTTTCTCACAGGACATGTGTCAAAAACTTGCCAAGGAAGTAGGGACTCCCATCCCCATCTCCAGGTGCTCTGTGAGGAACACCCAGCCATGTCCCCTTCTCCTGAGAGCTCCTTGTGTCTGCAGAGCTGGGAATAGCCTGGACTTCAGAAAGGGTCTGGTCCTGGTGGCTGTGACACGCTACATGTGAGCAGTGGAGTGTCCTCCCTTCCACAGCACCATGCTGAGCTCAGCTCCCCACAGGGTTTCAGCATGGACTCAGGAGATGCAGCAACTGCCAGACAGTGGCACCAAGATGTTTGAAATACACTTTGAAACCACACACAGGCCAGTGGGTGATGTGGATGTGCTGCTGCCCATTGAGGTACTGTAGCTCTTGGGGAAGGCAGGTGTTGCAGTGCGCTTGGTGTTATGCAATTGATGGGGGCGCAACACCTTCCCCGGGACACTGAACCTCCTATGCAGTCGCTGGTGATCAATATAGAAAAAGCGAGATGGGCCTTGATTGTAAATCCAAAGATCATTTATTAAATCTTAGGGGTGAAAACAAAAGCATCCATAACTTGAGTGTAAAACAGAGGCAAGTACCATGAAAAAAGTCAGGGCAGCAGGTTTTAAGGGACAGGAGCAGGGTAGAGTTTAGGGCTGGGAACTAATAACAAAGGGACTGTGGAGAAACACAAGGCAGGGATTGCAATGTTTAACCCAATAAGGAGTTACAGGGGAGGGGAACAGTTTAACTAAACCAATGGGGTGTTGAAGATACAGAAATGACAGATCTCTGGAAAAAGGGGTAGGTATGAGGGAGGACTGACAGCTGATATTAAACCAATGCCTTGGGGGTGGGTGGGAGTATACCAAACAAACTATTGAAAATATAATAATATAACAAAAAGCACATCTCAAGAGACAGGAGGCTGTAAAAGCAGCAGATATCACCCACCCTCTCAGGTGAATTCCATTGTTTACAGAACAAAAAGAGCTGATCCCCAGCAGTGAGAACAGCGGCAGGGCAGAAGGAGCTGCAGTCACAGCGTGCTGCCGTGGCGGGCCGCCCTGAGGGTGAGGGTCTCCCGCTGCAGCCGTGAGGGCCCTGCCGTGTCCAGCGGGCCACTGCTGTGGGCAACAGGGCTGGTGCCAAACTGTGGAGTCACGGCTTAGATAAGTTAGACTTAGATACCTATGTATTTAAGAAAAGAAGTTGTGAAAACTGCCATTCACTTGGTGTTAAAATTTTAGAAGTTTAATAGTAATAAAAATAGTAGTAAAAATTACAGCAATAAGAATTTGGTCAATCAAAGTTAGGACAATAAAAAGCAAAGAATTACGGATGTCTGGGTGCCTTACAAATCACACTTTGCTAACAAAGGATTACCCCTTAAAAGCGATACCCTATTGCATATTCATGTATCATGAATTCAATCATATACATGTTTGAATCATATACATGATTCAAACATTCCTTTCAAACCAGGGTGTTTCTGTTTAATTTCAGTTTCCCCCTTTCATCTTGTAAATCAGTCTTTTTTGGGTCCTCTGACTCTGGGCTTTCCTGATAAGGAGGTAATAATTCTTTTTTTGAATCCTGTTGTGTAGCAGGCACAAGGCCTGCAAGGCCTTGGCGATCAGAGGCCTAAGAGCTAGGAAATGCCAAGTCAGCATGACTAGGCCGTAGCAGTCCCTCTCTTCCGCCTTTCGGACCCTGCTTATCTCCCTGTAAGCCCATAGGTCACTTTCCCCTGACCCTTACTATTGGACAGTTTTCAAAACCCCTGTAGGGTATAAAAATACCTAATTCTGCCCACTTTGGCAGAAGAGCTGTCACTGGACCCTTCGTGGAGACCCAAATAAAAGAATCCTGCGGAACCCCACACAGCCTTCTCATCTCTCTCCCCCGGCGTCTGCTGCGGTGGCACCTAGCAAGCGAAAGAGCTGAATATCACAAAAGAGCTGATTATAACTAAGAGCTGCAAATCACTCTAGCTTGCCTAGGTTGCCTGAGCCCCTGCTGAGCTATCCTGGCTGGCCAGCATTCCCTGCTGGGCTCCTGCCCTGAGGGTAATGACCCGGCCATAGTTGGCGCACCGAACAGCCCGGGCCTCTGGACCGACATCTGAACCGCCGCGATATTCTGGCCGCGGAACTGAATGCCAGACCTGGCATTTCAGAGGAGCAGCATTTCTTCTTGAAATTGTCACTGCCTTCGCTCACCAGAAACCCTGGAAGAAAAAAGCCCCCGTTCTAGGAGGACTTTCTGAAAAGGGGTCAGCCGACACTCAATCCTCACATCGGGGCACACACGAAGTGCTCGAGGAGACTGACAAGCAGACGACCTCCATCAGAACCTTGACCCACATCTGGCTGAAGAAGTGTAAGTTTAAAACAGCCTTTCTTGCGCAAAAAATACTTTCTCCTTGGGTCCTTTTTTTTTTTTTCTCTTTTTTCTGCTGGCGGGGAACAGGAACATGGGATCAAAGCTTAGTATATTGAAACGATCCCAGAACGAGAGAGATTTATATTTACTAATCCTAGAAATCCTATCTTCTAACAACTTTTCTTTTTCTAAAGGTAACCTTTCAAAAACTAACCTGAAAAAATTTATAAAATGGATTCTCTGCCACTTTCCAGATACTAATACACAGACTATTACCTTAGACTCCTTTTGGGATACAATTGGGACCACGATATATAAGTTTCAAACTAACCAAGATTTTTCTGTAGCCCGGTTTTTACCTATATTTCATGTTATAACTAAAGCTGTAGAAAAAACTAACAAAGAGATAGTAACTTCAGGGCAAACTTCTGTTGAACAAAGCGTGAAACTTTTATCTGACTCAACAGACGTCCCTCTTTCAAATGCTAATCTCACAGGTAACACCCCCTCCACCCTGGATTCCAGTACTCCCCTTTCACTGGGTCCTAGCGCCCTGCTGTCCGCGCTGCCCCTCCCCAAACCCACCGTGCCCATGCCCCACGCCACGTGCGTGTCCCCTTCCCCTGCGGATGTAAATTCCATAGTGCAGCCCGCTACACCCTGCACACCTCCTTGCTCTGTGTTATCTCCGAGAGCATCTGCGCCAGTTTCCGCCGGGTCTGACCCAAACCCCACTCCCTCTGCCGTCCCTCCTGTCCCTGCCGTGCCCCCCCCCACTCCCTCTCCCACCCCTCCCACCTTTGCTTCCTCAGTCCCACCCACCACCCCTGCTGTCTCCCCCCCCACCATCGCGCTTTTGCCTGCCACTGGAATCGTCCCCACCTGCGTATCTGCCCCAGACCCAAGCCACCCTGTATCTGCGGCACCCTCCTCCAGTCCCGCCGCCTCCTCCGCTTCCGCGCGGATCCCTTGCCCCCATACCCAGGCGTTGCAGCCACACACCCATCCTCAGGGACCCCGGGTCGGGACCTCCCAGACTTCCCCCGGCACCACCACCCCTCCCCACTCTCCCCAGTCCTGTGCCTGCTGTATCACGCATTGCACGGCCACTCCAGCCCTGCTGCCTCCCTCTAGCCACGTTCTGCCATGTGCTGCCTTACATATGACCAGCCACATGCACATCTGCAAAATGTTGCTCCAGCCTGCCATAAGAAACATAAGGCACGGCCTGCTAGCTCTCACTTCTCGTCATCTGATGACAGCAGTGACAGCGATTCTGATTTGGAAATAGAGTATACTGATCCTTGGGCAAAAATAAAAATGGAAGTGACACAGGCAGGGGACTGGCAATTAGCTCAGAGAATTACTGCCTTTCCAGTAGATTATAAAAAGGGAAAAGGAGGAGGTGCTACTACGAGAAAGACATGGGAACCTATTACAAATAAAGAACTCGTGCAGTTAAGAAATACTGCCAAAGAACATGGTAGAAGTTCACATATTTTTAGATGTTGATAAGTCAAACTTTACAGTCGAACAGCTAGCTGGTGAAGGAGATTTGCAGAAACCCTCTGACCAGCAGATACCTTACCTAAGGCAACACTACAAGACGTGGCTATAGCAGCAAAAACCTCCTTACTTCTTACCCCTGATGACTCTACCCCTACCCAATATTTTTCTACTATTAAACAAGGAATAGATGAAAGCTTTATCAAATTTGTGGATAGAATTAAGGCTGCTCTGGAAAAACAGATAGAGAGCACAGAGGCAAGAAAAGAACCATTGTGAAAGCTTGCCATGAGTAATTTGAATGAAAAATGTAAAGCAATTCTGAGAGCCTTACCCTTAGACACAGAACCTACCATAGAGCAAATGCTGGAAAGCTGCACACGCCACTTGTCCACTGAAGATACAGTGGCACAAGCAGTTACTAAGGGTGTTGCAGAAGGAGTTTCTAGTGCATATGCAGTAATAGCTTCTAAAGACCAGGTCCGCTGCTACCAATGCGGAGATTTTGGACATTTTATAAAGGACTGTCCAGAGAGGTGACCTCCCAGGTACCCTCGCAATTTCCACCAAAGGCCCCAGAATCAGCAGCACTATCAGCAGCGTCTGGGAAACTTCCATCAGAGCGTGGTGGGGCCCCACGCAAGGACACCAAATCAAAGGCCATCCAGACCCAGTCACGCACCATCCCAGGAGATTCCAGACCACATGAGGAGGATCCAACACACGGAGTGATACTGAGGGGAACCCGCTGCCAACTGGTAACTGCACTGTCCATTGACTTTAAAAATGAGAATGTTTATCGTGATCCCACAGGCAAACGTGGGCCAAAAGGTGGTCCTTCTAACATCCTAATTATAGGTGATACTCTCCATAGCCCAAAGGAAATATTTGTTGTTCCAGAAGCACCCGGGACAAGAAATCTTTGTCCAGGTGTACTGCACAGATTTACCATACTTTCTTCCAAAGGGTACCCCATTTGCACAGGCCTTTCTACTCCCTAAGAATCACAGGGAACAGCTTCCTCTCAACCCCACAGCAATGTGGGCACAAGTTATGGGACCAAGTAAGCCTGTCATCAAGTGCGGTCTTACCTGCAGAGGAGAGAAGATCTACCTACCAGGGATGCTGGACACCGGTGCAGACCATCATCGCTCGCTCTGAATGGCCAGCACACTGGAGCTACAACCTGTGGCAGGCATGATTACAGGGATCGGTGGAGCTACAATTTCCATTCAGAGCTAGAATAACATCCTCGTCGAAGGGCCTGAAGGCAAGTTGGCAACCATCCTCCCGTTTGTGGTAAGGGCCCCCATCACCTTGTATGGACGGGACATTTTATGTCAGTGGGGAGCCTCCCTACGTATTCCCAGTCTGGATTTCTAATCGGGGCCACTGAGGAGCGCGCACTGCCAGACACTCCTCGTCTCACCTGGAAATGCCACAACCCGATCTGGATCGAGCAGTGGCCCTTCTCTAAAGTCAAACTGCGCGCACTACATGCCCTTGTGGATGAACAGCTCACCAAAGGCCACATTGTAGAGACCACCAGCCCTTGGAATTCTCCAGTCTTCGTACTACAAAAGCCTGGAACGGACAGGTGGAGGCTCCTCCACGATCTTCGCAAAATCAACGAGGTCATTGAGGACATGGGTCCCCTCCAGCCTGGCCTGCCCTCACCATCGATGCTGCCTAGAGACTGGACGCTTGCTATCATTGATATTAAAGACTGTTTCTTCAGCATCCCGCTGCATCCCCAGAACGCTTCACGGTTTGCTTTCTCCGTTCCCTCTCTTAACATAGAGGCTCCACTCAAAAGATATCACTGGTGTTATCTTCCTCAGGGACTTAAATGCAGCCCCAGTATATGCCAGTGGTATGTTGCTCACATTCTGTCTTCTGTTCGGAACCTATTCCCAGATGCGATCATCCATCACTATATGGATGATATCCTGGTCTGTGCACCAGAAAAAGCTTACTTGGACAAAGCGGTTAAAAGGACTATTGAAACCATAGAAAAGGCAGGATTCGAGATCCGTGAGGACAAAATACAGTACACCAGTCCATGGACTTACCTCGGACTCCAGATCCGGGAAGGGACCATCGTACCCCAGCAGCTCACCATCCGAGACAACCCAAAAACCCTGAGAGACTTACACAGTCTGTGCGGATCCATCAACTGGGTACGTCCACTGCTAGGAATTACAACAGAGGACCTCGCTCCACTGTTCAGCCTTCTTTGGGGCAAGGAGGATCTGGACTCTCCATGCACTCTAACACCAGAAGCCCAAGATGCCATCACCAAGATCCAAGAAGCCCTGTCTTCACGCAAAGCCCATCGCTTCGAGCCCAGCCTGCCTTTCCAGTTCGTCATTCTGGGAAAAGCGCCTAGGTTCTATGGACTGATTTTCCAATGGGACACTCAACTTCGAGACCCTTTACTAATACTGGAATGGATCTTTACAAATAACCAACCCACAAAAACAATTACCACCTTCCAAGAAATTATGGCACATTTAATAAAAAAGGCTAGAACTCGCCTCCGCTCCCTTGCAGGGTGTGAGTTCACATGCATGTATTTGCCAATGACCACTGGGGACCTGGAACATTTGCTCCAGACCAATGAAAGTCTCCAGTATGCCTTAGATAGCTATACAGGCCAAATTTCAGTACATATCCCAAAACATAAGCTTTTTAATTGTGATGTCACATTTCATCTGACCCCAAAATTAGTCCAAAGTAGGACACCTCTCAAAGCTCTAACCATCTTTACAGATGGCTCAGGGTCATCCCACAAGTTGGTAATGACATGGAAAGACCCTAAGACCCAAAATTGGGAATCTGACATAAAAATAGTGGAGGAATCTCCACAGATTGCAGTTAGCAGCTGTTGTCAGAGCCTTTGAGAAATTCAAAGACGAACCTTTTAATCTGGTCACAGATTCAGCTTATGTTGCTGGCATAGCTATGAGAGCAGAACATGCTCTTCTCAAAGAGGTTTCCAATCCAAAGTTATACCAATTGATTTCTACACTAACACGCTTAATTTCCCACAGAAAACAACCTTACTATATAATGCATGTGAGGTCACACACTGACCTCCCAGGTGTCATTACAGAAGGGAACAAGAAAGCAGACACATTAGCCATGGCAATGGAGACTGCTAATGTCCCTAACATCTTTGCCCAGGCAAAGCTGTCACACTCATTTTTTCATCAAAATGTGCCTGCCCTTATCAGAATGTTCAAGCTTTCAAAAGATCAGGCAAAAGCTATTGTTGCCACATGCCCGAACTGTCAAAACTACCAGATACCATCTGTGGGGACGGGAATCAATCCCAGAGGTTTAAACAGCTGCCAGCTGCGGCAGACAGATGTAACCCTTCCTTTTGGAAGGTCAAAGTACGTGCATGTATCGGTCGATACGTTCTCAGGAGCAGTATTTGCATCAACACATACAGGAGAAACTGCGCAGCACACCATAAAACATTTTCTCCTTGCTTTTGCTACCCTGGGAGTACCAAAGGAGATCAAAACAGACAATGGACCTGCCTATACCTCTCGTAAGTTAAAAGAGTTCTTCAGTGAGTGGGGAATACAACACAAGACAGGTATACCTGCAAACCCCACAGGACAATCCATCGTGGA
This sequence comes from Passer domesticus, assembly GCF_036417665.1. NCBI lineage: Eukaryota > Metazoa > Chordata > Aves > Passeriformes > Passeridae > Passer > Passer domesticus. Next base: position 19,482,769 of record NC_087485.1, read on the forward strand.
GAGGACACATCAAACTCTCAAAAGAGTCCTCAATCAGCAACAGAGAGGAACGAAAATAATTTCTCCAGCTGAAAGACTTTGCAAGTCTCTCTATGTCATCAACTTCCTGAACTGTACAACCTCAGAGCCTGATCCACCAATACTTCGCCACTTTGCAAATACCACCCAAGCAAAGGTCACTGAGAAACCACCTGTGCTGGTGAAGGACCCAGAAACACATAAAGTCTCTGGACCTTTCGAACTGATTACCTGGGGAAGAGGATATGCGTGTGTTCTACTACCATCTGGTCCAAGATGGTACCCAGGAAAAAACATAAAACCATACCTAGGCACTGCAAATACCACTTCCACAAGCAGTGACAAGAATCCTCCTGAGTCAAACACAAAACCTCCTCAAAACCAGACCAGCTCGGCCTGGAGACGAAGACGTCGCCAAACATCCATAGGCGGAGGAGACAAGCGTCCCATCACACAACAGCAGACAAAACAGGAAGCTGAACAACATTCTGTGGCATCAAGCCCTAGGCCAGACACACCCTGAAAACAAAACTGTTCTTTGAATTAGATGTTATTGCCCTTTTTACCCTAAAAACCCTATTATCCCCTTTATCAACCCATACCAAAAGCCTCTAACTTTTACCCACTCCCCCACCCTTAGCATATAGAAAAACAAAAAAACAATAAAAAACTAAAAATAAATGGGGGGGGTGGAAGGAACAGAGGAAAGGAACAAGAAAGGAACCCTAACCCTCCCCGCCTACCATAAAAATAACAAACTTTGCTTATATTCCCTATCAGAAGCCTCATTCCTGTCCAAAGATGAAAAATATCTCTGTGCTGTGCTGTCCTCACTGCTGCCTGGATGTTCCTCACCGTACCGTGTGCCATTGGTTGGATTGGCCCACAGCCAAGCCATAATGTCTGGGTAACCTTAGCAAAGACATTAAAACAGGATAACATGTGCTTATCCATGGGCAGCGTTGACAACCCACTTTCCACATGACTAGTAGGAATTCCTTTCATAGCCGATGACTGGCCCGTCTATAATTCAGAGCTTCTCCGCACCACAGGTAACTGACCCCACCAGGTAGATACTTGGGGCGAGTGGACAAAAATACTGCCCAATGCTCTTGAGGAACCTCAAGAATTGGATCTGTTGGGGTCCTCTAAGGCCACATTCTGTGTCAAATTTTACTTTAGACATCCAAAAAATAATTGGCCAGAAATTGACCCGAACAAAAACACATACCGAAAAGACATATCGCCAATTAATAAAGCCTGCAACCCTCACGACTGGTGTAATTACACTGCTCATGTGATCTCTGTGTCCTCTCTCCATCCCAAAGTTCTACCCAAGGGAACGTTTCTCATCTGTGGTGACAGAGTATGGGCTGGGATCCCCTCACGACTCCAGGGAGGTCCCTGTACCCTTGGAAAACTTTCTACCCTTACTCCAAATATCACCTTGTTGCACAATTGGAAAAAAGAGAGCGAATTAAAACGCCACAAAAGGTCCTACACAGAATTTGATGAAAATTTCGATCCCAAATTATACGATTGGAACAAACCTAAAAAGACAGCAGTCTCTATATTCCTACCATGGGTTGCTGCAGCTAAGGCCCCAGGTGAAATAAATCACCTCGGGTGGTGGCTCAGTAAGCAAGCTAACGCTACTTCTGCTGCCCTGAGCGATCTCTTAAAGGAAGAAGAAACCACAAGACATGCATCACTCCAAAATCGAGCAGCAATTGACTTCCTGCTGCTTGCCCACAGACATGGCTGCCAAGACTTCGAAGGGATGTGCTGCTTCAATCTCTCTTCACGCCCAGAATCCATCCACGCCAACATCCAGAAATTGAAGGGACTTGTGAAGGACTTAAGAGTAGAAAAGACCCCAGACTGGGTCAATGACCTCTTTGGTCAATGGGGATTAACAGGATGGGTTGCATCTTTGGTTAAGGGAATCCTGTGGATTTTTCTTGTAATTGTCATTGTGCTAGTCATGTTCTCATGCCTTGTCCATTGTTTTAAAAGAACCATAGGGAACGCCTTTTTTCTAAATACAGAAAGTGGAATTGTAGCAGGCACAAGGCCTGCACGGCCTCCTTTGCGATCAGAGGCCTAAGAGCTAGGAAATGCCAAGTCAGCATGACTGGGCCTTACAAACCCCTCTCTTCCTCCTTCGGACCCTGCTTATCTCCCTGTAAGCCCATAGGTCACTTTCCCCTGACCCTTACTATTGGACAGTTTTCAAAACCCCTGTAGGGTATAAAAACCCCTAATTCTGCCCGGTTCGGCAGAAGAGCTGTCACTGGGAACCTTCGCGGAGAGCCGAATAAAAGAATCCTGCGGAACCCCACACGGCCCTCTCATCTCTCTCCCCCGGCGGCATCTGCTGCGGTGGCACCTAGCAAGCGAAAGAGCTGAATATCACAAAAGAGCTGATTATCACCAAGAGCTGCAAATCACTCTAGCTTGCCTAGGTTGCCTGAACCCCCGCTGAGCTATCCTGGCCGGCTGGCATTCCCTGCTGGGCTCCTGCCCTGAGGGTAATGACCCGGCCATACTGTTGTATCTCCATCCAGAGAGGATAATGTGAAGAATTTCTTGATTATCTTTTCCATTCTTTGGGCTAGTTACAAAAAGTATCTTACCTCACATAGTTTCAATTTTAATACTATGCTAATAGCCTAAAAACTATATTTACCACACTACTTAAAGGACGGTAATACAGCACTATTTAAAAGAGATTAATACAGCGTTTATGGTGTAACTTTCTAGGATAATATATATAGTGTTCGTTTTAGTATTTGCAAAGAGCCAATCATATAATATGCATTTTTCACAGAAATTACTTCTCTTCAGCCTGTGCCTAAATTCATGTATAAGAAACACAAAATCTGGAAATGTTTCTGTTTTTCATTAAGAAATTCATATAAGTGCTTACAGGTCAATATATGTGTGATGAGCCTTACAGTAATTATTTTTTTCAGAAGGCCACCATAGCAATGCAGCTCTTACAGAAGTACATGTTAAATCATCTCCAATTTTAAAAAGTAGCTATGGTAAAAAGGGACATTAGGTAACCCGTCTATCCGTCTAACCTTGCCTCTTGCCAAAATGTAATTGAAGAAATAAGAGAAAAAAGGAATCTCATTTGGTTCTGAACCCTGCAGAATCTGTTATTCTGTAGTCAGAATGGTCAATGTATGTGATTCTAGTTTTCAATATACATTTCTTTATGCTTTGTGATGTTAATTAAATATAATGTGTTACATAATTGCCTGTTACTTAGCATTTCAGACTCAGTGTGGGTTTTGTTTGTTCTTCAAAATATAAATACAATTACTAGGAAGGAAAATATCTACGTAATAATGAAACATTAATGAGGAATAATCATCCTGTTTGTCAGAACCTGCTGCAGGGAATCCACTGTTCTCTGGCTAGCAACAGAATTATTATTTTGGGCATATTTACTTCTTCAGGTCCTGGGATCTGTAATCATTTAGAGTGTCCCATGATAGTTATTTATTGGCCTGTTTCGCTTGCTCTCCACTCTATTACACTGGAACATATCTTGTATTGAAGATCACAGACTCACAGAATGGTTTGGATGGGAAGTGACCTTAAAGTTTAGACTATATTCTTAATTGTTCTTAAAATATTGACATGTAACTTTAAGAGCAGCATCTTTGTAGATCACCCACAGTACCGATTTGCAGTGTTTATGGGAGGCAAATTGAATAAAATGGGATTGCTACAGTTTATTGCCAGGTTTCAGTGATAAAAATGGAAGTCCTACAGAATGCATTATTAGTGGACCTCAGCTATTAACTGTTAAATTAGAAATGCAGTAACAGATGAATGAACAATATATGTAAATGAATACTCATTAGTGTTTGGAAAACTAGGAATACTATTAAAAGAAAGGAAATTGATGTTATGCAGGTGGCATCAACCGGCTCCTGACTTTAGGAAAAGAAATAAGGTATGTGCAGGGGATGAAGCACATTCTCTACAACTGTCAGGCTGGAAAGGGCTAAAATGCATTAAGACCTCTGGATCTGTGAGAGCCTCTTAGCCTGGAATGAGCTCTGCAGGGCTGTGTAAGTCTCTGTTCGAAGTTTCTCTCATCTGCCTCATGATCGTCGTGAAAAGGACAGAAATTGCGACCACCGAAAAGACCTTGATTGGAATTCTGGTTTTGCTTGAATTGGTTGCCTGACAAGATCCTGAGGCCTAAGCAGAGCCTCTGGCTTGCCAAGCTATTGTTTGCAGGTGTGTTTGCTGCCATGGACCACTAAACCTAATGAAAAGGGGTACCGTGTCCTTTTTCGCCTGCACCCGTTTTGCAACAATAGCCCTGGAATTTCCCCCCCTCTCATCTTGGCTGGACTTTTATGAGGTAACTTCTGGTGGTCCCCATGGAAGACCCTTCATCTGTTTTACAACCACTGTGATAAACAGACTGAGATGGGAGAAGCCTCCCCTTCAAGGACTGAGACACGAAACCCCTATATGGAGGACCTCCGCTTCCTCCCAAAGACTGAGAATAGAACCCCTAACTTGAGGGAGGTGTAAGGGGGAGGTGACCAAAGTGAGATGTTTGCTTCCAGGTGTGACCATTGGACCAAGAAGACAATGGTTCTCGCCTACTGCTGAGAAGATGAACTATTTGTACCCTTTTTCAGTAGACTGTTCTTTATTACATTTGATTCAGTTTCAAGACTTGTCCCCTTCTCCTTCCAAAAAGGACTATAATAGAAGCTTGAGTTGACTAGTATTTCTGAGATCTCCCCTGACATGACCAGGCGAACTCTGTTGACTGAAGACCTCAAAGGACTTTGTCTCTCTACATTTGGTAGCTATATACCTTCCTTTCTCTTCCTCCCTCTCTTTTCCCTGTTCTTCCCTTTTTCCCCAATCCCCCCTAATGCATTTTTCTGTGCTCATTCAATAAAGGTGCCTTTGTTTTTGATTATCACTGCAAATCCCCTTGCCATGCTGGTTTTTTGCACCCTGAGATCAATTAAAGAACCATCATGAAACCAATTCCTAAGGATGGATTGTGACAGGCTACAAAGTAAAGGTGACAACTGTTTAGATCTCATTGCTCTTAGAACTGTCTTCCAAACATATTCCTGTAATTTAAATCTATAACATAATTTTAATGATTAGAATTTGCTGTGGTATTTATCCTCATTTTGACTTTCTGCTCTTGAAGGTTGCCCATTAAGAAATACTGATTGCAGAAAGTGTCTGGCATCAGAGAGTTCCTCAGCTTCATCCACAGAGGCAGAAATGCAGCTGTGCATGCTCTGTTGACCATTTTGCATTTGGCAGTGGCACAGCCTGATTTCTGTAAATATTAAATAATTCATTTACTTCTTAAACATTAAGGCTTATTAAGCAGGGCAGGCAGATGGATCACTATTTTCTGGTGGGCAGTTATATGGTTGCTGGAGATGTATTGTGGAATTCAGGATAGAAAGGCATTCCATTTACATTTGGGCATTGTGAATCTGCAGCTGGTGGAAATCAGTTCCAGAGAAACAGACACTGCTGTGTAGAGTTGTCCATTAGAAAAACAGACATGGTGAATTCTAGATTTGTTCTGAGCAAAAGTGTGCTTTGTTCAAAAGCTTGAAGATTTCCTTGCTTGCAGTGAGATAAATAGGACCAGAGACCTGCCAGAGCCTGCAGTGCTGTGTCCAGTTCTAGGGCCCTCAGTCCAACTACAAAAGAGTGAAGGGTCACACGTGTTATGCATGTGAGAGAAAAGGTATAAAGAGCTAGGAGGAGAGAGGTGGTGCTGTTGGAGCTAGCAGGTCGTGCTGTGAGAGGAAGGAGCCTGTGTTGTGTGGTGCTGCTCATGGGATTGCCACAGAGAAAAGGCAGAAGGCTTTAATACACTGCTGATGTTTGCTACTATCTTCGGCATCAACCTTTTGAGTCCACTGTCAGTCAGGGGAAAGGTATGAAAGTTCTTAGATAAGGGACTGACACCCTCTATTCAATTAGTATCCCGTGTAAGGAGCGAGCAACAACATGGTGCCACCCTCCCCCTGGGTCTCTTGAGCTCCTTGCACACCCCAGCAGGCTTCCTGGTGCCTCTGACTGCAGATCCAGCTAAGATCCGGTCATGTCTGGAGATAAAATCCTGAAGTAGCTCCATAGGTGCTTGTTGCTTTGTCCCTGTGAGTTCTGCAGTGCCAAAGACTGTAAACGTGCAGGTTTCTAGCCAAACCTGCTTATATTATAGCCCTTTAGACCTACTTATATTTTATACTGCACTGACAATATGTAGATACTGTATTAGCAGTAAGTTTAATCATAATGGTCCACATAATCAGTGTTATACATCTCACACCTGATCAAGAGTCTTCTCTCTACGAGTCTGCCAGTGTTATCTGGGCCAAAGTACCACCAAGGTAACATGTTTGCTATCAGACTGTCATCCATGATCATCATAAGGGTGTCATTCACTTCATGATATGGGTTTAGAGTATTAGCTATCCAATTCCAGTGGCAAGGGACATGGTAGGATTTCAGGTAGTCGTTAAGGCTGTCTATAAAAGCTCCAGGTGCTCAACAGAGGTGGACAGAATCCAGTTCTCTGTCCTGAAAAGCTTAATCTGTGAGAAAACTCTGCAGGATCTCATGAAATTGGCACCATGCCTGGGTAGAGAGCTCAGCCTTCACAGATTTCTTCACATAGAACATTCTTTTCCCTTCTTTATTGGTAAATGAGCTGTGCCAATGGCAATCCTCAAGGTTCTTATCACTCAGTAGGTTTTTCAAAGAGCGTCCCAGTTTCAGAAAGAATTTCAGGACTGAACTTCTCAAGGCACACATTCTACAGAATATAATGATGATTCAATTTCTTTATCCTCAGCTCAGTTCACAAGGTCAGCAGTTCCACTGGAGAAGAAAACAGGTCATTCCCATCATACAGCTATAGAAATAGGCATAGTGGGTTTTTTTAAGAATAATTTTTTCTGCTTAATGTCTGCAATCCTGAACAGTAAAGAAATATTTAATGGAGTCACAGACCAGTAAGAAAAGTAAATGAGGTCTATTATGAGTAAGGCCATTTGGAAATCACGTGGAACTTTGGAAATAGTGGAACTGTAGAAAATGCCAGAAAATTTTGTTCTTCCTCCTTCTGGGTGCATCTCAGAGACTATTTCTCCCATGGGAGGAAGAGCACACTAAATACAGGCAGCATTCAGAACAGCTGAGAGGGAAAAAATCAAAAGAGAGGAGATGCCCTGGAAGCTGCAGGGACAGTGGGCATGTGCCAGCACTGACCTGCTGACCATGGACCCTTCCAAGCAATCACACAGGAGCCCAGTGACCTGGGGGAGTATTTGCACCTCGCCTTCACCGCGGTGAGAGAGGCAGGGGAAGCAGCTGTACCTGAGATGTCACAGTAAACCGCTCACTTACAGACCCGGACTTCCTGGGGCGTGAAGAACACGCTGACTTCAGCCGAGCAATTCGGCCTGATCTCACCCTCCTAAAGCAGATGGAGACAGCAAAACATTTCTCTTCAGACATCACATTTCTGGTTCTCAACCACAGTCCTGTAAGCCGTTATTTAGAGCATCAGTGACAAGCAAGGAGTGGGTAACACTCATCAATAACACTGACAACAGAGTTTGGAAGCTTTAGTCAGGCTCCTGCTGCCTGCCAGGAGCCCATAGGGCAGAAATGCTTTTTGCAACCAGATCTCTGACCTCACCAGAATCCCAATAACTTCTCTCTTGGCACACAAAGCCAGCTGAGGCGGGGATCAAGTGACCTTATTCAGTCAAGTGACCGTATTCAGGGATGAGGAGGAAGAGGAAGAAGAGAAGCAGGAATGGGGGTTCTCAGCCATCATTTACCTTCAGCTCAAGGGAGAAAATGCCACTGCAGAACAGCATGGGATCTCCTCGCACCTTTGCCTCTCACTCTGGAGGCTGCAGGTGGGAAGAGCGAAGTGTACTTGGCAAGTACTGTCAACTCTGCACTCCTTCAGAAAATCAGAAGACTTGTCCTTTTCCTCCTGACACAGCCTGCAGTCACTGGGGACACAAACCCAGCAGGTTGTTTAATAAGCCCCACATCTTTACAGAGAGAAGTGGAAGTGCAGGAGCAGCTCCTCAGCAAAGGGCTGACCTGAGCCACGGGCTTCCAAATGGATCAGAGGATCACTTGTTGTTCACTCCACGCTTGCAAGCTCAGGAGAGGTTTCCAAAGCCAGGAGCCCTCAAGAGAACCTCGTGGCTCAAAGCCTCTGCCACAGCTGAGGGAAAATCCACCAGCCACCCCAAGTGGCTTTTCCTGATACAGAGCTGCTTGGGGGAGGCAGGTAGAGATAGGATGGTTTACTTACCCTAAGCCATTCAAAAGCACCAGTATCTACTGAAGCCATACATTAGTTTTACCCTTGGGCAAGGTATTTCACTGGAATGGAATTTTCAAACCTACCTCAGCTTCAGCTGATCCTCCCTTCCCTGAGTATCAACAGGCTTCCACTGGAAGTGGGCTGTGATATCACTCTGGTTGTGGATGAGCACAGCTGCGTGGTGTGACAGTGTGATGTATGTCTTCTCAGCTGTCACAGTATTCCTGTCCAGCCTGATGGGGACATCCACAGCTCTTCCATGAAGGCTTGTGTGGGTGTCTTCACCTGGAACAAGCAAAGGGGAGTCTTTACTCAGATCACTGGCTGATGGAAGCACAAGGAACAAAGCAAACCACAGGCAGCAGAAGAAAGTGGCACAGCTTTTAGCTGAATGAGCAGTTCCATGGATCAGTACATGTATCACAAGCTGAGAGCTGCATGTGCCCAGCATGAGGATCTCCTGGACAACCTGCCAGCATTTCACCCTCTAGAACAGACCCCTAGCAAAGGCTCCCTCATTTCCAGAGCTTTCAAACCTTCTTTATTCCCAACTAACTCCCGCGATTCATCTGCGCTGAGATTCAGTACCAAGCTCACCATTCCTGATGCAGGTGAGATGCAAACAGCAAATACCAGACATGCTCTCTAGAAATGCCATTTATGTGGAGCTCTACAGTGATCGAGATGACAAACCACATGGCTACAAACTAGATGACTGCAAAATGAACACCATGAAAACTATCATCATCTCCCTCTTTAAACCCATGGCCACGTCAGCCTTTCTGCTTAGAAAGGGCTCTGCTCTGAGGGATGCACAGAGTGCCCTGTGCAGTGCCCAGCACTCACCTGTGTTGTAGTAGTGTCCCAGCATGACAAGGGACCTGGAATGGTCACCAGTCTGTAGTGGCAGAAATCCCACTGTCACCTGCATGGTGTCACCGATGCCCAGAGCTCCCGGGGCTGGAATGACAGAGAAAGGGCTGCAACACAGACATAGCAGGACTCTTGGGGGAGATTTGGGGATGTTAGCCCTTTTGCAGTCCAGTTCACTTCTGCTCACTTGTGCAAGCAAAGAGAAAACCAACCACAGTCAGCAGAAGACAGAACAGACAGGGTCAGAACAGCTACTGACTCTAGAGTGAGGAGATCCAGTCCTCACAAGGAAGAGGAAGAAGAGAAGCAGGAATGGGGGTTCTCAGTTGGGATAAACTTACCTCATGTCTCCCATACTCTGTATCCACCTCTCTGCAATGAGGCTCAAGGGTGCTAGTAAAGTCCAGGCTAAAGAAGCCAAAAGGGCCTTTGCATAATATCCACAGATATTTTATTCAGCCACCCAGTGAGATGTTCAGAGTCCTTGACACTCACACATCGAGGATCTAGCTTTCTCTATCTCCAGGGGACCTCAGGGACCTCAGGGGACCTCGAGACTGCCTGGTCTCGAGGCAGTACCAAGATGAGGGCCAACCAGGGAAGAGACCAAGGGACACAGGAGCAAAGGAAGGAGCCAATGGGGTCAAAAAGCTTTTTGAGGGAAGGTTCTTGTGTCTCGCTAAACCAGGGAATGCTCCCCAGGGCCTCTACAACTCCCCCTTTTTATATTATTAAAAAGCTTCTCTGAAGGGTCAACTGAATCAACACAAAATGACAAAAACAACCAAAAGCGCACATAAGACAATTTTCAAAATGCAAACAATTCTGAGTCCCCAGTGTCCAAACAGATGTTCTTAGAGCTGGCAGGATGGATGCAGGGTTTTGTTAGTAGAGTTTATCAGGAAACCAAATCAGGAGAAGGCTCCTTCAACAGGGGCTGGTTCTCTGTCACCTGTGGCAGTGTTGTTGGCTGTGACTGGCTCTGTATAAGGTGATGTAGGTGGTGGCTTGCCTGTTGGAAACTCCAAATAGAAATTATTAACTTTTAAGAAGAAGATGGTTACTTTAGGGAAATTTTCCTTTCTTTCCCTCCCAGTAATGCTCCCTCTGGTATTATGAAAGAACTCTGGGGAAAGGGATTAGTGGAGGGACACCATAGGAGAGGGGAAAGGGAGGTAGGAATTTGTGGGAGCATAAAAAAGGGGGTAATAGGACAATGGAAAGGAAAAGGGGAAAGTGGGAGGGAGGCAGGGAGACCACAGGAATTGAGGAAGGGTATTAGAAGAAGTAGAACTTAGCCAATTGGAAGGTTCAGTCATTATGGAGGCGGACTTTTGTATGCAGGACAGCTCATCAGTGTCTGTGCCCTTTCAGCTTTTAGACTCTTGATGGGCTTGATGGTTGTTTGTTTTGGGTCCTATTTCCTTAGTAGATGTGTGGAGGACTTCTGTGACATGGATAATATTTTGCAGGTTTGCTGTTTGGTGCATGTTTACTACCTTGCATTGGAACTCCACCAAGTCCTGTCACACCGGCTGCTTGGGAGCCTTTTCTTCCTTGTATTGTATTGAATTCTACAATTTCTTCATCTCCTAGACTGTGGAGATATTTCCTGGGTTACTCTTTTTTATAAAAGTCTGATGAACAAACACATCTCCTTTGTTATCATTCCGTATCTGATTTTTACATGGAACCATTTCACTATCCCCAAAACGTTCATGGCAAGGACTTTTTTACCTGTGCCAGTTGGTTTGTGTTGTGGTGCTGGGGCTGGACATGTTGCTGGCACTGGTGCTGAGACTGAGGCACTGCTGTGCGAAGTTTGTCTCACTCCCAGCACTGGCAGCTGTGGTGGAGCCTGGCCCGCTCCCGGGGGTGTCTCTTGGCTGGTGCCTGCGGGCGCTGCTGGCTGGGGCTTCTTTGCAGTTGCCGTGGGTGGGGGGGTGGCGATTTTGCTGCCAGGACTGCAGCTTTGATCTGTCTCCTGGTGGGGCTGCCTGTCCGCCCGACAACAGCAGCGCCCCAGGCCCACCAGTCTCGCCTACCCTCTCTTGGCCCCGGTTCCGTGGGTTGCCATAACCCAGGCTTGGCAGTGCTGATTGGGTGCTCTGGCATGGCTCACAGCCTGGCTCGCTCTCGTCATGTGTAGCGGCAGTGGGGTGGTCACAGCTTTTCTGTGGGGGCCGCTGTTCAGTGTGAGGGGAGACGATTCTCACCCATGCCACATCTCGTGGTGCTATAGCAACCTAGGTAAACCTAGGTCCGTTCTTTTGTTTACTGTTCTTTCCAGCACTGCAAGTGCACATGGGGTTTCTTTCCCTTGGGTTGTAAGAGACTGGTGCCACTGTAATTTCACAATCAGGGCCTGCTCCTCTGACCCAACCACCGTCACTCCTGGGACTGGGACTGTGGGAACTGTGGGAGGAGGCGTGAGGACCAGAGGGTGGAAGGGGAGACCCTGTGGCCCCTGACATGCGGTCTCCACCATATTGACCACATGAAGGCGACCATGTGGCTGCAGCCATGTGATGAGAGCCAACTTGGGCAGCAGGAACAGGAGAACCTGGAGGAGTCTTTCCTTGCGACAGGGGAGGGGGTGCAGGAGCACGAAGAGGGGTTTTCAACGGCCGTTCACCATTTTTTAAGTGTTCTTCAAGATACAGAACGCATTTCATCATCATACTAAATAAAGGATGGAATTCTGTCTTAGTTTTTAACTCTTCCCAAAGTACTTCCAAAAATTCATCAGTTAGGACTGAGTTCCGCAAAATGTAAGGAAAATGCTTAAATAACCAGTGGAAAAAATATTTCAACTTCCCCACTGAAAAACAAAAATCTTTTGGAAAACATTTTAACTCCCCATCTGAAGAACAAAAATTTTCTTGAAAACACTTCAACTCCCCCTCTGGAAAACAAAAATTTTCTTGAATACAATACTTTTTAAGGTGGAGGTAAACTTCCTGGTCTGCATGGGTGAGTGTTGTTTTCATCCTAACCAGTCTCTTCCCAACAACTGAGAGTAAAAGGAGGAAAGAACCAAAATTTCAAACTCACCAAACTGGGGTGAAAAAGCTCAAATTCTCGGGGTGGTCTAGTGCAGATGTTTTCCATGAGAAAAGGTCTGGGCCTCACGTTTGGGCACCATTGGTTGTAGTCTGAATTGCTGCCAGTAAAGTCCCGGGTAAAGAAGCCAAAAGGGCCTTTGCATAATATCCACAGATGTTGTATTCAGCCACCCAGTGAGATGTTCAGAGTCCTTGACACTCACACATCGAGGATCTAGCTTTCTCTGTCTCCAGGGGACCTCAGGGTCCACCTGGTCTTGAGGCAGTACAAGATGAGGGCCAACCAGGGAAGAGACCAAGGGACACAGGGGCAAAGGAAGGAGCCAATGGGGTCAAACAGCTTTTTGAGGGAAGGTTCTTGTGTCTCGCTAAACCAGGGAATGCCCCCTAGGGCCTCGACAAAAGGTCTCTTGCATCTTGCTTACTTTCATCAGGCATCAGCTCTCCTTATTGACAAAGCTAGGCAAAAGTTATGGCCATGAGGACACCAAGCACCACGTACTCCTGACATAATTTAGAAACAGAGCTGACAAAGTGAGAAAAGCTGGCAATTTTGTGAGCAAGGCTCTCAAAAGCACCATGGTAAATGCACTTTTGGTAAATGCTGTGTGCAAGGAGGCTGCAATCTATTTCAATCCCCATGGTATAGTTAACTGCTATAGCCAAAAGTTATTTTGTCCACTGGGGCCTTAACTGCCATTATTAAATTATTTGATTTTGGGAGAATCAATCTCATTAAAAGCTGCCTCCCACCCCAAGGAAGACAGAAAAATTACTGCTAATTGAATTGCCTCATCTCTCCACTAACACCTACTGCAGGAAGAAACCCAAATATCACCTAATTTTAACATATCTTACTTTTTAGTGGTGGTGTAACAGCTGAAGTCAAATGGCACTAACTATTCCAATAAATCCAGTCTGTTAGGTTAAAGCAGCCATTATTCCATCTCTCTGCTGAAAAATTCCATACAGAGTCAGCAAATCACAAGCTCCATCTTTCCCTCTGTCACTGCACCCAGGCTCTATTTCGTCTACTTCAATATTTAATTCCTGAAGTTCAGAAAATCTTTAAATCTCTATCAAGCAGGATCCAACATGCTCTGTAGCACTCAGTATAACAGCTGAGAAGCCTATTGCAAAAGGATACAAGATTTTATGGATATTTATTTTGGTGGTGACACAAGCAGATCTGGAAATCCCAGAGAAAAACTGTGCCTGGATTTACAAGTTCCTGCCTACATATTTGCACAGTCAAAAGCAACAGCCTGCTTGAACAACATCTGAGGAGCCTGCTTATCATAGTATGAGTCCCCACTGCGTAATAATTAGCATTGACCCCATGATTCTAGAAGGCTGATCAATTGCTTTATTATTTTACACTATACTATACTATACTATACTATACTATACTATACTATACTATACTATACTATACTATACTATACTTATTAAGAAACTCATTGCCCTTCCAGACAGTCCGATGAATCCAATTGGTCCTTGAATCCAAAACACTATTACTAGTGGCCAATTAAGAAATCACCCTTTGGTAAACAAATCTCCATAACATATTCCACATGTTCACAACAACAGGTGCAAGAAGTGAAGTGAAGATAAGAATTGTTTATCATTCTTTTCTCTGATTTTTCTCACAGCCTTTCCCAGCATAATGCTTGGGAAAGGTGTGCCTGTTGCTCTGTGACCAGAGAGCAGCCACCATACCTGTTTAAATAGCTTTGGCAGGCTTTGATGGAAGCTCCTCTCAGACCCTCAAGTTTCACAGAAGAAATATGAATTTTCCTTTTGACCTTGGTTTTGCCAGGAAAAAAATCAAAGCCATTCAGCTGCCCCAGGTTAGACAGCAGGTCTGTGCTGCATTCCTGACCTGAGCTCCTACACCAAGACCTCTGGGATCAAGTAAACCTCAACTCACCACCAGCCAACTGAACTGGTTTCCTTGCAGATACGGTGTCAAAAATGCATTACCCTCTCCAGTTCAGCCAACAGGAGAAACAGTGATTGTCTTCTGAGACTGACAGGAACAGCACAGGCTGTCCACAACACAGCTCATGTTGGGCATCTGATGAGAGGACCACTGGAAGGCCATGTGCTTGTCTCCTCCCAGAGAATGGGTCTATTTGGCTGACAGTGGTGAGTAGGCATTTCAGAAGCTGCTTGTGCTCAGGAGGGTGCAAGCCAGCTACTAATGTGTTCCAGCACCCTCCAGGAACAGAGAAATCTGGGACAGAGACAGCTCAAAGGCTGCATCCTGCTTAAAACATGGGAAGCAACAGCAAACCCCACACGTCCTGCCCGTTTCCAGCCAGGCTGCAGGGCAGCAGCTGCGATGCTCTGCTTCCTTCTGTTGCTCTTTCCCAACCCTGTTATCACCCAAAGGTGTTTTGCACAAGGAGAGATGGGCTGCCTCACCTCTGGGTGCTCAGCTGGTAACAAGCTGCCCGGTTACCAACAGTGTGAAACAGCAGAGTCCTCTGGTGCTGTACTTGACTGGACACCCCAAAAAGTCCAGCTGGTCACGGAAGTCCAGGATAGCTTGGGCACCAATAGCCCAAATTGGCACAATGAACTCTTCCCTTTCAGTGGTGCAGACGAGCTGGTGGGAATAATCCTGCAGTAAAAGAAACTGCCTCAGCACAGGGCATTTATCCCCATCTTCAGCATGGGCAAAGAGTATCTCCCAGTTCTAGATCCAGTGCAACTCCACCAAAACCAGCAGAGGTCCTCAAAACCCAGGCCAGATGCCCTGAACCAGCCTTGCAGGTTCACTTTCCACTGAAGACACTAGTCTCTTGGGACCTCCAGACTCACCTTGTTCTGCCCAGGGGTGAAGAGGATGCAGACAGTCGTATAGAGGCCTGGTGGCACCTTGCAGTACATACCACTGGGCCCTACCAGCTGGAAATAAGGTGGCTCTCCAAGGTGACCTTCACCAGCTGAGGAACCTGCGAGAAAGACATGGAATGATGGTTTTGCCACTTGTGGAGACAGGGGGACATGGCCTGGTGCCATCCTTAACCACCCTTCTCTGCTCTCCTCTTCCAGCACAGTGTTACACTTCCACATCCTGGCACTGGCCTTGTCCCTGTTCCTTGGAACCATGGGCACTTCACAGACCTCACTGGAGTGTACTTCTGAAACACCACCTGTGGTGGGGAAGGATGAAATGAGCTCTGCTCTGGCTCAGCTGCCAAGAACTGCAAGGAGAGGCCAGAGAGAGCAGGGAGAGCTGGTCTGCTGCTGGGAGGAAGGTTCATGAAGGAGAATCTTACACTGATCCCCAGTGAAGTACAGACTCTGGGTGAGTACATCTGCCCAGCCCACACTGGGCAAACAGCGGCTGATCAAAAGCTCCTGGACCACACCAGGCAGGCTCAAGCCAAGGTGCTCTTTTGGCACCCTCCTCAAATATGACAGCAAATGGCAAGGGCAGGGAAAGGCTACCTTGTGATGACAGGTCTCACGCTTGTCTTGAGGCTGGACAATCTGAGGCAGACTCAGCTTCTTAGCTCTGGCCAGCCTCTGCTTGGTGGTGAGAGACATCTTCTGGAAGGTAGAGGGAGTCACCCTCAAAAAAAAAAAAAAAAAAAAAAAAAAAAAAAGTAAGAGCCTCAGAAATGCCCTTGTTATACCCTTGTTCCTAGAGGCTTTTCTTGTTCACTTGCTACTGATGAATAATTTTATGATCACAGCCACTAGGACAGTCCTGGAAGCCCTGGAAGTTTCCTGCTGAAATACTTAGCATCAGTAAATTAATAACACAGAGTGGAATACATATACTCCAACCACATGGCTCTGTCCCATTAGCTTCTCTATAATGTGATGTAACATGTTTGGGAATTTCTGCTCTTTGGGTTTTTGTTTCCTCTTACATTTCATTGGATTGAGGCAATTGTTACATATAGGTTTTATGAGTAATTTTTTCCTCCATAGAGAGAGTAGAAAAGAATACAGGGAGAGTAGAATAGAATACAACAGTATTCTTAGTTGGTTTATTAAAATCAATGAGTTAGAAAGTAGTAAGTAGCTATGGAACTGAGAAAAAGAGAATATTAATAGACTATGATAAAACACTATGGATGTGACAGTCCGGTTAGAGAGCAAGAAAACTAGATAAGTTTTCCCCAAATCAGTCAGAGAGACTTCAGGGAGTTGAAGATAAACAATGATAGCCTATTATCATAAACAACCTGCAGGTGGTGTTTCCCTACTCTCTATTTTCTTGTTTTTCTCAAAGACTGTTTATAGGAAAGGCATCTTGTTCATTAGCCAATCAGGTGAAATGTATTGATTAATTGACCAACCAGGCCTATCTGTATCAGAACAATGTATAAAAAGAGGATCCGAAGTAAAGACGTGTGCTTTATGCAAACCATCCTTCTGGAGAGTCTGTGTCATTTCTTACTCAATAGCGAAAAATCACTCCACAGAAAACACAAGTATGCTAAAAGAGTATCCTTCTCCTTTCTGCAAAAGGTCGATCACAGAGGGCATAACCAGGGCGGTACAGAAAGCTTCATCAAGAGCTTGTGGGGCGGAAACAGAGTTTTTTGTGTTGCAATGCCAAAGGTATTCTGTGCAGTGACAGAGCTCTTGTAAGAGCTGTAAATTGGTACAATGCCTTCAGGATTAAATTCAAGCTAGAAGCATTCCTGCTCCCAGAGCAGCAACCTTTCTGTCACTGCTCTTGGACTGCAGCTTCAGAAACAGGCAAAACAGACCTCAGCTTAGAAAAACCTAAAAGCTCATTTTGGTTCCCTTAAGCAGATACAGGAGCCACCGGTATTTTACATGTAAATACTTAACAGGAAAAAAAGCCAAGAGCCTCGAAAAGGCAAAACAGCTTAGTAATTTATAGAAAGTAACTTTGATCAAAAATAAAATGTGTTAATAGATTGGTCTGAAGATGACATTCACAATTTTCCTGGTGATATTGTGCACTGTACTGTAACAGTGGATAACAATGGGACATAGCCAGTAGGATAGCTGGATATGATTTTCAAACTTATTCTTAGTATTCATTGAATTATTCATTGAATTCTTATCCTTCTGTATACTTCAGGTCTGCTGTAAACTTCAGAGACATTTTTTCACAAGCTTCTAGCAAGTTACTCTAGATCCATAATTACTGAGGCCAAATTGAGTCAAAATGCCAAGTGGGATTACTCTTTCTCAAAGCCTGGAGTCACACAGAATGAAGCAGTACTGAAATCATCGTGTGCATCCCATACACACAACAGTCCAGTTACTGACTGTCGGTTCGAGAGGTCTCGTGGGGTCCCCTGGCTAGCTCTGGACCCTGGGCTTCGCCGACATGAACAAAGGCAAAAGATGAAAGGCGCCCTTTCTCCTCAGGATGATTGTCCCACTACTTTATTTGCAGCACTACTCCAGGGAATCCGAGAGGGGAAAGAGATCGCTTGTGCGATGTTGGGAGATTTTAAACCCGGGGAGAAGGGGGCGGAGGAGAGGGGCCATTGCCAATGGGATACAGCTGAAGGGAGGGCTGGGGGAGGGAGTAACCCAGGGCAAGACCACCACCACAGGGCTCAAAGGAAAGGGGTGCGAGAACAAACCATGTGATACAAACAAACCGCTTAGTGCAATATGACAACTGACCATGTGCAGCAATCTTTTTACTTTTGCTACAAATTAAAGAATAAGCTACAAATAATATCTTGAACCTGTTTAAATTAAAGGATGGCATTGCAATACCCTAAAAAATTCTAAGGGTACCTACTGCTGGTCTAGTAATACAAGAGAACTGTAAGTGTGTATTACTAGTTGTTATTCATCCTAGGTAAAAATTGCTCAATTCAGCTCTACACAGCAGGAAACAAGTCATGGAGAGTTGAAATGACGGAGCTGGGACAGTGTAGCTGGTCTGCTTTTTGTGAGAGATGCTCTTAAGCAGTGGCAGCAGTAATGTGCTCAACTCTGCAATTTTTTGTGCTCTTTTTCTTTTCCTTATTTTTTCAGCTGAGTACCAAAAGGAAACACAGAACTGCAATGTTACTATCAAAATCATATATATTTTTTTCCAACTAAAAAATACTCAGACCATTTAGAAAACACAACAGAAGTGTTGGAAAGTGTAAACAATACAAGATATTGGACAGTACTTTTACATTATAATACATCATCCAAATGGATATGTATTATAATCCAAATGGATAGTGGGGCTTGAGGTACAAGGATATAAATGAAGTTTTGTTAAAAGGGCTTATTTTGGTCTCTATGTGACAACTGTCATCACCATGATGTAAATACTTCACAATCTATTAAATTTTCCTAAGTTGTATTATTTCACGATCAGCTATGATTTATTTCATTCCTGTTGTACCCATCACTGAACTATCTGAGCACAATCTCCAAACAAGACAAATGGTAAAGTAGCAAAGGGTTGCAATAACTGAGCAGCCAACAGAATAAGCCATATTGGCATATATTGGCTTTTGTCGAATCCTCTGTGAGTGCTTTCGTTTCTTTTCCTCTTTGGTTTAAAATGCAACACATTTTCATTACTTCTGATGACTCACCTCTGAAAGAAAAAGGCAGTAGCTGTTTTTGGCAGGGTAAGTCGCATTTGCAAATTGGCTCACCTCACTGGCAACAGAACTGCATTTTTTCTTACAGAAGCTGCTCATCAGCTTGAGTGGGGAGAAGGTGCAAAAGGATAAGAGAGGCTGGTGGAGCTCTGATGGTCTGAGGATCCAATGGTGCAAAGAGCTGGAAGGTGAAATACCTTTTATAGAGTTCAGGGTCATTAGGGAAAGGGAGTGTGTGCCTGAAAGTCAGTTCTGTCAGCCATATTCACCTAGTAAAAGGTTTTTTCCTGCACCTGTGTGTGTGGCCAGTGCCAAGGGATGGCAGCTCTTTCTGTTGTGGGGGCATTGCAGCCTCCAACTGCAGAGCATTGAAATGTGTTCACCAGGGCTCTGTTTTGGGGCTGGTCCTGGTTAACATCTTTATTGACGATCTGGAGGTGGGGATTGAGAGCACCCTGAGTGAATTTGCAGATGCCCAGTTGGGTGGGAATGTGGATCTGCTAGAGGACGGGAAGGCTCTGCAGTGAGACTTGGACAGACGCGATCAACGGGCCGAGGACAAAGGCGTGAGGTTCCACAAGGCCAAGTGCCACATCCTGCAGGTCACTAGCCATGTCAGTGTGAGCCAAAGTGTGCCCAAGGGACAAGAGGCCAAGGGCACCTGGCCTGTATCAGCAGCAGTGTGAGCAGCAGGACCAGGGCAGTGCCTGGCCCTGTGCTGGGCACTGCTGAGGCCACACTCGAGTGCTGTGCCCGGCACTGGGCCCCTCGTGAAAAAGGACATTGAGGGGCTGAGGGTGTCCAGAGAAGGGCAGCAAGGCTCACAAAGGGTCTAGAAAACATGCCCCATGAGGAGCAGCTGAGGGAGCTGGGTTTGTTCAGTCTGGAGAAGAGGCTCACGAGGGACCTCACTGCTCTCTCCAACTCCCTGACAGGAGCGTGCGGTGAGGTGGGGCCGCTCTCTCCTGCTCGGCCTGCAGTGAGAACCAGAGGAAGTGGCCTCACGTTGAGAGAAAATTCAGGTTAGAATTTAGAAAAAAAAATTTCTAAACTGTTCAGGTGTTCAGGCCTGGGAATAGGTTGGCCAGGGAGGTGGTGGAGCTGCCCATCCCTGGAGGTGTTAAAGAGGCCTCTGGATTTGACACTGCGAATGGATTACTGGCTTAGGGTTTGCAGTGGCAGTGCTGGCTGACGTTTAACTGGATGGTCTTAAAGATCCCTTTCACCCCTGACGGTTCTGCAATTCCGAGTGCTTCCCGCCTGGCCGGGGGAAGGCTCAGGGCTGTCCCCAGTCCAAGGGCGGCCGCGCCCTGAGGCGCTCGGGCGGCGCTGCGGCTGCGGCGTCTCCTGAGGGGCTGGGCCGGGCGCTGCCCTCAGCTCCGCGAGATCCCATCCCTCAGCCCGGTGGGGGCTGTCGCTGTCCTTCAGCCAGGAGATCCCATCCCTCAGCCCGGTGGGGGCTGTCGCTGTCCTTCAGCCAGGAGATCCCACCCCTCAGTCCGGCGATCCCTGAGCTCGGCGATCCCATCCCTCAGCTCGGCGACCCCACCTCTCAGCCCGCAGATCCCATCCCCTCAGCCTGCAAATCCCGTCCCTCAGCCCGGGCGATCCCATCTCTCAGCCCGCAGATCCCATCCCCTCAGCCTGCAAATCCCGTCCCTCAGCCCGGCGATCCCACCCCTCAGCACTCGGCAGCGGGCACCCGCCTCGCCTCGGGGTCTGTCTGGAGCCACCCACGCCGCTGCTCACAGGTACCTGAGCCGTGCCCCATTTCCCCCCTCGGGACTCCCCGGCCTTCCCACAGAAGAATGCAGCTGCTGTTTTAAAGAATGCTGCTTTAGACTGTTGCCTTCCAACCCCACCCCGCCCCACCCCCTTTTATTTAAATTTTTAAAATATTCTTTCCCTTTTCTATTTGGGCGGATCTGGAGTGTTTTCTAAGAGGTCAAAGTGGAGCTCTGATAATGAGCTGTAAATCACACGCGGCTCATCCGAGGCAGGAGGGTGCGAGGGAGCCGAAATAGGCCAGGACAGCCCCAAGTGCTGCTCCACAGCGCAGCGTCCTGCCGGCCTCAGCTGCTGCTGTGGGGTTTGGTTTCCACAGACGCCAACAACGCGCACTTCTGCCCTCTGGGGTTTGGTCCCTGGGTTTCGAAGGGTGAGTCCCGCCGAGGCTGGCTGGTCTGCTGACTGTGCCAGCCGTGTGCTCTAGTGCTGCTGAGCACACACATTGGCAGATCTGCACTTCTCCAGGAGTGGTTTCTGAGGTTTGAAGCAATGTTACTGGGTTATTTTCCATAACTGATGGAGAAGGGTTTTATATGCAACATTTGCCAGATGTTAGTTGAAGCAAATCTAGTTGCTTGTCTTTCCACCTTGCCCTGTGATGCAACAACTGAGGTGAGCTATTTGCATCTAGTTAATGTAGGCTGGCTCATAAATACTATTTTGTGTGCTTTCTGTAGTTTGCAGAAGATCCAAGTAAGGTCAAGATGTATCCTTGTATACATACAGTTTTAAACCCCTTGTGCTTCCTATATTGCATAATTGTATAAACATGTCTTAAACTCTTCTGAAAAGCAATTAGCTCCAGAGTGAACTCATTTTTGAGCCTTCCTTTTGTTTGGGTGGGTTTTGTTTTTTCTTAGGCTGGCGGGGTGGTGGCAGTAGGATGAAAAGAGGTGAGGAAGGCTTGCAAGCTTTTGCCTGTTGTGGCAGGGTTGGATTTGCAGGAAAATTAAATGTAATGTGACAGTGTCTTTGGTGAATTGCAATGAGTTCTCACTGTAAGGAAGATGTCTCTGTGCTCATTGCCTTTGCTTTGATCAGTACTGCCAGAGCAACGCTGATGGTTTAGTGGCTCCTTGAGCAGCAGGAGGCTGAGTGTTTGCTAGTGTTCAGCCCCGAAATAACATTCTTAGTCTTAGTGCCAGTTGTTGGCTGACAGCCAAGTTGGCCACTCTCGTAAGGAAAATTGGATCAGCTTTGTTGTGATCAGTGACACGGAGCAGGGGATATTCTTTACTGACAGTGCCCCTCAGTGGTAACATGGAATTACCTGATTTCTGCAGAATGTCCGCTCTCAAAAGATGATAACCTGGTAGCTAGAAATGCAGGGTTATCATAAAATATTGTATTTCCAAAGGAAAACTTTGCCATACAAGAATACATTAAACTGTGTGTGTGTGAGATGACAGAGTAAAAGCAGAAAACTGGAAAGTGTGTTTTAGAAAAATGACGTCATTTATACTGCATATGTTGTAAACACTGTTAACCTGAACAGACCTGAAAACACTTTTTCCTTGCTGTTGTAGAACAAGAACAAAGATAAAACAAAAATGGACACTCAAAAGGTGCAGAAAAATCAGTGTGGTAAGAGATCTAATATAATTTGTCATTACAATCTGCATCAATTTACAGAGTTTTAGCAGACTGTGTTAGGCCTGTTGTGGTGTGGTTAACAGTTGGGAAAATGTACTTTTTCCCAGCTGCCAAATTTGGATATTGTATTGGATATGCGAAGGGTAAATCCAATGACAAACCTACACACATAGTAAAGCACACCACCACAAAGTCACTTTTAAAAAAAATTCACTAATATTCATCCATGTTTTTATTGTATTGTAACTTTGTTAATAACCCCCAAACCTTGTAAGGATTTACAAGAAACCATACATTCTGTCACTGTTGGAAATCATTATCAAATAAGTCTTTTAATTGTACCCCAGTGTCTAAGAAGCAGATTTTGCAAGTCTGTTGACCCACCTAGGGTTGTATGTAGGTGCCCAGAGAATATTTTGTGTTACGTCTCCAACCACCCGATGGAGGGCTCTGCTGCTGTGCTGCATGATTTATGTCTCCTGTAACTCAGTGCCACGGAGCAGCCTTGTGCTCTTGGACTCTTTCCTTACTACTCCATAGGGTTTCAAGTGCACTCTGGATTTTGTTTGCACTCTGAATACTTTAATGGCTGTGTATTATTTACACTTAATGCACCTTGCAATTGTGAATTTAACATTTAGCAATTTATATCAGACTTACTAAGAGTTCCTAGTAATTAAAGGCCAGAAATATTAAAGGGGGGCTGTTAGTCTGCAAAGGAAATCATGCTCAAATAACAAACTATGGACAGCAATATTTCTAGGTTTGTAGTTTGTGGCTGAATAGAAGTGAGGTAGCTCCATTTTGGCTCACTTTCTCCCCTTTGTTAAAATATATGTACATACTACATTTTGGACAGGTTTATTCTAATACTGACTAGATTAATATATAGAAAATATAACAATTTTTATGATTTTTTTTTTGTGTTTGCTCCTAGATATGAAAACAGATCTGAACTTACTGCTTGAATGCCTTAAATATCAGATGGACTGCCCTCTGTCTCAGAAGGAGGCTTTGATCACTATCTATTCCATTTGCCAACAAAACAGTAAGAAAGGCTTTTCCTTTGAAGCAATGCAGTCATTTGTGTTCACCATGTATGCTAAGAAACTGCACTGTAAAAATGTTGTCTAAAGGACATAAGGTTTGAGATGCTGGAAAATCTTAGGAGCCTTTCATTTTGCAGAGAAACAAAAGCAAAAGTTTCTGTTCTTTTTTGCTCTTGTAGGTGAAGCGAGCGAATACTTTCGAGAAATTGGTGGTTTGATGTTTATAAATGACCTTGCCAAGGCGAGTGCTCATTGCATCGTAAAGGAAGCAGCTTTATTTACATTGGGGATTATTATAGAGAGTGATGGTAATAAAAATAATATTGTTTGTATTTCTGAGTGCGCTATGGCCCCCTGACGTTACTTGTGCTCCTGCTTTGTCTCCATTTCTTTTGGTCTCCCAAAATGAGACGACAAGATTGTCAGTTGGAGCAAGGGCAGTGAAGGTGCCCTGTCCATCCCCAGAACTGAAAAGTGCCTTGTTGATTTGTGCACGTAGAGTGTCTTTAAGTTGCCAGACACCTGCACTCTCCCTCTGCCTCAGCAGCAAGTGTTCAGTGACGCCTGGATTGTTCCAAAGCTTGCCAGAGTCCTGGCTGGTGTAGAGCTCACTGCAGGGGAAGCCCCCAGTCACTTCATAGTCCTGCCCTGTCTCCACTTGCCACATACTGGCCACAACTGAGACATAGTAATTTAGGATTGTGAGTGGCTTACTTTAGGACTTAATGGTTTTCCCTTTCTGTTTTCAGTGTATTGTCAACAGACTTTGTGTACTTCTGCATTGTTTGAAGACCTCATTTTATTTTTAATTAAAAAGGATTCTGGTGTGAACTTGAAAAGAATGTCTATTTATGTCATCTTAGTACTGGTTTCAAATAATAGTAAGTTGGGTTTTTTCTGTGTTACAACATTTCTTTTCTATTTGCCAATCTGCAGTCCAAAATTTGGAACATTGACTAAGTAATGTTTTGGTGAAGTTAATTAATAAAGATGAATGTTTGCATGTAACTGAACCTGAATTGTCAAAGTAGGTTATTGCTCCCTGGGATTTCCTTAAACAGCAGAACGTGGTTTAGTTCTAAAAATACAGTTTGCAAATGCAAACCCATAGTTTCTGAGAGTGTCTAGAAAGAGAAAAACATAGAAAGGTTTTTTACCAATATGTTGACATGATTTTGTATTTCCTTCTGGGAGGATATGTGCTTAGGAAAGAGAATGTATGTATGTAAATGAAACTTGATGTTAAGATTTTGTCTGCAGTTGCATTTGTCTCTAGAGTCTCGTGTGTGTTCTCTTTTAGAAAATGGGCAAACCTGTGTCAGAGATACAGGCTGCATCAGCCTGCTGCTGCAGTTATTCAGGTAAACAGGGTTGCAGTTCAAAGAGACAAATAATAGACTGGTTAGCAGCCATGTTTCCTTAACTGTCTGGGACTTGTTTGCACTGTCCTTAACAGAACAACTCTCTCCACCTCTGAGAAGAATCTGTCAGCTAAAACCACTGATCCCTGCTATCAGCTCTGGTCCTCAGTGTGCAGCACTCTCTGTGCCTGTGTCAACAACCCCCAGAACGGTAGGTGTTGCTCTGAAAGTTGTGGAAGAAGTTCAGAGATATTCTCCAAAGCGGTAGCACTTTGGTTTCATTTCATTGGGTTTTGATTGGGGGTAATTTGTTTTTACTTTTCCAGAAGATAATCAAAACATTTGCTGTTCGGTTTTTCCCTATGCCAAAGAGTGGCTCGAGAGTTGCACAGAGCCTGAGATAGTTCGTCCCATTTGTTCATTTCTTGGTCTCACAGTTGCAAATAACTGTAAGTGCAGCTCAAGCTTTACACAGTTTAGCATTTGAGAAAAGGAAGTTTAATTAGAGAGTTAAATGGTTTTTTCTTTCCTGTCAATCTCTACAAAGTCATTTGCTGTTCTTCCAACTTTTACTCTGACCTCTGTATTCCACCATCTTTACTTACACGACGCTGTGCTCAAGCCCACAAATAGCCACAATCTGGTTACGTTTCATAGGGTCAGGAAAACTGTTTGGAGGTGTTTTGATGAAAAGTGTGTCTAAATTGAAGTCCTTCTTACATGACTGAAAACAATGACTTAGGTAGGACTCGGGCTTGATGTTTGCCATTTGTGTGCACATATTAGGGTCCTGTTTTCCTGTAACTATGTTATATGCAGTTACTCCATTTCTTGAGATTAATGTATATCCAGCTTCTGTTGTATAAGAAATGGAATGACTAACACATGCACAGAAAAGCTCTGATGGACTTAGTTAGTGAAATGCTAAAATAATTTGCAAACTCTGTTTGCTTAAATCACGTTTTTTCTTTTTTCCACTAAGCATATGTGCAGAAATATTTTGTTTCTATTGGAGGATTGGATACATTAGCCAAAGTTCTCCTTGAGCTTATGCATGATTCCTGTTTGAGTCACTCCAGCATGAAACTTGCAGCGGTAGTAACAAAGACTCTGGATGCCTGCATTGCTAATAACTGTGAGTGGCAAGACATTTTTTATCTATGGTAATTTTCAAATGCAATTTTTAAAGTCTTGTGCTGGTGGAAAAGTTGTAGAAATGAATGCTTTAAGGCAGTTAAGTAATGTACATCCCAGTGGGTATAGCAGTGTTTTTTAAAACTCAGAGGTGTAAGTGGGGAGTGATTCAGCTCATTTGAGGTGGATTACTGTCCCATTGTTGCTAAAATAAATACAGTGAAATTGAAACCCAATTGAAAATTAAAAATAAGATGCCACAGCTCATGCTGGGTAAGTAAAGCTGAGCTCTGGGCCTGGATTTGGTCAGTCAGTTTGGATCCTGGAGTTAGGCCTGTGCCTGGATATTAAATTGTGTAGCTTTGGGAAGCTTTAGTAATTCAGAGGTGGAGCTGAACGAATGTGGTGTTTCTGCACAGCACACCCTGCTCTGGTTTGCTGGCTGGGTACTGCTCTCCTGATGAGGTCTTGTGTTTTCCACACAAGGTTTGCAGAAACCTGTGATCCTGACGAGCCTGTGCCGTGGCCATGGTTGGTGTATCTCACACTTGTGCCATAAGAGCTTCAAATGGAAGTCCACAAAAGTGGAAGAGCATAAGCCTGCACTAGTTCTGAGGGTAGTTTCAGATCAGTTGGGTGTGACAGGACTAGGCCTCAGCATGGATGGACTAGCAGTGGTGTTGCCAGTGCCAGGAAGGGCTTGCCCCTGCTCTTCTTATGGCAGATACTCTGTGTGTCAAAGCTGATTCAACTCTGGCTCCATGCTAGAGCTGATAAAGGACGTGGAGAAACTCAGCAGGGATCTCCAAAGCTTGCACAGTGCCAAGCCCTCGTTCATCAGATCTTCTGCCTCATCTCCATGGAGCACAGGCTGGGAGGATAGGCAGGGCTGGATTTGGGAGCAGCACAGGAGGGATGGGGTCATCTGAACAGTTGGAGGTGGAGCAGAGCAGGGCTGAGCAGGCCCACGGCTTTGAGGGGTTTGTAGAGTTCCCTCAAAACCCAGCATTTTATCCTTGGAGAATTCCTGTACACTCATGACTGACTTTATTTTCCTTCCAACTGTTTCAACAAACAGCTGCCATGGGTGTTGTCTTGGCACAGTATCACACTGTGTCAGAGCTGCTGAAGCTGCTGTCCAATTGGACACTGAGCACAGGAGAAAAAATCAGTATTATTCTAACAATTGGACACTGTACTGAAGTTTGTGGTAAGATTTGCTTTTTCTTTTTCCTGTCAGCTTCTCCTAAATTCTCGTACACTGACTCCTCCAGTGGTGTCACTTCATCAAGACTAGAAAAGGAGAGACAGCTCTCTTAAATACTATAGTGTCAATATTTGGACAAAAAAGTTTCTATAATGTTCCATCTTTAACTTTTAAAGCTTATTAGCAGGAAGTGTCTCTAGTAGCTTTGAAAAAGTAGACTAAATATACAAGAATTCAGAGCTGGGCTTAGGTGTCACAGGGAAGAGTTAATCCAGACCTGAAAGCTACTGCAATCCAGACACAGCAAGTGGGTTGTCTTGAGCACCCTTTTCATGGTCCTTGGAACATACAGTTCTGTCCACTGCTTACAAGGCAGTAATATTTGTAAGAGCCATGTAAGAGCATTGGTTTTCAAGACACAGAAGCAGTAGGTAGCCCTGAAATGTTTTGTCATGTTCCTCAGGGCTTACCCAAGCATATCTGGCACAAATGCAGCACTTCCGTTGGTATTTTGTAGTAGTGCAAGCAAAGAGAAAGGGAAGTTCATTTGTAGTCCTGTTTTTTCACATGTGTGTTTAGATAAACAAGAAAAAGGCCTTATGTTCAAAAATCTTGGTTGGTTTTCATCCTCTGAGTGCCAATAACATGTTCAATGATTAGCTCAATAGGACAGAAATTTATTGTAGCAGACATTTTTTCATGAAGAATTAGTGAAACAAGACTTAATGGAAAATGTCTTTTGAATAGGAAAATGATTAAAGCAACAGAGAAAAGGTTTCTCTTAAAATGTCAACACTGTCAAAATAAAAGTGTTTACTTTTCTAATTTCCTTTTTTATTACGTTTAAAAAGAAAGAGCTATGTTTAGCAAGTTATCATTTCTAGGAATACATATGCAAATGAGGTCACAATAAAAATTAAGCTAATTACATAATGAATGAGGAGGAACAGATTGGCTAGAGCAGGATTAAACTACTAATTTTATTTTGCTGATTATAAACCGTGAGATTTTGATACTTCTGCATCACAGGCCTCACTGAAATGTCGCATATCTACTCCAAGAGCAGGTAATGGAAGAGAAGAAGTACAAGAGTCATTATTCAAATGCTTTAGGCCACAATTAAATGAGCTTGGAACTCCATCATATAATTTGTCTCAGTAGTCATCCTTCAGTTTTCTTGCAGTAATCTGAGTTCTGATCAAATCATCCTGTGGGATGTAAAGCTCTCCTGCTGTCACTGCAGCAGGCTTGGGTCTGTAATGAAAATCTCTTTCTACAGAAACTTGCAGAAAGTTGCCAGTATTGGCTGCTAAAATTACTGTAAGGTTAAGGTGTGTGGGGCTGAAACCAAACCTTTCCTTTGCCATGTCCTGTTCTAGAAGAAAACCAGTGTGAGCTGCTTCAGAACAATGGTCTGCCACTTATGATTCAGGTATTGACAGAATCTCAGGACGAGGAACTCATCAAAGCTGCTACTTTTTGTGCTGCAGAACTGCAAACAAATGAGTAAGCTTGCTGTTACTGCTTTAAAAATGACAGTGATTGTTTCCATCTCTGTGTCCTGCTGATTCCCCAAGTGATTTTAACTGTGGCAGCTTTGTAATTCTGTGGACTCCTAAAGATGTTTGTTTTCTGCACAGAAAGTTGCTTATTTGTCATCAAGAATTGAGTTAGGCAGAAAAAAGAGAAGTAAGAATTCCAGCAGTGTTGCAATAATGCATTTGTGAAACCCCTCCATGTCGGGCCAGTTCTTAAAGCTTTCCCATCTATAAAGTGTGTGGAAAATATGAACATTGTCATTTAACACCCAGTGGATACCCTTTTCCTGGGGATGTAGCACTAGAGGGAGAGAATAAACCAGGAGATAATCAAGCCTGAAATCACTGTGTCTGCATTAATTTCCACTATTAAGAAATCTTGATTTTTTTTTTTTCTGAAGTAGGATGTATTTTTTGGCCCCATTTCAGTTTTTTATTAATTATCTGTACAATACCTCCCATGAAACAGAGAGACCTTGTCCTGTGATCTCTAGAGCATGGAGGGTGTGCAATTGCCAATTAGAAAAAACAAACCAGTATCTACATTTCTGTGCTGCAAGCACAACTGAGAGGTTTGTGTAAGATTGAGGGGGTGTGTGGGAGACCTGATTGTAAGAGAATAGCGAGAGTGCTGCAGGCAGTCTCACCCCTGATAAGGTGCAGCTGTGTAAAACAGGTGACCATTGTTAAGGGAAAAGGAGCGCAAATGCTGAAGTGCACTGAGCAGTCACAAGGGGGTAAAAGGGCACACGGGTGTTATGATACTGCAAAACGCTATAAAAGGCTGTATTGGGGAATAATCAAGTGCTGATGCTTGAAGGTGTTAATGGTGTCAGTCTTGTGTCCTCTGTCAGGGGTGTGGGGCTTTGTAGTGTCCATTAATACTGTGTTTTTATAGTGTTCATTAAAATTGATTTTTAGAAGAGTAGAGACTTATACTGGTCCAGAACCTAGAGTTAAGTCAATGCAAAAGTTTGTTT
This sequence comes from Passer domesticus, assembly GCF_036417665.1. NCBI lineage: Eukaryota > Metazoa > Chordata > Aves > Passeriformes > Passeridae > Passer > Passer domesticus. Next base: position 19,512,312 of record NC_087485.1, read on the forward strand.
TTTTTTCACAGCAGCATTGTGAAAGCAGTTTACAAGGAACTATGATTGCAAGTTCACCTCTTGTAACTGCAGCTTATATTTCAAGTGTGTTAACATTTATGTGTAAGTTTCATAAAAATTGTTATTTTGCAATAAATTATTGGGGCTGGCCCTTAGCATACTAAAATATAATAAATACCTTTTAAGTGTTACTTGATAAAATTTTAGTGGATTTTTATATTTTATGAAGCTGAACCGTTGTCTCTGAAATTATATGATAACTCATTAAATGTGAACAATGCAGAAGAATTGGATGTGCAGGTCAGAAAAAGATGTCTGCAAGACTACTAGAAGAAAGCAAAAGAAATTTTACACAGAATAAATTCAATTGAAAAACAGCATGATGAGGTTGGCCTACTTACCAAAACAGGATGAAACTAATCACATCTTTCCAGATTTAAGGAGAAAGCAAAAGTGAATCCTTAAGATAATTTCATTGTGAGCAGAAAACCCAGGAAAAAATGTTGGATTTGTGTGAAACTACAACCTGCAACTTTTATCAGTATTGTAGATCAGACAGAGTTACAGGTGTGCAGAGAATGGAGGCATCTGTATTGTATGAAGTATTGTAGTTTACTCTAAACCCAGATTTTCTATGAGATAGAAAAAGAAGTGGAATTTATTTTTAATTGCTGGACATCCATACCTATAATTTTTGTATTTTCATGCATGAAATGCTCAGGGTTGTACAGCTGTAGGAACTGATTTACTGATCTGTCCCAAAGGGTGGATCACTGGAATAAACATACAGCAGAACACACAACATGACAAAGCCAGGGGCAGAGCTCAAACTCCCTCCTCTTGCAAAAAGCAAGAGCAGCACACCTTTCAAATAAATACAGGATAACACTTTTGGGCATGCTTTATATGACTTCCATCTCTTCTTTCTCCTTCTAGAATGATTCTCCTAAAAAAAACCCAAAAAAACCCCAAAATCAGTGGGTTTTTTTGGAGAGGAACTGTCTGCACTAAATGGGAAGGTGTGAATTAGCATCTTCAGCTTTTAAAGGGAAACAACTGCTCTTGTATATTTTCCAGGAAATCTATCTTTATTAAGATTTTGATACTGCATACTTCTAGCCACTTAACACTGATTTAAAGTGCTGGGCTTTGAAACAGTGAATAATTCCCACTGATCTCAGTGGAAACTTGAAGTGATCAGTGATGGCTGCTCCCAAAGATCCTATTCTGGGCATTTTATCCCAGAAATGAACCATACTAAACTGACTCATTCAGTGTGGCTCTAGAATACTAGTGCAATACATAGAGCAATGTATAGACCTGACATAGGTGCCTTTATCACCATATTTTAAGCTTTCATAAATACTTACAGAAAGACTCTTCAGAAAGCACCAAAGTAAAGTCAGAAGTTCAAGTGACAATCTCCTTTGGAAATCAGTGCAACTTCCTTTAACTGAGGGTTTTAGCATGCTTTTCTTGCCTAATTTGCTGCAAATTGCCATTTAAGTCTCTTTCCTCTTTCCTTTTTCCTTTTCCCTTTCCTTTTTCTTTTCCTTTCCTTCAGAATGTGTTCATAGTAGAGATAGGTAATGACTGAAGGAGGGGTGAAATGACACGGATTCTTTTCTTCCTTCTTTTCAAATTAATACATATCACATATAAAATAATAATCAAATATGTTACTATGCTGCCAGGTTGGTATGCTCTAATTTAATCCACTGACAGTTTGGTTTTCCTTTCAAACTTGAAGGATAATTTATTTTTTTTATCTCTTTCAGGACATTATTGAGGCTGGTAGAACAATGAAAGCTCTGCTTTCAAAAATAAAAGACAAGAAACCAAGGATGGTAAAAATTGTAAGGTACAAGGATATAGCCACTAACTAACATATTCAAATCATTTGGGTGAATAGTCAGTGTATGCTGACAGGTGCTTGTTTGGCTTGAAATTTGGGTGGGGAGGAAGCAAATGCAGGAAGTAATCCTTACCCTGCTGCTGAAAAATTAAGTGTTTCTTAAACTGGGAAATCTCCCCATGCCCTACTATCTTCACTGCTCAAATTAATAAAAAAAGGTTTTATGGCTCTTTCCATGTAGTCCATAAAGTCTGATGGATTCCCTGTTTCTGCTTTATGTTTGAAGGAAATTCATGTCTTTCCATAGGTTTTCTAACACCACCTCAGTTGCCTCAATACTAGAATGGCAGCACTCTGAAGATTTCTTAATGTCCTCAACTGTACAAGTTTCCAGAATCTAAGAATCTGCCAGCACTGGGAAGATGCCTTCAAGTAGCATTCTGGATCTGCTTTTAGTAGATCTCTAAAGAAATTTTGTGGAATATCCCTGTGTCTGTCAAGTAACCACAGTGCTTTATAAAAACAGTTGCTTTAAGTATCAGTTATTCAGGCAGTCCTTCTAGTGACTGTCAAGGAGGTTCTCCGTTTCTTCTGAAGTGCACAGGCAAAGCAAGAATAGATGTAATTTTGCAGAAGAAATTGTCCTTTTCTCCCTCCCTCCCCACTAAAATCATTCCCAGCCACTTGGCCATGCTTCCCCCTTTGTGCTGTTGTAGTGTGCTGAGGCATTGCTGCATGGAAGGGCAAGTACCTGAGACATAGGATTGCAGGAACTGAATACAAAGTCAAGCCCCTTGGACATAAAGAATGAACCTGGATCAGGGCCTTTGCTTCTCCCTCCACTACAAGGCTGAACACTACTTCTTTCTGTGCAATAATCTCACTGTTTTAATTTAACTGCATGATTTTAGACACTTATGGGGAGATGTGGCAGAATGGAAGGCTACAGCTTAGAGGAAGACCAAAGGTTTTAAAAACCAACATTCTCTGCTCTGCCTTACAGCCTGCTCATCAAAAAGACACGTCAGAGTCCAGGTAACAGACCAGACTGTAAGCATTGTGTTTTCCTCAGGGTTTTTTTTCCCTGTGTTTTCCAAAACACAGTCCTGCAATTTCACTTCAGGCAGCACATCTGACAACTGGCACCTGTTTCATGAAGGCCAAGAAAAACGGGGAGAAACTACATAAAAAGCTGATGACCAGCTATGCTATCCTGAGGCCTCATGACCACCACCTTTTTTCCCCTGGTTGGCCTGAGTGCAGGTTTAGCTATTTGATAAACAAATTTAACTGTTTAGATAGCAGAAACAGATCAAACCTTAACTGTGCTTTGCTTTGCTTTGCTCCTAGAGGGCATTTGTTTTGAGGCCACATTATTAAACTTGCCTTGTTTCCAAACTCAAAAGTCCTCCTGAATGACATTTAATCTACTTTCACTCAAGTAAAATCTCACTCCTTGTCTTTTCTCTCAGGTCTAACTCATAACTAGGTTTTAAACAATTATTTTGTTAATAAAAACCATTCTCTTAACACCTTAATTATATTACTGACTCATGGGAATGGTTTAGATTCTAACCTTTGTCATCAATTTACAGCTCAGATTCTTAAGGAAGCACCCTGAAGGAGATGATGCCTATTACTCTCAGCTCAAGTATGTGTTGAACACACCTGTGCACTTAAAAGCTACTTACAGCACTGAATTATAAAAATAACTGAATTTTCTTACAGATACAGGCTTTGAAATTCCAGATAAATTTGTGGTTGGATATGCTCTTGACACTAATGAATACTTCAGAGATTTAAATTGAGTTGGTAATGCAGTATAGATGAAGAGGAAATGTTTGTGCTTCACCTTTCATAATTCTACTCCACAAGTCTCGTGGCTCAGCCATGCTACAGAGCATCCTGAAGCCCCGGGATGGTGAGCAGCATACAATCTGCAGCCCCGTCTGGAAATAAAATAACTTGTAATTTGGCTTTAATTGGATATTTGTCTGTCTTAGCTCAATCCTACGTTGCTCTTCTGTCACCAAGTCTTTAAAGCGGGCCGAGGGGACGCCGAGGCTGGAACGAGCGGGGACCGGGGCCCGCCCAGCGTCACGGCCCCGGGCCCGGCCCCGACAATCGGGTGCCGCGGTTGCCGGGTAACCGCGAGCGGCCCCGGCAGCGTCTGTGACAGCGCTGCGGCCTCAGTCGCCGCAGAGCGCGCTCCGGGCTGGCCGATGTCAGCCTGGGCTCGTGCTACGGCTACACTCAGCGATTCGTCAAGTGAGTTGTTCGGAGAGATTAGTCTCTGCGAGCGAGTCCTGAACTCGCAGAGCATTGGTCTCTGCGAGCGAGTCCTGAATTTCGTTTGAAGGTAAAGATTGACTAAAGTTGTACTTTTTGGTTTTGTCACATCTGTGCTCTGAAAGAGAATTCCAAAGGGAAATACAGGATGTGATAATGCCAGTGTTCTGGTGCAGCAGTTCAGTGGCATGTACAGCTGAGAAAGATATATGGTCTACTGATTGTGCTTTTTTTCACTGAAGAAATGCAACGTTTCCTAAATATACTAGTCTATACAGTTTTTCCTATAGTGATTACTTAAACAGCTTAAAGGTGAATGAGTTCTGTTCAAGTTTCAGTAGGTTGTTATGATCTGGTTATTAAAATTACTGGGGAGATGCCCCTGAATTAAGGTGCAAACGAGACCATATGCCAAAGTCAATAGTCTGGATTTTATGTAACAGTAAATGTGAGGAAGAGACAGAGAGAAATAGAGAAGGAGGTTGGGGAGAGGGAGAGAAATAGAGTAACAGATAAGTAGAAAGTATCACCATTGTGTGGATGCCATGGCATACCATTGAATCCTCTTCTGGTCTTCTCTGTGGTGAGGTCTCCCAAAACCTAAGACTCCAATGGATTCATGCAGATTTGGGCAAGGTGGGACTGCTCAGGTACCTCCCTGGGGTGGGGCAAGTTGGACTCTGTCTCTTGCTACTTTCAAATAATATAAAATCTTTAGCACCAGTATATCCTTTTGAGTCTGCCGTGAATTGGGTTGTGGATTTTCAGATCTGTTGTGTTACTTTGCATGCCATGCAGTGATCTGGTGCAAGGGCTCAGGAATGGCTCTGGGGGCACTTTGGAGGTCCTTGATGGGTTATGACACCCTCTGAGCTGCCCCTGATGGGAATGTCCCCTGGATGTGGCCTTCTGGGGGTGGGGGGTTTTAGAGCTGAGCCAGTTTGTGTGAGGGAGGATGGGTGTCCACTGCCTCTTACCAGAGGTTGGGCCACAGAGCCAAAATTTCCTCCTTCCCCCTCTGCTGATGGGAGGTTTGTGTGCAAACCTCCCATAGTCTGTGGCTATGACTTCTCCACCCTGAAGCCAGACAGAGCTGATTTTCAGGACAGCTGCTGGGTTTGGCTTTGTTGTGGACACATTTTTCTCCCTTAGCTTTATTCACTTCTCCCCAGGCCTGAGCTAATAGATCAATAGTGTCACCTTTATCTTGTCTCAACTTCCCGTAGGTGGCTTAACTCACAGTCCCAAGTTCCAGTCAGGAGGTGTTTTCAGGGAGGGATGGGCTTTGGTGGTCACAGCTTCTTTATACACAGCTTTGGTGGTCACGGCTTCTTCTGTCACAATGGGCAAAAAGTGCTTCATAACAATATTTAAGCCATTAGGCATAGCATTCTGGTCTCTCACAAGTCCTGTGAGGAGCAGCTGAGAGAGGAGGGGTTGTTTAGCCTAAAGAAGAGGAGGTCCACTCTAGCTATTTTTAAGTAATATTTAAGCTACAGCTTTTTCTGTTCTAACGATTATTAATGTTCAGATTTTTAGCTCCAGGTTTCAGTATGATCCATCTTGGAATTGCACAAGGTAGCCATCTAGTCCAAATAAAGTCCAACTAGAGGCCTAACAGTACTAGTTACTTATGCCAAACAAGCACTCAACTACTTTCAAAGAATATAAAAATTTTAGCACCAATATATGCCTTGAATCTGCCATGGATTGGGTTCTGGATTTTCACAGTTCCATTGTTGCTCCCTCCAGTTTTGTTGAGGCATTGTCGCTCGTCTGCGACATCCTCCCTTGAAAATGGCGTCCGGATTGCCAAAAACGACACCAACACCTCGTCTTTTTTCCCGGGAAACGCTGAAATCTTTTACTGTAAGTACCCACTGGGGCTGTGTTAAGGCTGGAAACTCCCCTGCTGTCCCTGGTGTCCCTGCCCCTGTTGTCCAGCAGTGCTGTGAAGCTGCAGAGCCCTCCCCAGCTCTTTGTGCCGTGCTGCTGTTGGTGGGGGCTGTCCTGGTGCAGTAGGGAACACTGTGTGATGTTTCAGGGACAGCCAGCGCCTTGCCTGGCTGTGCCACGGGAGCCAAGTGAAACCAATGTGCAGCTGAAGCCCTAAGCATGTGCTTCTGTGCCTGCCCTTTGCCACAGGAATTCCTTCTGTCAGGCTGGACACTGCCCTGTGCTGCTGTGACCTACCTGCCCTTGGGCCCCTGGGCATGTGGGGGGGAAAGCTCAAACTCTGCCCAAAGCCTTGAGAGCCACAGCTGATCCCAGCCAGAAGAGCTCCCAAAGCAGCTGTTCTCTCTCAGCTCCTGGCTTGGCACAGCTCCAGCCCTGCAGGCAGCCCTGGAGTCAGGGCCACAAAGGTCCTTTGCTGTCTGGAGCTCACTTGACTGAAGATGCCCCAGTGCTGAGGCTCTGGCAAGGAGAGATCTCTGTTTTCTTCTGTGGAGGGGCCTGTGAGCCCAGGCAGAGAAAACAAATGCTAATTAACAGAGGGAACTAAAACTTGGACAAATTCCTGCGCACCTCACGCTTGGTACAACTTTGTTTTCTTGCATCTCTTGGACTCACCCAGCAGCGATATCTCCTTGCTGTGAGTTTGGAGTGTTGTGCAGGGATGGAGTTTGGGGAGTTCTGAGAGCTCCTCCCCATTCTCTGAAAAGTTCACTGTCTCAATCCAATGAAACATAAGAGGAAACAAATGCCCAAAGAGCAGAAGTCCCCAAACATGTCACATCAAATCATGGAGAAGCTAATGGGACACAGCCATGTGGTTGGAGTATGTGTATTCCACTCTTTGTTATTAATTTACTGATGCTAAGTATTTCAGCAGGAAACTTCCAGGGCTTCCAGGGCTGTCTTAGTGGCTGTGATCACAAGTTATTCACCAGTGCCACTTGTTCAAGAAAAGCCTTTCTGAACAAGTGCATCTCTGAGGCTCCAGCAGGCTTATTTTTGTCTTTCAGCTGCTTCCCTCTAAGTTCCTGAGGGAAAAGTTTCTCAGCATGAAGAAGAAGGCCAGCACTGGGGGGAGTATTCTGCCCAGAATTGGCCCACGTGTAGACCAGAGTGAGACTCGTCAAAAGGTAGCCTTTTCCTGCTCTTTTCCTTTCTGTTTAACATGATGTTTGAAGAGGGTGTGTGCTTGTGACAGGCTTGCCTCCAGCAAAATACCTCAGTGTCCAGGTCCTGCTGTCATTGCAAGCTGCTGGCAGTGGTGCACTGGGAGTCCTGATGTGCACAAAGCCAACACAAATAACCTCTGCTGCAGCTGCTGGGGTGTGCTGGAGTGCGGCTGCCATTGCTAAAACAATGGGGGAAGGCTGGGGACACAAAGGCACAACATTGGCATTTGACATTCTCCTGCTGAAATTCTCCTCCTCTTGCTTTGGTGTGGTTACCATCAAATGCTCAGGGTCACAGGATTCCCTCCAGAGTGGCAGCGTTGGCCTTGGAAGGCCGAGGAGCTGCAGGAATTACTTCATATTTAGCAAAACAAATTGCATTAATGCTTTGGGTTGGAACAATGTGTTGGGACCCAGATGGGGTGTTAGAGTTTGCAGGCTGCCAGACGTGCAGGGGACTCGCCCTGGGCAGAGGGGAATGGATGTGCTTTATCTGGATCAGTGCCTACTTCAAGGTGTGTTTAAAGCTGCTTTGCTGGCAGGACTAGCTCAGTATAAAGCACAGTCCAAACGGGTAGGTGACTGAGTGGGCTGTTGAGCAGGAAATTGGCAGCAAGAGACATGGAACAAACTGGTGAAGGATTGCCCTGGAGAGGGGCATTGGGAACACCTCAGGGAGGGGCACAACTAAGGGACAATGTGCTGCAGCCACTCCCTTCAGCAGACTGTGTCTCTGGGGAGTCACACAGGAGACCTGCTGGTGTCTCTGCAGTGACAGCAGTGTGGCTGCAGAAGGCACACAAAGCAGGGGAGAGTTTTCTCAAAGCAATGTGTCTGCTCCAGAAGCATTTGCTTGCTGTTGTCACATCATTCCAGACATGCCTCTACAATGGTATTAAATAAGATAGCAATAATTACAAGAAAGCACCCATTTAAAGCACATGGAAAAAGGCAATGCCAACTCTACTTTTACCCCAGTTGCTGAGAAAACAACTGAACCTTATCCTCATTCAGCATTCACCTCATTTGTCTTTTTATTTTCACCTCATTTCTCTTTTTATTTTTGCCTTTCCCTCTGTTTGAAACGCACTAACTTTTAAGTACAATTAAAGGGGACAATATCATCGAAGCAAAAGAAAACTGTTCATTAGTAATGATTCAGCTGAGCCGGGTGTGTCTCCATCCCTGAGAGCTGAGGACACACACACCCTCTGAGAAAATGGCAATCTTTCTATCCCCTCCATACCCAACCAGGGCAGTCCCTGTCCCCTGGATGGGTACTCATCCAGGAACTTCCATTCTCTACCAACCACCAACTTTTCTGTCCCGTCTCCTCCTACTTCCTTTTGGTCAGGTCTTTAACTCCGTCCCTCTCACTGCAACACCCAACAAACCAACCTGAACAAATCCAAACCACAAACAACACATAGAACCAACAAATTCCATTATTTTGCTTAGTGACCTTTTGGCTTCAGCAAAATATCACCTCATCTCGCACCTCCTCTGGTACTGTTCTCTTTTTACTGCTGTCTAATTCTAGAGCAAAAAAGATATTTGCAGTTGTGTGGGCCTCGCTTTCCCTGTCTCAGAGTAAAGGGCATCCCAAAACGGTTTCCCATGGAGTCTCCTGTAAATTCATGCATTTTACTTACTCCATGAGTGCTCAGTCAGTGCCCCAGAGCTCTGTGACCCCATGGGCACAGGGCTGTGCTTAAGGTAAGTGCTGCCTGGCATTCTGGAGAAGGAAATCTGGAGAAATGCATGCCAAAAGAGCAGTTTGGCTTGAACCTGCTCTGTGTGGCCCAGCAGGTGTCAGTCAGCTCAGAGCAGAGGTGGGTGAGCCACTGTTTCCCCAGTGTGGGCTGGGCAGACGTGCTCCCCCAGAGTTTGTACTTCACTGGGGATCAGTGTAAGATTCTCCTTCATGAACCTTCCTCCCAGCAGCTGAACCTCTCCGTGCTCTCCCTTTCCTCTCCAGCTGCCGTCAGCTCCCCGGAGACTGAACGTGCTTCAGGTTTCCCCACCAGAGATGGTATTTCAGAACTTCGGCGCTCATGAGGTCTCTGAAATGGCACTGTCTCTCATTAATAAAGGCAAGGTAAGTGCTGGGACGTGAAGCTTTAAGACTGTGCTGGAAGAGGAGAGTGGTGTAATTCCCATAGTGTACAGCAAAGCAAGTTAGCTGCTGCAGCACATGCAGAAGAAAATGTCTCAGCCCCTTGTTCTGCAAGATGGTGGAAATCTTCCCGTGCTGGGAACTGTCCCCTGATTTTGGCCATGCGTTGATGGTGTCTATCCCAAAGGAGTTTCCTTCTCTTGAAAGCTCTGGATTGACAGGAATGTTGAGGCCTGTACAGTTCTTACCTGTTCTCATGCTTTGCCTTGAGTCTATAGCACCTCCTGTGTCTCCTTGGTTAATCTTGGTTCCTGGTAGGAATCTCTGCCTCTCTCAGCCTGTTTGGCTCCCTTTGTGCAGCTCACAGTCAGCTCAGGGGCTGAGTCTGCTCCACTTTATGCTGGAATCACTTCTCATTAATGGCATTGGCACTGCAGGAAGCATGTTCTGAAAGAGCCCTGGAATCAGACTGATGTAGCAGAAGCAGTGGGAGGCTTTTAGGTGCCACTTCAACTAAAAGGTGCTCCCGCTTAGCTTCATCCAGCTCTTCTCAGGTTTTCCAAAAGCAACATGGTGCTCTGTTTTTCCTTTGGAGAACCAAAGCCACGTGCTCCTGGAGGTTTTCACTTTCACTTGAAGAAATTGTGAGTGTTTTGCAGTTTCCCAAGAGAGTTGAAAGGGAAAAAGTTGAAAAATTTCAGCAGTTATGTTCCACTGTAAAGAGGAAAACATTTTCTCGAATGAGGCTTTTGCCCAGAGTGGGCTGGTGGGAAGAGACAGGAGGGAGTCAAAATCATCTGGGTTAGACTTTTGGAGAGCATTTTGGTGCTCAGGGGTTGATAGAAAATGCTAGAAAATTGCTAGAAAATGCATATTTGCTGTGTCTGTGTATCCCAGAGAGCAGAACCTGGCTTGCTGGCTGCAGGCAGGAATGCCCAGCAGCCCAGCTTGCCTGCACAGGCTGCAAGAACCCCTGGAGAGGCAAGATTGGCTTTTCATACTGGAACCACACTGTCAGTCAGTGCTGGTCATGTTTTTCCAGGCAGAAAATGCCTTTGAAGCCCATAGCTAATAGGCACAGCCTGTCTGTGTTTGTCACTTTTGGCAAGTTGATTGCTCTCATGGTTTTATGATTCTTCCTTGCTGCTTTACTGCCCATTTAAATTCTCTTTGTCATCTCCTTGTTTTGGGGATTGTCTTGCTGTGTTCCTGCTTTTGCTTTTCAGGTTTGCTTTTATTCCCAGTAAGGCCACAGTGTTTGGTCTTCTCTCTTGCTGGTCTGCCTGCCTGACTCTATCCCCAGAACGTGTTCTGAAACCCAAACCTGATCTGCTAGAAGGGAATTTCTTCCTTCCCCCAGGACAATGTGCTGGTTTGCTTTCAGGTAGCACCTTCCCTCTCTGGAATATGACTACTGCATATTCTGTGCTGGCAGAAGACAGCAGGTTTTTGGCCCTGTTGAATATGCAGATGACTTGGTTCAGGTGCTCTGTCTCCATCCTGCTGGTGCTGACCTGCTTGGCCCTTCTTTCCCACCAGGCACTGCCCTACTGCCCCTGGCCAAAATGTTGGACCCAGAGAGAAGGGATTCAAGTTCACCCGTGTGAATTACATTCCTGAACCTCCACAGCTGAAAGTGCTTTGGAAAAGGGGCCATGGAGGGATGACACCAGGGCACAGACAGGTCTCCTCTCGTCCTGTTTCCACAAGTGGCAAAATCATCATTTCACGTCTTTCCTGCAGAACCCTCAGGTGGTGAAGGTCTCCATGGAGAGCTCACCTTACTTCCAGCTCATGTGCTCCAACGATGCGTACCGCGTCGTGCTGCCAGGTGCATCTACCCCTGTGCGCATCCGGTTCACCCCCAACAAGAACAAGGTGAGACTGGAGGAGCCAAACCAGAGAATTTTCTCCAAAACCACCCTGCACTCTGGATATGGCCCATTCCATGCTGTGAGCTTGGCTCCAGGCCATGGACAGGCAGCCTGCAGCAGCCACTCACACTTTGGCACGTGCTGTCAGGCACTGCACCCAGGCCTGACAGGCTCAGCTTCCCCTCCCTGCACGTTTCTGAGCATTCCCAAGGGAAGATGCACAGGGGACGATATGAAAATTACACAGGGATGTTGACAATGACAGATGTTTGGCTATCTCTAGGTACAGTGGAAAGAGCTTAATTATTATGGAAAATTCTAGAGGAACAAAGGTCTGAGAGCTTTCCTCCTTCCTGACTGCCAGCAGTTTTCCTGCCTCGCCCTGAGCTGGAGCAAAGATGGTGCTTTTTCACACCCTCTGTTCTCCAGCCTTGCAGCTGTGCTGCCCCAGAGCACAGCTGACCATGGTACAGCTGCAGGGCCAGGGCAGAGGATGTGCTGTGCCTGTGAGCCCAGCCTGGCACAGGCACACTGGGCTCTGGGTGTCCTTAGTCAGCAGGAGGTTGCTGAGCTGCAGGCGACTTGGACACCTGTCTGAAAGAGCTCAGGTCCCTGAAAGGGCAGGTCCAAGCTGCAGGCAGACCTGTGAGCCCAGAGCCCATGGCAGTGACACTGCTGTGCCTCTGTCTTCATGCCTGTCCCTGTGCTTGCTCTGTCAGCTGGCACCCATTTCATGCCAAATGTGTTTTGTGTGGAGGTTTGAACACCAGGGCTGAGGCCCTGGCAAGTCTGATCTCAGTGCTGGGATCAGGAGGCTTGTTCATCCAGAAGGGTTTAGGACATGGCATGGAAGGGAGGAAGCCTTGCAGGGAAACAAAGAGAGGCTGTTTCCAACAGCATCCTGCTACCTTTTAGCACTGTTCTTCTCCTGACCTGGGTTGGAGAGGCAAAGTTAGAGGGGAGTTCTGAGCCAACTGATGTTTCTACACCAGGCCAGAGTTGCAGGATCTCTTTGGGTGCAGCTGTTTTCTCATCTTCCTTTTGCTGCTTAGAGTCAGTTTAAGACTTTGTCCTATCTCAAATAGCAGTAATACAGAAACCTAAAGAGGAGTGTCCTGTGTTCCCTAGCTCCATGTTCCTTAGAAGGGACTTAGGAATTATTTAACATCATTAAAATTTAGAGTAAAAGTTATGGTGGCCTAGGGTAGTTCTCTGTATGACCCAAATGACACAAGAGCTTAATGCCACAGAGATTAGTTTTCAAAGTGCACTGGTGCCTTTAAAATGTGACATATTAATAGAACTTAGTGTTCATTTTAGGGTGGAATAGGTAAATTGACGCCCTTGAAGGGTTATAGGAAATGGTTTTTCTTCTGCCATGGGGATGGCTAAATGCCCTGTGCTGAGGCAGTTTCTTTTCCTGCAGGATTATTCCCATGAGGTCGTCTGCATCACTTCAAGGGAAAGGATAGTTGTGCCAATTAGGGCCATTCGTGCTCGAGCCGTCCTGGATTTCCCTGACGAGCTGAACTTCTCTGAGTGTCCGGTCAAGTGCAGCACCCAGAAGACTCTGCTGGTTCACAATATTGGTAACCGGGCAGCTTGTTTCCAGCTGAGCACCCAGAGGTGAGGCAGCCCATCTCTCCTTGTGCAAAACACCTTGGGGTGATAACAGGGTTGGGAAAGAGCAACAGAAGGAAGCAGAGCATCACAGCTGCTGCCCTGCAGCCTGGCTGGAAACGAGCAGGATGGATGGCAGCTGCTCTTGCTTTCAGTGTTCTTAGCAGGATGCAGCCTTTGAGCTGTCTCTGTCCCAGATTTCTCTGTTCCTGGAGGGTGCTGGAACACATTAGTAGCTGGCTTGCACCTTCCTGAGCACAAGCAGCTTCTGAAATGCTTACTCACCACTGTCAGCCAAATAGACCCATTCTCTGGGAGGCCACAGGCACGTGGCCTCCCAGTGGTCCTCTCATCAGATGCCCAACATGAGCTGTGCTGCAGGCAGCCAGTGCAGTTCCTGATCCCAAAGCTGATCTGATTTCCCTTGTCAGCTGAGGGCATCAGTCACCTCTTCTGTTCTGTGATGAACCTTTGAAATCCAGTTTAAAATTTCAAACAGATGATTTAAATCTCTGAGTAAGTTTTTGCCCCTTTAATTGAGGTTTCTTTTTAAATACTCTGAAGTTCCTGTGTTTATGCTGTCTTGTCTTTTTTTTTCGTGTTAAATGTTTGCCAAAAGATCATGAATTCTTCATTGGGATCTTTTCATGAAGGTCGAGCTCCTGTAATGCCTATCACTATACCACATGCCCATAGGTACATGCACAGGTGTATAGGAAATATGAAACATTCAGTGAATATGTGAAAAGCAATTGGGCTGACTTAGAAGATAAAAGTATAGAATAACTTTTGCTGGAGGGGACCTCTGGAAATCATCTGAGCAGACACACTGCTCAAAGCAAGACCAGTGTCTGGGGATTGCAAGGGGCCATTGGGAGATCTGGACTTGTCTTTAGATGCCATACAAGGAAACAAACATAGAAATGGACCTAGTTAAAAAGCAGAAGAAAATAACCTATTAAAACCCCCTCCATAGCTTATCTTTTCTGCCTGTCCGGTGCAGTAGTGATTCATTGAAAGGATGGATCTAACAGAATGAGACCTATCTTAGGGAACAGCTCACAATTAACAGATAAAAGGCGAAAACTTAGCTTGCCAGCCCCATCTCTTGGGAGTGGTTTTCATTTGCTTATTACAGTATAAGGGATGTCTCCTTCACAGCTCTTCTCTCTGGGAAGATAGATCTGGGCTCAGGGAACAGCTTAGTGATGCTGGCTGAAATTCAGAGGAGTAGAGCTTGTGTCCTTGGGTCTTGGGGAGTCAGGTCTGTGTGAGAGATGACTGCTACAGCAGTAACAGAGGAGTCTGGTGGGTACAGCCCAGGGATGTAAGAGATGCAGGGGCTGAATTGCAGTCAGTTTTTCAGTCCTGACAACTGCGTCCTGAACTTGGCTGGATCCTCTTCTCCTGATAATTTGAAAATAAGAAGACACCTTTCTCAGGCAGCCCCTGAAGTCACCCCCAGGAGTGTTATTCCCATCCTGCCATGTGAGGGCAGGAGCATGTAACATGGGGCAGAAGTGGGAAGGGAATGGAAGGGAAGGTAGCACTGAAGCCTGGCCAGGGGTTCCCCTAACTGGCAGCTTCTCTGTTCTGATGAAATTTCTGGCAAAAGACTAAGAAAAGAATCCTGTGCCTTGCCCACACCAGGCACTGATCCCCCAAGCCCCAGCAGAGAGCTGCAGCAGTCCTGGCATCACCCCTGGGGCAGATGCGGGAGCACGTACACTAATCTGGCTTTGCTGGAGCCTTGTCTTTCCTCCCCTCCCTCCAAAGTCTCACATCCAGCACATAAACAATGCTGGCCCAAAGCTTCTCCATCAGCCAGTAGTGATGTTCTCACCAAGGGTAATGGGAATGTCAGGCCCATAATTGCAGCAATAGGTCCTTAATGAGCTGAACCTGAAGCAAGTTCATCAGCTGTCACTACTGACATGAATAAAGTTCAGCTTGCCAGGTGTTCTCTCTAATTTTGTGTGTGATGCATTCATCACCAAGCTCCCCAGAACACACTTTTAAGTGACAGATTGACCACCAGCAAAGCACCAAGGCCAGGAATTTTGTTTCCTCAGTGGGGCTGTAGAAGAGCACAAAGCCCAGCAGCTGCTGGGCAGAAGCACATTTCACCTGAGCTGTCCCTGAGCATCAAAGCACAGTCTTGTGTTTATCAGGCAAGAGCTATTTACCTGGTGACCAATCCTAGTTGCTCCTGTCAAATCCAAAGTGCACCAACACATCTGCATAATTATTTCCAACACATTGCACAGAGTTTGGCTGCTGGGCCAAGTAAACAATTACCAGCCTGCATGACAACCCAGAGTCCCAGACTGCATTGCTGGTAAATACACAGATACTCCTGTTCTGCTTCCTTGGTGTACTCCTGCTCATGGTGCTTCATTTAGCTGGGATTGGATCCTTCAGACTTT
Source organism: Passer domesticus (assembly GCF_036417665.1). NCBI lineage: Eukaryota > Metazoa > Chordata > Aves > Passeriformes > Passeridae > Passer > Passer domesticus. Next base: position 19,527,617 of record NC_087485.1, read on the forward strand.
AAATGGCATCCTCCTTTTGGGTCTTGTTTCCATGTTACTGTGTTACTCTAATCTGGTGTTGGTGCTTGGCACCAACTGATGGTGGATGGGAACTCACTGTCAGTTCATCATCCTGCTGTAAAACTTTCATACCTTCTCTCTGTGAGTTCTCACAGGCAGCTCCTCACAACACTGACTCCTTTTCTCTTTCTTCCTCATGGCCACCTGACTCCTTCCTGTCCCTCACAGCCTGTACTAACCCTTGCTGTCCCTAGCACAACCACCTGACCCTTACCCTTCACAGCACAGCTGACAAACTCCAACTCTCCTCTCGACCAGGTAATCCACTCTTTTATAACACCCATCCTTATTGAACCATCCTTACTGGACATAGCTGTGACCTCTTAAGGGCAAGGCTGTTCATACTCTTTGGTAATTAGCACAGCTGCAACTCCTCAGGGGCGAGATTGCCTTCTGCACTATCTCTATTCTCTTACAATCCAGCCTCCCGCAATCTGATTTGCCCTCTCTCAGAGTTTTGATTGTTCCTTTTCTTAGAGCAGCTTTCATTGAAAAGCAGATAAAATGTGCCCTTTTTAGGCTAAATCAGCATGTTTTAAAGGTAAAATAAACCAAAGAACCACACTGCAAATTCAACAGTAATTATTCCATGGTCTTCAAGGAAACGTTCCTTCTCCCTGTCTGATTCCTAGGCTAATCTCACAGGACAGGTAGTGCCCTAACATTTGCATCTCTTGAGATGAGGTTTATAGGCAGCAGGAAAAAAGAAATTCCTGAGGCAGTCAGTGTCAAGTTGTGCATGCAGATAGTTCTCAACCCTCTCTGTGCTCTTCACAAACCATTCTCTGATGGGATTGCTGGCAGTGGGACCCTTGAGTCTCATTGCAGAGGGCTGGATGCAGAGTATGGGGGATGTGAAGTAATTTTATCCCACAGGATCTTGTGAGGAGGGCTGAATCTCCTCAGAAGTGGGTCAGTGGCTGTTTCTGATCCTGTCTGTTCTATCTTCTGTTGACTGTGGTTGGTTTGCTCCCTGCTTGCCCAAGTGAGCTGACGTGAACTGCACTGCAGGAGGAATCTCATGCCCTGGTGTCCTTCCGAACCCCTGATCCCTCTCTTTGTGTTGCAGTCCTTTCTCTGTGGTTCCGACCACAGGAACTGTGGGCGCTGGTGACACCGTGGAGGTGACAGTGGGATTTCACCCGCTGAAAAACGATGACTATTGCAAGGACTTGTGCTGCAACACAGGTGAGTGCTGGGCCCTGCAAGGGCACAGGACAGTTCTCCACCATGGCTCCCTGTTCTCCCATCCCCCTCCAGAGGTACCTCCCCTGTTCAGCTTCACCCCAAAGCAAACTGAGAATTCCTTGGTGTTTAGGGGGTTGATAAAGTGGATCCCCTCTAACAGGCTAAGATTCTGGACTCCTCTTTTGCTGGGAGTTTCTGAGTGGAGGAAGGAGGATCCCTGATTCTCCACTACCGTGTGGCTATGCCTGGGTGAAGTTTTCTTTTATTCCTGGGCAGTGCTGTATGTGAGGTGTGAGGTTTCCATCTGACTCTCTCCAATGCAATGGATTTCTTGCACACCTCTGTCCCACATGCTGCTTCTCCATTGGCTTTTCACAGACCCTTTTTCTATGTTGCCCTCTACACATAAATTTAGTTTCTGTCTAATAGCATTTTCAGGCCCTCAAGTTCCTGGGCGGTGACAAATCAAGACAAATTTTTCCTCATCCCCATTTCCCAGGACATTCATGCTGCTGCAAACCTCTCACATCTATCTCCCATTTGATTTCTAGACTAAGGGAGTCTTCATACAGAAGCTGCTCTGTACTTATTAAACTTTCCTTTGTCCCTTTTAAATTTGAAATGCTTCAGCTTGGTTTTTGAGATCAGAACAATATAAAATATTTCAAGACTGATGTGGCTGTGTGTTTGGATCACATCATTATTATGATGATAATTTTAATGGTGTTCATTTTGTAGTGGTTTGTCATATTGCAGAGCCAGGCTGGTTGTGTTTCCTCACTTGTTTCCCCTACTGCTGTGGGCTGTCACTTCACTTGTTCCTCTGGGCCTCCTTTTGCTGCCCACATGCCCTCAGGCATATTTGCTTGTCAACAACAAGGGATCCAAGGGATCAGGAGAGACAGGATTCTTTTGGGATGCCCAGGGGAGACCCTGGGCAAGGCAGGACTGAACAGGGCTCCTCAGTGTGATCTGAGTGTGTCACCTGAGCACATCTGACAAATCTCACTGTACACACTGTCACCTTGGGGCAAAGCTCTAGAAACACACTCAGAAATAAGGTGTTTAAGGAGCTGCCCAGGACGTCCTCACACTGTGCACACAGAGCTATCAGGATGTGATAAATGTACTGATCCACAGAACTGCTAATACAGCTAAAAGCTGTGACACTTCCTTCTGTGACCTGTGGTTTGCTCTGTTCCTTGTGCTTCCATCAGTCAGTGAGCTGAGCAAAGACTCCCCTTTGCTTTGTTCCAGGTGAAGAAATTATCAAGATAAACCTCTACGGAGACGCTATAGATTTCGATATTGGGTTGAGCACAGATTCCGTGGAGGTTGAGAAGACTTTCATGACCATGTCAAACTACAGAACCGTGTTAATTTACAACAGGAGTAACATCACAGCCCACTTCCAGTGGAAGGCTTTTCCTACTGAGGAAGATGAGAATGAAGAGAAGAGGAGGTTGGTTTGAAAGATACATTTCAGTGAGATACATGGCCCAAGACTAAAACTAATGTGTGGCCTCAGGGGGGTGTTGGTGCTTTTGAATGGTTTAGACCAAGTAAACCATCCCTGGCACCAGGGTGTGTGTCCCTGGGCTTCAGGAGCTCAGCGCTAAGCATTCCAGTTCCATTTATACTCTAACCAGGAATGGCATTTTGGGAAGGAAAGGATTGGATTTCCTCAAGTTCTAATTGGGCTTTTGCCTCTCTAATCTTCTTCCTACATGACCTGGCAACATTCTTAAACAGCTCCTGATTTGCCAGCCCCTCTTTCCAAAGGTGATACACCCTCTTTTATTCCCTTAGTTCCTTCAAGAGCTCCTTGCCTATCCAGGCTGGTTGTCTTCCCTGTCAGCTTGTCTTTCAGCACACAGGGACAGTTTGTTCCTGTGCCTTCAAGACTTCTTTCTTGAAGTATGTCCATCTTTCCTGGACTCCTTTGTTTTTAAGGGCTGTTTCCCAAGGCACTCTCCAAATCAGTCTCTTGAATAGGCCGAATCTGCTCCCCAGAAGTCCAGGGTGAAAGTTTTGTTGATGCCCATCCTTGTTTCACCAAATATTGATAACTCTATTATTTCACAGTCACTGCACCCCAGACAGTGGTGAACAGATGAAGTTCATGTAGTTATTAGAGAATCCCCTTGTGATATCCAGTGCCTGGATCCCAGGGAGGCAGCACTGTGGAATGGATCTGGTCAATATAACAGGGCCCTCAGCTCCCCTTAGAACAGAATCACCCACTACCACTACTCTTCTTTTCTTCTTAATACTTGAGGCTCTGATCTGTTTGACAGACCAAGTACAACTGGGAGACTCTCCAGAAAGAATTTTTTCTGTAGTGTCATCTCCCTGACCCTCTGGAGCCAGGGCCTCATACCAGTTCTGTCAGGGCACCTGGGCAGGTGATGGAGGTGAGGACGGAATTTTATTACCTCCCCAGTAGAGACCCATTTCCATTCCCCACTGTCTCTTAGGTCTTCTCCTTCTTCCTGATAACAAGAAGGGCAGGGCTCCTCTGGCTCCTGCTGAGCCTCTCTCAGGGTTGGATGGGTGTTTATTTATTTTTCGTTCTCCCTAATGCTCCTCAGCCTTTCCACTTCTTCCTTAAGTTCTGCTGCCAGACAGAGCAGATAATTCAGCTGCTCACATCACACGCATGTGTTTTTCACACTATCCTCTGATATTAACAACAGGCTCGGACCCTCCCAGCAATCAGGGTCCTGGACAGCTGCGTCCTTCCTGGGGGGTTCTGTTTGAGTTAGTACACTCCTGCTGGCAGCAGCAGCAGCAATGGCTTTTCATCAGCTTTAAACCATTGCTGGGGAAAAGAAAAAAAAAAGGCAGAAAGAAGAAAGAAAGGAAAAAAAAAAGGCTTGCACCTCACAACCAGCCAATAGACACAACCCGCTACACAAGGAGGGTGGGTGGCTGCACCCTTTCTGCTCAGCCTGCTTGCACGAACTGCCACGCGAAAACTGAAAAATGCCGTGCCAAAAGTGCTGGGCCAGAACTGCTGTGGCAAGTCCCTGTTTGCTGTGGGCCAGGTCACTCACACTCCTCAGAGCCATTTTAAATTGCCTGCAAAGCACCAGGAGATTGACCCTTGCCTGCTTGAATGGCTGGTGAGAGGGTCCTTTAGTGCCCTGGGCTTCTCGGTTTTCCACTGTTCTCTATCTCCTTGCACAGTGTTTGACTTCCATACAAGCTCTGTGTGTCAAAAGAAAAGCCCATGACCTTCTCTGGCTACTTCCCTGGGCTGTTTATTTCCATTTTTTCCCACTTGCCTGCCTCAGTCTGGACCCCAGGTGATCCACTTTCCCCTCAGAAGCAACTATGTTTCCCCAACATAAACTTCAATCTGGTTTTGGTTTTTTTTCCAGTTACATCTGTTTTTATGGCAGTCTGTGTCCTAGACTGTCACTAGGACATTTTGTTCTTCCTTACTTCCAGTCATAGGAATGGTTTTAGCTCCAAGGCCAGTGTCCTGCTGTCAGAGAAGCTTTTGAGATCTCAGCAAAGAGGGCTTTTTATGAGAGGAGATAGTGCAGGATCCTTTCCCTTTCAGGACATTCTACTACCATGCACTGGGATGAGGCCCAAAAAGCTCTGGATCATGAAAATGTCTCTCCAGGAATTTGCTGTCTCCCTCCGGCACAACAAAGTCCCTTCCCCTCTCAGAGCCTCTGTTTTCATGCATATAAAACCTTGAATGTCACTGAAGGGGTGTGGCACCTGAATTCATCAATTTCCTTTGGAAGTGCTCTGGGATGCTCTTGTGAAAGGGAGAGTAGGGAACAGGGCAGGTCCAGAAGAAGAAACAAAGAGTGATGCTGGTAACACGTAGCTGCAACCCAGCTTCATCTCCCCTTCCCAGGGAAGTCCTGCTCCATCATCTTTATCTGCTTCCCCCAAGCAGCTCAGTGGTAGGAAAAGCCACTTGAAGTGGCTGGTGGATTCTCCCTCAGTTATGGCAGAGGCTTTGAGCCAGGAGGTTCTCCTGAGGGCTGCTGGCTTTGGAAACATCTCCTGAGCTTGCAAGCGTGGAGTAAAACTAGCTGCTGTGCCAGTGAACAAGTTATCCTCTGATCCATCTGGGACCCCCATGGCTTGGGGTCAGCCTTTGCTGGGGAGCTGCTGCTGCTCCTCCCCAGGTGCTTTGCTCTCCTGCACTCACACTTCTCTCTGCAAATATGTGGCTTATTAAACAATCTGCTGTCCTTGTCTCTCCTGTGGCTGCAGGCAGCAGATACCGCTGGAGCCAAGAATGTTGTTTCTGGACAACTTAATTGAGGAGAAAGAAGAGAAGGAGAAGGGCTCTTGTGAAGATCACATTGCCCTTGCGAGCAACATAGTCCAAGAGGAGATGGCAAAGATGCCAGAAGACCCCATGTTTTCTGATGACGTTTTTTTCATCGAGCCAATGGTAAGTGATAGCTGAGAACCTCATTTTGCTCCTCCTCCTCCTCCTCCTCGGCTCAAGGCAGGGCTGGGAGCCTGAAAAAGCTGAGCTCTGCTGCCAGGCAGGGCTGGAGCTCAAGGGCACTCTGTGCATGTCCTTGCAGTGTCACAGGAAGCAGTTATTGTAGGTAGGGGCTCCCCTGACCCGTGGGATTCAGCAGAGGCTGGTGGAGCACTGCCAGCTCACACACTGACCTGAAGCTTGCAATGGTTCACTGGGAAAAGGAGGCCAAATTCAGCCCAAGGTTAATCCCATAAATGCCAATGCCCTCCTGTAACCATGCCTTGCACTATTTCTGAGTGTCCCTTGCAGTGTCATCTGAGAGCCTGGACACAAGGCTGGAAGGTTTCACTGGGTCTTTTGAGTTCTTCTGCACAGAGGGACAGAAAACCTTTTCCTTTTCTGTCTGTGCAAGCAAACTGCCACATGCTCCCATCAACCAGAGCCCTGATTCAGAGCACTGGCATTGTGAGAGATGATGATCTGAGTACTGTCATTGTGGGAGGTGATGAATGCCTGGCGTCTGCACAGTGCAGAATCCCTTCTCATCTTGGAGTAAACCCTAGAATAATGCCAACCTCTGCTTTCTTTCAAAACAGGTTTAACTAATGTATTTATTTCCAAGGAAGGGGATCATCTTCTCTTCTTATGAATAGCCACCAGTGCACAGTGGCAGTTGCATCCCACTGCAGCTGACAGCAGCCTGATGTGACCAAGAGCTTGTGTCAGAGCAGTGGGAATATTGTGAAGAGTGGGAGCTGATCAGCTGAGCATTGAGAGCTCCCAGCATTATGTTGAGCTGGGTTTGGAGTGTTTCCTTGGGCTCCTTGTGTTGTTCACTCATCGTTGATGCTCTAAATAAATAAAGGCTTACAGGACTGTGGTTGAAAACAAGAAACAAAGCTTGAAGATAAATGTTTTGCTGTCTCTCTCTGTTTTAGGAGGGAGAAATTGAGCCGTATAGCTCGGCTGAAATCAAGGTGACCTTCAAACCCCTAGAGGCACTAGAGTACCAAAATATGGCTTACTGCAACATCTCAGGTACAGCTCCTTTCCCCTGCTTCTCTCACCCACAGTGAAGCCATGGTGCAAGCCTGGGCTCCCATGTAACTGCTGGGAGGAATCCCTGGTCAGGAGGGCAGTGCTGGCACATTCCCACTGGCCCTGCAGCTTCCAGGGAGTCTCCTGTGCAAGGCCAGGGCTCAGAACACCCGTGTGTGGGTTACCAATCCCAGAACAGCCCAGGCAGTGCAGGGAGAAGTTTTCATACCATGCCTTTGCCAACATTTCCTCAAAGGCCAGAGAGCTACAGAGCAGAACATCTTTAGTGAACAAGCACTAAGCCCCTCTAGAGAACACTGACTTCCAGGATGGGTCCATTTGACATGGATCCATCATCAGGCAGCAGCAGCTGAGTTAGAAATGTGGTCCCTGAGCCTGGATCATCTCCCACTGCCCAGACACCACCAGAGCAGAGGTGGCTGAGCCCCACTGAGCCCAGGGTATTTGTAGAAGGAGCACCCTTGGCCAGCACCTGCTTCTCTCCCTGTGTGGGAATTGTCACCTTGCAGCTCGCAGTCTGTGGAAATAGAACACCGTGCTGAGGGTCAGAAGTTGAGGACTTTGGCAGGACTTTGGCAACAAAGTTGTGTGCTGCTGGGCCAGGTAGTTCGGCAATTGCTGCCCAGCAATTTGCTCTTTATGAGCTTTGTGCCTTCACTGAATGAATTTCAAAGCTCCTCTAAGTGCATGGGAAAGAAACCACAGAATCATAGTATGTTCAGGATGGAATGGACCTTAAAGATTGTCTAGTTCCCTCCCACTAGATCAGGTAGCTCCAAGCCCCATCCAGCCTGGCTTTGAACACTTGCAGGGCCAGAACCTCGCCCCTGGGGAATCTGCCCCAGTGTCTCACCACCCCCACAATAAAATATTTCTTCCTAATATCTAACCTAAATTTCCTTTCTTTCAATCTATACCCATTATGCTTGGCCTGTCACTACAGGACATCAGAGATGTTTTAAACTCAGCAGACTGGTGGCTAAAATTGGAAACCAGACCAAGGAATGGGTTAGAAATTGCAAGTCAGCCCCAAGGGATATCTCCTGAAGGAAGAGAAGGATCTATATCTTCTCCTGCAGCATCAGGAGCTGGTTGCATCCAGCTCAGAGTCAGGGATTAGCATTGAGGCAGCCTGGAAAATACAGTGTAACAGAGGGAATGATTGTACTGAAATGGACATCTCTCCCCAGGCCGTGAGAGCAGGCTGCCCCTGCACCTCAGAGGGGAAGGCCAAGGACCCTTGGTTGAACTCAGCTGTCATACTCTGAACCTTGACAAGATTTTCATCAACTTCCCCCACGTCTGTGAGGTGAGCAGCAGGGGCTGGGATGGGTCCTGATGGCTCCTGAGGTGAGCAGCAAGCCTGGTGGAGCTGTGGAATTCCTGGCAACCTGGGCAGTTGTGAGCAGGGAATATTTGACATACTGGTCAAACCTGGTGGGGTCTGAAAGGTGTGTCTGTTGTTCATGAAGCCCCAGCCCCTGCTTTTGGGCAGCCTTCCTTAGGGATCAGCTGGGAGGCTTCCTGCAAAACAGCCCCTTGGCAGGTGAAACCAACACTGGGTCAAAAAGCTGCATGTCCAGAGGCTTTTGTGGCAGTGCCAGACACAAGGCACCTTTGTACCGGGCTGTTGAGAAGCAGCTGGAACAAATTGGCTGCCTTTGAGCTTCAGTCCACTGCAAACAATTTCCAGTCAAGTGTCTCCTGCTTATTCTTGGAAGTCACAGGAAAGCCATCCAGGCCTCCTGGCTCAGTGCTGGCCCTTGCTGAGGGCTTGGGAGTTCTTTCCCTTGCTCACCAGTCCCTCACCACACTTCAGCCTTGGTGCATCTCAGGCTCTAGAAAGACAAAAGTGTTCCTGGGAATAAAGCAAAGGATTTTTCTACCTATTTGCCTCTCCCCCACAATAGTGTCAAGTTTGCAAAAAAAAAAAAAAAAAAAAAAATCAAGGGAGAGCAACTGAAAGAGGTAGAAAATGAGGCACTACATCATGCCAGACACTTTCAAAAGCTTGGCTGTGGAAGGGAAAGACACGCGGAGTTTTCTTACCAAAAGATGATGCTGTCTATACTTTTTGATGCTGATGGCTCATAATCAATACATTGTTTTCATATGGGAAAAGGTGAATGAATAGATGGTGCTGTTGGAGCTGTGCAGGCTGGGGCAGCAGCAGCTCAGTGCTGATTCACCAGGCAGCTGCAATCACCACACTCAGGGCTCTCAGGGCCAGGTTTCAATGAGCTTGGTGATGCTGCCCAGAGGTGCACTGCTCTGTGTCCATGGGATAACCCCAGGGTGACTGCAGTTCTGTGGAGTTACCACTGCTTTGCATGAAAACCCAAAGGCAGAACTTGTCCTGTTGTATTTTTTGGCTTCTGCCATTCAGCAGCACAAAGCATCTTCTGCCTTTTCTGGGTGTTAATTGCATCATCAGACAATAACTCACAAGAAGGGAAGATTCCACACATGTATTTCCACTTTGCTTTCTTGCTGCTGCAGGTGAAACTGGTTAACAAAGGAGATCTTGATGCTCCCTTCACCTATATCCCTTCAACCACAAAGGTGGGCTTTCCCTTCAAGTTTGAGCCCGAGGAGGGGATCATTGCAGCAGGTGGGACCCAGACTGTTCAGGTCTCCTTCAGTCCCACCGTGTTGGGGTGCTTTGAGGAAGAATTCCACTTCAGTGTGGCTGGATCTCCTATGCCTGCAATCCTGACCATCAAGTAAGGACCCTGGGAGCTTGGTGGGCACATCTGCAGCTGTCTCTGGGACATCCCCCCCCTATCTCATGTTGGGGTTGAGCGGAGAAAAAAGGTGTTTCCTGAAGTCTTAATCCTTGCTCTGATGCTGGCATTGCCTTAGTGTGAGGATGCTTCCTGCCCTGTGTGGCACCTGGGAGTGGGAATGACTCTTCCCAGCAGGAATGTCCCTCTGCCTTGGGCCATGGCAGGCAGTGGGATGGATCAGCTTTGTGCAGTAGCTGCTCTGGGATGTCCCAGCTGAACACCCAGCAAGGCCCCCTGGGCTTTGGAGATGGGCCAGCCTGGGGGATTCTGCACCAGCAGCAGTGTTTGTAAAAACTTCTGTTAATAATCCACCCCAAATGGGCAGCAGCAGTCTCATGTCACCTCTCACAGCCATGCTGTGGGGGACAAGCTCTGCTCCCAACTCCTGTGCCCAGAGTGTTCTGGTACCTCCTTTGCACAGCCAGGCAAGGGCTGATGTGGGAGTCAGGGAACTGTGCAGCAGGAACTGTCCCAAGGACTTGGGCCTCATCCCCTGGGCTGGTGCCATGGCAAGAGACAATCCTGGCCCAGCACAAGGGACAAGGGGTGATCATAGGGGAGGCAGAGCTCAGTGCTCAGCACCACAGCAGCACGAGGCCTTGTCCCTGCCAGCCTGAGCCCTGTGCTGCTAGGATAATGCAGTGGGAGCAGGAGAGCTGATGCTGGCTGCTCTGCAGCTTTGGAGCTAGGCTGCTGCTCTTGGGAGGCACTGGGGCAAGGCAGTGAAGAAATGAATGCAATCTACAGTCAATTATACCAATGAGATAAGGAAGATGGATAAAAAAGAACAAGAAAGTTATTACTTAGCAAGAGAAAAGTGGTGAGTAGGTCTGCCCATAGTGGAGAAACAAGCATGTTGGCTTTGTTTTTAGAGGAAAAGTGCTGCTTTTTTATTTTGGAAATCAAGAGGGAACCTTTCACCATCAAGTAATTGTTTCTCCTCTGTCCCTCCCCCAAACTGGTCATGAGATGTTATTGCATAAGCAGCTTTCTCCTTGAGCAAAGGCAGGTGTCTCTTGTTGAGATGTGTAGAGCAGAGCCAGGGACAGTCCTGTGAATCCAACAGAAGGCACAGGTCACTGGTCCTTGATTTTTAAACAAAAGGCAGAATGGGCATTGATTGGCATCAATCATGAAATTAACTAGTGAGTGTTGTGCAGCTTCAAGCGCTGATTTCAGTGGATGTTGGTGACTTTTGGAGTGTGTCTGCTGAGTTCAAGGACAGGTGAGGTGCTGTGCTAGATTCAGGACACCCATGTTGGTTGTTGAAGCTATTGCTCTTGGCTGTGCCAGCTGGTGCACTGCTGACAAGCTGCTCCTTTCCTCTAGGATTCATCTATCCCTGTGTAGAACTGTTGCTGCTCTTTTCAGAGGATGTTTGGGGCTGCCCTGGATTCATGTCTCTCACTCTGTAACGATTGTGGGTCAAAATCTCCTGAGAAAGTTTCTCTATGGGAACACCGATTACAGCTAAGAAGTAACAAAGCAGGGAACCTGTGGCTGGAAAGGCTGGTTACAGAAGTTTGTGGGGACACCTTGATGTCCATCACATTGCAGATGGGGAAACGGAGGCACAGAGCCATGTCTGGGTGTGTGTTCAGGGTGCTTCATGGGACCACCAGCAACTTGGGGGCTTTTCCTGCCTGCCCTGTGCCCAGAGCCCATCAGTGGCTGCTGGCTGCTGGCCACTTGGCTTTAGCTGCCTCCTGTGCCCAGGGGCACTGTGCTGAGCACACGGTGTGTGTTGGTTTGAAACCCATGGTGCCCTGACACCAGGTTTTCTGCCCGAGCCATGACAGCCGGACCTTTGCAATTCCTTTAACCAAGGCATTTCCTGCTCTGTCTCTGCCATCCAGGGGCAGCGTCACTGGACCAACTTTACTTTTCGATGTTGATGAGCTCAGCTTTGGTGACATCTCCTTTGGTGAGTGTTCCCTGGGCTGGGACACAGTGTGAGGGATCTGTGTGTTCCAAAATAGAGCACTTGAACTGTTGTAGCGACCTGGTTCCAAGGAGACGCAGCACGACGGCCCAATGCTTTTGGCCGCTCGGGCTAAGGACACGCAGACATCAATGTGATAGACGGTCCAAAAGCCCTTTATTGGTTTTCTCCTCGGTATATATACCCTTGGTCCTTCCCCTACCTTCGGGGTCTGACTTTTACCTTATATGGTTAGTAAGGGGACTGGGTGGAGGCCGTGTTAGGTAGGGTTACAACATTCTTGGGGGGATTACAACATTCTTGGTCTCTTGTCCTGCCGCTATCCTTATCTCTGGGAGTCAGGTGAGGGAGGCCCTATCAGGTTTCCGTGACAGCCCGAAATCTTCCGACCGCCTGTCCCTATTCTCTCTGCCACATTGAACATAAATTCATCTGTCACTCGTGGTCTGCCACAGCAGCCTTTTCAGGATGTGAACTCCAGGGCTGCTGGTGCCTCAGGTAGTATTTTGCCATTGTGAGATCAAATAGAACCAAGGAATAGAAAGTCAGTATTTTCTAGTGTCTCTGTCCTGGTTTAAAAGACAGATGTCTGCCAAGGAAGTCTTCCTAGAATGGAAAGATGACCCCTCCCTCCAAGTTATTATACCTTTGAAATTACATGGCTTCCAGGCAAAAAATACAGGAAAAGGAATAACAGTTATTTCCTAGAATATATCAGGAGAGCACAAACAAGAAGGCAATAACAGAAATTTACAACCCACCATGTAGTGTTTTTCCCCTTTGGTGTAGTTATGATCACAAGCAGGAGGAGCTCTGGGGATCCCAGAAAAGCCCATCCCCCAGGGCCAAAAACCCCCAAAACCCCTATCCCCCTTCCCAGACCAAGTGGAACATTCACTATGAACCCTAAACCCGTAATAATGAAGTTCATTAACTTTTTAAGAAAACTAATTGCCTTTCCTGAGCTGCTTCTTCCCCACCTTGCATCACCACTGAGGCATTTGTTAAGTTGCCTTTTGAAAAAATGAAACAAGAAAGGCAACAGGTATAAATATGGTTCTGAAACAGGACGTTCGTCCTACTTAATCTGATTTCATTCCTAAGGTCTCTTCAGCTGAAGGCAGCTGTTGTATCTTTGCTTCTTTTTAACTGTTGACTGTTGTCTGCATGTAGTGACCTCAGTCTCATTTGAGGTTTTGATGTCTGTCTTTGTCCTTGTTGTGCCTCTCTTGCCTCCCTGCCGGAGTCACTGCTGGAGCTGGCAGTGGTCACTGGGATGGGCACAAAGAAGCTCTGGGCTGCAGCTGCAGTTGTTTTTTCTCCCTATCTGTGTTCCAGTGACTCTTGGTGAGCAGCCCAAACAGAAGTCTCCTCCCCACAGAGCTGGCCAGCCCAGCCAGATGTCCACTGCAGAGCAGCTTGTGGCTGCTCTCTGGGCTCTGCAGGACATCCCCACCATGAGAGGCTGCATCTCTGGTTTTCCACTATGGAAAGCAAATCTCAGAGCTAAAATGGGGTAAACCCTTGCAGGCAGCAATCACAGTGAGCAGCAAGGGTGTGATGTCCCCGTTTGTTGGGTGAGGTGGAACATGGTTCCTAATCGCTAATCTCAAAGCAAGGCTCAGTTTGCCCCAAGTTGAGTGGGCTCTGAGCTGTCACGTGCTCAGTCTGTTTGGGCCAAACCAAGAGATGCCTTAAGGATCCTGCAGAGAGAAGCTGCATTAGGGTGCTTTGCATCACGTTCTGGTTCCTGATTCCATCCTCACTTTCTTTTGCTGTAACTTCTTCTCCATGACAACTCACTGTTTATATATCTTGAAAGTGGTGAGAGTGTTGGCAGGCTTAACAGGCAATTTTACAGCTTGAATTTTCAGAGTAAATGCTCGGTCTGGGTGCACACTCATCACTGAGAGATAACTGGTGCTGGTTTGTGGCAGCTGAGGGAGCTCCTCCCCATTACAAAGAGAGAAGCTTGCAGTGTTCAGCAGGGCTAAGAGTGGGCATTTTTAAGGCTGCAGTCTGGAATCAGTATCAAAGGGAATTAAGTGATGATTAATTCCTCATGCAGCTTCTCGGTGAGCTGTAGTTCAGATAACAGAGCTAAACTCCAATCCCACTTTCATCCTGCCAGGATATTCACACCAGGAGTCATGCCATAATTGGTGCCTAAATGCTATTTGTGTCCTTTTCCTAGGCTTTCCCTACACCCAGTGCTGTCGGCTCACTAACACCTCTGTGGTGCCCGTGACGTTCAAGCTCCGCATGTCGTTCGATGGCACGCAGCCGGCTGTTGACAGCATTGATCAAATACGCAGTGACAGTGACCCATCTTGGAGGAAGGGAATTCATTTTTATGTGGAGCCAAGGGAGTTTAGAATGACTCCCAGCCAAGGGACCATCCTCCCCCAGGGACACCAGGATATCGAGGTACAGGAAGAGTCCAGCCAGAGACGCTTGAGCACCAGCACTGAAGCTGCACTGGAGTGTGGGAGGGCTTTAGCTCTGGGGCCAGCTTTGAGCATTGTGTGGGTGAGAGATCTGCACTGCTGTGAGGCCTCTGATAGCTGGGTTACTTGGGATGTTCCTCAAGGAGGACTGTTTTGTTTCCAAAATCATACACTGAGATCAATGTATGACAAATACTGAAGCCATTCTTGCAATTTGAGAGTGATTTCTTTGGTTGCAAGTGGGCAGAGCAAGGATGAGGACAGAAGATGGCTGTTAGAGAGATGTCATTGTATAAAACAGTTTGCTTTTCTTCTTGGTCTCATTTCTCCTCTCCTGGGGAGCAGGGATCTCCAGTGGAGACAAAAATCTGCAGCCATGAACTGCCCAGCACCTGCTGGGCCACACTTTGCCCTCAGCTTCCTGCTGTAAAGCTGAACTCATTCTGTTCAAGTCAGCAGATTTCCTCTGCATTTATGTCATCGTAGTCAGATGAAAAATTGGCCCCTTAATTTGAATACAGTGGTGCATAGAGCTTTAGACTAATGTTTTAATGTAGCTGACCTATGCCCTGATAGCAAGGTGTGTTTAACAAATCTGGTATTGCCAGAAGGCTTTTGCTACTCGCAGAGACTGTGCTCTACACATGGACCAGCAGAAGAATTAAGACAAAATCTGCACTTTCCTTACCATGAAACAAGAACTGGAGGATATCACATGTGGGTAATGAGCTTTTGTATGGAAGAATTTACTGCTCTTCTCTTCCACCAGGTGACCCTGTGTTCCAACTCAGTGATGGAGTTCTACAGGCCAATGCTGGTGGATCTGGAGGGTATTGGCAAGGGAGTGGCATCACTGGTCATCTCAGCCAGGTACCAGCCCTTCCCTGGCCTCCCCCAGCACACTGCCTTGCACAGGGTTTGCTGGCTGCAGCTGCCAAGGTGAAGTGCTGTTTAATGACCTCATGTTGTGCCCAGTTGGACATGAGAACAGCAGAGCTTGGACAGCAGCCTGTAGTGAAAAGCAGCCCTGCTCACAGCCCAGCACAGTCCTGGGCCCTTTTCTAAAGGGACCAGGAATGATAAAATTTATTGGCCTGGGTTTTGGTGCTTGAGATGGAACAAATTTCCAGAGGGCCTCCTCTCCCTCTTCCTGCAAGGGTAGAGTTGTGCTGGGTTGTGACCACCTTGCATTGGTTTGGGACACACCAGGCAGCCTGCTGAGAGCCAGGGTCTGGTTCGCTTAATGAGGGCATGTGGCAGGGGGGAAGTGGCTCACAGCAAGAGTGGTGAGGGCAAGGTCTTACAAGGGGAAGGCAGCCCTTGATGTGGCAAGTCAGCTCTAGTTTTTCTCCTTCCCTCTGCTTCCCATTTTGAGCTTTAATGTTCTCAGACTTAAACCAAAAGTCATTCTTGCTGCAGCAGAATTCCATCCTGCTGTGCTGCTGTGGGTGTCAGTTTGATGCCAAGAGGGATGCAGTTCCCTGGTGCTGTTCCCTCTCCCAGGCAGAGCCATCCAGGCAGTGCCTGGGCTGCCATTTTGGCAAGCAAGTGGAACTGGGGACACTCAATGCTGTGGAGTGAAGGACTGAGGGAGCTGTAGGACCTGTGAGGAGCTGATCAGCCACTCTGGAGGGCAGCTGGTGTCTCGTGCCCTCCAAGGCTGGGGCAAGCAGCTGAGTTCCCAGGCAGGGCAACAGCACCAGGGAGAGAAGGGAGTAATTTTTATGGGGACACTAGAGTTGTGTGTTCCTTGAGCCTTAGTGAGCACTGATCCTTGTTGGGAAGATTCCCCCAGAGCTTGTGGATCACTGGGGCTGTTACAGGAGTCCTTGCAAGCCTTCTTGGGTAAAGGAGGGGCTGAGGCAGCTGTGGGACACAGTGCTCTGCCTGGGGCACTTGACAGCCTCTGGGTGCTGCCTCTCAGGGTTTGCCCCTCCTTGACAAGACATGTTTGAGGCGGAAAACTTTGAAGGCAATTTATCACTGTAGGGCTGTTAAATGTCCATTTGATAGTGACAAATGTGTTATGCTCCATTTCGCAATCTTTGGGAGTGAATGTTCTCCATTCTCTCAGTATCTCTGATTCCCTTGGGGTCATCTCTTTGCCCAGATGTCTCGTTCCGAGGCTGCATGTGAACCCTGGAATCCTGGTCTACGATGAGTGCCGCCTGAAGGTGCCATACGAGAGGAAGTTCATTGTTACAAATAGCACCGATCTTCCTGGCTGCTATGGGCTTATTCCTCAGGTTTGGCATCACATCCACTTCCTCCTCTCAAATATTATTGAGGAGATTATTAGGGGGAAACAAGGGTTTGGATAAGGCCTTGTTGGTTTCTATTCAGTCTTAAAGACCGTTGAGAACAGGATCCTGAATGTAAACTTTAGGATGCAGTTCAACCTCCTGAAGAAACAGTTTTATGTTCTAGTCTTCAGGCTGTTTTCTTGTGGGAGATCTTAGAGGGTTGTGAAAAGCTGCTGCATCCACAGACACCAACGCCTGTGCTGGCAGCCTCCTTGCAGGATCCCTGAGAATGCTAAGCCTACAATTCTTGCATCTTGTTTGTGCCTTTTATCTTTGTCCTGGGGATTTTTAAACATGTGTGTAAGTTGTTGTTGCGGTGGATGTTAAGGAGTTTAAGGTTTCTTCAGAGGTCCCTCTGAAGTTGCATTTGATTCTATCCCTTCCAGAAACGCAAGGAGAACTCTCCTGTGTTCTACTCCAGCCCCAAACCCTGTGGGATTGTCCAGCCTCACAGCACTGTAGAAATCCCAGTTTTAATCGAAGTCCAAACACTGGGCAAGCATCGCACCAGTGTTCTTATCGGCGTGTTTGGGGATGAGAGAAACCCACTGGTGAGTGCAAGGGGAGATGTGTGCCTCTGTGCAGCTGCTCCTGGCAGGGTGCAAGGGGCACAGGGATTCTTTCGGGGAAAACAGGCACAGGCTGCTGTGGAGAAGGCCAGGAGGGATCGGTGGCACAAACAGCTTGTGCCTCATAGGTGGTAATCTCAGTGTCTGACACAGAATGTAGTTTGTCTAAGCTGGAATCAAGGATTATTTTAGTTAATTAATCTTTAATGCTATTAACTTTGGAAACATCTGTTTTAAAATGTCTTGTCATCTCTCTGAGCACAAAAGAAGATGTCAGAAGACTTCTGGGAACTTCTGTAAAAGAAAGGAAAGCTGGCATTTGAAGAGTAGTTGGAGAAGGATTTAAACTTATATTAAAACATATGGAAATGATTATGCCAAATTCCCTGGACAGCACCAAACATCTGCACCTGGGCCATTCTGGCATTGTATCAGTCAACAGGAAGGACAGGCAGTGCAAGCAGTGCCAGGGAGCCTGAAGTCTGACAAAACAGTTGCTTTCAACTATCAGGCTGCTTACCTTCAAGAGGAGGGTTTCTCCCCCCTCCCCTAATAACCAATTGTTTAACTCTCAGCCTGGTCTTAACTAGAAATTCCTTGCAAAGCTTTTACCTGTGGGCCAATAATTTGTGGTTTGAAAGTCTCTTGTACCTTAATCCTTTTAAATTTGGAGGTGAATATGTAATTTTTTTTTTCCCAAAAGCCCGGCATTTCAGCTGGAGAGTGGCAGCAGCCCCTAAAGAAATAACTTGAGTGGTGTTGAGCTGTTTAAGCTTTTCTAGCTTTCCCTGTTGTGGTTTGTTTTGGGTTTTTTTGAAATCTTTCTTGCCTGCTTCCTGGAACAGAGAGCAGAATTACGTAGCTCTGGAGAGCTGGCAGAAATCTACCCAAGTCCAAGGCTGATAGAGTTTGGCACGATCCCAGTACTGCAGCCTACTTCACGAAGCTTTAGCCTCCTCAACGAGAGTCTCGTCCCTACAGACTTCAGGATAGAGATGGTGAGTATCTGTGGGGCTGTTTTCCAGGGAAATGGACTGGTCAGTAGCAGCCATGACTTGGTTTTTATATGCATGGTTTCCATATTGCCCTGTGTGAAAGGAGGCAAGATACTCCAATATTCCATCTGAGACGGACAAGAGGAACCGGCTCTGGAGTGGTTTTAGCTGGGGCACCCCTCAGTGAAATCAGGTGCAGAGATGTTGGAGCAGAAATTAGTCTGGACTATGTCTCCCTTAATTTTACAGAAGGTCTTTAGCTGTGCCTGTCACACTTTTGGAGCTCCGAGATCAAGAGAAACCTGCGGTCCTTTGCTCCCCAGAGCATGGATTTCATTGTGGTTTCCCTGTTCCATCTATCTGCTTTGTGCCAAACTGCTGTTAACAGTAGAGAGCAGGGTGTGAGGTCTGTCCTGAGACTGCTCGTGGGGAGGCAATTTTCACACCTCCTGTGGGTCAAGCCAGCTGGGCTGTCCACACAAAGGACGTGTGGGGGTTGTGCACCCCCACAGCCTGTGATCTCTGTGCCCTTGAGGAGCATCTTGGGGGACCAGCTTCAGAGAAACGCTGCCTAATACGTGGAGGCTGCATAGGGCAGAAGGAGCTGGGGCTGTTACCCTGGCAGGGGGAGCAGGGCTGGGGCTGGGGCTGGGTGGGATGTCTGCTGGAGGGGGAGATCTATGAGGGACTTGAGGTTTGTTCTTCATGCTAGATTTGTTGAACTTGTGGAGCTGGTTAAAACCTGATACTATGGACTTGTTTGTGTCTGTGGGTAAAGCATCAGGCCATGTGGGAGAGTCCAGCCACAGCCTCCTGGGCCAAGGAGGAGGGGCGTGAATTTTCCTCTTGCTGCTTTTCCAGCTGTTTGGGCGATAAATGTAACCTTAAAGTGAGGGATTTTTCCAGGAGAGTTTACCCTGGTTCCACAATGGAATTCTGCTTTCCACCTCTGCAGGGAGCAATGCACCTTGGCTGGGTGGTTATGGTGTGTAAAGGTTGGGTTTCACATGCTCCTGCCAGGGCTGGACCTGCAGAGCTGTGTCTGTACAGCTGTGCTGGTGCAAGGCCTTTCCTTCCTCCTTGGGACAGCTTCCAGCTCTCTTGCCCAATCTGTGAAGTCCATGAGAAACCAGATGATGAGAGCTTTTGGGAAGAGTGGGCCATGCCCACAGAGCACGTGCATCCAGTTTTCTTTCTGCTTGCTGCTTTCCTGCTCTGCTACAACCATTTAGAGGTGACTTTCCAAAGCAGAGGGCATTGGGGCACCTCTCTACAGCTGATGATCAGTGGGAAGTGAGGGCTTCAGTCCTTTAGGGGATGCTGAGAAGCACTGATGGCCCCTTGGGAGAGAAGAGTTTGGTGTTGGGGTTTTGCACAACTGGTTTTGCAGAGATACTCTTCAGGCTCTCAGCAGTATCCTCCAGCTGTGTGGTTTTTGCAGTGGCATTTGAGAAGTCCTGGCTTCCTCTGGCCTTGAGCCTTTGTGAGAAGCCAGGAAAGAGAAAGCAGCTTTCCTTGGCACACATTCCAGAGAAAGACTGGGGAAGGAACACTCTCCTGAGGATAAGCATCCCTTGGGTTGGGCAAAACTGGGTGGGTTAATTAGGTGAGTCTGTTAAAGGAGGGGAGAATACAGGTTGTATGAGCTCTGCTGTTGCCCAATACTGTATTTTAGGGATTTTAAGCTTGCATGGTTTTTATCATCCTCTCTTTAGTCTTTCTTTTCTTGTATCCCAGAAGAGACCAGGGTGTATGGTTTCCATCCTAATGCACATTATGCTTGTCTTACAGGCCTCAAGACCCCAGTGCTTTGTCATTGAACCCAGAGAAGGAGTGATCCCTGCTAGGGGTGAGGTGCCTGTGACTATCACAGCAATGCTGGATGACACTGGGCATTTTGCTAACAGTGTCCGGCTGTTGATTGGGAAGAGCCTTTGGACCGCCTGCGGGCTGGTGGCTTTGGGCACTGGCACCACAATTGTCATAGACAAGCCATTCGCCCCGGAGCTCAACTTGGGATACCAATTCAGGTAGGAGATCTCTCCACTCCCACCTCTCCTACTGTCTCAACAAGGAGCAGTTTTACTGTAGTCCTTCAGGCAAGGTCTTCTTCAGTGTCCAAAGCCCTGACTCCTTCTCTGAAGGCAGAGATTCCCTTAGAAACGTGTGATGGGCAGTTGAGAGTTGTTAGACGCCCTCAAAAGCCACTGACAGGGAAACCAGTTGCTAAATTGCCACTGAATTGTCTTTAGTTCTAATACATTGATGTCCTCACTTGACCAAGTGGCTGCCCCAGAACAAAAGGTTCCCAAAATGGCACCCGGATGAGGCGGTCCCTCCGTGTGGCTGAGGGACCAAGGGAAGATGGCATCACATCCTTCCCTTCCAAAATGGCAAGCAGGGGCCTGGGAACAAAGAGACAGGAGGGTGACAACCCCCACCGGCAAGGCAGAAGCCCACAGAGCAGTGCCAGAGGCAGACGGAAACTCTGGTTTGTGCGGGGTCCGCTCCGCCGCTGCTGCCGCTTCCTCGTGCTGTTTGTGGGCTCTGCTGCTGCCCTGCTCTGCCCAGGACCTCACTCGATTTTTCGCTGCCAGCAGAGTTTGCAAAGTTCACTTCCAAAGAGTTTCTAATTGCAAAATGAAGTTTCTACAAATGGCTAGCAGTGCAAAACCAAAGCTGCTTACGAAGGAGAGAGGCTCTGCTCCCCTGGTTTCCTCTGCTGGAGCAGGCAGACAATTTTTACCAGCTTGCTGGGATCATCCAGAAACTGCCACTGACCTGGCTTTTAGAAATGCCTACAATCATACCCCCACACACAAGGTCCCCAAGTGCAGGATCTCAAAGATTCAGTAACAGTTTCAGGCACAGATAATACAAAATACAGCAACAGTATGAAATCACCCCAGAACAAACATTTTGGAGGAAAACACCATGTCCTGTTAGCCTCACCTAGAAAATGCTACATTACCATTATAAACATATTTCCCTTTGCAATAACAACATCAAAATGGCACCTTATCAGACACTATTTCTGGTCTACATTAAAAGCTGGAAATGTAGACAGTCTCCAAGCAATTAACACCTCAGGTTGCTCACTGAGAGCAATCTGATGACCAGGGAAATAGCTGCTCTCCTATTATTTTCCATCCTCCCTTCTATTGTAGCCTCCTTCCCTGTATTCGTCAGTTCAAAGTAACAAACCGGGGCCGCCGTTATCATCGGCTCTTCTGGAGCATCAGCTCACCTGAGAAGGAGGGCCAGAGTGTCTCAGCCCTCAGTAGCCCCAAGGATGATTCCCAGAGCCCCAAAAGTGCCAGCCCTGTGTTTGAGCTGGAGCCATGGTTAATGGAGCTGCAGCCAGGCCAGTCTGCGGACATGGTGGTGCAAGGCTTCTCCCGCATCCCGCAGGTGAGGTCCCCACCACGGGCTGAGCCTGGGGAACCATCAGATCCCCTCCCCTGTGCATGGTCCACAGTCCCTTGACATTTGCCTGGGGAAATGAGCAAAGGCCTTCAGGAAAGTGGTTTAAGACTTCAGGTTTCTGTGGCAGCACCAGTTGCTTTCCTTGCTGGCCACCATCAGACCAGCTAAGGCTTTATTGTGATTCCACAGCTACCAAAATCCAGTGCTGATCCCAAAGTAAGGGTGGAAGTAAATATTGCTCTTTTGGGGCAAACAGTGTTGCATGCTTAGTCAGCAAAGAAGGGCAGAGAAATAAGTTACACTTAGACTACGAGCTCAAAAAGAAAGTGAGTTAAGCAAGTGCCAAGTGATTTATCTGGGGTAAGCAGAGAGTAAAACAAAAGCCATGTGAAGGGAGGGAGTTTCTCACAAGGGCCTTTTGGGTGCAGTGTTACAGACAATTGAGCACAGAATAAATAAGCTGCATCACAGGAAGAAAAGGGGGCAATGACTGTAACTCTGTGGCAGGAATGGGGCCCGTGCTGGGTGTTGGGTGCTGAGCCAATGCAGGGCATTTGCTGGATGCCCTGCCACCACCCACTGGTGACAAGGGACTCTTGCATGCAGGAGGTGCAGGTTCATGTGATGTGTGAAGCTGACAGTGGGCCAGCCATCAGACCAGACAAGACAAAGATAATAGAAACAGTCATTACCTGCAAATATATTGAACCCTCTATAGAAGTGTCAGCCAGACATTTCTCTTTCCGTGTGGAGAAGGTAAGTCTCTGCATTGCATCCTGGCATTTAACTGCTTGGCTGAGTGGGCTGTGTGCTTGTGTTAAAGCTCCTCTTTACCCTTTCTGAGGCACTTTGTAAAGTAAGTGAAGATGCTTTTAGAGATGAGACTGGGTATTTAACTTCCCCAAAGTAAAATTGCAGTTACAGCTGCACTGCCAAGCAGGATCATGGCCACTTGTAGCATCCCCTGAACTCTCCTCCCTTGGTCGAACCCCAAGCCCTCAGCCCTGGAAACACTAACTACTTACTGTAGAGTCATCCCTCCCAAAGGGAAAAACAGTCTTCCCCATGGACTTGGTGTCACAACTTCCTCTGGTTTCTCCTTCCCCAGTCACTGGCTTGGCACCCCTGGTGGCCACCCCCCTTCCCCTGGAGGCCAGTCCCCTCTGCCCAGCCCTGAGCTCTGCCCCCCACCCCTTCCCCTTCTTAAGCTGCCTGCTGCACGTGGTTCATCCTCTTTCCCGTGGGTTTCCCTTCAGCTACTGTGTTATTCTGCTGGAATAAAACCTTGCAAAAGAGCCTTTCTTGCCTCTGTTGCTGAGCCAGTTGCGGTGAGTGTTGAGTGGAGGTTTGACTGCGTTGCCTGAATGTTCACTCAGCTTGTCTTTCCACAGGAGAGGCTTGCTGGGGACAAGAGATAGGCAGCAGCACCTACCACTTTAACACCCACTTTTTTAGCCACTTCCAGACAAATGCCAGTTTCTCTGCTCACTGTAAGGGGACGGTTTGGAGGATGCTCCAAGGCACGATGATATGTCTGTACACTGATTCTGTAGGGAAGCTGGGGAAAATGGAGATTCCTGTGAATTCCTCAGGCTGACCTGAGGAAAAACCCATCATCTCCTGTGCCTCTTTCCCTTCTCTGCTCTTGGCATGGATGCTTTATACTATAGCTATATGGTACAGCTCTGTGCATTTCCCTAAGTCTCACCTGCTTCAAAGGACTCCCAGACAGCCTGCAGCTGCAGTGATGATAACACTGAGGCAGAGCATGTGCCCTTTAGTCTCTGGATCCCCACTCCAGCATCATCTTTCCCTCTCCTGCAAGTTGTCTGAAAAATACAAGATGTTTCATCCTTTGGTTTCTGTAGTTTCAGGCCTCTCCTCTGGTTCCCAGGCTTCCACTGAAGTGCAGAATCCCTGGAACAGGCAGTTCAGATGTAATTTAGAAGCTTTTAAGCTCTCTCTGATTCTGCCTGGGTTCTGCTCGATGCCACACATACAAACTGATTTATAGCATACTGTGGCACAGCACCTGTTTGATATCAGTACATTCAGAACTAGTTTCCCAAACTCTCTGGTTTCTCTAAACCATGCAGGAAGCCCAGAACAATGCATAGACAGGAATGAAGAGCCTAGGCTTTTATGAGGCTGCTAGAGCCAATAAGGTTGTGAAGAATGACTGTATGTGAGTAAAGACCATCTAGTGCTGTTCTGCCCAATATGAAGACAAAACTGGAGCCAAATGGTCTGGATTCACTTTCTGCTTTAGATCTTTCTTCAAGCAGCCACCTCCTCTCAGGAACCTATTCCCTCATCTGTACATGGGAGTGTTTCCCTATCCCCCAGAGGACGCTGTGATTTCTAAAGATGAAAAGCATCTGCTATAAAGAAAAATCTCCTGGAAGGGTAGAAACAAATAGAAAGGGTAAATAGAGATGTATGCACTTCTGGGGCTGAAGAATGTGAGATGCAGCAGAAGTAGAAGGTGGTCTATGGCTAGTTGAGGCTGTTTTTCCTTGTCTCCGGTTTCCATAGAAATCCAGTGATATCCTGACTCGGCAGTACAAGCCTTTGTCTTTAAAAAACACCTGCCTGCTGCCACTGGACCTTATGCTGGACTTGGAGCAGCCATTCCTGGTCTGTGATGAGGACCAGCAGCCCCTCCCAGATGGCCAGGTGAGCAGCCCTGGACTCCTCCAGTGGAGTCTGAAGAGGTGGGATGTGGTGGTGCCTTTCTGTTGGGAACTCCTTGAGTCAAGAAGTTTATTCTGTAGTATCAGCAGTGGGCTGGCCTGGGCTGCATCAGCAGAGCTGCTGAAGGAATCAAAATCTCGCCTGAACTGAGAAAATCCATCCCGGCTTTCAGGCACAAAGAGAAGGGAGCAGGCAACTGGGTCTGGGCAAGCCATGCAAAAAAGGTGTCTTCTGGAAAGCATGCCAGCTCTCCAGCAGCCACCCGCTTGTATTGCTGCTGAGCACAGGAACGGGAGCCTGAGGGAATCCTGGACTGGACTGTGGTGCCTGCAGTAAAGAAATGAACCATGAACAGATGCTGGGGGTGACTTTGAACATTTACTGTTTTGTGCTATCAGACCTTGAGACATCCTCCCACAGGTGATTAATCACTGCTCATCTCCTTGCAGCCTGTGAGAGTGGATGTAGGGGAGACCTGTCATCTCTACATCGCATTTGACCCAGCTTATGAACTGAATTTTAAGAGCTGGAAAGAAAAGAAGGTCCTGAAGATAGACATGGTCAGGGGCCATCCTTTTGTGGAGCGTATCATCCTTTGGGGAGAAGTCCACTTCCCAAATCTCCAAATCCAGCCCAGCACCCTAGAGTTTGGCTGCATCGTGGCTGGCACTGAAGAAGTGCGCTCTCTGAAGATGACCAACTGCAGCTCACTTCCCGCCCAGTACCACTGGTCGTTCCATTCCAGCAGCCAGGTTTACAGGTTGAGGTAAGTGCACCTTTGCCCTCTCCTTGAAGCTCTTCTTGCTGGTGTCGTTTGCACTAGGCAAAGAACAAAGCTCTTTGCCTAGGATCTGACAGACTGCTTCTGACTTTTTCTTGTGCAAATAACACTGACCATCCATGCTGAAGCTGGATGCTCAGGGAATAGGTTTTTCACCAATTTGGTGCTGTGTAGCCCCCATAGTGGTTTCCCCTGGGAAGGAAAGCTGGGGTGAAAGCTGCTTTCTCAGACTTCTGTGGCCTGAGGTAATGTCCACCTTGATGAAGGGCTCCTAGTCCCAGTCCCACGGTGCTGCTGGAGGCCCTTCTGGCCCCTCTGCTTTGGGATGGGTCCTCTCAGAGGAGCAGAGCTGCTCTCTGCTCCTTGCCTTCTTCCCTTGCACTGTGCTGGAGGATGCCCAGAAAGTCCCAACACCAGAGAAAGAGCTACCTAGTGCCTGGGCTGATGCTGAACAGCCAGCTGAACAGCCTTCCCTTTCCTTCTTTTCTGAGACAACTCCTTTACTTTCTTTCCCAGGGGTCAGCATTCAGTGGACACCTTGGATTCTTCACTCCCTTTTTTTGTGACACTTGTTACTCATTTTGACTTCTTCCCCACTGCAACATATCCCTTATGGGTTCTGTACTGCTTGACAGCAGAACTCATTCATCACATCTTCTCCTATCCCTGCCTCCCAGAGAGTTTCTACTTTAGAATGAAAAATGCCATTGTCTGGGCACCATGGTCCTGGGAAGTTGCCTCAAACCATTCATTAAAACTAAAGACAGCGGAATAGATGATTAGGGGATCTCTTGGGGGTTATGATCACACTGCCCCTCATCCAGAAATGAAACCCAGCCTTAGGTAACAAGCAACAAAGCTGAAGACAGTGATTCTTTGGGGAGCAGGTCATTACAGGCCCTGAAGCCTGTCTGGGCATGGAGCATCCATGTTGTGTTTGACTGTGTGGGGAGCACTTGCAGCTCAGCAGGGTGACAGGCAGGCAGCGCTCAACTATGTCCCTCACATGGCATTAGAAACACAAGCAGAGTTACCCTGAGCACCTGCTTCAATTTAAAATGGAATGTGACCTGAGTCACCTGGGAGTGTTGGAAAATGTCAATCAAGCCCCCCAGCAGTGTCAGGGAAACATTCCTGATAAATACCTGGTGGAGCTGCAGAGTTTCTGGTGTTGGGCACCCTGGGGGCTGTGCTGGCTCATCACTGGCTGGGTCTGCCCCTCGGTGCCTCAAATCTCCCCTTTTTGCTTGCCTTCTCTGTCTTTTCCTCTCCCACTGTGCTTTTTGCATCCCCACAAGGCGTTCATCCCTGTCCTCTGTAGTTCCTCAATGCAAGCAGTTGCAGCTGCTGCAGCACCTCAGTGTCATCCCTGGGCTGCCTTTAGAACAGACCTGCTCCAGCCTAGATTGGGAAGGGCTGGATCAAACCATTTCTCAGTTCAATGCACCAGCACCCACACAGGGGCTGCATCATGACCAGGAGCTGCTGGTGCAGGTCTCCCTCCCTCCCTCCCTCCCTCCCTCCCTCCCTCCCTCCCTCCCTCCCTCCCTCCCTCCCTCCCTCCCTCCCTCCCTCCCTCCCTCCCTCCCTCCCTCCCACTGCAGGTCCCTGTTCATAGTTATCTTATTTTCCAGATATGAGCATTACCCACCTAAATTCAAACCCCAGCCACCAAAGGAGAAGAGAACCTGTTTGGATTCCTCGGCATCTCAAAGGAGACGTTTCAAGATTAGAACCGTGGAGGAGCCAGTCACAGCCCTGAAAGAATCGCGGGATCTTGCCCAATCTTTAGGAACACAGGTAGATTTTCTTGTACACCTAGTGCTTGTGCTGCCTCCCCAGCCTGCCACCAGCTTGTGCTGCTGACCTCTCTTTTTGTTGCCCTGTTGTCCTGTACCCTGAGAGTTGGCTGGGCAGCGGGGCCAGTGGCTGGAGATGGGGTGAGTGGGAGGGAGAAATAGGAGAGTTTTCCTTGGAGAAGGCCACTCAGATCCTTCAGGCCTGTGTTGAGTGTGGGATTTTTTTGCCTTGTTTTCTTCACAATGTAAGATGAGGCTTTTATCTGCAGCATGATGGTAAGACCTCCAGTTTCCTTCCCAAAGCAAGCTCTGATGAATCCTGATCTCCATGTACCCTCTTCCCAACCCAGACAGACTACCCGTTTCCAGGTCTCTGCTTTCACCCGAGAGCTGGTATTGCAGAGGTGGCCCTGAAGCTGTCTTATAAACTCAAGACTTTGCAAAGTGGCTGTCTCTTCCTCCTAGCATAGAAAATGGCTTGTTTTTCAGGTGCCACCAGAAGCTCGTAGAGGGTATTACATCCCACTAGGGTTGGCAGGATTCAAGTGTTCTGTGGATGTGCCGCACACTCCTCTCAAAGCAGAGAAGGTAAGAGGGAATGTGTCTCATTTGCCCACTGTCAGTGTGGCAAGCAGGGCTGTAGCTCCCAGTCCCACTGGTGGCCCTCAGCATTGGCCACACAGGGGCCTCACGTCCCTCTAGGCCCAACACAAAGAGCTGCTCAAACAGCTGGTTGTTGGAGAGGCCATGCAGGACACGTTGTAGGGCTGCCCAAGGATGCTGTGCAGCACCTATGGAGGGCATTGCTCCCCCTGGACCTCACCTCATAGGAAGTTTTTGCAGGAGCTTTTGCTGAGGCACCTTGAGAAAGCAGCATATATATCAGAGAGAGAGGGGAAAAGCCTCAGGAGTCAGATGAACTGGGCTGGAGTCCTTCCCTGAGCTCCAAGAGCTCTCACTCTGTCTCTCCTCCTTTTCTAAAAGCAGTAAGAAATGCTTTTTAAAGGCAAGTTGTTCATCAGAGAGAATTTCTACTGCCAGGAGATATCCCAGTTCACTTTAATGTAGTGTATTAATTAATGCATTGATCCATGAGTATGGGAGAAGATTTTCCCCCGTGGTCAGTGGCACAGATGTTTGGGGAATAGGCCCCTCCAGTTACAGCTGCACTTTGCTCCAAGATGCTCTTCTGCATCCATTTCCATGTTCCACACCTTAATCTCTCCTGTCCTCCATCCAGGCTTTCAGTATCCTGCCGCTGTCAGGTGTGCTGCAGCCAGGAGAGAGCCAGGAGGTCTCCTTCACCTTCTCTGGCCCCTTCTACACCATCGCCCATGTCACAGCGCTGTGCCACGTGGAGAGAGGCCCCACCTACGAGGTGGTGCTGACCGGGGAGGCCTCATGCATCAGCTACTCCCTGAGCCTCCGGGAGATCAACTGTGGCTTACAGGTACCATGCATATTCCCCTCACAGCTCCTTGCCTTGGTGGGCTTCTGCCCACCTCGCTCCAGGGCTCCCTTCCCTTCCCAGCCCCTTTGTTGGCTCTGGGGCTTGGAAGTGCAACCTTTGAAAGACACATCTGGCATCCAAGCTGGCTTAAAATGGCCATCTCCAACCCTCTCCAAAATGCTGGGAATGCCTCTTTTTCAGGGTACCTAAGACTGCTTCCTGAGGAAGGCAGGGTCCCAGTGGGGATGCTCTGAGGGGCATGTCCCTGAGACATCCCTCTGCTGATCCACGTCTAAAGCCTGACCTCCAAAGAGATGCTCTTGTCTAAAGCTCTTGCTTAATCCACACAACAATCAAGGGAAGAGTCACTATATTTGGAGAGACTGTCCCAGAATAATCGCCACTTCACTCTTTTTCAGTTGAAAGCCCACAGATATTTCCAGCTACTGGCCCTGTCTGTGTTGCCCTGTGTGACTCCCGTGTTGCATCTGTGTTGCTTGCCAATACTTGCAGCAGGTGCCTTTTCTTCTGGAATGCCTCAGTGCTGTCTCTGTTTTTCCTGGCTGTTGGTGACCCCTCAAAGTGCAGAGGGCCTGTGTCCCCTGGTTCATTTATTACTGGCCCTCACATGGTTGTTTTCACCCCAATGTGTGCTGCAAAAGCTCCCTGGTGCTGTGCAGCTGCCCTGTGCCTGGGTGTTCCCCAGGTTCCCAAGGGCCCCTATCTCCTCCTTGGTCTCTGCTCCCAGGATGTGTCTGCTTTCAATCCCAGGAGAGAGGAAGGAGATTCCCAGCAGCAGGCCTGGGTGTGTAACTTCCCTCTCCTGTGTCTTCTCTCCAGATGTTTAATGAAATTCATCACAGCAATGTCACCCTGGCAAACACTGGCAAGATTGAATTCAGCTGGGTGCTAAACCCTAGCCCTGCAGACCAGCATCGGCCTGGTGTGTTTTTGGTCAACCCCACCACTGTAAGTAGCACAAGTGATTGACCCCAGCCCTGTGCCAGGTGGCCCAGGAGAGTTTTAAAGAGAAAAAAAAGCCGGGGGGGGGGGGGGGGGAGGGCGGGCGGCTGGGGGGGAGGGGAAAGGGGGAAAAGTCAGAGGGGAAAACCCCAAACCCAGCCATGAGAGAGACAGAGCTGTAAGCCTTTTCTGCTGGGGGCAGAGAAGGTCAAACAAGTGCTCTCCTGATAGACTCCCCCACGGTTTTGGCTGGTGGGTGGCTCTGCTGTCACAGGGCAGACACGGCGGGAGGCACAAGTGTGTTGGTCGCTGTCTGTCCCACTGTAAGGGGAGTAGAGGAGAACTCTTTTTGATAGATTTCTCAGATGAAAATAAGGCACAGACGCAGCGTTATATCTGAAAACTGTTTATTGATAAAGAAAGGGTATGGTCCCGACCAGAAGGGGATAGAAAAAAGAGCAGAGAGAGAAAATGAGAAACGGAGAGAGTAACGCGGGACAGGGACAAAGCGTTAGCGCTGGAGCCCTGGGGCGCTGTGTCGGGTCCTGCTCGGCAGATGGAGCAGCTGTGCTGCCAACCGCACCGAGCGTGTGTGCCCGCCGCGGCGGGCCGGGCTCGATCCGCCGGCAGCAGGGCCGGCTGTCCCGCGGGACGCGGCCGGGCCGGGCTCCATCCGCCGGCAGCAGGGCCGGCTGTCCCGCGGGACGCGGCCGGGCCGGGCTCCATCCGCCGGCAGCAGGGCCGGCTGTCCCGCGGGACGCGGCCGGGCCGGGCTCAGCAGCCGCGGGCTGTCACGGTCGGGGCGCGGCGGCTGCTCCCTCGGGGAAGCAGCGGAGCACTGGGTTGCCGTGGCGAGCGGTGTTAACTGCTTGTATATGCTAAGATTCCTCCCATAACTCAGCCCTTTTAGGAAGACGGGCAAAATTTTCCCGGCTTCGGGGTCTGCCCACCTCCAACTGGGTGGTCGCTTGCAGCTCCCCAGACACGGAGCCTGCCTGCATTTTCTCCTAGCCATCTCCTTTGCACGTGGGATTGTGTTAAGGCTCCCAGCACGTCTACAACCCCTACAGTAATTTTTCACCCCATGTCAGAAAGTGGATTTATAACATACGTTGTGGCATAGCTTAAAATTTAATTGGTTGCCCACAGTCACTCCGGGGACTCCGACGGCTGAGATCTCAGGTTGTGCAGGCACTGGAGTGTTTCTGAGGCTGTTACGCAGGCTGTGTGATCACATATCCCTTACACAGGCCTGCTGCTCCCTGCCTCCTCCAGCTTTGTTGCTGTGCAGCGGCTTTGTGGGGCAGTGAGTGGGACAGGGAACAGCGGGGCTGGACGAGCAGGGAGAAAAATTAGCAGCATCCCATCACTGTCCAAGCTTCTCAGTCCTGCGTGGGATGTCTTTGAGCCGAAGCAGCACTCCTGCCTTTGTGCCCTGCCTTGGGCACAAGGAAGGTAGAAGGTGACGCAGTGCTGGTCTCAACCCTGCTAGCTCCACAGAACCAGGCCAAGGAGTGTGCTGAATGTGAAAAACAGGGCCAGGAGACCAGCTCGTTTAAAGAGGCCTTTATTAAGAACAGTTCTTGGGTGGGGAACCCAAGGGGTCGCGCACACCGCCACTGCTCCCACAGGACGACGCTGAGGAGGAGGAGTGCAGCTTTGTCTCTCGGCAGAGCTGGGGCTTCCGTCCTCACAAGAGTCCTCAGGCGGGCAATGTTGGCTCATAGTCTAGGGGTGTCATCCAGACTGAGTACTCCTCAAGCCATGGTGACAGGACGGAATCCGGCTCTGTAAATGGTGGGTGATTCCCAGTGGCGCAGCCAGTTTAAAACCATTGTTTATGTGCTGGTTTGTTGTTTTTGAGAGAGTCCATACCAACAGCTCCTCATTAAATTCGGTCAGGGTGCAAGTCCCTCTGGGAGCAGAAGTGGTTCCCCACAGAAAGGGATACAAACACAGGGTAAGACAGTAACACTTAACAATGGCAAACAAAGGCAAATCTCAGAACTCCAACATTCTACATTCAACAACAGACTAACACTTCCAATTAAGATCCTATTAACTTCATCAACATTAACTAGCAATTGCCACTCTGAAAAAGAGCTCAGTGTTTCATTTCTCACACTGAATCCCAGTGTTTCATTTCTCACACTGAATCCCAAAAGTTTAATATCCAGGGTTCAGTTTAGCTGGGAGAGAAGCCTTTACAGCACTGGTGTGTAATCCAGCACAGGGGGAGGATGCAAGAATGAGGGAGAAACATCCTGTATGAGTTCCACACAGCCTTATTCTCTATTTCTGGCTGTGCAGGAATTTATATATGGGGTAGGTTCAATGGGAAGTACAAACCTTCAACCACTTGGGGCAGAACTGGGGAGGAATCCAAGATGGGGTTGCCAACCTTCTAACCAATATGGAGAACCAGCGGGAACCAACAAGCCAATGGGGCTTTGAAGGATATAAAGATGACAGGGTAGTCTCTGGAAAAGGGGATAGGTATGAGGAGTGATTGACAGCTGTGGGGAGGAGGAACATCAAGCATTCTGGGCAAAGAGGCTGGTTCAGGATAAGATGGACAGTGAAGGTGGGAGGACACAAGAATAAACCAACTGTATAGGGGGGAAACAGAACAAACCATTTGGAATAATAATATATAATAAAACACACTGCAACAAGAAGGTGTGAGAAACCAAGGCCACTCCTCAGTTAAAATTTAAATAAAATTTAATAGGAGACAACAGGGGACAAAGTCAGCAAAGCAGAAGTAACAGCGCTGGGTGCTTGGCTTGGGTGCTTAGCCAGAGGCACACACCAGTCAACACAGCAACACCCCTTATATACCCTGGGTATTGCATCAGCCTAATCCATATCTATAAATGCTTACGCATATTGAAATATTTTTACATAGTTCCTCCTCTGTCCCACCTTTTTGGAACATGTGCAGTTGTCCTAGTCCTGGTCATTTGTTACTTTTTGACACATTCAGCAGGTTTCCATTCCTTCATTGGTTAAATGTTAATAATACAACAACTCTTCAACATTGGTATCACAACACGACATTCACATTAAAAGAACTCTAAACTTTAGCAAAACGTCTTTTACAAAAGTCAACATTATAAAACACATAGTATTTACTGTAACAGTTGTGAAAGCCAACACTGTAACATGTTTATCATTTAGGTGATGTGGTCTGATGGTTTCTTCTAGATGAGAACCTCTCTCCTCAGCCTGTCTGTCCTCTGAGCCATCCCCATCAAACACTCTGATGCATTCCTTCCCTCTTCTCCCGTCCCTGCAGGGCTCCATTCCACCTGGCGAGAAGCAAGTGCTGGAATTCTCTTACATGCCAGGATTACCAGGAGCCTTCAGCAGGACTTACCAGCTTACAGTGGGTGACCTGGACCCGGAAAATATCTTCCTGAATGGAGAAGCGTTCTGTCCCATGATCAGTGTGAACCTGCCCTGGAACATCAAAGGTGGGCACTGCCTGTCTGCCCCCAGGAAGGGCCCCTCTGGTTTTGTTCCCTACCATATGCCCATAGGGCAGCTCATGCCCACCTTCACCAAGGCTGGAGGGTTGCAGGACTCCCAGACCAAGTCAAGCCCTCTTCGTGAGTCTTGAGCAGAGGATCCCATGTGGGCTTTGTCCCAGGAACCATCCTGCAGAGCTTGCCAGCACATCTGGCAGGGTCCTGAGGGATGATGGCTAGACTGAAAGGCTTGGGAAAGCCGTAAGAGAGGCTGGCAGGGCTTCTGGCAGGGTTGGATTTGTGTGACATTGCAGGGGATGAGATGCTCCTCTGTGGGGAGGGAAATAGATGGGAATGAACATGAGGATTCAGAGAGGAGCAGCAGCATCCACTTTCCATAGATGGTTTGAGGGAAACCACCATAAATGGTTTGGAAGAAACCAGTGTTGGGAGGCAGGGACTTCCCAGCTTAAATGGGACTGGCACTTTGATAATACTTCTCTTTGTGGATGTTTTCTTCCTTCAGGAAATGAAAAATATGAGAAGCCTCTGACACAGTTCGTAAAACCCCTGCAACAAGACAGTCAGAGGAATAAATCAGGTGTTCTCAAGAAGACTCAGAACCCGAAAACTGAGACCTTGACATCTCAGACGCTGCTGACTCAGACCCCAAAAACTCAGACTCCAAAGAGTCCGATTCTGAAGACTCGGAACCCGAAGCCCCCTGTGCCTGACTCTGGCATTGCAGTAAGAACAGCTGCAGCCCTGTTTGGCAGATGCCACCCTCTCCATGTCACCTGAGCTCCTTGCAGCCCATAGTAGCTCCCCAGTGCCCTGATAGCACCTGGGACCTCCCTGCCCACTTAGAACCATGTGTCACCTCAGCATTGCTCCTAGGGCTGCCACACTGGTCATGGTCTCTTCTGGGGCTGCACCAGCTTCCTGGCTACCCCAGAGAGAGATCCTGAAGGCTGTGCTCCAGAGATGGAGTTGATGGCACTTTGAAGGAGATGCAGGTCATTGCTGGGGAGTTTGTTGGTCCCAAGCCAAGCCCTGCCAGATTTACAGACCTGAACAGCAAACAGCAGCTGCCTGATTGTGCCCTGGGGCTGTGCTGGTGGTACTCATCTCCAAGAGGCACCAACTTGGTCCCAGTTCCCTTTCAAGACAGTTTTTGTCCAAGCTGCCTTGGTACTGGCTGAGGGCAGGCAAGTATCTGGAGCTCTGGAAGGTTCCTGGCTTGTCTGTCTGCCTGGCCAGAGCAGCTTTGCTAACAGTGTCTGGGCAGGCAAAGATGCTGGAGTTACTTCCCTGGTGGAGATGAGGTCCTGGCTAAGAGAGCAGGAGGTGTCACAGACACTGAGCAGCCAGACAGGAGGACCCCACATGCCCTCTCAACAAGAGCAGGGGGGGATCCTTTCTCAGGTGCAAGCTGGGCCTTGGGAAGGACCTTTGCTAACCAGCCACTGTCTTCCCTTTCCTCAGCCAGACACTCAGCTGCATATAAACACAGTGAGGATGCTGATAGAGAAGGCTGCTCTGGAGCTGCAGGAAAAGCTCACATCCCATCCCCCAAAGAGCACGTTCCCTGACAAGGAGCTGTGCCAGAGTCTTGTCAAGTGAGTAGGGACTCCCATCCCCATCTCCAGGTGCCCCGTGGGGAACACCCAGCCATGTCCCCTTCTCCTGAGAGCTCCTTGTGTCTGCAGAGCTGGGAATAGCCTGGACTCCAGAAGGGGTCTGGTCCTGGTGGCTGTGACACGCTACATGTGAGCAGCAGAGTGTCCTCCCTTCCCTGGCACCACACTGAGCCTTGGCGGGCTCAGCTCCCCACAGGTGTGGGGTTCTGTCCCTACAGCTGAGAGGACTCAGTGCACACCTTCAAGCCCTTCCAGACAGCATAAATGCTGTCCCCACTGCCTAGCTCTGAAAGAGACAACTCCCAGCTGATGTCTTGGGAGCACACTAAACAAAAGGAGAATGGAACTGCACATGTCAGCAAGCCCTTTAAAACCCAAAATCAGATGGCTTGAACCCTGGTGGGGTGGCAGGGCTTTTCCAGGTAACTGTCCATCTCTTTGCACCATCATGACACAGCACAAGCACGGGAGCTTCAATTCAGGAAGAAGATGCTCTGCAGAACAGCTCATGTGATCTGGTTGCAGAGCAATGAAGATTTCCTGCGCAGGCAAATCTTGTTCCTAGGCCCCAAAGCAGTTTCAGGCTCAGGCTGCACACCAGGCTAAGCAGTTTCATTGAGACCAATGTGGGCCCAGTGTACTCACTTACACTGGGTTTCCATGGCAGAGGAGCTGTGGCCAGTGTCCATTTTAAACTAATTTTATTTTCAGGTACTGTTAATAACTGAAACAACCTAGGACCTGCACTCTTTCTGACTTCCCAAAGTCATTGCCACGTGGTCAGGCCATGGGTTTCATGGGTTTGAGCTGAGTTTTTACAGCAGTGAACAAAGAAATAGCCACTGTATCTGTACCCTCCATCCACTTGGATGCATAGCCAGGCTGTGTTTTAAGGACTGTCCTTAATCCTCCTTGCAGAGTTGAGCTGCCTGAGTATGTCCTGGACATGGGCATTGTCCGTAAGGGTTACACTGTGAAAAGCGCTCTAGAGATCACCAACCCTGGGCAGATCCCAGTGTCCTTCCAGGTTGATCTATCTGTCCTGCAGGACACAGGTAAGCAGTGCTGGAGACACTTCCTGTGGGCTTGAAGGAATTGTCTCAGACAGATTAGCTTAAACCACTGAACTTGGGGAGATTTTTGAGCTTTTTCTTCTCAGTGCCCCTGCTAGGAGCTTTAGAGGCAGAACTCTCCTGGCCAGCTATGCCCAGGGACCTGGCCTGCCTGTGACTGCCCTAATGCTTCAGTGCAGAGGCCAGATGGGCTCATCACCCTGGTCACCTCTCAGCATCTTCTGCCCTTGGCTCCCACGAGCATCTAGTTTCCTTGGGCACTCTGTGGGCTTGTTTTGCCAACCAGCAGGGCCTGCTGTGTTTTCAAAGTGCTTTGTTTGGAGTTCACACTGTCACAGCACTTGCATTCAGCGTTTATTGAGGAAGCAGCCTGTGAGATCCTCTGGTGGATCAAAAGAGGCTTCCAAAAGAGGCCTTGAGGCAAAGCTGTGGTTCCATCACACAGTGGCTCACTGTGTCTGAGGGGTGTTCAGGTGCACTCTTAAATTGTTGTCCAGGTCACAGCACGACGTACGGCTTTTCCCAGGCCTCTCAGCCAGGACGCCTGTAAGGCCTTAACATGCTTATGGCACATTTTGTGTTTCTCATGCATCTCAGCTGCTTTGTGTTCATCTCTTCAAGGTTTCAGCATGGACCTGGACAAGGTGCAGGGCCTGCCCCACAGCTACACCAAGATGTTTGATGTGCGCTTTGAAAGTGCCCGGCAGCCACGTGGTATCGTGGAAGTGGTGCTGCCCATAAAGGTACCACAGCTGTTGGGGCAGGCAGCAGGCTGGGCACAGCAGCAGATGTCACCTGCACCCTCTGCTGAGTTCTCTGTCCTTCTCCAGGTGACAAAAGGCCCCACATATAACATCCGTCTCCGTGCCACTGTGTCTGAACTGTCACTCGAGCTCTCCAAGAACACTCTGCAGTTCTCTACTATCGTCGTTGGGCAGTGCAAGGTTGAGACAGTCCGGCTCTACAACTGGTTCCGAGTACCCTGCAAATGGTGCATCAAGCCTGTTCCGAAGGTAAAGCACAGGCCACGTTGAACACGTAACTTCTGGGCTGGGTTTTCTTTATGACTCTTGCCCTTTCTGCTCCTGTGGCTGCCTGAGCACTTGGGTCTACAGTGTGTTTGAGGAAGCTTCTGAGAGTCTAGATCAAGGCTGGTTTGCCTGGACCTGTTCCATTAGCTGATGCTTTGCTTTTCTGCCATTTTCACCCATTCCTCCTCCTCTGAGGACAATAGTTCCCTATCTGCCTGCCCTGTCTACAGGTTTTCCCTCCAGCTCTACGCTATTGGGGCCACGCTTGGTTTGGCTGTGGGTGCTCTCAGCACTGTATCAGTGTCTCAGAGCATGAAGAGACCTCACACGATTGGTTTCTGTTCCCAGAACAATCAGCACAAATACATGACACCAGCCTTACGTCAGAAGTGGCAGGTGCTGGAGGATGAACCCTGTCCCTTTGAAGTGAAGCCCTCCAAAGGAACCCTGCCTGCAGGAAGTTGGCAGAATCTGCAAATCCAATTTACACCCAAGGAGGAGGTGAGATTGGCAGGTGTCAGCCCAGGAGGCCTGTCAGGGCTATCTGGAAATGAGGGCCTGGTGCATAGAGTGTGGTAGGAGCTCTGCCTTCACAGGGAGCTTTCTGCAAGCCCCGTACTCGGCGTGGCTCAGTTCACCCCACAGAGCACTCCCATGAGATGTGCTTTGAAAAGCCCACAGGGAGCTTGCACAGAGAGCATCAGGGCTCTGAGGCTGCCTCTCAGCACATGTGGGGGATGTGCCCAATTCCCCTCAGCCTCCCCCCTGCCTGGCTGTGTCTGCAGCTGTGACACTCGGTGCAGAGCAGCTGCCCACTCGCAGAGGATAATCCTGGAATGGTCATCCTGCTGCAGGACTGACAGACCACACAGCCACCACACAGCTTCCTGGGCACGGCAGGACAGTCACTTGTACGGTGTGCTGGCAGCAGTCCCTGGAGCTCTGGCCTGCCTGCACATTCCCATGCAGCTGGGGATTCACCTTAAAGGACAGAGCATTCCCAAAAGTAGTTTGCCTGTGGCTGCTGGATCTCGGAAACTGACAGCGTGTGCCAGCATGGACACAAGTGCTTCTGTGCCCGCACACAGTCCCAGGGATCTTTTCATTGCTCAAGAAATGTAACCATCTTGTGTCTGGCTTGGACCAGAGCCAAACACGTGGCAGAGAAGATGACCCTTATTTCTGGCCAGCAAGAGCTCCTTTGCCTCTCCTGGAGCTGGTGTTTGCCTGATGCAGCAGTGCCAGGACTGTGTCTGGACACTGTAACCCCGAGGGCCCTTCCCATGAGCACTGCACTCCTGCATGACTAGGTGAAAATGCCTGACAGTCCATTGTACATCCATCTGATACCAAATACCCAGTTACAGTGCACACCAGGATTCATCCCAGTTACTCAGACCCAGACTACTACAGCCACTGTAGTCCCTAGCATAAGTAAATATCTGGTTTCCCTTCACCTTGGAGGGACTGATAACACCCTGACCTTGGGGCAAGCATTGTTGTATTGGGGGTCCTGTCACCTGGGACTTCATGGATGAGTTTTCTGCACTTTCCTCTTTTCAGAAGTCTTACAAGAATGAGCTGGAGCTTAGCATTTGTGGGAGCAGCAATCGCTTAAAGCTGCACCTCTCAGGACAAGGTCTGCAGCCACGGTTGGAGTTCAGCCCCCCAGCACTAAAGATGGGATGGGTGCTGGTGGACAGTGATGGTGTGGAGGCCACAGTGCGGGTGAAGAATCCATGCAACTTCCCCATTGAGTTTTACTCCCTGGATTTTGATGAGCAGTACCTTGAGGAGGAGAAGGTGAGAAGGCAGATCTGATGCCCATGTACATGCTGTCCAAGCTTCACAGCACTCCAGCATTCCCAGGCTTGTGCCAGGGAGGTGGAGGCAATCCCCAGGGCAAAGCCAGCTCTGCTGACATGCTGTGGGAGGACCTAAACTAAATAGTTTGTGTTGTTGGGAGGAAGGGAGGAGACAGAAAATGGGTTTGTTGAGTCTGTGCAATGAAAGGCAAGAAAAGGAATCTTGCATATGGTTTCTCTTCCCTACCCACACAGATCCTGCGGATGGCAGTGGGGTCTGAGTACCAAAAGAGCTTTTTTATGCCTCCACGTGCCGTGGGTGAGACGCTGCCCCCAGAGGTGCTGGAGGACTATGAAGCACAGAAGAGGCTGATGGCTCAACAGACAGAGCTCAAGACAATGGCAGAAGCCAAGGCCAGGGCTGAGGCTGAGGCCAAGGCCAAGGCCATGGGCAAGGCAGCAGCAGGTCAGTAAAACAGTGAGGGTTTGGCAGTGTCTGTTTTGCCTGTGGTAACAGCAGGGACTCCAGCCCCTACACCGTGAACTCTCTGTCACCTTGCTCTCCAGGGAAAGCCCATGCTTTTAGCAGCTGCCTGTTCCCCAGCTTGGTGGAGGAACTCTTGGCTGAAGGGCTGTGGCATCCTCTTCCAATCCTGAGTGTAGCCAAAGCAAGTTCCTATCTGCCTGCCATAGACTGGGGAAATAATCCGGGTATTCCCTTGTGTCCCTTAGCCATAAAGACTAGGATTGGATGAGTTCTTCAGCCAGTAGGACCAGGTCTAATATCACTGACTCTTTTATATTTGCACCCTCCTAGCAACAAAAGAACAAGCTCATGTTGCTTTCACCAAGTCTCTTTTCCTGGGATCTGAGGGGATGGGAAGGATGGTGAGGATCAAATGTGGTCAGGAGTCTGACTCTTCCCCCTGGTTTTGCACTGCAGCATACAGAACTGTCACATTCTGTCCCGAGTCCTTGGTGAAAATGACTGGGAATCCTATCTCTCGGGCTGTCATGCGCCACCTGGGCATTGACCCATCTTCAGGGAGGTGTGAAGCGCAGCAGCACCGAGGGATTGTTGTCATTGTCCACGGGCCACCCCGGGCAGGTACGTGAGCTGCAGCCCAGGGCTGCAGGGAGAGGGGCAAGCAGGAGGACCACATCCTGGTGGGTCGTGGTGCTTAAGGCAAAGTCCTCAGCTGAACAGGAGGTGGAGATGATCCTCTTGGCTCTAGAATTCAGAGCTTGTACCCATGCTGCAACTGCCTCCCCCATGACCTCCCCTGGAGGGACACTTCCTCTCCTACTGTCCTTTTAACATTGAAATCTTGTTGGAGGTTTTTCCAGGGCCTGGCCCTGCAGTGCCTCCTGTGCCAGTGTCACCAAGCAGTCCTCCTCTCTCTCGCAGGAAAGACAGAGGTAGCAGCAGGCCTATGTCAGTATTACAATGCTGCTTACATGTCCATTGACACCGTGGTGAAAGAGGCCATGGCCAACAACCGGAGCCCAGCAGGGCTCTGTGCCTGGGAGCTCTGCACCAAGGCTGCCATGGAGCTGAAAGACAAAGACAGAGGTGATGCTGGTAAGGATCCAGAGCCAGTGCTTGAGAAACCCACCTTGACTGTCCACTTCTGCTTACTCAGAGCAGCTGGTTTTCAGTCCTTGAGTCTCTTAGGGAACATGGGTGAAGTGCATCACTGGCTTGTCTAAAAAAAATAAATTCAATTTTAAGGGCTCAGTCAGGGGTTGTTTTATAGCCCCCTTTGTTGCCATTCTTGGAACACGTTCATTTTTCTAGGGGTGATGAAGCATGCCTGTCTCTTTCCCAAATATTTTATATTTCCTCAAAGCTGAATTGAGATTGCTCCTCATGGGCAGCAGGCAGATCTGCTTCCCCCTTTAACAAGGAAAAAGCCTTCTGAAGTGGCTCATTAAGGACAGGAAGAATATAAGTGTAACCTCACAAACAAGAGGAAAGGAAGGACAGCCTCCCAAAGGCATTTCCAATGAGAGACATGCTCCAGATGAGCTCTTTTCTCCAGAGATTTACCTATGCCTACTGTCAGGTTACACAGCTCGTTGGGCTGTTCTCCATGTGAGAATGGAGACAGTTATGAAACTTCCTGGGCAGTTGGTACCCTGAGCTCTGCAGGGTGAGGCCAGACCTGGCTCGGTGCAGGGGGAAGTTTTGCATCGCTCAGTTTTGAACCTGGCTGGGTTGGGAGCTGTGGAAGGAAGAAGAGTCTGGGTCCCTGCTGGGGTTTTCCCACATGGAGGATTTAGCTTCAGTGGAGACAGGTGATGCAAGTGGAGCAGGGCTGCAGGTCTCCACATGAGAATGCTGGATAGGGAAGCAGTGTATGGAAACAATGCTCCTGGAGGACGAATCTTTGGCTTGATCTGCAGGGGAACCGCTGTGCGAGCAGCGTCACCTGCATGCACAGTTGTTAGGAGGGACATGGTGCTGTCTTTAAAATCAAGTATGGGATGGCATACTTTTACCTGCTGGTAAGAGAAGCAGGGAGGGAGCTGCTACTGGGAAACAGTGCTGCCAGTGCCCAGCAGACTGGGGGAAAAGTGTCCAGTTCCTTCCAGGGCCCAAGGTTGTGCCCATTGCAGGGAAAGGTGCTTACTTGCTTTACAAAGCCCCCCTCAACCATCTGTCCCCTGTGCAGGTAAAAAGCCTCAGCTCACTGCTCAGACCAAGAATAAACAAGCCTCTGGGGAAAAAATCAACCAGAAGTATGCCAAAGGCAAGAACCCTCCAGCACAAAAGAAGGAACCAGCCAGCAAACCCAAGATAAAGGACACAAGGGTAAACATGATCCACCCTGGCTGATGCCTGGGACCTTTGCATTGTCTTTGAGATGAGCAGGGGCTGCTTACAGTGGAGGCTCTGTGCCAGCCAGGAGCTGGTACATGGGTCCATAGTGCCATGACTTGGGCTGGGAATGTGCTCTGGCAGACAGCTCCTCTGGTTCTTAGTGGTTTGCTGGCAAAGTGCAGTCCTGGCTAGTGTGGCTGCAGGCAGTGAGCAAAATGCTGGCAGGCTGCACTGGGGCTTGCAAACTTGGGTGTCTGCTGGCCAAGGGATGGGCCCTCCAGGACCATCCCCTGGAGCCCCCAGCCTGCACTGCAGGGTTGTTCTAGTCTCCACTAGTGAGGAGCCCCAGCTCCAAGCCCAGCAATGGGAGTTGTTCAGGGCTTTCCACCATGGTTTCTTTTCCTTACAATGGTTCACACTACAGTTCACAGTTTCCACTGCTCCTGCACCGCAGCAGCTGAACATCATCAGCAGTCATGGGAAAGAGCTGAACTGCTTGAGCTGTGTGCTGCCTGAGGACCTGCTGGTGGACATGCTCAGTGAGAGGCTGAAGGTGTGTGGGGTGGGGGAAAAGGAGACATTCCTGCTCTGGAGAGATAGGCACTGAGGTACGACTCAGAGAGGAGGAGGAGGATGTCTGTACATGCTACTGGGGGATCCTGGACTGTGTGCAGGGAACCTAGGGGGAAGCTGCAGCTGCCCTTAGCTGGCAGAGCCTAAGGACACATCCAGGCTGCTCTTAGCTACTGCACTTGGAACAAGGATAGCTGGTGCCATCTGGGTTTACTGTGCAGATGCCAGCCCCCTGTGTGCAATGGCTGGCTTACTCTTCCCTTTATTCACAGCGTAAAGACTGCTCCAAGGGAGTGGTCTTTGATGGCTTGGAGAGCCTCTTTGCAGGCAGCCTGGAATCTTCTCTGCTCTGCATACTCAAAGCTGTCAAGAATTGTCATCATATTTACATGGTGAACCTGCATCAGGATTATGCTTCTTGGAAAGCCAAGGAAGAAGCTGAAAGAAGTAGGAAGGAAGCTGAAAGAGAGAAGGAAGGTGAGATGTCTCCTCTCAAATCTTCTCTCTCAAGCCCTCAGCCTTATCTCTGTGTATCTGGGTTTGCAGCAGAGCTTATAAGAAATGTTTAATTTATTAATCTTTTTACCTTCTGCCTCAGTGTAACTAGCACTCATCTCAGAGTTACAGGAGATCTGAGGTTTAAAGATTCACCTTAATCTCTAGCATTAAATCTTGGGCACAAGTGTCAGCTGCTGTAACTCAGTGACAAACGACTGTCCTCAGGCTTGGTGCACTTAAGCCAGGCAAAGCCCAGGAACCACACTGCCCAGCCATAGTTTGGGGGATTGTCTGAATTTTGGAGCAGGGATATGAGCTCCCCAATATCCCTGATATAATAGACTGGGTCGGGAAAAGCTGTGAATCCTTGCAGCTGACCCAGAGCACCCAGCTCTGCTTGCAGTCACTCATTGTTTCTCCTCTGGTTCGTGCCAAAGAACTGCAGCAGGGAAAAGCTATGCAGAGGAACACGGAGAATGTCTTGCAAAAGGATGAGGACGAGTATGAT
The DNA here is from genome assembly GCF_036417665.1 of Passer domesticus. Lineage (NCBI taxonomy): Eukaryota > Metazoa > Chordata > Aves > Passeriformes > Passeridae > Passer > Passer domesticus. Next base: position 19,569,966 of record NC_087485.1, read on the forward strand.
GCTCTCCCTGAGGAGAAGAAAGCAGAAGTGGATAAAATATTACTGGAAAGGAAGAGTATACAGACAGAGGGGTGAGTAAGCCTTCCATGGGTTACTGCTCAGGGTATTGTCCCTGGAGGGTTTCCCTGCTCCAAGGACTTTGAGCTCAGAGGTATTTGATAGCAAAGGCCAGAAGCAACACAACAATGGCCACTGTCTTATCTCCCTGGCTCCCAAGAGAGGAAGGACCTTCTTCTGTTGAGACAGTACACCATCTTCTCTCTTTTAATGGTGAGCCCTCCCAGCTTAGATGCTGTCTGCAGGGAGCTGGGCTCTGGGCTTGCCTTGGCACTGCCTGTAGAAGTCTCTTCAAGTCCATGATGTTGATTTGCTCCTTCTTCATCATCTCCCTTCTTCACCAATACAGTGGGATTGTGGTATGGGCAGGTGTGAGGCACAGACCAAACCTTGGTTTGGGTCCTGGTGCTGCCACAGTTGAAGTCCGTGCAATGCTGATCTGCCAGGGTTCTCCTTATGGTGGGACAGCAGCCATAAAAGCTCCTGTCCTTGAGGCTCCCCTTCAGCTGCAGCAGTAGGCAAGCTCTGCTCCAGCAGGGCAGCCCAGCTCAGGACTCACAGGAAACGTGTGGAGCTGGGAGGGGAGGCTGCTTAAAGCAAGCCTGTGCATCAGGACTCCTTTCAGCCCAGGCTCAGGTTGGTTTCATGGGGAAGAGATGGATGAGGCTGCTTCAAATTGTTTCCATGGCAGACAGCACTAGTTTGCTTGGTCACAGCTGGGTTCCAGCAGGAAATCTGGCTGACAAGAGCCTGTCTTGCAGGAGAGGAGTTCCTGCAGCCTTTGCTTTCTGACTGATAGGATTATTCTCATTAAGGAGCAGCCTATGCCCACAGAGAAGGGGGCTGAATGAGCTGAGTGAGAATTGTAGTAGCAATAAGCAGATGTTAGCAATCTGTGATCTGCTTTAAACTGTGAAATCAAGAGATGAAGAGTGTTTTCAGGCATCAGTGCAGAGAGCTGGTGGATCAGCCTTTGGCAATGGGCTGGAGGTGTCTGGGTGTGCCTTAAGAGAGAGGTTGCATAGTCAAGACCTTATGGTGGCAGGGCTTAGGTTTGGCTGGTCCTGGAGGTCCCCTTCCACCAATCCACTCACTTGGTACGTTTGCAACCTCCGTGGGTTGAGGAAAATCCACAAAAATGGTCTCATGATTCTGCCTGACCTCAGGATCAAGGAATGAAGTGGAGGGCCAGCCAGGACTAGTGAGCCCAAATTTCTCATGGTGACTCTCAGCGATGATTTCTATTTTGTTTGCTGAAGGGAGCCGAAGCGGTTTTCTGAAAAGCTTGAGGAGAAGGCAAAAGCCTTAGAGGAGGAAGAGAGGCAGAAGGAGGAAGAGAAGCAGAAGAAGGAAAAGAAGGGTGTCTCCTTGGGGAAGCAGCCTGCAAAACAAGAGAAGAGGAAAACCAAGGCCTCAGAGAAGAAGGAAACCAAAGCCCCAGAGAGGAAAGAAAGCAAAATGCCAGAGAGGAAGGAAACCAAATCCCAAGAGAAGAAGGAAACCAAAATCCCAGAGAAGAAGGAAACCAAATCCCAAGAAAATAAGGAAACCAGATCCTCAGAGAGGAAGGAAACCAAAATCCCAAAGAAGGAGGAAACTAAAACCACAGAAAAGGGGGAAACTAAAGCCCCAGAGAAGAGGGAACCCAAAGCTCCAAAGAAGGGGGAAACAAAAGCCCCAGAGAAGGGGGAACCCAACACCCCAGAGAAAGGGGAAACTAAAAGTCCAGAGAAGAGGGAAACCAAAGCCCCAGAGAAAGGGGAAACAAAAGCCCCAGAGAAGGGGGAACCCAACGCCCCAGAGAAAGGGGAAACTAAAAGTCCAGAGAAGAGGGAAACCAAAGCCCCAGAGAAGGGGGAAACAAAAGCCCCAGAGCAAGGGGAAGCCAAAATCCCAGAGAACCCAGCTGAGATGGAGAAGAACTTGATCCTGAGGTTTCAGAACTATGAGTCATCGCAGCAGGACATCACACAGATTTTCTCTTACTGGGACAGGGTTCAGGGTACCGTGCAGTTACCTGTGATCCAAAAGGGAAACAAGTCCCAGCCTTCTGCGGAAAACAAAGATCAGAAGACCAGTAAGCCTCAGGAGAAGCCTGAACACGAACATGGAGGCCAAAGGAGTCTTCAGTTACGTCTGCTGGGGACTCAAAGCAAAGTTGCAGAAGGGGCATTCAGAGACGAGAATGTTGGGGTGCCATGCCTGGACATCCAGGTCACAGATCCGAAGGCCATGATTAAGGAGATCCTGAGGGATGGGAAACTGCCAACGGAAGACCAGGTAACACGCTGCAAGGCTCAGATCTTGAGCTTGCCATGGTCATGGGCCCTGGAGCACTGTGTCCCCCCAGGTGATAATGGCACAGAGCCTTGTCCAGGCCCCTGATGATGTTCCACAATGACTCTGTAGCATCTATGTGAATGGGGAGGTTATCACCATCCCTCAGATGGGCAGAAAGTGGGAATGCTCTGTGTACAAGTATCCCATCTGTTCAGAGTCTCCCAGCCTGGAAATCGTTATAAATGGTCCCAGGATAGGGCAGCTCACAGTCATTGTTTTCTTCAGCTGAGTCACTCAGGAGAGGTTTCTCTCTTGGTCTGGCTTGTAGCTCTTGCAGCTGCTCTGGAGCCTGCTCACCCCACTGGGCATAACAAAGCACTTGTACTTCATATATGTCAAAAACCCCACTGCCAAAAGCTCGGTGCCTTTAAAGAAGGAGTTGTGAGGATGAAGGTCTCAGAAGTATAAGCAGGATTTTCTCTTCTGTTTTAGATGCTGAAACATCTGGGACTGTATCCCGACGGCCCTCCCCTTCCCCCTGCTGCTGTCCTCTCCATAGTCGAGTACCCAGAGAAGAGGTTGGGCTCTGCAAAGCGTGTGAAGCCCTTCACCATTGTGGCACCTGAAGGTGCTGCTGTGGAAGACAATCTGGTGGGTGCTCCAGTGGTGCCAGCACTGAAGGTGCCAGGACAGGGACCAGGCTAGATGGGGGCATGGGGGACAGGTTGGATGGAAAGGGAGCATTGTGGAGAGCTAGTGAAGGTGAGATGGGGCCCCATGTCTGCAGGTCTCCTTTCTGTCAGGGATGGGGCAAAAGAGATAGCTCTGCTGGAGACAGAGCAGTTCTGTAAGACAAGGGGCAAAAAAAATCACTTAGAACCATCAACTTCCTTTGAGGAGAGAGTCCTGAGTGAGAAGGGGTGAAACAAACACCAATAAGGAAGACCAAGTCCATGGGGAGGTGGACTTATTTATTTATTCTCTCTTCCACTGGTGAACAAACCCCCATTTTACTTTCCAGGATGGGGATGTCTCAGGGCTTACCTCTCCCTCCCTTTTCTCTCTCCCCTTAGGCCAAGGTCCCACATGCAAAGGGCAGTTCTGCCAAGGGCCAACCACAGACAGGTAAAGCAGCCAGCCGAGACAGCTCTGCAAAGGAGAAGCAGATCTCCACACAGAGAACAGGAAGTTCCCGGGATTCCTCTGCAACAAGATCCAAAAGTACACGGGAAAGTGCCTCAACCCCTACAGAATTCCTCAGGTGAGCTGCACGGGAGGAGGTGATGCCTCTGCTTCTTGGTCCTCTTGCCAAACAAGGTCCATTGTCCCCAGCTCCACAGCAACCCTGTGCCAGTGCTGGGGGATGGCGAGTGCACCCTCCTTGTTCCATTTGCTCCTCAGCAATGTCTGAAGCCTCCTCTTCAATTGCCAGGCTGAAACGGTACCGGTGGATAGTGCCTGCCCACGGTGAGGTGGAACTGAAGGTGCACTTCTCCACCAAAAAGCCAGGGAAGTTTGAGCAGACACTGAGGTTTGAGCTCGTGCAGACGAAGCGCCAGTACGAGCTGCCCTGCAGTGGCACTGGCCTGTACCCCAGCATCTGCCAGAACCCTCGGTAAGGCTGGTCCCTGGCAGCCTCCCACACCACAGCTGCCCCTGAACTCACAGCCAGGGCTGCCCCTTGGGGCTTCTGGCCTGGGCACATTGTGCTGCCTGAGGTCACCCAGCAGATGCCTCTGTGGCAACCTCTTCCTGTGCCGGGAGCTGGAAGGCAGATGGTACCTCAGCCACCAGGAAGGGTTTTGGCTTTCTGACTGCATTTCCTACTTGGAGCATCTCATATCCTTCCCCACTTTCTCTGCCCAGGCTGGTGTTTCCACAGTGGAGGGAGACCATGGAGGCAGATGAAGTCATCTTCAAGGAATATGTTGAGAGCACAAAGCAATTCCACTTTGGACCGCTGCTGTGTGGGAAATCAAGAGAGTGGTACGTGCTCCCTGCTGGGCCTTGTACTTTTCGGGACACGCCTGGAGAGACAGGCTGTCCTGGTGGCACAATCCAGGGCAGTCCCCAGCAAAGTCCTGGGAGACACATGGGTTTAAAGGACCATAGGTGTGAACTTGAGCAGATAAGAGGCAAATGAGCCTTGGAGGAGCTGCTGTGCCTACCCAGTGGGTGCCTTGGTGCCAGAGCCGCATGCTGCTGCCAGTCCAAAGGTGACTTGGACTTGGGGGCAACTTCTGTCCCCCTCCACATCTCAGCTTCACCCCTTAGAAAATGAATTTTATGGGGTTTGAAATGCTTTGAGCTCTTCAGGTTGCCTGATCAAGCAATTATTCTGTAGATGGTTTTGTAAACCTTTCGTTAATCTGTAATTATAGTAAGATTTTATGATTGACCTGCCAATGGGTGTCGGGGGAACATACAGCAGGAATTACATTTTCCTGTAATGACATTGCATCCACACTTCTGGATAAAGTCTGCCTAAACACATTGTCATTGATGCTATTGTGTATTTCTACTTTTACTGTCACTAGTTTTTTTAATAGTATTTAAGTTCTTGTCTCCATAGGAACTCTGGAGGGCTAGGTCTATGTTGACAATCCAAGAAATGTAAAAAAAATTTTTTTAAAAAGACATTAGCCAGGTTGATGGATGGTCTGGGATTTCTGTTTGCCTCTTTAACCCTTTCACTCCAAAGTCATTTCCACACCTGAGAGAAGGGTCATTTGTTGTCTTTTTGCATTCCTCTTGGGAATTGATGCTTTATATTTCTTTCTCAGACTTTGAGCTAACCCATGAAACCCAAAGCAGTTTCATCACTTTTATGAAAGAGATTAGCTAAACTCTTTTTCCAAAAGCCTTTCTACCCTGCAGGGAAGGCACCCCAAGAAAGAAGGGAAAGAACCCCTGTGCCTGGTGTACTGTTATTTTTCTAGGCATCTTTGAATTTATGTTGTATTAAAAACTCTCAAAGCGGCCTGAACATCATCAGGCTTCTGGGGTGGAGGCACCAAGTCCAGGGAAAGGCATCAAAGTAAGGCAAGGACCCTTGCTATGCCTCTGACTGGGATCCATTTCCCTCACTTGTTTGTTAGAGCCTTCCAGCACCGCTTGCTCAGGGTGCTCTCCTCAGTGTGTGGCAAAGGTAACAGTCTCCTCTGCAGCCTTTTCCCCTTTTGTGGACAGGTACAAGGCCCAGAACTGTCCTGGCAACTCAGAGAATATCACCATCCTCAACAACTGCCCCGTGGATGCAGAGATCCAGTTCTCCTTTGAGAATACTGGGGAAGCAGAGACGTTCCTTCTGGACCCTCCCAGCATGACACTGAAACCAAAGGAGAAGCAGGTAGGAGAAGGGCAGGTAGAGCAGGCGCTGTAGAAGTGCCCAGGGGCTGCTCCTCCTGCTCACACACAGAGCTCTTTTGATTTCTTCCTGTTGGGCCATGTCCAGGAGCTGACCATTTGGGCATACCCCACTTCCCCTGGCTTCGTGGAAGACAAGCTCATCTGCTGTATTGGGAAGAACCCAGACCCAGTGGTCTTCAGCCTGTGCTGCCATGGGGTGCCCATGAAGCTGGAGGTCAGCCCCCGGGAGCTGTCTTTTGACAAGGTGCTTCTGCACAGGTCAGTCATCCCAAAAGCACTCCAAGACTTGTGACAAGGAGAAAACGTTTGGCTCTGGTTTCCAGGGCACGGATGGAGCTGCTCCAAGTTGCATTCAGTGGCGAGGCTGGTGTGACCGTCCAGCAGCTGATGCCAAGTGCCTTCCTGTCTCTGCAGGACTGACAGCAGGACCTTGGTCCTGAGAAACAACAGCCTGCTGCCCATGGCCTGGCAGCTCAATGGGCTGGATGACCTTGTTGAGGACTTCTCCTTGTCACAAGAAAATGGCACCATTGATCCCCACTCAGAGTTTGAAGTGACACTGCAATTCAAGGCTGGGCAGATTGGCAGCATTGAGAAGACCCTCCAACTTGAGGTGAGAGGGCCTGTGCCCTGCGTGGCAGAGCAGGGCACAGTGAGCAGCTGTGTGCTCCTAGAGACAGAGTCAGGAAGAGCTGCACCTGACAGACACAAGGGTGCTGTGACCCCAACTTCTGCCTCTACACAGAGTTTGCCAGAACGTGCAGTGCATCCACATCCCCCCAGATAACCAGACACTGCATCCTGAGCCTGTACCACAACCACCTTGTCCCTGTGAATTGTTGAAGGTTGTTTTTGGTTGTACAAACTGCAGCATGATCTCTACATTCCTCCTGGCCTCCTAAGCTCTTGCATAGTGCAACAAACTCTCCCCCTGGGATTTTGTTCCCCATGGTTTAGGGGCTGCATTTCAGAAAGGGTGCTAAGTGATTGGAGAGGGTTGTCAATGCCACCTGCTCCGAGACACCTCACACTTCCTGTGGTTGTTCTTACACCCCTGTACCCCTCAAGGATGCTTTAGCAGCAGCCTTCCCTGCTGTAGGAGCACAGAGTTGGGCTGATAGGTTTTTTACTGCAGCAGAATCCCATGGGGCATCCCATGAGAACAGGTTAGCAAAGCTTGGGAATCCACCAACACTTGTGAAGCCAGGGAGGCCATAGGGGAAGCAGCCAGCAGAGACAAGGACTTTCAGGCTGTCTAGCAAAAGAATAATCTGAACAGTGTTTGCTTCTTGCTGCCTCAGGTTTCAGATACAGAAAACATCCTGGGGATTGTTCAGGTTGAAAACATTGAAATCTCTGCAGAGGTCTATGACGTTTCTCTGAGCATCGACATGCCTGAAGGTCAGTGGATGCCTCCCAAACAAAGCAGTCCAGGTGCACTGCATCACCTTGGGATGGGATGGGATGGGATGGGATGGGATGGGATGGGATGGGATGGGATGGGATGGGATGGGACAGCATGTAAGGATGGCATGGATACATAAAGCACGTACCCTGCAAGCTGCATGGAATAAAGCATTGTCAGGGCACTGACAGCCTTAAGTCTCTCCCCTCTAACTTTGATGTGTGCAGCTTCACATACAGTTTTGATTTGGGGCTTTGAAACAACAGTGACGTGAACAGGCAGTTGGCAACCCCCCCAGGCTCAGCACAGTATATAAAGTAATTGGATTTGTGCTTGGAAATGAGGAAATGGGAGCCGAGCTCCTTAGCTACTCAGCCTGCAGATATTTTAAGTGAGAAGAGAAAGGGCAAACAAGTAGCTGGAAAACATTTTCAAGAACAGAAACTTGCTGAAAATGGTTTTGCACCAATGTTGCCTGTGACCTGGTGTATTCTGCAGCAGCTGACAAATACCATGTTTGACCTTGCTCTGGGTTTTCTGCAGGTCCAGATGGAAGCTTGGAATTTGGAACCATTAATGTCCTGGATAATGTGAAGAAAGTCCTGAGTCTAAAGAACAAAGGGGTATACGACATTGAGTACAGGTGAGTCCAGCTGCCTGGTAGTGAGCATTTCCTCGGGTTCCCAGGCCTTCATTCTCCCTCTGTCAATGGCTAGAGCCTGTTTCCATGCTGGCTACCTCATGGGAAATACAAAACCTGGGCTCTCTGATCTCAACTATTTTACCAGAGAATCCAGCCGCAAACCAGCAGTTCTTCACAGCTCAGCTGGTCCCCAAAGGAGAGCCCCAGAAATTTCAGCCACTGAAATGCTGAGATTCATCGCCTTTCTTTGGTGGTCACCTCCTTTCTCTTTCTGAGACTCTGTAAAAGAGTGAATGAAAAATTTCGGTCTCAAGGTTTCTTGCAGTAACCTTATGATTGTCTTCACTCTGTGTCAAGATCCAGGATTCCCTAAGCAGATCAGGACTCTCCTTTTGCTTTTTTTTTCTGGTCCTATGCAAAGTCCTGGCTGTGTTAGTGGCACCTATACACTTAACTGCAGAGATCTCCATTCTTTCCCTTTCCCCCCAGTTTCACGCTGAAGGGTGCAGGTCCCAGCATGCAAGACTTGGCATCCTACTTCACTATTGAGCCTCAGTCAGGTGTGCTAATTGCCTCCCAGCCTGGTGTGAATGTTGAGATGCTCTTCCACCCCACAAGTGAAATCCTCCTCAAGAACAAAGCCATCCTGTGCTGCCAGGTGAGCTGCCTGGGCCAGGCTGCATGTTTTGGGAGCATAAACAGGATAGGTGTCTCATGGAAGGAGGGCTTTACTGGAGAATCCTCTCTCCTACGTACACAAACAAAGTCTTTCAACACCATTTGGGAGGCTTCCTAAGTGGAGCTGAGAATTTGACTCTGGAGGAGGTGCTGAAACAGGGAGGGATAAACTGATGGAGGCCTGGGGTGGAGGCTGGGGACTGGAGTAGAGGCTGGCCTCTTTATTGTTTACCACCCTTCCTGTGGACACAGGTGATAGATCCCAGCTCAGGTGAAGGAGGCCAGGCTGTCACCAGCATCCTGCTGAGGGTGTCGGCCAAAGCAGAGTACAGCAAGTACAGCATTGTGCCTGCCTCACCCGCCGACTTCGGTACCATGATCAAGGGCACCAAGGAGACTCAGACCATTGTGCTGGAGAACAAAGGCATGCTCAGCTTCAAATTCCACATCTGCCAAGCACCCGAGGATGCATCTGCATTGGAAAGCAAAAGGTAGGAGAAGCCCTGACAACCCTTCCTGTCTGAGGAGGCACCACCCCACGGCTGGTATGTGGCAGGCAGCCAGGAGACCTGAGCTGTCATCCATTTGCTTCCCTGGCTTGGGGAGAGGGAGCAAAAATCACACCTCAGTATCCCCACGTGTAGTACAAAGCTGGTGATAGAGCTGCTCAGTCCAGCAATGGGAGCCACTGGCTGCTCTCTGGGAGCCATCAGGAGCAGAAAGGCTTTCCTCTCAGAGGAGGAAGGCCAGCTTTGGCCTCAGAGAAAGGCAGGGGAGCTCAGCATGACAGATACCTCTGCTTTCTCCCCTCAGTTCAAAGCAAAAGGAATCTGCTCCATCAGCTACAAAGGACTCAACAGAAAGGAAATTGAGCTCCTCGACACAGGTGGGTGACTCCTGCTCCCCAGCAGTGCTGCTGCAGGGGATGTGAGAAGATGCTGCTGTGCCCAGGCTGAGGCTCATCCGCCACAGGGTGGCACGAGGTTTACAGGATGGAGTCCAGTATCTGCTCAGTCCCACTGAGCGTCCTGTACTCTGGCTCTGACCTGGAGTTGTGGGGTCAACAGAGGGGAGCAGGTCCTGTGTTTGGTAGCTGCTAGCCAGTATAGGTCTGTGAACACCTCAGGAGCAAAACTGTCCCCCACTGAACTCCCAGTCCACAGAGTTCAGACAACACTGCTTTTTCTTCTTCCCAGTCCCCTACCTCTCTCCCATGATTTCTCACAGCTATTTCTGCCCTCCTGTGTTACCTCTGGAGGTTGAAGGATGACAGCTACCACCTTCATTCTTTACACTCAAACTCCTTTCTGCCACTTGGGACAGGCTTGCAGCTCCTCCTGAGTTTGTTGTTCTCAGCCTGGGGCTGCCTTTGAGCTGTGGAGTCATCCATCCTGCCCTGGGACTGGGTGCTTGGGCCAGGCAGGACATACTCTTTGCTGGGGTGCTCAAGGCACAGCTGTTAGCCATCAGCCTCTCCTGGACCTTTTTCTGCAGAGTCACCTCAGTCTTGGCATGTTCACGGTGTCCCCCTGCTCCGGCTCCATCGGTCCCTGGGGCCAGCAGATGATCACAGTGGAATGCCTCGCAGGGCAGGAGGGGACATGTGAGGAGCAGCTCTACATTGACATCACGGGCAGAGACCCCAGGGACAATCCCCTCGGCATTCCCTTCACCCTGACTGCCGAGTCCTGCCTCCCAGGTACATACTGCCCACAGTGCCCTTGGTCACACCTGCTGCTGATCAGCACCTAAACTTGCTGCTTGGATAGAGAGGCACACTCGCCCTGATGTCCCACCTTAAAATCCTCAGAAGCTCCAGCCCTCTTTAAGTCCACCAGTGGACTCATCCCTCCCAGGCTGAGAGGGATGCGTGGAAGGATAAAAGGAAAGCAATGCTCTCTAAGACTGAGGCTGACTGGGCTCTATCCTCCCAGCCAGCTCCCCCACCCAAGGCTGGGTTTAGCAGTCACCTGGGCAGAAAGGGCTTATCAAGCCTTCTGAGAGGCCAGCAGGGTCCAGACAAACTCATCAGGAAGGCTTCTCCATGCTCACCCCTCTGGTCTGTCCACAGCACTTGTTGAGGACATCACGTTGATCTTCAAGGAGTACTTGATCTGCAGCAGCACCGACCTCAGCCACAAGCTGCAGTTGGTGAAAGGCACGGGCCTCTTCATCGGAGATGAGAACAAATTCATCTTCAACAAGGTTCTGGTTGGGCAAGAGGCTGAAGCTCATTTCAGTATCTACAGTGCAAGCCGTCTGCCATGTGACGTGGTTCTCTCCATCAAACCCCTGCCTGGAAAGGTAAGAACAGGAGGCCAAGGTGGTGGCTGCCCTCTAAGGGCCATGTGAGAGCCTGTTTTGTTCTTCAGATGCATTGCTGCCTGTGGCCCAGACTAGGTTAGCTCAGTGCAGGTCAAACTGCTGGGAAAAGCAGCAGAGCCAGGGAACAGTTGTGTGGAATTCTGCATGTCTTGGGCCAGGTTTTGGCTCACACCTGTGTGTCTTTGGTGGGAGAAGTGAGTCCTTCTGAACCTCTCTTGGAAGCACACGCAGAGAGGGGCTGTTATAAACTGACATGCCAGGGCTCAAAGCAGAGCATTTCCTCAGGCTCCCTGGCTTTTCCTTCTCTTTGAAGGCCAGTTCTAGGTTATTTGCAGGGTCTTCCATGCACCTCCCATATAGGCTGGGGCAGCTTCCAGCACTCAAAACACCCAATGCTTTAGCACAAGGTGAGCATTCCCTGGGAGGACGGGAGCCTGCCCAGGGAAGCAGGAAGGAAGACACACTGTCTGGGGCTGTTCTCAGTAATGCATTTATGATAAAGCTGTGTCATGTTGAAAGGTGTTTTCTCCTAACACTGCTCTCTGGGTTCCCCCAAGGAACAAATCCCTATCAACAACATTTTCAAGTTGGATCCAGTCAAGATGTCAGTTCCTGGCTCATCCTATGCCATTGCTACAGTGACCTTCACCCCACCAGATGAGCAGAACTACGACTGCACCTTCAAGGCTTCCCTTGACATCCCAAAAGGGTAACTGACCATGTGAAATATTGGGGGAGGCCACACTGATAGCTGCCTCTCCACTGGGAAGGCACAGACCTCTTGTTAGCTCTAATGCTTTCAGTAGCCTTAGGCAGAGTACTTGGCATGAGATGAGTTGGGAGTAACTCTTAGAGCAGAAAAATGAGGCTGATGGTTTATTCTGTATGAAGAACTATGAATACAGGGAAATAAATACTAGGTAGGTATTTGGAAGTTACTGAGATGTGCTGCAGCTCAGCTGGGCATTTCCAAGGACAAAGGTTTAGATAAAGCAGTTTCTGTGCCAGCAATCAACAGTCACATTTTCCTCTTTGTTTCTGTAAAATTAAGTGATCCTCTGTGATTCCCTGGCATTCATTAAGCTTTTTTTATGTGAGTGATTGGAGCTGGTATGAAAGAGGAGCCCGGTTCCTCTGCCCTGGGACTGGGGCTTTGACCTGCCCTTCCTCAACCCTTTAGTGGCTGAATTGGAACGAGAGAAGTCTAATTGCTAATAAGCAATTGCTTTTTTACTGTTCTTGGAAATGATCTTTGCTGATGGTGACGATGATTTATTTTTGCCCTCTTGCTTTTGAACTGCTTTCATGCTGTGCTTTTGCTTGTTGCAAAAGTCTCACCTCACTGCAGCCAGGGGATCTGCCATATCTCATCTGGTGCCTCATTATTTACCTGCTGTATTGCATGATTCAATTAAGTGAAATTATTTTTAACTGTTATTGTGGAAGGCTCTGGCTCTTTGGAGCAGGTTCCTCTTGTGAATGGCCCTGAGTGGATTGGGAAGAGGCTGGTGGGGGGGCTGTGTTGTGGGGTACAGGAGCACCAGGCAGGGAAAACACTGTGGGTGGCCCTCAGTGCTTTGCTTACCCAGTGAGAAATGGGTTAGTGCCAGCTGAAATTGTTTCTGTGCCTCTCCTGCAGCTATGTGGAAATTAAACCCCAAATCCTGACCTTCACCATCAGTGGGAAGGGGCAGAAGCTGCCGGTGACAGTCGTACGCCCAAGTGCTCGCAGCAAGAGGGGAACGGCTGTGCTGCGCTTCAAGAGGCTCCGGGTGGGGGATTCAGAGATGCTCCCCCTGGACATCCGTAACGACGGCATCATACCCGTCAAGGTGAGGAGGACCTGCTCAAGGAATGGTCTGGTTTGGGAACAAAGGCTTGTGGCACAGGGGAAGGGTCCCAAAAAACAAGGCAGACATGGGAAGAGTCACCGTTGAGCCCAAAATGACGCAAACTCACCAGGGGACTGAATTGCAGAAGTTTAATACAAGAAGCTCTCTCTCTTTTTATAGATGGTTTGACACATTCTACTTGATTGGCTAATTACCAAAAACACCTTTCTCACAAACAGTCCTTGAGAAGAACAGAAAAAGAGTAGAAAAGCACCACCTGCAGGTTGTTTATACTAACAAGTTATCATCATTTCTACAACTCCCTAAAAGGTCTCACAAGCCGCTGTGAGAAACGCATGTTGTTTCTCACTCTCTGACCAGGCTGTCATCTACAGGGCAGAGGTGTCAGAAATTCTTTTTAAGCAAGTGACTGACATCTGTTCTCCAAAAAGGGAGTTCTTGGAAATTTTCCATCCAGTCTTTCTTCTTTAAGTTGAATACAAGAAAGGTGGTGGAGTATTTTCCCCCGTCTCTCAGGTCACCTTTTGTTCTCATGGACATGTGTGGTTTCCCAGTTCCATTAGATTGTATTTGATCCCAGCTTACATTTTAAGTAAGCGTAGTTGTGGTTTAATTACATTCTACCCACTACTTTCTGTCCTGTTTGGTTCTGTGTCAGTTCTATCCAGATGCCTCTGAACACCCTTTTTTCTCAGCTGATTTGACTTTTGTGCTAAGTGCTGTTAGTAGTGGGAGAGGTGCTGGGTGGCCATGTGGGACCAGCAGCACTGTGGTGTCAGTCCCTGTGCCATCCTGTACTCACACCAGCATCATTGCACTCTGGGTTCCCTTTTCTCAGTTTATGTTACGCCTGGAGGATGAACATGGAGCGTTCTTCTTGCAAGGCAGGGCCTCCACACTCAAGATATTCCACACTGGAAATGTGGAAGAGGACTCAGTTCGAAACGGTAATTTCATTAACCATGAAGTGTGATCCTGCACAGAGGGAAAATGTGTGCCTTGCTCTTGGCTTCTCTGAGCAGCAGCCAGATGTTAGGCACAGTTTCTTTGCTTGGGCTCTCTGTCCCCCAAGCTTTTCTTGGGACCTTTTTGCAAGGTCTTCTAGCAGGTTGCAGGAAGTTCTCCTGTTCTTCTAGACATGGTGGGTTGATTGTGGGGAACTGTCACTACCTCAGTAGACCCTCTGAGGTATTTGCTGCATGTGGGAAGGTACCAGCCTGAACAGCCGCAGCCCCTGAGCACACAGACAGCCATCAGAAGCCAAAAGCACTCTTTGGCTCAGCTTTCCATATGGCTGGAGCTGGCTGGAAGCAGATGGAATGAGGGCTGGGCATCAATCTGAGGTTAAGCTGCTTAAGTGGTGCTGTCTGGAGGTGGCAGCCTCGTGAACATAGCAAGAGGGTCTGGAACCACGGGGGCTAGAACCTGTGCTTAGAAGGCTGCTGGCTTCAACCTCTTATTCCTCATACATCCTCTGGAAATATTTCTTCTCTACAGCTGTATCACTTAACTCTGATTTCCATTGCTGTGCAGAGAGCAAGCCCCCAAAACAGCCTTTCTTCCTTCTGTGTCGTGGGCAATCGGCAAAGTTTGATGTCATTTTCAAACCCACCCTGGCTCAACGTCTGGAAGGGAAGATTGGTCTGTTGGTGGGGGACATCTGCATGACCCTAGTAGAGCTGGTGGGTGAAGGCCACAAAGATGAATTCACCCTCGATGGACTAAAGGAAGACACCCAGGAGAGGAATTCTAAGAGCAGTCTGAAGAAAGACATCATTGATGGTAAGAGAGGAGAGGCTGCCAAGGTGGACAAGGAAGAGGAAAACGTCTGATATGTGTGTTCTCCCTCTAGGCAGGGAGGTCACCCACGGGATTTGGTGGCCTGTGGGGGTGGCAGCCATGCAAGCAGAGCAGTGTGTGCTGTGCTGCACGTCACTGGCTTAGGGATGTGTCAGCGTGTTTCCCTGGAAGTAGTGGGATGGGGAACTGCCAGGGGAACTCTCTCCAGAAGGTGGAAGGCTTGGAGCAAGGAAGCATTGAACGTGCAGGTGTCTGTGCACGTGAGGGGGGCGGGTGGAGCTCCCTGCATGCTGAGATCCCTTGCTCTCCTCCTTAACAGCTGTCAGAGTGAACCACATGCAGTTTGGGGACTGTCCTGTCAGGAAGCCCTGCTGCAGGACCTTCACCATGACCAACCACACCCGTGCCCAGTTCATGCGCTTTGAGTGGGAGGCAGACGGCCCATTCCGGTTCTCCCCCAAGGTGAGCATGGACTGCTCTGCCTTTCCCCATTCTCAAGCCCTGCTCTGGTGTGCCCAGGAGCTGGCAGGAGTCCTCACATGCCAGTGATAGTCCCTTCCAGTGCCATGGAGGAGATGCAGTCCCTGGCTTGGCTGAGCTTGGCTTGGCTGCCCAGAAAGAAGAAAAGGCTTAATGTTATGGGAGGTGGCACCTTCTGTTCACATTTTTTTCTGTCAAACTTCATATAAATCCACTCTGAGGTGCGGATTCCTGGCACAGCTGTTCACCACATTAGTCTCTTTTGCTATCAGTCCTGCCCTTGGCATTGCTTCCAGTTTGGTCTTGACTCCCTCCCTGATTCTGCCTAGGTGGGACACCTCCACCCTGGCTGTGCCAAGAGTATCACAGTGACCTTGAAAGCAGATGTCCCAGCCACCTTCAGGAGGCACCTTGTGAGATGTAAGGTGACCAAGATCAACTTTGAGCTGCCACAAAGGAAGGTTCCGGACTGGGATGACCAAATGTGCATTGTCACGTGGAAGGATACCACCAGGAAAGACCTGGCAGCCAAGTGGCCTAAAAAAGAGAAGGTAAGAAGCAAAACAGCAAAAAAGCCAACCCAGCTTTTACAAAAAGAACCACAACACCATCACTGCTGGCTGTGCATCTCCTGCTTCCTCTGACAGCCTTGAGGTTCACCAGCAGTGCATTCCAGGGGAGAGGTGGATGCACAATGCCTGGATACACTCTCACAAGATGGGGAAGCATCTTGACAAGAGACCTTTAGACCCAAACCATTAGTCTGTGCCACAAGCACAAGTGTTGCAGCCCACGCTGAATGGGAGACAATGTTTTATTATTTTATCCCATTTTATGGTGTTAGAAATCTCTTCATCTCATTTGGTGCCTTTTCACCAACAAGGAGTTAAGTCTGCTGCACTCTGTCTCTTCTTTTGAAGTGGAGAGAAATACACTTCTCCTGCATATGCTGGTGAAGTCCAAGTTTTGTCTGCATGGACACCAGAGAATTTGGTTGTGGTCTCTGTATTGTGTGGGATATCTCATCATGGAGTAGCCCAGGCACTGTATGACTCTATGGAGGAGTCCAAAGAAGGATCATCTCCAGAGACTCTTGCTTTTATTGTTATTATTGCCATGCACACTCTTCTTGGGTGAAAGTTCTTTCTGAGTTTCTGGACCATTTTAAGGCCTCTAAACCATCCTCTTTTCTATCAGAACATCTGCAGTTGGAGACTTTCCTAGTGAGATCTTTCACATTCCAAAATGCCCATCCTCAGCTCCCAGCACTGTGCTTGTGCCACACAAGACATCTGGAGAGCACTTTCTCCTAAGAGAAGAAGAAAAAGCTGCTTTCTAGAACTCTTCACTCTTGCCATTCTCCATCCACAGAGCTCCAGCAGGGGAACTTAACCCTAACTTTGAGACCTGCTGGATTTATAGAGGACAGGAAAAAAGCCAGTCCCTCCACAAGGTTGAAGTACAGGGACTGGAACACAGCTACAGTCTTCATGGGGATATTTATTAACAGCTGTGGTAGTGACTGCATTGATCAGTGGGTAGAAACAACTACTGTAGCAGAACAGTCCCAATTGTGTCATCTTTCCAGGGAAGTAAAAGTGAATGGTCCTTTCTAGTCCCTCTATAAGGCTGCTCTTGGAGGCCAGAAGATTGCCCTTCTCAGCCTGACCTTCTGGCCTCTGCTGAGTGATTCCTCCCTCCTCTGTTTGCAGGTGATTGAGCCAGTCCCGGAACCGGCTCACACTGTGGTGGAGAAGAGCAGCCAGGAGGTTGAGGTCTACCTCAGTGCTGTTGTTGGCTACACCCAGTTCAATCGGAACACGATTGTGGTTCAGCTTGAGGATACCTTGCCCTTCCAGACAAGGACAGCCACGTGAGTGCTGAAGGCCAGGCAGGGCCCTGTTGTTAGCGTTGTGAAACACATAATCACGGAATGATTATATGCAGGTGCTTCTATAGAAGAGCTCTGGGTTTTAGGGGTACAAACCCAAATCTGACTCCAACATGGGTTCGGGATGAACATGTTTTTATACCCTTATCGTTATATAATACATATTAATTATGAAACTTACATTGTTCTATTGTATACATTGATTCATCTAAGCATGGATTCTTGTAATTTCTATCAAATCCCCCAAACATCGTTTCTCATTATTCTTGTTACAATTAAACAATAATTATATCTAATTACCAAACAATCATCACATTTAACAATCATATCATTTCTCATATAACAATCATTTACTATTGTCATTAAATTATTATACAGGTGTAGTTTTGCATGATCCAGTAAAGGTTAACATTTTCTCAGGGCCTACCAGGCCCAATTTTTCTTTCCAACTCCCCTGAATATCCCATGATTTTAGAAACATTTTATCTCCATACTATCACTGTGAGGGGGAGCTGCATTTGCCCAGGGCTGGCCCAGTGCCTGCTTCCCAGAACTCTGCCCCAGCCCAAACCAGCACAGGCCCACTGATGTGCATGCAAGGCCAAGCAGGAAACGGTGGTCAGGAGAGGCTCAATGCTGCCATACCTTTCTGCTGAGAACAGCCATGGGTTTGCTTTCACTGCATGTCACCTGTCCTCATCTGCTCAAGAAGAAGTTTGCAGTCAAACCAAGACCTAAAGGCCAGAGTAAGCCCCTTCGCTGCAATGTCCTGGGCACCATGTTGGCCCTTTCCTCTTAAACTTCCAGACCTGAAATACTTTTTTGGGCCACCCAGGACAGCAGTCTGAGCATGGCAGAGTTGCCTGGGGAAGAAGGTGTTCCTCAGCAGAAAGTGGTACCAAGGAGTCCATCAGACAATATTACTGTACTATTTGCTTTGCATTTATTGGACATTTTTTGTTATTCCTCTTTCTCGCCTTTCAGTTTCAGACTATGCAACACAGGGAAGGTAGCCCTGGAATACTCCTGGGAGGAAGCTGCAGGGAGTGAAGCAGTGAAGAAGCCAAACTCAACTGCTCTGACACGTAAGGGCATTTCACTTGGTAGCTGAGAGCCTGGGGAGAAGACCCTGCCACTTCACTCCAAAACATGAATTGCTTTTCCATCCTTGTCCACACGTCCACTTCCATCAGCATCTTCCCAGCTGCAGCTGGAAAGTTTTCTCCTTGCCCCCATCTGCTGTTCAGCCCCTTCTGTTCTTGCTCTGCCACTTCTGCTCTGCAAAGGAGCTGAGCCAGACTCTGGGGAGAGCCACGTGCTGGGTCAGGACTTTTCTTTGAGAAGTCTGAGACTGGGAAAAACAATGGGAAAAACAAGTGAACTGCCCTGCAGCCACTGTCTGTTTGCAGTTCCCCACTCCAGGGCAAATGCAAAGTCACCATCTAAAACCAACTCTCCTGCTTTGGCACAGGAGTTTGTGCTGCAGGCAGAGACCCTGCTCCCAGATGCTCTATTTCCAGCTAAAAGTACTTGGCCAGTGATGCTCCAAGTGCATCCCAGCTCTCTTCCGACCTGTGCAGGAGGCAGAGTTGCTGGGAACACAGGATTTTGTCTTTGAAAGGTGTCCTCTTCCTCTCTGCAGGTCAGTTCCTCTCCTCTGAAACTTCAAGGCGTTGCAGAAAGCTGCTGCATCATTTTGGATGGCAGCAGGAACATCCTTTTGAAACTCATTCTTCTGAGCTGGGGCAGCTGCAGCAGCTTGCCAAGCAGCAGCAGCAGCCCGAGCAGCAGGACCATTCCAAGAAGCTACGCCGCTCAAAGCGTGTTGGTTCCCGCCTGGAAATCTTCCCAGATGTCATCCGTGACCTGCCACTGTTCTCCATCAAGCCCTACCACGGCATCCTTGCTCCTGGCCAGAAGCAGACCTTTCACGTGCGGTTCTCCCCAAAGTGCGCGGGGAAGTTTGAGACCACCCTGCTGTGCAGGTGGGAAACATCGAGCACTTGCCAACTCATGCTTCTGATGGGTATCACTGGGTGATCACAGGGTGGGACAGGGTGGAAGGGATCACAGTATGTCATCTGGTCCCACTTCCCTGCTCAAGCAGGGTCATCCCAGAGCACATGGCACAGGGTTTTGTCCAGAGGGCTGTGGAATAATTCCAGTGAGGGACACTCCACACCCTCTCTGGGCAACCTAGCACCTGCACAGGAAATAAGTCCTTCCTCAGGTTCAGGTGGAATTTCCAGTTCAGGTTCTGCCCATTGCCTCTTGTCCTATTGCTGGGCATCACCAAGCACAGCCTGGTTCACCCCCTAACACCCTCCCTTCAGTCCCTCTGACTGGCATGGGGAGGTGGGCCTGGAGTCAGGCAGCCCCAGAGAGGCAGCAGAAACACCCACAGGAGCACAGAAAGATCATCATCTGGCCTTGGTAGCGAGACACTGGGAAAAGACACTGTGTGAAACATCAAGCTCCTGGAGGGTTGTGAAATCAGGAACCTGCCAGTCCCTAGCTCTGCTTCCTTTTGGGACAAACAAGGCCTGCTTCTCTACATGGAACCCCGTGTGCTGTAGTTGGTCCCCAGGCATTTAACTGGTCATGTTCCTGCCCTTGCACCTCTGCAGCCTCTGTGCAGTGAGCACAGTTGTTTAATTTGCTGCTCGCTGCTTGCACAGAGAGAGGATGAAACACTGTGCAACTTGCTCTGCAAGTTGCAGAACAACTGGCTGGGAATGTTCATCTGACTAATACCAGCCCCTTTCTTCCTAGGATTCCTAACCTGAAGCCCGCTCAGAAGACAGGGCAGGTGATTGTAAAAGGCAGAGCCCAGGAGCAGAAGAATCTTGGTAAACCATTAGAGCAGACAGAGGAAGGCCAGGGACCCGAGAAGCAGATGCTCTGGAAACCAACATCCGAGTAACAGCGTTTGTGTCAGCTGGGGCCTCCTGCAGGAGCCAGCAACATCGTGCTTTCTGCTGGTGACGGTCTCCCACCCTTGACCAGAGACCTCTGCAGCTACCCTTCCAAGCTTCAGTGAACATCTCTAGCTTACCTTTTCATTACTGACATTAATTAACTGTTTATGAGACTGATAATTAATTGATAATTAATAATTGTCCATTAATTGTCAACAAATTTTAGTTGTCAGCTTGTCTTGGTTTGAAAGACAGGTGTCTGCAGAACCTCTCTGGAATGCTATTGCCGGCCGGGGGCTATGTACAAATCATGAACGGGATGGGACTGCTAGGAATTGCCTTGAGCTGTTTTATTTTCCAGCATCACTGTCATTACATGGTTATGACAATCGGAAGATGCCAGCAGCTCACATCCCCAGCAGCAGACAAAGAACTTAATGTTACAACTTACTTTTTAAGTTTTTTGACCAATCACACAAAGCAAAAGCATATTGACAGTAGCTCCATCCAACCACTATAAGCACACGTACCTTCAGTTAAAACGATGCTTGCTTATTTTGAATACAATACCTGCCTGTAAGCCTTAAAACACAATGCACAGAGCACCAATATTAAGCTTAGAACTTCCCAGTATCTCACTAGATTTTTTTTTTTTGCAGCTTAAGGAGTTATTCCAGACAAGCATTAATACACAGACCATTGTTGTATTTGTCCTTACTTGTCTACTTCTTACATAATTTTTCTGCTGACCAATCTTATGGCTACTGCTTAGCTCTAACCACAGTTCTGCTGTCTCTGAGGCCTGTCTTTTGCAGCTTTCGCAAAACCTTCTGATTTTATGGATTCCCACAAATGTGACCACCTTTTCTCCAAATTATTATAACTTTATTAAGAGGATTTCAGGCAAAGATATAGGAGAAGTTCTTTGCTAGTACAACAAGGCAAACAAACAACAACACTGGCAGCAACAACAAACAGAACCAGATACCCAACCACAGCCTTCCCTTGGCTCCAGGCACTTTCCCTTTGGTGTAGTTTTGGTCACAGCTGAGCAAGAAAGGGAGGCAAATAATGAATAAAGCAATTGCTAGAGATATTTTAATTAAGCTACACCAAGGAATACACGGGAGAGCTCAAGCACACTGTGATCAATTCTGAAGAACTTATTGCTGTGAGGGAGTCTCTCGGAATCTCTGTGGTCAAGATGACCCCGAGATGTTAGAAATTCTCTTCTTCCCAGCCCAGCGATCGAAGGAGTCAGGATTCCTTGGCTCTGGTTTTCATGGTTGTTTATTTTCTCTTATCTAATGCATTCTTTTCCTGACCCACTGAGGTCTGTCTAGCAGGTTGGTTCGGGGCACAGTGACTGCCCTTGGGATGGTGTCAATATTTTATACTAAGAACTACGGGTATTTTATTTACAATAATTTTCCTATATCTATCACCTATGTTAGACAGTCTGTCTCTACTCTGAACCAATCTAAAAGTGCCACCATCACAGCAGAAGATGGAGGCTAGGAAGAAGAAGGAGGAAGGACAGGGCACATCCAAATCCCTCCATCTTGCCTCCTGAACCCCCATTCTAAAACCCCCAAAATTCCACCTTTTCACCCTGTGGCAAACTAACTACCATTCTACTTAAACTTTCGTGGCTTGCAGCTCTTCACATAAAGTTGGCAATTTTCTCCATGGGTTAAAATCAAAGGCACAGGTGTCTTTGGCTTCATGCCAAGGTCTCTGAGCCCCCTGCCAGGGGCTCACCAGAGGAATGTCCTGGGTTCCAACAGGAGTCAATACAGTAGCCAAATAGTGACTGGACAATGTCTGACTTGTTAAAACATTAAGTGATGAGAAAACACCCTAGTGAGGGAAGAGCCCTAGCCCTTAGACACTTTCAAAATATGCAAATAAATTACACTGAGTTCCCCAAAATCCAGAGATGGAAATATCTTCTTGGAACAGTTGATCACCAACTGGGTAGAAGCCTTTCCTATCTCAACTGCAACTACCTCCAAAGCGGCTAAGATGCTATTAGAACAACTCATTCCCAGATATGGGTAGCTGAAAGAATGGAATCATGACATGGGCCGTCGCTTGGTGATCCCCCAGTTAGTTCTCACCTCCTGGCCCGTGCCAGGAGTGGCTGCCCCCTCTCCACCCCTCGGGCCGGTCTGGGTGGCAGTACAGCAGGGCTGCCCAACTCCCAGAGGCAGCAAAGCTGCTCTGTGTGGCTGCTGATAGGAATCCTGAGTCAAGGAAGCCAGAACAAAGGAGATGAGAGGGGCCACTTATATCCCAATAGGGGATAATGAGAGGGGATCAGGCTTGGCATACACACTTTGAGGGAAGGGTGATAGACAAGGAAGGTTCTAGAGAAAGGGGTGGGGTTACATTTGATGAACAAGGGAAGAGGGCAGTTCTTCCAGGATTGGCAGGGAAGGGTCTGGAAATCAGGGAGGTGCAAGGGAGATTGAGATGGGGACTGATTTAAGATTAGGCAGGAAAATAGTAGCAAACAACTTCAGGGCAAAACCATTGGGGAAACTGAACGGGGTACATGGAACAAACCACTATAAACTCACAATAAGGAACACCTTAAGATTACAACAGAAAAAAAATTACATTCTATGTATTGTATTAGACATAAATTGGAAATTCTATACCCCATGGCACCCTCAAAGCTCTGGATGTGTGGAGAGAATGAATGCTATCCTTAAGAACCATATTACTAAATTAATGATTGAAAGCAGATTAACATTATTACAGATCAGAACTGCTCCAAGAAAGGTTACAGGAGTTTCTCACTATGAAATGTTACTTAAATTACCTTATCTGGGAAGGGAGGAGGGCTTGCCAATGGCTGAAACTAATGACTTACATCTCAGAAATTATTTGCAAGCAATTACACTTTCTCTCACAGATCTTAGCAGAAAAGACTTGTTACCCCAAACATCACCTCTAGACTTTCACATCCACCAGGTAAAACCAGGAGATTTGGTTTGAATAAAATCTTGGAAAAATCATACCTTAAACAGCAGCATGGGAAGGTCCCTTTCAGATACTTTTAACAACTGTCCCTTTCAGATACTTTTAACAACTGGAACAGTTACCAGGACTGCAGAAAAGGAGTGGTCGGTCTCACACCTCTCAAGTCAAAGGACCAGTGGAAACTCCTCCCCAAACTTGGACAGTGGTACAAGGAAGTGACTCATTAAAGTTTGATGCCACGGCCTGGTCGCGGGAGGAGGGGGTGACTCTGGTCGCCGCTGAGCTCTGACCCCCTTTCCCCTCGGCGCGCATCACGAGTGGCCTCAGCCAGCGGCAGGCGGAGGGTCGCGGTTTGGCCACAAGCTCAGGTCAGAAGTGGCCAGTGTGGACCCACGTCAACAGACTGAGGCAAAGGAAAGAAGGAAGGGCCCCTTGCTTGCCTCTCCGAACTGTCTTTATTCCTCCCCGAGAAGGAAGTGGTACAGGTACCACAGTGTAGCAGCTCAAAGGGGAAGCAGAGGCAAAAGGGCACGAAACAGAGAAAAACAATGATTTTTAAAGAGGGGCTGTCTCCTAGCAGGACACAGCCTAACAACAAATCAAACGCTAGATAAGAGGAGTATGGGGGGATACACATAAACATAAAACCAATAGGGAAGGGAAGAGTGCATACCAATGAGCGAATGGAAATATAACTGACAACGAACCTTCTAAATAAATGGGTGTAGCAAATAATGACAGACAAGCTGCAGGGGCAGGCTTTGGATAATGAATGGGGGAGGATCTGGAAATACCAGAAATGACATGGGGAAAGGCAGGAAAACAGGTGGTAAATAACTTTAGGGAGAGACTATTAGGAAAAATGAACAGGGGTGAATAGGAACAAACCATTACAACATTTTAAACAATTTCTGAAACAAATAAACTTCAAAACCCCACTGCCACAAAAGTTAATATTGAAAAGATGATTTAATAGTGAACAATCAGGGGCAAGACTGGACTGATCTCTGTATTTGCCACCAGAGAGCCTTTTGCTCCACTGTGGGCTGCAATCCCTCGCGTGCTGAGCAGTGGGAATATAAATCAGACCTTGACGAAAGAGGAATAGGGAATGATGTTCTAAGACTCTGGAAGCTGCTGCTTTCTTCTCCTGGGGAGTCAGAGAGAGCACAACACCAGAACTCTTCTAGAGGCAATGGACACAGCAGCAGCATGGACATTTTGATGAGATGCAAGAAAAAAAATCCTCTTCACCATGAGGTCAGCCCAAAAGTGGAGCAGATGTTCCTGACAGGCTGTATAATCTCCATCCCTGGAGCTGCGCAGAGCTCACTCACCCAGGCAAGGTCGCAGCAGGCTGCTGTAGCCTCAGGTGTCTCCTTCGGTGTCTGCTGACTCCAGGGCTGTGCACACAGAGAGGGAGCACCAGAGGGAATGTATATCCTGGCGGCTACCCACCGGGCAGATGCCCAGCGGGGAGTGCTGGAGCCGGGATAGCTCAGCAGGGGCTCAGGCAACCTAGGCAAGCTAGAGTGATTTTCACCTCTTAGTGATTATCAGCTCAGTGATTTTCAGCTCTTTAGCTTGCTAGGTGCCGAGGCAGCAGCAGCAGAGGCAGGGAGAGAGAGGAGAAGCACTGTGTGAGGTTCCGCAGGATTCTTTATTCTTCGGGTGTTCCGCGAAGGTTCCCAGTGACAGCTCTTCTGCCGAACCAGGCAGAATCAGGGGGTTTTATACCTTACAGGGGTTTTGAAAACTGTCCAATAGTAAGGGTCAGGGGAAAGTGACCTATGGGCTTACAGGGAGATAAGCGGGGTCTGAAGGAGGAAGAGAGGGGCTGCTAGGGTCCAGTCATGCTGACTTTGGCATTTCCTAGCTCAGGCTTCTGACCTCCAAGGAGGCCTTGCAGGCCCTGGGTCTGCTACAACTCCACTTTCTGTATTTAGAAAAAAGGCGTTCCCTATGGTTCTTTAAAACAATGAACAAGGCATGAGAACATCACTTACACAATGACAATTACAAGAAAAATCCACAAGATTCCCTTAACCAAAGATGCAACCCATCCTGTTAATCCCCATTGACCAAAGAGGTCATTGACCCAGTCTGGGGTTCTTTCTACTTTTAAGTCCTTCACAAATCCCTTCAGTTTCTGGATGTTGGCGTGGATGGATTCCAAGCATGAAGAGAGATTGAAGCAGCACATCCCTTCGAAGTCTTGGCAGCCATGTCTGTGGGCAAGCAGCAGGAAGTCAATCACTGCTCAATTTTGGAGTGATGCATGTCTTGTGGTTTCTTCTTCCTTTAAGAGATCGCTCAGGGCAGCAGAAGTAGCGTTAGCTTGCTTACTGAGCCAGCACCCGAGGTGATTTATTTCACCTGGGGCCTTAGCTGCAGCAACCCATGGTAGGAATATAGAGACTGCTGTCTTTTTAGGTTTGCTCCAATCGTATAATTTGGGATCGAAATTTTCATCAAATTCTGTGTAGGACCTTTTGTGGCATTTTAATTCACTCTCTTTTTTCCAATTGTGTAACAAGGTGATATTTGGAGTAAGGGTAGAAAGTTTTCCAAGGGTACAGGGACCTCCCTGGAGTCGTGAGGGGATCCCAGCCCATACTCTGTCACCACAGATGAGAAACATTCCCTTGGGTAGAACTTTGGGATGGAGAGAGGACACAGAGATCACATGAGCAGTGTAATTACACCAGTCATGAGGGTTGTAGGCTTTGTTAATTGGCGATATGCCTTTTTGGTATGTATTTTTATTCTGGTCAATTTCTGGCCAATTATTTTTTGGACGTCTAAAGTAAAATTTGACACAGAATGTGGCCTTAGAGGACCCCAACAGATCCAATTCTTGAGGTTCCTCAAGAGCATTGGGCAGTATTTTTGTCCACTCGTCCCAAGTATCTACCAGGTTGGGTCTCTTAAATGTGGTGTGAAGAAGCTCTGAATTATAGGTGGGCCAGTCATCAGCTACGAAAGGAATTCCTACTAGACATGTGGAAAGTGGGTTATCAATGCTTCCCATGGATAAGCACATGTTATCCTGTTTTAATGTCTTTGCTAAGGTTACCCAGACATTATGGCTTGGCTGTGGGCCAATCCAACCGATGGCACACAGTACGGTGAGGAACATCCAGGCAGCAGTGAGGACAGCACCAACGGAGATATTTTTCATCTTTGGACAGGAATGGGGCTTCTGATAGGGAATATAAGCATAATTTGTTATATTTATGGTAGGCGGGGAGGGTTAGGGTTCCTTTCTTGTTCCTTTCCTCTGTTCCTTCCACCCCCCCCGTTTATTTTTAGGGGGTTTTTTTGTTTTGTTTTTTGTTTTTTCTATATGCTAAGAGTGGGGGAGTGGGTATAAAGTTAGAGGCTTTTGGCAAGAGTTGAGAAAGGGGATAATAGTTTTTTTAGGGTAAAAAGGGTAATAACATCTAATTCAGAGAACAGTTTTGTTTTCAGGGTGTGTCTGGCCTAGGGCTTGATGCCGCAGAATGTTGTTCAGCTTCCTGTTTTGTCTGCTGTTGTGTGATGGGACGGTCGTCTCCTCCACTTGTGGACGTTCGGCGATGTCTTCATCTCCAGGCCGAGCTGGTCTGGTTTTGAGGAGGTTTTGTGTTTGACTCAGGAGGATTCTTGTCACTGCTTGTGGAAGTGGTATTTGCAGTGCCTAGGTATGGTTTTATGTTTTTCCCTGGGTACCATCTTGGACCAGATGGTAGTAGAACACACGCATATCCTCTTCCCCAGGTAATAAGTTGGAAAGGTCATGAAATTTGATGTTTTTCTGGGTCCTTCACTAGCACAGGTGGTTTCTCAGTGAGCTGTGCTTGGGTGGTATTTGCAAAGTGGCGAAGTATTGGTGGATCAGGCTCTGAGGTTGTACAGTTCAGGAAGCTGATGACATAGAGGGCCTTGCAAAGTCTTTCAACTGGAGAAATTATTTTTGTTTCTCTCTGTTGCTGATTGAGGACTCATTTAAGAGTTTGATGTGTCCTTTCCACGATGGATTGTCCAGTGGGGTTTGAAGGTATACCTGTCTTGTGTTGTATTCCCCACTCACTGAAGAACTCTTTCAACTTACGAGAGGTATAGGCAGGTCCATTGTCTGTTTTGATCTCCTTTGGTACTCCCAGGGTAGCAAAGGGAAGGAGAAAATGGTGTGCTGCGCAGTTTCTCCTGTATGTGTTGATGCAAATACTGCTCCTGAGAACGTATTGACCGATACATGCACATATTTTGACCTTCCAAAAGGTGCAAAGTGGGTTACATCTGTCTGCCGCAGCTGTTTAAACCTCTGGGATTGATTCCCAGATGGTATCTGGTAATTTTGGCAGTTCGGGCATGTGGCAACAACAGCTTTTGCCTGATCTTTTGAAAGCTTGAACATTCTGATAAGGGCAGGCACATTTTGATGAAAAAATGCATGTGACAACTTTGCCTGGGCAAAGATGTTAGGGACATTAGCAGTCTCTATTGCCATGGCTAAGGTGTCTGCTTTCCTGTTCCCTTCTGTAATGAAACCTGGGAGGTCAGTGTGTGACCTCACATGCATTATATGAACCATGCACCACAACATCTTCCTCTTTTTTGTTTAAAATAAAAATAAAACTGAAATTGTTCTTAAACTGGCGTAGTAACTGAAAACCATAGGGAGGATTGAGGGGCTTGCTCCCAATGCATTTTCTCACAGGAAGGTTCTTCAGGGATGGGAGCAGGGTCAGTGGGATCCTCAACATGGTTGATTTGGGGGGTTGTGGCAAACAAAATTCTGGTCAGTAACTTATAGATAATGCAGAAACCGAAAACTAAACAGAGCAAAATGAAGATAATAACTAAAACGGTACGAATGATGGAGCCCACCCAGCCCACCACTCCCATTTTGGATAGCAAGTCCCCTGACCAGTCCAAGGTCTGTTGTCGGATGTTGTCGACATCCTCGGACATCTGGCAGATGGTGCGTCTGGCATCCTTGGCTCGTGACAACAGGTTCATGCAGCAGAGCACCTCGAACTCCTCACAGTGATGGTTGTGGAGTAACAAAAGGAAATTGATTGCCGCCCGATTTTGGAGGGTTGCTTTCCTCGTTGTTTCCTCGTCAGCTAGGAGGTCCGCTAGGGCAGTTGAGGTCAACTTGACTTGCTTCGCCACCCAGCACTCGAGGTGTCCCAATTCCCCTAGTGCCTTTGCTGCGGCCACCCACGGCAAAAACACCAAAACCACAATGTTTTTGGGTTTAGACCAATGTACAATTTTGGCATCAAACTCTGAGTCAAATTTGCGGGTGTCTCTTTTAATTTGGTCCGAATTCTGTGTGACATTTTTATTTTTCCAATCTAAAATTTGGGTGCAGTTGGGGGTAAGCAGCGTCAACCGCCCGAAAGTGCAGGGCCCTCCGGACAGACGAGAGGGAATGCCAGCCCACGCTCGGTCTCCGCACGTCAGGAACACGCCCTTAGGGAGGATTTGGGGTTGCCCATAGAATGTGGATGGAGCTCTGATTGCTGCAACGTGGTCACACCAGTTGGCGGCAATATACTTCTCGTTTCCCTGGTGGACCTCTTGAAATGGGCTCTCCCCTGGGCAGGGAACGAACTGAAAGCATAGGGAGGCGCGGGCGGAGCCGAGCAGATCAAATTGTGTGGGTTCTTCAGGGGCATGTTGGAGTACTGTAAGGACCACACGCCACAAGATTCTAGGTTCGGGACGGGGATCAGGGGCATACTGGGGGAGTAAGGACTTTAGGGTGGGGAAAAAGGGAGGGGGAAAATCATCAACCCTGAATGGGATTCCCACGAGGCAAGTCAAGAGGGGGTCTGCTGCAGAGGTCGTGGACAGGCACAGGTGGTCTTGTCCCATTGCCTGAGCCAAGGTCCGCCAGACGTTCGCCTTCGGTTGGGGAACAATCCACGTGTCAGCTGGGTGGGTCATCAACAGAACTTGCATTAGGATGAGGGAGAGTCCAACTGAAATAAATGGAGAAAATAAGTTAATAAAGAAGGTTCTGGTGAGAGAGGTTCAGTCTGGGGGGGGCCGGAGAGCGGGACTTCTTTTCTTTTCCATCGCCACACTGCCTCTTCCACCTTTGTAATAGTGCCGATGTTGTGGGCTTTTCCCGGAAGGTAGGGCTTCACCCATTTTGAAGGTACCCACTTTAACCCTGTGGGGGTGGACACGCAAGCGTATCCACGACCCCAAGTAACCAGGTCAAAGGGGCCTTCCACCTTCCAAGTTTCCGGATCTTTTACTAACACCGGGGGTTTCGCCCTCAGGTGCATGTCCTTGTAGGTGTTAAAGTGCCTTGTGATGGGCGGGTTCAGGCACTCAAAACTGCAATTGAGAAAGTTGATGGTAAACAGAGCCCTAGTTAACCGGATCTGAGGGGACTCCACCTTCATAGCCCCTTTTTGATGTTCTAAAGTCCTTTTGAGGCTCTGGTGAGCCCGCTCCACCACTGCTTGTCCTGTGGGAGAGTAAGGGATGCCTGTTTTGTGGCTTACCCCCCACTCCTGCAGGAAGCTCCGGAATTCCCTGGAAGTATACCCTGACCCGTTGTCAGTTTTGATCACCTTGGGGATGCCTAGAACGGAGAAGGCATGCAACAGATGCCTTTTGACATCTGCAGTCTTCTGCCCTGTGTGGGCGGAGGCGTAGACGGCCCCAGAAAAGGCGCCCACAGAGACATACACAAACCTGAACTTGCCAAACTCTGGGATATGTGTGATGTCCATCTGCCAGATTTCACAACTTTTAAGTCCCCATGGGTTGGTGCCGGCGGCTATGGCTGGTAATTGAAACGCCTGGCACTGTGGGCATGTGGCCACAATCACTCTCACTTGGTCCCTTGTCAGTTGGAATTGACGGACCAGGCCAGGAGCATTCTTATGGAATCGTTGGTGGCTGAGCTTTGCCTGTTGAAAGGCATCTGGGAGCGGGGCCATCTCAACTGGGGCGGCTAGGGCATCGGCACGCCAATTGCCCTCCGTGATGAACCCCGGTAGGTCGGTGTGTGATCTCACATGCATTACATAAAAGGGTTACTCTCGGTGGGAGACTAGATCTATCAGTCTCGAGAGCAAATTGAACAGAGCCACATTGGAGACTTCTTGAAGAATTGCGCTCTCCGCTCTAGAAACGACACCGGCAACATAAGCAGAGTCGGTCACTAAATTGAATGGTTGAGAAAACCTTTCAAAAACTCTGACAACCGCGGCCAACTCGGCAATTTGAGGTGAGCCCTCAACCTTTACAATATCTGTCTCCCACTGCCAAGTTTGAGGATCCCGCCAAGTCACCACGGACTTGTGGGATGCTCCGGACGCGTCTGTGAAAACAGTCAGAGCTTTCAAAGGCTTCCGACTCTGAATGGTTTTAAGTGTAAGCTTAAATGACATTTCTGAATTAAACAATTTGTGGGCCAGTTTGTGAATAGAAATTTGTCCGGTGAACGAATCTAACGCAAATTGAAGAGCCTCATTCTCCAAGAGCAAATGCTCCAACATGGCCTTTGTTAATTGGCCCGAGTTAAAATTGATAGGAATGTGAATGCATGTAAAATCAACACCAGCCAGCTCCCGGATCCGGAGGCGAGCCTTCCGGATCAACTCAGCTACCAACTCTTGTGGCCGTGCCATCCTCTTGGACCTATGATGGCTGAGGAAAACCCACTCTATAATTAAGAGAGGATCCCTTGAGCCTTGGTCCTTAGATGTTTTTGTGGATGACTCCCACTGAAAAATCAACCCGTGCAGGTGTGGCAGCTTTCCCAGAATAACGTAACTGAATGGCAAGTCCGGATTATAACGGTGTGCCTGTGTCTGCGATAAGATGTTCTGCACCTTTTCCAAGGCTGTGGCGGCCTCCTGGGTAAGGGTCCTGGGAGAACTAAGCTCCTCTCCCCCTTTCAAAAGATTGAAAAGGGGGGCTAGGTCTTCTGTAGGAATACCCAGCCAAGGTCTCACCCAATTCAAAGACCCACACAGCTGGTGGACATCAGCCAAGATTTTAATTTGGGTGTTAAAAGCCAAGTTTTGCGGAACAATGGTCCGCTTAGTAATTTCCAGGCCAAGGTATTTCCAGGGTGGCATCCTTTGAATCTTTTCTTCCTGGAGCTCAAACCCTGCTCAAGTCAATGCTTCGATTATCAGGACAAGCGCGTGGGTAAGTGCTGTCGTCAGGTGCAAGATGTCATCGATGTAACGTAATATGATACAATCCTTTGTTGCCTCTCGAACAGGGGACAGCAAGGAGGAGACATACCATTGTCAGACCACAGGGCTGGTCTTCCTGCCCTGAGGAAGAACTCGCCAATGATACCTCTTCCTTGGGGCTTCTTGGTTGATGGTGGGAACCGAGAAGGCAAAGCGTGGGGCATCGTCAGGGTGTAAGGGAATTTGAAAAAAGCAATCCTTTATGTCTAGTACGGCCAATTTCCAATTTTGGGGGAGCATGGTTGGGGACGGCATCCCTGGTTGGACAGTGCCCATGTCTTCAATAATATTGCTAATTTGGCGAAGGTCATGCAAGAGCCGCCATTTGTCTTTGTTGGGTTTCTTAATGACAAAGACAGGGGAGTTCCACGGTGACGTGGACTGCACGATGTTACCCTTACCTAGCTGCTCCTGTACGAGTTCCGTGAGTGCCTTTAACTTCTGTTTGTTGCGCGGCCACTGCTCTACCCAGATAGGTGAATTTGATTTCCAAGTCAATTTTTGGGTAGGGCACTCCTCAGTGGCGGCTACTGAAAAAGTTGAGGAACCTTAGGCAAGTCAATTGTGGCACCCCATTGGGCCAAAACATCTCTCCCCCACAGGGGTTCCGTATAATCCAAAACGAATGGGCGAACAGAAGCCAATTGCCCATCCGGCCCCATAATTTGTACCACGCTCTTTGATTGTCAGGCCAATTGAATGCCCCCTATACCCTGAACTCATCCGGCTGCGTTTTGCAATTCTCATTGTGATGGCCATTCCCTGGTGGGAATGATCGTCACATCTGCCCCTGTGTCCAGCATTCCGTTCACCCTGGTGGTTTGGCCATCCCTGCTCACGGTGCATGTCAAACGTGGCTTTCCATGCCATACCGTCTGCGACCAATTAATGTTGTAAGTTGGTAAAGTGCCCTGTGGCGGTAGGGGTCTCTCACATTCATAAAATTCAGAGAGAGACACAGGAATGGCCTGGGCAACCACCTGGCCTTTGGCCAGGGAGACCGGTGGCTGCACGCAGAAAAGCCCGATGGCAAAGTTGTGAATGCTGGACGGCAGCAACCCCGGAATGATAGTAATTTCTGGGGGTGTGAATTTGATGTCTCTTACGACAACACACTTACTTTGGATCCGGTACCAAGTACCTGGTGCCTGAGGTGTTACCATCGTGAGGTGGCACTGGGAGTTCGTGATGTTAAGGTCCTCAACCAGGTGCAACCTGAAGGGCGAAACCAAAGAAGAGGTTGTTAGTGATGTGAAAAGTTAAGGTTGATTGTGAAGTCAAGTCTGGTTTAGATGGTCGTGAAATCGGGTGGGCAGACTGGGATCCCCTCCCCAAATCCCCCTTTTTTGGTGGTATGTCACTCGCCCTATTTTTGTCATCACGCAGGAAGGGGCTCCACTCATGTTTTAGTTTTTTGGATTTTGATGGAGTCCCTCCTGGGATGCCGTCTGCTTTCTTCGGAACTCATAGAACTGAGCCCGAAGCGGACAGTCCGGCATCCAGTGGTCCAAGCTTCCACACAGGTGGCATTGTCTGCGAGGTGGTGGTCTTCCCTGGGTGGGAGTACGCTGGGGCTGTGCAGGCATCACATCTGCGAAGGCAAGTGAGTCTGCGAAAGACACTCGGCGGGACGGTGGTTTAATTCCAGCGTCTTCCTTGGTGATAACCGGAACCTTCCTCTGACACACTTCAATCATGGATTGAATTGTCGGAGGAGGGTCCAATGGGAGACTGAGAATGGCTGCCTTGCAGGCGATGTTCGCATTCACAGCAGCCATCTCAAGCAGCACCTCTGGTCGAGTGCTCTCGCTTAGGACCTGTTGATCGATGGCCCTGGGGAGACGCTCGATAAATATTATAAAAGGTTCCTCACCACCGTGGATAATCTTAGAAAATGTTATAGTGGATGTTACTGTTTTTAAAGAAAAGAAAGCCCTCTCTGCCACCTTAGCACTTTCCCGAAGCGCAGCACGGGGGATGTCCCTGGCTTGAATCGTCCCATCGTCCCAATTCTCAAGTCCAAGCAGGTGTTCTATGCAGACTGCTTCACCACCAACTATTGTGCTGGTCTAGGCATCTGCCCATAAATCTGGGAGGATGTCCCTGACCCCCTTTTTCCATGCCTCCTCCCATACCAGGAACTTGGTCGGGTTGAGGAGGCATGAAAAAAGCGTCCGCAAATCGGTGGGAACATTAGTTTCTAATAAAGATGCCTGAAGGAGTCCCCAGAAATATTCACTCTCCCGGGAGAACTCCTTTTGAGCCTTGCACAGTTCCTTGATGTTGGAGTGGGGGAATGGGGACCACTGCACTTTAACAGGTCCCTCTCCCTCCAGTTGGTATGTGACAGGGGCTGCAGTGATTACTGATGCAAGCCGTGTTCCAGTCCTCCAACCCCGCCCCCACAAGGGAACCGGGTCTTGGGAACCAGAAGATGGGGCGTGGGAACCAGAACAGGGGAGGGAGGGGCATTGTGTGGGAACCTGGGCGGGATCGGGAGCCTGGGCGAAGTTGAGAGGTGGGACATGCTTCGCCTGTGGGCAGTAACTTGGGGGCGGGTCTAGGGGAGGGGGAGGAGGGAAGGGCAGGGAAGGGGGTGGAGGAACAAAGGGTGGAGTGAAGCAGGGGAGGGGAGGGGAGGGGAGGGGAGGGGAGGGGAGGGGAGGGGAGGGGAGGGGAGAAAAGGGTTGGAGGGAAAAAGAAAAGGATTGTGGGAAGAAGACAGTGTTTTGGCGGGAAAAGCCATGTGGCCACCTCCATCTTGAGCTCCATGGGAGCCATTTTGGGATAGGGTCTGAGAGTTGTCACGCTCTGGGACTAAGAACTCAACTTTGGGTTTGACAACCGGGAACTTCGTGGTGGGGGAAACAGGGTTCGGGGAAGAATCCCCCGAAGTCTGGCCAGGACTTCGGAGGTGGGGGGTTGGAGGACCCTGAGGTGTTGTGGTGTGTTTCTTATACGTTAGCCTGATTAAGTTGTAAATTGGTTTGTTCTGTGTACCCCTTTAGTTGTAATGGTTCTGCCCTAGTTCTCCCTCTCCTTGATCGCCCCATCAATACAGTTTTTTCCCTCCCCATTGTCATTGACAACCTCTGTATCAGTTCCTTAATCCCTCCCTGGTACCCTGTCCGTCACTCGGTGGCCCATCCTTTCTGTCTAGAATCTTCCAGCTAGGGCATCGAATGATTGGTTCAGGGGCCAGGGTCCCTCCCCAGACCTTTCCCTATTGGTTTTCCCGTTATGCCTGTCTCTCTCTCTTCACTTCCACCCTCACGTTCATAGGCTGAAGACCAAACTCCATGTCTGTACCCTCCCCTCTTTATAAGCTCGTGTCTGACCCCAGTTCGGGGTCTTCAGCTGTTAGTTTCCCTGGAGCTAATAAATCTGGACTGTACTACAGCTGGAGTCCATCTCTTCTCTCCTGTTGGGTAGCAGCCTTTTCACTGCGGATCCTCGTCCCTCAAGGCGAAAGCCTAGGCGCTCTCCTGACCAAACCCAGGGTGGGAAGAGTGCCCCCAGTGCTGCTGGTGGTGCTGGCCACAGCTAGCAGGGACGTCCCGAAGGGGTGATCATCTTCCCCCTTCGAGGCCAGTTGCCGCTGCAGTTTGGTGCCCAATGTGGAGCGGCCGAGAACATCTCCGGACCCCACGGACAAGGATTCCAGACCCTTTGGGCTCTACCCACTGGATTTTGGTGATATCCTCCCTGGCCGTCAAGCTACCCCTGGTTGAGCAGACTCCTTTTTGGTGGGTGGCGCTTCCAGGGACTGGGAACGGCAGCTCCGAGCACATGCGGAGTCGTTCCTATAACAGGAGCCATTCGTCCCGGATTTTTGTTGACCTCCACCGAACATAAGTCCTTTTCCTAGTCTCCCTCTTTCTTTGCCCTGTCTTTTAAATTTCTGACCACTTCGATCGGTCTTTTTCCCTGTGCCTCTGTGCACAACTCTTTTCACTGCACAGAATTTTGCCGGCATAGTCCGGCAACAGGGCTTGGTGTGGGGTCTCCCTTTTCACCCTTTCTTTTGCGTTTTTCCAGGGCAGTGGGCAGATTGAGCTGCACCATCTCTAAATCTCAATCATGGGTGCACGCCTGTCAGCAGCTCAAAAGAGACTGAACATCCAGGTTGTGGGAATCCTTGTAAGTGGGGGTGTAGAGAAAGTTAAGAAAAGAGAAGTTAAAAAGTTAACAACATGGCTGCTCTCTCAGTTCCCTGAAGTAACCCCTGACCAAATTGATAATTTTCAGTTTTGGAGCCAAGTCTGTACCAAATTAGACGAATTAGGCCGATCAGGGGATTTATCACTTTCGAAAATTGCCTTTTGGAGTTTACAAATACAAAATATTTTGAAATCTCGTTCGGGACTGAGAAGGCAGCCATCCTCCACCAGTCTGAACCCCAGTTTACCCCGTTCTCCCCATTCTAGGCCTTCCCCCTCTCCTGTTTGCCTGAAACCTGGGATTTTGAGGGGAGCAGCTCGCAACAGCACTGCGCAGGGTCCATGTCATCTCCCTGGCTCACCTCAAAAATCCCAAAACCCCCGCCTGAGGAGTTCTGGCCAAACTCCTTGGGGTTCTTGCCTTTCCCTTGCTTCCCCGGTTCGTTACATTCGTAACATTCTGTTAAGTTCAACCTCCCCCCTCCTGACTCCCTACAAGATGGCACCCATAGAGCCGAAAATGCCGGGGACCACATGGCGTTTCCCGACAAATCCTTTTCTTCTCCCCACAATCCTTTTCGCTCCTTGAACAACCCCTTCAGCCTCCCAGACTCCTCCCCTTACCCCTCCTCTCTCTCCACCACTTCTCCTCCCACTGCTCCTCCCATGTCTCCTCCTCCCCTGACTCCTCTTCCCGTGACTCCTCCTCCTCTAGTGCCGGTCCCACCCTCTTACCATGCCCTGGAGGCAGGGACAAAAATAACACCAGTCTCCGCCCCCATCCTGGGCCACTCCTCTTCCTCTTCTGGCTCCGGTTCCTATGGTCCCTCTTCCGCTTCCCATGCTCAGGCGTGTGGCGGGGGGGCGGTGGAAAGCCGGGGTCCGGAGCCGCTTCCCATCTTATCGGTGGCTCCAGTTACTTACCATCCAGAGAGGGAGAGAAGGGCTCAAGTCCAATGGACCCCGTTCCCACACCATTCCATCAAGGAGTTGTGTAAAGCCCAAAAGGATTATTCCTGGGAGAGTGAATACTTCGGGGGGATCCTGAGGGCCACGCTCTCCGAATCAGTGGTCACCCCTGCAGACATACAGCATCTTTTCTCTTGCCTCCTCAACCCCACAGAATACATCATGTGGGAAGCTGCGTGGAAAAAGGAAGTGGTGAAATTCCTGCCTACACTGTGGGAAAACCCACGCACTGCTGTAGATCTGCAGGGGAAAACAATATCCTATGACCACCTGTGTGGGACGGGGGGTTGGGTGGATGGGCATGCCCAGGCGGGGTACATTCCCCTCAAGGTTTTAAGAGAGAGTGCCAGGGCAGCCAAAAGGGCTTTCTTTGGATTGCGGTCCCCTTCTACTCCCCTTGTGACCTATTCCAAAATCTCTCAACTCAATAACGAACCATTTGTTGTGTTTGTTGAGCGCCTCCACAAGGCGGTTAAATTGCAGGTGCAGAGTGAGTCAACCAGATTAGAAATCATGACTGAGATGGCGGCGGCCAACGCTAACCCTGCATGTAAAGCTGCCATCCTCAGCCTGCCTCTGGACCCTCCTCCCACTCTGCACCAAATGCTGGAGGTTTGTGCAAAGAAAGTCTCCGTCCTAGCGGAGGAGCTTGACCCTAGACCCCGACTGCCAGCCCGAAGAATCGCGGCCATGGATGCTGGAGAAATAGCTGCTGCTTCAACCACCCCAGTCCCTGGCCATCCACCTCACACTCCGAGGGTGCCTCAGAGAACCTCCGCTCCATGCCATCTCTGTGGAAGGACTGGACATTGGATGCCTGAGTGTCCCCTGAGGCAGCAATTCATGGACTTTAAGAGGAAGCAGAGGCCTCAGGGAAACACTCAACAAAAAAAACTAGGAAAATAACGCAATTCCTCCCCGCGCCAAGACAAAAATAGGGCAGGCACAGTTATATCTTGCGGGGCGGGGGGGGGGGGGTTGTGGGGAAGGGAGAGGAGAAACTCCCACAGAGCCTGCCTGTGTCTACAACTTCACTGGACTTGACCCATTCTCATTCAGCCAATCTTACACATGTCAGACCCAGACCAATCCTAACAACTAATTCTAAAGTTATGCCCTACAGGTTGCAGCTCACAGAGTCGCTATACATTAAAGACTCGAGTTTCCATCTTGTCTCAGTGTGCCCAGAACAGGAAGGTACTTGGGGTCGGATCAAGTGTAAGTACATGGTCGTCGGAGACACAAAACATACACCCATTGACATCAATATTGTCCCGGGTCTTTTAACATCAGACCCGGGGCAATTCTCCCTTGCATTGTATTGCATCCTCCCTCCCACCTTTTTGCCTCAGGGACAAATCGTAGCTCAAGCCATTCCAGTCCCTGAGTTGACCTGGGATCCAGAGCTGCCACATCCTCCTCAACAAACAGCTCTACACACGGTAGCCTGGGCCCAGGTCCTTGTCAGACAAAAACCACGCATAACCTGCAGTTTGCAGAAAGGTGGGGATCAGAAACTATTACAAGGGCTATTAGATATGGGGGCAGATGTGACGATCATTCCCTCTAGGGAGTGGACGTCACATTGGGAATTGCAGGATGTGACCAGTCATGTCCAGGGTGTTGAAGGCATTCAATTGGCCAAACAGTCAAGGAGCATCGTACAAATTAAGGGGCCAGATGGGCAATTGGCTTCAGTACGCCCGTTCGTTTTGGACTACATGGAACCCCTGTGGGGGAGAGACCTTCTTGCCCAATGGGGAGCCAGAATCGACCTCCCAACGGCTCCTCAGGTTTTTCGGGCAGTGGTCACTGAAGAGCGCCCTACCCAAAAACTGATTTGGAAAACCGATACACCAGTGTGGGTAGAGCTGTGGCTGCTTTCCAAACAGAAATTGAAGGCGTTCCAGGAGCTTGTGGATGAGCAGTTACTTAAGGGCAACCTGGTGGAGACCACATCTCCGTGGAACTCCCCAGTTTTTGTCATCAAAAAGCCCAACAAAGATAAGTGGCGGCTCCTCCACAACCTCCGACAAATTAACGACATTATAGAAGACATGGGTCCTCTCCAGCCAGGGATGCCGTCCCCAATGATGCTCCCCCAAAACTGGCAATTGGCAGTCATTGATATCAAAGACTGTTTCTTTCAAATTCCCCTTCACCCTGATGACGCCCCACGTTTTGCCTTCTCGGTTCCTACCATCAACCAGGAAGCCCCAAGGAAGAGGTACCATTGGCATGTTCTCCCAGAGGGAATGAAGAACAGCCCAGTCATCTGCCAATGGTACGTCTCATCCTTGCTGTCCCCAGTGCGTGCAAGGGCGGGGGAGTCCATCATATATTATTACATGGTCGATATCTTAGTTTGTGCTCCGACTGATGATGTGCTTACACACACACTTGCTCTGGAAAAAATCCAAAAGTCTATGTCCGCCAGGCAGGCCCATCGATATCAACCGTGTCTGCCATTCAAGATCATTATTTTAGGAAAACTGCCGCACCTCCATGGGGTGATTTTTCAGTGGGACAGTTCAGCCAAAGAAAAGGACCAAGGGTCTAAGGACCCCCTCTTGATCATAGAGTGGGTGTTCCTTAGTCACCACAGGTCCAAAAGAATGACACGGCCACAGGAGCTGGTAGCGGAACTGATCTGCAAGTCCAGACTGCGGATCAGAGAGCTGGCAGGTCAGGATTTTGACTGCATCCACATTCCACTCCAATTGAACTTGGGCCAAATCACCAAGGCAATGTTGGAACACCTGCTCCAGGAAAACGAGGCCTTGCAGCTCGCATTGGATAGCTACACTGGCCAAATATCGATTCATAGACCGGCCCATAAAATTTTTTAATCAGGACGTACAATTCTCTCTATCTTTAAAAAGTGTTCAGAGTAGAACTCCTCTAAAGGCTTTGACTGTGTTTACAGACTCGTCTGGAGCATCCCACAAGTCAGTGATGACTTGGAGGGATCCTCAAACTCAGCGGTGGGAGGCTGATGTCACTGAGGTTGAAGGATCACCTCAAGTAGCTGAGTTAGATGCAGTTGTCAGGGCTTTTGAGAAGTTCCCTGGACCATTTAATTTGGTCACAGACTCTTTGTATGTTGCCGGTGTAGTTTCCAGAGCGGAAAATGCAAGAGGTGTCCAACATGTCACTGTGTAACTTGCTCTCAAAACTCGTTAACTTAGTCTCCCACTGAGAGCAACCGTTTTTTGTGATGCACGTCAGATCCCATACCGACCTGCCGGGGTTCATCGCAGAGGGGAACCGAAGAGCCGATGCTCTAGCTGCCCCCGTCCAGACGGCCCCACTCCCTGAAGTGTTCCAGCAAGCTAAGATCAGCCACCAGCTTTTCCACCAGAATGCACCTGGTCTAGTTCGCCAATTCAAACTCAGTCGTGAACAGGCCAGGGTGATTGTGGCCACATGTCCCCAGTGCCAATCCCATCAACTTCCATCATTAAGTTTAGGCACAAACCCCAGAGGGCTTAGTAGCTGTGAGGTGTGGCAGATGGATGTCACCCATTACTCAGCTTTTGGTAGACTCGGTTACATCCATGTATCAGTTGATACTTTTTCTGGTGCAGTCTATGCTTCTGCCCACACAGGGGAGAAAGCAGCCGACACAAAAAAACATCTTATTCAAGCTTTCTCCGTGTTGGGCATCCCCAAGATTATTAAGACAGATAACGGCCCAGCGTATAAATCCAGGGAACTCAAAAGCTTCCTGCAGCAATGGGGAATAGACCATAAGACCGGCATCCCCTATTCCCCGACAGGCCAAGCTGTGGTAGAGGGGACACATCAGAGCCTAAAAAGAGTTCTTCAACAACAAAGTTCGGCAATGAAAGTGGAGTCCCCTCACATCCGATTAGCTAGGCACTATATACCATCAACTTTTTGAATTGCTCTTATGACAACCTAAATCCACCCATCATTAGACATTTCGGGCACAATGAGAAGCTGCACCTTAGGGCCAGGCCGCCGGTCCTTATAAAGGACCCGGAGACCTGGAAGATAGAGGGGCCCTTTGATTTGGTCACCTGGGGGAGGGGATACGCTTGCGTGTCCACTCCCTCAGGCTTGAAGTGGGTCCCCTCCAAGTGGGTCAAGCCCTTTTTGCCAAAGACCATGGCTGGTGGAGTCGTAGCACAGGTAGAAGAGGCCTGTTGGAGGAGGAGGCGCAGACCATTCTCGGGGGATTTGGACCTCCTCCCGGGGTAGAACCAAAGCCTTTGATTTATCCTCACGTTTTCACTTTTGTTTCTTTCATAGAGACTTGAGCCCAATGGCTCCCATCCCAGTTAGTGTCGTCATCTTTGCCGCCATCCTATGGTCCACTCTTCTTCCGGCAGACCCATGGATCATCCCCCAGCCAAGACAAAAACATCAGACTGGCTGGGGGACATCTTCTCAGGATGGGGGCTCTCGGGTTGGGTCAGCTCAGTGTTAAAAACAGTGCTCTTAGTTCTTTTTATCTTATTAGTAATCTCAATTGCTTCCTCTATCATTTGGAAATTATTACCAAAGCTGATACACAAGCTAGTCTCTCCCTTCAACATCAACCAGGTGGTGGCTGAAGAGGAAGAATACGATCTGGGAGAAGAGGAAAATCAGCTGGAAGGAGAAGAACTGAATGAGGAAGGTCATTGGGCTCCCGTTCCTTCCAGCCACCCCTGGCCCGAAAATTTTAGTTCAGATACTCATGTCAGTTCTTGAGTTATGCATATTTTATTTTTTAAACAAAAAAGGGGGAGACGTTGTGGTGTGTTTCTTATACATTAGCCTGATTAAGTTGTAAATTGGTTTGTTCTGTGTACCCCTTTTAGTTGTAATGGTTCTGCCCTGGTTCTCCCTCTCCTTGAACGCCCTGTCAATACAGTTTTTCCCCTCCCCATTGTCATTGACAACCTCTGTATCAGTTCCTTAGTCCCTCCCTGGTACCCTGTCCGTCACTTGGTGGCCCATCCTTTCTGTCTAGAATCTTCCAGCTAGGGCATCGAATGATTGGTTCAGGGGCCAGGGTCCCTCCCCAGACCTTTCCCTATTGGTTTTCCCGTTATGCCTGTCTCTCTCTCTTCACTTCCACCCTCACGTTCATAGGCTGAAGACCAAACTCCGTGTCTGTAC
Source organism: Passer domesticus (assembly GCF_036417665.1). NCBI lineage: Eukaryota > Metazoa > Chordata > Aves > Passeriformes > Passeridae > Passer > Passer domesticus. The sequence goes on from NC_087485.1 coordinate 19,611,131, forward strand.
CCTTCCCTCTTTATAAGCTCGTGTCTGACCCCAGTTCGGGGTCTTCAGCTGTTAAGTTTCCCTGAAGCTAATAAATCTGGACTGTACTACAGCTGGAGTCCATCTCTTCTCTCCTGTTGGGTAGCAGCCTTTTCACTGCGGATCCTCGTCCCTCAAGGCGAAAGCCTAGGCGCTCTCCTGACCAAACCCAGGGTGGGAAGAGTGCCCCCAGTGCTGCTGGTGGTGCTGGCCACAGCTAGCAGGGACGTCCCGAAGGGGTGATCGTCTTCCCCCTTTGAGGCCAGCTGCCGCTGCACTGAGGAAAACCCGGGGGATGGCAAGAACCCGGCACTGTGCCTGTGTGAGCTGTTCCCCTTAGGATTCCCTTATTCTGAGGTACAGAGGAGGTGGAACAAGGGTCTAGGGCTTGGGGACTGGGTGAACATGAACCAGGGGGTGGTTGTTTCCTCAGTTTCGCTTGTTCTTTTAAAGCCAATAAACTAACTTTTTACTCTTTGATTCCCCCTCAGAATTCAATTGAGATAATTTTGTTCCAACCAAATTCCAAAAATCTATCCTATGAACTATTTCGGAGGTGGATCTGAGGAAACTGAGTAAACAACCACATTATCAACTGTTTTAACTCCCTCTTAATTAACTTAATTTCCCTCCCCCCAAGGGTAGCCACAACTTGGAGATAAACTCTTTTCTGCTGTGTCGACAGTTTAGCACCCATGCCGACACAGAAAACCCACCCCTTGGAGTGAAAATAAATGTAAAACGAACAAAAAAAAAAACTTCAGGCACCAGCCCTAACCCCACTGGGTCTGGGACAAAACCACCGACCCAACCGGACAAAACCAGGGGGGGTTAAGCGAGGGGGACCACCCGAAGATGGGGACCTGGGGGTACTCACCCTCTGACCAGCACCGACCGGGATAAAACACCAAGGGAAAGACTTCGCCAGGGACTGACTCCGGGGTTCAGGAGCTGCTGCTCCTGTCCCGATCCGGAGCGCCGCCTCTAAAACGAGGTCTGCTCACAGACAGGGTAGTCTGACGTCCACGGAGCAACCGATGAACCATGCAGGAAGGGCAAAACCTGCCTGCTGGCCACTAACCTCCTGCGGCAGGGTCCGGGTGTGTCCACTGCCCCCACGGTGGACGCCAAGACTGCCGAGCTGCTGTCCGAGGTTTTTTTCTCTTCTCCCCCGAGCTGGGGAGAAGTCTGCACTGGTTGAGCTGTGGCACAGCAGCTGACAGCCGGGGCGGCACTGCCCAGATGCACCAGAGGCGTCCGGGGAGCGCCTCAGCAGGAGGCAGCAGTGATCAGCAGGAAGGCGAAGTAAGAAAAGAGGGACTCTTCTCGGGGCCAAAGTCCAGAGTTTAATGTCTCCAAGGGAATCCAGCCGAGAAGGGACCACGAGGTGGGGGTACAGCCGATTATAAAGGGGGCAGAACATACAACACATCAACCAATGAGGGAGAACTTGGGAGGGAACAAACTCGTGAGAAACATGCTGGCTAGCCAATAGGGAATGTGACAGGGAGGGACTCTTGTTCCCGATCAAAACACCCACTGAAGAGGGGAGAACTTTCTGGAAAGAGGGAAGGGGACAGTGGGTGATGGACAGGAACTCAGGGAGGGATTGACAGAGGGTAACTAGGGGAACAGGGGTGGAGACAATAAATTGACACTCTCAAAAGGAGGGGTTGCCAGGGGAGGAAGTGGGCGGGGGGGGGGGGGGACCCCAGGACCGAACCATTATAACTTTAGGGGGAAACAGAACAAACCAAATTAACCATACACCACAACAATATGGTAAGGTTGTTTTCTGTGGGAAATTAAGCGTGTTAGTGTAGAAATCAATTGGTATAACTTTGGATTGGAAACCTCTTTGAGAAGAGCATGTTCTGCTCTCATAGCTATGCCAGCAACATAAGCTGAATCTGTGACCAGATTAAAAGGTTCATCTTTGAATTTCTCAAAGGTTCTGACAACAGCTGCTAACTCTGCAATCTGTGGAAATCCCTCCACTATTTCTATGTCAGATTCCCAGTTTTGGGTCTTAGGGTCTTTCCATGTCATTACCGACTTGTGGGATGACCCTGAGCCATCTGTAAAGATGGTCAGAGCTTTGAACGGTGTTCTACTTTGGACTAATTTTGGGGTCAGAAGAAATGCTACATCACGATTAAAAAGCTTATGTTTTGGGATATGTACTGAAATTTGGCCTGTATAGCTATCTAAGGCATACTGGAGATTTTCGTTGGTCTGGAGAAAATGGTCCAGGTCCCCAGTGGTCATTGGCAAATACATGCATGTGAACTCACACCCTGCAAGGGAGTGGAGATGAGTTCTAGCCTTTTTTATTAAATGTGCCATAATTTCTTGGTAATTGTCTTTGTGGGTTGGTTATTTGTAAAAATCCATTCCAGTATTAGTAGAGGGTCTCGAAGTTGAGTGTCCCATTGGAAAATCAGTCCATAGAACCTAGGTGCTTTTCCCAGAATGACAAACTGGAAAGGCAGGCTGGGCTCGAAGTGATGGGCTTTGCGTGAAGACAGGGCTTCTTGGACCTTGGTGATGGCATCTCGGGCTTCTGGTGTTAGAGTGCATGGAGAGTCCAGATCTTCCTTGCCCCAAAGAAGGTTGAACAGTGGAATGAAGTCCTCTGTTGTAATTCCTAGCAGTGGACGTACCCAGTTGATGGATCCGCACAGACTGTGTAAGTCTCTCAGGGTTTGTGGGTTGTCTCGGATGGTGAGCTGCTGGGGTACGATGGTCCTTTCCCGGATCTGGAGTCCAAGGTAAGTCCATGGATTGGTGTACTGTATTTTGTCCTCACGGATCTCAAATCCTGCCTTTTCTGTTGTTTCAATAGTCCTTTTAACCGCTTTGTCCAAGTAAGCTTTTTCTGGTGATAGCAAGTGTCCAGTCTCTAGGCAGCATCGATGGTGAGGGCAGGCCAGGCTGGAGGGGACCCATGTTGTCGATGACCTCGTTGATTTTGCGAAGGTCTTGGAGGAGTCTCCACCTGTCCGTTCCGGGCTCTTGTAGTACGAAGACTGGAGAATTCCAAGGGCTGGTGGTCTCTACAATGTGGCCTTTGGCGAGCTGTTCATCCACAAGGGCATGTAGTGCGCGCAGTTTGATTTTAGAGAGGGGCCACTGCTCGATCCAGATCGGGTTGTGGCATTTCCAGGTGAGACGAGGAGTGTCTGGCAGTGCGCGCTCCTCAGTGGCCCCAATCAGAAATCCGGGCCGGGAATACGTAGAGAAGCTTTCCACTGAGATAAAATGTCCCGTCCATATAGGGTGATGGGGGCCTTTACCGCGAACGGTCGCCAACTTGCCTTCAGGCCCTTCGACGAGGATGTTGTTCTTGCTTCGCACAGAAGCTGTAGCTCCACCGATCCCTGTAATCATGCCTGCCACAGGTTGTACATCCCAGTGCTGGCCATTCTGAGCGAGCGATGATGGTCACATCTGCACCGGTGTCCAGCATCCCTGGTAGGTGGAACTTCTCTCCTCTGCAGATAAGACCGCACTTGATGACAGGCTTACTTGGTCCCACAACTTGTGTCCACATTGCTGTGGGGTTGAGAGGAAGCTGTTCCCTGTGATTCTTAGGGAGTAGAAAGGCCTGTGCGAATGGGGTACCCTTTGGAAGAAAAAATGGTAAGTCTGTGCAGTACACCTGGACAGAGATTTCTTGTCCCGGGTGCCTTGTTTGAACTTCAGGAACAACAAAGATTTCCTTTGGGCTATGGAGAGTATCACCTATAATTAGGATGTTAGAGGGACCACCTTTTGGCCCACGTTTGCCTGTGGGAACACGATAAACATTCTCATTTTTAAAGTCAATGGACAGTGCAGTTACCAGTTGGCGGCGGGTTCCCCTCGGTATCACTCCGTGTGTTGAGTCCTCCTCATGTGGTCTGGAATCTCCTGGGATGGTGCGTGACTGGGTCTGGATGGCCTTTGATTTGGTGTCCTTGCGTGGGGCCCCACCACGCTCCGATGGAAGTTTCCCAGACGCTGCTGATAGTGCTGCTGATTCTGGGGCCTTTGGTGGAAATTGCGAGGGTACCTGGGAGGTCACCTCTCTGGACAGTCCTTTATAAAATGTCCAAAATCTCCGCACTGGTAGCAGCGGACCTGGTCTTTAGAAGCTATTACTGCATATGCACTAGAAACTCCTTCTGCAACACCCTTAGTTACTGCTTGTGCCACTGTATCTTCAGTGGACAAGTGGCGTGTGCAGCTTTCCAGCATTTGCTCTATGGTAGGTTCTGTGTCTAAGGATAAGGCTCTCAGAATTGCTTTACATTTTTCATTCGAATTACTCATGGCAAGCTTGCACAACAGTTCTTTTCTTGCCTCTGTGCCCTCTATCTGTTTTTCCAGAGCATCCTTAAGTCTATCCACAAATTTGATAAAGCTTTCATCTCTTCCTTGTTTAATAGTAGAAAAGTATTGGGTAGGAGTAGAGTCATCAGGGGTAAGAAGTAAGGAGGTTTTTGCTGCTATAGCCACGTCTTGTAGTGTTGCCTTAGGTAAGGTTTCAGCCTGGTCAGAGGGTTTCTGCAAATCCCCTTCGCCAGCCAGCTGTTCGACTGTAAAGTTTGACTTATCAGCATCTGCAGCATAAGTGTCTGATAATGTTTTTAATTGCTTTTTCCAATGCCTTTCCCAAAGCATGTACTCGGCGGGAGAAAGGAGTCACTGGGCAATATTTTTAATATCGTGGGGTACGAAAACATGTGCTGAGAACATAGCTTCTAAGAAATTTCTAAAAATATGTGAACTTCTACCATGTTCTTTGTCAGTATTTCTTAATTGTACAAGTTCTTTATTTGTAATAGGTTCCGACGTCTTTCTAGTAGTAGCACCCCCTCTTTTTCCCTTTTTATAACCTACTGAAAAGGCAGTAATTCTCTGAGCCAATTGCCAATCCCCTGCCTGTGTTGCTTCCATTTTTATTCTAGCCCATGGATCAATATACTCTATATCCGAATCAGAATCACTGTCAGTGCTGTCATCAGACGAGTGAGAGCGAGCAGGCAGTGCCTTATGCGTTTTATGGCGTGTGGGAGCAACATTTTGCAGAGGTGCATGTGGCTGGACAGAGTGTAAGGCAGCACATGGCAGAACGTGGCTAGAGGGAGGCAGCATAGGGGCTGGAATGGCTGCGCAATGCGCGGCACAGCAGGCACAGGAGTGGGGCGTGTGGGGAAGGAGGGTAGTACTGGGAAAAGTCTGGGGGGTTCCGTCCGGGGGTCCCTGAGGGTGGGTGTGTGGCTGCAAAGCCTGGGGGTGGGGGTCAGGGAGAAGCGGGAGAGAGGAGGTAGCGGGGCTGGGAGACGGTGCCACGGATATGCGGGCGGGCACATCCCCTGCTGGGGCAGGGACGATACCGCGGGCAGGGAAAGACGTGAGGGTGGGGGGGAGGTAGCAGGGATGGTGGGAGGGAGGGGAGAGGGAGTGGGGGAGCCCCGGCGGGGACGGGGGGAGCAGCAGGAACGACGGAAACTGGCATAGTTGCTCTCGGAGATAACGCTGAGCAAGGTCGCGCGCAGGATGTAGCGGGCTGCACGATGGAATTTACATCCGCGGGAGAAGGGGGCTCGGGCGCAGTGGGGTTGGGGGGGGCGGCACAAGGCTACGGGGGACGGCAGGACGCTAGGACCCAGTTTCCACTGAGTACTGGATTCCAGGGTGGAGGGCGAAGGAATGTTATCAGCGCGATTAGCATTTGAAGGAGAGGCTTCTGTTAAGACAGATAAGAATTTCGAGCTTTGTTCAATAGGAGTTTGCACTGAAGTTACAGTCTTTTTGTTCGTTTTCTCTACGGCTTTAGTTATAACGTGAAATATAGGGACAAACCGAGTTACAGAAAAATCTTGGTTAGTTTGAAACTTATATATCGTGGTCCCAATTGTATCCCAAAAGGAGTCTAAGGTAATAGTCTGTGTATTAGTATCTGGAAAGTGGGACAGAATCTATTTTATAAATTTTTTCAGGTTAGTTTTTGAAAGGTTACCTTTAGAAAAAGAAAAGTTGTTAGAAGATAGGATTTCTAGGATTAGTAAATATAAATCTCTCTCGTTCTGGGATAGTTTTAATTTACTAAGTGTCGAACCCATGTTCCTGTTCCCTGCAAGCAGAAAAAAGAGAAAAAAAAAACCAAAAAAACCAAAAAAAAAAACCAAAACAAAAAAAACCCAAAAAAAAGGACCCAAAGAAAAAGTTTTTTGCGCGCAAGAAAGGCTGTTTTGAAACTTACACTTCTTCAGCCAGATGTGGGTCAAAGTTCTGCTGGGGGTGGTCTGCTGAGTCACCCTCCTCGAGCAGTGTGTGCTCAGATGTCAGTGTTGAGGGTCGGCTGACTGCCTTTCAGAAGAGTCCTGCTAAAATGGAGGCTTCTCCTTCCAGGGTTTCTGGCGAGCGAGGCAGTGACAATTTCAAGAAGAAATGCTGCTCCTCTGAAATGCCAGATCCAGCATTCAGTTCCGAGGCCAGGATATGGTGGCGGTTGGGGTACCAGTTATATCCCGGCGGCTACCCACCGGGCAGGAGCCCAGCAGGGGGTGCCAGAGCCGGGATAGCTCAGCGGGAGCTCAGGCAACCTAGGCAAGCTATAGTGATTTTCAGCTCTTTGTGATTATCAGCTCTTAGTGATTTCCAGCTCGTAGCTTGCTAGGTGCCACAGCAGCAGAGGCAGGGAGAGAGAGGAGAGGGCCGTGTGGGGTTCCGCAGGATTCTTTATTCTTCGGTGTTCCGCGAAGGTTCCCAGTGACAGCTCTTCTGCCAAACCAGGCAGAATCAGGGGGTTTTATACCCTTACAGGGGTTTTGAAAACAGTCCAATAGTAAGGGTCAGGGGAAAGTGACCTATGGGCTTACAGGGAGATAAGCAGGGTCCGAAGGAGGAAGAGAGGGGCTGCTAGGGTCCAGTCATGCTGACTTGGCATTTCCTAGCTCAGGCTTCTGACCGCCAAGGCCTCGTAGGCCCTAGGTCTGCTACAGGAATGTGCACCAGGATGGTGTGCATCATCTTCCTCCAGCAGGGAGACTCCCAGAGGTGTCTTTGGAGTGTAGGTCACCATTTGTAAATTAACAGCTTCTCAGTTTCAATAGCAGTGTTCAGTATTACATAGGATCAGTTTTCCCACAGAACAGAGGAATTGCTGTTTCTGAAGACTATTTTTGTGCACCAGGTAACAGTTTACTACTATGCCTCCAGTTTTTCTATCAATTAGCATATTCTCTCTCCATTAAAGACGAACTACTTTTGAAATTGTATTGCAAAAAGCTTTCATTAACTTCTTAAATTATAATTTCTGAACAGATAACCTTAAAGCCACATAGTTCATAGGCAGTGTGTAAAAAGGATCAAATTTCCCCGTTTCCCAGCCAATTACATCAGGAGACATCATGTGGGTTTCAAACCACGAATGCTGTACATGTCAGATGATACTCTGGCTCCTCAGCATACTCATTCCAGTTGCTTCCGACTTGGACAGAGTATTTCCTGACTTGAATCAAACACCACGAACACTTTTTTGCTCTTCCTCTTTTCTACAGAACAGTGGTCTTTGTTAGTGTGAATAAATAGAACTAGCAATGTATCCTAAAGAATTTTGGTGTTCTGTTGATACAAACTATGATTTCAGTAGCTTTTGCTTTCCTGTGGAAGCAGATGTCACAGCTAGTCTGTGGCTGGGAATTAATTTGGCAATAAATAAGAAACCCAGCCTGGTTCCATAACCTGGTCCCTGGGTGAACAGGGATAGGATACATTCAAACCTAAACAGAGACTTCTCCCAATTGTGTTCCATCCTAAACTGCAGACATCTCACAGCTGAAGGGGCTGGGCTGTGTGAGAATCAGACCAATCAGCAGTTTAGACTAGAGCATTTCAAACCTCGTATATAACGTGAGTTCCAACAATAAAACTCAATGTTGTTTCATGGAGCTCTGAGAGTGTTTCGTCTCTGCCTCCAACCACCGACCCTGTGTGATATGTGGTAACCCCACGTAATAAGAAGGGATTACCTTCAGAATTAAAATGTCCATAAATAAAATCTTTCCAAAAGTGTTACATTTTATGACTAAATATATTGCAATAATATTTATATACCTACAGAAAAATACTTCTATATTCCGTATATATCTCAAGAAAACAATACAGAAATATGATAAAAGATTGAAAATCTGGATTAAAATCAAAATGTAAAAAAACTAAATAAGAAAGACCCATGAGAAAGCATGCATGCTTTTTTACTTCTGCAGCAAACTGGCAAGCCTTTTTAACTGCTATATGATTATACAGGATGAATGAATTTTTAAAATTAATTTTGACAAATCCAAAAACATTATTTCAAATTCTTCAAATCAAATTAAATAGCTTGTCATTAGGGGGACTAAATTGCATTGCAGTTAATAGTTCTTAGCCGTCTTGTACTCATTTTGTAACAATGATTTTTTTTTTTTTTAATAATGAACATTTTTACTTGGTAAAAACATAAGTGTTTGAGAGTTTTGTTGATGTTTTGAAATTTACTTACTTATTGGGGATTTTTTCTATTTTTAGATGAGTAACTTGGTGACACCAGTTGGAGGATTTATAAAGGATACATTTCAGATCACTCCAAATCCAGATGAAGTGAACGAGATTTTTGTTGTGCCTTTGGAGTACTTTGTCAAGCCCTTAAATTACAAGACCTTCTCTTATAAAACTTCCTCAGCTTACTTAACTCCGATACACTGCTTTACATATGATGATCAGGAACATAAAAGGGCATTCAAGATGTGGAGACTGACTGCCTACTTTGCTGTATTTCTTGCTCTTGTAATTTTTGGAGAGAGATGTATGTTTGAAATGGATTATGATCTTGACAATTTAATTTCACCCTCCAAGAATAACTTCATTAATTTGTACACATGTGTACATGAAAGAAAGAAGAGTAATCTGTGACAACTTGGTCTGGCAATTAATTTATTTTGAAAGAGGAAAAAGGAGGTTTGTTTATTTCCTTTGTACCTACTTTTTGAAAGATACACTTGAATTTCTTCTGAGTTGGGAGCTTCAAGTCGACAATCCCTAACTAGATTAATACAATTCTTAATTTAAGAGCTGTGAGAAGCACACAATATTTTTTGTGAAGCAGACTTTCAAAAGGTCTGTTTCAGTTCCTTCTCAGTTTCAGTACCATTTTTCTGTGTGTTTCTGTGGTTTGCCTTGTCTATAATGAGATAATACTATTAGATGTGATTTGGGTCTGTTTGAGTAAACCTGTGGAAAGTTTTGTGGATTTGCCTGCCTCTTACATACAGTCTTGTGTGGTATCTTTAAGCACCTACAGAATGCACAATAAAAATACAAAAGGTTTCAGGGTGTGCAGCCGTGTGTGTCCAAAAGCCCCTTCTCGAGCCCGATGGCACCCGAGCTGCAGTGGTGAGGGTACACTCTCCACTCCGGTGTGACAAAGAGTGCACACTTTCTAAGACCCTTGGCTAGCTACAGCAGAAGTGAGGAAAAAGGCGGACTCTGTCTTCTGGGAGAACCGGGTTTATTGAGGAGCAGGGAGATGGAGGGTCGAGGGAAGCCAGCTGCCAGAGACATGGTTAACAGGGTGACAGCAACTTATAAAGGGAGGTGGGTACAAAGGTGGAGCCTGGTGTCTAACCAATAGAGGACCGGGGGTAGTGGGTAAAGGGATACAGACAACTTAACTCATCCAATCCGGGGTATCCTGGGGAGGGGCCCCGGCCCCTGAACCAATCACTCAGTGCCCTAGAGAGAAGCTTCTTGATGAAAGGGTCGGGTCACCGAGGAGGGATAGAACAAAGGATACAGTGGTTGCTGGGGCAACAGGGGAAGAGACAGGGAAACAGACAGGGGTTCAAGGGAGGAGACAACTGGGCAGAACCACTCTTAATGTAAGGGGAGAACGGGACATACCAACTTACAAAGCATAACTTAATCGAACTACAACTGATTAGGAACACAACCCAACAGAGGTGCTTTCACAATCTTGTTTTGTTTTGCTTGGGCTTGTGGAGGGAAGAAGGCGGGTTAATATGTGCAATGAATCTTGGTTAATTTAACATTTCTCACAAGGCAATTCTGTGGGCTGGAAAATGGAAATGGAAAACTTAGGATACAGGCAACAGGACTGAAGTTTGTCCCTCACTGTCTTGTTATCAAACCTCACTCAGCTGCTGGCAGGAGTCTTCTCCAGGACAGAAAAGTGGAGGTGAGGATTCATGAGGACAAAAATGCTTATGTGTAGTTGACCAGGCACCCTGGCAGTGCCAGACACGTGGTGGTCCTTGTGCTGGAAATCCTTGTTCCCTCATTGCTGCTGAACTCGCAGCTCATTCACAGTGCTCAGGACTTTACTGCAAATGGTGATGTTTTTAAAAGCTTGAGTGATTTAGTCTGGATTCAACATCTGCTGCACAGCTCCAGGTGTCACCAAGCCTGAACAGCTGATCTGAATGCCAAGGTGAGCTGAAAGCTTTCCGTGTCTCTCAGAATCTTGGGCCAGAGTGCAAGGCTCGAGTAAGATGAAGAAACACCCTCAGCTGTTCCTGTGGGTGTTTGCATTTGTGCTGCCCCTGCTGCAGTCACTAATAGATGCAAGTGTAATAAAGAAAAGCTGATGGCACTTCCTGTGCACGTGCAGTGTCTGCCATCAAACCTTTCATATTCCTATATTAGCTCTTCTGGCTAATGTTCTGTTGTTAAAATACTGCATTCATTATGTTTGAGATCAGTTGACTTTTTAAGTTAAGAGAAAGGAAGACTTGGGGTTTTTTGGCTAGGATGAAATCCTTGGAGAAGTAGAGGCCACATGTATGCAGAATGGGGGGGGAAGGTTCAGTATTAAGCACTTGTGAAATTATTAAAACAAATTTTTAGAAACTTAACTTTAAACCCTTCATTATATATTAAGTGTACCCTCAATGCTTTCTCTCACTGCTAATGTATGCAGGAAAGTAAGCAATTAAAATAAGAACATTTTAAATTAAAAAAGAGCAAAACAATTAGACCTTGGATTGGTAAACAAAACAGGTACCAAGAGACCAGTTACGAACTTGCAATCCTCCTCTGCTCCCAGCTTTTTCATTTCTCAACCTGATCTGCACAGAAATTGTACATATTGTAGATTCAAACTGCTATTTGGCTTTAGTTCTCTATTTTAAGCATTATTGGGTGGAACTGTCAGCACAGCAGCAGCAGTTCAGCTGTTGATCCTTTTAGCAAATGTAAATAGTGTTCATTTTTTAATCCGTCAACTGTTTGGACCAGTTGAAAAACAGAAGTTAGCATAGGTCCAAATGACTTGCAGTCAGAGTGACTTGCAGTAAAACCACTGGGGCTTCATGCTTCTCACTGTGAATCCTACACAATGTTATTGACATTAGTTTGGATATTTAGTGTGAGAAATAGCTACTCACTTTTCATAGTTTAGGAAGGTTTATTAAACCTTATTAAAAATGCAACAGAAAACTGAATAGAGAAAAAATGTTATGGCACCGGGAGCAAAAGATTTTCCCCGCCATGTGCTCTCTCTTCCACACAATGGATGTTTCCCCTTTTTAACCCTTTAACCCCTCCAAAAGTTCTGTTCATCAACCCCTTCCTCGCTGACCAGTGGTGGACATCTCTTCCTCAAATCCTGATTGGAGGTCAAATGTCACCATAGCAATTCTAAAAATTAAACCCACGTGTTTTATTTTTAGTGGATCTCCATATGCAAGTGACCTCCTTCTCAGTCATCCTGAGGTGTTCCCTGATATTCCCTGAGTTCTGACCTGTTGTGCTCAATTTGCTTCTCAAATTGAGCCAGGGCATTGGCTGCCCATTTATGTGGGGTATCCTCCTCTAAGTTCATGATTTTTGAGATAAGGTTAGCCTTTCTTGTCGCCATCTCTGGGTCCATTGGCATGGTCGCTATCTGCATCCCTTGTACAACTGAGTGTATCAACCGGATAAAGCAAGGGATCAGACAGGGTAGGAAGATGACTCCTGCTATGGAACAGAGAATAAAGAAGATTAACTTCTTCCACCATGCCCCATTAAACAGATTGTCCCACCAGGATGCATTAAGGATCAAGTTCCACTTCTGGATGGGCACATGGGCAACTCTTTTTATTTCAGCTGCAAGTCCTCTGATCGTCTCCCCATAATCGTCAATTTTGATGCAGATTTCAATTCATTGAACTTACCACATACTCCCCCTTCCTCTGCCAACAAATAATCCAATGCTATCCTATTTTGGTAAACAATAGCCCTCATCTGGGAATGCTGCCTTGATAGCAACTCCAAGGCATCTGCAGTGTGGTTGGACACGATTTCCACCACTGCCTGGAGTCTGATTAACCGGTTCAGGAGATATATCGGGGGACGGTAACCCCAACTACCATCCTGAGCCCAGGAAGCGGGCCCGTAGTATTCAATGATACGCTCTGCGGGCCACTCCTCCTCCCCCCATTTCTGGCTTCCTTCAAAGATTGGAAATTTCTTTCTTACATCTCTCTTTTGTCGATCTAGGGTCTCATAAAGAGGAGCCTCTAGTGAGCTGCTTTCTGACCTGGGCAAGGTGAAGAAGGCTGGTCTGATCACTCCCAGGGTGCATGACCCTTTCCATTTCAAAGGCAGCTCACTGTATGCCTTTTTTCCACAAATCAAATATATTCCATTCGGTGCTTTCCAATTCTTTACCTCCCTGGGTTTGTCCCAAAAATCTCTTAATCCCCCTAAGGATTGGAAAGGGTTAGCCCCAGCTTTCTTGTTCCAGCAAAGTCCTATGTTTTCATTTCATTTGCATTGGTTATCTTTTTTCTGACTCCAGTACCCGTAGGGAAGTTCTGGTTGCCACCTTTGGCTTTTGTTATCTGAATTTATGATCAGCGTGGAAATACATGGTGTAAAACCTACAATTTCCACATATTTTCTTCCTTCTCTTCTTATGCAAATTGTTCCAATTACTCGCTGATCTAAAATCCATCCCTCAGGTCATTGGATTAATTTAGAAATTTTGGTGTGATTCCACTTAAGCAGTTGTTCTGGGGTTCACCCTTCTCCTTTCCAAGGCCACTTTTCGGCCGATTTTAAACCCCCACATATCCAGCAATTTGTAAGACCTAATTCCATAGCAATTTCTTGCATGAGGTCTATGAACAAGTTTTTATCTGATGCTAGAAGGCCAAATTCACTATATTGTTTTTCTAATTGTTCGTAATGCTCACTTAGAGTTCTTAACCTCTCCTGCTCAATTTTCCGTTTCCTCATTTCGGATTCCTGTCTTTAATTCTTGGGTGATCTGCTGAATTTTACTTTCCGAATTCACTCCTTCTTTGTTTTGGGAAAAGCAGAAAGTTTTGTCATATTGGAGGCAGGCTCGGTCATCATGATCTTCAAGTAATCCTATGATGACCGGTTCTTTCCCCAAAGACATATTCTTCCTGTACTTCAGATTCTCCCCCACCCAATATGTTCTTCCTCCCATGGTACACATTCCCAACTGTTCACTGTTATAACACAACTGGTTCACTTGAAAATATCCCACAAAAATCGAATCCATTCTTCCCCTAGTCCACACAGTACGGTTACACTTATCACATATGGGAATCTTAGCAGTTCTAATATCATGCTTTTTCCTGATAAGGGTTGACTTACCTACCCTGGACGTCACCTCTGGCAAGATGCAGACCCTCTCCCCTTCTTTTAGACAACCCCCATATCGAGTGCCGTCCGACCAACAGTACCTGTGTGCTGTGCCTTTAATGCAGCCTGACAGGGCGAGGTTGGGAAAAGCCTCCGCTTCACCCTGACCATCCCTTGTATAAACCTCGCAGATTCTGCTGGGGTCCCACTGATTTGAATCAGTTTGTGTTTCAGCAAGTGCACTAGTCCTGAGGCACATGGCTAGACTCAGGCTCATCAGGGTTAGTCCGATTATTGTTCCTCTGCCCCCACTCTTGCCCACTGGGTTGCCTCCAGCGGCGGGGAGTACCATCTTCTTGGCAGCAGGAATCAATTTCTCGGAGATCATAGCTGGCCCGGGCTGCGTACCTCCACTTAAACACTCCCCACAGACTGAGCCGTACTGGCCGGGCACTGCAGGGTACTTTGTTCTTCCTTCGGCACTTGATTTATAAGATGTGAGCCCTATATCGGAGTTTTCCTCTTAATCCGTTTTGGAAAAGCCTGAACCACTGTATAGAGTCTGCTTCAATCACTCCCAGTTCTGTGAGCAACGTCAAGAGTAGTTTAGTCACCCGTACTTCGTGGTTAAAACAATCCTCGCACAAACCCCTAGGTCTTGCCCCCCATCACAATGCGCCGCTCACGTTATCTTACAATAATAGCACTGAAATGACACAAACAGATAGCAAGGACAGTCCGGCTCTTGACACTCGATCCGGTCAATCTCGGTCATCAGTGTGGTCTGCGCAGGGTTAACTTCAAGTCTCCAGGAGGCGAGATGACCTTCCACTCGGGTGTGCCCTTTTTGGATTCCACCTTCTTAACCCTGGAAGGTGCGTCCAGCCCTTTTCGGTGGTTCGTACTGCTGTATCTGTAGTCAAAAGAACAAGAAAGGGTCCTTCCCAATGAAAAGATAATGGCATGTCCTTCCAGGTTTTTATCAGGACGTAATCTCCGGGTTGGACTGGATGAATGGAAAAGCCCACAGGAGTCCCTTGCATTACAATTCCCTGTTTTCTTAGCTCTTGCAGGTTTCGGTTAATAGTTATCAGGTATGGCCTTATTTGCCCATCTTCAATCTTGGGGTGTCCTATTGGCATCCCATGTTCATAAGGCATTCCGTACAGCATTTCAAAGGGTGATATTCCAGTTTCTGAATTTGGCAGAGTCCTGATATTTAGCAGAGCCAGTGGTAAGCACTTAATCCAGTGCTTACATTTTGGTTTCTAAAATTAATTTTGTTAATTGTGCCTTAAGAGTTTGGTTCATCCGTTCAATCTGGCCTGAGCTTTGTGGGTGCCAAGGGGTGTGATACTCCCAGCGGATTCTCAAGCCTTCTGCCATTTGCTTTATTATTCTACAGGTGAAGTGGGTACCTTGATCTGAATCGATATATCTCACCAGCCCATATCTAGACACAATTTCTTCTAATAATATTCTTGACACCATCTGTGCAGTTGCCCGGGAACCACCCAGTGTGTAAGCTTATCCACTATGACTAGTAGACATCGATATCTTCCCACCTTCGGCAGATTGGTGAAATCGACCTGGACCCTTTCAAAGGGTCGATATGCCACTGGTCAGCTTCCCATTGCTGTTTGCTTTGCCCGGTTCCGGTTGATTTTCTGACACACCATGCACCCTTGCACCTCCTGTTTAGCTAATTCATATATTCCTTTACACCCAAAAAATCTTAGGAATCGATTTGCCAGTGCCTGAGTTCCCCAATGTGTTTGTGCGTGTAGCCTTCTCAGTATCTTCCGGGTATATTCTTTAGTCACTATCTCCCTCCCATCGGGTAATTTCCACTTACCTTCTTCTAATTTTCCCCCTATCTTTTTATATTCCTCAATTTCTTTTTTGGAGGCCTGTGGGGGAAATTCTCGTACCTCCCCCTCACAGTCCTCGGGGGTACTTACCGATAGGAGTGCTGCGTGTTTAGCCTCCTGGTCTGCCAGATTGTTACCTCTTGTTTTAAACTGTGTCCCCCTTTGATGTCTTTTAACATGTACTATAGCGATGGCTTTTGGTTCTCGTATAGCCACCAATATCTGTTTTATCAGCTCCTCATGTACAAGTCCTTTTCCCCTAGTACTGATCAGCCCCCTTTCTTCCCAGATTATCCCAAAAGTATGAACCACCCCAAAAGCATATTTTGAATCAGTGTAAATGGTTCCCACTTTACCTTTTAGCTTCAGCAGGGCTCTTAGCACTGCATACAGTTCACACGCCTGAGCTGACCACGCTGTATTTAGAGGACCTGTTTCTATTGTCCCCCCAGTTACCCCATCTACAATTGCATATCCAGTCTTTTGTTTTCCCTCTATGACCCGGGCCGACCCATCTACAAACCATTTTTCCCCTGTTTCCAACTCCACTTCTTCCAGATCAGGCCGAATTTTGGTCTGCAACTGAACTAGTTCAGCGCAGTCATGCGTGGGTGTATCCAAGGCTTCTCCATACAGAAATTGGGCCGGGTTTTGTGCCGTTGTGGTTTTTAATTCCAGGTTGTGAGAATGGATTAAAATTGCCTCATTTTTCAAAAGCCTTGCGTCAGTGAGCCACTTTTCTGCTTTCTGTTGCAAAATATTCCTGACGCTATGCGGAGAATACACTTTCAGTGGAGCCCCAAATGTCACTTTCTAAGCCTCTTCCATTAGCATTGCTGTGGCCACTATAGCCTGGAGGCAAGTGGGCCACCCTCTGCTGACAGGGTCCAATAGCTTTGATACATAACCCACTGGTTTCCTTGACCCCGCCCAACTTTGTGTTAATACTCCATACGCAGTATGATTGCTTACATCCACAAACAATTGAAAAGGTCTTTTCAAATCCGGGAGGCTGAGTACTGGAGCTACTATGAGAGACTCTTTTAGTCTTCTGAAACTTACCTCATCCTGCTCACTCCACTTAGGTCTTTTGGTAATCAGCTTTTCATATAAGACTTTTACTTTTTCGCTGCACCCCTCAATCCACTGCCGGCAGAAACCCACCAGTCCTAAAACCTGCCATACCTCCCGCTTTTATTGAGGTGAGGGCAAAGAGACAATACCCGCAATCCTCTCAGGATCTAATTTTTTTCCTCCCTCTTACGAGCCAGTGACCCAGATACTTTACCTCTGGTTCAGTGAACTGGAGTTTCACCCTTGAAACTTTTAACCCTTTGTTCCCCAAAAAGTTCAGCAGGGCAATGGTGGTTGCCCTCATCCCCTCCTCATTAGGCCCCTCAATCATCAAGTCATCTACATATTGCAGCAGTTTAGTCCCTTTTACGGGGACAAATTCACTCAAAAGATGCTCAAGAGCCTGACCAAACAGGTTAGGTGAGTGTACAAACCGCTGCGGTAGGGAGGTCCATTGGAGCTGCTGTTTACGGTTTGTCTCCGGGTCCTCCCATTGGAAAGCAAAGTAATTTTGGTTTTCCTCTGCCAAAGGGCATGTCCAGAACGCATCCTTCAAGTCAATCACACTATACCAGATATCCTCCGGTGAAACATTATTCAACAACACATATAGGTTGGGGACCGTAGGGAATAAAGTTTTAGTTCTCTGGTTTACTGCTCTAAGGTCCTGTACCAGGCGATAGCTCCCGTCTCACTTCCGGACTGCCAGAAAAGGAGTGTTATGCCTCGACATACAAGGTTCCAAAGTGCCTTTTTGAATTAGATCATCTATTATAGGTTCAGCCCCCACCGTCGCTCCATGGGTAATGGATACTGTTTTACTCTAATAGGGTTTTGCGGGTTTTCTATTTCTATCCAAATAGGTTCCATCTCCAACTTCCCCGCCTCCCCGGCTGTATGCCACACCTTAGGATTGATTTTTTCCTCATCCTCGGATGTTAGTTTATATAGACTTACCACCAGCTGTGATTCTTGTGCTATTAGGCTTATGCCTAAACTCACCATTAAGTCTCTACCCAATAAGTTATAATCTGCTTCTTCTACCAACAACAAATTCCCTAAGCACTTCTTCCTCTCAGATTCCACCTCCACATTTTTTATTACTGGCACTTTAAATGGTTCCCCCTTTGCCCCAATTACCATCATAGAATCCTCGCTTTTTGAGCATCCTTGGGGCAAGTGCTGCACCGTAGTCCTCTCTGCTCCTGAATGCACTAAAAACATTGTTTCTTGTTTCTGAGGTCCAATCCTAAGTTTTATCAAGGGCTCTCTCAGTGTTATAGACCCCAAATTAAAAAGCCCCTGACACCTCTAGTCCTCTTGGAACATCTCGTCTCTCATCCTCTTCTTGCAATCTCTTCGGAAGTGTCCCTTCTGTTTGCAGTAGTAGCACTCAGGTATCGCCTTCGGTTGGGGTGCAGGTTTCTTCGGAGGACGTTTAGGTTTTCCTGAGGTTTTTCAGGAAGGTGCCGCTTCCCCTGCAGCGAGCTCTTTTTCTTGCTTCTGAGCTTTCCGGACTGCTGCCACTAGGACCTTAGCCTGTGCCTTCTGCTTTTCATCCTCCCTCCGCATATATACCCTTTGCGCCTCCTGCAGCAATTCTTGCAATGATTTCTCCTGCCAGTCCTCTAATTTTTCCAATTTTCTCCATATATCCTCCCATGATTTAGCCATGAATTGTGTTTTTAATAATATGGCTTCTACCGGGCAGTCAGGGTCAGTGCCTGAATACATTTGGAGACTCCTCCTTAGTCTTTCTAGCCATTCGGTCGGGGTCTCATCCCTCCCTTGGCATTCCCCTAAAGCTTTCCCCAAATTCTGCCCCTTAGGTACCGCCCCTCAGATACCCTGGATGACCATGTTCCTTAATTCAATCATCCTTTGTCTATATTCTTCTATCTGGGCATTCCAGGATAGTCTCTGGTTGGACCACTTAACCTCCCTGCTCCCCCCTTGTGGGTTCCTGTGTTCCCAATCCTTTATTGCGGCTGTCCTTTTCATGTCTCGCTCCTCAGCATTAAACAGTAACCTCAGAATAGCACAAATATCATACGAATAAATGCTGTCTCCCAAAAATTCGTCCAGTTGCTCGGCCACGCCCAAAGGATTATCCATTATTTTCCCCATCTCCTTTTTAAATGCCCGCACATCCCCCGAATTTATTGGCATGCTCACATAACCAATAACTCCCGGAGCAGTTGGGACCTCTCTGAGTGGGTAGAATCCCGGCTGTCCCTCCTCCTCTTCCCTGTCTTCTGCAGAGTGTGTCTTCCGGGTCCTGTGTCTCGTGTGGCTAGCGGGTGGAGATTCCTTCCTTGCCGCGCTCCCTTCGGGTTGCGTGAGAGGAGGTTGGAGGGACAGGGTTCGTTCCAGCGGGTAGGGGTCTGCTGGTGCCGACTCCTGCGGGATGTCGGGCGGCGGTGCCTGTGGTCTTACCGGGTGGTATCCAGGATTCTTGGGTTCGGGGAGAGGCTCGCGCACCTGATGGTTCGGGTGCGGGGAAGGCAAATTCTCCAAGGGTTCCCAAGTTCTCCAAGCCGGTCCCTTCGGCTGTTTGTATGCTCTCACAGGGTACAGATCAACACTAGCGTATTCCCAGATCAGAACGTATTCCACCTCCTCTTTAGCAAATCTTCCCTCAAACACAAATTCTCTCAATGCCCAACATATCTCTTTATTGAATGATCCAAACATGGTCCAGAGCATATGTTTCCTGATTTCTACATCGGCCCACTTCTCCATACAGTACTAGACTGCCTTTTTCTTAGATTTTTCCCTTCTAATAGGGCAGTCTTCCCAAAGTTCTAGCATCCAACCCAGAGGACTATACCTCAGGATGTCGGGGAGATTGGACCCCACCTTTCTCCCCGATTTATCAAGATTCTTTTCTTGGATTTTACTCTTCTACAACCCCATATTCTACTCCCCTCCTTAGGCCTATTTACTTACAGAACTGCTTTTTATTATTTTTCCTTTTACCAGTGTACACACAAAAAACCAAAAAAACTTTGCTGACCCCCCAGTCACGTAGCAAACTGAACTGCGGATATATCGTCAACAAAAATGAGCTCTCTTACCTTTTCTCTGGATCCAGCGAGGTCCCGTCGTTCCTCCTGACCCAGTCAGTGATTGTCAAAGCAACCCTTCTCCCCCCGCCACCTTCTCGATTTCCCCGGGGCTTTTCTCAGGTTGATGTGTGTCCCAAAACGTGGTACTTTATTCTGTGGGGATCCGCGTGGGGATCCACGCTCACTTCGTGGTATTTCTACCCTGTTCACACGCACTCGTGGTGCATGTTCCAAGCGAGCTCACTCCCCGCTTTCCCCATGACCAGTCGCGATGCTTGGATCCGCGCTCGCTTCGTGGTATTTCTACCCTGTTCACACACACTTGTGGTGCGTGTCCCAAGCGAACTTTCCACTCGCTTCCCCTGTGACCGACCACTTTCCTCAAGGAAAAATGGAACTGTGATCTTAGGGTCCGCACTCGCTTCGTGATATGTATCACGTCTCACACACACACACGAACACTCCACCACCCAACCACGCGATACTTACGGTCCGTTTTCCTGCTTGGATTCTTCGTGCACGTTGTTTTTACGGGTAAAAACAGCCGGCTTCCACGGAGAGCTACCTCCATCCTCGAGAGCTCTTGGCCCGTTCCACCGTTTGGTTGTGGCTAACTTTCTGGCTACAGAAAAGTTTGATTTTATCTGATTGGTTCCGATGGGTTTACCCAGTCTTGTCCGGCCGCTGAAATCAGCGGGCCGCCGCCCGGACCTCAAGAGGGGACCCTGGAATCCTTATGAGATATCACGTCGGACTGGTCACCAAATTGTTAGAGATGAAAAATGAAAAATAGTCAATTTTAATAAAAATATAAAAAGTAAAATTTATTCCGCAACCGTAATACAGTCTCGACAGCCACCAACCAAATCGGGCAGCGCACCACCCCCGGACGGTGATGCGGGTGAACATGAGATTGGCCTCGCTAGTACCAATTCTTCCCCATCCACACTGGCTGCTCCGAGGCAGCAGTTCTTATACGGTTTATTTTGCCCACAGCAGAGTGTCTTTGTTTCTTTCTGAGTTCTTCATATTCATGTTGGTTTCTTTCTCTGGCTTGGGCTGCACAAAACCTCCGTCTGGGAATAGAATAATAAGTTTCCTCGATTCCTGGAATCTGGCATTCAGATGGAAGGTGTTGATGGCCCTGCTCCTCTCAGATAGGTGTCTGTCTGGGCCATCATCACTTTGGCGTCACTGGGTGCAGGTCCTTGTGAATGCCCATCTCCTGTGCAGCCAGCGTTTCCTTCGAATGCAAATGCAGTGGTGCCTCTCTGTCCATCTGCCGCGGTTTCGCCATCCTGGGGAAGGAATCTCCCCCACCTTTATACACCAATAGTTAATTTTATACATATATATTTTGATATACCCTTTATTCCCACAAATTACTACCCATATCTATAACATGTTAGAAAGTTATGCTGTATTAATTCTCTTAAGTAGTGTGTTAAATATAGTTTTAGGTTATAACATAATGTTAAAATAGAAACTATGTGATGTAAGATACTTTTAAACTAGCTCAAGAAAGAGATGAGATAATCAAGAAATTCTTCACACAGAGATAACAGCAACAAGATGCTAAAATCCCAAAGAGAAAGAATAATTCCTCCTTATCGTGAAGAACTAGTCTCCTTGCAGGCTCCTTGGAGTCTGATCATGATTTACAAGATGAAGGGGGGGAAGTTGACCATAACCAGAAAACACCCTTTGTTTGAAAAGTTTTTGAATCATGTATGAGATGTATGAATATGCAACAGGCCATTGCTTTTAAGAGTCAATCCTTTGTTAGCAAGTCATGCTTTTTTTGAGAAAAGTATCTGAACTTCATATTATTTGCCTTTTTTTATTTATTTTCATATCCAAAGTTCATATTATTTACTTTTATTGTCCTTTATTGTCCTAACTCTGATTGTCCAAATTCTTATTGCTCTAATTTGTATTACTATTTTTATAACTAATTTATTACCATTAAATGTTTAAAACTTTTAAAACAAGTGATTGGCGTATTTCACACCCCCCTCATATTGTAAATCAATCATCTCAGTCTCCATGAAGTCTGGCTCTTCTCCATAAGGAGGCAATAATTCTTCTCTTGGAGAAATAAGAGAAAAAAGGAATTTCATTTGGTTCTGAACCCTTGCAGAATTCTGTAGTCAGAATGGTCAATGTATGTGATTCTAGTTTCAACATACATTTCTTTATGATTTGTGATGTTAATTAAATGTATTGTGTTATATAATTGCCTGTTACTTAGCATTTCAGACTCAGTGTGGGTTTTGTTTGTTCTTCAAAATATAAATACAATTACTAGGAAGGAAAATATCTAAGTAATAATGAAACATTAATGAGGAATAATCATCCTGTTTGTCAGAACCTGCTGCAGGGAATCCATTGTTCTCTGGCTAGCAACAGAATCATTATTTTAGGCATATTTACTTCTTCAGGTCCTGGGATCTGTAATCATTTAGAGTGTCCCATGATAGTTATTTATTGGCCTATCTCTCTTGCTCTCCACTCTATTACATTTGAATATATCTTGTATTGAAGGTCACAGACTCACAGAATGGTTTGGATAGGAAGTGACCTTAAAGCTTAGACTATGTTCTTAAAATATTGGCATGTAACTTTAAATCTAAGAGCAGCATCTTTGTAGATCACCCACAGTACTGATTTGCAGTGTTTATGGGAAGCAAATTGAATAAAATGGGGTTGCTGCCGCTCCTCCCGGCTAGCTGATGACAGGAGGGGGGCAGCAGATTCCCCCTCGAGCCCCGTTGAATCCCAGCTACCAGTGACGGCGCAGTATAAAACACAGAGCAGCACACGGGTCCCGGGGTAACTTCATTTGATGGTAAAACTTTTATATAAACCAAAAAATTTGGAGATGTTTCTGTTTTTCATGAAGAACATCATATGAGTGCTTACAGGTCAATATGCGTGTGATGAGCCTTACAGTAATTACTTTTTTTAGAAAGCTGCCATAGCAATACAGCTTTTACAGCAGTACATGTTAAATCATCTCCAATTTTTAATTATTTTTTTTAAAAGTAGCTATGGTAGTTAGGTAACCTCTCTATCCCTCTAACCTTGCCTCTTGCCAAAATGTAATGGTAAAACTTCCCCCCCTTCTGCGTCCCAGAGGTGGTGCTGTTGGAGCTAGCAGGTCGTGCTGTGAGAGGAAGGAGCCTGTGTTGTGTGGTGCTGCTCATGGGATTGCCACAGAGAAAAGGCAGAAGGCTTTAATACACTGCTGCTGTTTGCTACCATCTTCAGCATCAACCTTTTGAGTCCACTGTCAGTCAGGGGAAAGGTATGAAAGTTCTTAGATAAGGGACTGACACCCTCTATTCAATTAGCATCCCGTGTAAGGACCAAGCAACAACATGGTGCCACCCTCCCCCTGGGTCTCTTGAGCTCCTTGCACACCCCAGCAGGCTTCCTGGTGCCTCTGACTGCAGATCCAGCTAAGATCCGGTCATGTCTGGAGATAAAATCCTGAAGTAGCTCCATAGGTGCTTGTTGCTTTGTCTCTGTGAGTTCTGCAGTGCCAAAGACTGTAAATGTGCAGGTTTCTAGCCAAAGCTGCTTATATTATAGCCCTTTAGACCTACTTATATTTTATACTGCACTGACAATATGTAGATACGGTATTGTAGTATCCCACACACTCTCTTCCCTTGGTCAATCTCCAAGTCTCCACCCCTGGAAACATCACTACTAACCATAGAGTTAGTCCTCCTGCAGGGAAAAACATAATCCCCCATGGACTTTTGCTTTACAACTTCCTCTGGTTTCTCCTTCCCCAGTCACTGGCTTGGCACCCCTGGCGGCCACCCCCCTTCCCCTGGAGGCCAGTCCCCTCTGCCCAGCCCTTCCCCTTCTTAAGCTGCCTGCTGCACGTGGTTCATCCTCTTTCCCGTGGGTTTCCCTTCAGCTACTGTGTTATTCTGCTGGAATAAAACCTTACGAAAGAGCCTTTCTTGCCTCTGTTGCTGAGCCAGTTGCGCTGAGTGTTGAGTGGAGGTTTGACTGCGTTGCCTGAATGTTCACTCAGCTTGTCTTTCCACAGGAGAGGCTTGCTGGGGACAAGAGATAGGCAGCAGCACCTACCATTCTAACACCTACATTTTTACTGTATTAATTAGCAAAATTAATTAATTAATTAATTAATTTTTAATATGTATTTTGATATTTTATTAATATTACAATTAATTGATTTACTGAAATAAATTAGCAATAAGTTTAGTCATAATGGTCCACATAATCAATTTCCTACATCTCACACCTGACCAAGAGTCTTCTCTCTACGAGTTTGCCACAATCCCCAGTGTCATCTGGGCCAAAGTACCACCAAGGTAACGTGTTTGCTATCAGACTGTCATCCATGATCATCATAAGGGTGTCATTCACTTCATGATATGGGTTTAGAGTATTAGCTATCCAATTCCAGTGGCAAGGGACATGGTAGGATTTCAGGTAGTGGTTAAGGCTGTCTATAAAAGCTCCAGGTGCTCAACAGAGGTGGACAGAATCCAGTTCTCTGTCCTGAAAAGCTTAATCTGTGAGAAAACTGTGCAGGATCTCATGAAATTGGCACCATGCCTGGGTAGAGAGCTCAGCCTTCACAGATTTCTTCACATAGAACATTCTTTTCCCTTCTTTATTGGTAAATGAGCTGTGCCAATGGCAATCCTCAAGGTTCTTATCACTCAGTAGGTTTTTCAAAGAGCGTCCCAGTTTCAGAAAGAATTTCAGGACTGAACTTCTCAAGGCACACATTCTACAGAATATAATGATGATTCAATTTCTTTATCCTCAGCTCAGTTCACAAGGTCAGCAGTTCCACTGGAGAAGAAAACAGGTCATTCCCATCATACAGCTATAGAAATAGGCATAGTGGCTTTTTTAAATAATAATTTTTTCTGCTTAATGTCTGTAATCCAGAACAGTAAAGAAATAATGGAGTCACAGACCAGTAAGAAAAGTAAATGAGGTCTATTATGAGTAAGGCCATTTGGAAATCACGTGGAACTTTGGAAATAGTGGAACTGTAGGAAATGCCAGAAAATTTTGTTCTTCTTCCTTCTGGGTGCATCTCAGAGACTGTTTCTCCCATGGGAGGAAGAGCACACTAAATACAGGCAGCATTCAGAACAGCTGAGAGGGAAAAAATCAAAAGAGAGGAGATGCCCTGGAAGCTGCAGGGACAGTGGGCATGTGCCAGCACTGACCTGCTGACCATGGACCCTTCCCAGCAATCACACAGGAGCCCAGTGACCTGGGGGAGTATTTGCACCTCACCTTCACCGCGGTGAGAGAGGCAGGGGAAGCAGCTGTACCTGAGATGTCACAGTAAACCGCTCACTTACAGACCCGGGCTTCCTGGGGCGTGAAGAACACGCTGACTTCAGCCGAGCAATTCGGCCTGATCTCACCCTCCTAAAGCAGATGGAGACAGCAAAACATTTCTCTTCAGACATCACATTTCTGGTTCTCAACCACAGTCCTGTAAGCCGTTATTTAGAGCATCAGTGACAAGCAAGGAGTGGGTAACACTCATCAATAACACTGACAACAGAGTTTGGAAGCTTTAGTCAGGCTCCTGCTGCCTGCCAGGAGCCCATAGGGCAGAAATGCTTTTTGCAACCAGATCTCTGACCTCACCAGAATTCCAATAACTTCTCTCTTGGCACACAAAGCCAGCTGAGGCGGGGATCAAGTGACCTTATTCAGTCAAGTGACCGTATTCAGGGATGAGGAGGAAGAGGAAGAAGAGAAGCAGGAATGGGGGTTCTCAGCCATCATTTACCTTCAGCTCAAGGGAGAAAATGCCACTGCAGAACAGCATGGGATCTTCTTGCACCTTTGCCCTTTCACTCTGGAGGCTGCAGGTGGGAAGAGCAAAGTGTACTTGGCAAGTAGTGTCAACTCTGCACTCCTTCAGAAAATCAGAAGACTTGTCCTTTTCCTCCTGACACAGCCTGCAGTCACTGGGGACACAAACCCAGCAGGTTGTTTAATAAGCCCCACATCTTTACAGAGAGAAGTGGAAATGCAGGAGCAGCTCCTCAGCAAAGGGCTGACCCTGAGCCACGGGCTTCCAAATGGATCAGAGGATCACTTGTTGTTCACTCCACACTTGCAAGCTCAGGAGAGGTTTCCAAAGCCAGCAGCCCTCAAGAGAACCTCGTGGCTCAAAGCCTCTGCCACAGCTGAGGGAAAATCCACCAGCCACCCCAAGTGGCTTTTCCTGATACAGAGCTGCTTGGGGGAGGCAGGTAGAGATAGGATGGTTTACTTACCCTAAGCCATTCAAAAGCACCAGTATCTACTGAAGCCATACATTAGTTTTACCCTTGGGCAAGGTATTTCACTGGAATGGAATTTTCAAACCTACCTCAGCTTCAGCTGATCCTCCCTTCCCTGAGTATCAACAGGCTTCCACTGGAAGTGGGCTGTGATATCACTCTGGTTGTGGATGAGCACAGCTGCGTGGTGTGACAGTGTGATGTATGTCTTCTCAGCTGTCACAGTATTCCTGTCCAGCCTGATGGGGACATCCACAGCTCTTCCATGAAGGCTTGTGTGGGTGTCTTCACCTGGAACAAGCAAAGGGGAGTCTTTACTCAGATCACTGGCTGATGGAAGCACAAGGAACAAAGCAAACCACAGGCAGCAGAAGAAAGTGGCACAGCTTTTAGCTGAATGAGCAGTTCCATGGATCAGTACATGTATCACAAGCTGAGAGCTGCATGTGCCCAGCATGAGGATCTCCTGGACAACCTGCCAGCATTTCACCCTCTAGAACAGACCCCTAGCAAAGGCTCCCTCATTTCCAGAGCTTTCAAACCTTCTTTATTCCCAACTAACTCCCGCGATTCATCTGCGCTGAGATTCAGTACCAAGCTCACCATTCCTGATGCAGGTGAGATGCAAACAGCAAATACCAGACATGCTCTCTAGAAATGCCATTTATGTGGAGCTCTACAGTGATCGAGATGACAAACCACATGGCTACAAACTAGATGACTGCAAAATGAACACCATGAAAACTATCATCATCTCCCTCTTTAAACCCATGGCCACATCAGCCTTTCTGCTTAGAAAGGGCTCTGCTCTGAGGGATGCACAGAGTGCCCTGTGCAGTGCCCAGCACTCACCTGTGTTGTAGTAGTGTCCCAGCATGACAAGGGACCTGGAATGGTCACCAGTCTATAGTGGCAGAAATCCCACTGTCACCTGCATGGTGTCACCGATGCCCAGAGCTCCCGGGGCTGGAATGACAGAGAAAGGGCTGCAACACAGACATAGCAGGACTCTTGGGGGAGATTTGGGGATGTTAGCCCTTTTGCAGTCCAGTTCACTTCTGCTCACTTGTGCAAGCAAAGAGAAAACCAACCACAATCAGCAGAAGACAGAACAGACAGGGTCAGAACAGCTACTGACTCTAGAGTGAGGAGATCCAGTCCTCACAAGATCCTGTGGGATAAAATTACCTCATGTCCCCCATACTCTGTGTCCAGCTCTCTGCAATGAGGCTCAAGGATCATTTGCATGTTGCTTACTTTCATCAGGCATCAGTTCTCCTTATTGACAAAGCTGGGGAAAAGTTATGGCATGAGGACACCAAGCACCATGTACTCCTGACATAATTTAGAAACAGAGCTGACAAAGTGAGCAAAGCTGGCAATTTTGTGAGCAAGGCTCTCAAAAGCACCATGGTAAATGCACTTTTGGTAAATGCTGTGTGCAAGGAGGCTGCAATCTATTTCAAGCCCCATGGTATAGTTACCTGCTATAGCCAAAAGTTATTTTGTCCACTGGGGCCTTAACTGCCATTATTAAATTATTTGATTTTGGGAGAATCAATCTCATTAAAAGCTGCCTCCCACCCCAAGGAAGACAGAAAAATTACTGCTAATTGAATTGCCTCATCTCTCCACTAACACCTACTGCAGCAAGAAACCCAAATATCACCTAATTTTAACATATCTTACTTTTTAGTGGTGGTGTAACAGCTGAAGTCAAATGGCATTAACTATTCCAATAAATCCAGTCTGTTAGGTTAAAGCAGCCATTACTCCATCTCTGTGCTGAAAAATTCCATACAGAGTCGGCAAATCACAAGCTCCATCTTTCCCTCTGTCACTGCACCCAGGCTCTATTTCATCTACTTCAATATTTAACTCCTGAAGTTCAGAAAATGTTTAAATCTCTATCAAGCAGGATCCAACATGTTCTGTATGACTCTGGCAACAGAGAACAGCTGGCAAGCACATTGCAAAAGGATACCAGAGTTTACTAGATATTTATTTTGGTGGTGACACAACCAGATCTGGAAATCCCAGAGAAAAACTGCATGGATTTACAAGTTCCTGCCTACATATTTGCACAGTCAAAAGCAGCAGCCCATTTGAACAGCATCTGAGGAACCTGCTCAAATAGCTTTGGAAGGCTTTGATGGAAGCTTAAATAGCTTTGGCAGGCTTTGATGGAAGCTCCTCTCAGACCCTCAAGTTTCACAGAAGAAATATGAATTTTCCTTTTGGACTCAGTTTTGCCAAATTAAAAATCAAAGCCATTCAGCTGCCCCAGGTTAGACAGCAGGTCTGTGCTGCATTCCTGACCTGAGCTCCTACACCAAGACCTCTGGGATCAAGTAAACCTCAACTCACCACCAGCCAACTGAACTGGTTTCCTTGCAGATACGGTGTCAAAAATGCATTACCCTCTCCAGTTCAGCCAACAGGAGAAACAGTGATTGTCTTCTGAGACTGACAGGAACAGCACAGGCTGTCCACAACACAGCTCATGTTGGGCATCTGATGAGAGGACCACTGGAAGGCCATGTGCTTGTCTCCTCCCAGAGAATGGGTCTATTTGGCTGACAGTGGTGAGTAGGCATTTCAGAAGCTGCTTGTGCTCAGGAGGGTGCAAGCCAGCTACTAATGTGTTCCAGCACCCTCCAGGAACAGAGAAATCTGGGACAGAGACAGCTCAAAGGCTGCATCCTGCTTAAAACATGGGAAGCAACAGCAAACCCCACACGTCCTGCCCGTTTCCAGCCAGGCTGCAGGGCAGCAGCTGCGATGCTCTGCTTCCTTCTGTTGCTCTTTCCCAACCCTGTTATCACCCAAAGGTGTTTTGCACAAGGAGAGATGGGCTGCCTCACCTCTGGGTGCTCAGCTGGTAACAAGCTGCCCGGTTACCAACAGTGTGAACCAGCAGAGTCCTCTGGTGCTGTACTTGACCGGACACCCCAAAAAGTCCAGCTGGTCACGGAAGTCCAGGATAGCTTGGGCACCAATAGCCCAAATTGGCACAATGAACTCTTCCCTTTCAGTGGTGCAGACGAGCTGGTGGGAATAATCCTGCAGTAAAAGAAACTGCCTCAGCACAGGGCATTTATCCCCATCTTCAGCATGGGCAAAGAGTATCTCCCAGTTCTAGATCCAGTGCAACTCCACCAAAACCAGCAGAGGTCCTCAAAACCCAGGCCAGATGCCCTGAACCAGCCTTGCAGGTTCACTTTCCACTGAAGACACCAGTCTCTTGGGACCTCCAGACTCACCTTGTTCTGCCCAGGGGTGAAGAGGATGCAGACAGTCGTATAGAGGCCTGGTGGCACCTTGCAGTACATACCACTGGGCCCTACCAGCTGGAAATAAGGTGGCTCTCCAAGGTGACCTTCACCAGCTGAGGAACCTGCGAGAAAGACATGGAATGATGGTTTTGCCACTTGTGGAGACAGGGGGACATGGCCTGGTGCCATCCTTAACCACCCTTCTCTGCTCTCCTCTTCCAGCACAGTGTTACACTTCCACATCCTGGCACTGACCTTGTCCCTGTTCCTTGGAACCATGGGCACTTCACAGACCTCACTGGAGTGTACTTCTGAAACACCACCTGTGGTGGGGAAGGATGAAATGAGCTCTGCTCTGGCTCAGCTGCCAAGAACTGCAAGGAGAGGCCAGAGAGAGCAGGGAGAGCTGGTCTGCTGCTGGGAGGAAGGTTCATGAAGGAGAATCTTACACTGATCCCCAGTGAAGTACAGACTCTGGGTGAGTACATCTGCCCAGCCCACACTGGGCAAACAGCGGCTGATCAAAAGCTCCTGGACCACACCAGGCAGGCTCAAGCCAAGGTGCTCTTTTGGCACCCTCCTCAAATATGACAGCAAATGGCAAGGGCAGGGAAAGGCTACCTTGTGATGACAGGTCTCACGCTTGTCTTGAGGCTGGACAATCTGAGGCAGACTCAGCTTCTTAGCTCTGGCCAGCCTCTGCTTGGTGGTGAGAGACATCTTCTGGAAGGTAGAGGGAGTCACCCTCAAAAAAAAAAAAAAAAAAAAAAAAAAGTAAGAGCCTCAGAAATGCCCTTGTTATACCCTTGTTCCTAGAGGCTTTTCTTGTTCACTTGCTACTGATGAATAATTTTATGATCACAGCCACTAGGACAGTCCTGGAAGCCCTGGAAGTTTCCTGCTGAAATACTTAGCATCAGTAAATTAATAACACAGAGTGGAATACATATACTCCAACCACATGGCTCTGTCCCATTAGCTTCTCTATAATGTGATGTAACATGTTTGGGAATTTCTGCTCTTTGGGTTTTTGTTTCCTCTTACATTTCATTGGATTGAGGCAATTGTTACATATAGGTTTTATGAGTAATTTTTTCCTCCATAGAGAGAGTAGAAAAGAATACAGGGAGAGTAGAATAGAATACAACAGTATTCTTAGTTGGTTTATTAAAATCAATGAGTTAGAAAGTAGTAAGTAGCTATGGAACTGAGAAAAAGAGAATATTAATAGACTATGATAAAACACTATGGATGTGACAGTCTGGTTAGAGAGCAAGAAAACTAGATAAGTTTTCCCCAAATCAGTCAGAGAGACTTCAGGGAGTTGAAGATAAACAATGATAGCCTATTATCATAAACAACCTGCAGGTGGTGTTTCCCTACTCTCTATTTTCTTGTTTTTCTCAAAGACTGTTTATAGGAAAGGCATCTTGTTCATTAGCCAATCAGGTGAAATGTATTGATTAATTGACCAACCAGGCCTATCTGTATCAGAACAATGTATAAAAAGAGGATCCGAAGTAAAGACGTGTGCTTTATGCAAACCATCCTTCTGGAGAGTCTGTGTCATTTCTTACTCAATAGCGAAAAATCACTCCACAGAAAACACAAGTATGCTAAAAGAGTATCCTTCTCCTTTCTGCAAAAGGTCGATCACAGAGGGCATAACCAGGGCGGTACAGAAAGCTTCATCAAGAGCTTGTGGGGTGGAAACAGAGTTTTTTGTGTTGCAATGCCAAAGGTATTCTGTGCAGTGACAGAGCTCTTGTAAGAGCTGTAAATTGGTACAATGCCTTCAGGATTAAATTCAAGCTAGAAGCATTCCTGCTCCCAGAGCAGCAACCTTTCTGTCACTGCTCTTGGACTGCAGCTTCAGAAACAGGCAAAACAGACCTCAGCTTAGAAAAACCTAAAAGCTCATTTTGGTTTCCTTAAGCAGATACAGGAGCCACCGGTATTTTACATGTAAATACTTAACAGGAAAAAAAGCCAAGAGCCTCGAAAAGGCAAAACAGCTTAGTAATTTATAGAAAGTAACTTTGATCAAAAATAAAATGTGTTAATAGATTGGTCTGAAGATGACATTCACAATTTTCCTGGTGATATTGTGCACTGTACTGTAACAGTGGATAACAATGGGACATAGCCAGTAGGATAGCTGGATATGATTTTCAAACTTATTCTTAGTATTCATTGAATTATTCATTGAATTCTTATCCTTCTGTATACTTCAGGTCTGCTGTAAACTTCAGAGACATTTTTTCACAAGCTTCTAGCAAGTTACTCTAGATCCATAATTACTGAGGCCAAATTGAGTCAAAATGCCAAGTGGGATTACTCTTTCTCAAAGCCTGGAGTCACACAGAATGAAGCAGTACTGAAATCATCGTGTGCATCCCATACACACAACAGTCCAGTTACTGACTGTCGGTTCGAGAGGTCTCGTGGGGTCCCCTGGCTAGCTCTGGACCCTGGGCTTCGCCGACATGAACAAAGGCAAAAGATGAAAGGCGCCCTTTCTCCTCAGGATGATTGTCCCACTACTTTATTTGCAGCACTACTCCAGGGAATCCGAGAGGGGAAAGAGATCGCTTGTGCGATGTTGGGAGATTTTAAACCCGGGGAGAAGGGGGCGGAGGAGAGGGGCCATAGCCAATGGGATACAGCTGAAGGGAGGGCGGGGGGAGGGAGTAACCCAGGGCAAGACCACCACCACAGGGCTCAAAGGAAAGGGGTGCGAGAACAAACCATGTAATACAAACAAACCGCTTAGTGCAATATGACAACTGACCATGTGCAGTAATCTTTTTACTTTTGCTACAAATTAAAGAATAAGCTACAAATAATATCTTGAACCTGTTTAAATTAAAGGATGGCATTGCAATACCCTAAAAAATTCTAAGGGTACCTACTGCTGGTCTAGTAATACAAGAGAACTGTAAGTGTGTATTACTAGTTGTTATTCATCCTAGGTAAAAATTGCTCAATTCAGCTCTACACAGCAGGAAACAAGTCATGGAGAGTTGAAATGACGGAGCTGGGACAGTGTAGCTGGTCTGCTTTTTGTGAGAGATGCTCTTAA
This sequence comes from Passer domesticus, assembly GCF_036417665.1. NCBI lineage: Eukaryota > Metazoa > Chordata > Aves > Passeriformes > Passeridae > Passer > Passer domesticus. The sequence continues at coordinate 19,643,468 of NC_087485.1, forward strand.
GCAGTGGCAGCAGTAATGTGCTCAACTCTGCAATTTTTTGTGCTCTTTTTCTTTTCCTTATTTTTTCAGCTGAGTACCAAAAGGAAACACAGAACTGCAATGTTACTATCAAAATCATATATATTTTTTTCCAACTAAAAAATACTCAGACCATTTAGAAAACACAACAGAAGTGTTGGAAAGTGTAAACAATACAAGATATTGGACAGTACTTTTACATTATAATACATCATCCAAATGGATATGTATTATAATCCAAATGGATAGTGGGGCTTGAGGTACAAGGATATAAATGAAGTTTTGTTAAAAGGGCTTATTTTGGTCTCTATGTGACAACTGTCATCACCATGATGTAAATACTTCACAATCTATTAAATTTTCCTAAGTTGTATTATTTCACGATCAGCTATGATTTATTTCATTCCTGTTGTACCCATCACTGAACTATCTGAGCACAATCTCCAAACAAGACAAATGGTAAAGTAGCAAAGGGTTGCAATAACTGAGCAGCCAACAGAATAAGCCATATTGGCATATATTGGCTTTTGTCGAATCCTCTGTGAGTGCTTTCGTTTCTTTTCCTCTTTGGTTTAAAATGCAACACATTTTCATTACTTCTGATGACTCACCTCTGAAAGAAAAAGGCAGTAGCTGTTTTTGGCAGGGTAAGTCGCATTTGCAAATTGGCTCACCTCACTGGCAACAGAACTGCATTTTTTCTTACAGAAGCTGCTCATCAGCTTGAGTGGGGAGAAGGTGCAAAAGGATAAGAGAGGCTGGTGGAGCTCTGATGGTCTGAGGATCCAATGGTGCAAAGAGCTGGAAGGTGAAATACCTTTTATAGAGTTCAGGGTCATTAGGGAAAGGGAGTGTGTGCCTGAAAGTCAGTTCTGTCAGCCATATTCACCTAGTAAAAGGTTTTTTCCTGCACCTGTGTGTGTGGCCAGTGCCAAGGGATGGCAGCTCTTTCTGTTGTGGGGGCATTGCAGCCTCCAACTGCAGAGCATTGAAATGTGTTCACCAGGGCTCTGTTTTGGGGCTGGTCCTGGTTAACATCTTTATTGACGATCTGGAGGTGGGGATTGAGAGCACCCTGAGTGAATTTGCAGATGCCCAGTTGGGTGGGAATGTGGATCTGCTAGAGGACGGGAAGGCTCTGCAGTGAGACTTGGACAGATGCAATCAATAGGCCAAGGACAAAGGCGTGAGGTTCCACAAGGCCAAGTGCCACATCCTGCAGGTCACTAGCCATGTCAGTGTGAGCCAAAGTGTGCCCAAGGGACAAGAGGCCAAGGGCACCTGGCCTGTATCAGCAGCAGTGTGAGCAGCAGGACCAGGGCAGTGCCTGGCCCTGTGCTGGGCACTGCTGAGGCCACACTCGAGTGCTGTGCCCGGCACTGGGCCCCTCGTGAAAAAGGACATTGAGGGGCTGAGGGTGTCCAGAGAAGGGCAGCAAGGCTCACAAAGGGTCTAGAAAACATGCCCCATGAGGAGCAGCTGAGGGAGCTGGGTTTGTTCAGTCTGGAGAAGAGGCTCACGAGGGACCTCACTGCTCTCTCCAACTCCCTGACAGGAGCGTGCGGTGAGGTGGGGCCGCTCTCTCCTGCTCGGCCTGCAGTGAGAACCAGAGGAAGTGGCCTCACGTTGAGAGAAAATTCAGGTTAGAATTTAGAAAAAAAAATTTCTAAACTGTTCAGGTGTTCAGGCCTGGGAATAGGTTGGCCAGGGAGGTGGTGGAGCTGCCCATCCCTGGAGGTGTTAAAGAGGCCTCTGGATTTGACACTGCGAATGGATTACTGGCTTAGGGTTTGCAGTGGCAGTGCTGGCTGACGTTTAACTGGATGGTCTTAAAGATCCCTTTCACCCCTGACGGTTCTGCAATTCCGAGTGCTTCCCGCCTGGCCGGGGGAAGGCTCAGGGCTGTCCCCAGTCCAAGGGCGGCCGCGCCCTGAGGCGCTCGGGCGGCGCTGCGGCTGCGGCGTCTCCTGAGGGGCTGGGCCGGGCGCTGCCCTCAGCTCCGCGAGATCCCATCCCTCAGCCCGGTGGGGGCTGTCGCTGTCCTTCAGCCAGGAGATCCCACCCCTCAGTCCGGCGATCCCTGAGCTCGGCGATCCCATCCCTCAGCTCGGCGACCCCACCTCTCAGCCCGCAGATCCCATCCCCTCAGCCTGCAAATCCCGTCCCTCAGCCCGGCGATCCCACCCCTCAGCACTCGGCAGCGGGCACCCGCCTCGCCTCGGGGTCTGTCTGGAGCCACCCACGCCGCTGCTCACAGGTACCTGAGCCGTGCCCCATTTCCCCCCTCGGGACTCCCCGGCCTTCCCACAGAAGAATGCAGCTGCTGTTTTAAAGAATGCTGCTTTAGACTGTTGCCTTCCAACCCCACCCCGCCCCACCCCCTTTTATTTAAATTTTTAAAATATTCTTTCCCTTTTCTATTTGGGCGGATCTGGAGTGTTTTCTAAGAGGTCAAAGTGGAGCTCTGATAATGAGCTGTAAATCACACGCGGCTCATCCGAGGCAGGAGGGTGCGAGGGAGCCGAAATAGGCCAGGACAGCCCCAAGTGCTGCTCCACAGCGCAGCGTCCTGCCGGCCTCAGCTGCTGCTGTGGGGTTTGGTTTCCACAGACGCCAACAACGCGCACTTCTGCCCTCTGGGGTTTGGTCCCTGGGTTTCGAAGGGTGAGTCCCGCCGAGGCTGGCTGGTCTGCTGACTGTGCCAGCCGTGTGCTCTAGTGCTGCTGAGCACACACATTGGCAGATCTGCACTTCTCCAGGAGTGGTTTCTGAGGTTTGAAGCAATGTTACTGGGTTATTTTCCATAACTGATGGAGAAGGGTTTTATATGCAACATTTGCCAGATGTTAGTTGAAGCAAATCTAGTTGCTTGTCTTTCCACCTTGCCCTGTGATGCAACAACTGAGGTGAGCTATTTGCATCTAGTTAATGTAGGCTGGCTCATAAATACTATTTTGTGTGCTTTCTGTAGTTTGCAGAAGATCCAAGTAAGGTCAAGATGTATCCTTGTATACATACAGTTTTAAACCCCTTGTGCTTCCTATATTGCATAATTGTATAAACATGTCTTAAACTCTTCTGAAAAGCAATTAGCTCCAGAGTGAACTCATTTTTGAGCCTTCCTTTTGTTTGGGTGGGTTTTGTTTTTTCTTAGGCTGGCGGGGTGGTGGCAGTAGGATGAAAAGAGGTGAGGAAGGCTTGCAAGCTTTTGCCTGTTGTGGCAGGGTTGGATTTGCAGGAAAATTAAATGTAATGTGACAGTGTCTTTGGTGAATTGCAATGAGTTCTCACTGTAAGGAAGATGTCTCTGTGCTCATTGCCTTTGCTTTGATCAGTACTGCCAGAGCAACGCTGATGGTTTAGTGGCTCCTTGAGCAGCAGGAGGCTGAGTGTTTGCTAGTGTTCAGCCCCGAAGTAACATTACTTGGTCTTAGTGCCAGTTGTTGGCTGACAGCCAAGTTGGCCACTCTCGTAAGGAAAATTGGATCAGCTTTGTTGTGATCAGTGACACGGAGCAGGGGATATTCTTTACTGACAGTGCCCCTCAGTGGTAACATGGAATTACCTGATTTCTGCAGAATGTCCGCTCTCAAAAGATGATAACCTGGTAGCTAGAAATGCAGGGTTATCATAAAATATTGTATTTCCAAAGGAAAACTTTGCCATACAAGAATACATTAAACTGTGTGTGTGTGAGATGACAGAGTAAAAGCAGAAAACTGGAAAGTGTGTTTTAGAAAAATGACGTCATTTATACTGCATATGTTGTAAACACTGTTAACCTGAACAGACCTGAAAACACTTTTTCCTTGCTGTTGTAGAACAAGAACAAAGATAAAACAAAAATGGACACTCAAAAGGTGCAGAAAAATCAGTGTGGTAAGAGATCTAATATAATTTGTCATTACAATCTGCATCAATTTACAGAGTTTTAGCAGACTGTGTTAGGCCTGTTGTGGTGTGGTTAACAGTTGGGAAAATGTACTTTTTCCCAGCTGCCAAATTTGGATATTGTATTGGATATGCGAAGGGTAAATCCAATGACAAACCTACACACATAGTAAAGCACACCACCACAAAGTCACTTTTAAAAAAAATTCACTAATATTCATCCATGTTTTTATTGTATTGTAACTTTGTTAATAACCCCCAAACCTTGTAAGGATTTACAAGAAACCATACATTCTGTCACTGTTGGAAATCATTATCAAATAAGTCTTTTAATTGTACCCCAGTGTCTAAGAAGCAGATTTTGCAAGTCTGTTGACCCACCTAGGGTTGTATGTAGGTGCCCAGAGAATATTTTGTGTTACGTCTCCAACCACCCGATGGAGGGCTCTGCTGCTGTGCTGCATGATTTATGTCTCCTGTAACTCAGTGCCACGGAGCAGCCTTGTGCTCTTGGACTCTTTCCTTACTACTCCATAGGGTTTCAAGTGCACTCTGGATTTTGTTTGCACTCTGAATACTTTAATGGCTGTGTATTATTTACACTTAATGCACCTTGCAATTGTGAATTTAATATTTAGCAATTTATATCAGACTTACTAAGAGTTCCTAGTAATTAAAGGCCAGAAATATTAAAGGGGGGCTGTTAGTCTGCAAAGGAAATCATGCTCAAATAACAAACTATGGACAGCAATATTTCTAGGTTTGTAGTTTGTGGCTGAATAGAAGTGAGGTAGCTCCATTTTGGCTCACTTTCTCCCCTTTGTTAAAATATATGTACATACTACATTTTGGACAGGTTTATTCTAATACTGACTAGATTCATATATAGAAAATATAACAATTTTTATGATTTTTTTTTTGTGTTTGCTCCTAGATATGAAAACAGATCTGAACTTACTGCTTGAATGCCTTAAATATCAGATGGACTGCCCTCTGTCTCAGAAGGAGGCTTTGATCACTATCTATTCCATTTGCCAACAAAACAGTAAGAAAGGCTTTTCCTTTGAAGCAATGCAGTCATTTGTGTTCACCATGTATGCTAAGAAACTGCACTGTAAAAATGTTGTCTAAAGGACATAAGGTTTGAGATGCTGGAAAATCTTAGGAGCCTTTCATTTTGCAGAGAAACAAAAGCAAAAGTTTCTGTTCTTTTTTGCTCTTGTAGGTGAAGCGAGCGAATACTTTCGAGAAATTGGTGGTTTGATGTTTATAAATGACCTTGCCAAGGCGAGTGCTCATTGCATCGTAAAGGAAGCAGCTTTATTTACATTGGGGATTATTATAGAGAGTGATGGTAATAAAAATAATATTGTTTGTATTTCTGAGTGCGCTATGGCCCCCTGACGTTACTTGTGCTCCTGCTTTGTCTCCATTTCTTTTGGTCTCCCAAAATGAGACGACAAGATTGTCAGTTGGAGCAAGGGCAGTGAAGGTGCCCTGTCCATCCCCAGAACTGAAAAGTGCCTTGTTGATTTGTGCACGTAGAGTGTCTTTAAGTTGCCAGACACCTGCACTCTCCCTCTGCCTCAGCAGCAAGTGTTCAGTGACGCCTGGATTGTTCCAAAGCTTGCCAGAGTCCTGGCTGGTGTAGAGCTCACTGCAGGGGAAGCCCCCAGTCACTTCATAGTCCTGCCCTGTCTCCACTTGCCACATACTGGCCACAACTGAGACATAGTAATTTAGGATTGTGAGTGGCTTACTTTAGGACTTAATGGTTTTCCCTTTCTGTTTTCAGTGTATTGTCAACAGACTTTGTGTACTTCTGCATTGTTTGAAGACCTCATTTTATTTTTAATTAAAAAGGATTCTGGTGTGAACTTGAAAAGAATGTCTATTTATGTCATCTTAGTACTGGTTTCAAATAATAGTAAGTTGGGTTTTTTCTGTGTTACAACATTTCTTTTCTATTTGCCAATCTGCAGTCCAAAATTTGGAACATTGACTAAGTAATGTTTTGGTGAAGTTAATTAATAAAGATGAATGTTTGCATGTAACTGAACCTGAATTGTCAAAGTAGGTTATTGCTCCCTGGGATTTCCTTAAACAGCAGAACGTGGTTTAGTTCTAAAAATACAGTTTGCAAATGCAAACCCATAGTTTCTGAGAGTGTCTAGAAAGAGAAAAACATAGAAAGGTTTTTTACCAATATGTTGACATGATTTTGTATTTCCTTCTGGGAGGATATGTGCTTAGGAAAGAGAATGTATGTATGTAAATGAAACTTGATGTTAAGATTTTGTCTGCAGTTGCATTTGTCTCTGGAGTCTCGTGTGTGTTCTCTTTTAGAAAATGGGCAAACCTGTGTCAGAGATACAGGCTGCATCAGCCTGCTGCTGCAGTTATTCAGGTAAACAGGGTTGCAGTTCAAAGAGACAAATAATAGACTAGTTAGCAGCCATGTTTCCTTAACTGTCTGGGACTTGTTTGCACTGTCCTTAACAGAACAACTCTCTCCACCTCTGAGAAGAATCTGTCAGCTAAAACCACTGATCCCTGCTATCAGCTCTGGTCCTCAGTGTGCAGCACTCTCTGTGCCTGTGTCAACAACCCCCAGAACGGTAGGTGTTGCTCTGAAAGTTGTGGAAGAAGTTCAGAGATATTCTCCAAAGCGGTAGCACTTTGGTTTCATTTCATTGGGTTTTGATTGGGGGTAATTTGTTTTTACTTTTCCAGAAGATAATCAAAACATTTGCTGTTCGGTTTTTCCCTATGCCAAAGAGTGGCTCGAGAGTTGCACAGAGCCTGAGATAGTTCGTCCCATTTGTTCATTTCTTGGTCTCACAGTTGCAAATAACTGTAAGTGCAGCTCAAGCTTTACACAGTTTAGCATTTGAGAAAAGGAAGTTTAATTAGAGAGTTAAATGGTTTTTTCTTTCCTGTCAATCTCTACAAAGTCATTTGCTGTTCTTCCAACTTTTACTCTGACCTCTGTATTCCACCATCTTTACTTACACGACGCTGTGCTCAAGCCCACAAATAGCCACAATCTGGTTACGTTTCATAGGGTCAGGAAAACTGTTTGGAGGTGTTTTGATGAAAAGTGTGTCTAAATTGAAGTCCTTCTTACATGACTGAAAACAATGACTTAGGTAGAACTCGGGCTTGATGTTTGCCATTTGTGTGCACATATTAGGGTCCTGTTTTCCTGTAACTATGTTATATGCAGTTACTCCATTTCTTGAGATTAATGTATATCCAGCTTCTGTTGTATAAGAAATGGAATGACTAACACATGCACAGAAAAGCTCTGATGGACTTAGTTAGTGAAATGCTAAAATAATTTGCAAACTCTGTTTGCTTAAATCACGTTTTTTCTTTTTTCCACTAAGCATATGTGCAGAAATATTTTGTTTCTATTGGAGGATTGGATACATTAGCCAAAGTTCTCCTTGAGCTTATGCATGATTCCTGTTTGAGTCACTCCAGCATGAAACTTGCAGCGGTAGTAACAAAGACTCTGGATGCCTGCATTGCTAATAACTGTGAGTGGCAAGACATTTTTTATCTATGGTAATTTTCAAATGCAATTTTTAAAGTCTTGTGCTGGTGGAAAAGTTGTAGAAATGAATGCTTTAAGGCAGTTAAGTAATGTACATCCCAGTGGGTATAGCAGTGTTTTTTAAAACTCAGAGGTGTAAGTGGGGAGTGATTCAGCTCATTTGAGGTGGATTACTGTCCCATTGTTGCTAAAATAAATACAGTGAAATTGAAACCCAATTGAAAATTAAAAATAAGATGCCACAGCTCATGCTGGGTAAGTAAAGCTGAGCTCTGGGCCTGGATTTGGTCAGTCAGTTTGGATCCTGGAGTTAGGCCTGTGCCTGGATATTAAATTGTGTAGCTTTGGGAAGCTTTAGTAATTCAGAGATGGAGCTGAACGAATGTGGTGTTTCTGCACAGCACACCCTGCTCTGGTTTGCTGGCTGGGTACTGCTCTCCTGATGAGGTCTTGTGTTTTCCACACAAGGTTTGCAGAAACCTGTGATCCTGACGAGCCTGTGCCGTGGCCATGGTTGGTGTATCTCACACTTGTGCCATAAGAGCTTCAAATGGAAGTCCACAAAAGTGGAAGAGCATAAGCCTGCACTAGTTCTGAGGGTAGTTTCAGATCAGTTGGGTGTGACAGGACTAGGCCTCAGCATGGATGGACTAGCAGTGGTGTTGCCAGTGCCAGGAAGGGCTTGCCCCTGCTCTTCTTATGGCAGATACTCTGTGTGTCAAAGCTGATTCAACTCTGGCTCCATGCTAGAGCTGATAAAGGACGTGGAGAAACTCAGCAGGGATCTCCAAAGCTTGCACAGTGCCAAGCCCTCGTTCATCAGATCTTCTGCCTCATCTCCATGGAGCACAGGCTGGGAGGATAGGCAGGGCTGGATTTGGGAGCAGCACAGGAGGGATGGGGTCATCTGAACAGTTGGAGGTGGAGCAGAGCAGGGCTGAGCAGGCCCACGGCTTTGAGGGGTTTGTAGAGTTCCCTCAAAACCCAGCATTTTATCCTTGGAGAATTCCTGTACACTCATGACTGACTTTATTTTCCTTCCAACTGTTTCAACAAACAGCTGCCATGGGTGTTGTCTTGGCACAGTATCACACTGTGTCAGAGCTGCTGAAGCTGCTGTCCAATGAGACACTGAGCACAGGAGAAAAAATCAGTATTATTCTAACAATTGGACACTGTACTGAAGTTTGTGGTAAGATTTGCTTTTTCTTTTTCCTGTCAGCTTCTCCTAAATTCTCGTACACTGACTCCTCCAGTGGTGTCACTTCATCAAGACTAGAAAAGGAGAGACAGCTCTCTTAAATACTATAGTGTCAATATTTGGACAAAAAGTTTCTATAATGTTCATCTTTAACTTTTAAAGCTTATTAGCAGGAAGTGTCTCTAGAAGCTTTGAAAAAGTAGACTAAATATGCAAGAATTCAGAGCTGGGCTTAGGTGTCACAGGGAAGAGTTAATCCAGACCTGAAAGCTACTGCAATCCAGACACAGCAAGTGGGTTGTCTTGAGCACCCTTTTCATGGTCCTTGGAACATACAGTTCTGTCCACTGCTTACAAGGCAGTAATATTTGTAAGAGCCATGTAAGAGCATTGGTTTTCAAGACACAGAAGCAGTAGGTAGCCCTGAAATGTTTTGTCATGTTCCTCAGGGCTTGCCCAAGCATATCTGGCACAAATGCAGCACTTCCGTTGGTATTTTGTGGTAGTGCAAGCAAAGAGAAAGGGAAGTTCATTTGTAGTCCTGTTTTTTCACATGTGTGTTTAGATAAACAAGAAAAAGGCCTTATGTTCAAAAATCTTGGTTGGTTTTCATCCTCTGAGTGCCAATAACATGTTCAATGATTAGCTCAATAGGACAGAAATTTATTGTAGCAGACATTTTTCATGAAGAATTAGTGAAACAAGACTTAATGGAAAATGTCTTGAATAGAAAAATGATTAAAGCAACAGAAAAAAGGTTTCTCTTAAAATGTCAACACTGTCAAAATAAAAGTGTTTACTTTTCTAATTTCCTTTTTTATTACGTTTAAAAAGAAAGAGCTATGTTTAGCAAGTTATCATTTCTAGGAATACATATGCAAATGAGGTCACAATAAAAATTAAGCTAATTACATAATGAATGAGGAGGAACAGATTGGCTAGAGCAGGATTAAACTACTAATTTTATTTTGCTGATTATAAACCGTGAGATTTTGATACTTCTGCATCACAGGCCTCACTGAAATGTCGCATATCTACTCCAAGAGCAGGTAATGGAAGAGAAGAAGTACAAGAGTCATTATTCAAATGCTTTAGGCCACAATTAAATGAGCTTGGAACTCCATCATATAATTTGTCTCAGTAGTCATCCTTCAGTTTTCTTGCAGTAATCTGAGTTCTGATCAAATCATCCTGTGGGATGTAAAGCTCTCCTGCTGTCACTGCAGCAGGCTTGGGTCTGTAATGAAAATCTCTTTCTACAGAAACTTGCAGAAAGTTGCCAGTATTGGCTGCTAAAATTACTGTAAGGTTAAGGTGTGTGGGGCTGAAACCAAACCTTTCCTTTGCCATGTCCTGTTCTAGAAGAAAACCAGTGTGAGCTGCTTCAGAACAATGGTCTGCCACTTATGATTCAGGTATTGACAGAATCTCAGGACGAGGAACTCATCAAAGCTGCTACTTTTGTGCTGCAGAACTGCAAACAAATGAGTAAGCTTGCTGTTACTGCTTTAAAAATGACAGTGATTGTTTCCATCTCTGTGTCCTGCTGATTCCCCAAGTGATTTTAACTGTGGCAGCTTTGTAATTCTGTGGACTCCTAAAGATGTTTGTTTTCTGCACAGAAAGTTGCTTATTTGTCATCAAGAACTGACTTAGGCAGAAAAAAGAGAAGTAAGAATTCCAGCAGTGTTGCTATAATGCATTTGTGAAACCCCTCCATGTAGGGCCAGTTCTTAAAGCTTTCCCATCTATAAAGTGTGTGGAAAATATGAACATTGTCATTTAACACCCAGTGGATACCCTTTTCCTGGGGATGTAGCACTAGAGGGAGAGAATAAACCAGGAGATAATCAAGCCTGAAATCACTGTGTCTGCATTAATTTCCACTATTAAGAAATCTTGATTTTTTTTTCTGAAGTAGGATGTATTTTTTGGCCCCTTTAATTATCTGTACAATACCTCCCATGAAACAGAGAGACCTTGTCCTGTGATCTCTAGAGTGTGGAGGGTGTGCAATTGCCAATTAGAAAAAACAAACCAGTATCTACATTTCTGTGCTGTAAGCACAACTGAGAGGTTTGTGTAAGTTTGAGGGGGTGTGGAGATTTGTAGTGCCCATTAAGATGGAATTGTTTATTTAAAAAAGTAGAGACTCATGCTTGTGAAAAAGCCAGAGTTAAGTCAATGTCAAAGTCTTTTTTTTCACAGCATCATCGTGAAAACAGTTTATAGGAACTATAATTGCAAGCTCACCTCTTCTCACTGCAGCATATATTTCAAGTGTGTTAACATTTATGTATAAATTTAAGTTTTATAAAAATTGGTTTTTTCATTGAATTATTGGTGCTGGCCCTCAGCATACTAAAATATAATAAATACTTTTTAAATGTTACTTGATAAAATATTAACTATTAATTTTGTTTCATATTTTATAAAGCTGAACAGTTGTCTCTGAAATTATATGATAACTCATTAAATGTGAACAATGCAGAAGAATTGGATGTGCAAGTCAGAAAAAGATGTCTGCAAGACTACTGGAAGAAAGCAAAAGAAATTTTACACAGAATAAACTCAATTGAAAAACAGCATGATGAGGTTGGCCTATTTACCAAAATAGGATGAAACTAATCACATCTTTCCAGATTTAAGGAGAAAGCAAAAGTAAATCCTTTAGATAATTTCAATGTGAGCAGAAAACCCAGGAAAAATGTTGGATTTGTGTGAAACTAGAACTTGCAACTTTTATCAGTATTGTAGATCAGACAGAGTTACAGGTGTGCAGAGAATGGAGGCATCTGTATTGTATGAAGTATTGTAGTTTACTCTAAACCCAGATTTTCTATGAGATAGAAAAAGAAGTTGAATTTATTTTTAATTGCTGGACATCCATATGTATAATTTTTATATATTCATGCATGAAATGCTCAGGGTTGTACGGCTATGGTGGGATAGATGATAAAGGAGAATGCGAATATACACTGAGATAAAGTTGTTTCATTTTTTCCATGTGCTGTAAAGCTTCTAAGTATCTGTGGGTTTGGAACAACAAGTTTATGAGTTGTTTAGATGGCTCTTTCTAGCAGCGCCTTGCATTAGTAGCAAATTCCTTGCTTTAGCCTGAAATTAGCATTTAGGAAGACCCCCCTCAATACCTTAAGTGGCATTGCTGTCTTGTTGGCTCTCAGCTCAGTCAGGGGGTTTTCTGAAGCTTTTCTGGAATTTGCTTAACCCTCAGAGTTTGACTATCTAGTTCATCCTGGCACTGGATTAAGTTACCATTTTTATAGAGCTCATATAATCACTAACCAATATTTTTCAATACAGGAAAGAGTGCAAGGAGAAATATTTGTAGACGAATCTTCAGTAGCCAATTCTGAAGCATTAAAATCCCATGAAGTGAATCCTGTTGATCCAAAGAAGTACACAGAAGGAACACAGAAAGATGTCTGTTGTCCACAGTTGACCTCAAAGTTGAATAATCAGGTTCTTGCTTCATCTGTAACTTCTGCTCCACAAAAAGATGAAACGGTGAACACTGTGGATGCAGCTCCTACCAGACAAAGTGAACAGAGCAACATTCCATGTTCAGTCACTGAGCTGCAAACAGACAGTGTACCGCAAAGTCACAATATAAATGGAAAAACTGCCTTTGGAAAAAATCAGTCTGGTCTTCAGGCAGGGTGAGAATCTTAACACCTGAGCAGAAATACTAAGTTGCTTTTCTTTAGCCATTCCAGATTGACAGGCTTTAAAATTACCTGCTACTAACTATAGGTGTTTTTCCTAGTGGAAAGGCATAGCCCTTTGGTGGCCCACCAGAGGTTGTTTTGGAGGTCACAGATCAAAGATTGCAGTCATTGCAGTAACAAAGCTGCTGATCTTTGAGTGCTGGTGTTGTACAGAGAGCCTCTTTCAGGGCATGTTTGAGTGCCTTCAGCATAGCGCTGAAAATCATTCCTGGCTTTTGCCCCAAAGTTCTCACTAGTGTAACAGACCAAGATTTAAGCTGTTGGTTTGGACAAAACCACAATGGTTTCTGTAATATGCACTTACTAAGGAAACAGCAGGTAGAGAACTGCTTGGAAAAGTACTGAAACTAGAGTGTCTACAAAGTAGGGGGAAAAGTTTCTGCACCTCTGCTGTTCTCACCTCATGTTCCAGTGCTACCCTGCATGGAAAGGGAAAGGAACAGCCCTATTTGGGGCTATTCTCTTGCTCCTTGGTCTCACACAGATGCTAATTTTCCTCATTTTCTTTTGCTGCTTGTGTTTATCTTTCCTGTTGATAAACCCAAAATTATTTATACCTAACTTGTAATGATAAATACAGATTCCATTCTCTTGAGTTTGTATCTGGAATATCCCTCAAGACAGTCAGTGGAAAAGTATAAGCAAAACTACATTTTTGTGGGTGTTTATGTTTTGTTTTGGGCTTTTTGAGTTCCACATTTTTATTGTGCTTTTTTTATGTGTCTGGCTGCACCTTGCTCTGTGCAGTTTCCTGGTATTATATTGTTACTTCGCAATTACCACAGAAATCACCAAGAGCCTGGATATTTTACGTGGTACATTCAGGTAAATTTTGCTTTGCTACTGGTTAGCATCATTTCACAGCTTCTTTAGTTGTTGTTATGGGCTCTGATGCACAAAATTCTTAAAACATCAATTTAAAAAAATCTCTTTGTGTGAACTCAGAAGCTACTGGAAGGTAACCACGGATCAGGCTTCTTGCTCCTGCAGCTTTCAGAGGGAGTCAGGGACACAAAAAGGCTCCATCAGGGTATCATAGCAGTGTGTTGGTTGCACAGAAGTTAACTGGGCTAAGAAAAGAAGAAAACCAATTACCTTTTAGAGTATTTGCTGCAAATGATGAAGGCTACAGTATTCTGAAGACTTTGTGAGAGCTTTGTGTGCACTTGCTAATCCTTACGTGAATCCGAATTGCAAATTACTCTGGAAACCAGTGACAGCTCTGCACTCCCTGCTGAACAGACTGCACAGAATGCCAGTCACAGATCTCTGGGAAAGAGGTTTTAACATGCACTGATACATGCTAGGTGCCATAAGTCCAGTAACTTGGAATAATTAGAATAATTTTTGTAGTGTTTTCTCTTTAATATATTTAATATGTGTTTTTGTTGTGCCCTTGGAATGTGTGTATTCATTTGCAGGTAAATGTATGTTGTTTTTATTGTTTTATTGGTTTTAATTTGATTACATTTTGATCTTCCCAGTGAACAGTTATTTAAACAACCAGCAGAGACTGTTAGAAATATGAAACCGACATGCATATCAGGTACAAATAGCTACACATTCTCCTTCCTGAGCTGATTTTGTTCTTAATGAGATTTTAATTAGTTCTGCGTACATTTATGACTACTTTTTATCACTTGTTATATATCATTAGATGACAAAGGTGCCTTATGTGTAATATCCTTTAACTGGTTTGCATAGTGTTGGAATTTTATGTTGTACACAGTTTTACCAGGAGAACATTTATCCTACTTTTCTTCTAATACATATTTTAGTTTTCTTTTTTTAAACTGATTTTAACTATAGAAATGAATGTATCAGAGATTAAGTGTAGTGTTTAATCTGACTAGTGAAAGCCACTAACAGAAAGTGGAGGTTTGGTCCAGAGCTTGTAAGGCTGGGATAGAGCCTGCCTGTGAGAGTGACTTTTGCCTGATGCTGTTCCTACACAGTGAGCATGTGTTTAAGAGAAAAGATTTTCAGATTTGCATTAATCCTGGTCTGATACCAGAAATGAATGATATTTCAGAACTGGGATTGATTCAATCAAATCTTTATTCATTATTTACTTTCCTGTTAATTTATAAAATTACTGAGTATTCATTAGATTAGAATTTGCCAGAATGGGAGCTTTACAGGTGACCAGCTGATCTCCAGGTTACATCTGTTTAAAGTGAGAATATGTATTATTCCAATAGATTACATTTTTCAGCATTTGATTCCAAACAAAAATAAAAATTATAGGGCTTAGTTAAGCAATATGGGTTTACCAGGTTAATTTACTATGTTCAAGTTGAAGTAATTTCCTTTGGGAGAGTGGTGAAAAAACATTGAATTGAACATAGTTATTCTGGAGTTACAGAAATGTGAATGTGAGGCATTTAACTTGAGAAATTTCACTCAGATTTTCTGCTGTTATGTTAATTAAACTTTAATAATCTACAAATAGAGAATGCAGTTTGATGTAGTTATACCGATGCATGATTACCATGGCAAAAGATAGGTTACATTTCCTAGTGACTTTTTTCCTCCCTCATTTAGATTCATTCTGCTCAGAGAAAACTGAGAGAGTCAAAAGTACTTCAGCTACACCTTCATCCCATAAAATGGCAGATTTAAGATGTTTGGGTAAATATTATCTTAGATCTTTATTTCCAGAGTACATAAAGAAGCCTTAAAGAGTCAGCAGTGCAGTAAGTGGATTGACTTGACAGAATTGTAATGCATCCCTTCCTTCCTTCCTTCCTTCCTTCCTTCCTTCCTTCCTTCCTTCCTTCCTTCCTTCCTTCCTTCCTTCCTTCCTTCCTTCCTTCCTTCCTTCCTTCCTTCCTTCCTTCCTTCCTTCCTTCCTTCCTTCCTTCCTTCCTTCCTTCCTTCCTTCCTTCCTTCCTTCCTTCCTTCCTTCCTTCCTTCCTTCCTTCCTTCCTTCCTTCCTTCCTCCCTCCCTCCCTCCCTCCCTCCCTCCCTCCTTCCCTCCCTCCCTCCCTCCCTCCCTCCCTCCCTCCCTCCCTCCCTCCCCTTTTTTCTACCTCTAATATAAAAGGTAAATATTGAAATAAAGCTGACAAATTGCAGTTTTGGTCCATGTAATAATGTGGGTTTAATGTGTGTAATAATGTGGGTCTCCCTAATTAGAAGAATAGTTGAGTAAGTGTTTTCGTCCTTTCTCTGCTTTCAGAGATGGAGGAAGAACACATAGCCCTGCTCATTTCCCTCATTTATTCTCCTGCTAAGCCTCCTCAGTGTTTTGCAGCCCTTCTCTTCTCTCTGACTCACTGCTGTGAAGTATAGGCAGGCAGTTTCATGGTAATCCACATCTACAGCCCTCCGTTACCCCAGGCTCTACTTCCTCAGCCTGCTCCATCAGTAGGTCATGAGAATGTTGCTGGTACTCTGGATTTGTGAGTGGATTTTGTAATCAAGCCAATGTTTCTTTATTTAAAAACCCCCAACAAAACAAAAACCCACAGAAGACAAAGACCCCCCCCCAAAGCAGCCCATAACTCACTTCTGAACATTATTTTTATCTGAGTTGTCAAACTAAATTCAAGCTGAGATTTAGCACTGCTTTACCTTAAGGTACAATGTTATAGATACTTGTGCCCTTCCTGTGACTCCTCACACAAGTTCTCCTTCAGCAGATGTAACTTAACCATGAGGGCTTCCAAGGATATCTAAACCATAAATTACCCTAGGAATGTCCTCAAAAATGAACAGCAAGGCTTCCTGTGAGGGCATTCATGCCTAAACTAGATTTAGCTCTGTGCCTCACTCAGTACTTCGGGAGTGGAACTGCAGTATAACTTAATCCCATAAAATGTTGAAAACTAATTTTTTTAAGAGAGAAAATACAAAGTATTTCAGGAAGTCACATAAAAATGCCATGATTATGGAAAACCTGAAGTCAAATTGATCCTGGTGAGCAAAATAAAACCTGAACTTTGTGGTGGCTTGTTTAGAAGCTGTGATTGCTGTTTCTGCAATATCTTATTTTTCCCAGGTTGCACAGCAGGAGGACTGTCCTTGAACAGTAAAACCTTCACCAAGATGTTGCAGAGCTGCCTGCACAGGTGTGAGCACCACAGAGTCATCCTGGAGGCTGAAGAAAGATACCGAGGGGAGCTCCGCAGGGTGGCTGCTGGTAACAGCAGCAAACCTGCAACTCACCAGAGTATGGAGTTTATGTTCAGTGCTTGGAACCGTTGCTTTAGAATTGCATTTAAAATTCTGAACTTTAGTTTATTTGCATCTGATTGTCTTGCTGTTTTAAACTCTCTCATAGAATTTGATTTACAGTGATTTGTACTAAGTGAGATCAGAACTGGCCACTTCTGTTTTGAAGGATCGTGTGTGTTTCTTGCCATGGTGACAGATGCTCATTATAGGCTTTCATAAGACTCTCACATTTGCCAGAAATAGTCAAGTCCTTAGAGAAAGGAATGTATTAAGTTGAAATATGTGCAAGTAAATGTATGACCATGCCAAAGTAATTTCATTTAGTATTCACAGAATCACAGAGTGACTGGGTTGGAAGAGACCAATAAGATTATCGAGTCCAACCCATGCCCTAACAACACCTCAACTAAACCCTGGCATCGAGTGCCACATTCAGTCTTGTTTTAAACACATCCAGGGATGGTCACTCCACCACCTCCCCAGGCAGACCATTCCAGTGCTTTACCACTCCTTCCATGAAAAACTTTTTCCTAATATCCAACCTCTGTTTCCCTTGGTGCAGCTTGAGACTGTGACCTCTGCTTCTGTCAGTGCTGCCTGGAGAAAGAGACCAACCCCACCTGACTACAACTATCATTTCAGGGAGTTGTGGAGAGTGATAAGGTCACCTCTGAGTCTCCTTTTCTCCAGGCTGAGCACCCCCAGCTCCCTCAGTTATTCCTCACAGGATTTGTGTTCCCAGCCCCTCTCCAGCCTCGTTGCCTCCTCTGGATGTGCTCCAGCATCCCAAGGTCCTTCCCAAACTGAGGGGCCAGAGCTGGACACAGCACTCGAGGTGTGGCCTCACCAGTGCCCAGTACAGGGGCAGGATGGCCTCCCTGCTCCTGCTGGCCACGCTCTTCCTGATACACTTACAGGTCCAGGATACTTAGAGATCATAATTAATTAAATAGAAGCACATCCTATATTTTTCTGGTTTAAAGAAGGAATTCTGAAAATTAAACAGTTACTACTTACTAGCATTTGTTCTGGTGCTCATCTTATATTTTCCAGAAATGCTGCTGGCCCCAGTGAAGAAAGACAGGCTGCATAAAGAAATATCAACTTTTAGCAGCAAGAAGGATGGTTTCCAAAGTAAGGGCTTGGTTTGGAAACCTGTGTGAAAAGCCCTTACTGTCTATTGATTCTTTTGCAGAACTTTACCATGGAGACTGTGGATAGAAAACTATTTTCTTTTTTTTTTTTTCCTCTAGATTCTGAGAATAATCTGTATATTATTAGGCCATAAAATGCATACTCTATAATCATGAAATTGTGTAATGCACATTATCTCCCTGCAAAGTTATCTGGCACTTGCTGTGTTGATCCCGTTTTGAATCCTGTCAGGGTTACTTCCTTGGCATTTGCTATTTCTCAGTTTTCTGTGGCATTGTTTTCTAAAATGGAGAAGTTTAGTCTGGCTCAAAGCAGAGCTTAGCTGCCTGAACCTGGATTTAGCACCATTCCTTACACAGTTCCAGTCATGTTTTTCCATTAGACCCATTCCTGTCCTCTGCTGAGGACTTGGGGCTTGTGATAAACAGCCAGACCAGGAATCCGTAATGAATTCTTTGAAATGAAATTCCCACCAAAAATTTATTTTTAGTACTCTTATTTTCAAAAGCCTTGTTTACATGGTTATTTAATTAATGCCCATTAAAAGCTAGTAGGTTGATGTTTGAATTTGTTTATATTTTCCCCCCTTCAGATTCAGTAATTGATTAATTTGTCTTATGAAAGCCACAAAGTTATTTTAAAATATAAAAACCTAACTAAAGCAACTGTATTTCATCTTGAAAGCCCATTACAACAATATATTGTCTTTAGCAAGTACACATTTCCTGTAAGCTAAAGTAAACTGAGTTTTTCAGTCTTTCTTCCAAGACCAGATTAGTGGTATGGCTCAAAAGATGGTTCTCTCTTAAATTTTAATTCCTAAAACATAACCTCTGTTATATGATTTGGGTTTTTTTCTAATAAAGATGTGTAATGTTTTATTGTTTGGTTTTTTATTGTTTGTTTTTAAGGCATTCTTTTGACTCCAAATAGAAAAGACAAATCTAATACTATAAAGAGAGATGAACATAGTAGAAATATTAGGTGGACTAGCAACTATAACTTGACACCTGCATATGAAAAGTGTGAGTATTACCAGAAAATGAGTTCTCTAATATGCACAACTGAAAGATTAGCATTTGCATTTAGGTCAGGGCATTGAGAGAAGCACCTGTCCTTTATCTCCTATTGGAGATAAATGGCAATGAATTTAAATAAAGTGTTATACTTGTCTCTTACAGAAATCCACTTGAACATCAATAACATTATTATTTGTTTCTGGTTCATCAGTAGTCCCTATGCCTTAATGTGGATTATGAGAAAAATATCTAAGGAGAATGAGATATTACTAACAAATTACATATTCAGATTCATTTGAATAAATGCTCCTTTACAGTTTTATATCCAGTTTTTCAGTAGATTTTAGTTAGTTTAAAGTGACTAAGTGGCCTCCTTGTTCACAATTTTGTAGCTTTACAAAAAAAACAAGATGCTAACCTGAAGAGACAGAGAGTCAAAGAGATGTGCAGCCAGAAATGTCAGCACTTAAAAGAAAATTGCATTCATTCACTTGACAAAGATGAGGTTAGTTATGCAAAACCTGATCATGCACTGACATGTTTATAAATGGTCAAATAAAAGCACTAGGAGTTACGTAGCTTTTTTTTCAGTCATCTTTAACTGGAGCCCAGTAGCAAAATGAACCTTATGAAAAAAATATTCCTGTATTGATTCTACTCCAGTCACACTGATTTAGCCCTGAATTGAGTTCAGCATTTTTCAGCTGACATATTTTCAGAATGGTGGATTGGAAGGTCTGATTTTTCCTGTATTGATGAAGATTTGCACACTATGGAGGCAACAGAAGCCTAAAGGAATAAACCTGCTAAAAGAATAAACTATGTAAGCACAAGAGAAATTAAGATCACAGAAAAATACTGTATTTTAGTAAGTGTTGACAGTGAAGAAATATTGGAGAAGCATTGCTCCCTTGCCAGTGAGACAATTTCTTTACAACTACTAAATGTTGAATTGCTGGTAATGTTACTTCCCCGTGCAAAATAGTATGTACATTTACATAATTCTTAATGACACCAAAATAATTATTTGCAGGGTAAGGAAACGTGTTCCCTGGCCACGAGCATGAGACCTTTGAACAAGAGAAGAGTCCGAAAAGATTTCACAACTGAAGAAATCAACTGCCTTTTGAAAGGCGTTCAAAAAATGGGCAACCACTGGAATTTGATTTTGTGGTCTTACCCTTTCCAGAAAGGACGGACAAGCGTTGACCTTTCCAAGAAGTACTACAGGTTACAAGTGCAGGTACTCATCACTGAATTTTCTACTGATGGCAAATGCTGGGAGCCCAGTTTTCATTGTTAGCCCCTGAGCTGACTTGCAGAAGTGAAGACAGGCTTTCAGAGTGTGCAGCCATGGGATTGTGCCTTGTGTCAGTGCAGTGCCCATGAGAATAGCCATGAGAATGGTCTCTGGTGTAATTCCATCAGAACTGGAATTCAAATTGGTGCTTGGAGAGAGAGAACTAAAGTAGGGAAAGACCAGAGAGCCTTAGAACTTGCCACTGCCACCTGACAGGGTACAGAGAGAATTAAAGTGTCATTAAGGACTCTGAATTAATCACTGTATTTATCATGAAGTTGGTCTCCTGTCTGCTCAGCTGCTGTTGTGATGCTGGTCTGTGAAAGCCTCTGCAGCATTTTCCCAGTGATAAATCCATGCAACCCTCACACAGGGAGCATTGCTCCTGTGCTTTGGAGATCATGGGAGCAATTAAGTGATAAGCCTTTGTCTACTGAAAGCTGATCTGTAATTGTGCAGTGGTTTGGAACAACATTTATCTTGATATTTTCTCTTTTATGTCCATTTTATAGATGAAAAAAGCCCACAAAGGACATCAATAACATCATCTGTGAGAGCTTTGGATTTTGTTGCAGAATGTTCAAGAACAGCCTTTGTAATATTGAGGTATTGCCAGAACAACTCGAGCCCTTGGAGAATTTAGGTTGGTTTGGACTCCTGTTTTTCAGTGGCAACTGACAGAATTGTTATGCATTATAATTTAAATTTACCATAACTTGACAAATTATTTAAGTAATGCTATCATAGGCAACAGAATCTCTATCAGTAAAAATTACATTAATTTGGAACTTAATTTAACCTTCTTGAGCATTTCATCTATGCAATTTTGAGTTAACTTTTTGTGGCTTGCTCTGTACCATTTGTCAGAAAAGGATGTATTGCTAAAATGAATACTTTATGTCTGAAACTGCTGTTAATGTTGTTGTGTCTGAATCTGTTTCCTCTTAATTAAATGAAATGTTTAAAGCAGGTAGAATATTTTGTCATGTGTTGAATATGCTGCATATGCAGAAAAATATCTTTGTGACAGAAAACACTGAATGTGTGGTTAAACACTGCTGCACAGAAGAGGCAAATCTTTCACTGCAACAGAAATTCTGTACTCACTGTTGAACTGAGCAGTACTTGTAGAATTTGGCTTCTGTTTATAGTTGGACAGTTTTCTGGTGTATTTTTCAAATAAGTGAGCAGAACCAGCATTTCTGCTAATTACACATTTTTTACAGGACGCTTTACTGAAAGCCTTGGTAACTTGCTTTTTCAGTGATAGCCTTAGTATTTCAGTTGCATTTTTTATTTGTTCTGATAAAGAAATGATGACTCAATAGTTAATTTATTGTGGAAAAGGTTTAGTTATTGTATTAGCGCTAGGTTTTCACTATGATGTGGCTTGAATGCTTGAAAACAGGCAAGGTAACCAAAACCTGAGAGACTTGCAATAAAGATGATGCCAATGATGCAATAAATATGTCTTCCAATATTTTCAGCTGTTGCAATTTGGGGGGGGGTTATTTTTTAAATATTGAAACATCTATAAAAGATGTCTCTGATTGGAGCTGTTGCCAGTAGCAGGGTTGAGTATCAGTGGAACTATTGGCAGAGTAGGAGCCAAAAAGGCTCCTGAGGTGGAGTGTCCCCAGGGAGGGCACTGGGGTCCCTTACACACTCCAGATGTTTTTCCAGGGACGCCATCCTAGTCCACACAAGCTCTTACTTCATCCTTTGACTGAATGTGTATTAGTATCCACATTGCCAAGTCCTGAAATATGTCTCAAGTGACTAAAATATGTAAATCTTTACTTGTCACAAGTTGAGAATGTTGCAATACTGACAATTTACCACACCTTAGGTGTACCCTGTGGAGCCTTTGGTCTCCTCTCCTCTTTGGAGCAGGACTGAGGTCAAAGTTATTAAAGTTGTTCAGTGCCTTGCCAAGTTCTGAGACTCCTCAAGGAAGGAATTCCTGCAGCCTCTTTGGGCAGCCTCTGCTTGTGCTTCACCTCCTCTTGCAAGGCAGGAGCTGGAACCACATCACTGGAACATTCTGGTGGGATCTGAAAGGGAAGTCATGGATCAGGAGCAGGCAGAAACCTGAGGTGTCAGTTTGTGCAAGTCTTTTGTGCTGTCTTTTGCTCTCCTTTGGATTGACTGCACAGTTTTGATCAGTTTAATTTTCTTGCACAAGTACTTTGAAATCCATATGTAACAGGCACCAAAATTGCATGAGAACAGCTGATGTCACTTTTAGGCTTGTTGGGCCACCCAGGGCAGTGTTTCAGCACTTTGAAAGGCTGGGATGACTGACAAACCATCCAGGAAAGTCCGTTTGTAAAAACTCCGTGCCCTCCTGGCTCTGTTGATCAAACAGAGGGTGTTAGGGGTGTGAGGATGGGGTAGTAATGACAGCTTGATCAGTCAGCAACAGTTTACACAGTGTGCTCATCAGAACTGCCCCGGCACTGCCGGCACAGGGCCGACACCGGCGGGGCACGGCAGGGCAGGTGCCGGGGGTGCGGGGAGGCACCGGGCAGGTACCAGGGCAGGCACCAGGGCGGTACCAGGGCAGGCACCAGGGCGGTACCAGGGCGGTACCAGGGCAGGTACCGGGGCGGGTGCCGGGGATTCGGGAAGGTACCAGGGCGGTACCAGGGCGGTACCAGGCAGGTATCAGGGCAGGTACCAGGGCGGTACCAGGGCGGTACCGGGGGTTCGGGGAGGTACCAGGCAGGTACCAGGGCGGTACCAGGGCGGGTGCCAGGGCAGGTACCGGGGGTTCGGGGAGGTACCAGGCAGGTACCAGGGCGGTACCAGGGCGGTGCCAGGGCAGGTACCGGGGGTTCGGGGCGGTGCCAGGGCGGGTGCCAGGGCAGGTACCGGGGGTGCAGCCGGAGGTTCCTGAGCGGGCGCCGCTCCCGCGGGCAGCAGGGGGCGCTGGCAGCCAGGACGACGCGCGCAGGGCGGGCCGCGGCCGGGGCTGCCCGGGCACCGCCTGATCGCGGGGCGGGCGCGGAGCCGGCGGGGCGGGCGCGGGGCGCAGGGGCCGGCGGGGCTGGCGGGGCCGGCGGCGCGCGCGGGCGGGGCGGGGCGGGGCGGGGTCCTCGCGGCCCGGTGAGGTCACTCTTTGTGGCGGCGGCTCCAAGATGGCGCCGGTGCTGGCGGAGAAGAAGCTGCTGGGGCCGGACGGGCCCGGCGGGGCCGAGCTGCCCGGCGAGGAGGACGAGGGACAGAACCTCTGGTGAGTGCCTGCGGCCGCCCGGGCCCGGCACGGCGGGGCGAGCCCGGGCTCCGCCGGGCTGGAGCGAAGCGAGGCGAGGGCTCTCGGCCGGTCGGGGCCGCGCTCGGGCCCCGCGGGCGGCGGCGGCGGCGGGGCCGGCGGGTAGCGCCGGGGGGTGCGTGAAGGGAACCCCACGGGCGCAGGGACCGGAGTGCGGGGGTGAGGCAGAGCGGGGCAGCGGGGCCGGACCGCGGCTCTGCGGGACGTCCGCGGCTCCGGCACAGGCGAGCTCATGTGTTTTCGGCTTTTATTTCTAAAGAACGCTTTAAACAAAATACCTATCGTGGCAGGAAGGCGTATATCGAATATGCAGCGATCGATTGTGATGACAGTTAGTTGAAAAGTAATGTTCTGCAGTATTACGGCCTCTTAAAAGGGAGGAGAGCCTTAAATGTCCCTGCCTATGGTTTAGGAATCATAAAAGCTGTTCATGCTCGTGGTGGTTCAGGGTGCAGTTGGCCTGTGGCTGTGGGAGCCCCGCTGGTGCGCAGCCCGCGGGTGCCCGGTGCGGATGTGCTGAGCTCATGGTGCTGTCGCTGCCCGCTCGCTCCGCGCGGTAACGCGGCCGCTCTGCTGCTTCCCCAGGTCCTCCATCCTCAGCGAAGTCTCCACACGGTCCAGATCGAAACTGCCATCGGGCAAGAATATTCTTGTTTTTGGTAAGTAGCACACACGACCACTTGGGTGTTGGTTTGTTGCTTTTTTATTTGTGGAAACAAAGTGTATTTCAAACAGCGATTGGCGCAAACTGACACATGGCTTTGTTACAGTTGGTTTATGTAATTTGATCTGTGGTCTTGTCTTGTGCTTGTAGATTTACTTTCTCTTTGTTTTCCACTGTTATATTTATAGCCTATTTTAAGTAACAGCAGAGAATAAGATATTCTTCATTCTTTGCTCCGGTATAAGCCATTGGATTTAGCTGAAATACTTGAAACAGAACAGCAAAGAACTGTAAATCAGAAGTGTACAAGGATGCTTCTCATTAATTAAGCAAGTTGTGAAAAAATATTTTCTATGGAGTCAAATGTAATTCTGAAGGTGGTTTTTTTTTTTCCTCTACAAACTTACTGGCAGGTGATGATGGTTCAGGCAAAACCACACTCATGGCTAAAATACAGGGGGCAGAGCATGGCAAGAAAGGAAGAGGACTGGAATACTTGTATCTGAATATTCATGATGAAGACAGAGATGGTAAGTTCGTTTCAAGTGCAATCTCTTTAATTAAGTAGCTGCCATGCTGTTTTAATAATTGTGGTTTGGTGAGTATGTTCTGGGCTACGCCCCAGTAGCTGCTTCAGCGTGGTGCTGGGAGTTGTGGGTGCTGGGTGTCCATTTCTGTGGACGGGAAGGTTTCACAGTCGGTGTCTGTTCTCCCTTCTGCCCCTCTGAGAGCCTGACCTGTGCCTGGGGCAGGGCAGCTCTGGAGATGCTTCTGGGCTAGGGGAGATGCCTTTGCTGATGGTGACTTTGTAGCAGCTGCAGTGGCTTTGCTGTGGCTACTTTGTGACTGGAGAAGAGAGGGATACTCCATGAGAATTTCACGCTCAGCATGGATCTCTGGGCGCAGGGTGTTGCTCACAGGGGCTGTGTGTGGAATTTTGGTTAGCTGTAACAGATGTTTTGCTTTACTTGTCTGAGTGAGGAACAGAACTTAAAGTCAGAATTAGTGTTTCCTTTTCTCAAGCTGGAGCTGATCTCTTTGCTCTTTGCCCCTTGTCTTTTTGTTGCTGCTGCTGATTTCTTGTCGCTACTGTGTGGAGGGAGATTATGCCAAGAGAACATTGAAAAGCAGGCCTTGTGATCAGATTACTTGTATTTTTGGGAAGGTTCGGGACAGGAAGAGATGGGGAGTGAGTTTTTTATCCTTGCTCCTAAATGTGCCTCTATGATCTCATTTTGGGCAAGCTGCTAGACCTCCTTGAGTTGGTTTGTCTTTAAAAATGGGGAATGTAAGCCTTCCTATTCATGACTTCCTTCAGAACTCAGAAGAGGGAAGTGGTGGTGGTGGTGGTTCATCCCTGTTTCTGGGAACAATAAGACTAGGAAGATCCTATAATGGTATTTTGAAGCTGGAGATGCACTGAGGGCCTGCAGGAGTGATTAAGTGCCATATGTGACTGGTTGTTATGGAGATTGGGCCTGCACTCACGTGGCAGGAAGCTGCCTTTGGATACTAACTTAGGCACAATGAAAGGATGAGTACATTCCTATATCTTCCAGGGGCCTCCTTGCAGTTCCCAAAAATCTTTTGGGCTGTAATTTTAAGTGCTTCTTCAGGTTCTGGGTGTAAGTGCTTTTCCACCATGCACAATCTGCTTTAGTTCAGCATAAACACTTCAGGGGGGGAAAAGCCCCTATGATATCAGGAGGGCTGAGGCAGCCTGTGTCATTAGAAGCTCTCTCGCAGCTTCAAAGGAGATGCTGTTGCAAGCAGAAAAATGTTTGCTGTGCTATTTTTCCTGGTGTTATCTATTAAACCTCAAATATATCACTACTCTGGAAATATTTTGGGGCTATTCCTGAGTGGCTGAAAGTGATAAGTATTTGAAGTGATTAGGAGAAGCCTGTCATAAGAACTCAGGCAGAACTAGCAGGAAAAAAAGAGATCTTTTTGACTGACTACAGTCTCAGCTGGCCAATTCAGGTCTTCATGCATCCTCTAATGTGTGTGTTAGGAGCTAATAATATATGCCTTTTTCCTTTCTGTCTCATTAGTGTCATCCAAAAGCAAAATAAATAGCAAAGTGGGTCAGGACCTCCCAGCAGGCAGAGATAACACTCTTTCTTCTCTAGGACAGGTTTGGATTTGGTTTTTAAACTCTCTGTGCTTCAGATGAATGTATGCTCATATCCAGATTGGGGAACAAAGGCTTTATAATTGACCCACAATTCTGGAAGCCATAAAGAACCTCAGGGTAGGCATTCAGGAGCAGTTGAGTGGTTCTGAGAGTCTCTGCTCTTTATTAGACTCCAGTGTAGCCAAGACCAGATCACAAGGTTTTCCAGGGGTGCCAGGTCAACACTGGCAACTGAAACTCTGCAGTGGAGTGAGATGATCTCAGTTTCTTTCCCAGGTGATAGAAGATTTATTTGCTCTCTTAGTCTTATTCTTCTTCATTTCAGATAAGTTTACTCTGTCCAGGAGAAATATTTTCCTCATAATGCCGAGTCATTCATTATCTACTTCTCACTTCCCCTTGGAAACCTTAAGGAAAATCTCTGTTGTTTCCTATGTTGTGGTCTCCCCTCCCCATTCCTCTTCAAGGGATGTTTGAACCCGGCTGCTCCTACATCTAAAGTAGAATTTTTTTGGATTGCTGAATACAATCTTGGTTTACAGTTACTTTCCCCCTTAAGATCAGCTCAGGAATTAAATTGTTCTTTTCAGTTTGTAGGAAAGTCCAGGAAGCATGTCTGCCTTGCTGTGGCTCTCTACCCGTGGCTCACAGAGGTACCCATGGACTGTGTGGTTTTCCACGTCCCCTGCTGGTTTCCTGGCGGCTGGAGGCACATGGGCACTGTGCTCTGTCCAGCTGCTCCAGTTCTGCCAGGTGTCACTGCTCAGTGTGACATGTGGCCTTTGCTTCCAGGGCTCAGGATACTTAGATTCTGTCTGCTACTGAATCTCTGCCTGAACTAGGGAAAAGATACCTTTTTATTTTAAAGTTATATTTTATCACTATCCCAAATGCCACCTAGGCCAAGGCATTTGCTCAGAAAGAGGTTTGGAGAGATCTGAGAAGCAATCCTGGGAGAGAGAGGATTCTCCTAAATCCCCAGCTATGTTATCCTTAGAGCATATGGCTGCTCCTGCATACATGACACCATAGTTCATCTGGATGAAAGCATTTATAGCACTGCCTGCAAACTTAGCTTTGAATTTTAACTGATCTTGGAGCTCAGGCCCCAGAGTCCTCCATTAGTGGAATTTCTCAGGGAGTGTGGCAAATTTCAGTTTTTTGCTTGTCTTTTTGATGAGCAGGTGTTTTTTGTCTCTACTGGTTAGTCTGCTTTTGAGCACTGAGAATCTGAATTCATAGGAGGTAGAGGAGAAGCTGTGCACAATTTTCCTAAAGGATCTGTGTTTCCAGAGTAGCTTTCAGAGGCCCTTGCAGGGCCAGGGCAGAGTTACAGTGGGGATGTGGAGCAGAACAGGCAGCCAGACTGCGTGGCCTGCTCTGTGCTGTGTGTGTCAGCTGGAGCCACAAGCACCAAGGCACATTTCTCACCTGTCAGATTGCAGATGCACTTTGCCTGTGCCCAGTGTGCAGGGAAGAGGAGCCATTCTGGGGTTGTGTTCTTACTTGTAACAAAACAGTGTTGTGTTTTGCCTCAGATTTGGACTGGCCTCAGCCATATCATATGCATATTCCAGCTGAACTGGTTGTTCCAGATTGAGCCAAGTCTTGCTGCTGCACTAGTTTCTAATGAGAAAATTTTTTTTGGTTGTTTTTTTTTTGTCAACATCTTTAAAGTGGTTCTCTTGAAAGTTTTCTTTTTTGCTTCTCTTCACAACTTGAGCAAGGGATATCTAATTGCCACTGATATCTTTTGAATAGATGCAGGTGTAGTTGCAGTTCACAGAATCAACAATGTGCAATAAAATTCATCAAAGCTGGAAAATCTTTTTCAGGACTAAAGGGATAATGGAATATTGACAGGATTTAGAGGTAGGATTTTAGCAGCTTTTGTAATAGCCTGTGATAAGTAGCTCCTGCTTTTCCAACAGGACCTGGTAATTGTTTGCTCTGTTTTTGTATGTTGTGTCATGGCCAGTAAGAAGGTCCCATTTAACATTCATGACTAAGTAAGAGCTTGATGTGGTGCTGACAAAGCTGAATTTACCACCAAGGTCTTGCCAAATTGTGAGCACCCATGCTGTATTTTTAAGTGTGTTTTATGTTTTAGCAAATGTAAATCACAAGACATTCCTCTGTCCTGTTAGAAAGGAGCAAAACCTTTCCTTTCATACAATGTTTGGGGTTTTTTTTTGCTAGAGTACATTTTAATGTGAGTGGAAGGGTTCCAGGCTTCCTAGCAGATTGATTTTGAGTGGTAGTTCCAGCTGCATTCTAGTTCCACCTGTATTCTAGTTCCAGTCTGCATTCCACATGTTAAGCAAAAATTAAATCCTTAAGGGGAGCAAAGGTGCATAGCAAACAAAACAATTTTAACCTTAGATATTGGCTTTAAAACATTACTTAGAAGCAGTGAATTTGGATATTATCAATTTTTCTTACTTGCCAAGGTGTGAAAGTCTTCTGCAGAGTGTTCCCTACACGAGAATCCATCAGTGCTGAGGAGAGCTATAAACTTGCATAAAGTATGGATAGATTTGCATTAGGTTTTCAAAACTTCCATTCATGCTCCAAGGAGACAGTTATGCATACACAGTCCCTGTCTATTAATAACCTTTAGCTCATAGAAGGCTCACGGGGTTTTTATTTACTGGGAGGCTGCTGCTTTAGGGCATGTACACAGGATGTTTCTAGGATGCAGAGAGTCCTGCAGAGATATTTCATTTACTGTTGTGTAATAGCAAGCATGTAAGTGTGTTCACATTGTGTCCTACCTTGCTCTCTGTTTTCCAGACTTTTCCTAGACCTTCCCTCTGTCCTCAGAGGTCTTTGGGAGCTCTAGATTCAGACCTGCAGTGCTGTGGGAATCCCTGTGATGCCAGTGATTGGTGTCCTGGAGCAGGGTGAGGTAGGGGAACAGGGCTGGGTGTGCACAGGTGCATTTCTGAGCTCCACAGGGCTTACCCTCACTGATCACTGGGGAGTGAATCGAGGGGTGCAGCTGGCAGTGAGAGGAGCTGTAAGTTCACAGTGTGGCTGCTGGCCTGTTTGTGTCATGGCTGATGTTGGAATGTCTTAGGACAGCCCAACAGAACTTTACAACAAATGCTAAACGTAGGCTGCCACATAGAGCACCTTGATGAGGTGTCTGAAACTGGGCTGCTCAGTAATTTTGTCCAAGGCCTGATTAAACAGGTAGGATGTATATATCGGTCATCTTTTCTTCTTCCAGATTTCTTAGCCAAGCTTTTTCCTTTTTCTGCAGTCAGGATGGGTGGATTCCTTCCCAAAATAAAGTCATGATAGCCATAGTAACTGGATTTATTTTGCGAAGCTGAAAGATTCAGGACACAGAACTACAGTGAGACGGGGTAATTATGAAGCTCAGTGGCTGCTTTGAAAATCTGGGCTGTGCAGTGGCTGGTTTGCAGATCTCTGTGTTTCAGAAGTGACATGTTGTGTACATAGTGCAAGAGAGACTCACTGATCCCTCTGGATAGCTGTAGTAAAATAGGGAATACTTAGGGAGGGGTACTAGGAAGAGTCTAGAAGATAGAAACAATGGAGTTGTTCCTCTTCAGCAGGAAGTTCTGAGGATAATGTTCTCTCTCTCCTTCTCTCTCTCTCCTCTCTCTCCTCCAGTCCCTTTTTTTTAATTTGGAAGACTTGGTTATTCATGGTACCTGATACATCATTTTCGGAGGAGACTTCTTTTTCAGTTCTTATACTCTTGCCAAGAGTTCAGTTTTGGGGTAAAATGCCTGTATCTGACACAGCTGATCCCCCTCTGCCTTGCATTCTAACGAAATATCCTGCCACTATCAAAAACACTTGTGGAAGAAACACAAAAGCTGCCATACCAGGTCATTTCCCCAGTGCTCGTTTGGTCAGGAGTCTGCAGAAGGAGCTGGTGTTAAGTCAGTGTGAGTTAAAAGCAGGTGGCACAACCTTGTTGGGAAGGTGGGAAGTTCATCCTGTATTTGCTCCTCCCACTCCTGTGCTAGAAACTTAAGCTGGTTATTGCTGGTATCTTGTTTGCAGCTTATTTCTGCTGGGAAGTTTCTTGAGTGTGTGAAACCAGCTTATGTGTCTGGGAGACACCCAGGGCAGCGTTCATCCCCGCTAGGCTGGGGCAGGGCCACCCCTTTGGGCCTGCACTTACACATCCACTGTGTTTTGGGTTCACTGTGAGTGTTTCTAGTGCAGGAATAGTGTGCAGTGATTAAAAACTGTCCTGACAGCTGTCCTGAGTAAAAGCTCAAGAACAGAAATTATTTTTTTAAGGAAAATGAAACCCAGAAATGAAAGCATTTCTGACTAATACAGGCATTTACACAGGAACCTGTCTTATAAACAAGCAGGCAAAGTGTGCTGGTAGCTGGGCCTGCTCCTTCCACTGACACTGATGCTCTCACCTGGTCGCTCCCAGCCTGGCAAAGCAAACCCTGGCATCTGCTGGCTTCCAACTGTGCCTTTTCCTTTCAGATCACACTCGCTGCAACGTCTGGATCCTGGATGGAGACTTGTACCACAAAGGGCTCCTGAAGTTCGCTGTTTCTGCTGAATCCCTGCAAGACACCATCGTGGTCTTTGTTGCAGATATGTCTAGACCTTGGACTGTTATGGAGTCTTTACAGAAATGGGCCAGCGTCTTGCAAGAACACATTGATAAGATGAAAATTCCTCCAGAAGAGATGAGGCACATGGAGCAGAAGTGTAAGTCTTTGTGCCTCCATACATTGCTGTTGGTTTTTTAATTGCTCCCACAACATTTGATGGATTTCTTTGGGTCAGTGTTTTGAGAATGGGTTGGATAAAAATTACTTTTTGGTTGTGATTGCAGCCCTAATTCAAATATACTGTGTTAGGCTTTAAAACAACTCTTCCAGTTTTGCTGTGCTGACAAAACATCAGGTGAATTATTGGTCTACATCCTGGGCAATAATGAGATTTTGATAATTTGATTTTTAAAAAGGATAATTAAAAAAATAACTCAATAAAATGACAGATTCAGTTTTTAAAAGATGGTGACAAACTTCAGTGATGAATTGAGCTGTCTGCTTTACTGTGATATCTCAGCCACATCCCATTCCCATACTGTGCTTGTCTTACAGAAAATCTCTCTGCCTTTGTTTTTCTGGTGGCTCAAAACTGGTTCTGGTTTCCGTGAAGCTGGTGCAGCTAATTGTGTCTCACTATAGCCATTCCTACCCTGTGACTTTAGGAATGTTGTATAAATTAACTTTCTTTCCTGGCATATCCATGGCAGGATGGAATCTAGCACTGGCAGGCAGTCGTTTTTGCAGTATTGGATCCTGCAGTGCTTTCCTAAAGTACTGTTGAATGTTTCTTGAGATTTTTCTTTCTGTTTTCATATTGAATTACTCCAAAATAAATTTCTTTAGTGAAAAAGACCTTAGCAACTTCCAGTCCTTTGAGATGAAGTAGATTCACACTGATCCTTTGTGCTTGCTGCTTTTGCTCCTTGTGGCTCTCTGTGCTGGAGTGTGGAACCCTTTCAAATATGGTCTGGTAGGTTCCTGAGCTATCATAGGGAGCAGTGTGATCTGCTTGACCTGTGAGCACTCAGGTGTATTTGTCTAGCTTATAATCCTTTCTGAATGTTAAATATTATGTTCCCAGAAGCCCTATGCCTACAGCATACCAGCTGCAGTTTAGACTTAAATCTGATTGAAACCCCCCGGGTTTGATCATTAGGTTGCATTTAAACAGACAGTAAAATATGAGAGTTTTTAGGGGAAAAAAATGTGTTTCAGAGATTTTTTGGGAATGGGAAATGGAAAGGCAGTTCTAGTATCAAAATACAGCACTTAATCCAATTTGCACGTTTGTGAGACACAGCAAATGTTATGACAATCCAAATAAAGGGCAAGTTTGTGCACTTAAATTTTCCTTTTGAAAAGAGAAGCTTTTCAGCTTTCCCTTCAGAGTACACTCTGTGAAGGAGGTATGGCAAAACTTGAGTGCCCTGTCTGAGGAACTTAAAAGGCTTCCCAATAGTGATATCTTAGATAGAGAATTCTAAATTAAAGTATCATAGAGACTCCTGGTTTGTTCTGAGCTCTCCTGGGGTCAAGGGAAGAGGAGAGAGGCTGAGTTCCCTCATGCCTGGCTCCAGCGCCATCCCCTGGCTCAGCTGTGGCACACAAGGCCCTGATATCTTCAAATTTCCATCTCCTGTTCTCAGACCTTGTGCAGGACCCTTGTGCCACCTGAGCACATCTCTGGCTTCTTGCAGACTGTCCCTAGGGCCAGCTCTGTGCTCAGAACTTTAGCCATCATGTCCTGTAATTCTCTTAGTAGCCTGTGCTGAGGAAAGGCCCATTGTACTGTGTCAGAGTAATGCACTGGCCAGGGTACTGCACACCAGGGTGCCTGGTGACTGCCTTGGGACTGCTGCGCATCCTAAAGCTACACAGCAAAGCTCTTCTTACTGAAATCCTGCTGCCTGTGCCTCCTGGGGTAAGCTGCCACTTAGAAAATGAAGTCACTGGCTTGCAACAGCCCAAATACGTAAAAACCAGGATAATAAAGTTCACAAGGGCAGCTGAAACATAGAAATGGAGTGCAGAGTGATGGGATGTGCTGAATTTAAACCCCCTGCAGCATAAGACCACGTGGATTGATGTGTTTCCTGACTTCTCTGGCAGAGTATTCCCTTACTCCTGCTCCTCCATGCCAAGCTGAATGTCCACAGTGATTTCCCTGGCTGTCACACTCAGCACCAAGACCCGTGGGGAAACACTGTTCAGTCCTGCCCCACTGGCATCCACTGGAAGTGCTGCAAGGTTGTTCCTTCTCCATTGCTAAGGTCCTAAGAGTTTCCAGACATGCCTTTGTTAGCTCACCCTTGTCAGTGCAGCTGGACTTTGGACTGCTTGTCTCTGCTGGCAGGGTTTGGGAGGCCTTTCTGCACCCAGCCCTTGCTCCTGTGTTTGCTGGTTGAGATTCCGACTCTTGGCTTGCCTGGCTGGCTGAGAAACTTCCCT
This sequence comes from Passer domesticus, assembly GCF_036417665.1. Taxonomy (NCBI): domain Eukaryota; kingdom Metazoa; phylum Chordata; class Aves; order Passeriformes; family Passeridae; genus Passer; species Passer domesticus. The sequence goes on from NC_087485.1 coordinate 19,676,624, forward strand.
TTGGAGTTAAAGAGCTTCCAGAGTGGGCAGCAGGACACATGGAAGCCAGAGGCTGCCTTCTTGGGAATGTACCCAGAGCATTGCTTGCCTGCACTCACTCCATCACTGAGCTGCTCTGGGAGTTCCTTGCTGAGAGCTTGGCTAATATGAAGTCAGGTACATAATGTGAACTATGTGCATTTAATTCAGGCTCAATTGTGATCATTCATTATTTGAATAATTATTTCAGGGATGTTGCCTCCCTTTTTAAGATAGCAGAGCAGATAAGGTGGCTGTCAGGAATCAAGAACTGCAGAAAGGAGGTGTACTGGTAAAATGGCAATTATACCAATGACCTCTGGGGTGTTTGAAGCTAAAGAATTGAAACACAATAACATGTTTTTGCAAATTGTGTACTGTCCTGTTCAAGCTGAATTAGTTTCAGATTGTCTACCTTTTTGCTTTTCTGATGTAACATAGAGCTGAAAGATTTCTTAAGCTAAAAGATGTTTAAAAAATTAGTTTATCCAGGTACCATTTGTCTAGGAATTCTTTTCACAAGACTAAAATTGTTAATGATCAATGAAGATATGGCACAAAAAAGCTAGAAGTTATTGTGAAACTTGAAAGAGTGTAAATATGGAAAGATTGTCTCAGAAAAATACTCTTGATTTTTCTCATTCTGCTGTTCAGGGCCTTTGGGACGTATCCATTAAGTTGTAACATTTGCCTGCATTTCCACATTGCAGTCAAAGAGCACTCCAAGCCTGAGAAGATTACTGTTACTGGAACAGCCAAACCTAATCATTGAGAATTGCTGTCTCAGTGCAGTGCATGTCCTGAGTGATGCAGCAGTTTTTGGTGGAGTTACCTTGCAGTGCCTCATGTGACCAACAGCAGCAAAACAGTTTGCTGGAACCTCACTTTCATGTGCTGTGTTCAATGCAAAACTCTAAAGAGCCACAAATTTGGTAGATAAATCAGCACTCTGTAGTGGAGGTATGATTTTAATGGCACATCATCACCTGGTAATAATTTTTTTAACATAAGGGGCCATTCTGAGTACTCAACCTTAGTGATGGGTGGCAGAATATTACAGATTTCCAAAGGAACTGTTGTTTTTCTGACTTCCTATTTTATATGCGTCATCTTAGGGGTATTTCCTGTTGGAAAACCTTAAATCAAAGTAATTTTCACTACTTCTTAATAAAGAAAAGAGTTCTTTTTCATACCATATAGAAGATGATTCCTCAATTAGAACTGTGGGGAGGAGACAATATTCATAGCTCATAAGAAAAATAAAAGACTATGGGGTGTTTGGACATACGACTTTATATCCATTAAATATGGATACTTTATGTCCATTAAAAGCCTTGGAATGGAGCTCAAGTGAGACATAGCTGTGGGAGATGAGAAAAGGTATGAAAATGCTGTGTGTCAAATAAATGTTTTAACTGCAGTGAGCTGCTTTATTACTTTGTGAGAGTGCAGTTTATTCATCGGGGCATCTGACAGTGCCTGAGGTCCAGGTTCACTTGGATTTCTTAGGACTAAATTCTGAAGGGAATGGGGGTTGAGTGGAAGCCTGGAGTAGTGTTGAAGAGCCTGTTGCTGTCAGGCACTCCCACTGTTCAGGCACTCCCACTGTTCAGGTGGTGTCTGTGCTCAGGGTGCTGTAGTCAGAGGTTCTTGCTCTGGCTGGTACCTTCTGTAACTCCGCAGTTGTTTGTTCAGAGCTGCCCCTGTTGGCCCCAGTGTTGTGTCCCATTGCTCCGTGTCTGGCAGGGGTTAATGCCAGGCCAGGGACATCCCTTGGAATCCACACAGAGCTCAACTCCTCACCAAACCCTCCCCCTTGGTGCTGCTGATGGGTCCTGCTGACTCCCGGGGAGAGGGGGGGCTGGGAGTTGTGGCTCTCTGGGATTGTGCCCTTCATTCCCATTCAGCAGAAATTAATGAGGATGAAACCATAAGACTCCTGAAATTTCCGCCTTACATTTGCTCTTATTTACATTTCTAAAATTCTTAGAGCATCTAGTGTTTTCTCATGTTGTCAAGTGTTACTCTTTTCGGGAGAGGCCTTTTTTCCCCAAATTTGAAGGATTTATGCTCAGTAAAGATTATTTTACTTTGATATGAAAAAAACCCAGGAAAGGAATCCTGTCTGATTATAATGCTGTGGTAAATTGAGAGCTGCATTGTCAAGTAGTCTTTTCTGTGTGATTAAGTCAGAGAGACTCATCTGAACCATTGTGGGAGATGCAGATGCTCTTCTTTGAACTGCTGTAATACACTTGGCCTCAATAGTAAATAGTAATGGGAAAGCTAATAAAGGAAAGAGGTACTTCAGAAAACTCCTTTTCTAGTTAAATGCTTTTGGTGAGATAAACACGTGGAATGTGCAGAATGTGTGTTGGAATTCTGATTTGCTGTTGCCGACTAAGAAACAGTCCTGGAGAAAGCATCCTTTGGAGCACTGCTGTTTCTTCTCCACAAGAAGGCACTGCCTCCCCATGTTAAAAGCAACTACATTTAATTTTCATTTGTTTGTATTTCCTTGCACCCTGGCATATATTGAATTGGTGATTGGAAGTTTTATGGTCTATTTAGTTTGGGGTTTTTAGGCTTTTCTCTGGAATAGAGCTCTCTTCCACAAAAATCACACAATTTTGTTTCAACTAAACATTGTAGAATGTGCAGCTTTAAACAGAAGAGTTTTCTGACTTGTTCTTCCTTCCATGCACCCATACCATTGCAGGATTGTTTTGAAAAGGTACCACGACTTCTTTTTGCAAGGTTTGTATAAGAAACTTCCCTGAGGTTTTACCACGTCCTAAAGCTCTGGTACAGAGCGTGTTCTGAGCAGCCTCTCTATGCGGCTGGGCTGGAGACTGGTGGCTTTTCCAAGGAGTTTTCCTCATTGTCCCTACAGTCACTCTGCTCCCACTGTTTCTAAAATGAAGGAGCCTTTGTAGGAACAGATCATGGAGTTTGCTTGGCTCTTTCTGTGAGGGTTCCTTATGGCTGAGTTAGGAGGAGGAGAGCCCAGGGCCCCAGGGCAGTGTGTGCCTGGAGCAGCCACATCCAGGACACAGATTTAGCTGGTCTGTGGCTTTGGTCTTGAATAAAAGACATTAAAGTGTAGATTGCAGCCCAGATGTGATAAAGCATGTGTGGGCTCACAGTGCATTTCCAAAATGGCTGTAATGTTATTCCTTAGGTGCTTCAGTATTGGATAGTATTCAGGATTATTGGAACACTCACTGTTTCCATAAAATTAAAATACTGAAAACATCAAAAGCGCCAAGTTTCCTCTGGACGCCACTATAGTTTTGCAGAATACAACTGAGTCTCTTCAGGTAGCCTGCAGATGCCCTTGAGTCTGTGTTTATGCAGGTAGGTTTTATATTTCTAGCATTGGATGCCTGCAACAGAAATGTAGAGTAATAGAAACTAAAGTAATTGTTTGTAAGAAAAAGTGGCTGTTTCAAGTTGGTCTTTTCTGTGTACGTGTACATTTTCACCGTGCTTTCTTCCACAACAGGTACAAATTGCAGGGTATAGGCTGTGTTGCTAAACCACATTTATGTTTTCTGTTGTCAACTGCCCTATAATGAAATGTTCAGGAATATGTATTTTTGCAGATAATTGTGATTATTTAGAATGGCTCCAGATCCCACTTAATTTAGCTTCCTGTAAGTTTTGATGGAGGAGTGTTGTGGTGTTGAAAAGGGAAACAAGGCTTAACTTGCATTCAGTTCTCATGTAGTATAAAAATAAAATAAAAAACCCTTGAGATATCTAGTTAGTTTTAGATTAATTGTGGTTTAAAAATAAGTAGTTTCTTTGTCGCAGCCTAAGATTCTCTCTCTTTTAATAGTTATGAAGGAGTTTCAGGAGTATGTAGAACCTGAAGAGGGTTACCAAGGATCACCACAGAGGAGAGGCCCCTCGTCTGGCCAGGAGGATGAACACATTTCCCTTCCCCTCGGAGACAACGTGCTGACTCACAACCTGGGCATTCCCGTGCTCGTGGTGTGCACAAAAGTGAGGCTCTGCTTCTCTTTGCTGCTATGCTGGGTTTCATTACTTCTCTGTTAAAGGCATGATTTCTGCAGACATGCAAAATGAATTCTGGATTAGCAGTGGAGGGATTTGTTCTAAAAGTGAGCTTCTGCCATCAACATCAGTTTTTACTTTGATGGAATAGTAATAACTTTATCAATTATATGTTAATTACTTTAGCATTTGATATATCGGTGCTATTTTAGAACCAGAGACTCAAAGTAAATGTGATGGGAGTGTGTAAGATAAGGGAAGGCGTTTTAAGATACACTGGGATTAAATGCCTATGTTTTTCTGGTTTGTTTTCCTGCCTGTCCAGTGTGATGCAGTGAGTGTCCTGGAGAAGGAGCACGACTACAGGGAAGAACACTTTGACTTCATTCAGTCACACATCCGCAGATTCTGCTTACAGTGTATCCTTTTCTGTGCTGAGGAAATTGCCTCTAATCTGGAAGCAAGAAGAGATGTTTTCATGTTGAATTGTACATAACATTCATCCAAGAGATTGCTCTGCAAGATTGCTTGGTATTTAGTTATTTGTTAGGGTACGTGGTACACACGCCTAACCTTAGGTGAGTATGTATATAGTTTGTTTTTTTGAAAATGTTGACAGACGTATAAAATATTTTATAGTTTTTAAATTGTGCATGGGACTTGGACCTTTTGTTCCTTTACAAAGGATTGGCCTTGCATTTTGTGAAGTGTTCTTTCTTGATTTTTCCCTCAGAATTTGCAGTTTCCATGTAAGCCTGGGATCTCATGTGTGTATTAAGTTTTTGACATTTTCCAACTGGAGTAGGATGCAGTTTTCTTGTAAGCCTGGGAGGATGGATAACTTTTGTGTATGTCAAAGAAAAGTGCCATGAGCCTTGCCCTGTTATAGCCCCTCCACCCCTGCATACTAAATGTCTCTAGTTTTGCCTTGAACTACTGTTCAAAGCTAAGTCTAGTACCTATAAATCTATTAACTCCTCTTAATATATATAATCATTCTTAATAGAATTTAGAAACTGTATATTACCTAATTTTCCTTAACTAGAAGCCCAGATGGGGCTGCCTTGATTTATACATCAGTTAAGGAAGAGAAGAACCTTGACCTGCTGTATAAGTACATTGTACATAAAACCTACGGTTTCCAGTTTACCACGCCGGCCTTAGTGGTAGAGAAGGATGCAGTTTTTATGTGAGTCACTGGGACAAGCAGCATGGGGCCAGAAGGGTTTTTATGTAGAAATGCACTTGCATGTAACATGGATATAAAAGTAAATTGAATGGTATGTTGTTCAAAAGCTTAGTATGTGGAATCCCAAATCTAAACAGCAACTGAGTGCATATTACTTAGACTGTAACACTCCAGTTTTTGCATTCTTGGAATTTAGCTGAGAAATAGGGATGATCTGTAAGAAAATTGCCTTATTTAAGTAGAGGGCAGTAAGTAAATGTTCTCTGTAGAAGCTGCAGAAAAGGCAAAGCTTTATTCTCTTTACAGACCTGCTGGTTGGGACAATGAGAAGAAAATTGCCATTTTACATGAAAACTTCACAACAGTAAAACCAGAAGATGCATATGAGGACTTCATTGTAAAACCTCCTGTCAGAAAGGTAAAAAGGGGGTATTTCTTCCCCCCAAAAATAAGTACAGTTCACTTGAATGGCTGCTAAGGACTATTAATATTGAAGAACTCCAAATATAAATTTAAATATAACTTTTTAAAAATATGTGAAATATCATGCTTTAATTTATTAGTTATTTCAAATACTGCAAGCAAACACAGAAACCATTCATCTTCTTGAATTAAATAGCTAATTTAGCTATTTTGTAGTCCAGGAATAGCTATTTTACATTTTGCATTTTTGCATGCATGGGGTAGAAACACATTCAGAAAATGGAGAATTCTTTTGTAGGACATTTCCATTTATACTCACATGGCTTTGAGATTGCCATGTGAAGGCAAAGCAAGATCATCTCAGTTTGTTGAAGAGATGCTGATGAGATCAATATCCAAACTTAAAAAGAGGAATGTGGCTACTTACCAAGTGCTGATCTCTGTAGGACAGTGCCAGCATCACTGTTCATCTGCTCCAATATTTTTTATTTTACAGTATTTTTTATGTTAACTTCTTTAATGATACTATTATTTTAAATGTGAAAGAACAGTTTAAAAAAAAGTGAACAGTAGTCTTAAAGATTTGCCTCTCTCTCTCCCCTTTTGATCACCAAAGCATAAAAACCAGTTATGATAATTTCAGTTTTTACTTATAACAACAAAATGTTTTGTTCAACAGTTAGTCCATGATAAAGAGCTGGCAGCAGAAGATGAGCAAGTATTTCTTATGAAGCAGCAGGTAAGAATGGAAAAATAAAAATAAGTCCTTACTATGTAAGATTTCACTTTAATTTCTTGTTATTACCTTTAGTTTTTCATTTCTCATTTAAATCACCAGGTAGCTGTTTCTCAGCTTTGCAGATTCAGATGTAATTGTGAAGTAAGACTTTATTCTAACAAATGCAAATAGGAAATATGGTCACTTAACTTGGCAAGTTGAAGGGAAGATATGCTGAAAACAGAAAGAAGGTACATGGAGAAAGGGAAGAGACTTTGTATTTCACCACACAGTCGTATTGATCTGTGAAATAGAAATACTTTTAAAACCTAACATCTGAACATTGCAGTTTCCTTACAGCCAGAGGCTTGAAAGACTTTAATGTGTCAAATTTGGCTATGCTGTAACTTATTTTCTTTATTACTCTGTAGTTTAAAAAATATAGCAATACTTCCCTATCCAGGTGATTATAAATGCCCTGGAAGTTACGGACTGGGGTGTCTGTGGTTCTGGCTTTGAGTTCTGGACTGGATGTGTGAGACAAAGGCCCAAAGCTTATTTACTCCTTGCAGTCAGTCCTCTAGAGGCAGAGTGGGGAAGTATGGAAATATCAAAGAGGAATCCTGTAAATATCAGAAAAAAGATCAAGTAAATTAATGGTTACTCAGCTTCAGTGTATTTTATTCCTCTGTATTCTTTGAAATATATTTAATATGCTTAATATGTTGTTTTTGCAGTCATTCCTTGCCAAACAGCCGGCAACGCCTACCAGAGCATCAGTAAGTAGATCCAAGGAAAAGAGTAGGAGGTGTTTTGCTTCCCTTTTCAAGGGAAAAGGGAATGATTCTAACCTGCAGAGGTCCATTTTTAAATGTAACCTACATCATCTCCCCAAGCTGCAGAAAGGAAATAAATAATGAGGCAATATTTTAAAATGTTGCTTATGAAATCACTGTGAAACATTGGATTATTGAACTGAAAATCTCCTGCAGTGATTCAGCCTTTCCTATAGTAGAGGCACATCCCCAAAATAACTGATGTTTTGGGTGCTTGTTTGTTTTATTTCTCCAGCATGCATCACTACAGTGCCAGTAGAAAGGCTGAAAAAGTATGTGATGTTAAACTTGCTTAATATAACTAATCCTTTGAAATTCTTCTCTGATTTGTGTGATTTGGACTTTTTAAGGAATCTCCTGCAAGAGGCCCTGCAGGATCCCCAAGAACTCAAGGCAGAGCTGGTCCCGCCAATGTACCCAGTGCCTCACCAATCACATCAGTTAAGAAACCAGATCCGAACATTAAAAGTATGAATGAGCATTTTACTGTTCTATCATGTGTTATTTCCCTTAACGTGAATCCTCTTCTGTAGAAAGATTTGGGTATTTATTCACTAATGGTATAGTTAGTTTAGTAACAGAAATGCATTTATGTGATATAACTTTGGATTTTTTTTTTTCTGGTCATTTTTGTGACTTGGAATAGAGTTCTGTTACTACTAAGCAGTCATACAGAGGTCAAATCATCCTAATTTCCTTAAATTGCCTCCATATATTTATTATGCATTAGGTGGATTATTAGGGTGGAGACTGCTCTAAACTAAAAACTGTTTTATACTTCATATCACTTATTCTGGAATCCATGGTGAACCCTGTTCCACTAAAGCCCTCTCTGGAATGTCATTTGCTGTAGCAGATGGAGTCACTTGGAAATGAAAGCTTTCCCCGAGATGCAGCTCCATGGTATTGAAGGGTTTTTTTCCCCTCTGGGCATTAAGAAGAAACAACACTACAGGGCCAGTGTTGTTTTTTGTTGTGCACTGTAGGGCCATGTCTCACTTGCAGGGGGTAAAATGCCCTTCTGGATCCTGTCGCATTGCTGAATTGACAAGTTTTGATTTGTTAAGAGCAGTGTGGCATGAAAGGCTGCACTAGGACATCTGTGCAGGTTGTTAATGGGCTTACCAGTCTTTGAATTTCATGTCTGAACTTAATCATCTTGCTTTTGACTTTTACATTTATTAAAAAATAAAAAACGTGAAAATATTTAGATTAAAATTTCATTACATCCCCCTCATCATTCCAGAAAAGCAGGAATGTGCATTCAGCCATATCTGCCTATGCCAAGGTATGCAAAGGACTGGGGTATTCAAAATGAACAAGGACAAACTTTCTCAGAGCTGAGGTTTATTTCCTTGATTGGCAAACAATTTGTATGTATGTGAAAATAAGTTATAATTTACCAGCTCTCAGTGTTCTGTGTAATCTGTATTTGTTTTTTTCTTTAGATAATGCTGCAAGTGAAGGTGTCTTGGCTAGTTTCTTTAACAGTCTCTTGAGCAAAAAGACTGGCTCTCCTGGAAGTCCTGGTGCTGGAGGAGTGCAAAGTACAGCCAAGAAATCAGGTAATGGGCTTGTTATTGCAGCTTGTTTTTAATAGTTTATTTGGCTCCTTGGTCTCTGGGTGTGTCTCTTACACTGGTCAGGAAAGTGACAGAGCTTGACAGATGACTTTAAAAGAAGAGCTAAACTACTGCAACTTCTCAGCTCCAGGGCTTCTGTTAAACTCTGTTAATTCTTCAAGTGAAGTTGGACTGCTGGGATTTCAGTGACAGTTGAGTCTTGATCCTATGCCAAAAGTGCTGATTTATTTTTCACCTTCAGAATTCCTTCTTTTCTTTTCTTGATGCTTCGCTGTTGCAAAGGAGATGCAGTTTTTTGGGTTTGGACTGGAGTTAGCAGTGAAACTATTGAAATCTCCCCAGAGTTCAAGCTGAAATGAATCACTGCTTGTGACAGCTTGAAGTTGTTCACTCATTAATTATTTAGTATTTTATTGTAATCCAGCACAGCTGGTAACCCTGACAAATGGGTGCCTTCTGTGTGTGTGCTGTGACTGCACTGTGGGAGATCCTTGCTGATAAATAATGCAGCAGTTCAGTGAAAATAAAAGAAACCTGTCAGAGTGGTTGGTACCTACCCAGACCTTGGTGATGCAAAATGCATTGTCCACCTGACAGATGGAATTTACTGCTCTGATTCTTTGACTGTTGCTGTTCAGTACTGGGATTCCCATCACACTGAATGTTCAGGAGCTTTCCTTCCAGAATCCTTTTACTATTAAATTATTGATAGATGCCCTACTTCTGATCACAAGCTTGTGCAATCTTGTGGGTGTTAATGGTCATGCCATACCCACAGTGCCTCATGCTGAGAGGGGAAGGTAAGGCCCAGACATTCTGAACTGGAAATGAGAAATATCTGCTCCCAGCCACACTGATGGTTCTGTCAGTCAGAGAGCCAAGGCAACTGGAGTCTGGGTGTTTTTAAATTTCTTTTTAATTGGGAAGGTTTATATATGACATTTCATGTTCTACAAGCTCAAAAATGCCTAGGATTTGACTTACAGCAAATCAGGTATGATCTTTCTGTGTTTTGTTTCAGCATGATGAATCCTGTAATTTTGTCTTTATCAAACTTAATTATGAAGATAACAAAATAGATTTGTATTATATATTATTTCCATAATAATATTGTTTCCATGTTATAAAAATGCTGAACTAATTCTGTCATAATCCAGAATGCCCTCTTCAGTTAAACACTGAAAGATGTCCCCTGCTTCATCAAATGCAGCCTCATGTTTTACTCACAAAGTCAAAATAACTTTTATAGAAATAGAACTGGAAATATTTTTAGGTGTTACTTCATCCATGCTTTCTATCTGAAGCAAAGTCAGTTAGGGAGTACCTGGCTAGTGATTAAAAACAAACTCAAAAATAAAAGCTGTAATGTCACCTTTCCAGGAAGCCTATTCCAGTACTTAACTTCTCAGTTACTTTTTTCCCTTGCCCAGTGTTTTTGAATCCCAGTACTCTTGGTCTGGTTTGGGTGGCAGTGGAGCTCAGTGTTTGCAGCAGTGTTTGGGTTTGAAAGCTGTTCCCCTCTGCCTGTGACTTGTGTGTGGCCTGCAAGAACAGATTTGTGTGTGGGCCGTGTTGTTTGGCTGTGACAGTCCTGTCCCCCTGGCACTCTGCTCACCTGTTTGCTTTGTGCTCAGGAAAAGCTGGGGGTGGCAGACAAGGCCCTGCCTGCCCTGAGAAGGGGTGAGCTGATCTGTGCTACACATGTGTTCTGTTCACCTCTCAGGGGGACACAGGGTTGATTTCATCTGTGTGACACTGAGCAGGATTTTTTTTATAACAATTCAGCCAGTTTAATACATTTTCTGCCACCTGGTAGGAGGGTTTCTAGTCTGTATCAAGTTCAGTGTCTCAAAAGCTTGTGTGTTTGCTTGATCATTGTCTTCTATTTTATCATCCTGCACTGCTTTGGTAATTTATGTAAAACTTTTTCCCCAGTCCTATCTTTCCAAATCCTTTGTTGTCTCTTCAGGCCTACATACCTGCTCTCATCAACAGTAGGACAGGGTAGATTGCTGAATAAAATACTGACCAGTGCTATGGATAACTAATGGGTAATTTTACAAATTAAAATTATATTTTTTGCTCCTTCCTTAACTTCCTTGATTTTGGTAGACTAAATTAGACAAGTCCTCTTCTGGTCTCCTGCTAGAGGCTGAGCTCTGTTTTCAGAAATAGTTTCTCCGTTAGTTGCCATCATTGGCTTATTCTTGTCCTGAACAAGAATGATCAGAATATTGTGCTGAGCTCTGCAGATCCACCTCGTTGTAGTGCCTTTTGCAGCAGTTTTCTTTCTTGGGTGGAAGTGCTTCTCCTGAATGATCTCAAGGTTGGTTTTTCTTGGCTACATTGAGTTGGCAGCTCCTCTTCCTTTTCTGGCTTTGGAAGCAGAACAGTTGGCTTTTGCTCACAGGAGAAGGTGCTTGTTCTTGTCACCTGCTGTGCTCACACCTTACGTGAACAGTGTAAGATTAAACTGTACTGAGAAGGTAAGGGCTCCTTGTGCTGCTCCCTGAAAAGCTCTTGGGGTTTGTGAGGTACCTGGTGCTGGTGAGAGCACCTGTTCCTTTGTGGAAGAGTTGAACAGAACATCTTTGAGAAACTATTATTTCCAGCAGCATCCTCTGTGCAAGTAAATGTGCTAAAATTATCCTTGTAAGCATTTCAAATGTCTAAACTGTTTAAGGAGCCTGACGTTTTCAGAAGGTTGATGACAAAAATATTTAGCTTTAAAGAGACCATCTGTTTCTCTCACAGCTAGGAATAGCCTGAGGCTGAAATGTTGAGATTCTGTCCTGGGATGAGAGTGACACTGTGGGTCTCAACAATACTGGTCAGACTCATTGATGGATTGGTTTCTACTGTGACAAATCTTACCTGAGAAAAATCTCTCTTCTGGGCAGTGTCATGTCCATTTTTCCTGCTGTGCAGTGCTTCTTTTTTGTCTTTGTTTCTGGACTCTCTTTGATGTCTAGACCATGATATCTCAAAAAACTTCAATTGGTTATTTCTGTGGTGGATTATCTTTCCACATCTGAACTTCTATAGTCACACAGTTATTTCATTTATATTCATAAGAAGATTCTTGCAAATTCTAAGTCTGCCTTCCTTCTCTATTCCTGTACAGAGATAAAGAACTCAGGTTCCCTGCTCTCACTCTGATCTAGCAAGGGGAATTAATTGTACACAACTGGGGGCATGTAATTGTCCAGAACACATCTTACTGCATGAGGCCATCACTCCTTGACAAATTTGTAGGGAAACTGAAAGCCAGTGTCACTCACATTCATAACTGAGGAGAAACTCTGATTTTCTTAAAAACAGCTCCCTGTATTTCTTCTCCTTTGGAAGGTGCTCCCCATGGTGGTAAAGGGGAGTGTATTCCCCTGCATTGGGAGAGTTTTTCCTGTCCACATGAAGTATTTGCAGGACACTGCTTGGGGTTAGTTTGGAGCCCTAAGGAGTTCATCCAGCATAAAAAACAACGTTTTAGTTTTTGTTTAGCTTTGCTCTTGTTTAAGTGAGGATTTTGTGTGGCCTTTATTGGTTTAGGCTTTTAAACTCCCAGGTGCCATGAGTCTCCACATGAAGTGTTTTGTATTTTAAGTTCTGTTACAGTACATTAATTAATGTACTAACTCCTAAATTTTGCTTAAATACTCCTCCTTTGAGTAGATGATGTGTAGAGAGCTGTGGCTTATGCCTAGTGCTTAGGTCCTAGCTTCCTATTGATTAAAGGTAACCTTTTAACTTGGTTATGTCTTTGGAAAAAAACACTTGAATCTCTACCAGTCAAATCTTGCCTTCTTAATGTTTTCAGCATGTACCCTGGAAAAAATCCACCTAATATTTCACACACATTTGAGCTGGAAAACAGATGCTTGTTAAATTCTTTGGCTATGTAAGGAAGCTGTACATGGTTATATAATCTACTTTTTGTCTAAAAATATAGCTTTTTAATCTTAAATGCTTGTATGCTCCATGCATTAGGCTATATTGTTCCAATTTTGGTGATGAATTTGTCTGTGGGTTTATAATTTTCAGAAACACTGAAGTAAGCTGATGGTTCAGTTAGGGAATTGTTAAAAAGTTTTGAGACTAATATAGAAATGTAAGATATCCCTTTCCATGAAATACTTCAGTGTGTCTGGTTCCAATTGAAGAAGTGCTTTGAAATGCCTGCTTGGAGATATTACATGAGTATGCAATTCCTGTCCCCTTTTTAAGGGAAGCCATGGCTGCAGATATGAGACTTCTTCCTGTTACTTGTTTCATATTCAAATGCAGTGGGTACAAGTGCGACCAAATAAATGGGATTTCTTTTTTAGCAGGTGTCCTACATACCTTGTGCTTAAAAGTTGGGTTTAAATAAAGTCCTTGCTAACAATGCCAATAATAGAACTGTGTATAGTTGATTTTTACAGAGATTCTAAATACATGGTTTTTTTAAGAGTTAGTTACTATAAACATATCACTGGTGGTGTTGTGCTTTTTCCTGCTGTGTAGTTCAGCTTTTCATCTTTTTAAAGTGAATCAAACCTGAGTATCAGTTTTTACACAAAAAATACCCTGCATTGTGCCAGGCTCTGTGGCCTTGGGAAGGTGGCAAAATAACAAGAAATAAATAATATATTGCCATCTAAAGGTGATTTATTGAACACGTACACTTCTTGGTTAAAACATTTCATTGAAACCCAATTGCTTTGTGTTCTTTATCTCTCCAGGACAAAAGACAGTTTTGGCAAATGCTCAGGAGGAGCTGGACAGGATCACTCGCAAGCCTGACCCCATGGTAACAGCAAACTCTCCTCCAACAGAGAACGAGGCTTGATGGGCAGAACAATGCAGATGTAAATGACCAAATAACTATGTATAGTGATCTGATAAGACCAGGAATTTTCTGCTATGGCAGATGCTATCAGTTTTCTCTGGGCAGGGGAAATGAGCTTACTACATCATTGCCTTGTCCCAGTAAAAAGTGCACATTCAGGAAGTTTGCATATAAAATCCCTCTGTATAAGATAACCATTTAGAGTTTATATAGGGCAATTCTTTTGGTTTGGAGGTAAAGCAGGTGCAGCTGCATTTCCTGTTGTGAAGAACACAGAGAAGCAAAATGGAGAATTCTCTTAAAAGTACTACTGACTGCACACGAGGCAAGAAAGAGAACTGAAACCCTCTTTCAGAGTTTCTGGAATTGGCTACTTGTATGTTTGCAATGCATTATATTCTTGGAGTGGTGGTGGTGGAACAGCATTAACTGGGGGAAAGAAGCCAAGGTGGGGAATGGAGCCCTAAAAGGGGAAACGGATTTGGGACAGCGAGAAACCAGAATGTTGGATTGACTGGAGAGGAGCAATGTTGTCAAATCCTGTGTTTCACAGGGGGTAAATAGTCACTGTTTTTAAAAGACTACTTTACATTGGAGAATTCCAGGCCAAACACTAAGAACCATGGGAATTTATTCTTGTTATAATCTTGTTTTAGTTTTTAAAGAAGTCTTAAGAGTGTGGATGCCCTTTCTGGTGTAGCTGACAAAGGGAGAAACTAAACTTGTTTAGCTCCAAGTGCCTGGCACAGTATGTGATGTGTCTTTAGAAGGTGCTTGAACTTATTGTGCACTGTAGTACAAACAGTCACTGTTTGGTTTTATTTGAAAAACAGTAGTTTGTCAATTTGTATTTAATTTTAAATCCTGTTTTCTGATAGCTTCTGCCTTTTTTATGCCAAGAGGTTGGCCTATGAAGAATGGTGGGTGACGGATCATTTTCCCATAATGAAATGTGCTACAGAACACTCTCAGTATTTTTCTTTCTTACTTTTTTGTAACTAAATATTAGCTACCAAGCTAAAATGGATTCCTGCCTTACACCTATGGAGGTTTTTAAAAAAAACTTTCAAGGCCCTAGTTCCAACAACATCTGCTGCTGGTGCAGCCAACTCCAATTCTGAAGATAACCTAAAAAGTATGAATGTGTACACGATGGACATCCTGAATAATTTGTTTTGTGTTTTCTTTCATGTACCATTTCATTTGGAAAGATGGGTTGTGGTTGTCCCTATTGCTTTAAGGGAGCCCTGTCCATGGTCACATAAACCCTCATTCTGTACAACAAACACAGCTGCAGTGGTTACTGAAATGGCACTTTGATTTTACACACGGTATGCTTGTTTTACATGGACACACTACCAGAAATTAAAAATACCAAGCATATTCTGTGCTCTTAAATGCTGAAGGGAAAAACCACAATTTGAATTATACAGAGTTTACTTTTTATTGATATGAACTTGTTGTACTAAATCTGATGTCTGGATATAACTTCCCTAATATATATTGTTACTTAAAGATACAGAATTAGACTGACCACTAACACAGTGCTGGGTGTTAACCTCAACTCCTATATTACAGCAAGAGGCTGTTCATGTGAGTCTGTCTAGACATCTAGAAAGCTAAGAGTATTTACTTGCCTCTTTGACAAACTATCATGAGTATGTTACTTGTGCCAGTTTTTTTGTTGTTGTTGTTGAAAATATTCTATTTTTCTTTTTCTTTTTTTTTTACTTTTTTTAAGAAATTGTATGACCTGAAGTTATACAGTTGTCTAGATAACAGTTAGACTAAGACTGTGGCTGGCTGATGGTGATGTGGATGCACTTTCTGGTGTAATGGGTGCCAGTTGCAAGTTACCACACCAGAAGTAATTACACACTGTCCTCCTGACACTGAGAAGTGAGATTGGAGACTAAACCATCAAAAATTGGACAGGAAAACTGAAGTGTGTGATTGTAATGGCATAGTTTGAAAACCTCAGTCTGAAACTGCCTTTTTTGTCATCTAACCTGATAAGCACTTTTCTAGCAATATGGCTAAAACTTACAATTGAAGTATTTTCCAGATGTATAAAAATGTTGAGTATACTAAAACTGATCAAAACTGTTACTGTGTCATAACTTACCAGCTTTGAAGAAAGACAAAACAGGGATAGATTTCCAGTTTCTAATTGCAAGTGAATGCTCCTAGTTTACTGAAGAGAGGTGTAAGTAATGTAGCATCCTGTGGGTGCCAAAGTCTGCTGGCTTTGGTGAGCTGCACAGTTGTTATTCTGGTGTCTTCAAGCATTGGAACCAAAGGCCAAATGCAAACAGCCTTTACATTTTCAAGTGAAACTTCATTTTATTTGCAGATACACTTGTATGGTAGACTGTTTAAACTATTATATGCCTATATTTATATGCATTATAGTGACTGCATCTACTGTTCATGTTTAAACTAAGAAAACAAAAGATGAAAGCATTCAACTTGAAGCAAATAGAAAACTTTAAAGATTGGCCCTCCATAAAAATGCTGTGGTTATGCTGCTTGATTTTAAGTTTGCACTTTTTTTATTGGCATTTAAAAAAAAAACTGTTTAAACTGAACAGAATTTCGTATTTTATTTAATTTAACTACGTTGAAAGTGACTGCTCTGTACATGTGAACTTAACAATATACATGCTGTAAATGAAAGTTCACTGTCCTGTATACTAAGTTTATTGGTTTTTCTTCCAACTTACAATTAGGACTGCAAATGTATGAAACAAACCTTAGTCCACTTGTATGGCTTTAACCAGGTGCAGTATGCAGTCATGTGGAACCTTGCTTTCTAGTGCTGGCAAAACGAGGACGTCTTTAATTACTGGCTTCAATAAACATGAATCCAGACTGCTTTCTGCTGTGCTTTTGTCTGGGAGATGCCTCCTGGAGCTGTTTGTGTGGGAGCAGGGTGTGGGTGAGCTCTGAGCAGGAGGAGCAGATGGGCTGTGAGCTGTGTCCCTGGGTTAATGACAGCTGCCAGGCAGGGGCTTGGCCCAGCCCCTGCCAGTCCCTGGAGCTGGGAGCTGTGTCCTGTGCCAGTGGAGAAGAGCTGTGCTTGTGGCAGCTCACAGCACTGCTGCTTTGGTAAAAAAAAATGTATTTCATGGGGCTGGGGAGACAGCTGTGTGCTTCACCAGCTTCAGATGTATTTTGTGGAATACTGTTCCCAAGCACAGCACTGATCCTGAATTAGCAGGATTCAAATCCAGGCTATGGGAAGTTAAGGAGTGAATTGCTGGAGTGTTGAAAATTCCTCTTCTCTGCCAATAGTCAAGTGTTCTCACTTGGCTGGATGTAAGAAGAGCTTCCCAGTAAACACAGAAGGAGTGGGCATTTAATTAGGATTAAGCTGCTGGTTTTCATTGTTTGTTTCATTTCATATCAACTGGATGCCTCTGTTCCCCTGCATAGATTGAAGTGCTAGGTATGAATGTCTGTTGAGTCACCCTGCCTCTGAAATATAAATCAGCTAAGCTTTGGCTTTCTGGAACATAATTTCTCCAGAAGGGAATCCTTAATGAGGCCATGAAGCAATTATTATTTTAGAAGTGCCATAATGTTTTCATTAGCTCATTTTTTGAGTATATGAAGAGAATTATATTTATGATATATGATATGAGTTTGGGATAAAACCAAGTGAAGACTTCATCTTCAGATGAGGTGAAGTTGAAAGTAACTTGGAAATATGGTGACAGTGGATGGAAGTGGAAGAAATTCTTATAACTCTTACATTTACTTTGCTGCTCTTCAACTGTAATTCATTTTTTTTTCAAAGCAAGTTAGGGGAAAAAAATTGGGATAATAAGGCTTTGGTGCAGAAAAATCTTTCTGAAGGCTGCTCTAAGGCTGCCCTGAAGGCTGCTTTAAGTTTTCTAAGATGCTCCTAGAAGAGGAGTCTTTCACTTCCTGTGCTGTTCCAAATGGCAGCATTAACCCCTCTGGCTTTTCAGGTGTGGCAGGGTTTTGTTAGAGAATGAACTGCTCAGGTAAGAGCCTCTGCTTGAACAAAACAGTGAATTTCTGAGTCATTGCAGTTCAAATACCTACACAGGAGAAGCTGGGGTTTGAAGTTGTTACCAATGACCTGAAGGAGACTGCTTGTCTGGGTCTGTGTTTAGAGTTGAATGGACTGTTTGGTACCAAACCCAAACTTGTCTGTTATATGGTCTTTTTCATTTAGAAATAAATACATTCATAGGATAGACACAGTTTAATTCCAAATGCACTCTTTTGCTGGAATTCAGTTTCCCTTCAAGGAATTGACATTAAAATTCCAGCCTGACATGCTACAGCCTTTGTAATAATGAACTTTTCTCCTTCACTGACCCACTCAGATTGTGTGGAGAAGACAACAAGCACAAATAATCACAAAAGCCAACAGTCTGAGCTGCTGCTTTGGGACACCGCTGGCTCCTGTGAGATTCTTGGACCCCCTGTAAGTGGTTTATCAGCAGCTCCACGGAATGGGCACTGCAGGCTGCAGGTGAGCACAGGATGGGATCTAGAGGGATTTCTGCTCCCTGGAAGAGTGAAAGGAAGTGATCTCTGCTTCCACATGTACCTCAGTGAAATTCACATGTTTAGAAAAAAGCTCAAGGAATTTTCTCAAATGAAGTTCTTCACAAGTGGTAGTATAAATAAGCTGTTATAATGCTTCCAAATCAGGCATGTCTACAAAAACCTCAAGGACAGGGCACCTAATTCTTCTTCACCTGTCTTGAAAGAGTAACAAGGTTTGCAGTATCAGCACCATGCTGCAGTATCAGCACAGCTGTGGCCCGTGCTGAGGGCAGCAGTGCCCCAGGAGCGTGGTGCTGCTGTGGCCAGCAGTGACTGATGCTAGTGGGGTGACTTGGCAGTGTGAGTAGCTCTGGAGCACTGTCACCCTCTGAAAGAGCTGTGTAATCCCTGTTTTTTTTCCAGGAGTCAGAGCTCCAGGCTGCGAGTTCCTGGAGGGCTTTATGGGAAGCACATTAGTAATTACATGCAGGAGGTCTGTGAGATGATGTCAGAACCAAGGGAAGCAATTAATTTTCTCAGTTGCCTTTGGTAGCAGACTTTGTGCAGCAGAACCAACACTATGAGTAGAACATTATATCTGAAGGAAAAGATCCCTCACTCCCCTTTCCCTGACGCTTAATTACAATAACATTTTGCTGAATGTTTCTGGAGCTCAAATATTCCAAGCCCAGGAGGTGGCAGGCGTGGGATTGGTGCCTGAAGGTAATGCTGGATATGCCTACAAAGGCACTGGCCAAAGGCAAAGGCACTGCTTGTCAGCTTCCCTCAGTAATTCCAAAGATATGTTTGGCATATTATTTTTGTCATCCAAGTATCTTCAAGGAAGAGAGTGAGCTGCTGATATTTTTTTCCCCCAAAAAAATTATTTCATTAAATTCTATGAATTTTGTTAATATGAGTTAAGCTGTTCTCCTTTCTAATTTCGAGTTGAATAAATTGACACTGGTTTGACTGGTTTGTTTCTTTCAGAACAAAAGCTGAAACAGCACTGTCCTGCACTGAAAGCCAACAGCTGTATTTGTCCACAAGAAAGCTGAATTAGCTTGGACAAGTTGCCTTTGAGTTTTCAGTACAAATGTTTTGTATGTAATATGTAGTGTAGCTTTATGACATTAAAATGTCATCTTTAACTTGGGCTTGCCCAAAACCCTCAAAATATGCCAGAAATGGAGCTGCAACTACTGCAAGCATGTGCAGTGAAATACTGAAGCTGAGGGAAGGAAAATACTATTGTAGATCTCTGGCACTCACCTGACCAGTCTGACAGCATTCCAAAAGCCAAGGACTTGCCTTTGAGAGAGGGAGTGGAATGGACTTAATTGACAACTGAGGGAGTGAGACCACAGAGAAATGATGGATGGATGGATGGATGGATGGATGGATGGATGGATGGATGGATGGATGGATGGATGGATGGATGGATGGAGAGGGCTGCTGAGATCAGATCACACACAGACAGCACACAGTGGTGTGTTATCCATGGCCTCAATGAGAGGGACTGCAGGACAGTGCTGTGCCCTGGGGGCACCAAATTAAAACCTCTCTTTTCCAGAGGAAAATGATTACCCACTAAGGACTTGGTATACTGATGATGCTCTGGAGATTATTAGAAAGTGAAGATTTTCCAAATTTTCTGCTGTTCTGAAAGAGTTCAGTTACTGTGCCTACAAGCAGAGAGGGAGACATAGGAGAGAATTCCATTTAATTAAAGACCAGTCACTGACTGCACAGAAAATCTCTTGAATGCAAAACAAAGGCAGAAGTCCTGGAGGGAGAGCTCTAGGCACTTCCAACCAAACCCACAAGTGGCTCTTTCTCGCTCGGTTGTGGAGGTCAGCGATGGAGCCTGACCTCCACAGCTGGGCTCCAGCTTTGGTAAGAGTTGGGAGCTCCTGTAGTAATGGGCTGGTTTGGAAACAGGCAGTGGAATATCAGCCTTTGATTTGTGCAAGACATGGGGGCTACTGAATTAATACTGGTATTTGTTTATGCTGTGAACCTGAATTGTTACTCCCAGGTTTTCCTGGGAAGAGCACACATGCCCCAGGACAACACTGGATTGTCAATAGGTGACTATAATTAGCTGTGCTTAACTGGCTGAATCAGGATGTTTTAACCAGTATCTCTCAATGCTGAGAAACTGCCAGAGAAACTGGCAGGATCTGAAATACTTAAAACAGCAAAATCCTGTCAATATCTCTCCCAAGTCACCTTTCAGCTGAACAGAAGTACAACATGACTATTAAGAGAATGCTGTCATATTTTAAATATTTTAGCATAGTTTCCACTGCTTTTGCATTTGTACTCTGTCCTGTTCTACCCCCTCCCCAAAAATAACTTAAATCTTTTGGCCAGTTTCAGTGACAAGAAAGATCTCACAGACAGCTGACTTAATCCCAGTTGCATGAAAATTAAGGGCTTGGTGATGATGATAAATCCAAAGATTTCCTCTGCTTTAGGCAGGGACTGCCAAGGAAGTTTGGCTGGTTCCTAGGCAAGCCCAGCCAAAGAAAGATCTGTGGTCTGCACACACGGAACCTGGTGCAGTGCTGGCTTCCTTCTCTCGAGCAGTAGTTGGAGGACAGAAATAGGAGCTGAGCTGCTCCCTGTGCAAGGGGACCCTGGAGAGGGGGCTGGGGCAGTGGCCTCAGTGGGAGGGGTGAGATGGGGAAGGTGGGAAGAGAAGACAAGCCTGCAAGGAATCAGGATTTATTAGTTCCTCTGTGTATGGCTGTAGAAAGCTGGGCCATATGCCTGCCTTGGGTTTATAGCCAGTGATGGAAGACTTGAAATTATTTTTCCTGTTGAAAAAAAGCAAAAAAGCCAAAACTTCCCTTCCGTGTAGAAAACCCATGTAACCAAAGAAATACTCTGTGAAGAATGAGCCAGATGAGCTGAATACAGAGTTCCATCATATGCAGAAATTAGGTGCTGTTGCAAAAGGGAATATTCTTTGAACCTCTGTTACGGTTGCTGATGTTAGCAATCAGCTGCAGGTTAGCTGTAAGTAAAACAAATTCAGGAGGGTAATTAAAGAATGAACTTCTCTACCATGTGCAGTTCCCCAGGAGAAGTGCAGGGGACTGGGTTGTTGCATAACAACACACACAGGATTCAAACAGTTGAGGTCAGTTGTTTTCACTGGCCCATTCCGTCCATGGAAAGAAAGAATGTAGTGAGTGTACTTCATCTTTTTTTTAAGCCTGCTAAGGGACCTTTAAAACTTTTCTTATAAAACATGGTTTATACAATTTTTTCATCCTTCCCTTCAGCTTCCCATCTCCTCAAAAAATAAACCCTGGCTCTTTCCCTCCAAAGTCTGCTGTACCCTGCGTGCTCCATCACTTGCTATAAAACTACTGATGGTGCAGGGGCAGCATCCCCATGTCCATGCAGAGGGAACATGAGTTTTCTGGCCTTCTGCTCTAGGTCTGTATGGTTTTATGGTGTTATTGGAAGACCACCACCTCAGTACAGGGCTTTTTTTCCCCTCAGTTCCCTGGATAAATGTAGTGCCATGAATAAAATAAACACTGCTGTCAGTCTCTCAGCATATTTTTTCCCTGTGCTTCATTATATAGGATTCTTTCAAAAGAAATATAACTCACAGTCTTGGCTGGTTCCCAGCACCATTAAAGGTCTGCTGGCACTTTTCTTAAGAATCTGGCATTTTGCTTCTCTTTTTTATAGAAATTCATTTCACCTTCTGCTGTGTAGAATTTCTGCTGCCCTGTGGCTGCATGGTAATCCCTCTCTGGCACCTGAAGATTGTGGATACCCTTAGAAGTTTTTGGAGGTGAAAGGAGCACATGACTTCTTCATTCACTACCAAACTGGCCCAGTAGATGATACAGAATGAGATGTCAGTCCCTAATCTTGGAGTTTAAAAAAAAAAAAAAAAAGGTTCTGTGAATGGCTCATTGTTAAAAGTAAAAGCACACGAAGTTGTGTTCCTGTCTGCAAGGTAAGGGTCTGACTGAGCCATTTGGCAGCATTGCCTTTCTTGGTTTTGTTTCTGGGGGGGTGGGCTTTTTTTTAATTTTTCATTTGTTTTTAAAAGGGAAACACTGTTTCCTGACAGTGATGGTGAAGTTTCAGCAGTGACACTTTACCTGTCCCCTTAATCCTTGGCAGGGTCCTGTGGGGACTTCAGCAGCTGCTGCCTCTGCTCCCAGCTGTGAGAGCTGGTGGCACTCCTGGGGCTGGGCACTGTCCCCAGTGGCTGAAGCCTGGGGGGCTCCAGGGCTGCTCTCTTTGTTTTCCAAGGCCTCAGGGCTGGAGGTGGTGAAAGTGCACAGGGCAATGTTGTAGCTGAGGAGAGGAGTAAGAGTCACTACCACTTCTGGCTACTGAAGGTGCACTGTTTGAACCAGATGAAAAGCCCAGGAGTCCCCTGCTGTGCTGTGGTGCATGCCCAAGAGACCCTGGCCAAATGGGCACGGTGCTCTCAGCCAGTGGAGCTTGCAAGAAGCTCTTAGAGGCTGCCCTTCATCTCAGCTTCTTTCTGTTCTCTCTGCTTCTCCCTGAACTCTCCTCAGCTGGCAGGGCTGTGCTTTGACCCCTTTCCTCAGCTGGTAGGACTGGTTTTGACTCCCAGCTGTGGAATCCAGGTGTCCTCACTGTTCCCGAGTGCCTTTCCCGGTGGTGTCCTGCTGGGAGGCTGCATGCCCAGCTGTGGAAGGATGTGGTGACATGGGATTGTCACACTGTTCAGCAGCACTATAGAGAACTGACCTCACAACTCGCCACCATCCCAGACAGTTTTCCTTCTGCTTAAAGTCTGTGCCAGAACTTGCAGTTTCTTCTTCTTGTATCAATTCCTACTTCTGATTTGGCAAAATGATTTGCCCACCTCCCATGCTGCTCATGGC
This sequence comes from Passer domesticus, assembly GCF_036417665.1. Classification (NCBI taxonomy): domain Eukaryota; kingdom Metazoa; phylum Chordata; class Aves; order Passeriformes; family Passeridae; genus Passer; species Passer domesticus. The sequence goes on from NC_087485.1 coordinate 19,699,655, forward strand.
TTCAGAACCACTGTGCACACCACGCTCCCACACTGGCAAAATGCACAATTCCATGCACCGAGGCACTTAAAGCTACCAGATGTTTTCCTGAAGCAAGTTCTTTATTAGCTTTTGAGGGTGGGGCTTGGCTTTTTTTCTTTTCCCCAACTGAAAAGCTAAGAAAAAGCTTCAGCACTTTTTACATTGAGAATTTCAAGGAGAAAAAAGCCTCCTGTCTGATGCCGAAGTTAAACTCTAATCACTGCTCAGCTCTCCTGGAATTTGGCAGCATACCAGGGCTCCTTCCCTTTGGCAGGTCACGTGGAAATACCGGAGCCTTCTCTTAAAGAACCTCTCGGCTCTTTTCAGGTACTTGCACAGATGTAACTTTCCTGTTAGGATTCTAATGCCTTTTACACTCTCAACTGCATTAAAGCACCATTCCTAATAAGCACCATTCAGATCTACAAAATTTTATGTTTGAGCAAAGTTAAAATACTTTTAAGTGTGTTTAAACTACATAAAAGCACTTTAAAATCTGGTTTGAATTGATATTCCTATTCTGCTGGAATAGAATCACAGTTTTAATCTTGGAAATAGCATTTAAATGTGCTTAATGAAAAGAACCCACAATTGGTTCACAAGTTTATGAGAGACTGTAGGAATATCTGAGATGAAGGTTGAGAGATGAGGGTCTCTTTGTTCATTTTGTTCACTGAGAATATTTAAGATTCTCTTTCAACTGCCTTTTACACCTAACTCACCAGCTGGTTTTAATTTATGACCAGTGTCTTGGAGATTCTTTCTGATGGGGAGTTTTTAATTCTGTCAAAGCTGACCTAACTGTTCTGTAACAAACAGATAATTTAATTACAGTGTCTGTGAACAGCATACTTGGTTTTTCCCTCAGTGCTGCTTCTTCCTTGTTTTCACTCTTCAGTTGCATTTTAGCTGGATGTGAAGAACTCAGTGATTAATTCCCTGATCTGATTAGCTCGATACTACGGTGGTGTCTTGAGTGCTGCTCAGTGACCCAGTTCCCCATTTTCCTGGTCCCTGTGAGCAGGCACACAATGGAACAGCAGGCTGTGCTGGAAACTCACAAAGCCAAAGTTATCTGAGAGCAATCTGATCCACGGGGATGAATGCAGTGACCTTTTTCCTGGATCATTACTTCTATTTACATATTAAATGTAGACTTTTTTTCCTTCCCTTGCTGCAGAGCTGTAAAGGTGCTGTATCAGGCAAGAATGTGTGTAAAGGATTCCTTTGTTAAATGTTGGCAGCAGCCTCAGCAGGCCTTGCCAAGCCAGTCCAGCCCACCCACCCATCCAAGAGCACGCCAGGTATCCCAGCCCAGCCTGGGCTGGGTGTGGACCCTCCTGGCAGGGCTGTGCCCCGGGAGCTGGGACACTCAGGAGCTGCCCCGGGAGCTGGGACACTCAGCACACACTGGGAGCTAGGACACTCAGGAGCTGCCCCGGGAGCTGGGACACGCAGCACACGCTGGGAGCAGCCCTCCTCTTGCCCCAGAACACCCTGCTGGAGCAGAGCTCGCTGGCTGTGCTCTCCCCGCCCCAGGAATTGGCTGTCCAAAACCAGATGGGTTCAGTGTGTCTGCACCTCCCAGCACCCCCAAACTGCTCTCGTGATTTAAATACATTTACACTTCATGTCCAGGGGAGAAGGAAGTTATTAAAAAGTTTGCAGAAGGGTGTGCTGGAGGAACTAAGCAAACAGCCAGAATAAAGATCTCCTACCACCTCACCTTTTGCTAAACCACTCAACTATCTTCCCCCTTTGTCCTTCTTCAACACACCTTTAGATTCCCTTTCAACACACTGACATGTTTTGGTTAGAATTGCAAAAGATTGACCAAACTAATACTCCCTGGATGTTTCAGAGATGTTTTCCTTGTTTTGCTCAGGAGAGTTTTCCAGAACTGCAACAGGAGTCCTTCAAAATAAAGGTTAAATGTCTCTGCAGGTAAATATGCATAACCTGTGTTTCTGAAACAGCCATGGAGCCTTCAGTTACAATCCAGAGACACTCTCCTAAAGACAACCACATACTCGTGATGTTTCCTGCAAGAAAAAGAGCTTTGTGACAGTTCTGATTTCCCCAGTTATACAAGAACTTAAATTAAGAGACTGTAAACACCTATTAGTCCAGCCCTGTGCCATAGCGGGATTTCCCCCTTACATGATTTCCTATTGTTAGGCCAGGTTCATGTGACACAAGCAAGAGTTACCCTCTTTCTCCATGCTCTGCTCATGTTTTCTTATTTTTTTCTTTCCCTGCTGCTCACCGTTCACCAAAGGGCAGTGACTTTCTTTTACACTCTTCACCTTGCTTGAGAATATTGGCCTCACCCTGCTACACAGGGTGTAGCAGAGAAGCTGTGGAAGGACTTTGCACAGTCACCTGCAGCTCCAGTTAACCAAGCTGTGACTGTTAGTGGTGAACAAACCCCTGACTCTTTCCCTGGTTTTCTCTCCTTGCCCCTCCTTCTTTGGAGATGTTTATTCAGAGGCCAAACAAGAAAAATATCTTGAAATTAAAAATCACGTGTACAGGGCAGAACCTATGAAAAGAGGGATCAAAGAGTTTCAAGGGAACCATGAAAGGGAGGCATGAAGTAGAACACACAGGTAACTGGAAAGCAAATCCCCAGGTGGGCAATCGACAGTGCTCATGGAAAATAGACCTGTAGCAGTCAGGCGCTTGGAGGCCAGAGGAAGATGCTAGAATTGTGAATGTGTTAAAGTCCTGTAATGTGGAACAGGTGACAGCGCAGACTATCACTGACAAGAACAGGAGCACGCGTCTATCAGACCCTGGCTGATAACCATGGCAGATCACAGGATGCAACTCAGAACACCTGAACTTCACCGTGGTACACAGCAGTACGGCTGTGTTAAAAAAACAGCTGCATTTCACTCACCTGGATTTGCCAGGTTATGTTGCAATTTGTCCTTATTTGTCGTGACACAGCGCCAGGAAAAGCACCCCCAAAACTGGATTCAGAGCCAGTCAAGGCTACCTTGGAAAACGTCACTGTTTCAAAAGACAACGCTCATGGAAGAACGGCGCGGAGGTTTCCGCTGCCGCAGCCGCTCGGGCGCAGTGTCAGCGCAGGGGCTCGGCCGTGAGCCCGGGGCAGGTCCCGGAGCTTGGAGCCGGCCCCGAGCCGGGGCGGCAGCGGGGCCCGGGGCAGGTGCGCGGCCCGTTCCGCGGGGCGGGCGCGGCGCAGGCACCGCCCGGCTGCGCGCCCTCCGGGGCGGGCCCTGCCCGCCCTTTCCGCTCCGCGCAGGGGGAGGAGCGGCTGCGGCGGCGCCGCTCGGAGCTGGGCTGCTTTGCTGGGACCGGGATCGGGACCAGGACCGGGTTCGGATCGGGACCGGCACCGGCACCGGCACCGGCATCGGGATCAGAACCAGGACAGGGAGCCGGGCGCGCGCCCCCGAGCGGCGGCGCTCAGGGCTGTGCGCCCCAGCCGGGGCACGGCTCTGCACCGGGACAGCGCGGCTCCGCTCCGCTCACCCTGCGCGCCTCTCGCACCGCAGCGCACCGGGGCGGCGCTCCGCGCCTCTCGCACCGCAGCGCGGCCCCGCTCCGCGCGATGCTGCCCGGGCGCTCCCCGCCCTGAGGCAGGCGCGGGGTGGCCATGCAGCCCTCGCTGCCTTAGCTGAGCGCGGCGCTCGGCCCGGAGCCCGCAGCCAACCCCCGGCGGCACCCGCGGCACCGGCACCATGAGGAACGGCGATGACCTGGAAGGCTTCGACGGCGAGGCGTCCAGCGCCTCCATGATCTCGGCGGCCAGCAGCCCCTACCAGCCCACCACGGAGCCCGTCAGCCAGCGCCGCGGGCTGGGCGGCCTGCGCTGCGACCTGGACTACCTGCGGGGCACCCTGGGCAGGCTGAAGCTGGCCGAGGTGGTGAGTACCGCGGGGAGCGGGGCTGCGGCCGGCGGTGTGAGGGGCGGGCCCGGCCGGGCCGCGCGGCGCTGCCGGGGCCGCGGGAGCCAGTTCCACCGGGGCCCTGTGCCCGCGGAGCCCCGGCGTGCCGAGCAAACCGCTGCAGGGCCGGGACAGCGCGGCAGGCAGCCTCGGTGCCAGCACCGCACCTTCCCGGTGCCGTGCCCGGGTGAGGCTCCGCCGTTCCCTCCTGGGACCCGCCCGGTGCCGGGTGCGGAGCGCGCCGGGCCCGGAGCTCGCAGAGCCCTCGCTCGCCTGCTTGCCCTTAGCGGGCTGAAGTTCTCCTTAGTGCATCTACTAAAAAGAAAGAAACCCTTAAAAAACCCCCGAACGCCAAACGTGAGGTTTTGTACTGTGAAATTAAACGTGAGCTGGGTTCGTTCATGTGCTTTGGACACCTGAGCTGGTTCAGTTTGATGGAGCCCGTGCAAGGCTTCGACCACCCCAGCAGTGAAACACGTAATAAACACCAGAGCATTTCAGCAGTTTCTGTGGTGATGTTTGCCTTCATCTGATCTGCTTTCCAAGTCACTATGGTATTTATATTTTTCAAATCAACAAATGTGTTTTTCAGGATATTAAGAAAAGCGCTGTTTTATGAAAATGGCAATCACCTTGAAATAATTTTTTACATTGTGTTGCAAATTCTTGTAACTTAAGTTCTTTGAGAAGTGTGATACCAGAAACATTTTAATATTTTGTATTTATAACTTTAGCATTTAAAACCACTGCTGGTTAGTACAAGGCAAAACTTGCACATGCAGGTTTCATGAAAAACACATTGGAAGTATCCTGGCTTCAGCTGCACACAAGTTTATAGAGGACTCTGGTGATGAATTCATTTTTTATGAATGCCTAGTAAAATCCAGGGTTTGGAAGTGTGATTTGTTTTCATCTCATCTCCTCAGCGCAGGGTAGGATCTGTGCTCTGCAAGTGGTAGCAGTGAGCGTGTTAGCCCAGTAAAACAACAGGGACCAGCAGTGTGTGCGTTGTGTGTGTTCAGGACTGGAGCCAAAGGATCTGTCATCACTGTGCAACATCTACCTGTCTTCGAGCTGTTTAAAAACTGTCCGTGTGGTGGAAATCCTGGGGTGGTGCTGCCTGATACGCTGAAATAATCCACCCTCGGGATTTTTGTTTCAGTTCCTACTGCAGATCCTTTCTGCAGTACACTAATAACCATGGCAAGTCTTGTTAAAAACATGTCATTAAAATGACTAATTACTGATTGTAACTGAATCCTTTATTATTAAATCTGACTTGCTTGGAACAAATCCCGAAGATATATGGAGTACACCTCGTAAGTTTTTAAGTCGTGTAAAGAAAGATGGGGGGAAACCACGTTGTGCTGGAGTCAGCGAGGTTTCCTTGTCCCTGGACAAGGACACTGCTGCTCCCAGTTCATCGCTGGGGAGATTGATACTTACAGAGCAGTGTCTTGAGAGAAGCTGAGCCGTGCTTTGTGCCCTTTTCATAAGAATGATCTGAGCTATTGCATGTGCTTCCCAGGAGTGTATGAATGCAGAGGGGCAGCAGTTAAGAAGAAATTAAATAAGCTAGTGTGGGGTGGAAGGCTGTGTACCACTTCAGCCTGGTTACCTGTACTCAAAAAAACTCCTCATTCATGGTAATAGAAGAGCAGACTACTGACATTTGCAAACCGATGGAAAACTGAGCAGTGTTGGAAAAGAAAGGAGAGAGAGCACATTCCACTGTGTACTTAAGTTGCTTGTTTGCCAAGTATAATTATTTCAATTACAATATTCAATAATGCCTTTACAAAAATACTGTAGGAACTGAAATGTGACAAAGTCTGTGGTGTAGAACTCTATGTCTTTAAAACAAGAAGGAGCTCCTGGTGCTCAAAAAAACATTACAAAAAGGAAAAAGGCAAGTATTGGTTAAGATAAAAGTCTATAAGTGTATTATAGTAAAAAAAAGAATGTTACAGGAAAGATTACAATGCATGTGCTTCATTTAGCATCAGGATTTATCTTAAAATACATTTGTGATTGACAGGCAAAATATCAGCTCAAGGCAAACATTGCTGCTGCTTGTTCTAATCTTTCCTTGAAGGGCTTCCCACAAACTGCCCTGTGGTGCTGAGGGAAGGAAAACTGCTGCTCTCTGTGGCTTGGATGGCCCTGCTTCCAAATGCCCATTTTTGACTGTCAGAAGGAACAGGAAATGGGGAAAACCCCACATCACTTAAAATAGGTGTAAGGCTCTGTTAATTTATTGTAGATTTATCTTTATGGTTCCAAATAAAGGGGTTGTTACAAGAAGGAAACCATGATGACATTGTAGGCATACGGAGTAATGTAAGTGCTGCTAGAGGGCACAGTAGTTTTAACTCATTAATATTTCAAGACAGTATGCCCCAAAGTGTCCTTTGAAGGGACACCAACATAATGGGTTATGATATTTCTTGTATGGGATTGTGCAGCTTATTTCTCAGCCTTGTTTTGGTTTTTGCTAAGTTTAGATTTAGTTGCAGACTGGAAAACTACAATTTAGGGCTACATCTCCTCTTTATGGCCAAGCTGAAGAGTTCCTAGTGCTTGGGCAGAGGTCAGTAATAACAGTGTGAGGAGCAGTGAGGGAGTAAGGGAAAGGGCCCATGTGGAACAGCTTAGCATTGAGCTGACTTCCCTGGTTTTGACAATGTTATTGCCAGGTGGGTGAGCTTTTCAGAAAGGAGTCCTTTGCCTGTGTCTCAGTATTCTGTTGAAATAGTTGTGTGTGTTTGTTGGGATCTGTGAAGGAGCATCTGCTGTACTGGGGCTGCGGCCGTAGCCTCTTACAGCAGCAGCTTGGAGGAAGGTGGGGAGCGTTGGACCACATCAGAAAAGGAGTGTGCAGGGCTCCTGACACCTGAGGGTGTCACCAGACAGTGACACACGAAGGGAAATGGAAGGGGGCAGGACCTAAGGTATCTTGGAGCTTTCATGTTTGCTTTGTGCCTTTTGGTTTTGTTCTTATGGGACTTTGAACTCAAAAGGGAGGTCAGGGAGAAGCCAGTGCATTTATGTGCTAGCCAAAGAAATGGTTTTCCTTTGGAGAGGTTGTCTCTGTTGACCTTCTGGCATTTAAAAGGAGCAGTACCTTTTCTCATGGAAGGAGTGAGAGGTCCTTGGAGACCAGAGCATGAATGTTCTTTAGCGTTTATTCTCGTTTCTTTCTGGCACGAATTTGTTTCTCATGCTTTTGAGGGCTTTAATACTTCCCACAGAGACTGCTGTACAATGATGAAATGCATATCACTGGAAAACTTTGCTATGGATGTCCTCAAATGATTTATTTCAGTATTTTCTGCCCATTCCCTTGAATTTCCTAAGGATAGTCTCTTCTTTTCCTGAGTGTGCTTGCTGAAAAGAGGTGTTTACTGTGGAGAGTCAGGAGGGGCCCATTCTGTCATGCCAAGGAGATGAGCTGGTTAGCAGGTACCCCCTCTTTGCTGGAAATAGTTTCATTTTAGATGAGACTGTCTGCTTCCCACCCCCACCCCGCTTTGTTTTAGTTTTCAACTTTTCAAAATGCATCGTTATTATTTTTCCTTGGTTATTGTAATTCTGCATCTTCAAAGATCTTACTGTCATTAAAGCTGGACGTAAACATATTTCCTACTGAAATTCCCATGGCTAGTCATGGCTGCTCTATGTCTGCTGCTCAGTTTTCCTGGGAGTGTGGCTCCAGGTGGGCTGCTCATAGGCTTGAAGGAAAGGAAAACTAGGCAGGATCCTGTTGGGAACCCTGTTGGTTCTCACTGGAATCCTGCCAGGTTTGTACAGGCACTTGATTTAAAGTAACATGTATCACCTTTAGCAGCGGGGCCAGTGGGTGTGAAGAGTTGTGCCTGGTCAGTTCCCGTGACATTGGAATGGTTTACCTGGAGCAGTGCGATCACAGAGCAGCCAGAGGCAGCAACCACTTGGCGTGTGCTGGCTGAGAGGGTGGATGGCATTTGTGGTGATTGGCGATGGCTTCTGTGGCTCAGACAGCCCCAGGCATTCTTCTCCTCATGTGTTTGTTCCAAATGCTACAAAAATCCATCAGAGATTCCTTTTAAAGAAGATAATACTTCTGCTTGGGAGGTCTCTGAGCTGCGAGGTGCTGATGAGTGCACTGGGAAGTATCACTCCATGCTTGCTCTTGTCTTCTTGTCTATAGCATTTGGTATTGCCAGGGGAGGCAGCAGTTTGAGCTAAATGAAATCTGGTGGGAATAGCAGTTCAGATGTTCACAGTTTTGAGAATAAAAAGTTCCAGCTTCATCGGTGAAGAGTAGCTGTGCATTGAAAAAAAGTTGTTTTGTGGCTTACTGTCATTATACATTTCCAGATTCAGAAATAGGTTGCGGAGGCCAGGACTTCAGTGGAGCTCTTGGCTGTCAGGTTCTGTTGTGATGAAGAAGACAAAATTCAAAAGCCAGGAATGCATGGGTAATTACATGGGTAATAAGAGTATTGTTAATTGTATTATTAATTATATTAGAAAATTAAAGTAATAACATTTATGTTCCAAGCAATAATTCCAGCTAATTGCTGACTATTAGAATCTGGTTGAAAGCTATTCTGATGTGTTCATTAATCTCATATTTAGTTATTGCTTCTTCTGTCTTGAGCTCAGCATCTCAGCTGGAGGGGAGGATTACATGGAGCCCCCCACCTCCCACCTGTGTGTGATGTGTCACATCTGAGGGCCTATCTGACTTGGCGGCTCCTTTGCCCCTGCAGTGCTCTGTGTGTGATTCCCAGCCGGGAATGGTGGCTGGAGCAGGGGGCTGGGTGCTTCCCAGGCAGCTGCCAGCTGTAAGGCAGGGAGGTTCCAGGGAGCCACATGATCAGTGTGAATGAAGGCAGATTGCTTTTGCATTGGTTATGGTGGAGTGTGGATTTCTGTCAGTGGGGTGTTAGTTCAGGGAGTTAATAGAGGGCAGTGGGGGGATGTTCTGAGGAGGTCACAGCAGCCAAGCTATCAGTCCTGGTGGGAAGCACTCTGTGCTCCTGCTGAAAAGCAGAGCACTGCAGGTGACACTCAGAGGGACCTTCAGGTCCCTGGCAGCCCTCTACCTGCCTTTTTTATTCACAGGTGATGGTTTCACCTTAAGGTTTAGTTTTCTTCATTTATTCTGCACTTTGGAGGGATAGAAGCCTTCCTCCTTTTCGTTGTGGATTTAGTTGGAGCAATTGATAGCTCTTTGTTCCTGTGCTCACACTGCCCCTTGCTGTAACTCCTCCTGACCCTCCTGCCCTCAGCCATCCCTGTTCCTGCTGCATGGGGCAGGACAAAAGGGTTTGGACAGTGCTGGACAAGGGGCTCTCAGCAGCCACAGCCTGAGCAGTGCTGGCCTTTGGGCTGGGTCCCACCACTCTGCAATGTCACTTTTCCAGACATTTCTCCTTTTTCATCCCAGCAATTTATAGTCACTCTGTGATGAGCTGCATCGTCCACCTTTTTATTCTCTTGTACTCTTCAAACAATGAATGTGTGTTACTGTAAGAAATCATTGTGGGTTTTTTGTGTCATGTGCTGAGCTTTGATTTTCAGTGGCATTTGTAGCTGCTTGTTCAGAAGATGTTGAATATCACAGTGGATACTGGTGATCTCTGGTATTTAGTCTTAGAAAAAGGCTGTTATACCATATTGAGAGGATCAGATTTGTAATGCACAAATATGGTGTCTCTTCAGTGCCTCTGAAACTCTTGACATTTCTTCAAAAAGATTTCTCTTCAAAGGTTGTGGATCTGCGTTGCTGTGTGGTGATATTTTTATCCTAATATTTACTGTGGAAAAATAATAAGGTAATTCTGTTTAGCTTCGCTTTTTATTGTTTCTTTGAACAATTAAAGAAATGACTGTGGCTGTCTTCCCACAAAAAGGTGGATGGATATTGGTTTCTTTCAGAGTGTCTCTTAACTACCATCTGGCCATGCTCATATCTTCCTGCCAGTAACCTCCAAATTCCTGTTAATAATTTACCTCCTAAGATGGTGGATAGTTTTTAAATTCTGATTTCAGAAGAAATTCCTACTATGTCTGTACCGAGTATGTTGTATTTTTTCCCTTCCATTATGAACCAGTGCAATAGTAATAGATGCACTACACTAATGTAGTTCTCATGGTATTAATAATTGGAAAGCTGTCTTTACTTCTTGTAATGTTTCTGGTAATATCTTTTGTTGATGAGGCTCCCTAGTGATTTAATTATCATCTTGAGATGAGAAAGACAAGGACTAGAAATTTAAGAGATTGTAACATAATCAGTGTTGGGAGAATCTGTTACTTCTGCTGAGAGTTAATGCATCATTTTGCAAAATCAACTTGCACGCTTTCCAGTAGCCATCATCATCCTGTGCTCAAAGTTGCATTTCATCAAAATCTCTGTTGCTTCAGGACCTCAGCAAATAATTATGTACTGAAATTTTGCATGCAAAGAAAACTAAATGCACAGTGAAGAGACTTCTTGATGCCTTAGGATTTTAGCTTTTATATTTTTCGAATCCTGTACTGCATTAGTGTATAAACTCCATATAGAGTGTTAGTTAACTCTCTTCACGTTTTGGTCAGACAAAACAATCCCTTTAGGCCTGAAATTAAAGGACACCCTGCAGCCTCAGGCCCTGGAAAGTACAAACAGAAGTGAGTTGGAGGGGAGGAAACTGGGGGAATATGACTTCATTACCTGGAGCTGTAATTGGAGGATTAACCCTTGATATGTAAATGGACCAAATTTATAATTGTCTGAAAAACTCCATCGTCCATCTTGCGAGTAGCCCCTCCTGGAGGCTTTTGGCTGGCCAAAATGTGCCTTTTGAAGGTCTTTAATAAATACCTACTTTTATTCTCTTAACCTTGTCTAGCCTCTGTTCTAGGTAGCCACTCCAAGGCATCATCTTAACAGTGGGTCAGCTGCTGTTGTTCTGTAGTGCTAAAGCCACCACTTATTAGAGCTGCAATTAAAAATACATTCTTACATTAAAAAAAAAAAGAAAAGTCACCTAATTCTCAGGTGATTTGCATAGTTGCTTCCAAAATATGGAAGTGATGTTTAGGTTTCCCTGGAACTTGTGCCATCACTCCAGAATATGGGAGGAGGGAAGCAAAAGCTGGGCAACACCAACTTGCTGTAGAATAGGTGTCAGAACACCCGGCCATGAGCAGAGAAGAGATGGGTCAGAAATATTGCTGGCAATGGGCAGAGAGGTCCTAGAACTGGTGTAGCTGTCACCCAGAGTGAGAGGTCACTCACAGTCCGCAGAGGGGGCTCAGGTGAGCAGAAATCCTCTGATGTTTTAATCTCACTGTGCACAAATTAAACTGGGAACTATAACTCAGAGTATCAGATTCCTGACTGTGGCGTCTAGTGAACTGTAATTAAGGCTCTGGTGTGTAACGCCTTATCTTGTGGGAGAGTGTGATGCATTTTTACCCAGACAAATGTTCCAGCATCCAGTTAAACTTCTGTTAATGTGTAACTTGGTATTCAGGTGGTGATGCTTGCACGTCTTTCCATTTTCTTAAGCTTGTATGTACATTCCCAAAGTGTTCTGTTTCCAAGTGAGCTGACCTGGCTGGGGTTGTTTGCTTCATTCAGGAGAGCCTGAGAGCCCAGCAGTGCCAGTGAGCAGGAGCACGTTGTGTGCCGTGTCTGAGTTCTACAAGGTGCTGCTTCTGCTGTGACTTTCACTGAAGCTAACCCAGGGCGTTTTCAAATGCTGCAAATCTGCCAGTGATGCAGCATTGCTCAAAACAGGTCTGGCATTTTTTTTTCCAAATTATTTTATGAATTGACTACAGCCATTTCCATATTAGGAATTTTCTGTACTTTTGTACATTTTTGAACTGAAATACTTGTGGCAAGAAAGCAATGAGCATGGTTGTGAATATTATTAAATGCTTAAGTTCTGCAAGTCTTTAACTTCTGTCTCAGGAAATTATTTTTGTGCTAGAAATTATTTTCATGCTAGAAACTGATAATGCCACTTGAATGTCGTGAATAGATTAATTAGCAGTTTGATGACAAGCTCTTCTGAAAGAAACTAATTGTTGCATTTAATGCTTAGAAAGGTTTTATCTAATGTAGATGAAACCTTTTGTTAAGCACAGTGGTATTTAAAGCAGAGCTGCTGTTGTAATTAGTAACATTTTTAAGAGGTTGGTGCAGCTGTGCAGCCCCTGGTGTGCAGGGTGGTGCTGGAGGTGAGCGCAGCCCAGCAGCTCTGTGCTGCTCACAGCATTTCCAGGGGCACGGCTGCTGTGCTCTGGAAAGCTCCAGGATGTGCAGCTGGGCAGTGGCACCGGGGCTCTGTGCTGCTCTGGGGAGTTCTCCTGGTGCCCTGTGACAGCCAGTCCGAGCAGCACGGAGGCTCCCTGCATTCCCCAGTGCAGCTGGCAGGGCTCTGCACGTCCTGGCCACATCTCTTGCTTTAATGTTCTCTTTCACCGGGATGTCTGGACTCTTTTTGCCTTTTAAGGCATGGCATCTAAGGGGGCCTTCGGGTTACAGTCTTGGGAACGTTGGGATTGCAGGGACATTTTGCACCATTTCCTTTAAACAAAAACAAACCCAAAAAACTTCAATGGATTCCGTAAGATTACTTTTAAGTTCTTGACTGTTTTCTCATTAAAATTTCTTTCTTCTCTTAGTATTTGTAGGATGTTTGATGTTTACTCATAATTGGGATTAAATGGGGTTTTAAAGGATACAGACAGATTCTGATAGTGATGAAATAGAACTTTCAATTTTTAAAATAGCCAAACAGGCTAGATAAACTAGAGGCCATGCAGACCAAATACTTGACAAAGTTTATGATCATGCCTTTACTTCTTAAAATCAATAAATTACTTAATTTATCTGTTTGTTACCAGATTTACAGTACCGTGTTTTAATATTGTTTTGACTAGCCAGGTTTCCAGCACAGGCTAGCCTGGGAACATGGATGGGAACATGAAGCCAGTTCAGAAATGTTGATTTTTTTTTTCTCTTTTTTAAAAGCTGAATAGAGAATTCTCATAAGTGAAGCAACAGAGGTTTTTCATACTTTATTTAAAAATAACGCAAGTAGGATCTCAGTAATGTGCTGTATTCCAGCAAAGAGTGTGTGTGCAGCCCCAAGACAAGAACAGGGCAGTTATATCTGCCCATTTTGTTTAAATAGGAAAGATATAAAAAGCTTTGCGTCCTTACAGCTTGACTTAATGGGAAGTGCCAGGAAGTGGAGTGGAGAGGACACTGCACCCTTGCTGGGAGGTTGGGGAGGGAAAGGTGGGGGCTGTACTGGAGGTACCTCCTGGGTGACCCACGCAGGTGTTACCAACAACTCATAAATGCTGATACAGAACTGGTGACTCTGCTGACTTCAGTGACACTAACTATTAAATTAGTCTGGAAAACTGACAGGATTTGGCAGTGATTTTTAAGGAAGGTTTTATTTCCCTGCTTTGGTGCCTGAAAGTGAGGCTTGCTAACAGAGCAGTTAAGCTGGATTTAGTCTCTGTTTTGTTACCTGTAGCCAGTTTTTACTCTGTGTTACTATTGTGGTAAAGCCTGCATGAGTAGCAGTATAGCAGCAAATGGGACTAATGGGAAAATACTTTATTCTTCATTCTTCCCCCACTACTTGCAGCTGGCAGTGGCTGAGGAAGATGCAGATGACCCAATGCATACAAAATTACATTCAATATGGCACCATAGAAATATATGGTGGTCTCTTTGACCTATTTTTGCCCGTTTTGTTGAAGAACACGATATGCAAATGCTGGTCAGATTGTGACAAAATTGGACTTGAAGAAACCAAGCTGAGTAGTCCTGCTGTTTAAGAATTTCCACTCACTGTTGTGTGCTTTAATTACGGTTTTTATCAGCACCCTGGAGCCTGGTTCTGAGGTCTGGCTGCACTGTGGTGGTTTGTGTGCTGGGCTGGTGGCCTGTCCCTCTCTGCTCCCCTGGGGCAGGCAGGGGCACACTGAGGCTTCTTGAGAGAATCTGACTGCCTGACCTTGGTGAGCTGCAGCTGCGTCTGAGGAACCTGTCCTGTCTGGCACCAGGGAGCATCGCTAGCAGACCAGCTTGTGAGGCTTGGGAATTAGAATGGCTGTAAAATCTACTTGCACACACTGCCAGAATGAGCACGAGACAGTGAATAGGAAAATTGAGCCTCAGATACAGGGATATGGTGAAAAAGGGGTGAAGAACCATCTGCCTCCCTTAGTTTTTCTGTTTGGTGCACTCACTGTAGCCATTGGCACAATTGATGTATTGTAGACACAAAATAAACCTTTCCATTTATGAGTTGTTCATTTTGCTGGGTTGTTCAAGAATTAAGTGAGTAATGCAGAATATGAATGGAAAAGGTAAAAATGTGAGACTGTGTTGGGATTTTGTTCATTGCTGTCTTGAAGGACTTGTTTCTTATGAAAATATTATGATTTGTGCTACACAAGAACTATAGTTTCTGGGGACTGGAGGCACAGGTTCCTGTGGAGAGGAATTGGTGGGAGAAAGCAATTATGTTTGGCTTTGTTTAAAGCATATATGGTCTTGAAATGAACCTTCCTGTAGGGGGTGGGATTGCTAAGAAAAGTGTTGATGGGCTTTTGTTTATGGGACAGGTGGCACACTATATCCATTTTTGTCTAATCTGGAAGGTTTGTTTGAATCTCATTCAGATTTCAGTGGGGAAATGTCATGTGCCTAAAACAAAAACCTCCTTGCAATGTGCCCTGGCTTCAGATGCTGTTCAGTGGTTTGTTTAGTCAACTGCTTGGTGGATAAAACCTAAAATACATCTAAATAAGACTTTTTTTTTGGGGGGGGGGGGTTAATTGTTTTTGTTTTCTTAGGAAGAACTATATTTGTTTTATCTGTCAAAACCTACTGTGTGTTTAATGGTACTTGAATTGGAATTGGTTTTGCATTTATCTAGCAGATAAGAATGTTTGTTGTATAAGTGTGTCCAAGCAATAACAAAACTCTGTACTAATGCAGTTAGCAGGAAATAAGTCACCACATCATGTCTGTAGCTTTTTTTGTTCTAGATTCTGTTATTAAGTTCACTTTAAAAATTGATGCATTTCTGGTTTAGCCAGTTGAGAATTTCTTCTGTTCACTGTAGTATAATTAATTTTTTTTTAGAATAAGCCTCAGTTTTGATGTCATAAATGCTTTGGAAAAAACATTCTGTTGTTGATTTTGAGTGTTGATTACCTTCACTCTTAAATATGACCCTTTCTCCTAATACACCATCAAAATGTTTCAGGCCTCACCAATATGTTCTGTATTTAGAATTGGTCTTCTGCCTAAACTGAGAAGGGGAAGTCAGCAGTAGCTGAATCTTAGGGTTATAGAAAACTGCTGGAGGTGGCAAAAGATCAGCTGATTTAGTAAAGATTCCCCAATATTTAATGCACTGGAGTTTTGCCACATTACAGCCAAAAGTGAACTAAGAAATAATGAAAACTTTGCAGCTCCATGTAAAACACTAGAGGGGCAATGATGATCTGAAACTCATATTTTCTGCTTTTATTTCTGCCATCACCAGCAAAGCCAGATCAGAAGTGAATTGGGAGGCCTGGTTGAATTTCTCTGGGTTGGTTTGATTGTGTTTGTGCCATTAGAGCACAATTTAGTTTACCCAGGGTGCTGAATCACTGGTGGTGCTTAAGCTTCCCTCTCTGGTTAAGTGTTGTTTTTCCTAAACTTTCTGTCTTGCAGGGAAAGTTTAATACTCCTTTGTGATTAAGGCCCCTTGCAGCCTCTTACCAGAGTTAATAACACTTTTCATGGAGTCTTGAGGATGCAGAGCAGGAGCAGGCGGGAAATCAGTCATTTTTTGCTCAGGGTAAAAGATGGTTTCCTGCTGGAGGAGCAGGACTGTGTTTGAGCCATATGATCCCAAATATTCATATCTGTGCCAGCTGTTTCAGATGTGGGAAATGCATGTGTTTTGCAAGGAATGAGACCCACTTTGTTTCATGCATAAAGTTGGGACTGCTGGGCCAAGGAAATGAGAACAATAAATCTAGATTTTAATTCCAGAAAGTTCAAAGTCTTCAGATACTTTAAGCGGTGTAAAAGCAATATATTCTTCCCTATTTTGTGCATGTGTATTCTGCTGTACCATTAATTTAAACAGTCTGGATGTAAAAATGTCTTGCTGGTGTGACATTCTTACTAAAATTCTGTGGGTATTTTTCAGGCAGAAAAAATGCTGACCATTTTGTGGTTTTTTGGAAATCATGCGTAATTATGTCATTTAACCACACAATGAGGCTTTCTGTGGTAATGTTTTAGATAAACAGGAAAACTCTTTTTTTACTTTGTTTTCATTGCAGAACTGTCTTTTTTATTTTTAATGCAAAGTTCTTTGTTTTCCTCAAAAATACAGCACAACATATTCTGACAGGAAAAATACACCATTAAGCAACCTCCTAAAAGTTCTTTTTCAGCGTTGGTACCTGTCACAGCAGGTCTTCTCCATTTTGGGGAAATACAGTGTTTTATGTCTGATGTGCCTGTGTTGCCAAGAAAGTGATGTAAATATGAGCCATTCACATAGCCCCAAGGCGGATGATTTCTTCATTAAGGGCCCTTCTCCGGGGGAGTTTGCAGGAAAGTTGAGATGAATTGCAGTGATGGTGGGAGGCTGGTGTGGCTGACTCCAGGGACATTGGATCCCGGAGCAGAGGCTCTCTCTCAGGAATTCCCTGGCTGCATGGAGCTGCTCTGGGGACTCAGTGCAGGAATTACCTCGGCAGTGCTGCACACCCAGGGCAGTAACACTTGCCAGTTTATTGAGGGCTAAAAGCACAAAATGGCATCATTGGGAAGCACATCTCCTATTTAACCCTCTGCTTGGGCCTTTTTCCTCCAGCCTGTGAGACGTGGTGTTGGCAGATGGGGGATGGAGGGCAGGGATGCTCTGTCACAGCACAGGAGCTGCACTGCACACTCTGGCAGAGCCAGACCTTTCCTCAGCTTACCTGAGCATAGCTCATTCCTCCTGAGCCTGCTTTGTAGACCAGATCCTTACAAGAGAAAGGTGTTCCTGCAGCTGGCCTGGGATACCTCTGCATGGACCTGAACATCCAGGATTAGCAGATGTTTCCATCATGACAAAGGTGCATTTTAATGCAATATTCACTGTACTTACTCTAAGAGTGGAAGTGGAAGAGAAACCAAAAGCAACTGCTAAAAAAAGACAAAGATTAGTGGTAAAAGAAGGCTATCCCAATTTTAGGGTGTGGAGGAATTAGAGTGGAATAGAAAGCTCTCCAAAGTTCTTGTTTGTTTTATCCATCAGAGAAAACTCTCTCTTGCCTCGGCCCAAGAAAGCTGTAGCTGTGTTGTTTGTGGGGGAGGGCAGTAATTCATGTAAGAGGAGATTTCCACCACATTCAACTTCTCATTTTTCCTTGGTAAACCAGCCTTGAAACTTCGGCTTGTGGAAAAACTTGTCAAATCTCATCACCCTAAACTCTGACAAGATTTGTGATTTGAAAGTGGGAGTTGCCTCCTATGTTGGACAAATGTCACGGTGTATTTTGTTGGCCAAGACCTGTGCTCTGATACTGTGCTGTTCCCATGGTTTTCTGGGTTTTTTTAGCTAGTCTTGGAACTGCAGTTGTGGGAGGCAGAAGCAGGGTCCTGGGTTTTGAGTGTTACCAAGCAAGGACTGAGCTGTAGCAGCTGGGGAGTTGGGGCTTTTCTCTGCAGCTTCGTGTCTCAGCCACCTGCAGCAGTGCAAACTTGGATGGAGCATGGAGGCTTCTCAGGAGGGCTGGGGGTTCTGCATCCTTGCTTCCTCTTCCCAGGAGAGTGTGTGTAGTCAGCATGGAAAGGCCAGGCAGCAGTTTGATCTGGGATGGGAGCTGTGGCCACAGGCAGAGCCAAGGAAGCTCTGGACAAGGGACTTCCCTGCAGTTTGCAGTGCCAGCCAGGGATGTTTCTGTTCATTCACAGCCTCATTTATGTACACTGCCTCGTAAGTTGTTTATTTCATCCATTAAAAAGCACAGGGATAATGAATGTCAACACATGGTTGGGATTTTTTTTTAATGTATCCTATCACTGGATGAGCTGTGGCCTTTGAGAAGCAGCTTTGGTTCATGCAGCAGCATTTGCACGACATTTTTTTAGATCTCTGAGGTGGAATCAACCTTGTGTATTTCACTTTCATTTCTTGTATTCTGAGTAGTTTGCTTTTTTACTGAAAATGAAGTCAGATTCCTCTCTGAGTGAATGGCCAGTGAAAGTGATAGTAGGTATGGTTTATTGAAGTTTCATATTTGTAACTACAAGTTGGGAGGATGCTTCTGGCAAGTTTATAAATGTGTAGGAGGACAAGATTGTCCTGATGTTTTAAAGAGAATATATTTTGTATTGAGGACTGAGATTTCTATTGTGATTAGGAAAAGGGAAGTTTCTGTAGGAGCACAGCTTTTTTCTGATGAAGTGATTAATGGATTTCATGTTTTGCCATGGCTTTGCTGTGAGACAGGAGTGGCAGGTGGCAGGAGGATATTGTCTGTAGCACTGGCAGCATGGACAGTCTTTGAGAAGAGGAACATATATTTTTATTGCAAGAAAAATGCTAACAGATTTAGTTGTAATCTTATTTGAAGTATCAAAGAGTTAGAAATAAATGGTGTGTATGGGATTATTGTCCTTTTCCTGTGTCCCTCTATCAGACAGGGAAGCAACTGGGATTTTCTCCCAGCCTCTCTGGTGAATTTATCAGTGGACTTGGGCTGCCACACCCCAGGCCGCTGCTGCTGCTGCACCTCCTAAACTGATGGCACATCTTTACTTGCATTTGAAATGCTTTGTTAAGTCAGGCCTACGTGTACATAGCTAAGGTTTTTTTCTTATAAGAGTGTGTCACAGGTAAATGTATTTTATAATTTCTTAAGGGATAAAATGAAATCTAAATGTAGAGTTGCTCTGGAGTTTATTAATTCTGTATTTGGGAATATGTAAATAATACAGGATTATTTGGGTTCATTGCTCCAAGTGCCTCTTCAGTACATAATTAATTTCTAATGCTGTTTGAAGGAAACTCTTTGGTCTCTTTTGAGCTTTGCCAACCAAGATGGGTGTGTTGGCCTTGAAGAAGCAATGCTGCCTGGTGTGGAGAAGAGTCAGTGTGAAAATTTATCAGCGAAACACCAGAGCTGTTGCCCAGTGCAGCACCTGATGTGCCACAGATTTTGGCTCCTTCAGCCTAATGTTGGTGGCACAATTCAGAGTTGTTCATGTTTTGAGAAAATGAACCTAATAATAAGTGGGGCTTGTACTACAGTACTTCTAGAGAATAATTGCAGAAGCATACCTTTAAAAAAATGTTTACAAGTGTCATGTATTAAAAATAGTGTCAAGAAAAATAGAAGCTTTATTATATTGGAGAATCTAGAAGTAGAAATTTTGCTGGCTAACATTTAGCATTAAGTTGTGATGTTGATCCTTCTTATAAGAGCAAAGATTGGTTTTTAAAGCTTTTTTCTTTTTAATTGCATTCAGCATCATCTTCAGTTTTGAGGCTTGTGTTTACAGAGAAGATGAACTTCATTACATGCTAATACTTTAAAATGAGGCTGTGTCTGGACAGTAATTTTTTTTGTATGTGTGTCATTGCTGAAATCATAGTTTGACTTGGATTCCGCTTTGATTCTGAATATTCCATTTCACGCATGATCTTTCTTTCTGAAGCTATTCAGTGTCAAAGATAAAATCTGAAGTGTTTAATCACTGGGTATCCATTGAGAATTTGTTTGATGTGAATTGGCCTGCTCTGTTAGCTGACAAAAATTAGTGTGGCATCTGCTGTCTTTAATGAATATGTGCTAAGTGAACTGTGAGAGGCTTTCCAACCAAGTATGAGGGTTTTTATTAAAGTAGTTTGGTTGAGTTTTAACCTGGTTTTAAATTTACATTTTCTGCTGTATTCTGAAGTATGTGGCAAATGAGCATGAGGGGTATTGTCCTTTTCTTAGAATTACTGCTCATGTTAGTGGCAAAAATGCTTTCTTGGTTACTTCTTTCAAAATCCTATTTCTTCATTTTGCAAGTTTTGTTGTGGGAGGCAAAGACAAACTAATGGGTGAAGCATAAAAAGTGCTTGAAGGAAGTTTTTCTGAAAAACATTGAAATTGGCAAAGAAGGATTTAGCAGAAATTGGTTTTTATCCTGGCTTCTGTCAGTCTTCTAAACTTACGTTTGTGCAAAACATTCAGATTGTTGAATATTTGGGTCTGAGGAAAGAATCTCGTTTAGTTTCTCATCCTCAGATTGAAGTGCTTACTGCAGCCTTGATAGAATTTTGTGGCACAGCAAGAAGAGAATTCTTTCTAAAAAATGTCAGTGGGTGAATGGGGGTGGTTGTCCTGAAAACCAAAGCAAAACATTCTTAAGGCCTTCCTTGCTTGTCCTGGAAAATGCAGAAACCCCAACAAAACAACAAAAACCCCCAAGTCATCCATGCAGCTGCTTCAGGCGTGGTGTGAGAGCTTGTGCCAGTGGTGTCCCATGGTGGTGGCAGCTGTCCCTGCTCGCCTCTGGAGGGGGATATAGTTGTCCACTGGGCAGACTTTATTTCGAGTACAGTGAGTGCCAGGGTTTTATCCTAAATGGTGAATTCAACTCGTGTTGAATTCAGAGTGCACACGTGTTAACTCTTCCAATACATCCTCTGAATTTTGTGTGACCTATCATTATGCCAGTTCCATGTTTGTGATTGCAGCACCAGGGGATTTTCCTTCATCTCTTAGCTGCTTGTATTATTGTGCTATAAGGGAATGATAAAATATGTTTTTATATGAAATATAGTGTACTGATGATGATAAATGTGGAAAAGGCAGGCATTTTTGGAGACTGGTAGAAATGCTGAATCTGTCCTATTTTGAATTGATTTAGGTCTCAATTGGTAGTGAATTTTAAGTAGTAATCTTTATTGACATGTCTTTGACAATTGCACAACATTGATACTCTGTAATTGTGCTTGAGGTTGACAAATGCATTCCATCTTCTAGTTTTGGAATAGTGTATCATGAGTAAAAAAATGCAGTAAAATGTTTGAGGTACTGTTTGCATGTTAAGCCAGTGGCCTCCAGGGGTTTCATGCTTTTTGGGGTGTCTTGGTCATTTTGATGTTAGAGTCCTTGTAATTGGGCTCAGTTGTTCTTTGTTGAATGGGACAAATCCAGAAAAATCTTACATTGCTTTTGTTTTGGCTCCCTACACAGTGCCCTGTTGTAAACTAAAATCACACATTCCTGAGTGTAAACCGATCATGTTCCCAATGGAAATTTCAGGAATACTTGTGGCTACTTTCAAAATGTGGAAATCTATTTATTTTTTTTTCCACTTGTTTTTCTTCCCAGCTTTTGGCGCTGACCGCGTTCATCTGCATAGAGACCATCATGGAATGCTCCCCGTGCGAGGGCCTTTATTTCTTTGAGTTTGTGAGCTGCAGTGCTCTGGTGGTCACCGGAGCTCTCCTGCTTTTGTTCAGTCTCAACCTTCACACAAGAATACCCCAGATCAACTGGAATCTGACTGTAAGTTCATTTAAATCCTCACTGTGTTAAAAGTACCCGCAAATCTGATTTAAGTTTGGTCTTTGGGCTTTGCTTTCCCCTGTTGTTTAGTACTGTGTATGAGTGTTCTTTATGCTGGGTAAAGTATACATTTTACTCTACATTTATTTTGAATGCTAACAGCAGAATGAGCTCTAAAATGTAGCAAGATTAAACTACATTAAATAGAACTAAAATTGTGTTCTGGTAGATTGTCTTTGTGAGGACAAACTTCCTGATAATACCAGCAATTATGTTTTGTGAGTGAAGTGGATAAAAATGCAATCACTTAACTTTGTAAAATATTAAAATTATAAAAATGTAGTTATTTAACTTTGGCAGAGGCTGTATTTACAGCAGCATGTTGTTCTCTCTTAACCTGGGGTTTTTTTATATTAGGACAAATTTGCTACATATATTTTCTTACATAGACTTAATACAATCATTGGGCAGTAGTGTAGAAAATTAAGTGCTTTCTGTGAAAATTGGGTGTTTTGTATTGCCTACACACCTATTAAATATTGACTGGCAATGCTTAATGTGTTCTCAGATATGAGGAGTTTCAGGAAGAGAACTGCTGGCAGTGCACATTCCTTTTGTACATTTCTCTATTTTCATGCTGTACTCTGAGTTAAACTTTCAGACTGGCTTCCAAAAACACAGGTCACAAAATCAACATATTAAGTCACTGTAGCAAAAGATCTGTCAGCTTCAAGGGCAATATTTATACCAGCTTCTTTGGACAGTACAGATACAATTGTGCCAGTGTTCTGTGTTATAACATTAATTTTGCAAGTACTGTTGGAGTTGCACAGGTTTTTAGGCTTCTGTGTGATTTAAAAAAAAAAAATTAAAATGTAATTTATTAATGCAGCAGTTTGCTTAGTTTCTCAACCTAAATGACTTGGTTAAATTGAGACTGGAACGTGGAATTAGATGATCCTTTCTGCCCTGGGGCTGCATAGTTAGTTGATAAACTCCTTCTAGGAATGCTTGGTAGATAGATAGATAAGGTGTTCTGTGGCTGAACTGTCCAGAATTATCCCTTTGTGGTGGCATCAGTTGTGCCTGCATAGCACTTGTTAGGAGGTATTTTGGGGAAGGGGGCAGGGTTAAAAATCCAATCAGTTGTGCTTTGGGGTTTTTTGTTTTGTTTTATAGCAGTTTTTGAGCAGTGGTCACGCTCTGCACCCCCTGCCTAAACAGCACTGGAGCAATGTGAGCAGGTCAGAGGCCAGCCAAAGGGCACCTGGAATACCCTGCAGTGCTTTGCTTCAGTTCAGACTGCCACGTCCAGAGGCAGAAAGAGTCTGCCATGATCTCCTGAGGCTCATTCTTTTAGTTGTGTACTGGAGATGAAATGCTTCTCCCATCCTTGTATCAGAGTTCTTCAGAAGTGAGAAGGGAACTGGCAGCTTGTGTCTTCCATGAACTGATGAGACCATCCTTCTTCCTGGTGTTTCTTACAGATTCCAGCAATCTGATTATATTTGATTTTTATTTATGATTATTTGATTTTAACAAGCAGTTGGGACTGTTTCTCTGAGTGAAGAACAGGAGTGAGAGATTACCTTCAGTATTCAGAGTGCTTGGGACCATTCTGTGATTCTACAGCTGTTTCTGCTCCTGCAAGTACAGAGTGTGAGATCAAAGCTTGCTGATAAAACACCTGTGGGACATTACTTTGGCCAAGTTAGTTGGAAATTTAAGAATGTAGGGTTCTGGCTGACTTTTTTTTTCCTTTTGCTTTATTTGGCATTTTAGTTTTTACAATTTAAATGTATGTTCATACATTATTTGCCTCTTTCAATATTTATTACTTCCCTGTGTTTTGATGGTTATTTTTATACTTTTTCAGCCTCTGTATATGACACAGTTACTACAGGAGCTGCTTTCTGAACAACAATCCTTCACATCCCTGAGTGCTTTAGGAGGAAGTCACTCCTGCTTATGTATAAATTCATCAAGATGCTTTTAAAAATATATATGACTTTATAATGCATATTTCCCTTATGAAATGTCTCAAGCATTGCTTTTAGAAGCTGTGTGAGAAGAAGAGGGTGTTGCAGTGAAGGAATTTAATCAACTTAAATTTAGAAAGAAATCTTTCTTAAAAATAGTACTTCTTCCTAGGAACCATTGAAAACATTTGCTTTCAAATGATCCTGTGTATTAGAAAGTACCTGGCCATCAACTGCTATTGTCCAACACAGGATTATTTCCTTTAAAAGCTTATTTAAATTATAATTCTTTCCAATGTATTGTGGATATTGGCAGATGTCCCCTGTCCCTGGCTGGAATGAAAATGTGGATGGGTGTAGACTAGGATCTAACAGATATGCAAAGTTGCTACATTGTAAAAAAAAAAAGTATATTTTTAGCCATTTGGGGGAAAGATATTTGTTTTGATCCTAATTAGAGACTTGGCAGTCATTTTCATATTTTCCTGAAGTAAACATGCAAGAAACATGGAGCTGGTGAGGGCAGAAAAGAGCCTTGTCTGGGTGTGTTGGAGAGAGGCTGGTTTGTTCCAGCAAGATGAAAGAACAGTCCCTTGTCTGTGTTGTGCAGCACTATCAATATTATGCAAAAATGCAAAAGCTGGAGAACCTGTCAGTGGAAATTTCCATTTCCTTTATGCCTCAGAGCTCAAAGGGAGACCATTCTGCAGGGAGACAGGAGTGGCCCAGGGGAATGGGGAGCACAGCAGCTCCTGCTCCACCAGGAGATCGGGCACATTTGCTTTCAGAGAGAGCTAATGAATTCTCCTATAGTTTAGTCTTTGCCTAAATTATCCTTTTTTCTTTTTTCTTAAATTCATGATTTGCATCTCATGTGATGTACAGGGAGATCTGAAGGCCTGGCATCCAAGGGGTGAGCGTGAGCTGGCCTGCAGGAGCAGGAAAGGTGCTGGAGTCCTGGGGTGTGACTGGGATCCTGCCCTGGGATCTGCTACCCACGAGTGTGATGTGACTGGGATCCTCTCTCCTGCTCAGGGAGACACCTCAGCGGTGCCAGGGAGCTGGGAACGCTGGAATTTGGCAGTGTCCCTTGGATGGATGTTTGTGTGACAAGGGAAACCTGATTATCTGAGTACCAATGTAAATCATTGCATGATCAGCCAGTAGAATGAGCTGTTTGTCTATGTGTAGGGAAAAAAAAATCTTCCAAGGCATTTTGACCATTGATTTTTTGTTTTAAATTATTTTCTTGAAGCACTCACTGGAGTTATGGTAGTGTATTTTTTGGGAGTCCAGTTCTGACTGGACTTTTTTCAGCTTAGAACGGCTGAGAAGTGATGCACAGAACTGAGCACAACACAAAATCAGTTCCACTGGGCTGGACTCGGTCCCAGGGAAGCACCAGGGAGCAAACAGGGACCCAGGTCTGTGTGTTAGAACACACAGATCAGCTGGGAACTTCTGTGCTGCCTGAACATTGATTTCATCATCTCTGCAGAGCTAGTTGTTTTCTGTTTTTGCAGCAGTGAAACCTTGTGTGGCAAAGCAGCTGACACTTGAAGGAGTTGGCAGAAAATTTCATGTGATGTCTGAATGACAAAACTGTCCTGTGCCAGCCTTGCCTCTGCACAGTATAATTGCAAAGCTGTAGCTCAAAGTCCTTCACAGGGTAATCTTGCTTTTTATTTCTATTTTTAATTTACTTGTTCCTCTTCTGTTTTGAAAAGACATCTTGCTTTCCTTAGCTGTTGAATGAAAAATTAAGTCAGTCATCCTTGACCTTTATACTTACTGCTCTCAAAATAGTAGTACCTATTAAGCATAAAAATTATAATTTTAAACATTTAAAAACAATTGGAAGACTTAATTTCCTCTGGGCTCTTATGGACTGTTCTCGTTTGGTGCATGGTGTAAATATACTCTGTAATAAATGCAGTCTCAGTTTTAAATACAAGAAACTTCTGTGTTTTGGTAGTTCTTGAAGGTGTGGTCTATTGCTTTGTGAGAGTAACTTTCTGAAATTTATATTAATGGGCTCTTCTATTGGAGAAGCAGTGCTTATATGTATCTTGTGTTTACCTAGGTAACTCTAAAATATATGAGGGAGGAAAGAGATGGCAATGAATGCTCATAGGGTTAATTCGGTTCTTTCTACCTAGCACTTATTTTTGCTTGATGAACCATGTTTCCATTTTTAATTACAGTGCAAAATACTCAAATGATGTTTAATAACAGAACAAAATTCTGGGAGTTTGACCAGTGGTGCTTGGTTTAGAGACTGACTGGTATGTTTGTAACCTTCAACTTGACAGCTTCATATAGAAGCAAGGGAAGATGTTCCCAAACCTTGCAAATAAAGTACTGCTTGGAGGAAAAATCAAGGTAATTGTACCAAAAAAATTAAAATAATAATTAAATGAATAATCATTAATAAATAAATATATAAAAATAAATGTTATTGGTAATTAAATAATGATTAATAACCACACTCCTACTCCCTTCAAACCAGCAAACCCAAACAAAACTAAAAGGAAATGTTACTTTGAGCTCTGTCTTCTGTGGAAGATAAATCAGACACCAGCAGGCCACTGACTTCTGTCATCTTTTGTGTCAAAGTCAGGCTGTTGAAATGTGCAGGCTTTGCTTTCAGAGTACATTAGTTTGGCCACTTTGATCTCCATCAAGATGTAAACTTTTGGATTTCAGAAAGTAAATGACAAGAGCAAACACCAGTTTAAATGTCATATCTCTGTTTACACGAGTTTCAACTGCAGTGTGGCACTGTCTGCCTTTTAAGAGTACCTGGCCACTTGTGCAGGACAATTTACAGGATAAAAGGCAGGGCAGGAATTTTGATTGAATGATTCCAGAAAACTAGTGTGAGGTTGTGGGAGCTGTGGATAAAGACGTGTGGGTGCTTCTGGAGCCGCTGAGCATCAGAGGCAGCTCCTGGTGATGTCCCAGCCTGAAAGGCTGAGCAGCAGCGTGGAAGATTTCAGGAGTGACTTGGTGGCAGCTGCCAGGTCTCTCATTGGTAGCACCAGTTCAGCTTTTCCATCCTCTTTAATCCAGGAGCTATACCTGCCTGGACCCTTAAAAACAAGAGTGTGGGATGGTTACAGAATCATGGAATGGTGCTTCCTGCCTTCACAGCAGAATCAGCAGAACAAAAGCGTTGCCCTCTTCTAGCGTAAAATATTTCTCTTGTCATAAGCCCATCTTCATCCATGAGTTACAACATCTCCTCTGCCTTCTCCTCCCCCTGAGTGGGACAGAGGGAAAATCCATGGCCTTGGATGCTCTCCGTTGGACTGGCAGGACCACTGGGGACTGAACAGAATTACTTGCAAATAAACTAACAAGTGACCAGAAGTCACTTGTTCACTTGAAATCGTTTTGGAAAGGAGAAAGGAAGCAGCAGCAGCCTGGAGTGGGTTTGATTCAGCTCAAAGATTTGATTCTGTTATGGATGGCAGCTCTGTACAGTATTTTATGGCACAGCATACTGTCTCATGAGGTTGCTGTAATTTCAGCAGAAATTCTTCTCTCTCTGTAATGTGGTTTTACTTTGTCTATAAATATAATAGCAAGAACTTCAGCCCCGTCATGGACGGATTTGAAGCAGCTCATCTTTTTTCAATTAGTTTATTCTTCTTATTGTCACGATTATTCATTTTCTCTTACGTGGAAAAAAAACTTGCAGTATTTTAGGGAGTGTCCTCTGCTTCCTGCTGTAGTTTGTTTTCTTTTGTTTCTCCTCTTACTTCATCCAAAACTATTGAGGGGTTTTTTTGCTTTTCTTATCTTTCTGCTCTAAGTAGTAGCTCCCACATTTTGGATAAAGGACCTCCACTGCTATTTGCATCTATGATGTTACCATTACATGTGTATATACAGTGTTGCTGCTGTCATTGCCCCTTAAGCTCCAAAGTCTGTTCTGGGGGTATAAAATCATTTTCATTTTAGCTTTTTCAAAACCCAGCCTTACTATATCAAGGCTATGTTAATTGCATTAGAAAGGTTTGACCTAAGTGGGGAAAATGGAGTTGCAGAGATGAATAAATTGGAGCTTCAAGATAGAATCACTTCTTCAGATTTAAATTATTGAATTCTCTGTGTGGAATTTGATATTTTTTGTTAAAAGTAAACTAAAATAAGATGCGAGTGATGATGACAAGTTGCTGATGTACTTATATCAAAGTACATTCAAAAAGGCATCAACAGTTTAATTTCAGCAGGATTTTATATTTTGCAGCTTGGAAGAAGCTTTCAGGTCCATTTGTAGCATGGAGCTGGGTGATCAATGTGTCATGTTGTGGGCAGGCCTGGCCCTCTTGCTTACACTGTGCTCCTTTGGAAAGGTCCCCAAGGTGACAGATTCTAAACCTCAGAGGTCAGCAGGATTAATTACTGAGCACATCTGACCCCATAAAACATAGACCATCATGTGCCAGCCATGTAGTCTTTAAGTACGGTACTAGGGAAGTACAAAATGTGTGTGTGTGTGTCTGAAAAAGCACAACCTGTATTATATTAAGTGAAAGGATAGAATATTAACTACATCTTTGGCTGTTTGTTCTGATGGTTAGGTCTCCTACAATTAAAATCAGCTTCATTTTGAATATGACTTCTGCCTTAACTTGGCAGCTGTTGATTTTGTTTTGCTGTCAATTTTGTTGGCTTTCTGATAAGCTTTTAAAACAATCAGTGTTTTTAATTTTTTGAACACTGGAGTCTTCGTGTACACAGCTCAATCTTTGTAATATTCAGAGCAGTTTAGGTTCTTTTGATTCATACTGTGAGAAATTTTCTCCTCTTTTCAATAACTTCTGAGGCTCTTCTCTGTAGCCTGTCCAATTTTTCTTCTAAAAATGTGGATAGTGGAACAGGGTGCAGCATTCCAATGTCCCTTGTGAAGGTAAGATTACCACTTGTTGTGTCCATATGTCCAAAGGAGTGCAAAAGTGATTTTTCTCCCTGTTTTTGGTCATGGCAGCACCTCTTGAGATACTTGCCTACAGTAGTTCCTAAGTTCTTCTGAATTATTTCTTCTGGGATTTTGTCTCTGTTCAGCAGGTCCTTCCTGTAGATGCCAGATGTACTCTAGTAATAAGATACACAACTTGACCTTGAGTTGAATTAATTTATATTTTTTTAATTATCCAGGGACTGCCCTCTCCTCAAAATTTAGTTTCCCCATTCTTGGTGACACACATATATTTACATAGAGACTTGGTGGAAGTGTTGAAGCTGGGTCTGTTGCAGATACAGTGAGACTTCCCCTCCAGTGGGAGAAAGGTTCATGCAGGTGAGAACCACAGCTCGTGTTGGCAGCTGCAGGAGCTCAGTTAGAGCTGTAAACTCAGAGCTGCAGAGGGACACTCTTGGAGAAACTGTGTAGTGCCATTTACTTTCTAATACCTCTATTTATGTAAAGTTTAAATTTCATCTCTCAAAAGAAAAAGTTATGTAATTAAAACTGCAAGAACTAGTTAATAGAATTTGGATTTGCTTGATGTCCTAAGTCTCAGGCAGCGCCTATCTCAGTGAGCTTGAACAGGGGTAAAAAATATCTCTGTACACAGGCAGGTGAAAAATTGGTAGGAATTTGTAAGACCCAAAGTTTACTTTTGTTTCTTTACTATTTGATTAGAGTTTGGGTCTTAATGGGCTCGTGACA
This sequence comes from Passer domesticus, assembly GCF_036417665.1. Classification (NCBI taxonomy): domain Eukaryota; kingdom Metazoa; phylum Chordata; class Aves; order Passeriformes; family Passeridae; genus Passer; species Passer domesticus. Next base: position 19,728,826 of record NC_087485.1, read on the forward strand.
TCTGGATATGAGTGTGGAAGTGGCCATGAGCCATGGGAACCTCTCTGATTCCTTGGGAAAGTCCCTGTTTGAGATGAGGCTCAGGCCAGGGAGATGCCTCGTGCAGTCTGGACACTCAGTTTTGATAACCAGCTGTTGCTGAGTCAGTACCCTCAGAACAGATTGTTTTATGTGAGTAGCTCAGTGCCAGAACCTTCCATCTCTGCAGTTACTTTCTGCAGCATCCTGTAGTCGTGGCTGGGAAAGGAGATGTTTTGGGGCTGGCTGGACAGCACTGTTCCCTCCCAAGTCCTTGTGCTGTGTAACTGGAGCACAGCTGTGGCACTCATACCCAGGGGAGTAACTTTAGAGCTACCTCTTAAGTCTTCAGAGCCTGACTTCTCATTGCACTTCACAAGATGCACTTTGGGAAAAAAAAAATATTTAAAAAATTGAAAAAGTGAAGGAGCTGTAACAGGAAGTGAGCCTGCCTTGCATGTGGGAGAAGAAAGTCAAGTAGAACAAATTGTCCTTGAATTCAAATTGTGATTGCTTTTGTATGGTGGGAGCTGTCATGTTCACTGTGGTTTTGTGGGGTTTTTTTGTTTGTTTTTTTTTTTTTTTTCTTTACCTCAAGCCTGTAAGTAGTACAGCAATCTCGAATTGAAGGTTTTCTTTCAGTCCCTTCTGTGTGTGGTAGTATTCACTTCTCACTGATTTGATGTTTGTAGGATTCACTTCTCACAGATTTGATGTTTGTGCTGAATTGTCCTTTCTTGATCCCTCCACCCTGACCTCACCTGTTCATTCATGGTAGTTTTGTGGTTTGGGAATGGTGTTCCCCAGTTTGGTGGGGGCATGCAGGCAGTGCAGTATCCATACACATCAGTGTGGAAGGTGTCCTGATAACACATAAACACCTTGTCCTGAATGACTTTGTTTAGACTTTGTTTCTTCTGTTATTTACATCCTTGAATGTTTTTTCCTCGAGTCAGGTCAGTTAGCCTTGTATTGATGTAATCATTCTTGTGCAAATACCTGCCATTCAGAATTCTTCCTTTGGTTCCAGTGACATGTTAATGACCCCGTTTGCCGTGAGGCACTGCAACATCACCATCTGAACACCAGTGACAGGAGTTGTGTGTAGCAAGTTGTTTTCCTTTGCTTGGAGCAAAGCAGTTTTCCCTGAGCGTGTGGCAGTGTGTATGTTCTGAAATGTCGGCTTGATGTCAGTTTTATGCATTAAATAGGTAAAAATCTCTGTTCTTACCCTGCTGGCAGCTGTTACTGGCAGAAGTGGCACAGGACATGCAGCTTTGTTCAGTGCAGGCCTCAGGGATAGGGTGGGAGAGCTCCTGGTGTGAGGAGCAGGGGCTCTGCAGTGCAGCCAGCCGGGCAGGGTGAGCCCTGTGCTGGCAGCTCTGCCCACAGCCAGCCCCAGCTCGGGGGTGTTCCAGGGCTGCAGGGTGCTCTGGGTGCCCTGGGACTGCAGCTCCCACTCCTGCTGCTCCTGTGGGACACCTGGGCGACCAGAGGAACTGGCAGGGGGTTGCTGTGCTTCTTGTTCCAGCCTTCTGTGTCTTCACTTCTGATAAAGCAAACAATCATCATTTAGTAATGCTACTGAATTTATTTTTTTAGGATCTGGTCAACACTGGACTCAGCACTTTCTTCTTTTTCATTGCCTCTGTAGTACTGGCTGCTTTAAACCATAAAACTGGAGCAGAAATTGCTGCTGTGGTAAGAATTTAAACTTTTTTCTATCTGACTCTTACCTTGTGTGAAAATTAACTTTTACTCATTGATTGAATAAACCTGTTGCCTTTGCCATCACAATTTACTTCTGCTTTCACAATTTGCTATGAGATAGTTCTTATTTTAAGACTGCTAACATCCTTGGAGGTTTGTCTGAAGGCCTGAGGCAAGAACAGCAGAAAAATGACTTGCAGAGAACACTTTACCGTTGAACTTGTCTTTTTCTTTGGTGCCTTCTCTTTGGTGCTCTATGTTGCAAGCCTGTGGAAACGATAGAGCCAAAAAGTAAGAACTTGAAGCTGTTACACATAATTTGCTTAGCTCTTGCTCAGTAGAGATGATTTTTTTGTTCTTTGGAGTGAGTGTAGTAGCACTTCAGGATTTTAAATCTACAATAGTCAGTTCAAACAAATTACTTTTGTATGTGAGTTGGCGACCTCTTATTATTTTCTTGTTTATTTCCTTTTTAACCTGGTTTTTAAAATCACATAGAGGCTGAAGCATAGAGGCTGATGCTCTGGACTTGTCACTTTTTGTGTGCATCCGAAGGAATGAATGAGCTTTTGGATGAAGGGCTGGTTTCTTTACAAGGGGATTCTTTACACTGCAGGTTTTAATTGTCATGTTAGTAGTGAGAGAACTCTGTTTTCTGGGATAGTTGATCTTAGCCACTTTTGCAGATTCTCTAGTTCATTGAGAAGGAAAACATAATTTCCCAGGCCATGATGATTTGTCAGTGCAAATAACGTAGGAAGCGGAACTTCTGAGGACTTTGCTGTGAAACTGCTTTTCTTCTCGTTTTCACAACTAGTCTGCCATGTCTTTGTGCTGCCCGTAGGTGTTTGGTTTCCTGGCCACGGCCGTGTACGCCGTGAACGCGTTTGTGGCGGTTCAGAAGTGGCGGCTGAGCAGCAGGCAGCAGAGCGGCCGGCAGAGCAGCGACTACATCCGCGCTCGCACCGAGTCCCGGGAGGTGGTGCACCGGCCCGAGGCCCAGCGCCTGGACGCGTGAGAGCCCGTGCCACCGACAGGGAAACAGCGCTCCGCTCCCTCACGCAATAAGGGTTTTGCTTTGTTTGAGGAGGAAAAGGTGGATCCGAGGGTGGTGAGGATGCCCAGCCCTGCACGCGTGCAGAGATGTGTTGAGCCAGAAGCTGCTGTCACAAAAGCAGAAAATGTTGGTGGTTCAAAAGGAAGATCCCCTCAAGGCCTCCACATAGACATGGGCATATATTATATAGCTCACAGAATATATAATATATGTCTGTTCTGAAGTATGTCGTTGCTTTGGATTAACTGCACAGCAGTTCCCTTCCCTCTCTGCAGATCCACTGCTCCTTCAGCTGCCCCAGGGACAGAGCAGCCCTGCCTGGCTGTGAGGGAGGAGGGACACCCACGGGAGCCCATGGAGCCAGGGCCACTCAGCAATAACTCGGCCAGAGGGACCTGTCCCTCCCAAACTGTCTGTCTGTCCTCTGCCCGGCCTGCAGACCTGCCTGCCTGCTGGAGACCCGTGCCTCGCGTTCCCCTGGGTGCTGGGGAGGGCCGGGGCTGGGCCGCGCCTGCCTGGGGATGCACTGAGGGCAGGAGGTGCTTGTCTGCTCCTGCTGGGTGCATCCCAGTGTTCATTCCAAAGTGGGAAAATAAATGTGTTTGGGAGATGGGGTGGAGAAAAGGAGCTTAAGGGGCACAGTGGAGAATTAAGGGGTTGTCATCCTACAGACTTACATTCCAGCCATGGCTTTCTTTTTATTTTTTTATTTTTTTCCCCCCTTTTTTCTTTTTTATTTTTTTTTAAGGTTCAACATTTCTAGAAGTTTCTGCTAGAACTTGTTTTCCCTCTAAGCCCAGGGTAAGCAAGAACTAGCAAAAAATTTATGTGCTTTTAAAGTGTTCCTAAGGTTGCACTGTTGTGATTCATGTAAGTTAAATATTTCTTTTTGGAAGGGTGGTTGTTCTAAAATTAAACCTTAATTGGTAGTAGGTAAACCTGATTTTTATTTTAACTGGGTGTTTCTGCAGATTTATTCCCCTTAGGATTCTTTGAAAAATGATTTTAGCTAATTGGAAAATAATATGATTGTATTGATTCATTTAGAAATAGTAAATAGCTGAAGGTTTTGGGTTTTTTTTTTTATTTTCCTTGTGCATCCAGTGAATGAATTACATTTTCTCTACTCAGAACTCAAATTCAGCAGTAATTGGCTAGATGATGTCACAATATTATTAGGAATATGTCTCTTGATATTTTCCTGTTTCTTTGGTGTTTTTATCGCTGTAGTGCATTATTTGTCATTTGTGTGCCTGTGTGAAGACAGTGTGTGTGAGAGGAGATCTCTAGAACGGAACTCCTTGGTGGTGTGAGGAAAATGAAAATCTGTGCAATTAGTGGAACTGTTTGCCATGTGTGCCTGAGTTTGTGTGTCCTGCTGGAGCTGCACTGCTCAGGGTCAGAACAAGGGGCAGTGTGCTGTGGGTGAGGTATTGAACATGAAAACCCACGTTACACCAAACAGGAGGTCAGGAGAAGTGCCTGGGCATTTATAATGCTGGAGGGAGCTGGGATAGTGAAAGTGTGAACCTAATGCTGCAATATTCAAATTGAGCAGCAGAGAATTATTTTGATGAGTGAAAAAAAGGTGACAAAGGTGGTGCCTTTCCATTTTCAATCTATTGACATCTATAGTGCATTTCATCTCAGTGGCTAAGAATGAGATTGAAGTTCAGAGTTACTGATGAGGTTAAGGAAAATTTGTATTTTCTTAGTGATTGATGGTTTACCAGTTCCTACAGTAACATTTTATTGTGCTTTATTGGATGTTATGCCAAAGGGAACACCAGTTTAAAAGAAGACTGAACCAACTCTTGGTGCTGGGTTAGAACAGGCATTCCACTGAGGGTTGTCTCACCTGGGTGCATTCCCTGAGCAGTACGGGGCAGTTCCATGGCCAGTGTGGTAAGAAATAACAATTTACTATTGCCAGAACTACTGTGACAGCCCTGCTGTTTGCCAGCACTGCCCAGGACTGGCAGAGTTTGCAATGTCAATTATTAAAAGACTTTTTAAAAGTAGCACAAGCATACCCAGTCAGGAATTGTAAACTGCCATCAAAGCAGTTCGGATAAAGATTGTAAAAAACCTCAAGCAACCCAAACCAGACAAAACAAAAAAAAACCCCAAACATCCCACACCAAAATCAAGCCAAACCCACCTACTGAAATACAGAATACAGTTCTTCAGAGGCTCCATGCTTTTAGAGTTGCCATCTGGAACCAGGAGGGGGTTTTGTCAGTGGCCAGGGCTCAAGAGCTCCTGTGCTCATTGTGGTCGGGGCAGAGCTCTGCGGGCTCCTGTGCCTCTCTGGTTTATGAATTTGTACCTTTCAAGCCCTGCACCTTTCCTGGCCTGGAGGAAGGGTGGCTCAGGGTTTTTCTGTGCAGTGAGGTCCCAGCCCTTCGAGCTGCAGTGCCAGGAGCAGAGTGCAGCAGTCACACCTCAGTGGGGCCCTGGGGCTGCTGCAGCAGGGGTGAGGTTCCTGCAGCTGGGAATGCCAGTATTCATTGCTCACATCATGCCCTGAGCCTAGCACAGCTCTCAGGGTGGAATCCAAAAGAGAACAGTAATTTTAAAAACACTATCTGATTCACTTCGTGAAACAAAAGGAAATGTAAATGTGTAATTTCCTTATTTTGGGGACCAAAGATGATTTTAATATTGTATAGTATATACTTTCTAAAAAAATCTTAAGCACTTATTGCTCTGCAGAGACATTATCTACTATTTGGATTATATAGAAGGGAGATAAAATAGCTGTGAGAGACAACTACATTTGAAATATTAAGATCATTTTGATGTATCCATGGCTCATTCGCCCTGAGTTAATTTTACACAGTGTATTGGAGAGGTATTTTTTTTAAGACTGTTATCTAAACTGCAGTCAGACAAAAAAAAACTGTTAAGGAAGAAAAGAGGGTAGAAAGTTTTTTGGTTTTTTTTTAATTGCTTAGACAAGTGACATTAAATTGCTTGTCTCAGCCAGTTAGTCTTGCTTGTAATTGCTAGCACACAGGGATAATTTCTTTTAGTCCTTAAGGGTGCTGTTTAGCTTCATAAAGGGACTCAAACCCCACTGGAAATAGAACTAAATAAAAGCAAACAGGTGAGCTTGGTAGGAACAGGATGCTTGAAGCAGTGACGGTTTGGATGAGTCCCCTTTGGTCCAAGAGAGCCCTCAGCTCTGGAGTCTGGGTGTTTCTGGGTGCAGACATGACTGCATTCTGCACCTGTGCACAGACAGTGTTACACCGTAAGCTCTGGAGCAGCAGCAGTGCTGGAGGAGCCTCTTTGCCTCTCCTGCTCAGTTTGTCAGCCTCAGCTGAGGTTGGAGCCACGTCCTTGAGCTGTGCAAACAGCCCCAGCAGGAGCTCCTAAAGCCACAGAGGAACTCACTCATGTCTGAGTAAAGCCAATTCCTTCTTCCTCCACCATTTCCTTTTATTTGGAATATTCGTGCCTCATGGATCAAATGCTTTAATATTTAATTCTTGCTAAGCCTTGTTTGTTGGTCTGTGCAGTGCCAGGAAATCAGAATGTGTCCAACATCCCTTGATTTCAGCTGTGGTGCTCTTCCCTTTCCTGGTGGCTTAGGAGGTTGGCTGGGTGTTCTTTCCCGTGGGACTGTGGAAAGCTGGTGCTGCTCTGAGATTCCTGGTAGGAGCTTGGGAGGGGTAGAGAGTGATCTCCCTGTGCCTTCTGAGACAGGCACTGGCTCCAAAGATCTGGGACTGCAGTCTGTGCTGCTCACTGGATTCAGGAGCATCAGCAAAATCTGTGCCTTGGCAGCAGCTCCTCTTCTTTCAGTTACAAGGTGTCTTTTACACGGGATTTCAGTAAAGGAGCAGCGGGTGCTGCTCTTTCCTTGGCTTTGTCACCTGTTGTGACAAACACTTCCCAGTGTTTGTTTGTCACTCTGGTCTCATGGCACACTCTGGCATTGTTTCAGCTCTGTCTTTCATTGCTGCTTCCAGAAGGAGGAGGGAAAGGTTCCCACTCCACTGGGGAGGAATTTGTGTTCCCCCTGTGAGTTCCTCTGTCCATGTGCTGGTTGTCCCCTCCTGCCAGGACAAGCCAGTGGTTCATGCAGTGCTTGCACACAGCAGAGGGGATCTGCTGCAGGCGGCCCTGGACTGTTCTGGGTGGGTCAACCACCAGCTTTTCATGAGCTTTAAGGCCCCTAAATGAATCTGGTCACCTCTCTGCTGTTTTGGGGGTGTGCACGCACTGCAAATGCTTAGCTAATCTGTGGCATTATTAATGCAATCCTTTCTTCCTCCCTCTTCCTCAGGCCTCTTTCTGTATCTGTTATTTTCTTGTCTCAAGTCTCATGTCATGTTGTAATAATTTCTACTTGTTTTCTTTTGTGAAGGAAAAAAAACTCACAAAAAATCTAAAATAAGCAAGAATAATGGTTTGAGGGCATAATCAAAAATGTAAACAAACTTAATAGCAGTTCAGGTAGTGTAGGAAGTAGTATTTGTCTCTCCTACTGATCAGCTTTTTGCATGGAGGAGCATGAAGAACAGAACTGCCCTGAAAGCTCTGGAGCCAAAACTCTTCAGGAGGCATTCAGGATAATAAAAAGGCACAGTCTGATAAGGAATTGGAGATGTGAGAAGGACACTTGACAATCCAGAGCTTTCAAATGAGACATGAACAGTATGAACCCACAGTGGCCACAGCAGTCATGGGGATCTCAGGGGGCTGGAAAAGGGCTGGGATTGCCCAGGCTCAGCTCCCAGAGAGTCCAGAGGGGGATCCAGTCTGGTCCCTGCTCAGTCCCACAGGGAGGAGGAAAGCCAGGGTCTGTCACTGCTGAAAATCAGGCACTTGACTTGTGTTTGCACCATGAAATAATGGATTGTCCATTGTCTGGAGGGCCAACAAAACTCAGAATTACTGTGCAGGTACAGGCATCCTGTGTGTGAGTTTTAATGGCAACAAAAGCTTTTCAAAATTATCCTGAAATCAGTACAAAAATGCACAGAATGTGTGAAAATACTTTATAGAAATTATGCCACGTTCCTCTCTTTATTTTGACAGAGGGAGTTGGTCAAAATGAATTTATACAAATACTCAGGAAATCTCTGAATGACATTGTAGAGGGTTTTCCTGGTATATTATTTTCCCTGTCAGCCACTTGGCCACCTTTATAGATCTGCTTGACCAAGTCAGAGTGGTGCTGTCCAACCTGAAAGGGTTCCCTTGTTTTGGTCTTTTTTTTGGTTGTTTTTTTTTTGGTTTTTTTTTTTTTTTTTTTTTGGTTATATTTTAAAAATCTGTCTATAATTTAATCATTTGTATAAAAATAATCTTTTTTAAAAATCTGCTTACACTGTGATTTCTGGTAGCCTTTAATTTAGAGTATACAACACAATCTAATTTTCTAATTTTCTTTTGGGATATGCAGCTTTCAGAAGTGTTCTTATATATGCCCAGAAATGAAAGTTGTCTATTTATCATAGGAATGTGATTAGATAAAGTAACCTATCCAGAATCCCAGTGCAGCTCTTTCATATGTGCTGGATGGACTAGTTAGTGAAATTGCCTTTTAATCTCTATGGGTTAATAAATATTTTTTTATAACTAGCCACAGATATTCCTTTTTAAATTATACTTGGCAAACAGAAGATATTTAATTTTATATACAATATACATAGTTACCTTGATTGACATATTTATAACATAGAGCTTTGTGTTTACTATGAAGGTTTTATCTGTATCCCTATGTATATGTGGACTTCATGGGTAAAACTTTTAAAAGTCAGTTAGCATTTATGGAAGGATATGGGAACTTTCTTCATGGCTTCACAGTGAGGACATAGGAGCATTTAAAAGGCAATAGCCAGATTGTTTTACAAGTATCTGGGGGGGTTCTTATTTTTTGATTGGGGCTGGTCCCTGCAGCTATTTTAATAACATCTGGATGTGAGTAACAGAATGGAATATGAGCATCTGCCTCTTCTGACTGTCACAGGCCATTGTCTAGAGTACAGGAAATTTCAGGGTATTGTATTGTTTTGCTTCGGACAAATGTCTCAATAGACCTACTTAATTAAAACCTTCATGTGTCTGAAAGAAAACATCCTCTCTTAACTAGGTTGATTTATCTCTTTTGGTACCCTTTTAATCCCAAAAGCAGAGTTGTCTGAATATCTTTAGTGATGTTCCAGCTATCCTGATGTCTGCAGGTTAAAGTGGTCCTGGCTAGCACCCTTTTATTACAACAATTGCTACCTTCATTTTTCTACTGTTTCTACTTTAATCTTGAATGTTTACCAGTTTCTATTGTTGGATCTTGTGGAGGGAGAGTGTCTTAGCACTACAGCTCATCCAGCTTTAACTCAAAATACATCACAGTCCTGGAGTAAGAAAATATTTTTAATTATATATTGTGTCCAATTTATTGCATTTTAAAATGACTTCTATACTTAAGACACAACATTTATGACATGATAGGATGAATGACTTAGCTAATCATTGTATCTGTCTAGACTTACTCTCTTTTGTGTTAGTGTCATTTTGAAACTATTTGTATATGTTGAAGTTTGTAAGGGTTCAGGAACCCACAATAAAATAGTAAAGTACGTATTTATTTCTCATTATAATGCTCAAATTTGATTTGGAAGTTGACACTTTGTATGTCTTTTCACAGAATTGTAAACAAATACCGAAAAACTGCTTCACCTAGGGTGCCTTCCATGTGTGGTACTAACACTTGTCATTCACAGGAATAGAGATGTAAATTTATGAATCCAGTAAACACTATTTTTGTAATGTGAGTCACTAACTCAGCTCTGGCCTCGTTGTGCTTTGTTCCCACCAACTCCAGGTTTATGGCTGCTGTGGTCACTGCCTTCCCTCCCTGTGTGCACTGGACCTGACCCCTGGGGATCACAGGTTGTGTCTCCTTTGCTCAGCTGCCCCCCGAGCACATTCCTGGTGTTCCAGGTTCCCTTCCTTGGGCCGTGTGGAAGGATGCTCAGTGTGGGGTGTCTGTATGGTCAGGGCTGACCTTGGCTGCTCTAGACCAACTCTGCAGTCCAATCCAAACATTCCAGCTCATAATTGATGATTTACAGCTTGTGAAGAGGGAGCATCCAGGCCTGACCAAAAGACTTTATCTCTCTGGGTTACAGGTGCTGTATTGACAGGTTTGTAATTGCAAACAGCTCAGAGGTATTATGGAAAAACCAGGTTAGAATTCTATTCAGGCTGAGCAAAGGGAATGCAATTTTCCTTTTATCGTGAGCACAAGTCTGCTGTGCTATACCCTTGGTACTTTGCTTTTGGAGTACAGCCTGCAGTGTTCTGTCCTGGAGAGCCCTTGGTGATCTCAGTGTGGTGTGAGGCAGCACCCGGCTGTTGTCCTGCCCTGGGCAGTGCCCCCTCACCCAGGGGCCAGGCCAGGGATCCCCTGAGCTCCAGATCTTGCTGCAGGACTGTGGGGTTTCACATTCCCCTGGAGACAGCTCACAGCCCTGGAGGATTTCCCGTTGTTCTGCAGAGCCCGGAGGTGCAGCAGCTGCTCCAAGGTGGTGCTCCAGGAGCAGCTCCCACTGCCTGCCAGATCTAGGTGGGAAAGGTATCCTGGGAATGCTTGACCAAGCTCAGAGGCAAGGTACTCTACAAGAAAACACAGCCTCTTGGTGTAGCTTGTTTCTACACCAGTAACCATCTTTCAGTTGTTGAGGTCTTTCTTTGGTGTCTGTGCTAATAAAAAACCACAAGCTGAAGAGTTGTAAAGTCTTGCAATACACAAAGCAGTCTTGGTTTTAAAATCCATGCTATTGCAACATAATTTAAATGGTGTATTTATCAGTTTTAAATGTCATTTTGCTTTTCCAGTCTTTTGTATATGGGCACAATACTTTTTGTAATTTTTTTTTATTTAGTTGTCTTTCTGTCTTTTCTTTCTGGTATTGGAAGATTTGAGCTCTCTGGGTTTTCACGGTACTCTTCTGATCATTCTTCATAGTGGTAAAAGTCTGTATTTTTGTATGTAGGAGAAATGGAAGTTTTCTAACACTTATTCAAATCAATATAGTATGGAATCATTTGTGAAGGACTTCCTGTTTAATAAATGGACATATTAAAGTACTAAAACAGTGTCCCCATCTGTAAACATGGCCTGGGCTGCGGTAATTTTCTTCCTAGTGTTGATGTGGGGCTGTTTTGCATGTGTGTTGATAATTCAGAGATGTTTGTGTTAATGCTGAGCTCCCCCAGAGCCAAGGCTTTTCCTGCCCCTTGTGCTGCCATGCTGGGGAGGGGCTGGGAGGTTGAGAGGGGCAGAGCCAGGACAGATGACCCCAGCTGAGCACAGGGGCATCCCATGTCTTATGGCATCAGCATATGAAGGGGGAAGAAGGAGGAAGGGAGCGTGTTTGGAGTGATGGAGTTTGTCTTCCCAGGTCACCCTGCCAGGAGCTGTGGCCCTGCTCTCCTGGAGGTGCTGAACACCTGCCTGCCCATGGGAATTAATTCCTTGTTTTGCTTTCCTCGTGTGCACAGCTTTTGCTTTCCCTATGAAATTGTCTTCATCTCACCACAGGAGTTTTCTCACTTTTCCCCTCCCCATTCTCTGCCTGATCCCGCTGGTGGGAGGAGAGCGAGCCCAGCGAGGGCCTTGGGGGCTGCTGGGGTGAAACCCCCCCCAGGAGGCAGGAGAAGCTCTCAGTGCAGCACTGGGGGGTCCTGGGCTCTAACAGAGGTGCAAGAGGCACTTTGTGTGGGGGGCACACCCACCATGCAGCCCTGGCTGGGGCTGTCCTTGGGACACTCCTGGCTGCAGGAGAAACCATGGGAGAGCCTTGGGGAGAGGCAGTGGAGCAGAGGGAACGTGGAACTGCTCTGCTGCTCTCGTGCTGGTGGTGGAACTGCTCTTGGAGCAGTTCTGGTGCGCTGCCGTGGGCTGCAAGGCTCCATGCTGGGCTCTGCAGCTGCCCATTTGGGACTGGAAGGGGATTTTGGGGCTGAAATGCCCCAGGGAGTGGGGGAACACTCTGCTGCCTCTCAGGCTGGGACTGCAAGTGGCGCTGGGGGCATTTTTGGTTTCCAGGTGCTTTAGGCACGAGGTGGAAGCCCTGAGTCAGTACAGGTGAGAACTCTGGAAAGGCCCGAGGGATGGGTGAATCTGTGAAGGGATTTGGGAATGTGGATGCTGCACTTAGAACACCGGAGGGACCGGGGCGGGTGGGGAGGGGGACACAGGGGGTGGCACAAGGGAAGGATTCCCTGAGGGAGCCAGAGGCTCTTACAAGGGGCCAGTTCATTTTGCCTGTGGGGGCTGTCAGCAGCACTGTGGGATTACCCAGAGGGGTATCCATGGTGCTCCTGGGTCAGGAGAAGCTTCATCAGCTGTCAAATTAAAAAAAAATAAAAAATTGTCTAACTTGTAGATACTGGATCTTCCTTCAGTCTCCCAGGAACACTGTAATTAATTTATTCATGGATCAGGCTAACAAAATGTGTGTCCAAAATCCATAAAAGAAAAGGACAAGGATTTCCTGGTGGAAAAAAAACGTTGGAATCAGTATTTTCCTCTTCACGGAAGTGGATTTAAAAATTGAGTTATTTTTAAAAAACAACCAAAACCAAACAATCAACAAAAGCAGTAGCAATAAAAAACCAAACCAAAACCAAATCCCACCAACCAAGAAAAAAAAAATCCCTAACAATCCCAAACCAAAAAACCTCCACCCAAACTCCTCCTCTCCAAAGCCCCAAACAAAACCACACTTAAATTTTCTGGGTAACAGTTTTACTTTCTGGCCTGGAAGCTTTACAAAACACTGAACACTGAATTCTTCCAGTAAAGGAGTGTCCTAGGGTGACTATCTGTGTTGCAGTGTGGATTCTTTGATGCACTCCTGTTTATTTATTCCTGACTTTTTAAAGATCCTGACTTTTAAGCCGTGCAAAAAGATGTGAGAAGATTCACATTCTCAGTGAAATTTCTTCTGCCTCCTTGATGCATCCTCTCTGAGGATTAAAGGAGGGCTAGGTGGGGCTGCTCTGCACATGCTGCACATGTGGCATTTGCCCTGGAGGGCAGTTTGTGTCCTGGTGCAAATCTGGAGTGAAGCCACTCAATGATATTATTTCTGACCAGAACTGTGCCCAGTGAACTTGCTTAGCAGAAGGACAATGAGTGGAACCAGGTGCTTACTGAGCAGAGCAGTTGTGTTCTGCTTTCCAGCACACCAGGCTGTTCTCCACCACCACAGCAGCTGAGATTCTCTGCTCTTCCTTGCTTTCCTGGAAGTGACTGTCAGATGGAAACTGAAGACCTGAGGAACTTCAAACAGTATCAAGTGAAAAGCACAGTTGGGTGGGGTAATGGACAGGGTGTTCGGAGGATAACAGAGCCTCTTACTTCAGTCAGAATCTAAACCAGCTACTTGGAAAGGTATTTGAGTTTCTTGGAAAGGTCTTTTGAACTCTTTAGTGTCACCTGTCCAAAAATCACTGCACAACTCTGAGCAAGTCCACAGATAAATGGAAAAACTTGGTAGGAGGGAGAGAGCCCTTCAGGCAGAGGAGAGCTGTGTGAACTCACCTGAGGAGCCACTTTCCCTTCCTGTCGGTGGCTTTGGGGTCATGGAACTTCTGGCATTCTTCCTACAAGGATTCATCCACACTTGGGGTTGGAAACTCCTTCTCAGGCAAGCCCAGGAACTCCAGGTGGCTGCAGTGAGGGCAGGGATTGGGCTCTGGGGGCTTTGGAAGCAGCTCCTCCACAGGACACGAGTGATTGTGATTGGAAAGAGGTGTCTGAGGAGGCCACTGAAATCAGCACTCACTTAAGGGCTCCACACTGCAGGGGGGGTGCTGTGCTTGTCTCCTGAATTGCAGAGAGTGCTCCCAGCACCCTTTTGATGTCAGTTGAGGAAAAACAACCAAACACACCCCAAAAGCCAAGCTGACTTTTCCTCCACGTGCCCCAGACCCTGAACTTGGTGCAGTATTTGTGGCAGAATATGGGCAGAAGAGTGAGTCAGCCCCTTCCACCCCAATCCAAACTGGCTTTGAAGTAATTATTTTAAATCTAATTTTCTGAAATGATATCTCTAAAATACAGAACCATGTTTTCTTTCAGTCATGGGAACAGGTCATTTTTAATAAAAGGCTGATATCTTACAGAAGTGCTTGACCCTGGGAGCAAAGTGCTTTGAAACAATCGGAGCCATCAAGGACTGAAAAGCCAGTAAGGAAATTCTCTGGGCAGGCACCTCACTGCAAGCTGCTAAAGCAATCCCGAAGCAATTAATGAACATTTTGTTTGGTGCCCGTTTACTTTAAACCAACATGGAAAAAATGACCAGAAAACCTCAATATATTTTGGGTGTGTGAAGGATGAACCCGAAGGGGACTTTGTTGTTTATCGGTTGACAAGAGAGCACTGAATCCAAAATGTCTACTCAATAGTAGAACAAATTCTTGGTTAAATTTTTTCATCTCATGCCCTAAGGAAGAGGTTTGTCCCGTGGCTGGTCCCCAGGGCTGGCTCTGAGCTGTGCCCCTTCCCCAGATTTAGGATTCCTGAAGTCACTGCCCCTTGTGCTGGGCACAGGCAAAGCAGCAAAATCAGGTCTTCAAGTAAGTAAAGACACCCAATACTTCTATTAAAAGAAGTTTAATCCAGCATGGTTTCTAAATATTAACCACGTCTCCAGCTGTGACATGCAGTACATTTTTTACTTAAAAAAAAAAAAAAAGAGAAATACAAAACAAGTATAAAAATGAGCCTATGTCCCCTGAACATCACAGTGTGTGCCAGTAAAATACAACAAGAGAAGGGAGAGAAGCATGGGATTTCGTACAGGAAAAGGTCCAAAGAAATCTTTCTCATAAATCAGAGATTGTCTGTCCCATTTAGAAGCAACCACTTGTTTTGCATTTACTCTGTCAGTGGTCAGGAAGCAGGAGATGCAGGAGCTGCCTGCTGGACAACTCTGAGCCTGACCAGCACCCCTTGTCCCTGCCAGCTCCCCTGTCCTGCTGGCAGCTGCCCCAGGGAACTGGAACCCAGATGCTGATTTTATTCCAAAGGAAATCTGCCTTTATTGTTTTTTCCCTGTTTTTCACTTACTCTGTTAGTACCATCTGCTCACATTTTAATCACACCTGTTCTGGTGCTGTATTCATTTTTAAAACATCCATACAGGTTTCTTTGCCACAGACCTGTCTGATGCCACCTGTGAGGAGCACTCTTCCCAAGCACTCCCAAGTGTTTATAAATGGACACAGATATTCCAGGGCAGGTTGTGCTACCTGTGAAAACAACTTTTACATTCAGAGGGCTTTTTCCCTGGAATACAACACAAGATAAATCACATCCTTCCAGGGGAGAAAACCCAACCCACCCCACCCAGCCACACTGAAAAAAGGGGGAGTGGGGAGATGAATTTATTGCAGACATTCTGTAGTTTGGGGTTGGTTTCTTGGCCTTTTCACAGTGGGGAGGAGGCACTCAGTGTACATTCAGTGTACAGTGGCC
Organism: Passer domesticus; assembly: GCF_036417665.1. Taxonomy (NCBI): domain Eukaryota; kingdom Metazoa; phylum Chordata; class Aves; order Passeriformes; family Passeridae; genus Passer; species Passer domesticus. Next base: position 19,744,119 of record NC_087485.1, read on the forward strand.
AGTGGCACAGAGCAGGACACCAGCACTGGTGCCTGGGGCACAAACACCTGCAGGTTTCACCAGGCAGGTCCTGCTGGGAGGTATTTGCCAAGTCTGCCTTCCCTGGCTGTGCAAACACTCCCAGGGCTTCCACAAAAACAGGACAGGGCTGCCCAGAGCTGCCTCAACTGTTCCACCCCATCCTGTGGTGAAATTGCAGCAGAGGGGATGTGACTCCATCCAAGCAGCTTAAAACAAGGGATACTGAATGTTCAATGAGCCAGCTGCCCTGCAGCACCATTATACTTTGAGGTTTGCTCTTGCTGCAGATTTCCAGTTGTCACTTTTCCTTGTCACAGATAGACAGGAGATACAAAGGTATTGAAACCAGCATGCTAACTGTAATCCATGCCTTCAATGCTTGGGAGTATTCAGACTTTGGATAAAGAAATATTGTTAGTTAATCAAGAAAAATACAAACAGGCACCCAAACCTCTCCTCTTTGGCATGTCAAGAAGTATAAAAGCTCTAAGTGTTAATGGTTTGGTATTATGAAAGCACATTAAAAGCTGTAAATGTTAAAAATGCTGTTCCCACTTACTCGGGACATGGATGTACTCAGTGGGGAGGGCCAACAGAGAATTGAGCTGTGTTGTTTGGACAGATCTGTAGGATCTGCAGTTTCCAAGGAGTGTTCAATGCACTGGGAGTAGTCTCCTTTTCCACATCACTGCCCTGTCTGTGCTCTGGTGATTCCATAAACAGTGAGGTGGAAAGGGGCTGAAATGAGGGGATATTTCAATTGGCAGTGCATTCAGCAAAGAGGAAAGTGCTTGATCATCTTCCCTTCACGCTTGGTTGGTGTTTGGTTCTTCAGTCTGAGTCAGAGTCGGAGTCCTCATCTGAGGGGTGAAAGAAGGAACAAAAGTGAAAATGCAAACTGGAAATCCCCCCAGCTGTGGCTCTGGCTGGGACAGAGAGGCTGCGCTGGCAGGGTGTGCCTCGAAGGACACAGAGGCTGGGAATGAACACCTCTGTGAAATGGCAGCTCTTGCTGAGGTGGTGGGACCTGAAATGGTGTTTGAAGGAGCTGGGAGATGCTGCTGAGAGGCCCTGCTGGCATCTTTGCTGCTCTGGGCACATCCCTGCTGCTGGCCATGTGCTCAGCAGCCCTACACTTCTGAGAGCCACAAGCTCTGAGATGCTGAGAAATCCCAGCAGGCCACAGAGCTCCATCCTTCTGGCCTCAGCATTAAGAGCCCCTGTGTGAACACAAGTTGGGGCTGCAGGGCTGAGCCCTCCTTGCATGGCCCCAAGCTGTGGGACTGCACTTCTGTGAGTTTATGTACTTGTGCCTCCATCTCCAGGGGAGTTAGATCTAATCTGTATCCTAATTCTGCACCCTTGCCACCTGATCATCTTCTGAGGGCAGTTCAGTTTTTAGCTTTTACAGTCTCCTTCCTGTTCCTTTTATTCTTTTTTTCTTTTGTGTTTCTTTTCAGCCTAAAGCTTGAAAAAACATTTAACAGTCGACTAAAATCCCCAGAAGAGAGAGTCAGTGCTGCTGTTCACCTCCTGGGATTCCATACACACCTTGGGTGTTAGGTTTTCAGGGGTTTTAGATGGGGTGTTTTGGGATATTTTTTGTTTATTTTTAAGTGTGAAGCAGTCTTTTTAATCCAAGGGTGGGTGCAATAAGTAGTCAAATGGACATGATGCCTGATTTGGGCTCCTGGAAACTACAGAACAACTACCCCTGTCCTGACTTGAGCTGGCTTTGAACACCCAACACCTTCTTTTTATCTCCTCCTAAGTGGATCTGTCTGATCTGAAGTGAACTGTAATAGAAAAAAAAATTGATAGCAACCTTGTTAATTTTATGCTGCTTGACCCTTGGCATTCAAGGTCATTTGCCCACAGATGGTCAAAGATCATAAGAGGCAATCATGATAAGGAAATGATAAAGAGAAAAGCACTATTTGGACACAAAAAACTGTGGATTAATGGATGTTAATTATAAGTTACCAAAAAGAACAACAACAAAAAAAAGGTAGAAGTTTGCTTGTTTTTACAGCAAGACATTTTAATAGGGAAAGAAAATCTGTGCTGCATGGTGATTTCTATAATTGGACCTGGGGCTTTTCAAAGTGAGATGTGAAACTCTGAGAAACTTCACATTCCTGGCTTGCAGGTTATCTTCATAAATCACTGGAATTCCATTTGCAGCTTCCTAACTGAGCAGAGCTGTGGCAGACAAACCCAAGAATAGAAACTGCTCTTACTGAGCAAGAGCTCTTGCTCCCTGCTAAGGGTAAACTGGAGAGGGAAATCTCACACTGCAGCTCGTGTGACAAGCAGGGAATTTTACCCACCTTCTGTCTTGTGCCCCTCGGGGGAATCGGAGCTGCCTTGCTTGAGGAAAGTGACCAGGTCATTGAAGGTGATGTAGAAATCAATGGCAAACACGATGGTGGCTGCAAACCCAAACACCTGAAAGGGCAAAATAATGCTCTCCTTAACAACAGCTCCCGTCTGTCAGGGACAAACCAAACCCACACAGGAAAAACTCCATGGAATTTTTTGGCCTGTGCCTTTCCAAAAAGGCAGGGAAGGCAAATGGTTTGTGGCACATGGGTATCACCTGAATTACAGCTGATTTGGGAGCCTGAGAAGTGACCAGGGGTGTCTTTATCCCTCCCCCAGGCTGCAGCCCTCCTGGGCTCTGGGCACATTCCGGACATCAGCACTTCCTGCACCTCCACTGTCCCAGGGCACATCTGCCACCAAGGAATCACCTCCATTTCTTGGAAAATAATTTTCCACTTGTTTGCAAGGAGATGTGTCTATTGCTGAGTGAACTAGACAGATTAAAATGATTCTGGAATTCTCTCTCCAGTGTCAGAGCAGCAGAGTTGTGCCAAGCTGGGTGCTGGTCTGGGAGCCTGGGCTGAGCACACTCCATTGCTCCATGGCTCACTGCAGGGACAAAGATTAAACAAGATCTGGGTTTGTATTCTGGGATAGTTTGGGAAGGGCTGCTGCCGACACCACTGGGCACTGTTCTTCCCAAGCTTAAAAAATTGTTATGCAAATTTTATTTATGTTGCATACATTATTGATGCTTAGAGTCAAGTTGCAGATGCAGGGGCTGTATTGTATTTCTGACCACAAAATGCTGATGGGTGAAGGCTCCCTCCTGAGCAGTCCTTGTACTGGAGGGTAAAATGACACTGCTCTTGTTTCAACTCATCCAAGTAAAACTAAGCAGGAGAGGCAGAAGGTTGAAGTTACTTAATTTAGACTGGCCTTAGCAGTTACAAGTTTGAGTTTTTTTTGGTTTTTTTTTTTTTTTTTTTTTTTTTTTTGTATCATCATCATCATCATCATCATTATTCCCTCCATTCAAGGATCTTGACACTCCTTGCAGGAGCAACTAGTAAAATTAAAAAGCAGAATAGGTGCCTTCCCTAAGGGTACAGTTAACAATGAGCAGCTCTCTTAGGGTAAAAAAACGATTCATTGGTTCAAGACATGTTTTTCTGAATAAGTGACTATTTCTTCTTTGCTTTAGGCAAATTAATTCTCAGTTAATTGAAGAAACTTCAATGACTTGCAGTGGGGTCATATTTGAACTGTTTCTCAAGTACATCCATGTACTGAAGTGCACTCAGTTCACCACAGCACTCAGCTGGAAAGCTCATGCCTACTCACCCCTGCTGCTTTCGATGCTCCATCGCTGTATTTTGAGACAGCAGCAATTGAAATGGCAAAGTAAATAATGGCAGCGGTGACACAGCGCAAGAAATCCTGTGGAAGAAGCAATGGTGCATTCTCAGACTGGTCAAGGATTTCCTCTAAAAAATTCCATCCTGGAAACTAACACTCAGCCCCTCTGTTGTTGCAGCACTGGCTTTGCTGGCATGTGACCACAATCTGGTTTGCTGTAGAGGAGGAACTGCTCATCTGTGAAATAGCTCTAAATAAGAGAAGACCTGAACCTTGGCATAAACTTCTGCTCTTAAAGATGCTGGGATAAATCCTGCTGCTACCCTGCCTGTGTCAGGCAGACCTTCCTTCAGCCTAGGAAGGGCTTTGTGGGGCGTTTGCATTGGAGCACAGCAAGGGCTTTAATGGAAAAATCATCTGAAATGCCTTAAAAACCTCGTGTTTGAGCAGAACTCTGTGGCACCAGAGGCTCAGGAGGTCCCAGCTCTGTGGGAGCAGGTGCCTGTCTCTCTGTGGATGCAGGGCTGTGGTGATCTCCAGGGAGACCTGTCTGTGCAGCTCCTCATCCAGGAACCAAACACTTGGTTTAGTGTTGGAATGATTTGTGCTTCTCATGCCCACTGCCAGCTCCACCAGCCTGCCCCAGGAGCCCGTGCCTGGTGTCATCCCTGGGATGCCCTGCTGGGCCCTGTCACACCAGCAGGGATGTCCCTGCAGTGGGCTTTAAACACAGAGCTGTGTCCCAGGGCATGTGCAAATCACGAGGGCTGCAATAATGGTACCTTCAGCCCTGTTCACAATTAGCTCTTCTGCCTTTCCAGAACAGATGGAGGAGTAAGATTTGTCTCAAAGCACAAATCCTGCAAGAAACCTGACTCCTCTGAAGTCAGGACACGGTCAGTTATCTACATTGTGTGCCTGCAGTATGTTATGGTAATGGCCATAATGAACACACACAAGTGCCTTTTTTGTCTTAGTTCTGGAACCAGATGCATGTAGAAAATGGGAAAAGGATGGAACTGAGATTACCAGCTGAGAGCTGTGCACAGTCGTAGCCAAAGTAACTGATATTGTTTTATCTACCAGTGGCCTTGCTGAAGCTATTTTTATACACTGAGAGCTCTAATTCAAACCTCAGTGCAATGAACTACTGATGGTACCAAGAGAATCGAGATTGATGAAATCAGCAGGGTTTTTTCAAGTATTTGTACTGCAAGGCAGCTGCTGCCTTTGCAGTGATATTTGAGACTGCAGGGACATCCAGTGGCCAGGGCTCTCCTGCAGCCCCAGCACTGCCCCAGCAGCCACTGGGCTCCTTTGTGAGCAAGAACTGGCCAGAGCTGCCCTTCCCAGAGCAGCTCAGACTGTCTGTGGGTGTAACTCTACCCGAGAATTTAATCACAGCCTGACAAAGTCTGCCCATTATCAGCAACACACCTGTTTCCCCCTCTGCAAGGGTGGCAATGAGGAGCCCCCAGCAGTCAGACTTGGGCTGATGCTGGCCCTAAGCCATCTGCCTGGAACTGGGCATACATTCTGTGCTTTGATAAAGCCATGCTTTGTGTCAGCACCCAAAAAGCTGCAGTGCAGAGCAGAGCAGTACAGAGTCCTCTGGGACCTTCTGAAGCAGAGGCAGCAGGGAGAAGTTTCTAAGAGGGCAGTAAAGTTGTTACAGTCACCCTGATCTCCTGCCCAGCCCCTTTCCCTCCCCTCTCACTGCACAATTAAATCTGAAGGTTTCTGTTGCACATCGCACTTACCGCCAAAGGCCAGTGGACTCCTTTAAACTTCTCATTAAGCTTGGAGGCGTAGGCAAAAAAAAGAAACAGTGCCAGCAGAAACTCTAGGAGTGGTGCCATCATGAAAGAAGCTGCTAGAGATGCAATATAGCAGATAAAGATGATAAATGACAGCACCTAAAGTAAAGGGAAAACTCGTAGTTATTTGCATGGAATAGCAGAGCCGTAGGCAGCTGAGCAGCTTTGAAGTGTTATTTTCCCTGTGTATTTCTGTCAGAGTGCTGCTGCTGCTGGCACAGCTTCAGCATCCTGCTTTTTTATTTTTCATTGGGCCAAATGATTTTTCTTGTTCAGCACAGAATAAATCTGAAGTAAGGGTGTTTATTTCCATGTGTGTGAAATCGCTTTTCCGGAGCGCTGGGTGGATTTGCACCTCTTGAAGTCAGTAATTTGCTCTGGATTGTAAACAGCTCTGACAACATAATTCTGAAAATAGAGTGGGGTGTTGCCAAGCAAGCAGAGCTCTAAGCTTTCAGTCGTGACAGCTCTCATTTGAAACCCAAATCAGTGCTCAGACAGCGTGAAGTAACTCAGCATTTATAATCTTGGAGTCGAAAGAATAAAGTCGGATGATGACGGATAGAAAAGGGCCAAGAATGAATTGTTCTGTGACTTCTGGAAGTGTCTGGTTCCAGTTTTCCAGCATGACAGCTGTTTTAGAGAGTAATAGAACAGATAACTCCCATAGATTTCTTTTATCTCCATGTTTCCTAACTCTAGTAAATAATAAAAAATGGCATTTTTTCTGCACTGAATTAAAATACCTTTAGAATATGGCTCAAAATACAAGTTTCTCAATGGGAAAACAACTGAAGAAAATGCACTTTCACCTACACCAGGCAGTACCTTAATGGTAATGGACTGTGTTTGCAAAAGAGTCTCCAGTCCTCCTGTTTAACTGCCTTGCATGGGAACTGGTTGCTGTTTCAATCAAATTAGCTTGAAGTAACAAAAGTAGGCAGGATGCTGAATTACACATTACTGTGTACCAGTTTACACCTGGGCTGCTCTGTCCAGCCTTTTTTTTCCTGGAGACAAATCTCTGCCTTCCCAAAACTCAGGGATGCTTTTGGTCAGCACAGACTGAGCATTAGATGAACAAGACTTTTTAAACTTCTAATTACAAATCAGGACACTGACATTCCCACTCACACAGCACTGAAAATAAATGGATTTTTTTCCCCCTAGATTGCATATCTAAAGGCAGATGTAGCTTCCTGCAAAGGTAATCAATGCATCTGCCTTGTTAAATTTCAGCTCTGTGGATTTCTTTGTTTGCTGCTACCATGGGTTTCTGGGGACCACCTCAGAAGAAATCATCATTGCACTTGAGTGATGATTATTATCACTCCTATTACCCTCCTATAGTTACTGATTGGTAATTACTCCTATGAGAGGTCAGTCAACTCTCAAATACACGTATCAAAAAAACCTTTTATGTTTACGGGACAACTAAGCAGTTAAATCCCACTGAAATAATTTCTTGGTGTAATTAATTACCAAGATTTTATTCCCAGCCTGTGTTTTGGGAAAGCAGTCAGTGCCTGAGCAGGATGCTAACAGCTGGAATAAACTGTTTTCATCCATTAGGACTGGCTGGTGAGGTTAGAGAGGATGTAACATTTTTAGTAAGAGACTATATTTATCTTAAAGGTCTATGCATTGTTCTTGTTTCACGGGGTTCTAAGAGACTGAGCTGGGATAGTTTATAGAGCCCACTGCTGCATGGGCCTGCTGGGTGGGAATATCTGCCCCATTTGTTCGTGTTTACCCCATTCTGAGTTGTTTATTGCTCACAGAGCCTCTCTGCAGGTTTTTCTTCTTTTCATAAAGTGGAGGGAGTTCATTCCCTGTATCTCATCCTTAGTGTGGTATTTTCTTCCTATGAGCTAAAAGTGATAAGAACTCTTTGAAGGGAAGTGGATTTACCAGAGCTTGACAACTCCTGAGAGAGGACTTCCTTCTTCCCATCACAGCACCTATTCCCTTCCCACCCCAAAGAACAAAGACTGCACTTGCTCTGCAAATCCGCTTCACTTGCATTTCTGGAACACAATTTAGACACAGTTCTATGTTTTCTTGGAAAAAAAAGAAATCACCATCTATACAGGACATTTTCTTTTTGTTTTGGTGTTGAAAAAAAGTCTTCTTTTGTGACTAAAGGCAGGCGATGGCCGTGCTGCAGAGGTCACCAGCAGCAGGGAGATGGGTTCAGGGCAGGTCCCACTGACCACAACCCTTCCAATGGCAGATCCTCAGAATTGAATTAAACCTAGTGATCTCTTAGGAAAGGACTAAATGCAGTGTTAAATAATGCATCCTACTGGAGCACTGAGGAGAGGCAGAGAGGCAAATTTCAGATATGTCAGGTGATGCTGCACAGCAGAGATCCCTTTGATCTCCATTCCGTTTGCGTCAGTAACTCCTGCACTCTGACTGCTTTTGCACTGAGAAAAAAGCTTTCCTGATTAAGTGTAAAGTGAAGGGAAGAGCTTTTGTGGTCTGCTCTTATCAGCTTTATGGCAATTTGTGCCAGGGAAAGCTCCTGCTGTCTCCTCTCAGCGCTGGGCAGGTGTGAGGTTCAGACACAGCTGGACTCAGGGTGAAGCAGGAGCTGGTCTGTGGCAGGAACACACCAAGGAGCCCCTGATCCCAGGGGCTGGGGTGCCAGGGGATCCCTCCTTCTGTGCCAGGGAAGGTGCTGAGGAGATCAGAGCATTTCAACTTTCTAATTGGGTCTGACCCAGAGAGGCTGAGGAAATATTAGTTGTTTATTTTAAAATCTAGTTACCAGACCAGTCACTTGTTCAAACCAAGCCCTGCATGACTGGTAGGTGACAGCAGTGTCCTGCTGCCTGCTCCTCAGCCCCGAAGGTCAGCCACTGTATTCCCACCTCCCCACCCTCAGTGGTGGGATTCTCTCCAGCCTGTCCTGCTCTCCACTTGTCAGCATCCCCTGTGAGGAGAACTGCACACTGAAAAAAGGGCACCTTTTGATTCACAAGAACCTATTTGATTTCAGTAGATTACTGATGGTATTAGTAAAGGGGAACGACTCTGAAGACTGGTGACTGGTCTGCAGTTAAACACCATTCCTCATTCTGGAGGCACTCTGAGACTGGAAGGGCCCAAGGAAGATTTTATGTGAAATAAAAACCTATAAAAGAACAGATCAGATTTTGAGAATGAAGATTTGAAAGACTGTATTTTTGGAAGGCACAGGAAGGGGAGGGAGGCAGACCTTGGAAAGAGCCAGAGGAACAAGAGGAAGGAGGTGCCCAAGGTCTGTCAGGTGATGACCATGGCACTGCACCTTGCTCTTCGGTTTTCTTCTTTTCTGTCTCCTGTCACTGCCCTGATTTAATGCAGATTTTAATGCCAAACTTCCTTGGTAGCTTGGGAACAGCCCTGTGTAATACAAGAGCCCACAAAATTGTAGGGTTTTGATGATGTTTCTCATTTCTCCTTGTGTAGAGCTCATTTCCTCTTCTGACAGCTGGAATGCACAGACTCCTTGAGCAATATTGGCTATTACCTATAACTGTCTTTTCTGAATTACAGAAGTGAGGTGCCTTTTCTGACCATTTAAGTGCACTACCACTAACTCAAGCATTTGATGTTATCTTAAAATTTTAAAACTACACCTCCCCTCCCACAATACAAACACTGCAGTGCCAGTCTGTACCCAGAAATAATGACACCTACCTACATACTTCTCCAGACTTCAAGTCTTTGTGAGAAACATCTTGCAAACTGCAAGGTGCTCTAAAAACTCAAAAGCACCTTTCAGAATATATCCTGACCCCTCCAAGGCTGTCAAATGTTCCATTGCACATCACATTTGTGCACCTCTGCACTTCTTTTCCTGGAGCTGTGTGTTTCAGGGTCACTTCAGAGAAAGGTCATGCAATGGGACTCTGTTTTTTGTAACAGCCCTGTATCTATGCTAAAAAAAAAAAAAAAGGCAGCTAGAGGAAGTCTGTGAGGCTCCATGCAGTTGCAAGTTCATTTCTAGCACTTTCAGAAAGCACTGCAGCTTCTGGGAGGGAAAAAAAAAAGCAGCAGTGTTTTATCAGTTTTGTCAATTTGTATTTACACAGCATTTTTCTCTTCCCTTCACTTGGGATTGCACCCTGAGCACTGAAAGCAGCCGAGTGAGCTCTTCCTGAGCTGCTGATGACAGGTTGGTGTGACTGCTGCCAGCCTCACTGTGAAGGAGTATCTGCATGCAGGAAGCTCTAATGCAGCAAAGAGCAGGACAGGAACCTTTCATAGCTTGGGAAAAAAATAATAAAAAGTCCTGGCAAAAAAGCAGCCTGACTGTTCACTAAGCACCCTTTATGTACACTCCCATTCACACAAAACTCTTCTTGGGTATTGTGTTTCAGAAAGTAACTTTCCCATTTAATCCCATGTAATTATTACTTATTACTGTGTTGCTGGCCTTCCTAGGGTGGCCAGGCATTACAAAGTTATATTTTATTGTACAACCAGCTTGCAGTTCAAGGCCTAAAAAACAGTCCTGACAGTGGCTAGAGAGCACAATGTCCCTGAAGAGAGAGGCCTGAGCAGTGCTGAGGTCATGGCAGCTCCAGAGGCCTTTGTCTCCCCTGAGGAGGAAGAACAGACTCGCTGGAACCCACTGGGAATTCAGGGATGCTGGGAAGCCACTGCCATCACTGCACCAGCTCCTCACCTCCTGCTCCCACCTCCTGCTCCCACCTCCCTCCTCAGGAAAGAAGAGCTTTGCCTACGGATTTACGAGTGGGTAGCAGTGTCATCTTCTGGACAAGAGTGTGTTTTGTTCTTGTATTCTTGTCAGACAGACAAAGTGCATCATTCAGTGGTCTCTGCTGCACTTGTCGAGGAGGTGAAATTCCTGCTTCCTCCAGAACTGGCTGCAGGAGAGGCCTTCTGGCTACAGACCCTGAGAAAGGCACAGGGGCCTCTTCAAAGGAGAGTTTACACCGAGCAGCTGGAGTTTCAGTTACGAAGGTCAGGTCAGAGGAGACTGAAAAGACAGGAGAAAGACAGGAGAAGAGAAGAGAAACAGGCACAATGATTTCTACATCCTTTTATGTCACCACAAAGGTGGCACAACTTTACCTATTCTCACTGCATTTTTATAAAAACTTAAGAAAATGTAATACCACTGCATGCTGGCTTCAGGAGACTGAGGAGATGCCAGTCAAAGCATCCACAAGGGTTTGAGTGGAACAGCCAGGTGAGCAGCAGAATCCACAGCTGGGGATCCTGCCTGGACAAGCTCTGGTGCCAGCTCTGGTGAGAGTGGCTGTTAATGGTTCCAACACAGGGAACTGAAAACTCATCTCTTGAAGGGTGGAAAAAAGCAGGGATGAGATGCTGACCCTCAACACAGCAACTTGAGTGATTAGGAAAAATGAGCAGCTTAAGAGGAGTGTTAAAATGTGTGGAAGAAACCGTGGCATGGGGTGGGGGGAGAACAGAGAGGAAAAAAGAGTAACCTGTAAAATGGTTAGCCTGTAAATGGTGTAATGGTGATGGTTAACCTGTAAATGGAGTAATCTGTAAATGGTGGTTAGAAAATGGAGGGAGCAAGACAGTGAGAATAAACAGGATTAGGAGAGATAGTGAAGCTTATAAATGTATTTGATGCTACTGCTTCTTTGTCTTTACAGATGTCCCAGGTGGAATAAAAAATTAATCAGGCAGGTTAGTGGGGAGGTGGACTGGATATTCCCCAGGGGCCCCATACAACCCCAACCACTCTGTGATTCTGTAGAGATCAAAAGGAGCAGGGGATGGGGGAAGGAGATCTTCCTTATCTGAATAAAATTTGAGATAATTACACCTCTACCTGTTATCAGCTCCATCCCAGCCTGGCCTGTTCTAGGGGAAGCACCCAGGTGCCCAGTTTACATGGGTACTGTACCAGACCAAATCACACCTGAACATCCTAAAGATCCTCTGTGTGGAAATGTTATTCTCAAAAACGGCTCGAGAGCTGCAGAAATAAAGTGCATTTCTGGGGAACTGCCAAGATGCTGGATAATGTGACATTTGTAACAGTAATGAGCATCCCACTTTGCTTCTGAACAAAAAGCACTGTTCAAAAAGTGCATCCATGAATATTATTTCCATACATTTATGCAGAACCTAACTCCACCCCACATTAGCACTGTGTCAGAGGAAAAATTAAACATTCAAGATGAGAAATACAAAGCTAAAGATGAAACACAGATTTAAACCATGATAGATTTAACTTGAACTCATCTTCAATTATTTGGCACTGCATTTCTCTAATTGTGTACAGGCTGCATTTACTCTGGGGCCTGTGTAGTCTTCAAGGGTTTCTTCTGGCAAAGCTGAGACAACTGGAGAGAAACTACTGCTGTCTCTTGTCTGCCAGGAAACCACGTCCTGAGCACGTGGGCTTGGCCTGCAAGGAGCACAAGGAAAGCTCTCTGCAGATGGGATTTTAGAGCTGCTTTCAGCCAGCCATGCCCTTGGGAAGCCCCAAGTGGCCTTACAAAGGATAAACCCCTGTTTTGTCAAGACAGAGCAGTTTTTATTACTCCAAGGAGGCATCGTCAGTACTTCTCTATGACAACAAAAGGGTGAGTCTGATCCCATGACCAGAACAGTATTCCTCCAACATGTCATCATTCTGGGATGTTAAAAAGCCAGGCTATCTGAAAGCCATCATTTAGTGGCTGTAAGCTTGTAAAGGAAATTCCAGTGTGTGTTACAGTATGTAACAAAAATACATGCCAAAGGAGCCAGGTTAGCTGGGCTCTGGTATCTTCTAAATGTGCGGTTTTGTAAATACAGATGTTGTGGGAGTGATGGGGTACCTGAAGGAGGGACGGGGTAGCTGGCATTTTTTTGGTAGAGCTGATAAAGCCCATGGCCTGCTGCTACCCAGCCCCAGGCTTTCCCCACCACAGAAGTCATCCTGACCTCCTGAGTGAATGCTTTTCCTCTCACATCTGGCTGTTCCCCGTCTCTCTGCCGCAGGGCAGTGCCCACAGCCTCACAAGCCCTCAGAGCTGGTCCCCACCAGCTGGTCACAGACAATCCTGTCTCCTTCAGTCTGTTCCTTATCTTTCTTTTGCTGGAATATCCCGGTTTCCTTCCTGAGCTAGCCAGAGACACATTCCACATCTCAACAGTGCTCCATGGACCTGACTGCCAGTTTGGGCTGTCCTGATATTTGACTATCTGCTGCCAAAACTCCAGCAAACTAAGTGTCTGAATTTATCATTATTTCTAGCAAAAAATGATGTTGAACACCTAATTTCAATCAACAAGTTTCCTATTCAGCAGCTAAATTGTGGTGTGAAATACCCACTCCCCATGGGGTGAGCAATCTCCTTCCCTATCACGTGGGCACTGTTTCAGCTGTCAGGTTTTAAGCCTTTACCCGTAAAATTCCAGAAAGTCTCACACCACAGTCGCTGCCCTGGTCCTGCTGCCACGCTACTGCTGACCCAGGCCAGGTGTCCCTGGCCTTCTGCCCAGCTGGGCTGTGCCCAGCGGCTGTCCGGGCACCCCAGAGCCTTTCCCTCTGGGCAGCTCTCCCGCCCAAGGGCTCCAGAGTGGAGAGCAAGCACATCGCTCTGAGGGTCAGGGACAAAGCTCCGGAGGGCTCGGGACAGCAGCTGAGCGACCGTGATGCCACACATCACAAATCCACGAGAAAAGTCTTTCCTGACACACTGAGGACAGGCTGCCCCCTCACCTGGCACCAGCCCATAATACAAACCGCAGCCCTAGTGGGTTACTGGATTACTCTGCAAAGGGCTTAAAACGAAATCAAAGCGCTTTTTCACCGAAAAGGAGTCCCCGACAGCGAAACACACTTAATGCACTGGAAGTCAAACGTGACGAGTTCTGGTCTCTAACGTGCTCTGCCCGAATTACGCTAAATCCATTATGTTCTGGGACAGCCCCGCAGTTCCCCCATTCCGGTACGGCTGCTCCCCAGTTTTCCCCTTGGTTGTTGTCCCACGGCTCCTCTCATTTGTTTTTCCCCGGTTTTTCCCTAGATTTCCCCTCGGCTGCTGCCCCCGTCTCCCCTCGGCTGTTCTCCGCGGCTGTCCCCGCCGCTGCCGCCCCTCTCCCCTCAGCCGCACAGGGAGCGGCCCGGGGCAGGTCGGTCGGTGGGGCCGCCCCGGGGGTGGCTCCCGCAGCCCCCCAGCCCCGGTGTCTCGTCCTTACCGACTCTGCGAGCAGCAGCTGCCCTTTGCGGGAGCGCAAGAACTCCCGGGGCGGGAGCAGCGAGCTCAGCCCGGGCGCTGGTGCGGCTCCCGCGGGCTCGGGGTCCTCCATGGCGGCGGGCGGGCCGGGCTGGGCTCGAGCCGGGCGCGGGCTCAGCCGCGGGGATGGGGGTTGGCCGTGGAATTTTTTTTTTTTTTCTCTCTGAAGGAGGGAAGCGGAAATCGTGACACTGCGGAAACGTGAAAAAAAAAAAAAAGTTTCAGCATCCCCAGCTGTGGGGGGCGGCCCCAGCGCCCGCCCCCAGCCCGGGACAATGGAGCCGGGCAGCCCCTGGCCCCGCCGCTCCGAGCACACAGAACCGCCGGGCGCTGGGGCTCACCCAGCCCAAACCCGCTCACGGCTGAAATTTCAGGATCCAAATGCCACGGCGAACGCTTTAACATGAAATTCACATGGCACAAGAAAATCTTTCCAAAGGATGGTTACTGGGTCATTACATTTTTACTTGACTTTAAAAGGTACATTTACTCTAGTGTACTTTTTTACACTTAGTAAATAAGATTAAATAATGCACTTACACCCGTTTGTATTTTCTTTTTATTAGAGAAAGAAGACAACCATGAAAATAATTTTCATACAGGTAAAAACATAATTAAGTTTAGAAAAACACAACAATTTTCTCCGAAGCTTTAACTGGTGAAACTGCAATGCTGAAACTGCATTTGTAAAAGTACAAAACCTTATGAATGATACTGCAGAAACATCAGTGCACATGAAATTCAGAAGTGAGCATGTGAAAATGCAAATTCTTTTTAAAAAAGTGCGAAAACAGAATGGAGAACTTATTCTTTCACTAACGTCATTCTTATTTGGCAGGAGCACTCCTTCCTCTTGCTTTATCAAGGCTAATCTTCTTGCAAAGAAGAACCACGTCGACAATGCAGAGAACAAGCAATATAAGACCCAACACCTATAAAAATGACCATAAAATTAGTTCCCCCAATCAGTCTTGAACTTTTACTGTAGTGACTCATCAGTAAACATATACTTGTTTCTGGCCTTGAAAATATGTGTGATTTGAGACAGTGGATAAATTAACACCCACATTTACATCCCATCAGGCTTTCAGAGAGCTGTCTACAGCCTGCTCTGTTTGATTTTTGTGTCAGGCCTTGGAGGTAGTGTGGTGCTCTCCTTGAAAGCTAAGCTAATGCTGCATTATGCCAGACAATGCTTTTATCCTAAATGAAAGCCCTTCTGTCCCTTAATTAAGGGCTGCTTAATTAATGGGACCGGCCCTGAGAAAAGTCAAGGGAAAGTCAGTATTCCTAGAAACAAGCCCAGCACGAAAATGCTCTTCTCCTCTGAAGCTCTGAATGGGAAACATTCCAAATTGAACAAAATGTACTGTATTATTTAAGAAATAGACAACCACAGGAAGGTAACTGGAAAAATGTGTTTGCAGAAAAGCCACTGAGTTAAGTCAGCTCCTGCCCTTCAGCCCCATCCCACTGCACACTGGGGTTTTTTATGCAAGCACTGCATTATCTGATCAGGGGAGTTATTTTCAGGAGAACTCTGGGGAGAGGACAGCTCAAGGCAGTTTGTGCCTCAGGAGAACAGGCTGGGGTGATTCTGTCCCTTCCAGCACTGAAGATGTCACATGTTCCACCCAAACTTGTGTTCCCAGCTACCTGCTTGGTCTCCTGCTCCCGCCTTTAATTTCTGTGAACTTCACAATTGAGAATATAAATTCTATTCCAGCACAGTCACTCTATCAGAAAGTCTCCTTTTTGCTTGGGATGCCATTGCCAGTGAAGCCACCAGCCTTCCCCCTTACCATCTCCTAAGCTTGAGTTTGAAAGAGCTCTGTGGCAGCTTTTAGGTTTCTTTTGGTTGCTTGTCACATTTCAGCTTCTCTTGTACTTGTAGAGACTTTCAAAACCGAGGGGTTTTCTTCCCCTCCTTATTTATTAAGGTTAATTACATTAATTGCCATTTGAATTAAAAATACCAATTACTCAAACTATTAAACTGATTTCATCTTAAGAACACAAAATTCTTACAATCATAGTATGAACAAAACCCCTTTTTAACTGACATAATTCCTCCGTTTGTGTCACAAAAAATAATGTAAAGGCCAGGAGGGAGGTACCAGTGTGCCTGTTAAAAAGTTTCAACTCTTTTAATAAGACAGTTGGCATTTTTTCTCATAGTAACCAAACTGGGTAGTCCTAAAAGAGCTGGGGATTCTCCTACCTAGGATTTCAAGCTATGGTAGCAAATGTAAGTTACTTAAAAACTCTGGAAATTTTCACTGTTTCAGTACTTCTCTGCAGTATTCCTAAGTCTTGTAACATCTTCAGATTACTAGTGATGTGAGGATTATTTTCTTTTAGTGAGATACACTGGATGTAACTTGTTTGCTACTGCTGAGAGTGTTCTTCCAAGACAGTTGTTTGCATGGTCCTACCACAATGTGAATGTACTAAGAGGTTCAAATCGCTGCATTCTAAGAACTGAAATTCATTAACAATGCTCCTACTTACTCCTCCAGCCAATATTCCCTTGTTGGTCTTGATTATTATTGCAAACAAGGCCACAACGAGGAGGAACAACGCTGCAATCACCGAGTTGAAAATATCCTGAAACAGCCAGTGGAAGCAAAACATTTATTGTGAAATACAGGCCTGAAGGAGAGTGTGGAGAGCTCCCAGCACAGAAGGGATGGTTAAAAACAGCTGGACTGCCATGAAAACAGAGTTACAGCAATATCCGTGTGAGAGGACACTGACACCCAGTGGTTTGATCAAAAAAAAGAGTGTTTATAGTAAAAGTTCCTTGTTTTACCTTTCTTCTGTTGTTTTTGCATCAAATGTTTGCAATTTGGCTACACCTGATAGACTGAAGCAGCAAATACATGTACAAGAGGGAGGTAAGAGGAGAACTTGTTAGTATTTGAGTGAAAGTGTGTGACTAATTTGTGATGTGAAGGTGTTACACAGCAAGGCAAACAGTGCCTGCGCCGGGAGGGGCTGTTATTGGATCCAGCAGCCGCCCAAGAACTGATGGAACAGAACGCTCCCTTAGGAGAAACTGCCTCAGCCTCCAGAGGGCACTGGGGCTTGCCTTACCTGCGCAGAAACAATCACCGAGCCTCTGACACATCCTCCGGGACAGGGGATCCCTCCTGGCCACGGGCCTGCTGCTGCTCACAGCCAGCGGCCCCACAGCCAGGGGACAGCAGGACCCACAGCCAGGGGACATTGGGGACAGTCAGGGGACAGCAGAACCCACAGCTAGGGGACATTTGGGACACTGGTACCCACAGCCAGGGGACAGCCATAGCCACAGCCAGGGGACATTGGGGACAGTGGTACCCACAGCCAGGGGACATTGGGGACAGTGGTACCCACAGCCAGGGGACAGCCATATCCACAGCCAGGGGACATTGGGGACAGTGGTACCCACAGCCAGGGGACATTGGGGACAGTGGCACCCACAGCCAGGGGACAGCCATAGCCACAGCCAGGGGACAGCCACAGCCAGGGGACATTGGGGACAGTGGTACCCACAGCCAGGGGACAGCAGAACCTACAGCTAGGGGACAGCCACACCCACAGCCAGGGGACAGCCACAGCCAGGAGACATTGGGGACAGTGGCACCCAGAGTCAGGGGACAGCCATACCCACAGCCAGGGGACATTGGGGACAGTGGTACCCACGGCCAGGGATCACTGGTACTCACGGCCAGGGGACATGGGTACCCAGAGTCCATCAATACTCACGGCCGGGGACTCGGGTGCTCACAGCCATCAGTACTCAGAGCCGGAGCACCCCGGCACTCGGAGCCCACGGGTACTCACAGCCAGCGGCCAGAAGAGGCACCGCATCCGCGTGTCGAGCCTCAGCAGGTAGAGCAGCAGGAACAGGACGGTGATCACCGTCTCGATGCCGGTCAGCGCCGTGTAGGCCTCGTGCGCGCCCGAGGCCACGAAGCACAGGAAGGCGGCCAGCGCCACCAGCTGCGGGACAGGAGGGCACGGGGGTCAGCGCCGGTCCGGGCCCTGCCCCTGCCCCGGGCCGCTGCCGGCCGTACCGTGCGGGCGATCTTCAGCGCGCCCCGCGCCGAGCGGGGAAAGGCCCGGTCCACCTGCAGCCGCCCCATGGCGGCCGAGCGGCCCGGGCGCTGCGCGGCGGGACCGGGACCCCGCGACGACGCCGGGAGCCGGGGAGATGCCGGGGCCGATCCTGCAGGTGATGCCGGGGCCATCGCCGGCGCTGAACCAGCCCCGCCTCAGAGCACCGGGGCGGAGGAAGTGGCGGCTCGGCGGCGGAAGGGCCGGGGCCGGTGCGGCGCGGTCCGGGCGGCGGCGGGGATGGGCCATGTGGCGGCGGGGCGCGGCCTGGGCCTGGGGCCGGCGGGGCGCGGGCACCGCCGTCCCGGGCCCCTCGGCGGGCGGGCCCCGCGCCGCTGCCGACCGTGAGTGCGGGGGAACCGCGGGGACGGGACGGGCCGGGCCGGGCCGGGCCGGGCGGCCGCTCCTGGGCCCGGCCTCGGCTCCGTGCGGGCCCTCGGGATGCGCTGGAGCGGCTCCGGGGCAGCAGGAGCGGGGTCAGACTGGAGCTCTGACCGGGGCTGACCGCCGAGCCCGTCCCTGCCTGGCTGGGTGAAGGGTCCTGTCAGCTCAGCTTGGCTTGGACAGGCTTTTGCTGCTGTTTTGATGTGTAAGGTGCTTGTTTTGGAGCTGCTGTGTAATCCGCCGGGCCTGTCGGGCCAGTGGGTGCTGCTCCAACTGGTCTTTCCAAAATTCATTTTTCCCCTGTGCAGACCCACTGAGGAGCAGCAGATGGAGCAAAAATCTGATGGAAGTGTGAGCACTCACCATCAGACTCTTGGCAGTGTCAGGGACAGTGGAGAGCTTCAGCTAAATCTGTGTCATTCGATGCCACAGTGTGTGTTAAATGACCCAATAATTACCTGAACCTTGAAAGCTGATAATTTGGTAATAATAAGCCATAGGGAAGCTAAAACTGGCCTGGAGGATCTCACATTAAGAGACTCAGTATAACTAAGTTATGAAGACCGCTTTGATATTAACTGTTGTTTATTTCCATTCTAGATAAGCATCTGATAAAAAACGATGCTAGAAAGAGAATTGTAAGTATTTGCATTTTGTTCAGAAAACAAAGTAAAAAGTGCAGCCTCTTTCATTGTAATTCCATTGTAATTTGAGTGTGTGTGTGTGTTTGCAGCTGTAGGCCTTAGCTGTGTCACTGGGTCATACCCTCTGCGAGGCTATGTTGGTCTAGTTCTGAAAATTGTGGTAAAATTGTGGGAGATCCGTGAAAAAAATTGTGAGGGCTTGTGTCAGGACAGGTGGCAGTTTGGGTTCAGTGTTGCATGTGTAGCCTTGCCATTGCCTATATAACCCCCTGGACTATAAATTATTTTAAGGCAGTTGAAAAAAAATTCTCTTAGTTTATTTTAGTTGTTTAGGTTTCTGAAAATAAAAATGTGATCCATCTTAAGGTTTAAGCTATCTATATAATGGATGCTGAAGTTACTGCTCCAGCTGGCACTTATTTAAAGCTGGGAGTCAGGTTTCTGAGGTGGCCTGTGGCAGAGTGGGGAGCAGCAGGTGACCCTCTGGAACCCCCAGGGTCCTGGGAAGGGGAAGGAAGCTGGAAGCAGGACAGGGACTGGCTGTGGTAGTCTGGGAGAGTGACAACATCCAAACGGATCCCATGAAATAATCTGTGCCCAGCGTGGGGGGCTGGCATGTTGGAATGGGCAGGGGGCATTTCTGACACACTGTCACTGCTCTGCCACAGTGTGACAAAGTGACTCTGCTTTTCACCAGATCTGTATCGAGGGCAACATTGCCAGTGGAAAAACAACATGCCTGGATTACTTTGCACAGACTACCAGCATTGAGGTACTGGATGCAATTTCTTTGTCCTTATTTCCCTCGCTGAGCAGCTGCGTGTCTTAGATCCAGCATGTCCTTGGGTGCAAGAGGAGGGAGCAGCAGGGGCTGAGCCAGGGGCTTGCTGGGGCACCACCCCAACCTTTACAGTCAAATTGCAGCAGAGAAATGTCGATCACATGTGGTAGGTACTGGATGCCAAAATACCCGAAAAACCTGTGAACCAGTGTTTGTGCCTTTGTAAAATAACAGCAGCCCACAGAGCATGGGCATGTTTGGACTTGCCTGTTTGCCATTTAATCCCACTGAAATCTTAGATGGGTCTGGTAAAAGCAAAGTAAAGAATTATTATGTAAAAATACTTATGCAATGTAACAGAGATCCCAGTGAATAGATGGCTTTTTTAATAAAAGGAAAATCTGTTAGAACTGTTTCAGGAGATTTCTTAGACTGATCTGGTGTTTGATTTCATGTTGCTTAGAACCAGGTTAGGGGAAGGGCAGGCTTGTTGCATTTTAAACAAAATCAAGGTCAGTGAACAATTGTTCTTGTACAACAGATATTAATGCTTTCCCCAACAGACCTGGCTACACATTTTGCAGTAAGTTTTAGGAGTCCTCATAGAAATGCTTGATTGCCAGATGTTTTTTGGTAATTTAACAGGAATTGTCCATATGAAGTAATTAACTGTTAATCCAAAGGATAACATACTTTTAATTTGCCTACAGTGTAGCATTTTTAAGTAGCTACTTAAGTTCCCAGGCTGATGACATTCTCCTAGGCCTGACTCTACAGTATTATTGTAGATTTAGACCCTGTTTGAACCAGGCAGGTCTCTTGTGATTTTACCTGTTCAGGGAAAAATCTGATTAATTTTGTAAAAGATTTTAATACAATTTGTTTGATAGAACACAAAAATAAAATAAAAATTAACGTGGTAGCAGTCTGATCCTCTTCCTTTGCTAACAAGTGTTACTTTATGAGAAGTTAATTTGTGAGGGCATGGGCTTGTCATTGAAATGCTAAGTACTCTGCAAAGCTGTTCTTTCCCTTACATGGCACTGATTTTGACTCAAAAAAAAATTCCCTCCGGGCTTATGAAGTAATCTATCAGTGTTTAAAAATGCTAAGAAGACACTGGATATTGACATGTCTATATTTTTAGCAGTGTTCATTATTTTCATTATTACCTTTTGTGTTACAGAATTCAGTGCTAGTTTTTTAAGTGTGATGAGCTTTCCAATACAAGTCCTGAATACTCTGATTTACTGCACAAGTATTCCTTAAGAATAGTTGTACACTTGTAGGGTCACATTAAGTATTTTGAATGTAAGATGTGTTTAACATGGAGTAATTATTTTTAACCAGGTTTTGAAGGAACCCTTGACCAAGTGGAGGAATGTTCGAGGTCATAATATCCTGGTAAGTGGCAGAAATTATTCCTGCAGTTACAGTGGCTGTTCTTTTAGCAAGACATGTGTGATGGCTTTTTATCAGCCAGCAAAACTGCTACAAAAGGTGTGATCCAAATCTCACACAGCAAAAACTAAAGCTCCACACAGCAAAAGAGCTTCTACTGCAGTTAAGACATGCATGTAATAGAAGCACTGCATATAAAGTGTGGTTTTGGCAAGGACTGGGTGTCCCATGGGGGGAGTTAAAGCAATTCCCAGGAAGGTAAGCCCTGAGTGTGGCAGTTGTTTCTAAATGTGCTTGTGCCTGTTTCAAAGAAGGGAAGGAGGTGAGGTGAGGGGTGGATCTGACCAATTAATGTTGTTGGACTGGAGTTCTGTGGACAGTTCTGGTGCCTCCAACATGGAATTGTTGGAGCAAATCCAGAGGAGGCCATGGAGGTGCTGAGGGGACTGGAGCACCTCCCCTGTGCAGCCAGGCTGGGAGAGCTGGGGCTGCTCAGCCTGGACAGGAGAAGGTTGTGAGGAGAGCTCACAGCTCCTTCCAGGGTCTGAGGGGATGCAGGGAACCCAGAGAGGGACAATTCCTCAGGAACTGCAGTGACAGGACACATGGAATGGCTCCCAGTGCCAGAGGGCAGGGATGGGTGGGATATTGGGAAAGAATTGTTCCCTGTGAGGGTGGGCAGGCCCTGGCACAGGGTGCCCAGAGCAGCTGTGGCTGCCCCTGGATCCCTGGCAGTGCCCAAGGCCAGGCTGGACACTGGGGCTGGGAGCAGCCTGGGATGGTGGGAGGTGTCCCTGCCATGGCAGGGTGGCACTGGATGAGCTTTAAAGCCATTCCAACCCTTTAACCCTGCGTGAATCTGTGATCCTGTGGCTGCTGTAGGTAAGGAAAATTCAGCCCAGTGAGGAGCTGAGGGCTTCTGTTGTCTTTTGAGTGTCTGAGTCTTCTTGCAACTGCTCCCCCAGGATGTCCCTGGGTCCCAGCTGCACACTGGCCCTGCTGGGATGCTGGAGGTGGTCCCTGCTGTCAGCCCTGGGCTTGGGGCTCAGCCCCTCTGCAGAAACCCCACTGTGGCTGAGGCAGGGGTCTGTGCTCGGGCTCTGCAGTGTGGACACACCCCAAGCCATACTTGCCCTGGCATATGTTAAATAGCAGCAGTGTTAGCACAGGCCCTCTGGAACAGTAAATTGTCCCTCCCAGGAGTTGCTGATGCCTTTCTGATTGTTAGGAAAGGGGTGAGGCATGTGTTGCACGACACCATAGCAGCCTTGGAGCACTGGGAAACTCTGATCTTGGCAGGGAGCAAAGCAGAAGGTCAGACCTGTGGGTTGAAGCTTTGCTGCTGGCTTAAACTTGTCACCTTAGCCAACAGACACTGAATGATGTTTTATTTTGAGTGAAATCCTTTCTCTGCTGTGCAGGATAGATTGATGTTTTTAAGTTCTATCCGAGTGTGGAATTGCAGTAATCAGAAAGTAGAACAGCTACATGAGAGCTGCTGTGAGGATCCTTTGGGAAGAATAGCCTGTGTTAAAGGACACCTTTCCTGAGGCCCAGACCATACTTAGAACCCTGTATGATTTCTGGATGCACTGAGGGTCTGTCAGGTCACAAAAATAGAGTAGTAGGTAGGTTTTTTTTCATTACTTGGTTCTGACTGTTCCACGTGCAGAATAACTAATTCCTGCTGACTTCAGCCAGCCTCCCACTCAGTGTCTGTAGGGACAGGGCTGTAATTCTCTATCTCCATTGTGGAGAGCAAATGATCCCTTCATTCTGATCAAACCTGATATCAGCTGTTTTAGTGCACTTCTTAGAGCAATGCTGTTGTATAGGGCAAAAGCTTCCTAAATACCCAACTTCCTGTTGTGCTGTGTGTCCTAACAAATGTCCATCTGTCCTGCTTCCCTCTCTGACCCCAGGGCTTAATGTACCAGGATGCATCAAGGTGGGGGATAACTCTGCAGACCTATGTGCAGCTGACCATGCTGGAGCAGCACACCAGGCCCATGGTAAGGAAACTTCTTTTAATCTTAAGAGTAATTAGATGTGGTTATGAGTGCTAAATATTTTTAGCCTTCTATTCAAGAGTTAGGATGCAGTGTGTGCATTCATTCTTTGTTCCTGCAGTGGGTAGGAATTTCTGTGGTGCAGACATTGTTATGCTCAGTGTGTGCTCTGGGGGTGAAACCTCTGCCTCCTGCCTGCTCACAACTTCCCCAAACTGATCCTGCTGTTTGGGCACACCCTCCAGGGCTAGGCTTGTACAAATTTCTTCCTCATTTCATGTCAGTGATTTGTCTGTAATTTCATTTTTTCAAATCTTTGGCAAACACCAAGTAATCTCATGTTAGAATTCATAGCACTGCTTCATGCTGTCTAGTACAAATTTAGCAATTGCTTCTTCTGGTTATGCAAAAGACTTCCACTACCCTTTTCTATTCCTTTTTCAGGTGGTTGACATCCTTTTTTTCTTGTATTTTTTTCTTTTTTCTAATACTAAATTTCATATTCTACCTTTTTATCAAGATCTCTTTATTCTTTTCTCCTTCAAGCACCTTTTGTTACATTCTATGCTGTCTTCCATTCCCTGATTACAAGACCTGGTCTTAGATGCCATGCTTATATTTTACTGATTGTTCTTATATTCTGTTTTCTGAGTTTGTGTCAGGGCAAGCTGTTGGTGGTGCCAAATATGAAAGTGGCACATATAATCATTAGGTTTTTGGAAGAGGTGTTTTTCTAAGACAATAGAAATCCTGTTCTGTTGGAGAAGAAGTTCAGTCAAGAATTCCTGAGGATTTCCCTGTGTTTCAATCTGAGCTTTTTTGTCATTTGAGCCTTGCTGGAGCCGTTTTTGCTTCATTAATGTGCAGAAACCTGGGTGAGAAGTTGCTCTGCCAGGCCCAGGAGTGTCAGAGGATCTCCCTGCTCCAACATGAAGTGTTGGTGGAACACGTGCAGGGCTGGCTGAGGCCAGGGCTCTGTCAGCTCCAGTTACTCCTTTTAAAAGTCCTGTTTCCTTTCTTGAATGTGTCTGATGTCAGCTGTGTGCTGTGACCCAGCAGTGCATGGGATGGAGCAGCACTTTGGGGAGCAATAGTTCCCATTGTCCTGCAGATCCCAAATGGATTGCTGCTTTTTTGTACCCTGAGTTACCTTCCACTGCTCAGCTGAAGCTCAGCACTTGGCTTTGAACTGGTGTCTGAATAACAAATCAGAGGAAGATCAGGAGTCCTTGTTTGCTTTGTAGTTCCCACCCTCCCAGTAAGTTTGTTTCTCACAAGATCTGAAAATTGTATTTCATATGTGCCACATGAGTGTGAAAAGAAACAAGCATGAAAATGTAGAGAGTCAAGTTTTGTGTTGCAGATTTCCCCCATAAGGATGATGGAGCGGTCGATTCACAGTGCAAAACACATTTTTGTGGAAAACCTCTATCGAAGGTATGGCATGTGGTTTTCTGCTTTACTTTCTTGGATTCATTATTTTAAATATCTATCTAACCAAAGGATAGTTTCTTTGGTAATGTGCATTTAATGGGCCTGTGAAATCTGCCAGTTCTGTGTTGGAGTGGCAGTGTGTTTGGTATGGGCTGTGATGCCCACTTCCTGTAGGACTCTGGAAAACCTTTTTCAGCAGTGCTCCTGAGTATTTAGCACTCAGTGTTATTAGGCACCATCTATTGAAGTTACTGGCTCTCCAGCTGAATACCCAAATCTTGCTTGAATCAAACACATGCTGGAAAGGTAAAAAACCACAAAGATAGAAAGAATTAAGACTGTAGGCTGGGCAGTGTTATCCAGCCTGGCATCCAGGATTGGCATTTCTGGCAAGCAAGGTCTCAAGTCCTGTGCTCTTGCTCAGGATCAGGATTGACAGGATCAAAATAGACTGCAAGCCTTGGTAGGCTGTGAGTAAAGAAAGAACAATTATAACAGTTACACCTGACTGCCCTAGGTACAACTCCCCTGTCCCAAAGTAACGGAAATATTACAGGAATCAGGGTTTTGTTTGTTTGTTTGGATGGGTTTTAGTGGGTTTTTCAGTGGCCTTGAGGTACAAATCCAGTTTGTGCCACAAGGTGTCATCCATGCTGCACGAGCACCTCTCTGCCACGGGAAAGCCTTTGCAAGTGGGGAGAGACACACATTGTTCATCCCAGTCCACACATGGCAAGCAGCCTGGAATATCCTCATTTTTAGTCACTGGCTTCTTTTTTCACTGTAGACAAAGTGCTTTTTTTCCTAAAGACTTAGTTGCTATGAGGCTAAATCTGTTTGTGGCAACACTGTGAGTTAATAATAACAACAATTTTAAGGGCATCTAAGATGTTTTGCATTTTTTAAATGTTGAAAAAAAAGCATTTGCTTTGTTTTGTTACAGCAAGCTAGAAGGCAGCTGCTAGTACCAACAGCAAGACAAAAGAAAAGGATGTGTAAAAGGATTATAAATAAAAGAAGGAATAATTGAGGAATGTGTGAAAGTAGCTGTTTTGTGACACGTTAAAAAAGGAGTCAGTCTGGCTGTGTTAGGTGAGTCTCAGGTGTGTACACGAGTGTGCAGGGTGTGCTGTAGGTGAGCACTGCAGTTCACTGTCCCTCTGAGTCCATCACTGGTTAGGATAGAAACTCTGTTCACGTTGGACTTAGGCAGTAAACACCTGACTTTGTAGGAGCCAAATGCCAGCAAACTTTGGAAATCTAAACACCATGTTGTGCCTTTTGTATACCCTGTATCTTTATGGATGTTGAGCCAGAGTCCTCCCAGGATTACCCAGGGAAAGAAAGCTGTCTGTAGGGCAGGTCAGTGCAGAATTAACTTGGATGTATTTGTCTTTTAGGGTAAGAACAGTGAAGCTTTTTCTTATTTCCTCTCAGCCTTTCTATTTCCCCCATCTATCCTGGAGGAAAGTAGCACAATCAGAGTTTGGCTGATGCAGATCCCTGCTACCCAGAATTGATGTGATTATCAAGAAGAGCAGCAGTGAGCAGTGTTACCCCATTTCCAGATGGCAGATCAGGAGGGGAGGTGGACAAACAGGGATTTTGCTTTTTTCCATACTTAGGGAAATATCTTTTATTACTTTTGCTCACTTTTGCAAGTGATCAAAGCAAGTGATCAAAGGGGACTGGTTAGAAATCTGTGGACTATTTTTCTTCAATGCTATTTAAAATAGCCTAACTGGTCTTAATCATTCAGCTGGAGAGCACAGGAGCCTCCCAACTCCATCTTCTTAATAACATTTTTTCTATTGCAGAAGCATTTAGGAAAGAGTATGGAGTATGTGTTACTGTCACCAGTTTTGTAGAGAGGATACTGTAAAATTAGTAATATTTGACACTCAGGAATATGGTAATAAGTGAAAATTGATACACTAATAAAAACATAGTATGTGATTCTTAACATGTCCTCAGTAACTCCCTTTTACTTGAGTTGTTTGATAGTTTATTGTTGTTGCTGAGTTACCTTTGGGACATTTGTCTCCAACATTCTGTGCTCTGAGTTCAGAGTTAAGCATATTGAATATTTCACTACTCTTTCTGCAAATATTTCTTACAGTGGGAGTAAATTTATTGACACATTGACATATTTTTCCTGCCTTTTACTGTGGCTTCTGTAAGGAATTGTTGGTGCTGCTCAGTAAATCCAGCCCTTCTGGTGACATGCCCTGGGACAGATTTGAACAGAGAACCTGAGCAATAAATACCATTGAGTACTTAAAAAAAAGGAAAATATTTGGTCTTTCTGTTTTATAAACAATGGATTATGTGGCCTTCAATTTGCATGGGCTTCTTTTCACAAATGTTGAAGTCAGTGGGGAGGCATTGTGGTCAGGTGAGCAAAATGAGAGTTTGGAGTTGATCTCTGCATGCTGCTGAGTGAGTGATGCCTCTTGTGTTTTTTCAGTGGAAAAATGCCAGAGGTGGATTATGCTGTCCTAAGTGAATGGTTTGACTGGATCCAGAACAACACTGATGTTTCAGTTGATCTGATAGGTAACGTCTTGATGGGTCTGGAGGGCTGTGTTTGTGGGTGGGTTTCCTTTCTGGGAGAAAAAAATAATTCTTGTTTCTTGGCTCATAAATAATCACATTATTAATACAAAAGTGACCACCATCAGACAGCTTGGGTTTGTGGGTGGTTCATGGGTTGGGTAGTGCCAAAGGGGAGGTTCAGTGGTGGTACCCAAGCCAGGATCCTTCCCTTCTATAGTTTGTGAAGTGAGTTTCTTCTTTGCTTTTAAAGCTGATCCTTGAACATAACTATTAACATTTTTGTTCCTGCAGTTTATTTGCAGACATCTCCCAAAGTTTGTTATGAGAGGCTAAAGACACGATGCAGGGAAGAGGAAAAAGTCATTCCTCTGGTAAGGAGTTCCTCTGATGTATGTGCTTACAAGGAGCTTTGAAAACGGAATTATTCCAATCTAAATATTAAAATTGTATCCTGAGTATATTGCCAGAATGTGGTGCAGCTGTTTCCACTGCAAACTAAACCCTGAGTATTGAATTTAGATTTATTTTTAAAAAAATGATCTGTCTTGCATGCTGACTCTCCCAGGTATTCTGCTGTAGTAATCAGTGCACTGTAGCTGACTTTAGGTGCAGCATTAATCAACTGGTAATCTTCTCTAGGATGTAAAAGTCAATTGTACCATGAACTGGCACAAAAGCACCCAGGTGAAGCAGGGGTGCCTGGACTTGCAGGTGCTGAGGTTTCCGTGGGCACTTTGCTGTCTGCTCCCACCAGGATGTTTGTGCATGAAAAGTGTCTCTGCTGTGGCTGAAAGGAAGCAGCTCCTTGAAAACTGTGAGCTTGGGAATCTGCTTTAAAAGAAGCTGTGGTGCTGGAACAGTGATTGCTGTGCCAGTTCACAGCATGGCCCCTCATGCCACAAGGCTTCTCAAGGAGCCTGAGCAGACATGGATGCAGTTCCCCCTGCAGCCCTGGGTGGGTGGCTCAGGAGAAGCAATCATCAGTTGAAGATCTGTGCAAAGAGCTGAATTTTGGGCCATGTGAAATTTGGAGAATAAATCCTCCTGTAATGGGTTTGAAGAGCCCTTGCGTTATTTTGCATCTCTGCTGAAGAGGAGGGGAGCAGTTATGAATGAGCAATGTGAAGTGGTCTCCATGAAGAAAAAAGCCAGTTCATGACAGGCAGGAGAGCTTTTAGAGGAAATTGAGTTACAAGAAAGTGAACTGGGAATTCTAGGGAAATGTACTGACACAGAAAGTGCCTCCCATACATATTCTTTGCAGCCTTGCCCTTTTTGTCCTTACTTTGTTGTATTTTTCTCTGTAAAATCTTGATCCACATTTTACCTGTGGGAGAGAATCATGGTTGCTTGATCATAAAAGGAGCTGAGAGCCCTGTGCTCCTGTAAGTTGTGTCTTCAAGGTCTTCCTGGAGTTAAACTTTGTACTGGGAATTAATTTTTCTGAAAAACCTTCTGATGCTTTTCATTTTTTGTTAGTGAAAGATACATGTTGCAGCTTTTATATGTGTCTCTTAACTACTTCCCAATGGATGAAGATTGTAATGTGTGTGTCATCCCTGGGCATTTGTATTATTCCAGTGCTTCTTTTCTAGGAATATTTAGAAGCTATTCATGAGCTCTATGAAGAGTGGCTCATTAAACGTGCACTGTTTGAAGTTTCCTGCCCAGTACTTGTGAGTATTATTTTTATTATAACCAATTAGGCATGTGGGGGATTGTGTTTTCCAAATAATAGGAGCATTGTTTAGTGGTAAAAGTAAATAAATCTGCTTTTCTGATAACCTTTGTAGAAGGACAAAGACAAATGTGATAGCTGTTGGTGTATAGCACAAAAGGGGTCTGCCATCTCTGCAGTGGAATTTGAGAGGCTGCTCACTGGGATTGCTTGCAGGATCAGCCATGGAGCTTTTCAGGGAATGCCAAATTCCCAGCAGAAAGCAGCTTGGGCAAATCCCTAGGAGTATCCCAATTTGGCTGCACTGGTAGTCCTGTTCTGTTCTGCTCCAAAGAAGCCAAGTTTTATGGTGTCAGTTATTGTCAGTGTTCATCCTCTTCTTCCCAAGGTTATTGGAGCTGACCATGACATGCAGAAAATGATAGAGAAGTATGAGGAAAACCGGGACCAAATACTGAACCCAGCTAACAGACAACACTGTTTATAGAAGCCTGTGACTGTTGTATCAGAAATCATCTACTGAAGTCTGAGTTGGTATTTTTAATATTTAAAGATAATGGTATTGTTTTTGCACTATGCTTTGTAGAACTCTGTGGACTTAGATCTCTGAAATTATCAGGTACCAGTCAGGAACAGAATATGAATCAATTCCCTTTGTGTTTTTAGACAAAACATCAGCTTTACTGTGTCAGTTCTGTTCAGATAAAATATGGCTTGTTTCCCTCATTTCCCACTTCACTGCTGCTTCCTAGAAGTGACTTTACTTTCTTTGTTTTTTCCCCCCAAAGTCAGCCCTGTTTTTGTAATTTAAAATAAACCGTTTATTACAACATCCCTCTGAGGGAGGGTACCTGAGGTTTCTCTTCATGATCCCCTGGGGGTGAATTGGGCTGAAACAACACCAAATGGCCAGGGTGTGTATGAAGGAGGTTTGTTTATGACAGAGCTTTCAGCTTGGCCCTGGTGCCCAGCAAGTTATCCTGGGTGTGAGCACAGGGCAGGGACAGGATCACCAACCACAGGGTCACCAGCCATGGGATGACCATGGGATCACCACGGGATCAGCCCCTACCAGTCTGAGTTTAGGAGATCTTCCCTGGCCAGGTGCCCCTCCTGGAGGGTAGGGAAAGGCTGTGGATGTGTCTCCCTGGAACTCAGCAGAGCCTTTGAGCCCCTCTCCCATGACATCTCCTGGAGAGGCTGCAGCCCCAGCTTGGCTGGGATGGGACCTAGCTGATGGCTGGGCCCAGCCTGGTGGGAATGGGATCCCCTGGGATCCGTGCTGGGAACAGCCCTGCTCAGCCTTTTCTGATGGGCTGGAGGAGGGCACTGAGCTGACCCTCAGCTAAGAGGGGCTATTCCCCTTGGGTAGCAAAGGGAAGGCTCTGCTGAGGGCCCTGGCCAGGCTGGGTGGATGTGCCAGGGCCACTGCCATGAGGTCACGGGCAAGCACTGCAGCCACGATGGCCCCTGCGGCTCCAGGGAAGTCTGGGATGGGTCACAGCCCTGGGTTACAGGCTGGACCCAGAGACCTCCGAGGTATTTTCCAGCCTCAGTAATTCTGTGATTTTCCAACAACTGAATTGCAGTGGAGAGGAGGGGTGCAGCTCTTTGGGTTCCTTTCTATTCAGATACAAAATACCACAGAGTATGGAAGGCAAGGGTAAGAGCAGGTAGTGGAGAGATCTCACAGCAGCAAGGCTGGATTGTTGGAATTTTGATGTCTATGGTCAGATCAATGTTCAATCTTGATCCCTTGTGGTGGTACCCACCAAACCTAAGGTTCAGAGGATTGCAGACATTCCATCTAGCATGGGAACAGCTGTATCCCTCCCCAGGGAAATGATCCCTCCTGTCAGCTGTAGCTCTGAGGGCCATGCTCGGGTGGAGCCTCCCTGGCAGCAGTCAGGGGCATTCTGAGGCCTGGCTGGTCTCAATGCCCCTCTGGCTCTTGCCCACTCGTGCTCCTGTGCTGTGTGGGCACCATGGACCTGAGCAGCAATCTGGCTCCAGGAAAGTGCTGCCCTACCCTCTCTCTGCTCCTTTGTTCCCCTTTCCAGGCACATCCAGAGTGGCCATTAGGTGCCTGAGGCACAGCAAGGCATTGACTCCTTCCTGCCCAGGCTCTACACGCTTCATACCAGAGGTGAGATGTTCATTTTCTTGTCATTGGAGGCAGCAAACGAAGTGCATCGAGTTGAAGTAGCTTTGTTAAGCAGATCTTACCAGTTTGAAATGGTGTTTTGCTCTAATCCCACATTAATGCAATTTCATTGAATTCAGGAAGTTCTTTCTGCTCTACAGGATATCACAATATAGCTTAGTTCTGAAGAGAACTGTGCACTGGCAGTCCCACTGAATTCAGTGCAAAAAAATTTAAAAACCCCACAGTTTTTGTTAAGTGACTGCAGAATGGCCCTGAGGGTATTTTCAGCTAGCTTTTTATAGAGAGCTTATTTTATTTGTGTTCATGAGAACCCCAGTCCTGCTCTGGCTGAGTTGAGGAACAGTGAAAATACAGGGTGCATGGGACTGTGTTTGTTACTCTTTTCAAATGTTTCTGAAAACATCCTAGAATTAATTGATTTCTTAACTGGTTGGTTTGCCTTTTTTTTTTTTTTGAATAAAAAGGAGTAAAATCACAGGTACTTTTTTGGGTTTATGTCACAATCAGTTTATTATGACCTGTAAGTACTTGGAGAGTACAGAAAAGCAGTGGGGGTTTCATTCTTGGACTTGTCAAAGGAGGTGCTGAGTTGCCCTTCTCTGGGTGCTGCCCTCAAGGGAATCCTTTCACTGCAGCACTCTGACTGCTCTCACACTGAGTCTCTGGGTAATTTTAGGGGAATGATCCCAGAAGTACAGAATGTATTTTCCCCTACTGGTTTTGGTTGGTTTAGCTGGAACAAGCCAGGCTTCATTCATTAGCACTTTGTACAGACATTTGTCAGGCACTTTGTGCAGGATAGAAACATTCATTTATGTGGCTTTTCAACAATACCTGATGGTGCTGCTTTTGTAGGGTTGTGGTTTGCCTAAAACCCATTGCACTGAAAGAACCACACCCAGTCAGGAACTGCAGCTCCTGTCCTGGAATTCCCATCTGATCAGCTGATTCTTTTCTAAATGACTGCAGCTTACTAACAATAAGTGCACAGTGAGAGCATTTCCTAGTGAAGTACTAAGCTGGTACTAAAGCTTGTGATTCCAGGAATGCCATTCTACTGCTCTGTCATAACCCTTTAGAATTCCAGCTTAAAAGTAAGGTTTTGTGTGCCAAGTAATTCTCTTCTTGCAGCTTCTTTGTAGGGGGATACCAGCTATTCTTGATACCTTCTGTTAAACTTTCAAAACCTTTTCTTCTCCAAGAGTCCAAAAGAACGATTTCTGTGGAAATGGTTCTACACGTTTGAAGCTCAGTCATCTGCAGTTTGTTCTTAATTCTAATTTCACTGTGGACATACATTTTTGCACAGCACAGAAAATGTCACTTTATGGTTTAGTACACTTTATGGTTTATGGTTTAGTGCAGAGATTCTCACAGCCCAAAGCATGCCACTGTTACTTGTCAGGACACAGCCCTCTGAACTCCCTTTTGTTCCTAACACCTATTTCTCACAAGCCCACCCAGAGCTGAAGGCAGTCCTGTCCCCTGGTGTTACCTTGGGTGAATTCTGTTTCTCCTACACTGCTGGAATCAGGGGATGACAGAATTTCAACCATTAGTTCTTCAAAAAGCAAATCTTTATATTTTAGTTCCTGAGGTTTTTCTAGTCATATCCCTGTGTGCTCCTCTGAATTTTTTTCCAGGATGATAGTCAATTATAAACAATTAATACAAAATTAGTTTCAGCTAATATTTTAATTGTACATAAAAGGAATTTTTCAGGAATTAGAACTGAGCTCTGTATTAGCCACTGTGAAGAAAATTAACTCTGCCCCAGCCCAAACCAGCACACATTTCAGTGCTACTGAAAAAGCTACTTGAAGCAGTATTAAAGTGCCTTTCTGGTTAACAAGTATATCATAGAATCCCAGAATTTTTAGGGTCGGAAGGGGCCTCTGGAGGTCACCCAGCCCAAGCCCTGCCCAGGCAGGGTGACCTGGAGCAGGTGACACAGGAGCATGTCCAGGTAGGTTTGGAATGTCCCAGAGAGGGAGACTCCACAGCCTCCCTGGGCATCAGCTCCAGGGCTCTGCCCCCTGCAGGAAAACAAGTTCTTCCTCATGTTGGGATGAAATTTTTTGTGGTTTAGTTTATGGAAATTGCTCCTTGTCCTGCTGCTGGGCACCACCCTCTAAAGGTATTTGTAGAAATAGCACTGGAGACTGTGCCTAAGCAGTGCAGCAGTGTGCTTTCCTAAATGAATTTAGAGCTGTGTGTAACACAGGCTCTCCGTGCTGGGAGCCCAGCTTCCAGGTGATCCAACACTCCTGAGCTTTCCACACAGCACTCCCACCTGCAGGTTATCCCTGATCCTGCCCCTGCTGCTCACCAGGATCCTTCTCTGAGCAGATTTTTTTCCCTGCTATTAAAATGGTGAAGAATGAGATTTTTTTCTTTTCGTTTTAGAGAGATGAACCGGCCTGCAGAAAAATTCTGTGCAGAATTAAGTGTCAGGAGCAGGGGCAAGGGAAATGGCAGCCATAGCTGGACCTCTCTCTGCTGGTGGCAGTGAACAGTTACAATGCTCAAGGCTTCTCTTGGAAATTGTGGTGGCCACAAAATACTTTGGTAACAAATGGTTATATATTGGTTAGATATAAAAACTATAGCACAGGTTAATGCCGCTACAAAACGAAGTGTTCACAGAGCTGTTTCCCTCTTTAAAGCTAAAGGAATGTAATCAAACTTTCTAAACCTGTTTTCAGCTGAAGTCAGGAGGAAGATTAGCTCAGACACAGCTTCAAAGGAATGCAGAAAGTTAAGGAGTACAGTCCAGTATGGCATTTCTAAACTTCTTCCAGTTTAGAAGGATTTACCTTGTACTGGAAGAGTATTGAAGGAATAGGTCTGTGAAGGGAAAAAAGAGAAGTAGGATGCCCAGCTGAAGAAACATGTATGGCATTAAGAACAGCCAAAAGGAATCTGACCGATTAATTAAATGGATTTAAATTTATAGAAGACTGCCTACCCTCTAAAAAGGTGACCATTCATGTTTCCTTGTGAAAGGAACCATTAGGAATTTGTGTAACTCCTGCTATTTACTGTCCCAAAGCAGTGATGTGGTTTGGGTATTTTTAGAACTGTTGTGACAGAAAAGCTAATCACCTCCCTGACAACAGGATCAAGGCCACAGGTGAGAGGACAATCCCCCCAGGTAATGACAGATAAAGCACTGCAGACTCAGGTGTGATGGCACAGCACTGCCTGGTCTGTTCTGTCAATGATGACATAAGGCTCCTGGCTGTCAGTCTCTTGGGAATTACAGTGCTCCAGCTTCCCTCCCCTGCCTCCAGCAGCGTCACCTGCAGGCTGCCCCAGGCCCCTCCTGCCCCCGCGTGAGGGCCGCACATCTATGCTCTGGGGGGGGATGTAGGTGAGGTTGGGGGGCTCTCTGACATGCCTGAAGCACTCAGAAGCCACGTGTGCCTTAGCAGGATCCATGAACAGCCTCTTGCAGTCAGAACCAGCAGTGGAATCCTCTGGGTGCCCAGCAGTACAGCACAGACCTGAAGGTGGCTCAGGGTGTGGTGCTGCTCTCTTGTGCAGCTCAGCATCAGTCAGGTATGTATGTTTTATTTGGGAGTGACTGAAATCTCTAACGTGCCTGTCACTTCCTCCTGCATAGGCCATTGCCTCAGGCTGGCCACTTTCCTCTACTGGATACATAAGTTCTTCCTGGGCATCCTTGATTTGTAGTTCTGTGAAGGTCAATGACAGCTCACAAACATCCTCTTCCTTGGGGATGCTGCAGGTTTGGGCAGAGGCAAAGTCCTTGTAGGGCAGAGACTTCAGCTCAGTGGGCTCATCACCAGGAGCTGGGTCTATGCAATTTATGGCATCATTAATTTCTGCTTCAATTGATCCTTCTGGGACTCCTGGAGCTTCAAACTCCAAGGTGGTTTTGCTGTCACAGGAGCTGTCAGCAAACATGGCAAAGGCTGGGGGGCCGCTGGCTCCTGGGGACAGAGGTGCAGGCCCCAGCGCTCGTGCAGCCAAGTCTACAGCCCCTGCCAAGGCACACTCCTCACTCAGCCTGGCTCTGGGCTCCTTTTCCAAAGCCTTGGGAGAGAGACTCTCACTGAAGATGGGTGTTTGTGCGATGACAATGTCACTGTATTTGATCAGGAAGTCCTCGCTGTCTGAGCCCTTGCCTGGGAGATGTGCAGTGTCGATGCTTTGCCTCTGGTGCTCCTGGAGGCTGCCAGGGGATGCAGCAGCTGCTGGCTGAGCCACCTCCCTTGCCATCCTCACATTCCCAGCAGCTTCAAAGGATGCAGCACAGGTGGCTGAACGCTTCTGCTGGGGGGCAAGGCACAAAGGTGTCTCACTGCTCCCTTCACTTCCCAGACTTTCAGCGTCTCCTCCCGGGGGTGTCTGATGCTCCTCCTCCTCTCCTCCATGCCGATGTGTTTGCATTCCCTGCTGCAGGCTCTTCTCCAAACTGCCATGTGTTTCTTCACTTGCCATCTCCAGGATGGCCTCACACTCAATTCTTGCCAGGAATATCTCAAATGCAGTCTGCTTCGTTTCCTCATTGTTTCTCTTTTTGACAAGTGAAAACTCTGTTGCTGTGGTTGCAACATACCCGATTTTCTCCAGGACTGCTTTCACAATGTCCTCTGGTAGCACTGGCTGGATGTAGTAGACAAAATTCCCAGTGAAGGTCTGGAACAGAACACAATATGGAAAAGCTGGTGAACATTGGGGGAAGGGGTGCAGGGAAATGTGAAACAGCTGATTTCCTAAAGACCAAAAATACCTCAAGACCTGCTTACAGCTTTCAAAAAGCTGTGCTCTGCAAGTCTGAGTTTTGAACTGCAGTGAGTGAGGCTTTTCTAACAGCACTGCTTTGGCAGCCTCTCGAGCATTGTGGCTTTGCTACTTTGCACATCAGTTCCAGTGAAGCTGTGCCAGTTTCAACCTGCTGGGGTCTTGGCTAAGAGTACCAGTATTCAAAAAGGAAGAGAGTAAGAAAATCATTTTAGTCAAATTAGAGAAACTCAGAAATAAACCTTCTGTATTCTACTGGGCCTAAGCTTTTGAAACAAACAGAGATTCATAGGATTAATCACTGAGGTCTTTTCCTAAAGAAAGAGACATGATGCACTCACTGTGAATCCCATTTCTGAACTGGGGACAAGTTTAACATTTTCTTTTTCCATGGTTCAGGCTCCTGCTGTGAACTTTACTACCCTTGCATTAATCTGCCATTTTTTAAAAGCATCTTTCTGAAGAGAGACTATTCTAACAGAAGTATTGTTCAAACACCTCTCTTGCACAAGCTGTCTCCAAAACACCAATAAAATGCTGCTGCTACTGTGCAACAACTTAAAAAACTGTTCAAAGTTTGCTTGGTTTTAGAGCTACCCCAGGCATGAGGCCTAGTTTGTAACATGGAAGTGGTTTTTGGTTTTGTCTGAAACCCTGTGACAGGAGAGACTGTTCTGAGCTGGGCATGACCAGCTCCTGGTAAGTCAGAACAGAACAGAGGTGGGAATGCAAAGTCAGGGTTTCCAGGAGTGGGGTACCTTGTTTTCAGGCTGCCCAGCTTGGCCAGACCAAGGCTGACCCCTGACATCAATGTCACAAGCAGGAGGTTCAAGAGAACAAAACTGACCCCCAGAATGGCCACAGTATAATTCTCAGACAAATCTGTTAACAGTGCCCTGCACTCCCCACCTTCTGTTCCTTCTGGAGCGGGGGCAGCTGCAGACACTGCAGGGACATCAGAGCAGATGAGAGGCAGGACATGGGAAATTTTATCCCATGTATTTCAGTAGCTTTTAATAAAATCTCTACATGCACAAGGTACTGGTTGTTCTCCAACTTGCCTTGCAATAGAATTATTTCAGGCCTGCAAAAGGCTGCCTTACACTTTGGGTTGCCCACAGTGGCCTTCAAAGTTTAATTTTAATGCAGCCTAGGATCCTTATGTTAGGAAAAGCTGAACACACTAAGTGTAGACCAGACTATCTTAGGCTTTGCCCTGTTTTAGGGAGCTGAATGAGAAGAACAGGAATTTACAGCTGTTTGAAAATCCACAGGTGAGACCTAAGTGCAGGAAGAATCAAAGAAATGGCTTTTCCTCACCAGCACCTGTTGCCAAAGCAAGGGCAGTAACTTTGCATATGGGAGTCTGTTTAAATTTGGGATGTGTGAAGATGGCTGTGTCTTCTGGGCAACGAGACGTGCTCAGTGTGCTGGGGAAGTGGGGTAACCGTGACCAGCCTGCTGCAGAACCCAGCCGCATTTCCTCTTTCCAGGGGGCTGTCGCTGCCCCTGCAGCAGCTGCAGGCTCCGAGCCGGATCAGCACCAGAGAGGCCCTGGCTCACCCGGCCTTTGGCAGATGGCCACGGCTAAAAACACCCTGCTCGTAGGCAGGTTCTGCTCACAGCTTAGAGTGGTGAAAGGCAAAGCCCTTCGGAGTAGCTTTTACCTTCCCTGCTGCCTCACCACACCCCCGGAGCTGCTCAGCACTCGGGGCCCGGGCGAGGACAAGGCCTGTGAAGGCCCACGAACACCTCGGAGCAGCCCTGCCCGAGCTGGACGTGCCCCCGACCCCGCTCCCACTTTCCGGTGCCGCTGCGGAGCCCCGGCCCGGAGAGGCGGCAGAGCCGTACCTTGAGGGAGCGGATCTCCCGGCGCCAGGGGCACAGCAGGAGGTTGACGCAGAGCAGCTCCAGCAGCTCCAGCGCCTTGAGCAGGTCGCGCAGGGCGCGGCCGCCCCGCGCCCGCCGGCAGCGCTCGGCCACGCCGCGCACGTCCAGGGCCCCGCGGCGCCCCGGGCCCAGCAGCCGCCGCGCCCGCGCCTTGAGCGCGGGGTCGGCGCAGGCCGCGAGCTGCCCCTGCGCCGCGCGGGCCGCCAGCTGCGACACGTACTCCCGCAGCAGCGCCGGCTCCGCCATGGCGCCGGCCCGCCCCGCCGGGCCGCCCCGCGCCGCCATTGGCCGGCAGCGCCCGCGCGCCCGACAGCTATTGGTGCTCCCGCCTGTCAATCAGGTCGGGGGCGGAGCCTCGAGAATCGAAAGTGAAAGGCGGGAGGGCGGTGAGGGCTCGGCCGCGCGCGGGGCGGGCCCGAGGGGCGCTGAGGGGAGCACGGCCCGGGGCGTCTCTCGGGATGTCCCGGGATGTCCCGGGATGTTTGTTGGCTCCCCGGTGCGCCGCGCCAATTCTCACAGCGCCGGGCGGTGTCTCTGTACGTTAACCTGGTTTGCACGAAGCAGGGAGCTCCTGGTGATCCTCCAAAAGCTCCCTGGTCATCAAAAGTTTACACTGTTTGCAGATTTTAACAGAGGTATCAGCAGTCATTGTCACAAATGGTATCACTTCTGTGTTGATTAGTCCTCAGACCCCTCTCTGAACCTCTCTAGCTCGGAGAGGTTTGTCCTGCTGTGGGGTGACAAGTGCCCTGCCATGGGTTACACGGGACCTGTGCCTGCTGTGGGGTGACAAGTGCCCTGCCATGGGTTACATGGGATCTGTGCCTGCTGTGGGGTGACAAGAGCCCTGCCATGGGTTACACGGGATCTGTGCCTGCTGTGGGGTGACAAGAGCCCTGCCATGGGTTACACGGGATCTGTGCCTGCTGTGGGGTGACAAGTGCCCTGCCATGGGTTACATGGGATCTGTGCCTGCTGTGGGGTGACAAGAGCCCTGCCATGGGTTACACGGGATCTGTGCCTGCTGTGGGGTGACAAGAGCCCTGCCATGGGTTACACGGGATCTGTGCCTGCTGTGGGGTGACAAGTGCCCTGCCATGGGTTAAACGGAGGTTGGCTCCAGCAGCTGGAAAGCACACCTGTGATCCAGGTGCTTTTCTAACCTTGATTTTTGGAATCTGAGTTTTCAAGTCACCACCTGTGGCCACCATGATGATGTTGTTCTCCTGTGTGACTTCACAAGTTGATAAATATTCTCTCATATGATGATTATTATTTTATTTCACACAAGTCTATGGCCATAATTTCACGTAGAAATTATTTCTGTAGGGTAAGAAAGGGAATAATTTGTCAGACTACCAAGACCACTTAGATCAGTTGGATGTGGTTTCTATTCAGGAAATATCTTTACTCACCTTGCTGTGCTAAAAAAATGAGCTGTTTTAGTATTTCTGGGGTGATTGGCCTATTATTCCTATTTTGCCATTTTCATATTTTCCCTTGGTGATACGTTGCCATTTTCAGTGTCCTGGTTTCAGTAATTTGACTTTGCCCTTCTTGAGCTTGGACACTGACTTGTCCCCCAGAGCAGGAGGGACCTGACTGCTCCAGTGCTTGTTCCTCTGACACAGGTAAAATCCAAATGTAAGTGACTGAAGCACAGAGTTGCTTCCTCAGCAGTTGCTCGGTCGTGGGTGGCCCCAGAGATGTGAAATAAAAAGCAAGAAAGCCAACCCAAATATGTGTGTGTTCTTTACTAAAAGTTCTGTATAAGATCAGTATATTAAAAATTGAAGCAGAAGAGATGACTACAGAAATACAGGGTTGTTATCATGTAGCAAGAAATAGCATGTCCACTTTTCTTTCTGATTTTACCCATGTAATAAAGCAAAGGCCTGTGTTAAGCCTGGGTTTTAGCACTGGTATTGGAATTATGCAAGGGTTTAGGATAATATCTGATAGCAGGAGATGAATTTCTCAAGAGCAACATCACTCTGCCAACTTTGCTGAGATTTATCCAAGATCTGCAATATTTTCAAGAAATGAAAGCATGTCCTTACTGCATCATTACAAGGAATTTCAACACCTGCAGTGGTAGCATCAGAAGCTGTTGGAGCAGCTTCAAAGCTGCAAAAGTCTCTCTATAGTGTTTTACAGCTAGTTTTTTTTTCTTTCTAGTGCTATCTGTCTGGATTTATAAGCTTCCCCCCAATCCAGCTTTGTTGGATTTCATTCAGTTGAAAAGATTAACAAGAGCAGAAAATGCTAAACCACTCCTGCAAGTGATGGTGGTAAGATATCACAGAAGGAAGCACACTCTGCCTTCAATTCACAGTTTGTTTTTTAATTATATATGTTTGTAATGAATCACATAACCCAGGTATTCAGTGGTAACTCAGAAAAATGCTACAGTTGGATGTGGATGTTTTGGGTGGCTCCCATAGCCGTGTGGCAGTGCAGCTGGGGTTGTTTGGATTATTCTGTGGTAACAGGATGACAGGATTTTATGGAGTGGTCCACGCCACCAGAGGGAGCAGGCAGATGTGTGTAAGAAATGCTGCCAAACCCAGAGCACAGTGCCAGGGACACTTCAGTGTTACTGAAGGAAGAAAGAAATACTTGGATTAGTTTCCTACAATTTTACAATGCATTGCTAGCATGAGGTAATATGTAAATCTCCCATTCTCATCAGAAGTCTACTTAAAAGTCAGCTTGTTTTGTAAATCACAGATACAGACTTGGTGGAAGGGCAGGAAATCCCTGTTAAAAAGGTGAAAAGCCAAACCAAAGGGTTTCCCACTGTGCAGAGAAACTGAGCATCAGTAACAGGGCAGGGACTTGTCTGCCTCGTGTGAAAAGCCCTCTGTGCCTGTCTGCAGAGGAGCCTGCAGCTTGGTCATGTTACCTGCACGAACCTCACTTTCAGGGGAAAAAACCCCCTTTCCCTTCTGCTGTGGGTTCAGCAGATTCCCCATCCCTCCCCAGGAGCAGCGTGGGGGAAGCAGCTCCCGGAGCCCGGCCCTGTTGCAGGAGCAGCTGTGCAGAGCTGCAGGCAGACCCAGCCCTGAGAGCCAACCCCACTCTGCACAGACCACCCCGTGCTTCCCTCTCTGCTGACTGCCCTGCCCCTAAACCTGACTGGGGCACTGCGTGCACCTCTGCCCCCTCTGAGGTGGGGTACAGCATTGTTTCTCTCATTGCAGGGTGCTCTGCATTCCACCAAACTGTTGAAATGAATACTTTATGGAGAGGATCAGTTCTCTGTGTTAAAAACACAAATGTGAAATAGAGCCTTACCTTCTAGAAAAGCCTGCCAGCAGTTCTGCACTGCAAAATGGTGAGGTTTTGTTCTTTTGGGTATAGTATACTGAGAATATTGAAAATCTTGCTGAACTGCAAAAGAATTGTCTCATTTTAGCAAAATACATATTTACTGTCATCTACTTAGCAAAAAATGCATGCTTACCTTACATCTCATCATGTGCATATGACTCAGTAATGGTATAATTTATATAGCAGTAAGAACCATATAATTGCTTCCTCATCTAAGTATTAATTATAATTGTGTCAATCTTTGGAGTGTTGAATGATGATTACAGTTGAAAATTATTCAGTATTTACAGAAAATCCAAGTGTAATTTTAATAATTTGGATGCTGCTTCCTTTTAAACACCATTATATATTTGCTATACTCAGCTTTACATATCCTTTCGTGGTGATAGACAATGAAGTGCATTTTCTCTGTGTAAATTTTTTTTTTTTTTTTTTTTTTTTTTTGGTGAAAATGCCAGTAAGAAATTTCCTGGAGATGAGCCTGTGATAACTCTGCTCCCCTGCCACAGCTCCTTGGCTCCTGTCCCTGGTCCCAGATGGAGCCCAGGCTTGTGGGTGCCCCAAGGGCTGGCTGGAGCTCCATCCCTGCTGTTGATGTGCTGGCAGTCAGTTCTGCTTCCTGCTAGCACCCCGACTCACCCTGGGGTTTTCCATTAGATACAGAACTTAAAAATTGCTTAAAAATGCAGAGTGCGTTTCCTGCAGCAACACATTTCAAAACAGCAAAGCAAAGAAGTTTTCCAGGGGAAAGTCCCAAGGAAAGCACAGGGTTGAGCTCTCCTTGCTCTCTTGTGGGTTGTGTGTCCTAGGCCAGACACACAGAAGCTTTCAGATGAGAAATGGGACTATTTCAGATGAGGAATGGGACTATTTCAGATGAGGAATGGGACTTTCCAGGCAGAAGTGAACAACAGGATCCCAACTCTGTTTCGTTTCAGGCAATAGACAGAAACTTTCTTGGCCGTCTGCTGTTGGATGTCAGGACGGGCCTCTAGTCTGCATCTTGCAGCATTTTTTTTTTTGCTGGGCCATACAAAAGAAGTGTGGGAAGCAGATCTTCCTGTCCCACACTGTGTCCTCCCCAGCCAGGGTGAGCAGAGCGAAGCTCAGGGATGTGTTGTGTTTCAAACACAGATCCAGCCCTGGGAGCTGTGCCCAGCAGGTGCCGGGGCTTGGCCAGCGGCTCCCGGGAGGGGAAAAGGAGCAAGAGGTGCCCATGAGGGGCTGGGTGCCCGCTGCCCTGCCCGCCTCTCGGCCAGTGCCCGTTCTGGGAGCCCCTCGGTGCTGCACTTGGTCTCCTCTGGCCGGGCTGGTGCAGGGGGGCTCTGGCGAGTGCAGCCTGGGGACAAGGTGCAGCCCTGGCTCTGCTGTGCCTGAGCTGAGCTCCCACTGCCCTGGCACACTGGCTGCGGACCCACGGACTGCCAGCCCAGTGTCCCGGGCTCACTCGCTGGGTTCCTTTTCCTGGTCCCGTCTCTAAGGCTGGGAACGCCCCGAGACCCCTGAGGCTCTGTCACTGTGCCCAGCCCAGCGTCTCTGGCAGCTCCCGCAGCTCCCACAGGTCACTGTGGCCTCACGGAAACACCCGCGCTCCTGATGGAGAAAGATACTGGAATTTCCTGTGCCTGGAAATGCAGCCGTGAGTGGGAGCTGGCCCAGCATCCTCTGGGACCGCTGTGCCTCCCCTTGGCTCCAGCAAGCTCCAGCCTGCGCCGCTGGGCTGCAGCTCCTGCCGGTGAAGCCGCTGAGCTGTGCGGACCCGCTGGCCCTCCAGCTCTGTGGATGCTGGCTTTGGAGGAGGACTTGCAACAGGCTTTGCAATGGCCTGGAAAGCCTGGCACCAAAGGAATAATGTGAATATTAAAATATGATTATTTTTTCTTTGGTTCTACATGGTACTGATAATAATACTATTTTTTTTAGGCAGTGCTTTGCCTACTGAAACACACAGACAAAGAGTTATTTAAAAATGCTTTGTTATCAATACACTGAATGAGCTGTACTAGTGACACCTACAATGTCAACAAAAGGCTCTTCTTTTTCCCTCTGTTCTAAAACATGCAAAGTATCATCAAATCAACAAGTAGGCTTGACTGGATAACATTTATCTTCATTATGAGTGGCTAATTTCAATGGGTTCTGCAATGCTTCAGAAAGGTCAGATGCACTGCTTGTCCCTGCAGCTCCTTTATGGTGTGTGATGCCATGGAACACTTTGAAGCACAAACAGGGAAATTTACATAAACTTGCAAAATTCACTGTAAAAAGAAAAAAATCCCATTGTATCCCTGTTTAAAGATATAAAATTAGTAAAACTTCCAGAGGTTTTATTCTCCTATTGGTGTGAGTTCTTCAGCAGAATGGAAGGGAAGGGCCGCTTCCGTTGCGGGGCGCCCCGCGGCAGGGGCCGCGCTCCCGGGGCCGCGCTCCGGGGCCGCGCTCCCGGGGCCGCGCTCCCGGGGCCGCGCTCCGGGGCCGCGCTCCCGGGGCCGCGCTCCCGGGGCCGCGCTCCCGGGCCGCGCTCGCTCCCGGGCCGCGCTCCGGGGCCGCGCTCCCGGGGCCGCGCTCCCGGGCCGCGCTCGCTCCCGGGCCGCGCTC
This sequence comes from Passer domesticus, assembly GCF_036417665.1. NCBI lineage: Eukaryota > Metazoa > Chordata > Aves > Passeriformes > Passeridae > Passer > Passer domesticus. The sequence continues at coordinate 19,787,609 of NC_087485.1, forward strand.
CGGGGCCGCGCTCCCGGGGCCGCGCTCGCTCCCGGGGCCGCGCTCGCTCCCGGGCCGCGCTCACGGGCCGCGCTCCCGGGGCCGCGCTCCCGGGCCGCGCTCGCTCACGGGGCGCGCTCCCGCGCGGGGCCGGGCCCGGGCCGCTGCCGCTCCCGCGGCCTCCCCGCAGCGTGTGCGGCCCGCCCGGCGCTGCCGGCGGCTGCTCCCTCCTCCGGGCTGGGACACGTGTTTCTGGGTATTCCGTTTCTTTGGCAAGGGTCCGTAAGGGAATATGGGGGGGGATCGTCTGTGGGAATATATATTTGTGTTGCTCCTGGCCCCACACATTCGTCATAGCTGAAAGAAAAAAAGAAACATTCATTAAATTCCTGGGGAAAAAAGGCCACAGTACATTACTTCAGCATAACAGAGGCAAGTAACGTGAGAAGAAAACGAGTGTCTGGTGTTTTGTTGCTGAGCCCACATCCTTGCTGACCCTGCCATGTCTGACACTCAAGGATACAGCACTTAAACCACGGAGAGATAACCCCAGAGGGGCACGGTCACCGCAGCGCAGTGCGCCAGGGCCCGTTCCTGCTCTCCCTGCCTCCAAGAGCCAGGCTGGAAGAGCCTGCGGGAGAGGAAGGGGTGCTGCTGTTCCAGTGTGAGAGGAGGCATGGCAGCTGTGATGGAGCGTCCAGCAGACATCTCCGTGCTGCCCTGGCTGCAGGCTGCAGCTCAGCCCTGCCTGGGTGGTGAGCGCTGCCAGGGCTGAGCTGCGTAACCTGCACAGACCGGGGCTGGTCACTCCGGGAGCGGGCACAGTGCCCGTTGTGTGCCTCCCAAAGAGCAGGAACAGGGTGTTATGAATAGAAAGTTGTATTTTTTTTAAGTTTCAGAGTTAAAAACAAGTCAGACCAGTCAGACCTCTTTAGTTTCACTGCCAAAGAAAAGCTCCTCAATTACCTGTTAATGGCCGGTGATTAACCATTGTCCCCTTGATGCTGGCCGCTTGCCAGAAACAAACACAGGGACAGACCCTCTAAGTACGAAGAAAATAGCAGTGACATCAGAGCCAGTATGCAGATAAGAAATGCATTGCGCCCCGAATTTTTACAGTTTTACAGTTTTTACAAGAAAAACCCCTAAAATTACGAGCCAACAAGTGACCTAAGTGACGTCTAAGGATGGGAGCATTGTCCCGTACCTGCTTGGACCTTTTTATTTCTCACCCTAACCTGAAAAGATACTGATTAAAGAGACGCCCCGGGGTGTTAGACAAACAAGTCAGGAATCTGCTACTCTCCCGTGAGGACAGAATCCCCAGCTCTGCCTGCAGACCAGCGGACAAAGCTGCATCATCCTCCTCCTCCGTGCCATGCCTGGGAGCAGCGGTGGCGTGGGCGCGACTCGTCGATTTCTCCCCACCTGAGCTGATTCTTCTTAATAAAGGCATTAAAAAGGAGAAAGATCTCCTGCCCATTTATTTCAGCGCAGGTGGACTGGGGCTTCCATGGGGAGCTGCCAGGCTCCGTGGTTCTGCCTGTGCCACCGGGCTCAGCCAGGCAAATGTTCCCTCCTCGCTCGGCTCTGTGCTCCCTGGCTGCAGGCAAGAGCCCTAAAGAGTCACAACGTCATGATCTTAAATGTTAGACCTGCCTTGTGGCTGCTGTTTAACCTTTCCAGCATCATTTTAACTCCAGTCCTGTAGAAGGAAACGTTTCCCATTAAAACAACAACAACAAAAACAAAACAAAAAACAAAACAAAACAAAAAACAAACAAACAAACAAAAAACCACACAAAAAAACACCCCAAAAAACCCCACAAAAACAACAACAAAAAAAACCCCAAAAACCCTTTCTCTACTGAGTTAACCTGAAAAAAATTTCTGCTGGAGCCAGACAAATTAAGAACCTATTTCCTCAGCCACACTAATTGCAGAGCAATTAAGATCTGGGATATTTCCTGAAAATTGGGATATTGAGCATGTGTCTTCTCAGCAGACTGCAGGCACACACTGTGCCCCTGTACCTGTGTTACTGCCGGGCTACACCAAGCTCCCAAAGCCCAGTCTGGGTGATGGAAATGGTTCTTGGGGAAGGGAGAGGTAAGAAAGTGAAATCAGAGTGCTACATAACTAAATTCAAATATCCATGGGTATTTTTATTTTTACCTTCATTTCCTCTTACTTTTATATTTGTCAGGACAATGGCTTTGAATTCAGACTAGAAAATTTCAATTTCCCCATCAGAAAATAATATTTAAGAACCCAAGTCTGTTCTCAAAACCCTGAGTAGGTCTGCTAGATATTTCAGAAAAGTCTCTATATGTTAGGAAGTAGAACTGTTGGTTTTTTTTGTTTTTTTGTTTTTTTTTTTTTTACAGCATGTGGAAAAGATGTCACTCCAGCCTCTACTGAATACACTGAAGCTTTCAAACATACATGGTAGTCTTTGAAAAGCTCTTGGACCTCCATCAGAGACTTAGGACATGCTGTCCTCCACTCTCCTTGAGCTCCATGAGGGTAAAGAAACAGCTACTTCTTGCAGGATTCCTGTGAGCTGCATCTTTACTGTAATTTACATTTTGCTGACCCAAAGCCCGGTGAATTTATTTGAAATCTCTCCTCAGGTTTGGACTGACTAAATCAGGCTAGCAGGGAGCACTTACTGGGCCTGTTAGCACAAGGGAAAAGTTTCCATTCAGAAAAGCCCACAGCAATGGGAGTTTCAAGGGGGAAAATCTGGAATCCTTCTGCCAAGAAACAAAAGGGAAGAAGCTTTTCTGTCTCCTGCTTCTGGGAAATCTGCCATTGACCTAAAGGAGAAATGGGCACAGGGGAGCTGTTTCTTGCTGCTGTTACCTGATCATCTCCAGATGATTCCTCTGCCTTGGGTTTAATTTAATGCATTTCCTGCACCACAGCTCAGCTTTGTAGAACTGAACTGCTGGCTGGGATAAACAGGGAAAAGATCCCTTAGGAAGGAGACTTTGAAGGGTTAAGTAAATGGTGGGAGTTATGGTAGTAAGGAGTTGGCATTTTAATGTTTAGTTCCAAATATCAATATATTTGTGTTGGGGCATTTTATCCTTCATACATAGGATAAAAATAATTATCTCTTTTTCTCCAAAAGCAAGTAATGTTTTTGGAGAAAAAACTACATTTTTGGCAATTAAGATCACATTTTAAAAATTGAGTGAGGTAGTAAAAAACACGTGCCAGACTTTCAATTAAACAGCTTTTTGGCAGCTTCACAGCTGTGCCTACAGATTGTTGTGGCCATGGAGAGAATTACAAATAATTCAAATAGTTGTGGGGTTTGTTGTTTTTTGGGTTTTTTTTAACAACTTTTTGTGTTTCATTATCAGTTTATGATCTTGATGTTAATTTCCTGTGTTCTTTTCTATGCATGGGATCTTTGCTTGTAGAGCTCCTGCTCTGTTTCTGCAGATAAGGTTCCTTGTACTCTCTGGTGAGGGCAGAATGGACATGAATTAAGGTCATTAAAGAGACTTTAACTTCGTATTTTTTTCTTTGTTTCCAAGTGTTTTGTGTGTTTTTTAAAATGTATTTTGGTTGGGTTTTTTATGTTTGGAGTTTTTGTTTTTCTTTGTTTGTTTGTTTTGTAGTGCGATTTTTCCCCCCTCTGTTTAACAGCTTTAGTACTTTGGTTGTGCTTTCTGACTGCTGTTATAGAGGCATTCCTGTAGGATAAATAATGCATTATCAACTCTACAAGCATGAATTTTATTTTACAGTCTCTCCTTCAAGGAGGCTTTAATATGTAAACTTATATGACTTTACAAGATCTTTTTAATTAGAGAAGCTAAGCAAGTATTATAAGAAATAGTACTGAGTTGAACAGGCATCCACTCTGTGGTGGATGCTGTGGTGGCTGGAAAACCATTCCTCAAAAGATTTGAAGGATTACTTAGAAAAAATTTCAATAGCAATAATTTCTTGCAGGTGATTAGCAAGTATTGATGTGAGTGATGCTGGACAAAAACCTTACTGTCATTTTAAAATACAGCCAAACCTTGATCCCCAGTCTGGAGCTAAACAGGCAAAAATCTTTGGGGGGGAGGTTGGGAGGTTTGTTCTGTTTTGGTTTTTACCTGGTATTTTATGTGTGAGTTTTTTCTGGGCCAGATTTCTCCTGGTTTGACTGCCTCAGTCAGAAGCTCCCAGTTTAGCTGGGGAGCACCAGGAACACCAGGGAAGTGGAAATGGGAGAGACAGAGGAAGAGGGGAGGTCTGACACTGCAGCTTACAAATCATCAAACTGCAACCTCAGGAACTGCTAAGGGAGTGATACCCACAAAGGGGTGTGCAATATGTGTGTGTACATACATATGTGTGTATATAGGTATATTTATCTATTTCTATATATATATTTAGATATATATATGTTTTGCAACTGAAAATGCAGGACCATGAAATGGAAAAACAAAAATACTTGTTCATCTTTTACAAAACCCACCACAACAGTTATATTTTATCTGTCAGGTTCACTTCTGTGAAGATATTATAAAAAGTAGCTCAGGCTTGACGTTCACTACAGCAGTCACAGGAAAATCCTTTTAAACAGGAAAGCAAATGCTTTTGGAAAGTGTTGTGTTACCATAACATAAATAATGGAGCACAGGAACTCATTACACTGCATCGTGTGGATACCAGCCCTGAAAAAATTCTTGGCTGCAGTACTTGTAGTGAATCCACTTTAATCCACTGCTTTCTAAAACTTGAATTGCCTGGAGGCGCAGGAACAGTGGCAGTGATGAGAAGGAAGGGGTTACTGACCATGACATGTGCTGCTGTCTGCATGGCTTTGGGCCTTGTTTTGTTATAATACCTGCACTGCTGTGTTTAGACACACTACTGAGTTTTTAAGGGATAATTTCCCTGAGAAAAGCAAGGGAGGTTGATGTCTGTGAGCATCCTACTGCAGGTAAATGGGATCTGCAGAGGGGAATGGTGCTCAAAAATGACAGCAGCTCTGCAAGATGACCTTGCTGACTCAGAGTGTGGCAGGAGGGGCAGTAACTTTGGGAATTTGTTGGGTCTCGTTGCAGTAAGTATTAGGATGGGTTTATTGCCAGGGAAACTCCAAAGAGCTTCATTAACTGGCTGTCATTCATAAATCAGGAGCCCCTCTCTGGGGCAGGAAGAAGGTTCTGCTGACAGAACTTTTTAAGATGCAAACAACACGAAGTGAAAAAAGGCAGAGCTGGGAATGAAGAATTCTTTGTGCAGTAGATGTCTCGTGGTTCACTTTGTTCATTTGTTGTATGTTCTAACTCTGCTACAATTGCTCCTGTTGCACTGTTTCCATTTTGTGTTCTTTTGAAAATGGCAGAGGCCCTGAATCTGGAACATCTGTGTGCTGGCAGGCTGGAGCTGTGATGAAACAGCACAAAGGATGTTTCCATGATGATGTTACCTAACAGAAGAGCTGAAATTAGAACATTTGTGCTGTAACTCTCTGCAAGAAGGTTCAGATGAAAAAAATAATGATGAGTTTGATGCCCATGTAGGCAGTTGAGCTGATGATGCTGAACTCTGCCTTCTGTGATGGCACAATTAGCTCACAGCCAGGCTGGCAGGAGAGCAGCCTGGAAATCTGTCCATGTGTTCCTTGAGGTGTGTTTTCCTAGAATACATATTTTCTTTGGTGATTTATTATTACCATGGGGAAATATATCAGTTTTGACAGAACTGCTTCTCTAATGACATTGTCATGAGCTAGGGATATTCCTAGGTTTATTTTTGATCCTGACACTTTCCATTTGAAATTCTAATTATATACATATTTATTTACATATTTATTTTAATGCTTTTAAATAGCAAAAAATGTAACCCAAGATATTGTTCAAGTAAACATCTAGGACTTAATTAACTTAACTATTGAAGAGACAGGAAAGGTGGAATTTAGGTTTTTTCTGTCTTTTTTTCTGTCCATAGTTATTTCTGAAATTTCCAGTTCCTCAGAACTACAATAGGAATGTTTGTGTTAATGAGCACTAAAAGGTTACATCTCTGTTCTGCACTCTGTGTCAAGATAATCTTGAGGAAGTTATGACTTTGATGGATAAATATTCCAGAGCAAAGATGAAATTAAGTGTAAACCGTTTTCATGAAAACATATAGCAGATAATATTTGGAACCAATATAATGCAGTTTCATCATAATTGTGCAGCTTTAAACAATTGAAATACATTTTTTAATAAAACAAGTCATTCTAGGATGAGGGTTTCATATGATACAATTCATCCTGGCATTAATTTTATACATAGTAAGAACTACTTGATCATCAGTGGTGTTTGGTCTCTGGATTTCTGTAACCATTACACAGTAAAGGATGCTGGGCACTGACGGAGTAACAAGAGTCAGTTAAATAAAAATTTGGTGCTTCCCAAGCCATGGAGTTAATCCACAAACAGGATTCTGAACACCACCTCCAATTCTTGCATGTCACCAGAACCTGCTGATGTTTGAGGAAGTTTTCCATTTGACAAATTTTAGGATCATATTCCAAGAAAGGGCCTTGCTGTACTTATTGCAGGAATGAATTCTGAGCAGGTGCAGGAAATACTGGCTGCAATATGCAGCTGGGAAATCAGAGAAAAATACTCTTTGTTCTTAAAGTACAGTCATCAAATATTTGGAGCTTTAACTTGTGGTTGCTCTGCATAGCACTGTAGATTTCTGGTTAGAAATCCTTGGTGCTTCCCTTCCATGAGGTGTTGCTGCTGTCACTGCTGCAGGGTGTTTTTTATGCAGCAATAATTTGCACCTGCAGAGTGGAACTGGGGCAGGTATAAAGAGAGCTGGTCAGAAGGTGCCCACAGGTATTTTTAAAGACAGAAAGCAAAGGGAATTTTGTGCCCCAGCCTCCCAACACACAGGCTGAGGTGTGAGAGTGTTTTTGACTACAAAGAAAAGAAAAAAGAGGAAGGTGTGGATAATTAAGAAGAATGGAAATGCCACGGAAAGAAATGCTCACAAATTGGCTGTAAACAAAATTAAGCTTGAAATAAGAAGTTTTCCAAAATAATTAGGAATTTACTTGTTTCTGTCCCTGATACTGATGAGGAATAGCACTGGGATGTGAAGGGAGGGGCTTCAGAGTGTTTGGAATTTGGAGTTAAAGGAATTGAGAGTTTTAGCTCATGTCATGATATCTAATGGAATTATAAACCTGTCATATTTCCAGTGACATTTTTTACCTTACTAACTGAAAATCTCAGTGGGGGTGTTGATGTAAGAGCTGAACTTAACCCCTAATGTCCATCTCATGCTTTGCCAGCTGTCAGTGTAATGTGGCAAAAGCTCCTCACACCTGGTTTGCTCTCAGGAAAACAGCCTTGGCAAAGGAATACAGCACAGTATAGCAAGATTTTATGTCCATTCTCTGCAAGCCTAATTCTGCCTTTCAAGAAAATGCAGGAGGCTGGCTTGGCTAACTTGCATCCTCAGAAGTGGGGGATGGAAAAGAACGTCTTAAAAAAGGAAGTCCCTTAAGTAAGCTTTTAAATATATATATTTAAAGGGAAATTAGTGTCTGACTTTAAGACAGGAGCATTTCCTTTTGCCATTTAAATAATTTTTAAATTGATTTGCCCATTTAAACAATGCAGGCTGAACATGGTTATTGAGAATACTGGGATTTATCAAGCCTAAATTTTCTCTAGAACAGATCCTATGTAGACTAGGGAGGGTGACCAGCTGAGGAAGAGTGAGCCCACAAACAAACCCTCACACAATGTGATTTAATATGAATGCTGGGATAGAGAGGGCTGAATGGTTTTTTACTTCATGTGCCCTGTGGGGAACACTCAGTGTGAAGTTTGGAGAGGACTTCTGTGGCTCCCAATAAAACCGTTCTTGCAGGTAAATCCCTGCATCCTCCTGAGCAGTCGTTCCTCTGGGATGTCCTGTCAGACACTCAGCAGTCTCAGGCAATCATCTTGGTTGCCTAAAGCTCTGTACATACCATTAATATCCAGTCACTAAGGAGTGCAAAAGCACTTATGCAGTAGGGTGAGATGCATTTTCCCTGGCCACAAGGTGAGAAGTTGATAAAAGTCCTTTCCTGCTGTGAAATCTCCTCATTGCTTGGATTTTACTGACTCCCCTAAAGAAAATGTAATAGTTTTTAATTTACTTGGACTTTAGTTGGTACTGTAATTCAATCCACTTCAAACATGTGAACTCAACTTATTTTTAACCAGCTTTCTTACTACATATTGGTAAGCAGATAACGAGTAATGCTCACTAGAAATGTGTGTTACAAAGAACTCAGCACAGTAAACGTGAGCTCATGGTTTCTGTCTATAAAGGTTTCATCCCCAACAGTGTGATTTTACTCCCCCCAGCACAGTGACTGTTGAACAAAATGGCAGATATTGGATTTACAGGCTTTCCAGTGTTTCTTTCCAAGCCATGTTGACCATGATGATAGGTAAGATGTGGCAGGGAGATTGTCTTCTGTCCTGGCTGGATGTGTTCAGTGGGAGGGATTAGAATTCTGTGGTTTAGAATTGTTGGGAGATCACTTGGATCATCTTTCTCACACTGAATTTCTTAGAAACAAAGGCTTTGCCATGTCTGGTGGCACAGACTACGAAACATTAACTTCCAGCCCTGCCCTGCTGCCAGTATCTGTACATATCAGAAATATGCTCTGAAATACAAACCCCTCATATTCTGAAACTGTTTGGTTCATACCCCCTGTATTTTGTTTTTGTATTTCCCATCTATGCCTCATGTAAAATCAATGTGACAGATGCTAGCACAGATCTGAGATTCATTAAAAAGCCATTAACTGTCCTAAAGGGATGTTTATAGATAGCAGCACTGTATATTTTGGGCTGTCAAAACAAATTGACCAAATGGCTTCTCTATAACCACCCTGCAACTACAGCAGGCTAATGACGAAATTCCATGCCTGGCATCCCTCTTAATCTAATGCAAGGAAGGGGTTAGTGGAAGTGTCTGTGGGGATAATCAGATTGAGCCACAAATGAAACTTGTGATTCAGAGATCAGAGCAAATACTAATATCCCAAGGCATTTTTCATAGATTAATTTACCAATAACATTTCTTCTATAAATAGTGTTTTATATAAACACTATTGGACTTCCAGCTGGAGAGTTGGGAGGCCTGAACAGGGAGCTCAGCCACAGACATGGGGACTGCCTCTGTGTTTCATCAGTCTTCCCCTTAAATCCCTTCTCCACTCATTTTGTGCTTTAAACCTCAGCTATGAAATATATGAAATATAACTAACCACCCTTTGGCCAAATGAAGGTGTTGTGCTTTCTCCTGAAACCATTTCAGTGTGTGCTCTGACAGGAATGGTGTGAGGAGCTGCACACTCCTGTCTGGGTGCTGGAATGCAGGTGGCCTTGCAGCACCAGGTGGATAAAGGAAATTATCCTGGCAGCACCCACTGCTTTCAACTCATAGAACTCTCTCACTTCAAAGATTTGTAAGAGTTATTTACCAGTGCAGTTGCTTTCCTTGCTGCTCTTCATTTCTGTTCTGCTGATGCCACAGCTGCAGTACATTTTGGCCTTGCTAGTTTAGCTTTAAATTACATCTTGCCCTCCAGGAATTAGGAGGAGGAATTACATTCATTTAGGCAGTGCTATGTTTCAGTAAACCTACTCTTCAAAATATTATCATATGCAATGAGATTGATCCCAGGGAGTTAAATGCACAAGGTCAGGCATGTCTTGTTTCTGCTTCCAGGCCATGTCTGACAGTCAGCTTTCAAATAATTTCCATGCTCTACTAATTAAAAACAGACACTGCAGTGTTATGCCATGCAGGAGAATATAAAGGGAGATGTACAGGAGTTTTTCAGGCTTTACATAATGCAGTAATTCAGACAGTACCTCTCACCCAGTGCTTTTCTGAACAGCTACAATGGTCTGGAGAATGCATTAATAGCAAGCTTGAAAGTCTCCATGTAGCTTTGCTTTCAGCCATCTGCTTTCCCTAAGTTCCCCAAATTGTGTTGCTAAGATATAAAATTTACTAAGATTTTGATGATTTGCCAAAGCTACTTTTTCTAAAATATTTAACTGCCGTGGCAGTATGAAAATAGCCAAACCATTCACAATAATCTCTACCTGGGACCTGTGATGCAGGGCTGTAATTACTGGGATGAGCAGTGTTTTCCAGTGTGGGCAGAGTGGATCCTCAGGGACACAGTCCACTCAGCCCAGCAGGAAAGCTGGAGGAGGCAGTGGCTGGACACCTTTACGTGTCCCAGAATAGTCTGAGAACAGGTGGGACACAAGATAATTAACCCTTGCCAGGCTGGTTACAGAGCCACTGCAGAATGTACTGCAAGCTGTGGATAATCTGTGCTGTCCTGTGTCACTCATATCTCCTTTAAGCACAACTCCATAGAAGTGGAAAAACCTTCTCTGTGCCTGTTTCCAGCTGGAAATGGAAGCATCCTTTGCTATAATCTTTGATGATCTGTCTGCTAAAGAACTATAGCGTCAGTTTGTTCTCAGGAATCTGGCCAGCTGCCCACTCAGAGTCTTGCTTGGGTGTCAGCTGGCTGCCTTTTATTAGGAAAAACTCGTGGGTGTGGGCCCAAAATCCAGTCTAAATTCCTAAGTGGATTTATATGAAATTATACACATTTAGATGCCAGGCTCAGAGTAATTTTTCACATGTGAGCTTTCTGGTAAAATATTTACACAATCCCTAAAAGCCCATTAGTTATATAGGATGATATATTACCTATATGTGTGTATATATATGGGTACTACATAACTGCTGCTTGTAGAACATGCACAGAATAAACAAAGCAAAGATCCATGTATGGTGTGCTCATAGTGCTGAGCTGCTCTATACCACAGTCAGAAAAGGGCTGGTCTTATAGTGCTTTAACTCAAAAAGAGTCTGCTTAAAAGGAAGAAAAAAAAAAGAAAAAGAAAGGGGGGCATGGCTGTCCAGCCTGTGTTTGCTGTTTGTAAGACACAGCACTACAGAAAGCTTGAAGTTCTGCTTAAAATGATTCCTGTTGGTTCATTGGAAGGAGTCTGAACTGAATCCCTTCACTTCTGGACCTCAGGGGGCCTGAGGCACATGAAGGAGATGCCCATGGCCCAAAGTGCAGCTCCTGTGGCTCACGAGGCTGTTCCTGTACCCTGTGAATGTGGGCACACAATTTAGGAGCTGCTGAATGATTTCTACAATTCTGTTTTTCTGTTTCCTCTGATCTGAACACTCTCAAGATCAGTAATAAATGTAACTTGGAAGTTCTTGGAAAAAGTATGTATTTTTGACTTTGAAACTTTGACTTGTAAATGCATTTCTTTCAAAGAAAGATGACTTTAAGTAATTCTACTTGTGTGTCTCATTAGGATGTTATCACTATGATAAATTTTAATGTGAATATCACTGAATGAAAATTCCTGTCCACATCTTCATTTAGTAAAACTGTATTCTGCTAAGAAAAACCTGAACTTAAACAAAACAAGGTCTGTCTGTATTCAGAGTTTGTGTGAGCTGAATTTTTGCAGTGGGCTTTGCCAGTGTAGGACTGTAACCCTGAGAATGTCAGGCAAGTGCTTACCGTGGAGGTGGATCAGGATACATGATGGTCACCTGAGAAAGTATATCCAGGTAGGAGTCCAAGTCACAGGCTGGGGGGAGCTCCTCGCTGCAGGTGGATCGCAGCTCTGCAGAGGAGCCGCCGTGGGAGAAACCATCTGGGGCTGCAAAACAAGAATTTACATTGGCTGCTCCTCCTCTGTCACTCGTTTATAACACTGCCACAAATCAGAAAACACACCCTTCCTGAGGCAGAGGAGTTGTGGGTATTTTGGAACAATCAGTTTTCACGGGATATTTTATTTCTTTAAGAGTGAATGAAGCCCATCTGTAGGTGAATGGTGGAGTTTCAGGCACAGGGACTGTGCCTTTAGTGCTGCCCCACAACGCAGTTGGAAGTTCCAAAGCTTTTCTTGGGCCTCAGAGGCTGAATAGGAGTGTGGGTTCTACCCTGTGCATCTTCAGGTGTTTGTGGGGTAACTGCAATTCCAGCAATTGCATCCCTGGGAAGTTTGTCCATTCTGGGAGGGCTGTAACAGGAGGGGCAGGGGTTTGATTGCTGAGAAAATGCTGCTCTCAATAAACACTGACAAAAATGGGAGAAGCTGGAAAATAGCACACACAAACACACACACAAAAATCTATTTTCTGTGTTAAAAGGCTAATTAGTGTGTGTGTGTGTCCATGTAATGCAGTGTGGCATAATTTAGTTTAGGATTATTCTTTTGAATATCTCCCCAAATACGCTTTTCTTTTCCATTTATCTAGCATTGTTATATCTAACAAGGAGTTTGAAAATTTTCCTTTTTGTTTTTGCCTGGCTCTAGGCTTCTTCCACGAGTTGAAACTGTCAAAGTAGTAGATTTAAACACAGTGATTAAAGCTTAATGGTCAGTATTTTATCATGCCAAAATATTGGGTCAAACAGTAACTCCAGTTTGGGTTTAACTATTTAATCCTTAATGTAGCTGCTGAAAATTAAGAAAATTGATATTACTGTAATAGTAGACATTAGTTTTCTGGATTTTGTTTTTATTTTCCCTCTGTAGGTTGCCATGGGAGTTTGCATTTAAATTCTTTTGGACTCTAAATTTTGTTCCCAAAATATAGATGTTATTCACTTATCTGGATAAATATTTCTGGAAAAGCCAAGAAGAAATTATTCCTTGCTCCAAGGGGACAAACTGGTCCTAGAAGATTTGTTTAGTTTGAACGTAAACATTCCTGATCCAAGTAACTAAATGAAGTTCAATTGACTTCAATGGATACGTAATCTACCTCAGTGAAAACATTTAAGCCAATGCATTTTTATGTGGCTCACTATTATTGGCTTTTCTAGATAAATAAAAAACCCCTCAATGATATGCACAAAACTGCAGCCGTAACAAGCTGCAGGTAGAGGAGCCTGCTCACAGAGGAGGTTGTTGATGGTCCACCATTTATCACTGGAATTTTTACTGTCTGAAGAATTACACAGTAACTTTTAAAACCGTTTTTTCCCCTTAAATAGAAATAATCTGTCATTTCCTTGACAAAGCAAAGCCCAAAAGGGCTGAAAACACTACTCTAAAATTAACTCCTTGATATTCCCAAATTATCTGTAAGGTTTTTTTAATGTGTTTGTTTTGTTTCATGGGTTTTATTTTGGTTAGGAGGTAGGAATTGGGACATTTTTGAGTCTCTAACGATGGTGGCTGTGGTGACACCGATGTCATCAATGACACTGTTAATGATGGTGACAGTTTAATGATATTTGGTGCCCTGTTGTTCTGTTTCCAGGCAAATATTCACTTTTGCACTCAGATAAACTGCATTTGCCCGGTGATTGTTGTAGGCTGGTGCACTTGGCTGAAACGAGAACAGCTCTGCCTTTCCAGGAAACAGAAATTCCAGCAAATGCTGCACCAAGGCTATCGGGGGATGTGAACACGCGACGGAGAATAAATCTTATCCCATGCCTGTTGGGAAGGATGAAAGTTTGACAAGAAAGTCTCACAGATATGTATGCTTAGCAGAAAGATTTTTGAATGTAGAAGCTGAGGAAGGAATAGAGATGGAAGCAAGTTTTGATATAGAAGAAAATAATTGCTGAGCCAGTCTTGCTGGATAACCAAGGAGGCAAAGGGTATGTTAGTTAGAAGGGGGTTTTTATGACTTAGAACAAAGGATAAACCCACCTCAAACAAGAAGATGTTTTTACCAAGTAGAAAGATAGCACAGGCAAACAAGTCAGCAAATGTTGCAAGTAGAAAAAAGGTCTCAGAATTTTCCACTGCAAGAAAACTGAAAAACAACTTCTAGCTTAAACTATAATGTACTAACATTTAGTGATTGGAGAATACTAACATGAATATGGTAATTGTATTAGTTATGATAGGCTATAGAGAAAAGTTAAGGTATAGATTGGTTCTACTGTATTAAGATGCTCAGCAAAGAAAAGTATATAATGCATTTGTAACCTAAACTAAGGGTCTCCAGGCCTGCCTGCAGCTGCAGCTGACAGCTGTAGGCTCAGGCTCTGTCATCCATGACCCTGGACTGCTCTAACATCTTGCATGTGATAAACTGCGTTTTGGAAGAGCCGCCTGGAGTCCGCATCTCTCAGTACGGCTCTTACAGATGCCGAGGGCAGTGAGCTGGGTTCTGTGAGCCATCACCCGTGTGGGCACCCTGCCCGGGGCTGCCTCTGCCCTGCCAGCCGCCGTGACCGATCCCTGTAGCGGCCGTGGTTCCCGTCCATCCCTGCCATTCCCGGCTCCTTACCGTCGGCAGCCGCGCTGCCCGCGCGGGGCGGCCGGGCCCGGCGGTCCCGGCGCAGGCTGCCCACCACGATGGTGGCACAGGACAGCAGCAGCACCAGCCCGATCACCAGCCCTGCCACCAGCAGCGGGGACACCAGCAGGCTGCTGTCAGCGCCGTGCTCCCCGCGGCCCGGCAAGGCGCTGGGAGCGCTGCTCCGGTTCGAGGCGATTGCTGTGCACAGAGAGAGAGGGAGGAGAAATGTGTCATTTCATTTCATTTCATTTCATTTCATTTCATTTCATTTCATTTCATTTCATTTCATTTCATTTCATTTCATTTCATTTCAAGCTGCCCCCTTTATTGGGAGCATCCTTCTGGAGCCAGGGCTGCGTGAGCCACAGCTTGGATGGCTTCTTCCCCACCAGACTCCTTGTACCCTGAACTGACCGCTGCCGAAAGAACTGAACTGCACAAGGAGAAAAGTGGAAATTCCAAAATGTGAGCTGCAAGAGGTGACAGTCTGGTCGGAGAGAGAAAGCCAGAATTTCTTTCCCAGGAATTGTTCTGGGGAGTTTTGAGAAGGCTGAGAGAAAGAATTAAAACAATCTTGCAGCTGGTGCTTTGAACAGTTGTTTTCTCATAAGATGTTTACCAAAAGGTGTTTTCTTAATTAGCCAGTTGTGTAATGGGGTGTTGATTAAGTGAACAATCAGGTCCACCTGTACTGGAATGATGTATAAATGAATGGGTTTCTAATAAACTCGGATTCAGCCTGCTGAAGAGAGCTAGAAACTATGTGTCACCTCACTCCCGGTCCTGCCTCAAGGGTGACACAAGAGGAACAGAGGAATTGCCTGTTGTTAGGGGTGTCAGAAGGCTCTGAGGATTCGCAGAGGAAGATTTGGGCAAGAATGAAGCACAGGAGCCTGCTTTTGTGGCACATGGCTTGCTCTGGTTTGTTTAGGGAGTCAGCATCCCAAGAAACTGATTTGTAGTGCAGGAAGAGACTCATCCAGGGATTGTTTGGTTGTAACTGCTTTACTCTGGTTAAAAAAAATAAATCTTTACATGTATTATTTGTGTTCAATAATAAATCTTCTTAAAGGAGAATAACTGTAGTAATTTATTGCCAAGTCAAACACAAGCCACAGAGACAGTGCCAAGAGTTAAACAATAATATTCCCTTAGAGAAACAACTGATAGCATGATTATACATGGGAATTAATTGCCCAGAAATACATTTATGGGGGATTGCATTGCTAATAGGGGGAGAATGGGGGAATTGCTAATGGTAAAGAGAATAAATTATGGGAAAAATTATTCAGGATTTTAACAGCTAGAATCCCCCTCTCACACCCCTCCCCCCCCCAAAAAAAAAAACCCCAAAAAAACCAAAACCAAACAAACCTCCCATTAGCTGCTCAGCATCAGTAAACCAAAATTTTATTGATGCAGAAAAATTGCTGGAGATGCCATATACCAAGCTCTGGCCTGGATACATTTTTTTATCTGGCTATGTGCCAGTTGAAAAAGTACAGAATTTATTTCCTGATGAAATCAGGGATAACAAAATTCAGTCTTTTGAGTATTGTGTGGAGTGAGTATGTGTTTTAGGAAGTGCAGTGCTGTTTACAAGGATAGATGTTATCAGAGAGTTCTCAGCAAGGTTTGCTCTTTTCCTTTGGGAGACACCTCTTGATTTGCAGTCACAATAAGTTTAGAAAGAAGACAATGGCTCCAAGCCAGTGTATATTATCACTGACTGATGCTTGAGACTGGGAGAACCAACTAAAACATACACATGACATCAGGGGAATTAGCATGTACAGGAGTATTGTTAATTTTCTGGAGCACTTGACTGTTGGCTGAGGATCTTCATAGGCATTTAGAACAGACAGCCAAGAAATGTGCTGAGCTTTTACCAAGTGTCTTGTGCCAAAAACCAAGACTGATATTTAACCATGTAGTGTTAAATCAAAGGTTATGGACAAGTGTCCTACTTAATACTCAGTGCAAAGAACTTTTGGGTGTGGGATATGTTTGGGGAGTAAGGCCCTTGTGCTAGAACTCAAATTTCCAAAACTTTACAAAATTTGACTTGTGTTTCTCATTTGTACATTTTTAAAGCTATCTCTGTTGGCAGTGTGTCCAACACACCCTCACTGGCTTTCCAAGGCCTTGTATTTTCAGATTTTTGCAAATTCTGACTTTGAAAGATGCAAATATCACAGCAGTGGCAGTTTAAATCCTGGCTGCAGGGATTAACACCTGAACTGGAAATAGTGCCAGGTAATTTATTGGCAATTTTGGCTGACTTGCAAAGGTAAAAGAAGAATCAACTTTGTTGTCAGCATGATGAGAACATGAGCCTGGGGTGTGAGGTTGCCCCACACACTGTCAGGCTTGTGGTCATTGATTTTATGTCAAATAGCTCTGAAATGGAATTGGTGATAAACTGCTGTCAACTGGGGAGCAAGGAGGCTGCAGTGAGTGCTTTCAGGTCTTTAAAAACTTGGGACAAATTTGGGACGATCCTCTAAACAGGAAGGGCCTGGCCAAGGATATTTATCTTTTATTTCCAGGTGTGGAAGCCAGCTGGAATATCCACAGTCTGACTATTTGGGAGATTCCTCTGGTGCCACCCAGTGTGAGCACTGATATTTGGACCTGTTTTGCTGTTGAACAGCTTTAAGTGACTTCATACAGACAATACTCTCCTGCACTGGTGTGGTTTGGTTCAAGACACTCCATTTATCCACCACATTCTCAGGGCTTCCTGGGCTGTCCCAAGTCCCGTCTGTTTTATCTATTGTTTCTCACCAGCTTTTAATCTAGCTGAACCCAGTCCCTCCTATAGACAAGTTGTAGTGCAACATTGCTTTTATTAGAAGGACTGAGTCCCCTTAGCTCCTAACACAAAATGTACTTGAGAAACTTCTCCTGTAGCACCATTTCCAGTTTGACACTGTGAGTCTGATCCTCCAGACTTTACTACTGACTTATTAATGGAACAAACAACAGCAGAATGAGATGCTGCGTTGATATAAATTCTTTGAGTTTGAATTTTGTGGGGGTAAAAAGAGATGTTTATATTACTTTTGGCAAAAAAACCACATTGTAAATTTTCTCCTCTTATCCAAAACCATTTTCTTTTGATAAACTGTGCATTTCTCCATATAAAAATGCTATGGATTTTCCTTCAGAATTGGAGTATCTGCAAATGTATGTGAAGCCCATAAATACAACACTACTAACAGAGTGCTAACACTTTTGTTTTGAGGTAAATTGTATCCTTTCCCATGAAACTGCAAATTATAAACAATACATAAATAAATATGATTATTTTATATCTAATCCTCTAAATGTGAATTATGTGAACACTGACTTCAGAGTCAGCACCAGTGCAGAATTGCCTGGACTGTCCATGCAGTGTCAGACAATAAATTAGCATTTTGAAAAATCCCTTAAATATCACAACATATTACTTTACTCAGTGCTCCTGCATCTCAACAAACCAACTGGAAAGTAACTGAAGGAGGTGTAGAACAGCCTGACTTTTTGGGTGCATATTGTTCTTTCTCAGTCCTGCTAAGCTGTCTTTGAAGGGACAGTGACCCCTCTCTAACCTGGCCATAAGCAGTGGGGAAGTTTCAGCTGGGTCAGATCCTGGCAGGGTGAAATGTGCTGGTGTGCAGATGTGTCCTGGGACAGGTCTGTAACATCTGCTTTCTCCCAACATTTATATACACTCTGCCAACAAAGTGCTGTTGCCAAGGGATATGGGAATGACTGGATTAAAAAAATGAAAAAATTACTAATAATCATGCCTATGAAAAAACTGTCACAAGGTTTTTCTAGCTACTGTGGTCTTGAAAGTTAAAAAATTAGAGAAGAAAAGATAGAATTTCTTTAGAAGGATTTTAGCATTTGGTATTGTAAGCATGCAGATCTTCTGGCCATTCTTCGTTAAATTAACTAAATTAACTAAATTCATTAATTAATTCAAGATGGAGTATAATCTACCATATAAATACTCCTTTCCCTTGTTTATGCAAAATTGTTTCCCACAATATTATAATTTATTTTCTACATTTAGTATTTTAAATCTAAATTAATTCTTCCCAACATGCAGCCCTTTATTAGGAGTGGCTTCTCCCTTCCTCAGCGCATTCCACCTGCTTGTACCTCAGAGCAGAGAGAAGGGAAACACCTCCACACAAATGAGTCTCTTCTCTCCACACTGAGTTGAGTTTGGTGTTGATGGTGGGGTCTTGTTCTGTTTCCTTTTGTCCTGAAGGCACATCGGCTCTGGTGAGGCTGCAACAGCCTCTGGAACTGATGGGCTTTGGGATGATTTTAGAGCTGG
The DNA here is from genome assembly GCF_036417665.1 of Passer domesticus. Taxonomy (NCBI): domain Eukaryota; kingdom Metazoa; phylum Chordata; class Aves; order Passeriformes; family Passeridae; genus Passer; species Passer domesticus. The sequence continues at coordinate 19,806,276 of NC_087485.1, forward strand.
AACCTGCTAAAATAACCAAATCTCTTCCCCTGGTTTCCAATGTGCCATCTTAAAAAAGATGATAATTCATGTTATGACTGGTGGAGAGGATGAGACATGGAGTGGTTTTGTTTCCCAGGCTCAAAAGTGCGTGACCAGCTCCTGAAGGAGTGCTGATGTATTGTTCTAGAAAGATTTTGTGTCTAGAATCATCCACCTCTTCACCCCTGCCAGCCTGGCATTATTCCTGAGGGCAGGGTGGGCTTGGTGCTGCCTTGCTGAACTGGAGCTGAAGCACAAGGACAAAACAGGATATTCCTTGTACCCCGGGTCAGTAAAACTGTTTGGGATGGTGATCCAGCACCTCCCAGCACCCTTAAATGCCCTGCACTGACACAGGGCTGGAAGGAGCAGTGGGAAGGTCAGTTTAGGATTGTGCACCCTCTGTAATCCTTTGGTCTTCAAATCATTGCAGCAAAGCATCTCAAACACTGAATCAACTTAAAGCATGTTTCTGATATCCTTCCTTTCTCAGTCCCTTGGATTATGCAGTCTCTTTCTCCAGGGAAGGTGAGTGACAGATGTCAGGAAGGAGCTGAGAGCACCCAGATGCCCTAAATCAGTGCATTGATCTGAGATTTTGTTGATCCTGCCTTCATGAATAGTTCCTGTTTGAAGATGGTTTAGTCTGGCCAAGAGTAACCAGCTGGACCCTTGTCCTGGCTTGTAAAATAAGCATGTATTCTATTTTGCCAGCTGTTGGGGGTTAAGCAGTTTTTTCTTATCTCTTTCAAGAACAATGACACTGCCTGGAAGATAATCTCCTGCTAATGGGCTATATAATGTCCTGGCTTGTAAAATAAGCATGTATTCTTTTTTGCCATCTGTTGGGGGTTAGGCAGTTTTTCTTATCTCTTTCAAGAACAATGACACTGCCAGGAAGATAATCTCCTGCTAATGGGCTATTGAATTTCTCACTGTGGCTGGTAAGATTAGTTACATCATCCCATTGGGAGATGCTCCACCCAGAGGGAGGAGCCAAGCATCCCTGCCACCATAAAACAAGCATTTCTGAGACCACAGACAGCCTTCTTCGCTGGATTTCCCAGAGGAATCAGGAACCAAGGCCCAGCTGCTCCTTCGCCGCATTTTCGGAAGGGATCTACACCCTTCTGCAGATCGCCGCTCCAGGAGGAGCAGCCACCATCTGGCTGGACTGCTATCAGCACCCTGACTTCTCAGGGTGTCAGGTTTTTCTCACTCTGCCAGTGGTTGTTTTGCTTGTACTAAATTACATTGTTATTTAGTTTTTTTCTTCCTAGTAAAAAACTGTTATTCCCGTTCCCATATCTTTGCCTGAGAGCCCTTTTTAATTCTGAAGTTGTGATAATTCGGAGGGAGGGGGTTTACCTTCTCCATTTCACAGGAGGCTTTTGCCTTCCTTCACAGGCTCCTGTCTTTTCAAACCAAGACAACCCTGTCCTTGCTGCTGCCCTGGGAAACAAATCTCTGGAAATCAGCAGAAATTGCACTGCTTGCTTCTGTGGCACAAGGGACGTGTAGCACAAAAAAAGATTTGGGAAAGGGTTTGGATCACAGGAGCATCCCTGCAGCCAGGGGGAGAGGGATGTTACTCAGGCATTGAGTCCAAGGCCCACAGGAGCTGAACCTTAAATTAACTAAAACAAAAAGTCTCTGTTGGATTCAGAGCTATTCCATTGGATCCTGAGGAAGGCTGAAACTTCACTTAGGCTTGATAAATACCAGGGTGTCATCTGCTCATGGGACTAAAAGGAAGCAATGAGGATGCTCAGAACAGGGCAGGCTATTTGTCCTTTTGTATTTCTCTTATTCTCTTGTAGAAGAGTTGAGAAATGAGTGGATGACCAGAACAGTCTGGGAAATGCCCTTTCTATAAAGCAGTTTTACATCAGCCAGACAAATAGTACGGGAAAAGGAATTTGCAGTTCAGGAGGCCCAGGAGCATGTTTGGTTCTCTCAAGCACAGTTCTGTTCTTCAGGCTTTTCTGCTTTCCACACAGAAAATTAAACTGCCTCACTGCAACAGTGCATGTTCAATAATAACTCTGTAGGGAGTGCTTCAAACTTTTACCTCGTCTTCTTATCTGCTGGAATTGACACTTAGTAGTTATTTGACAAAGTCAATGAATAAATAATTTTTTCCTGTCAGTTGCTGCACCAGTGACATTTTAACAGTTTCCAAAGCAGATGAAATTCATTATTATTTCTAAATTTGAGGTAAATCTTCCTATACAAATGGTTAACTAATCTTGCCTGTTCGTTGCTGCTGTGGGAGATCCTCAGCACAATCCATGCCCACAGGAATGCCATTAACCAGGCAGCACCTGTGAATTCACACTCAGCTTCTCCGCTGCTCTCTGCAGTTCAAAGACTCTTTGAACTTTTAAACTGCATATATACTTTCTAATCTGAATTAAAACTTTTTACTGATTAATAGTAAAAAATTAAAACCTTCCTCATACCTGAGACTGTGCTAAGGATGGCTCAGTTTTATCTGGAAGTGAATGTGGGACAGCCTTCCAGGTACAAAAGCTGCCCATGACCTTGAAGAGCTCCTCCAAGGCAGAGAGGGTGGCCTTTCCCCTGAGACAGCAAACTCTGCCTTTTTATCCTCTCTTATGCCTATCAGATAATGACTTTCTTCTTGCATTGACATCCTTATTATAGAGCCAGAATGAGGAAGATTGGATCACCAGCAGCCTGCAAATTGAGAATGTCAGAAGCAAAGAGAATGTGGCTGCAGAAGGGCTCAGGAAATAAATCTTTTCAGCTGCTGTGGCTTTAGGGTATTATGTTGATGTCACAGCAGCTTGTATAGGTGCTGTTTCAAATTAACAGAAAAAATCTTCCAATTTTCAGATCCATGGTCTCTTTTATCAACATGATAAATACCACTGCAGGGAAACAAATCACTCTGCAAGTATAACAGCCCACTTTCTGATGGACAAGGAATATTTTCCCCCTATTTTCTCATATTCAAACATCTTGGAACTAATACAGTTTTATAAGCAGGACCCAAAGCTATTACTTTTCTCAGAAACTCTGTATTAGGGCTTGGAAAGAGGTATGATGAGAATTCTCTTTTATCCATTAAAGTTACCTTCATAAGCCCAGATCCAACCTAGCTTGGTAGTGACTTGAATAGTGCAAACCCTGTAATTTTTGGGTTTTTTTAAATTGTGGGATACTCCAGGTTTTTTTGGCACACAACTTTCTCATATAAATCTTTGGAAAAATGTTGCAATGTAGTAATATTTCCTAAGGTTTGAAAAAATATAATGGACAAATTATTTTATATTTTACCTTATCAGTCTGCTTGAACTATGATCTGGATGTCTCTTGTCTTGCCTTTAGGAGGCTGAGCTCTGTCTGAACTGTATTTAATGTAACCTAAAGAGGGCAGGTGGCAGCTCATGGGACATGCAGCCCAGGTAGGAAACATAATCTATATTGAGGCAACAAAAAACCAACCCCAAACCAAAAATCCAACCCCTTCCACAGAGAAGTTCCTTTCCTTACAAACTTTTGTCTCAAGTTCCACAGAGAAAATAGGAAGGAATGATGAAATTCTTGCCAGCTCAGTCACAACCTGTGAGCACCTGTCTTGTGCACTATATGCATTTATGAATCTCCAAATCGGTTATCCTCTTCTGATCACTATTAAACTGGCTCACATTAATGACTGTTTAAATGATGGAGTTTTGTGTTTTCCTGGTGTTTCAATGAATTGTTGCACTGGCTCTATTAGTCATCTTTAGCAATCCTTAGCCTGCTCACCGGGTTCAAAGCTCTATAATGAAGATCCATCTGCAACTAAATATAAAGGCTGAACTGAGCTTCAGGAACCAGATCCACCTTCGGTACACAGCCCCAGCACTCCTCCTGCAGTGCTTGTGTCCTTGTGCTGCTTCTTACTTAGGGCTTTTCCTACTGAAATTAAGCCCATTTATTTTTCCAGCTTCCTTGCCAGTCTTCAGTAGGAGTAATCTACTGAAAAAGCACATAGAGGAATGACTGATTTTTACTGCTTAGAAAATAATGATGACTGAAATACTCATCCAGGGAATTGTGTAAGGAATGGGGTGCTGAGATAGAAACCTGTTAACACACACTGGGATCCCAGGATCTTCCTTCAGGAGGTGGTATCACATGTGATCTATCTCGGCCTTTCTTTCAAGGTGACATGAATTTTTAAAAATAATTAAAATGGTTTGCAGTGGTGTTCTGCACGCCCACATGAGTTATGGTGATGGTGTTGCAGAGTACACAAAGCCTCTAGTGTGATTTACATCATCATTTGTATCTGTGAAAGCTCCAGCAGTATCTGCCTGCATAAATCAAGGGGTTTTCTCATACCATTAAGAAATTATTTCATTCCTTCAGATTTCACCTGAACAGGACTAGGATGTCTGCTTAGACAGATGCAGGGATGTCAACAATGGCAAGTCAGATATTGATTCTGGAGACAATTTCAATATAATCTTTGTTGTTAAAGAAGCCACTGAAATACAAGGACACTGACAGGTCTGTGGAAATGAACCACTCAAACATTACTGTTCAAAAGCCCGGGGGAATCCCTGTTGCTGCTGCAGAGCCCATTTGGTGCAAGGCAGTGCAGGACTGGCCTCACAGCCCAGGACTGTTCCCTGATGTCTGCAGTGTGTGATGTACACCCTCCACTGCCCCTGTGTGCCCAGCAGGGCTGGGCCAGGCTGGCACAGCAGAGCAGACTCACCCTGAGGGGCTGCCAAAGCTGCCAGGCAAAGCTGCCAGGCTGGGGGTGTCTCCTGGGGCAGCAGAACATCCTGCTGCCCTGCACACAGAGCTCAGCTACAGGCTCCACACAGCTCCTTCCTCTGAATCATGTAATGATGGCTGCTTTTCATTTGAGGTGGCAGGGAAAGACTTTAAAACCAACCAAAAACTCCCCCTCAGCCAAGTGTAGCCTTTAGGAAAGGACATTTATTCACCTTCAATATAAACTGCAGCGTGTAATGTGAATATTGGAAATAGAAAATGCAGTGCCCACTTCAAGGCCTGTTCCAGCAGCGTTAGCACAAACACCTGCATCAGCCCCAGCAGCTCTGTGTGTGCTGGGAGTCAGAAGGGTCTGAGCTGTCCCAGAGAGAAGGCATGCAGAGGAAGACAGATTTACAGATCCCTGAGAATCAGCTGTGCTTGCTGCACCATTCCCTCTCCAGGCAGCTGACAGTCCAGGCTGTAGGTGTTCCAAACTGTTCTTAAAGGGCAGCTGTTTATGGTTCTCAAAAATGATTTAAACAAGGGAATATTTCTAAAGGAACAGGAAATGCAGTGTGCATTGTTCTCCACTGCCCCCCAGTCAGATTGAGAGAGAGTCATAATTGAGGGATGCAGAGTCAGGCTGGAGAAAGAACTTGGGCTTTTTCTGTGAGCACTCTGTTCTGGGGATTATACTCAATTTAAATAATTACACATTATGGAAAAGTTGATTAAATTTTGAATCCAAAGGATTCATAAATCCCTTTGTAATGAAAGGTGCTGCACATAGATGAGAACCCCTGTGATGCCCTCAGAGCACCCTGGACAATGCCTTAACCTGGAGCATTGCCTGGGTTTTGTGGCCTTTTTGAACAAAAGGCACCAGGAAATGGTTCAGTCCCAGAAAATAAGTGTGCCCAGCAGGGGTGCTTCTAATAAAACTATCTAAATAAAAGCTCTTGTAGGGATACTGCCTGGAAGTATCCAGGGATAGCATCCAGCTCCCACCTTCTTGAAGTTCAGTCTGAATTAAAGGTCACTAACTATTATTGCTTTCTATTAATAGTCACAGTGGAAATGTGTCTGTTAAATTGTTCCCATTTACCCACTGGAAAAAAAAACAAAAAAAACCAACAGAGAATTTTTGAAAAAAGCTATGGGATTCTTGGTAGAGAAACTGGTATCTAGGCTGATATTCTATCTCCTTTCAAGTACATGGGTAGACACGTGGAGAAATAAACAACTTTGTAATAGAAAAGGAAATAATTTCTGTCCCTGTTGTCCTGATCACATGTGATTGCAAAGGGATTTTAATCCACATGCTTGCTAACAGCAAAGGCTTTTACATTGTGGATTACCAAATCTGAAAAAAAAAAAAAAAATTTGAACCCCTTCTTCAGTTTCCTCTCACCTGCATTATTTATTCATTTTAACTCCGTGCTGCAGATCAGGGTTACCTTGTTAGGTGCTTAATGAGGCTGAGAGGACCCACATGGTGTGGCCAGTTAAGGAGTTCTATCCAGATTTCCTAAACATTCTTCTTCCCTACCTGAAGGCAATCTTGCATTGCAGGAGAATCAGAATGTCCTTCAGTACGAGGGCAATCAAAAGAGTTTGCATCAGGAGATTGATAAACTCAGATTTGTAAATTGTATTCTCCAGCTTTTAGGGGCACTCAGAGTTGCTGGAGACACTGCTCTTCAGTTCTGACGGGAATGGATGAACCTCTTCAGTTTCTGGTGGATGAACAATCAGATTAAGAGACATTCAGTTTAAAAACAAGCTGAAATTTTCTATTCTTTGCGTTAGTAGACAAAGAGTTTTTTGTGAAGAAACTGACAGCATGAAAATAGCTCCTATTTTATAGGACACTGCAGAAACACGGGTGTGTGAGCTGCAAAAAAGTGAGTGCTCTTCTGAAAAAGGCTTGTTTGTGGAAGTGCTGGAGCACTGAAAGGAATGAAAGGGGGAAAATGGTGCTCCAGGGTTTCTAGAGCACTATCAAAGCATGCACAGCACGTGGGAAATGTGCTCTGAGCTGGACACTCTGCAGGATGACCGTACAGGGAAAGGCTCCAGGAAAATCCCATCCAGCAGGGGAGTCCCAGGGCTCTGAACACAGCAAGGACCTGGTGCTCTGCAAAGGTGCTGTGGCTCCTGGAGGGGACCAAGAACAGGTCCCAGAGCAGGAATTCCCTTTGGCCCAGCCATCTCCAGAGTCCTGAGACGTGGGAGCCTTGAACCTCAGTGCCTAAAGCACGAGCAGTGCAATGACAGCTTGCTGAGGCTGCAGCAAAATCAGTCTAGAAAAGGTGGCTGCTTTGTCTTCAGAGCTCCCGTGCTTTAATGTCAGCAGGGACTCCTTGTGGGTATTGTAACTGCAAGTGAAATAGTAAAACAGCTGAGATGAGCCTCATTAATTATTAAAAAGCTGACAGTCAGTGTGGATCTGTTGTGAAAAAGGTGTGAATTTAGGATGACCTGTTGCCTCAAAGCAATGTTTAAATCTGTGTTACCTCTGAGAAGTAGCTCTTCACCTGCTCCTTCAAAATTATAAACCCATGAACTTCACAGTATATCCTAAATATAATTGTACTGACAAAATGCCCTGTTAGAATGGCAATGGGAAGTGTGAATATTTTTTGATTGTTTTAGTTATTTATGTTTTTAAAAAAATCCAAAGTGCCCACTGTCCTGAAGCTTGAGGAAAACCATGAGAATGGGAAAGGCTTCAAATCTCTGCATGTATCAAACAGCTCCTTCAACTCCTCATTCTTGACATGAGCATCACAAGGTTCTTTTGAGGAGTCCCAGTGAGGGTGGTGGTGGTGTCTTTACACTGTGCTACAGAGATGTGGGCTCCTGACCTGGGGAAGGGAGGGTCCTGCCTTCCACTGCAAGCTGGAAAGGGAACCTGCTGTGGAGCCAGGTGTTTATGGTTTGATGGCTTCTCTGGGTCAGTTTTTGGTTGTTTCTGTTTGTTTGGGTTGGTGTGTTTTAAGCCTCTTTTAGCTGCTGAAGATGAAGGACAGACTGCAATGCTTGGCCAAGGAAGGTATGACCTCTTTGCAACAACAAAATCCTGTTTGAACTCCTCCTGCCTTCTGGATGGCCCCTGCATTGGTATAACGGGAGAAATGTGCTAGAAATGTTAACAAGGGTGATCACTGTGTTTTATGGGGCTACCTCTACAGCTTTAGAATGTTCAGCCAGTGCATGCTGACCTGCTGCAATTTGTTCTGAACAGCACCTGGAGCAAGGGCTTTCACAGTGCTGACAGCACAAGAGACAAGAAATACCCTGCTGTTTGGATTATTACAATTATTGATGCATTCATATGTACCCTGTCATTTGTAATACTATCCTGTTAAGTCCTTCTGGGAATGAGATCACAGATATTTCTAAGTAGCAGCTGCTGCAGAGTTTCCTGAAGCCCCAGATTTTCAGGCTGGGCCAAGGCAGGCAGGGCTGAGGATACAAACAGGTGCCTGGTTTCAACAATATGAGCTGACAATACCTGAGCCTGCAGCCTTGAGAAGGTGTGGGCAGCCTCGGGGACTCAGGGAGTGCTGAGTGTGTTCAGTGAGCTCTGGGGTTCAGAAAGGAAACCCACTGTTCCTGCTCCCCGCCGTGTCCCGTGGAGATAAACCCTGCCTGCAGACAGCCCAGCAAGGGCTGTGTTTATCCCCATGCTGCCCTCTGTCAGTGTTTGATTACCCAAAAGCTCTGCAAAGAGAACCATGCATGTCACCCCTAAAAAATCTGTGCCTGAGAAAAAAAGGAATGAACAATGACTGATGCATTAATTTACATCTGTCAAGTTGATTACCGACTAAATTATGGTTCTATTTCCTCTGATTAATTTAGCACAAGCTTCCTTCTATTATTCTTTCCCTGCCCACAGGGTGGATACCCCTGGTGAAGCACAGGCTCCCTGGAATGCTTTTTGTAATATTCCTCCTCTCTCCAAACAAGTCCTCCTCAGCAGCAGCTCCTGAGTCATTGCAGGAGGAACCCATACAGCGTCTGGTCAGATTATCTGCTGCATGAGGTCAGTTATCTGCTCATGTCTCAGTTCCATGAAATTACAAAGCAGCTGCCACTTCACTGAGGAAGGATTTCAAGGAGCAGGATGTCCCCAGGATGAGCTGGGGAATGCTGGTCCTGGGGCAGGCAATGTAGGTGCAGAATGATCATGGTATGAGACCAGATTAATTACTCATCCATGCATGCATCTGTAAGTTAGGAACATATATTTAATCATTATTTGCTATTTTATTTAATTAAATTTGAACTATACTTTTTTTTATGGTTGCATTCTTTTCAGTGAAGTTTTAATCTTCTTGAAATTTTGGAAAATTGTTTTTGTTTTCAGTAGTAGTATTTTTTCCCTAAACTTTTAAAGCAACTTTAAGCAGAGAAATCTAATTTAAAGGTTTTATTTACTCTACAAACACTGTCCTTTGGGTTCTGACTCAAGATAATTCAATATGAGCACATGAAACCCTCTCCTACAAATGTGTATAGACCTATATTATCACAAATAGTTGCTGTGCTATGATCCCAAATCAAGATTAATACAAAATCATTTTGCCTAATGTCTACCTTATTTTGCCTTTAATGAAGAGCTCTTCTAATTCTTGTTGGCAATTTCTACTGATAAAATTCAAGGGTTTTTTTCCACAGTGACTTAGCAGAATGCAGCAGGATTTTCAAGTTTCCATAATGTGACTTTAAGGCTTGTTTTATTTCCATTTGTTGGATGCCAGTTTGCTGTGGGTCAGGGAGGGGCTGCTGGCCCAGCCCTTCCCTCTGCCAGGACAAAACACCCTGGAGGAGTGTGCTGGGAGCAGTGTCCCCAGAGAGCTCGGGGGCTGCAGGTGCCCCTTTTCCTGAGGAACATGGGGCAGAGCACTGTGGTTTCCTGTGCAACCAGTCACATGGCTTTTGCTGGGTTCCAGCAGGAAAATCTGTGGGTTTATTTTGTGTCAGCTCCTCTGTTCAACAGATCCTCACACAGCAGGAGGAGGTGGCCCTTGCTGGACTGCAAGGAATTTATCACCTGCAGAGCCAAGAGAGCTTCTTCTGTCCCAGCAGAACAGAGGATGTCCAAGGAGCTTGGCATCCAAGTGCTCTCTGCCTTTTCAGGAGGAAGGGAGGGTGTCAGTGCCCAGGAGCAGCCCAGCACCAGCCCTCAGCGGATCCACAAGGATGAGACATTGCAGTTGCTCAAGCACTGAACAATAACCTAAATGTGCAGGATTTTAGCACGTGGAGACTTCTTTTGGCTTGTTCATTCCTGAAATCCACACTGGCCTCTGTTAGGACACAGTGTGGTGGGGACAGGCTGCAGTGCAGGTGCTGGCAGGGCTGCAGGGACAGTGGGACTCTGGTGGCACCATGAACCACACCCCCACTTGTGTGAGTGGGCTCTGACTGGAGGCATTTCCTTTTGGCTGGTGACTTAACTCTGCCCTTCCCTGGGTTCCCCTGTGATTTCATCTAAACCCCAATGGCCCTTTCTGTGGCACATGATCTCTGTCACGCTCTGTGCTGACTCACATCCTGTTTCTGCACATTTTTCCTGCACTTGCTGTGACCTGTGAAGAGGGATGAATTACCAGCACACTGTTTCCTTAAGCTGAGCAATTATTTTGAATGAATATTTCATGGGTTATGCGAAGATACAAAGTGGGAATAAAGATACTTGCTATAGAAACAGGGTTTTTTTTTACTTTTCTTTTTGGAAGCTTTCATCTCTTCTGCAGTGGGGATTACTGTGCTATTTATTCTTTATGGTGAAAATATGGCAGTTATGTCTGTTAGATTTTTCATATTTTTCTTTATATTCCTTGAAAAGTGAGAAATGTAAATTACATTCCTGTACTGTCTTTGGGTATTTTGTTTTTATTCTGATGATGTCTCCTTTCTCCAGGCAACAAAAATTAAGATGCTGCATTATGCCTGTCCCATTCATGCACTTTTTCCATGTTCTACAGAGAATTTCCAGAATGGGGGTTCTGTAGAACTTTGCAAAGCCCTGCTGCCTACTGTCTCCAGTGTGGTATTTACAGCAAGAAAACTTTTAAAGCCCAACAGAAGCTTGTGGATTGACCTCACTGCATTTTATTGAAGTGAATCTTTTATTTTCATTGCCTGATCTCTGTGTTTCTGCACCAGTTACCCATTTCTGCGTGTTTATGCTGTACTGTATAAAATATTCCCAGTACCGAGAATCAGGAATCCTTCAGCAAAGTATGTGTGCAAAAGAGGCACCTGAAAAGCTCAGGGATCCCTACTTTATCCTCTTGGTATTAAACGAGTTATGAAACAAGAAGGAGAAATGCATCTGTGCGCTGCTGACACTGAGCCAGCAGTTTCAGTCTGAGAGGAAGAGAGAGAACAGTGATATTTGTAATCCAGTGCTAAATGCAAATAAGTTCTGTGTCTCTTTCTTCAGGAGATCGCTTCCCTGAGTCACCGGGGTTCATTTACATTTGGGTGACATCTACAAGAATTTTGCCAACACAGCTTATTACTGCAAACATTGTGTCAGTTCTGACATTTCCCTTTGCTGGAGAATCCCCAGTTTGTTCCTGGTGGCAGACTCGCAGTCACACGGGGAGCGGTGCCAGCCGCAGCCGTGCCTGCATCCTGCCGAGCTCCCTCCCCTGAGTTCTCCTCCACATGGAGCCCTTCACTCCAGGCTGGGAGCAGGGCCTTCCCCAAAGCCTGGCTCAGCACCTGGATCTGCTCCTGGAGCACCACGGGCAGGTCCCAGGCCTTCTTCTGGAGCAGAGGCACGAACATGTCACCACCATGGGTGGCAGAGCTCCCTAGGGGCACCCAGCAGCTCCAAGCCCAAACAGGAATTCAGATGAATCCAGCACTCCCGGGGCCAGACAACTGAAGCCATGGAACGGAAGGTTGTTTTCATCCTCTAGGTGCACTGAAAGGATGCTTAATTTCCAGACCCTTTTCCCAGTCCAACTCCCAAGTGTGTGTTACAAAGGAGTCAGTGCCAGCAGCGTTCTCTGAGTTAGATCCTCAACTCCTTGGTCTCCCTTTCCCAGACCCTGCTTTGTGCATCTCCCTGGCTATCCCACACAGAAGGACTGAGGCAGGTACTTCCACTTCCCTCCTAGACAGGGTGTCCTCAGGCTTCCTTTCATTCATGAACATCATTTACAGGTTCTGGGAATGGCTCTTGTTAATGGGAGTCACCAGTGATGCTTAATAAGACACATCAGAATATTTTCTTGTCTACCACTCCATATACTTTTCTCCTGCCCTGCTTATGTATTTATTTGTAAAATATATTTATGTGTCACTCCCCTCTGGGGAACAAAGCCTGGCAGCCACAAACACTTCCCTTGCAATGCAATGATAGGAACAAGCCTCTTCTGGAAGCCACCCAGATGAAACCAGCCACATTATTTCAGTTATGACTCAAGGCAGATTTGAATTTAGGATTTCAAGGAGATGTTATGTCCTCTGACCCTGCTGGCTGTTTTCTATTCACTCTGTATTTTTCATCTTATTCTCAGTTCTACAGCACACAGTGTTTTCCACTAACTCATATTTCATAAAGATAATGTGCCAAAGACTGGAGTCTGCTATTTTTTATAAAGGTACTGAAGCTGGGCCTCAGTTCAGGAAGGTGCTTATGTGCATAATTTGTGCTCTGTAAATGCATCCTTGATTTTATTTCTACAAAAATTTCCCATTTAGGAGGCACCGAGATTTGTGTTCTAAAACTGTCACTGTTCCACTCCTTTAGATTGTGGGAGAGGGTTTTGCCTTGCTGATGGGCTTGTCTTGTCTTCAAAGTTTGTATTATAGAGGTGTTAAAATCAAAATTACCAAAATATTGGTAAGTGCTTTTGCTGAAATTCATAGATTCATATAACAGATTAAGGAAAAGGCATAGTAAGGTAACTCCTTTAACAAGAACAATTTCTTGGCTGTGTTTGTGGGTTTATGGAGCAGCCTTCACAGGCTGCCTTGATAGAAACTTCTAAACCTTGGCTTCTCCCCTGAAAAAGGGCAGCCATTCAGAGAAATATGTTAATATTTATTTCAGAACACAACAATACTACTGATCATTTCTCACTATGAAACAGAACTGGTCATTCTTTATATCCTGTCAGATAACTTACTGTGGTTAAATCTATTTTGAAAATGGCTGTATCTAGCGGAACTGAGCATTTTCTAAATTCATGGGACAAGGGGAGTCATCATCACAATGCCTGTCCCATGTCAGGAGGAGCTGGCCCCGCAATCTTTGCTTGTCCCTGCTCCTCCTCCTGTGTTAAAGCTCCTGGCTTCCCTCAGCCTTGTCAGTGCTTCCAGGGGGAGGCAAAGGGGCCACAGCCCTGCTGGTTTGTCTCCCTTGTTTCCCGTGGGCCAGGACTCTGTGCTCAGTTGTTATTCCTAAACCCTCTGCTCCTTTTAGCCTCTGAAAAGATAAGCTTTAGATTAGAGATTAAGCTTTAAATTAGAGATGCAAAACCAGATGAAAGTTCGGCTCTGATTGAGTTACTTGAGGGCTATTGCAATTGTGTCCTATGTTCATTTCTGCTTACAGAAGCTGTAGTGTGTCAGTGGAATTTTCTGTATCAGGCAAGATCAACAAATACTGACCCCTCAGCAGGCAGTAAAATACTCATGAAATAAAACCCAATGCCAGCAAATAAAAGAGGAAGAATATGCTGAATAAACATTACTACTGGAAGAAGTAGTCTTCCAACTGAATCCTTAGAAAGGGTAAATAGAAGTAGTAAAAGAAGAGGATATTGTTGTCATTAGTGTTGATAATCCAGACTAAGGTAATCTGTGAAATTTATAACTAGCCCAGCAGCAGGATTTTTGTAGGCAAAAGCAATTTTGTTGTGGCAAGGGAACAGTAGATGGCGATTTCCACAGCAATCTAAACTCTTCTCGTAAACACTGATACATGTTGTGAATGCTCCAAAGAACTGAAACCTGTCTGGAGGTCACAGCCTGGGACTATGCAAGTGAAGAAGAAATAAGAGTTACAAGTATCAGTGAATTCAGAACTGACAGCAGCCTGACAAAGACTACTTAAACTATCAGTACAACAAACAGTGTGATACCTTAAAGAGCCTGAATTAGTCAGTGTTTATAAGAACTGATTTATTAAGTTGCTTCCAAACTGGATGCTGATTGGGTTGTTTTTTATTTTCCCTCATCCCTTTATATTTTTCTTTGGCATGTTTGAGTGTTTTTCCTAATAGAGAAGATTGTATAATAAAGGTATTCCTGAATATAAGGAATGCTTCCTAGAAGTGCAAGGGTACTATGATACAGCAAGTTGCCAAGCTGACAAGTACAGTTACATTTATTTCCTGAGTGAAGAAGTGACGTTAAAAGCAGCTGAAATGACTTCTCAGAAGGAAACTGGGAGGCGTGGGGCAGTCTGGGACTCTTGAGTTGGGATTCTTTCCTGTCAGTGTCTCTGATAACCCATTCGTGTATCCTTGAGTGCTTCCTTAAACTGGGTGTTCCCATTTCTTTCAGTGGTGTGTGACAGTATTCCACAGATTAAGAGCAAATATTCCCTACTTCTGGAACTTCACTTTGGAGCTTGTTTCAGGAATTTCTTGCTCTCCCATTTGAACAGTAAGAAGAGCCTCGATGCACCTGCAGGGAGGTTGAACCTCTCTGAAATGCCTTTCTTGAGTACCTGCCTGTGTCTGACAGCCTGGAGAAGGTCTGTGTGCCTTCCCTGGAACTGCTGGCAAGGACTGGGAGAAACCTGGGTACAAATTTGCAAGAGAACTGTGAAATTGCAAATTCCTTTTCTTCAGCTGGACCAGCTCTAAAAGGGCATGCAATGAAATGAATGGAAACAACGCAGTCATTAGTTAACACTTAATGTTTTCAGCATTTAGTATTTCAAGTTCTGCTGTGTTTATGCAATAGATGTTTAAATAACAGTACTGTGCCTCTCTTGAAATCAGCTTTTTGGACAAGACCTGTCCAGAACCCAAGTCTGGACAATGTTCAAACATATCTGCCTCAACAGTCTCTGTTTTGTTTCTTGATTCTGTTCACCATCGTTGTGGACTCCAGGCAGGATTACCTAGACGAGGATTTTCCATGGGCAGGATTATATATTCATGATTTTCTATAAAGCTGCTGGAGTGGGATGAAGGTTATGAATCCTCAAGGCCACAGAGGCAATCTGGGGGCTTGGCTGTGGAGATGCTGCTCTTGGAACAAACAGAAACCTCTTGTTAAAGTGAGCTTTAAGTAAAATCTTCATGGCAGAATCATTTTAAGCTCTTGTGCAGTGTTTAATTACTCTGCTTATAAAATGAGAAGTGTCAAGTTACATAAACCAGATTTTTTTCAAGATGAAAGCCTCCACACATGTAATCCTTGGGACTGGGAGCAATGATTACACAGGCTGTGATTCTCTTTGGCTTCAGTGGGGTGAATTCTTTGGTTCCCATGAAAATGTATGTTTAAATCTGAAGCAGAATTTTACTCTTTCTATCTACTTTCTCATGGTTTCAGGAAAGTCTCTAGATAGAAAATACAGCGTAAAAAAAAGGCATAGGTAAACTGAGACACTAAAAGCTCAAATCTTTTGTGCTTTAGCTTCATGCTAAATGAGTGGTGGAGAAGGAGACAAAGGGGAGATGACGGCAAGAACATCTTAAGTGCTACAGGTCAGCACCACTTTTCCAAGAGTAATTTCTGAGAAATATGTGGCTAACCCTTGAGCAAAGGTCATACATTTGATTTCCTCTTCCAGCCAGGGAAATATTAGCTTGTTTTCTCAACCGGAACAAATCCATGCATTGCTTCTGAGGGCAGCTACCCCTGAATGCATGCGGGACAATGCTTTTGTTAAGTCCTAGAAGTGGTTCTACTTCCCATCCAAGAGGATTTAACAGCAAAAACCAACCTCAATCAGAAAAGAGAGCACAGGAAAGAGAAGGGGAGAAGAAGAAAAATATAAGAATGTGTTTTTTCATCTGGGGATTCTGGTTGACTGATCCAGAAAGGAATAGGCAAATGTATTCATACTTGCAATACACTTGAAACAGTTCATGTTCTTTCCCATTAGGCTGAATTTCATGGTAGGTGCACATTAAATGCAATACTTTTATGCTAGGGCTTGGCTTCCTAAATGCTAAAATTAAGCTCTCAGAGTAAGCTAGGAAGTAATGATTCTGTTTCTGAAAGCCAGGACAGATATGGAGGGTAAAAATTAACTGAATTCTGGGGACCTATCCTGCAATATGTTTTTTTTTTTATTATTTTAAACATGATTAATTATAAATAATTAATTGTTTTTGTTATTTCCAAATTAGTCAGCATGACTCTAAGAATTTATTTCCTAAGCTGCCCCTGAATTGCATTCTGATGGCTTTTTTTTTTCTTTCCCCCCTCCTTTATCTTTTTCACTTAGAGAGGATTTTTCATGGGCAGGACCTTCTACACGACCTTCTACAAAGCTGCTGGAGAGGGATGTAGGTTATGAATCCTCCAGGCCTGAGGTGCTGCCCAGAGAGGCAGCTTGGCTGTGGAGATGCTGCTCTTGGGAACAAACAGAAACCTCCTGTTAATGTGAGCTTTAAGTAAAATCTTCATGACAGAATTATTTTGAGTTTTTCTATTCAGTGTTTAATTACTAATAAAATGGGAAGTATCAAGTTATATTTGATTTTTTTTTTTTTTCTGCATGAAGCCCGTCCTGTGTAGAGCTGGGTGTGTTTGTGTGTGCAAACTCAGCTGTGGGAAGCACACACTGAGGGCTGCACTGGACTCCTCTCCATAAATTACACATGTGGCTTCTCAGGCTGTTGTTGGTTACTGTGATGCCCTAAACAGCCTTTCAGGAATTTTGGAGCCTGGCTTAGCACACCAGGATTGATATTCTTACATAGCTAGAATGTCCAGGAACCATGGCTGGGAAACTGCATGTGTGAGGTGCTACAAAAAGAACAAAGATTCTCTCCTCCCACATTCTTCTTGTTTGCTCCACCACTTTTTCAGGCTCTTCCTGCCAGCCTGGATTGTGGCAATAGCACAGATGTTTTCCACCTTGCAGCAATATACTGAACATATGATAGAAATCCATCCTGGAATCCTGCCTCCCTGGGAAGTCCACTCTTACTCTCAGTAGATACTGTGGATTTTGATTTTGAGGATCAGAGTTTTTCCTCTGTTCCTTCCCTGAAATTTCACTTCACCGTCGCTGGCTACAAAGCTTTTTCTGCACATGCCTAGGTCTGAAAGGATGTGCAAAATACTGTGGATCCTCTTTGTTTTACAAGCACCATTCTTGTGTAAGCCCTGGGGAATCTCTCTCCCTGTCTCAAACAGAACACATGGGCTGTTTCTGCCATTTGCTCATGATTGTTCCAACAGAACAAGAGCCCCAGTGTGACCAGACTGCCCCCAACAGTGGTGGATCTCCTCAGAACCCTGTAGCTTCATTCTCACAGCTGTGGCCTGAGATTTCCATGAGTTTTGTGATAGTAATATTGGTGTGATATGGCTGAGAAAGAGCTGCCAGGTTTGGGTTTCCCCTTTCCTCAGGATTTCTGAACTCCTTCCTTAGCATCTCTTTTTGCTTTGCCCTTCTCATTTCTGAGATCCTGCATGGCTGCTACAAAGCAGTCTGTTATCTAATGAGTGCTGAGGCCTCCCGGTCACTACTGTAGACACCACTGAATCTGATTTTATCATTGCCAGAACAAAGGGTTTGATTCCCTCTGAGGCCCAAGAGCAGGAACCCAGGATATTGGATTAGGCACTAATGGCACAGTGGGATGGAGGTTTTTAAAAGTGATTTCCCTTTCCCTCTGTCATTAATCTGCTTCTGTGGCTGATGAGCTGCCAGTGTTTTAAGAAGCAGATCTCATGAATATTCTTTAGTGACAGGCCAATCCAGAAGTCCTGCAGTGAATGCACTGTGGGCACATGTAACAGACTGAGGAACTTGTCCATTTATGTCTCTGTTTAAAGGAAAAAACTTTCTCAGACCAAAGCCAGAACTGGACTAATAACCTTCTAGTGGGTATACAGTGCTTTTTGTTTTCAAACCTGCACAAAGTGCAACCTTCCATGCTTTGGGACTCTAGAATCTGAATTTAGGATTTTGTTTAAGGGCCTGAATAATCACAACACAGCGATAGTTTAAACCTAAGTACTAACACAGAGGATCTAGTCCAGTCCAAAGCAAAACCCTACCATGCTTCTGTGATTAATTTTTAAGAAGTCCAGCATTGACAGGAGTGATTGACCAGTTTTCACACTGATAGGGGAGTTTTCTTGGGGCAGTAGGAAATACATCCCAATACTTTGGTTCCTGTATTTTATCCCAGTTCTCTGGGTGACTGGTCTTTTCCGTTAGTTGATAGCTGAGACTGAACTGCTGGGTTTTTTTCTAAATAAAGTTTCACATGGTGAGCTTCCCTGGGAATCCCTGTACAGCTGTAGTCCACCAAAATTCCCATGATCTCAAAAGTTAATGATAGATTTGCCCATGAGTAGAATCAAAAAGTACTTAAGTCCTGCTTGTAGGCATTTACTAGGAGGGGGGGTGTGAACTCTTTTTCAGAAGCACCTGAAATTGTTCTCATTCTTTAGTTTCATGTATGTTTGAAAGTCAAATTATTGTACAGAGTTTTCAAGAGGGTTCCAAAAGATAAAGGAGTTCTTGAAGGTGCTGCATAACCACCAGCTGCCATTACTCTTCATAATACAAACTGGTTTAGAAGTGCTGTTTCAGCCTTACTGAAACATATTTGGGTTTCTGGAAAGCCAGAGGTGGGGGAAAGAATTGGAACAAAATTGAAATAGAGCAGACCAAAATAACACAGTAAAGCATGTTACCAGCATTGAAAGGCCTTGTGACTTTGATAAATATTCCAGATACTGAATTTAAGAGACAGAGTTCTGCACACCGTGTGGCTCTATCACCATCTGCCAGGCACTGTAATTAATTGATTCTATCACAAAATTGCTTTGCTAATTAGATGGAACACAGTCTGGTAGTAGTACTTAGAGGGTTCATCTTCTGGCCTGGTGAGTGCTGTGCAATATTTGTGTGTCCAATCCTTCCATAAGAAGCAGGGATTGTGATCCCTATGGCACTCAGGGACACATCCCTCTCTGCAGAGGACAAGGTGGGGGCCTCCTGTGCTCACACATTTTTAGGCTGAGGAAGTAATCTCAAACCTACTTAGTCAGGGTCAAGCTGTCAGCAAGAACAGATGCTGGTGAAGATCTTCTACCTGATAGTAGTTCTTCCCCTTTTACTGGGGGTTACTCTCCCTGGAACTCCTGAGGTTCACAGAAGACTTCCTGATAAGCTGCAGGGAAGATCTGAGGAGCTGATTCAGCCTCCTGTTGAAATGTAAAGCTGTCCTTCCTGGCTGCTAATGAAGAAGAACTTTGACAAGGACTGTTTTCACAGGCAGCTCCCAAGGTGGAACACGGCTTTATTCTGCTAGATCTTTACAGTGTAGAAATAATTTATTTGTAACACACTGAAAATGGAAATGTTAACCTATCTATGCACTAGTTTTACATTAGGATTTATGATGAGAATTACAAACTTCCAGCCCAGCGGAAATTAATTTCAAACACCTGCTTAGCATCCATTGAGGCACTTGCAGTCAAGGAACACCATATTGCTTGGCAGAGATCTGGACTACAGGTTTTGTTTGGGTTTAAAAAAAAAACTAAAACAACAGCTGTCTTCTTCCTCCTCCTTTGCAGTTAATTCATCATAACTGCAGTGAGTAAGAGGTCCTGCTGCACCCTGCTAATGTGAGTCAGAAACACACAGAGCAGTGGGAGCACTGCTGGCTACCAGCACAGGGAATCAGAAAATATTGTGTCACTTCTTGAATCAGAAAATATTGTGCCACTTCTTGTCCTTGAAGAAACAGCCATTTAGCAGAAGGCTCCAATTTCCACTGGGAATTTGTGTGTGAGTGTGGGAGATGCAGATATGGCCTCTAAACAAATGTGCCACAGGGTTTTAGTACTGACAGTCTGATAGCTGTAACTTTATAGACTGCTGCACTTGCCTGTTGTTAAAAACCAAATTTAAAGTCACTTAAAGCCATTTATCCAAAGATTTTCAGGTTGCTGAAGTAATAATATGAAAGTAAATTTCATCTATCTATCTATCTATCTATCTATCTATCTATCTATCTATCTATCTATCTATCTATCTATCCCTGCTTTTATCTATATAAAATCCTTTTCAGTTCAAAAAAGGTGACAATCCCTATGTCTCTGAAAAACTCTAAATAAATAAACAACAATTTTAGATGATATATCTATTTGTATGCTTAATCAGTGCCCTTAAACAGCATGAGAAATTGTCCAAGGACATACAAGTAATGGATAAGTGATATGACTGACACATGCTTTAAAGGTATCTATTCATAATGATTGAACAGAAAAACATGCCGTAAGGGAACTATACTCTCTTCTTGGTTCCTGGTTTTTATTATTTGTGAGTTTCATATGAAGTAGATGAAGTCTTTGTTTGCCAAAATAAAAAGAAAATTAAATTTCTGAATTGAGATACCATTAACTGCAAAATAAACACAACAAATCTAAGACGAAAAAGAATAATGATAACTAACATGTAAAAGGTATTTTCATTCATGCTTTATGGCTCAAGGATGTAGTTCTTTAAAATGACTGTTGCTTTCAGAGGACAACACAAGGTGCTTGGATCCTGCCAGGAAGTCTTAAATGTCCTAAAACATATTAGGATGAAACAAGTATATCAAATATACCAAACCTATTCTGAAGGAACCAAGGTGTTTTCTACCCTATGGGCTAAATATTTAGATGTCAGTATTATAAAACCAGAAAGTCAGAAATTAGAACAGTGAATGATTCAAGTGGAGTGCCTCTATCCTGCACACAGACAGGAGGAAAAGTAGTAAATATGATACATATTTATTGTACATATTTAGATATATACTCATCACCAAGATATTAGTTAATAAGTATGGTATATAATTATATACCATATATTATACATATCTCTATAAATATTATATATAGAATATATATTTATTATATATACTGTATATGTGTGTGTATATATATGTGTATATATATATCTGTGTGTGTGTATATATATATAAGGTATATAATTATGTACCTTACATAATGTTACCTGTCGGGGTCGGCTGTCAGTTGTCTCTGCCCCAACACGGGAAAAGGTGGTTCTGGGCAGGCCGCACTTTCGAAGAAGTCTGGACTCTTGCTTTTGGTCTTCAGTTGAGTTTATTGTTCCTTATCTACAAAGTGTTTCTGTCTGTCCAGCCGAGGTCTGATCAGCAAGACAGCCAAGGGCACTCTCTCCTGCCCACGGGGCGCTTGTCTCTTTTATAGTGAATACTACGTATAAGATATTTACCTTCAATTTCCAATACTTTTCACTCTTGTTGGCAAGTGTACCTTCACCATGAACCAATCCACACATGCCAACATCATCCTGAACATGGATGCCAAGGAGAAGAAAGAAGAAGGACAAGGCACGCCCAAATCCCTCCATCTTGGGACTCCTGACCCCCATGCACAGAATTCCAAACCCCCTGTACAACATACAAAAGCCCCCTGTACAGTGCTCCAAAATTTTCCCCTTCACCCCGTGATTGCTACTACTGTGCTACTTAAACTTTTGTGGCCTGTAATTCTTTATATAAGGTTGGCAATTGCTCCATGAATTAAGATCGAATTTCCAGGTGTCTTTGGCTTCCTGCCAGGGTCTCCAAGCCCCTGCCAGGGCTTTGAGACATCCAGGGCATCCAGAGAGATGTCCCGGGTTCCGACAGTTACCTATACATTAGTCACACAGGTGGGGGTTTCATACACAAGTACTTTTTCTTGTGCTGATTTAGCCACACGTTCATTGATGATGTCCTGATGTGGACACTGCTGCTGTGGAAATGTGCCTGGCAGCCCTTGGGTTCTGTCTGGCTCTGCCCTGCATTCGTGGGCAGCAGCAGTGCTGCTCTGGCAGGCTGGCAGGGGGAATGCTGCCCCAGGGTAACTCTGGGGAGCTCTGCTGTGCCTGCAGCTCTGCTGACAGGCCTTGCAGGCTGCTCTGGCAGCCTGTCTGGAGTGCCTCTGTGTCTGCGGGAGCTGCTGCTGCCTCAGGGGGGACACTGATCCCAGGGTCACCCCTGAACAGTCACTGTGTGAAGACTGAAGATCATCAGTCCTTGCACTGACAAATAATGAATTTTCCCCCAGGCAGTTTCTGAGTTCTGTGCACTCCTGTAACTATTGCAACTGCTCTGTTGGTTTGGAGCTCTTAATGGCTGTAATGTTCAGAACAAACCCGTGAGTACTTGACTCCTATTTTGTCAGCTGTCATTCTTGTAGCTTTTTACTAGCACTGAAGTGACAGCTTTGCATTCAGAAAAAAATATATTTACATATATTAAGAAGATTGTTGCCAGTCACTACTTTATGCACACCTTTATAGAAGGGCAGAAAAGAACACATTCTTATCTGCAATGCAATTCATTAAAGGTTACCATGGGATCCTGGAAAAATGCAAGATCATCCAAAGTGGTGTGTTCCCATTAAACCTTTCACAGCCACACCCAATATGTTTTCTCAGGGGAAAAACCACAACCCCATGTCTAGCTGTAATCTCTGCTGATCAGGTTATGAATTCAGAGTGTAATAACATGAGATCATATCTAAATTCAGGTCTTATGTTCCTCCCATGCACGTTACTGTAAACCTTAGTAATTCTCAGTGTAAAGTCATAATCTTCTGTGCTCCTTGGATCTAATCTGGATGCTGCTCTATTGTCAGAGTGTTGTGTGGGGCTGGAATTGCTCTGGGCAGCTTGGGAGTGGGTGGTGCTGAGCAGGGATGGTGGTGAGGGCCTGCTGTCCACACTCTGCATGTCCAGAGGGTTTTACTTTTCATTTTTCCTCCACGTATCTCATGCCTATTGGAGGATGGGGTGTATTATTCACTCCTGAATCTCATTTTTTGGGTTACTTTCACCTGAAGTGTCTTTATAGTCCACTCTGCCATTGTAACATCTGGTCCTTCAATTGAGACCATGCTCTTCTGTGTAAAATGTCATGGTAACTGAAATCCACAAGTAACTAGTGACAGCATGTGATCAATGCTATTTGTAGAGTGTAGAATAGAGGTCTAAAAGCAGTTTGTCTCTTAGATGTTGTTAGTCACAAAGTGGGTATGCTAAAAGGAAGGGTTCAGTGTTAAAACTGTAGCTTGACATTAACGTGTAAACATAACAAGGCAGGAACTGAAGAAACTGAGGTGGTTACATCTCCAAGTTTGCTTGTAAACAGCAGCTGCTGAGACTGCAGCACCCTTGTGTTCAGCAGAGATCTTTCAACACCTCCTTCAACTCCTTTGCAACAAATCTGGTTTTAAAACAAATGGCTAAAACTGTCTGCACTGTGTACCAAAAGTACCCCATGACTCCTTTAAATACACTGGATATCTCTCACCTGGCAGTAATTCTGCCCTCTCCAGCTGCCAAGCATCACTTGAATCAGCTGTGAGGTGGTCTGGTTATTCACACTTCACTTCCAAATGCAGAGGCCCAGCCAGCAGCCACTGCTCTGCAGAGCTGCCAGTGCCTAATTGTTTCTGCCTTTCTTAGCTTTTTTTTCTTCCTTCTCCCTCCTCAACTGGCATTTCAGGGCAGTAGCTTTCATAATACATTAGCTTAATGCACTCTGAGCTTGACCACATCTTCCATTCCCACTGCTGCCTGAACCACACATGGTCCTTGAACTCAGCATCCAGTATGAATGATTTAGACAGATGAATGAATAAGCCTCTAAATATCCATGTCCTTGCAACAGCAAAACCAGATGAAGCCTATTGTTGAGAGCAGCCCATTGCTGCAGACACTGAGCTGGTGAGCAGATGGATTCACATTCACAGAATGAGGGCACGATTCAGGAAAAGTGAAGGGTAACTCACTTGAGCAGAATTTCAAGGACATGTGGACTCTGCCACAGTCCCCTTCTAGTGACAACACAGCCAGTGTAAGAGGCAGTCTGTCACCACAGTGTGGTTCATTTTTACTCAGCAGAAGGCTCAGTTAATCTGAAAGGAGGAGAAACAATAGATGATTGTGTAACAAGCAATTCCTTCTGAAAGTCAATCTTGCTGCTTTTGAAAGGCCCGGCTGGATGACAGCTCTCTCTGCTTTGTCAGGCCTGAAAAGGGTCTCAGACTGAAACAAACCCTTCCTGTCCTGTTCCGGGCATTTTCCATGGGTTTGAGCCAGAGGAGGTCCAGCTGAAGCACACCAGGGAAATCACAAGGCTCAGGTGCCTCTGAGCCCTCTGGCTGCCTGATGTGCTTGAACACCCAAACCAAAACAATGCATCTTCACCCCAGTTGAACACAAAATGGTCAAATGGGGGGAAAAAGAGATCTGTTATCTTCCATAAGCCTGAAGGACTGGATTAAGACCTCCTTAGCTGTAAGTATAACTCTGTCATGGTCCCTTTCCAATTTGACAATTAAGGGTAGGAAATGAGTCTGATAGAGTGGGGAAGGATTTTTTCAATACTCTTAATAAAGCCTTGGGTGAATTTATGGAGACATAAACCCAGGGTTGGTTTGCAGAGACATGGAATCCTATCCAGTAGGGTCTGCAGCTCTGCCTGAAGCCAAATGTTTTACTGGCCCCTCAGTTAAATGATTTGAAGATGTGTCCCCGGGCTACTGTTGGTTCTGGGGAGCCGAGTAGAAAACTGAATCACTCCCCTCTGCCTAGAGAAGGGAAAAAAGTAATTTCCTCTTGTCCTTTGACAGTGCACTGGGGT
This sequence comes from Passer domesticus, assembly GCF_036417665.1. Classification (NCBI taxonomy): domain Eukaryota; kingdom Metazoa; phylum Chordata; class Aves; order Passeriformes; family Passeridae; genus Passer; species Passer domesticus. The sequence continues at coordinate 19,830,890 of NC_087485.1, forward strand.
TCCTTTTATCTTTGTGCACACAGACAGCAATGAACAGACATTTCCTCCTCTCAAAGGACAGATGGTAATAGTGAGAAAAGCAGTTTCAGGTCATGCTAATATTCACCTGTACAAAATATATTTGCATCAGAAATGGGATTGTGGGTGGGACTGGTGTCACTTGTCACATCTGAGCAGGGCCACCCCTTGCCGTGCCAAAAGCTCTGAGGGTTTGGCAGCAGCAGTTTGGCTTTTCACGTCCATCAACATTCAAAGAGCAGCTGCATGACACAGCTTAATGGGAACTGGGGCATCTCTGTGAAAGAAGTACATGGGGTTTTCTTGTGTGTTTTACACTTCACAATACAAAATATCCCATGGAATTTCAGTGTCCCACTGAACCATCTAAACAACTGAGCAAATAATTGAAAAAAGAACTTATCATGTAAATATATTTCAGTTTCTTAGGTTACAAATCTATTAACATACTATATGGAACAAACAGAATTATGAAGATCGGGAAGTCAGAAAATTCTTCAGGAAAAGGGAGGTTAAAAACTTCCTACATTATTCAAAGAATATATTATTTTATAATTTTTCCCATTTTACCAGAAGAGCTATTGAAGGTGATCTTGTTTGGATGGTACAAAAATGCAAATAGTTGTCTGACAAGTGCATCCGAGTGTGCACTGACACACGTAGAATCTTCCAATAAAGAAAAAGAAAAGCAAACCAGACAGAAAATAGTTCATTAATGACTAAATTAAATATTTTTAAGTTTGGTAAGGCAGAACTTTGTGCAGAAAGATTCTTTGGAAATCAGCTTTTATTTTCGGCAGAGTATTGTGAATTCAGGTTGTATCCAGGCCACTTTATGTGAACAATTAAAACATTCCAGAGGCAAGCAAAGGTTCAGGCCCAGCGTGAAGAGCAGGAGCTCTGGAGAGCACAGGCTCAGAGGTGCAGGCTGGCACGCAGCAGAGCACAGGCACTGCTGCCACATGAGCTTTGTTAGCTCTCCAGGATTTTTAATATGGAACCTTTTGTCACCCTTTACAGCTGCAAATCCTGCAGTTTGGGTAATTGCTCCTGATTTCCCCTCCTGCACAGCTGCTCCAGAGGAAGATGGCAGTGTCCCCAGTTCATAAACATCACCAGCACTGCCACAGCAAATCTCAGCCTGGGCCCTTGCACCTGCAGCTGTGCCACCTCCCAGGACCACAATGCACCTTCAGAACATCATGCTGCACCTCCCAAACAGCCTCTGCATTTCTGGCAGGCATCTCAGACAATTCCAGGTAAAACTGCATGGAATTCCCAGCAATTAACATTGTGGGAGTTCCTGTCTGGGTGTGGGTTGTGGGTTGTTTTGCTTGCTTGTTTGTGGGGTTTTGTAAGGGTGTTGTTTGTTGCTTTGTTGGTTTTGGGGTTTTTCGTAGAGCTAATAAAATGACAGAAGCAGCTGCTAAGCAATAATACTTTGTGGTGCCAAGGGTAGTCCTTGTGTAAATGGAAACAACTTTTATTGGTGTTGGATTGGTTAAACAGTCATTGCAAATGTCAAACAGAAAAATTATGTAAAGGGAAAAAATAATTTATTAGGAAATTTATTAAAGTAATTTGTCCTGGTAATAAATGTCATATTAATTTTCATATGTAAGTAATTGTCATATGTAAGTAATTGGTGATATCTTCCATAAATCTGTTTAATTCTGAATCTATTTCAAAGCTGTCCTAATGATTTTAAACCTCTATGAAGTTGCTCCAGTTTACACACTTTTGTATCTTCTTCACTGTGCCTGTTTTCACCAGTTCATCACAATTCTCCTCTACCACTGGCTGTGATGTCACCACTTTTTGGACATATAAAAATTCTCTACAGTTCCTGCAACATAAAATTCCTGTTTTACCTTTCACCACTTCACTGACTCCACTTTTAAGGTTGCTCTAATCCAAACACCTCATGTCCCATGAGGTAATGCTGTCCTTTGTGTGCTGCCAGCTCTTGTGGAACTGGGGAAGTCACTTGAGATCTGCCTTTGTAGGAACACCAGAAACCCACAGTGATGTTTTGTTAGCCTCAGGAAGAACCATCCAGATTGTAAACCGTAAAATGTTACATGGGCAGAGCCAATTTCCTTTGGACCGAGACGCAGTGGGGTACAATGATGGTTAAAAAATGGGTGTGCAAACCTATCCCAGCTGTAGCAAGTGCAAATTATGTGTTTTGTGAATCCAGATGATACAAATGTCCCATCTGTTCTCAAAGGGAGCTGTAAAATAATCCCCAAAATGATGAAGACTAAAAATATGCCAGTGTTCTTTTGAGGAAGAGAGTGAGGCACAGCCAGCAGGCAGGGACAGAGGCATCACAAACTGACTGAGCAAATAATAAGCTTTCAGTTCTTTGCAATGAAAATTCTTTTGAGACTGATTGTTTCACTGGTGGAAAAATGCATTACTTCCCAAGGTGATCCTTCTGTCCCAGTACATGCTGCCAAAAGGTATTTTGTCTTCAAAGCATGTTTTAAAACTAAAAATTGATTTGAAACCTGTTTTTCCTATGGATGACAGGGAGCTAAGAAGCCTCTCTCAGAGGAGCCCTTTCTGGTTCTTCACCTGTTCCCATCTGAGAGGGCCATGCATGGGGTGCAGGGTGTGGATTCTAAATCGGCCCACGTTTGATGGATTTAGCAAGTGGAAACTGGTAATTTAGGAACATCAAAATGGCCATGTCAAATTTAGGCTAAGGGGCAGTATTATATAGATGTAATGCAAAAAAATTGACCCACAAGTTGAAAACTAGTCTGCATCAATATTAAAATACAGCAATAAAAGGTAATAGTTTGCAACCAACTAATTTTCCTGTGTCAGTAATACCAATTTTTTTAGCCACATGTCCACTGAACTGTGTCTCTGTTGAAGTGGGTACCCAGTTGTCACCACAGCCAGTGAATGAACCACTCATGGCCCAGGTTGGGGTGATGTTCAATGCTCTGAATATGTGGTCTAGATAAGCATGGCATAGAAACCTGTGCCAAACACAATGTAAGGAAGACAATTCTCATCTCTGGTGACTTCTTGTGTGCACCAGTTCCTCAATATTTGTGCATTGATGGCAACTAAATAAAAGTACAATAACCTTAAACCAGAGCACAGACACAGGATGTCATTTCTGTACTACTACAGTATCTTAATACTGTCTTTATCCCTGCACTTTACTATATTGTCCTTGGCTGTATTTGGGAACCATAATTTCAAAATCTGGGGAAAAGTTCTTGTTTTTACCTCTACAGATGCTGCAGCTCTCCTTAAGAGCTGGAGATCTTATGTCTCCAACTTTAGGAAAATTTCCAATTTATAGCTTGCTTCATTCAGTAGAAATGTTTGTTTGTTTGTTTGTTTTTAATCAGAAGCACAGAAATAAAGCTCTGAATTAAGGGATTTTTTTCTATTTTTAGCTATCAGGTTTTCAGATATCTTTCAGATTGATTAATAGGATCAAGTGGCAACAGTGCAGTTTCAACTCATGTTTCCATTTAGGATTGTGCTGTTCTAAAAGGAAAGTATTTTATAAAATTGTCCATGTAGTTAAACAGTATTGGTGATATTCTGATTTTGTGCTCTCCCTAAACACCAGCTTCTGGTTGGTATTGCTGCTCAGAGATGTGCTGTTCAGCCAGAGCACCCAGCAGGATGCATTGGAACTGTTTTCAGTCTACTACTGAATGTCCCACATTCTTTCTAAAGGAACACCTGATTCCACAAATGTGTTTACTGTGAGGAGAGTGATCATTAGTGCAGTTTGATGTACTCTTCAAATGAAGCACAAAAATCGCCCCAAATAGCTCCTCCTTTTTGCTTCGCTTTGCAGAGTGTGTGTTCCTCCCTTAGCACCAAGTTCCAGGCCAAACCACAAATCTTTGGATTCATGTTTCTCTCTGGATGTGTCTCTGAGGCAGAGTTGGAGTCACAGTGACTAGATATTGTTGGGCTACTTGTCAACATGGCTGCTGTAATAAAGCAGCAATTTGTCTTTAAATATAAAATAAAATAATAAAGTAACTCACAGTTAATTTACCTCTCAGAGCTTTTATCGTCTGGTCAAGGCAGCAGGGCTTTACCCTTTCTCTGCTGCCCAGGGAGTGAGGGTCCTGTGGGTCCCTGTGTAATCACTGCCCTTGGAGCAAGTTTCAGGGCAATACATTGAGGTGACAACAAGGAAACCTGGTCTGAAAACTTCTAGAAACTCTGGTCTTCTGTGTTGGGCTTTCTGTGACCAACTTCTTCAATAAAGCCTGGTACTTGTCGCCAATTGTTTGAGCCTTGTCTGCTGTGTGTGTTTGGAGAGTGAAAACAGCCAGACTGTACCTCAGTGGTTTAGCTTAGAAATAACCAAAATACTGATTTCTGCTAATAAGAAGAGATGTTAAAGTGTGGATTAGAAGCAAAATTCAGTATGAGGGGGTCATAGTAAGAACTGGTCTTCCAGCTGGGACCAAAGAGCTCACAATTGCTCCCACCCCGAGAGGATCTGGGACCTCTTTTGTAAAGCTCATCTCTAAATCCTGAGGCCTTGCTGTAGAAATCCCTTCCCCAATGGAATGGAGACTTCCCTGCATTTGTCATCTAGCCATAAAAAACATTGCAGTCCTCAGTAAGTGGAAGCAGAATTCAGAGAATTCTTCTCTTGTTAGCAAGAGTCAGTGGCAGGGAATGGACAGACACCAACCCAGCAGCCAGGAGAGCCAGGCTTTCTCCTTAAGTTCCTGTGTAATTTAAAACAACTGACTTTTCTGCCAGCCTTTTTTCCCTCTGCCCACCTTTTGTGTTTTCTAGATACCTGTCATCTCAAAGGACAAGGCCAGTTGTTTTGGGCAGAACCTAGAGTGATTAAGCTTCAGTTTCAGTTGGGGCTTCTAAGTAGAAGTAATCTTGTAGAAATTTTGCAGCTAAATCAAAATAAAGCTGGATGCTGAAAACCTGTGAAGATCAGATGCTTACAGAGATGCTTTTCCTAAACCATAAAACTAATAAAGATTACTTGTCAATGAAGGGAAAAACAATTGCTGAAAGACAAATCCTCATTTTAAAGATGGAAACAGAGGGATTAACATGCCTGCAACTAAAAGGAGCAATTAAAAGATAAGAAACTTAGAATTAAAGAGCCCACAGAAAACAAAGTGTCATAGAACTATTTGCATTAAGAGTAGACAGAGATCACGGGGCTTTGGCTGGAATGTCCTTTAGTGAATTATCTTCACACAAATTCTTGAGGACTGTAGGCTTCCATATGTCATACAATATAATTAAAAAAAAAAAAAAAAAAAAGTCAGGAGTATTTCAGGAAGTTCCAGCAAGAAATGTATTAGGTCTTGGAGCTAAAATCCCAGTTTGCATAAATGCTGTCAAAGCCAGCTGAATTGCTTCTGCCAGCTCTGAGCTGGAGGCCAAGTCTTCAAAGCATCTGAGGACAGAGATTGTAAAGAAGCTTTACAGAGGGGTCCACCTCTCCTGGAGACATGCTCTGCATAAAGGTATCTGGGCATGTGCCTGAACACAGAGCTCAAACAGGATCTAAACCAAAGCTCCCCTCTGAGAGGTTTCTTGATAGAGCTGCTTGTAGCAGCTTGATGAGATCCCCGCCAAAAACTGAAGCATCATTTTATTTATTTGCTAGAGAGCAAGTTTGGACTAGACTCTGCATGTGTGCAATGCAGGTGCATGGGAACTATGCATCTATTATTTCCTAATCTATTATTTTGAGTGGAGAAGTGTGAGTTGGGAGAAGCTGCTTGAAATGAAAGCATTAAGTTAGTAGGCACAATGGAAATGATTGAAATGGAGTTGTCAGCCTACATCCTTATACAGGAGGATGAGAAACTGTCAGGCTTGGAGAGAAATGGATCCCTTCCCAGTGCAGATTCCAATTAAAAGGTGAAGAAATTATTCTTCATGTAACGGATGACTTCAGGCCATCATAAAGTAAATTGATGGCAGAAAGATGCTGGCTATTACTTAGTAGAGGAGAGGAACAAAGGATTCCAAGGTGTGGTTCTGGAGGTATTTGAGCATCCTTCTCTCCTGCCCAGCTGGAGTCATTAAAACGTGAAGTGCAATGTGGAAAACTGCAGGGAGATATGAGGTATGCCCTTAAGGAAAAGGAGATGGGAACCTCCTTGGCAGCTTCAGAAAAACATCCACACTTGGAGAAGAAATAGAATGAAGGAAGAAAAGAGCAGATTATTCTGGGGATTACATTTTGCTGTGCACTATAGAGGGGGCAACTGCAGTGCATGTCCCTCAGTCTGGCACCACAGACCACGTGGTTATCTGGCATTTTTGAAAATGGGTGGTGCATGTTGGTGCTTTGATCACTGACACTTCTTAAGGCGTCCCACAAGTGCAAGGGGATGTCCTGCTGTGCTGTGCACAAGTCTGGCTGCAGATCTGTCAGACTGTCAAACTCCTGGCATCCTGCACCTCCCCAGGCCAGCAGCTCCCACCAAAGCTGGAAACAATCTCTTGTCCTTCTGCATGTCTCACATCTGGGACGGCCCAGAGAACTCCTGGAGGTGCTTGCACAAACCCCAAATCACCCAGTCTCTTCCCTGGTTTGGACTGAGGCGCTGGGCTCTGTGCCTGGGGATGTGCAGTTACGTTCCTGTTGATGTTGTGCTTCCTGTCACTAGGAATTGTGTTCATGCCTCAGACAACTGCACTAAACTGGCTGAGTTTGGAGTAGGAAAAAGACAGGATGTGCCTCTAGAGCTGCAGAGTCCCAGTAGAGAAGGCATTTTATTCTTGCTGTGTGCGGAAAGATTTCCTTGTTTATGAGTAGAAGTTTATTCATCCTTTCACTGTTGTCCTGGGGTCTCAGGGTGCAGCTCTATGTGCTGGAGTCAATGGCAGCACAGCTGGCAGACAGCTGTGCTCTTCTGCTGTCCCCGAGCCAGATGCTGAGGGACAGCCTGCAAAGTGGCTCTACTGATTCCAGGATGAGGATTTTCTGCACTTTTCCCTTCTGGGAGGTGTCCCTGGGGCCTGTCTTAGGTGGGTTTTTGTGCACAGAGAGCCACAGTAGGAACACTTCTGTTCCTTCTTGGTTTGGTAAGAGAATTCTGTTTAGCTAGGACAAGTCTGTAAACTCTCTAAAGATTCTAAGACAGGAATCTTAGTGCTGGATTTGGAAATGCTGTTTGTATATTTTAAAGCTTTAGGTTTTGTCATTCATGCCTGCAAATGGATATTTTACATATCTCTGGACATTCCTTGTGCTCTTATATATAAAAGCAGGGATGTAGTTGAATTGGACAATCATAAATACTTAATATTTGAATACACAGAATCACTAAATAGCTGGAAATAACTATCTTTTTATAATACCACATATGTATTGGCAATCTGCATAATTGATTGAATAATCAGTTGGTTTGATTGCTTTTACTTGTGTCTACAACCAATTTCCTCAGAGATAAATCTCAGAAGTGCTGGGAAGGGGGTGGAGGAGGCAGGCACAGGCAGAAAGGGAAGGCAGTTTGCATAGAACAATTTTTCTGCATTTTTATTTCTCTGACAGTTTTTGGACCCCTTCATTTAAGCATTTGAAACACTGACTGAGGTTCATGACTGCTGATTAATAATATATATTCATTGTCATTATTTTCTAGAGATAAATCTGACTTTTTATTCTGAAAACCAACCAACCATCCAAACACAGCTGACTAAAACCTAGAAACACTTTGCAAAGAAAAGCCAATGTTTCTCTCAGAAAGAAACATCTAAAGCAACAAAGTCAAAACAAATTCTATTTCTGACTAGGAAGTTCTGTTAAACTCTGGCCCTGCCAGCCCACCTTGGCTCTGTGTTGTTGAAGTCACTGGGCTCCATCCCTGAGTATTCTCCTACCTGGACTTTGCTTGGGTGACTTTTCCCCTTTGTCCTGGCCTAGAGCAGGACTCTCCAGGCACAGCTGACTCTGTATGGGCAGAGCTGCAGTACTGCTCCTGGGCCTTTGCCCTTGCTTAGGAAATTCAGTGTTTGGGCAGCAAACAGGTCTGGTACCTGGCCTACAGGAGTTCTGTAGAGGCCACTGTGGAGTCTCCTTCCTGTGGTACCTCCAACAGCCTGGGATAACTCTGGTCTCTCCCCATTTGCTGTAAAGGCATCCCATGAGCCACGGTTTCACCTGTGGCTAATGCCCACCTGGTGCTGTGGTAATGTTATCTGTTCCTGTCAGTGGAACATTTCAGAGCCTAGGCATTATAGGAATTAAAGCTGAGAGCCCTTGTGGAGAGGGCCAGAGTGTCAGGCCTGGCTGAGCTGGAGGCAGTCAAGGCTGAAGGAAAATCATGATCTAAACCACTTAATTTTGTAGGCACCTGTGTGGAAATGCGAGTAGTCCTCAGACTCCTCTGAACTGGTTGCTGCAGTTGTTCTATTACAGAACTCTGCTGATCTAAACCCAATGCAACACAAAGCTGTCCTGCAGTGAAGTGCTGGGAAACATCACTTTGTGCATTATGTAAACCCAGCATTTCTGGGGGAACATAATCTCAGCATTCTTGTTGCAATATTGACCTGTAACAACACCAGCACAGCACAGGGATTTTCTTGCCGAGCCCACAGGCAGTTCCCTAACAAATGAGAGACTGCCAATGCAGTTGTACCAATGTCCACATTTTTGTACTGCTATTAGGTGTTTTCTGTGACTTGGGTGATGCCAGTTGGGCATCTATTGGGCAGCAGCCACTGACTTTGCAGTTGCCCTTCAGGCCAGCTTTAATGTGGTGTTTCGGAGGAGTTTAAGGGATTACCAGGCAATCTGAAAGACAGCACCTGGCATTTACTTGGTTTTGCACTGTCTTCACCTTTACCAATGCAACTCTGCTCTCAATTACCAAAGTTATCTTAGGGATAGATCCTAGAAATCCCTACAGTGGCCACTAGTTCTGACTATGAATAATTTCTCCAAGTTTGCTCTCATGATAGGTTGTGACAGCAAACATTAAAATGGGTTTGATTTCTAGTCTATGAATGATTGTAGCTGTCTTTGTGTTCCTCCATGTATGTTCCAAAGTAAATTAAGGGAACTTCTTGTCTGTTCTTCCCTTAAACTGCACTTTTAATTGTAGGATTTCTCAGCCATGATGGGCATGAACAGTTACAAAGTCACAGTCTGATTATAACATTCCAGCACAGCTTTTCTTGAGCAGCAGCCCTTGCTCCAAGAGGGCTCTTGCTGAGTTTAATTGTTGTGTATTTTTCTCATTTTGCATTCTTCCATCCAAGACACTGGACAGGCTGCCCTGCTTCCCTGTGTGCACGTGGTTTTCTGCCAGAATAGGACCAGTGACATGAGCATAATTGGCTTCTATAATGCTGTATTTCCTTTTCAAAAAACCTTCATGTAATGACTACAAAAGGCAGTCATAAAAAGGAGAGCAGAAGGAAGTCAAATGTCAGGAATTGTTTTATTTCAATGACTGGAAGTAATTTTTAGCCACATTTGTTTCACTAGTGAGTGCCAAAATGATATAAATTTTTGACTGAAGTAAGTGTGCTCCATTTGTCAATTTGCTCATTTGCTGTTGTGGGAGAAAATGCTGAAAGGAGGATTTAAAAAAAAAAAAATTGAAGTACTTGTACCTGACACTAAATTTTATGGTCCTTTATTTCAGACAATTCTGTCATCTCTGTGAGTTTGGTCTGCCTAAAGATGACAACGTTAAGGACATTTCTGTTAACTCAGTTTTCTCTCAGTCAGGAAGCTATTTGCTTTACTGGATTGATGTTTACCTGCTAGAGAACTTTAAATATAATATTCCTGCATCTGTACATGACTGCAAAGCACACCAATAATGCAGTTAAAAAAAAAAGAAAAAGAGATTACTTACAGAGATTGGAATAATTGCTGCCTATCCCAATACTGATGGATCTTCCAGAGATGAGAGGAAGATGGAAGAAAATAACTAAAAAGGGAAAAATGAAGAGAAAGGTCCTTAATAGCAGTTTGGTTTTGTTTGGTACCAGATGTGAGTTGAAGGCATGTTGCATTAAGGTTCACCTGCTCTCTCTGGGCAGGACTGCACATCTCAGACCCTGAGTGCATACACAGATATAGTTTGAATGGGGGAAAAACGCCAAACAAACCATTGCTTCATACTTCTAGGAATCCCTCCTGTTCAGGAAATGATATTAATGCCTCTCAGATTCCAAACCCCATGTATAAACAACAATGTGTTATATAAATATGCTAATTATTGTTAAGTCATTCACCAGTCTCTGAAACAGGCACCTACCACTGTAAAACCAAGTAACTCCCCTGATTTGTGTGAGTGCAGCTTGAATGCATCAGGCATGTGTGTGCCAAACTGGGTTGGAATAAATTTAGTCTAAAATCTGATACACATACTCCCCCTATGCACTTAGGCTTTAATATTTATAACTTGCTCTTCAAAGATTTATATTTACAGGCAACAAAATGCACACGAGTAAAACGTGTCCTAAATAACCAAATCTTTAGATTTCTTAAAAGATGAGCTCGTTTGCTAATGCAGACGGATTTAAAGCCTGATTCCCGAGAGCCGCTCGCTGTGTCACAGACTTGGCTCGGGGTCTCGGCGCTGCCCTGCCCTGCCCTGGCCACGGCGGGCACGGCTGGGAAGGGGCTGGGAAGGGGCTGCTCCCTCCCGGGAGGGGGCCCGGCCCACACAAAGTTTCGGGCAGGGGCCTTCGGGCTGTGGGATCCCCGCAGCCGCGGCTGGGCGGCAACCCGCGGGCTCCCTCGGAGCCTGCCCCGCCGGCCGGGACCGGCCCCTCGGAGGCGGCACGGCTTCTACTTTACCCCGGCACGGCTCACGCCTTTGCCCAGCTTGCTTCATTCCTTACCCCGGCTCGGTTCAGGCTCTGCCTTTCCCCATCTCAGCCCCTTTCCCCAGCCCGCTCCAGCCCTGCCTCCCTCAGCCCGGTTCAGCTCCAGCCCCTGCGTTCCCCCTCACCGGCTCAGCCCGTGCCTTCCCCCGGCTGCTGCCTTCCCCTCACCGGCTCAGCCCGTGCCTTCCCCCGGCTGCTGCCTTCCCCTTCACCGGCTCAGCCCGTGCCTTCCCCCGGCTGCTGCCTTCCCCTCACCGGCTCAGCCCGTGCCTTCCCCCGGCTGCTGCCTTTCCCCTCACCGGCTCAGCCCGTACCTTCCCCCATGCCGCCCGCCCTGCCTTACCCCAGCCCGCCGCCGTGCCCGCTGTCTCCATCCGCCCCCGCCGCGGCTCCCCGGGGGCCGGCGGGGCCCCGCCGCCTCCTGCCGTGCGCGGGGCCGGAGCGGGGCCGGGCCGGAGCCGGCGGCCCCGGGCTGGGGGCCGGGGGGCGGGTGACCCCCGCCCCGCGGGCAGGGCCGCACATGCCGGGGGCAGCGCGGGGGGGCCCGCGGCCGCACATGCCGCGGCTGACCCCGCCGCTCATCCCTCCCGCGGCAGCGCCCGGCAGCGGCCAGCGGCGGTAGCGGGGCTGCTGCGGGGATGCGCTGCCTGCATGCGGAGCTGGAGGCGGACAGCGGCTCCGGAAAGCCGAGTCCAGCCCAGCGCTGGGGCTGGAAGGGAGGGAGGGACTGCCTGGGGTAAACCCACGGCGATGGACGGGGCTATCGGGCAATGCGGAGGGTACAATTCCGTGGGGCTGGATGGGGTACTAGGAGGAGGATGTGGTCACGTAGTCCAAGCGAGAGCTAAACCCACTTTACAGCAGTAACATCTACTTGTTACCAGGGGTCTTGGGCACGTTTCTCACTGTGCTTGATAAATGCCCTAGTGCTGGATGCAGGGGGAACGGGGCCGCAGCAGGTACTGAAGGGTGTGAGCTTTCATAACTGGTTGTTTACCTCTAGGAAAAGCATAATTAGCTTTTTAGGCAAAGAACGTAATTTTCTGAATGTCCTGTCAGCAGTTTGTGGTTTTTCATGATCCAAGTTCCATTGGCAGTATCTGTCACCCACGCACTCTTTAGTTCTGCAGGACGCTGTGGAGTGGTCCCACTGACCCTGTTTGTGGGGACATGGAGCTGGAGCTAAAGAGCCTTCTTTACTGCCCTGTCCCTGGGTGGTTTTGTAGCCTGGAGAGCAAGTTCTCACAATGAGAAGGGCTTTGCTGTCAGTGTTTAGGCTGTTCAGCTTCCCCGTGGTTTAGCAGTGATAGATGCAGGCCTGTAATGAAGTTTGGGGTAGATGTAAAACATGTGGTAAAAAGCTTCCTGCTGTTACTAATCACCCTTTTTTTCCATTTTCTTTTCTTCTTAAATCCAGGCAAGCATTAAGGGAGTCTAAGACAATTGAAATGAGGGTTTTTGGGAATTTACAGGTGTGTTTCCTTATGGATCACAGAAACCTGTACCTGTTGCCAAAATTATAGTATCTTGGTACCCTAAAATCCCTTAAAATGCTGCTGCAGAAGTTGCCTTGTAATAAATTTATTCAACCCCTCAGAATGTCTGACTCCTTGAAAGACTCCTTGTTTATAATTTCAATAAATGGAAACTTCATGGCTTCCCTTTAGGGGTCTTTGTTGTTTGGTTATGGCATGAAGGTGTGAATCTGTACACATCAGAAAATCTGATTTTCTGTGTGTTGGGTTTTGGTTATGTGCCCTGTGGCCTTGTTCTGCCTGTCCAGAATCATGTATGTGTGTAATGCTGCACTTTAGGATATCAAATATTTTCTCCACTTTAAAGTTCAGGAATTCCTAATGTTTAGCAATTCTGCAAAATTTGGTGATGACATCTTTGTTCAATGGCACTTCACATTTACTCGCAGTATCAGTATTAAGTTTAGTCCTGACAGACTTGGGGTGTTAAGTTTGACTGAGTTATCCATGCTCAGACAATTAAATAAGCTCACAAATCCTGGAAAGTGCCTTAGTAACTGACTTTGGATGCAGGGGAATTGCTCAGTATTTGCAGTTCTGAAAAAATCTCTCAGCTTGGATTTAGAGCCCTTTCTGTGAGAGTCTTGTCATTTTGCTGTTGTAGGAGTTGCAACACGGTGCCGACAGGAAGCATCAGAGCCTGCAGGAACATCCCCAAGCTAACAGGAACCTCTGGAACCAGCAGTGCTTGCTGTGCCCAGCTGCAGTGGACTGGAATGGTGTGGGCTTTGCTCACCCTGCTGATTTCCAAATCTGCATCACATGCATGGGGAGATGGGGGTAATTTTTTACCCTTTTCTCTGTGTGTTTTTCAGCTTTTAGACTTTCCCGTTTTGCTCCTTCAGCTGTGCAGCTGAGTGGAACCTGGCTGTGGAGTGGGACTCGGGCCAGAGCCAGTGCAGCAGTGCTGAGTTGTGTCATGGGGATACTGTGGATAGTATACATCATTAGTTGCTTCTTCTGGTAGCATCTGCTTTTCTGTTTTGGTAAAATGGATTTGTATTAAAGAAAACTTGCCACAAATAAATTATTTAACACATAGGAGTTTGCTTATGGATGCCATTTGGGAGAGCTGGAACTAAAATAAAAACTATTCAGTATTCCTGCTGCTCTTATCTATTACTTTGGGTTAGTTTGTCCTTCTTGGGACATCACAGAGCAGGAGAGACCAAGGCAGAGCCTGTGTGAACCTGAGTGGTTCCCGTCTGAATTCTGCCATCTTCTCATTTTTTCCCAGTCTACAGAAATGGGGAGTGTGACTGACAGGGAGCCCAAGCTCATTTGGGTAAAGTTTGGAATGGTATTCCTTATGGATGGAGCTGCACAGAGTTGCTGTCCACAGTGGCTGTTGCCCAATTTACAGATAAGGAAAAAAAACACAGACAGATAATTCTATTCTTGGATTATTTTAAATTTTCTTCAGTTGAGGGACTTCATTATAAAGCTGCCGTCAGCACAGTGACAGACCTTGGCTCAGCTTCCCATCTCCTGGGGTTTGCTTTGGGATCCTTGGGGCTGAGTGGAAGCTGCAGTCTGGTAGCCAATTTTTGTAAGGCAAAATAAATTTTTGTGCTATAATGAGATCACTTTTGACTGAGAATTTTTATGTATTCATAGCAACATGTTTGGGGCATACTGTTTACTATGTCTTTTTTTTTGCTTTGTGGAAAAGGTGGTAATGAAATAAATGTCCATTGGATTATACAATTAGTTGTAGATAGAACACCTCAGAATGAGCAAAATCAGTTATGGGAACAGGAAAGTCTTTTCTGCATGGAAAATCTGGAAGCAGTGAGATCTCATCACTGCTGTAGAATCTGCAGAGCTTTCTGCCCTCGCGTCACCTTGGGCCAGCTCATCCTGCCCTGTGCTGGGCATTGCCAGTGCTCTGGCACTGCTGGAGAAGTGATTACACCAGGCTGGGCATTGCCAGTGCTCTGGCACTGCTGGAAAAGCTGATTACACCAGGCTGGGCATTGCCAGTGCTCTGGCACTGCTGGAGAAGTGATTACACCAGGCTGGGCACTGCCAGTGCTCTGGCACTGCTGGAGAAGTGATTACACCAGGCTGGGCACTGCCAGTGCTCTGGCACTGCTGGAAAAGTGATTACACCAGGCTGGGCACTGCCAGTGCTCTGGCACTGCTGGAGAAGTGATTACACCAGGCTGGGCATTGCCAGTGCTCTGGCACTGCTGGAAAAGTGATTACACCAGGCTGGGCACTGCCAGTGCTCTGGCACTGCTGGAGAAGTGATTACACCAGGCTGGGCATTGCCAGTGCTCTGGCACTGCTGGAGAAGTGATTACACCAGGCTGGGCATTGCCAGTGCTCTGGCACTGCTGGAAAAGTGATTACACCAGGCCCTGGGCTCAGGGAATTCCTTGTTGGAGTCTCCATGGTGTGGTGGAGCCGGCTGAGTAAAACTCAGCCTGCTTCTGAGAGCAAGAGACGTCAGGGAAAGAGGCTCTGGAGGTTGGTGGGAAGGATCTCATGCTTTCATAGCTCCCTGGGTTCTGAAATGTAATAAGAAGAGTCCTCTGAAGGAAAAGTTTTCAAATTTTCTGAAAAAAACTCAAGCAAACAGATGTTTGTCAGGTTTTAAATACTTTCTGAGTTTGGATTTATTGTAGAATTACTAACAAAGGAATTTCCTCCTTGCTGAAAGCTATTTTAATGAAAAGGGCGGAATTAAAAAAATATATATATTTTCTGTAGAACATTTTTCAGTTGGCATTTATAGGACGGGTAAATTTATTTTGAATAATATTTTCTAGACTTTTAAATCAAATGTTTTTGTTCTTTAGGCATAAAATCTGTGAAAAGGAAAAATAATTTTAAATTATTAATACAGATGAAGCACATCAGTAACAAATATTTCACAGCAGCCTGAAGACCCAAAGGCAGAAGTCCTGTACTTTTACCTGCCATGTAAAGGAATGAAACCTGGAATGAAGAGGCTCTCTTTCTATAACTGCCATGGCAGGAAAGGATTCTGTAGGAATTTTATGCCGTGCCCAAATTCTCAGAGGCTGTTTTTCTGATTTTTAGCTTGCCAACTTCCTATTCTCTGGAACAAAAGGTGCTCTTGGGCTCTGGGGGCAGGTTTAGTTTCTTATTTATTCACCTGCTTGCAGACCTTTGAGGAAGATGGTGAGTTGTTCTGTCAGTGCCTGCTGTATATTTTTTTTAAATATCTGTATGTATGGTAAGAAATAACTTGGTCCAAGATTGTTATTGAAAATCCAGTATTTCCCCTAAATACATTCAGTCTTCCTGATGCCAATTTTTAAGGATGTAGAATGGAAAATTTCATCTCAGTCTTCTTTTCCCTCTCATTCTCTGACTCCTTAATTAAATTTATATCTAATTATGCCATTTATTTTGTGTTGACCTTTCAAAGACCTTAGAGCACCTGATTGTGAATGTAGAGTCTCAGGGTTTATTTCCATGGGTCCTTGAATGAATTTGTTATAAAGGCTAATGTCACTTTCAGAATTAAGGGTGGCCAACGGATTGCTAACAAATAGTAACAAATGTGTCCCTGAACTATAAATATACCTAAATATATAGAAACAAATAGTGAATTATGTCATACACAGCATTTAAAATAAGGTAACACCACTACCACCAGCAATAACAGTAAATCTGCATGTCTGAATGGTTAAAACCCTTCTGTATGTTGTAAGTCCACTCTTTGACATGGGTGTTGCACCTGGTACTGAAAATCCTACATTTGGATGATCAGATCCACCTGTACCCACATGCATGAAACATGGATGTACCTGTTCCTAAGGTGAGGGGTATGCATGGCCCTGTGGGGGAACAGGCTTAAAATCTGTTTTTTTGGTGCAGAGTCCACATCCTGTATTGGCAGAGCCCAGTGTGTGCATCAGATGTCAGAGGAAGGAGCAAAGAAAAGGGAAATGAAGGTAAGCTCCTACTGCAGAGTAGTTTATTGACCATTTAAAAGATTGCTGGTCAGTGTAACCTTCATAAAGGTTGGCACTTTTATGATTTAGTTGTTATTTTTTTACACTGAAATGAAGTATTCGTCATTTATTCTCAGGAAGGTTTTTAAACGAGGCTTTTGATAGAGGGCAGAGAAGACAGCCCTGCAGTGCTGTTAGTACAGGCAAGAATGAGAATCCAGCCATGCCTTTGTTCACCCGAACCAAAAGTACAAGTGAGGAAAAGGCAGCATGGCAGCAGCCCAAAATGTAATTGTGAGCCAACATTGATTTTATCTCTCTGACACCATTGTGTACTAACAAGAAATACTTCATTCACCTTGAAGTACAAAACCCCATAATTCATTGTTTGTGTTTTACCAGTGAATGCATAAGTCAGTACCTCTCCACTTTATTACTAGTTTATTTATGAAGTGTTTGTGAATCTGCAGAGCCTCTGAAGGTGGTTAAAAATTTATAAATAAGCAGAGGTGCAAAGTTCCTCACTGAAGCTGTGAACTTTTTCATGGTAGTAAGGAAGAGATGCAGACTGGAGACCAAAATGCTTGGGGAGGAACCTTGGAGCTCATAAAATCCTCGTGCAACCCCAGCTTGGGCTGGTGAGGGCAGAATAAGGCCCTGGGAAGGCTCCTGCCCCAGAGCAACTGCCATGAGGTGCAGAAAACAGTGACAGAAAAGAACTTGCACAGGGAATGATGCAAATACAGGCAGATTTTATATGAAACATGAAAAAAAAAAATCAGCATCCTCCAGATTTCCTGACAGACTGGCACCACTCCTGAAACAAGACATGTATTTTTATAAACTATTTATTAATGGTTAAAGTAAGGGTATAACCTGTTCTTTAGTTTAACAGTTTTGCCCCATGGGAATAAATGTGCAGTGATAAGCAGTCTGGTAATTAGTTTAAAACTTGAAGAGCAGAGGAGTTCACGTGCTAGGAGAGAGGAGCCCTGTGATAAATGATGTGGAGAGGTGGAAACCAGGGCACTCAGGTGCCTTGTGCAATTCCTTTGCAGAGAAATGCGAGGCAGGCTTGGGGACAGAAGGAACAGAGCAAAGCAAAGGAGAAGGAGCAGATCCAGAGGTTTGCAACACAAAAAGGTTGTTCTGGGGTTTGGGGTAAAACTTGGGCAGCCTGGGCAGGTGTTTAATGCAGTGGGAAGAGCAAACAGGGTGGCACAAACTGATAAAGAGATACCAAAATCAACTGAGAGGGGCTGGGATGCTGCAGCCCTCAGACTGCAACAATTTCTGGTCAGCCTTTGTGTAGGCTTGGGACAGAACACAATGTTCCCAAAATTGCTGGTAAGATTATAAAGGAGCAGTTGTGAATTGAGCACTCTAAGGTAGAAGTGAGCCAGAGCCAGTACAACTGTCTGCAGAGGGAAATGATGATGGAGTAGCTGGGAAAAGAGAAGGGAATTGAAGGGGAAGGAAGGCACAGGCTGCCTGAGCTGGTGATTTGTAGTTAGGACAGACACTTTTGTGTTCCTTAGTACTTAAAAGGACAATTGACTTTTATCAGAAAACAAATAGAAACAATTGAATGGTACAAACACAAGCACTGGAGATGTGTCTCTGCCACTCTTGCTTTCATTACTTTGCAGAACAAGGTGGACAGAGGAGCTTGCCCTTCTTACTAACCCAGATTTGGTCCAAGCTTAACTGAAAATGTGCTGAATGTCAAACAGGGGATGCAGAAAGTCAAGGGCAACTAGATTTTTAATATTTGTTTTGGTTGGTTATTAGCTTGAAAAGGGACCAAATTTGGTTTTGGTGGGTTTTTTTGTTTGTTTCTTTGTTTGTTCTGTTTTGTTTTGGTTTTAAATTTGATTTTAATTCCTGTGTATGCTTTGTACTTTATGATTTGGAATAGGTTATATTTTAGAGGCTTCTTTATTCTGGTTATTATAAGTTCTTATCATTAACTATCTGTCATTAAGCATTAAAGTATAGCATGAACACAATGTGCAGATTCTCATCCATGAGCTCTGATGCTACTTTTTTTCAGATCTCTAACAAATAAACCACTCCCAAGGTCTACAAAGTGTCCCAAAATGAGCACCTGTTACATATTAAAGTATTCACTTTACCCTAAGAAGCTTCAGAATTGAGTCTTGCTGTTATGACTTGTTCAAATATTACTTTGTTTTTGACATTTGTAGCTGAATTTTATATCTATTTCTATTTCTAATGTACCAGCAGTTAGTTTTTCAGGTCTGCTACACAACAATGTAAGTGTCTTACGGGAAAAAAGCTGTTGTCCCAATGACTGTGTTGCTTCTTTTGGATCATCCAGCATGAGAAACAAGGATGTTATCCAGTGTTGATGTGCCCAGAAGTCACCAGGAATATGACATTTGCTCATGTTTTTGCACTGTAACATGAATTCGATTCCAGTGCCTTTACCTGGATCTCTTCCAGCAGTTGAAGATCCGCCTAAGAATATGAGCATGCAAAGGGAACAAAACTAAATAAAATACAGTATGAGCATCTGACTGCCATGCTCGTCTAAAACTATCTCTCAGTAGTTCTTGCTTCTGCTAATAAAACATTCAGAGCTCATTTTACTATTTCTGAAAGTCACCTTTACTCAACCCATCACTGCAGAGGAAAAGAACTCAACCTGTGCTGCTTTCTGCTTCCACATACTGCGTGAGACTTTGGGAATGAGCTTGAGAGCCTTAAAAAATAACAAAGAAAAAATCCAACGCAATTGTTCAGGTGCTGGAATATAATAAGAAAGTCAAGTCTTGCTTATTCTGGGGCACTTGGATTGCTGATACCACCAGTAAAGTTTGGATCTCAAGAAGTTATTTAAACAATGCTAGACTTTGGTATTTTATATGTAATACATTCATTGCAGGTCCATCTTCAAAGTAATATCTGTGGCCAAAGGTTTGATAACACATTTCTTTTAGCAGTGAGTAAGGGTCAAGATCAAAACCATATAGCTATTAATCTTAGGACTGAAAATATTTGTTCATATATATATATATATAAAAATACAAAAATGATTCTATATTATCTCTATTGTCAGATTTTGAAATATAATGTATCTATTGAGCAATTATAGCATGTTTTACCACCAGAAATATTTAGTTTAAATGCCCAAGTTTTAAGGAGAGAGAACATGTGGATTTGTAAATGCCAGATGCATTTGCTGTCCTGGCAAGGAAAATACCTTTTTTCTCTTATGAATGCAGCAATTGCTAATAACATGAATGCAGGGGGTGCAATGTCAGTTTTTCCAGCCAGTTTCTAGTGATCACACTTTAGAATGGATATGTTTCCCCTCTGCTCTGAAATGTGAGATTGAATTGGTGGAGATTCCCACGAGAGCTGTCCAGGAGCAGTTGATATCACCCCTCTGACTGCTGCCTGTGGTTCTTTGGGAGCATGAAAGCCAATGCCAGCTGACACGTGCACCTGGCTTGGCAAATACTGATAAAAAATTCAGTGTTGGGCCTTGATACTAAAATCAAAATTAAAAAACTCTGAGGATTTGTAGAGAGGCTGTCCTTGGGGAAGAAAGGGTGCATGATGAGAGTTGGAGCATGCTTTAAAAAGGTGAGAAGGCCTTGTTTCTGTTGAACATGTTGAGCTAACATTGCTTGCAGTGCCACAGCACAGTGACCATGACTCCTGCTTGTGCATTTGGAAATAAAGACAAGGACTGGGAGTGAGCACTGCCCAGAGCCCAGCAGGGAAACCTCAAACTGTGCTGCTGCTGGGGCAGCAAGGTCCTTGTCCCCTGACTGATGCTGGTTCTCTGGGGCTGAGTTAAGCCCCAGGTGATGCAGGCAGAGTGCAGCTGACAGTTTGCTGTGTGGGTGGCTGTTTCTCAGGGTATGAAATGCATGAAATGATCACATATTCAGACAAAAGCCCCGGGGAAATGCATTATTTACCACCCTGCCTCCTGCTGGTGTTTAGTCTGGAGCTAAGTGCAGCTTTGGCTGCAATGATCAATGTGCAGAGCCTGTGGGGCTGCCAGGAATGGATCTGGGAGCCACGCTGAGGACCAGCTTTTCTACTGCTTTCAAAATCACTTTGCATCTGACAGTGTGAACTGGTGTTGGAATAAATCAGCCAAGACTCCCTTTTCTACATGCAGAAAGCCAATTCTTTATTCACAGAGCTCATATTTGTAGGAAATATCAGCACTGGTCAGCAGTACAGTGAAACTCAGTTCATTGGCCAGTAAGGGCTGTTGCTTATGTCCATCAAATTTTCTCTCACTCTAGATATGCTTACATTTTTCCTCTGTGGTTTCTCTGGGACAAATCTTATTGTTTACACAGGTGCATTTGTTTTTCACCCTCAGAATAGATTGTTGTGTTAAAGGAACTTCTCATTTTCAAAATGGCTTCACATGGGAACTTGCAAATTGCTTGTGAGCTGCACTTAGAAGAAAAGCCAGGCCAGCTTTGGCAATTTTAGCAGAGTGAGGCCTGATTTCATAAGGCTTTTCTTTCATAATTCTTCTACTTGTCTACAACATCTCACCCTTTTGGTTAATTTAAAAAAGGCTCATATGTTCTCATGTTAAAACAACTTACTCTTGTGAGGGTATTATCTCATTACGGTTATCACTGGTTATCTCTTAGATATGGGATAAGATACATAGAAGACCAATTACAATTAACAAAATGTACCAAATTCTATCATGTCATTGACACAGGGTTTCACAGCATGAGAAAACAAAACAGCAATATTCAATGTCTCTTAGGGAAATGTAAATAAATGACTATTGTTTTAAAGTCCAAATAGCTGAGACTCAAGAGAAAGTTCATTAGCTGGAAGTGTTGATCTTTGACATCACTGAATGTCCTCCTGGGTCCTGGACAGGGAATAACTGAAGGAGATTAGTAGGAGCACTGTCCCATGATGATGACATGAGCCTTTTGTTGGCAAATTGCTTCTGCAAGTTTCCAGACACAGCTGTGTCTTGGCAGTCCTACTTCTGTTCCTGTTCTGGCCATGAGGGCTGCAAGGTGATTAGGTTATTTCTCTTTCCACAGGGACTCATTTTCTCAGAGGTGATCAGTGTCTGATTGAATGAACAGGGACTGCTTTGAACCTGCTGATGATAAAACACAAGCACACCCTCTCTTGAAGTCAATGAATCAATTAGGCTTTGCTGTGGCACACTCAATTGGGATTTAGATTTGATGATCATATTACATTATTTGGATGTTCTTAAGGCACTAAATTCCCCTTCTTTTTGTTTTTGTAAAAGGAGATGCATGTCTTTGGTTATGAGCATGAAGAAACATCAAGGCAAAACAATACATGTAGTGAACAATAAACTGACAGAAATCAGGAATAAGTCAGGTACAACAATTAAGAATATTTCAGATAATACACATAATTAATAATACATGTGAAATTAGGCAATTAGGAATCTCTGAAATACTGTACCATCATCCCAGAGTCTGAGAACAGCTGACAAACCTCAATTTAGTGAGGGCTTGGATAATTATTTTCAGATAATAATTCCCAAGCTCACTATAAAAATAGGTTTAGCTGTCACATATAAAGGGTCAAATTGCCAAGTCAAAGTGACCTGAATCTAGTTTTGATGCAGAAAACATTTGGATTTAATGGCAAATTCTCCATCCAGGTAGAGCCAAGGCCTGGCCACCACCCAAGCTCCAACTGGGAGGGAATTCCCTAAACACGTTTTAAAACAAGGCTCTTAAGAATAGCAGTTATGAGTAAAGGCCTTGGGGTTAAAGACTAATCAAACCATCTAGTAGTTGGATAACTCTGAAGTTTTCTTCAGGATAGAGATGCTTCAAACACAGCAAACTGCTGGAGTGCTTCTGTAACAATAACTGGGAAAAACCACAAGACTAACAGTTTGGAGGAGGCTTGCAACAAAGCTCAAGAATATTTTCTTGGAATTCCGAAAAATACTTAAAATTATGAAACAGCATTGGGTCAAACCGTAGAGCCAGTGCAGGGACTAGCCAGAGAGCTAACCTGATCTAAGAGACGCATAAACAGCTAGAGAACAAGAAAGAAGGCTCCTGAAATGACACATGTCTTTTAGATAATTACACAAAGATGTTAAAGGATATAGGAAGCTAACTACAAGTACAGTAATAACATCTTATGAATAATGCCTATTATCAAATCAGTAAACTCACATCACAGAGGAGCACATGAAAATTGTTGAGGAATATTCCAAGGTTGATTTGGCCAAATGTGCACTGAAAGCACAGAAGCTTCAGGAGGAGTTGGCATCAGGGAAGCAGGAGCAAATGAACTTCCCAAGACACCAGTGGGGAGAAGAGGAATCAAATTCACAGACAGAAAGAGATCATAACAGTGAAGGTGAAGACAAATACACAGATGACGTTGATATGCCTGGGCAGAACTTTGACTCTAAAAGATGCATCGCAGTCTGAAATTTACGTATTTGGGAAGATACTGCTAAATACTTGAGGAATCTAGATCCAAACTCTACTTATTATGATCCCAAATCAAGAGCAATGAGGGAGAACCCTTATGCCAACACAGGCAAGAATCCAGATAAGTTGGTTATGCAGGTGACAACTTTGTTTGCTGCACAGGCGACGCCATTTCAATGGCACAGACTCAGCTGTTTGCCGGGGAGGCTTGTGACAAAGGCTCTGGAGTTCATCTTCAAGTGGACCCTACAAAATTACAGCTTCTTTATAAATCTTTCAAAGTGAAAAAAGAAGATTTCAAGGCTCAGCAGAAAGAAAGCATCCTAGAGAAGTGTGGAGGACAAGAACATTTATATGTCCCCCCAGGTGAGCTGCTGTTTGCTCCAACAGAAGATTATGTGGAGTATTCTAGGTGTGGAACAGTCATCAAAGGACAGGAGAAAGCTATTGCTTGTCCTAAGTATGAAGAGGATGTGAAGATCAACAACCATACATACATTTGGGGTTCATACTGGAAAGATGGCAAGTGGGGTTACAAGTGCTGTCACTCCTTTGTCAAGTACTCCTACTGTACAGGAGAAGGTGGGAAAGAAATTGCTAATGGAGAGGCAAGTTAATGGAAGAGCAGCCTGAAGAGGAAGAACACATGACAAACCCAAAACACTGATGGAGGTCCACTAAGAGAAACAGAAAGAGGAAAAAAAAGAAGCACAAGAAAAGCTCAAATTCTGACAGTGAGGGTAAAGAGAAAAAGAAGCAAGAAAAACTAAAAAAAGGCTCTAAATGCTGAAGAGGCTTGACTTTTCCACATCAAAGAAATCAAGCAGTTAGATGAGAGGAAGAGACCATACTGCAGCCAGTATGAAGCCAGGGAGTCAATCGAAGAGGGGAGAGAACGAGTTGCTGCAAGAGAAAAGAACAGAAACAGACCAACCAGAGAAGATACAACACCATCTTCTGTGTCTAAGAAGCCTCGGCTAGACCAAATTCCTGTGGAAAATCTTGATGCAGATGATCCTCTTACTGATGAAGATGATGAAGTGGTGAAGATGATGAAGACAAGGACTTGGAAAACAGTGATGATGATGATGACACTGCAGCTCTTCTGACTGAAATGGAAAAAACCAAGAAAGAATGAGCTGAAGGACAAGCTTGAAAGGAGCAAGAGCAAAAGGCTGAAGAAGAAAGACTTTGGATGGAGAACATTCTGAGTAGTAACCAACTGCTGAACCTTACTGGGCCAGCACAGTCTCAGGAAAACTTCAAAGTTAAAAGGAGGTGGGATGATGATGATGTTGTCTTCAAGAACTGTCCCAAGGGGATATATGAGACAAAAAAGGACAAAAGATTCGTCAATGATACTCTGCAATCAGAGTTTCACAAAAAGTTCATGGAAATATGTATTAAGTAGTACAGTTTTATGTGCTGTAGTGTGCAATTACTTGGTAGGTCATGGCTGTTCCCTCCTTTTCTCTCAAAATTTAAGGCTGAATGTTTGGTCATGGATTCTCAAATGTTTTTCCAAGATCAGCAACAGCTTCATAATTAATAAGTGCTATGTATCTGGAGCTTTTATTCCTGCGTATTGTTTTCCTTTACTGTTTTAATGAGACACAGTTTGTGTCTCATTAAAAAACCCCCCAAAACCAAAAAACAAGCAAAAAAATCCCCAAACCCTAAAAAGGAGCAGAGCTGCAGTGGCCGAGCAGCACGCCGGGGCAGGGTGGGGGGAGGCCTGCCGTGCTGCCCCATATCTACAACAGGTCTCTTAGATGAACAGCAATTAAATATAGATCAGCCAGTCCTAAGTGATGGGCAGGCACTGCCCCAGAAAGGGGGGGAAGGCGCTGAGCCACCCTGTGCCACCCTGTGCCAGCTAGGGAAGGGAAAACTCCATGGCTCCATCCTGTGCCGCTGCATCTCTGTTCTCCCCCCTAAAACACTTGCAGTTGAAAAAGAGGAGGGGAAGAGGCAATAAAAAACAAACCCTAAAAACTGCACACTGTAAGGGAAAAAATACCAAAAGACAAATGTAGAAAATGCTAGAAAGGCGCAAAGTGCCCATGGCTCTCCTCTTCTGCTTTGGAGTCTGTGAGTTCCATGGCGGACTGCTGCCTGAGGGAGCAAGCCCCAGGGGAGCCGCTGGGGCCAGAAAGAATCTTTGCTACAAAAATACTGTCTGGCCTCTGCTGGTCCTTCAGTTTACAAGTTCTGCTGGAGGACGAGGCCTGCTCGGATGGCTGCCACGCTACCCCTGCAGTCACCACCGTTCCCAGAGAGTGGCAGCTCGCTGGCCCTGTGCCGCCTGTCCACGCCACCTGCGCGGGTAACTGAATTGCGCCAGAGGTAATTCTGCAAGAGCACGCAGCTAAGTTCTGGTTCCAGGGTCCTGGTTCTATGTTTCTCCATGAGATTTGACTCTCACCACCCCTACCACCATGTCTGGCCCTGGGATAGAAGGGAAAATGACTGACCCAGGGGCTGTGTACTCCGGAGAATCCGCACCCAGGGACACACACACAGGCACTGTCCTGGAACCAGAGTGTAGGCTCAGGCTCCACTAAATACATTAGCTAAATCAGGGACAGGCCCCTGGACCACACAACACAGTAACAAAGGTATCAGCACATACTTACTGTACTTTCTCTCTCTTTTCCCAACACATATTGCCTCTTTTAACTCACAGTTTGGCTTTCTTTCCGTGACACTCAGGTTTCCACATGGTTGCTGCTCCCGTGTGCCATTTCCATGTCATGGTTCTGTTACAGATGAGTAATGAGATAGTTGGCTCTCACTGTTAAGTGGTGAACATGAGGTGTATGATAAGAGAAGTTTTTGTGGATGTATAGTTATGTTACTGTAAAGTGTCCTCCCACCCTGCTTTATTATGGGATGGCCTTGGTAGTCGGGGCATTTGTGAGGGTTGGTCTGGTACTATAGTAACACCTGACCTCTGACCAAGATGTAAAGTGATCTCTATCTACCACTCGACAGCAAGGAAGGAGCTGCCTGCAAGACTTTAGGAGGAGCTAGAAGTGTAAAAGGCAGAGCATCCATCTTGAAGATGAGGACGTGGCTGGTAGTCACGGGGCTCCCAGCACTGTAATTTTTCCTTATTTAGTCCTTTTGTGATAGTTTTTGTTAGAGGTTAATAAAATTTTAAAAAGTGAGCAGTCATTTCTCACAGTTCTATTCTAAGACTTATTTCCCCACACCTTAGCATACTTTCCAGTTCTTGACCACTCACTCACCCCTGTTCTTGAGACTGTTGTCCCCATGACTTGCTGGGCCCTTCTCTCCTAGGCAACTCTTAGGCTGCCTCACCTTCTGCAACTCTCCTTTGGCTGTGTTTGCGTTCTGTGACCCGCAGTTCTGTTCTCCTAGCACACGTTGTGTTTTTCTCTGTGTGT
The DNA here is from genome assembly GCF_036417665.1 of Passer domesticus. Lineage (NCBI taxonomy): Eukaryota > Metazoa > Chordata > Aves > Passeriformes > Passeridae > Passer > Passer domesticus. The sequence goes on from NC_087485.1 coordinate 19,857,079, forward strand.
TCCACGCTGTCTGTGGCCCTGTGTGCTCCCCGTCCACGTTCCGCTTCACAGCCGGCTCTGGTCTTTGTTTGTTCCGCGCTGATCCTGCTGTAGCCATAGCCTTTTGCTATTTGTAAATTTGCTGCTTGGATTTCTGTTTGTGCTGATCCTGCAGCTGGCTTGAGGCCGGCTGCAATCTTCCTTTCATCACCTTGTATATTCCATCTCTAAATCCCTTCTCGCTGCCCGGTCCTGCGGTCAGCTTGGCTCGTTTCACCTTCTTCTTTCACAACAGCCTGTTCGTCTCGTGTCTATCACATCTACAGGGTCACCAGGTGTTGGAATAAATCAGCCAAGACTCCCTTTTCTTCATAAAAAAGCCAATTCTTTATTCATAGAGCTCATATTTGTAGGAAATATCAGAAGGGACTGTGCTAAACCTAATTGGTCAGCAGTACAGTGAAACTCAGTTCATTGGCCAGTAAGAGCTGTTTTCTATCAAATTTTCTCTCACTCTAGATATGTTTACGTTTTTCCTTTGTGGGTTCTTATGGGACAAATCTTATTGTTTACACAGGTGCATTTGTTTTTCACCCTCAGAATAGATTGTTGTGTTAAAGGAACTTCTCATTTTCAAAATGGCTTCACATGGGAACTTGCAAATTGCTTGTGAGCTGCACTTAGAAGAAAAGCCAGGCCAGCTTTGGCAATTTTAGCAGAGTGAGGCCTGATTTCATAAGGCTTTTCTAATTCTTCTACCCGTCTATGACAAACTGGCAGCAAAATGAAAATGCATCCCACCCACTTATGTCTTTCTGTACATGTTCTTCCTTTTTTCCCCCTTTAGTTGCCCCATGTGAGGGGCTGGGTGCAGATCTTGCCCTTGCTGGAGACCAAAATTTGGCTGCATTTAAATGGTGCAGACACAGCCCTGTGGGAATTGGGACTAAAGAAGGGGAATTTATTGCTGGAAAGGGATTAGTGCTGCTTTGAAGAGATCTATTTACAGAGTCCACCCACCCTCAAGGGGCTCTGTATGTGGACTTGGATTTGGGAATTGCATGGTGCTTCCCTGGGAGGCCTTGAAATGGGCACCAGAGAGAGGGAAACCAGGCATTGTTAAGTGGGATTGCATACAGTTTTAGAAGTTTACACAAGGCACAGGAAAAGTACACCTTTGTGTTTGACATTCAATTTTCCAAGTTTTATTACATAAAGACTGCTAAGCCCCATTAATTCACTGAGAAATCCTCACTGAAGTGATCAGTTTATGAAATTTGTCGTCCTGCCATTGAGTGGAATTAATTGCTAATGAAAAAAAAGGTGCATCAAGATACAAGACAACCTACTATATGAATAATGTATTTTTGCTGTATTTTGCTAAGTTAAGAAAAATTCAAGTGATATGACCTTACTTACTCCTTAGGTATAGATATATATTTATAGCCCCACAGTCATCACTTATGTTTTGGAATGCTGTATTAAAAAATAAGCAGTTAGTTGAGCTGATAGTCCACTTTTTTTTTTTTTGATAGAGCTCTAGGTTGTTAGGTGAAAAACAGGATTACTTGTGAGAAAAAATCAGAATCTTAGAACAGCTGTAGCTAGAGATGGAATTAAACAAAATGTCTTAATACTGAACCATGGCATTAAGAGTCTGAGGATAAATGCAGACAGTTGATGAGAAGGTTTGTGTACAAATTGGCTTGGATCATGTCTTGCCTTTGAAGATGAGTCAATTGGAACATTAATGCTGATGGACACTGAAAAGATCTGCTCTCTGCAGGTCAAATCTGTGCTGGGAGGCTCTGATCAGGTGCTGCTGTCACTGACTCTGGGGATCTGATGTGGCCAAAGAGGGCAGGGCTTCCCTGTCACTCTGCTGCCATTCTTCAGCTGTAGGGAGTGTCTCTTTCTGTGGAATGTAGAAAAACAAACCAGATTTAATTAATTCAGGTAGGAACCTGATGATGTTCATTGAGATGGGTACAGTGCAACAAGGAGAGGGGTTTGGGCTCTTGTTTGGAAAAGGTTGGGGTGTAAGGGCAGAGAAAGGTGCTGAGGGCCTGTGTGGAGGGAACAGTTCCCAGTTTGGGAAGATGGGATGAAGGGATAACACACTCCAAGCTGAGCAAGCACAAACTGTGTTCTCAGAAGAGAGGGCTCATTCTGTTTTGGCCTCACACTGTTATAGATGAGTAATGGGATGTTTGCTCTCACAGTTAAGGGGTGAACATTGTGTGTATGTTAAGAGAAGTTTTGTAGATGTATAGGTGTGTTACTGCAATGTGTCCTCCCCCTTGCATTGTTATCATGGGATGGCCTTGGGCACACAGGAGCATTTGGGGAGGGTTGGCCTGTTACTACCAACCACCTGACCTCAAATCAATGTGTAAGACAGTGATCTCCCCCCCTGGACAGCAAGGAAGGAGTTGACTGACAAGACTTTAGGAGGAGCTAGAGGTATAAAAGGTGGGGCCTCAGGTTTTAACTTTTATATTTTTCAAATTCTATTCTGCTTTAGTGTGTTAGTCTAGGTTTCATATTAGGGGATGGTGAGCTGTCTGCACAGAGTAGGGAGACAAAGCAATTCCTGCTCTAGCTGGGGACCAAGGGCAGCCAGTCCAAATCTCAGGCCCAAGAGCACAAACAACATGGGCTGAAGAGAGGAAAAGAAGCAGGATGGGACTTAATAGGCTAAAGCTGTAATTGGGCAATTAGCTCCAATATACAAATGGAGCAGAACTTATAAAAGTGAGAAACCCCATGACCGGTCATGCATTTTGTGACCATTTTGGGCTGTGCTGCCCAAGGTGGATCCGTTGAGACCTTTTAACAAATCCCAACTTTATTCTTTAGCTCTGTCCAGTCTCCGTTCTAGGTCAGCCTTCACAAGGCATCGCATACATTTTGTAGATGAGCACAGGGTGGTTTATTCCATGCTCTCAGTGCTGTAATTTTTCCTTATTCAGTCCTTTTGTTGTATTTTGGTAAGGTTTAATAAACCTTTAAAATTTTAAAAGTGAGCATCGTTTCTCACACCACTGCCTGATGTCATGGCTGGGAAATGTGTTTCTCTTGATACCCTCCACTCATTCTGTCTTATTCCTTCCTTTGGCTGCTTCTGTGGAAATATCTGGTGGGAGTTCCATTTTCTCAGACTCCCAGGTAGGATAAGTGTTGCAGCTTTTTGATACTTAGCAAGGGAAAAGTTTCCTAGGTACAGTGCAATCACATGCACAGCATTCAGTAGGAAACCTTCAGTTTCTTCAAATAAATGAAATATGTGAAAAGAAAATACTTACTTGATATTGAATGAAGCTCCTCCAAACTGAATCTGAAAATCACAACTAACTGAAAATAGCAGAAAAAAAGGCATTTGTGCTCTCTAGAGATGAGGACAAGTGATAGGCGGATCAGCAGAAAAAAAAATCTTTTGAAATTAGTTTATTGGAAGGAATAAGATCTGCTGCTGTAATGTTCTCTATGTTGCAAACCTGCTGCTGCAGCCCAGGCTGTTCCCATTGCAGCAAAGCATTCTTGAAAGGACTGGAATAACCTTGCCCAGCAGAGCTCCATACAGCAGAATCTCTGTAATTCCACCAGCATTTCTGAGCCTAACCCATCTTCAGGGCCCTATAACTCAGCTCTCAGATCTTCATTTGGCGCTTGCAATCTGCTGTGCTGTGATTTAACATTTGTCCAAACATCATGATGTGAAACTGTGCTCCCCTAATGGTGGAGCCTTGCTCAAATCAGAGCTGTGTAGAGTTATATATTTATATATTTGTATTTATTCCAGAGGCCTGTGGCCATGTGGACTCCTTGCAGGCTGTCCTGTGTGGGAAAATGAGCATCTGAACACCAGTATAGCCAACATATATTTTTGAGTTCACTAAGAGACTTATTCCTGCAGGATGAAATAGTTGTGCTGTGGTTAGAGGAGGACAGGAAAATCACAGAAGGCCTCTGAACCTGGGGGTTGAGAATATCAGAGCTGGGTAGAAATAATTAAAAAAAAATAGTCTTAGTCATGCAAGAAAAACAGGTGAGTGTTGGTTATTTATTGTGGTTTGAAAAAGGGTGATTTGGACAGCTGCACTAAAGGTCTTGTGTGAGTACTACAAATGGCTAAGATAAACATGATTCTTAGAGGCAGAATCAAAGGAGTGAAAAGGCACTGAAACTTGAATCCCTTGACTAAAAGTAAATATTTTTCCATCCCATACAGAGCCATATGAGGTGTGTTGTTCATATGTTTAGCATCTCATAAAAATAACTTTATTTCTCACCAGTGTTTTCTGCATGCTGCAAATACTCTTTGTGGCTATGCCATGGATTATAAAGGCCTAAGACAGTAATTTTAACTTCCAGATGTGTGTGTGGTTGCCTTGTTCTAACACTCCCTGATGTGAACTGTTACCCCTCACCCTCGGTCACAGGGACCTGTGAGGTGCAGGTTCCCCTCCTGTGTTGTGCTGTAGGTTCTCTGTTAATTGCAGTGGAATAATGCTGTATATGACATGCAGAGCTGTAAATATGTGCAGGGAAGGGTGTCTTACAGGTTTTTGTAGATCTTTTGCAAAATTCTCTTGTGCCTGGAAATTGCTTTAAAATGATGAGTGGTACTAAAACTTTCATCTGTAAAATGAGTAAATGTAAGAGAAATTCCTTATTCAGGATGCTTTGGTGTGTGTTAACTAACCCTTGTAGTGTGTCTGTGTGGCTCCTGTGGCACAGGAAGGGGAAGGGCCTTTCAGAAGGGAATTCCACTTTGAGCACTTGATGTGAAACAGCAAAAATTGGCCTACATGATGTACCTGAGATGGGAAGGAAATCTGTGTCACAGCAAGGGTACAAGCCCCAAGCTCTGCTCTTGCCAAAATTAAAGCTCTTGCTTTATTAGTGCATGGTGTTTATAGCTCCTAATTGCCTCCTAAAATACCAAGGCAGCCAGCTTGGCATAGTCAGTTTGGTCACCATTTAATGTTCTGCCAGATCCCCCTCTCCTGGAAGGCTGTGTGCTGCTTCCACTCCCCTCAGGAGTGACTGATGTGACAGCAGAGGGGTCACACAGCCCTGCCCACAGGCAGCCTTGTCTGCTGCCCAGTGCTTGTATGGTGTGCACGAAAATCCAGAAGTGGTGATGAAATCCAAAAAGCCCAGTTCTGATGAGGGTTAATGCTTAACCACCCATTTATAGGAAGGCATTAATGGCGAAGATTGTTTTACCAGGATTGAAGAGAATCACTGAGATTTCCAGCTAACTCAAAGCTCTTCCAGTGACGGAAGAAGAGGGGGCTGGTTGCTCTTTTATCGCCCTTCTGGAAGGGTTTAATCTTTGACCTCCCCCAAGTGATTTCTGTGCCTGGCTTGAGCAGCAGTTTTGCCAGGCCCAGGCAGGCCCCGAGGGGCAGATCTGAGGCTGTTCAAGATGTGATTTCTCAGGCCGGTGACAGTGGGCACTGCTAAGTAAACACTGTGACAAAATGGTTTTCTTGCCAGCATGCCACCTGGCACTTCTGATTGCCCAGTGTTTATCCCTTGGCTTTCCAGGTGTATTCCTTTGTGCCAGCTCTTTCCCACAGCTGAGTTTCGTGGTGGATCCCTGCTAGCCTGGCCTTCTGCTTGTGCTGGCAGTTGCTGTTGAGTTCTAGGAGGCACCAGGACTGGCCATGGCCATCTGAGCCTTGTCCTGGCTGCACTGGTGACAAAGGCTGTGGGTTTTGCTGCTCTGGGTCCTCACCTGGCTGCAATTGCAGAACTCAGGTCGTTCCCAGGCTCAGAAATCCATGGAGAGCAGGGCCCTGCTTGTGTCTGCAAGGGCAAAACGCTGCAGGAGTGGGAGCTCACCCAGCCCCAGAGCTGGAGCAGCCAGCAGTGACATTTGGGCAGATTCAGTGTCCATGTGGATGGCTCTTGCCCAGCTGGGTGGCACAGAGAAGAGTTTCTTGTCCTCCCCAGCTATGTCACACACTCACATCATCCATCGTTATCCATCCTCTCTCCTGCTCCAGCAGGAATTCCTTGGCCAGGAAGGCTGTGCTCCAAGGCATGGCAGAGCCCAGCTGCAGGGAGTGTGTGCAAATAACCTGCCCTTGGTGGCCTTGGAGCAAGCCCAGGCTGCCAGCCAGGGGCAGGACCTGCTGCCAGGCTGGAGGTGTCACCTGTGCTGTCACTGTGCCAGGACAGCAGCTCTGGGGGAACCCTGACTGCTGGCAGCTGCTGCTCTGGCAGGGTGGATCTGGCAGGGTGGATCTGGCAGGGTGGGACCTGGTCAGGGTAGGACCTGGTCAGGGTGGATCTGGCAGGGTGCTGGTCACTGGGGCCTGGACACTCTGGGGGCAGAGAGGAGCAGGGGGCAGGATGGGATCTGGGGGCCAGCAGAGGTGTGAGCTGAGCAGGCTGAGGTGGCTCCTCAGGCTCTGCTGAGCCATGGGGAGCTGTGTCCCTCCAGGTTGGCTCTGCTCACAGGGAATTTGCTACTTGTGTACAGCAGAACTTTTTGGATCAGAGGGAGAAATAACATTTTCCCCCTCTCCTGTTTTTGACCTACAAATTCACCTGCTGCTGTTCCTCTTTCCTCTGCCTTTTGCATCCTGCTTGCTGTACAGGGCTGTTTGGGACACACTGTCAGTGTGCACAGTCAATTAATTTGTCACCTTTGTCCTTACCTCAGCCCAGTGAAATGTCACAAACAGATCTTAAGCTGACCTGGGTGTTTGCTGTTGTTCTTTGTGGCTGACCAGCTGGAGTTGGTTCTGGTGGCCTGCAGGTAATCTGGATCCCGAAGGCAGAGCCAGCCTCTCCCACTGTGCTCTCTCCAGAGGGCTTGGCAGAGCTGCTGGATCAGCAGGGCTGCAGTAATCTGTGCAGGAGAGAGGATGGAGGCTGATTAACTTGCTGAACTAGGCCCACTTGCAAGAAGTCTTTGACTTGCAGGTAGTTATTAATCTGTAATTGTGTGACAGGATTTCTGTGAATACTTCCAACTTTTAGGCGATCACTGGAAGATTCCTGGTACATTTTTGTTACTGCTTTGTTTCTGTGGCAACTTGGGAAAGTACTGGTTGTAACATAGAAATAATTAACAAATTGTGAACTAGTGGATAAGGTGTGTGCTTGTAAAAACAAATGTTCTCATTCAAGGCAAAACAGAACCAAGACTCCCCAAAGATAAAAATTATTTGGTGTTGCTTTAGAAAAATCCTGTTTAGTAGTTGTAGTTTGGTTTGGAAAGAGAATATTCTAGAGAAGTAGGGTTGGACATCATCATCACCCACACCAGATAGCGGTGTTGTGTGACAAAGTAGCAGGATTTGGTGCTGACTCCTCCTGGCAAACAGGCAAACGTGCCCCAGGGAGGATGGTCTGGGCCGAGGTTGATTGAAGGAGACATCTGGAGGTGGCATCCTCCCCAGAGCCCTTCCCTTGCCCTTAATGCCTGCCTGAACTGCTGCCTGAACGAATCTCTGCCTTTTCCTGCAGAAATCCAAGCCTTGCAGCCTCCATGGCTTCCACAAATGTCTGAGAATTCTTGTGGAGTCAGCGCTAAAGAATGAATGGATGGAATGACCTTTGGGGCATCACTGATTTCTCTGACTGTGGTCGGTGTGAGGTGATGCAGAGGGAAGCTGAGTGGGCATCCAGCAGTGGGAATGCAGCAGGCAGCCACCAGGGATCCAGCAGGGATCCATGAGGGGTCAACTGGGGATCCATGGGGGATCCATGAGGGGTCAACTGGGAATCCATGGGGAATCCATGGGGATCCATTGGGAATCCATGGGGGATCCATCTGGAATTCATGGGGGATCCATCAGGAATCTATGGGGGGTAAGTGGGGGTCTATTTGGAATCCATGGGAAATCCACGGGGGATCCATGGGGGATCCATGGGAGATGAATGGGGATCCATCATGAATACATAGGAGATCCATCTGGGATCAATTGGGAATCCATGGGGGATCCATCTGAGATTAATGGGGGATCCATGGGGCATCCATGGGGGATCCATGGGGAATCCATGGGGGGTCCATGAGGGATCCATGGGGGATCAGTGGGGCTCCATGCGGATCCATGGGGAATCCATGGGGGATCTATGTGGGATCAATGCGGGATCCATGGGGAATCCATGGGGGATCAGTGGGGAATCCGTGGGGATCTATGGGCTCCATGCGGGATCCATGGGGGATCCATGGCGGATCCATCGGGAAGCGCCGGGCGCGGCCGTGCCCAGCGCTGCCCTCGGGCACCACCTGGCGGCCACCGGCGGTCATTGCAGCCCGCGCTGCTGCGGCGGGGCCGCGGAATGTGTCGGGATAAAACGGATACAGGGATAAAGGAATAAGGGAATAAAGGGCAGTGTGCGCGGGCACGGATAAAGGAATAAAGGAAAAAAGGAATAAGGGAATAAAGGGCAGTGTGCGCGGGCACGGATAAAGGAATAAAGGAAAAAAGGAATAAGGGAATAAAGGGCAGTGTCCGCGGGCAGGGATAAAGACTAGGAGGCAGTGTCCCGGGAGCAGAGATACGGGATAAAGGGCAGTGTCCCGGGTCTGAGGGCAGTGTCCTGATGCTGAGAGCAGGGACACGGGGTGCAGGGGTGTGCTGGGGCCAAGGTCGGGATCCCAGGATAAAGGGCAGTGTTCCAGGAGCGGGGATGGAGGGCAGTGTCCCGGTGCTGAGAGCAGGGACCAGGCTCAAGTTCCCTGCAGTGCCAGGGATTCCACACATCAGTGCTGTGGGACACACCAAGTGCAGCTTAGGCCTTTGGCATTTTTAGGTTCTTCAGGTTTGCTCTGAATTTCAGCCAGGACAGCTGTTGAGAAAAGCCATTTTTGAATGCTGGACCTGGGAATTGTGTTTCGGGCTCCTTGCACTGCCCCAGTGCAGAGCAGCTCATGGTGCCCAGCCCCATCTGGGGCAGAGCAGAGGGGGCACTGGGGCTGCCTTTGACCCTCCCCCTGTGGGAAGGCTCTGCTCTGGAGGAGCACTGCAGGACAGGCTTTGGGCTCCTGAGGCTGCCACGAGAGCTCCTGGGACCATTTGCAGCCCAGCTGATTCTGACGTTTTGGCAAACCTCACTGGGGTTGTGTTTGCTGGATGTGTCTGCCTGGGGAGCTCTGTCCTGCTTTGTCATGGTGACTTCACCCAGAGCAGTGGCTTTCCTTCTTTAATGAGGAATTAAAGAGTTGCAGAGATTTCTGACTGATTGTGGCATTGCTGAAGGGGTTAACTGGATCAATCAAGAAAGTCTTGAGGGGAAGCAGGTGGGACAGCTCCTCACTGAGGATAAATGGAAGGAACTGCTGGTTTTCCCTTTTCCTTTAGGTCAGGCAGGAACAAAGTCAGGAAGGTGAGATCTGTGCATGTTTATTGCTCATAAAAGCATTTTTCTGGTATTGTTTTATTTTCCTTATTTTCTGATGCAGCCTGAAAGAATGTCTTTGCTGTTTTGTTTTCTCTTGTGTTTTTTCTATGGACAAGATTCAGCCTAAATCTTCCACTGTGATCTGATCAGACTCTTATTCATTTCCTGGTAAGACTTCATGACTTGTGGTACATTAAGACTGTGAAATGGGAAGATTTCAATGAGAAAGATATCACCTTGGTGATGTATTTAATTCCAGAAAGTTTGTGAAGTAAAGCCAACAGAGTTTTATTTCTTATTCTCTCAAACTTGAAACATTTCTCAAAAAAAAAAAAAAAAAAAAAAAAAAAGGAAGAAGAAGAAAAAAGGGAGAATAGGTCAGAAAGGATGATGATTATTTATTTTTGTCCTAACCTCACCTGAAATATAATAAGTGTAACTATTATTTCTAGCCAAATAAGAGAGTACATCACCATATTTACTGCCACCAGAGCATTTTCCCTGCATGTGACATATGTTAGGGAGTGAAAAGATGTAAAATAAATGTATAGAGGTGGATCTGTACCCTGAACTCTGATCTCCAAAAACCAGTGAGGCTTTGCAGGCTGTCCCCTGCAGTCAGTCCTGGCAGGGTGACAATTCCTGTGCAGGGCAGATGTCACTGCCAGGCTGGCTGGGCCCTCCTGGGGCTGTTCCAAGCCCTTGTGGCTGAAAGGAGGAAAAGAACAATGCACTTCTTGAAGAAAAAGAGCTCAGAAATGAATATTTGATTTTCCTCTGGTAACCAATCCTTATGTTTTCACTGGGTTTGTTGTAGCAGTAGCACTGGACTGCAATAGGATAACAAATCATAGAATTGTTCTTTCTTTCTCTGACTGGTGTAAATTTGCCTTGATAAGAGGACCTTAGCTCACCTGCCCTACCTGGGATGTGCCACTGTGGGCCAGGTGTTCACATTCAAACAGCTTTTCATTGCTGCTTTGATACATATCAAGGATTCTCATCACAAGCCATTACTTCATAAAAAGTTCTAATGGGGTGGGAGTAAAAAACCCTTTATTAAATGGCATGAACTTCTGGATCTGAATGTAATAAAATAATAATTTATGATATATTTTTAGGGATAAGAGATTAAAGTGCATATTAATTAAATGAATAATGAAAACCTTTGTGAGATTCTCTCCCACAAGTTGCAAGTAGCTTTTTAATCAAATTCTTTCTATGGAAAAATGCATTTCATTATAAGATAATTAGCACATCTATTGTGTTTTTAATACAACTTGTGCTAAAGTGTGTTTGATCTGGCGTTTGCTCATGGCAATTAGTAGTGAAGGAATTGAACTTTTTTTCTTTATTCTGGGCTTTGTAAATTATAAGTGCCATATCTGGGGAAAATGGATGTGATCTTTTGTGAAGAGCTAGATTAATCTTGGGAATATATTGGGGTAATCATTAGCAGCAGCAAAAAGAGAAGGTGGGGAGCTGTGCTGCCTAAAGCAGCAAATGTAGGGGTGATTTTATTTTCTGGCACCGGTGTGTTTTGTTGTGTCTGTCCTGTGCCAGTCCTGAGGAAGCCGGAGGGTTCTGTACCCCAGAGTGTTCTGTACAGGTTCTGTACCCAGGGGATTCTGTACAGGTTCAGGTTCTGTACCTCAGGGTGTTCTGCACAGGTTCTGTACCTCAGGGTGTTCTGCACAGGTTCAGGTTATGTAGAGATTCTGTACCTCAGGGTGTTCTGCACAGGTTCTGGTTCTGCACAGGTTCAGGTTCTGTATGGGTTCTGTACAGGTTCTGCACAAGTTCAGGTTCTCTACCCCAGGGGGTTCTGAACAGGTTCAGGTTCTTTACGGGTTCTGCACAGGTTCTGTACCCTGGAGTGTTCTGTACATGTTCTCCAGCCCAGAGTGTTCTGCACGGGTTCAGGTTCTGTACGGGTTCTACACAGGTTCAGGTTCTATGTGGGTTCTGCACAGGTTCAGGATCTGTATGGGTTCTGCACAGGTTCAGGTTCTGTACAGGTTCTGTACCCCAGGGGGTTTTGCACAGGTTCAGGTTCTGCACGGGTTCAGGCTCTGCACGGGTTCTGTCCCCAGTCCGGGGGAGCAGGACAGGGAAGGGGGCTGGGCAGGCCTCAGCCTGGGCTCCCGTTGATCCCATTCCCAAATCCCCCGGGGCTGTGCTGAGCATGGCTGGGGCTCCCTGGCATGGCAGGAAAACAGGCAGAGGCTGGGGGTGGTTCAGAGCCACGCTGATGGCCGGCTGCTGACACCCAGAGCTCTGCTGGGCCTGGGACGGGGCCTGCAGCACTGGCAGGGTCCAGCAGGGCCTAGCAGGGTCCAGCACCGTCCAGCAGGGCCCCTCAGGGTCCGGCAGGGCTCCGCAGGGCCCAGCAGGGTCCATCCTTCCCAGCTGCCCTGCTGGGGCTTTTTTCTGCCGACAGCTGGGTAAGGAGAGGGAGAAAACTGCCTTTACAGAAAGTTCTTGGGTGAGGTGGTGCCTAGGCTGGGCTCACTTGGAGGGTTTTTATGGCTGGGTTCACTGGGGCACAAAGGCTGATATTGTCTCCTGAGTGGAACTCATTAATGTGCAGAAAATCCAAACTTGAGATTGGCTTTTATGTAGTAAAAAACAACATAATACAGTACAGGAATATAAAAAGAAACCGTCCAGTGCAAACATCATATACATTGGAAATGGATACAGTGTTCCTTAAAAAAACTTTAAAAAAAATCAGGCTTAAAAACAGCAATTCCAGGTAATAGAATCTGGCTGATACCTACCAAAGTACTTGACTTACTGCACTAAATCATTTCCTAACTAACTTTACCTGCTGATAGCCAATACCACAGGTAGAGAAAAAAATCCTTAAACTGTGAGTATTATTAGTTAGCATTCTTTATAATACACAAATAAGTGGAACCTCTAGAGCACATACTGCTGGCTGGATTGAGCAAAAGAGAATGAGCCCATTCAAAATAAAACCAAGGCTGTCACCCCAAAATGTACTTTTTAAAAACAAAGGATAGGGTCCATTTCACCAATGGACAGAATTCTCAGTTTTCTTTTAGTTCATATTTGAAAATCTGAGTGATTGCATTGTTGATGTTGTATTAGAGTCCAGCCAAGTATTACATTGGACAACTTTTTACAGCAGTGAGGAGCAGTGTGAGACCATTATTGTGCATTGTTATTTCCTGCCAAGAAAACACTCTGTGGGAAGGGAGTGTGAATTGGAGATGATGTGAACAAGTAAAAAGCAAATTTGCAAAGTTCCACTATATTTGTTTAAGAAAAAAAGAAATTTAGTATTATTTGGTTAGCTACCAGATTTAAATAATCAAATCAACTAAACTAATACATACAGCTCCAGCACAGATCCTGCACAGTGGAGGATCTGTGTAGTAGGGCTCTGTTCCTGTTGGAGGCAACAGGAGTCTTCATTGCTGCAAGCCAGAGACAGGCCATGGTCCCAAGGGACCTGCATTTCCCAAAATCTGTTTAGCTGGGTCCCTTCCAATGTGGGAAGTTTCATTCTGGTCATTCTGTGGCTCTTCACCAGGTGGGAAACTGAGCACAGTCCCTTTCCAGAGACATGGTGGCTGCAGCTCCAAACCTGCCTTACATTTATGGTGCTTTTAAGCAGCCCAGTGTGTGGGTGTGTAGCATTCTGGTTTGGGAGTCTACAGTATTTTCCTAGGTGGAAAATAATCCTTTTACAGTACCTGCTTAGAAAAAAAAGCACAACAGTTTCACAGTAATGAGGCCCTTCATATTTTGTCCCTGAAAAAATGCTATTGCTTTAATTATGCTGAATAAACCCCCTATTCAACCTCTTTAGAAATCTAGAGAGATCTGTGTTTCCATCTAGAGAGATTTACAGTGTTGGAGTCTTGACATTCCCCCGATCTCCACATTTTCTGCCCTGCAGGATATGTTCCATTGAGTAACACTGAGATCCTACTTACAGACAGAAAAAACAATTTTGCTGCTAGCTAGAGCGAATTCTACCATGCCAGAAATGTGCCTGAAATTGTCATCAGGCTGTTAAAAATGACAGATGAAACCAGATTGTGTGTCTAAAAAGCCTGTCTAATTTTATCTTGAGTAACTCATAGATGTAGTAGAAGGCTATAAAGCAAAAATAATTAATAGAAGGGAAATAAAAAAAATAATGTTTCTTTTTGAGAGTAATGGAATAATTTCTAATACTAAGTGATAGACCATATGTTCCTCCTCTCTTCTGCTGGGTGAGCATAAGTGTGGAATATCAATAAAGATGTTGCAAAAGGGGCAGGCAAAGCAGCCAGCTGGAGATCCAGGGGGGTTAAAACATCCCTTCCCAATGGAGGGTGACCTTGGATGCATGTGGATGGAAACAGCACAGGAGGAGAGGATTGAGGGAGAAACTGGGGGCAAAACCAGGAGAAGTGGGGAAGATGGGGAGAGGAGGTGTGTCCTGGAAGACTTGAGCACATCAGTGAGCAGGAATTTTGGGGCAAAAAATGAATGTTAGTGAGGACGTTAATAGAGGTGATCTCTGTGTGTTTTTAACCTACTGCAGGTTTTTTTCCATGCCTGTTTGAAATCCTTGAGGGAAGAGCTGTGAGTTCCTCACTGGCCACTGGCAGTCTCTTGGTGTCTACCTCTAGCGGGAGGGGGGAAACTCATGGCTAGTTTGAGCTTAATACACAAAATCTTCACTTGCTTCTGATCCATACAGCTCAGCTAACATCTTGAACCTGGGTCCCCAGTCATTGAGAAAGTCATAGTCAATGTCTGAGTCTGAGGAGCCCGAGCCCAGAGAGCTGAGGGACTCCGCGATGGACTCGGCGCCTTCGTAGCCATAGATGTGCAGGGTGTCGTAGGGCAGCAAATCCCTGTCGTTGTCAGCCTCATCCTTCTTCACCTCAATCATCATCTCCATGCCCCCAGCTCCAGGGGGGATGTCCCCAGGAGGTTTCTGGACCTGTGCATACGGAGAGGGAGCGGCCTCTGCCTTGAGGCCGTTCTTGCGGACGGAGTTGAGCACGGACACGTCGTAGCTGGTGGTGTCCATCTCACCCCCGCCCTCCTCATCGTAGGTGACCAGCTGCTCGTGGATCTCTGCCACACTCCTCCCGAGCCCACTCAGGTCCTTCTTGTGCCTCTTTCTCAGCAGAATCAGCAGCACAATTACTGAAAAGGAAACTTAGATGAGCATGTGTGAATAGAGAAGTAAGACACTAAAACAAATTGCATTTGAGATATGCAACGTAGTCTGAAGTGGGGTTTTTTTGAGTGTTTTTTTAACATATATTTATTATTAAAATTTCTATTTAACTGTAGGATTTCTTGAAGGAGTTCACTCTGGACAGAGATTGTCCCCCTGACTCTTGAGCCGGAATCACAAGTACAAATACCTGATGTCACAAGGTCATTGAATCAACTACTGTCTAGAACTCTTAATGCCAAGCATCAGATGCTTATGTGGTACTTGTAAAACAGGCCAGTTCTCAGGCAAGGAAAAGGTACTCAGCCTTCTCTGACAGATTTCAAATACAGCAAACAGGTACTGGTCTGATGACTTGTTACAAATGTATTTATGTTCACTGTACTGCTTCAAGGGTTTCCAGACTAGTTCTGCCGTAGGAACCTGGAATCCTGTTGTTATTGCCCCAGCCCAAATTTCCTGTTTTATAGCTGTGTATGAGGCTGGTACCAGTAAATCAAGTATATTATACATGAGTGTAACAGCCTGTCTAGAGGAGCGAGCAGCTTTGCAGCTGAAGCTGTTGTAACAGGCCAGAGAGGAAGAGCATGTGAGATGAATCAAATAGGTACAGCATTTCTGGCTTCATGACCATTTCATAGCCACAAAGCTTTTGTACATCTCAGCTAAAGAAAGAACAAAACAATCCTCACGCTGCACTACAGAGAGCATTCCAAAAGTCAGATACGCACCAATGATTGTGAAGATGCAGATGAAAATTGCCACCAGTGCTTGTATGCTGACGCCAACCTGCTTTGCCCTCTCCTCACAGAAGGTGAAGTTGCCTTTCTCGTTGCACTTGCAGACACTGATGAGCAGGGTGTTTGTGCTGGTGAGGTCGGGGTCGCCGTTGTCTGAGATGAGGACAGGCAGGTAGTGGAATTTGGCAAGTTCCCGATTGAACTGTCCGTATTTGACAGTGATGTTAGCCGTGTTGTCTGGAAGAAGAAAGGACATCCATTAGGTGATAATCTCCACCAGATTGTCCTCACATATTACCAGTCAGCTGCTGCCTCTTCCCCTTAGTGCCAGCCTTTCAGGAACCCAGTGAAACTTTGGTTTCATTAAACATACTTTTTTTTTCAGTATGTTGAACCTTTAAAAATAAAGAGTTATTTAGCTCAGCTAGCCCAGCCACAGGTCAGTGCTGCAGCTTTTCTTCCCCGAGCCCTGGGGTCCTGCTCTGGGCAGCTGAGGAAGGGCATTGCAGGGTTACACTACCGTAGTTCTCAATCAGGGAGAAGTTGCTGTCTTCTGTGGCCAGTGAGTATCTGAAGAAACCTCTGGGTGATGTTTCATCCTTGTCAACAGCTGAAATCCTAACAATCACCTGCAAGGATGGAAGAGGTCACAGTTTTCAGTGTACATTGCCTCCAGTGATAAAGCATGTGGAGTGTTTGAGCAGGGCTGTGTGTCCTGTGTAACCCTTCAGTTTCAGGGCAGGACACAGTCATCTCAGGGTACTCCTCTTCAAGTTTTTCAGTTTCAGTTTTTCTTTGTGGGTCTTCAAAAAGATCAGTTTTGCCTCTTCAAATTTTGTGTAATGAAAGCATGAAAAAAGCCTCATTTTTAAAGACATATGGCTTGTTGAATTGTCTAAGATGGTGTAATCTGAAGTCCTCAGCCTACTCTGAGGTGTGACTGTCATTCTTGGAGTGCCTTTGAGACTGCCATGCCTGAAGGACATACTTGGGTTTTGAAATCTTCAACCTGATGTACATTAGATGTATAAAATACAAAAAAATGTGTCTGGTTATATACCAAAGGTATTTTATAAATTAAACTAAATTGAAATTAATACTTTGTGTGTTTTATCAGATAGTTTAGGCAGTGACAAAGTGTCCTGGCTCTGGCCAGTAGCTGGGAGGGGGCACAGTGGTTATTCTTGAACACCTCATGTCATTTCTGGGAGAGGAAAGGGACTCTCTTCCTGGAGAAAGGGTTCACTCTATTTGAGCAGGAGTGGTGGGATAATGCTCGTACGGAGCCAGAGGGAGCACGTTGGGTGCTCTGGCTGCTCTGCACTCTCTCTATTTTATTCTATATATATATATATTTCTGTTATTTATATAGTTGCTATTATTGTTAATTTTCTTATCTCATTGCTGTTTCCAGTAAATTGTTCTTATCTCAGCCCATGATGTTTCCCTTTTGTGCTTCCAGATCTCCTCTCCATCCTAAATACACTAAACTTGGGAGTACCTCCCCTAAACCATGACTCAAAGTGTCTTAATCAAGCAAATATTACAGTATGGGCTGAACACTTGTGTCTGAGGCCAAACACATAGATCCGAAATACCAACACTGTGCCAAGTAGTAACAGTCTGGATGTGCAGATCCATGCACTCTGTGACTACAAAATAATGTTCCATGCAGCAATGTTTCTCTTACTACTCTGAAATGGTTTCCTCCTCAGTATCACATTCAAGCACTTGTGTGATAGAACTGAGTTGCTGATTGTTGATGTGCAAAGCTTGACTGTCCTTCATGGCTCAGCTGTTAATACACAGATGTGAGAGCCTGGGGGGAAAGGAGCAGTGCAGCCCATGTGTGCAAGCAGATAGAAGTCCATATTCCAACAGTGCAATATCCTTAAGAGATATTCCTAACCACTGATGTTTTGGAAATCAGTGAAATGATCAGGTGTTTTGGCATGACAACTGAGACTCACTTTTATTAAAAGACATCTTTCACTCGAGCTGACAAACAGTAAGTAATTCAGGTGTCAGGGAAATGCTCTCCCTGTCTCACCTTTCCAGGTGCAGCATTTTCACACACTCGGGGTTCCTCAGGAGAAACAAGTTCTGGGGCATTATCATTTACATCATCAACGATGACGTGGACGTGGGCGTGTGACTCTCTGTCGGAAAGCCGGCCTGGAATGACAGCGAGGACAGGTCACAGCCTGGAGTCCCAGTGCTGGCTGAGCTCCCCTTCCCACGCCTTGTGCCCTTCTGTGCCTCCCACAAGATGAAGATTTTCTGGCTCCATCATAACTGAAACTTTTCCTCTGAGATTTAGACATTTCCCTAAAACCTCTCATAGTGGTTAAATCATAAAGGATCTTTCAGAAGTAAAATGACAGTAGATTATGGCTTCCTGATTCTTCCCACTGCATGCTGATGGATTGAGCATTGTTCTCTGGCACTAAAGCAGCAGGCACAGAACAGGCCATGTCTACACTGTGAAATATCAAACCAGGCTGGGACCAGCCTGCCTCCCTGGAGCTGAGCAAAGCCAGGGGTCAAATCTTAAAATGATCTCTGACCTATTTGCAGGGACTTGTTTGATTGGGAAGATGATGATGCAAATCTTGAAGCACTCCTTTCATTCCTAGCTCAGCAGGAACAGGTTGTCAGGTTGTGCCTTTCCTTTTTGACAGCCCTGCTGAAGAGGTGTACCCAGATTTCTTTCAAACTGGGAAATAGGTGGCACTTACCATCTTCAAGGATCTCCACAGCTGCCACAGTGATGTTGTATGAGGAGCTGAATTCTCTGTCCAGAGGCTTGGGAAGTTGAATAACTCCATTATTGGATACCCTGACGTAGTCTCCATTAGGATTTGCTCTACGCTGAATATATCTGGATTTTGTTTAAAACAAGATATGTCAATGCACAGCTGGTTTCATTTCATTTCTTCTCAGAGGAAGGTCAGAGAGTTCTTGTGTGACAAATTACATTAATATCTTGACCAAGAGGGCTGAGAATATTGCCCTAAAACTATGCAAGCTGTGAGAGTGAAATACATCTGTTGGAAGAGTTTCCATATTATTGTACTTTGCTCTTTCAGAAGTCTATTTTCTTCTCTAAACAAATGATTGAGACAGCTTTTACAATAAAAAATATAACAATAAATTATAACCATGTAAAAATGTCCAAGTTTATATTTTTTTCCCTAAATGTGCAAATGTTTTATTAGTAAGTCCATGTGGTAATGACACGGGTAAATGAAATTTATGTTCAGCTTTTAGTGAGCA
The DNA here is from genome assembly GCF_036417665.1 of Passer domesticus. NCBI lineage: Eukaryota > Metazoa > Chordata > Aves > Passeriformes > Passeridae > Passer > Passer domesticus. Next base: position 19,875,652 of record NC_087485.1, read on the forward strand.
TATATATATATATATATATATCCATGGCTGCAGTGCTGGGAAAAGTAAATTGTTTTTTTGTTTTGTTTTGTTTTGTTTTGTTTGGCATGCAGATTCTAAAAAAATAGGGCCAAAGACTGGGTTCTTTGTCAAATTTTTGGTGCTATTAATGGATTCTGCACTTTCAAATAGAATTGTTAAAGCTGGTGTTGTCTTACCTGATTTTCCGTTTAGCTGCGTCGGGGTCCTCAGCATGAACTGAGCCGAGTGTTTTCACTTCTGCGTGGTTTTCCCTGACTTTGAATTCGTAGGGGAGTTTGGTGAAGACAGGAGGCTCGTCCACGTCGGTGACCTGGATGGTGACGGTCGCGATGCTCCGCGGGTTGCCGGGTTTGAAATGCCGAAGGTTCACGGTGGGGTCTGTGGCCTCGATGCTAAATCTGTATTCTGACACTGTTTCAAAGTCCAGGGGCTAAAAACAAAAAGACAGTTAGATATCCTTTCACTGGTGATGTCTAAGCAAACTTTGATTTGCTCTCTGTGCAGATTTAAGATCTGTGCTCTACTTCATGTTTGGCAATGTTACCAAATTTCATCTTGGCTGGACCCATGGGAGAGCATTTCCCAGCTGAACTTCTCTACCGTAGCATGGCTTAAGGTACCTCTGGTGTGGAACAGATTCATTCAGTAGTTTAAGGCAAAATAATTTTCTTTTGGGTTAAATACTTGTCTTTTTATAATGTGCAACTACTAAAACTTGGTGAGCTCTTGTCCCCCAAAGTCTGGGGAAGAGATTCTCCTCTTGGCTGTGCTTTGTGTTCTGAAGGCACTCAAGGCAGATCTGCACTGGCTGACAGCTGGGGCATTCAGTGATAAATGACATCCTCTTCCTTGTTTTTCCCCTTGCCTGAGACTACAAAAGGAATCACACAATGGGAGGAAGGCCAGGAGCTTGGGCAGTAAGAAATACTCCTTTCAAAGTTTCCTTTGTTCTACCACCTGAGATTCTAAAAACACTGAGATACACAGCAGTTATGGTGACTCTTGTTTTCCCCTTTGGGTAGACATTGCAAGGGGAAATGATGGGACTTCTCCAGCAGCTGACATTTTATCTCACATGGCTTTGTATTTAAAATTATGACATATGCATGGCCAAATTTACATTGAAAACAGGGTGAACTTTGCCCACTGTGTGCTGGAGGAAGAGCTGGTTCCAAATCCCTCAGGGAGGGTGTGTGGGGTCTGTGACTGCTCCTCCTCTGGGCAGGTGCTGCATTCCCCAGTCCTGGGAGGTTGGAGAAGAGCTGCACCCTGTGAAGGACAGCTGCTCATACCCAGTGTGTCCACAGCCAAGGATTTTACCGCCAGTCTTGAAATCCTTGGTACTGTTTTTCCTGAAAGTTTTCTCTTCTTAATGACATTTCTAGTCTTAGCAGTTACAGAGAGGCATTTGGAAGGGAAAAACACATTCCTGTCAATCTGAGGATTACAGGAGCTGATTTATAGTCTTCTCTCCTCTTTTTTTTTAACAGCAAGTCAATGAAATCGATGAAGTCTTGGTTTGGCAATGCTCTGCAGCAGTCCCTTGGTACAAATAATGTGCATTTGAGAATTTTAAAAACCAAAGGACATACCCTAATAAAGGCTTTGGAGAGTCTTAAAGACATAAGAAATTAGTGGGGAAGCTCTTAAAAAAAAGCTCTTTCCTTACCCTGAGGAAAGTAAGGGAGCTGTGGCTCGGATTGGAGCAAATGCCAAACTGCAAAGATACTTTTACAAAGGAGGTCAGGTGGACTTGTTCACCTTTTCTGCTTTGGTTTCAGGTGGGCTTCAGAAGGGAAGGATTCTTTGACTTGGCCAGTTGGTTGAACTCTTAAATCACTGCCTCTTTGAAGCATCCAACCACTTGAAGTTGGAGAGGAACCAAAGCACCTAACCTGAATATCTGACACAGCCCCCACTGCCCTCTGCAGTAATTCTGGAGTTTTTCAGGTCTGGAGGTTGAAAACTACTAGAAATCACCAGGTCTTCTTCTCCCAGAGCTTGGAGAGCTGCTGTTCAGGATCAATATATTTCATGCTGGCTTTCATGCATTTCCATTTTTTCCTGCTGCTAGTTCTAAACCAAAAAAATCACTTGTTACACATGGAAAATCACAATAATCATTTTTGTTATGGGGAAAAGTACCTTCTTTGGCCTAAAGATTCCTTCATTTGTGTATGGATTTGCTACAATGTCAAAGGTGTCCCTGAACTCTCCTTGGATAAAGCTGTATCTTGTATTTCTGTGCTGTGGTTCATCAATATCTTCTACTTTGACTCTGCCAACTTCTCCTCCTACTGAAATGTTTTCAGGAACTTTAAAGTGAAATGATGCTGTTAAAAAAAAAGAAAAATACATGAGGGGTGTGTACATGAAAGCTAGGACTCAGTTAAAACTGTTCTTACTTGACAGATGCACATAAAAATATTTAATTGAGAATTTAGCATCATATATCTCTAAGACATGTGAAAGCATAAATAATACCCCAGATTGTCAAGATCTTTAGCAAAGGGATGAAATTAATACTGGTTTTTTGTTTTCTGCTCTAGGTGTGCATTGCCCAGGAAAAGTGGCTCTGGCTGAAACACAGAAGAGCTTCTTAAGATGCAAAGTTATTTTGGCCATTTTTAAGGAAAGCTGAATTGTGCAGGACCATGAGCTGAACTCGTGCTTGTGCCAGCCCTGGCTCCAGGGGGGTTCAGGGGCTGTGTGGCACTCACGGTGTTTGAACACTGGGAAGTTGTCGTTGATGTCGGACAAAGCGATGATCACCGTGGCTGTGCTGGAATCCCCAGAGAAACCCGGAGCATCTTTGGCTTGAACAACAATCTCATACGTTGACTTGGTCTCTCTGTCTAAATTAGGCTCTTTTGTGTAAATCACACCTGTAAAAAATAATATTTGATACAATAAGATTTTGCAGCATGTCCAACATCTCTTCAATTTTGATGGCAAATTTTAATATTTTTATTTAATCTCCACACATTCAGCTTTAAGTACCAATTTTACAGTGGTGTTTTTCAAGAAATGTTAGAAATTCTTCTGCATGATGGAATATTTAGGAAAGCTTGTGCAGAATATTCTTTTTAATGGATCTTTCACCTCTTTCCCTGTGTTCTTTGCTCTAGTAAACCAGTGTGTTTACAAGAGATACTGACATTGGTTTTAAAACTGGGCAAAATTTAAGCTAGGAAGTTTAGGAAAGCAAATTATTATTGGTTACTGAATGCTGCTTCAGAATTTGTGTATTCCCTTTTCCTGTTTGGTCACTGGAACAGTGTCTATGCTAAAATGAAAACATGAACTCAGCTCCTGGTTAATGTTTCCATAAGTGGGAAAAAGAATGACCTTTTATTTTCTCATTGTGTTCATGGCAGCTGAAATCCTGGTTTTATTAGTTCATTTCCAGATGCAGACAGTAGCATTGTAGAGAGTGAATTAAAAACTTTTCTAAATCGTGTTTAAAATTATATTTTTTAATTATTATTCCTCTTTTCTAGAATGAAAAAGCCTTAAAACTGTGTTTGCTTCAAAGGGTATGGTATGGACAAAGTGCAAGGACAATTATGTGTCTGACTTACCAGAGTCATCAATGGTGAAATATTCCCCTCCTGTGGTGATTTCGTAGGTCACCGTGGCGTGACCTGACACTGTGGGGTCATCAGCATCCACAGCTGTCACTTTGGTGACTGAGGTTCCTAGAGAAGGATTTTCAAGGTGCATATAACATCAGTGGTGCTTTCTAAGGCCAGCCGTGAGGGGAGGTGGGTGCTGGAGGACATACCTACTGGTGACATTTCTGGCACAGAGCCATTGAACACCTTCTGTACGAACACGGGCGCGTTGTCGTTGATGTCGTACACCTTGATGATGAATTTGGAGGGGCGCTCCAGGGACCTGTTGTTTGTCCTGTCGATGATGAGGGCTGTCAGCTCGTACTCTGCCTTCTTCTCCCTGTCCAGCCTCTCGAAGGCGTAGACGTCCCCGCTGGTCTCCTCCACCTTGAAGATGGTGTTGGCGTACTCCCCCTCGATGATGTACTTGGCGTTGTTGTTCCTTACGCTGGATGTGATCTGGGAGGAAGGTGTAATTCAGGGAGATAAAGGTGGGGTCAGGCAGCTGGGTGTAGCAGTCTCTCCGGGAGGATTCACACAGTCAGGAATTCCTCATCCCACTGGGAACCCTCAGGACTTTTGCCGTCAGCTGGGGCAGCACTGAGCAGCACCACAGCAGCAGCTGGCCTTGTAGGAAGACACTTGCACCCACACTAAAACTTGCCTGCTTATACAGAACAAAGCTTTTTTTAAATCATACCTCATATTTCCTAAAGGTATAAATTGTTCATGCAGCCAACACTTACAAATAATTAACTGCATTATGTCTGAAATAACATGAGCCACCTTTCAGTTTGAGTTACTCTTGTTTGCAACTTTCTGGACCTACCAGGGGTTTTTGCTCAGTTTCACAGGATTACAGGAGGAAATCTGTATTCACAGCTCCTGACATTATTCAGCATTAGCCTCTATTCCTCAGCATTTAGAAGAATTCCTGCCATAGCTGCCAGCTTTCTGGTGCTCAGTCACATGAAATCCTTTAATAGGCAGTCTTCAGGCTCAGGGTATGACAGGAAGGTTACATTTCCATCCCATAGATTTTAAAATTTAAGGTTATATGCAGTGAAAAAAGGATGTGAGAAGAGGAATGAGCATGAATCAGTTTTAAAATAGAATTTAATACAATTCTAAATGCCTTTGCACACTAGTTGATCTGCAGATAATATAATATTCCCTTTCTACACCCTCACACATACAGGGTCGTTGCTAGAAGGTTTAAACTGCAATTTTCCATGTACTATATCAGCATTCTTATTTCAGCCAGCTAAATATCAAGGGTTGATGGGTTTGACCAAGTACTTCCAGCCTTTTGTTACTGATGTTATTAGAAATGTCACCTGTTGGGTGCTCAGGAGTTGATTTATCCTGTAGTTGTAATTTACTGTTGAGCATTGTTTAAATTTCGGTTTTCTCTTTTGAAATGTGTCATTAATATTTCCACCCCTCATTCCTTAATCATGCTTCTGGCAGCTAGCTGGGAGTGCTGGGGAGCAGTTCACACCTCTGGAGATGCCACTTGAGAGATAACCCCACTCTCGGGTCAAAGATGGGACAGTCTGTGCCTTCTTTCTCAATTTTTGTGTTCCTATTCAGTGTAAAAAGCACAAACCTCTCAGAATGCCTTTTCTGGTGCTGAGGACAAAAGGAAAGCACTGAGGTGGTGCAAGACAAAATCCAGATGTGTCACACACTCCTGCAGCTGTCACTCAGCCTGCCTCGCTGCTGCTGGGCCCTTTCTTTAAAGGGTTAATCAGGGGCTCAGTGCTGCAGAGGCAGCCACTGCAGCAGCCTTCAGGAGACCGAGCTGCTGAATCGCCCCAGAGCTGGACAAAGGGAATTGCTCTTATTTAGGACAGCTCCAGGAATAGAAGCTGCCTCTCAGTCTGGGGCTGAGTTGGTCTGAAATGAGGCAGAGATGCCCCGTGGGAGCTGAGAGGACCCTGTGGCCTCTGTGCTTCCTCTGTGGTGCTTTTTTGGCAGCCCAGAGCAGCCAGCAAGGCCGGCTGGACTCTGCTGAGACAGCCATGACAGATGTGAGTGCTGTACAGGGCAGGGAAACACTCAGCTGCATTCATCTGCAGAGTCACAGTGCATCCCTTTGAAACACTGGACTGGGAGAACTTTCCCTGGGCCATATGCAGCTGATGATAGGCTTTTATGAGCACTGCCCCAAGGAAAATGAGTTTGCAAGCAGGTCAATGCTTGTTAGTATTTTAAAAATTCTTTGCTTTTGCTTTGTGCAACAATATTTTTGATTGTGTAACAGTATTTCGAAATATAGCACTCGTGTTTTGAGTACAAGCTGAAAGATGTAAACTGTTGTTTTTTTATGTGCTGATTTTTATTTTTATTTGCTGATATCTAAGGTTTCTGAAAGAATCTTGTGCTGCCAGAAAAATCCTGACATGCATCAGTCACCAGACTTCCTCCCTAACCATGCACCTGCAGATAATGTTCCTGGATTTGGAATCTCCAGACCTGCTATTCCCTTAAATTTATTTGTATTCTTCAAAGGCCTTAAAATTCCTATGGCACTGCTCTTCATTTATTCTTTGCCCACATTTTGAAGATTTTAACTTGTTAATAAGTAGGTATAAAGTCCCATTTCTATTTCCTTTTCATTCCTCCTGCCTAGGCTGCAAACTGTTTTTCAAGATCCTCATTTGCTATTTTCAGTCATTGCTGACAGGTTGCTGCTTACCTTGCCAACATGGTGTGGCAAAGGTGTATCAATCTCTTCTTTGATGTGCATTTGGTTCCATATCCAGTCTCTCTTCTGGCGTTTGTGGCTGACATCATTTGAACAAAGATTTTGGGTTGATTTCTGACTTCCTGGGTCAGCAAATGCTGGGACCAAGAACAACGAGAAAAGTAGAATATGGTGGCTCATCTTCTTCTGTAGCCTAGAAAGTGATAGAGACATGCAAAAATATAAATAATAACAGAATCAGATTCAGCAGAGGGAGCACACGTGGAAGTGCAAATGGACATTCCTTCTGTAGGGAAGTTTGATCAATTTGTTTCTGTTCATTTGCCTCAGCATCAAAATTTGAAGGCTTCTTCCTTCTATGAAATAGTTTTAGCTGGATGAAAACTGTAAAAAACAATGAACAAAGTATTTCAATTAAATAACAAATGACCTTTGAATGCTGGTGTGAGCATCCCCCTGAGTGACTGCCATTGCTCTGAGGAGCACATTCAGAGCCAAGTCCCCGTTGTGCCCAGGGCCAGGGCAGCCTGGCTTCACGGCTGAGCTTGAGTTAACTCCACTTGAAATGAAATGTTCAGGCCTGACAAACCCAAATGCAGTGTTTTGAAATGCTCTGACACAAAATATGCTGTAGTCAATATCTTCGTATGGAAAAGATTGATTTAGAATAAAATCTGGGTTTTTTTTTGGTGGAAAACGTTATGAGTGTGAAATTTTCAATCAATTCCAAGTACAATACAGCAAATTATCTTTCTTTAAGGGCTCATCTATTGATTCAACTCCTTGTCTTCTGAAGCTTTTGGAGACTCACATAAAGTTCCTTTATCCCCTATTTCCAGACTTTAACATCTACAAAATGATAATTTTGAATGAAATTATTTTCAGGTGAAACTATTTTTTTGCATCCTGTGTTAATTTTAGCAAACTTTAGGCCTAACTTTCATATCAGAGGAGTTATTTTAATGTTATCAAAGCGGATTCATTTTCTTCCTAAATTTCCCATTCCTAATATAAAGGACTGTCAGGGAACTTTAACACTCAAGTAATCAGACTTTAAATTGCACATAAATGACTTTCCATTAGCTTTTAGGAGCTGTCAGCATGCATATCAAAAATAAACCTGCTAATTGTGATGAGAAGTTGACATCACACGGGCTGCTGGATGCAAGATTAAATTAATATTTTCATCAGGAAGGTGCTGAGACGTTTCCAAAATTACTCTTTGGTAACCAGGCAATCAGTGTTATCCCATGGTGCAGCATCAGTGTCAGTAAAAAAAGATTTTATTTACCATGAAATGTTGCTTTGCTGTACTATTCTCTCTCTCTCACATTGTTGTACATAACCTGAGGAATGTTCCTCCTTTGTGGCTGGGTAGGAAGTGAATAAGGTGCCTTTGAATGTGCTTTTTGATAGATAAGCTGTGTTTGATACAGTTTTCTAGATTCAAACAAAGCTTTTTGATTTAGCTAGTTTTTTCTATTCTGTGCCCTAAGCTTGACTTTGAATATTTTTAGAAAAAATGAGTATAATTTGGTTGTTTTTCTATACTTTATTTGTGTAGATGAACATTTTACAACTGGAAACTGGAAGGCAGTGATATGATTCTGCTGTGATTGCCTAAGTCTGACTTTTATCCGTACAACTACAAAACACAATAACCAAAGGAAGCCACTGGACAATGCCAACTAGCACAGACTGTGGTTTTGCCAAAGAGCAGACTGAAGTGGTCAAAGAGCCTTTTTCTCTGGTTCCTGTGCTGAGTGGAGCTCTCCTGTAGTGCTGGTTTTAAAACAGAAAGTGCTGACTGAATCTATTTACATACATGTGCATTTCAGCTGAAATTTAGCTGCCTCTTTCCCTCAGCATGTTTGTAGATTTTAAGGAGGCTTCAGTTCCTTTAACTCCTGATCAATGGATTCCTGTTCATATTTGTCCAACCTCCCTGGGCAGTGGAGGGTTCCTTTGGCAGTAGTTTGGAGGTCCTTGGCTGCCCTCTGGCACTGCAGCTCAAATACAGATGGAGGTGGGAGAGCCTCTTGCAAAAATTGATCTCTGCTTCACCTTTGCCAACTTTCAAGCTGCTCATTTTTGGAAAATGACAGTGCACTCTGGAGCTCTTTCCTTGCTCTTCTCCAGGGACATGGGAGTGCCTTGCCCGTAGGGCAGGCTGACTCTGGGGACACTTTCCCCAGGGAGGCTGACCCTGAGGACACTTTCCCCAGGACAGGCTGACCCTGAGGACACTTTCCCCAGGGCACCATGCTCGTTTTCCTCGTGGCAGCCTTTGCTGTTGTCACTGAAGTCCTCAGGATGCCCAGGAATGCCCTTCCCTGGCAGCACACACAGCAGGGCCTGTGAGCAGTGCTGGCAGGGGCTCAGTCCTGGTGGGCAGGCCACTTTCCCTGGGTGCCAGCTCCTGACAAGCTGTACTAAATTCTCTTTTCTGGCCATGACAATTTCCTTCCCAGCAGCTCTCACCCAAAGTGCCAGAGGCAGCAGCAGAAGGGGACATTGCCATCCTGAGCATTCCCACAGAACCAGGAGCAAGAACGTTTCTGAGGGATAACAGGGGTCATTCACAGGTAGGATCAGCTTTTCCCTTTTTTTCTCTAGGGATCAGCTTTTCCTTTCTTCTGTGTCTGCTGGGCAGGCAGGACTGAGGGATGGGAATCAGGTGCATCCCTTCGAGCAAGGACCCCCAGTTTCCAGCGTGGTGGGAATGCAGCCACGAGTCCTGCCCTGCTCTGGCCTCACACAGCCCCCTTGTCCCTCTGTCCCTGGCTGATGAGCCCAACAGCTCCAGCTTCTTTAGTCTAATCAGGGACCATACATGTTCCTGAAAGTTAGCAGGGAATGCTTTATTCAAGCAGCTGAGTCTTATTGCTTTGCTCTTAAATTTTCTTCCAGCAAATGATGGGTTCTCTCACCCTTATTATTCATTTTATGCGTTGAATTATTTTAGCAAATAACTCTTGGTCTGCAGGGTACTATAGACAGTTAACTGAGAAATTCTGGTATTCAAAGTGATTTGTGTGACACATGACTCATATAGTGCAGTTTCTTCTTCCAGACTGGGAGTAATTATTAAAAAATGTCGGGTGGAGATACAGACAATACTGTACTAATTAAAAGTTTGCATTTTACAGGTTGTTTTGGCAAGTAATCAACTGTAAAGGTGATGAACAGCTGATATAAATACAGTCTCCAGGTAATGAAACCATTGGATGAAATATTCTTATGAACATTTGTGGTTTGCTTTTTTTTTTCCTAGTATTTGCCTCTCATCTAGTTTACTTCTATCTCTAAAAGTGTGTTTCAATCCTTATGCAAGGTTAGTTTAGCTGGCAAAGAAATTTGTTCTATGCTTGTATATTAAACAAAGGTTAAACCAGGCTTCTGTATACAGAGATTTTAGGACATGAGGGACAGTTGCCTCTGAAATTATTTATTTTCCTGGTCAATCATACTAAAACCTTATGCTTATCTTTGAGAATTTTTCAGCATCCAAAACCCCAAACGGATAATGGTAGAGTGGTGATAATGAACATCTTGAGAGAGAAATTTGCTAGAAGTGGCTGTCATACACAAGAATACGAACACATTTTAAAAGGGTCATGTCCCTGTTGTTGAGATAATTTGCATAACTGATTGTGAGAAAGGCTGGAAATGAAAGATTATTTTCTCTTACTGGAATCTGAATGATTCCAGTAAGAATCTAAATGATTCATCTAAATGAAAATGAAAAACCCCATAAAAAAAAATTAGTTTCTCTTGGAACAAATAGCACTGAAAAATTATTTTTCAGATGGAAAAAAAATACTCTGATACACTATCTAAGCATCTCCAAAATTGCTGTGCTCAATGAAACCAGGGCAGATACAGAGAGAAGAATCTGACCTGGTCTCGGGGAGCATAATGCCTCTGAACAGTCTGGCCATACAGAATCCATTTTAACATTAATTTCTCATCTATAGAATGGGTAAGACCACAAGTAAATGTGTGAATGCAGCAAGCCCTAAGGAGCAGAAAGTTAACCAAACACAGGAGGGGATAAATTATATTTTTCCTTTGCAGTGCTGTAGTTTTGTGAGCAGGCAGAACATTATTAAAAGAAAATAGCCTTAGCAATACTTAATGCTGCCTTTCAGGGGCCATAGAGGGCTGTGCAAACCTGGGCTGATAAAGCTCCTCGTGTCTCTGACAGTCCTGCAGGCAGATAAAAAGCATTATCTGTTCCAAAAGGGGCACTGGAGCACACAGAGGACTGGGATGTGTCTGTGGTGCCCTGGCAGGGACCAGGGCCAGGAGTGACAATGCTCTCAGGCTCTGCTGTCCCCGTTCCCTCAGCTCAGAACTGCTGCCCATGGCTGTGCCCAGCTCCCAGAGGAGCAGTGGGACGTGTCCCCTCTGTGTCCCCACTGTGTCCCCACTGTGTCCCCAAGGTCCCCAGTGTGTCCCCACTGTGTTGTTACCTCTGCTCCTGTTCCCTCCGTGCTCCTGCTGCTGCTGGGGCTCCCATGGGACGGGAGCTGAGGTGACAACAGGAACTGGGGTGACAACAGGAACTGGGGAGGTCCTCAAACCCCAGTGACACTGAGAACAGCTGCCTAAGGAAATCGTGCAATTTTGACTCAGAGGAATCTTTTTTTTTTTTTAAATTTTTTTTTTTATTTTTGGGTGTACCGTGTGGCAGGGCAGAACTCAGTGTTTCTGTGTCTGTCACATGTCCCAGCCAGGCACAACAGTGCTCTTTCCTGAGAACACTCTGCTGCTTGTTCCTTTCCAGGTTGTTGAGCTGGTTTCAGCAGGCCTCGTGCCTGACTACCTGGGGCTGGAGTTTTGATTGTCCTTGTGTCGATTTTATGCATGTGAGAAGTGATTTCCACTGATGACTAAACAGTCTGGAGTGCAAATGCCTGCCTGGAACTGGTTCTAAAATGTCATTTTGTATGCAGTGATGGTACTTTGAAGTAAATGGCCACTGTGATGACTAAACAATCTGGAGTGCAAATGCCTACCTGAAAACTGACTGGAAAATGACATTTTCTGCTTGGGATAGTACCTTGGAATGAACAGGCACTTGAGCAATATCTTAAGCAAACTTGCTGCTTTAAAAATCTCAGTGTGGTGAGAGCACTCGTGCTGCACTTGGTGGTGCTCAGTTCTTGTTGTCTTGGTTGCTGCAGCAGTGTATAAACACAGGTGGGAGCATAATTCAGCACTTCTCATTTGAGCTCCTCATATTTTCCTTCCAGGGAAAAGGAGAATTAATTCTAATCTGAAATCGCTTTGTGATTTGAGCTTCAAGTTTCTGGTAGGCATGGGGAAATTTACTGATTATTATTTTCCTGCCTATTCAGCTCACCAGATAGTTTCTCCTGGATGATGCAAAATACAACTTCACCTCATGGGTGGATGGAGTCCTCAGCTAAGACAGATTTCTCTTTGGGAAATGAAGAAATTTGACTTTAAAGGACCTGTAAATGCTTGCTTTGTATACATTGCCTTGGTGGAAAGCAGGCAGCCAAATTGTGCTCGAAGTCTTTATGTTATTTCAGATACAGAACTGGGAAGAAAATGAGGGAAGCAAGACCTCGTTTGGTGGGTTTTTTTCAATTTTTTCCCCTTATTTTTATCATCCTTTTAAAAATTTTTTTCTTTTCTTTTTCTTTTCAAAGATGCAAAGCCATCCTCCAAGTTAGTGAGTGACAGCCTGTGCCCTAAAGATGTGAGCAGCAAAAACGGATCTACCCAGGACTCCTCCCAGAGATCCTGACAGCCCTGCTTGCATTTTAGTGAGTGACGTGCTGGTTTAAAGTGCTGCAGTGAATCCTGAGAGAAGGCAGAGGAAGAGCTGAAAATCAGAAATGTATGGTCCAGGAAGATTTTGGTTATAAGCAGAAAGAGTGAGGAAGGAAGATCCCTTTTGTTCCTTGCTGATAAATCTGACTGAGTTGAGAGGGTCCTGTCAGACAGTGAAGCACCAAGGCCCAAAATCTCAAAGGTGGAAGGATTTTTAACCTCTGCTGGTTTCTCTCAATTTCTAGTTAACTTTCTCTTAATATGCATTTTCTAAAAACTTTTACAAGCATATTTGCAGTTTAGAGGGTGCTATCTATGCTCCTGCCTGATTTGTATCTGATAAAGAATGGATACATTTATTTATTGAATGTGTGTTTCTGGTGTAGGTTCAGATTCAATTTCCTGTTCACAAATACACATTTGCTTGGCTTAGATCTTGATTTCCCTTTGCATAACACCTGCACAGCTCAGAAATTTGCTTCTGTTAGAATTCAAGAAAACCTCAAAGAATCTCTGTTCCTGGGAATATTTGAGAGAGAAGGGATGATAGATTGTGCCTGGTTGTCTTTTATTGTTTTGATATCTGTAGCCTTTTTTGGACAGTGTTAATTTAAGTATGTCTGGGGATATGAAACTCTTCTGTTTGTGGAAATGAATCCCTTAATGATCTAATACAAGAAGACATGGAGAGTCTGTACAAAAGTATGCAACTTCCACATAGGTCAAGAAAATCTAGGACTTATTTTTCTGTGTCGTGTCAAAAATCTTACTCAGGAAAATGAGCCACCCCAGAGGGGCTGCTCCTTCGGGTCCTATGCACAAGCTTTGATTCCTATTCTCATTTTTAATAAAATAATTTTCCTGTCAATCTGTAGTAATCTGGTATTTATCTGAGTTTCTTTCTTGTAAATCTGGTAATTGAGAAGCAAATTAAATATATGTTAATGTTTCAGTTACTGGGTTCATGGACTTGAAGGAAGGACTATTTTTGGACTAGCTAAATTAATAATTCTTGAATGACTTCTGTCGAAATGACAGTGCACTCTGGGACTGAGGGTTGTTTGCTGTAGATGACAGATGTGATGGAGGTAAAACAATGCTTTGGAGTCATTACAATGAGCAGTGACAGTATGACAATCCTTCTCATCAGATTGGTGAGGCAGCTAATTGTTGTTTTAAGGGTTGACTGTTTTTCTGTGACCATCCTGGTACATCCAGAAATCCCATCTGGGTAAATCTGCTGACGTGCCCAGAAGAGAAAGAGAGGTGAAGGTCTGTCAGAGCCCCTCACACACCACAGTCTGAGTGAGTCTTTAACATCCCTCCTCATTCCCCACTCTCAGCAGGCAGCTCTGTCTCCTGCCAGGTGCAGAATCCCTGGCTTTGCTCATTGTTCATGGTCATGTTGGTTGTCACCACAGAAGCTGTAGAGACACTTGAGAGTTGATAAAAACCAGTTTGGAATGGGACAGGTACAAAGTATGAAGCACTGAAATATTCTGGTACTGCTTGAGGCTTCTGACTCTCCTAGAGTCACATAATGCTTTACTTTCCCTGAAGTATTCCCAAAATGGATCCAAGTTCTTTAAATAAGTGGTATTGTCCAGTCTTGCCATGCATAAAGCCTTTCACTTCATGTACAAATATGTCAGTCCAAAATATAACAAGGGGTAAAATGTTTATACAGTGTCCAGTATAAACACAGTTGCTGAAATATTTGTGATTAAATTATTAAACTAATTTTGGATTTTGTTTCATAGCAAATACAAATATCATCATAAACAGAAAATTTTGGCTTTCCCTTAGTTGTTGACAGCATTAATCCCATGGAGTTTAAGGTCCCAACCTCCTCTGCTTTAGCTTTTTACAGCCTCTGCTCCCTTGGATCTGGTTTGTGAGGGCTAATTGAGGAGCAGGGGTGTTCTGGGGTTTAGGGAATGTGCTCAAGCCCACAGGCAGACTTTGGGGGTTGGCACAGTATATTCTCACCTCATCATTACTGTCACATAGATTTTGTGCTCTCTGGTTTAGAGCATTCCATTTATTACAATCAGAGATCCCACAATACCTATGACTGGTATGATTTATTTACTTGGCATATGTTGCAGGGGTGAAACAAACAATCAAATGACAGAAAATTTGCTCTTGGCCACATATCTTGTGGTGACAGTTGTCAAGTGCTTTTGAAGCCAGAGCCACTGTGGGGGTTAACTCTGGGTTAAGTGCAGCCTTTCTGCTCTGAAGTGAGCTGATAAGATGGGTGGGATCATCCTGCACACATAGTTTGGAACTGCAGACATTTCCCCCCCTGAATTCCTTGTCCAAGATAAAGAGGAATATATCTCCCATCTGGATTAATTATTGATGAAGACAGATGTTGAAAACAGTGATGAAGTGCCAGTGTTGCAGACAGGCAAAGAACTTATTCCCTTCCTTGCATCCAAAAGCAGATTCCAGAGATGATTAGGTGTACTGGTGTACAGCCTGGGCAGGGGCTGTCTCTCAGTCTCAGTGACATATTTGCCTGCCTGTAGATCCAGCTTTTTTCTTGCTTCCTCTGAGCCAATTTCCTCTTGCTCATCCCAAACTGAGGTGGCTCAGTGGGACAGAAAGGGGTGCAGGAGTCTCCCTGAGCCCCCCTCATCCCCAGCACCCCCCACTCCTATGCTGTCTGATTTTGGGGGAGCAGGAGGACAAGAGAATCCTCCAGAAATTATTTGCTCATTTTGGAGCAGAAGTCAAATAGTTTGGGCATCTTGGAGGTGTTTGTGATCACTGAAAAGATTTCTCCAGCCTCTCTGACCAGGAGCTTTGCTCCCTACAATGAATGGAGTGCACCTTTCAGACTGGGTCTGTTTTGGTGCTTACCCTGATTAGCTCAGCTCTACAGAGCTTGGCTGAAGCTGCCACTGGGTGTTCCAGAGTTTGGCCAAACTGAAAGAATACAAGGTACATATAAGAATAATGTATTGAAGAGCTTTCTCCATTTCCCCTTTGCTTCCACATAAATCCTTAATATCAGAGAGGCCTCCTAGCACAGAGCTCCAGCTGAGCCCCCCTCATTAAAGAGAAGTCCCTCTCCTTTGAGGAACCACTAGCAATAAATATGATGTTTTAAAAAGTACAATGTAGCTGTTTTTACAGCAGGTAAGATTTTTTTTTCCTCCATGTTTTTCTTTAACAGGAGCAAAAGTACCTGTGTGGCACACGAGCATTGTGCCCAGGTCACCATAACTGATATTTACTGCCCTGGCACTAATCTGCAGCAGAGAAACCCTGCTCAGCTGCCTGTGTGTGCTCATTCCTTTGTCCAGAGTGTTCTCTGGGGTAGCTGAATGCATTAGTATTTCCTCTGAAAATTAACGTTGTGGCAGATAAAGAAAGCATGCACATATACATAAATCTCTTGTTTTCTGTCTGGGCAAGAGGCTAAAAAAAGCAGGGTGTGTCTGGATAGATTTTGTTTAGTGTTCTGTATTTTTCTCCCTTTTTAGAATGTTTCATTCAAATGTCAGTTCATTCTTCTCTATTTCCTGCCCTTATCCAGCAGACTTGTAGACCAGACTTAATTAACTTTAAGACCTTTTATGTCCATCCCTATAGTTACAGTCCTTTCCTGGAACACTTCCATTGTATTATCTCCATGTGTTGTGAGATGATGCAAATGATATTATTACTGTTCTTGTGAATTTACAATGAGTCTTCCAATAGTTTTCGTTACAGCTTAGCTCTCGTCAGGAAAATTCAATATTTAAATCAAAATAAAACTGGGGCAGCAAATTTCCTCTTTAACGTGCAGAAAGGAAAGCTGGAGAGCGTGAAAATACAGGCCCCAGACACAGGGAAGCGTAAAAAGATGAGGAAAGCTGTTGTAAGTTGTGTGACTCTTCTGTGTGGATTTGTTTCTATGTGGGAGTGGTCATGATTTAACAGAGATTTATCTTAAGCTGAGGTGGAACTTTTTTCCTCTTCAGAGGCTGTGTAAGTGGAACATTTATCTCTGCCACAGCTCATGTTCTAATCACAGCCACTGAAAAGCCCTTCTGGAGTGAATAAACCCTTTTTCTTTAGCTGAAGAAGCTCCAGGACAGTCCATATTTGGCAGGTGATGCAGCTCATCACTTCACAGCAGGGAAATGAGAAAATACATTCCACAGAGAAATGTGTCCCTTTTTTCCTGTTTGGGACTGTAGTCATGTCCAAGTGCAACTCAGTAATTCAGTATCTGCCCTAACACTAATCTTTTACCAAAGCTGCTGCTGGCAAGCCCAGGCTACAAAGCAAAGGTGTTTGTGAAATGGTGCTACAGACGATGGGGCTCTGTGATAGTTCTGTCCCTGTGGAGTTCACATTTATGTCTTTGTAAAATGAACCCACTGCAAAAAGGGTTCATTTTATAAAGAAAGCTCTCCTGCTTTCTGCCCTCCCTTCTTCATTTGTGTGCTGGGTAAGTGTCTGGAGTGCCCTGACCATCTGAATGATACTAAAATGTGCCATCATTGTTTATGCTTTAATGAGAGCCTAAACCCCTAAACAAACAGCCAATATACACAAATTCATTGTAGCTTTGGGTTCTGAGAGGGGGTGTTGAAAACTCTGATACATTATTATTAATACTGATTGCTTGGCCTAATCCTAACATAGAATCACAGAATTGTTGAAGTTGGAAAAGGCCTTTAAGCTCATCAAGTCATGAGTAAACTGATTCTCTTGCAGACAGATCATTAATATCTGAAAGAGAATGACAGCAAAAGCCAGAAAGAGAATGCAAATCCCTTCTGAATTCAGGTCTAGGGCTGGAGGTAGAGGCAGGGACTATCCCACAACAGAACGGAGAAGCCAACTAAAGCTCTTTGCAAGGGGGGTTCTGCCGATGGAGCTGAGCCCATCACAGGAGCCATTCCCATCAATGGCAGGATTTCCTATCATTGGCAGGACAGCAGCACCAGCCCTTGGTCTCCTCAAGCAAACACTGGAAGGCAGGCTTTGTGCTCCTGGAGGATTCCCAGGACACAGATTCACAGCAGACAGCCTCGCTAAAGGAAGGGGAAAAGGAAGACTGCTGCTACCAGAGCATACCTTAGAAACGTGGACAAAGGCAGGGGAAGGAATTTGGTGGAAGTGGAATTTCCCTTCCCACTGTCATGCACAATGAGGCCAAGGGCCCCGTGTGCTGCATGAGCCCACCTTGTCCCTGCTGAGCTCTGCCAGGTGTCAGGAGCACCCTGCAGGGCTGGGAGGGACGGGGATGCAGGGAAATGGACTCAGGCAGAGGTGTCACGGCTGGTCTGTGGCTTGGAAACAGATGTGTGACACAAACAGGCCTCTGCTGCCTCAAGCTGTGGCAGAGGATGCTGGGGAAAGTGGACAGGAACAGAAGGGGACAACTGGGACAATAAAAGTGGCCTCTTTGGGTTTCGAAAATGAGGAACTGAAACATTTTTGCCTTTTTGTCTACCTCTAACTACGATGGTGCTCTGTAAGTCCTTGCATTTCAGGTAGCAATGTTGGGGCAGAAGAACACTCTTCTCTCTGCTGCTCTTTGGGAAGGTACTGTGACATTTCCCTAGTTTGTGCCAGTAACCATGCTGGCCTCTCTCTAAAGTATCTGTAATTTTTCACTATAACTTCTGGACTTTTGTGGCTAATACTTGATAAAGCTTTCAAATGCAGCTGCTAATCTATTATAAGAGCTTTGCTGTCTGTCTCATGCAAAAATACTTGTCTGGAGAAAAGTCTTCCAGAGTGTCTTTTCAGCTCTTGACTCCTGGTCTATTCTCAGAGCACCAAGACTGAAGTGTAGGCAGTGCCATGGAGGCATAGGTTGCCTTGTGCATTTCTCCTGTCTTTGGCATCCCTGGAAATCCCAGGTTCTTGAGCTGCTCCAGGTCCTGTGAGTGTCCTAATTAGCAGCTGGGAGGGCTGGGCCCCACATCTCCCTGCCTGCCCAACAGATCAGACCCATGGCACAAACAACTTCCCTTTCAGGAGATGACAGAGCTTACTTAACATATTCAGCAAAAGCTTGCATTCAGAATACAGCCAGTTCCATTCTTATTGGAAGATCTGAAATTCTGATGCAGATGAATGGAAATCAAATGCGAGGGGCTAATTTGTATTCCTGCACAGAAGAACTGCAAACAGGTTCTTCACAATTTTTTATTGACTTTTCATATTCCAAGGCCAGGCTCACTGCAGAATTCAGGAGGTGCAGTGGTGAGTGGCTGGTGAGGAATTCATTCTGTGCAGGTCTCTGGGGCAGCTCAGGGGGAGCCCCAGGAAAGGGACCCAGCAAAGGGCACAGGGAGCTGTGGCACAGCCAGAGACGTGGCAGGAGCCCAGGGCTCAGCAGGGAGAGCCAGGCTTGGGCACTCTTGAACTGAGAGGGGATAAAAGCCCAGGGGTTCCTTGGCTGGGATCCATCCTGGGAGGCAGCAGCTTGGGTTGTTCTGTTTGCCTGCACTGGGAATAAATGGCTTTATGGAATGAGAGGTCTGAGACTGCCATGGGAGTCCTGGGCTGGAACTGGGAAGGAATCCTGGTCTGATAGAGGGTGTCTGTAGGGACCTGTGGGGTCCTGGAGCTGGGAAGGGGCTCCAGCCCCAGCAGGGACAGTCTGGGGTGGGAGTGGGGCTGCCTGAGTCCCGCCTGGAGGGCTGGACAGGGGAGTTTACTGAACTGTGTGCCTTAATTTCTAAACCGTGCCTTCATTTTGCACAGGTTTATTCCCAGCATTTCTGGGTGGGACACCAGGGTTTGCAGGCACCCTGGAGCAGGATCCCTGGAAGCTCCTCAGCAGCACAGCTGGTGGCTCGGGGCCAGGACAGTGACACCAGAGTTTGTTTTCTGCGTTTGCTACACCTGCATGGCCCTTGGCAGAGCAGAGCCCCGAAGGGAAGCCCACAAAAAACCTTTTACCATGGCTCAAAAGAGTGTTCAGCTCTGGGCTCACCAAGCTCTGCTCTCCTGCAGCTCTCCAAGGTGTGGGAACTGTTCTGGTGAGTGTGAGCTGGGCACCTCTCTGTGCCTGCAAATCTCCAGTCTGCACCAACCATTCCTGCCTGCTGTGCTCAGGGGAGGAAGGGAAAGAACTCACACCAGTGCTAAACTCTGAGGCATTTTCAGTTTGTAAACTCACAAGGATAACAAGGGAAACTCATTTGTTTAAAAAAAAAAAAGACACCAAAGTAGTTTCATGCCCAACAAATTTCTCACAAAGGGAACCTCTTATTTTCTTCTTGGCACTAACATTGGAACCTCTGAATTAAACTTGGAGAATCTGAGCAAAACCTGGAATTATGATGAAAATACAATAAAAATTCCTTACAGAAAGCTCAGCTGCCAGAAATAATCAGTTATCTTGATTCTGTTAACATCTGCTCTTTTAGAAAACAACAAGTATTTTCTGGCCTGATTTACACCTGTAGTTCTGTAAACATGTACCCAGAGAAGACAAGAGCTTTTAATGAAAGTTTTTCTATTTTGAATTTGAAATATTAATTGAAATATCAATTGAAGTAACTGATTTATTTTGAGGGACAGTGAAGTCCTTTGTTCTATAAGTGCTGTAAATCAATTTTTACCTCTATCCTGTTTTCCCTCAGCAGAGGCAGGATGTGAGGCAAAGCTGGCAGCAGAGCTGTTAACTCTGCCCTGCCTCTGTGCCCCGTGTCCTGCGAGCTGCACGTTGCTCAGGGACTCAATTTCAGTGTTAACATTTGTTTTAAAAATGTTTAAAGAACACTCGTATGGTCTTCTGTTAAAGAGCAAGGCTTTGGAAAATGCTTCCTGTTGCATTGCAGTGCAGCTGTAGCAGTCTGAAAAATAACCCAGGTTTGTGGCTTTGTGGGCAAAGCAGGAACGATTTTTTAATTGAGTTTATCCTTTGCTTTCAAATTAATTTGTTTTATTACTTGTAAATCCACATTCTTCTCTCTAGCATATTGTACTGTTCTAAGGCTTTCCTATGCTAAATGCATCCTGTGTCCTTTTCTCCTGTGGGTCACCCTTTATTTAAGGATAAAAAGCACCTCCTGGAGATACCAGAGATAAAATTCAAGTCAGCATTTCTGTGATTTGTTTCTGGTATATGAGTTTTTGTTACCAGGCACAAATTAACCTAAGATGAGAAGCTTTTCTAAATCATTGGAGCATCCTTGCTTTTGTCTAATATATTTTCCTGCATGAACATCTATAATACTGTGTGCTTTTACAAATGCTGATCTAATGATTTGTATTCACAGGAGGCAGAGACACATTGATTAACTATACATTTGTTAACTGCAGAAACAGCCAACTTGGAATGTTTTTGGGAGCTAAGAATGGAAGAGATTTTCTCACAGAAATTCGTCTCCTTCCATATCTTTTTTTCCCTTGCATTTCTTTCCTTCCTTTATCTTTATTACAGTGTGACAGCCAGCATGGTGAGGTGCTGTGCACGCTGACAGTCCCACTACTGCAGAATAGATTTCTTACAGAAAAGCCACTATCAGTTCATCTCTTATGCACAAATACTTTGTCTCTGCAAGCTGCACAGCGAGCTTGTTAGTTCAGGGACCTGCTACACCTGCTCTAGGACAAGATAAAAGCCTTTTCAAACAACTTTTTGTGTCGAGCCACTGCTCATCAGATAACCCATCAGAAAAAAAAATGGGTCTTTTTGAACCACTGAGATCAAGGAACCTCTGGAATAAGAACTGCTGGTCTTTTAGAAGAGGGTCTGTAAAGCCTGGCACTCCAGAGTTTGGGTGATAAAGTACCTGGGACGCTTTAAACTTGGAAATTTAGGAGACTAAATCACTGACCTGAGTTTGTATAAACTCCCCTCTCAGTTTAAACAGGTATGCCAGAGCCGGCCAGGGCACACAGTGGCTGTCACCCCTTGGCACAGGAAAGCCACCTACCTTACAGACAGACCCCAAATCCACCCCACTTCAATGAAACATCAATTCCCAGCCCAGCACACCTCTGCTCACTGCAAACAGTCCTGGAGCTGAACCTGTCCACATCAGGAGGGAAATCCCTTCCTAGAGGCTTTATAGTGCAATTGGCAGCATAATCTCCACCTCTTTTCCATTATGGATAAACATTGGCAACATGATCTAAATATTACAAAGCAATACCCAAAAAACCCCCATGGAATGTACAGATACATATATTTTTTTAATGATCTGGGAATATTATGTTATAGCCCAACAAAGCCAGAGCTTTTCCTCTTCCAGTGTCAATTGTTAACAGCTCTGCTGTTTGTACTTGGTGTGGGTGCCATCAGTGTAAGGCCCAAAGGAGTTGGTGGATTGTATAAAATTCATAGCCCATTTGCTGATATTTCTTAACTTATTTAAGACATTAGAAAATAATTTGGGTGGAGGTAAAAAACCCTTTGAAATGGAGTTGATGGCTGAAGGACAGAAAATAACATTTGTCTCTTACCCGAGTCCGAGGTGGCCAAGGTCTGGTACCAAATCAGGCAAACTGAACCCAGGATCCCAAAATTTTAAGCAGAATACAAAAAATGAAGATCAAATAGAAAAATCCACTTCTCTTTTTGTGAAGCAATACTGGGAGTGTTCAGCTCTCCAGTCTCCAAGGTTTTCCAGCTGGGAGTCAGCCTTTCCCATCCTGCATCCCGGCATCCTGTTATTGTTCCAAGCCTTAGTAATTCAGTGAAAAAAGGGAGTGGAGGAAACAAGATAAACTCAGCTTTATTATTGCTCTATCTACTTATTTGTTGCTGACACTAATGAGAGAACTGAATAAAAGGAAACTGGCTCTGAAACACCAGAGTTGGTCTGTTATTTGGTATTGTTTTAGAGAGAGTTTTTGCAGCTAGCAAATATCTGAGAGGAACTTTTGGTGACTGACACTTGATCAGCACAAACTATGCCTGCTTTGCACAAACAGGACTTTCAAAGCAGTTTGGAAGTGTCCTACCTATAAGACTTTTTATACCTGGAAACCAAAAAGGTAGAGCCCTTCTGTTAATGAGACTGGGTTCCTGCTAAGCTCTGTCAGTGCTGGGTGTAAAGATAAAATGTCACAGTATTTTTCACAGGTAAAGTGAAGACCTGAGGAGCAAGTGGAGGTTGTGCCTTTCAGAAGGAGAAAATTTTCATAGCATCTTGATTATGGTGAGTTCCAAGTCTGGAGACCACTCAGAGCACTCAGGAGGGGAAGCTTCAGTGTTAAAATGAACACAAGGGTGTAGCTCTTGGCACTGTGCACTACAAATGAAAGAGGGTTTTTTTTTACTAAATAATGCACAAGAAAACTGAAAAGTGCAGGGCTTACTCAAAACATACTCTTTGGAACCACTTATAATAAATGTAGGCAAACGTTCAATATATCTTAGGTGTGACTTTAATAATTTTAATTATTGGATTAAATTTTTAATATTATTCCACAGTTAAATACTCTCTTGCCCCTATTTGTCATTACAGTCCAGCACAGGTGGTGGGATTGATTTCCTGCCTTGCCAGAAGGCTGAGGTTGGTCAGATTGTTTCACTTTTTCATGGTGTACAGCAGTGAAGATGAATGGCTTCTGAAGGAATTTGTTACATTAATTATTAAAAAAAAAAGGAGACATTTTTCAAAGTCTTGTGTAAGGAGCTCAGAGAGTCCAGTTTCCTTGCAGGAAAATGAGGTGTTAAATAAGCTGTGTCACTGCTGGGAGAGGAGCAGGGAGATGCTGATAGGGGTTTTCCAGCTCTCTGGTCAGGATGCAGCTCCCTGATAACCTGGTGCCCAGAGCACACAGGGGGCCCAGATAGGATTTACCCTTGCAAGTGGCTCCTACTGCATTCCCAGCCCCTTGTGCCTCTGATGGCCCCGTGTGGGGCTGGGACTGAGGGTGACATTCAAGAAAGGAGGAGGAAGGGAGTCATCCCTCTGCTCAGAGGGAAAAGAGGAGACCCCAGGACTCTCTCCATGAGCCCTGAGGCCACAGCTCAGGTTGTCCAGGCGTGTTTCAATGCCTGCTAAATTACCTTCTTATTATCTGATTTGCTTCATCTCCCTCAAAAAGTTCAAGGTAAGAAGTGAGAAAGTTTCTAAAGGCCTTTTCACATGCTCTGCTTCAGAGCTTGATAGAAAACTGAAAACCTGTTGTAAGTTTAAGAGGAAGATACTTCCACTGAAATTTTAGAGACCTGATTTACCATCTGAAACCTTCCCAGGATGCTTTATAGATTTCATCTCTTCTGAACTGGCTCTTTAGGTTTCCTTTCTGGCTATGAGGAAAGGTCCATTGAGATTTCATGGAAAGCAGAACCAATTCTTGCAGCCCCCTCCCACCAGCAGCAGAACTGATGGTTCAGAGTGCCCTGTGCCCTCTGGTTGGTCCCAGACATTTGCCCTGCTGTCCCTCCTAGGCAGTGAAAGTTACCATGTGAAAGTTTTAAAGCTGCTGACAGAAAATATTGGCAAACAGGATTTCTTATAGATCTTAGACTTTCAGATTTTATCATCGTAGCCAAATCATAAGACTTTGGAAAAATTCCTTGGTGGCTCATGCCTTTGCAATCCAGAGGGTAATATTTCAAAAAATATTATCACACTAAGTTCTGCTAATGAGAAAAATCCTTTGCATGATCAGACAACATTGGCAGACATAATTATCTTTTAGTTGTGTGATTTTGGGTATGAAATATTATTTAACAGTCTAGTTAGTGGAATTAAAGGGAGCAGTAAAAAATGAATTAGCACACACTGTATGTGTGACTCATGGATGGAGGTAGTGGCACAGCAGAAGGAGTGGTAATTATTTACTCATCATTTAATGGTGTTTTCCTGCCATTCCTGTCTCCAAATGACATCTGGCCCTTTTCAGTTCAGCTCTGCTGTATGAGTTTTCTTCCATGTTATATCCAGCTGCCCTTACTGGATCATTTGCTTCTTTGCAGTGCTTTTCCCACAGATGTTCATTAGCTGCTGCTTTGGGGCTCTGTGGCACCTGGGTCAGATATGTCTGCTTTAGATCAGCATCTCTTTCTGTGAAAGTCTGAGTTCAGCCTGTGTTATTGAAATGCAGTCTGAGCAATTTGCCAGACTAGTAAAGTTTAAAATAGTCCTCCCTCTCTTGAATGATGGGGTAGAGCTCAACTTTGCTTTACAGGTGCTTGTGCATAGTTTGAATTTGACATTCCTGGGAATCTGAAGTAATAGCTGTCATCTTGCTGCTTCTGAGAGGAATAATGTGTTATAATGGGCAGAACACAGCCCTCACTCTCCACATTAAATCTGCTAACTCTGAGTCTGCTCACTGTGCACAGACATCTGGGGTGGGGTTGTGTAAGTTACTGGGTTGATAAGTGCACAGAATGAATATGAGATTAAAGCACCTTTCTTCAGAATTAGATTTGATCTGTTGCTGAGGAGATTGATCTGGTGATCAGGAGCTCCAGTTTCTCTGCTTGCTGTGTTCCCAGCAGGGCAGGCTGACTCGTGGTGGCAGCTGGTTTCAGGTTTCTGTGTTGCTTGTTCACTGTCTCATCTGATCAGTGCTCTGGGAAGTTGTCCTCAGAGAATTCATGGAAAACATAGTTGTAGGAACAAGTTAATTGCTTTCCTAACCAGCATGAGTCCCAGCAAAGTGCATAAAGCAGCCCTGTACTTTTCACTAAGTGAGAGTTTTCCTTTTCTTCACAAGTAATTTGAGTTATGGTGAAATTCCATATGATAAATAAGCCCTTCTTGATAAGCACAGCCATCAAAACCAGACAGCTATAGACACAGCTGCAGCTAATAATCTTTTAATTCTCATCCTTCTATCTGACTCTCACTAGGGGAGGGCTTTACCCTTGCCAGTACAGCCCAAGAATGCTTTTATAATAGTTTATAAAAGTTAGATTTAGTAGTCTGTCCTGCTAAACCCAGCATGTTACAGGCAATGTGCAAGGGAAGGTGTGCCAAGGCTGGGAATTCAGGCATAGCAGTGACACCATGTCAGGATTTTTCTGACCTGTTAGGAAACAGGGTAGGGGACAGCACAGGCTTTCCTTGTTATAAAAATAAACCCCAAATGCTAATTTCCAGCAGCTCAGCTAATCAGTGCAAAATCCCTCCCATTTGAAATGTGCAATTGTATCTGACGGCTGTCTCCAGCCTCTCTGGAAGGACTATTACTTGAAGGTTAAAAAATAACAATTCCTGCTCTGTGTGGAAGGCATAATCTCTGCAGCACGTTGTGTTGTTATTTCTGGGCCTTTAATCAGGGCAGTGCAGTACTCTTAGTCATTTCCACTTGGTCACTGGTTTCCTCTCTGTCACAGCCTGAGGTGCGCATCCTGGAGCCACTCTGACTCAGCTTCCTCTTGTCAGGTTTCTTAAACAAAGCAATGTAGCTCTGATTTGTTTTTAATTTAAGGTGTATTTTTTAAAAAGAAAAAACCTTCTGAGGAATTTCAGTTAAAGCTGGTGGAATTGGGTGTTTGCTGGGAAGGTGTGATAGCATCTATTGAGATGTTTTCCAGAGCACTCTTCTGGCTGTACCACACTCACTCCTCTACAGCAGAACTCTCCTGGAAGGGTCAGTCCCATGATCCTTAAGGAGACCCCTGGCTTCATAAAGACTAATGACTACAGGGGTTTTTTCTTAAAATGTTCAGCAGGGAATGGTCCCAAACAATATTGTTGCCTTGTTCAGAAATGTCAGGAAAGAATGGATGGTACAAAATGCACCCATATTGTACTAACACTCTGTAACAGCCTGAGCTGAAGCCATAAAATGGAACTGCGTCACCACTGAACTGAAGGAAGGAATCATGAATCCCTTTGATGTGCTCACTGTGCTCACTGAAGACACAGGGGGCTGGAACAACAAGCCTGCAGGCTAACACTGCTAACACTAACCTTTACATCTGATTCCAGTTGGAAGAGCAGGTCAAGTGTAGAAGTGTGAAACTGATAAAAAGTTTTCCACAAATGTTTTTAGTAAACAATCTTCATTTCAGTGATTTTTTTTTCACCTGAAGAACATACCTGTTTTAATTGGAATGCCCCTGAAAATATAAAACCAAGCCAAGGCAATCTGTTCCAAAACAAAAGCGATGAAAATTGCCACCTTTCATTCATTAACTCTGTTGTTTGGTTGTTGAAGCAGCCCAGCTTTCAACTCCAACTGCTGGTGGAAATGGGAGGCTCATCTTTTGGTGCAGAAGAGGTTCTCTCTGCTGTGCAAGATCTGAAAGCAGAGGGACAACATCCATCCATCTTAATTTTTGGTAAAGTCTGCAGTGCAAACATTCTTATGTCTGTGGCATTAATTTAAAATAACCCCAGAAGCAGAGTGTGCAGGGGATGATGTGGAGCTCCTGGGGCAGCACGAGCCCCACCTGGGGCTGCTCCAAACCCTGTGCTCATGTCCTGGCTGTGAGGGATCAGACAGAACCAGGGGTTTGATGGCCTCTTCCCTTTTCTTCCTGCACTGTTTACACAACTGTTTGCCCATCCTGGCCCTGGCTTTCCCATGGCATTCTGCCCATTAATGGCTCAGCCTGCAAGCTCCTGGCTTCAGCACTGGGGCGACCAGGGGCAGAGGTCCCTGCACTCAGCAGTGCTGGCTCTTTGATTGTCCTGCTGTTAAATGTCTGCTAGAGAGCTCTAAAACAGAAAAAAGATTTTTAACTGGTTGAAATAACGTTGATTTTTCTTTCAAAGATGTCTGAGACCTAATTTTTATGCCTCTGTTCTATGAGAGCTTCAGGGAACATAAAAAGTCAGATTATTGCTTGAACTGCAACCTATATACTAAATAACAATTCCAGGCAGAGGAGAGCTGTCATCCCAAAAGCTGCAGCACACAAATAGCTCTGCTGTGCTGGGATTCATGTGGCTACTCAAGTGCAGAAGGAGTTTTATCTTGAGAGGAAGATTTTACAGTAGTGGGGTGAAAAGAGCAGGGTGCCACAACAAGCAGGTCACATTTTTGTTGGGTTTGTTTTCAGGGCTGTTGCTCACCCCACTGTCCCTCCCTCTGAGCTGTATCCACTTGTAAACTGCCAGAGAAGGGACGTGGCTCACTGGAGCTTTGTTCCACTGAGTGCCCATAAACCAGTTCCTGAAGGGAAGTGGTGTTTACAGGATGTGACAGGACCCACATCTCAAATACTTTCCTTGATGCCCCTTGAAGTCTCTAGATTTTCCTCACTCTGAGCTGCCCGAGCCCCGGTGATCCAATCTCCATGTGTGCACTCCAAGGGAAGTCATGGCACTGACGTTGGTGTGTCCTGGTCACAGCTCGCCCTCCTCCCCCGCTGTGGCCACGCGGGGCTGGAGCTCTGGAATACACAAACACACAAAAACACACACAGAGTCACAGAATTAGCCTTTGATATTATTGAGTCCAACCTGTGACCCAACACCACCCTGTCACCCTCACCATGGCACCAAGTGCCACATCCAGTCTCTCCTTAAACACCTCCAGGAACGGTGGCTCGCCCACCCCCCTGGGCAGCCCCTTCCAATGCCCCATCACCCTTTCCGTGTAGAATCTCTTCCTAATGTCCAGCCTAAACCTCCCTTGTGCAGCTGAAGGCTGTGTCCTCTTGTCCTGTCACTGCTCACAGGGAAAAGAGCCCGACCCCCCCAGCTGCACCCTCCTGCCAGGGAGTTGCAGAGAGTGATGAGGCCTCCCCTGAGCCTCCTCTTCCCCAGGATAAACAACCACAGCTCCCTCAGCTGCTCCTCACAGGATTTGTGCTCCAGACCCCTCACCAGCCTTACTGCCCTTCTCTGGATGCATTTGAGCATCCCAAGGTCCTTCCCAAACTGAGGGGCCAGAGCTGGACACAGCACGCGAGGTGTGGCCTCACCAGTGCCCAGTACAGGGGCAGGATGGCCTCCCTGCTCCTGCTGGCCACGCTGTTCCTGATCCAGGCCAGGAGCCATTTGGTCTTGGCCACCAGGGCTCTGCTGGCTCGTGTTCAGCCTTTGCACACTCACACACTCACACACACACTCAAACTCACACACACACACTCACTCACACTCACATACACTCAGCTTCTCCTGTGCCACAGCCATGGCCCTGCCCAGCCCGCTGTGCCAGCCCAGCTAGCATCACCTCGCTGTGCCCAGCTCTCTCTGCCATATGTTCCCTATGTTTCCCTGGCTGAGAGTGGCTGGGACACCCTGTGATCTGTGTGGGAGCTGTGCTAGGCTGGGCAGTGCCAGCTGTGGGCTGCAGCTGCACACAGATCCTGTGTGAGACTCCCCAGGCTCTCCACAGGGACCCCATGGACCCCACTCCCAGGTTGCTGCCACCCTTCTCCCAAGGGCACAGGGCTCCAGATGGGTTTTGTGTTGCTCAAAGGCCCATGGGGTGAGGGAAGGAGGTGATGTGCCTTTTCCAAAGCTGTTGGAGCTGATGTGCTTTCTCCAAAGCTGTTGGAGGAGCTGGGCACTTGCCAAAAGCAGAGTGGAGAGAGCTGCTCTGGATGAATCCTTGCCGAGGGCTGAAGTGTGAGAGCCAAGGCACTAATGCCTTGTAAATTGGTTGAGTGACTTTTACTCATTTATTACACTCCCTTTATCACACCCCAGGCCCAGGCTGCAAGCCCTGCTCTTGCTGCCAAGCCCTGTGCAAGTGCAGATGGTTTAAGAGTCCCACTGCCACCCCCTGTGCATTGTCCCTGTGCTGCAGTGGGCGTTGTGCCTCTTTAGCCACTGAGTGGTTGTGTGAGAACTCCTAATGGCTTGGAAACCAGTCAGGATGGATTTCTCCCCCCAGCCATCTGTGTGCAGGCTACAGCAGGCAGGCTTTGCCTTTATTTAAACTCTGCAGGCTCTGATGTCTCCTCTGCAGTGAGGCTGCTCTGATTTGTGCTGCCCTGAATTTAGCTGTTGCACTGCAATGTGGAATATAAAAGTTTCAGACTTTAACTTGAACTGAAAAATAGCATTTGATTCTTTGCTGTGTTTATAATTGCATCAATAGCTTTCTAGCTTTCAAGCACAGGGGCGGTGCAAATCAGATGGAAATCTGAGTATTTGGTTTTGGATATTGTTTGGAATTTTGGCATGAGGACATACCCTGCAAATAGTCAGGGAAAGCAGTCACAGACCTTGGAGGGTTCAGTCTATAAAATGCCACATTTCAGTGACTGATCTTTGCAGTGCACTGGGAAAATAATTTTTAATCTTCTGTTTACCTGTGAATTGCTCAGTCTGAGGTGTGGGGCTGCTCCCCCCAGCCATACACCAGCACTTCTGAGCTGTGAGGATCTCACTGCAGCTCTGCAAACTGAGGGGGTATACAGGATGAAAAATGGGGAATGAATAATGAAAAGATGCAAGCTTTAGGAACTAATGACTCATACTGAAATATATCTGCCCTGGACAGTTTTCTTTTGCTGATATTTCATCTTGACCGTACAAATGCTTACGCTGTGAGCATTCCTGTGCACTTTCACAGAGATTAAAAAGAACAAGAGCTGGTTCCTAACATCCAAACAGAATCTGAAAGGAGAGAACATGTATATTTAAAAGCACAATGGAAAATTTAATGCAGTTAAATCCTTGCTTTGACTTCTCAGTATTTACATTAATTTTGGAAATTCTGAGAAAAGGAAAATGATTGATCTTGCTAGTTTGCTAGGATTGTGCATGAACAGCTCTGTTAGGATCTGTCTTCCTGACTGCTCCTGAAAAAGTATGTAGCAAAATTAACTTATTCTATAATGATGTATTTACAGTAAAAAAGAGGAAAGATAAATGTTTGTGAATTACTTCAAGCAGACTTGCAGCCATTTTGACTTGTCCCCAGTTTAATGCAGCAGAAAATGATGCTGATTTAACTTTAACAATCTGTTTTGAAGAGAAAGCATAATTTTAAAACCCTTGCTTTTCAAAACCCCCCACCTTTTATGTATTATTTGCACACTGAGTGCAATATTTTTAAAAGGGCTTTGAGTACCTATGAAATAAAAGGGCTGGTAATTAATATTATTTATATTGCAGAATAACTCTGAGCCTCCTCTGAAGGGCTCCTGAGTTTAAACCACAGCAACAGGACCTGAATTCAGGTGGATGGGGCGGCTCAGCCAGAGCAGCTCTGACCCAGACCTTGGCCCTGCCCTTCCCTCAACCCAGGTTTTGTGGCTGTTGCTGTGCTCTGAAGCCCAGGAATCCCTGTCAACATGAGGATGTGGATTTTGGTGTGAAATAGCCAGGCCCTGGTACTCTTTTTCCTCAAAGCAGGGTAGGGTAGAATAGGCTACTGCAGCTGGAAGGGACCTGCAAGGCTCCTCTGTCTTTGGCGTCTGCAAGGTTGGCCTGAGAGCTCATTAGAAAAATTTTCTTAAGACACTTCCAGTGTTTCCTGCCCGTGCTCAGATGACAAAGGAAGGGGCTCTCTTGAAGGATTTTGTTGTTTCCTCTCGTGACCTTGACCGGCAGCTGCAGGTGCGCGGCAGCACAATGAGAAACGTCTTCTACGTGCTTCCCTCACATCTCCAGAGGCTGGCTTAGGGGAGGCTGGCATGAAAAAGGAGACATTCCCAACCATTGCTGTGGGTTCTATCACAGCCAGGGCTGCACAGAGCAAACGAGAGCAGACGAGGTCTGAACTGTGAGCATTAAACCCCAGCACATTTGAGAATGGCAGAGGATGCTGTGAAGTAGCAGCCTGGAATGTGCTGCTGGCTGGGGGATGCTCTTTGGTGGCTCTTCCAGCTGGGTGTGGGCAGAAAATCCAGAGTGTGGCCCAGAGAGTGTCAGTGGAGTGGGACCATGCCTGGATGCCTGGGGTTTCACTGTCTGGAGGATGCCCAACAGGGACAGCTTTTCTGGTGCTAAAACAGAGGAGCACATCTGTGTGTTTGTTTCACAAGCACTCTCTGCCTGTCACAGCAAAGACTGTCTGTCCTGTCTTACCTGGAGGAAAAAAAATGTTGTTGCTCTCATTACAAAAAGGAGGTTTGTTTTCACACTGCCATTGAGACTAACAGGAGGGGTACCCAATGGCTGCATTTGTGGGCAGGCTGAGGTATTTAATGCACTACAGGAAAACTTGTAACAAAGTCAGGCTTTTTATGATAAATCACTCTATGGGAGCAGACTTGATCTCTGATTATTATACACATACAAGTCTAAACAGCTTTCACCAAGGCTGTCAACAACAGTTGTGCAAAAACATGCACTTTACTATTATTATTATCCTCATTATCATCATTATTATTATTATATAACAATAACAATAACAAATAATTGGACATATAATTGTACTTCTTTAGTGGTAATTGACCAGTGCAGGTGTCTTGAGTTATATGTGAAAGTATTTATTATTATTATTATTATTACTACTACTACTACTACTACTACTACTACTACTACTACTACTACTACTACTACTACTACTACTACTAGTATTAGTATTATTTTGATTTGACAGCCTGGAAGTAGAGAAAATTAAGAGCAACTGTAGCCACAGAGCTGGACTATTCAATAAGGGCTGAATGCATCACAAATCAGGCAAATGAGAAATTCCAGGTTTTGTTTTGGCTTTCCAGAGCAAGAGACCAGCTAGCATATGACAAATCGGGCCTGCCCTGTCATGTGCCCTGTTAATACAGATGCACAAATAGAGTTTGGATCATAAATTGATGTTCCACTGTTTGCGGAACAAAAATAATTCAGAGGTGGAACAATTTTTGCTTCATTCTGCTGCTGCTGGAGGGTCAGAGACAGTCTTGCTCCGGCAGAGGTTGTGTCTGTCAGCAGGAGCAGTGTGGCTGCACGCAGCTCTGTGGGTGAGGTGTAGCCAAGAGCCTGGGGTGCTGCAGAGGTTCCTTGGCTGGTAGTGGTGGGACGTGCTGGTTTGAAGGGAATTGCTGGGATTAAACAGGTGGTGAAGGTTGGATGATTGCAGATACTCCTGTCACAAAGCCGAGAATTTGTGTTTTCTGTTGCTGTTTGGGGATTCTCTTGTCATTCCCTCATTTTTCAACCATTACACTGCATTTCTTCCTTTTTCCTGCACTCAACATCCTTCTGCTCTTCCTGCAGCTCTTCAGGTTTTACTCTTGCCCAGTTTCCCCCTGTGGCAGCTCCAGGTCGCTCTGTTCTGCAGAGCCGTGCCCTCAAACCCCTGCAGAGCAAGAGGGAGCGGCCCCTGCCATGGGGCCAGGGAATCTCGGGTGATTGAATCCAGCTTTCCTGCCTCCCTGACTTTCCCCAGCCACAGTAGATATGGCCTGCTCAGTGCCAAAAACATTTCCTGATGGGATGTGCATGCCAAAAGCCTCCTGGCTGAAGGGTAATGGAGGGTCTGGTCCTGGTGCTCTGGGTTTCAGGACTAAGCCACCTCTTTTCAGCTTCACCTCATCTACAAAGGTGCAGTGCCTCAAACGATGGTGAGACCTGCTGGAATCATTGCTGAGGAAGTTTATTGTGATGTCCAGGAGGCACCAGGGCCCTGTTGTGCTGAACGTTGTGCAAATGAAATCTTCAGGCCACCCTTGGCCTACAAAGTGCTCATTTCTCCTTCTCAAGGCATTGGAGACAATAGGGTAACATTCTAATCAATTTACCCTGTTGTAGCTTAATTAAGTTTTAAAAGTGATTTTATGTTAAATTATGTGACTGAGTGCTGCTGAAAGGGCTGAGACTGAGGAACTGAAGCTTTAGCCTGGAGAAGAGGAGGCTCAGGGGGGCCCTTGTGGCTCTGCACAGCTCCTGACAGGAGGGGACAGCCGGGGGGTCGGGCTGTGCTCCCAGGAACAGGGACAGGAGCAGAGGGAACGGCCTCAGGCTGGGCCAGGGCAGCCTCAGGGCGGGCACCAGCAGGAATTTCCCCATGGAAAGGGTGCTCAGGCCCTGGAACTGCCCAGGGAGCTTTGGAGTGCCCATCCCTGGAGGTGTCCCAGGAAGGGCTGGAGGTGGCACAGAGTGCTCTGGGCTGGGGACAGGGTGGGCATTGGGCACAGCTGGGACTCCATGGGCTGGGAGAGCTTTTCCAGCCTAAAAGATTCTGGAATGCTGAACAGGCTGCTCAGGCCAGAGCTGGAGTTCCCATCCCTGGAGGAATTAACAGCCATGAGGATGTGGCTCATGGAGACATGGTGGCCTTGCTAGTGCTGGAATGGTTGGACATGATGGTCTCAGACCTTTTCCAACCTAAACAATTCTATGTTTCTGTGGAACAAATCTGTCTGTGAATAGGTCAAATGTTATTTCCTATTGACTTTCTTACTGATTTCCTGGGTTTTGTGGATCATATTTCTTCAAGGATAGCTTAGACTTTTCATTTTGGATCCTAATGTGTGACACAGAATTGTATAAGAGTACCTTAATGTGCCCCATGGTGGAAAGAATCATCCCATTTCCTTGAATAGTATTGCTGGAATGAGTCAGGTAATCTGAATTCTGGCTTTACCCTTAGAGGTTGATATTACTTGTAAGTGTTTCTTTTGAAAGTAGTGAGAGCTACAATGGTGACTTTAAAG
Organism: Passer domesticus; assembly: GCF_036417665.1. NCBI lineage: Eukaryota > Metazoa > Chordata > Aves > Passeriformes > Passeridae > Passer > Passer domesticus. Next base: position 19,909,244 of record NC_087485.1, read on the forward strand.
GTTTTTATTACCACTTAAAATCAACTGCTGCTTTCATTTTCTGGAAAGCAGAAGCTAACTTCTGGTTTTAATTGGAATGGTAACATTTTGCTATGCGCATTATGTAGTATGAGCTGCTTTCTGTTGTAGAGATGATGCAACACAAAGAACACAAAACAAACAAAGAGCTTCATCAGCAGTCAAAGAGGGAAAACCATGCTGGAGGTGCTGCTGGGGTGTGCTCAGTGCTGGCCTCCACGGCCCCTCAGGGCTGTCGTGTGTGTGCTCGTACCAAGTGCTGCTTCCTTCATCCTCCTCTGCTTGTAGGGATGTGCAGGGCCAAAGGATCTCTGGAACTCAGGAGAGCAAAGCCAGGAACAGCCCAAATGCAGCTGGGAGTGGGGTGCTCTGCTCCCTGCTGGCCTCTCTGTCACTGTCACTGTCCCTGTCCAGCCCACAGTGACACTAGTTTGGCACTGGTGGTGCTGGGCAGATCCTGTGTCTGTCCCAGCTAGGATTTCCCTTAGCATTTGCTGCATGTGCTCACTTATTGGATTAATTACTATATGTCTTGTCCCCTCTCCTTTGTCACAAGAGGAGATTTTTACTGAAGAGAAAATGACCAACTAATTTCTCAGCTCTCTGAAGATATTCAGAAAGCCACCCATCGTGGTGAAGGGACACACACAGCCTGGGTGCCACTAATGCTCTCAAGCACACTTTGAATAGAATAATAGGTGTGAAAGGGAACTTCTATCTGAATGCAGTTCTGGTATGTTTTGACCCATCTATGCTTCTGTTGAAAGGATTTCCGTTGCTGCAAAGCTTGGGACAGGAAGCACATTGTGTTTGCACTTTGCTGAAAGCAGGTATAGACTGGTGGAATGGCAAACTTGTACCTTTGTAGTGGGCTTTTCTCTTTCAGAATTGTTGGGTTTTCTTTCCATGCCTCAGAAACTGGCTATTGGGGAAACAAAGCAGAATGCAAGGAAAGGGAGAAAATTGTTTTTCTGTGTTAGTGTAGAATTTTAATACTAATGCATTTTAGAAATAGGAGAACTTGGAGGAGATCCAAGATACCCTTTGCTGTGCATATCAGCTTCCTCCAACAGATAAGGGTTGTGTCCCCCCTTGCCCATATCTGAAGCCCCCTCCTGACAAGCTCTTGCCTCAAGATATGGTAATCACCCTGTGTGCTGATAGCACTTCAGTGGGCACACCCCTTCTGCCTGGTTAGTGTCTCCTCTGTGACTGTGACATCTGTCTCTCCTCATTTCTGTATTTAATGACAGCTTAAAAAAATTATCAGCATTGGCCCATTAAAATCAGTGATGGTAGATTAAATAACAGATTATGTAGGTTAGTGATACATGAAAATCAACAGCAGCAGAAAGATTTCATCTCTAGGGCTGAATTTTTTTCTATGACAGTAGTTCAACAAAGCTTCTAGGTCTGAATTCCAAACGTATTCTGTGATTTTGTTGGGTATTAACAACCTGAGTTCTAAACAGTGGGTTTGTTTTTGTGCACACAGTGCAACAGTGATTACCCTCAGAGATGAAAACCCCGTGCCCTGAGCTTTGTGACCAGTCCCAAACTCACAGCTGGACTGACAACAGCCAAATCTTCAATGACCAGGCCATTTCTCGTAAAAATGTATTTCTGTACCATGCAAAGGCAGAGCTTGTTATTAATTTAATCTGATTTTGAGAGATTTTCTCATCTCCTCCTCCCATCTTGGGAGTATCTTTGTTATTTGATGTGCATTTTTTACATCCTAATTCTTTTTGGTTGTGTTGTGAAAAGTAAATGATGAGACGTATCTTATAAAAATGTGCACAACTCTGGTTGCAAAGAAAGCTGGTCTTGTTTGTTAAAAGACCTTCTTTGGCAGTAATTTGGGAGAGACAAGAGGATGAGTGTAGATACAGAGAATACATATGGAGAAATGTCCTTGTCTTTTAAAAGTGATGTGAAAATTCTTTGGAATAGTTTCTGTCTGTGTTTATTTTGTAGACAGCACCAATCGAGGCTGGCTGTGGAGCAGTTTTCTTTCCTGATGCCTTCCCTCAGCAAAGATGAGAGAAAATTTTGAAATTTTTGGGCCATATTCCAGATTGATATGAGTAAATCTTAATGCAGGACAACAACTGGAACATCAGTTGAGATTCCAGAGATTTTGAGAGGGAGGTGCAGTGAGCTGCTTGATAAAAAGTTTTGGGTTTGATAAGGGAGGTTTTTGTGCATTTCTCTGGACCCTTCCCCAGTACTGCCTCAGGCCTGCTTTCAGCACAGTTTTCCCTTTCACACATGCTGTTTTGTGCTCACCAGCTCTCATTCCAGTGCTTAAAAAATGTACTCCACCTAGTGTGATGAATGAATCAGCTTTAAAGGACAGGAGGAAAAACACATGGAATCCATCACTGGGCATAATCTCCTGGGAAGCAAGAGTTCAGGAAGGATGCAAGAATGTGACCTGAAAGCCAAAGTAATCCTAAACACACTTTTTTAGCCTTGAGAGGATAACATTTAAGGTTGTTTGGTGGATGGATATATGTGGCCAGAGGCTACTGAATTTTTAAGCAGAGCACAGTGGCCATGAGAGTTGTTACTGAGGGAGGTCAGCACTAAAGATTGAAACCAGGGCTGCAGCTTCAAGCCTGAAAGCTTCCACAGAGCACACAGCCTACAGCAGATCTTGGTAAACCAAGAAAACCATGTGTTTTTATGGGTAATCTTTAGAGGGTTTCTGATCTGAATAATCAAATGGCCTGGGATGTTTTTAATGGACTGTGGAGCTTTTCCCTTGTTCTAGGAGGCTGGAGAACAATGCCCAGTGCCCAAGAGAAAAGGGTTTTCAAGCACATGAGCCATGTGGCATCTGCTAAACTTGCACTTGTGACCTTTTCAATGAAGAAAGGGACAACAGGGCATGTGGAACTGGAGCTGCTGCCTTTCCATGGAAAGGAGGCTGTTTGGGCAATTGGAGTTTTCCACGGTGACCTAAGAGAGCCTTGGCTGACATCCCTGAAACATTCAGAAGCGCAGTTGCAATTCAGGCCTCACACTGTGGGAAATAAATTTGAACCTTTGCCCAACACTGGGCTTGCTTATTGTCAAAAGAAGAAGGCACTGTTACAGTATGAAATTCTGTGTAGTCAGAATGATATTTTAAAAGATTAAAATAGTCCATCAGGAGGTATCACAGTAAAATCTGAAAAATGGCATCATGTTTTACCTTGATAGAGCCATGTTCTGGTACCCTGAGTAATTTGGCACAATCTCATTACAAGTCCCATGTAGTTGTGACTGTTCAGGAACCTCAAGAAAGTAATTTTCCATCTGAGAAATTACATGGCTCGGCCCCAAAATACTCTTTGCTGGTGTTAACATAAAGCTCTGATGGTCTGGATTGGTGACTGCTAAATCACTGTAGCTCTGTCATCTTTACTGATGGATTTACTATTAATGTGACAGTTAAATGACACATTAAATATTATAGCCATTATTTCCTATTTCATTATTCTTTTAAAATATAGTCTGGCTTATTAAGGGTAATTTTACTGTAGCCAGACTTGTGTAACACATGATGCCAATATAAATGGCTCTGCTGCAGGTGAAACAGGACTCTTAGTGAGGTCAAGATGTATAAAGTTTAGCTAGCTGTCAGTTTTTATGGATCTGTTCTGAAATACTCATGCCCCCAGAAAGGCAGCCCTTCAAGAGAGAACACAATTTACTGCTTTTAAGAAACTGTTACCAGAATATGGCATTGCTGTCCTTAGTATTGGGGACTTGAGAATCTGAAAATGAAAATTTGGTGGGTTTGCAAAGGTATGAACAGAATTATACTCCTGTTAGGAAATCAAATGGATGAGATGATTTATCTCCAGAAATAATAACAAACCCCACAACAACAGCACTGGCAAAGGAATGCTTTTGCAGAGGATATAAGATAGTTGTTACCACAAATGCTATTTCAATTCTAAGAAGGAATAAGTACAACTCAAAAACCCATCAAATTTTGAGTAGTTAGGTGTGACAACTCTGATATTAATTCTTGTCCTCTTTCAGCAATGTCACCACAGTAACTCCTAAATACACCAAGAGCTTAAGCCTCACAACACAATAAGGAAGTAGATAAATAGTAACAGTCTTGAAATTTCCATTTGGGCTGAGAACAGCTCAGTATTGGCTGCAAAGGGGCTTGGGAAGGACCAGACGATGAGGTATTTTAATGCATCCGAAAGAGCCTGAATTTCTATGTTTGGTTGAAATTAAGGAAATCAAATAAATCCAGATCTCTGTGCCTTAAAAGAAAATTAAATTAAATGAAAGAAATTAATTTGATGAAAATGTTTTTTTCTGAAGTGAATTCCATTACAAAAATTAAAAAGCTGTAGTTGCTTTATTTCTTTTAGAAACCAAGTATACATGTTGTGCCATGGCTCTCTGCCTCAATCAGTTATTCAATTTTGAGGTCAGGCTGCTTTTACATTATCATCACCTCTAAAACATAATGTGAAATACAGACAGTCATAAATTGCCTCTTGTAGCATGAGAAATAAAAATGTAATGGATTCGCATTGGATTATGAACGGCTGTGCTAGGAAGACCTTCATAATTTTGTGGTTTTACCACATATGAATTATAGGCATGATCTCTCACCAGCAGGATGCATATAAATATCTGTAATGATTGTGCATTCATTTATGTGTTCTCCATTATGCTTGTAATGTGTCTGAGGGTAGAAATTACAGCCTGTAGCTGACAGCAGAGCTCAGCAGGAAAATATTCCTGACGTTTGTGCCACAGTGACTTGTGCTGGAAGGAGAAGCCTTTCACTGGCATCTTGCCCCCTCTTTGGAGAGCTACCCTGCCCTCCAAGGGGCTGTGGGCATGGGCAGAGACCTTGCTGCTCAGCACAGTGAAAGTGTATATGTGAGAATTAGTGAGCAGGCAGCACTCACTGATCTGCTGACCCCACCTGTGCCAACAGCCTGAGGATGTTTAAAGAACGTGGTGACACTTCCCAGCACTTTGGCTTTTCCATTTGGGTTTCATTGCTTTTATGCAGAAGCAAGTGACTGCTGAGTCTGTAAAGTGATAAATTAACAAAATTAGAAGATTTCCCAAGCAGAAGCTCATCCCTGCCTGCTCTCCATGGGCTATTTGTAGTTCAGTCTTCGCTGGGCGCTGATGCCCAGTGAGCACTAGCAGGGCTTTGCTGGGGCTCACGCTGTCCCTGTGGGCAGCTCAAGGATGCTGAAGGTTTTCACTGGACCTGGGGAGCAGATTTGTGGTGTTTATGAGCTTGTCACTGCTTTGGGAATGTCACCTGGTGTAATTCAAGCATGGCATTGTCCCTGTAGCTGCCAGTGCTAACAGAGACCATAAAAATGTTACACAGCTGGAGCCTCTCCACCTCATAATTCTGACACATCCCACTGCTCCTCTTATGACCTAATTTAGGGAAGACATGCTTGTCTCTCCTGTGCTTCCTGCACATGTGTGCCACAACTGCTGACTAAAATACAGGAGCCTCCTCTCTGCTTTCTCTGGGCACCTCTCTCATTAGCACCAGCTTTGGAAACTTTAGCTGTGATACCTCAAGAGCAGACAATACTGAAAAAAGAGTATTAAAAATGGTTTCTTAAAAGTTCTCCACCTAACAAAAATGCTGCCCCCAAAGAGAGGGAGAAAATGGGGTTCCAGCCATGCCAGCAATGCTGGGCTTGCCTGGGCTCCTCCTCTCTGGTTGCAGACCCAGTTTCTCCCATGCTGGCTGCTGAGTTCTGACAGTTCTGCTCCAAACGAACCAAACCTTTTCTGCAAGATGACAAGAGAAGTTTCTGGGTCCAGCACCACAGGACTGTGGGGTTTTCAGCTTGATTCCTGCTCTTGTTTAGTAAGCTTCCCTTTAATGGCCTCAGTATTTTTGGAGCCATTGAGAGATCTGGTTAAATGACAGAGAAGAATGTGTTGTATTTCCAGTCTACTAAAGGCTTGTTCCAATAATATGGAAATCTTGAATTAATCTAGCTGTAAGCGCACAAAAGTGTTCCTATTGGGCTTACAAGAGCCATGGAACCAAAGGGTGTGCAGTGGGCACTGCTGGTCTGAAAACTCAGTACACCTTGGGACCCTCTCAAATGGGGGCTGCTGTTTTATTCCAAGTTCTTTGTCCAGCCTCCACTGTCTGAGGATTTATGTTAATGCAGTTACCCATGGAGTTATTTAAAAGCATTTTCTGTTGCAAATCTCCCTAAAAGGATTCTGCAAGTGCTACACTTAATTATTTCAAAGAATGGAAATGACCTTTAATATGTTCTCCTGCATTAACCTTCTTGCCTGTAGTAAATAAGATGGTGCAAAGTATCATTTTCATGTACTAGGCATTGCATTAAGCAAAGAGATAAATGAATATTTCTACAGGTTGTGGTATATATAGGCCTGTTACAGCAGGTTGCTGCTCTAGTAGTCTGGATAATGCTTTTTCCTTACTTTTGTGCATGTTACTGGCAATTCTTTGGATCATATAAACTGCATGTCCTCCACAGCTAAGATGGGCAATCATTTATTGCTGCTACTGACAACAAAAATTATTGGTAGGATTTGATGTGAGGGATTGTGAACTTGATTGTAAATTTGTGGGGAGTTTTTTTGGTTTTGTTTTTTTTAAGAAAAATGTTGGTCTTAGTTTGACTCTTGGACAAAATATGATTTTTTACATATGAGATGAAGTATAATCTTAGTTTTAGAGAAAGAGGTATAAAGGGGTTTTAAAACTGTTTTCTCCAAAGCCAACTCCATCCCAACAATTTCTCAATTTCAATTTCCAACCATTACAGGTCCTGCTGTTTCCACAGACTGACATTTCTCTGCTTCACTGCTAGAGAACCATAACCCTCAACTCATTTAGCAATTTTAATTCATGTCATTACTCAGAACTTCTTAAAAAGTATAGAAATGGTTTAATCTTTAATTTTTTTTCCCCTGGAATGATTATTGTTAATATTACAGCTGAGACCAGAAGACAGGCTTTGGAAAGCTGTCCCTGTCCCTGGGGAAAGCTGTCCTTTGTCCCTGGGCACAAAAGACGTGGTGCACAGGCTCCTGCTGAGCACACCAGGATGGCTGTGTCTGCTCCCTGGAAGCTGCCCAGGTCCCTGGAGTTTCACTGGGCAGTGCACAGGGACCTGGGCTACGCCACATTAGGGGGTAAGCCTTGGAGGGCAGGGATTAAGGAGCTGCAGGTGCCGTTTTCAGCTAAAACCCCAGAAGCTGAAGATAAAATGGGCTGGCTGTAGGCTCATCAGTCACTGCCACAGTTAATAAAGCCTGTGGCTGGGCAGATATCCATCCATCCATCATCCATCCATCCATCCATCCATCCATCCATCCATCCATCATCCATCCATCATCCATCCATCCATCCATCATCCATCCATCCATCCATCATCCATCCATCCATCCATCCATCCATCCATCCATCCATCCATCCATCCATCATCCATCCATCCATCATCCCTCCATCCATCCATCCATCCATCCACCCACCCCTCCATCCATGTGGCTGCACAGACAGTGTCTTCCCAAGCACAGGGTACAGAGCTCCCGGAATCTGTGTCCTTCAGGATGCTGCAGTGCTGGTGGAGCCATCCCATTCCATCCTCAAGGCCTCCCTAAACAACCCCAGTTAACTCTGGCTGCTTCATTGAGAAATACCTCTGCTGGATTTCCCACAGCTGTTAAGTGGAAGTGAGCAGCCCCATGTTCCCACAGAGTGTTCCACCTCTCAGATGAGGAACTGCTTCCCCAGAGGTTTTGGTGAGGTGTTAAAGTAGGGCAAGGAAGGCAGAACTTGGAGCTAGAGTTCCCCCTCTGCAGGATCACTCAAATAAATCACTTCCCCAGCCTGGGAAAACACCGCCAGCCCTTTGTGAGGGTCAGTTCAATGGTTACGAGCAACTGGAGCGAGTTCTGGCTTTGAGTGAGCACACTTGTTACCATTTTATGAATTTAAGTGCATGCAAATCCATCTAATGAATTAAATTGATAGTTTTTGGAGTCTGGATTTCAGAAATAACTCTTTCATGGAAATTAAATGGTATCCAGAGAGCATTTTTCTTTATTGCAGCTATAACTAATTTTTTTTAAACTTTCACTGTCATTCTTCTATTCGCTAAAAAAAAAAACAGCCCAAAACCTAAATAAATAATGAAGTACCTTAGAAGCAAGATAAACCTCCATGTAAATGAATACTGAAACCTTTGCTAAATGTTATTAAGGTAAAACTTGAGAAATAAAGCTGTCAATGCAGTAATCTTGATTGCAAAACGATATAGTCCACGCTGGTTTAAATGCTGGGGATTTGCTGTCTACCTTGCATTTTGGAGTTGAAAGATTCACTTCTTTCCTTTTATTTTCAGCTTTCAAGGAAGTTCACAATTTCTTTAAAACTTTGCTGCTTCCTTTTTTATGCCACTCAAAATAAAGCATAGCTTTCAGCTGGTAGAAATACTGAGAGAAAATCAGACATAATTTTGTTTTTAGAAGAAATTGAGGTAATGCATATTAATTTTGAACCTTTAAGAGTTTTTGGATAATTTGCTTGCCAGAATTAGTTTCAGATAGTTGAAGTATCTGAAAGGCATGGTAGCATTTCCATGTGGGCAATCAGATTATGAATTTGAATGATTATTTCAGCACCTTTCAAAGTAGCCTTGCACTGTGTCGGGTTGCAAATATTGCAAGTAAGTTGTCAGAAAATGAGCAAAAGTATTGTTCTTATTCATGGGATATGGAGGCCTGTTCTAGTTCAGCAATTTGCATTTTATTTCTTAGAAGATCTAACCTGTTTTAACTGTATTTAGCTTCTGGAGTTTGTCTTGATCCGTTTAAACACTCCAGGAATGGCAGGGTGATGTTCTGCCTGCAGATAAAATACCTGGAGTTGATCTACTGTCCCCACTGTAAGAAATATCTTCAGTTTGTTCTGCCTAGGAACCTTGAACAAAAGCAGAGCAGCTCAGTGTGACATCACTTTGTGCTCTCATCAGGACTTCATGGTCTTTCTTCTCCAGGCAGTGTTGAAAGCACCTCACTCTCAACATCCTCTGTGTACTTCTTAAATGTCACAGCTTTACTTTGACAGAAGGAATCAGGGACAATTTTCCTTGAATTTGCCTCAGGCCTTTTTCCAATTAGAAAACCAAGATGGGGATGAGATTTAATCTGGGTGCTAAATCAAAAGCAGTTTGTACCTAAATGTGGTGCAAGGGGAGAAACAAAGCACCTGTCTAACTCAGAATGATGGAACCACCAAAAATCCAGAGCAGGATGAGCAGGAGGAATAGCCTTGTTTCCCTAAGTGACTCCCTGGGAAAGGCTTAAGCTGTGATTGATGAGAGGCCTCAGGAACACTAACAGTATCAGTCAGCTGGCATTTTGTGATGCTGAGAGCAGTTGCTGAGCCAGCCCAGGACTGCACCCCAGGGAGGCTGGTTCTGGGTGGAAGTGTGCTTTCATCCTGCATAATTTAGCCACGGCCTTGCTGCTTTCATTTCAGAGCCCTGAAAAGAAACTTTGTGCTTCCCCTGTCAGTGCTCACGTTGGTGCAAATGGCATGAGACAGTGGGAGTGAAACAAGAGATCAGACATTTGCCACTCCTTTGATAAAGGAACCCTTAACCTGCCCTCTGAGCTTCATTTAGCAGAGAATTCCTGAAAGAACTGTCCAGAATGTGCCAGAAAGAAGAAAAGTAACAACCAAGACCTGATCTGCTCATATGCAGAAAGAATTTAATTACACTTTTGTTTTGCTTATGTAATTTCCTTCTTCCTCCCCTCCTGTCAGACCCTGTTCTCATCAAGGGATGTCTGACAAGGAAAAGATGTGAAGAGGATACACCTGAAAGCTTCTCAGCTCTTGGGACTTGCGAGGGAATGCAGACCCTCATCCAAAGCCTCCTTATCTCCTTGCTGCTGGACTTCCCTCCAGCTCTGAAAGGAGAGAGGAAAGGTGCTCAGGAAGGCACAGAGCCAGGGCAGAGGCAGAGTGAGCCTGGCTGGCTGCACTGCAGGGAGGGTCTCACACTTCCCTGTGGGCTCCAAGAGAAGGACAGCCAGCCCAGTGCAGGTAAATTCACCCACCTTTAGAGATTCCCTGGTGAAAAAAATATAAATCCTGCTTGTTCTGCCACTGCTGGCTGGTGAGGAAAGTGGCCACAGCTCAGGGCAGTAGAGATGCTCACTTGGGCCAGATCCAGCTGTGGCTCCCTGACAAAAAGAGACCTCCAAAACTGCCCTGATCTTTGATTGCAGGCTTACTCAAGGTAAATTAACTTCATAATTTGATATCTGCTTTAATTAGTTTTCTAATTGTGCTTATACATCCTTTTCCCCTATTCCTAAAATAAGGAAGATGTTTCTGTGCCCAGGATGCGATGCTAAGGCCAGAGGGAGGAAGGGATATTTGGACACACGCTCTGCTGCTCACTTACCCAAATCCTATTTACTTTTCCTTCCCTTTCAAACAAGCCCATTCTCTAGGTGGTTGTATCCAAGTACAGCCTTTGCTCCTCTCCTGTCTGAAGCCAAAGCCCTGCTCAGGTAATCCTGGTTTTCATGTTGCAGTTACTCAGCTCACCTGCAAAGCCTGATACCGAGTCTCCAGCTCTGATCAATAAAGGTGTTCCCTCCTCACATCATCCACATTGTTTTCCTGGCTGTTCATCCAATCCATATTTACACTCAGTGGTCATGAACTTATAAAGTGATCTTGAAATCAGGCAGGTTATCATGAAAAGTAAAGCTGTTTTTATTTTTGTCTCCTTGCTCCCCAGCACTTGCCTTATCTGCAAGTAAAAAAGTATCCTAGAAAAAGTAAAAAAGTAAAATATTTGTGAAAATTCTTAGTTAGCCCAGGCAAAATTTGTTTGTTCTTCCTTCAGGGACCTTCCCAGAAACAGAAGGAGTGTTGAGCTTGAAATGTTCTCACCAGATATGTCCCTTTGAAGTGCCATAACTGGTTAAGATTTGACAAGGTTTCCACTGCAGCTGATGCTCTGCAGTTCCAAGTGTCCCCATGGACGGCCTCTGCCCTGGCTGTGGCTGAAGGATTTTCCCCAGGATCATGATCTGTGTGTGCTTCCATCCCTCTGTGGCTGAGCAGAGCTGTTTTGCTGTGTTCACATCTCAGCTCTGGCAGCTAGATGTGTTTCTGTTTGCCACCCAGGCACGGCTATCCCTCTGCAGTGTGTTTAAATTCTGTGTACCAAGCAGCACAAAGGAAATCTGTTGATAGATTTGTTAATTGTTGGTACATAATGGTATCTTTTGGAGAACAGCACCTGGCCAGGCTGGAATGTGCTGCCAGCTGGCACTTTGGGGATACCTTAAAGTCAGGACAAAAGCTCTCTGTGCTGCAGCTGTGTCACACCACTCTCACTGAGCAGGGCACAGAAGAGGCTCTCTGCAGCATCTGAAGGGCAAACAAAGGGGAAGGAGCCTTGATTGGTGAGCCTTGGTTGTATTACACAGGGATCAGAGGAGATAAAACACAGGCTAGTGCACTGTTTGTAAAATAAAGGTTCCAATTACACAAGGTGCTGCTGCATCTGTGCCTCCCTGACAGCTGTGAGGAGAATGAAAACACAGCTCTTGTTACATTAAGATATTAATAATTAATTCTTCCTTGGAATTCTGCATGCTTAGGCACTGTACAGAAGACTGGTTTGGGTTAAGGCTGAGTTTTTTAAAACTGCCACTTTCCCCTCCTTCTAATTTTCAAAGGATACAAATATTCAGAGCCCAAGGGTCTGTCTCCAGTGATGAGCGCAGAGAGATCAAACAGGCTCAGGGACAGAGAATGACATGAGGACCAGCTGGGGAATGGGTGTGGGACGCTCCTGAGCCAGTGTGGGCTGCCTTGCTCTTGCTGGGGACATGCAGGGGACAGGTATAGCTGCCTGACAGCTGGGACCATGGGGCTGGAGGTCACCTGAACCCCCAGGTGCTCTGTGGCTTGGCTATTCCCTTGTGCCATTCCCCCGTGGAATTTCCTGAACAAAAAGGGAATCTGGGCCTGGGTTGTTGCTTTGAGGAAGAGCATCCAAGGCTCGGTGTTTCTGAGGATTGTTTTGGGAAATGAGCTGCACCTAAAAGAAAATATTTCTTCAGCTGAGATGGGGGTTTACTTGGGCCTCTGAGGTGCTCATTGGGATCAGTGGGATGTAGGGCTTGGCCTGACAGCCTGACTGTCCCAGGGCAGCAGTGTGAGCTGGGTGTGGGCTGAGCCCCCTCCCAGCACTGCTACTGCCCTTGGCGAGAGCTGGGACCTGAACTGGTACCTGAACTGGGACCTGCTGCTGGCCATTCCCACCCCAAGGTGCTGAGTGTCCCCCCCACAGGCTCCTGACACCCCAGCGTGTCCCAGCCATGTGCCACCTGCAGTGCTGGAGGTGCAGCAGAGCCGGGGGGCTGCTGCCTGCTGCAGGGAGAGCAGCTCTCTCATTTCACTGCCAGCCCAGCCCAGCAGAGCGTGCCTGGCTTTGAGGAATGCCTTTATTAGTTGGCTGTGATCTGTTGGCAAATTAGGCCACTCCAAATGTGCCTGCAGCCTCCTGCTGTGAGAAGGACGCTGCTCAGATCCTCAGCACACCTTGGAGGTGTTTGCACATTAGAGTGTTTGCAGTCTATTTGTCCTGCCTTTGATCATGTCCTTGCTGAGTGTATTCTACTTGCATGCCCTTCCCCTTCTCAGCATTGATCCTTTTTATAGGCTTTCATAACAACTTGGGTTTCAATTCTCTTGCAGTTCTCTAATTAGAGTTATTTTCTTGCACTGCTGAGGCAAATCTTGGGTCTGTTGTACAGGCTGGTATTGTGGCTCAACACACACTCCCTAATCCGTGGGTGTGAGCATTATGTAGTGCATTGTATGTACTCTTGTTACATTTGGCATTTCATGCATGGTTATGGCCAGTGTAGTAATACCATTGAAGGGATATCTGGAATGCATATTTTTGATGCCTCAGATTTCAATTGCATAATCTGAATTTGCTTGTTTGTCATAGCAGGGGATGGAATTAGACTTGATGCTAAACTTTCAATGAAGGGAAAAACTGAATTTTAGGATAGGTGTATCACCCCAGCTGGCAAAAATCTATTGCCCTGTGAAGGTTTGCTCTGCTGGCGATGCCACAGTTAAGGTGTGATTTGCCCATGGCTCTGTCACAAGCCATGTCTCTGCATTTTTGGGCACACCTCCTGCCTGGGCTGGCTGCCGTGCCTGCTGCCAGCAACAGAGTGGCCATGTGCTGTGCTTGCCAGAGATTTACAATGAATACACCAAATATCTCCTCTCAAGCTGTGCTGGGAGACTGTGTGTGTTTAGACACATGCTGGATAACAGCACACCATCCCATACACGCTTCCAAGTTCTGCAAAATACCCCCTCAGCTTCCATTTCTTTTCCTGGAGAAGTTACCAGATGCTTCGTTATTGTTTTGCAAAACAGGCTGCATATTACCCATATGTTTTCCCCCTTGTTTTTCAGGAGACAAACTAAACGTTGGTGCCTGTTTCAAGTACTCATTAAATATTTTAGATAGGTTGGGAGTGAAGAGCAAGAGCTTTTCAGAGCATGGAGCAGGCAGAAAATCCGTGCAGTGGGGCATCCTAGCCATGGCAGCCTAGGGTGGGGCTCCTGGGTGGCACAAGCTTAATGGGAAAGGATTAATAACCTTTCTGCACTTAAAAGAAAGGGAATATTTCAGGGTGGTAGCCAAGCCTCCTGGTGAGAGGTGCTCAGAGGTTTTTGATCCTTTCATCTCCTTTTTGAAGAAAAGGAGATGAGGTTCCTCCGCTGGGTCTAGGAGGGTTGTCAGCAGCCAGAGGTGGTGCAGGAGGAAGGGGGAAGTTGGGAAAGACTGGAGGTCCTAAATCCAGGCAAAAAAGGGAGAGGGGCTGTTCTCTGGGGCTGCTGGAGCACAAGGGCATTGAGGTGAATGACACTTAATTACAGTCTTTGTTTTATCTTCTGCGGCTTGACAGAGGCCCCTTTAAGGCATAAAGCTGTAGCTGCACATCCTGTAAAAATGAGAATTCTGGGATGAAGACACCATTCAGACAGTGCAGCTATTCAGGTGAATTTAGGTTTACCCAGAAAATGAAGACATGTCTGAGAATGAATGTTTATAAATTAAGTGTATCCCAGAGTAAATATTAGTCAGAACCAGGGGACAGATTCCTGTGAATAGTGCCTTACTTCCCAAGTATTCCCTGAGGTGCTGATGCAGCTGTGCTGATATTTAGGGATCTGAAGGAATTCAGATGGAAACTTGAAGATATCCATGTTTTGCTTTGTTGAATTTTCAGGGAGAAATTACTGTTTCAAAGTTTCTGATAAATATTTTGCTGTGTAAAACTCAGCCAAATGGTGCATAACTGAAAACATTTCCCCCTCATCAAAGTCCCTGGTAATTTCTACACTATTTCATCTTGATTTTGTAAATGGCTTTTTGTTAAACTGCTTTGGGGAAGGGGGACAGCTCTGCCATTTTTAAGATGTCTTTTTGCACCTCTTCATCTCATGCAATGTTGTAATAAAAAGTTTGCCTAGCAACCAATGGATCCACTAAGGATTACAGAAAAACTTATTAATGTCACTTATTGATACAACCTTGACAATTCAGCTGTCAAAAGGTTGACACTTCAATGGGTGACGAGTGCAAGAGATTACTAATGGTGTAATTTCTGATGTGTTTCATGTCAGAGTAGAAGTATCAATTGCTTAGGAGCTAAATCTTGGCTGCTCTGACATCAGCTGAAGGGACCAGAAGGAAGCAGAGACCATAGATTGGTCATAGGTACTTAGAGTCCCTGATTTGCTGTCAAGGGAGGGAAGGGCTCATCCAGAGTGGGTTTTATTGGAGAAAATACTGTTCTATGAGAAAGCTGGAGGTGTTCCTGATACCTCACAGGGATCTATAATTGGGAGGGAAAAGGTCTGTGATCTGCTGGCTTCTCTGCCTTCAGAAGCTTCCAGACATTTCTGTTTGCAGCATGATTTAGAAAGGAATGACCTTTCTCCAGAATACTCCCCTAGCGATGCTCCGGGACTTTGGCACCAGCTGTCTGTGCTATTTTACTCTGAAGTGCCATATATTTTTATTTCACTTGAACTCTAACCTGAGCACTACCTACTGCTTTAGAGATGGCAGCACAACCCTCTGTATGAAGCCACCCTGCTTTAGTTCCAGGCACACTCAGTGTCCCTGTGGAAGGTGAGCTCTGGTGTCACTCCATGGCCACAGCTGGTTTTCCACTAGCAGGAGCTGCTGTGGTTGGCACTGTGCACCTGTGACCTCCCTCCCACACCTGCTGGAAAAATGGTCCTGCTCCAGCTGGGCACAAATGAGACAGGAATATGAAGATGAGGAGCTCTGATGCTGGATTTCTGGGAGCAGGAGCTGTGAGCAGAATGCAGCTCGGAGGATGTGTCCCCATCCCTGAGGCTGTGCTCCTGCTTTGTGCAGGAATAAGGCTGATGGAAATTCTGGCTGCTCAGATGGAGGGCTGTGCTCTGCCTCTCCTGCCCAGGGAGGTTTGCAGTTGGAGCTGCAATAGATGCTCTGGATGTTTTATTGTGGTATTCCCGTGCCTGTTACTGGCTCTGGCCACCGGGGCCTTTGGAGCCCAGCCCTGGGGCAGCTGTGGGGTCTCCACAGCCAGAACCCAAACCCAGCAGTGCTGGGTTCCTCCTGTGTGTGTGTGAGCCAGGGTGCTCAGAATGGATGGCTCAGCAGCCCTGTGTCAGGCATCCCCTGAGCCTGGCTCTGCTCTTCCTCTGGAGGCCAATGCTAATCAGCCATGACTTGGAAAATTAAGTGCAAAAATAGAGGTTTGTAGTGGCTGTGCTGTGCAGGTCTGCAAGGGAAGCTGCACACATGCCAGGACAGCGCACACACCGTAAATCTCTGCCCTGTGTTACATATAAAATACACAATTTAATTACAAACTACTAAGACTTTACAAGCAAGTGAATCTGATTCACCCACATCATAACCTGCATGAAAATAATGCCTGTACTTCAACAGATGAGCATATAAATGAAAATGTTAAAAATAAAATACTTTATTTCATCCTTAATTTGTGGTGGTTCAAGGCAATAACTGTCACAGACAAATTAATATGCTTTATTAGGAAATCAACATGTTGGAGATGTAGCCTAATCTGTTCTGCAAGGGAATCATGTCAGCATGTAACGACAATACATAATGTATACAGTTCCTATTGACTTTTTTCTGCTTAGCAGCTTGAATAAGTAGTAGCTTCTAAACTGGTGAGTGCAGAAGTCTTGCAGAACTCCTGAAGTCTTTGAATCTAAAAGACAGCAGGTTGGAAAACACAGAATTGCTAAAGCATAGTTAGTAACAATTTTTAGCTGAACAGGAAAATGCCATGGAGATGTTAATTATTAAATATCCTGAAAGTGTTATTTACATACCTGCTCATGAATTTCTTCAACATGTATACAAGAAACCTCTCAGGTCTCACAGGTCAGGAGATCCTGGTTCTTCCCAATTATCCACAGCTTGTTAGACCTTCAAATATTGCACAATAAACACAGGAAGCTCCATTTCACAAATAACTATGTGCAATAGTCAATTAATGCAGTGGTCCTGCTCTGCAGTCCATGGATGCTCTTCTGTGTAATCCTGAGGTATGATGCTTTAAGGTCTTGTTTTGCATGTGTATTTAAAAAAATGCTACTCCTGATTGCTGCTCTGCATAGTTGAAATAGCTTTCTTAACTTTAGGTGGACAAAATTGATTAGAACAGCTAGACTGTGGTTAAAAAGTAGTCATAAGTTCCCTGTTAATCGATGAAGAATTTTGTATAGCAGTAATGAATTCCAATATTTTCCCCTGTATTTAAAGTGTCTGGCTACAGGCCAGAGGCACTGAGGCTGGGTTAGAGTCTGTTTTGGAAACAGCAAACAGGATTTTAACTGCATGATTCCAATTGACTTCCAGCATTTACAAAAGCATGGATTTATGGCCTCAGCTCTGAGGGAATTAGTAATACTTACCTCTACTCTTTCAATGCTCTAACAGCAGGTTTGAAATGTTGGCTGAATTTGACCACTGGCATTCTGCAGGAGGGATAGGTGGGTGATAAAAAGCAAAGCAGGCAACAGTCACCTCTCCCAGAGGCGCTTATTAGCCCCTTCTGAAAGGGGGGAGTGTAATTCCCTCTGCTGAGGCTGTCTGTACCTGTGTCACTCTTTGATAAAGATGTGTTTTTACACTTTGTCTGGCAGGGCCTGGGGTGTCTTCTGTGAAAAACCTCCTGGAAAGAAACACAAGGATCAAATATTTCCCTGAATTTTGTGCTTGTGTGTACATAAGTAGGGGTAAAAAGGCAGTGCTCTGCCATTTGGACAGTGAATGTCCCATTTCCACCCTCTCTGTGCTGACACTGCACAGGCAGAAGTCGTGTCCCTTCCCATGGGAGTGCCTGGCTGACAGTGTACAGCAAATTGCAATTGCAATTTTTCTATGGTTTTCTATGGTCATTCTTCCATTTCTTTGGACCAGCTTGGTGAGCCTATCTGCTTGGCTGGGGTTTGGTGGCAGTCCTCCCCTGTCAACCATGAGTTCCCGGAGGTGACACCCCAGGGGCTGCGTGGGGCTGTTGTGGCTCCTGGCTGCCCCTCCACAGGGACTGGTCTGCTTTGCACTCCAAATAAAAGGTGAGTGGAAACACCCCAAATGTCCTCATCCCTTGTCCTTTCCCTCTCTGCCTGGGAGGATAGAGCAAAAATTGATCCAGGGAAAAGCACATTGGAATAAGCTTCACAAAAACCTCCTCCTCCTTTGATCTGGTTTTCAGTGGAAGGAAATATCTGTATTTCAGAAGGAAATGGAGGAGACTCGTATTTTTTTGTGTGGCCAAGTGGAGCTGCAAAATTTTGCAGAGCTCTTTGATGAAGAAAGAGTGCAAGACAGCCATCTGGTCCCTGCCCATCAGCATTCACAGGCCTCCCAGCAATTTGCATTCTTCGTTTGCTGCCATGAGTGCTGTTTCCGAGGCACAGGGGAGTCTAGAGAGACTTGTGAAGAGACCATTTTATTCCTTGTGATACCATTTATTAGGGAGATAATTAAAAATTCACCACAAATGTGCTTTAATTAATACATCAAGATGAGAATGTAAAACCCTTAGGGTGGAAGAAGAAACTTCACCTTTAAATATAAGAAGTACCTTACTTGCTTTCAAGTAGACCTTTGAGAATGGCAGTTTTACTTATCTAAGCTTTTTAGAAAGTTGAAATTTCTTTGTAACAGGTAGATAATGGTTTCAGCTGCTTTTTTTAGTAGGCAAGGAAATAACAGCACGTATTGAAGTGGAATACTGGTATTTTCATAGCTGGGAAATGATCTGTTTTACACTTTGGTAGATAAATTATCTGAGTAATTGTAGGAGAAATTCAGGCCTCGTATGTAATATAAAACACCAAAGAGAGCTTTTAAAGAGAAGAATGCTTTTCAAACTTTATTTTCTGGAGGTTGGAGAGAAGGGAAAATACTTAAATAGGTGCCTTATATGTAACAGACAATATTATTCAGAAAAACACAATAGTGTTATAAATTAATTCCACAAGTTATTTCTCTCGAGATCTTGCTCAGTACCTCAGCATTTAACGTGTGCCCCCTTAGGCTAGCTGCTGTGCTGTTTGGGTTTAATTGAAATTGTGTTGACATTAAACCCCCTAAATATTCAACAGAAACTGCCTGGAAAACATGAACAGAACAGGAGACCTTTGCTACCCCTGGCACAGACAGCAAAATGTTCTGTTGGGATTTGTGGGCGCCTGAGAGAAATCTCTGGGGATTAGGCTGGGGCTGAGCCTGCCCTGGCCATTCCTGAGCACTTGGGTAGGGACAACTGCTTTGGGCTCTGAGCTGACCCTCAGGGAACACAGACAAGAAAGATTCTCCCAGAAACAGGAGTGGAACAGTAAATTTGTGGCCTTGGTTCTATTCAAGGCTAACTAGACAGTGCCCTTAAAAAGTGACACTTTCTTGTAATTCTGCACTTTACTTTTAATTAAGAGGTAAAGTAATTTGAACCTGAAGTGAAAATTGCCCATTGTGTTTGGGCTTTCTTTTTATTTTCTTTTTCTTTTTCTTTTTCTTTTTCTTTTTCTTTTTCTTTTTCTTTTTCTTTTTCTTTTTCTTTTTCTTTTTCTTTTTCTTTTTCTTTTTCTTTTTTCTTTTTCTTTCTCTTTTTCTTTTAATATTCTGGTTGCAGCTGATAGAGCATGAAGGAAAAATAAAACAACTCAGAATGAAAGGCAGTGTCAGATGCTATGAGAAGTTAGTTCACCCAGCTGAACATCTGGCTGCTGTGCACCCCAAATCTCCTGAAGCCGTGTGCACTGCTGAGGTGAAGGGACTTTGGAAATTCAAGCAGCTTGAAGAGGTATCAACTTCCACTCAACTTCTCCATCTTCAAAGAGGAAGGAACTGGAGGAAGTGTTAGCTTCATGGAAGAGCTGTTATATAGAACTTCTGGGGAGAGAAAGACTTTTTTTAATGTCTTAGAATCATAAAATAGTGTGTTAGAAGCAACCTCAAGGATCATCTGGTCCAGCTTTTCATGTCAAAAATTAACCATGGGGATCACATTATATTAGACATGTTTGTTTAATGCAAAGGAAGATTAAGGCACTGAATGTATTTTGCTTTTCTGTACTTGTGCAGCTTGGACAGGAGCACTCTGGGTTCAGAACTGGCTGCATGGCCGGCCCAGAGAGTGCTGGTGAGCACTGCTGATCCAGCTGGGGCCAGGCCCCAGGGGTGTCCCTCAGGGCTCTGTGCTGGGGCCAGCTCTGCTCAGTATTTTTACTGATGACATGGATGAGGGGATGGAGTCTTTCATTAGTAAATCTGGAGACAACACTAAGATGGGAGCATGTGTTGATTTGCTGGAAGGTAGGAGGGCTCTGCAGAGAGCTGGAATGGTTGGATGGATGGGAGAGTCTAGCAAGATGAAGTTTCACAAGTCCAAGTGCCCAGCCCTGCATTTTGGCCACAACAACCCCTGCAGTGCTACAGGCTGGGGACAGAGGGGCTGCACAGTGTCCAGGCAGAAAGGGACCTGGGGGTGCTGGTCAGCAGTGACTGAACACGAGCCAGCAGAGCCCTGGCGGCCAAGACCAAATGGCTCCTGGCCTGGATCAGGAACAGCGTGGCCAGCAGGAGCAGGGAGGCCATCCTGCCCCTGTACTGGGCACTGGTGAGGCCACACCTCGAGTGCTGTGTCCAGCTCTGGGCCCTCAGTTTGGGAAGGACCTTGGGATGCTTGAGCACATCCAGAGGGGACAATGAGGCTGGAGAGGGGCTGGGAACACAAATCCTGTGAGGAATGACTGAGGGAGCTGGGGGTGCTCAGCCTGGAGAAAAGGAGACTCAGAGGTGACCTTATCACTCTCCACAACTCCCTGAAATGTGGGCTGTAGTCAGGTGGGGGTTCTCTGCTCCCAGGCCACAGCTGACAGAATGAGAGGACAGAGTCTTAAGCTGTGCCAGGGGAAGTTTAGGTTGGATGTTTGGAAAATGATTCTACTGAAAGAATTATAAAGTACTGGAATGGTCTGCCCAGGGAGGTGGTGGAGTCACCATCCCTGGATGTGTTTAAAAAATATTGGATGAGGTACTTGGTGCCAGGGTTTAGTTGAGGTGTTAGGACTGGGTTGGACTCCGTGGTCTTAAAGGTCTCTTCCAACCTGGTAGCTCTGTGATTCTGTGATTCTATATTGGACTACTGGATAGTCAAATTTTAAAGAGACTGAGTAAGTTATGGTTGTAGAAGCAAAAGAGAAGAGAGCAGATAAACCGAAGGTACTTCTGGGTATTTTGTGTGCCTTTGTCCTCCATGTGTAAAAACCAAAGGGCATTAACACCTATTGCAGATATAAACCTGTATTTTAGCACTGATTGGGTGTTACAAGCACAGGTAAGCTGTGATCTTTTCTTTAGGCTCTTCCTGCATTCAGCTTGGAATCCAACTACTGGGAATTGAAATGTTAGCAAATAGAGCATCCTTCTGTTCTTCATAGTATAACCAGTTAAGGACTATTTGGAATTGTTTTGATTGAATCAACTTAATTAGCTCCTCCTGCCCTCAGTGTTTCCAATAATTTATCTCTATTCTCTGAAATTCCACTCTGGTTTGAATGATCTCAAGTCTTAAAGACTGAACTCCAGTTGAATATTTCAGGGTTGATATTAAAAAGTCAACACAAAGAGTGCTGTAAAGCTATTGTGCACACGGCCTTAGCAGCAGGTAAAGTGCTATTCAGCTGGAGCATTAAAATGTCCTTTATTCCTGCAGACTGATGTGGGCTTGGCCATGAGTTTTAATACAGGATTCTTGGTAGCCCAGGGTGAGATTTTTTTTTCCTCAGTTTTCTTTTGCTAGAACTGGGCTGCAAACATAAATTGGTGCATCCTTTCTTCCTTAGATCTGTATTTGGCAGCTACTGGGGGAGGGCTCCTTTTAACTTCCATCTGTTTTCAACTGATGCTGCTACCTCCAAGCTTTAGGTGTGTTTTATTTTAGGGTGTGTCTAAATGTTTAGCCTTCAGAATACTTTTTTTTTTTTTTTTTTTGTTCCCTGTTATACATTGTTCTGGTAATAAAAAATAGTAAATATGCCAGGAAAGTTTAATTTCTACCTCAGTTCTGATATAAAGTTTGTTCTTTTGTGACACCAGTAATTGGTCTGCAAATCACTGTTGTGATGTAATTCCTAACAGAAGGGGAGGAGCTCAGGGTGCTTTTATGAGAATCTTTGTTCCAGGGAGAAGTATATGTGTAATTAAAGCTAATGTTGCTTAGAGGATGCTCAGATCCTATCATCCTGTAATCCTCAGGTGGCCTGTCCCTGATGGGCAAGGGAGGCGAAAATGATGGTCATTCACTGTCTCACAGACCTGGGAGAGTTCTGTAAGCAGAGCCAGCCACTTTGTGCTCTGCTTTAGCAGTGGTGACATGAAAATAGTAGATTGTTTTATTTTACATATCGAATAGTTTGCTCCATGTCCAATCCTCTTGGGCCATGCTGCAGAGGATACAATTTCTTAGCACTGAAATTCAGAAATCATTAGAGTCACCAAAAGCCCCCATTCTTTACTTTTGTAATTTAAATGAAGAAAGGCTGATGTCTGCAGCAAATGATAGATAAGGAAGGAAACTTCATGGGGTTCTTACAAATGCTTTTGACTCTCATTTTCAAAGTTGAGGCTTTACAGCATAGTCTTATTAGATACAATGATAGAGCTGATGAATTACTTTTTAGATCAGAGAAGAATGCTGATAAGTTGGATTTGGTATTGTAGCTGTCATTGTGGTAGAAAACATTATCTCTACTAGAAATGCATTTTGAAGAGCCTTGTTTGCCTTTGCTTTTGTGAATGTCACCCATATGATAAAAATGTGCATTCAGACAATCAGGATAGATGTGTCTCACCTCAGGCTCCATGCTGGCTCTGGGTGGGGGTATCAGGAGGGCCCTGTGCTGTTGCTGGCAGCCAAAGCACACAACTGAATTACACCAGTCCTTTGTGTTCCTCCTGAGCCAGATGCCAGTGCAGAGCTGCTCTCCTTTCCTCTCTCTGCAGCTGAGGCTGTTCCTAGCACCAGGAGGACAAACAGACAGTGCAGGACAGGACAGGCTGTGCTGGGCAGCTGTGCTCTGCCAGCCCTGCCCAGCTCTGAGCATGCCACGAGCTGCTGCTTCCAGCACCTTCCTCTCCAATGGCCTCCTGCCAGTCATTCCAAAAGGTGTTTCCCCCAAATTCCACCCCACTAAGGGTGACTTCAAGCTGGACAGGGTCAGAATACAGACTTGTTTCTCCCAGAGTCTAATTTTCCTCCTGTACCTAAGGACAGATTTGCTGTACACAGGGTATGACACTTCTATTGATCATCAATCCTGACCCATTTCTGGGGCAATGTGTACAAAGCAAAGGGGACCACTATGGGTCTGTGCCTGTCAAAAAACCCTGTGGTGTAATCATGGGATGTTTCCTGGACTTTTAAAACATGACATATGGCACAACCTGATAAACACAGAAGAAGTAGGATTTTATGCTTTTAATGCGCTGCAGAGACAGAAAGAGCTGTGCAGCTGGAGAGTCCTTTGCAGCACAGAGGGCAAATGTTCGTGGTTCCTGCAGACCCTCAGCACATCCTCCCAGGGTGCCACTCCTTTAACTGAGGGAGAAGCATTCCCTGCAGGAATGTTTCTGAAGGACAGAGTGGCTGCCACAGGTTGTGGCAGGAAGTGGCCCTGTGACAGTGGACAGGGTTTGGTGGGAGTGAGCCTGGCTTCAGGCTGGGTTTGATAACTCAGATGCTAAAAAGGCTCAGTCTGTTTTTATTAGTGGTGGGGCAAGTCTTGAGCTTTGAAAGGATTGTTCAGGTTCAGAATTTGCAGCCCTCCTGCTGCCCCCCTGACTGCAGGGATGTAAGGATTTCTCTCGCTGACAGCTCATTACACTTGGCTCAATATGTATGTTGTAATCCATGGAAAAAAAAAATAATCACCTTCTCTAATGGCTGGAAAGAGCTGCTGCAGTTAAAAAATATTAAATAATTAACCTCTAGTCCTTAGAAATAAGAAGTTTCAAAATTACTTTAGTGCCTCAAATTTCAACAGAGGGCAGTGTGACATTGCTGTTTGCATCTCCGGAGCATTTTCTCTTGTGATGATTTATGTGAAGACTCTTCCACTCAGTGTCCTCATTAAGCTTATTATAGGAGTAATAGCATTGCTGAAAGCACAGGGAAGATGTAAACCAGAAGAGATTTTTGCAATGGCTCGATGTGATAAAGGCAAGATAAACAGGAGAACACTTTAAGGTAATGGATGGAGTCAATTACAGCAGCATCTCAGGGCCCAGGATAGCAAACAGGGCTCTGCAGTGAGCAAGGGGAGAGGTTATGGTTATGGATCAGCTCCTGGCTGGGGAATATTTCAGGGGGTTTGTTTGGTGTGCAGAGCTCCGCCAGAAGGTTCCGTGGAGCTGTGCCTGCTCTCCCATCAGCTGGGTGTCTGAAGGGCTCTGCTCTGCAGAGCAGCAGACTGATTCAGGTGGTGCCCCAAAGGATGCTGCTGGCTCCTGTCAGCACCACCTGCCTAAAGGGTCACTGCAGACTCCTCTCGTACACCTGGTGCTGATAAGCACTGCCTGGGAAGAAGCATTTTAGCAAGAGATGAGCAGAAAGGCCTTTTGGGGTCAGTGAGTTCAATCTCTTGCTATCACAGAAAGCTGTATCATATAATCCCCTTCAGGAATTTAACACTCTTGCCTTTAGAGCGGGCACTGCCTTTCTGCAGAGGTGACCTAACTCAGATAAAGTACAGAAACCCAACCTCCTCTTTGTTCATCTTCTCCAGCATTCTGCTGGTGGAGACCCTCCTGTAAAATACCCAACAGGAAGTGTAACTGTTTCATCTGTTAACTGAAACAAACCCAAACAATAAGTCTTCCATTGGGATTTTTTGCATAAGGAAAATAATAAGTATTTGTGTACACCCTGTAGGAATGTCATGTTTTGTACTCTGCCTGCAAGCTCTACAGCAGCAGTTAATTAACAAACACAATTCCCAGAGCCCTGTTGACATTAATCATTGTTGCTGGTGCACAAACACAGATGTTTTGGCATGAAAAGGTGCTCTGGTAGTTGAAGTTCTTGCTGTTGCTAAACTTTAATGCAGTGCTCATTTAAGCTCAGTTTAATAGGTAAGAGAAGAACTGATATTTATAAATGTATGAGAGGAAAGTATCATGGAGAAGGGTGGCTGCTGTGAGCATCAAGGCTGAAATATTTGGATGTTATTTTGGTAACAGCAAATATTAAATTAAGCAAGGAGTTGTGGCTTGCTAACATGAGACATAAACGTGCAGAAATCCCTTTCATTCTGCATTGGCAGGGAAGGACTGCTCAAGGAGGCATCCCTGGAGGTGTCCAAGGAACACCTGGACATGGCACTCAGTGCTCTGGGCTGGGGACAAGGTGAGAATCAGTCACTAGATGGTCTTGGAGGTCTTTTCCAGCCTTAACAATTGCGTGATTTGAAAGCTCTTGAACTCTTTGGTGTGAGAGCGACAGCAAAGACTTGCCCAGAAGTTGGTTTATTGTCATCATGTTCCTCATGACTCATGAGTTCTGTCTAAATAAAGTCACAGTGTGCATCACTCAATTATGGTGTATCAGCAGAGGGAAAATGCAGTGCTAAGCATGAGGATGGAGAAATGAAACTGGGTTTTTAAATGGCCCTTAAATTCACTGTGCTCTGACACTGAACTGCATGGTGCATCTGTGTCCTCGTGAACCCCTGGAAGAAAGCTGGGAAAGAATTTGTCACCATTTCAATAGAAATCGGGGCTGGAGCCAAAATCAGGAACCCAAATGAGAGGGCGGGGAAGAGAGAATGACTGAACAGAGAAAAGGAGGAAAAGAAAATTTCAGGAGACTATGTTATGATAGAAAAAATGAAGATAAGTAGATTTTAACTGGCTTTATTAAAAAGGAAGCCTGTATTTAGACTCTTAGATGGCTGGAATGGCTTTTAAGGG
The DNA here is from genome assembly GCF_036417665.1 of Passer domesticus. NCBI lineage: Eukaryota > Metazoa > Chordata > Aves > Passeriformes > Passeridae > Passer > Passer domesticus. The sequence goes on from NC_087485.1 coordinate 19,934,884, forward strand.
AGATATCCTGTGGCCGGTTGGCATGCAGGCTCCTGCCCTGGGCTGCTGTGGGGGGCTCCAGCACCAGGCCCCGCGCCCGCAGCCGGGTGAGCCCGCCCGCTGTTCGGGGCCCGGCACTGCCCACGGCCTGCCCCCGCCGCCGGGAGAGCCTTCCTAAAGCTGCCCTGCCGTGGCCGGGCTGGAGAATTGCCGAGCTGTGCCTGGGGCTGTGCTTGGGGCTGTGGCTGTGGCTATAGTTGTGGCCGGGGCTGTGGCCGGGGCTGTGGCTGGGGCTGTGCCTGTGGCCGTGGCTCTGGCTGTGGCGATGCCTGTGCCCGTGCCCGTGCCCGTGCCCGTGCCTGTGGCCGGGGCCAGCAGCGCTCCCGCTCCCTTCCCGGGCTGCTCCTCCAGCCCGCGGCAGTGCCGCTCCCGGGGGCAGCGTTTTCCTGCCGGTTAACCACTTCGCCTTGTTTTAAAGGTGTTTTCAAGAAGGGAACGTGGCACAGCCTCGCTGTCGCGTCCCATCGCTCCGGAGGCATCCGCGGCCCGCGGTCCCTGTGCGGAGCGGGGCCGGCCCGGCCCGGCTGTGGGGAGCGGCTCGGCCCGTGCAGGGACGCGCCCCGGAGAGGCCGCCCTGTCCCGCTGCCTGCCGAGCTCGGGAGAGGGCACTGCGGCTCCAGGGCTGGGCGGGGACAGCTGAGCCTCCTCCTGCAGCCGTCAGGCACCAGTGACACCGTCGGACCGGAGCGCTCACAAGCGGCAACTAAACACATTTAACAATCTGATTTCACCCCATCGCCCGACTGCTGGCAGACGCTTTTTCTTGACAAAACGCCTGTTGAATCAAAATTCATTTTGCGGTTTGACTTTAATGGTGTTTTGGGTTGGTTTTCCCCTCTGGTTGAGGGGCAGGATCCCCAGGCAGGAGTGGCCCTGTAAATTGGAGTGTGCTCAGTGACAGAGGATCGTCCCCTGCTGACCCCGTGCTGTGGCACTGAGCTGGAGCCCTGCATCCCGGCAGGTGCAGTCCCTGAGCTTCGGGCACCAGCTCAGTGTGAACAAAGCACCTGCTGAAGGCTTGACAAAAGCAGTGTCTGCTTGCATATTGAGCAGAAGGAGGACAAGCTATTATTAAATGATTGCAGTGAGGAAGAACATTTCTTTCCACCCTTAGGCTAATATAAAATATTCTCAAGGTCAACTGTAAGAGAATATAGAGAAAGACAAGAAGCATAGGTGCTGTCAGTTGTATTTTCTGTTTTCATTTAACTGTAGCCTTAAAATCAGAATTATTTATAGCCGTGATGCAGCTCCCTGTGACCCTGCTTCCTCCAGCTCAGGAGCATCTCTTGTTTGTGCTCAAAAAGAAGCTGCAAGTTCTTCTTTGAGTCACTCCCTTTTGTGCATACTGGACAATGGGAAACGCCTGGAGTTTTCTTGGCTTCAAGTTTAATTACAGTTTTTCTGCTGTATATGTGTGATCTTTTCAGTACCCAGAGACTGACTGCTCTCGGATGGTCTATCCTGCCTTGATTGGGATGGATGCCTCAAATAAATGAATTGATGTACTGAGGAAACATTTAGGCACAAACATAAGGAATTTGTACTTTGAAGGCAGATTTACGCTGCCGACTTGCTTGTGTTAAGGTGGGAATTGTGGGGGTAGGGCTTGCCCTGGGCTGGGCAAGGTGCTGGTGCTCTTTAGGGCCTCCTCCCTGAAAGGTGATGCTGTGAGCCTGGGCACGAGGGGCTGGTGAAACATGTAGAGGTTACAGGATAAAATTTACCCTTGAATTTGTTCTAAATTTAGGTCAACATCACTGGGACCAGAATAACTTTTAACGGTTTCAATGCTAAACATTGCTTTCATGTGTGTGAACTTTGTTGCTGGTGGAGGGCAAGAGGAAAGAATCAGAGAATGCTGAAAAATTCCAACGAGCCATTTTAAAAGCAAAGCCTATTTTTACTCAGTTTAAGGCTTTAAACAAGGAGTTATTCAGCCACTCTCCTACTCATCACTCACAACAGCATCACTTCTAACCTTTCAGGTGTTCTTGAGTGAGTCACTCAACCTTCTCTTACCTCAGTTTCCCATTTATGAAGGGCATGGAGACAATAATTCATGTCCACTTCATATGAGTTACAGGATACAGAGTGCAGGACTTCATTTAAGTAAAAATACCAGCCCTGCTGAAGTCATACAGTCATAAACTGTATGATTTTATACTGATTTTTACCTAACCTGATTATCTATTTAATTAAATAGTTGAATGGATGTTAGTTCAACAGTGGGATGAATGTCAGTGTTAGGAGAGACTGAAGGCTGGAGATGTGTGTGCATACACCCAGGGTGATGGGGGCTTTGCAGCTGCCTGAATGGGTTCCATTATTTTCTAAAACAAGTGTGGCTTGCTAATGTGTGGGTTATGAGTGCCTATGTAACTGTGGAAGTTCAGGTATGTGTTTGTAAGAAAAGCTGTGTGAGAAATCTAGCCTGTGAGAAATGGCTCCTCTGTACCCTACTCTGCAACACGAGAGTTAATTTTTGACTGTCTGAACATCTTCAAACTTTTTAATGAATGAGGGCGAATCTCAATCAAATCTGAATCCAATCAAGCATGGCCTTCTTTTAAGCTTCCTAGGGCAATTCAATCTTTTTGTTTGCATTCTTTGCTGCTTTAGATTTTAAGTGTTTCATAATAATTTTTGGATGGAAGTTTCTGGTCCAGCTCGCTGCCTGCCTATGTGCTTATCCTGTTTGTGATAAGCAGTTTCTGGAGGCTGAAGGCACAGGGGCTCTCTGTGTTTATCCCTGTCTGGCAGAGCAATCTGGGGTGTGCTGAGCTTGGGGTCTGTGCTGGGGCTGCAGCCACTTTGAAGCTGTGTGTGCTTGTGTGCTTCCCGGAAAAGAAATGGATTTTAGCAAAGCCATGAAGGCATACTTAATTGGGATTTAATGATGAACTTCCTCTTTATTTGTGTAAGAGGCAATAGCAGAAGTGTCACGGAGATGCATTTCTCTGTCTCAGTTTCCCAATCCAGAGTCGCTAATAAGGAGATGACGCTCTGTCGCAGGCGCTTTCCCTGCGCTCCGTCTCTCAGAGCTGCATCTCTCCCCACATTTCCATGCCAAACAGCTCAGTGAGAACCAATCAGGGAATGTGACAAGTGTTGAGAACGTTTCTGTCTGCCTTTGCTGCTCGTCCTGTTTGCAGGATGTCAAATGATGTGTGCAGCAATCAGCTCAGCTCACTGCCACTCGGTGGGGGGAGACAGAAAAACCACCTCTGCCTCTCCCCCGCCTTTAGAGGTGAATCAACTAGATGATGTCTCAAAAGCTATTTAAAAAAATTCATTAGTATTATCAAAAAATAAAAATTTTTAAAAAATCTTATTTGCAAGCTTTCCCCGCTTCACTCCAGAGCCTAATTTGATATGTTTTAATGTAACCACTGATGAGCTGGTTATCAGCTGTGTACTCATCTCACCCCTGACTCTAAGGCAGGCTAATGCAGAAGGCAGGTAGTACAGCAATATTATGAAATGAGCACTATCATGAAGTGCATTATTTGCTATTCAAGGCTTGATTTCACAGCTCATTATTTACGTAGGTTCAGCCATACCGAGTTCCCTTGGGCCAGTCAGGTTTTGTGCTGATATAAGAGCAAAGCCAGTCCTCTGATTTGTATATTCTCAGCATCCACCTCCACGTTTTTAATCATCTTGTTCGTGTGTTTGTGTGCTGCTCTCCCCTGCCATCCCCCTGGCTGGGGCTGTCATTTCAAAGGGAAGTTCAATGTCAAAAATAGAATCCAGGTGTGGTGTTTCACCCCCACGGCAGCACCTCTCAGGGGTGTCAGTGCCCCAGGACACAAATGGCTTGGCCAGCATCGGTCAGGCTCTGTGTTTACATGGACACGTGTGTGAAGAGAGCCCTCAGTGTGCTGCAGGGCTCCTGCAGAGACTGCCTTGCCTGCAGGTTTAATCAGGAGTACAGTACCTGTGCCTGTGCTCTGGCTGGAACTCTGTGATTAGGGTCTAATCAGGAATTTGTGCTGACTATTCATTATATATTTTAATAAATTCATACCAAAGTGTTGTAAGTGGGACAAATTGTGCACGCTCACAGGTGGCCTCTGCCTAAATGTCCAAAACTGAACTTCTGACTTTTGGCAAAAGCCTGCTACAGGCCAGCTGAAAAGTCTTACAATGCCTGGATTAGATAAGGGGCACATCCCAAATCCTCCAGGGAGACCTAAACCAGACTTACTGATTGGGAGGCACTAGTTGGGCTTTCGTACACAGACTGCAGAGGGAGAACTGCTGAGGCCTTGGGCTTCTGGAAAGAAGAGCAGGGCTTGAAAAAGGATTGTTCCCAAAGTGAGAAGTGGTCTTGAAAAGAGGAGAGATCTGAAGGGAGGTCCTGGAGGGACGATCCTGGATGCTGGATATAAGTAGGGGGATGAAGGCCAGGGATGCCCAGGGACCTGTGCCAGGAAGAACTGAGAAGGACAACTGTGCACAGCTGGAGCAAAAGAACTTCCTGCTTCAACTCCCACTCCACGGTGAGGCTGGGACCTGATGAGCAAAGACAGCAGTGAAGGGGGCGAGGGGAAAATCTCTGATCCCCATTTAAACAAATCCCAGAATCCAGATCTGCTACAGGCTGATGCTTGCTCTGACTGGCCATTGCACAAAGGGGTAAACCTCTTTGTGCAGCTTCAGAAATGTCCTTTAGTGCATGGTTTGGCTTTGGGGACCTTTGTCACAGCTGTCCCTTGCAATGCACATAGGCAAAGCTCACTGGGATAACACTCAAGGGCAAAACTCTCTCTTGGGAGCTCCTGGGAAACACTCAGCTGTGTTCCATAGCTCTCCTGTGTGCTGGAAAATATCAGTGGTGTCAAGAGGAGAGTCACCATATCACACTGTATGTGTCAAGGACACAATCACTCTAGCAAGGTATTTCCAATAAGCCAGGACTCGGAAAGAGATCCAAACAAATGCTATGATGAGGAACAGAAAGGTTATTAGTCAAAAATATTGGATTTGAAAGTGCACAACTTTGGAGGGACTACCAAAAGTAAATGTCAGTTGCTTGGCTGTTACACAAGTCTACACCATATTTCTTTTGCTTGACAATAGAAAGTTGGGAGAGATGAAATTGTCATTCATGAGGGAGCTGGGAAATACAGGTTTTCTCTCAGCAGCATGAGTGATGTTCAGTTCTCTCTCATGCGAGCACAATGTGTTTTACAGAACAAGACTCTTCTCTGCTGCTTTATTATCACGTTCTTCCAAGAAACAATCCTATCTGTGTTATTAGATTAATATATTATTTTCCTGTTTCTTTTTCTCAGTGCACAGGGAACATTCCTATATGTTATGAGGTTCCCTTGTGCTTTATTCCAATTTTTAAAGATAAAGTTTGTGTTGTATAATTCTAGTTGAAGATATTTTATGTGAGGGATAGTGAGGAGAATTAAGGTACCACATTAGTTCTTCCCGTTTCTGGCTTGGATTATGGACCCAGACGAAAGAAGGGAGATTCTGTCCCTGCATGGCAAAGGGGAGTGGGTTTGGAGGGATAGCCAAGACTGTCCTTACTGCTTGGCAGCTGCTGTGGTTTCTCCGAAGAAATCAATTTCATCTCATCTAAGAGGTGAGATAGCTGAATCCTGTGTTTCTTGCTTGGTTTGGAAAGCATCTCCTTCTGAAGGGTCCTTCCTGGGACACTGTACTTGCAGGTTGTTTCTGTAATTAGATTGAATGAAACACTTCTGCCTTATAAAATTAATGTCAGGATTATAAAACTTGAATTACAAAGTAATCTAAAATTGCTTTTGAACAAAGAACTCATTCATATTCTCTCTCATGCAGTGATTTCTGTTGTGGAGCTTTCCCACACAGTTGTTTTGGCCAGCTATCTGGAAGAAACCTGGGTGTAGTATTGATGGAGAAGTGATATAGTAAATTGTATAAAGTTTCCCTATGGCATCTTAGGAAGAAAATAAATATTCCAAAGAGGAGAGGTTATGAGTCGCAGTGAAAAACAACACTTTAGCCTAACTGCACATACAGGCTGGTAAATATACTGCCTTCTGTCAGGGCAGGGGAACTGGAAATGCATATTAGCTGAATCCATGCCAAGCAGCATGACTGCACTTGGATCCTCTCAGCAGTTGGGAAAGTACTACTTCATGGCAACATAGATCTGTACTTTTCTTTCATGGTGGGGAGAAAAACCCATAACTCATTTCAAGACCTGCTCTGTTTTATATCAGAAATACAAAATGGTGAATGTATACATTTCAAACCCAGTGTAATTTAGAAAGGGGAAATGGTCTAGACACCTTGTGGTACTTGTGGCAATTATGTGCATCTCATTTCTCAAAGAGGTTTATTTAAGTTTATGTTTAGCTCTAGAAATGAGAAAAGGAAAGGTGTCATGCTAGAAGTGCAGCCTGCCAGAGGGGCACTAAAAGGACTTTAAGAGCAATTGTGCTTCATTATTTTCTTCTGAGACAAATTCAGAGTAGAGAATTCAGAAGGCTGTTTTTTTTGTTTCATTTACATAGATGAGGAGGGATTGTGACTGCTCTTCTGTGAGGTTCACCTGTGTGACAGGGAAGCAAACTCCTTCCCACACAGGCTGAGCTTTGGGAAAGCCAGGCCTTATATCCTTTGGGCCTGGCTCCAGCAGAGAGATCACCTCAGAGCTGTCCTTAATTTAATTTGGGGTGAAATACTGGGGGACGGCTTAGGCAAGGATTGTAATTGTTCAGACCATTAAGATTGGAAATAGCTGCTGACGGGAGTTTTCTCCTGTATGGCAGAATTTCAGAATTGCAGTCAGGGGTGCGATAGCCTTTCATTAACATCAGCACCCAGGATAATGCTACAAGTAAAACCGTTGTACTTTATTGCGTTCTTGCTGTCATTTAATTGCTTGATAATAGGTTTTCATAACAATAGAGACCCGTGGAAAGTTGGCTGGAGCTATCCCCACCGGTGAATTAACTGCAGCAAAGTTGCCGTTAACAAAGCGAGTTGTTTGGGGAGGTCATTCCGAACAGATGGCCATTATTTAGGGAAAATAGCTCTAGAGTTGGGTCTCATGAGGGAAGCTAAAGTTCCCATTTTTAATATGAACTATATGAAAATGTGCAAAAGGGTTCCCAGGGCCAGACAGACAAAAGAAGGGCTGTGCTGGAGAGCTTCACAGTGGTGCTGTTGTGAACAGTAAGTGCTAGGAGCAGGAATGTGGTGCTTTGCTTTGTTTTTAGTGTGCTCAGATGTAGCCTCTTCTCTTGATGACCTTAACCTCGAGCAATCTGCTTTTGTCTCATGGCATGAGACCATTTTGCATAGATTCAGAACTCACTACCACCTTGGAATATTAATATTAATCACTGTTAATAAAACATAATGCTCACATGCAAATGGATGCTTACATATGCAAACATGGGGGTTCAAACATGGTGATGCAAATGTTGGAGCGCTGGTGTTTGTTACATTTGATGTTCAGGAACTCCAGTGGGATTTTCTTCTCATGAAAGAGCTCATGTCTCATTTGATCATTCTGGGATGTGGTTTGAAGAAAATTAATTAGCTGGAGTGGAGTGGACTATGAATTTTATTTTTATGAGTATCAGACAATCTGTTTTGTAATTCAGTTGTAATTTCCAGTGTGAGGATGGGTACACAAGAGAACAGTCAGTGTAACTGTCATGGTTTTGTTCCTGGAAGGTGAGGCCAAGATAAAATAAGTCTGTTTTCCAGGGAGATTTCTCATAGAAACTGAAGTTGTAGCTGCCAGTCAAATCTCTTTTCCATTTGTGACTCTCAGCTTTCCCTCATAAATTTCAATGAATAACAAAAAAATTTAACGGCCTGCAAAAGACCATATTGAGCAACAAACTATTTTTGAAGAGCCCTTTTCCCTCCCTCACACGGATGGGAAATAAATACAATCCCAGCTTCCTAAAGCATTCTAAGATTGCCAGGTACCCAATTTTCCTCCTGTAAGAGGCATCTTAACCTCTCAGAGAAGAGGTATTTTGCTTTTTGGGATTCTCAGACTCTTTTCAGGTTGATAGGTGGAGTTTTTTGGAAGGCATTTGTGTGCAATGCAGCTGGGTCTGTTACCTCAGGGAGGGCTGAGGTGGAGGGAGGGTGTCCAGCTGTGTACCTGGCCTGCCTGTGCCTCGGGGGCTGTGCTTTAGAGGCTGGGTGTACTGCTGAAGTGACTTTCATGGGAATGTTTTTCCATTTAATATAAATCAAACACTGGAACAGTCAAAGCACACATAACCAGCAGCTCTCCCCAGTGTGGAGGGCTGCAGGCTGGCCCTGCCGGGGCTGCAGACGTGTCCATGGGAAGGTGGAGCACAGTTCTTCCTGCTGGGCTGAGGGTGCAGCTCTCTCTGAGCAGCCAGGGAGGTGTACAGGCACAGCTGGGGCTGAGGGCATTTTCTGGGGCAGGGTAGAAAGCACTGGTCAGTCTGCAGACAGCACGAGGGATGCCCAATACCCACAGAGGCAAATCCTCTTCAAAGGAAAGCGGGGCCATAATTTCCAGGTGACCTTTCCCTTCAGGCACATTTAGCTGCTCCCGTTTCCACCCTCATAAAAATAGTGGGGTAGAGACTGCCAAGACCTTTGTCACTGGATATTGTATTTGCAGGGTGCCCAGATGAAGGAAGGAATGATGAATCTGACTCCATGCTCTCATGGCTAATTTATTATTTTAAGATACTATATTATATTAAAGAATACTATACTAAACTATACTAAAGAATACAGCAAGGATACTTACAGAAGGCTAAAAAGGTAATAAAGAAACTCGTGACTCTCTCCAGAGTCCAGACACAGCCTGACCCTGATTAGCCATCGAGTCAAAACAATTCACATGAAACCAATGAAACAACCACCTGTTGGTAAACAATCTCCAAACACATTCCAAAGCCGCAAAACACAGGAGAAGCAAATCAGATAATTATTGTTTTCCTTTTTCTCTGAGGCTTCTCAGCTTCCCAGGAGAAGAGTCCTGGGTAAAGGGATTTTTCAAGAAAATATGACTGTGACAATTGGACACTTCATGTTTTAGATGAAGTGTAGCAGTGCAGGTTCAATGCCTAATTGGTATGAGTAGCAACAACTGAAATCAGAGAATCATAGAATGTTAATATTTTGGGGTTTGTTTGATTTTTAAAAATTTTTGTGTTACTCATGGGCTATATCCCTATTACACAAGCATCCCAAGAGCATCCTCTCTGCTGGGCTGCTAACGAGCTGATGGAGTGATGATGGTTCTCCAGAGAAAGTGCAGTGAGCCAGCCCTTTCCAGCACAGGGCAGGGCAGCTTGGGAAAAATCAGTGTAATCACCACACTCAGTACTGAGGGAAGTTTGTAACTTGCTGGGTGTCCTCTGGAACTAATGACAAGTGTAACACTGGTGAGCTGCTGTGGTCACTGCTTTGGGGATTATGGGATGCCTGCAGTTTGTTCACCTCTTGGAAGAAACATCTAAGTTGTTCACATGTAAAACAAATTGAGGTTTTGTTTACTTTTTTTTAAATGGGACCATAAAAGTTTATCTATTGTAAATTAATTTGTTTTTAGTCTTGTACTACAGTATTCCTCTATTAAATGCAATGAAACAACGCAAAATGTATTCAGAGAGCTAATCATCTGCAGAAATGGCTCAGTGAGTGTTGAGGCTGGACCAGAGCTATCAAAGGGAAGTCATGGAAGATAGGGATGCAAAAACCTATTAAATCACTTAATCCTTCAAGCCTCAAATGCAAGGCATTTTCCTGGAGAGAAGGACACGTCAAACTGAGAAGAACTATTACAGCAGTGGGTACTTTTGTGGTGATTATTTTGTTACACTGATGCATCAGCAATACTGGGGGATGCAAGAGCAGGGTGTCACTTGCTTTTGTACAGCCAGGGCTGTGTAACCCTGATGGTCAGGGCTGTGCTTCTGTGGTGCCCTTATTCTGGGCAGGAAGTGTAAGATTGTGAGGAGGGAGAATGAGCCATGGGATGTCTGGGGGATGCCAATCACCAGCTATGGGTAAAGCAGCTGGATGTGGGGACTCCTCCAGAATGCACTGAAAGTGCTGGAGAGAGGCTTGGAGGGCACTGGATCAGACTTGAGATCACAGAGTTTCTTCACAAGATGGTTTGGGCTGGAAGGGACCTTAAAGCCCATCCAGTGCCACCCTGCCATGGCAGGGACACCTTGCACTGTCCCAGGCTGCTCCCAGCCCCAGTGTCCAACCTGGCCTTGGGCACTGCCAGGGATCCAGGGGCAGCCACAGCTGCTCTGGGCACCCTGTGCCAGGGCCTGCCCACCCTGCCAGGGAACAATTCCTTCCTAATAGAATTTATTCCTTCTGTGAGAAGGGTGATCTGCTCTCAGATGAGGGGTTTGGTGGGCATGAAACTTTTGTCTTTGCTTGCCTGGCAGGGCTTTCAGGCTGGGTTCACAGCCGCTGCCTCTTGGGGCTTGGAACTTCTCAGAGGGAGCTGAGTCTTGCTTCAAACTGCCTGGACTTGGCTGGGTTTGAAGTGAGCACATTTGTCTAGCTTTGTTCCATGTTTTCAATCCAAACACAGAATCACAGAATGTCCTGGGCTGGAAGGGACCCACCAGGACCATCCAGCCCAACTCCTGGTGCACAGGAGACCCCCACAGTCCCACCCTGTGCTTGAGAATGTGGTTCAAACACATCTCTAAGTCATTCCCATGTGATGCAAACCTCCTCTGTGTTTGTGCACAAAGCAGTGCCTTTAATCAAGTTTTGCTCTAATGGTGGAAAATATTATTAATAATACAGAAAAGCTATTTCAAATAATTAAAATGGGGAAAAGTGTTATTTTACAATTATGCTGACAGCTTGTCTTTGATCTTGGAACCTTTGTCAAGGTGTGTTAGTAATGCAAATGAATGCCCTCTCATTTATACCTCAGAGTAAAGCTATCATTATGTTTACTAAGCCAGAACTGCCCCGTGAAACTGAAGTACTGTGTTAATTGTACTCCCGAATGGGATTGGTTGGCTTTTGTAACCTTTCTTCCCACTTCTTGTCACTTCTGCATTACGAAGCTCAAGTGGAAAAAGAAGCATGTGGCAAAATGACAATTTTTGCAAACATTTAGATAATTTAAAAGGTTAATAAAATACCAGTACCCAGGGAGCTAGATTTGTCAGCTTGCAGTGGAGTATTGTAGGAATGAAATGTTTGTAGGTGACTTGGGGAGAGCACAGCACTCTTTCTGCCTTCCTTGGCCCCAGCTTTGCTCAGAGCAGTACAATGTTTGTGACAACAAGATTTGGCCCCACAGATGCTCAATGTTCAGCTGTAGCTTAATGCACTCTGAAATGAAAATTCCTGTTACTTTGCTGTACTGAAGGCAGTGTTTTCAGAGCTGAACATGATGCCAGGGTTGTATACACACCCCTGTAGCTTCTGCCTGCCTTCCCTGCTCCTGTCTCCTGAGCTGCTCCACCTTTCTAACACAGCTGGTGGAGCCTCGGGAGCTCAGAGAGAATGTAAAACTGCTTCAGAAGCTGGGTAGAAATTCCAGCCCCAGCTGTGCTAGGGCTGCAGCTTCTTCACTGACAACACCTGACCTGTGTCATGTGAAGCTCCCTGACACATTCAGCCCTGGCTGTAGATTGCATTGATCCTACATGACCCAGTGCTGAGAAGATGCTGATTTTGTTCAGGAACGGGTGCAAATTTCTGAAAGTTATGTTGGTTCTTTAGGGGTGGCATGAATATGTCATCCAGATCTGCATGTGTTAATTGCAAATATTTAGTTGTGATGCAGGGCTATTTTTGTAGCCTCTATATTTAAAAAAAAGCAAATTTATGATAAAATAGTTGATAAGAAAGCAAATGATGCCCTGCCTGTTTTCCTTTTCCTCTTCTCAATTTCTTACAGTTAGTGGAAGGCTCTCAGGCAGCTTTGGACTATGTTTTAAGAGCCATCATTCATGTCACGTGAGGGTTTCCAGGATGTTACAAAATCTAAATTAAGCATGATGGCAACACCACCTGGAAATTGTTTACAAGAGGAAAGGAACAAAGCCTGTCCTGTATGTGCTGTACTCTGGGGGTAATTAACATTTGGGTGAGTGGCTGGGTTTGAGACTGCTGAAAACTCACCTCACTTCTTGTGTGTGTTTGTGAGTAACCAGGTGGGATTCCCAGCCTCTGGCCCTGCTGCACCATGTCACCCGGACAAAATCCCCTCAGATGGGTCACAGAACTCCTGTTGTGAGGACTGCCTGGCCACACGTTGTACCCCTTGTACCCCATATGTCACTGCCTTGCTGGCCTGAACCTCCCAGGCAAGCTCTGCTCCCTGCTGAGCCTTCAAAAACAAAATCCTCCTTCCCTCTTCAGCCTCCAGATAGCAGCAGAAAACCTGCTGTCGATCAGGTTATTTCTTGATCCCCACCCCCAGTATTTATCAGCTGATTAATTCCCCTTCACAATATTAAAAATGTTAATTCCACGTTTGCTAAGTCTCCCGTTTCCCAGCGAGACTTGGACCAAGCTGTTTAATCTTTGTGCACAACCCGCTGCAATTTTTTGAGAATTGTTATCATTTTGATTTGTCTGTAATGCACCGCCCAAAACAATTATAACCTCTGTAAACTGAAGCTGTGACAAGCTGTTAGCTGGGAATTTGGGCCCTTCTGAGGAAGCCTTTGGTTACTGGCCTTGGAATCTGGCTTCCTAGGCAGCCTGTGTATTGAGTGCTTGTTCTGGGGAACAGCGGATGAGGATCTTGCAGGGAAAAGCAGCTTGGGCAGGCTCAGAGCAGACAGTGAGGAGTCTCCTCTGAAAGAGGACAGCTCTGGTCATGCAAAACAATAGAGTTAAGCAAAGGGCCCTGGGCAAAACCTTTGAAAATTAAAGTTAGACAGGAAAGGAGGGAAATTAAAATGGTCAGGGGCTGTTCCTGCGGGATGCAGCTGTTTGGATGGTGGATTCTCGGAGGGCTCCAGTGATCCCACAGGGCTGCACGTGGACCTGCCTTCCCTCATGCTCTGGGGGAGCTGAGCTGCTCACAAAACCTTGAGCTGGTTTTGTAGGAACGTTTGTTTGTATCACCAGTGGCCACATTTTATGTGATCAAACGGGAATTTTGAGGAAATAGCTGTCTTTCAAGTGCAGCTAGGGACTTTTTATTTTCCTTTAATTTGGGAGCTTGCAACATCTTGAAAGAATTTCCTGAGTCCCTCCCATATTCTTGTGTGTTGCTTAAGGTTTTCCCCATCTTAAAAAAATGCATTTTTTCAATTGTTTGTCTGTTTAAAGTAAAATCTGCAGGTTGTTGCTACCACAATTAGGATGTTTTACTGCTGAAAGGGTGGCTTGTTTTCCTGTGAGAAAACAAGAATTTTCCTTACAGGAGAGTGAGAGTGTGGTGAAAGACCACCCTTTTTCTGGGAGGAGAAAGCTGCTGAGTGAAGGATCGGATCCTCTCCCCCTCCCTGGCACTGCCACCTTTCCCTCTCACAGGTCTGGGGCACTCTGCTCCAGGGGCATGGGGGCATTCAGGAGTTCCTTAGGCCTGGGTTCCCAGTGTGAATTGCTCCAGTAAAGTGTAGAAAAAGTGAGTTGTGACTGCTGAACAAAGGAGCAACAAGAGGATAAAAATAGGAGCTGTTTGAGCCATAGCAGCAGCGTTAAGGGGGTGCCTGGCTGTGGGTGGGCTGGGGATGAATAGGTGTGTGGGTGACTCCAAAATCCACATCAGACACCTCGTGTGCCATGAGTTAAAGCAGATACATTGCTACCTACAGGGACTTACTTCAAGTGCCTTATATTTGGCACAGTGTGACTTTGGATTACATGAGGAAATGCTAAGCATGGAGCTCTTATTGCTCTGCTCAGGCTTGGCAATTATGAAGAATAAAAAATTTACCAGAGCCTAAGCTCTTTAATAGTTATAAACATGGGGAGAATTAAGGGACAGGAAAATTACAGCAACTCAGCTAAACCACTATAATTAAGGCTGAATTGCTTTTATATTACTGCATTCATAAGTAGAATGTTGAAATAAATAAAAAGTAAAAGCTCAAATATGGTTTCAGACTTAAATTTAGGTAGGACAAAGCCATTTTTTCTATCCATATATCTGTAACTTCCAGTTTCTGTCATCCTTTCCCTGTTCTTAGTGATGATTTCTTTCCCTCCAGATCCAAATATCTCCTGAGCTTCCTCCACTGGAAGACTGGGCTTGTCCTTGCCTGCAGGCGCAGCCCTGTCACACTCAACAAAAGGCTCCTAAATCACTTGTGTGGGTTTCAAATCCCCTGTGTAATGGAGTCAGAGACATCCTTCACATTCAGATTGAGACCCAGCAGGCTGTAGGTTTTTGAAGCTGAGCTTGTAGTTGTTTTTTTTTTTTTTTTTTTTTCTTTTGGGGGTGTGTGGTTTTCTTGGTTTTAATTTTATGTAACACCACAGAACCACAGAATAAGCTGAGTGGGAAGGAACCTCCCAGGATCATGGATCCAGCCCTGGCCCTGCCCAGACCCCTCAACAATCCCCCCAAGGATCATGGATCCAGCCCCTGGCCCTGCCCAGACCCCCCAACAATCCCCCCAAGGATCATGGATCCAGCCCCTGGCCCTGCCCAGACCCCCCAACAATCCCCCCAGGATCATGGATCCAGCCCCTGGCCCTGCCCAGACCCCCCAACAATCCCCCCAGGATCATGGATCCAGCCCCTGGCCCTGCCCAGACCCCCCAACAATCCCCCCAGGATCATGGATCCAGCCCCTGGCCCTGCCCAGACCCCCCAACAATCCCCCCAGGATCATGGATCCAGCCCCTGGCCCTGCCCAGACCCCCCAGCAATCCCCCCAGGATCACAGATCCAGCCCCTGGCCCTGCCCAGACCCCCCAACAATCCCCCCAGGATCACAGATCCAGCCCCTGGCCCTGCCCAGACCCCCAACAATCCCCCCTGTCCATCCCTGGTGTCCAAAGGCTCCTGGGGCTCCGGCAGCCTCGGGGCTGTGCCCATTCCCTGGGGAGCCTGGGCAGTGCCAGCACCTCTGGGGGAAGCAGAACCTTTCCCTGCTCTGCAGCCTGAGCCTGCCCTGGCCCGGCTCCAGCCACTCCTGGGTGCTGTCCCTGGCCCAGAGCAGAGCTCAGAGCTGCCCCTGCAGTCCTGGGGAGTTCTGCCCTCAGCTCCTCTGCTGCAGCTGAACCAGCCCAGTGCCCTCAGCCTCTCCCTGGCTGATCCCTCCAGCCCCTTCACCACCCTCATGGCCTCTTTTGGAAATTCTGATGGCTCAGTATCTTATATTGCAGTGACCAAACCTGCACTGAGTATTTGAGGTGTTTCACACTCAGCACACCTGTGGCCAGCAGACCTGTGTGACTGCTTGTGCATCTTCATCAGCCCCCTGCTAATTGCTCCAAGCCAGGGCCAGTTTCCACTGAAGACGAAGTAATTTAGAGCCTTCAGAAATACAGAGTTCCCCCAAGTTTGGTGAAAATCTTCAGCTTGAGGTGAAAGACCTACATTAAAGCTGCTCCAGGGGGAAAATCCAGCAGAACTCAATCCTTGCTTCCTTTGGGAGGCAGCGGGTGGATGAGTTATCAGCCAGCCAAATGGGGGACTTGGGAAGCAGCTGCAAGGATATTGAGAGGAGGTTAGGACACACAGGACATGGGGCTTGCTGTTGGTGAGCTTGTTTGGGTCAGTAGGTCTGAAATGGGAATAATTTCCCATGCGTGCATTTCAAAGGCAGCTTAAGGAGAGCAGCTTTTTTCCTGATGAAAACCAGTCTGAGATCTCTGAAAGTGATAAAATATACAAGAAAACAAAATGGCCTTCATGGAGAGAATTCTCAGGTGCTATCATGCTTGTGTAGGCAGCAGCAACCTAATCACAGCTACATTCTATATTATTCTGACAAAATAAACTCCACCAGTGGCACTGCTCGTGTGCTCCCCTGCCTCCCCCCTGCATTTCACAAACCAGTTATTTTGGAAACCATAAAGCTGATTTTAAAGGTCATGCTCACATTAATTTGGGACTCCCCTTAAATTGTACCTTGAGTTACGAAATGACAAAGCCTGGAAGCAGCTTTGAGTGATATTCATGGTAAATTGGTTCCACGACAGAGGCAGCAAGGCCACCTTTGAGCGCTTCTGTGAGTCCCAACAAACTGAACATTGATCTCAGCATGTTCAAGAGAGGGGGGAACCCTCATTTCCCCTTGAATGGAAGCAGCAGTGAACCTTTTTTCTCTGCTTCTAAATTCCTTTTCATGTAAGCTTTGCTGTCTCTTTGTAACCATCTGCTGCAGTGCTCTGCACTCTGAGCTTGTCTCACATTTCAGATTTTCTCGTGTTTGTTTCTGTGGCAGTGGAGAAGAGCTGGAGGATGTGAGCTCCAAAAGTTCACAAAGTAAAAGAGCAACTGAGGCAAAGGACACCTCCATTTTAGGGAATTTAAAATTTACTGTTAAAAAACATAGCACTTCAAATGCAGTTATCAGGCTGTTGTCTCCATCATCTTCAAGGTCTTCATTTAACCCTGAATGTACCTTCATGGTGTCCCTGACTTGTTGGCAGCTGGAAAGTGGATGTATGTCTCTAAATTTAGCATTTTAAAGAATGATGAGCTGTTTTTGTTTTATAACATAGGATTGTTCTCTGAAATAAGTTTTGGTAATGCTGACAGGACTTTTCCACAGGAAGGTGAACTTTAGCTCACAGCTTGTTAAGTGGAAGATAATCTATATTTTCAAGGGGCAAGAACACGTATGACCTAATTTCTCTATAATTTTAAGCCAGAAGTTGGGTTGGAGGGTGTCTTTCCTTTGGATTTAGGGACATCAGGAACAGGCTCAAACAGATTTTATTTGGTAGGTGTAATAAATTAAGATGTCTTGTAGAACTCTGAACAGCATGTTTTAATTCACTTTTTATATGCAGTAGGTTTTTGGCATCAAATCCTTTTTATAATTTTTATTTTAAGCATAGATAGTTAACATTTCTTGTCAGTTTTCAGACTGGTCAGTCTATTCCAGAGGTTCACAGCTGGAGTCATTGGCCTTTTATCCAGCAGAGCTTTTGGACTTTTCCAGTGCCCACTGAAATGTGATGAGGTGAAGACAAAGCCATTTTTAGGTGCATTTGAGCTGCTGAAATGTTTCCTGATTCTGCCTCTGTGTAATTACACATCTTCCAGGGTTTGGGGATTCGTATAGCTAAAATCAAAACTAATGTTTGAAAATCAGAATGGTCATCTGGGAATCCCCAGCCAGTGCCACAGTTGGGGCTGCCGCTGCCTCCCAAGGCCTGACTGGAGTTTGGGGTGTGGGAAGGAGCTGCTGGGGCAGCTTTGGTGCAGTTGTCACCAAGTTCTGTGTCTTTGGAGGAGCAATAGGAGCAGGAAGTGCCAAGGGGGAGCAGCCCCAGGTCGGGCTGCTGCAGAGCCTTGGGCTGAGACTGTCTGAGCTCAGCTTGACAGTGGCTTGGTTTGTTTTGTTAAGAAATACAAATATAATAGTTGCTAAATGACCAGCAGAAAGGAGGAATGTCCACAGGACTGTAAGTGAGGATTGGAAGGGATAGCAGATTTAAAATAAAACTCTACAAGCTCTAGATTATTACTAG
This sequence comes from Passer domesticus, assembly GCF_036417665.1. Lineage (NCBI taxonomy): Eukaryota > Metazoa > Chordata > Aves > Passeriformes > Passeridae > Passer > Passer domesticus. The sequence continues at coordinate 19,952,533 of NC_087485.1, forward strand.
AAGGTTCTACAAATATTTCTCTTTGCAGAGAAATTTCAGAAATCAGCAATCTTGTTTAACTTCTGGGATTTTTCTCTAAGAGAAACAAAGGCAACACATGAATGCCAGGGTTGCAAATTCTAAAATGGTTGTGCATATCCCATACTCTTCACTGCTCCAGGTTTGAGACCTCCCAGCTGATGAAAAGCTACTTGAGATGAGTTCAGTCCAAACTCCTTGGGCAGTACAAGGGTTGACACTTTAAGAACTTTCAAAGCAAATTGACTTAGGTTCTAATTTAGATAGTGAATTCGTTTGTAGGGTTTTTTTTCTGTTATTTTAAAAAATAAAATCTGTTTCTTCCACAGCTGGAATGAGCCCCATAGGGTGTTTCTAAGAGCAGCCCACAAAGGCTCAGCTTGCTGAGATGCCTGCAGTGCCCTGGCCTGGACCAGAGCAATCCCCTGAGTTCAGCAGTGGGTGTCATTCTGTGGAAAGCCCTCGTTTTCCATGGGATTGAAGAGAAGTGCCACGTTAGGGATGATTCCCAAAGGCTGCTCTCAAAAAGTGGAGATTGCTGCCTCCTGGGTGGGGTCAAGGTTTGTATTTTCCTGGTTTTGGGTTCCAGTCTCTCTGACAGTAAAAGATGAAGAGACTGGAACGCTGGAGGATGCTTGGGAGGTGTTGAGGTCAAGTTCTACAGAGCTGATGCTGTCAGCTTGACTGGCAATGCTCAATAAAATGAACTGAATGTTTCTCTTGGCTTGATGCAAGAGATTTTCATGTGACAGCCTCAATAATGCGATCAAAATTTGGAAGAAGCAAACCTGGTTGTGGTAGCTGGATAGGTGACAGGTCTGAGATAAAGCTGTACAGACTAGGGAACTCAGATCCATGCAGAAGCCTCCCCTAGAGCTGACCAATAATTCATATTGAAAACTGACAGTTTTGCTGGACATTTAATTTCTTACAGGAAATATTTCAGTGTTAAATTTCATTAAGCTTAGAGCAACTTAAAGTAGTCCAGGAACAGAGAAATGGAATGAGCATTTACCCAAAGGAGCACCAGTTCTGCCTTCACCTAATTTTGTGCAAAATGAAGTATAAAATTCCAAAAAGAGCTGTAGATGTGATTTGATGCCTAAGCAGGATAATTTTGAATTATGACTTGTGTTAAAAAGATAAAAAGTCCTCTTCAGATGTATGACAAGAGAGAGAAGGGAGAGATGTGCTTATTATAGTCAAGAACTGTGATAGATAGGCATCAGTGATTCCATTTGTTTTATACACTTGCTTGTCATTTTAATGGTTTATTATCAGGGATCCAGTCAGAATTGGCAATAAAAAGAGTATAGCTTTACTTTGATTCAAAGTCTGCAGCAGATATGCCAGCAGAAAGGATAAATAAAGCATGGAAAATATGCTGTTAATAAGGGAAATACAAGTACTTCTAAGCATATTTCATATGCTTTTTCTTTATTTTAGTTTCAAAGAGAGTGTTGAACGCACTAAAATTGCTAAGTTATAGTGAATAGTACCTTCAACATGGCTTGAAATATTCCATTCTAGAGCAAACCTGGGTTTGTTCTTGTAAATCTACTCTTATAAATAATTTTCAGAGGAGAAAAAAAAATATGGTGTTTTCTTATTTTGTGTATTTTACAGGAAGGGAGGATTTTTTCTCTAAGAACCTCGTTGCTATTCACTGCAATTCTCCACTTGAGGAGAGGGAATACCCTGGGGAATTTTGTGGCACCAGGTCTGTGTGTTGTTCTGTCCTTCAATGGCCAAATACAGTGTGCAACTGAGAAAATGAAAAGTGACTAAACACAGTTCAGTCTTTTTTGATGCCAAAAAACTGTTTTCTGGCAAAGTAATGGGCTGAGGAAAGGTCAGCTGACCCTGGGTCAGGCAATTAAACTGTGTCCTGATTTTGGGTCACTCTCTCTGTCTGACTTAGTAGTCTTAAAGGAGAAAGTCTTGATTAAAACACTTCCAAGTAGAGTAGTTTTGTATGCAGTCGATTCTGTGCCTCAGGTTGTCTTTGCTAACACCTGTATTTTTCTCATTTCAGGAACAGAAAGCAAAATATTGAGTTCAGCAAATTTAAGCAGTGTGTTTACAATTCTAAGCAAGTGTAAAAGTGATAGGGCTGAAATTACTCTTCTCTGGACTTGCTGGGTCTGGGTCACGTACACTCCTGCAGATTCCTTCTAAACTGTTTGGCTCTTTGACCTCTTCCTTTTCTTTTATATTCACTAAGGGTATAGGAAAAGATCCCTATTTCTTTTAAGACAGGTCTAAAAAAACCCAACCCTTAAAACCGCAAAATGACAAAAAGTCTGTAGCCTCCATTGCAGCACCTGGTACCTTTTACCCTGGGACAGATCAATCTGCACACCATGGCAGGGAGGAGAAACCTTGCTGTGTTTTACTCAGCAGCCAGGCACAAACTGGTGGGAAAATCCATTGCAAGAAAGAATCCATATTGGTTTTACACAAAAAGCTGCTTTCAGCCATTGATCTGGCGCTCCAAATCAATGGGTTTGCGTGTGAGACCTGCAGGGTCCTGAGCCTGGCAGGCAGGTGCTGCTGCAGTTCAGTGATGTCCCCAAAATCCACAGGGGAAATCAGCTCAGCACTAGGGAAAACAGCAGCAAAACTCAGCACAAACCGAGGAGAGAATGGAGTGCAGGGGTTATTAGCAGGCCAGGAAGGTACAGTGCATGTTTAGTACTGCTGGCATGGAAATCTGCTGAGGGAGGCCTTGCTGCTACCCCATTGATTGCAGGTGCATCTGGGAATATTTGTATGACTGCCTTCCAGACAAAGTGGAAAAATATGTTCAGTGCAAGAAAATAGAAAAGCAAGTTTCTCTTTCCAGGGGATGAGTTTGTGGATGGACCTCCTGATCTTTCCAGAAAAAAATGGGTAACAGCTGGAAAGAATCTGTGACACATGTTTGTGGGAGAAAGAAGCAGAATAAAAAGAGAGTCAGGAGAGGATTTTTATGGCTTCAAAAGGGGGGAAGAGCTGAACCAGACAGCAACAATCCACAGTAAAGCATGTTAGAGAGGCCAGGCCCTGCCATTGCCTTCTGGTGTGTGTTCTCATACAGACACTCAGCCTTGCAGGTGGCAGGTTTGTTACACAGCACCAGCAGAGCTTTTGCAGCTAAACTGTCCTTTCTGTGCTGGATCCAGGTCGCCAAATCCTGATCCTCATTTTCAATCATCCCTTGGCCTGAGTTGGCTACAGCTTTATTTGTGGTGGTTCTGCTGGGCTTGACCCCAGGGCTGCCCTCTGGCTGAATTTCACCTTTCTTTTTCACTGCTTGGAGTCCTGGTCTGGAGAGATCTGAGATCCATCATGTACGATCTGGGACTTTTGGTGACCAAATTGTATCTGGCTGGACCAAATCTGGGTCTCTCAATGCTTGGGCTTACTTAGACTGATGCGGTTCGTATTTGAGGGGGGTGGGAGGGGCACCCCGGGGTGTCCCCAGAGGGCCCCCTAAGCTGAGTGTTCCCTGGCAGCAGCAGGCAGGCAAGGAGACTCCACACAGCTTCTGAGAGTGCTGATTAAATGGGGGTTTATTGGGGGTCCCATCCCTGGGAACAGCATGGTCACTGAGGGGGAAGGGGGGGGAAGGAGGGGGAGAGGGAGAGCCTAGGGGAGGGAAGGGCCAAGAGGGGAGGGGAAGGGCTAAGGGAGGGGAAGGGCTAAGAGAGAGACTGGTCTTGAACAGTTTAAGAAGGAGATTGAAGTGGGCACGGAATCAGACTTGTGCCAATGATGGTATTACAGATACAGGATGGCTCAGGGCAGGACCCCAGGCTTGGGATATATCATACGTTTTGGAGGGGTGAGACAGAGCATGCCATTTAAATAAAATGCAATACAACATTAGACCATATGGGAAGATGAATTGGCAGTGACATATCCAGGGCATTTTGGGCTGACTGTGTGTGCTCAATAAACATGACACCTTCTGGCCATGGCAGCAGCCCATGGACATGAGAGCTGAAGTGCCCAGATATAACTCAAACCACAATTCAGTGCTTAAGTACCTGTTCAAACACCCGAAGAGCTTATGAGCAATCATTCATACTTGCCATCCCCAGGACCCTGAGATTTACCATTCCCCTGTTAGGGAATGCATTTGAAGGTGACTGAGGGCCCCAGGCTCCTTCAGACTCTCTAATTTAAGAGAGGTGCCTTATGTGAGCATCTCTTTGAACAGGAGCCATCAATAGATCCTGACCTTGCCTTGTCCCTGCTCTGGATGTGGGTGATCTCTTCAGCTCTTCCATGGTTTTTGGAGTGGGGCCATCAGGTTTTGTGTGGACAGATTTCCCAGACTGTTCCACTGGAGCAGAAAAGAGGAAAGTTGGTTTTCAAAGCTGTTCTCTGTTCCTTGTGTTGTTCAATACTGCCTGTGCTGACTGCAGCTGTGAAATGGTGTGGAATGGACATCATTGGTGTGAATACAGACAAAAACACCTCCTTGTACTGCCCGGATGGGATTGCATTTCCAAATCAGAGGAAGTGGTGGTGGTGAATTCCAAGGCAAAGGGCTCTGCATCAGGGAGGAAAATGGTTTTGGGTTTAAATGCAGTTCATCACTTCACTCTGCCCAGTGGAGGGGATATGCAAAACCTATCAAAAGCAAAATATCAAAAACATATCGAGCTCAGGAGAAAGTAACTGCTCTTGCTTTGCTGTTCCTGGATGTTCTGACCCCTTCTCTCTCTCTCTCTTCAGGCCCAAGGGTTGTTCCTATTCTGTTCTCTGTGTTGCTTTTGAGATCTCAAAGGCAACCTGTGTGAGGGAAAAGGATATTTCCTGGAGAAGGGAGGCCAGTTCTGCCTGGTGGTGTCTGGAGCCCATAGCAGGGCCTTGACCTGGAGCCCTTTCTTTGTTTCATGGATCTGCTCCCTTTCCTTGGGGTTTTTCTGCTCAGTGTTGAGTGCACTGGATGGTGCCACTCAGTTGTTCTTTGTGGCCATTAGCAGAGGCTGAGCAGTGTTCACAGGTGCAGGAGGGTCCAGGAGAGCAGCCCCAGGGAGAAACAGGAGCACCCTGGGGAATGGGTGTGCTCTCACAGTGAGCAAGGAAGGGCAGCCTCAGCCCTGTGAGATAAGGATGCTGCTGCAGGGGCTGAAACCTCACACAAAAATGGGGACTGCTATCCAGCACCAGGGCAGTGATGATGAGACCTCTACTTGGGATAAGCCCAAGGAAAATTCCTTGCAAAGCCTATGGATTGCTTTCACAGTATCCAGAGGCCTGTTCATTTTGCATGTCTGTTTTCCCAGTTATTTTTGATTATCTGGCTGCTGCTGTTAAAACAGTGGCTTGTGCATACTGGCCCTCTTAGAGTTTGGTCCATACTACAAACATTCTAATTCTGAAAACCATAGTACATTGCAGACTGAAAAGTATCCATGCTAGGGATCCCTGGGTACAACTGGCACTTATGGCAGCAGGTTATTTTATGGTCCTTTTACCTGGGTATACAAGCTCACCAGGTACTGATGTGGCCAGCCAAAGGCAGGGTGCTAAAGTCAGACCCTAAGATATTAATGACTGTGGGTTTGTACTGCAAATCTACTTGTACAGCCAAGGAGATGGCCAGGGAGCTGGTGTCAGGGCAAGGAGGACCTTCAGTCTGTGCAGAGGGACATGCAGCAATCAGGCAGGGTTTTCTGTCCCTGGGAAGGTGATCTCCATGCTCAGCCTGGTGCTCCTGGGGACAGCTGAGCAGAGTAGGACTGGGCTGCTCAGCCTGGGGATGCTCTGGATGCTCAAACCAGGCCTTTTCTCACGGCTTCATTCCTCATTCCTCACCCCAGGGGAGCAAGTGAAACAGGGTGGGGGTTTAGGTGATGGTTGTTGGAACTGAGGCAGTGTCTTAGCTACTGCAGTTGTTCTGGGATTGATGTTTTAAAGCAGTATTTGATGTTTTAAGTCAGACTGATGTTAGTTCCTCTCACTATTCTGCTGTATTTTAGAGAATGTTGTCACTCCTCAAGGTGACAGTGCTTTGTAAAAGTAGGAAGTGGCTTCTGCTTGCCTCTCCCTGCTGTCCTGCCTGCCCTGGCTGTCCTGGCTGTCCTGGCTCCAAGGGCTGGACATGGGAATTCTGCCTTTCACCACTGTGCCACTCCAAGCCAGCACAGTTTGAGTTGCAGGTGTGGGAGTGAGCTGGGGTATCCCTCCAGTGCACAGCTCTGAAATCTCTGCAGGTCAGGTCCTCGTTAGTCAGAGGAAACACAACATCTTAATTAGCCAGCGAGTTGTTCATGGCTGTGTGTGCACTGTATGGAAAGTAACATGTTAAAGACACAAGTGTGGTGATGAAATTTATTTTTTTTTATTTAACCCATCAATTTTATTGCTCATTTTGACCACAAGCTGAAATTGTTGTGATTTTGTTGTTTGTTTGGGTATTTTTTTCCCTTTCCAGTCCCTGGCTGAGATCTGTTTGGTGTTGCAGGTCTGACTGTCAGGCAGCTGCAGCTCTGCCCTTGGCTCTGTGGTTGAGTGTTTGCCCACAGGGGTCAGAGATTTCCAGCAGCTCCTTGGCTGCATGAGGAATACAGGATGAGGCAGGAACTCCAGAATGTTACCTTGTTTATCTAAGAGAGAAAACAGGAACTGAGAGGAAGGCAAGAACGTTTTATGAGCTCTGAATGAAAATGCCAGTACTCCATCTCCCCATGAACTTCTGTCTTTCTGCCTGACTCCTTACTTGCAGGATTGGGATAGTTCTAATTTTTAGTGTTGCAAGAAGCATCATAGTTATGACAGAATCAGCTAATTACCTCATCACTCTGCAAAACAATGATTTCCAGGTATTTTATTCAACCTTGGGACAGGGAGTGCCTGGAATAGCTGGCACCTCCTTGGCAGGAATCCTTTGGAGATACATTGCTTTCTCCTCTGCTCCTCTTACAACCTCTGCTCACTGCCTTTGATGCTGATGTTCTGGTTTAATAGGACTCATCCTTTTACTGCAAGAACATCAGAGTGCTGTGAGTAAGTTTGTTCTGTTTAGTTTCTTCTTGCTGTCAACTATGGATGCCTTTTAGCTGGTTTATTTTTTCCCCTCTGTTTTTTTAATTTATTTTTTCTTGTTCCCCATCAGAAATGTGTATCAGGGAGTAGGATCTCTTAAAAGCTTTATTTCAGAACTTAAACATTGCTCTTCCTGCTTTTTTCCGTGGCTCTGGGAAGTTATGGTTGTTCAACATTGAAATACCCACTAGTGCCATTAGCTTACAGACCTGAGAGCCTCTCATCTTTTGAGAACATTACTCATTGCTCCATCCTATTAATAACAGCAGCAGAGCTGTTAGTTCATTTTTACTCAGGGTTATTAATTTAATAGTATTTATTTTTAACTTAATTTGTTTTCTTCTTCATATCTCTTTTTTTTTTTCCTAGTGCTCTTTCAATAGCCAAACTCTTCTTTAAACTCTGTTAGAGTTAAGATGATTTGTAGATTTTGACTGCTGGGTCAGTATTTTTCCCCTCCTATTTTTGGGAAGAAAGGGATGAACAGCAGCAGTCCTTTGGCTGTCCTTTGGTTACTCTCCCAAGGTGTCTGGAGCAAGGCCAGTCCATGGTGCAAGCAGGGCACCTGAGCTGTCCCTGGCACTGGCAAAGTGCATTTCTCACCCCCATGGCCTCAGCGCTGAATTCCCGATGTTCTGGAGCAAAGATGCTCCTGCAGCCCTTGGAGTGCTCCCTGCTCCTCATGGAAGGTTCTGGTGCCTTCAGGGAGGGCTGGTGGAGTCCTTAATGTAGAGCTGGAGATCAATCCCTGAGTGCCTCACAAAGCTGAGGTGAATTGGGTGTGAATCCAAGGAATTTTCTTTACTTCATCCATATTCACTTCCAGTGTTTGCTGTGTCATAGCTGCAACCTTCCACAAGCCAGTATAAACACCTCATTTGCTTTTGTGCTTTGAATCCTAAAAATGTATTGATTCTTATCATTCAGATATCAATTAAACTCTGTCTCTGTACATACCAACAGTTAAAACAAATCACTTGACATATACAGTTAATAGCTGCTGGAAGAATTTTATAAATCCTTGTTTAAAAAAATAGTAATGTATTTTAACTTCATACATACTTATTTCTCTTGCTTTTAAATTTGTGTTTAAAAAAGAAAATGTTTTTGAGTTTTGGTGGGAGAAAAAATAAAGGGTAAAGAACAGTGGCATAGTTACTGATGCCAGCCTGCTCAGTTCTCTAAAACCCTGCACCAGTGTCCCTGAAAAATAAAAGATGAAAACAAAACCATAAAACAAATAAACCTGAGAGCACAAACCAGATATTTAATAAAGCCATGTTGACACTGAACATAAGCAGTTATGATGCAGTCTAAACAGAGTAAACAAATAAAATGTTCAGGGCAGAATTTTTGTGTTTCCAGGTGGGATCAGGGGTTCTGTGAGAGTGGGAATTGCCAGTCTTACTCTGGGCTGTTTCCACTGGAGTTTCCTCTGAGCTGTCTCCAGAGCCTGATACTCCAGATTTATACCCACAATTAAGGGCAGGTGGAATTTATGGCTGTTTGATTGGGCTGTTGCAAATGTTTAGCTTTGGGCTGGTTTAATGAGCTGGCTCAGGTTATGAATCAACTGTGCCATCCATCACAGGGGAAAAACTTTGGGGTGTGACTGGCTAGTGCAAAATGTGTGTTTGCAAGGTCACACAGTGACTATATAACCCAGGACTTCTAATTTAATGAAGAATGATGCTTTCCTGGCTTAGATCCTTGCAATGGAAGGAGCCTTTTGCTCAGCTGAATAGAAGAAGACAGCATGAAGCATCTCTAGGTAATGCTGAATTTCTGCATTTAAGTGTTTGTTAAAAGATGCATTGAAATAAAAGCAGGAGTGTTTGCATTCCCAGTCACACCCAGAGGGGCAGGGACGTCTGGGGTCCCACAGCAGCTCGTGGTGACAGTGTCATGTCCAGGTGTATTACACCAGGGATATTACAGTCAAGAGCAGCCCACAAACATTACAGGAAATTAATCCAGCCAATATATTCTTTCAGGGTTATCAGCTCATCTGAAGTAGCATCAAAACTCAGCCCATAATATAATCTATTCAACATTTGTTTCTTTCAGGCTTACAAGGAGCATCCTGTCCCAGAGGAATGCTCTGCATAATAAAAGACCTGCCTGGTGAGAGATATTGGATGGGCAGTTCAGCTGCTGCTTGAGGAGAGACAAACTACATTTGGCATAAAAAATGGGAGCAGCAAATTCCTCTACATGCATCTATAAATTGCTATAAATTCATCAGCTGAGGGGACTGGAATTTTTGGTGGTAATGAAATCTTGCAGAGTCACACATTTACCAAACTCTGCTGCCTGATGACTGATGGCTTTTACAAAAGAATCAAAGTGAGCCCTCGCTGTAGCTGAAATATTCTGCCTTCCAAAGAGATGTCCCAGGCTTCTTCCTAATGTTGCTAATCTGCCATCTCCCTCCTGCCCTAAAAAAGGAGTAAACACATTCCTGGTGTCAGCAGAGAGCTCTGTGAAGGCTGCCTCAGACCCTGAATGAAAGCACTGGTGGAGCCCCTGTGCCACGGTGTGCACATGGCACCAGAGCAGAGAAATGACTGCTTGGTACTGGAGCCTGCTGAAATGCAGTTCTCCCTGTCTGGATAGCACTGTGAAGTATTCCCAGCAGAATATTAAACACTTAATGTGAACAGAGGCACTGCATCCTTGCAGGAAATCTGTAATGGTCTGTAATACAAAACAGAATATTTTCACCTGGTTTTGAGACTTACTCTTCTGTATGAAAATGGTCAAACCAGCAGCAGTATCTTCCTTTTCCTTTCCTTTTCAGAAAGGAGGATTGCAGAGTCAGATTGTAATTGAGGATTTTGGTTCTATATCACAGGGATAAATTAGGGGAAAATAGAAATCATTGTTTAAAACATTATTATAATGGGAATAAAAGAAAAAGAGAGAATTCCTTGATGCACTTTAGAGTCTTCAGTTACTTGGATTAGGAAAATCTTACTTAAAAAACCCAGAATCAGTTTGCTTTAGACAAGTTCTCTGGAGGTTCATTGTTCCAGTGCTACCAACCTGCAGTAACAGGAAACTTCTGTGATGAATATACAAAATTGCCTGAACAAACCATTTTGAGTGGTGCCATTTCTTTACTTTCTGAGGGAACACAAACTCATCATGGAAGAGTGCAAATGCATTTTGGAGGGGCTGATGGAAAACACTCTGACAGTAAAATCTGGAAGGCTTAATCATGGCAAAACCCACTGATTTCTACCTTATACATTCTTTCCAAAAATTACTGCAGTTTGTGCTTGGGAAATCCCCCAGTGGTGGTGGTGATAGTGCTGCAAGGCACATGAGTTAATCCATGACAGCACTGAAATTCAGGGGCTTCCACCTATCCAGGCACAGTCAGAATATTCGTGGGACAGTCATTAAGAAATGTCATTGACTACTTCACATGCACATCTTTTTATGGTCAAAGTAATGAAAATATGGAGATTACTCTGATACTTGTTGACTTTGACTTTAAAAAAGCCCATCTAATCAGTTTTAGCCACCTCATTACATGCTCTTGTGATGTGGCAAGTAAATATTGCTAATTAGCTGCTGGGGCTAAACATTTTTGATCGTGGGCAATTGAGATTGAGGCTTATTTAGTTCACCATTAGGTTGGAAACGCATTTTTCTGTGGAGTAATTAATTGTCTGCATCTGTGAAACTGGATTAATACAATGGTTTTATTGACTCCCAGAGTACATCCTTGTTTGAGATGCTCCCTTAAATACAAGTCAGGATGTGCCCAGATTGGAGTTCTCTTGTTTGGGGGAGGTGAATTTGCCAGAATTGATGATAAAAGTTGGTTAGTTAGTGAAATTGAGCTAGATGAATTTTTAAGTGATGTGCAAAAAGCTGCAGGTTAAATTCTGCTTTGTGCTGAAGCTTTCTGCTGAATCATTAAGGGTTTATGCTATAAATATGGTGTCTTAATAGCCACTTTTTCCCCTTTAACTCACCTGAAAGTTATCGTATATTAAGATGCCGACTTCTCCAAGTACCTTGATACTTCCTGCAGGGGAGATAATGGTAAGTTATTGATGCATTTTGACAGCTTTTCAAACAGGTTGTCTGTGTGAAACAGAACTGTACAAAATGTAGCCTTCCAGACGTTAACATGTAATTTGTCATTGCAGGAACAGTAAAACAAGCCTGGAATGTGTCTCAATTTTCTGAGCAGCAAATGAACAGAAAAAAGGGAAAAAAAATCTCTCTGTGAGACACTTGTTGCTTCTGGCACAAAGGATCCTGGGGGAGCTGTGAGCTCCAGGGCTGAGCTGTGTGGGGTGTTGGAGCAGTGGGAGCAGCCGAGTGTGGGGCTGGGGACGGTGACAGTGACAGTGACAGTGAGAGGCTCCTCTGATCTGCTCCTGGAAGAGCTTCTGACCCAGCCACCCAGCCTACCCAAGAAATGTTTTTCTTTTTTCTGTCCCATTCTCTTTCCCCTGGGCTCCTGCCTTGCCGTGGCTGTGCTCGCTGCCCAGGAGGGGATCCCAGCAGGAATTGTGTCCCCAGGAGCCATCGCAGCCAAGAGCTCCAGTGCCCACATCCTCCTGCCCTTCATGTCCTTGGCTCAGAATTAACTGTAACAGGAATCCCATGTGTAAGCAAAAATACTGTCAGTATTGAATATTTTAAAAGCGAGCCTGGGATATTTTTACCCTTTTTTTCAATGCAATCTATGAAACCCTCTTTCATACAGGACAATTTTTGGATACAAGGTCAACACAAAAATTCCTCCAATATAAATCCCTGTATCTTTTCTTTCACTGTAACAACCATTGTGAGAACTGCTGAAAGTAGTCTTGATCTGGCATTACTATTCAAAGAGAATCACAAGGTTGTGATTATTGGCTTTGGAAGTTGCCACTGACTTCACTTTACCAGGACTGATGCTACAGTCCCTAATGAGAAGGGCAAATTACAGACATCTTCATTTCAGTGCTTACCAGAGCCTTTCAGATATTTTGAGCTCCAGAGAAAGCTGTTTTATTCTTCCTTTCCTGTATGGCCAGTAGCACCCATTTTATCTCCCACATTAGAAGAACAAGAATTCTATTAATGCCTGTCTTTAAGCAACTGGACAGTTTCCAGCCAGTATTTCAGTGTCTGGCTTAAATAACACTCAACAATAAATGGACAAATACCTATTTTCTTCAATGGCATCAGCAGGGCTCAGTGGCTGCAAAAGGACTCAGTTGTATATTTGCCTTTTATGTAACAAGAAGTGGGTTTAGACTGAGCCACCTCCCTGGAAAGAGAACAAATTCTGAAACAGAAACAGGTTTCCTACATTTTATTTGGTGTCTCTGTGTGTGAGACTGGGTGAAGCCTTAACAGAATCCAGACAGTGAGTGGCATAGTAGCAAACCTTCCTCTTCAAATCCACCCCACCTTTCTCCAGATCTGAATAGTTTGAGAGCCTTGGGCTGGCACAAATTAATTGATCTGAATGGATAAAGGTATTAATATAACAGGGAAGAGATGAATTCCTAGCTGAGGAAAAGAAAGAAGAAAACAGTGAGAAGTTTGGAGAGAAAACAGGAAATGTGATGTTTGCATGAATGTTTGAGAATGTCTGATGCCCTTTCTACATTTCTGGTGTGTTTGATTTGTGGCCATGAAGGACAAGGAGGAGCAATTGAGTATATGTGGGTGCAGGAAGGAGGAGAGACAAATCAGTTCAGAAGAATGTGAAGAGAAAATTAGGAAGAGCAGGACAAAAAAAGGAAAGCATCTTATGGAATGAGGAAAAGGGAAACCAGAGAAATGACATAGAGATAGGAAGGAAAAGGTGGAAAACAGGAAAGAACTAAAGTGAAGAACTAGAAATACCCCAAAATAAGTAAATTATTAACTATCCTGAGGAATAGCAATGGTAAGGAAGAAATACAAACTTACTTTGGTGGAATTTTTAAACCCACGTGCACTTGTATCTCTAGTTTATCTTTTAGCTGTTACAGGCAGAAATACTGAGCTCTGAGATTAGTGAAAGTGTGTTTTTAACCTTTTTAAATCTGGATTTATAGCAGGGGAAACTCTGGCCTCTTGGGTCAGAGCTGGTGGTCCTGACTGTGTGCCTGGAGTGGGAGCAGCCCTTTGCAGGGTCAGCACCAGGGGAGGCTGGGCTACCATTCCATGAGATATTTTTTCAGGCTGGTGATGCCAGCAATGATTTGCAGATTTATATGGGATGTTATTCTGACACTAGGCAGCCCAGGACTGTCTCAGAAACTTTTCTCCAGATTTTTATTGTATTTAAGATTGTAATTTAGTTTTATCTCCAAGTATACCTGAAGCAGCTTTTCTCAGAGCAGCAGGAAATAGATAAAAAATGCAAATGAAGCCAAATGATGTTGTACCAATCTCCTTAAGGAGTTTGATTGATTGAATTATGTGTAGCCTCTTTTTTGCCTGGGTACAAAGTTGTTTTTAGCAGGTTTTTAGCAGTTCTCTTGACTGTGTGAGAGCAGAGAGAGGCACCTGTGAGGTGTGGAGGTTCAGGAGGCACAGAGGAAAGCCAGAGTCCAAGCCCTCTAATCCTGGCAACTACAGCTGCACTGGGGATACCAGTGGCTCCTGAGAGGTAACAGCAGCAATGCCAGGGACATTTTCTGCTGTGGGGAAAACTCTGCAGAGACAATGGCTGCACAGGCTTCCTTCTCCAGCCAAAGCTCCTGCAACCCTGTGCAGCAGAGACAGGAGGGGAAGAGGAGAACTTGAACAGTTCAAGTGCTGACAGTTGGCATTGCTGGGAGGATGGTTGTAAATGGCATAAAATTCACAGATTACGTCCTGCCAAGCTTGTTCTGAATGGATGTCATTCCCACAGCAGAAACTCAGCCTCCCCAGCTTCCTCACTGTTTAACTAAGACAATGCAATTCCTCAGTAAATGTGAGAGATGGAACTGGGGTTTTATTCCTGAAATCTTGGCTTTGATGCCTTAAGGAGCTGGAACAGAGGCTGGAACAGAGTTAAGAGGAATAAAGAGGGTATTTATTGAAGAGCCTTCAAAGGCCACACCCAGTCGTGGCTCTGCCTGGATCTCCAAGATGGAAGCAAGAGAGGCCTTGGTCACAAGATCTCAGATTTGTATAAGTTGTAGTTCATTTGCATATAGGAGTTAACTGCCCAATTAATAGTTTCAAATGATGAAGTTTCATCCTCCTTGCTTTCATACCTACCCTCCTTTTTTCATGTTATTTGTGCTTTGGGCCTGAAGTTTGAAGGGATTGTCCTTAAGTCTCCAGCTAGAACAGGATTGTTTTATCTTCGCCACTCTGTGAAAAGATCCTACTTAATAAAAAGCTGAAATCTGCACACCAAAACAGAACAGAAAAACTTAAACCCCAAGGTATCAGTTTGGTAATGTTTTTGGGCTCCATCTTGCCAGGTGTTGGGTGTCTCAGCTCCCCCTGACCTCAGAGGCAGGTGAGGCCCTGGGCCCCTCTGCACCATCAGCTTTTTGTGCTTCATCTCCCCAGGAAGGTGTGCTTGCCTGAGGGGATGGAAAGGTGTGTGGGCAAAATGTGAGAGCTGCCTTCATTTGCCCTTCTCATTAGGGACTGTGGCACCAATTCTGTTAAATGAAGTCAGTGGCAACTTCCAAACCCAATAATACAATCCTGAGATTCTCTGAGGATATTAAATGCCTGGTCAGGACCTACTTTTGGCAAGCAAATCTGAGATAAATGTTAGGACCTGGAATTAGAACATAATCTCAGATTTGGTGAGAAAATAAATCCTGATCTGCTGTCACACTGGCTTGATGGATACTAAGGCAGCCATTGGAGTTTATGACATGACTGACCTGCAAATTAAAGAGGCTTTAAGAAAGAACTGACATGGACAATGTTTTGTGGCCTATTCTGTCTGTGTTATAGATGGATAATGCGATGATTGGCTCTCACAATTAAAAGATAACTACTGTGTGAATATTAAGAAAAGCTTCAGTGATGTATAGTTATATTATTGTAGTTTAGATGTCCTCTGTTCTCCCAATAGTTCCCTTTTCCCTCTGCTCTGTATTGTTACCATCAGACAGTCTGTGTTATCTAAGACAAGAAGGTGTGCACATGTGCCCCTTACATGGGGCAGCTGGGAATGGAAGAGCTTGTTGCTAAGGGAGAGCGGCATGACAGCACCTGACCCTCCACTCAAGTTACATGAAAGCAATCTCCACCAATAAACGGCAAAGAAGAATTAACTCACAGACTTCGGGAAGGACCAAGGTTGGCTGATGCAACCCAAGGGGTGTAAAAGGCTGAGCATCCATCTTCAAGATGAACTGGCCTCGTGGTGGGCAGCCACGGAGGCAGTTGCTACTGCTGCAGCTTTTTCCTTATGTAGTCCTTTGTTGTATTTTTGTTAAGGTTTAATAAACCTTTTTAAATTTTCAAAGTGAGCAGTTGTTTCTCACAAGTGCCTGAATTGTCTTTGACAGGGCTCAATGTAATACCTTTAAATGTCCCACAATATATTTGGGATTGTGTGACTCATACAAGGGCTTTGAGACCTGAATTTTACTTTCCTCTGGACTTGTTTGGACCTCCCTGTCTCAATTTTTGCCTCCTCCAGATTTAGTTAAATAGACATGTTGCAAAACATAATTAATATTTTTGATGTTTTAAAATTCTTGAGTGAAACATAGAGATCTCTGAAGGTATCATTTGAGAATTTAAGTTCCTAAGTGTATTCCTAGTCACTGTTACAGCTATTGCCTGGAATATCAGAACTCCTGGTCATGGATTGCTTAGGCAGGGTACTGTAAAATACAAGGCACCAGTGTACAGTAAACTTAAAAAAAATTAATAGAATAATAAATAGAATCTGTTCATCAAAGGCCACAAAGCATTTTTTTTGTACTTTCTTTTCTGAAGAAACAGAATACAGGCAAGAATATGGGCTTCAGTTAGATGAAAATATTTAATCTGTTTCTCTGTGTTGTCTCAGTGGTTGCCTCATCCTTTTTAGGGTTTGGATATATAGACTTGAAATAGAGCAAACAGCAATACAAACCAGCCCTCTCTGTGGGAATGTTGAGCGTAATTCAAGCGGCAGGGAGGGACAGAAACTGCACTGGATGTTCTCCACCTCCATCACAGCTCCTCACCCCTACCAAGGCAGCAGCAGCAGTGGAGTTGTGGGGCCTCGTTTCCTGTCCATTCAAAAGCTAACAGATTGTTTCCAGGGCTGCATTGCCCTGTATGAGATTCTAATGAAAGTTTCAGGCTCACTTGTATGTTTTTAAGATAGTGCCATAAACATTTCCTCCAATACAGCCAAGTGCAAAGTGAATTGCTTGGATTTACCTCCCCTGAAGTAGGAGTACAATAATTTCTTACAAACAGAAATGACACAAGGCAAAGCTCCCATTGAAACAGAGCATTTTGGTGCTTTTATCTCTGTCTAGAAAGGATTGGAAATCAAATCTGTCAATTGGATTGGAAAATCAAATCTGGCTGTTAACTGTTTAAGTCCTGGAAGCCCTCCCAGAGAAGTGATGCTGTGGTGTCACTTGAATTAACACTGTAATGTGAGCTGATAAAGAGCAGAGTAGTTCCTTTGTTCCTGGAGCATAAAGCTGGTGCTATGTTAAACACTTGTGCTTGCTGAAGTAGGATATTATCATTTCTCATCCTATTCCAGTAATTAGGAATTGGCACCAAAGAGCACATGAATAGCTGGATCCAGTACTGTGTGTAACCCAGATGGGATTCTTTCCTTTGATCCAGAGAAACTTCAGATGAAGTCCATGGAGAAATTCCTTCCTCCCCTCCACCCATACCATGTGAGAGGGCGTGGAGGCCACCTCAAACCTCGAGCAATGGGCAGAACACTCCCTACAGGGTGTGACAGCCCATGAATCCCACAGGGCACAGGACAGGCCCCGGCCTCGTTTGCTCTGGGATTCTCTGAAATCTGCCTTCATCTTGTGCTTGAGAATTGGGGTTTGTGCTTATGGTACTTGGTATTTCTGCATGGGAAATGGATAAGCTCTGGAGAGGCTTTTCACACCCTTCAGGAGCCCAGGGAAGGTGACAGCTGCAGAAAGCAGGATTGGAAGGTGGTGCCCCTGCTTCCCTCTGGGACAGACAATTAAATACACTTTTTAAAAATGCAGGTGCCTATCACTTTGCTTACAGAGTTTTGCTCTATTATAACTGAGTGTGAAGGTTTTCAGAACTGTGAAGGACTCTGTCCACACTTAAGAATTTTGCAATTTAAGTCAAAGTCTCAAAAACATGTTGATGTTATCTGGTACCTTTCTATTATGGTGAAAATGTTAATGCTGCAATTACTGAGAAAGACAAACCTGGGACCTGTAAAACAAAACAATAACAATCTTGTAAACAAGTGTCTGTATGATTGCTCTTGACATTTTAATTTGCCACTTGTTAAAAGTCCATTTCCTTGACCTGAAGAGCCTAAATTTGAATGAATTTGAGCATCTCACGGCAGCAAGATTGCTGAAACTACTTCTTAAATGGCATAAATAATACTGACCAAGAGGAGGTATTTAAGATACAATCATCTTCAAATAACAATCTGTTGTTTTTTAGTCCATATCCTTCCAGAGCACGTTTCCCAGCACACCTGTGCCTGTGGGTTCCCTGCCCTGGTGATTTGCTGAGGCCACTTAGCAGCAAGCTGCTCCCAGCCTGTTTTTGCTGGCCTGTGTCACAGCCTGGCTTTGTTAGTCAGCCCAGCAGTGGTGAAAGCTCCTGGTACTGCTTTTAATTTGCGCTGTTTGCCAGAGGGATTTGGGAGAGCTGGCAGATGTCAGTCAGGGAAGTGAATTTGCATGAAGTGAAAAGCAGCACAGTGATGGCCCTGGAGCCTCCAGTTCTCTATCAGGTGGTGCACAGAAGAGAAGCAGGAATAATTCACACCTCCCATGCCAGGGCTTCCCACGGAAGCCGTCAAACAGGCTCTCTGCTGCTTCTAGGATGACTCTGCATTTGGGTAATGCTTCAATTGTCATGTAAATTTTAGAGTAAGCAAATACAAAGTCCCAACACGTGTTTAACTTGCAGAAGATAAGCTTAATTTAACAGTGCTTCGCTCCTGTAGGTGCGAAGACGCATTGTGATGGTAATTATGCTGCATCTTCTCTCAGCAGCTCCACTTCCTTGAGGCTCCTGTCTCTGCCAGCTCCCTCTTCCATCTTGCAGAGCTCACCCAGAAGCTGTGATCATTTTAATTGCTGTGTGGCAGAGTAGGAGCTTGGTTAATTGTGTGCTGTGCCAAGCTGAAGGACAGGGAGATGTCTGCGTTGTTCTCTCTCAGCACATGAACCTGTCCCAGGTGTCTGTGATTCATTTTGAATCAATAGTTCTTTAAATGTACAGCAGAAAGTGTGATTTAAAGTCAAATTCATCTAGATACATTTAACAGTGCTTTAAAAAATTTATTACCAGCTGAACTGGTAGCAAAATGGCCACGCTGCTTATGATTTGGCTGGTATCCTGACTTTCTTGCTTTCCAGATTATTTTTGGATAGTTTGGCAAATCTGTACTTTCAGGCAGTTCAGCACATCTCCTCGTAATACAACATAAATTGAACTGTAAAAACTAATGGACTGGAATACATCAGGGCTTTAAAGACTTATGGCCAATTCTATATATTTTGTGCAGTGAAAGAGGCTCTCAGCCTCAGGTCTGTCATAGGAAAACTCGACCTGAAGTTGAAAAACTATCCAAGCTTTCCTGTAATGGCAGTTTGTCTGCTCTGGGGAATGGCCTGGCTCCTCTTGAAATGCAGTACTTACAGGGAAATTCTGATTTCATCCCCTCTTTTTTGGGGCTAATGTCAGTGCTGCACTGAGGAAGAGAGAAAGGAGAAGGTGTGAGCTGAGGAGGACATGTGGCAGGAGACTTGGCAAGCTGCTGAGTGGTCAGCGAGTGCTTCTGAGGCTGCCTTTGAGCCGCTCTGAGGGCAGGAGCCAGGAGCCAGCCTTTCCTGAGGCAGCAGATGTCCCTTTGTTCCCTGTGCTCCTCAGCAGTGGAAAGTGTCAGGTTTAAAGGATGTCACCTCGCTGAGCCAGGCTGGCTCTGCCGTGCTCTCAGAGCTGCTCAGCCCTGCTTTGGTGGCAGCAGCTCCTCGGGGTGGCACCTCTGGTGTCACTGTCACCCTCTGTGCACCCAGGGCTGCCCGCCTGTCACCCCCCAGCCCGGCACCACCGTGTCACACCTGGGCTGCTCCGTGGTGGGCTGACCCCATCTCCCTCCCCTGGACCTTTTCCTCTTGCATTTGGTACAAGACCCATCTTGGCTGTTTTCTTCCCAGCCTTTTGCTCCACATTTCATTGCCAGCAGTCCCAGCCATCTGCACCCTGGGGAAGTAAGTCAGCTTGACGTCAGTTATGTGGAAAATTGAGGAAGGGAGAGATGGCCCCTGACTCAAATGAAATGCCATCAGTTCTACAAGATGTAAGTCTGCTGTCACAGTTACAAAGAAATTTTATTTTGCAAGGGACAAGAATTACTTTTTTGGGGGTGGTGGAAGAGCTCTTTGTTTTTTTATTTTTTAATTTATTTTTTTTTTCTTTTATGTTTTTTGCTTGTTTTTGTTTTTAACCTAAGTAGATTCCAGGAGTGCCAAAGACATTAAATATATAGTGATAATAATAAATTATTAATATTAATTAATTAAACAGACATTATGTTCCTACAAGCATAACAGAAATTTATCCAGGACTTGCTACTGATCATTTGTTTGTACATTGACTTCGTACAGATATCTGAGTATTTCACAAGTGTAAATGAATTCAGGCTTGCTGCTTACTTTTTAGATAAATAGTAATATAATTATTTTTAAAGAATAAAGTAGCTTGCCACTACTGTTTAATATGTATTTTTTAGAGTACTAGGGATGCTAGAGCAGATTTCTGTTATATTTGTGTCTGAACTTAGTGACATTTTCAGCTGAAGTATCAGAGAATCATGGATGGAAGGGACCTTAAAACTCATCCCATTTCACCTTTGTCATGGCAGGGACACCTTCCACTGTCCCAGGCTGCTCCCAGCCCCAGTGTCCAGCCTGGCCTTGGGCACTGCCAGGGATCCAGGGGCAGCCACAGCTGCTCTGGGCACCCTGTGCCAGGGCCTGCCCACCCTGCCAGGGAACAATTCCTCATTCCCAAGATCCTATCCAGCCCTGCCCTCTGGCAGTGGGAGCCATTCCCTGTGTCCTGTCCCTCCAGCCCTTGTCAGTTGTCTCTCTCCATCTTTCCTGCAGCTCCTTCAGGCCCTGCAAGGCCACCCTGAGCTCAGCCCAAAGTTTCTCCTGTGCAGGTGAACAATCCCAGCTGTGCCAGCCTTTGCTCCCAGCAGAGCTGCTCCATCCTCTGCTCATCCTGGTGCCTCCTCTGGGCTCTCTGCAGCAGCTCCAGGTCCTGGCTGTGCTGGTCCCAGGGCTGGGGCAGCTCTGCAGGTGGGGTCTCACCTGAGGGGCAGAGGGGCAGAATCCCCTCCCCTGCTGCCCACGCTGGGCTCAGCCCAGGGCAGATCCAGCTCTCACCTCCAGCTCCTCCAAGAGCAGCTCCAGGTCCCTTCCTGAAGCCAGCCAGGAGTCAGGGATGTCACAGAGAGGACTGGCAGGTGGTGGGGCTGTATTTGTCACCTCAGAGCCAGCCCGTGGCTCCCTGGGCTGGGTCTGACCTGTCCTTGCCAGCAGCTCACACACAGGCAGGGGACCGTGCAAAATTTTTGCTCAAAATGCATTTATGTTTAGTCACGTTTGGTCAGATGGGTTCTTCGCTCTGTAAATCATTGGCTGCAGACAGCACGGACCCTGAAAAGCAAAAAATAAACAATTACAGGTTCAACATGATCTAAAACACAGACACCTGCAGAGGCAGCTGGCAATTTCCTTCCAGGTCTGGGCATTCCTATGGCTGGGAGTGGCCTTTGCTTCAGTGGCACCACAGCACAGCAAATTCCAGCCAGGCTTTGCCTTGGCTCTCACAGAGAAGGGCAAGAGGCACCAAAAAAGCAGAAATGTTGCCCTGAGTTTACCTGCTCAATAAAAAGATTTAAACTGGGGGTACAGAAGGAATATTTTAATTTCTAGTTTAATATCCTAATTTATTTTGTATATCTAATCTTTTGTATTCAGTGTACCTGCCTTCTACTGAGTGTTATGGCTTTTATAAAACACTAAGTATAAATTGTGTAGCGTGTTATAATACTAATATATTCTGAATTTATTAGTTCTCAGTCTATCCTCTGAGAACCTGACAATGAATATTAAATAAAGCTGCTGTCACAAAAGCATTTCACATTATAGCCTTGGATAATTTGTAATATACTGAATATTTTGCATTTAATGAAAAACCATTGGCTTGCATCTACTAGTTTAGAATTAGTTTTGAACTGAGATAGCCAAGGCATTAAAATGACTTTCTGTCAGTAAGTACATATGGTTTTGGGTTTTATTTTGGGGAAGTTCTTTATTTGGTGCAATTCAGACATCACTAATACTTATGAAAATTACTTGTGCAATGAGCTGTTGCTGTCTCAGGAATTCTTTTCTTTGTCTTTATGGTCCATAGATTTATCTCACTTTGAGGGCTTTTTTGTGTAAATAATTCGAATTATTCTTTTCATTTTAATATAATCTAATCAGTATGTATCATGCATTTTAATGTAATAAGAGTTTCTAATTATTTAGAACCATTATTAGTTTTCTGAAATTCAAGGGAATTAAATCACAATGATTGTAGTTCCCTCTAGCACTGCTGGGGAAGTTCTTAGCACTTAAACCAAATTTCTCAACTAGATTTTCTTAAGATGCTTGGCAGACTTATACTAAATTGTGTTAAATTTCAAGATTTTGTCTTTATTTTTGAGAATAACATTAAACTACTGTTGCTTCGTGCCATTCTGGTTGCAAAGAATGGAGTTTGAGTTTGCTATTTGCATTGTGGGTACCATGATTTAAAGATCGTTTGTCTTGTGCCTGTCCATCCCCATCTCCCCCCACCTGTTTTCCCTTTTTATGATTTTAAGTTCCATGGTTGGTGAGGTAGAACGTGGGATATTAAGAGCAGAATTTTTGGTGAAGTTCAGTAAATGCAGCAACAAAACAGGAGCTGTAAAGTCTTGTTTATCTGCAAAGGCAGGCTTTTTATCCCAAGTGATGTAACCATTTACCCAGTCGTGTGCCTTTGCTCTGGCCAACAAACACTGCCCTCAGTACATGTCTTTTGTCAAAAGAATCTTCATTTTGAGAAGAAAAATATTTTAAAACTAACTTTCCAAATGTATGAATGAAATGAAATCTTTACTGCTGTATTGTTCTTAGTTGGACCTGCATATTTAATTCTTAAAATCTCCATGCTCGCTGTAGAAGACTGGAATATGTAAATGTGGAAAAATGGCATGAGACTAAGGAACATCTGCAGACTGCAAAGCAAGGGAGACTCACGACTCTGAGGGGGGGCCAAGCTGAAAATTAGTAGAGATGGGGAAGGATTTTGTTGTTCTGTGCCTGGCACTGCCTGTAATTATTAATTTCTGGAGGCAGGGTGGGTCTGCAGGAAGGACAGGGTGGGCACAAGTGGGTGTAGGGCTCAGTGCCGGTGCTTTCACGAGCAGGCTCATTTAGGAAGTTGGTTTTGTAGGAAAAAAGCCTAAAGATGAAAACATGGTTGCCACGGACTGGCCTTTCCCCAAGAGCAGATTTTGCTGTCTGCATCCAGCTGAAGTGCAGGGTTTGAATGGTTGAGAATATTAAAGGAATGAAGGCTCCACAAGATCTGGCACAAGAAGAAAGGAAATAATTTATTAGGGATTTCATTGGACTTCATCTGAAGTGTTAGGGACTTCAGTGGATTTTATCTGGATTATTGTACAGTTGAAAAAAATTTGAATATCGCCTACAAGTATCTTCCAGAGCCTTGGGAGCCTCTGGTTTGACTTGGAAAGATGGGAATGGAGCAGAGTGTGAATGTCATATGTCTGAGCAAATGAAACACCCAAGATTCATCTCCCAGCAGGGCTGGAGCAGGATCACTGGGATCACTGCAGTGAGCTACTTTGATAGGGAATAAGCTACAAGAATTTAGGAGCACAAAATACATTCTATATAAAATGACCTCACATAATTGAAAACCAACACTGGATGAACAAAATAATTTGGTTTGCCCTCACTTGAGTCCTTCTGTAGAAAACCCTATGCTCAGACTTGCATCCCAGAATGATACTCCTGACTTTCCATGGATGTGGCAGAATTCACACTGTCCCAGGACAATATCTTAATGCCACTTTGTTTCATGCGCTCTGGATGTGGTTAGAATTCAATCATACTCTGAATTCATCAGCACTGTTTTTCATTTGTAACAGCCTAGAGCTTTGGGGCTTTCAGAAGAATTTGCTTCAGCTTTCTTTTTCATTAGAATTTATTTGCAGCTGAGGGAAATTCCAACAGCCAGAAGCATCATCACATAAATTAATGGGTTGATTCCACTCCCTGGCCTGGCACAGCTTTGGGGCAAACTTGTTAAACCCTGGCAATACAGGTGCACCTCTTCCTTCTGATTTTCTAGGCTAATATGAGAAACTTTGAGGTCATAATTTACAAATGCAAAATACTGATTAACTGTTTAAATTAAATTATTAACAGCTTAATATGCTGTGTATGCTTTTCCTAGAAAGACTTGGATTATTTCATTGCTTTAAGAAACACAAGGGGTTTCTTTTTTCCTTGAGACGGTGTTGGGTGCATGTGTTGGGAATGGGAATCTTTGGGGTGAGGTTGGCAGGTTTTGGGAGGGGTCTGGTGGCTGCTTCAGGTCTGAGCTCTGTCAGCTCCTCCTCTCCCTCTGGATTTTGGTGCTGTGGCTCTGTAGAAGTGCACCCAAGGAATCCACCATGGAAGTGCACCTTGGTGACTTCTGTGTGGGAACTTTTTTCAGGTGGATCAGAGAATTTCCACATTTTTCTGGGATGCCTGGTGGCCCAATTGAAGCTGTTGAGCAGCATGATCAGAGCTGGGGAAATCCCAAGCACTTCCATGCTGAGCATGTCTGAGGTTTCAGCCCACAGGCTTCTGGTCTCCCTCTGGAAGCTCCATCTCTGACCCCTTCCCTCTTACAGACCCTGGTTTATGGGGCTTGGAGAGCCAGGAACGGGCAGCTGCTTTTTTACAGTGAGGGCTTTTTGGGTTTAGAGAAGGTGCGGAAGACAGTGGGAAGCTGAACTAGGCTTTCAGAAATCATCTCCACAAAGTCTGTGCAGTAAGAGCCTCTGTGCTACAAGAATGTAAATTTGTATTTTTCCTGCAGTTTGTTATTATATCAGGCCCTGGAATGCCCAGGTAGGGCGGTGTGGCTTTAACTCCTCACCAAAATGTTAGGAATCAGCTTACAGGGCCTTCCATGTGTATGTACATGGACACAGAGGTGTGGCAGCTGCAGCCCTCTCAGAACTCTGCTGCATCTCCACGGATGCTTTTTCCAAATCCACGAAGCATCAGCTCAGCTCCTGTCACACGCAGCCCAACAAACTTTCAACAGCACAGAGCATTTCTCACCCCCATTCACTCTCAGAAAAAGCTACTTTGCTGACAGCAACCTGTTTTTGAGTGTAGACAAGGCTGAAGTAATTTCATTGCATAACCTGCCACTTAATGGCTACAATTAGCTGAGTGAAATTTCCTACAATGGCTGGAGTTAAAGTTCTAATGATTTTGCTCTTGGCAAAATGCACACTTTCCCCCTAAGACTCCATAGTTGATTATTAAAAACCTAAGGCATCATTTAGACTTCCCCACTCATATCTATCATAAAGAAGAATAACATTACATATGTTTACTGCTGTCACCTGCTTCCTTCCCACAATACATGTGTTCTGCAGGATATTAAAAAATCTATGATGCACAAGTGAGTCGTAACAAGAAAAGCAATTACATCTCTATCTTTATTCAGAGCACATAAGGTTTTGGGCTGTTCAGACAAAGATATGACATTTTCAGGCAGAGTGTTATTGTTCCACACTCTGTGCAGTTTAGGATCTTTAATAAGAGCCTTCTTTTGAAAACCTTTCTAGAATATTTTTGCATGTGTTCAGCTAAGCATTCATGTGTGAAGGTCCAGTGCAGGGCAGAAGAGGATTGCCCAGAGCAGGACTTGCTCCTGTCTGTGTAAAGAGCAAGCTCTGGGCTCTTGGGCTGCTCTTGGCAGTGTCCTGGGCAGAGATGGAGCCACAGATGGGGCTGGGAATGCAGGGACAGCTGGGTTTCACTGGAATGTGGTCTTCCTTTGTGATCACCCAGAATTTGCCACTTGAAAGTGTCAGGAACAGAGGAACATCTGTAACTCTAAACATGTTTTGCATGTGCAGACATCCTGTTCTGAGAGGCACAGAGCTGGTGGCATCTGGACTCAGCCCCTCCTGCTCTTGAGACAGGGAATCAAGGAGGACCAAGAGCTCCTGGCAGGGGCACACCTGGATCTCACTGTTGAGTGCCCTGTGGATCTGAGCAGTTCAAATGCAGCTCCCCAAAAGGGCAGTGGTGGTGGAGGGGCTGCTGGGCTCTCTGGTCTGGGGCACACGAGCCTGACAATGACAGAAATGGTCCCTGCATTGTGCTGCACAGCTGCACTCTGAACATGGCTCCCTGCAGGAACCCTGAGTGCCATTTTCCCCTTACATACAGCATTTTTGGAGCTGTGTCTGCTGTCACCTTTCTGAGGTTGTTGGGTGTTTTGTGGCTCTCAGCCATGTGGTTTTCCCCAGCAGGAAACTATACTGTCCCTGTCTGGTACCATGAGGAAGATGCTAAGGGTTAATATTTACTGCTCCTCTGCATCACATGTAGGTGTCTTTCCAGTGTCTTTCTAGAGAGAAATCCTGGGACCTGAGAGAGCTAACTGATGATTTTTCTGCCTTTCAAAACTGGATTTTCTAACTGATCATTTGTTACTTGTCTTTACTGGGCATTTTCTAGTTTGTCCTGTCTGCAGAAAAACTCTTTTGCAAGACAAACCTGGAGGTTCTGCAGGACAGCACAAATGCAGGTTGGTAAATTTGTGTGAGGTTTATCTTCAGTGGGCAGAGGAGACTGAATAAAAGGGCCTGTGTAAAACACACCTATTAAAGGAATATTTTCAAATTGTTGCTGCGAAAACTGTTCAGATTATGATGATATTCATTTGTATGGCTATGGGGAACCAGTGGGAACAATTCTCAAGTGTTCCTTCAGTCCCCTGAGGACTGACAGGGACATTTTGAAGTATTTTGCTTTGTAGCTGTGGTGCACCAGCCAAGCAGTGTAATGGAGCAGCCAGAGTTTTTATGTGTATGTGGGTCAGTGCAGGTTAAACCTTCAGTCTGCTTTTGAACTGCATCATTACTTAGAGCACCAAGTGGTACCGAGTGGGGGCTGAAATTGCTGCTAGATGTGGGATTAATGGCAGCAGCTAAAGTTGCCAGTTTGTCATGCAGACGTTAATGGCTTGGTGGGATCATATTTAAAACTGTATGTGTGGATGAAAAGCATGCTGCTCTGCTTGTTGTGTAATTTTCAAGCAGCCTGTAGAGACTGGGCTGTGCTGCTCCCCAAACAGGGGAGAATGACAGGGACAAACCACAAAATTTAAATTGCTTAACCTGCTTAAATTGTAGTGTTATACATTGTCATTACTTAAGTAGGGTATAGTGTGTGGAAAAAAAAGAGCCTGTATGTATATTTTGCCCTTTACAGATAACATTATTGCAAGTAGTTTTTGGTTCTCTTAGAATGAAAAAAGGGTGAAATCAAGTCCAACATCTGCTTGGTTTGCTCAGCCAAGAACTTGCCTTTAAAGCACAATTGCAGGAAAAAACCCAAGTGGTAAGGTCAGCAAGCAGCAGAGGCATCACTTCCCAGTAGATGTGTAGGTGTACTGGTATTTTCAGAATATTTCTGCATACATCTCTATGTGAGGTCTCTTCGTTTCTGCCACATACCAAAGTTTTTTAAATGATGAAACTGTTCTGCTTTTCCGTTGCAGTAATCATTGGAATCTGTGTTTTCCTTGCCTGGGGACCCTCTCACTGCAGGGTACCAGGCTGGGGAAGCTCTCTCTGAGCTCAGCTCTGTGTGGCCACTGCTCAGAATGAGGCAGAGGAAAACAGGCTTGGCCATGGGTATGAGGTGCTGTGGAATTCCTTTTCCAATTGAAGCCTGGCTGTTCATTGTTCTCCACCAAGGACAGCATGTTCTGGTCCACGTGGGGAGGGGTGGCACATGCTGGGTGCTGCCTGGTGGATTTTTGGAAAGCCAAACCACCGTGGTTCCCAAAGATTATCACTGCACAGGGGTGACAGTGGTGTGAAATCTTGTCACACAGGGCATTTCACCCTCAGAGCCACCCCCTGTGTGCTGATGGAACCCTCTGGGGTGCCCACATTTGTGTTTAAAGCCCCTCAGCCCAGTGTGAGCCCACACTGCTGGTGACTGATTCCTTTCCTCCCCTCTCAGTCCCTGGGACCGTGCTGGGGTTCCCATGTCCCTGCCAGCTGGGTTGGCCAGGTCCACCTGGAGCTGCTGGAGCTGGGCTGGGCGCTCCCAAGGGCTCTGGAGCCATCTGCTCTCACAGCTCCAGACCTCCCAGTGCTTGTGGGGGGGAAGCTCCTGCCAGGGGCTGCTGATTTTGCTGATTTTGGCTCAGTGCTCAGCCTCCCTCTCCTGGCTGATGTCCACAAGCTCAGCATCCAGGGGATTTTCTGGACAGGGATAACAACAAAAGGCCCCAGTCTGTGGTGGTGTGGCTGTGGGGACCTTCCCTGTCTGTTGTGACCTGCCCTGGGGCAGCCTCAGCCTCCTCTGGGCTCAGAAATGCAGTGCAGGGACAATTCTACATTCACTCCATCCTTGGAGTTTGGTGCTGCACTCAGTTTAGTGAGGTACTGGTGACACTGAGAGTAAGTGATGGCAGACCTAGAGTGACCAGGACACCATTTATATCAACAAAATAACTATTAATATCAAATTGCCCCATCAGAATAATTTATGAATTTAATTTAGCTTTTCTTAAATTTTAATTTCCTACACAAGAATCTAGTTTATTCATGTTTAATAAAGGTCTAATGTCTATAAATCATGTAGCTGTATTTATTTTAGGAAGTTGTGAGGACTTGATTTTAAAACAAAACTGTCTCTTCATAAAATACTATCTTGATAATCCATGCAAATATAAGAAAATTGTCTTTGGGGATGAATCCAGACAGGTGGATCTTAAGATTGAAAAAATGCTTTATGAAAATGGCCTGAAATCTGCCATATCATATTTCAAGTGAATTGCAAACTTTGTGAAAAAAAACCTGAGTGTTTTTTAAGGCTGCACCAAAATAATTCATACTGAACACACACACACAAGCAGTTCTGGGCGCTCAACCCCAGGACTTGCATTTTTCTCCAAATTTTAATAAAGATCAAGTTCAAACAGTTTATTTTGCCTAAGACTTCTTGCTCAAGTCTTCTTAAAAGGCTAAAAAAATTAAACAAAATCTCATAATCGATCCTCTTGGAGACCTTTCTTCACACCTAAAATAGAAAGAAGAGGCCATTAAACATGTTAGCTGATACAAAAAATAGAGGCTGGAAGGGGAGAGGATGGAGATATTGAGTAAAAACTCTAGAAACTACAAATAGAGTGGACATTTTTTGTACGTTTGGTGACAGATTTTGCCTGAACAAACAGGGCCAGCATGGACAGGAGCCCTGTCCTGGGGAGCTGCTGCCCAGAGCACTGAGGTGTGCACACAGATGTGAGTTTGTGCAGCCCAGGGTGTGCTCTGGGTGCCTCCCTTGGGCAGGTGATTGCTGCGCTTTTCCACTCTGCTCCCTGCTAGTGACAGTCAGGTGGGGTTTGACTGAGGTGTGATGCTGGGGGTGTCACCTGTGAAACTCTGGGGTTAGCTGGGGTTGGGAAGCACAGAGCTCTCAGCAGAGCAGGAGGGTGCAGCTGGAGAGAACAGCTCAGGGGACGAGCTGGGGGTGGGTTCAGCAGGGCACCTCCTGCAGGAGGGGTCCCAGAGGGTGTGGGGGCAGTCAGTGTGTGTTAGGGGTCTCTCAGTGTGTATTTTTGGGTGCTCTCGGTGTGTGTTTGGGTGCTCTCAGTGTGTTTGGGTTCTCTCAGTGTGTGTTTGGGTGCTCTCAGTGTGTGTTTGGGTGCTCTGTGTGTGTTTGGGTGCTCTCCGTGTGTGTTTGGGTGCTCTGTGTGTGTTTGGGTGCTCTCAGTGTGTGTTTGGGTGCTCTGTGTGTGTTTGGGTGCTCTGTGTGTGTGTCTGGGTGCTCTCAGTGTGTGTTTGGGTGCTCTCAGTGTGTTTGGGTGCTCTCAGTGTGTTTGGGTGCTCTCAGTGTGTTTGGGTGCTCTCAGTGTGTGTTTGGGTGCTCTCAGTGTGTTTGGGTGCTCTCAGTGTGTGTTTGGGTGCTCTCAGTGTTTGTCTGGTTGCTGTCAGTGTGTGTTTTTGGGTGCTCTCAGTGTTTGTCTGGTTGCTCTCAGTGTGTGTTTTTGGGTGCTCTCTGTGTGTTTGGGTGCTCTCAGTGTGTGTTTTTGGGTGCTCTCAGTGTGTTTGGGTTCTCTCAGTGTGGTTTTGGGTGCTCTCAGTGTGTTTTTGGGTGCTCTCAGTGTGTTTGGGTTCTCTCAGTGTGGTTTTGGGTGCTCTCAGTGTGTTTTTGGGTGCTCTGTGTGTGTTTGGGTGCTCTCAGTGTGTTTGGGTTCTCTCAGTGTGTGTTTGGGTGCTCTCAGTGTGTGTTTGGGTGCTCTCAGTGTGTGTTTGGGTGCTCTGTGTGTGTTTGGGTGCTCTCAGTGTGTTTGGGTTCTCTCAGTGTGTGTTTGGGTGCTCTCAGTGTGTGTTTGGGTGCTCTCAGTGTGTGTTTGGGTGCTCTCAGTGTGTGTTTTTGGGTGCTCTCAGTGTGTGTTTGGGTTCTCTCAGTGTGTGTCTGGGTGCTCTCAGTGTGTTTGGGTGCTCTCAGTGTGTGTTTGGGTTCTCTCAGTGTGTGTTTGGGTGCTCTCCGTGTGTTTTTGGGTGCTCTCAGTGTGTGTTTGGGTGCTCTCAGTGTGTTTGGGTGCTCTCAGTGTGTGTTTTTGGGTGCTCTCAGTGTGTTTTTGGGTGCTCTCAGTGTGTTTTTGGGTGCTCTCAGTGTGTTTGGGTGCTCTCAGTGTGTTTGGGTGCTCTCAGTGTGTGTCTGGGTGCTCTCAGTGTGTGTTTGGGTGCTTTCAGTGTGTTTGGGTGCTCTCAGTGTGTGTTTTTGGGTGCTCTCAGTGTGTGTTTGGGTTCTCTCAGTGTGGTTTTGGGTGCTCTCAGTGTGTTTTTGGGTGCTCTGTGTGTGTTTGGGTGCTCTCAGTGTGTGTTTGGGTGCTCTGTGTGTGTTTGGGTGCTCTCAGTGTGTTTGGGTTCTCTCAGTGTGTGTTTGGGTGCTCTCAGTGTGTGTTTGGGTGCTCTCAGTGTGTGTTTGGGTGCTCTGTGTGTGTTTGGGTGCTCTGTGTGTGTGTCTGGGTGCTCTCAGTGTGTTTGGGTGCTCTCTGTGTGTTTGGGTGCTCTCAGTGTGTGTTTTTGGGTGCTCTCAGTGTGTGTTTGGGTTCTCTCAGTGTGTGTTTGGGTGCTCTCAGTGTGTGTCTGGGTGCTCTCAGTGTTTGTCTGGTTGCTCTCAGTGTGTTTGGGTGCTCTCAGTGTGTGTTTGGGTGCTCTCAGTGTTTGTCTGGTTGCTCTCAGTGTGTTTGGGTGCTCTCAGTGTGTGTTTGGGTGCTCTCAGTGTTTGTCTGGTTGCTCTCAGTGTGTGTTTGGGTGCTCTCAGTGTTTGTCTGGTTGCTCTCAGTGTGTGTTTTTGGGTACTCTCAGTGTGTTTGGGTTCTCTCAGTGTGTTTGGGTGCTCTCCGTGTGTTTTTGGGTGCTCTCAGTGTGTGTTTGGGTTCTCTCAGTGTGGTTTTGGGTGCTCTCAGTGTGTTTTTGGGTGCTCTGTGTGTGTTTGGGTGCTCTCAGTGTGTGTTTGGGTGCTCTGTGTGTGTTTGGGTGCTCTCAGTGTGTTTGGGTTCTCTCAGTGTGTGTTTGGGTGCTCTCAGTGTGTGTTTGGGTGCTCTCAGTGTGTGTTTGGGTGCTCTCAGTGTGTGTTTTTGGGTGCTCTCAGTGTGTGTTTGGGTTCTCTCAGTGTGTGTCTGGGTGCTCTCAGTGTGTGTCTGGGTGCTCTCAGTGTGTGTTTGGGTGCTCTCAGTGTGTGTTTGGGTGCTCTCAGTGTGTGTTTGGGTGCTCTCAGTGTGTGTCTGGTTGCTCTCTGTGTGTGTTTGGGTGCTCTCCGTGTGTTTGGGTGCTCTCTGTGTGTGTTTGGGTGCTCTCAGTGTTTGTCTGGTTGCTCTCAGTGTGTTTGGGTGCTCTCAGTGTGTGTTTGGGTGCTCTCAGTGTTTGTCTGGTTGCTCTCAGTGTGTGTTTGGGTGCTCTCAGTGTTTGTCTGGTTGCTCTCAGTGTGTGTTTTTGGGTGCTCTCTGTGTGTTTGGGTGCTCTCAGTGTGTGTTTTTGGGTGCTCTCAGTGTGTGTTTGGGTTCTCTCAGTGTGTTTGGGTGCTCTCCGTGTGTTTTTGGGTGCTCTCAGTGTGTGTTTGGGTGCTCTCAGTGTGTTTGGGTGCTCTCAGTGTGTGTTTTTGGGTGCTCTCAGTGTGTGTTTGGGTTCTCTCAGTGTGGTTTTGGGTGCTCTCAGTGTGTTTTTGGGTGCTCTGTGTGTGTTTGGGTGCTCTCAGTGTGTTTGGGTTCTCTCAGTGTGTGTTTGGGTGCTCTCAGTGTGTTTGGGTGTTCTCAGTGTGTGTTTGGGTGCTCTCAGTGTGTTTGGGTGCTCTGTGTGTGTGTCTGGGTGCTCTCAGTGTGTTTGGGTGCTCTCAGTGTGTTTGGGTGCTCTCAGTGTGTGTTTGGGTGCTCTCAGTGTGTGTTTGGGTGCTCTCAGTGTGTGTTTGGGTGCTCTCAGTGTTTGTCTGGTTGCTCTCAGTGTGTGTTTGGGTGCTCTCAGTGTTTGTCTGGTTGCTCTCAGTGTGTGTTTGGGTGCTCTCAGTGTTTGTCTGGTTGCTCTCAGTGTGTGTTTTTGGGTGCTCTCAGTGTGTTTGGGTGCTCTCCGTGTGTGTTTGGGTGCTCTCAGTGTGTTTGGGTTCTCTCAGTGTGTGTTTGGGTGCTCTCAGTGTGTTTGGGTTCTCTCAGTGTGTGTTTGGGTGCTCTCAGTGTGTTTGGGTGCTCTGTGTGTGTGTCTGGGTGCTCTCAGTGTGTTTTTGGTTGCTCTCAGTGTGTTTGGGTGCTCTCAGTGTGTTTTTGGGTGCTCTCAGTGTTTGTCTGGTTGCTCTCAGTGTGTGTTTGGGTGCTCTCAGTGTTTGTCTGGTTGCTCTCAGTGTGTGTTTTTGGGTGCTCTCTGTGTGTTTGGGTGCTCTCAGTGCGTGTTTTTGGGTGCTCTCAGTGTGTGTTTGGGTGCTCTCAGTGTGTGTTTGGGTGCTCTCAGTGTGTTTTTGGGTGCTCTCAGTGTGTGTTTGGGTGCTCTCAGTGTGTTTGGGTGCTCTGTGTGTGTTTGGGTGCTCTCCGTGTGTGTTTGGGTGCTCTCAGTCTGTGTTTGGGTGCTCTCAGTGTGTTTGGGTGCTCTCAGTGTGTTTGGGTGCTCTCAGTGTGTTTTTGGGTGCTCTCAGTCTGTGTTTGGGTGCTCTCAGTGTGTTTGGGTGCTCTCAGTGTGTTTGGGTGCTCTCAGTGTGTTTTTGGGTGCTCTCAGTGTGTGTCTGGGTGCTCTCCGTGTGTGTTTGGGTGCTCTCAGTGTGTGTTTGGGTGCTCTCAGTGTTTGTCTGGTTGCTCTCAGTGTGTGTTTTTGGGTGCTCTCAGTGTGTGTTTGGGTGCTCTCAGTGTGTGTTTGGGTGCTCTCAGTGTGTGTTTGGGTGCTCTCAGTGTTTGTCTGGTTGCTCTCAGTGTGTGTTTGGGTGCTCTCAGTGTTTGTCTGGTTGCTCTCAGTGTGTGTTTGGGTGCTCTCAGTGTTTGTCTGGTTGCTCTCAGTGTGTGTTTTTGGGTGCTCTCTGTGTGTTTGGGTGCTCTCAGTGTGTGTTTTTGGGTGCTCTCAGTGTGTGTTTGGGTGCTCTCAGTGTGTTTTTGGGTGCTCTCAGTGTGTGTTTGGGTGCTCTCAGTGTGTTTGGGTGCTCTGTGTGTGTTTGGGTGCTCTCCGTGTGTGTTTGGGTGCTCTCAGTCTGTGTTTGGGTGCTCTCAGTGTGTTTGGGTGCTCTCAGTGTGTTTGGGTGCTCTCAGTGTGTTTTTGGGTGCTCTCAGTGTGTGTCTGGGTGCTCTCCGTGTGTGTTTGGGTGCTCTCAGTGTGTGTTTGGGTGCTCTCAGTGTGTTTGGGTTCTCTCAGTGTGTGTTTGGGTGCTCTGTGTGTGTTTGGGTGCTCTCAGTGTGTTTTTGGGTGCTCTTGGTGTGTGTTTGGGTGCTCTCAGTGTGTGTTTGGGTGCTCTCAGTGTGTTTGGGTGCTCTCAGTGTGTTTGGGTGCTCTTGGTGTGTGTCTGGGTGCTCTCAGTGTGTGTTTGGGTGCTCTCAGTGTGTTTGGGTTCTCTCAGTGTGTTTGGGTGCTCTCAGTGTGTGTTTGGGTGCTCTTGGTGTGTGTCTGGGTGCTCTCAGTGTGTGTTTGGGTGCTCTCAGTGTGTTTGGGTTCTCTCAGTGTGTGTTTGGGTGCTCTCAGTGTGTTTGGGTGCTCTCAGTGTGTTTTTGGGTGCTCTCAGTGTGTGTCTGGGTGCTCTCAGTGTGTTTTTGGGTGCTCTCAGTGTGTTTGGGTGCTCTCAGTGTGTGTTTGGGTGCTCTCAGTGTGTTTGGGTGCTCTGTGTGTGTTTGGGTGCTCTCAGTGTGTGTTTGGGTGCTCTCAGTGTGTTTGGGTTCTCTCAGTGTGTGTTTGGGTGCTCTGTGTGTGTTTGGGTGCTCTCAGTGTGTTTTTGGGTGCTCTTGGTGTGTGTTTGGGTGCTCTCCGTGTGTGTTTGGGTGCTCTTGGTGTGTGTTTGGGTGCTCTCCGTGTGTGTTTGGGTGCTCTCCGTGTGTGTTTGGGTGCTCTCCGTGTGTGTTTGGGTGCTCTCAGTGTGTTTGGGTGCTCTCAGTGTGTTTTTGGGTGCTCTCAGTGTGTGTCTGGGTGCTCTCAGTGTGTTTTTGGGTGCTCTCAGTGTGTTTGGGTGCTCTCAGTGTGTGTTTGGGTGCTCTCAGTGTGTTTGGGTGCTCTGTGTGTGTTTGGGTGCTCTCAGTGTGTGTCTGGCTGCTCTCAGTGTGTGTTTGGGTGCTCTCAGTGTGTTTGGGTTCTCTCAGTGTGTTTGGGTGCTCTCAGTGTGTGTTTGGGTGCTCTCACTGTGTGTTTGGGTGCTCTCAGTGTGTGTTTGGGTGCTCTCAGTGTGTTTGGGTGCTCTCAGTGTGTGTTTGGGTGCTCTCAGTGTGTTTGGGTGCTCTCAGTGTGTTTTTGGGTGCTCTCAGTGTGTGTCTGGGTGCTCTCAGTGTGTTTTTCGTTGCTCTCAGTGTGTTTGGGTGCTCTCAGTGTGTTTTTGGGTGCTCTCAGTGTCTGGTTGCTCTCAGTGTTTGTCTGGTTGCTCTCAGTGTGTGTTTGGGTGCTCTCAGTGTTTGTCTGGTTGCTCTCAGTGTGTGTTTGGGTGCTCTCAGTGTTTGTCTGGTTGCTCTCAGTGTGTGTTTTTGGGTGCTCTCTGTGTGTTTGGGTGCTCTCAGTGTGTGTTTTTGGGTGCTCTCAGTGTGTGTTTGGGTGCTCTCAGTGTGTTTTTGGGTGCTCTCAGTGTGTGTTTGGGTGCTCTCAGTGTGTTTGGGTGCTCTGTGTGTGTTTGGGTGCTCTCCGTGTGTGTTTGGGTGCTCTCAGTCTGTGTTTGGGTGCTCTCAGTGTGTTTGGGTGCTCTCAGTGTGTTTGGGTGCTCTCAGTGTGTTTTTGGGTGCTCTCAGTGTGTTTGGGTGCTCTCCGTGTGTGTTTGGGTGCTCTCAGTGTGTTTGGGTTCTCTCAGTGTGTGTTTGGGTGCTCTGTGTGTGTTTGGGTGCTCTTGGTGTGTGTCTGGGTGCTCTCAGTGTGTGTTTGGGTGCTCTCAGTGTGTTTGGGTTCTCTCAGTGTGTGTTTGGGTGCTCTCAGTGTGTTTGGGTGCTCTCAGTGTGTTTTTGGGTGCTCTCAGTGTGTTTGGGTTCTCTCAGTGTGTGTTTGGGTGCTCTCAGTGTGTTTGGGTGCTCTCAGTGTGTTTTTGGGTGCTCTCAGTGTGTGTCTGGGTGCTCTCAGTGTGTGTTTGGGTGCTCTCAGTGTGTTTGGGTGCTCTCAGTGTGTGTTTGGGTGCTCTCAGTGTGTTTGGGTGCTCTGTGTGTGTTTGGGTGCTCTCAGTGTGTGTTTGGGTGCTCTCAGTGTGTTTGGGTGCTCTCAGTGTGTTTGGGTGCTCTCAGTGTGTTTTTGGGTGCTCTCAGTGTGTTTGGGTGCTCTCCGTGTGTGTTTGGGTGCTCTCAGTGTGTTTGGGTTCTCTCAGTGTGTGTTTGGGTGCTCTGTGTGTGTTTGGGTGCTCTTGGTGTGTGTCTGGGTGCTCTCAGTGTGTGTTTGGGTGCTCTCAGTGTGTTTGGGTTCTCTCAGTGTGTGTTTGGGTGCTCTCAGTGTGTTTGGGTGCTCTCAGTGTGTTTTTGGGTGCTCTCAGTGTGTTTGGGTTCTCTCAGTGTGTGTTTGGGTGCTCTCAGTGTGTTTGGGTGCTCTCAGTGTGTTTTTGGGTGCTCTCAGTGTGTGTCTGGGTGCTCTCAGTGTGTGTTTGGGTGCTCTCAGTGTGTTTGGGTGCTCTCAGTGTGTGTTTGGGTGCTCTCAGTGTGTTTGGGTGCTCTGTGTGTGTTTGGGTGCTCTCAGTGTGTGTTTGGGTGCTCTCAGTGTGTTTGGGTTCTCTCAGTGTGTGTTTGGGTGCTCTGTGTGTGTTTGGGTGCTCTCAGTGTGTTTTTGGGTGCTCTTGGTGTGTGTTTGGGTGCTCTCAGTGTGTGTTTGGGTGCTCTCAGTGTGTTTGGGTGCTCTCAGTGTGGTTTTGGGTGCTCTCAGTGTGTGTCTGGGTGCTCTCAGTGTGTTTTTGGGTGCTCTCAGTGTGTTTGGGTGCTCTCAGTGTGTTTGGGTGCTCTCAGTGTTTGTCTGGTTGCTCTCAGTGTGTGTTTGGGTGCTCTCAGTGTTTGTCTGGTTGCTCTCAGTGTGTGTTTTTGGGTGCTCTCTGTGTGTTTGGGTGCTCTCTGTGTGTGTTTGGGTGCTCTCAGTGTGTGTCTGGGTGCTCTCAGTGTGTGTTTGGGTGCTCTCAGTGTGTTTGGGTGCTCTCAGTGTGTGTTTGGGTGCTCTCCGTGTGTGTTTGGGTGCTCTCAGTGTGTTTTTGGGTGCTCTCAGTGTGTGTCTGGGTGCTCTCAGTGTGTTTTTCGTTGCTCTCAGTGTGTTTGGGTGCTCTCAGTGTGTTTTTGGGTGCTCTCAGTGTGTTTGGGTTCTCTCAGTGTGTGTTTGGGTGCTCTCAGTGTGTTTGGGTGCTCTCAGTGTGTTTTTGGGTGCTCTCAGTGTGTTTGGGTTCTCTCAGTGTGTGTTTGGGTGCTCTCAGTGTGTTTGGGTGCTCTCAGTGTGTTTTTGGGTGCTCTCAGTGTGTGTCTGGGTGCTCTCAGTGTGTGTTTGGGTGCTCTCAGTGTGTTTGGGTGCTCTCAGTGTGTGTTTGGGTGCTCTCAGTGTGTTTGGGTGCTCTGTGTGTGTTTGGGTGCTCTCAGTGTGTGTTTGGGTGCTCTCAGTGTGTTTGGGTTCTCTCAGTGTGTGTTTGGGTGCTCTGTGTGTGTTTGGGTGCTCTCAGTGTGTTTTTGGGTGCTCTTGGTGTGTGTTTGGGTGCTCTCAGTGTGTGTTTGGGTGCTCTCAGTGTGTTTGGGTGCTCTCAGTGTGGTTTTGGGTGCTCTCAGTGTGTGTCTGGGTGCTCTCAGTGTGTTTTTGGGTGCTCTCAGTGTGTTTGGGTGCTCTCAGTGTGTTTGGGTGCTCTCAGTGTTTGTCTGGTTGCTCTCAGTGTGTGTTTGGGTGCTCTCAGTGTTTGTCTGGTTGCTCTCAGTGTGTGTTTTTGGGTGCTCTCTGTGTGTTTGGGTGCTCTCTGTGTGTGTTTGGGTGCTCTCAGTGTGTGTCTGGGTGCTCTCAGTGTGTGTTTGGGTGCTCTCAGTGTGTTTGGGTGCTCTCAGTGTGTGTTTGGGTGCTCTCCGTGTGTGTTTGGGTGCTCTCAGTGTGTTTTTGGGTGCTCTCAGTGTGTGTCTGGGTGCTCTCAGTGTGTTTTTCGTTGCTCTCAGTGTGTTTGGGTGCTCTCAGTGTGTTTTTGGGTGCTCTCAGTGTCTGGTTGCTCTCAGTGTTTGTCTGGTTGCTCTCAGTGTGTGTTTGGGTGCTCTCAGTGTTTGTCTGGTTGCTCTCAGTGTGTGTTTGGGTGCTCTCAGTGTTTGTCTGGTTGCTCTCAGTGTGTGTTTTTGGGTGCTCTCTGTGTGTTTGGGTGCTCTCAGTGTGTGTTTTTGGGTGCTCTCAGTGTGTGTTTGGGTGCTCTCAGTGTGTTTTTGGGTGCTCTCAGTGTGTGTTTGGGTGCTCTCAGTGTGTTTGGGTGCTCTGTGTGTGTTTGGGTGCTCTCCGTGTGTGTTTGGGTGCTCTCAGTCTGTGTTTGGGTGCTCTCAGTGTGTTTGGGTGCTCTCAGTGTGTTTGGGTGCTCTCAGTGTGTTTTTGGGTGCTCTCAGTGTGTTTGGGTGCTCTCCGTGTGTGTTTGGGTGCTCTCAGTGTGTGTTTGGGTGCTCTCAGTGTGTTTGGGTTCTCTCAGTGTGTGTTTGGGTGCTCTGTGTGTGTTTGGGTGCTCTTGGTGTGTGTCTGGGTGCTCTCAGTGTGTGTTTGGGTGCTCTCAGTGTGTTTGGGTGCTCTCAGTGTGTTTTTGGGTGCTCTCAGTGTGTGTCTGGGTGCTCTCAGTGTGTTTTTGGGTGCTCTCAGTGTGTGTTTGGGTGCTCTCAGTGTGTTTGGGTGCTCTGTGTGTGTTTGGGTGCTCTCAGTGTTTGTCTGGTTGCTCTCAGTGTGTGTTTTTGGGTGCTCTCTGTGTGTTTGGGTGCTCTTGGTGTGTGTCTGGGTGCTCTCAGTGTGTGTTTGGGTGCTCTCAGTGTGTTTGGGTTCTCTCAGTGTGTGTTTGGGTGCTCTCAGTGTGTTTGGGTGCTCTCAGTGTGTTTTTGGGTGCTCTCAGTGTGTGTCTGGGTGCTCTCAGTGTGTTTTTGGGTGCTCTCAGTGTTTTTGGGTGCTCTCAGTGTGTGTTTGGGTGCTCTCAGTGTGTGTTTGGGTGCTCTCAGTGTGTGTTTGGGTGCTCTCAGTGTGTTTGGGTTCTCTCAGTGTGTGTTTGGGTGCTCTGTGTGTGTTTGGGTGCTCTCAGTGTGTTTTTGGGTGCTCTTGGTGTGTGTTTGGGTGCTCTCCGTGTGTGTTTGGGTGCTCTTGGTGTGTGTCTGGCTGCTCTCAGTGTGTGTTTGGGTGCTCTCAGTGTGTTTGGGTTCTCTCAGTGTGTTTGGGTGCTCTCAGTGTGTGTTTGGGTGCTCTCACTGTGTGTTTGGGTGCTCTCAGTGTGTGTTTGGGTGCTCTCAGTGTGTTTGGGTGCTCTCAGTGTGTGTTTGGGTGCTCTCAGTGTGTGTCTGGGTGCTCTCAGTGTGTGTTTGGGTGCTCTCACTGTGTGTTTGGGTGCTCTCAGTGTTTGTCTGGTTGCTCTCAGTGTGTGTTTTTGGGTACTCTCAGTGTGTTTGGGTTCTCTCAGTGTGTTTGGGTGCTCTCCGTGTGTGTTTTTGGGTGCTCTCAGTGTCTTTGGGTGCTCTCCGTGTGTTTTTGGGTGCTCTCAGTGTGTGTTTGGGTTCTCTCAGTGTGGTTTTGGGTGCTCTCAGTGTGTTTTTGGGTGCTCTGTGTGTTTTTGGGTGCTCTCAGTGTGTGTTTGGGTGCTCTGTGTGTGTTTGGGTGCTCTCAGTGTGTTTGGGTTCTCTCAGTGTGTGTTTGGGTGCTCTCAGTGTGTGTTTGGGTGCTCTCAGTGTGTGTTTTTGGGTGCTCTCAGTGTGTGTTTGGGTTCTCTCAGTGTGTGTCTGGGTGCTCTCAGTGTGTTTGGGTGCTCTCAGTGTGTGTTTGGGTGCTCTCAGTGTGTGTTTGGGTGCTCTCAGTGTGTGTTTGGGTGCTCTCAGTGTGTGTCTGGTTGCTCTCTGTGTGTGTTTGGGTGCTCTCAGTGTTTGTCTGGTTGCTCTCAGTGTGTTTGGGTGCTCTCAGTGTGTGTTTGGGTGCTCTCAGTGTTTGTCTGGTTGCTCTCAGTGTGTGTTTTTGGGTGCTCTCAGTGTGTTTGGGTGCTCTCCGTGTGTTTTTGGGTGCTCTCAGTGTGTGTTTGGGTGCTCTCAGTGTGTTTGGGTGCTCTCAGTGTGTGTTTTTGGGTGCTCTCAGTGTGTGTTTGGGTTCTCTCAGTGTGGTTTTGGGTGCTCTCAGTGTGTTTTTGGGTGCTCTGTGTGTGTTTGGGTGCTCTCAGTGTGTTTGGGTTCTCTCAGTGTGTGTTTGGGTGCTCTCAGTGTGTTTGGGTGCTCTGTGTGTGTTTTTGGGTGCTCTCAGTGTGTTTGGGTGCTCTGTGTGTGTGTCTGGGTGCTCTCAGTGTGTTTGGGTGCTCTCAGTGTGTTTGGGTGCTCTCAGTGTCTGTTTGGGTGCTCTCAGTGTTTGTCTGGTTGCTCTCAGTGTGTGTTTGGGTGCTCTCAGTGTTTGTCTGGTTGCTCTCAGTGTGTGTTTTTGGGTGCTCTCAGTGTGTTTGGGTGCTCTCCGTGTGTGTTTGGGTGCTCTCAGTGTGTGTTTGGGTGCTCTCAGTGTGTTTGGGTTCTCTCAGTGTGTGTTTGGGTGCTCTCAGTGTGTTTGGGTGCTCTCAGTGTGTTTTTGGGTGCTCTCAGTGTGTGTCTGGGTGCTCTCAGTGTGTTTTTGGTTGCTCTCAGTGTGTTTGGGTGCTCTCAGTGTGTTTTTGGGTGCTCTCAGTGTTTGTCTGGTTGCTCTCAGTGTGTGTTTGGGTGCTCTCAGTGTTTGTCTGGTTGCTCTCAGTGTGTGTTTTTGGGTGCTCTCTGTGTGTTTGGGTGCTCTCAGTGTGTGTTTTTGGGTGCTCTCAGTGTGTGTTTGGGTGCTCTCAGTGTGTGTTTGGGTGCTCTCAGTGTGTTTTTGGGTGCTCTCAGTGTGTGTTTGGGTGCTCTCAGTGTGTTTGGGTGCTCTGTGTGTGTTTGGGTGCTCTCCGTGTGTGTTTGGGTGCTCTCAGTCTGTGTTTGGGTGCTCTCAGTGTGTGTCTGGGTGCTCTCAGTGTGTTTGGGTGCTCTCAGTGTGTGTTTGGGTGCTCTCCGTGTGTGTTTGGGTGCTCTCCGTGTGTGTTTGGGTGCTCTTGGTGTGTGTCTGGCTGCTCTCAGTGTGTGTTTGGGTGCTCTCAGTGTGTTTGGGTTCTCTCAGTGTGTTTGGGTGCTCTCAGTGTGTGTTTGGGTTCTCTCAGTGTGTGTTTGGGTGCTCTCAGTGTGTGTTTGGGTGCTCTCAGTGTGTTTGGGTTCTCTCAGTGTGTGTTTGGGTGCTCTCAGTGTGTTTGGGTGCTCTCAGTGTGTTTTTGGGTGCTCTCAGTGTCTGGTTGCTCTCAGTGTTTGTCTGGTTGCTCTCAGTGTGTGTTTGGGTGCTCTCAGTGTTTGTCTGGTTGCTCTCAGTGTGTGTTTTTGGGTGCTCTCAGTGTTTGTCTGGTTGCTCTCAGTGTGTGTTTTTGGGTGCTCTCAGTGTGTGTTTGGGTGCTCTCAGTGTGTGTTTGGGTGCTCTCAGTGTTTGTCTGGTTGCTCTCAGTGTGTGTTTGGGTGCTCTCAGTGTTTGTCTGGTTGCTCTCAGTGTGTGTTTTTGGGTGCTCTCTGTGTGTTTGGGTGCTCTCAGTGTGTGTTTTTGGGTGCTCTCAGTGTGTGTTTGGGTGCTCTCAGTGTGTTTTTGGGTGCTCTCAGTGTGTGTTTGGGTGCTCTCAGTGTGTTTGGGTGCTCTGTGTGTGTTTGGGTGCTCTCCGTGTGTGTTTGGGTGCTCTCAGTCTGTGTTTGGGTGCTCTCAGTGTGTTTGGGTGCTCTCAGTGTGTTTGGGTGCTCTCAGTGTGTTTTTGGGTGCTCTCAGTGTGTGTCTGGGTGCTCTCCGTGTGTGTTTGGGTGCTCTCAGTGTGTGTTTGGGTGCTCTCAGTGTGTTTGGGTTCTCTCAGTGTGTGTTTGGGTGCTCTGTGTGTGTTTGGGTGCTCTCAGTGTGTTTTTGGGTGCTCTTGGTGTGTGTTTGGGTGCTCTCCGTGTGTGTTTGGGTGCTCTTGGTGTGTTTTTGGGTGCTCTCAGTGTGTGTCTGGGTGCTCTCAGTGTGTGTTTGGGTGCTCTCAGTGTGTTTGGGTTCTCTCAGTGTGTTTGGGTGCTCTCAGTGTGTGTTTGGGTGCTCTTGGTGTGTGTCTGGGTGCTCTCAATGTGTGTTTGGGTGCTCTCAGTGTGTTTGGGTTCTCTCAGTGTGTGTTTGGGTGCTCTCAGTGTGTTTGGGTGCTCTCAGTGTGTTTTTGGGTGCTCTCAGTGTGTGTCTGGGTGCTCTCAGTGTGTTTTTGGGTGCTCTCAGTGTGTTTGGGTGCTCTCAGTGTGTGTTTGGGTG
Organism: Passer domesticus; assembly: GCF_036417665.1. NCBI lineage: Eukaryota > Metazoa > Chordata > Aves > Passeriformes > Passeridae > Passer > Passer domesticus. The sequence continues at coordinate 19,994,228 of NC_087485.1, forward strand.
CTCTCAGTGTGTTTGGGTGCTCTGTGTGTGTTTGGGTGCTCTCAGTGTGTGTTTGGGTGCTCTCAGTGTGTTTGGGTTCTCTCAGTGTGTGTTTGGGTGCTCTGTGTGTGTTTGGGTGCTCTCAGTGTGTTTTTGGGTGCTCTTGGTGTGTGTTTGGGTGCTCTCCGTGTGTGTTTGGGTGCTCTTGGTGTGTGTCTGGCTGCTCTCAGTGTGTGTTTGGGTGCTCTCAGTGTGTTTGGGTTCTCTCAGTGTGTTTGGGTGCTCTCAGTGTGTGTTTGGGTGCTCTCACTGTGTGTTTGGGTGCTCTCAGTGTGTGTTTGGGTGCTCTCAGTGTGTTTGGGTGCTCTCAGTGTGTGTTTGGGTGCTCTCAGTGTGTTTGGGTGCTCTCAGTGTGTTTTTGGGTGCTCTCAGTGTGTGTCTGGGTGCTCTCAGTGTGTTTTTCGTTGCTCTCAGTGTGTTTGGGTGCTCTCAGTGTGTTTTTGGGTGCTCTCAGTGTCTGGTTGCTCTCAGTGTTTGTCTGGGTGCTCTCAGTGTGTGTTTGGGTGCTCTCAGTGTTTGTCTGGTTGCTCTCAGTGTGTGTTTTTGGGTGCTCTCAGTGTTTGTCTGGTTGCTCTCAGTATGTGTTTTTGGGTGCTCTCAGTGTGTGTTTGGGTGCTCTCAGTGTGTGTTTGGGTGCTCTCAGTGTTTGTCTGGTTGCTCTCAGTGTGTGTTTGGGTGCTCTCAGTGTTTGTCTGGTTGCTCTCAGTGTGTGTTTTTGGGTGCTCTCTGTGTGTTTGGGTGCTCTCAGTGTGTGTTTGGGTGCTCTCAGTGTGTTTTTGGGTGCTCTCAGTGTGTGTTTGGGTGCTCTCAGTGTGTTTTTGGGTGCTCTCAGTGTGTGTTTGGGTGCTCTCAGTGTGTTTGGGTGCTCTGTGTGTGTTTGGGTGCTCTCCGTGTGTGTTTGGGTGCTCTCAGTCTGTGTTTGGGTGCTCTCAGTGTGTTTGGGTGCTCTCAGTGTGTTTGGGTGCTCTCAGTGTGTTTTTGGGTGCTCTCAGTGTGTTTGGGTGCTCTCCGTGTGTGTTTGGGTGCTCTCAGTGTGTGTTTGGGTGCTCTCAGTGTGTTTGGGTTCTCTCAGTGTGTGTTTGGGTGCTCTGTGTGTGTTTGGGTGCTCTTGGTGTGTGTCTGGGTGCTCTCAGTGTGTTTGGGTGCTCTCAGTGTGTTTGGGTTCTCTCAGTGTGTGTTTGGGTGCTCTCAGTGTGTTTGGGTGCTCTCAGTGTGGTTTTGGGTGCTCTCAGTGTGTGTCTGGGTGCTCTCAGTGTGTTTTTGGGTGCTCTCAGTGTGTTTGGGTGCTCTCAGTGTGTTTGGGTGCTCTCAGTGTTTGTCTGGTTGCTCTCAGTGTGTGTTTGGGTGCTCTCAGTGTTTGTCTGGTTGCTCTCAGTGTGTGTTTTTGGGTGCTCTCTGTGTGTTTGGGTGCTCTCTGTGTGTGTTTGGGTGCTCTCAGTGTGTGTCTGGGTGCTCTCAGTGTGTGTTTGGGTGCTCTCAGTGTGTTTGGGTGCTCTCAGTGTGTGTTTGGGTGCTCTCCGTGTGTGTTTGGGTGCTCTCAGTGTGTGTTTGGGTGCTCTCACTGTGTGTTTGGGTGCTCTCAGTGTGTGTTTGGGTGCTCTCAGTGTGTTTGGGTTCTCTCAGTGTGTGTTTGGGTTCTCTCAGTGTGTGTTTGGGTGCTCTCAGTGTGTGTCTGGGTGCTCTCCGTGTGTGTTTGGGTGCTCTCAGTGTGTGTTTGGGTTCTCTCAGTGTGTGTTTGGGTGCTCTCAGTGTGTGTTTGCGTCCTCTCAGTGTGTGTTTGGGTGCTCTGTGTGTGTTTGGGTGCTCTCAGTGTGTTTTTGGGTGCTCTCAGTGTGTTTTTGGGTGCTCTCAGTTTGTGTTTGGGTGCTCTCAGTGTGTTTGGGTGCTCTCAGTGTGTTTTTGGGTGCTCTCAGTGTGTGTCTGGGTGCTCTCTGTGTGTTTTTGGGTGCTCTCAGTGTGTGTTTGGGTGCTCTCAGTGTGTTTGGGTTCTCTCAGTGTGTGTTTGGGTGCTCTCCGTGTGTTTTTGGGTGCTCTCAGTGTGTTTTTGGGTGCTCTCAGTGTGTGTTTGGGTGCTCTCAGTTTGTGTTTGGGTCCTCTCAGTGTGTTTGGGTGCTCTCTGTGTGTTTGGGTGCTCTCAGTGTGTTTTTGGGTGCTCTCAGTGAGTGTCTGGTGCTCTCTGTGTGTTTTTGGGTGCTCTCAGTGTGTTTGGGTGCTCTCAGTGTGTTTGGGTTCTCTCAGTGTGTGTTTGGGTGCTCTCCGTGTGTGTTTGGGTGCTCTCTGTGTGTGTTTTTGGGTGCTCTCAGTGTGTGTGTTTGGGTTCTCTCAGTGTGTGTTTGGGTGCTCTCAGTGTGTGTCTGGGTGCTCTCAGTGTGTGTTTGGGTGCTCTCAGTGTGTTTGGGTGCTCTCTGTGTTTGGGTGCTCTCAGTGTGTGTTTGGGTGCTCTCAGTGTTTGTCTGGTTGCTCTCAGTGTGTGTTTTTGGGTTCTCTCAGTGTGTTTGGGTGCTCTCAGTGTGTTTGGGTGCTCTCAGTGTGTTTGGGTGCTCTCAGTGTGTGTTTGGGTGCTCTCAGTGTTTGTCTGGTTGCTCTCAGTGTGTGTTTGGGTGCTCTCAGTGTTTGTCTGGTTGCTCTCAGTGTGTTTGGGTGCTCTCAGTGTGTGTTTGGGTGCTCTCAGTGTTTGTCTGGTTGCTCTCAGTCTGTGTTTTTGGGTGCTCTCTGTGTGTTTGGGTGCTCTCAGTGTGTGTTTTTGGGTGCTCTCCGTGTGTTTTTGGCTGCTCTCAGTGTGTGTTTGGGTGCTCTCAGTGTGTTTGGGTGCTCTCCGTGTGTTTTTGGGTGCTCTCAGTGTGTGTTTGGGTGCTCTCCGTGTGTTTTTGGGTGCTCTCAGTGTGTGTTTGGGTTCTCTCAGTGTGTTTGGGTTCTCTCAGTGTGTTTTTGGGTGCTCTCAGTGTGTGTTTGGGTGCTCTCAGTGTGTTTGGGTGCTCTCAGTGTGTTTGGGTGCTCTCAGTGTGTGTTTGGGTTCTCTCAGTGTGTGTTTGGGTTCTCTCAGTGTGTGTTTGGGTGCTCTCAGTGTGTTTGGGTGCTCTCAGTGTGTGTTTTTGGGTGCTCTCAGTGTGTTTTTGGGTGCTCTCAGTGTGTGTTTGGGTGCTCTCCGTGTGTTTTTGGGTGCTCTGTGTGTGTTTGGGTGCTCTCAGTGTGTGTTTTTGGGTGCTCTCAGTGTGTGTTTGGGTTCTCTCAGTGTGTTTGGGTTCTCTCAGTGTGTTTTTGGGTGCTCTCAGTGTGTGTTTGGGTGCTCTCAGTGTGTTTGGGTGCTCTCAGTGTGTTTGGGTGCTCTCAGTGTGTGTTTGGGTTCTCTCAGTGTGTGTTTGGGTTCTCTCAGTGTGTGTTTGGGTGCTCTCAGTGTGTTTGGGTGCTCTCAGTGTGTGTTTTTGGGTGCTCTCAGTGTGTTTTTGGGTGCTCTCAGTGTGTGTTTGGGTGCTCTCCGTGTGAGTTTGGGTGCTCTCAGTGTGTGTTTTTGGGTGCTCTCAGTGTGTTTGGGTTCTCTCAGTGTGGTTTTGGGTGCTCTCAGTGTGTTTTTGGGTGCTCTCAGTGTGTTTGGGTTCTCTCAGTGTGGTTTTGGGTGCTCTCAGTGTGTTTTTGGGTGCTCTGTGTGTGTTTGGGTGCTCTCAGTGTGTTTGGGTTCTCTCAGTGTGTGTTTGGGTGCTCTCAGTGTGTGTTTGGGTGCTCTCAGTGTGTGTTTGGGTGCTCTGTGTGTGTTTGGGTGCTCTCAGTGTGTTTGGGTTCTCTCAGTGTGTGTTTGGGTGCTCTCAGTGTGTGTTTGGGTGCTCTCAGTGTGTGTTTGGGTGCTCTGTGTGTGTTTGGGTGCTCTCAGTGTGTGTTTGGGTGCTCTCAGTGTGTGTTTGGGTGCTCTCAGTGTGTGTGTTTGGGTGCTCTCAGTGTGTGTTTGGGTTCTCTCAGTGTGTGTTTGGGTGCTCTCCGTGTGTTTTTGGGTGCTCTCAGTGTGTGTTTGGGTGCTCTCAGTGTGTTTGGGTGCTCTCAGTGTGTGTTTTTGGGTGCTCTCAGTGTGTTTTTGGGTGCTCTCAGTGTGTGTTTGGGTGCTCTCAGTGTGTTTGGGTGCTCTCAGTGTGTGTTTGGGTGCTCTCAGTGTGTGTTTGGGTTCTCTCAGTGTGTGTTTGGGTGCTCTCAGTGTGTGTTTGGGTGCTCTCAGTGTGTGTTTGGGTGCTCTCAGTGTGTTTGGGTGCTCTCAGTGTGTGTTTGGGTGCTCTCAGTGTGTGTTTGGGTGCTCTGTGTGTGTTTGGGTGCTCTGTGTGTGTGTCTGGGTGCTCTCAGTGTGTTTGGGTGCTCTCAGTGTGTTTGGGTGCTCTCAGTGTGTTTTTGGGTGCTCTCAGTGTGTGTTTTTGGGTGCTCTCTGTGTGTTTGGGTGCTCTCAGTGTGTGTTTGGGTGCTCTCAGTGTGTGTTTGGGTGCTCTCAGTGTGTGTTTGGGTTCTCTCAGTGTGTGTTTGGGTTCTCTCAGTGTGTGTTTTTGGGTGCTCTCCGTGTGTTTTTGGGTGCTCTCAGTGTGTGTTTGGGTTCTCTCAGTGTGGTTTTGGGTGCTCTCAGTGTGTTTTTGGGTGCTCTGTGTGTGTTTGGGTGTTCTCAGTGTGTGTTTGGGTGCTCTGTGTGTGTTTGGGTGCTCTCAGTGTGTTTGGGTTCTCTCAGTGTGTGTTTGGGTGCTCTCAGTGTGTGTTTGGGTGCTCTCAGTGTGTGTTTGGGTGCTCTCAGTGTGTGTTTTTGGGTGCTCTCAGTGTGTGTTTGGGTTCTCTCAGTGTGTGTCTGGGTGCTCTCAGTGTGTTTGGGTGCTCTCAGTGTGTGTTTGGGTCCTCTCAGTGTGTGTTTGGGTTCTCTCAGTGTGTGTTTGGGTGCTCTCAGTGTGTGTTTGGGTGCTCTCAGTGTGTGTCTGGTTGCTCTCTGTGTGTGTTTGGGTGCTCTCCGTGTGTTTGGGTGCTCTCTGTGTGTGTTTGGGTGCTCTCAGTGTTTGTCTGGTTGCTCTCAGTGTGTTTGGGTGCTCTCAGTGTGTGTTTGGGTGCTCTCAGTGTTTGTCTGGTTGCTCTCAGTGTGTGTTTGGGTGCTCTCAGTGTTTGTCTGGTTGCTCTCAGTGTGTGTTTTTGGGTGCTCTCTGTGTGTTTGGGTGCTCTCAGTGTGTGTTTGGGTCCTCTCAGTGTGTGTTTGGGTTCTCTCAGTGTGTGTTTGGGTGCTCTCAGTGTGTGTTTGGGTGCTCTCAGTGTGTGTCTGGTTGCTCTCTGTGTGTGTTTGGGTGCTCTCAGTGTGTTTGGGTGCTCTCCGTGTGTTTTTGGGTGCTCTCAGTGTGTGTTTGGGTGCTCTCAGTGTGTTTGGGTGCTCTCAGTGTGTGTTTTTGGGTGCTCTCAGTGTGTGTTTGGGTTCTCTCAGTGTGGTTTTGGGTGCTCTCAGTGTGTTTTTGGGTGCTCTGTGTGTGTTTGGGTGCTCTCAGTGTGTTTGGGTTCTCTCAGTGTGTGTTTGGGTGCTCTCAGTGTGTTTGGGTGTTCTCAGTGTGTGTTTGGGTGCTCTCAGTGTGTTTGGGTGCTCTGTGTGTGTGTCTGGGTGCTCTCAGTGTGTTTGGGTGCTCTCAGTGTGTTTGGGTGCTCTCAGTGTGTGTTTGGGTGCTCTCAGTGTTTGTCTGGTTGCTCTCAGTGTGTGTTTGGGTGCTCTCAGTGTTTGTCTGGTTGCTCTCAGTGTGTGTTTTTGGGTGCTCTCAGTGTTTGTCTGGTTGCTCTCAGTGTGTGTTTTTGGGTGTTCTCTGTGTGTTTGGGTGCTCTCAGTGTGTGTTTGGGTGCTCTCAGTGTGTGTTTGGGTTCTCTCAGTGTGTGTTTGGGTTCTCTCAGTGTGTGTTTTTGGGTGCTCTCCGTGTGTTTTTGGGTGCTCTCAGTGTGTGTTTGGGTTCTCTCAGTGTGGTTTTGGGTGCTCTCAGTGTGTTTTTGGGTGCTCTGTGTGTGTTTGGGTGTTCTCAGTGTGTGTTTGGGTGCTCTGTGTGTGTTTGGGTGCTCTCAGTGTGTTTGGGTTCTCTCAGTGTGTGTTTTTGGGTGCTCTCTGTGTGTTTGGGTGCTCTCAGTGTGTGTTTTTGGGTGCTCTCAGTGTGTGTTTGGGTTCTCTCAGTGTGTTTGGGTGCTCTCCGTGTGTTTTTGGGTGCTCTCAGTGTGTGTTTGGGTGCTCTCAGTGTGTTTGGGTGCTCTCAGTGTGTGTTTTTGGGTGCTCTCAGTGTGTGTTTGGGTTCTCTCAGTGTGGTTTTGGGTGCTCTCAGTGTGTTTTTGGGTGCTCTGTGTGTGTTTGGGTGCTCTCAGTGTGTGTTTGGGTGCTCTCAGTGTGTTTGGGTGCTCTGTGTGTGTGTCTGGGTGCTCTCAGTGTGTTTGGGTGCTCTCAGTGTGTTTGGGTGCTCTCAGTGTGTGTTTGGGTGCTCTCAGTGTTTGTCTGGTTGCTCTCAGTGTGTGTTTGGGTGCTCTCAGTGTTTGTCTGGTTGCTCTCAGTGTGTGTTTTTGGGTGCTCTCAGTGTGTTTGGGTGCTCTCCGTGTGTGTTTGGGTGCTCTCAGTGTGTGTTTGGGTGCTCTCAGTGTGTTTGGGTTCTCTCAGTGTGTGTTTGGGTGCTCTCAGTGTGTTTGGGTGCTCTCAGTGTGTTTTTGGGTGCTCTCAGTGTGTGTCTGGGTGCTCTCAGTGTGTTTTTGGTTGCTCTCAGTGTGTTTGGGTGCTCTCAGTGTGTTTTTGGGTGCTCTCAGTGTTTGTCTGGTTGCTCTCAGTGTGTGTTTGGGTGCTCTCAGTGTTTGTCTGGTTGCTCTCAGTGTGTGTTTTTGGGTGCTCTCTGTGTGTTTGGGTGCTCTCAGTGTGTGTTTTTGGGTGCTCTCAGTGTGTGTTTGGGTGCTCTCAGTGTGTGTTTGGGTGCTCTCAGTGTGTTTTTGGGTGCTCTCAGTGTGTGTTTGGGTGCTCTCAGTGTGTTTGGGTGCTCTGTGTGTGTTTGGGTGCTCTCCGTGTGTGTTTGGGTGCTCTCAGTCTGTATTTGGGTGCTCTCAGTGTGTTTGGGTGCTCTCAGTGTGTTTGGGTGCTCTCAGTGTGTTTTTGGGTGCTCTCAGTGTGTGTCTGGGTGCTCTCCGTGTGTGTTTGGGTGCTCTCAGTGTGTGTTTGGGTGCTCTCAGTGTGTTTGGGTTCTCTCAGTGTGTGTTTGGGTGCTCTGTGTGTGTTTGGGTGCTCTCAGTGTGTGTTTGGGTGCTCTCAGTGTGTGTTTGGGTGCTCTCAGTGTGTGTGTTTGGGTGCTCTCAGTGTGTGTTTGGGTTCTCTCAGTGTGTGTTTGGGTGCTCTCCGTGTGTTTTTGGGTGCTCTCAGTGTGTGTTTGGGTGCTCTCAGTGTGTTTGGGTGCTCTCAGTGTGTGTTTTTGGGTGCTCTCAGTGTGTTTTTGGGTGCTCTCAGTGTGTGTTTGGGTGCTCTCAGTGTGTTTGGGTGCTCTCAGTGTGTGTTTGGGTGCTCTCAGTGTGTGTTTGGGTTCTCTCAGTGTGTGTTTGGGTGCTCTCAGTGTGTGTTTGGGTGCTCTCAGTGTGTGTTTGGGTGCTCTCAGTGTGTTTGGGTGCTCTCAGTGTGTGTTTGGGTGCTCTCAGTGTATGTTTGGGTGCTCTGTGTGTGTTTGGGTGCTCTGTGTGTGTGTCTGGGTGCTCTCAGTGTGTTTGGGTGCTCTCAGTGTGTTTGGGTGCTCTCAGTGTGTTTTTGGGTGCTCTCAGTGTGTGTTTTTGGGTGCTCTCTGTGTGTTTGGGTGCTCTCAGTGTGTGTTTGGGTGCTCTCAGTGTGTGTTTGGGTTCTCTCAGTGTGTGTTTGGGTTCTCTCAGTGTGTGTTTTTGGGTGCTCTCCGTGTGTTTTTGGGTGCTCTCAGTGTGTGTTTGGGTTCTCTCAGTGTGGTTTTGGGTGCTCTCAGTGTGTTTTTGGGTGCTCTGTGTGTGTTTGGGTGTTCTCAGTGTGTGTTTGGGTGCTCTGTGTGTGTTTGGGTGCTCTCAGTGTGTTTGGGTGCTCTCAGTGTGTGTTTGGGTGCTCTCAGTGTGTGTTTGGGTGCTCTCAGTGTGTGTTTGGGTTCTCTCAGTGTGTGTCTGGGTGCTCTCAGTGTGTTTGGGTGCTCTCAGTGTGTGTTTGGGTCCTCTCAGTGTGTGTTTGGGTTCTCTCAGTGTGTGTTTGGGTGCTCTCAGTGTGTGTTTGGGTGCTCTCAGTGTGTGTCTGGTTGCTCTCTGTGTGTGTTTGGGTGCTCTCCGTGTGTTTGGGTGCTCTCTGTGTGTGTTTGGGTGCTCTCAGTGTTTGTCTGGTTGCTCTCAGTGTGTTTGGGTGCTCTCAGTGTGTGTTTGGGTGCTCTCAGTGTTTGTCTGGTTGCTCTCAGTGTGTGTTTGGGTGCTCTCAGTGTTTGTCTGGTTGCTCTCAGTGTGTGTTTTTGGGTGCTCTCTGTGTGTTTGGGTGCTCTCAGTGTGTGTTTGGGTCCTCTCAGTGTGTGTTTGGGTTCTCTCAGTGTGTGTTTGGGTGCTCTCAGTGTGTGTTTGGGTGCTCTCAGTGTGTGTCTGGTTGCTCTCTGTGTGTGTTTGGGTGCTCTCAGTGTGTTTGGGTGCTCTCCGTGTGTTTTTGGGTGCTCTCAGTGTGTGTTTGGGTGCTCTCAGTGTGTTTGGGTGCTCTCAGTGTGTGTTTTTGGGTGCTCTCAGTGTGTGTTTGGGTTCTCTCAGTGTGGTTTTGGGTGCTCTCAGTGTGTTTTTGGGTGCTCTGTGTGTGTTTGGGTGCTCTCAGTGTGTTTGGGTTCTCTCAGTGTGTGTTTGGGTGCTCTCAGTGTGTTTGGGTGTTCTCAGTGTGTGTTTGGGTGCTCTCAGTGTGTTTGGGTGCTCTGTGTGTGTGTCTGGGTGCTCTCAGTGTGTTTGGGTGCTCTCAGTGTGTTTGGGTGCTCTCAGTGTGTGTTTGGGTGCTCTCAGTGTTTGTCTGGTTGCTCTCAGTGTGTGTTTGGGTGCTCTCAGTGTTTGTCTGGTTGCTCTCAGTGTGTGTTTTTGGGTGCTCTCAGTGTTTGTCTGGTTGCTCTCAGTGTGTGTTTTTGGGTGTTCTCTGTGTGTTTGGGTGCTCTCAGTGTGTGTTTGGGTGCTCTCAGTGTGTGTTTGGGTTCTCTCAGTGTGTGTTTGGGTTCTCTCAGTGTGTGTTTTTGGGTGCTCTCCGTGTGTTTTTGGGTGCTCTCAGTGTGTGTTTGGGTTCTCTCAGTGTGGTTTTGGGTGCTCTCAGTGTGTTTTTGGGTGCTCTGTGTGTGTTTGGGTGTTCTCAGTGTGTGTTTGGGTGCTCTGTGTGTGTTTGGGTGCTCTCAGTGTGTTTGGGTTCTCTCAGTGTGTGTTTGGGTGCTCTCAGTGTGTGTTTGGGTGCTCTCAGTGTGTGTTTGGGTGCTCTCAGTGTGTGTTTGGGTGCTCTGTGTGTGTTTGGGTGCTCTCAGTGTGTTTGGGTTCTCTCAGTGTGTGTTTGGGTGCTCTCAGTGTGTGTTTTTGGGTGCTCTCAGTGTGTGTTTGGGTTCTCTCAGTGTGTGTCTGGGTGCTCTCAGTGTGTTTGGGTGCTCTCAGTGTGTGTTTGGGTGCTCTCAGTGTGTGTTTGGGTTCTCTCAGTGTGTGTTTGGGTGCTCTCAGTGTGTGTTTGGGTGCTCTCAGTGTGTGTCTGGTTGCTCTCTGTGTGTGTTTGGGTGCTCTCCGTGTGTTTGGGTGCTCTCTGTGTGTGTTTGGGTGCTCTCAGTGTTTGTCTGGTTGCTCTCAGTGTGTTTGGGTGCTCTCAGTGTGTGTTTGGGTGCTCTCAGTGTTTGTCTGGTTGCTCTCAGTGTGTGTTTGGGTGCTCTCAGTGTTTGTCTGGTTGCTCTCAGTGTGTGTTTTTGGGTGCTCTCTGTGTGTTTGGGTGCTCTCAGTGTGTGTTTTTGGGTGCTCTCAGTGTGTGTTTGGGTTCTCTCAGTGTGTTTGGGTGCTCTCCGTGTGTTTTTGGGTGCTCTCAGTGTGTGTTTGGGTGCTCTCAGTGTGTTTGGGTGCTCTCAGTGTGTGTTTTTGGGTGCTCTCAGTGTGTGTTTGGGTTCTCTCAGTGTGGTTTTGGGTGCTCTCAGTGTGTTTTTGGGTGCTCTGTGTGTGTTTGGGTGCTCTCAGTGTGTGTTTGGGTGCTCTCAGTGTGTTTGGGTGCTCTCAGTGTGTTTGGGTGTTCTCAGTGTGTGTTTGGGTGCTCTCAGTGTGTTTGGGTGCTCTGTGTGTGTGTCTGGGTGCTCTCAGTGTGTTTGGGTGCTCTCAGTGTGTTTGGGTGCTCTCAGTGTGTGTTTGGGTGCTCTCAGTGTTTGTCTGGTTGCTCTCAGTGTGTGTTTGGGTGCTCTCAGTGTGTTTGGGTGCTCTCAGTGTGTTTGGGTGTTCTCAGTGTGTGTCTGGGTGCTCTCAGTGTGTTTTTGGGTGCTCTCAGTGTGTTTGGGTGCTCTCCGTGTGTGTTTGGGTGCTCTCAGTGTGTGTTTGGGTGCTCTCAGTGTTTGTCTGGGTGCTCTCAGTGTGTGTTTGGGTGCTCTCCGTGTGTGTTTGGGTTCTCTCAGTGTGTGTTTGGGTGCTCTCAGTGTGTTTGGGTGCTCTCAGTGTGTTTTTGGGTGCTCTCAGTGTGTGTCTGGGTGCTCTCAGTGTGTTTTTGGTTGCTCTCAGTGTGTTTGGGTGCTCTCAGTGTGTTTTTGGGTGCTCTCAGTGTTTGTCTGGTTGCTCTCAGTGTGTGTTTGGGTGCTCTCAGTGTTTGTCTGGTTGCTCTCAGTGTGTGTTTTTGGGTGCTCTCTGTGTGTTTGGGTGCTCTCAGTGTGTGTTTTTGGGTGCTCTCAGTGTGTGTTTGGGTGCTCTCAGTGTGTGTTTGGGTGCTCTCAGTGTGTTTTTGGGTGCTCTCAGTGTGTGTTTGGGTGCTCTCAGTGTGTTTGGGTGCTCTGTGTGTGTTTGGGTGCTCTCCGTGTGTGTTTGGGTGCTCTCAGTCTGTATTTGGGTGCTCTCAGTGTGTTTGGGTGCTCTCAGTGTGTTTGGGTGCTCTCAGTGTGTTTTTGGGTGCTCTCAGTGTGTGTCTGGGTGCTCTCCGTGTGTGTTTGGGTGCTCTCAGTGTGTGTTTGGGTGCTCTCAGTGTGTTTGGGTTCTCTCAGTGTGTGTTTGGGTGCTCTGTGTGTGTTTGAGTGCTCTCAGTGTGTTTTTGGGTGCTCTTGGTGTGTGTTTGGGTGCTCTCCGTGTGTGTTTGGGTGCTCTTGGTGTGTGTCTGGCTGCTCTCAGTGTGTGTTTGGGTGCTCTCAGTGTGTTTGGGTGCTCTCAGTGTGTTTGGGTGCTCTCAGTGTGTGTTTGGGTGCTCTCACTGTGTGTTTGGGTGCTCTCAGTGTGTGTTTGGGTGCTCTCAGTGTGTTTGGGTTCTCTCAGTGTGTGTTTGGGTGCTCTCAGTGTGTTTGGGTGCTCTCAGTGTGTTTTTGGGTGCTCTCAGTGTGTGTCTGGGTGCTCTCAGTGTGTTTTTCGTTGCTCTCAGTGTGTTTGGGTGCTCTCAGTGTGTTTTTGGGTGCTCTCAGTGTCTGGTTGCTCTCAGTGTTTGTCTGGTTGCTCTCAGTGTGTGTTTGGGTGCTCTCAGTGTGTGTTTGGGTGCTCTCAGTGTTTGTCTGGTTGCTCTCAGTGTGTGTTTTTGGGTGCTCTCTGTGTGTTTGGGTGCTCTCAGTGTGTTTTTGGGTGCTCTCAGTGTGTGTTTGGGTGCTCTCAGTGTGTGTTTGGGTGCTCTCAGTGTGTTTGGGTTCTCTCAGTGTGTGTTTGGGTGCTCTCAGTGTGTGTTTGGGTGCTCTCAGTGTGTTTGGGTGCTCTCAGTGTGTTTGGGTGCTCTCAGTGTGTTTTTGGGTGCTCTCAGTGTGTGTTTGGGTGCTCTCAGTGTGTGTTTGGGTGCTCTCAGTGTGTTTGGGTTCTCTCAGTGTGTGTTTGGGTGCTCTCAGTGTGTGTTTGGGTTCTCTCAGTGTGTTTTTGGGTGCTCTCTGTGTGTTTTTGGGTGCTCTTGGTGTGTGTTTGGGTGCTCTCAGTGTGTTTGGGTGCTCTCAGTGTGTTTTTGGGTGCTCTTGGTGTGTTTTTGGGTGCTCTCAGTGTGTGTTTGGGTGCTCTGTGTGTGTTTGGGTGCTCTCAGTGTGTTTTTGGGTGCTCTTGGTGTGTGTTTGGGTGCTCTCAGTGTGTTTGGGTGCTCTCAGTGTGTTTGGGTGCTCTCAGTGTGTTTGGGTTCTCTCAGTGTGTTTGGGTGCTCTCAGTGTGTGTTTGGGTGCTCTCAGTGTGTTTGGGTGCTCTCAGTGTGTGTTTGGGTGCTCTCAGTGTGTTTGGGTGCTCTCAGTGTGTTTTTGGGTGCTCTCAGTGTGTGTCTGGGTGCTCTCAGTGTGTTTTTGGGTGCTCTCAGTGTGTGTTTGGGTGCTCTCAGTGTGTGTTTGGGTGCTCTCAGTGTGTTTGGGTGCTCTGTGTGTGTTTGGGTGCTCTCAGTGTGTGTTTGGGTGCTCTCAGTGTGTTTGGGTTCTCTCAGTGTGTGTTTGGGTGCTCTGTGTGTGTTTGGGTGCTCTCAGTGTGTTTTTGGGTGCTCTTGGTGTGTGTTTGGGTGCTCTCCGTGTGTGTTTGGGTGCTCTTGGTGTGTGTCTGGCTGCTCTCAGTGTGTGTTTGGGTGCTCTCAGTGTGTTTGGGTTCTCTCAGTGTGTTTGGGTGCTCTCAGTGTGTGTTTGGGTGCTCTCACTGTGTGTTTGGGTGCTCTCAGTGTGTGTTTGGGTGCTCTCAGTGTGTTTGGGTGCTCTCAGTGTGTGTTTGGGTGCTCTCAGTGTGTTTGGGTGCTCTCAGTGTGTTTTTGGGTGCTCTCAGTGTGTGTCTGGGTGCTCTCAGTGTGTTTTTCGTTGCTCTCAGTGTGTTTGGGTGCTCTCAGTGTGTTTTTGGGTGCTCTCAGTGTCTGGTTGCTCTCAGTGTTTGTCTGGTTGCTCTCAGTGTGTGTTTGGGTGCTCTCAGTGTTTGTCTGGTTGCTCTCAGTGTGTGTTTTTGGGTGCTCTCAGTGTTTGTCTGGTTGCTCTCAGTGTGTGTTTTTGGGTGCTCTCAGTGTGTGTTTGGGTGCTCTCAGTGTGTGTTTGGGTGCTCTCAGTGTTTGTCTGGTTGCTCTCAGTGTGTGTTTGGGTGCTCTCAGTGTTTGTCTGGTTGCTCTCAGTGTGTGTTTTTGGGTGCTCTCTGTGTGTTTGGGTGCTCTCAGTGTGTGTTTTTGGGTGCTCTCAGTGTGTGTTTGGGTGCTCTCAGTGTGTTTTTGGGTGCTCTCAGTGTGTGTTTGGGTGCTCTCAGTGTGTTTGGGTGCTCTGTGTGTGTTTGGGTGCTCTCCGTGTGTGTTTGGGTGCTCTCAGTCTGTGTTTGGGTGCTCTCAGTGTGTTTTTGGGTGCTCTCAGTGTGTGTTTGGGTGCTCTCAGTGTGTTTGGGTGCTCTCAGTGTGTTTGGGTGCTCTGTGTGTGTTTGGGTGCTCTCCGTGTGTGTTTGGGTGCTCTCAGTGTGTTTGGGTGCTCTCAGTGTGTTTTTGGGTGCTCTCAGTGTGTGTCTGGGTGCTCTCCGTGTGTGTTTGGGTGCTCTCAGTGTGTGTTTGGGTGCTCTCAGTGTGTGTTTGGGTGCTCTCAGTGTGTTTGGGTTCTCTCAGTGTGTGTTTGGGTGCTCTGTGTGTGTTTGGGTGCTCTCAGTGTGTTTTTGGGTGCTCTTGGTGTGTGTTTGGGTGCTCTCCGTGTGTGTTTGGGTGCTCTTGGTGTGTGTCTGGGTGCTCTCAGTGTGTTTGGGTGCTCTCAGTGTGTTTTTGGGTGCTCTCAGTGTGTGTCTGGGTGCTCTCAGTGTGTTTTTGGGTGCTCTCAGTGTGTGTTTGGGTGCTCTCAGTGTGTGTTTGGGTGCTCTCAGTGTGTTTGGGTGCTCTGTGTGTGTTTGGGTGCTCTCAGTGTGTGTTTGGGTGCTCTCAGTGTGTTTGGGTTCTCTCAGTGTGTGTTTGGGTGCTCTGTGTGTGTTTGGGTGCTCTCAGTGTGTTTTTGGGTGCTCTTGGTGTGTGTTTGGGTGCTCTCCGTGTGTGTTTGGGTGCTCTTGGTGTGTGTCTGGCTGCTCTCAGTGTGTGTTTGGGTGCTCTCAGTGTGTTTGGGTTCTCTCAGTGTGTTTGGGTGCTCTCAGTGTGTGTTTGGGTGCTCTCACTGTGTGTTTGGGTGCTCTCAGTGTGTGTTTGGGTGCTCTCAGTGTGTTTGGGTGCTCTCAGTGTGTGTTTGGGTGCTCTCAGTGTGTTTGGGTGCTCTCAGTGTGTTTTTGGGTGCTCTCAGTGTGTGTCTGGGTGCTCTCAGTGTGTTTTTCGTTGCTCTCAGTGTGTTTGGGTGCTCTCAGTGTGTTTTTGGGTGCTCTCAGTGTCTGGTTGCTCTCAGTGTTTGTCTGGTTGCTCTCAGTGTGTGTTTGGGTGCTCTCAGTGTTTGTCTGGTTGCTCTCAGTGTGTGTTTTTGGGTGCTCTCAGTGTTTGTCTGGTTGCTCTCAGTGTGTGTTTTTGGGTGCTCTCAGTGTGTGTTTGGGTGCTCTCAGTGTGTGTTTGGGTGCTCTCAGTGTTTGTCTGGTTGCTCTCAGTGTGTGTTTGGGTGCTCTCAGTGTTTGTCTGGTTGCTCTCAGTGTGTGTTTTTGGGTGCTCTCTGTGTGTTTGGGTGCTCTCAGTGTGTGTTTTTGGGTGCTCTCAGTGTGTGTTTGGGTGCTCTCAGTGTGTTTTTGGGTGCTCTCAGTGTGTGTTTGGGTGCTCTCAGTGTGTTTGGGTGCTCTGTGTGTGTTTGGGTGCTCTCCGTGTGTGTTTGGGTGCTCTCAGTCTGTGTTTGGGTGCTCTCAGTGTGTTTTTGGGTGCTCTCAGTGTGTGTTTGGGTGCTCTCAGTGTGTTTGGGTGCTCTCAGTGTGTTTGGGTGCTCTGTGTGTGTTTGGGTGCTCTCCGTGTGTGTTTGGGTGCTCTCAGTGTGTTTGGGTGCTCTCAGTGTGTTTTTGGGTGCTCTCAGTGTGTGTCTGGGTGCTCTCCGTGTGTGTTTGGGTGCTCTCAGTGTGTGTTTGGGTGCTCTCAGTGTGTGTTTGGGTGCTCTCAGTGTGTTTGGGTTCTCTCAGTGTGTGTTTGGGTGCTCTGTGTGTGTTTGGGTGCTCTCAGTGTGTTTTTGGGTGCTCTTGGTGTGTGTTTGGGTGCTCTCCGTGTGTGTTTGGGTGCTCTTGGTGTGTGTCTGGGTGCTCTCAGTGTGTGTTTGGGTGCTCTCAGTGTGTTTGGGTTCTCTCAGTGTGTTTGGGTGCTCTGTGTGTGTTTGGGTGCTCTCCGTGTGTGTTTGGGTGCTCTCAGTGTGTGTTTGGGTGCTCTCAGTGTGTTTGGGTGCTCTCAGTGTGTGTTTTTGGGTGCTCTCACTGTGTGTTTGGGTGCTCTCAGTGTGTTTGGGTGCTCTCAGTGTGTTTGGGTGCTCTCCGTGTGTGTTTGGGTGCTCTCAGTGTGTTTGGGTTCTCTCAGTGTGTGTTTGGGTGCTCTCAGTGTGTTTGGGTGCTCTCAGTGTGTTTTTGGGTGCTCTCAGTGTGTTTGGGTGCTCTCAGGGTGTTTTTGGGTGCTCTCAGTGTCTGGTTGCTCTCAGTGTTTGTCTGGTTGCTCTCAGTGTGTGTTTGGGTGCTCTCAGTGTTTGTCTGGTTGCTCTCAGTGTGTGTTTTTGGGTGCTCTCAGTGTTTGTCTGGTTGCTCTCAGTGTGTGTTTTTGGGTGCTCTCAGTGTGTGTTTGGGTGCTCTCAGTGTGTGTTTGGGTGCTCTCAGTGTTTGTCTGGTTGCTCTCAGTGTGTGTTTGGGTGCTCTCAGTGTTTGTCTGGTTGCTCTCAGTGTGTGTTTTTGGGTGCTCTCTGTGTGTTTGGGTGCTCTCAGTGTGTGTTTTTGGGTGCTCTCAGTGTGTGTTTGGGTGCTCTCAGTGTGTGTTTGGGTGCTCTCAGTGTGTTTGGGTGCTCTGTGTGTGTTTGGGTGCTCTCCGTGTGTGTTTGGGTGCTCTCAGTCTGTGTTTGGGTGCTCTCAGTGTGTTTGGGTGCTCTCAGTGTGTTTGGGTGCTCTCAGTGTGTTTTTGGGTGCTCTCAGTGTGTGTCTGGGTGCTCTCCGTGTGTGTTTGGGTGCTCTCAGTGTGTGTTTGGGTGCTCTCAGTGTGTTTGGGTTCTCTCAGTGTGTGTTTGGGTGCTCTGTGTGTGTTTGGGTGCTCTCAGTGTGTTTTTGGGTGCTCTTGGTGTGTGTTTGGGTGCTCTCCGTGTGTGTTTGGGTGCTCTTGGTGTGTTTTTGGGTGCTCTCAGTGTGTGTTTGGGTGCTCTCAGTGTGTTTGGGTTCTCTCAGTGTGTTTGGGTGCTCTCAGTGTGTGTTTGGGTGCTCTTGGTGTGTGTCTGGGTGCTCTCAGTGTGTGTTTGGGTGCTCTCAGTGTGTTTGGGTTCTCTCAGTGTGTGTTTGGGTGCTCTCAGTGTGTTTGGGTGCTCTCAGTGTGTTTTTGGGTGCTCTCAGTGTGTGTCTGGGTGCTCTCAGTGTGTTTTTGGGTGCTCTCAGTGTGTTTGGGTGCTCTCAGTGTGTGTTTGGGTGCTCTCAGTGTGTTTGGGTGCTCTGTGTGTGTTTGGGTGCTCTCAGTGTGTGTTTGGGTGCTCTCAGTGTGTTTGGGTGCTCTCAGTGTGTGTTTGGGTGCTCTCAGTGTGTGTTTGGGTGCTCTCACTGTGTGTTTGGGTGCTCTCAGTGTGTGTTTGGGTGCTCTCAGTGTGTTTGGGTGCTCTCAGTGTGTGTTTGGGTGCTCTCAGTGTGTTTGGGTGCTCTCAGTGTGTTTTTGGGTGCTCTCAGTGTGTGTCTGGGTGCTCTCAGTGTGTTTTTCGTTGCTCTCAGTGTGTTTGGGTGCTCTCAGTGTGTTTTTGGGTGCTCTCAGTGTCTGGTTGCTCTCAGTGTTTGTCTGGGTGCTCTCAGTGTGTGTTTGGGTGCTCTCAGTGTTTGTCTGGTTGCTCTCAGTGTGTGTTTTTGGGTGCTCTCAGTGTTTGTCTGGTTGCTCTCAGTGTGTGTTTTTGGGTGCTCTCAGTGTGTGTTTGGGTGCTCTCAGTGTGTGTTTGGGTGCTCTCAGTGTTTGTCTGGTTGCTCTCAGTGTGTGTTTTTGGGTGCTCTCTGTGTGTTTGGGTGCTCTCAGTGTGTGTTTGGGTGCTCTCAGTGTGTTTTTGGGTGCTCTCAGTGTGTGTTTGGGTGCTCTCAGTGTGTTTTTGGGTGCTCTCAGTGTGTGTTTGGGTGCTCTCAGTGTGTTTGGGTGCTCTGTGTGTGTTTGGGTGCTCTCCGTGTGTGTTTGGGTGCTCTCAGTCTGTGTTTGGGTGCTCTCAGTGTGTTTGGGTGCTCTCAGTGTGTTTGGGTGCTCTCAGTGTGTTTTTGGGTGCTCTCAGTGTGTTTGGGTGCTCTCCGTGTGTGTTTGGGTGCTCTCAGTGTGTGTTTGGGTGCTCTCAGTGTGTTTGGGTTCTCTCAGTGTGTGTTTGGGTGCTCTGTGTGTGTTTGGGTGCTCTTGGTGTGTGTCTGGGTGCTCTCAGTGTGTTTGGGTGCTCTCAGTGTGTTTGGGTTCTCTCAGTGTGTGTTTGGGTGCTCTCAGTGTGTTTGGGTGCTCTCAGTGTGGTTTTGGGTGCTCTCAGTGTGTGTCTGGGTGCTCTCAGTGTGTTTTTGGGTGCTCTCAGTGTGTTTGGGTGCTCTCAGTGTGTTTGGGTGCTCTCAGTGTTTGTCTGGTTGCTCTCAGTGTGTGTTTGGGTGCTCTCAGTGTTTGTCTGGTTGCTCTCAGTGTGTGTTTTTGGGTGCTCTCTGTGTGTTTGGGTGCTCTCTGTGTGTGTTTGGGTGCTCTCAGTGTGT
Source organism: Passer domesticus (assembly GCF_036417665.1). Lineage (NCBI taxonomy): Eukaryota > Metazoa > Chordata > Aves > Passeriformes > Passeridae > Passer > Passer domesticus. Next base: position 20,012,132 of record NC_087485.1, read on the forward strand.
GTCTGGGTGCTCTCAGTGTGTGTTTGGGTGCTCTCAGTGTGTTTGGGTGCTCTCAGTGTGTGTTTGGGTGCTCTCCGTGTGTGTTTGGGTGCTCTCAGTGTGTGTTTGGGTGCTCTCACTGTGTGTTTGGGTGCTCTCAGTGTGTGTTTGGGTGCTCTCAGTGTGTTTGGGTTCTCTCAGTGTGTGTTTGGGTCCTCTCAGTGTGTGTTTGGGTGCTCTGTGTGTGTTTGGGTGCTCTCAGTGTGTTTTTGGGTGCTCTCAGTGTGTTTTTGGGTGCTCTCAGTTTGTGTTTGGGTGCTCTCAGTGTGTTTGGGTGCTCTCAGTGTGTTTTTGGGTGCTCTCAGTGTGTGTCTGGGTGCTCTCTGTGTGTTTTTGGGTGCTCTCAGTGTGTGTTTGGGTGCTCTCAGTGTGTTTGGGTTCTCTCAGTGTGTGTTTGGGTGCTCTCCGTGTGTGTTTGGGTGCTCTCAGTGTGTTTTTGGGTGCTCTCAGTGTGTGTTTGGGTGCTCTCAGTTTGTGTTTGGGTCCTCTCAGTGTGTTTGGGTGCTCTCTGTGTGTTTGGGTGCTCTCAGTGTGTTTTTGGGTGCTCTCAGTGTGTGTCTGGTGCTCTCTGTGTGTTTTTGGGTGCTCTCAGTGTGTTTGGGTGCTCTCAGTGTGTTTGGGTTCTCTCAGTGTGTGTTTGGGTGCTCTCCGTGTGTGTTTGGGTGCTCTCTGTGTGTGTTTTTGGGTGCTCTCAGTGTGTGTGTTTGGGTTCTCTCAGTGTGTGTTTGGGTGCTCTCAGTGTGTGTCTGGGTGCTCTCAGTGTGTGTTTGGGTGCTCTCAGTGTGTGTTTGGGTGCTCTGTGTTTTTGGGTGCTCTGTGTGTGTGTCTGGGTGCTCTCAGTGTGTTTGGGTGCTCTCTGTGTTTGGGTGCTCTCAGTGTGTGTTTGGGTGCTCTCAGTGTTTGTCTGGTTGCTCTCAGTGTGTGTTTTTGGGTTCTCTCAGTGTGTGTTTGGGTGCTCTCAGTGTGTTTGGGTGCTCTCAGTGTGTTTGGGTGCTCTCAGTGTGTGTTTGGGTGCTCTCAGTGTTTGTCTGGTTGCTCTCAGTGTGTTTGGGTGCTCTCAGTGTGTGTTTGGGTGCTCTCAGTGTTTGTCTGGTTGCTCTCAGTCTGTGTTTTTGGGTGCTCTCTGTGTGTTTGGGTGCTCTCAGTGTGTGTTTTTGGGTGCTCTCCGTGTGTTTTTGGCTGCTCTCAGTGTGTGTTTGGGTGCTCTCAGTGTGTTTGGGTGCTCTCCGTGTGTTTTTGGGTGCTCTCAGTGTGTGTTTGGGTGCTCTCCGTGTGTTTTTGGGTGCTCTCAGTGTGTGTTTGGGTTCTCTCAGTGTGTTTGGGTTCTCTCAGTGTGTTTTTGGGTGCTCTCAGTGTGTGTTTGGGTGCTCTCAGTGTGTTTGGGTGCTCTCAGTGTGTTTGGGTGCTCTCAGTGTGTGTTTGGGTTCTCTCAGTGTGTGTTTGGGTTCTCTCAGTGTGTGTTTGGGTGCTCTCAGTGTGTTTGGGTGCTCTCAGTGTGTGTTTTTGGGTGCTCTCAGTGTGTTTTTGGGTGCTCTCAGTGTGTGTTTGGGTGCTCTCCGTGTGTTTTTGGGTGCTCTGTGTGTGTTTGGGTGCTCTCAGTGTGTGTTTTTGGGTGCTCTCAGTGTGTGTTTGGGTTCTCTCAGTGTGTTTGGGTTCTCTCAGTGTGTTTTTGGGTGCTCTCAGTGTGTGTTTGGGTGCTCTCAGTGTGTTTGGGTGCTCTCAGTGTGTTTGGGTGCTCTCAGTGTGTGTTTGGGTTCTCTCAGTGTGTGTTTGGGTTCTCTCAGTGTGTGTTTGGGTGCTCTCAGTGTGTTTGGGTGCTCTCAGTGTGTGTTTTTGGGTGCTCTCTGTGTGTTTGGGTGCTCTCAGTGTGTGTTTGGGTGCTCTCAGTGTGTTTTTGGGTGCTCTCAGTGTGTGTTTGGGTGCTCTCAGTGTGTTTTTGGGTGCTCTCAGTGTGTGTTTGGGTGCTCTCAGTGTGTTTGGGTGCTCTGTGTGTGTTTGGGTGCTCTCCGTGTGTGTTTGGGTGCTCTCAGTCTGTGTTTGGGTGCTCTCAGTGTGTTTGGGTGCTCTCAGTGTGTTTGGGTGCTCTCAGTGTGTTTTTGGGTGCTCTCAGTGTGTTTGGGTGCTCTCCGTGTGTGTTTGGGTGCTCTCAGTGTGTTTGGGTTCTCTCAGTGTGTGTTTGGGTGCTCTTGGTGTGTGTCTGGGTGCTCTCAGTGTGTTTGGGTGCTCTCAGTGTGTTTGGGTTCTCTCAGTGTGTGTTTGGGTGCTCTCAGTGTGTTTGGGTGCTCTCAGTGTGGTTTTGGGTGCTCTCAGTGTGTGTCTGGGTGCTCTCAGTGTGTTTTTGGGTGCTCTCAGTGTGTTTGGGTGCTCTCAGTGTGTTTGGGTGCTCTCAGTGTTTGTCTGGTTGCTCTCAGTGTGTGTTTGGGTGCTCTCAGTGTTTGTCTGGTTGCTCTCAGTGTGTGTTTTTGGGTGCTCTCTGTGTGTTTGGGTGCTCTCTGTGTGTGTTTGGGTGCTCTCAGTGTGTGTCTGGGTGCTCTCAGTGTGTGTTTGGGTGCTCTCAGTGTGTTTGGGTGCTCTCAGTGTGTGTTTGGGTGCTCTCCGTGTGTGTTTGGGTGCTCTCAGTGTGTGTTTGGGTGCTCTCACTGTGTGTTTGGGTGCTCTCAGTGTGTGTTTGGGTCCTCTCAGTGTGTGTTTGGGTTCTCTCAGTGTGTTTGGGTTCTCTCAGTGTGTGTTTGGGTGCTCTCAGTGTGTTTGGGTTCTCTCAGTGTGTGTTTGGGTTCTCTCAGTGTGTGTTTGGGTGCTCTCAGTGTGTGTCTGGGTGCTCTCCGTGTGTGTTTGGGTGCTCTCAGTGTGTGTTTGGGTTCTCTCAGTGTGTGTTTGGGTGCTCTCAGTGTGTGTTTGGGTCCTCTCAGTGTGTGTTTGGGTGCTCTGTGTGTGTTTGGGTGCTCTCAGTGTGTTTTTGGGTGCTCTCAGTGTGTTTTTGGGTGCTCTCAGTTTGTGTTTGGGTGCTCTCAGTGTGTTTGGGTGCTCTCAGTGTGTTTTTGGGTGCTCTCAGTGTGTGTCTGGGTGCTCTCTGTGTGTTTTTGGGTGCTCTCAGTGTGTGTTTGGGTGCTCTCAGTGTGTTTGGGTTCTCTCAGTGTGTGTTTGGGTGCTCTCCGTGTGTTTTTGGGTGCTCTCAGTGTGTTTTTGGGTGCTCTCAGTGTGTGTTTGGGTGCTCTCAGTTTGTGTTTGGGTCCTCTCAGTGTGTTTGGGTGCTCTCTGTGTGTTTGGGTGCTCTCAGTGTGTTTTTGGGTGCTCTCAGTGTGTGTCTGGTGCTCTCTGTGTGTTTTTGGGTGCTCTCAGTGTGTTTGGGTGCTCTCAGTGTGTTTGGGTTCTCTCAGTGTGTGTTTGGGTGCTCTCAGTGTGTGTTTGGGTGCTCTCTGTGTGTGTTTTTGGGTGCTCTCAGTGTGTGTGTTTGGGTTCTCTCAGTGTGTGTTTGGGTGCTCTCAGTGTGTGTCTGGGTGCTCTCAGTGTGTGTTTGGGTGCTCTCAGTGTGTGTTTGGGTGCTCTGTGTTTTTGGGTGCTCTGTGTGTGTGTCTGGGTGCTCTCAGTGTGTTTGGGTGCTCTCTGTGTTTGGGTGCTCTCAGTGTTTGTCTGGTTGCTCTCAGTGTGTGTTTTTGGGTTCTCTCAGTGTGTGTTTGGGTGCTCTCAGTGTGTTTGGGTGCTCTCAGTGTGTTTGGGTGCTCTCAGTGTGTGTTTGGGTGCTCTCAGTGTTTGTCTGGTTGCTCTCAGTGTGTTTGGGTGCTCTCAGTGTGTGTTTGGGTGCTCTCAGTGTTTGTCTGGTTGCTCTCAGTCTGTGTTTTTGGGTGCTCTCTGTGTGTTTGGGTGCTCTCAGTGTGTGTTTTTGGGTGCTCTCCGTGTGTTTTTGGCTGCTCTCAGTGTGTGTTTGGGTGCTCTCAGTGTGTTTGGGTGCTCTCCGTGTGTTTTTGGGTGCTCTCAGTGTGTGTTTGGGTGCTCTCCGTGTGTTTTTGGGTGCTCTCAGTGTGTGTTTGGGTTCTCTCAGTGTGTTTGGGTTCTCTCAGTGTGTTTTTGGGTGCTCTCAGTGTGTGTTTGGGTGCTCTCAGTGTGTTTGGGTGCTCTCAGTGTGTTTGGGTGCTCTCAGTGTGTGTTTGGGTTCTCTCAGTGTGTGTTTGGGTTCTCTCAGTGTGTGTTTGGGTGCTCTCAGTGTGTTTGGGTGCTCTCAGTGTGTGTTTTTGGGTGCTCTCAGTGTGTTTTTGGGTGCTCTCAGTGTGTGTTTGGGTGCTCTCCGTGTGTTTTTGGGTGCTCTGTGTGTGTTTGGGTGCTCTCAGTGTGTGTTTTTGGGTGCTCTCAGTGTGTGTTTGGGTTCTCTCAGTGTGTTTGGGTTCTCTCAGTGTGTTTTTGGGTGCTCTCAGTGTGTGTTTGGGTGCTCTCAGTGTGTTTGGGTGCTCTCAGTGTGTTTGGGTGCTCTCAGTGTGTGTTTGGGTTCTCTCAGTGTGTGTTTGGGTTCTCTCAGTGTGTGTTTGGGTGCTCTCAGTGTGTTTGGGTGCTCTCAGTGTGTGTTTTTGGGTGCTCTCTGTGTGTTTGGGTGCTCTCAGTGTGTGTTTGGGTGCTCTCAGTGTGTTTTTGGGTGCTCTCAGTGTGTGTTTGGGTGCTCTCAGTGTGTTTTTGGGTGCTCTCAGTGTGTGTTTGGGTGCTCTCAGTGTGTTTGGGTGCTCTGTGTGTGTTTGGGTGCTCTCCGTGTGTGTTTGGGTGCTCTCAGTCTGTGTTTGGGTGCTCTCAGTGTGTTTGGGTGCTCTCAGTGTGTTTGGGTGCTCTCAGTGTGTTTTTGGGTGCTCTCAGTGTGTTTGGGTGCTCTCCGTGTGTGTTTGGGTGCTCTCAGTGTGTTTGGGTTCTCTCAGTGTGTGTTTGGGTGCTCTTGGTGTGTGTCTGGGTGCTCTCAGTGTGTTTGGGTGCTCTCAGTGTGTTTGGGTTCTCTCAGTGTGTGTTTGGGTGCTCTCAGTGTGTTTGGGTGCTCTCAGTGTGGTTTTGGGTGCTCTCAGTGTGTGTCTGGGTGCTCTCAGTGTGTTTTTGGGTGCTCTCAGTGTGTTTGGGTGCTCTCAGTGTGTTTGGGTGCTCTCAGTGTTTGTCTGGTTGCTCTCAGTGTGTGTTTGGGTGCTCTCAGTGTTTGTCTGGTTGCTCTCAGTGTGTGTTTTTGGGTGCTCTCTGTGTGTTTGGGTGCTCTCTGTGTGTGTTTGGGTGCTCTCAGTGTGTGTCTGGGTGCTCTCAGTGTGTGTTTGGGTGCTCTCAGTGTGTTTGGGTGCTCTCAGTGTGTGTTTGGGTGCTCTCCGTGTGTGTTTGGGTGCTCTCAGTGTGTGTTTGGGTGCTCTCACTGTGTGTTTGGGTGCTCTCAGTGTGTGTTTGGGTGCTCTCAGTGTGTTTGGGTTCTCTCAGTGTGTGTTTGGGTTCTCTCAGTGTGTGTTTGGGTGCTCTCAGTGTGTGTCTGGGTGCTCTCCGTGTGTGTTTGGGTGCTCTCAGTGTGTGTTTGGGTTCTCTCAGTGTGTGTTTGGGTGCTCTCAGTGTGTGTTTGGGTCCTCTCAGTGTGTGTTTGGGTGCTCTGTGTGTGTTTGGGTGCTCTCAGTGTGTTTTTGGGTGCTCTCAGTGTGTTTTTGGGTGCTCTCAGTTTGTGTTTGGGTGCTCTCAGTGTGTTTGGGTGCTCTCAGTGTGTTTTTGGGTGCTCTCAGTGTGTGTCTGGGTGCTCTCTGTGTGTTTTTGGGTGCTCTCAGTGTGTGTTTGGGTGCTCTCAGTGTGTTTGGGTTCTCTCAGTGTGTGTTTGGGTGCTCTCCGTGTGTTTTTGGGTGCTCTCAGTGTGTTTTTGGGTGCTCTCAGTGTGTGTTTGGGTGCTCTCAGTTTGTGTTTGGGTCCTCTCAGTGTGTTTGGGTGCTCTCTGTGTGTTTGGGTGCTCTCAGTGTGTTTTTGGGTGCTCTCAGTGTGTGTCTGGTGCTCTCTGTGTGTTTTTGGGTGCTCTCAGTGTGTTTGGGTGCTCTCAGTGTGTTTGGGTTCTCTCAGTGTGTGTTTGGGTGCTCTCAGTGTGTGTTTGGGTGCTCTCTGTGTGTGTTTTTGGGTGCTCTCAGTGTGTGTGTTTGGGTTCTCTCAGTGTGTGTTTGGGTGCTCTCAGTGTGTGTCTGGGTGCTCTCAGTGTGTGTTTGGGTGCTCTCAGTGTGTGTTTGGGTGCTCTGTGTTTTTGGGTGCTCTGTGTGTGTGTCTGGGTGCTCTCAGTGTGTTTGGGTGCTCTCTGTGTTTGGGTGCTCTCAGTGTGTGTTTGGGTGCTCTCAGTGTTTGTCTGGTTGCTCTCAGTGTGTGTTTTTGGGTTCTCTCAGTGTGTGTTTGGGTGCTCTCAGTGTGTTTGGGTGCTCTCAGTGTGTTTGGGTGCTCTCAGTGTGTGTTTGGGTGCTCTCAGTGTTTGTCTGGTTGCTCTCAGTGTGTGTTTGGGTGCTCTCAGTGTTTGTCTGGTTGCTCTCAGTGTGTTTGGGTGCTCTCAGTGTGTGTTTGGGTGCTCTCAGTGTTTGTCTGGTTGCTCTCAGTCTGTGTTTTTGGGTGCTCTCTGTGTGTTTGGGTGCTCTCAGTGTGTGTTTTTGGGTGCTCTCCGTGTGTTTTTGGCTGCTCTCAGTGTGTGTTTGGGTGCTCTCAGTGTGTTTGGGTGCTCTCCGTGTGTTTTTGGGTGCTCTCAGTGTGTGTTTGGGTGCTCTCCGTGTGTTTTTGGGTGCTCTCAGTGTGTGTTTGGGTTCTCTCAGTGTGTTTGGGTTCTCTCAGTGTGTTTTTGGGTGCTCTCAGTGTGTGTTTGGGTGCTCTCAGTGTGTTTGGGTGCTCTCAGTGTGTTTGGGTGCTCTCAGTGTGTGTTTGGGTTCTCTCAGTGTGTGTTTGGGTTCTCTCAGTGTGTGTTTGGGTGCTCTCAGTGTGTTTTGGGTGCTCTCAGTGTGTGTTTTTGGGTGCTCTCAGTGTGTTTTTGGGTGCTCTCAGTGTGTGTTTGGGTTCTCTCAGTGTGTGTTTGGGTGCTCTCAGTGTGTTTTGGGTTCTCTCAGTGTGTGTTTTTGGGTGCTCTCAGTGTGTGTTTGGGTGCTCTCAGTGTGTGTTTGGGTGCTCTCAGTGTGTTTGGGTGCTCTCAGTGTGTGTTTTTGGGTGCTCTCAGTGTGTTTTTGGGTGCTCTCAGTGTGTGTTTGGGTTCTCTCAGTGTGTGTTTGGGTGCTCTCAGTGTGTTTGGGTTCTCTCAGTGTGGTTTTGGGTGCTCTCCGTGTGTTTTTGGGTGCTCTGTGTGTGTTTGGGTGCTCTCAGTGTGTGTTTTTGGGTGCTCTCAGTGTGTGTTTGGGTTCTCTCAGTGTGTTTGGGTTCTCTCAGTGTGTTTTTGGGTGCTCTCAGTGTGTGTTTGGGTGCTCTCAGTGTGTTTGGGTGCTCTCAGTGTGTTTGGGTGCTCTCAGTGTGTGTTTGGGTTCTCTCAGTGTGTGTTTGGGTTCTCTCAGTGTGTGTTTGGGTGCTCTCAGTGTGTTTGGGTGCTCTCAGTGTGTTTTTGGGTGCTCTCAGTGTGTTTTTGGGTGCTCTCAGTGTGTGTTTGGGTGCTCTCCGTGTGAGTTTGGGTGCTCTCAGTGTGTGTTTTTGGGTGCTCTCAGTGTGTTTGGGTTCTCTCAGTGTGGTTTTGGGTGCTCTCAGTGTGTTTTTGGGTGCTCTCAGTGTGTTTGGGTTCTCTCAGTGTGGTTTTGGGTGCTCTCAGTGTGTTTTTGGGTGCTCTGTGTGTGTTTGGGTGCTCTCAGTGTGTTTGGGTTCTCTCAGTGTGTGTTTGGGTGCTCTCAGTGTGTGTTTGGGTGCTCTCAGTGTGTGTTTGGGTGCTCTGTGTGTGTTTGGGTGCTCTCAGTGTGTTTGGGTTCTCTCAGTGTGTGTTTGGGTGCTCTCAGTGTGTGTTTGGGTGCTCTCAGTGTGTGTTTGGGTGCTCTGTGTGTGTTTGGGTGCTCTCAGTGTGTGTTTGGGTGCTCTCAGTGTGTGTTTGGGTGCTCTCAGTGTGTGTGTTTGGGTGCTCTCAGTGTGTGTTTGGGTTCTCTCAGTGTGTGTTTGGGTGCTCTCAGTGTGTTTGGGTGCTCTCAGTGTGTGTTTTTGGGTGCTCTCAGTGTGTTTTTGGGTGCTCTCAGTGTGTGTTTGGGTGCTCTCAGTGTGTTTGGGTGCTCTCAGTGTGTGTTTGGGTGCTCTCAGTGTGTGTTTGGGTTCTCTCAGTGTGTGTTTGGGTGCTCTCAGTGTGTGTTTGGGTGCTCTCAGTGTGTGTTTGGGTGCTCTCAGTGTGTTTGGGTGCTCTCAGTGTGTGTTTGGGTGCTCTCAGTGTGTGTTTGGGTGCTCTGTGTGTGTTTGGGTGCTCTGTGTGTGTGTCTGGGTGCTCTCAGTGTGTTTGGGTGCTCTCAGTGTGTTTGGGTGCTCTCAGTGTTTGTCTGGTTGCTCTCAGTGTGTGTTTTTGGGTGCTCTCTGTGTGTTTGGGTGCTCTCAGTGTGTGTTTGGGTGCTCTCAGTGTGTGTTTGGGTTCTCTCAGTGTGTGTTTGGGTTCTCTCAGTGTGTGTTTTTGGGTGCTCTCCGTGTGTTTTTGGGTGCTCTCAGTGTGTGTTTGGGTTCTCTCAGTGTGGTTTTGGGTGCTCTCAGTGTGTTTTTGGGTGCTCTGTGTGTGTTTGGGTGTTCTCAGTGTGTGTTTGGGTGCTCTGTGTGTGTTTGGGTGCTCTCAGTGTGTTTGGGTTCTCTCAGTGTGTGTTTGGGTGCTCTCAGTGTGTGTTTGGGTGCTCTCAGTGTGTGTTTGGGTGCTCTCAGTGTGTGTTTTTGGGTGCTCTCAGTGTGTGTTTGGGTTCTCTCAGTGTGTGTCTGGGTGCTCTCAGTGTGTTTGGGTGCTCTCAGTGTGTGTTTGGGTCCTCTCAGTGTGTGTTTGGGTTCTCTCAGTGTGTGTTTGGGTGCTCTCAGTGTGTGTTTGGGTGCTCTCAGTGTGTGTCTGGTTGCTCTCTGTGTGTGTTTGGGTGCTCTCCGTGTGTTTGGGTGCTCTCTGTGTGTGTTTGGGTGCTCTCAGTGTTTGTCTGGTTGCTCTCAGTGTGTGTTTGGGTGCTCTCAGTGTTTGTCTGGTTGCTCTCAGTGTGTGTTTTTGGGTGCTCTCTGTGTGTTTGGGTGCTCTCAGTGTGTGTTTTTGGGTGCTCTCAGTGTGTGTTTGGGTTCTCTCAGTGTGTGTTTGGGTGCTCTCAGTGTGGTTTTGGGTGCTCTCAGTGTGTGTTTGGGTGCTCTCAGTGTGTTTGGGTGCTCTCAGTGTGTTTGGGTGCTCTCCGTGTGTTTTTGGGTGCTCTCAGTGTGTGTTTGGGTGCTCTCAGTGTGTTTGGGTGCTCTCAGTGTGTGTTTTTGGGTGCTCTCAGTGTGTGTTTGGGTTCTCTCAGTGTGGTTTTGGGTGCTCTCAGTGTGTTTTTGGGTGCTCTGTGTGTGTTTGGGTGCTCTCAGTGTGTTTGGGTTCTCTCAGTGTGTGTTTGGGTGCTCTCAGTGTGTTTGGGTGTTCTCAGTGTGTGTTTGGGTGCTCTCAGTGTGTTTGGGTGCTCTGTGTGTGTGTCTGGGTGCTCTCAGTGTGTTTGGGTGCTCTCAGTGTGTTTGGGTGCTCTCAGTGTGTGTTTGGGTGCTCTCAGTGTTTGTCTGGTTGCTCTCAGTGTGTGTTTTGGGTGCTCTCAGTGTTTGTCTGGTTGCTCTCAGTGTGTGTTTTTGGGTGCTCTCAGTGTTTGTCTGGTTGCTCTCAGTGTGTGTTTTTGGGTGCTCTCTGTGTGTTTGGGTGCTCTCAGTGTGTGTTTGGGTGCTCTCAGTGTGTGTTTGGGTTCTCTCAGTGTGTGTTTGGGTTCTCTCAGTGTGTGTTTTTGGGTGCTCTCCGTGTGTTTTTGGGTGCTCTCAGTGTGTGTTTGGGTTCTCTCAGTGTGGTTTTGGGTGCTCTCAGTGTGTTTTTGGGTGCTCTGTGTGTGTTTGGGTGTTCTCAGTGTGTGTTTGGGTGCTCTGTGTGTGTTTGGGTGCTCTCAGTGTGTTTGGGTTCTCTCAGTGTGTGTTTGGGTGCTCTCAGTGTGTGTTTGGGTGCTCTCAGTGTGTGTTTGGGTGCTCTCAGTGTGTGTTTGGGTGCTCTGTGTGTGTTTGGGTGCTCTCAGTGTGTTTGGGTTCTCTCAGTGTGTGTTTGGGTGCTCTCAGTGTGTGTTTGGGTGCTCTCTGTGTGTGTTTGGGTGCTCTCCGTGTGTTTGGGTGCTCTCTGTGTGTGTTTGGGTGCTCTCAGTGTTTGTCTGGTTGCTCTCAGTGTGTTTGGGTGCTCTCAGTGTGTGTTTGGGTGCTCTCAGTGTTTGTCTGGTTGCTCTCAGTGTGTGTTTGGGTGCTCTCAGTGTTTGTCTGGTTGCTCTCAGTGTGTGTTTTTGGGTGCTCTCTGTGTGTTTGGGTGCTCTCAGTGTGTGTTTTTGGGTGCTCTCAGTGTGTGTTTGGGTTCTCTCAGTGTGTTTGGGTGCTCTCCGTGTGTTTTTGGGTGCTCTCAGTGTGTGTTTGGGTGCTCTCAGTGTGTTTGGGTGCTCTCAGTGTGTGTTTTTGGGTGCTCTCAGTGTGTGTTTGGGTTCTCTCAGTGTGGTTTTGGGTGCTCTCAGTGTGTTTTTGGGTGCTCTGTGTGTGTTTGGGTGCTCTCAGTGTGTGTTTGGGTGCTCTCAGTGTGTTTGGGTGCTCTCAGTGTGTTTGGGTGTTCTCAGTGTGTGTTTGGGTGCTCTCAGTGTGTTTGGGTGCTCTGTGTGTGTGTCTGGGTGCTCTCAGTGTGTTTGGGTGCTCTCAGTGTGTTTGGGTGCTCTGTGTGTGTTTGGGTGCTCTCAGTGTTTGTCTGGTTGCTCTCAGTGTGTGTTTGGGGTGCTCTCAGTGTTTGTCTGGTTGCTCTCAGTGTGTGTTTTTGGGTGCTCTCAGTGTGTTTTGGGTGCTCTCCGTGTGTGTTTGGGTGCTCTCAGTGTGTGTTTGGGTGCTCTCAGTGTGTTTGGGTTCTCTCAGTGTGTGTTTGGGTGCTCTCAGTGTGTTTGGGTGCTCTCAGTGTGTTTTTGGGTGCTCTCAGTGTGTGTCTGGGTGCTCTCAGTGTGTTTTTGGTTGCTCTCAGTGTGTTTGGGTGCTCTCAGTGTGTTTTTGGGTGCTCTCAGTGTTTGTCTGGTTGCTCTCAGTGTGTGTTTGGGTGCTCTCAGTGTTTGTCTGGTTGCTCTCAGTGTGTGTTTTTGGGTGCTCTCTGTGTGTTTGGGTGCTCTCAGTGTGTGTTTTTGGGTGCTCTCAGTGTGTGTTTGGGTGCTCTCAGTGTGTGTTTGGGTGCTCTCAGTGTGTTTTTGGGTGCTCTCAGTGTGTGTTTGTGTGCTCTCAGTGTGTTTGGGTGCTCTGTGTGTGTTTGGGTGCTCTCCGTGTGTGTTTGGGTGCTCTCAGTCTGTATTTGGGTGCTCTCAGTGTGTTTGGGTGCTCTCAGTGTGTTTGGGTGCTCTCAGTGTGTTTTTGGGTGCTCTCAGTGTGTGTCTGGGTGCTCTCCGTGTGTGTTTGGGTGCTCTCAGTGTGTGTTTGGGTGCTCTCAGTGTGTTTGGGTTCTCTCAGTGTGTGTTTGGGTGCTCTGTGTGTGTTTGAGTGCTCTCAGTGTGTTTTTGGGTGCTCTTGGTGTGTGTTTGGGTGCTCTCCGTGTGTGTTTGGGTGCTCTTGGTGTGTGTCTGGCTGCTCTCAGTGTGTGTTTGGGTGCTCTCAGTGTGTTTGGGTGCTCTCAGTGTGTTTGGGTGCTCTCAGTGTGTGTTTGGGTGCTCTCACTGTGTGTTTGGGTGCTCTCAGTGTGTGTTTGGGTGCTCTCAGTGTGTTTGGGTTCTCTCAGTGTGTGTTTGGGTGCTCTCAGTGTGTTTGGGTGCTCTCAGTGTGTTTTGGGTGCTCTCAGTGTGTGTCTGGGTGCTCTCAGTGTGTTTTTCGTTGCTCTCAGTGTGTTTGGGTGCTCTCAGTGTGTTTTTGGGTGCTCTCAGTGTCTGGTTGCTCTCAGTGTTTGTCTGGTTGCTCTCAGTGTGTGTTTGGGTGCTCTCAGTGTGTGTTTGGGTGCTCTCAGTGTTTGTCTGGTTGCTCTCAGTGTGTGTTTTTGGGTGCTCTCTGTGTGTTTGGGTGCTCTCAGTGTGTGTTTTTGGGTGCTCTCAGTGTGTGTTTGGGTGCTCTCAGTGTGTTTTTGGGTGCTCTCAGTGTGTGTTTGGGTGCTCTCAGTGTGTTTGGGTGCTCTGTGTGTGTTTGGGTGCTCTCCGTGTGTGTTTGGGTGCTCTCAGTGTGTGTTTGGGTGCTCTCAGTGTGTTTTGGGTGCTCTCAGTGTGTTTGGGTGCTCTCAGTGTGTTTTTGGGTGCTCTCAGTGTGTGTCTGGGTGCTCTCCGTGTGTGTTTGGGTGCTCTCAGTGTGTGTTTGGGTGCTCTCAGTGTGTTTGGGTTCTCTCAGTGTGTGTTTGGGTGCTCTCAGTGTGTGTTTGGGTTCTCTCAGTGTGTTTTTGGGTGCTCTCTGTGTGTTTTTGGGTGCTCTTGGTGTGTGTTTGGGTGCTCTCAGTGTGTTTGGGTGCTCTCAGTGTGTTTTGGGTGCTCTTGGTGTGTTTTTGGGTGCTCTCAGTGTGTGTTTGGGTGCTCTGTGTGTGTTTGGGTGCTCTCAGTGTGTTTTTGGGTGCTCTTGGTGTGTGTTTGGGTGCTCTCAGTGTGTTTGGGTGCTCTCAGTGTGTTTGGGTGCTCTCAGTGTGTTTGGGTTCTCTCAGTGTGTTTGGGTGCTCTCAGTGTGTGTTTGGGTGCTCTCAGTGTGTTTGGGTTCTCTCAGTGTGTGTTTGGGTGCTCTCAGTGTGTTTGGGTGCTCTCAGTGTGTTTTTGGGTGCTCTCAGTGTGTGTCTGGGTGCTCTCAGTGTGTTTTGGGTGCTCTCAGTGTGTGTTTGGGTGCTCTCAGTGTGTGTTTGGGTGCTCTCAGTGTGTTTGGGTGCTCTCAGTGTGTTTGGGTGCTCTCAGTGTGTGTTTGGGTGCTCTCAGTGTGTTTGGGTTCTCTCAGTGTGTGTTTGGGTGCTCTGTGTGTGTTTGGGTGCTCTCAGTGTGTTTTTGGGTGCTCTTGGTGTGTGTTTGGGTGCTCTCCGTGTGTGTTTGGGTGCTCTGGTGTGTGTCTGGCTGCTCTCAGTGTGTGTTTGGGTGCTCTCAGTGTGTTTGGGTTCTCTCAGTGTGTTTGGGTGCTCTCAGTGTGTGTTTGGGTGCTCTCACTGTGTGTTTGGGTGCTCTCAGTGTGTGTTTGGGTGCTCTCAGTGTGTTTGGGTGCTCTCAGTGTGTGTTTGGGTGCTCTCAGTGTGTTTGGGTGCTCTCAGGTGTGTTTTTCGGTTGCTCTCAGTGTGTTTGGGTGCTCTCAGTGTGTTTTGGGTGCTCTCAGTGTCTGGTTGCTCTCAGTGTTTGTCTGGTTGCTCTCAGTGTGTGTTTGGGTGCTCTCAGTGTTTGTCTGGTTGCTCTCAGTGTGTGTTTTTGGGTGCTCTCAGTGTGTGTTTGGGTGCTCTCAGTGTGTGTTTGGGTGCTCTCAGTGTTTGTCTGGTTGCTCTCAGTGTGTGTTTGGGGTGCTCTCAGTGTTTGTCTGGTTGCTCTCAGTGTGTGTTTTTGGGTGCTCTCTGTGTGTTTGGGTGCTCTCAGTGTGTGTTTTTGGGTGCTCTCAGTGTGTGTTTTGGGTGCTCTCAGTGTGTGTTTGGGTGCTCTCAGTGTGTTTGGGTGCTCTGTGTGTGTTTGGGTGCTCTCCGTGTGTGTTTGGGTGCTCTCAGTCTGTGTTTGGGTGCTCTCAGTGTGTTTGGGTGCTCTCAGTGTGTTTGGGTGCTCTCAGTGTGTTTTTGGGTGCTCTCAGTGTGTGTCTGGGTGCTCTCCGTGTGTGTTTGGGTGCTCTCAGTGTGTGTTTGGGTGCTCTCAGTGTGTGTTTGGGTGCTCTCAGTGTGTTTGGGTTCTCTCAGTGTGTGTTTGGGTGCTCTGTGTGTGTTTGGGTGCTCTCAGTGTGTGTTTGGGTGCTCTGGTGTGTGTTTGGGTGCTCTCCGTGTGTGTTTGGGTGCTCTTGGTGTGTGTCTGGGTGCTCTCAGTGTGTGTTTGGGTGCTCTCAGTGTGTTTGGGTTCTCTCAGTGTGTTTGGGTGCTCTGTGTGTGTTTGGGTGCTCTCCGTGTGTGTTTGGGTGCTCTCAGTGTGTGTTTGGGTACTCTCAGTGTGTTTGGGTGCTCTCAGTGTGTGTTTTTGGGTGCTCTCAGTGTGTGTTTGGGTGCTCTCAGTGTGTTTGGGTGCTCTCCGTGTGTGTTTGGGTGCTCTCAGTGTGTGTTTGGGTGCTCTCAGTGTGTTTGGGTGCTCTCAGTGTGTGTTTTTGGGTGCTCTCAGTGTGTGTTTGGGTTCTCTCAGTGTGGTTTTGGGTGCTCTCAGTGGGTTTTTGGGTGCTCTGTGTGTGTTTGGGTGCTCTCAGTGTGTTTGGGTTCTCTCAGTGTGTGTTTGGGTGCTCTCAGTGTGTTTGGGTGTTCTCAGTGTGTGTTTGGGTGCTCTCAGTGTGTTTGGGTGCTCTGTGTGTGTGTCTGGGTGCTCTCAGTGTGTTTGGGTGCTCTCAGTGTGTTTGGGTGCTCTCAGTGTGTGTTTGGGTGCTCTCAGTGTTTGTCTGGTTGCTCTCAGTGTGTGTTTTTGGGTGCTCTCAGTGTGTTTGGGTGCTCTCCGTGTGTGTTTGGGTGCTCTCAGTGTGTGTTTGGGTGCTCTCAGTGTGTTTGGGTTCTCTCAGTGTGTGTTTGGGTGCTCTGTGTGTGTTTGGGTGCTCTCCGTGTGTGTTTGGGTGCTCTCAGTCTGTATTTGGGTGCTCTCAGTGTGTTTGGGTGCTCTCAGTGTGTTTGGGTGCTCTCAGTGTGTTTTTGGGTGCTCTCAGTGTTTGTCTGGTTGCTCTCAGTGTGTGTTTGGGTGCTCTCAGTGTTTGTCTGGTTGCTCTCAGTGTGTGTTTTTGGGTGCTCTCTGTGTGTTTGGGTGCTCTCAGTGTGTGTTTTTGGGTGCTCTCAGTGTGTGTTTTTGGGTGCTCTCAGTGTGTGTTTGGGTGCTCTCAGTCTGTATTTGGGTGCTCTCAGTGTGTTTGGGTTCTCTCAGTGTGTTTGGGTGCTCTCCGTGTGTGTTTGGGTGCTCTCAGTGTGTGTTTGGGTGCTCTCCGTGTGTGTTTGGGTGCTCTTGGTGTGTGTCTGGCTGCTCTCAGTGTGTGTTTGGGTGCTCTCAGTGTGTTTGGGTTCTCTCAGTGTGTTTGGGTGCTCTCCGTGTGTGTTTGGGTGCTCTTGGTGTGTGTTTGGGTGCTCTCCGTGTGTGTTTGGGTGCTCTTGGTGTGTGTCTGGCTGCTCTCAGTGTGTGTTTGGGTGCTCTCAGTGTGTTTGGGTTCTCTCAGTGTGTTTGGGTGCTCTCAGTGTGTGTTTGGGTGCTCTCACTGTGTGTTTGGGTGCTCTCAGTGTGTGTTTGGGTGCTCTCAGTGTGTTTGGGTGCTCTCAGTGTGTGTTTGGGTGCTCTCAGTGTGTTTGGGTGCTCTCAGTGTGTTTTTGGGTGCTCTCAGTGTGTGTCTGGGTGCTCTCAGTGTGTTTTTCGTTGCTCTCAGTGTGTTTGGGTGCTCTCAGTGTGTTTTTGGGTGCTCTCAGTGTCTGGTTGCTCTCAGTGTTTGTCTGGTTGCTCTCAGTGTGTGTTTGGGTGCTCTCAGTGTTTGTCTGGTTGCTCTCAGTGTGTGTTTTTGGGTGCTCTCAGTGTTTGTCTGGTTGCTCTCAGTGTGTGTTTTTGGGTGCTCTCAGTGTGTGTTTGGGTGCTCTCAGTGTGTGTCTGGGTGCTCTCCGTGTGTGTTTGGGTGCTCTCAGTGTGTGTTTGGGTGCTCTCAGTGTGTGTTTGGGTGCTCTCAGTGTGTTTGGGTTCTCTCTGTGTGTGTTTGGGTGCTCTCAGTGTGTTTTTGGGTGCTCTTGGTGTGTGTTTGGGTGCTCTCCGTGTGTGTTTGGGTGCTCTTGGTGTGTGTCTGGGTGCTCTCAGTGTGTGTTTGGGTGCTCTCAGTGTGTTTGGGTTCTCTCAGTGTGTTTGGGTGCTCTGTGTGTGTTTGGGTGCTCTCCGTGTGTGTTTGGGTGCTCTCAGTGTGTGTTTGGGTGCTCTCAGTGTGTTTGGGTGCTCTCAGTGTGTGTTTTTGGGTGCTCTCAGTGTGTGTTTGGGTGCTCTCAGTGTGTTTGGGTGCTCTCCGTGTGTGTTTGGGTGCTCTCAGTGTGTGTTTGGGTGCTCTCAGTGTGTTTGGGTGCTCTCAGTGTGTGTTTTTGGGTGCTCTCAGTGTGTGTTTGGGTTCTCTCAGTGTGGTTTTGGGTGCTCTCAGTGTGTTTTTGGGTGCTCTGTGTGTGTTTGGGTGCTCTCAGTGTGTTTGGGTTCTCTCAGTGTGTGTTTGGGTGCTCTCAGTGTGTTTGGGTGTTCTCAGTGTGTGTTTGGGTGCTCTCAGTGTGTTTGGGTGCTCTGTGTGTGTGTCTGGGTGCTCTCAGTGTGTTTGGGTGCTCTCAGTGTGTTTGGGTGCTCTCAGTGTGTGTTTGGGTGCTCTCAGTGTTTGTCTGGTTGCTCTCAGTGTGTGTTTTTGGGTGCTCTCAGTGTGTTTGGGTGCTCTCCGTGTGTGTTTGGGTGCTCTCAGTGTGTGTTTGGGTGCTCTCAGTGTGTTTGGGTTCTCTCAGTGTGTGTTTGGGTGCTCTCAGTGTGTTTGGGTGCTCTCAGTGTGTTTTTGGGTGCTCTCAGTGTGTGTCTGGGTGCTCTCAGTGTGTTTTTGGTTGCTCTCAGTGTGTTTGGGTGCTCTCAGTGTGTTTTTGGGTGCTCTCAGTGTTTGTCTGGTTGCTCTCAGTGTGTGTTTGGGTGCTCTCAGTGTTTGTCTGGTTGCTCTCAGTGTGTGTTTTTGGGTGCTCTCTGTGTGTTTGGGTGCTCTCAGTGTGTGTTTTTGGGTGCTCTCAGTGTGTGTTTGGGTGCTCTCAGTGTGTGTTTGGGTGCTCTCAGTGTGTTTGGGTGCTCTGTGTGTGTTTGGGTGCTCTCAGTGTGTGTTTTTGGGTGCTCTCAGTGTGTGTTTGGGTGCTCTCAGTGTGTGTTTGGGTGCTCTCAGTCTGTATTTGGGTGCTCTCAGTGTGTTTGGGTGCTCTCAGTGTGTTTGGGTGCTCTCAGTGTGTTTTTGGGTGCTCTCAGTGTGTGTCTGGGTGCTCTCCGTGTGTGTCTGGGTGCTCTCCGTGTGTGTTTGGGTGCTCTCAGTGTGTTTGGGTGCTCTCAGTGTGTGTTTGGGTGCTCTCAGTGTTTGTCTGGTTGCTCTCAGTGTGTGTTTTTGGGTGCTCTCAGTGTGTTTGGGTGCTCTCCGTGTGTGTTTGGGTGCTCTCAGTGTGTGTTTGGGTGCTCTCAGTGTGTTTGGGTTCTCTCAGTGTGTGTTTGGGTGCTCTCAGTGTGTTTGGGTGCTCTCAGTGTGTTTTTGGGTGCTCTCAGTGTGTGTCTGGGTGCTCTCAGTGTGTTTTTGGTTGCTCTCAGTGTGTTTGGGTGCTCTCAGTGTGTTTTTGGGTGCTCTCAGTGTTTGTCTGGTTGCTCTCAGTGTGTGTTTGGGTGCTCTCAGTGTTTGTCTGGTTGCTCTCAGTGTGTGTTTTTGGGTGCTCTCTGTGTGTTTGGGTGCTCTCAGTGTGTGTTTTTGGGTGCTCTCAGTGTGTGTTTGGGTGCTCTCAGTGTGTGTTTGGGTGCTCTCAGTGTGTTTGGGTGCTCTGTGTGTGTTTGGGTGCTCTCCGTGTGTGTTTGGGTGCTCTCAGTCTGTATTTGGGTGCTCTCAGTGTGTTTGGGTGCTCTCAGTGTGTTTTTGGGTGCTCTCAGTGTGTGTCTGGGTGCTCTCCGTGTGTGTTTGGGTGCTCTCAGTGTGTGTTTGGGTGCTCTCCGTGTGTGTTTGGGTGCTCTTGGTGTGTGTTTGGGTGCTCTCAGTGTGTGTCTGGGTGCTCTCCGTGTGTGTTTGGGTGCTCTCAGTGTGTGTTTGGGTGCTCTCCGTGTGTGTTTGGGTGCTCTTGGTGTGTTTTTGGGTGCTCTCAGTGTGTGTCTGGCTGCTCTCAGTGTGTGTTTGGGTGCTCTCAGTGTGTTTGGGTTCTCTCAGTGTGTTTGGGTGCTCTCCGTGTGTGTTTGGGTGCTCTTGGTGTGTGTTTGGGTGCTCTCCGTGTGTGTTTGGGTGCTCTTGGTGTGTGTCTGGCTGCTCTCAGTGTGTGTTTGGGTGCTCTCAGTGTGTTTGGGTTCTCTCAGTGTGTTTGGGTGCTCTCAGTGTGTGTTTGGGTGCTCTCACTGTGTGTTTGGGTGCTCTCAGTGTGTGTTTGGGTGCTCTCAGTGTGTGTCTGGGTGCTCTCAGTGTGTTTGGGTGCTCTCAGTGTGTTTTTGGGTGCTCTCAGTGTGTGTCTGGGTGCTCTCAGTGTGTTTTTCGTTGCTCTCAGTGTGTTTGGGTGCTCTCAGTGTGTTTTTGGGTGCTCTCAGTGTCTGGTTGCTCTCAGTGTTTGTCTGGTTGCTCTCAGTGTGTGTTTGGGTGCTCTCAGTGTTTGTCTGGTTGCTCTCAGTGTGTGTTTTTGGGTGCTCTCTGTGTGTTTGGGTGCTCTCAGTGTGTGTTTTTGGGTGCTCTCAGTGTGTGTTTGGGTGCTCTCAGTGTGTTTGGGTGCTCTGTGTGTGTTTGGGTGCTCTCCGTGTGTGTTTGGGTGCTCTCAGTCTGTGTTTGGGTGCTCTCAGTGTGTTTGGGTGCTCTCAGTGTGTTTGGGTGCTCTCAGTGTGTTTTTGGGTGCTCTCAGTGTGTTTGGGTGCTCTCAGTGTGTGTCTGGGTGCTCTCCGTGTGTGTTTGGGTGCTCTCAGTGTGTGTTTGGGTGCTCTCAGTGTGTGTTTGGGTGCTCTCAGTGTGTTTGGGTTCTCTCAGTGTGTGTTTGGGTGCTCTGTGTGTGTTTGGGTGCTCTCAGTGTGTTTTTGGGTGCTCTTGGTGTGTGTTTGGGTGCTCTCCGTGTGTGTTTGGGTGCTCTTGGTGTGTGTCTGGGTGCTCTCAGTGTGTGTTTGGGTGCTCTCAGTGTGTTTGGGTTCTCTCAGTGTGTTTGGGTGCTCTGTGTGTGTTTGGGTGCTCTCCGTGTGTGTTTGGGTGCTCTCAGTGTGTGTTTGGGTGCTCTCAGTGTGTTTGGGTGCTCTGAGTGTGTGTTTTTGGCTGCTCTCAGTGTGTGTTTGGGTGCTCTCAGTGTGTTTGGGTGCTCTCCGTGTGTGTTTGGGTGCTCTCAGTGTGTGTTTGGGTGCTCTCAGTGTGTTTGGGTGCTCTCAGTGTGTGTTTTTGGGTGCTCTCAGTGTGTGTTTGGGTTCTCTCAGTGTGGTTTTGGGTGCTCTCAGTGTGTTTTTGGGTGCTCTGTGTGTGTTTGGGTGCTCTCAGTGTGTTTGGGTTCTCTCAGTGTGTGTTTGGGTGCTCTCAGTGTGTTTGGGTGTTCTCAGTGTGTGTTTGGGTGCTCTCAGTGTGTTTGGGTGCTCTGTGTGTGTGTCTGGGTGCTCTCAGTGTGTTTGGGTGCTCTCAGTGTGTTTGGGTGCTCTCAGTGTGTGTTTGGGTGCTCTCAGTGTTTGTCTGGTTGCTCTCAGTGTGTGTTTTTGGGTGCTCTCAGTGTGTTTGGGTGCTCTCCGTGTGTGTTTGGGTGCTCTCAGTGTGTGTTTGGGTGCTCTCAGTGTGTTTGGGTTCTCTCAGTGTGTGTTTGGGTGCTCTCAGTGTGTTTGGGTGCTCTCAGTGTGTTTTTGGGTGCTCTCAGTGTGTGTCTGGGTGCTCTCAGTGTGTTTTTGGTTGCTCTCAGTGTGTTTGGGTGCTCTCAGTGTGTGTTTGGGTGCTCTCTGTTTGTCTGGTTGCTCTCAGTGTGTGTTTTTGGGTGCTCTCTGTGTGTTTGGGTGCTCTCAGTGTGTGTTTTTGGGTGCTCTCAGTGTGTGTTTGGGTGCTCTCAGTGTGTGTTTGGGTGCTCTCAGTGTGTTTGGGTGCTCTGTGTGTGTTTGGGTGCTCTCAGTGTGTGTTTTTGGGTGCTCTCAGTGTGTGTTTGGGTGCTCTCAGTGTGTGTTTGGGTGCTCTCAGTCTGTATTTGGGTGCTCTCAGTGTGTTTGGGTGCTCTCAGTGTGTTTGGGTGCTCTCAGTGTGTTTTTGGGTGCTCTCAGTGTGTGTCTGGGTGCTCTCCGTGTGTGTTTGGGTGCTCTCAGTGTGTGTTTGGGTGCTCTCAGTGTGTTTGGGTTCTCTCAGTGTGTGTTTGGGTGCTCTGTGTGTGTTTGAGTGCTCTCAGTGTGTTTTTGGGTGCTCTCCGTGTGTTTTTGGGTGCTCTCAGTGTGTGTTTGGGTGCTCTCAGTGTGTTTGGGTGCTCTCAGTGTGTTTGGGTGCTCTCAGTGTGTGTTTTTGGGTGCTCTCAGTGTGTGTTTGGGTTCTCTCAGTGTGGTTTTGGGTGCTCTCAGTGTGTTTTTGGGTGCTCTGTGTGTGTTTGGGTGCTCTCAGTGTGTGTTTGGGTGCTCTCAGTGTGTGTTTGGGTGCTCTCAGTGTGTGTTTGGGTGCTCTCAGTGTGTGTTTGGGTGCTCTCAGTGTGTGTTTGGGTGCTCTCAGTGTGTGTTTGGGTGCTCTCAGTGTGTGTTTGGGTGCTCTCAGTGTGTGTTTGGGTGCTCTGTGTGTGTGTCTGGGTGCTCTCAGTGTGTTTGGGTGCTCTCAGTGTGTTTGGGTGCTCTCAGTGTGTGTTTGGGTGCTCTGTGTGTGTTTGGGTTCTCTCAGTGTGTGTTTGGGTGCTCTCAGTGTGTGTTTTGGTGCTCTCAGTGTGTTTGGGTGCTCTCAGTGTGTGTTTGGGTGCTCTCAGTGTGTGTTTGGGTGCTCTCAGTGTGTTTGGGTGCTCTCAGTGTGTTTGGGTGCTCTCAGTGTTTGTCTGGTTGCTCTCAGTGTGTGTTTTTGGGTGCTCTCTGTGTGTTTGGGTGCTCTCAGTGTGTGTTTGGGTGCTCTCAGTGTGTGTTTGGGTTCTCTCAGTGTGTGTTTGGGTTCTCTCAGTGTGTGTTTTTGGGTGCTCTCCGTGTGTTTTTGGGTGCTCTCAGTGTGTGTTTGGGTTCTCTCAGTGTGGTTTTGGGTGCTCTCTGTGTGTTTGGGTGCTCTCAGTGTGTGTTTGGGTGCTCTCAGTGTGTGTTTGGGTTCTCTCAGTGTGTGTTTGGGTTCTCTCAGTGTGTGTTTTTGGGTGCTCTCCGTGTGTTTTTGGGTGCTCTGTGTGTGTTTGGGTGTTCTCAGTGTGTGTTTGGGTGCTCTGTGTGTGTTTGGGTGCTCTCAGTGTGTTTGGGTTCTCTCAGTGTGTGTTTGGGTGCTCTCCGTGTGTGTTTGGGTGCTCTCAGTGTGTGTTTGGGTGCTCTCCGTGTGTGTTTGGGTGCTCTTGGTGTGTGTCTGGCTGCTCTCAGTGTGTTTTTGGGTGCTCTCAGTGTGTTTGGGTTCTCTCAGTGTGTGTTTGGGTGCTCTCAGTGTGTGTTTGGGTGCTCTCAGTGTGTGTTTGGGTGCTCTCACTGTGTGTTTGGGTGCTCTCAGTGTGTGTTTGGGTGCTCTCAGTGTGTGTCTGGGTGCTCTCAGTGTGTTTGGGTGCTCTCAGTGTGTTTTTCGTTGCTCTCAGTGTGTTTGGGTGCTCTCAGTGTGTTTTTGGGTGCTCTCAGTGTCTGGTTGCTCTCAGTGTTTGTCTGGTTGCTCTCAGTGTGTGTTTGGGTGCTCTCAGTGTTTGTCTGGTTGCTCTCAGTGTGTGTTTTTGGGTGCTCTCTGTGTGTTTGGGTGCTCTCAGTGTGTGTTTTTGGGTGCTCTCAGTGTGTGTTTGGGTGCTCTCAGTGTGTTTGGGTGCTCTGTGTGTGTTTGGGTGCTCTCCGTGTGTGTTTGGGTGCTCTCAGTCTGTGTTTGGGTGCTCTCAGTGTGTTTGGGTGCTCTCAGTGTGTTTGGGTGCTCTCAGTGTGTTTTTGGGTGCTCTCAGTGTGTTTGGGTGCTCTCAGTGTGTGTCTGGGTGCTCTCCGTGTGTGTTTGGGTGCTCTCAGTGTGTGTTTGGGTGCTCTCAGTGTGTGTTTGGGTGCTCTCAGTGTGTTTGGGTTCTCTCAGTGTGTGTTTGGGTGCTCTGTGTGTGTTTGGGTGCTCTCAGTGTGTTTTTGGGTGCTCTTGGTGTGTGTTTGGGTGCTCTCCGTGTGTGTTTGGGTGCTCTTGGTGTGTGTCTGGGTGCTCTCAGTGTGTGTTTGGGTGCTCTCAGTGTGTTTGGGTTCTCTCAGTGTGTTTGGGTGCTCTCAGTGTGTTTTTGGGTGCTCTGTGTGTGTTTGGGTGCTCTCCGTGTGTGTTTGGGTGCTCTCAGTGTGTGTTTGGGTGCTCTCAGTGTGTTTGGGTGCTCTCAGTGTGTGTTTTTGGGTGCTCTCAGTGTGTGTTTGGGTGCTCTCAGTGTGTTTGGGTGCTCTCCGTGTGTGTTTGGGTGCTCTCAGTGTGTGTTTGGGTGCTCTCAGTGTGTTTGGGTGCTCTCAGTGTGTGTTTTTGGGTGCTCTCAGTGTGTGTTTGGGTTCTCTCAGTGTGGTTTTGGGTGCTCTCAGTGTGTTTTTGGGTGCTCTGTGTGTGTTTGGGTGCTCTCAGTGTGTTTGGGTTCTCTCAGTGTGTGTTTGGGTGCTCTCAGTGTGTTTGGGTGTTCTCAGTGTGTGTTTGGGTGCTCTCAGTGTGTTTGGGTGCTCTGTGTGTGTGTCTGGGTGCTCTCAGTGTGTTTGGGTGCTCTCAGTGTGTTTGGGTGCTCTCAGTGTGTGTTTGGGTGCTCTCAGTGTTTGTCTGGTTGCTCTCAGTGTGTGTTTTTGGGTGCTCTCAGTGTGTTTGGGTGCTCTCCGTGTGTGTTTGGGTGCTCTCAGTGTGTGTTTGGGTGCTCTCAGTGTGTTTGGGTTCTCTCAGTGTGTGTTTGGGTGCTCTCAGTGTGTTTGGGTGCTCTCAGTGTGTTTTTGGGTGCTCTCAGTGTGTGTCTGGGTGCTCTCAGTGTGTTTTTGGTTGCTCTCAGTGTGTTTGGGTGCTCTCAGTGTGTGTTTGGGTGCTCTCAGTGTTTGTCTGGTTGCTCTCAGTGTGTGTTTTTGGGTGCTCTCTGTGTGTTTGGGTGCTCTCAGTGTGTGTTTTAGGGTGCTCTCAGTGTGTGTTTGGGTGCTCTCAGTGTGTGTTTGGGTGCTCTCAGTGTGTTTGGGTGCTCTGTGTGTGTTTGGGTGCTCTCAGTGTGTGTTTTTGGGTGCTCTCAGTGTGTGTTTGGGTGCTCTCAGTGTGTGTTTGGGTGCTCTCAGTCTGTATTTGGGTGCTCTCAGTGTGTTTGGGTGCTCTCAGTGTGTTTGGGTGCTCTCAGTGTGTTTTTGGGTGCTCTCAGTGTGTGTCTGGGTGCTCTCCGTGTGTGTTTGGGTGCTCTCAGTGTGTGTTTGGGTGCTCTCAGTGTGTTTGGGTTCTCTCAGTGTGTGTTTGGGTGCTCTGTGTGTGTTTGAGTGCTCTCAGTGTGTGTTTGGGTGCTCTCCGTGTGTTTTTGGGTGCTCTCAGTGTGTTTTTGGGTGCTCTCAGTGTGTGTTTGGGTGCTCTCAGTGTGTTTGGGTGCTCTCAGTGTGTGTTTTTGGGTGCTCTCAGTGTGTTTTTGGGTGCTCTCAGTGTGTGTTTGGGTGCTCTCAGTGTGTTTGGGTGCTCTCAGTGTGTGTTTTTGGGTGCTCTCAGTGTGTTTGGGTGCTCTCAGTGTGTTTGGGTGCTCTCAGTGTGTGTCTGGGTGCTCTCAGTGTGTGTTTGGGTGCTCTCAGTGTGTTTGGGTGCTCTCAGTGTGTGTTTTTGGGTGCTCTCAGTGTGTGTTTGGGTTCTCTCAGTGTGGTTTTGGGTGCTCTCAGTGTGTTTTTGGGTGCTCTGTGTGTGTTTGGGTGCTCTCAGTGTGTGTTTGGGTGCTCTCAGTGTGTGTTTGGGTGCTCTCAGTGTGTGTTTGGGTGCTCTCAGTGTGTGTTTGGGTGCTCTGTGTGTGTTTGGGTGCTCTGTGTGTGTGTCTGGGTGCTCTCAGTGTGTTTGGGTGCTCTCAGTGTGTTTGGGTGCTCTCAGTGTGTGTTTGGGTGCTCTGTGTGTGTTTGGGTTCTCTCAGTGTGTGTTTGGGTGCTCTCAGTGTGTGTTTTGGTGCTCTCAGTGTGTTTGGGTGCTCTCAGTGTGTGTTTGGGTGCTCTCAGTGTGTGTTTGGGTGCTCTCAGTGTGTTTGGGTGCTCTCAGTGTGTGTTTGGGTGCTCTCAGTGTGTGTTTGGGTGCTCTGTGTGTGTTTGGGTGCTCTGTGTGTGTGTCTGGGTGCTCTCAGTGTGTTTGGGTGCTCTCAGTGTGTTTGGGTGCTCTCAGTGTTTGTCTGGTTGCTCTCAGTGTGTGTTTTTGGGTGCTCTCTGTGTGTTTGGGTGCTCTCAGTGTGTGTTTGGGTGCTCTCAGTGTGTGTTTGGGTTCTCTCAGTGTGTGTTTGGGTTCTCTCAGTGTGTGTTTTTGGGTGCTCTCCGTGTGTTTTTGGGTGCTCTCAGTGTGTGTTTGGGTTCTCTCAGTGTGGTTTTGGGTGCTCTCAGTGTGTTTTTGGGTGCTCTGTGTGTGTTTGGGTGTTCTCAGTGTGTGTTTGGGTGCTCTGTGTGTGTTTGGGTGCTCTCAGTGTGTTTGGGTTCTCTCAGTGTGTGTTTGGGTGCTCTCAGTGTGTGTTTGGGTGCTCTCAGTGTGTGTTTGGGTGCTCTCAGTGTGTGTTTGGGTGCTCTGTGTGTGTTTGGGTGCTCTCAGTGTGTTTGGGTTCTCTCAGTGTGTGTTTGGGTGCTCTCAGTGTGTGTTTGGGTGCTCTCAGTGTGTGTTTGGGTGCTCTCAGTGTGTGTTTTTGGGTGCTCTCAGTGTGTGTTTGGGTCCTCTCAGTGTGTGTTTGGGTTCTCTCAGTGTGTGTTTGGGTGCTCTCAGTGTGTGTTTGGGTGCTCTCAGTGTGTGTCTGGTTGCTCTCTGTGTGTGTTTGGGTGCTCTCCGTGTGTTTGGGTGCTCTCTGTGTGTGTTTGGGTGCTCTCAGTGTTTGTCTGGTTGCTCTCAGTGTGTTTGGGTGCTCTCAGTGTGTGTTTGGGTGCTCTCAGTGTTTGTCTGGTTGCTCTCAGTGTGTGTTTGGGTGCTCTCAGTGTTTGTCTGGTTGCTCTCAGTGTGTGTTTTTGGGTGCTCTCTGTGTGTTTGGGTGCTCTCAGTGTGTGTTTTTGGGTGCTCTCAGTGTGTGTTTGGGTTCTCTCAGTGTGTTTGGGTGCTCTCCGTGTGTTTTTGGGTGCTCTCAGTGTGTGTTTGGGTGCTCTCAGTGTGTTTGGGTGCTCTCAGTGTGTGTTTTTGGGTGCTCTCAGTGTGTGTTTGGGTTCTCTCACTGTGGTTTTGGGTGCTCTCAGTGTGTTTTTGGGTGCTCTGTGTGTGTTTGGGTGCTCTCAGTGTGTTTGGGTTCTCTCAGTGTGTGTTTGGGTGCTCTCAGTGTGTTTGGGTGTTCTCAGTGTGTGTTTGGGTGCTCTCAGTGTGTTTGGGTGCTCTGTGTGTGTGTCTGGGTGCTCTCAGTGTGTTTGGGTGCTCTCAGTGTGTTTGGGTGCTCTCAGTGTGTGTTTGGGTGCTCTCAGTGTTTGTCTGGTTGCTCTCAGTGTGTGTTTGGGTGCTCTCAGTGTTTGTCTGGTTGCTCTCAGTGTGTGTTTTTGGGTGCTCTCAGTGTGTTTGGGTGCTCTCCGTGTGTGTTTGGGTGCTCTCAGTGTGTGTTTGGGTGCTCTCAGTGTGTTTGGGTTCTCTCAGTGTGTGTTTGGGTGCTCTCAGTGTGTTTGGGTGCTCTCAGTGTGTTTTTGGGTGCTCTCAGTGTGTGTCTGGGTGCTCTCAGTGTGTTTTTGGTTGCTCTCAGTGTGTTTGGGTGCTCTCAGTGTGTTTTTGGGTGCTCTCAGTGTTTGTCTGGTTGCTCTCAGTGTGTGTTTGGGTGCTCTCAGTGTTTGTCTGGTTGCTCTCAGTGTGTGTTTTTGGGTGCTCTCTGTGTGTTTGGGTGCTCTCAGTGTGTGTTTTTGGGTGCTCTCAGTGTGTGTTTGGGTGCTCTCAGTGTGTGTTTGGGTGCTCTCAGTGTGTTTTTGGGTGCTCTCAGTGTGTGTTTGGGTGCTCTCAGTGTGTTTGGGTGCTCTGTGTGTGTTTGGGTGCTCTCCGTGTGTGTTTGGGTGCTCTCAGTCTGTATTTGGGTGCTCTCAGTGTGTTTGGGTGCTCTCAGTGTGTTTGGGTGCTCTCAGTGTGTTTTTGGGTGCTCTCAGTGTGTGTCTGGGTGCTCTCCGTGTGTGTTTGGGTGCTCTCAGTGTGTGTTTGGGTGCTCTCAGTGTGTGTTTGGGTGCTCTCAGTGTGTTTGGGTTCTCTCAGTGTGTGTTTGGGTGCTCTGTGTGTGTTTGAGTGCTCTCAGTGTGTTTTTGGGTGCTCTTGGTGTGTGTTTGGGTGCTCTCCGTGTGTGTTTGGGTGCTCTCAGTGTGTGTTTGGGTGCTCTCAGTGTGTTTGGGTGCTCTCAGTGTGTTTGGGTGCTCTCAGTGTGTGTTTGGGTGCTCTCACTGTGTGTTTGGGTGCTCTCAGTGTGTGTTTGGGTGCTCTCAGTGTGTTTGGGTTCTCTCAGTGTGTGTTTGGGTGCTCTCAGTGTGTTTGGGTGCTCTCAGTGTGTTTTTGGGTGCTCTCAGTGTGTGTCTGGGTGCTCTCAGTGTGTTTTTCGTTGCTCTCAGTGTGTTTGGGTGCTCTCAGTGTGTTTTTGGGTGCTCTCAGTGTCTGGTTGCTCTCAGTGTTTGTCTGGTTGCTCTCAGTGTGTGTTTGGGTGCTCTCAGTGTTTGTCTGGTTGCTCTCAGTGTGTGTTTTTGGGTGCTCTCAGTGTTTGTCTGGTTGCTCTCAGTGTGTGTTTTTGGGTGCTCTCAGTGTGTGTTTGGGTGCTCTCAGTGTGTGTTTGGGTGCTCTCAGTGTTTGTCTGGTTGCTCTCAGTGTGTGTTTTTGGGTGCTCTCTGTGTGTTTGGGTGCTCTCAGTGTGTGTTTTTGGGTGCTCTCAGTGTTTGTTTGGGTGCTCTCAGTGTGTTTTTGGGTGCTCTCAGTGTGTGTTTGGGTGCTCTCAGTGTGTTTGGGTGCTCTGTGTGTGTTTGGGTGCTCTCCGTGTGTGTTTGGGTGCTCTCAGTCTGTGTTTGGGTGCTCTCAGTGTGTTTGGGTGCTCTCAGTGTGTTTGGGTGCTCTCAGTGTGTTTTTGGGTGCTCTCAGTGTGTGTTTGGGTGCTCTCAGTGTGTCTGGGTGCTCTCCGTGTGTGTTTGGGTGCTCTCAGTGTGTGTTTGGGTGCTCTCAGTGTGTTTGGGTTCTCTCAGTGTGTGTTTGGGTGCTCTCAGTGTGTTTGGGTTCTCTCAGTGTGTTTTTGGGTGCTCTCTGTGTGTTTTTGGGTGCTCTTGGTGTGTGTTTGGGTGCTCTCCGTGTGTGTTTGGGTGCTCTTGGTGTGTGTCTGGGTGCTCTCAGTGTGTGTTTGGGTGCTCTCAGTGTGTTTGGGTTCTCTCAGTGTGTTTGGGTGCTCTCAGTGTGTGTTTGGGTGCTCTTGGTGTGTGTCTGGGTGCTCTCAGTGTGTGTTTGGGTGCTCTCAGTGTGTTTGGGTTCTCTCAGTGTGTGTTTGGGTGCTCTCAGTGTGTTTGGGTGCTCTCAGTGTGTTTTTGGGTGCTCTCAGTGTGTGTCTGGGTGCTCTCAGTGTGTTTTTGGGTGCTCTCAGTGTGTTTGGGTGCTCTCAGTGTGTGTTTGGGTGCTCTCAGTGTGTTTGGGTGCTCTGTGTGTGTTTGGGTGCTCTCAGTGTGTGTTTGGGTGCTCTCAGTGTGTTTGGGTTCTCTCAGTGTGTGTTTGGGTGCTCTGTGTGTGTTTGGGTGCTCTCAGTGTGTTTTTGGGTGCTCTTGGTGTGTGTTTGGGTGCTCTCAGTGTGTGTTTGGATGCTCTTGGTGTGTGTCTGGCTGCTCTCAGTGTGTGTTTGGGTGCTCTCAGTGTGTGTTTGGGTTCTCTCAGTGTGTTTGGGTGCTCTCAGTGTGTGTTTGGGTGCTCTCACTGTGTGTTTGGGTGCTCTCAGTGTGTGTTTGGGTGCTCTCAGTGTGTTTGGGTGCTCTCAGTGTGTGTTTGGGTGCTCTCAGTGTGTTTGGGTGCTCTCAGTGTGTTTTTGGGTGCTCTCAGTGTGTGTCTGGGTGCTCTCAGTGTGTTTTTCGTTGCTCTCAGTGTGTTTGGGTGCTCTCAGTGTGTTTTTGGGTGCTCTCAGTGTCTGGTTGCTCTCAGTGTTTGTCTGGTTGCTCTCAGTGTGTGTTTTTGGGTGCTCTCAGTGTTTGTCTGGTTGCTCTCAGTGTGTGTTTTTGGGTGCTCTCAGTGTGTGTTTGGGTGCTCTCAGTGTGTGTTTGGGTGCTCTCAGTGTTTGTCTGGTTGCTCTCAGTGTGTGTTTGGGTGCTCTCAGTGTTTGTCTGGTTGCTCTCAGTGTGTGTTTTTGGGTGCTCTCTGTGTGTTTGGGTGCTCTCAGTGTGTGTTTTTGGGTGCTCTCAGTGTGTGTTTGGGTGCTCTCAGTGTGTTTTTGGGTGCTCTCAGTGTGTGTTTGGGTGCTCTCAGTGTGTTTGGGTGCTCTGTGTGTGTTTGGGTGCTCTCCGTGTGTGTTTGGGTGCTCTCAGTCTGTGTTTGGGTGCTCTCAGTGTGTTTGGGTGCTCTCAGTGTGTTTGGGTGCTCTCAGTGTGTTTTTGGGTGCTCTCAGTCTGTGTTTGGGTGCTCTCAGTGTGTTTTTGGGTGCTCTCAGTGTGTGTTTGGGTGCTCTCAGTGTGTTTTTGGGTGCTCTCAGTGTGTGTCTGGGTGCTCTCCGTGTGTGTTTGGGTGCTCTCAGTGTGTGTTTGGGTGCTCTCAGTGTGTGTTTGGGTGCTCTCAGTGTGTTTGGGTTCTCTCAGTGTGTGTTTGGGTGCTCTGTGTGTGTTTGGGTGCTCTCAGTGTGTTTTTGGGTGCTCTTGGTGTGTGTTTGGGTGCTCTCCGTGTGTGTTTGGGTGCTCTTGGTGTGTGTCTGGGTGCTCTCAGTGTGTGTTTGGGTGCTCTCAGTGTGTTTGGGTTCTCTCAGTGTGTTTGGGTGCTCTGTGTGTGTTTGGGTGCTCTCCGTGTGTGTTTGGGTGCTCTCAGTGTGTGTTTGGGTGCTCTCAGTGTGTTTGGGTGCTCTCAGTGTGTGTTTTTGGGTGCTCTCAGTGTGTGTTTGGGTGCTCTCAGTGTGTTTGGGTGCTCTCCGTGTGTGTTTGGGTGCTCTCAGTGTGTGTTTGGGTGCTCTCAGTGTGTTTGGGTGCTCTCAGTGTGTGTTTTTGGGTGCTCTCAGTGTGTGTTTGGGTTCTCTCAGTGTGGTTTTGGGTGCTCTCAGTGTGTTTTTGGGTGCTCTGTGTGTGTTTGGGTGCTCTCAGTGTGTTTGGGTTCTCTCAGTGTGTGTTTGGGTGCTCTCAGTGTGTTTGGGTGTTCTCAGTGTGTGTTTGGGTGCTCTCAGTGTGTTTGGGTGCTCTGTGTGTGTGTCTGGGTGCTCTCAGTGTGTTTGGGTGCTCTCAGTGTGTTTGGGTGCTCTCAGTGTGTGTTTGGGTGCTCTCAGTGTTTGTCTGGTTGCTCTCAGTGTGTGTTTTTGGGTGCTCTCAGTGTGTTTGGGTGCTCTCCGTGTGTGTTTGGGTGCTCTCAGTGTGTGTTTGGGTTCTCTCAGTGTGGTTTTGGGTGCTCTCAGTGTGTTTTTGGGTGCTCTGTGTGTGTTTGGGTGCTCTCAGTGTGTTTGGGTTCTCTCAGTGTGTGTTTGGGTGCTCTCAGTGTGTTTGGGTGCTCTCCTTGTGTTTTTGGGTGCTCTCAGTGTGTGTCTGGGTGCTCTCAGTGTGTTTTTGGTTGCTCTCAGTGTGTTTGGGTGCTCTCAGTGTGTTTTTGGGTGCTCTCAGTGTTTGTCTGGTTGCTCTCAGTGTGTGTTTGGGTGCTCTCAGTGTTTGTCTGGTTGCTCTCAGTGTGTGTTTTTGGGTGCTCTCTGTGTGTTTGGGTGCTCTCAGTGTGTGTTTTTGGGTGCTCTCAGTGTGTGTTTGGGTGCTCTCAGTGTGTGTTTGGGTGCTCTCAGTGTGTTTTTGGGTGCTCTCAGTGTGTGTTTGGGTGCTCTCAGTGTGTTTGGGTGCTCTGTGTGTGTTTGGGTGCTCTCCGTGTGTGTTTGGGTGCTCTCAGTCTGTATTTGGGTGCTCTCAGTGTGTTTGGGTGCTCTCAGTGTGTTTGGGTGCTCTCAGTGTGTTTTTGGGTGCTCTCAGTGTGTGTCTGGGTGCTCTCCGTGTGTGTTTGGGTGCTCTCAGTGTGTGTTTGGGTGCTCTCAGTGTGTTTGGGTTCTCTCAGTGTGTGTTTGGGTGCTCTGTGTGTGTTTGAGTGCTCTCAGTGTGTTTTTGGGTGCTCTTGGTGTGTGTTTGGGTGCTCTCCGTGTGTGTTTGGGTGCTCTTGGTGTGTGTCTGGCTGCTCTCAGTGTGTGTTTGGGTGCTCTCAGTGTGTTTGGGTTCTCTCAGTGTGTGTTTGGGTGCTCTCAGTGTGTTTGGGTTCTCTCAGTGTGTTTTTGGGTGCTCTCTGTGTGTTTTTGGGTGCTCTTGGTGTGTGTTTGGGTGCTCTCCGTGTGTGTTTGGGTGCTCTTGGTGTGTGTCTGGCTGCTCTCAGTGTGTGTTTGGGTGCTCTCAGTGTGTTTGGGTTCTCTCAGTGTGTTTGGGTGCTCTCAGTGTGTGTTTGGGTGCTCTTGGTGTGTGTCTGGGTGCTCTCAGTGTGTGTTTGGGTGCTCTCAGTGTGTTTGGGTTCTCTCAGTGTGTGTTTGGGTGCTCTCAGTGTGTTTGGGTGCTCTCAGTGTGTTTTTGGGTGCTCTCAGTGTGTGTCTGGGTGCTCTCAGTGTGTTTTTGGGTGCTCTCAGTGTGTTTGGGTGCTCTCAGTGTGTGTTTGGGTGCTCTCAGTGTGTTTGGGTGCTCTGTGTGTGTTTGGGTGCTCTCAGTGTGTGTTTGGGTGCTCTCAGTGTGTTTGGGTTCTCTCAGTGTGTGTTTGGGTGCTCTGTGTGTGTTTGGGTGCTCTCAGTGTGTTTTTGGGTCCTCTTGGTGTGTGTTTGGGTGCTCTCAGTGTGTGTTTGGGTGCTCTCAGTGTGTTTGGGTTCTCTCAGTGTGTTTGGGTGCTCTCAGTGTGTGTTTGGGTGCTCTCACTGTGTGTTTGGGTGCTCTCAGTGTGTGTTTGGGTGCTCTCAGTGTGTTTGGGTGCTCTCAGTGTGTGTTTGGGTGCTCTCAGTGTGTTTGGGTGCTCTCAGTGTGTTTTTGGGTGCTCTCAGTGTGTGTCTGGGTGCTCTCAGTGTGTGTTTGGGTGCTCTCAGTGTGTTTTTCGTTGCTCTCAGTGTGTTTGGGTGCTCTCAGTGTGTTTTTGGGTGCTCTCAGTGTCTGGTTGCTCTCAGTGTTTGTCTGGTTGCTCTCAGTGTGTGTTTGGGTGCTCTCAGTGTTTGTCTGGTTGCTCTCAGTGTGTGTTTTTGGGTGCTCTCAGTGTTTGTCTGGTTGCTCTCAGTGTGTGTTTTTGGGTGCTCTCAGTGTGTGTTTGGGTGCTCTCAGTGTGTGTTTGGGTGCTCTCAGTGTTTGTCTGGTTGCTCTCAGTGTGTGTTTGGGTGCTCTCAGTGTTTGTCTGGTTGCTCTCAGTGTGTGTTTTTGGGTGCTCTCTGTGTGTTTGGGTGCTCTCAGTGTGTGTTTTTGGGTGCTCTCAGTGTGTGTTTGGGTGCTCTCAGTGTGTTTTTGGGTGCTCTCAGTGTGTGTTTGGGTGCTCTCAGTGTGTTTGGGTGCTCTGTGTGTGTTTGGGTGCTCTCCGTGTGTGTTTGGGTGCTCTCAGTCTGTGTTTGGGTGCTCTCAGTGTGTTTGGGTGCTCTCAGTGTGTTTGGGTGCTCTCAGTGTGTTTTTGGGTGCTCTCAGTGTGTGTCTGGGTGCTCTCCGTGTGTGTTTGGGTGCTCTCAGTGTGTGTTTGGGTGCTCTCAGTGTGTGTTTGGGTGCTCTCAGTGTGTTTGGGTTCTCTCAGTGTGTGTTTGGGTGCTCTGTGTGTGTTTGGGTGCTCTCAGTGTGTTTTTGGGTGCTCTTGGTGTGTGTTTGGGTGCTCTCCGTGTGTGTTTGGGTGCTCTTGGTGTGTGTCTGGGTGCTCTTGGTGTGTGTCTGGGTTCTCTCAGTGTGTGTTTGGGTGCTCTCAGTGTGTGTTTGGGTGCTCTCAGTGTGTTTGGGTGCTCTCAGTGTGTTTGGGTGCTCTCAGTGTGTGTTTGGGTGCTCTTGGTGTGTGTCTGGGTGCTCTCAGTGTGTGTTTGGGTGCTCTCAGTGTGTTTGGGTTCTCTCAGTGTGTGTTTGGGTGCTCTCAGTGTGTTTGGGTGCTCTCAGTGTGTTTTTGGGTGCTCTCAGTGTGTGTCTGGGTGCTCTCAGTGTGTTTTTGGGTGCTCTCAGTGTGTTTGGGTGCTCTCAGTGTGTTTGGGTGCTCTGTGTGTGTTTGGGTGCTCTCAGTGTGTGTCTGGGTGCTCTCAGTGTGTTTTTGGGTGCTCTCAGTGTGTTTTTGGGTGCTCTCAGTGTGTTTGGGTGCTCTCTGTGTGTTTGGGTGCTCTCTGTGTGTGTTTGGGTGCTCTCAGTGTGTGTCTGGGTGCTCTCAGTGTGTGTTTGGGTGCTCTCAGTGTGTGTTTGGGTGCTCTCAGTGTGTGTTTGGGTGCTCTCAGTGTGTTTGGGTTCTCTCAGTGTGTGTTTGGGTGCTCTCAGTGTGTTTGGGTGCTCTCAGTGTGTGTTTGGGTTCTCTCAGTGTGTGTTTGGGTGCTCTCAGTGTGTGTCTGGGTGCTCTCAGTGTGTGTTTGGGTGCTCTCAGTGTGTTTGGGTGCTCTCAGTGTGTTTTTGGGTGCTCTCAGTGTGTTTTTGGGTGCTCTCAGTGTGTGTCTGGGTGCTCTCAGTGTGTTTGGGTGCTCTGTGTGTGTTTGGGTGCTCTCTGTGTGTGTTTTTGGGTGCTCTCTGTGTGTGTTTGGGTGCTCTCAGTGTGTTTTTGGGTGCTCTCAGTGTGTGTTTGGGTCCTCTCAGTGTGTTTGGGTGCTCTCTGTGTGTTTTTGGGTGCTCTCAGTGTGTGTCTGGGTGCTCTCAGTGTGTTTGGGTTCTCTCAGTGTGTGTTTGGGTGCTCTCCGTGTGTTTTTGGGTGCTCTCAGTGTGTTTTTGGGTGCTCTCAGTGTGTGTTTGGGTTCTCTCAGTGTGGTTTTGGGTGCTCTCAGTGTGTTTTTGGGTGCTCTGTGTGTGTTTGGCTTCTCTCAGTGTGTGTTTGGGTGCTCTCAGTGTGTGTTTGGGTGCTCTCAGTGTGTTTGGGTTCTCTCAGTGTGTGTTTGGGTGCTCTCAGTGTGTGTCTGGGTGCTCTCAGTGTGTGTTTGGGTGCTCTCAGTGTGTGTTTGGGTGCTCTGTGTTTTTGGGTGCTCTGTGTGTGTGTCTGGGTGCTCTCAGTGTGTTTGGGTGCTCTCTGTGTTTGGGTGCTCTCAGTGTGTGTTTGGGTGCTCTCAGTGTTTGTCTGGTTGCTCTCAGTGTGTGTTTTTGGGTTCTCTCAGTGTGTGTTTGGGTGCTCTCAGTGTGTTTGGGTGCTCTCAGTGTGTTTGGGTGCTCTCAGTGTGTGTTTGGGTGCTCTCAGTGTTTGTCTGGTTGCTCTCAGTGTGTGTTTGGGTGCTCTCAGTGTTTGTCTGGTTGCTCTCAGTGTCTTTGGGTGCTCTCAGTGTGTGTTTGGGTGCTCTCAGTGTTTGTCTGGTTGCTCTCAGTGTGTGTTTGGGTGCTCTCAGTGTGTTTTTGGTTGCTCTCAGTGTGTTTGGGTGCTCTCAGTGTGTGTTTGGGTGCTCTCAGTGTTTGTCTGGTTGCTCTCAGTGTGTGTTTGGGTGCTCTCAGTGTTTGTCTGGTTGCTCTCAGTGTGTGTTTTTGGGTGCTCTCAGTGTGTGTTTGGGTGCTCTCAGTGTGTGTTTTTGGGTGCTCTCTGTGTGTGTTTTTGGGTGCTTTCTGTGTTATTTTGCGTGCTCTCAGTGTGTGTTTGGGTGCTCTCAGTGTGTGTTTGGGTGCTCTCAGTGTTTGTCTGGGTGCTCTCAGTGTGTGGGTGTCCCCCAGGTGCTGCCTGATGCCGTTTTTGGGCTCATTCTCCAAAGCCCCCCTGAACTCAGCTCCCTATCCCCAGCAAGGTAGAGCACGGCCCAGAGCACGATCCTGGACACCTGGGCTGCATCCCAGGGGGGAAATGCTCGGGAAATGCCAGGAATGGGCTGAGCAGTCAGGAAAGAACCTCGTTTATCATGCAAGAAGTGGGTAATTCCATCCCTGACTTCCTGCTGCCACTCCATTTGCTGCAGCCTGTTGGTGCCTAAGTGGTGAACACTTGAGGCAGTACATTAAGACTTGAAAGGAACAATAAATTTTACAATTAGGTTAGCAAACACCAGTGATGGTATTTCTCCCTGTTGATAATTACAAATCAATTATCTCATATGTTTTAAAAAATGAAAACTCCCATGGTGGTGTTGCACAGCAAATGTTTCCAGAAAGATGTGAGAACTTCAGGGCCAAGTGCTAGAACATGTGCAGTGGTTAGCAACAGAAATGTCTGAACCCTGAAGCAATCCTTCTGTGAAAAATGTATTGAATTAAGGTCAGCTGGAGCAAACTGCTGCTGAACATGGTTAGTGTAAAAGAGAGAGCATCTTCAAGGAGAGAGATAATGGGACTGAATTTTTATGTCTAATGAACTGAAGATCCAGGCTCTGATGCAATGTTTTACAATCTGTTTATTGTACTATAGGGGTTTTTGTTCAATTCCATGAGCATCATTGCAAGTATGAAATAAAGTCTTTCATAATAAACTAATGACTACAGGAGTCTGGTTTCAGCAAACGAGTATTTCTGTTACAAGCAATTGGTTGAGTTGGTTATTTGTACTAAAAAGGCTACAATTGTTTACTTTAACACTATGTGTAGGCTGTTAGAATTAATTGACAAATAATCAGGGTAAATCCACGTTCTAATATTGCATATCTAAATGTAATAACAGTGAGATGAGCAAAGATGAATAGTTTTTGAAAAATGAAGGTATTTTAAAAGAAAAGTTGTATGAGAGAGGCCTGAAAGGAGTGGAGAGGCTCCCTGCAGTAGGGCAGGGCTGGGTGGGTGTGTGAAGAGAGCTCTTTGTCACTGCTCCAGCCCTGCCAAGGAGCTGCAGTGACCAGCAGAGACATTGGATGTGCTCCACCTCACCCATGTTTGAAATGCTCTTTGCCCCTGAGGGGTTGGCGTGGCTGCTCTCACTCAGCTTCTCACTTGTCCTTCCAGTTTCCTCGGCATGAAGGCTCCTGAGGAGGTGACACATGGCACTGTGCTGGCATTAATCCAGATGTGGGGCTGCACTGGAAATGACAGACACAGACAATGTGTCAGAACCCAAACAAACAGCACCCACACCAGCTCAATTCCTGTATGCAAATGTTGTGCTTGCAGGTGCAGACGGGATAATTGTGCATGGAAATAATCACAGCCCATTTGCATGGGTAATTTGTGTATACAGTGATGGCATATGCATATCTACTGCGAGAACTGCTTTGGAATCCAGAGAATTACTGTGGCACTGCTTCATCCCTAGGAGCAGTTTCCCTTTTTCAGTGCCTTTTTGCCCCCACAGCATTGCAGTGAATAGAACAATTGGATGTGTGATGTCCTTTCATGAACAGAGCAGGGAAAGGTTATGTCAGAAAATCTCTTAGTTTTCAAAAAAAGGAATATATATGTGTGTGTATGTATATATGTGTATGTCTTTAAGAAAGCACCATTCCCGAATTCTCTCCTGCTTTTCCTGGGAAGTGAAAACAAAGAGGAAAGAGAAAGAAGCACCAAAATGGAAGAGAAAAAGAGCCCAGGCTGAGAGGAAAAGGGGCTCTCAGTGAAACTGCATCCCATTTCATGATGTAAGCTGCTGACATTGCAGCTTCATGGCCTTTCCCAACAAACCTGACAGGCTTTACAGCAGCTCTAAATCAGAGTATGGAGGAAAGTACAAGTGGTTAGAAAGTGAGTGCAGCAGGCAATTGCTGTAGAGTTTGTGTCACTTTTAGTCCTAGTGAAGCCTAAATACTATATTGTCTGTTTTGTTGACAGCACCTGCAAAAGTGAAATGAGAAACAAAAGTCTTTGACACTGAAGGATTATCTCTGTTAATTTCCCATGTTTTGCTCTGAAGGAGTGACATTTGTACTCTTAGAGTTTTGTACTGCAGCTTTCCACTGTGCTGCTGTTGTACTGAATGTGGGATTAAAATGAGTTTAAAAATGTACCAAAGTGCTGCTTTAACTCCTGCGGTATGTGTGCAAGATGAATGTAATTTCATCATTTCTGCTGATTAAAAATTTTAGATGTGTTTTGTGCATGTGTCTGAGAGTTGACAGTACAAATCTTTAGTACCTAATAACATTATGTCTTACACAAGATATAATAGGATATATTGAGTGGGGCTTATACTAAAGACATTTATTCTCATAAATTCTGCTGCATGGCAACCCTAGGATTTGTAATTATTTTCTGGTTAGGAATGAAATTCTGGTGTAATTCAATAGCATTTGCAATGAACTGTGGTGACCTGACACACAACATTTGGATTGAAGTGATCAGCACAACACCTTCCCCCACCAGAGCTGAGCTGGAGCCATGGGCAGCATCATAAAACCAGCTGGGGGTTTCCACTGGGAGCAGCAGAGGAACTGGTGTCCATAATGCTGGAATGACAAGAGCCTGGGTATAGTTCTCAGAATGTTTTTTAAAACAAGTTCCCCACTAAAGCAAACCCACTGCTTTGTTGTTACTTTAAATCAAAAGTTTTACACCCATTTTTAACTGCAGAAAGGACTTACTTTGGGTCCTGTGCTTCTGGAAGAGTACTTATGATGTCCAGAATCAGTAGTTAATCCCTTTAAAGTGTTCTTTTTTGATATGCACATCTGCCAGTCCAATGGCATCGTCCATGTGCTGTGGAAAGCAGGGAGAGTCTGTCAGAGATCTGAATCTTGGTGGGGAATCCTTTCCCTGTAGAGTTAGACTTGACTTTTTCAAGAGCCTAAAAATATGTTTTAGGCCCATGTGTGGTGTGTGCTGCGTTCTTTTAAGGAGTTTTTAAATTTCAGCTGTTTTGGGAGGATCTGGGTGTTCCTGGGCATGTTAACACTTTTCTGTTGCTTTGAATGTGGGCGAGTTCACACTGAGAAAGGTCGCTTTACATAATTTCCATTATTTATTTTTCTCTCTATTAATAGGTTCCTGTACCTACTACAGTTTGTTGGCTACATAAACTACAAAATCTGGTGAACTTTATGGTCCAGCACAGAGTCAGCTGTGGCGGGTCCATGAAAAGAGTGCAGCTGATTTGTGTAGGGACTCAGAGGATGCAGGGGGCCTGATAACAAACCTAAAAGAACACCATTCACCTTAAAACATCTTCCCATAAGAGCGTGGAAGAATCTAGAGAGCCTGACACTAGGGGGGGTTTCATTATGATTCCTCTTTCTGTGATAGCTGGCTCATAGCCTCCCACCAGGACCCTGCTGTTGCAGGCGAAGTTTCAGTGCTGGGGAGCTCAGGAGGGATGTGTGGTGTGAGAAGCCAGGGCTCTTGCAGGTGCCGGTGCTGGGAGGGGTTTTGCAGCCTGTGTTCTGTGCAGTTCTAATTCTCTATGGCTGGAGTCAATTTATTAATAGGTTACTCATTTATGGGCAAGTGTTTGCAGATCCCCAGGAGTTCCCATCCAGGAAGCACAGCAAACATCCAAAATAATCCAGCTGGGCAGCTTTGCTATTCATCTTTTCCTGCATGCCTTCAGCTGAACACAAGTGATGAGTTGTCCACAAAATAAAATGTCAGTTTTTATTTATGTTGGTCTTGGTGGTAAAAAGGCATTTCTAGTGCCAGAACCAACCCCTAATTTTTCAGCCATGGGTCCCTGAGGATTTCAGGCCTGAGGAGGGGACGGGCTGTGATGCAGAGCTCTCCCAGCAGTGCTGGGTGCAGGGAAGCCCTGCCTGGCACCCTGGCGCAGCAAAGCACAACAAGATCACACGTGGGCAGCTTGCACTGCTGCCAGGCACAAAGCTGATTATGGGCTCTGTTAATTCTCTGGATTCAGATCAAAATGTCTTAGAAGCCAGAACTCCTCTGGGTTTAACAGTATGGATTACATTGCAGATTATTTCCAGCTGTAGTATATAAATATATATATAGATATAGTCAGGATCTTTTCTATGGATGCTCCCTTTGTCACTCCTGGAGAAATGTCAGCTAGTTGTGGGAAGGATGATGTTGTGAGGCTTGTGAGTGTGTGTGCTTTGGCTGGTTGGTTGTTTCCTTCCAGCTGGATGTGTGAGGCACAGAAATCTCCTGCAGGATGAGCAGTGCAAGGCAGCAGCAGCAGCACAGCCCTGGGGTAGCACGGGCACCTGGAGAGGGCTGGACGTGGTGCTGAAAGAAGTTATCCAAAAGATATGAACAACATTGTTCTTAACCAAGAGCTGTATAATCCGTAGAGTTTGCTGATTCAGCTGGCCAAGGTGGGTTTAAAACTGCAATAGTTTTTGTTGTGGGGAGCAAAACCTCTCCTGAGAGCTGCTCCTGCAATTTCTCATGAACTCTCTCAAGGCCACTCATTGCTGTGTTTCTGTGCTTTTCACTGACACCCATTCCTCTGCACTCAGAAAGACCCTTGAAAATACAAGTTAGATGACCTCTGCTGACTCCCAGCCATATTAAATTTCATGTTTTTATCAGAGGAATTCATTACCCTTATTGTTAAGATACAATGAATAACTGGCAGCTTTTTGGAATTAGACAGCAGCCTGATGTTCTGTCTTAGATGGTACTTTGACCATACTTTATATGCTTTGACATGTTATTTCATTTAATATTGTAGGGTGCCCCAAGGCGCTTTAACCTGGAGGTTGCTGTAAAAATAAAGCTGAAATGCATCCCAGGAGCATTTTGGGGAAACTCGACTGTCAGGTCATTGGTAAATGGAGGCAACAGTTAAAATACACAGTAAAACAGTTTCAATAAGCCACTAAAAATGCATCATTTATTCCAGCTTATCCATCCCAGTGTGCAAAGAGAGCTCTGGAAACCATTGCAGCTCCTCCTCCTAAAACTGCACATGGAGCCATTCTGCCTTCCAGAGACACACAGTGAGAATTGTGTGAGGGAAGGTTAAAAGAAGGGAACTATGATTCCTCCACAGCCAAAAATTGTCCTCTTTAAACTTCATGCGTAAACTGGGGCAAATGATGAGCTGAACCAGCAGTAGTGGAGGGATCTGCAGGAAACCCTAAATGATGCTGTAAATCCTGAGTATCTTTTTCAAGCTGTTTTGCTCAATGACTCTCTCCCAGCTGCACCCAGAGCAGTTCTCCAGGTGACTTGGGAAGGGCCCATCTTGTCTCCTGTGCTTCTGACAGATCTGGGGTTGGAGGCTGTACAGAGCCCTGCAGTGCATGGGTGTCCTTGGACACTGACTGGGAAGGACACTGGAGTTTAACTTTCACCTTCAAGGGAATGTTTCCAGGTAGGGTGAAGGGCAGATACTCTGGTGAGATAGGTATTTTAAGTAATTTCTGTAAGTCTGAATAAAACAGATTATTCTGAGTCATCTGTAAGAAAGAAAATAATCCAGCCCCAGAGACCCCAACCCTAGAGAGAGACGGTTCTATTGTATTTTTACAATTAAGATAATAGTCTATGATTTCCTCCTTGTTTCCTTAAGGAAAAATAAGTATTCATGCAAACCCTGGTTATTAAGAATCCTAACAATGCTTTGTCATTGTTGTATAGCTTTTTGTGGCCTCAAAAAAAAGCTGGGAGATGGAGCATTTGTAAGTGCTTTAATAACTGGTTGTCACTTGCCAAAGAATGGGCACCAAGGATATCAGCAATTCACAAACAGAGCCACTCAAAAGCTGAAGAATGTGGAGTTATTAATTTCAAAGTAAAGAGCTGAATTTAGTGACTGGTAAAGAAACCAGCTTTGTGGTTTGCAGGAATCAGAGGTTTTCTGTGGGATACAAGGTCTCAGCTCTGGGCAAATCCTCTGAGGCAGAAACAACTCTGGCCTCTTACAAAAAGATTCTGTTTCATGTTGGGTCATGTGGTGGTGGAGGTGGAGATAAAGCATATTTTTTAAACTTAAAGGTTACTTTATTCAAAGAAACTCACTGAGTCACAATACCAACTGACTTCTGGGGAATTAATTCTCAAATCAATTTGGTAGCATCATCTCAAAAAAAAAATCATGTATTTCTATACTTTCATTTTTTGCTTATATATACACGATTACATATACCTAAACATGTAGAAATAACTATTAGTATTATTTTATCATCTAATAAAAACCTCCTGAATGCTTAAAAATTTGATATGGCTATTCATGCCTCATGGCAAAGCATTTGTCTCTTGCATACCTGAATGCTGAAAGTTTCATTACCAGTGTGTGAATTTGCTCCTTTAGATCTTTTTTAAAAGAAAAAAAAAAAATCAACAATGTTGAACTCTTTGGAACAAGCTTTATTTTGTTTTACAGTGTTACTAGTGTATTGAGAAATATCACATCATATTAACTTATTTTTTCTGGCTCACTCGCTTAAAGGTAACAGGACAAAATGCATTATAGGCTGAATTTTAAGTGCATGAAGTAGTTTAAAGTATTTTTTTCCCCTATGAATAGTAGCTGTCACCAATGCACAGTGATGCAGTGATTAATTTGGGATTCTCCAGGGATGGCTGGCAGTGATTGACCTCCTGCATTCCCATCCCAACATCACAACCTGATTCACAGCTCATTTCATCACAGTTGTGCCACAGGCAGTGATCGTGTTCTGTGGGGCTGGGGTAGGGCAGCGTGGGCAGGGTCTGTTCTGTGGGGCTGGGGTAGGGCAGCGTGGGCAGGGTCTGTTCTGTGGGGCTGGGGTAGGGCAGCGTGGGGAGGGTCTGTTCTGTGGGGCTGGTATAGGGCAGTGTGGGCAGGGTCTGTTCTGTGGGGCTGGGGTAGGGCAGCGTGGGGAGGGTCTGTTCTGTGGGGCTGGGGCAGGGCAGGATGGGGAGGGTCTGTTCTGTGGGGCTGGGATAGGGCAGCGTGGGCAGGGTCTGTTCTGTGGGGTGGGATAGGGCAGCGTGGGCAGGGTCTGTTCTGTGGGGCTGGGGCAGGGCAGCGTGGGCAGGGTCTGTTCTGTGGGCTGGGGTAGGGCAGCGTGGGGAGGGTCTGTTCTGTGGGGCTGGGGCAGGGCAGCGTGGGGAGGGTCTGTTCTGTGGGGTGGGATAGGGCAGCATGGGCAGGGTCTGTTCTGTGGGGTGGGATAGGGCAGCGTGGGCAGGGTCTGTTCTGTGGGGTGGGATAGGGCAGCGTGGCCCGGATCACAATTTGGAGCCCGCTGTGATCCCTTTATTCAGCTGGGCTGGAGGGAGCTGGTGAAATGAGGGATGGGAACGATGGCTCTACCTGGAAAATAAAAATTTAAATAACCAAAATAACAAACATAGAAACTGCAGAGTACAGGGGCAAGGTCCAAAGATGGGGTTGTGGTGAACATAACAAGGTACCGGGGTATTCTGAGGGCCGGGGTCCAATCATGAACACGAATTTGAACACAACCTTATTTG
Source organism: Passer domesticus (assembly GCF_036417665.1). Classification (NCBI taxonomy): domain Eukaryota; kingdom Metazoa; phylum Chordata; class Aves; order Passeriformes; family Passeridae; genus Passer; species Passer domesticus. The sequence continues at coordinate 20,053,813 of NC_087485.1, forward strand.
TGTCGGGTTCTGAACCAGCTGAGAACAAGAACCAGAAACCTGAGCAAACGCAGGACAGTCCCATTAACATATTGGCTCCCATGACCATACCCTTCTCACCATGGCCTGACTAGATGCCACTTTTTCAGTGTCCTGTTTCCCACTGTTACCTCTCGTTTTAAGTTTTTCTGTTCTGTTTTGATGTGCAGTTTTTAGATTTACATTAAGTATTACTAGGATCTTTTCACAGGGTGGTGAACACAAAACAATCTAATTCTAGCTAGAGACTCAAGGACAATCTCTTCAAACTTCAGGCCCAAAGCATAAACAATGTGAAAAGAGAAGGGCAGGCAAACAAGCAAGGAGGATGAAACTTCATCATTTGAAGCTATTAATTGGGCAGTTAACTCCTATATACAAATGGACTAAAACTTATAAAAATGTGAGATCTCATGACCAAGGCCTCTTTTGCTTCCATCTTGGAGATCCAGGCAGAACCATGACTGGGTGTGGCCTTTGAAGGCACTTCAATAAATATCCACTTTACTCCTCTTAACTCCATCTAGCCTCTGTTCCAGCTCCTTGGGCATCACCGTGGTCTCAGGTTGATGCCTCCTGTATGTGCTACTGAGGCCAAGCCACCATTTATCTCAGTTGGAGGCATTTCCACAGGCCAGGATCTGTTCACAGGGCAGTGTGGGGAGGATCTGTTTTGTGGGGCTGGCACAGGGCAGCGTGCCCAGTATCAGTTTGCTGCTGCCTGGCCAGTGATCCAGAAACAGAGCAAGGCCTGGAAAACCCTAAATGGCTCTTGCTGCTTCTTACAACACAGGATGAGATCCAGAGATGTTTGGAACTGCTGGAAAGGGCCTGTAAACCCTATCAGGCAGAAACACATGCAATTAATTTCTGCTATTTTCTGCAATCACAGTGTGGAGGGGCTGTGATGTTTAATATCTCTGTGCAGGGCATTCCCTGGTGAGATTTTTAGAGCCCTTACTTTGGAATCTTCAGCCCTGGTTGTACTTTTAGCTACAATATTTATTGAAACTCACCTGCACTGAACAAAATGCAAATTGCACAATTTGGGGTGCAATAGATGTCAGTCACTTGGGAAAGCTGGGAAGGATGGAGAATTAGCAGATGCAGCTGCTCATGATTAAGGACCCACCCTTGAATTCTCCATAACTTTCACAGTGAAGGTGAAATATCATGGGTGATTCTTGTGGGGGAGACTGTCACTGCCAGGTGCTGGGAAAGATGGGAAATGTGCTGCCAAGGAGATGCAGATTTGCTTACTGCCCTTGTAATTCCAAGTTATCCAGGTCTCCTCCCAGCTGCTTCCTTACATTTGACCAGGAAGAACAGGAGACTCCAAAAGCACCTGCAAGACAAAGGAGCCTTGGTGTGAGGATGCAGCACTGAGGGAATATTTTACAGGAATACTTCTTTGCTGCCACTTTCTCTGTTCTAGTCAAAGACTCTGCAATCTCTCCATACTTATTGCTCGTTTTAATATACATTATTTAGAGTTTTTTCTGACCTTCATCCCTGGCTCTGAACTACGTTGCTTAATTTTGTGCAGATGGACACAAATGTTTCCCCTGCAAATGTAAAATGTGGCTCTGAGATTTTCTGGGTGTGACTGCTCAGGTACTGGGGTGGGAATGGTTCACAGACCCTTCATGTTGCAAAGGCTTTGGAAGCAGCTCCCAAAGCTGACCTGGATATCTCCACTGTGCCACTGGAAGTTCATGGATTAAACACAGGTCTGAACAGAGATATGCCATCACTCATTAAGCTGGTGAAGAATATTTCCCTATTTAAACGTCTGCCCCACCCCAGCTTGGGAAGAAACATTCCCAGCCTCCTCTTTTTGGGTTATTCCTCAGCTTTTTGTGTCTGGAGATCATTAAGTCTGTTCCATGCACCCCTATGTGAATCCAGCTGCAGCAGTGTGAGGTAGGTGGAGCTCTCAAATCTCAGTAAAATCCCTCTATCCACTCACCCTGGGGCAGTGAAGCTTTTTATTTTTAATGCAGGGAAAACTGAAGCTTAATATTACACCTCCTTGAAGAAAGCATTTGAATTCCTAAAAGGGTGCTGCGTTTGAGGCATTATAATCTGCAGCTATTATGATTATTTTTTATTTCCCTTTTAAGCTGAAGGTGGGAATTAGGGGTGCTGCAGTCTTTGAGTGGAAGATCGTTGAATTTTGGCTTTCTGCATTGTGGAACAGAGGATTTCTGTGACAGCCATTTATACAAATGGGCCAAGACATATCAGAGGCTGATGTAAGTGCTGCCAATGCCTGAGTCTTGTCAGGTTTGTGCCTCCTGATCTTCACTACAAAGAAACCATGCAAACATGTCACTTTCTCACTTTGAGCAGTTAATTTGTCATCCAGGATGGTTTTAATCTCTGAGCACAACCATTTCTGAATTGTTTGTTTTATAACTCTGCTCTGAGAGATGTTGCTTGCTTTGATGTGCCTGTTGCTCTCGCCACAGGCAATGAAAAAACATCAGAGAGCAAAATATTCACAGTGCAGAGGATCCTGCTGACCATGCAGCTGGGGAAGGGCTTGCTGTGGCCAGGGCAGTGGGCACACAGTGGCCAGGACAGTGGGCACACAGTGGCCAGGACAGTGGTCACCCTGTGGCTGGAGCAGTGGGCACACGTGGTCAGGGCAATGATCACAGTGTGGTCAGGACAGTTGTCACACTGTGGCCAGAGCAGTGGTCATGCTTTAGCCACAGCAGTGGTCACACTTCAGCTAGGACAGTGGTCACCCTGTGTCCAGGGCAGTGGTCACTCCATGGCTGGAGCAGTCAGTGGTCACCCTGTGTTGAGAGCTTTGTAACAAGCTGGCTCCGAGCTAAAGGTCACAGTGAGATTAATTTGACCAAGATAGAGAATGAGGGGAGTTGCCATTCCAATTAAACTGTGTCCTTGGCCCACGGATGAAGTAATGCACCGAGCAGGTGGTGGAGCAAAATAGCCTGGGAAAGTGTGATAGTTATACCAAAAACAGCACGTAGATAGCTAGTTACCCAATGGTGAGCTGGGATTTTGCACTATGCATGAGCTAATTAAAAGGTGTATAATAATTGGCGATTCGGAAATAAAGACGAGACTTGTCGATCATCATATGGTGAGCGAGTCTTCCTTCTCCATCAACCCTGTGCCCAGGGCAGTGGTCACTCCATGGCCACGCCGGTGCCACCTCCCACGTGTTCCCCCAGCCCCGTGTCCTGGGGGTTCCAGGCCCTACCTGGGTTGGATTCTGAGGTGAAAAAGGTCGATTTTGGCTCTTGTGCAGTCCTGCCCCTCCCTGGTGAGCTCAGAGAGCTCCTGACAGCTGAAGCCATTTCTTGTGGAGAATGCTCTGAGCGAGGGTTTTTGGCAGGTTTCTGATCTGGGCTCTCCTTGTCCTGCCTGGGGAGGAGGTAGCGACACATCACTGCTGGGGCTTGGTCTCTGTCACCATGGGAATTATCACTCACTTCAATAATTTAGGAATCATTCTCTTGTTCATTTTCTGTCCAAAACTTAATCCCAACTGAAAAATTGCTGGCATTTTTCTCCTCGGAGTGTGAGCACTTATTGTCTAAGGAATTAAAATGCAAAGAGCTTGATGGCTCCATTCTCTTGGCACCAGCTCTATCCAGGTATTTTGTGGATCCTGATTTCACCAGTACCTTAAACACATGTATTTTTAAAAGACTTTTTTCTTTTTTTCTTCTCTTTTTTCCTTTAGTTTCCCTTTCAAATTTTTTTAGTTGGTCTGGAGATGCCCAGGAGCCACTGTATATTTAATGTGACAGAAAACTTTAACAGTAATTTCTGTTTTTAACTCTCTCTATATTTTGGTATACATACATAGAAGTATAAATAGAACACTCTTGTTAACTTATTTATGAGGGTTGGAATATTGGGATCATCAATATAATACTGTAATAGTTAAAGGTTTCATCAAAATAAAAATTTAAAGGGAAAACTGACTTTGGACACAGCTTGGTTATTGCAGTAATAAAAGCATTAAATTGCAACTGATGGAGGTCAGAAGCATAAGGCAGAGAGGGAGGAGCCACAGTGATGTGGAAAAAAGACAAATATGGCAATATATGGGTATTCTATGGGCACTGGAAAGAAGGATGGGTAGGAAGGAGACTATTAAATGTCCATGTTTTAATACAAAGTCCATATAGAGTAACCTGGAAGTAGAGGCAGTTTGAAACTGCATTTTACTTGTTTGCTTGTAAATCTTTTGGAAGAACTGGGTGGCATTTCAACCCAGCAGCTGCAGTAGCTGCCCTGAGAGATGCTGGTGGGCAAAGGAAATATGCCTGGAAGGAATGAGCTGCCTTGATTCCCCAGTGAGGTTCAGCAGCTTTGGAAGGTTTCCCAAAGCACAGGACTCCTCTGTTGACATCGCCAGGAGACTCTGGAGCTCTGTTGGGATGGGATGTAACAGCACAGAGCAAAGTTCTTCCTTTGCATCTTTGATTTCTGAAGCTGTGCTGACAGCCTGTCACTGCCTGCCTCTGCTTGCTGCCTGTGCAAACAACCCAGACCACAAACCTCAGACCCAAAGTGCTGAAATAGAAGGAAACTGCAGGATTTTCTGCCTAAGAAACCCTAGGAATAAGTAGAAACCAGTATTTTTGCTACCTGAAATGTGACAGTAGCATATAATGAAATATATATGTGAACACAACCTGTAACATATCTATATAAAAATCAGGCTGCAGTGCTCAGCTTGAATAACAAAGCTCAGGGATGTGGTTTCCAACACTCAGTTCTAGGCATTGTTTAGTTTTAGAGTTGGAAGTCCTTGCTTTTTTGTGTTGGGTAATCAGCTGGGCTTTTCTTCCCCTTCCTGCCAGCTGCTGGTAGGGTGTCCTGTCCCACGGGACAGAGCTGTGTGTGCAGCACAAACCCTGAGCCCTGAGCAGAACAGGCTGTCCCCTCCCAGGATAGTGTTCCCGTGGCTGGCGTGTGGGGCAGGATGCCCACTGGGCACTGGGATCCCTGACTGCCTCTGAAGCCAATTTTTGGTTGGATTGGCAGAGGATCCTTAAGATTCTGGCATAGCAGTGAGGGAAGAATAGGTTTGCCTGTGCACAAGTCAAAACCCTGGGAGCAAACAGCCAGGAACATTTGTATTTCCATGTTCCTCCAAGAGCACCTGGAATTCTGTGGGCATGTTCACTGCTGGAGCATCACTGCCCTTGTGAAAACCCTGTCACTGAAAATTCCCCTGCTGAGGAGGAAGGCAGAGTGCTTCAGGCCCCCATTTTTTGGTGTGGATCCTTTTGTTATATTCCTGATTGCTGGCTCTGATAGCTGAGGCTTAATTCAGTGGCTGTGAACATGAAAAAACCTCTCTATGATAACCACTCTGTTTTGTCCTGATTGAATTTGTGATATGCTGTGGTCATCATTCAGTGGAAATCAAGAGCTGGGAGTAGTGGCTTCACATCAATTCAGTCAAATCACTGCTTAAAACTGGAGTTATAATCCTTTAAATTTAATTTTGTGGGCAAATTGCAGTTGCCAGCTCCTCAATGTGATTCGTTCCAAAAACATAAGAAATTGAAAATGCCAGGAGGCATCAGACCTGTAAATATATTAGTGCCATCTGGAGTGGAGTGACCTTGGACATTTTGCTTGGCCTTAGTATCTTATTGTTGAAAGCAATTCAGCCATTAATACTTGATTAAGTTTGTGCCTCTGACTACACAGAACTCGATTTTTACCTCTCACTCAAAGAGCAGGTGACATCTAATTTAATAAGGTATTAAATGTGCATTATAATAATTTGTTGGTTTTCTTACAGAAAAAGAGCAACTAAATAAATATAGATTGCTTTGAAATCCACTGTGTGTGCAGTACAGGAAAGAGAACAAGATTTCTGGGTTTTGTGACAGCCTCAGTGAAGCACAACAATTAATTTTAGAGCTACCTGCCTCTGAGCTATTTTTTATCAGGTTTCAAAAAAAAAAAAAAAATCTGCTTGTACCTTAACTCATTATCAAGCTTTGGGGAAACAATTTCTAGATTAAAATTACTTCAGGACTGGTGAAATGTTACACTATTGATACAGGGCCCAGTGAAAATACTGGGAAGAATTCTATTGATTTGAAGTGAGCTAAAATTGCAGGGGCTTCAAAAGGCAATTTACATCAATGGCTCGCTGGAGGTTAAGTGTGGTGCAAACCTCAGTGTACCACACCTGCAGCTGCTTGACCCCTGGGTGTTCAGGGATGGGCTCATTAACATCAGTCAGGTAATGTTACAACGGGAGGGGCTGTAGGGGAAAATGAGCAGCTCTAACAGCAGCTGCCTTCTTGCCAACAGAGTTGATAATTTAATAGCAGCAGTGTTTTATAGAACTCTGCACACAAGGCAGATTAATAGCTGGAAACACAGAAATCTGAAGTAGATTTGTAATGGGAAGAATCGTGGTGTTGCCTGGTGTCTGGCAAAGTCTGAGGTCCCACCAGTCTTGGAAAGATTGCTTGATTATGGTTGGAGTCTGTCTCAAGGTGTGTACATGTAACATGGTTATTGGGAAAGCCTTTAGAACAAAAAATGTTTCTCCAAAGAAGTGAGATATCGGTGAATATTTCAAATATAAAATGCACACTCAGAGGGAGGTTAACTGAAGGCTTTGGAGCACTCTAGGGTTAAGCATCCAGTTAGTATAAAAGCAACATTTTTTGTGTGTAATATCCTTGCCTAGCCTTGTTGATAAACTCAAATAAGCCTATTTTGACATGAGGCTGATGTGTGAGTCCTTGGGAAGGTCACAGCCAGATCTGCTGCCCTGTGCAGCCCAGAGCCTGTGCTGGGCCGCTGGGGCCAGAAAATACAATCAATACCTAAAACCAGCAGAAAGCAAAGAGTGAAATGTGAAGAAACAATAATTTGATAAACATGATTTGCTTAAAGTGTGAAATAACTGAGAAGCAGGTCACTGGCAGATTGCTGCAGCTGCCCCATGAATGCCCTGATGGAAGAAGGGCTGCAGGGATGGCCCTGGATGGGGCAGCCTGGTTTGGCTTGAGGGAAGGGCAGGGTCCCCTGAGCTGAGTGACATTTTCCATCAGACTGTCCCCACAGGTTGCTCTCTGAGCTGAATACCACCTGTCAGAGTTACTTGTGCTCTCACAGTAACATCTCTGATAAATGAAATTCAGAAAATGTAAAAGACAGGAATTACCAATGTGCAGATCTGCTGATAGTTTTGGAGGGAGGCCTAACCTCAGGCAGGATTCAGTGTCAGCTCTGCCAGGTCACAGTACCACTGTTGGCTATCAGGGACTTTCAAAGCCTTACCTCACTATTGCTTAGGAAGCACTTCAGTCAATCAAATCCATATGAGCCAAAAAGGCAACTAAGTAAATTGTCCATGTCTTAGCAGTGACGTTTAAAGCTAAAATATGACCAAAGGGTGTTGTGCCAGGCTGGTCACTTCAAAAGGGACAGTGCTAACCTGGGGATTCTCAGGGAACCACCAAACTCTTTGTATTGCAGGTTCACAAACCTTAAAAGTGCCAGAGAGGAGAGCAGTTTTTTTAGTGTAACTAATTGCACTTAATAGAAGTACAGATAAAATTGAATCATTAGATGGCTTTTTTTTAAGAACCATAATGAAAAGAGGCAATAACAGCAATGACTCCTTCTCCAGTCTCAGCTGATCCTGGACAGAGGGGATCATGCAAACATAACTTTATTTGTCATTTAGAGGATTGTTAAAGACTAAAGGATCTGAGATCCAAGCAGATCTGCTAGTGCTTTCTTAAATGTTTCCCTTAACCATGTGTTATGTGCCTTGTGTTGGATTAAATCTTCTCTATAAGGAAAAATGGGGTTCAAACTAAACTTTGAATAATCAGATGATCAAATTTAATTGTAAATTTCCTGTAATTTTGCAAAGAGCTGTTCTGCATCCTGATGTTTCATACACCATATTTTAACAAGTGCTTGCACTTGCATTATCAAAAGCCACACAAAGAAGTATCAGTTATCACAGTTTAAGAGGTTATACGTTTTTCCTGCTTCCCCTCCACGAGGATGTAGAGGAGGAGAATTTTGGCAAACCTTTGGAATTCTGGGGTCTGTTGTCTGGTGAGTCTTGCTGATATTCCTTACAAGATACACGTTGGGCGTCATCCATTCTGTGCAAGCAGTGGGAATAACCAGTATGGAAACTGGCAAGGTTTGCATTCAGTTTTCTGCTTCCATCCGAGCCATGAAAATTGAATGCCTGGAATCACAGAGTTTTGGATTTTTTTTGCATTACTGAGAGAAATATGCATCAAAAATATATGAAAATGTTCCTCCCCTTGCCAGGCCAGCCCTTCCCCTTGTGAAGATTTCTCTCACAGTGTCCTTGCTGCTTCCATCCCAGTGGGGAAAAAATGGTGTCCTTATTTGGCAGGGGTTGTGTTTGGCAGCAGGGCTGAGGTGGTGCCTCCCACCCACTCCTTGGGGATTTAGAACAGCCCCTGCAGGGGCTTTGGCTCCTGCTCTCCCCCTGTTTCTCTAATCCAAGCTTGACATGCTGGGGAAGGCTGGAAATGAACTCCCCGGGGGATGTGGGCACTGCTGCCCCACGGGGCTGGGTGGTGATGACCATGGGCACTGCTCAGGGACCAGCGCTCACAGCTGGGCCAAAGCTGGGCCACAGGAGATCTACAGCTGATCCACAGGAGATCCACAGCTCATCCACAGCTGGGGCACAGCTCATCCACAGCTCATGCACAGGAGATCCACAGCTCATCCACAGGAGATCCACAGATGATCCACAGCTCAGTCACAGCTGGGCCACAGGCGATGTGCAGCTGATCCACAGCTGGGCCACAGCAGGGCCAGGTCTGGCTCCCGTTAGGGGCAGGCATTGCTGAGCTGCCTGCTTTGCCTCCTGTGTTCGTGTTTTCAGAACTGAACTCTGCTTTCCCAGTCTGTGCCTGGATGGGAGCGTTGATGTTTTCATTCTCTAAGTGCTTGCTGAAATGGCATAAATAGTGAGACACAAAGACTCTCAAGCTTGCTGAAGCTGGAGAACAGCAGAGCAAATTTCCACTTATGTGACACTTCAGAAACGCGAGTTTGGGGCCTCAGATGGAGACAGACAGAAACGGCTAAAAAGTCACTGCCAAACCACAAGCACTCCATTGAAGGAAGAGGAATAGACTTGGCAGACAAAACAAACAATGCCGAGGGTGCTGTAAAGCCCAGTGCTTTTCTTTTCATTTTTAACTCAGCTGGAACACCACGGAGTGATTTTTAGAAAGGCTCTGTAGCTCTCACATCCCTGCCTTTTGCTCTCACAGGCATTCCTAAAGCCACCTTTTCCCCCAGCCTGCTTTCTCCATGTTTTTTATCTGCTCTGGTTTTCATTGGGCTGGCATTTTGCAGAAGTGTGGAAGTTCCTTTGGAACTTTTTTGTTTAACTCTTTAAGCCCTGTCCATGCAGCAAAGTTGTTTCCTTTGTATACCTCTCCTTCTAGAAACTGTATTCCATGATAAAAGTGATTCATCTAGACTGGAGTTAATTCTATAAATATCCTGGGGGGAAAAAACCCCTAAAATTCCTTTCATGTGCAATGAAAGTCCTGGGACTTAGACCTGACCAGCACAGCAGAATTGGCAAACAGAATTCTGAGTGATGGGAAGCTTTCCCTGCAGAAAGGGAACAAACCCAGCCCTGTGGCCCAGCTGCCAGGTCCTACAGACACTCCTGACACCAGAACAAAGCACATTTCCCAGGCACTGCCAAGTTCCACACACACACTGAAACCCAAGGCTTCCCCTGCCTCAACAGGGATTTTCCTAAAGAATCCATCTCCTCTGCCAGGTTTTCTGCTGAAGAGGCACCTGTGGGGAGCAGAGCAGGGCTGGGCTGGTTTTTGTTTTCCAGAGACCTCTGAGCAGTGCAGAGCCATCAGAGTCTGAGTTATGGCTCCTCAGACTCAGGGAGGAAGAAGTTCCTTTGCAAGATCTCAGGTAAAGAGCAGTGCAGCAGAGCTCGTTACATTGATGGTCCTTTACTCTGACATTTTGATTTAGTTTAAAATTCTGTTTAAACTTTACTTCTAGATAGTAGTGCTTAAATTTTTTATTGGCAGGCTGCTTGGAACTAGTCCATCCAATTTGTTTTCTTTCTGTGGATTGGCTGACAAAAACACAAAAGCAAACAGTAGCTTGGAAATCAGCTCTGAAAGTTTAATGAACCTGGGGACTGACAGAGGAAGGGGCTCTCTGGGAGAATTCAGCTTTGGTAGTTCCACACCTCCTTTCTTGCTTGGAAGTTGAGTCAACCAACCAAAACCATCTAGATTAAGTGTCCCATATTTAGGTAACTTTTCTAGGGTCTGAAAAGTCTGATCAAAATACTACACTTTTGTAAATGTCTTTTTGCTGGTGGCCTTTTAAAATAATGTCTACATGTGCACTTGCAACTCCTGGAGAGCTGAAAATCAAAGTATCTTACAAATGTTGAGAATGGTTTCAGTAATTCTTGCAGTTATCACAGGTTTAGCTGTACTCTGTTGAATATTGAAGACAAGAATGTTATTTATGCCTAAGTTAAAGATGTTAGAATTCCACTATTAGGTCAATTTTTGATTGTAAGGAACAACACCAAGGTTACCTTTGTGCCTGCTAAATTGCAAAGGATGGAATTTTCTTCTGAGTTATATGCTGTGTAATCAGATATTCAGGTTGTTTTGTAATTTGTTCAAAACTTTTGAAGCCTAAGAATGGAACCCTCAAATCTGATATAGGGACAATTTTACAAACGCACTCTAAATTGAGGGTTGTTATTGTAGAGGAGAAAGAGTTAGCTGGTCAAAGAAATGGTACTGATCTTCACAGGTTTGTATTTTGTTTATCTGAAAAGTTATTACCTTGAAATTAATTTTGTTAAGTAGTATTTTTAGTGCTTCACATTCACGCTAATAAAAAAGCATAATTTTTAAACCTTCAAAATGCAAACCTGCTTTCAGTGTAAGTCTCTCCTGAGCTGCTCTGTGTAATCCTATAGGCAGGGAATTTCTAAAACAAATACCTGGGAAGGAGCAGCCCTTTTTGACAGGCACATTTGCAAGGCACCAAGGCAGTTCTTTGAGAAATTTCCTCTGAATTAAGTTCAGCAGTTTTCACTGCAGGGAGATTTCATTATTCATTTAACTCTTTTGGGAACAAAGGTACAGATCTAAAAATCCTTACCCTGAAAGATGCTGAACTGCCTCAAACGTCTTTGCTTATTATGTATCTCCAGATCAGCCCTACAACTTCAACACGGAGGACCAAATCTGTGCCACGTGTGAGCCTTTCAAATTCAGGGAAGCTGTGCGGAGGGTGAACTTGGCTATCAGCAGCTCCTTAGATCTAAATATCAGGGTCATTGCTTAGATCCTTTGGTCCTTGATGTAGGTGTCTCACAGCTCATGAAAGGAGCAGGGCTATTTAAATATTCAGGGAACAAGCAGTGCCTGCGAGAGCAGCAAGAGGCTTCTTCCTTTCAATGGTAAAGGGCCCATAAATTCCAAAGGTAGGAAAGGGAAGGATAAGAAAAACCTGCTGTGGAAGAGGTAAAAATGGCGAAATGCAAAGACATATATTTCAGGAGGACAAAAAGGAAAAATATCAAAAATATCTAGTACTTACAATCTAGAAAATGACTTTTTTTTCTAAACAGCAAATTGTAAAATAGTGCAGTAATGCAAAATCCCAATGCTTCACCCGGTCACCGTGGCCCCATTTCTGCTTAGAAGGAGCCAGAATTCATTTTCATACTGTTCAAAACTGAGTTGGTTTTTTGCTTTTTCCCCCTTCCCCTTCTCCTCAAAGAATGCTTCAAGTTACAGATTTAGTATTTACACATAGTATGGAAAAAAGAAAGAATCAAGGTCATATTCTTCCCTTCATTATCAAACGATCATTCCTGTGGCTTTCCACACCTTTGGCTGAACAGGAGGAGTGTCCAAGCCTGCACTGGCTGTGCTTCTTGCTAATCCATCCTGCTGTGTGGGAGGGAGCACGTGGCTGTGATCAAAAGGAAATCCAGCCTGAATACATGGAGAAATAAAATGGATTTACAGTTCCCTTCATAAGGACATATCTGAGGAAGGCTTTGTGCTTTTAATTGAGTGAGCATCTCCCTTTGTACCAAGGCAACTTTTATCTACTCAAGGAACTTCCTTAAATGTTTTTTTGTTTAAAATGCAGCTGTTGAGCCTTAGAATCTGCAGCATTTAGAGTTCACGTTCTACCTGTTTCAGAAAGTATGGCAGAGCTGTTTGTCTCCTGGGCAGAGACAAATGGGGTGGCTCTGGCAGTGTCACACCGCAGGACACATTTGTGGCAGGGCTGGGCACTCAGCTGAGGGATTCTCTGGGTTTAGATCCATTGTAAAGCAGTTCTGGGGGATTTTTGCTCATTTCTTTATTTTAAATATGTAATTTCCTGCCATGAAGGCATTGATGGCATTTTTATTGGAACATTTAAAGGGAAACTTTTAAAAGTGCCTCATTGAAACTGTCAAGCCTGAAGAGCCCCAGGGAGAACTTTTCCTTCAGCAAACACTTCCCTACTGCTGGGAACTGCTAGAAGGTGTAATCTATTTGTCAGATGATCACGTTTCCCTCAGGGCTCTCCTGGCAGCAGCCATGGGGCTCCTCAGGATGTGCAGAAAGGCAGTGAAATGTTTGGGAAAGCTCAGCACCAGCTCTGGGTTGTACAGGCAGCTGCACAAATTGTGCCCCATCCATTGGGTGTTCTGAGCTTCTGGATTTGCTCTTCCTCGAAGCTGACATCCTTTGCTTGCCTTAGAGCTGGCAAATGCCACAGAATATGTGTTTGGAGGCAGCTTACAGGTGCCTTGGAATTGCCTGAGCTTCAGTGACCAGTTTGTCATTGTGGTCCTAACTAACCAGGCTGGGCTTTTGGAAAGACTGAATAACTTCCCCTTACGATGCATCTATAAATGCTCTTAGAATTTAAGACTGGAAAGTCATCAAATTGTTAGAGTCCATTTTGGTTACTATTAAATACATTGTTTGCACTGTTTGTAAAATTCTCCAGAATTGCCTCATCTTTCACAAGGACATTTATGGAGTGGTTTGCTGTATTTGAAAGTGCAGAGCTTTCTGAATTCCTCCAAAGCAACCATCACCCTCTGAACAGACTTAGCATCTACCAGAATCATTGAAATAGAAAGAAAACAGTATTATAATCCTGTAAAACCTGTCATGAGTATCATAAAGTCCCCAGCAATGACATTGAAAACAGCTGTACAGACAACAACTGTTCTGTGTCCAGAAAAGTCCTCTCTGTGCATTAGGAGGCAGAACACTGAGCTGTGCTCTTGACCTCTGAATAAATCTGCTTCTTCTGCAGACAGCATCCTTTTCCAACCACATCAGGAAAAGTTCCCCAAAGTATTTTCTCCTGAATTCAGTTTCTGCTGACTGCAGCTCTGTCACACTTTACACACAAAACATATGTTAGTACATTCCAGGTTTTAGCCTGGAAACCCTTATGGAGCAGGATTTTAGGCTGTTGGTTTGTTTTATAAAATGAGCCATCCCTCCAGACAGAAATAGGAATTTTTCCAGCAAGTTGTATTGGCAGGTGAGCTGTGCAGCCTGTGCAGTTTGTGTTGTCCCATGACAGTCTGCATGCAGCACAATTATGAAACGTGCATATTATGCTGTAAAGTTGAGGGAAAAGAGGATTTTATGTGTGTAAGTTATGGAACATGTAAAGCATGTGGTGCACACAGATCTGCCTGGTGACAAGGCAACAAGCTGCTCCAGATCAGCTTCCCCTGCAGGGAAAGAGCCCAGAGGACTTGGGTGCCCAGATCCTAAGAAATCCAAATGGGGTAAATTTCCTGCCTCGTTAATGTATTTTCAACAGGCCTAAAGTGATAAACCAGAACTTTACCAAAATGGGTAAACCAGGCTCTCATGTCAGCAGGAGAAAACCAGGCATTTTTTGTTAGAGGAACTGGATGTCTGACTCCCTAAGCTCCTTCATCTTGTCGCTTTTATAGAAAAGTCCACCGTGGTCCTGGGGGAAGCTTCTGATCTGTGGAGTTTTCCCAGTGCAATATCTGGATATGAGAGAGAGGAGACTGGACTTGTGCTTTTCTTTAGCCAAGGCTGTGGTGAGAATCAGATTAAAAGTAATTCATGAGGGCAACCCCAGCAGACTTTGTTTTCTTGAAGGACAAGAGCCTGGCTTTCGAAGGCATTGCACTTATCTAGTGCTTTCAAAATCTAATCTTGTCTATTTTCTCTTCTGTGGTTCTTGAAAACATAAATGATATTTTGGAGTTGCCTGCTGTATAGCTCATTCAATATGTTTTCCTTTCAGTATGATTGCTTTGGAGAACAAGTAAATACAGAATTTGTCTGGCAGGGGATGAACTCCCCATGTCTGTGCAGGCAGCCTGATGTGATTGTCACTGGAACTGACACCAGCAGCCTGGATCTCCTCAAAAAGAGTTTTCCTGCTCTTGTCAGCACTCATCTGATTTCCAGTGGAGAGCACCAAGGAGCCTGAAGGGCTCTGTGTCCCTGCTCTGCTCATGGACTCTGTTCTCTCCTCTGGGCACTCACAGGGGTGGAATGAGCAGCCTGGTGTGGCCTGCTCAGCCTTTGCACTCAGCTGAGAAAGCCCGGAGTTGTTGCTCCTTGGGACAGCCTCTTTGGGATGTCAGCACCTGCCCACCACTGCTCTGGGTTGATTTAACTTCTGCCAGATGGCAGAATTTTCTCTCATTCCAAGACTCCTTTGAATGTAAATGAACAATCCAGAGGCTGCAAGCTCATGTCAGATATGTTGTGCCATTTCAAAGGTTGTTTTCTAGTGAGGTATTTTCATATTTCAAATGGCAGTGTCTGGTTCTGGCAGCACAGACCATCAGGATGCAGCCTAGCACTGCTAGCTGTTATTGTGGGGAAAATTTGCCATCTTCAGCTGGGGATTTAAGGGAAGAGAAACAGGGGGAGCTGGAAAGAATCAGATTTAGCAGGATTAGACTTGCCTGTGTCTACATGCTGAATATCAGGATTTAAACTATGTAGGGTGTTTTACCTTGGAAGCACCAATGAAATGTGAGTTTTGGTAAATAATGAATTGAAAACAGTGTTTTGTGAAGGCCGTTACCTTTTAACACATTTTAGGTCTACCTAGCACAGGTGGGCATTTCATGAGCTGCTGCTGGAGCCCTGTATCAGAAGCAGTTGGCAGAGGCAGGGGCAGTGATACAAACCCCTCTGCTGGTCACTCATCCCTGCAGAGCTCCAGGCCACTTTGTGCAATGCTGGTGAGGAATTCCAGCTTGCTTTGGCATTTTCCCTGGACCAGGATGGAGCAGTGTCCTTAAGTGTCAGCTGGGGCTATTTAGCCCTTAGGGGGTCTCAGGTGAAGCACAGTGTTGGTAAAACTGAACCACCTTCTCTGTAAGGGTGTGCACTGCAAACACAATCACTGAATCACAGGTGGATCACTGGGCTCCCCTTGGCTGGGCACTGAGTACAGCACGGGGAAATGCAAACCCAGAGCTTTCAGCTGAGTGTTCCAGCCCATGCTGAATCCATGGTGAGACACTCCCTGCCCATGGGTGGCCTAAAGCAACCTGGAGGGGTGGCCTGCCAGCCAGGGGAAGGCTGGATACTGTGGGGATGGGGGCACTAAGAAAGGGGCAGGGTTGGTGCCTTCAAGAAATGACCTGTGGAAGTTGTGCATGGCAGCTGCTGCAAACTGACTTCTTGGGGGTTCTGTATGGGCTGCTTGCATCTCTTCTTTCCACCAAGAATGAGTTTTGGGTGTGTTTCAGCTTTCTTCTGTGTTTTAAGGTCTGAGAGATTTTCCATCCACCAATTTCAAAGCGTGTCGCTTTTACACTGCCAAAATGTAGAGCTTGAAGCAGAGTGAGGAAGTCACTTACAGCAGCCTTTGTAACAGCCTTTAACAGCTCACAGGTCTCCTAAATCCCAAGCCAAAGCTCTGTCTGCTAGGCTAGTCTGCATTCTGAGATTTTGCACAGATACACCAAGTACATATTAAAAAGCTGCAGCAGAACACAGGATTAAAGGGCGATATGTGAAGTACAATATCCTCCAAGTATTTGAAGGGAGGGAAGCAGTTGGAGGGTGACAGTCTGTTCCCTGGCAACTTCTGACATTTGTGTTAATTCTCTGCTGGAATGAAAAATAAGCCTTCTGAACTCTTTGTGTAAATGGAACTGGTGAAAAACCTGTTTTCAGCTTGAAACCAGAGTGCAGGAGCAGCTGGGTTTGTGGAGGATGGCGCCATTTGTCCTGGATCAGATGGTTGTGCTGGGGCTCTGGCACATGGGTTATTCTCATCCAGGCTTCTCCTTGATTTAATTCTCATAAGAAGGGAGTAAGTTCTTTAAGCATTCTCTGGCTGTTCTCCATCCACAAGCCAGTGTGCAGAGCTGTTACTACAGTGTCAAGGTTTGTTAGGAGGCAGTGCCATTTGTGGGCTTTATGTTTAAGGAGTATTTCCGCATTCATCTCTCTTTGACATCCTTTTTCCAGCCAAGGAATAAGAAACTGCATAACCTTTGCTCCTGTTCTTTACACTGTCTGGCAGTAAACCTCATCATCCGAGTGACTTGGGCCTTGATCTGGCAAGGCATTTAAAACTAAATAGGTATCAATTTCTATTCAAAACTGGGAGGAATTCGGTCTGTTCACTGGCTTAGAATAAAGGATGACTTAAGTACCCAGCTGGATTGAAGCTCAGACTGGCTGGTGTCATAGGTGAAAGCTGTCATATTGCAGGTTGTGTCTCCTGAGAGCAGAATAAGAAAGCTTTCTTCCCTTTGTTTTTTCCTCCTCCACTCATTTCCAGTGCTCCACAACCTTTGCAAAGCCTGCAGGTCCTGCCTGTGTTGCAGTGTCTCTTCCTGGAGGCAGAGCTGGCCAAGCCATTGTGTGATGTTGAGATGTCTCAGTTTGTTTTCAAAGAGCACACACCTGGCTGAGGCAGAATAACATGTATTGATTTTTGGGCTGTTTGTAGAAGGTCTCCTTGGTCTGGAGCACATGAAAGCAGCAATGAGGCATTGTGTGGAGTTAAAAGCAGAATGCATTCTTTCCGAAAGCAGAAACTGCTGAGACTTCCAGATGGTGAGCCAGAAAAGTTTTATTAGCCCTCCATAGGCTTTTCACTTTTTCCAGATCCCTGCAAAATGGAGAGGCCTCTCCCTCTGATTTTCTTGCCAAATACAATTATGAATCTACTGTTTATCCAGATTGCCCTGGCTTTAACACATTATTTACATTGCCTGGATTCTTTTTGTCTGGCACCTCAGATTTTGTCCGTGTTAAGGTAGAGTCAGGCATTGCTGGAGAAGGACATTTGTTAAAACTTGCATTTTAGGAACTAATTCTTTCAGGAACAGCAGGTAGGAGGATCTGATCCTGTTACATGACATCTGTGGACCAAAAAAAAAAAAACAATCCCACCCCAAAAAACAAAATAGGAGAAATGCAAAAATGCTTCTTCCTTAATTTGATCAGTTTAAGTGCTATTTTGGATCATTTGATCGCCACTTCTTGTGCCAGGTGACAGCTGTCTTAAGAGAACAACTCAATTTTCTTGTTTATTATGCACAGGTCCTTTCCCAAGGGTGAGTATTTATCCATGGGAGAGAAGATAATGGATACCAAGTTGAAAGAGGTTATATGACAGTAATTGAAGCAATATGTTGGCATGGTTTATTTAACTATGAGATTTTAGCTGCATATTGATTTAAAAGAAACTTGAGAGAAGGAGTAGAAATTGAAGTTGTTTATTGATTTAGTTCTTCATTTCCTTAAGTCTAAGGACTAGAGCATTAATGGAAGAAGGGATATTTTTTCTGGCCTGGTATTTGCATCTCAAAAGATGACATTTTGCAAGAGGATCGTTAGAATATGCTGGTGGTTTCAATTCTCTTTGCCATATGTGAAATGAGAGGGTTGTGCCGAGCTGCTTCATTAACTATTCAGGGAGCAGTAATTTCTCCAGTGGGCCTGTAAAATGCTGTGGGTGCTCAGGACCCAGCAGCCATTGCCAGGTTGAAGGTGTGGTGATCTCCAAGGCTGGGAGCACTGGAGTTTTACTTTTTACTTTTAACACTCTTCCCATAGTTTGAAAATTGTAGATAAATGAAAAATCATCTCCCCCAGCTCCTGAAGGAGCCCACTGGAGTTGAAGCAGGGCCTTTCTTATAACTGTTACTTTCAACTCTGTTGGGATTTTTTATCCCATAAAATATTTAGGATTCATTTTGGTATAGCAAGAGAAAAAGTGGTTTACCCCCAATTCTCTATAAAAATCAGGATATATCCTTGAGATTTCTTCTGACTTACACACAATGTGAATCTTTGAATCTGTCAATTTAAACATTGCAGGGAAAAGCTGGTTTAAAACCTTAGAGATGTGAATCCAAGAGAACTGCAAAAATTCTCTTAATTGATTTTCATTTTTCTGTGTTCATTTTGGAAAGCGAGACTGTAAATTTATCCTCACTTCTTGAGCCATAAAAACCTCAAACAGTTTCAGACAGAAATGAACAAATGACTTTGGTTTTAGCATCTTGTACAATGCAGCTTTTCCCAAACTCAAGTGAAGTTCCATACTGTTCTTTTTTTATTAATATTTAGAAGGATGTAAAGGACCTCTGTCATGCTGTGTACTGTAGACTCAGAATAAAGAAATAGCCTGGCTTTTTGAAACCAGTGGTTGAAGCATTGCTGCCAAATCACTTGGAGAAGAAAGGCAGGACACGATCCAGTGAATGGCACAGAGAAAAAGAAATTAATCCCTGGAAAAGGGAAGAAAGGAAATCTTTTCAAAAGGTTGGAGGTGGAATATTTATGCTTGCCATAGTAATAGCAGCAGGCCGTTGCTCTGTGTGACATTCAGGTGACACAGTGCCTCAATGGGCTGAGGTGTGGCAGCTCTGTGTCAGGCAGATGTGTGGGATTATTCCTCTTCCTCCTTCTCCCCAGCAGTGCTGGATCCTACATGTGCCCAGTCCGTGCTCCTTGAGCCCCTTGAGCAGGCACTGAAGGCTCTGTGCTGAGCTGCCTGTGCCATTTCCAGGCAGGAGATGTCCCTGCAGGGGCTGTGGTGTCCCCTGAGCACAGCAGCGCTGGGAGCTGCCAGCCTGGGAGCTGCGCGCTCCCACCCTCTCCACACTGGAAGCTTCTGACTTACATAACTAGACAGTGATTCCTGCTCTGAGCAAAGGAAACAGACTCTGTTCTTAACTAAAAAAAATCACCAGAACCGTACATAATTATCAAGGTAAGAGAAGGTAGTCCTTTCAGGGGAGTGACTGTCTTCATAAATACAGGGCTGCTTCCATGTGGAAAGGAAACCACCCCCTCCTTTGTTCTCTTCCCATCCTGAAGAATCATTAAGTATGTCCTTGCAGCACTTGTGCTTCCTCTTTCAGCTCTCCAGCATCGTCTTCCACAGCAATGATTTCTCGTGGTCCATGCCAGTCCCACTCAGCTCTGGGTGTTGCTCTCCTCTCCCTGAAGAGCTGTTCCAGGATTTTCTTGTTTGCTGATTGAGATGCAGAAATTCACTGTGCAGGCAGAGCTAATTACCCCTCATTATGCGTACATGGAAAGCCAAACAACCCCCCCCCCCCCCCCCCCCCAAATTAACAATGTTTCTCCTCCATGCGTTTTTCCCCCCTGCTCTCCCTCCTTCTCTCCAGTTACATCCATCCCCCCTTTGGCATCCGTTCCCTGATTTTGAATGTGCCCTTGGCCCAGCTCACTTTCAACATCACACAAACCTTGTTTTCCCTCCCCTGCCTCCAGCTCCTTCTCAAATGGAGGAAGAGGTTCCCAGAAGTGACCCTCAGCAGCAGCACTTGGATCTCCAGGGAAGCTCCCGTGGCTGCCCAAGCCCAGCTCTGACCCTTTCATCTCTGGCACGCCCAGAGGCGAGGGAAGGCTGAGCCGAGTTCAGCCGTGCATTAAACAGCTCCCTGGCAGTGGCAGGATGAGAGCTCCTTTTGTTCTGCTGGAAGATAAACAGCTGTCTTGGTGTAATTAATAACCCTAATGATTTGTTCCAAAAAATGGAATAATCATAGGATTGAGTAATCAAAACTATTGATTAATGTAGAAGGCCCCTGGAAAAGGTTTAGCACAAAATGTTTCATCCTTCTGGGCATGGTTCCACTAGAGGCTGTAGTGATGATTGAACAATAGGATTATTGTACAAAGTCATTGTTTCCAGAATAAAAAAAAAATAGTGCCTTTTTTTTTTTTTTTTTTTAGCAATTCATTCATCAAATAAAATATGCATTTTTGAACACCACCATTCTTTTTTTTCAGCTGGGCTCAGAACTCACACACAAATCCCATTGGCATCACTGGTGTTTTCCATGATGCAAATTAAAGGAAAATTTTGCTCTTAAAAGTAAAATCCTGTCTTAAATTTTGCTCTTAAAAGTAAAATCCTTAAAAAGTCTTCATTTGTTTTTTATGCAAAGAAAAGTGCTGATGATTTCAGGAGAAGTCCTTACTACCCCCACCACTTTTGTGCTTGAATACTTTTTATTTGCTTTGCAAAATGGAAATCTTGGAGCAGGAGGTATGAAGGGAGGGATTAATTTCCTTGGAATTTAAAACAATTCTAATAAAAATTCTGCAACATGTAACTCCTAGGCCTAATAGTCTCTACAACAAATAATACTTTGGGGAACAATAAATTGTGTAATGATAGTTCTGCTCATATTGGCTAAATCATTATGTATTGCAAAATGTCAGCCACTGAAGAAATCATAACTAAGCATGCTGTGAGCCTGCAATCTTGTAAAAGCCTGAGATCATAAAAGGAAAAGGGGGACTAAAAATATTTCAAAGATGCTAGAATGAAAAGGCTAACAACTGTCTTTTTCACATTTCAAAATTTACCTGTTTTCCCCAGGAGAGCATGAAGACATAATCAATCAAAGCAGGGCTTTTGTAGATCCTCCTGTGATTAATCTAATTATTTTGGAGAGATCAGATGAATTTGCAGTTGATATAAACAGCAGCTTGATTGAAGTATCAAAGATAGATCAATAGGCCCAGAATGTGGATCAAAACATTCTAAGCTAGGGAGCTTAGAATCAATATTTTCATGAGGAGCGTCAACAACTGGGACTGCTGTGCTTAAGCTCATTGAATAAATGTACTATTTTCAGCAGTCACTTGTCACCAAACCAGCATTGCTGTGTCTGAGGCGTTTGCTGCAGATGAGCCCCTCACAACTCCCGAGGAAACTTTCTAAAGCCAGAGAGTGGCAGTGGAGCCCTGCAGGGCTGAGATTTGGGAATTGCTCCTGGCACTGGAAAGGTGGCAAGAGCTGCCCAAAGGGTGGCAAGGGCAGGGGGAAAAGCTCTGGGAGCTCAGGGGAGCACTCGTGGGGTTGGACAGACATCCCTGACCTGGGTACAGCAGGAGTATTTTGGCTTGGAGGTAAGAAAGCAGCTCAGGGAGCAGGGCCTGATTGTAGGGAAACGAGAAGCTTCCTTTCCAAAGCTCCCAGAGACTGAAGGGAGGAGATGATCAGGGCCTATTTTCTGTAATTCTGATTTTATTCTGCCCCAGTTTAGGCTCCAATACCTGCATTGGTCTCCCCTCAGCACACACAGTTAAAAAGATTTTGGGCAAGCATGCCATAGAGGGGTTGGCCATGGGAAAAGATTCCTCTCAGCATTCACTGGAGCTGGAGACCTGAGCCCTCTCTCTCCCTTCTCCTCCATTAGTGTGAGTTGAGTTATCCTGATGAAAGATGCAGTGTTTGGCTGCAGCTCCTTTCAGAGGGAAAGGTGAGCAGGGAATGTTGATAGGAAACACTTCTGGTCATTAATCCTGTGCTGACCCTTTGTGTGGCCCTGAAACTGATACAGCTGATATGGCAAGAGAAAAATCTTCCCATAAGCCAGACCCAAATTCAGCAAAAAGCACTTCTACACTTCTTTTTCAGAGTTCAACATAAAAACCATAACACTTGTAACAATTTTCTTTTGATTTTCAAGGAGATTGTGAAGAACTTATTGCTTTAAAAAATAGTTTTAACCTCTCTGACACTTCAGTTTTTAAAAATCTTAGAAAGAGATTGAGAACATAAACAAGAACTCACCAGCTCTGTAGGTGAACAGTGTCAGCTATTGGCCTCTGTGCACAGAATAATTTCCTTTCCGGTTCTTTGTGGATGCAAACATGTACAAATGACACAGAGTAAGGAATACATCTCAAGAAGGTCATTGAAACATAATCTGTGTTTCTTTCAGCAACTTCATAGTAGCTTTCTAGTCTTTCTTTTTAATTTTATCTCCCTAAGGAGGTTTCAGGGTTGCATCCCAAGTTGCAAGGATCCTCCACATGTACTTACAGTACAGGTGAGCACACAAACGGCTGTTAAGAGTTGGTTTTGGTTTTTTTTTGGTTTTTTTTTTTTTTTTAATTGTCCTGTAGCATAAAAACTATTTGGACATAATCAGGTTGCTAAACTTTCTCAGGGTTCCTTGTGTTCACAGGGTGGCACAATCCATAAAGTCAGATTTTTGGGGTGCAGGTAGGACTAGGGGTGCCTGGGAAAGTTAAGGAGTGCCAGAGTGTTCCATCTTGGCACTTTGGGTTCAGATGTTGGAAAAAGCCCTCAATGCCAGTCTGCATCACAGAGCATGGAAATACCAGGAATCTGCCTCACTTCCAAAACGAAAGGTGATCATTTTAGCTGGTTTTCACCTTGCATTTTAAATGTTAGCTTGAATTCTTTCTCCACCAGGCATGCAGCAGAATCCTGACTGTGTGTAGCAGCACTTTTGCTGTGGTCTGACCTTTCCCATGATGTGCACAGTTTGAAGTTCATTAGTATTTTATCTAACTTGTGCTGGTTGGGAAACTGCACCAAATCTTAAGCAGAATCAGTTTGGAAATCAGTTTCGGAACTGATACCTGATAGCAGCCATGTATTTCTGAAAATAGAGCAAGAAGCAGTTTTGTCTATTGGAATAGCTCACTGATTAGTTTTCACCTGAGGGCAGCACAGCTCCTGGCAGGGACATCTCTGTGCCACTCTGAGGGGTTCCACAGACCTCAGTGAAGCCTGGTGTCATTAGCCTGTGCAGGGGCCTTCACTCAGGGCATTCTGAGAGCAAGGGATCACTTTGGTCTGGGGAAATGCCATGGCAACCATGGTACCTTATCTCCATGACACTTGCTGTGGGGTTTTATCCAACCTCGCTGTGAACTGGGACTGGCACGAACCAACTCAAGCTTATGATTGGAATTTTCCATATGAAAGGATGCTCAGGAGTTAAATCTGGAAATCAGGCAGTGCCTTTTAGTTTGGATTTCCCTTAAGCCCCAGAAGCAGAGAGTTGATGGGAGCTGTTTGCCTTAACAGGGAAGGAGGGATAAAACCCCAGAGGTCCATTAGGCACCACCTCACAATCTGTCTGAACTGTGAGGAAAAGTTCAGGGTTTGAGTTTTGAGAGAGAAAGGGGCTTAATCACTTGTTACTGCACTGGTTCTTCACTTAGGGAAGAACTCCAGCAACAGCTCTGAATCTTCTTTACCTGAATGCAGGCTCATGTGGGGATTCCTCCATGCTGTGAGCCAGGGACTTAGAGCTCCTCTTTGTTAGAACAGCACTGGAACACACTACAGCAAAGCTGAATTTATTTGTAAACACACACAGTTCGACACAAACACCATCTGGTTTTCACCACTGGTTTCTGTTCAGCAGTCCTATCTCTTGACAGGGGTCAGCTCCCCATTTTGGGGGCAGCCACTGCTCTCTTCTGAGGTTTCCTGGTGGCAGCTTCCCCGTGTCCCCTCAGCAGATGCTGCAGGGCACACACGGGCAGGAGTCAGGTGTTGGGAGTGGCTTTGTGTTAGGTTTCAAATGATAAAAAATATTTTCCCAGGAGTGCAGCAAAGCCAACAAAGAACCCCTCCTCACCCACTTTAAATGCTTCTTTCCTTGTGTTCCCCATAAAATTAAGTAAATCTTTGCTATGATGTGTAAACTTCTCATTTGAAGCACTGTTAGATACTGGTTCCAACTGTAGTTACTGGTTCTACTCTGAAGCAATGATTTTTTTTTTTTTTTGTGCTGAAGAAGAAAAATGCGTTCTCAGTGCTTTCAGCACTGAATAGTTGGAAATTTTGGCAGTAACTAAAACCTTCCCAGCCTTTTCTTGCTCCCTTGCCCCAGTGAGTGTTTCTTGTCCAACGTAATGCAGGTAGATTCTTGAAAATGTCTCCTTTGAACATTTATTTGACAGCTAACAAAATAAGAGAAACTCAGTATACATTTAATATGATAAATGCACTTGCTGAAAAACCCAAATTTCCAGAGTAGAGACAGTTAACCAGAGTTTTACATGCCTTCCTCTTGACTTCAGTGAGCTGTGGATCACACCCAAAAATATGCTACCCAGTGAAACTTTGTAATTCCATTTAGCAAATGCTTTCAAACACAATGGGAGGTTTTCAGAAATATCTTTCTCTGGAAGTGTTCATCTGCAGACATGAAAACAGCCTTGATAACAATGTCTATCTCTGTAATGATATCACCTTATCTTTAATTAATGTAGAGTACTGTAAGATGTTTTTCTGAGATATGAGCCCCTTACTTGGGTAAGATTCTTCCTGTGTTTGAGCCAGTGTAGCTGTTCTAAACAAGGTTTAATGGAACTTGTTCACCAGCCTTGGAGGCAGCCAGAGCAGCTCTGGTTCTTTCCTTTAAGGCAGGAAAAATAATAAGGAAAAATAATAAGGCTTCTGACAGAAACATGAAGCTATCTATTGCTAATACTGCCGTGATTTGATTAGAAACTGCCTTAGTCCATGGAATCACGTGACTTCAGCCATGTGTTTTAACTGGAAATGAGCCCATAGAAATCCTCTGGGTCTGAGCTTGGAGTAGTTTCAAATTCACTGTCAACATTCAGATACCTCAGACAGCTTTTACATCTGTAATCACCCCACATCAACAATAATTGTGTCACAAAAGTCTTACAAGTTTGTATGAGGTCCCATCCTCGAAATATAGGAAGTACCCGCAATGGAGTTTCCTGTGGAGTCCAAACCCCTCTTTTATCCAAACAATCTGATTTGTAGTTAAGGAATGCTCAGTGTTTATTTCTTCAGTTTCCAGTGGGGCCTCCAATTTTATTTTGCGTCCATCTTTTGATTGCTGGTCTGAGCAGAGGTGAGAGTCTTGCATCTCCAGCATGTTCTCCTCCTCCTTGCTCCCTCTTGTCTCCTTCCTACAGCATTTTCCTCATCCTCGATGCCTGAGGCTGACACCAGCAAATGTCCTGCTTGTGTTCTCTGGGCTCTGGGACAAATGGCCTGAGTTCCCATTCCAGAGAAGATCCTGGGCATACCAGGATTGCTTACCCAGCTCTCAACCATGTGTCCATGGACCACAGAGCAATTGGGAGGTTTAGCTGTCTCTATTATGTTTTATATGTGTGATTTCTTGTGGAACTAATCAATCAAACATCACAGCTGTTAGAGTCCCCCACACTTTTAAAAATTCATTCACTTGGCTAAATGTTTATGGCTGATAGAGATCTTTGAGTATGAAAGAACAGCCAGTGCTCACTGGAAGATGGCACAGCTGTGAGATTGCCACTGAAATGGCGAGGATGGAAAAGAAAATACTCAAAGCCAGGCCATTCTTAAATATTCCTGCCCAGGAAGTAATCTGCAATTTCAGGGTTGATTCTCTGCCTCTTTGAGGTAGTCCTGGCTCCCAGTGCTGGACTTGCTCTGTTTTGTGCACCTTGTGCTGCTGCAGAACTGTTTTTAGACCAAGTGAAGAGTGCTGCAAACAGGCTCCAGGGTACTTTGGAGTGAAGGTGTCTGGGTGTGATCATTCCAAGCCTCTCCCTGAGCTGGAGAGGTAGATGGTGGGAGGTGCTGGGCAATGTCTTCCCAGTCTGTAACATACTGTGCTCTCTGTCATGCAAATACAGAACAACTTTCTTCCACCTGAAATAATCTCTGCTGCAGACAGCCAGGTTGCCATGAAAGTAAGAGGAAAAAAAAAAAAAAAAAAGCACTGTTCTCTCTGCTTAAACAACAGATTTGTCTCCGAGTTGCCAAAATTGTGAGTGTCAGGGTAGCCGAGCACACTTTTGTGTGTACAATTGTCTGTGCATATGTCTGGTACTCCTGGTTTTGGAAGGGCTGTAGGTTTGTATGGAACCAGTCCATCTGTTCAGTGATTTGGTAATCCGAGAACAGTCAAACTTGTTACTCTGCCCTCCTTGCTGTTGTCCTTTCAGACTCTGTCACCAACCTCAGCTTTTAATACTATTTTAAAAATATTGGCACCCTGCTGCATCCTGTGTTTGACCAGTCATGTCCATGCAGGTTCAGTGACACACCGGAGCTCCCTGCCCAGAGAAATGAGTTCTGTTTGCAGAAGGGAAAGTTTCACTGCCCTTTCCATGTGCATGTAAAACTCCCTCCTCCAGAGATGAGCACAAGTTTGTATCAAAGAAACTGCCTCTATCAGAGACTGAGAAATGGAAGCAATTAAAGGCAGTGCCACTCCTCTGAAGGTGAGGTGGCATTTGCTGCCAGTGCTTTCTATTTGTGAGGAATTGCAGTGCTTTAGGGAGGAGGGCTGGCTGGGGTGCTGTGCACAGGCAACATGGAGCTGCAAAGTGATTACAATGACACGTTCAGAGGAGCCAGTTTGTTCCAGGAGAGCAAACTGCCAGGAATGCAGTGATGTCGAGAGTGTGCCTGGTGGGTCAGGGCATGGTGGGGCTGTGCAAATACTCAACAGTACTGTGACAAGCAATGGTGTGCTGCTTTCTTCCAGAAGTAAGAGGCTGGCTGAAAAATCCAGGCTGGACTTCAGATTTGGAAAATACCCAAACTAAATGCTGCCCTGGATTTTGCAATGCTGCCTACTAGAAATGCCACCTCCAGCTTCAGGTGAGCATGGAGTGCCTTGCCCTGGTGCTGGTATGGCCTCTGAGCTGCTGGTGCTTCCAACACAAGGGACATTTCTAGCATGGGTGGGATTTGGGCGTAACTGCAGACTCCATGCAGAGTTTTGGGAGGCAGTTGCCTTAGAGGGACATTATAATAAAAATTGCAGGTGTAAATGCAAAGTGATCCCACACAGGAGTTGTTCCGTGGCCAAGGGGACTGGGAGCAGTGGTGCCTGTTCACACAGCTCTCTGCCAGAAAGATTTATCCCCTGCCTTTATCAAGGACCTGATGCAGAAGGAGGATTGTAGATTTTCTGTGGTTTATCCTTGCCTGTATTTGCCTCTCTATCAGGCACATCTCCATTTCATGGACAGCTTTATGCTCAGCTCTGTGAAATGCAGAAAATGCTACAGAGTGCAGGTGTCTCTAACACTTCCTGGGAAACAGAAGCTGCAGTGAGGAGCACCAGCATGGTACAAGTCTTAACAGCCAAAGACTGGAAGAATCTCCTCCCTGAGGATCTATAATTAAAATAAAGGACTGAGCATGGCATGGGAAGAAGAAGGACCAAACTTGCCTATCCAAAGGCTTATCACAGGTGAGTGGCAAACCCATGAACAGACAGGTTCTCCCCGAGTCCCCCTCTGGTATCCTGCCCCGGCTGGATCTCTCCTGTTGTAAAATTGGGCAGTGAGATGTTGTTCAAAGGGAAGAGACTCCAAAGGCTTTCACAAAAGTATCTCCTCAGGACACTGCTGTTTTGTGCACACACATGCTCTCATGTATATATGTGGGGGGAGAGAAGAACATCCTGTGGGATTTCTTTTGCCATCTGCCGAGTTCTGAGTGCCATCTGCAAAGTAAAAGCGTTTATGTTGTTTAGCCTTTGTTCAAAATGTATTTTTTGTCACAGTGGCTTTTGGCATTATCATGCACGATTAGAAGAAATATTCAACAGTTTGGAGCAAGCAGAATAAAACACTGACAGCTCAGAACTCTGAAACATCCAGTTTTCAGAGTAATTGGACAGAAGGGTTTGACACCGTGCCCACTGTACTCTCCACTCAGGAGTTGAGACGTGCCCTTTCAGGTTCACAGGACACAGACAGCAGCTTGTCTGGAGAGGAGAGGCTTATCCAGCAGAACAAGGGGGAGGTGCAGGCAAGGAGAATCACAATCATGCACACGATTACTCTGCTCCTCAGAAGTGCCTTGGCCAGAGGGGGTCCGAGCAGTCAGGAGCAGCAGCTCTGTGGAGGTGCTGCTTCATCCCTGCCCAGCTGCACAGCCCTCGCTTGCCCTGGGCTCGCTGCTGCTGGCAGCTGGCAGGAGCAGCGCTGAGCATCCGCCTGTGCCATGGGGAGAGCAAAACACAGCGAGCACAAAGGGGAAAATCAGAGCCCGATTCCCTCTTCTGGCATTCGTAACACAAGTGTGGCTTCTTGCCAGCAGGAGCTGTGAGTCTGCACTTCAGATTTGTTTGTGGCCAAAAAATAGTCAGCTTAGGAAAGAACAGAGAACTCTCTAATGGCCCATCATGACTTAGGAAGATAATGAGAGGAAGAGAAGTTGCCCTTTACCTAACATAGGAGCATGCTACAGGAATCTTCATGGTTTGGGTGGCTTTTGCATTTTGAATTTATGTGAGGAGGCTCATCCAGCTGCTGGAATACAAATTGTTTTCAGCTTCACAATCATATTATGAAGGATAATCCTATTATGTGCCATAAATTAAAAGAAAAAAATATGGAAGTTTGTAATTTTTATGTCTCCAAATGCAGCCTGACTTCCTGAAGCACAAGAAAAAGTTGATGCTCCAAGTCATGTTCCAGAGACATTTCTAACTCAGAGAGAGCTTTCATGTATAGTTGTAAGCAGGATTATTTCAAATTCTTTGAAATACCTTGAATTTTTATGGTTTTGCTTTATGTTACCTGTTCCTGGAGCCCCACTGATTGTTGAATCCTATTGTTTTCCCAGAGAGATGGAGGATGAGCATTCAATGGACTGGAAGTTAGATGGGAGTTACAATTAATCTTTAAAAGTATCACAGGTGTGCAAGCTCAATTTATTGCTGTATTCTGTGGATTTGTGGAGCTGAGAACAGGGTTAATATGGCCTGATGCTTTGTTTGCTCTTTCAGTGAGGGGATGAGACCTGTGGGGGAGTTTTTCATAGTTGGGGTGAGATGTGGAGCTGGGGAATACATAGCCCATGGACCAAGCTCACTGCTAATTCCTGCTGGTTCTGCAGGCTCAGGGAGCTGACAGATGTGGACACAGTGCTGTTATTGTTTTATTTTAAATACCTCAATCGTCCGAGAGGAGCTGAATTTGGCATTGGATTTAAGTTAAATGGTTGGCAATCCTAAGGTTTACCTGCACCTTGGTTTGGTTTTCTGTGGGGCATCATTTCTACACTGTGAACAGGGCCCTTTGTGGGATAAGGCAAAAGCCCCACACAGTTATCACAGCATTTTTGGATCCAGGTCCTTCCCCAGACAGGTGGGAGTAGCTGAAAAGCTTTGCCTCTGTCTTACCAAGGTAATTCATCAGCAGGATCCATCCTGAGTCCTTCCTTCCTGGCACATGGTCTGACTGCATATCAGGGAAATAAAGCTTTTGGAAGCTTTAGCCCAGCCTTCTTTATGGTGAGAACACTGCACTGGAAGAGCAAAAATTATGATTATTATTGCTATTATTGTTATGTCTCATGGATACAGGCTTGGGCTCATTGTCTTAGCCTTGAAGGCTGCCTCAGCCAAGTGCACAATGAGCTGGGTCAGACCACCCCAGAGCAGGACACAGGCCAGTTCCATGGGTCTGGCTGGAATATCCATGTTCTTCCCTGCTTCAGTCCCTAAGACAGCCCAAACACAGCATCTGAGGTGAAGCTCAGTAAGGCTTCAGCTTCACTGGGAATCCCACATAAAAATAAAGAGCTGTCTGTACTGCTCCCTTGGCAGGGATTGCCTGGGGAAGGGGGTCAGGCTCCCCTCAGCTGGGAGTTACAGATGTCAGGGGGCAGCTGGGCCACAGGAGCAGCCTCTCACCCCAAGAGCAGCTGAGGGGCTGAGCCTGCTCCCTCTACCAGCATGGAAAATACCAGCAGAGAGAAAAAAGCCTGTAAAATAGTCAAGGAGTCAGAGAAATTATCACCCAATAAAAGTGCAGTAGAATGGAAATATGAAAAATCTTGAATGAATAAACCATGCTTAAACCACGTCTTAAACCATGCTGTCAAACTGTGGATTCCGTCACTGTCTGAGCCAAAAAACCTGGGTTCAAGGTATGGTTATTTCTCTATGAATAACAAGGTTTGTGCATGGTGTGACACTAATAAAATCACACTGGAGAAGAGGAAAGTCTGCATGTCTTAGTGATTAAGCAGAGTGACCTTTTGTGGGCTGAATTACATTTGTGTATTACGTATTTCTATGTTTCTTTCCATGGGAACATCTGGTGCTGGCTCATCCTGGAGACAGGTTTCTGGACTGGGCTGGCCATGGGTCCAATCTAGGCAGGCACTTCCTGTGCAGCAATTTCTCCTTTGATGCAAATTTTCTCCAAAATTACTGTTAGCAGATTAACTAGAAATCTTGTGTTCTGAGGAGCTGCATTTGCTGCAGGAACAGCTGTGAAATTTGATAAAATCACCATGGTGTGTTTAAATGGTTTTATAGCAGTAGCCCTTTGGTTAACCCTGGATCATTTAACAGCTGGATAAGTCTTTCAAGAGTAATTAAAATGATGTTCTCAGAGAATTTAATATTTTATACATGGCTTTTTCAAAGAGGAGCAGTGAAGACAGAGATGCCAAAAATGAAAGCCTGGCACTGGACACTCAGTTTTGCTCCCTGGTGCATAAATTTGCATACATATTTGGAAAGGAGCAATGCCTGACTTAAATAAGCAGTTTTCTTCTAACCCCACCTCCTTGATGATGAACCTTGGTAATAATAAAAATGCACCGACTATGGAAACTATTGACTAGTTTTAATAGTCAATTAAAACTTCTCCAGTTACTGTGCTACAAATGGACTATGAAAACTCGCAGAAAAACATGTCACTTTAATTCAAGTCCATCTGACTCTGGAATAATTTACCTCCCAGAAGCCTATTCCCTTAAACAGGTTCACAGTTTGGCTATTTACCTTTTTTTGCCGTTAGAACACATTGTTATTATAATTCATTAAGCCTGTTTGTATGATTGCCAATACTTTTAAGTATGGATAATTGCGAGTGTTTGAATAACTGACATTATGTATGTCAGCTATATAATTAATTGCCATTACCTGATGTATTATACATCCCATTTATTTCAACACCTTACATGGTATTTTGTCATTTTATTATTGCCGTATCTCTTCTTTTGACAAGTTAATAATAAAAAGGCAAAACAAAGCATTATGTGTTGTTGAAGTAAATGCATCTTCATTACACAACAAATAAATTCTTCAACAGAGCCTGCCAGGTGCCAGGAAGAGACTGAAATTGCAATGGACACACAAGTCAGTGTAAGTGGGCATTCAGAGGGGACACAGCAACCCCTGCTCCCCTCTGTCTCCCAAAGGAATGAGCTGCTTGTTATCCAGCCCATGGCAGTGCATCCACTCTTCAGCTGGAGCTGCAGCCTTGGCTTCACCCTCCTGACAATCTCCTTTCATTCCATACTGAGGCTGAAATGACTTGGTTCCCAGCACTCTGTGCTCCCATCACTATTCAGGATTCATCCAAGATCTAAGAGCCAGTAGAATATTATAATTTTGTCAAATATAACAGGTGAAAACCACATTCCTCACTCTCAGAGTTTTCAGCCCAATATAATTTTTCTGCCCCAGAGCATCAGACAGAAGTGTTCTTGAAAATAAAAAAAATAAAGGCTGTAAGCATTACTTTAATGGCAAAACCAGATTGTTCACATTCTTAGTGTGCTAAAAAAAACAAACAAAAAAACCCACAAACCCAGGGCCATTTCAGTAACACTATTCAGAGGTTAACAGCATATTTTCTGTAGCTCTGACCATATATATTGGCCAAGTGTATATAAACATGTCTCATAGTGTAATATCTAATCATAAAGTTTGGTATTGAGAGAAGACATAAAAACATTATTTTATTTTCCTATCTGCAACTTTGATTTGGTAAAGACTAATAAAAGAAAATGTAATAAAAATTAAATGTCTGGTCTGTGATCCTCATAGTCCCTCCAGAAATCACCATCCTCATGTTTCCACAGCATAAACAATATCTAGTAAACAGAATTATGGTTTCATTCACTGTTGTCACATCATGCTGTAGCTTATAACAAGTGCAATTGTATTTCTTTTGGAACAGATTAAGAACAGTGTGGAAGGTGCATTCCCTGAGGGCACTGGAGTCGAGGATTATAAACTCCATGTCCATTATGTGCCAATGAGACTACAGAAATGAAATCTCCACATTCAGAGCAATAGTATATTTATTGCAGAAGTGCTCTGTTAAGAGATTTGTTTTGGGATATGTTTAAAGAAGACATTTTATGCACTGAATAGACATAAGTACCCAATGTCTTGACTGTGTCACCATAAACTGTGAGCAAAACTCTCAGGTTTTTATAGCACACAGACCAAAAGAATCATTGCAGCCTTTCAAAGCTCATAGTTTGTGCTTAAAAATAAGGGCTTGGTTGCTTTTGTCTCTCTTTGGTGTTTGTTTTCATTGGGGTTTTTCCTCTCCTTCCCCCTTCTCAAAAATTGCAAGTGGATTTCTTGGGATCTGGGGTCAGTACAGCTGGACAAAGGCCAAGAGGTCATTTTCTTTCTGACTGCTACGAGATGTTCTGGTAGAAAATCAGGGTGTGTAACTAATATTATTTCTTTTAAAAATACTTCAGTGAAATTGAAACTATCATATTTTTTATGCAACAACTGAAAATAGGCACATCCCCAAAGGTTACCTTCCCCTTCCTTGGGCCCTTACCTAATGCTGCTGCAGCCCGTGTTCCACCTTCCACAAATGCCTCAGTCCCTCTGCAGTATCTGCTCAGATTTACTTGGGTTTCTTTTCCTGAGGTGCTCCTTTTACTGCTTCTCTCATTTTTCTTCTCCAGATGTGTGGGTATCTCTCCGTGTAGACATGGCTGAGAGAGACAGTATTTACAGTGGGCATGGGGAAGGGCCTCTGCCAACTTCAGCACAGCCTGGGTGTGTAATTCCCTTCAGCTCCATCACAAAATCCAACCTGGATTTTGTTGTTTTTTTTGTAAAACATTGATGTGGAAAGGTTTGCTGTTGTAAATATCTGTGTGAAAGCAGAAGGAACAATCACCTTACCCTTGTTGTAATGATCATTGCAGTGAGCTCTCACGACTTTGTTACACAGCAGCGAAGTAACTTCATCCTCTTGTAGGATTTCAAGGTGAGAAGTTAACTTTTTGTCTATCATGTGGCAAGGGACCTACAAAAAATAAATAGCACATATTCAAAATACTGTGCCAGTGGGGAGCAGCTGGATCTTTGTCATGGTTACAGGGCATCTATGGGGCCCAGATCATGAACTGAAGTGGTGCATGACCTGGAAACCAGCAAGTCCTGACTCACCTCCACCCCACTTGTGAAAAGTAAAGAGAGAATCTGCAATTTGCATCTGTGCAAAATGGTATCATAGCCTCTGGTGGTGGCTGCAGTGGGGAAACTCCAATTGCCAGGTGAAATGCAGACTTCAGCACTGGGAGGGTTGGCACAGGTCACAGAAAATGGCAGGGAGATGAACCCTGAACTTTGTTTCAAATGCAGAGAGGGCAGATTTTTAAACTATGTGCTCTGAAAGAGCTGTACTTACTCCACTCTACATCTCTGCAGGCACCTGTCAGGGAGATCCCTGATTACCTGTGCAGGGTCAATCACCTACACAGATGCTGGGGGTTTTGTCTATAAGCTGGTTTGCTGTTTGTTCTTCCTGTTACTGACAGCACACAGAGAAAAGGAGCTCTGAACTGGTGAATGATGTGCAGAGAAACCACTGCAGAAACAAGAGAACAGAGCCCAGCCCTGGTCCTTGATGATCTTTGCTCAGCCTGTGTTTGCCCTTGTCAGGGAATGCAGAACACTCAGAGCAGCAAAGTCTTTTCATTCTGCTTGAAGTTGGCATGACTTGGAAGGCCGAGTTTGATAAAGTCAAGATATTCCTTGAATCAAAAAAGGTGTAAATAGTGGCACAGTCTTACAGGGCTACAGATGCCAGACCTTGCCTCGTCTTTCCTGACCTGCCATTCCTACAGCAGAGGAATAGAGCCCTCTATTTTAAAGCAGAGCCCTCTATTTTAAGCTTATTTTAGGTGTAATATTATTAAACTTTGCTTGAATCCTGGTGGCAGCTTCCAGCCCACCTATCAGATGTTTGCTGATAATATGGCAATTATTTGTGGGTTTTGGCACTAATTCTGCCCAGGAGTGCTCTGAATTTGTCAGAACTTTTGGAGTGGAGAAAAGAAGAGTGCATGTGCTTTTGCTTCTTTTAAGCATTCCAAGAGGAATCTCCTTGAGAACTGTCTGATGGTGCACATTGTGAAACCTCTACAGCAGTGGAAGGAGGAGCTGCTGTGGGATTATTGGGATGAACCTGTCCTGCAGTGTGATGGACATGGCTCTTGGTCTCTTTTAGGGTAGAAAAACCTCTGTCTGATAATAGCACAGTCCTTTTAAGCTGCATAAAGACTGGGGCTGAGGGGTTTTTTGGGCATCAGTGACCATGGCTAATTTAACTCAGCATTATGAACAATAAAATACTTTGTCAGGCATCAGATCTGAACTCAGGAATTGTTTTTTTGTTTCTCCCTATTGAGATTATAGATGTCAACTCATAAAAATTGTGAAAGTAATTTTCTAGAATTTGATTTTACGATGTTTTATTATTAAAACAAGAAATATGATTTCCTATCTTAGTGAGAAATAGAAACAACATGAATAAGAGTCAGAGTTTTTGAGAAGAATGAGCCTATTCCTTCAAAGTTGCAAGTTCCTGCTGCCTTGGAAAGTCATAAATCCCAAAGAAAGCTCACCTTGGACACTTTATATACTGAGTAAATTCAGAAAACAATTATTTTTTTAAAAAAGAGATAATATAATATAGCAATCTATTATTCAGAAAAATGTTTTTAGTAGCTCATTCAGAAGCACTTGTCTCTGTAAAAACTCTTCAGTCAATGCAAAAAGTAACATTTTGGAAAGCTGACTTTGGGGCAATTGACCTTCCAAAATTCAGGCCTATTAAAAAGCCAGACATGTCACTTCAGTAACATGTAATAAACAAAAGGCATTCTTAGCACCTAATTGTAAGTTGAAACTTACTTATACAACACAATTCTTCAAGGATCACAAATAATGAACAAATTAATGAAATTTATAGCCTGTTTGCAAATCACTTGTTGACAGAAAGTGTTCTCCTTGTCAGCTCACATTACTCATTGCCAGTTCTTTCAGTGACTGACTTCAAAGCTACAGATTCCTCAGTGATGGTTTTTGGATAAAATCTCCTACTCCAGCTGGTGCACAGACATTCCTGCCTGTGATTTCAATAATTGATATAATTAATTACTTGCTAACGTTGCTCCTTGCCCCTTTTGCTGAGTGCATCCAGACAGGGCAATGCAAACACTGTCAGTGCAAGAGAACAGCTCCTTCTAAGGCTCCCCCAATCCTGGTGCAGAGGAGCTGAGGAAGATGGCAGGAGGGAAAGCTGGAGATAAAGGCCAGCCCGTGGAGAAGCATCTTCCCTCCAAGAGCAAGGCAGGAGTGCCTGCCAGGTCCTTGTGCAGAACATTCACTGCCGTGAAATATGAGGAGTCATGCGTGTGGACTCCGACCTCCGAGCCACGGGTTACACACTGATTATACAGCTTTTCAGCTGGGTTTTAGGCCAAGATTTTAAAATGTAACATCCCTAAAATCCTTTGTTTTATTCCCCTTGGTGAGAGTGGTGACTTTCAGCCAGGAGCATGGAGGTGATGTCAGGATGTGAACGTGTCAATAGGTATTTATTGCTCCCGAGAATCAGGGCATTTTCAAGGCATGTGCTCAGACTCAGCCCTTTAGCCTTACCTTGTCCTTTGGTGCCTTTGAAATCCAGCCTGTCTCTTTCTGATCTGCTGCTGCTATCTCTTCTAATTCTCTTTCTTTAATTCTCTAATATTTGCTGTTCTAAAGCAAAATCTTCAACTTTTTCTGCTGTTTTGTTTATGCTTCCAACAAACATGATAGGTTGTCTGGTAAATTCTGATTGGTTATGTAATCAGCTGCACATGGAGATAAACTGTAGCCCAAATGTTTTCTCTAAAACATTTTGTAATTACCAGTAAATTTTGTTGACTACTGCCCTAAGTCACTGTAACCAGTACATAAATGCAGTGTTGAAATCTAGGAAATAGCAGTACAAGCAAAAATCCATTTACACAGAATTTGTATTTGCAATACTCTAAGGCTTCAAATTTCTCCCTTTTCTATGTGTACATCTCAGCACTGACAGTGTTCCTCTTCATCTTAATTTTGGGAATTTCTTGGTGTGTTTGCAGAGGTATTGGTACAAAAATGCAAAAGAGAAATCTGAGATTTGGTTGCAGAAAGCACTGAATAGTTTCAGTGAATATAAAACTTTTCAAGACATCCCAAAGTGAAGAAATTAAAACAGACTGTGAATGGAGAATAACTGGCTGAATTCTAATTAAACTGTAAATTTTGAAACTGCATAATTTA
Source organism: Passer domesticus (assembly GCF_036417665.1). Taxonomy (NCBI): domain Eukaryota; kingdom Metazoa; phylum Chordata; class Aves; order Passeriformes; family Passeridae; genus Passer; species Passer domesticus. The sequence goes on from NC_087485.1 coordinate 20,090,543, forward strand.
TTTGTCAAAAGATATAAAATCTTGTAAATAATTTTTCCCAGCAGAGGAGTTTTCAGATACAGTTTTGTTCTTTTGGTGGAGTAGGAGGGAGTTTTGATATATTTCCTCCAGCACAGTCTATTTTCTAGCTGAGAAAGAGAAGGAAAGGCAGGAGAACTGGAAGCTCTTTGCTCATGCTGGTCTGCCTGAAAAAAAACACCCAAAATGCACTTGATAATCTCCTCACAGAAACACAAAAGGATGATGGAAGAAGCAGATGGGGAGAGAAGGGACAGGTTTGGGGTCCTGGGGGATATTTGGATCTCTGGGGCAGATTTGGAGCTATGGGGTAGGTTTGGAGCCCTGGGGCAGGTTTGGAGCCCCGGGGCAGATTTGGAGCCCTGGGGCAGATTTGGAGCTTTGGGGCAGATTGGAGCTTTGGGACAGGCTTGGAGCCCTGGCACAGATGTCACCCAGCAGAAATAGTGTGTGTGTGGGGGGGGACAATGTGGCACATTGGTGCTGCCACATCCTGTTCCTAGGGGAGCACTGGGGATCCCAGTCCCCAGGGATGACGGGAGGGAGGATGCAGAGTGGCAGCCACAGCAGGGCTTCCCTGCCCTTCCTGCCCGAGGAGGCCTGGCACAGCCCTTTCCATGCTCCCCCTCACAGGGTGCGCTTCCCTGCACGATCAGCAAATGCAGCAAAAAGGATGAATTGACTTAATGAATTATTTTGATCTCTTCTGAAGTGATAAAAAGAGAGCTGTAAAACTCAGTGCATACAAGTTCCAACTTGAAGACATCTAATAGTATCTAATATAGTAATTTGATTAATGTTCTCTGCTCCTTCTGTAGGTTTCTCTAATGCACCCTGCTGAGCTTTTGGAAGTGTTCACAATGTACACAGGAAATTAAATGACAAAGAATATGCTGTGAACTGTTCATACCAAGCAAACTAGAATGAAATACAGTATTTGTTGGGAGAATAATAAGCATCCACATGCAATGCTGCATGCTGGCTAACAATTTAACCAGTGCTTGAAAAAAGAGATTAACTGTATTATGCACCTCTCTTGTCTGTAACTGCCAACTCATTACATAGCAAGATAGGTTCCATCTCAGCCAGCCTGAGACCTCTAAAATCAATACAACTGTTTAAATGCAACTTAGAAACTCCTAGACTATGAGCTCAAACCACAGCATTGGTGCTTGCCTATTTAAGTGATAATCCAGAGGTAAAACTTTTAAAAGAAGTCTGTCTGTGAAAGTAAAAAGCGTGATACAGGTCTCCTTATTGGAAAGCAAAGGTCTTTCCTTTCTTCTCAAACTCAGGTGGATAAAAATCAATCTTCAGCAGGACTGGTTGTGCAGCACTGAGGGCCAGCTGTGAGGATCTAATAGAGCCTCTGGGCTGAGGGAAGGCGAGATGTACTTCTCTATCAAAAGGGAGATAAAATCTTCCCAGCTGCTTGTTTCAGTCTGCCATTAATACCATGGTGTTGCCTGGATTTAGCACAAGACAACCAGCAGTAAGCTGGGTACAGTCTGGATCTGGTGCTACTTTGTACATGCAATTTCGGCCAGTCAAAAATGTGGGGTTTTCAGAATTTAATTCCTTTTAATGGCCCTAGTGAAAACACACGTGAGTGGCTCCATCTGTTTCAGCACAGGACAACTGATAGATGCAGCAGTAATATTTCATGGTATCACAGCAGTAATGGAGGCTCCCTTCTGTCACTCTCGGGTATCCCTGACTCAGATTTCCCTCACCCTGTGATTTTGTGTCAGGTGTGAACATGTGAGAGGCACTGCAGTCCAAGCAGCACTTGTTTTTTGGTAACAGAAGAAGATTGGAGCACACACTGATTCTTCTTTATCCAGATTTGGTCATGGCTGTTAAGCAGAATTCTGCTTTATATCTGGATTTTTAGTGTGCTGATAGCAGGGTTCTTTAGGAGTCTTTTGTTTAAATTCCCTATTAAAGTGCTTCAGATATGAAAATCAGAAAATAATTCTGATTTCAACATCTGAATTCAAGATCCACAGACCATATATTTCAATCTATCTTTGCTGATTTTTTTTCTTGTTATTGTCACAACTCCCACATTTCTTTTCCAAGTACTTTTAGGTGACCCACAGCTTCTCTTGTTTCAGCAGGAAGCCACTCATGCATCTCATGAGCATCACAGATTCTCACTGTGTTTGTTTATCAGTCTGTTTTCTTTTTTCTTGATCCTTTTGGCTATCCAAATGTTTGTTTGGAATTATTCATAGCATCAGTAAGTCAATCTGCTTTACTTCAGTTCTAGGACAAAAAAATTGCTCTGGTCAAGACCCCTTCAAGACTGGGAGCTGCTGAACTGGGAGCTGCATTCAGATTGGAGCTCACCAAAGCACAGGGATGCACTAAAGTTTCCTTGCACAACAGGTCCTCCAGTGTAGGGAAATTGTTAAATTGGAATGAGAACTGTTATCAAATAAAAGAGACTACCAGTGATGAAACCCAGAAGGGTTTCTTTAAATGCAGCTCTAGCACACTGATAATTCAAGCTTCTAATTGTTAGCAAAACAATAGGAAGTCTATAAGCTGGATATTTGCCAGCAGGGGCCACTTCTGGAAACTCTTTGCTTTTCTCCTTTCATCTGCTGCATTGAGATGAGGGAGAGAGTTATGTCAACACTTGGAGATAATCTTTTTATATGGGTTTATATAAGAGAATAAGGAAAAGGCTGAGAAAATTGTTCCCTTTTGTAGGTGTTGTACTGAAGAAAAGCAAAAATATGGAAAGTTATCTGAGAATATCTGAGAATAAAACAAACAAAGGAAATAGACCTAAAATGAAGAGCACAGAACCTGGAAAGGCCCTGCCCACAGAGGGGCAGTTTATGCTGTGCCACTCCTGTATCAATGCACAGGTTTGTGGAGTGTTTCTCTCCAGGCTTCTGTGGGAGAAACATCAGCAACTAATCTCAAAAGGAGCAGACTTAACGAACATTATTAAACTTGAATTGCAAGGAGCAACAGGGCAGAGTTTAATCACTCCTGTATTTTTAATAAACAGGAGTGCACTTGATTGCTTTGGAGGTGGATCTGAACTGCAGAGTGATCCCAGAGAGAGCAGGAACTGCCCCGTGCCCGTGGGGCTGTGTCTGTGGGGCTGTCCCCGTGTGTGCAGGGCAGGGAGGGCAGCAGTCCCTGCCATTCTTGTGCTCCAGGAGCAGAATTTGGCAAAAGAGGAGTTCCCTGTTGGCTCAGTGAGCCACTGCTGGTGGCAGGGCAGCAGCAAGGGCTGGGATGGTGCCCAGGAGAGCTGGGAGGGCACATCTGGGGCTGCTGGGCTGTGACACCAACACCCCCAGCCGAGGTCCCAGGAGGACTGCCCCACACAGGTCACTGCCATGCTGTTCTTGGATTACTTTGCAATCACTTGTGGGTTTTTTTCCTGGTTTTATAGTAAAAGAGTTATTTTAACTATTTCCCCAGTTATGACTCAGTGTTGTTCTCTTGTGGCATTCCCTATTTGCATTTTACAGTTCTTATTCTGATTACAGTTTGAGCCTGGCAGAAGTGCTTTAAGCAGTGTCTGTTTTACTCAGGCTGAGGTATTTTGGAGTGCTGCAGACATTCAGATATCCTCTGCTGACTTTAGCAAACATCCTGCGTGGTTTTCCTTGCCTAAAAACTGAATAGAATCATTGCTCTCTTCCTCTGCCTTCCCCTCCCTCAAAGCTCTAGCAGATCATGGTTAAATTATTGCAAACCTTTCCATGTGGTAGCCCAAGGCACAGGACAGCAAATGAAAAGGCCAAGAAAGTATGTGAATAGGTCTTCTTGTTTAAATTTTCAACTAAGAGCTGCAGTGAATTTTTCAAACTATTTTAAATATTCTAGTGTTCTGTCATATTTTTTGCCATCCTGACATTGTAAATGGATGTATTTTATTGGCCTGACACAACAATAAATAATACAATTCAGTTTTATTTAATGATTTCTGGTTTCAGAAGCAGAGAAGCTTTGCCAATTTTAAATTAGGTCTTGGAGTAAATTTAAAATTAATGAAATTTAAAGCTGTGATTTGTTTAAGGATCCAGAACATTCACTCTTTCATCTATTCATCAAGCTCTTTAATTACCTAGTATGCATGAAACCTGTATTATGTCTTATTATTTAGAGATTAATTTTATGAAAACCTCAGAGAGATACATCATTAGAGTGACTCTTGGATAATGTATAGTCTAACCTTTTCTGCTAATCCCACCACAGATGAAGAGAGGCAAGCTGACAACTCTTCTGCAGTGTTTTATTCCTCCTGTTCCCTGCAGTATTACCAGCCGCTCGCAGTTTGTCTCTGCTTCCCCGTTCATTTCCAGCCCTCGCTGCCTGTCAGCCCCACTCAGGCCGGGCTCGGGGATGGGCCAGGGCACATCCAGGAGCAGATCCTGGTGGATCTTGTGCCGCTGCAGAGCACGGGCAAAGCTGGGGGAGACTGCCCCAGGGATTTGGGAGCCTCCCGGGCTTGAGGCACTGCACGGGAGCCGCCTGTCCCGTGGGGAGAGAGGAATTCCGGCACTCAGGAGTCCTGCGGAGAGCTCCGGGAGCCAGCAGGCCGCTCCCACAGGCGAGAGGCTGCAAATGGCCCTGTCGGAGCCCCAGCATCCAAAGAGGGAGCAGCGAGTCCAGGGGGACCGGAGAACCTCCCGTGCCAAGCCTTGGCTCTTGCCCGCTGCCTCAGCCCCAGGAGGGTGTGCCCCTGTCCAGCCGGGAGCTGTGCCCGCCCCTGGCCAGGGGCCCGTGGGCAGCAGCTGGAGCTGCGGGGACCCGTGCTGGGGACAGCGACAGGGACAGGGACAGTCACCTGTGCTGCGCTCACCCTGCAGCCCCTGCACGGCCCCAGCTGAGCCCTGCCCTGGCTGGGCTGTGTGGGCACTGCCTGACCGGCCCTGGCTCTGTGGGCACTGCCTGGGCTGTCCTGGCTATTTCAGCATTGCCTGCCCTGGCTGTGTGGGCACTGCCCTGGCTGTGTCGGCATTGCCTGCCCTGGATGTGTGGGCACTGCCCTGGCTCTGTGGGCACTGCCCTGGCTGTGCGGGCACTGCCCTGTCCTGGCTGTGTGGGCACTGCCCTGGCTCTGTGGGCACTGCCCTGGCTGTGTGGGCACTGCCCTGGCTGTGCGGGCACTGCCCTGTCCTGGCTGTGTGGGCACTGCCCTGGCTCTGTGGGCACTGTCCTGGCTGTGTGGGCACTGCCCTGGCTGTGTGGGCACTGCCCTGGCTCTGTGGGCACTGTCCTGGCTGTGTGGGCACTGCCCTGGCTGTGTGGGCACTGCCCTGTCCTGGCTGTGTGGGCACTGTCCTGGCTCTGTGGGCACTGCCCTGGCTGTGTGGGCACTGCCCTGTCCTGGCTGTGTGGGCACTGCCCTGGCTCTGTGGGCACTGCCCTGGCTGTGTGGGCACTGCCCTGTCCTGGCTGTGTGGGCACTGCCCTGGCTCTGTGGGCACTGCCCTGGCTGTGTGGGCACTGCCCTGGCTGTGCAGGCACTGTCTGCCCTGGCTGTGTGGGCACTGCCCTGGCTGTGTCGGCATTGCCTGCCCTGGCTGTGTGGGCACTGCCCTGGCTGTGTCGGCATTGCCTGCCCTGGCTGTGTGGGCACTGCCCTGGCTGTGTCGGCATTGCCTGCCCTGGCTGTGTGGGCACTGCCCTGGCTGTGTGGGCACTGCCCTGGCTCTGTGGGCACTGCCCTGGCTGTGCAGGCACTGTCTGCCCTGGCTGTGTGGGCACTGCCCTGGCCTTGTGGGCACTGCCTGCCCTGGCCTGGCCAGGGCTCCTCAGCTCCAGAGGGGCAGGGCTGTGTGGGCACAAGAAGGATGTTGTGATTTTGCAAGAAATTATCATCAAATTCTGTCTAATAATTTGTATTCCTCAGGTATGTTTTGCCTTCTCGTGCTGTGTGTGACCTCTTTTCATTGCTGCCAAAAAGAAATTATTTTTCCATTTTTTCCCCCAGTGCTTCCATGCCAGGCTAATTCTCTGTTCTCTTGAAAGCTAATATATCCACTTTTCGTATTAATATTTGTGAGAGTAATATTAGGAATGTTTTATTTCATTATCTCACAGCTGAGAACTGTACTCACACTGGGTTATAAAGCAGCTAATTACAGTGTTAGTGACTTTACAGTGTGCCATGCCTGCAGTGCAACTTGTCAGTTTCTGAGAATTTCTAACAAGGAAATAGTTTGCAGGGTACTTTGTGAATCTAGTCTGAGAAATGTTGCATATGCAGCATCTTTGCAGTGCTCTACATCTCCTAATCAAAACTCTTTCACCTCTAAGGGCATTTGCATTTTATGGAAAACTTGATAAATTCAGATTATTTGACATATGTACTTTTCCCTGTCTGTGCTTGTTAAATCAAAAATATTTAGGATACTGCAGAGTAACAGAATATTTAAGTGCAGTGATCCCTTCTGCTACTCCTCCTCTGGGTTTGCAGTCATCACTACCTCACAGTAATTGTGGAGTTGAAAAGCTATAATTAAAGCTTCAGATGAGGAGCAATGAATAAAAGGGACACTCTCCCCTATTCAGCCTTCATTAAAGTAATTGTCATTAATGAGAAAGGAAAAAGGGGGGAAATGCCCAATTCATGAACAGATGTGCAGCCTTCTAACTGTAATGTTTTCCAAAGCCTGGTCTCTGCTTAGGAGGACTTGGTTCGGTATTTACAGAAAGCTCCCTCTGGGCAGCGTGGCATTGCATGAAGCATGCTTTCCATTCCAGACAAAAATCTGTATTTTAGAGAGCACAGGTGGCAATGGATTCAGTTACCTGGATTAACCAACCCTGCAGAGATTTGGAGCCCACTTACATGGGAGAACTTGGAGAGTTTTAGCACTTTGATAAAACTCCCGGTGGCCACTTAAGCAGGATACACACTGGAAGCAGCTCAGAGTATTTCCCTGCACTCAGGAAGTCCTGCTGACAACTTCAGCAGCCACCAGGCAGCTCTCACAGGCCTGAGCTTGCAAATGGCTCTCTTGGAGTTCAGAAACTCCACTCTGCACCCCCTTCTGTGGAAGGAATTCCCAGTCCCCTCCTGGCTTTGTCCTAGAGGTTATGGTGCAAAGCACTCCATGTGCACATGAGACCAGACTCCATTTCTGTCCAGCACAGAAGTTCCCAACATGTGCTGTGTCTCTGTGTTTCCCTGCTGGAGCTCTGTTTCAGTGGTGAAATGGATTCACCTCCGCATGTTTCTCACCTGAGTGGAGTCCCTGCATTTCCAGAGCCTGGAGGATCCCTCAGAGAGTGGGAGTTTCCAGCAGTCCCTCCCCTCCTGCAGTTTCCCATCCCAAAGGTCAGGGCAGGGGGCACAGGAGGAAAGTGATTTCCCTTTGGTCATTCAGCAGCTCAGGTTAGAATGAAAGCCACAATTTTCCAGTCCCCATCCCTTACCTCACTCACTCCAGACCTTCCATGAGGTTCATGAGCTGAGCTTGTGTGTCCCAATTGTCTGTTCTTTACCATTAATGGATGTGTTCTTTAAGGGGTCAGGAAACAAACACTTCGAGTGAAGATTTAATGAACAGCAATATATGTTTCTTGCACAGATACATACATACACACACACACATAAGTATTTTGATATCACACATCCTTTTAATAAAAGATACTTTATTTTTCACTCAAGAAAAAAAGTCTTTTAGCATTAACAGGAAAAGCAAATTTTTGGGTTTTTTTCCCCAGTGATTACAGGAGATGGGTGAGCCTGGAGTGATTCTGTTTTATTGAATCTTCCCAGTACCTGACAGCAGTGGAAATGCCTGATTTAATAATTCAGAACTGGCTCCTGCAGAAATACTTGCATTGTGCATGTTTGAAAAATAGCAGAGCCAGAAGTAATTTTAAAAATTTGTGCTGGTTGTAACCTGTGAGTGAGGAGATGTGTCCAGCCACCTTGACATCGTGGCAAGGGCAGGATTTGTGAATACAGGGTTTGTATTCTAGCACATTTAATTTTATTAAACAAAACTGTACTTTCTGTCTACCCAGAAATGCCTCCCAGGAGATGCTCTGAAGAAAATCTGTAATTCAAAGTGACTGTTTTATGTTATTCTCTTTCAGCACTTTTTCTTCTTATAAATTGTCAGCAACCAATATGTACTTTTTATTTTTCTATGAATCATGTAAACTAACAAATCTTAATCTACATCTGCAAATTAAAGGCACAAGAAGTCAATTACAAGTGTTTGGTTTACCTAATTGAATTGCACTGTCTTTTGATTGAACTTATAAAGTCATGTGGTTGGTGTTCCAAGACCATAAAACTTCTAAGATGACTTCCATCATTAATATCTGCTGTTTCTGAATTATGATTTTTTTTTTCAAGCTCTCCAATATTTAATCAAAATTTGCAGTTTCTGTAGACATTTTGTTGGAAGATTTGTTTCTTGGAGCATTCATGAGATGTAAATGCAAGAGAGGTGAGCACAGGAGCAGACTGCCTAAACACAAATCAGGCTTCAAAGAAATACCACCAGGCTCTCTCCCCACTTCTTCCTCCATAATTTGCTGTTTGGGCAGCAAGCAGTGAAGGGCAGGAGCCTCAGCTGACGTGTGCTGCTCACATCTACCTAACCTGGGTGATCCTGCCCCTGCCCCTGCCCTGAGCTGATGGATGTCACACTGCTGGTGGGACAGGCTGATGGCTCAGCTCTGTACCTGCAGTGTTTGCAGAGCTCACAGGTCACAAATTCAGACTCTGATTGTTGATTTGCAGGGAGCCATCCCAGTGTTTGGTTTCCCCAGTGCCTGAGGCCCACAGCACAGCCCTGCTGGCCACCAGCAGTGTTGGCTCTTCCCCTCCCTGCTCTGCCTTTGTCTGTGCTGCCTGCTTGTACCTTCACTTTCATCCAGACAGATTTGGAAGTTACCTTTATGCAGATGAGCAAAATGAGAAAGGAAAGGATTGCACTACGTAAGGGTTTGCTGCAGTCAGTAAGACAGGTTTTTTTCAGCTCCTAAAATATACTGAAGTCTGAGAGAAGATGGTATAAAACAATTTAACATTAGAGGATTTTCAGAGATAGTTCAGCTAAAGCACTCTGAAGGTACAATTTTAAAGGGAGATGATGCAGTGCTAAATATACAAAATGCAACATTCTATTTTAGTTATAATTAATTGTAACCAGTTCTTATTTAAATCAGCCTGCCAGTCATAATTAGTCTGTACTTTAAATGTTTTGCTCGATGCTGTGGAGCAGAAACAGTTTCACATTAAAATAATAATGGAAGTTCTGTAGGAAAGTAGACCACAGCATTACAATCCTCACCTGTGTGCCTTGGGAAGGATTCCCTGTTCCAGACAGGTGTTTTGTAACATGGGGATGAGATCCAGGTTGGATTTGTGCCAGGGGAGCACTGAGACTGCTCTCTGCAGACACGGTGAGATTTGTTTTACACCTCCAGTTCTCCTGTGAGAAGAGCCAGGGCCGTCTTCCTGCAGCAGGCAAAGAGCACTTCCTTGGACTCCAAATTGTTATTTCTCACTGTGAGATTACACACGAGCTTTCTGGTTGCCTCACTTTGTAACCCTTGCTGGGTACATTTATTTTAGTGGCACAGTGCCTAATTTGGCTCTGTTCTTTTTATTCTCAGAATTCTGATATTTGTGGAAGGTGCTAGGGGTGTTGGAGATTTGTGTTAGTGCTGTGCAGGAAGGAAGTTTGAAGATGAGCTATATTATATATGGTTCACTAGGTAGTAGTAAACATTCCTCTTTGTTGCTGTGCTTGGGGATTATCAAAGGGTGTTGTGTTCCCAGTTAGAATTTTTCTGGATTAATGAAACAGATCACAGATCACTGCATAGCAACGTGCCTGAAGTCTGTGAAATGTTTTCTGAATAAGGATTGGATCAGGCCCATTGAGAATATAAAGTGCTGGAAAGAACACAGTATGATTTTACAGACCCTTTATTCAGTTGTTTTCTCGCACTGGCCTCACAGCCTCTCTAATTAGAAACTTGAGGTTTCTCTAGTCTGCTCTGTGTCTTTCCTTCTCTCTAACAACACACCAGCAACATCCGAATCCTCATTGTTACTCCTGGCTGTCCCTGACAGGGACACTTTGTTTGAATGTGGACTTGTTCAAATGAAATTAGGAATACTTAAAGTTTCAGAGCTTCCTGTAGAGTCTGTGCGTGTTCATGCTGGGATTGCACATCAGTCTTTGGGGGCTCAAGAGCAGGATGCCAGGTGGAGGCTGCCTCATGTTGAGCCAAGGACTGCCACTCACCCCTGCAATTTAAGTGTCAGTAGCCAAGGGAATATTTCGGCGTTTCAAATGTCTACCAAACCCTCAGGAGGTTCTGCAGCTTAATAGGTAATTTTAATTTTGTTCACAACTTCCATAAAAATGTGAGAAAAATGTGCATCTCATGGGCAGGTATGAGCAGCTAGAGAATGAATCTCCACTGTGAGTCAGATCCCTTTCACAGGTTCAGAATTTAGAGACAAAAATACCTGCAAAAGCCTAGGAGTCTCTGTTCTTGTCTCTTCCCAATCAAGGGAATAGAACCTGGGGCCAGGAGCCTGCTTATGAGCTCTGGAAATCTCTGACTTTGCTGCCTGTGGCAAGTATTTTGAATCTGTCAATAAAGTTATTTTAATGTCTGACAAATGATCATTGCATAAAATTCTTTGCAATCCCATTTCTTTGGCTGACAGCTTTTCTTGTCCTCTGGTTTTGGGGCATAATAAATCTGAAATCAGATCTCTGAGATGAGCCTGCACAAAAAGCTGTTATAAATGCATTTATTTGGCCCTTTTTCCTCAGAGAGTGTTAATATCTGATTCTGGTTTGACTCAGAATATCTTGAATTGTTACTGTTCCCAGTAGCTGAGAAATCCCAGATCCTCTTGCATACAACCCTTTAGATTTTGGATTTCTCAAATACGAAGGTTGTTGCTTTTATACTTGATCCTGAGGAGGTCCAAGTCTCTTAAAAATGTTCTCTTGCTTATAACACATGAGTAACTAATGTGGGGGTTTTATGGGAGGTGCCTTGGAATCCTTTTGTGGAGGGAAGGCTCTAAGGAATACAAGTGCCACTTCAGTTCCATTGTTAAAATGCTGACTGAGTTGAAGTGCCTTAGTCATGGAGATTTTGGACTGAGTCAGATTGTGAGAGATCCTCCTGCAGGCCCAACACAAACATGAATTCACCTTGTACCCTCTGTTGTCTGTGCTGCCTGGTGAAGCAGCTTTGCTGTTGAGATGAGGAGGTTTGAAGTGTGTGATTCACCAGAGTGTTGCAATTGATGAGATGCTGAAGCTGTGCACAGGTCACATAATTATATTTCGACTCACAGGATGGAAATCCAGATGGTTATTCAAGAGTCTCGCATTTTTGCATCAGGGTAAAGGTGAAACAACTTCATTAAAATTATTCTCCCACTTGCATCTTCTATTACCTTTTTCCTTTTTTTTTTTCCTTTTTAATGTTTCTGGGCTACATAACCATATCCAGGGTATTATCCTCTTTCAGGGATGAAGGATAATGGGATATAAAGGAAGCCTGGGTTCTCCAAACATCTTAGTTTTGCTGATAAAGGTTGGCTGTATTTTATGTGCTGTTACAGCAAGAAACACGAGCTGCAGTAGGGAATGTGTTTGTCTCCGTGGTCCTAACAAGTGCATTCATTTAAATTTTATAAAAATTTCATTCCTGTTTCAATACTGGCAGAATCCAAAATTGAAAACCTGTAGGTCACATTTGAATAATGGCCCTGCTTGCCCTGTACCTAAAGCTGAATTGTGATTGTGCTACCATTATAGTCTTGGGGCATGAAAATCCTTTGAAGTGATAACCAATGGAACACTCTTTATTTCATTTTAAAAAACGTCCTGTTTTACTAATTCAATCTCTTATTTTTAAAAAAAGCTTTTCAATTTTTTCGTGAGTGTAGCAGAAGGAAACAGTGAAATTTGTATCTGTGACAGTCCAGGCCAGTTACCAAGGGCTCTACAGCCTAGAACATTTGCAGAATTTTCAGGGAACGAGTCAGAACAGTGTTAATGGCAAAACTGACTTTGCACTCTAACCAAAAATATACACATGATATCAGATTTAGTATTCTATTTCATTGATAATTTACTACTTATGTCTCCTTGTTTTGTTTCAATTTTGTTGCTAGTTTATTTTTAGTTTGTTGTTTTTTTCTTTCAATTAAATGAGTTTGCCAACAGTACTTGATAGGATGGATGAAAATCCAGGGCTATATCATCACTTGGATCTGGTCAGTTGGCATCACTGCATTTTGTACCAGCTGGGGTTCTGCCTTTCAATTTGGAACAAGTTCTATACCCTGGTCCTTTTTTTTTTTCTATTTGGACACAAACCACTAAAACTGGCACCAAGTTTCCCTCTCTTTCCTATTTCTGTTTCGCCTAGTTCCTAAACTTCCTGGAGGAGACAACATCCTTTTCTTTCCAGAATGAACCTGGAAAATAATTTATAAATAAACAAAGAAATAGCAATAGTGGAGTAGAAGGAAAGGAATGCTATCCATTATTTATGTACATAATTAAATGAATCCCTGGTTATTTGAAAGCACAAAGACAAAACTTCACCGTGGGTGTATTATGTACATAAATGCTGAAGCACTTAATGGTGGTCTTATATGAGAATGCTGCTTCCATTTTCTCTCCAGAAATTACATTTTGTTCCATCAGGCAGCTCTCAGTTTGCAGCTATTGCTGCACACACTGCAATTTCTGCTCAGGTTTGTCAGGAATTCAGCAATTAATGGTCAGGGGTTTGCTTTTTTGCCTTTTTTTTTTTTTGTATGTCATTGTCCTGTACGCCCAAACCCAGATTTGGTGGCATTAGTGCCATGTAGGCAAACGGGGTGGCTTCAAGGTGTGACACATCACCTCTCTGTGGGGCATGTGGGAGCCAATGCTGCTTTGGACCTCCCTGTTTATTTTATGGGATGGAGAAACTTAAGCATGAACCATGTTTGCTCAATTAAGTTATTGAGCCACTGCTTGAATTACTCTTCCACTATGTTGTTTAATCCCCCAGTGAGGGTTGAAGATTATAATTCACAGACCAAGAAAATATTTTTGTTTGTTTCAGTTTTGGCATTGATATCAAATATGTTACATTATTTTTCTGTAGTTCTCATTTTCTCTTTAGTCCATATTTTTATGTTATACCATTTTGCCCAGAATAATAAGAGAGTTGTTTCATACACAGGGGAAACTGGTAAAAAACCCCCGAATTAATTGAGTTGTCTTAATTTTACAAGGAGATGCTTAGAGTTGAAACATAAGGGCCTGAACTTGGAGCTCTTTATGTGGTCTGCAAAATGAAGCTGTGCTCCTGAGTGAATAGGTAAGTTTTTTTAACCATTATTTTTGCTTCCCCAGACTATTTTCTGTCAAATTCAGCAATCCAGCTCTTCTCAGGATAATGCAGTGTGAAGCACATGGAAAATAATTTTGGTTTTAGGTGCCACTCCGTTTATCTGATTCCCATGGAGCTCCTGCCAACTGGTCTGGAGCTGTTAAATCCTTGCCAAAGCACGGCTCTAATCCTGAAGGGAGGCTGTGTCCCAAAATGTGCCCTGGCTTTGGGGCCAGGCACTGGCATGGAGGGGAGCCCTGCCTCAGCCCAGCATGGAAAATGCCCAGCAAATCCCTTAGCCAGGCCCTGGTAATGAGCTGGGAGTGGTGCTGTGCCAGAGCATTCCAGGGAAATCCCTGCTGTCCCAGCTCCTCCTCTCTGTTCTAGGAGAGGTCCCCCTTTCTAGATATTTCCCAGTATATATCTAAACCTCTTCCCAGTTTACTGTAGGTGATGGGAAAATACTACACAGTAGGTTAGAATTTTGAAATCTGTAGTAAAATACTTGAAATATAAAAAGACACTTCAGACAAGTTCAGTGACAATTTTGACTTTCTGAGTTCATTGCATTCTGCTGAGCACTACTAGTTATAAGAAAAAAAGAAAATACTTTTTCTACCAAGGAAATATATGTAATCAATATTTGTGTTGTACAGCAATCATCAAAATCCATGGGTGTTGCCAGAAATACACCTCAGAATATAATGAGATCTGTCAGGGAAATGAAATTCAGCAATGGGTTGCCCAAAGGAAACCACGGCCTACCACCAGGTTTTTTGTGTGTGAGTTTCCTCAGCTTTTGAGCAGAGGCATAACAAGGTCCGTATTTCCCTCTCCTGTTTTGCATGTTTTTTCTGTGTCCAAGGCAGCTTTCCCAGACACTGGCAGGAGCACAGGGCCCTGTTACGAGTGCTGGCTGGTCACCCACACCCTGATCCAAAAGCCCTGGCTCCCTCCTGTCAGCCATCATCAGAGCAGACACCAGAGGCTGTACTTGCCTCGTGGGGCTGCAGGTTTGGGGTGAGGAAATCCCACATTGCCCTGGTGTGCTGGGCACACCTGTGGGTCCCAGAGGGAGCACACCCAGCAGATCCCAGAAAGCTCCGGGCATGGGCTGTGTGTGAGGGGTGGATCAGGTTTTCTGCACTGACCTTTGTCCCCATCAGGGGATCCATGAGAGCACATTAAAAGTTCCTGGTAATTATAGATGTTCACTTCTATAATTATAGAGGTATTCACCTGGCTGAGGTGTGGGACATCAAAACATGAACAAACGGCCCAAATAATCTTTTCCCATGCAGCCAGGAAAGGAACAGTATGCCCACCCATCTGCAGCTCTGATGGTGTTATTCCAGGAGATAATTTATCCTAGAGCCAGGAGAAGGAATGACTGCAGCTAAGCAGGGCAGAGGAAGATGTTTGTTTGTTGGAGGGGAGAGGGAATGGCTGGAGGAAGCAAAGCAAGCATGGAATTCTAATGCTAGATTTTATCAATTCATAAGGTTTAATTAACTTATACTTGTGGTACCTCTGAAGAGAAAGGGAATCCAGGTTAATCTTCACAAGATATACAATAGAAATTATTTATTAAAATAAGGCCCATTACTGTGATTATCACACACATTTTTAATTAAATCTAAAGTTATGTCAGTAGAAATTTTTACTTATATGATCTCAAAATGTTTGGGCTTGTTCATCTTTCTAAGCTTTACTTCTCTTCCATAAAGATCATGAACTCGGCTTAATTAGAAGGAGTAGTTATAATGTCAGAGCAAATTAATTTCAGTCAACCAAAGGGGCCCTTTGAGGATGCTGCTCCCCACCTGTAGCTGGGAAGTCCCAGCTCTGGCGCTGAGCGAGCTCTCATTAACTGGAATGAGGTTTCCATGATCCATGGCAGGAGCAGCCGGGGTTGGGTGGGGACTGTGTCCCCTCCGAAGGGCAGCGCACAGGGCTCATTCCCAGCGCCTTGCCCAGCCTCCCCAAAGCTTCTGGGCTTTAAAGAGGGCTCTGAAGCTCTTGGAGGTTTGTATGCAAGGCCTCTCCCAGGCAGTTGGACTGTTGTCTCTCAGGGATGCCTCTGTAATATATTCAGTTTGCAAGTGGAAAAGATTTCTGTTTTTGAGCTACTCTTTTTAGCTTTTTAGGGACTCTTTTTAGCTGCTCTTCCAACAGAGCCAGGCCAAAATTCTGAATTGTGTAAGCAGATCTGATGATCTGAGTATTCATTCTTATTAGGTCCCAAGAACAAGAGACTATTTTTTTTCCCATGGATTTCACTCAATGTTATCTTTAAATATCTGCCTTTTTTTTTTAATTGAGTCACTTTCTTTTGGATGCTACTACACTGACTTTGTATGTAAAATAGCAGAGCAATTTCACACCCTAGAAGGAATTTATTTTCATAAAAATAAACACAGTAACTTTTTTAGGTGTTAAAACATAAAGTAAAAATATAATTTAATAGTAAATCATTGCTTAAAAATGCATCTCATCCCAAAATTCTGGGCTACTCAATGTTCTTAAGAGGTTGTAATGAGCTGAATTCATTGGTTAAATTAAAATGCTTTTTCTCATATTCAGTAAATGCAGTGTGTGTGCAATTGAACAAAAATAAAATTGAAATTTACATTTTCATCAAATGAATAACCACATGCCGAGGATTGCTTGACTGCAATTTATGATTATGCAAATGAAACAGGTTTTGCAACTAGGATATGTACAATAAATGGGAGTTCCATTATTATGTATCAAAAAGCCATTAACCTTGAAAATTATATACAATTGACATGAACATTTCTAAAATATATCCAAAACCTGCTAATGTTCCCCCTTCCTCCCCTATGTATAGGGCCTGTACATTAGATTTAGCAAAAGAATTCAGAGTGAATAATTTTTTAAATGAGCTCTGCCACTTTTATGTTGGTGAGCTCTCTGTGACAACTTGCTGGGTCCTTTATTCATTATTTAAATCAGGAAATGCTGCTGATTAATTCCTCATCTGCTGACAAGAACGTGCATTCCAAAAGCTTTTCATAACCAGAATTTGCTGTTTCAAAGTCCTGGTGAGGCAGCAGAGAGGGGGTGCTGAGGCTCATGGCAGCTTCCCAGGTGACAGGTTTCCCTGTTGGGAGCCCTCCCCTGGCTACTCTCTGAGCATTGCTGGTGTTTGATGGGTATAAATCAGATTTTCCTCTTCCTCAGGGACAAAAGCAGCAGAAGTGGAAGGAGAACAGGACCGGCCCAGAACACGCCATCGGTTCTGGCTCTGCCTTGGTATGGCAAGGCAAAGCAAACAGCCCAGAGCTTAAAGCCTTGAGATAATTTTCCATGTAATTCCTAAAAGATGGTGCCTTTCTGAGTGGCTTTTTGGCTTGTGGAGAGGAGCCCCTTCTGTGGCACAGGCAGAGTGGGAATGCTGGAGGTGCAGCCCCAGTTCTGGGGCAGGTTTGGCAGCTGCTGGGGGGTTGCAGTGCTCAGATCCTGCACGCTCCAGCTGCTGCAGTCCTCACCCAGAAACATTACCAGGAAATCTCCAAGGCTCCCAGTGCCCTGCTATGGATTGCCAAAACTTTGAAAAGAAAAATACACATCACTGAGTGGTCAAAGAATATAATGTTTCCATAGGCTGGTTCTCAAGTGGTACCCCAAAGCTGGTCTGTTCTTTCAATGACTGTTTCATGGCTTTGCGGAAGTGTTTCAGCTGTATCTCTGTGTCAGTTATGCATAAGGGTTTGATATCCTGGGGTTTTTTTGCCATAGGAGGATTTCACAGGATGGTACACAATGTGTAAGGTACCAAGTTTGTTGGTAGGAGATGTCCTTTTGTCTGTTGTCCACAATGTTTAATTTGCCAGAATTTCTGAGATTCCTTTTCCTTACATGCCCAGAGCTATCACAGGAGACTGCTTATAATCTTTTATAGAAAATAAATCAAAATAATACTAAACATGACCCTCATCATCCTAAACCTAGCACCCTTTGGCTGCTCTTTTCTTCCCTTGTCTCTATAAGAAAGTGAATTCACTTTTGGAGTGGACTTTACATCTAAACCACTGCCAAAAAAATGCTAGCATAGGGCACTATACAGATTAGAGTAGATGGAAGTGTCATAGATGGGAAGGAGGACAGGAGGAGCTGGAAATCTGTGTATGTTTGGTTCAGTGTAAGGGTAGACACTGATGTTTTGAGGATTCTAAAATAGAAAATTGAGAGTACAACTGATTCCACTGGCAAAACAGAAAAGTCTTGTTACAGACTTGGAAAAACCTGCAGGAGAAAGGGACATATGGATATTTAATTATAATTTTTCAATATTACTTTTGATCACAGGAAATAGTCTTGTGACTTCTACTGAAGGAGGCTGCAGCAGCTCAACTCCCAAGAGCTGCTTTTGGCTGTAACCTTAAATAATCATCTTCATTCAAATAGAAAAGGGGCATCTTGTGTTACTTTTGAACTAGAAAATTATGCCCAGAGTTCATAGATATTGCAGAGGAATGTACTTAAAATGCCATTACCCAAATTTTCCCTAAAACTGGTGGGATGTGTTTGAACTGTGAAGTTTGACCTGATGGGGGATGCAGGTGCATCCTGTAGGGTTAGCAAAGCTTTTGCTTTTTTACTTTAAGGTGGTTTAATGTTTCTATTCTATATGAAGGGTTGAATTAAAGAACCCTTTAAAACAATTTAAAGTTGGGGTTTTTTCCCCCTAACACTGTATTTGCTGTCTATTGCAAGGCCATTCAGTATCTACCTGGGGTGAGCTCTTGGGCGCCATCAGCCTTCCCAGGTGGAATGGCCCATGGAAATCCTTCTCACATTGCTTCTTCCACCACAAGGATGCAGCTGAGTGCTCCTGGGTGTCCCTGTTTACATGGAAACACAAAAGAAAGTGGCTGTTTGCTCACACTGGCTCTTGCTTTCATCACAATCTACTGAGACATCTTGGAAAAACAGCATTTTTTTTTGTACTTTAACTCCTGAAAAAAATCTGTCACAGAATGGATCATGACTGAGCATTTCATGTGCTGCTGCTGCTAAGTTTGCCAGGGAACAACAGAATGCCAGATCTGTGTCTTATTTTTCATAACTCTCTGTAAACACCCCCCGAATTAATCCTAAGAAATACCAGAAATGCTAATATCTACTCTTTGTGTGTGCTCACAGAACAGATTTAGGACACTCATTTGAAGGCTGTAGATAAAGCCAGCATTTGCCATAAGTTAAAAGCATCCTTTTGACATCTCTGGAACACATTTCTCAAAGTACTGAGGAGTGATAGAACTTTTAATTCCACCAACATGTCTGATGTGTTCAAATGGAGTGGTGCAGAACCCCACAGCCTCCCGCTCACCCTGCATGTCCGAGTGCTGTGCCAGGGTTTGTGTGAGCACATGGGAACACCCTCCCAAACCTGCCCTAACAGCTCCCAAACTCCTGTCAAATAGGATCTTTCTGGCATCATCTGCCTGCTGCGGTGCTCATCCTCTCTTTCCTGAGGGTAGCAGTCAGCAGTGACCTCAGCACCAATTCCTTATTTTAGGGTATCACAAGTTGGTGGGGCTGATACCCCTCTGGGAATAAGCTCATTTTCCTCTGCTGGCAAATACCACTCAAGAGTTTATTCAGGGCTCCTGACTCCTGTGAATTAGGAGTAAGAAACATTTTTTAACATGAAAATGAGGCTGAAGCAGAAAATGATGGCTGTAAAGTAGCCTTGGTTGGTGCTTTCCTCATCAAACAAGGAGCCTTATTAAAAGACAAAAAATAATTTAAAACCCCTCCATGAGGTACAGGTCTGTGAAGAGTTTTTATTATCTCTAACTCTTCAGCCACTAGGTGGTGGGAAAGTTGCAATCTGAGAGGACTCAGGGACCTGATCTGCCCTCCCAGGGTTAATCCACAGCAGGCAGGAGTGAACATAGCATTCCTTAAATCCTCGTGAAATTTACCCTGAGGTGGCATCTGGATTGTGGCATTGCTTTGTACATCTCTATCCAAATGAGCTTTGTGCTGGAGAACCTTGTCCGTGTTACCAGGGCAGCTGGCATGAAAAGAATCCCTTTAGTGGCCAATTTCAGTGGAGAAACGGAAACAAATTATCAAGAGGCGAGTTCATGCTAAATTCAAAGTACCACAGCCACAGTGCTGGCAGTGCCTGTTCTGAAGCTGACTGGTGTGCTGCATGCCTGCAACCCCTGTGCCATTAAATAACTGAGAGAACTCCTAGAACACTTCAATACAGAGTGCAATGACTAATTTTCCTCTCAGTTGCTTCTGTGGCTGATAGTATAAAGAGGAGGTGTGCAGTACTCCCAAAAATATTGTGTGCATGGGCTGAGCCTTTCTTCCACAGTGCTCTGGAATTTGCTGAGCTGGTTTTTTGTGTGGACATTTGGGGAGGAAATGGTTTGATTTGAAAATGTCTTTACCAGGTTTATGACTCCCTGCTCTGCTCTGAAGGACAGCTCCATAAATACTCCTGGCTCTGGGATCCCTCGCCAGGATCTCTGTGGGGTGGCAGATTCATCACCTCCCTTTTTGATCTTGGAAATGAATTGAAGTCCCATCTTCTAATGCAAATGGCTGTGATAGCAGCCCTTAACGATTGAGGTAACTCCAGAGCAGGCTTTGGGAGCATCAGGTGATGGCAATGCCTTTGATTTATGTGCCACCTTTCATTACCAGCCATCTCAAAGCACCTATAATTTCTGGCAAACCTGTGCTGAGTTAATGGGTTATTTCAGAGTCTATTCAGCAATAACTGTTAAGTGTTCAGAAGGAAGACTGATTGATGGGTGAGATGGCCCAGAACTTTAATTATCTTAATGAACAATTTTTGAACTTAACAGAAAGTCTAGCACTAACACAAGTGGAGCCATGAACTTTAATTCCACCACTCATTCCATTAAACCCTGAGCTCAATGGTAATTTAAAGCCTTCTCTCTAGCTCTGTGTGTGTTTTTCAGAGGAGTCCACTGAGGCATTGCTGACACAGAACCACTTCTGCTCTGGAACATCCCACACCTGCAGAGAGCTCCAGGACCCAGTGACAAACAGCTCCTGACCCCGAGGAAGCTGCTAAAAAAATTGATAAGCAATGAGTCAAGTTTAGCAGAAGGAAACAAATATTTAAAGCCTTCAGAATAGCCCTTGGACAATTATTAACAAGCAGATATTAAAGACTCTGGTTCGACACCTGCTCCACTGTTTTGTCTACGATAGGAAACAGAAGTGGTAGATAGCTGAACCAGGGCAACAGGCACCAGGAAAACAGCATGAAAGGCAAACAGATTGCTGTTGAGAAGATGGTTTTGGGATGATCTTAGTGTGAAAGTTCTTTTAAAATTAGTAATTGTGATCACACATTCATTGTGTCATCTACACCTCCTTGTACTCTTCTTACGCCTCTCAGTTATTGTACTTTTAAACCTTAATCATTTTTCCACAGAAATGAAATTGTTATTAGCATCTGTTGTGTCTGCATAATTACTGTGCCTGTTAAAAGGCTTATTTCTATTATTTCCAGATCCTTTCCACAAATCCTTACATTGGTAATTAGGATATCTTGCAAATACTGGTACTATGAAAAGGATCAGAAATTTTTAGCTTGAACTAACAATTTCCTTCTGATAACTCATACTATAGGGAGTACCATAAAAGTATTAATAATATTAGAAAAAAGCAATAATTCCAAGCTGTGTTTTACTGTATCGGTTGCCAAGGAGATACAGTGCTGTGGGTGACTTTAGGACCTGGATTCCTTATACCAACTACAGCAGAAATGTCAAGAACATGATAATTATTTAGGCTAGAAGGAATTTAAATATAGTTTGTTCCACCTGTATTTTCATCCTGGAGATTGAGGAGGGGTCAGAGAAGGCACCTGAGGGTGGGGGCTTGTGTCAGGAGCCCTTTTTGAGCAATAGGGAGAGGTGAGTTGTGGAGGGTGACTTGAGGTGAAGTCACTGAGTGTCCACACGTGGACTCCTGGGATTGCACTTCTGGGTTCCCCCGTGCCTGTGGGGAGCAGCAAGTGGGCACATCCCCAGAATGGCCTTTACACAAACATATTCCTACCCACACTTCCATAGGGCATTAAAAACATGCCTGAAGTGCTATGGGAAAGGCCCAGAGCTGCTGGAGTGCTTGCCATGGGCTGCTCCCGCTGGGCAGGCAGGGCTGAGGGACAGGAGCTCTGGGGATGGCCCTGCTCTGAGCCTGGCAATCCTCATCCCTCAGGGAGGAGAGGCTGAGCCCTGCAGCCCTCTGTGTGCACAGCCCTCCCTCTCACTGCTCTTCCCACAGTCCACTGAAGGGCTGCTCTGCTGGTCTCAGGCTGTGATTCTCAGTGTTCAATTATCCTGCACAGATGTTTTCTGCTGTTTCAGCCTCTGCCAGCAGAAGGAAGCTCAACTGCCTCTTACATTTATTCCCAAGGAAAAATGGCTGAAGAGTTTTGAAGCCCCTTTTAGCCAGGTTTCCCTCAAAAGCCTGATGTGGGTCATCTCTGAGGAGCTGAAGGACAGTTTGGAGCCTTTCCATTCCCTGCAGCCCCCTGAGCTGCCAGCCTGCTGGGCCAATCCCCCACATCCCAAAGAGGGGTTATGGAGCCATGGCTTCGCTGTGCAGGACAAACTTCTGGGAACTGGAGCTGAAGGAGGTGGAAAAGAGAGATTTGAGCTTTGCCAGGAGCTGTACATGGCAGCAAAGGTGAGTGTCAGGCTTCTGGGACCCAGCTCGGGCTCCATGAGCTTTGGAGTGCAGAATTCAGGCTTCAAAGGTTGCATTCCCCTAAAACATCAGACATTCAAAAGTAACTCTGTGGCTGTCAGATCTCTCAGCACAGATAATTCTGTCATTTCCTCTTGCTGTTTGCTGGTTTTTGTTGGTGTCTGCAGGCATGAACTTGTGGTCTGTCCTTTTGGTTTTCTGACATTTTCCTTTCCTCCTCAGTTCAGAGCAAAAGGGTCTTGCTACATTGGACAAATGTCCTTTTCTAAAATTCATTTCTCCCAAGCCATGTGACTACAATGATCTCATTCTTTAAGAGGCTGTGCTGTGTGAAAGCTTGAGAGAGACAAAAAAAGCAGTTTCTGGAAGAACTGTTAAAAGATATCCATTTCTCACAACTATAATAGAACCTCATAACTAATTTAAATGGAATTTGTTTTCCATAACACAGATTTTTGGGTGTAAAGTACGTCCTTTGAGAGAAGCAAGAGAAAACAAACTCTGTTATTTTTGATTACCTTTGTGTTTTGTTTTTTATTCATTATGTTAATTTTATGCTAATAACCTTCTTACATTAAGGTTCACTTTATACTGCATAAACTGACAAATAGAGCAATATTTATCAAGCATAAATATTAAAGACACTATAAAGACTTCTAGGCTTTTAATTATTATGCTAATATATCTCTAAATTATTCTTGGATTACCACCCTACAGTTCACTGTGGAACATGACACAAAAATGGTAAAAATACCAACATTCTATTTCTCAATGCTATTAATGAATCACATAGAAATGCTGTCTATGAGTTAAAAAAGCACCTGTTATAGCACTGTGGAAGTGAAGATATAGAATTCATTTCTTCTGGTAAGCTGTTAAGCCTTTGTTTATATTATCATAAATACCAAGGAAATCCAAAGTGCTTTTTTTGTCTTTAAAGTACAGGAAATCTCCATATATTGCATGGAAATTCCTCCTATTGAGGCAATTCTTGGTATTTCTTTTCAGAGTGTGTGTTTGTTGGTGTCTGTTCAGATGGTGCAAGGCTGTGAGTTTCAGCCTCTCCTGATTTTGTGTTCCATCCCCAGAGACAGATGGGCCCCAGATCTCAGCTATCACATTTATTCTGTGCTGTTACAAGTGGGGGCAAAATCCCTCCAGTGTGTGGAAGGACTAATTGTCTCTTCTTTTTCCACCCAAATATGTGACCTTTTTTCCCCCAGAAGTTCTTTCTTTTAATAAACATTCCACAGGTTTTATGTTGGTTTTATTTATTTGGTTTTGTTTTATTTTCAATGTCTTAAATGTGGGCACTACAGATAGCAACAAAAATGCTTTTATGGCAGCTGGTTTTTCAGTTAACTCTTTACTTGTACCATCTACAATGGAGCAGGCTTGGTGTTAATAGGATCCTTAATTCTCTACAGCTCCATTCACTGCACGTCTCTTTGTAGGAGTTATTAACAATTGGAATAAAAGTGGTCTAAGGTGTGAACTGAGTGTCCCCAGCACAGAAGTGGCTCCCTCCCGGGGAGGTTCCGTACCTGGAGCTGTGGGGAGTCACTGCTCTGGGAAGAGCAGCTTTGATTCACTCACTAAAAGCCTCTGCCAGTCACTCTGGACTGGGGCACCGTGTGCACTGCATTATTATTAAGTGCCTTTTTAAAATGGAAACAAATGACTCTGCTGGGATATAGTGCTCTTGCACAGAGAGCTGCTCAGCTGACAATCACCTCTTTAAAGCGATATTATAGTGCCAAATAGCGCTGGGAAGGGGGAGGGCAGGGCTGTGTCCCATCAGGTAACAGGGAAGGACTGCCCGGAGCAGCAGCCCCGGCAGGGCTGAGGGAGATGGGGCTGCACAGACGAGGGGCTGTGAGGGCCGGGCTGAGCCTGGGCTCACCAGGGAGAGTGACAGAGTCACAGGAGCAAGAGCAAAGGAAGAGCTTCTCTTGCTTTCTTCTTTCAGAGTCCTCTGGGAAATAGCTTGAGCCACTCACAGTTTCGCGTTCCTTCATTTGTTTGTTTCTGTGATGTGCTGTGTGAGGGTGGCTGTGACCAGTTCTGGAGGCAAAGGTGAAGCACTGACATTGAGTTTATCTTTGGGCACGTTTAAAGGGCAGTACAGAGATGTGTGTGCTTTGGAAAGGAGCTGCTTTGGGGTGCTGGCAACTCAGGTGCAGGGAGGTTCTTCCCTCTGTGCCAGCCTCCATCAGGGCAGTTCAGCTCCCGTGGCACTCTGGAGGTGTCAGAGGCTGCAGAGGAGCCCTTCCCTTCCCTGCCCCTGTGCTGGGCTGTGCCCGAATGTCTCAGAGCACGGAGAGCTGAGCACAGCCACGAGTCCGAGTGACAAAGGTGCCTTCAGACACAACTGCCTCTGTGTGCTTCAGCACAGAAAGATAAATATATAAGAAAGTGTAGTCAGATGTATTGCTCAGCTGTGTCTGTATTGCTTGTTTTAGCTGTTCCACGCTAATAGTTTGAAAATACAATCAAGTTTCTGGTGAAAAGGATTTTTTAAATTAAAAATCAGTACCTATTTTTGACCTGTGTAAGAATCCAAATAAAACCCACTTTGTTGTTTTTGATGTTACAACTCCCAATTAAGTGTTTAACAAGAAAATATTCCTGCTGGGAACATTCAATATCAATTTTCAGTAACTAGCTGCAGTGTGAAATCTTGGTTTCTCTGCAGAGAACCAGTTTTTTGTCTGGCCCAGCCAGTATTGATCCCTGTCTTCATCAGGGGAGGTCACTTGGACCTTCCTTCTCCAATCCCCAGCATCCCTGCTTGGCCCTGTTTACAATGAGCTGCAGGGACAGAGTCATGGGGCACTGGGCACATCCCAGGCTCTGGAGTGCTGCTGCCCACTCCCACACTGATGGGAGACTTCTGTATAAAGCTGACCTAAATCAAGAGGAGAAAGCACTTTTAAAGTGGTTTGAGCATTAGTTTTGGACATGCCTTTACTTACAACAGTTCCCTTTTCAGGGGGTTCCTCAACCAGCACTACAGTTTTTAGGATGATTTTTGTGCTTCTTAGAAGTACATCGAGTGCTGGTGTTTGGGAGACAATCTTCATTCCACAGGTGACAGACAAACTTATCCTAAAACACTGCAACAAGATGGAGAAGGGGTTAAGGTCATCTGTCTGATGGTGAATCTGCTATCTGCAGAATTCTATTCTGTTTTGTAAATATATCAGCAAAGCTGAGGTTTTTCCAACCTGAAATAGTGCGTGCATAATTAAATAATCTCTGTCTATATATGCGTGAGAGATGGGAGGAAAGAAAAAGGGATATTTTCTCCCTTTTTACTTTCTGCAGCAGTTGGCTACACAGATGAAAACAACCCACAGCACAAAGTAATTGTGAAATCAATCAGTAATCCAACCATCCTGAGCTCTGGAGTAACCTCCCAGGAAGGGAGAAAACAAAGAAGAACACAATATATTAAATACAAATCCTAAAAGATAGGTAATGTGCCAAAGAGGTTATTGCATTCAGGAGGCTTGATAAGGATGATTTAGCAGGTGAAGAGATCACCTCTGCAGATCAGAGAGGGAAAGGACCACGAGGAGATAAAAGAAGGAATGCACAATAAAGAGATAAGTGAGCCTTATCTTCTTGGCACTTACCTCATGATTGTTAACATTTTGTCTTCTTTCCATAATCAAATTTCCAAACCCTCAGATGCAGAGCACCCTGACCTTTGGCCTCTTCTGTAGTCCAGTAAAACCAGGACAAAACTAAAGGAACCATTGGTGCAATTCAGCTCGTTTGTTTAACAACAAAAAAGTAAACAGTACAATTTTAGACTAAATATTTGGGGGTCTAGCTGTAAATTGTGATAAGCTCCAAATCCTTCTTTTGTTTCTGCAGGCAAATATTGAGCACAACACTGGTAAATGTATTTCTGCCTCAGACACTGGGCTGGGGGCCATGGACTTGCAATGCTGGCTCCTTCAGAAGCTCACTTGACTTTAGACCCCATGTAGATGCCAGTTCTGAAAGGATGTCTTATACTTACCTACAGAGGGAATGCTGCCTTTCAGAGGCTATTCCTCTTGCTAGAAAAGTCTGTAACTGCCTTGGTCAAAAAAGGGTTTTTCCAACTCCAAAACAGATGCCATATGCCATAAATTGCATATTTCCCATCACTTTAGCTTACAAATTCCTAGAGTCCTAGAGTTTTTAGGGACTGTTTTTTTTTTTTTTTTGGTTTTTTTTTTTTTTTTGTTTTGTTTTTGTTTTAAGAGATATTTCATGAATTTTCCTGTCTGGTAAAAATTTCTAAGGAAACCTTCCCTTCCCTTCCCTTCCCTTCCCTTCCCTTCCCTTCCCTTCCCTTCCCTTCCCTTCCCTTCCCTTCCCTTCCCTTCCCTTCCCTTCCCTTCCCTTCCCTTCCCTTCCCTTCCCTTCCCTTCCCTTCCCTTCCTGAAAAGAGTTTGTAATTATTACTGTTCTGCAGGAAATGCTTTACTAGAAAGATAATTGCAATCTCCTGTTTGTGTATTTTAAACATTCATTGTGTACCTGTAATTTAAAAGTACAGTGGGGCAGAAAATAACCAATTGGAGAATATTGATAAATCAGACAGGTCTGAGTTAAAGAATCAGAATTCTGTTGTGCTTAAATGCACTAACTGCCTGCAGCTTATTTCTGGGATTAAGTTGAATATATAGACTTTTATGAAGTTTTTATAAATACAACTTGAATTCACAGACCTTTAATTAAATGTATAAAAGCAATTTATTAGGCAGTAAATATCTGTATCAGTGTTCAAGTGGGCAATGCTGTCACATGAGAAAGGAAGTGCAAGGCCTGTGCAGGTTGGTGGAGAGGACGTAAATATAATGCTGAGGATATGGCTTTAATTTAAAGAATAATTTCTGTTGCACCCACGACTTTATTCTTTCATGTTATTGACAGCACAAATGTTTCCATCCATTTAATTTCATCCTCTTCCTTTTCATCTCAGATATTTATATGTTTGCATGGCCTTATCATGATAATATCCAGCTGCCCCCCAAACAGAAATATCCTGAACAATTTCTCTTCTTTCTTCTTTCTTCTTTCAGAGTCCTCTGGGAGATCGCTCGAGTGATTCACAGCTTCTCATTCCTCCATTTGTTTGTTTCTGTGAGTGAGTGGATGTGCTGTGTGAGGGTGGCTGTGACCAGTTCTGGAGGCAAAGGTGAAGCACTGACATTGAGTTTATCTTTGGGCACGTTTAAAGGGCAGTACAGAGACGTGTGTGCTTTGGAAAGGAGCTGCTTTGGGGTGCTGGCAACTCCCTGCTGGTGCAGGGAGGTTCTTCCCTCTGTGCCAGCCTCCATCAGGGCAGTTCAGCTCCTGTGGCACTCTGAGTGTCTGGGATTTCGGGATCCATGTCCCAGCCTTCAGTGCCAAACAGCACCTCAGAGAGTTAAGCACAACTGTTCCTTTTTATACAACTTTCATAAGGTCAAACCCAAAAAAGATATAATTTTTTACCTGAATCTTCCATATATCTCTGGATTACAGGAATTACTTTTTGTGCTACTAAACTCTGAGGCCAAAAAACTCTTTTGAAGAGTTTCTCTTCATTTTTTCCCCCTCCAGTTAAGTCTGGTTCCAGTGATCATACGGACAAAGCAGGAAAGTTGAGCAGATCTCAAGGCTGGGCCTGCAGGATCAGACCTGTCCTGAAGACCTCAGGGAATGTTTCAAACTTCCCAGTCCTGCCTTTGCACTGGTGTGAGAGCATCCCATCCATTGCTGCAAAACTCCTGGGAACCTCCCTGTTTTTAACAGATGGCAAAGCAGTGTGGAAAAAGCTGGAATGCTGATAGGTTCTGTGCTGAAGTGAGAAAAGGAACCATCAAATACTTCTGTCATCTCATGGCTGGATTTCCAGCAAGGACTGAAATGCCCTGAAATAGCCCAGCCTTGGTAACCTCCCTGGCACCAGCTGGGTCAGCCCTGTTAGTCCCCAGGTCCTGAGCCTGGCAGTGGGATTAAGAGCATCAAAGAACCTTCTCAGAAGTGGAACCAAGTCTTTTTTTAGTGTCTGTGAGCCACAGGAGGCACTGGCTGTGCTCGAGGGCAGTGGTGCACTTTTGCACTCAGGCTTCCAGCTCCTGAGCACCAGGTGTGCCCTCTGATGGGGCTCCTTCTGCTCCTCTCCAGCCTTTAGCCCACCAGGCCTGGGAATTTGCTCTGGGAGAGCAGCCCCATTTTATAATCTTTCTTCAAAGAATATTTTTGAGACATGCAAAGGAGATTTATTTAAACAGGGAGGTAAAACAAGGCCTAGTAATAAACACAGAAGCCCTCCCTGTGTTTAAATTCCTTCCTCACAGAAATGTTTTCATATTAGGTTTCTTTTTCAATTATTTTCTTTTCCTAGACCTTGCAGATGTTCACCTGGCAGGTGTGTTTCTGGTCAGCCTTTAGAGCTCGTTGTGAACAGAGCTGGGGGCTGAGTGCCCTGCCTGCCCTGGGGATGGGCAGGGCTGTCCTGAGCACCACTGTGGGCAGTCACAGAGGGAAAACAGAATTTGCAGCTGAATTTTCCACAAGCACTTCACTGAGCAAAAATGGCCACGACTGTTTGTCCCCTGGGCAGCTGTGATTCTCTTTCTAGAAGACAGCAGTTATGAAATTATTCCAATGTGTGTGAATTGGTGCTTGTTCTGCCATTCTCACTGGATTTATTGGGGTTGAACTAACAGAAGGAGCAAAACTGCTCCTTAGTCACATCTCTTGCACAATTAGCAATGCCAATAAAAGCAGTGAGTGTGTGTTATCCCTGCTCTGTGCTGTGACTGTCAGTGGGAGCAGCACTGATGTAATCACTTTCCACCACCAGCACAGGGACCTCTGGGTGTGCAAGAAGCAGCTCTAATGAGCCACATTCCAGCAATCCCCAGCTGGAAAATGGTTCCTACCTGGGGAAATTACACTTGGATACAGATGGATAGGACTGCTAATGACAGTGTCTTATTGATAAAAGCACGTTTTTTGTAAAAAAACGATGAAAAAGCCTTTAGTTACATATCCTGCATGATGAGAAGGAGCCCGAGCTGGCAGTGAGGGCAGCCCAGAGTGAGGGCAGGAGCAGAAGCCTCTCCAGGGTGTGAGGAGCAGCAGGGTCACTGCTGCAGGCCAGGTTCCCACAAGCCAGGCAGGCTGGATCTAAGTGCCAGGGCATGGGCAAGGACGGAATGGATTGACCAGGGAGCAAGGAATTCCACAGGGGCCTTGCCATCAGCAGGGAAACCCTGCCTGAGGGGCTGCTTGGGGCCTCCACAAAGGATCTTCAAAAGCCCAAAATGACTTTGCAGAAATGAATGGCTCTGGGCTGGCACGTTCAGGACCGAAGGGCTGACAGAACCTAAAATGATTCTCTTAACAGAAAAATGAGACTCTGGCTCCTCTGCCAAAGCCTAGGGATCTAAGGCTTTGTCTGGTGCATACTAAAGAATGGAAAAAAGGCTTCAGGAGAGAAAAAGAGATCTCAGAAAGTGAGAAGAAATAAACAGAAAGATAACTGATATTTACATTGTGATCTTCCTGATTATTTGCTGTGCTATTGCATAAGTTTATTTACTGAATGCTGTCTTTTACCAAATAGATTGTTTCATTTCTTCTTGAGAATTGGTTTCTTTTGCTATTTAAGCAAGCAGCCCACAGGAATGCCTTTTCATGCATTCAAGTTACTCTGCAGACAGTGCTTGAGGCCTTTAGCAGTGTTTGTTTAGAATGGGCTGATTCCCCTCCTGCTCATTGCAGGGCTCTGCTTTCAGGCAATGCTTTATCCAGTCTTAATGACAAACACTGGGAGGAGGTTTAAGTCCCAATATGCAGCAGAATGACTTTTATTTGTTTAACTGGCAGCATGTGGTAACTTCCTTTCCTTCTTCAGTAACCACAAGATGCAGCCCCACCAGAGATGTGGTGGTGTGTGTTTGGCACAGAGGAGTTTGTGCCTTTGGATGCACCTCAGCAGCAGATGCAATCCCTCTGCCACAAACCCCTCACACAGAGATTTGGGCTCTCTTTCCTTCCTGTGCTCCCTTTTGCTTCCAGTGTGGTAACAATTCATTCCTGGTTTTATGCAAAGAGCAATTAAAATAAAGTAAGTACTGGCAAAACAGGATTGCACTTTGGCAGTGGCAGCACGAAGTCAAAGCTGCTCTGGAGGCTGATAACCTCTGTACAATGTCTGCACTACAGCGATTTCCAGCTGGGTGGAAACCCCTCCCTTTTTGACAGATGCCATCTGTAGTGTCAAGTTTCAGGTTTCAGCTCTGTCCCACCCTGTCCTGTCCTACTTTTGGCAGATTCCTTTACTGCAGTTCAGCCATCCTTGGCAACTCAGCAGCTGCAGGCAGATTTTCCCTTCCTGGTGCTGCAAATGCAGAGGAAGAAAGGTGACAAATTCAGCTGGTGGCATCATTTAGTGTGGCAGGGGACTCTAGAGGTAACCCAGACTTAGTAAAAGTGGGTCCAACCAGAAAAGGTTTCTTGGGGCTGCTCCAGTCATGTTTAGTAACTCCAAGGATGGACACTCCACAGCCTCTCTGAGTCCCTTATGGTAATTTTCCCCTCCTTGCAGTAAATTAAAACTGTTGAAGGTTGGATTCAAATTCTAAAACAAGTCTTCTGAAGTAATTCGGTTCCAGCAACTGGTTTTCTTTCAAATAACAAGAATTGATTTTGCCCATTTTTCATGAGAGAGGGCAACTGTGCCATCATGTTTATCAAAAAAGTCTTTGGCATCTAATGAAACTTTCTCTGTAAGAGCTGGCTGCCTGTGAAGCTCTTTGGAAGGCTTTGCAAAGGTCATAGCCTCAATCCTCAGCTTCAAGGAGAATGTCAGAAGGCTTTACAGGGTCATTTTATATCCAGCAAAACAGGAGATCATATGGCTACATAGTTTTAACTTGTCTTGGGCAAATATTTTCTCTAAGCTGCAAAAAATGTTGTATTTATACTTTTAATGTATGCTGTATTATTAAGCTCTGACATTAAACACCATCATGCCAGTCTGGAGGCACTGAACTTTGCTAATCATACAGGAAAACAAGGGAAGGGGGAACCTGGCAGGTCTTACAGAACATTTCTTCCTTGCTGTTAACTCCAGAGGTCCCTTCCAACCTTGCCCATTCCATGCTTAATGCTTGATCAATCAAAACTCTCAGCAGGCAAAACTGAAGACATGGAAGCTCCTTGATTCTAAACTAGAATTTGTCCTTTACACAGCACAGGGACCAGGCCTCCCAATTATATCCTCTGCTTCTTTAACAGGCAAAGGAATGGTGTTAACAGAGGCACCAGTTTTGGTGAAAAACAATGCAGGGGAAGCCTTACCCAAAAAACCCCACAGAACAAACCAGAAACCCCAGCAGAAATATGAAAATGCCGCTTTCCTGGAGTATCCCAAGAGTGTTATCTCAAAGAGAAGAGCCTGCTGCTGTGGAAACAATTCCATCCTTCTGCTGATGTCTGGGACATGCCAGGCAAGTTAATAATTTACAAACTCCAGAGGAGAATTTTATAGAATACAGTGGGGCAAAATATGTTTAATTGCACTGGATAGCAAATTCCTGGAAAAATGAAGTATAGTTCAGCTTGAGACTGCTTGAGCCTGCCAAATAAATTCAGCTGGGAAAAGATGTCGAGGCCAAGATCAAGGGAAAAATGCAACAAGTCAGCATTTAGGGCACTCCAGCATTTATTGCTTAACCCACCAGACTCACGGGATATTGGTTTCTGTGCTCTGAAACCCTTCTGTTGAAATGGTTTCACTGTATCAATTTCACTGTAAATGAACAATCAGAGCTCTGGGACCTGTTTCCACCCCTGTGGGGTTTTTACTAATTGTTCTTCAAGTCCAGCCTGGGCTACCTTGCTCAGACCCCTTGGGTTATTCTGCATCCTGAGAATATATCTTGCAGATAGCTAATAGGAGTGGAGTACTCAAGTTATAGTTTCTTCTCCAGTAAATGTTTTATTGCCTAAGAAAAAATGGAAAGATTATAATCCCTTAAAGTAGCAAAAAAGATGATTAGAACACTTTTGTGAAGGTGGAAGCTCTCCTCAGGCATTCAGCATTCTCAGGCAGAGAGAGGAATTGTCATTAGATTGGTTTGAGCTGTGAATCTAACTCATTTTAAAATGATCCTTCAAGATGAGTCATGCTTAGTTCAACTCCCAGTGTAACTGAGCTCCACAAGTAGGAAAAAGAAAACCGGCAATAACTCCCACTCCTTTCTTCCTCCTCTTCCTGGTGCCGAATCCCCTGCCCTGCTTTGGCAGAGCACTTGTAGCCGGCCACTGGCTGCAGCTTCTCCCAGCTGGGCTCCCAAAGACAAGTGTGCAATTAGCCTTTGCCGCCCGGGCTAATTGACCTCTAGCCCTTGTCGTTTCAGCTAATTAGCGAGGCAGCCAAGCTGTGCCTCTGCTGAGGCTGACCCGGGGCTCAGCTCACAGGGGGCTTTGGGCACTAATGCAAAGGACAATTTTTGTTGTGGTCACCCTGCAGCAGCTCACCCTGGCACAGGAACTGGGGGCTCACTGTCCTGGGCTGGCCTCTAGGAAAGGCTTCTGGCTCAGCAACTCTGGCATTTCATCTTCCGCTAGCTCCTAAAACCAACTTTTCTAGGTTTCTACCTCTCTAGACAACCAAAATAGTGTATTGTAGTATTTAATTTCAGCTGGCAATTTTTCTTAAGAAATGCTGTTTGATTGGCATGGATTTCGTCTGTCAGACAACTAAACCCAACACAGGTAAATCAATAGAGAGATAAAGATGAGGTATCAGCACTATTCAAAAGATGGGATTTTCATCCTAATGGCTCAGCCTGCTCAGCAATTCTCTTTTGGTTTTGCCAGATGTAAGGGCATAACCTTGAACAGGAGAAAAACCTTTTCAGTCTTGTAAAAAACCAGGTTCACATAAGGCAGCATTGCAATTTGTGTTGTTATCAAGAAGGGTTTTTCTCTTGAGCCTCTCTTGAATGTCACAAAAAATTAAAAGCAGAAAGAGTTGCTCTAGTCAGTCATAGTCAGGATTGTTTACATAGACATTAACACAAAAATAACAATTAGTTCCCATTATTAAAAATTTCTGAAAATGAGCAGAGGTCTTATTTTGCATGGTTAATTCAGTTGCTGTTCAAGTGCCCTGTGCTGGAGATACCTTTGAATTTCATGGCTTTAGGTGCACTCACCTGGTAGTCAGTGGTACAGTATCAGAGTATGTCCTAGCATGATGCATGGTTTATTTGCACCCTGGAAGTGTCCTGGTGACGTGTGAATTAGTTAAAGAAGATCTAGTGGGAGATGGTGCTCAAGAGCTGGGTTTGTGCAGTGTGGGGTATGTTCAGTTGCCATGGTTATTCCAGGAAAATATGTGTACAGTTAGTTGAGTCCCTATATAGTTTAACTTGCACAATGAATAAAAAAATAGAAGCATAAAACTTCTCATGTGAAACAAAATCTTTATAATCTGAGGGTTCATGATAATAAATTGAAACTGGAATATATATTAGGTACAGATACACAGGAGTGGTGGCAGCTAAAGCAACAGTGTTTATCTTTTTACATAAATTGCAAAGCAGGTCAGAAATGCAAAACAGGTCAGAAATAAATGAGTTGCTAAAAGCTGAAGTGATGATGTGATAATCTGCATTTTAGAAATGATCTTGTGGCATTCAGAGCTATGAATAATGAACTTGGCTCTTTTTCGCTTCTCATTTTCTTCTATCACTGGAGGAGGCAGCAGGAGGAAGGTCCAAAGCAGCAGAAAACTGACCACTGAGGCTGTGCAAATTAGTTAGAACCAGAATTAGCTGTTCAGCTGAAGGTAATTTCTCATATGATGTCTCAAATCTTTACTGACTGTTTGTATTTCTCTTTAGGCACTGAATAATTTGGTAACAGAATATGAGTAATGCCTTAAAGGGAATTAAGTCTGCCTAGTTATTTCTTGCTGCTCAAAGATAACATTACCTTTACTAGGCTGTCTGAAAAAATGTGTTAGCATGAAATTTATATCCCTTCATTTATAATGCCTGGTTCTCTCCTGTGGTCTAAAGAAATAAGGGAACCTGTTGAACAGCAGAAGAGGGACAACCTTCCTCCTCTGCTCTCTCTCCATTTCAATATTTAACTGTTTGAAGTGTTTATGAGAATGGAAACTGAAGTCTCACAGCCCAGACAAAAGCTTGAGTTCTTCTGCTTTACAGGAAACTTGGTTTTCAGAAATGATGTTTTTATTCTGATTTTGGAGAGTTTGACTCAGCAGCAAAGCAATGTCTGATATTATAGCACCGTATTCTTGTGTTATAAAACAAAGGCATGTTTATGAATAACCATGGCCAGAATTTGCTTTATGCACATGGAAATGGGGGATTAATGAGTCTGATCCACCACAGAGAGCAGTGTTGAAGCAAAGGTATGAAAACACACAAGTACTTTGTTCAAGTGGTGAAAAATAAGTTTCAGAAGCAGCATTAACTTTGTCCCTGTTTTTTAATGCAGTGGTATGCATAAAATGCCAAAAATAAAATTTCCCTCAGAGGTGGAATAGAATGTTAAATTCACTACAAATGATAGTATGGTTAAACTTCATAATGTCAAGGCTTTTTCTTCTACCACTGGACATTTCAAACAGATGTAACATCTCAAGTATCAGATGGTGTAGAACAGCCATCAAAAATCAGTGTTCCAGGGCTGGGTGTGTGTGACAGGGAATGTGGTGGGCATTGGATGCTGTGTGACTGCAGTGCATGGGAATGGAGTGAGTGGTGGCCAGGGATTTCAAATTCAATATCCATTCCAAAGGCAGAGGTCCATGTGTGAGTTCTGGTGATAATGTGGATAATGATTCTGTCAAGTCAAATGCACTTGCTGACCGATATAAATGAGTTATGGGGGCCTTTTGAATAATGTGCTGGTGATGAGCCATAAATCACACTGCATTCCCCACTCCATCTGCAGAGGGAGGCCTGCAGTTCTCTCCTGGTAACCCTCAAGTTGGTACACATATTAACATGAAAAATAACCAGTCTGCCAATTTTAAGCAGTGGTTTGCTTTGGATAAACACTCTGACAGTTTGGGCAGGCTGGTAAAGGGGTCTGACAGATTTGTTTGTTGTATGAATAATGCCTCATTTATTGTGTTGGAATAACTGACAGTCCCTCATCAATGGCAGCAGGTCAGGGATGAGCACTGTACAAGTCTAAGAAGGATCCTGCTCAGCTGTCATTTTATTAATATAATAACTATCTGTTAATTGAACAAATGCAGTGTCCAGTATCTTGGTCACAGACATGGAGGATTCTGTTCTTGCTGAAGAAACCAATGAAGTCAAAGGGTGATCTGTCTGCCAAGGGGCTTGCAGTCCGAATCCAGCCAGAATGAGGCAGTGGACAGACAGACAGACAGAAGAAAAGATTGAGGCACTTTGGGTCAGTGAGATAAGCAGCAGGCTCAGGGTCCCAGCAAACTGCTGATTGTCAGGGCTCTGTCAGCAGCCAAACGGGGCTGGGGGGCTGATGCATCCTGGGGCAGGGGGCATGGGGCTCCTCTCAGCTGGGGATCAGCCTTGAGGCAATTCTCAGTCTCTCTTCCTGAGGATCAGTGTCTCATCCTGACTGTGGGGCAGGCAGAGGGAAGGTTGGGTAACCTTGTCTAACTCAAGCTAATTTTAAGAAAACAATGAGATTCTAAGAGATACCAGGTTCCAGATGTGTATTGGGTGCAGAATGGGAGCAGCCAAGGCTGCTTGATGGCACCATGGAGGGAAAGGCTGAAGCAGGCAGGGCTCCAGACCAGCTAGCCAAGCTTCTGCTTTATTAAACACCAGAGAATCCAAGCACACAATTTAAATCCACAAAAACTAGGGCTCCCTGGTTCCAGTGCTCATGCTATCACTTGTTCCTGTTATTAATTTTCCCACTGGCACTTACTCCAGTGTAGTTTCATGGCTGTACAACTTGTGTTTCATCTGTAGCCAAGCTGTGGAAACCTCAGCTTTCTATTTATTCCTTATTTTTTGGTATCACATAGACAAAAATGCATTTCCATTAAAGTCAATTTTGCCATGAGGCAAATGTAGTTCTGTCTTTCCTGCCTCATCCCATCTTATTTTCCCAAACTATAACTTTGTTCAAGAGAAAAGATAGCAGTGAAATGCTCTGACAATCATCACACCCTTGTGTTTTAGTACTTGGCTCTGTGATGTTCTGAAAAATAAGAGGTGTTGATACAGACAGCATATAAATATTCCTGCAAATAAGCTTTGTTTTAAAATACCTATTGTTTTCTTTCTATGTCTGCCTTTACTGTGAAAAATCACAGAAAATTTCTGTTGCTTATGGGGTTCCTACACTGAGAAAATTACCAACCAGGCACTGAAATTGCTGCAGGAGAGCAACAAATAAGACTGCTTCATGTTGTTTAGACAATTTGATTAGTCTTACTCAGGATTTCAGAATGTGGTAATCTACATGTTGCTTTACCTTGAGTGCTCAACCATTCTCCACAGTGATTTATACAAACAAATGAAATGTCAACTTGAAATGTTCCAGATTTTTATCTCCTGAAGCTCCATGTTCCTACTCTTTGTTGCAAACAGTCTGTGAAGCTCCTCACCAACCCATGTGTGCTCTTACAGTTCTGGCTAAACCATCATTGTCTCCAAGCTTGAGGCAAGACCTCTCCACTCCTCTGCAACAGCAGAACTTTGTAAAAAGAATGGTCTTAACATGAACCACTTACACAAAACCACCCACAGTGCTTTTTTTGTCTTCTGGAGAAAAACACAAATTTAGCTAATACACTCTGTTCTCACAAAAAAAGTCCTCAGGCCTTCCTCCCAAGGGAAATGTGAATTAGAGACAAAGCAGTGAAATCAGTGGCTGCATATCAGAGCACTGCAGGGACACATGCAGCTGGGGGTCTGGGTGATGCTGTTCTGCAGCTGACACAGCTGAAAAAACCTTGGGTGTTACAACAATTTATGGCTCAGAGGAGCAGAAACATCTCTGTCAAAAGAGTCCAGTGCTCACAGCAGGTGATGCAGTGAAACGTGGCTTGAGAACATGCAGAGAACACCTAGAGACAGCAGGGAAGAACAAACACCATTTTGTTATTTGTCTGTCGTGGTAAGAAGATCCCCTACTTGCTGTGGAAGCTGTTCATGCCAATACATGAATGTATTTAATTTCTTGTGGTCAGATTTGTGGTCTTCCTTGCCCTGCTGAAGGAATGAGGCAGTCAGTTTCATCCAAACCCTAATGGAATTCTCACTGTTTTAGATGAGCTCCTAAAACTCACCCAAAAACTCACATGAGCCCCTAAGCTCTTTTTGAATCTAAAACTGGGAAGAACTCATGAAATGCCCAGTCTACTTGTGGTACATCTTGTCTGTGTGAAAACAATTGGGATGGTTCCAATTCCAGTTACCAAATGGACAAGATTAGCTTTTCAATTCTAATTGCAGGCCAAAGGAAGGAATGTATATTGTTCATTCAGCTTCTCTTTCATGCTGACAGATACTTGGAATTCCCACCATGTGACAGAGTTATTTGGGTTAAAACTGTCTTTTGTCCAATGTAAATTGTGGTGTAATTCCAGAAGTACCTGCATTTCCTAGGATATCACTGCATTGGGATATTGCTGCCTGCCCACTGAAGCCTCAGTACTGAATAAATACCCAGAAAAGCTGTGT
The DNA here is from genome assembly GCF_036417665.1 of Passer domesticus. Taxonomy (NCBI): domain Eukaryota; kingdom Metazoa; phylum Chordata; class Aves; order Passeriformes; family Passeridae; genus Passer; species Passer domesticus. The sequence goes on from NC_087485.1 coordinate 20,128,393, forward strand.
AACCTCTTGATTTTAATGCACACTTGACTTCTTTGTCTCCAGAAATAAATTCCATCGAGTTTAGATTTCTGTGTCCCTTCCTTTCATCCATCTAATTAACCAAGCTTCAACTTCTTAACTTCAACAGTGCACAACAGATTGGAAGAGGATTTCTGTGCAGACAGTGGGGATGGGTGGTGATCGCATATTCTCAAGGTCAGACAATGGAATAACAAATCAGGAATATCCATATTTTATTGAGCAGTCTCAGAACACTGCTGCTAGAATGCCAAGGGATTTACATGGCAGTTACCAAAGTTTTAATTTGTTCTGTTCTTTGGAGTGAAATTTTTTGTATAGGGTTTTGTGTGGTTTTTTTTTTTTTTTTTTTCTTTTTAATTTTTACAGAATGCACTGAGATTATATTTTCAGTGTTGCAGTGGAGAACAGAAGGCAAACTTTGAACTCCTCAAGGTGCTTGCCAGCCCTTTTGCTGAGGTCCCTCAGCCCAGCAGCCCTGTCTCCCACTGCCCTCTGCCCCGGGCTGGCTCCATCCCAGACTGGTGCTGGTTCCAATCCCAGACTGGTGCTGGCTCCATCCCAGACTGGTGCTGGTTCCAATCCCAGACTGGTGCTGGCTCCATCCCAGACTGGTGCTGGCTCCATCCCAGACTGGTGCTGGCTCCATCCCAATCTGGTGCTGGCTCCATCCCAGACTGGTGCTGGCTCCATCCCAATCTGGTGCTGATTCCATCCCAGACTGGTGCTGGCTCCATCCCAATCTGGTGCTGGCTCCATCCCAGACTGGTGCTCGCTCCATCCCAGACTGGTGCTGGCTCCATCCCAATCTGGTGCTGGCTCCATCCCAATCTGGTGCTGGCTCCATCCCAGACTGGTGCTGGCTCCATCCCAGACTGGTGCTGGTTCCATCCCAAGCTGGTGCTGGCTCCATCCCAGACTGGTGCTGGCTCCATCCCAGACTGGTGCTGGCTCCATCCCAAACTGGTGCTCTCTCCATCCCAAGGTGCTCTGCCCCGTGCTCCAGGTGAGGATGCTCGACAGGATCAGACCAGGGAATCAGGAACAGACAGGAGTCCCAGGGCTGATGTGGTGCCAGCTGTGCCTCAAACCACACTGCTCTGATCCTGGGTGTCCCAGGAGTCCCCCCGCTCTGTGTCACACCCAGGGACACCAGCCTGTCCCAGGGAAAGAGGACAGGAGCAGCTCTGGGGTGTTTATCCCAGGCATGTCCTGGAGAGCACCGAGGGCAGCTCCAGAGCCAGGGGCTCAGGGGACGTTGTTGTAGTGAGGCTGGAACAGAGAGGTTCTAAATACAGGTGTAAATCAGGAGAGAGGTGGAAGTTAAAGACCAAAGCAAAGAGCAGGGAGTGAGGGAGAGTGGGAAGACAGCATGGAAAACAAGCTCCAAGGAATGGATATCAAGGAGTTGGGGAGCTTCAATCTGTGATAAATAAGCAGGGTTCAGGACATACTGAAATGGGGAAATCATTGATCCCACATTTCCTCCACACAAATGTGCACGGACCTGTGTGAGACATTTTGCCATAATGTTGCCTCTCAGGACAGAGTGTGGGACAGGATGGGAATTATCCAGGAGGAGTTCAGAGGCTGCATGGCACATTAGGTCAATTAATATGCACAGCATTGCATTTCCTCCTTCAAATTAATAAACAGCACATTCATTTCTTTTCTACTAATTGAATGTTTAACTTGTTTGTCTAAGGCCAGGGATAGGTCAGGAGGAGGTTAGGGATGGATATTGCTTGTTTTCTCCAGAGCCATGAGCCATTGCTGGGTTTCAGATTTCCCCAAGCCTGTCTCATTGCCATACAATTTTGCAGACAGATGAAAGAGTTTCTTTCATTATGAAAACAAAAGGGCAAGCAAAGAGTTAGGGAAACTGATAATTATATACAAACTTCTTCCCCAAGGGCAAAGAGAAAAAAAAGAAAATCAGTGTGTTGCAGTTTTTTTCAATATAATTAGTAACTTAATGATGAGATAATTAGTATACATATTTTCTTTTCAGAACTTAACTGTGCAATGAGTTTATAGCTAGAAGACACTTTCTTTTTATATCATTCTTATGGCTGGCTAGGGCATGTGAACAATGGGAAATGAGGAAACAACTTAGCACAGTTTAAAAAATTAGATAATTTGGGACTTACTTCTCAGCTGCTTTATTTGTGAGCTTGTTTTGCTATTTTTCCTTGAATTTCTTGTCTACTTAGGTTGAAAAATCTGGAAAGCTAACAGCAAAGCTGTCATTATAATGACTTCTGTAGCAATTCAGCAACTACCTCTGAAACTTCCAAGTGATTTTGGTGCTGAGGCTGGAGATCATTATCACTTGGGACACCTTGGGAGTCTGGTTATGCATCCCCAGTAGTCACCAGACAGAGAGTGAATCCTTTGGCCAGCAGAATACGAATTTGGCTCACAGAATATGAATCAGGTTCCCATCCTTCTCTCTTTATGGACTACATACGAATGTGTAACTTCAGCTCAGTGTCAGGCAGATTCAGTCAGGTAGAGGCAAAACAGCTGCCTGGAGGGGTTTTATGAGAAATGAGATGGGTGTGCTCTAAACCAGGATGTTCTCTGTGGGGACAGCAGTGGAAGCTTCTCTGAGATGCATTTCATGTGGAGACACCCGGGTTAACCCCGTGGCACTAGAGAAAACATCCCAGGTACAGTGAGCAGAGAGCTGGCTGAGCACTGTTCCCTCCCAGCTGCCAAGGAGGAAAGCTGGCACACGTGTCCCCTGGGGCTGCCCTGGCTCAGAGCCCCCTCGCTGGTGGAACACCATCCAGAGGGGACAGTTTGGCTCTCCTTGGAGGAGGATGAGCTGGATGTCTGTGGTGCAGAGCTGCTGGTGACCAAACTGTTCTATTCCCTGGGTAATGCTGTCCAGGAGCTGCCCAAGGCAGAGGGAATCTCCCACACTGTGGTGCCTGGCAAGTGCTCTCTGTGCCTGGCACGGGGATCTCCTTTGAGCCACCCCTGTTCACTGCTTCTGTCTGTGTGTTGAGCCTGGAGACTAAGCCACTGTAAGCCAGCTTTGAATTATTAATCCTTTTCTATCCTCTTTCCTTTCTCAGCCCCTCTCTGCCAATATTGTTTCTTTGCTTCCCTGCCAGTGTGAGGCTCTGCTGCCCCCTTGCCAGCTCCAGGTTCTGGCCTTTGCACTCCCTGATCCCTGCTCCCATTCCACCAGTTCTGCTTGGTCATGCACAACTTTCCCTCTGACCATTAGAAACTCATCCCTTCTCCTTTCTTGCACAAGCCAAGGAAGTTTCTTTTTATTCCCTCCTCAGCTTAGACATAATTCATCAACCCTCTCAGAAAACAGCACCTCCTGAGCCTGGGCTGAGGCACCATGAGCATCCTTTGGTTTTCTTCCCATCACGGGCACAGTTTGTGGAAGTGAAATGTGCTGAAACACAGAGGGCAATAATCTGACAAAAGCTTCCTTCTAAAGGGTAATTCAGCAAGATGAAAAGGCCAGAACTGCTTTTCCAGGTTTGTGAAATAAATGGGCAGGAGATCTTTCTCCTTTTTAATGCCTTTATTAAGAAGAATCAGCTCAGGTGGGAAGAAATCGACGGGTTGCGCCCTCGCCGCCGCTGCTCCCAGGCGTGGCACGAAGGAGGAGGATGATGCAGTTTTGTCCACTGGTCTGCAGACAGAACTGGGGACTCTGTCCTCACGGGAGAGTCGTAGAGTCATAGCTTGTTTGTTTAAAAACCCAGGGGGTCTCTTTAATCAGTTTCTTTTAGGTTAGGGTGAGAAAATAAAAAGGTCCAAGCAGGTACGGGACAATGCTCCCATCCTTAGACGTCACTTAAGTCACATGTTGGCTCATGATTTTAGGGGTTTTTCTTGTAAAAACTGTAAAACTGTAAAAACCCAAGGTGCACTGCATTTCTTATTTGCATACTGGCTCCGATGTCACTCCTATTTTCTTTACCTCGGAGGGGTCTGTCCTGGCAAGTGGCCAGCATCAGGGAAACAATCAGTTAATCACCTGCCATTAACAGGTATTCGAAGAGCTTTTTTTCGGCAGCGAAACCAAAGGAGTCTGACCCGGTCTGACTTGGTTTTTTTAACTCTGAAACTTAAAAAAAATTACAACTTTCTATTCATAACAGTTTGATTTTCAGGATGTGTACCATTTCTGATGGGGCAGAATCCCCCCGAAAGCTTCAGTGAGATTTAAATGAAGTAGTAGATGAAGGGTCACTCCTCTGACTCAAAAGCTGATGAAAAGCACAATGATAAATGGACATTTTGTGAGCTCCAGTAAGGTACAGTGAGGATATTTCATTTAGACAGGAAAAAAACACCAGATAGTCCATGAGCTAAACAGTGATTTCTTGAATGTTCTTTTCCACAGGAGAATGGGTTTATGACTTAAATTAATTAATTTCATGAAGGGCAATGATAATTGAGCCTCTTTGTATGTTTTATAGTGTGAATACTAATGAAATTAAATGCTTAAAATTAAGACTAGATAAAAACTTGATCTGCCAGTAGTAACTCTGTAAAGACAAATTGCAGTGCACACAGCCACTGTAAGAATCTGTGATTTATTTGTACAGCCATTTATAATGCACTAAATAGCAGCATGCCAATTATTATGGAAACAAATTGGGCTTATATTAGCATGTCTGAGGTGATCATTGATCCCAAATAACGTTATTTGAAGACCAGTAGAGAGAATAATGAGGGAATAACACTCTGCCCTGGGGCTGTTCAATGCATTTCAAAATGGAAAGTGAGACTGGCATATTTTGGGTTTTATTGATTTTATCAAGAAACAAACAGAAAAGCTGTGTTGCTTTTCATCAGTAAGATTTTCTTGTTCCTGTCACAAGCAAATAGCTTCTTTCATCACCGCCAACAACAAGAATGTCTCTTGGAGGGGCAGGGAACAGAGAGGGAAAAGGCCAATCTTTCTTGTTCTGAAGTGGCTTTCACTCCTTCCAAAGATGGAGATGGACTTCAGTGGAAATTCTTCTTCAAAAACTCAAGAAATTTACTGGGGAATAATTGATTGTTGAAAAAACACAGAATATTTTCAGGTTTTGTTTTTAATTATTATTTTTGATCAAAATTCCTGAAATAGTAGGCAAAGGCTGCTTGTGAATTTTATTTACTCTTTTTTGATGCTAAGAACTGATTCTGATAATTACTTTGATAAGTCAAGTTCACAGTTACTTCTGATTCTGGGATAGTGTTGGAATAAATGTGGTGTTTTAAAAGATATGGAATTATATCCTCTATAATAAAAAGGAGGAATATATGCATCAAAATCTGATTTTGATATTAAACTGTAAACTAAACAGGTGGGGCTGTGACCCCCCCCCCCCCTTATTTTTCAAGTTTTGGTTTAAATTTCAATATTGAAAACCCAATAGCAAAGAACTAAAACTAGAGTTCAGTTTATCTCTGATGAAATGGACTACAGAATCTGCCAGTGATATTCTTGAATGCAGTCAGGCAAGGTATCATGAGTGAGATACCTGCAGAATGTGTCCAATAATAGGAATGTGTCACAGCTGTCTGAAGGAAGTGATGGAGCAGCTGCAGCTCTTCCACTGAAGGGAAGAGAAGCAGCAAGAAATACTGAGGGAAAAAAAAAGGAAATATAATAGACTTTTAAAAGTGCTGGTCCCTTCCATGTGAGCTAAATTGCTCCTAACTAGTAATGAAATGGGCACATTTGCATTTGAGTTTTGAGGGGAGGCCTCAAAACAGCTTCAAAATGGAATTTAGCAGCTTGTGATGTCAACCACAGCTCAACACAAAGGTAAAGAGCCCAATTATTGAGCCTGTGAGCCAAGCCAGGGCACAGCAGCTCCTGGAGCACCAGAAGGCAGAGCGGGGTCTCAGGAGGTTGGTCAGAGACCTGGAATGGCCTGAATTGTCAGTGCAGGTCAGTGCAAGCAATCATCAATACCTGGGTGGGGGAACACCACTGGGGCTGTTTCAGAGGGCTGTGCAGCCCCCAGCTCGAGGGGAGGGACAGACATCCACAGCCTCGAGGCACCAGGAAATCAGGGGTGGTGGTCAGTTGGTCAGGCCAGAATCGTGGTTCTTGGCTTACACTAAAAAGCCACCCATGACATGCCATCCCCCAAAGTCAGGCCCAGTCACTCAGAGCCTGGCCAGCCTCCTGAAGGGCCTCACATTCCCTCTGGAGACTGGGAATTGGATTGCTCACATTTGTCTGCAGTGCTTGGTCAATGAAGTCCCTCCAACACTGTAACAATAAGCTGCTGAAGCACTTCCTAGGGAGCTGTGCTCAACTTGATTTTCACCTGGTGACAGTTCCTTGCCCCTCTTCCTGCCTCAGTGAGGATTCTCTTGAACAATTCACAATTGATCTGACTTCATTAACAAACAAGAAGGGAAGACATGGTCTTTGGCAGACCATATTTTTTTGAAATAATTATCATGATTTGGTTTCTTCTAGTCAAGTTTGTCCTGACATGTTTATAATATTTTGTGGGAATTAAAACACAAGGGGAATTTCCCTTTCCCCTTAATTTTCTCAGCAGACCTGTGGCTGGGACATCAAAACTCTTTTCAGAGTCCCAGTTTCCTGCTGTGAAAGTTGTTAGTATGGGAGCAGAAATCCCATTTTGGGGTGCCTTTGTTTTTAAATAATTCTTTAACTGTGATTTGCCAAGAACTGTTCTGAGACTTCATGGTTTTATCTGCTCCAGCCCAGATGAGGAGGTGTGATGAATGCAACCTGTTAAACACCACAGTGAGACACTGGGAGCTGCAGGAGGCAAAGACTGCAGTGATAGGCTATAATCAGAGGCGAAGGGAGATGGAGCACCACACAAATACCTCTGAGAAATTTGTTAAACAAACTCAAGCTCTTGTATAATTAGATGACAAGATTTATTTTAAACTATGAGGTATGAGTGTGACAGCACTATAATTTGTCTTAAATAATTTCTTCACACCCAACAAGACACGGTCTTCAGAGTTCAGTCCTTCTATGCATTTCTTAAAAATAAAACCCAACACTTTTTACACCTAAATTGAGTATGGAAATGGAAATAAAGCTTGCTGAAAGGCAGGTTTGAAGTTTCCTTTCAAGATTAAAGAGATTACCTGATTTAGTGAAGTAATTACTCATGCTTTGCTATCTGATTTCCTCCAAAATAATCTTGTTGACAGCTCCTGCTTTATTTATTTCAGTGTGAAGGGATGTGTGCACACAGAGTAGCTGAAACTACTGGGGACAGGACATCTCTGTCTGGTTCCCCCTTTGCTCCCTGTGTGCCCCATTGTTGTGCAGAAGAGACAGGACAGGGTGGCAGTCCCTGCCTTCACAGCTGAAGGGAAGGCATTCAGCAGTGTTCCAGGTGCTCCCCTTGCCATTTTCCCTGTTTTAAAAGGAGGGATGGAGAATGCTGCTCTATCTGGTGTCCTAAACTCTGCCATGCTATGAATGGCATTGCCATTTTTGTCAAAAAAACGCCGAAATCCCTGTTTGCCACATCAGTGAATTTCCTGCACTTGTTCCAAGTTCGTTGTCCAGGGATGTTTTGTGAAGCAAAGCCCAGCAGGCTGTGGTACTTGCCTGGACACCAGCAGTGGCTGGGTTGTGCCCTCTGTGCCCGTGGCAGAGGCCCAGGAGGAGATGTCTGTGTCACACTGGGCATGGTTGCACTGGTCCCTTACAGTGCCTGCCTCTGGGGACAATGCAGGGAACACACTCAGGCAGATGGGATTTTGTTTCCATGGCTTTAAATTGCTTCCCACAAATATTTGTGCCAGTCTGCAGTGCTGGTGGCAAGGTGAGTCACTGTGGCCTCAGCAAATGGCTTCAAAGACCTGAGGGAATATTTATGGTAACGTTCATGCAGCCTAATTACAACATGTGCCTACATTATCCATGACATTTGGAGTGCTCCTGGTTTATTTTCTGTTGTTTCCAGGTCCTAATGCAAAAGCACTTGCTGGCAGCACAGAACTCCTGTTTTCAGGGATCCATCTGCCATTTGGAATTGTTTGATCAGACATCGAGTCAAAGACCCTTCTTTGTGTGCCAGCTTTTTTCCCTCTGCAAGTTATGATGAGCTTTTCCTTTTCCCTTATCCTCTGAGTGCTTTCATTCTTGCCACAGGGTCTTTTAAAAACTTTGCATCCATCACTGACATGTCACGAGGAATTGGAAACTTCAGTGAAAGGGAAGATAATCAGCCTTATAATGCTTGCTTATGTTTTCGGTGTGTTTTATCCTAACTAGGCGAGCTTTTCTGAGCCACTGGTGATCCCAGAGGAAATCAGCTGATTCTTTCTGGTGACATAGCTGGGTAGCCTTCCTGACAAAATAAAGCATCCCTGCTCTGTAGCTGAGCTCTCTGGAGGTAATGCTCATCCTCGCAGAGCTGGAGCTGTTCTATATTCATGGAGCTTTGAATTCATTAACTGTGAATCTGTTGTCTTGTCAAGTCTCTCCTAAGAAATTTTAAAATTCAGCCAGATGTCTGGTGTTATCTCCCCTTTAAAAAAAGAATTCAGAGGGAATCTTTAATCTGTGAAGCTGATAGTCAGCGAAGTTCAGTCCGTTCCCATACCTGGCACCTCTTGTGGCTTTGAACAGAATTATCACGGCGGGGTCAAGGCATTTCACTCACCAAGTTTTTACTCACAAAGTGGTTGGGAGGATGTCTGTCACAGTTTATTGGTTAAACCCATGACTACATGACAGATTTGCTAGTTCTGGGAGGCTGCTATTCTGTCACTCTTGATGGTGGAGTGATACAACTTCTGGTAGCAAGTTTTATGAGTGCTCTTAGCAGAACATCAAGACTCCAAAATTCTGACTTTGGTTGCTCTGGATAGAGGTGTGCATGTGTAGATCTTGCTGTTCCCTTTCTCAGAACTTACAGATAAGGGATAAAATTGTGATAATGTTTGCCAGAGGCTCTTAGTCCTCAGGCTGGAAGCCCAGAAGCCTGGGAGTCTGACTCCAGTTTTACATTAACAATCTTGCAAGCTGAAGAGCCTTTTATTCATGTTTGTGGCAGTGAACCCAGCAGCTCTTGGACCCCTCATTGAAGTTGGAAACACCAGATTTCTTCTTTTCACCAACAAGCCCCAAAGCCTTGGACTTCTCCCAGTTTGCTGAGAGCTTGTTGCACCTCTGTGTGTGGGGGGAGCCCTTGGCTCTGGGGGCAATGTTCTCAACCTGCTCCTCTATCTCAAAGACCGCCAAAGAGCCTCTGGAGTTCCCTGCCAGCATCTGTGCATTTCTAAATGGGAAATGGCAAAGGAAATTACCTTGGCGGTCTAATATTTTTAGTGGGGCTTTTGTTGGGCATTCCTTATCCAGAATCTGAGCAAAAAAAAAAAAAAAAAAGTATTATGTAAAATCTCGGCATTTCAAAATGCTGGCATTTCCTTTTGACAATAATCCTATTTGCATCTGGGTTCCAACTGAAAGAGGGGAAATTTAGGTCAGACATTGGGAAGAAATTCTCCCTAATGAGGGTGGAGAGGCCCTGGCAGACGTTTCCCATCCTTGAAGTGTCCAAGGCCAGGTTGGACACTGGGGCTGGGAGCAGCCTGGGACAGTGGAAGGTGTCCCTGCCATGGCAGGGGTGGCACTGGATGGGCTTTAAAGTCCCTTCCAACCCAAACCATTCTATGATTCCATGATCGTATCTGTGCCAGCTGAACCAGCACTTCCCAGCTGAGGCTGGAAACTCCTGCATTCCAGAGCTACTGAAATCCCATGGCTTTATCATGACACTCCAATTTTCTTGCAACAGAACCTGTGTCTGAGGGGCAATAGTGGTTAAATGACTAGGAAAGATTTCCTTAGGAAATCCTGCTCCTCCAGAGCCTTTTGAGATGTTAATCTTCAACCTGTTTCCTTATTTTGGACTCCAGGCAGACACTGTAAAAGCAGACTGGGATACTTCACTTCAAAAGACATTTTCAACACCAGTGGTTGCTTATTGATTCAGCTGTTCATAAATCATTTAGAGATCCTCCTGCTGAACACAGCTCTCAGACAGGATCCCTGATGTTACTAAACTCAGCTGTACAAACCCTCCCAGGCAATCCACCCCAACAATGCCTTGTTTGATCAAGCGTCTGCTTTAGGGTTTTTTTTAGCATGAAACCTTTATGTGTTTTCAACAGAGTTTAGGTAGAGAATCCTAGATTTGTGTTTTGAAGTAAGTAAAGGTGGCATTCGGCTCTATTTTTATTGCAAACTACAAAACAAAATCAACCAGTGTTTAAAAGAATGAGGTAGTTTGCCAAAAAAACAACTAACAACTAACACAAAAGCCTGGGAACTTGGGGAATGCAGGATATGCAACCTTAATTCAGACACCTGGGCTTCTGAATTATGAAATACAAGGATGGATGATGTGTAATCATAATGTCTGTGTGCAGGGGAAAGCTGCTGCTTATCCTTAGTTATGCCACTCCTGACTTCTGAATGCTTCAGTTTGCAGCATTAGCAATTCCCTCTTCTTGAAGCATCTTATCTGTGATTCTCCACAAACTCCAAAGTTGTCTACATTTGGATAACATTTCCAGCTTCTCCCTAAATTAACTTATGTAAAACATCAGGCCACTACTGTGAAGCAGAGGGTACCAGAGTCTCAATAAAATGGCAAAATTTGCCATGGTACGAACAGTGTATTTTCCACATAAACGACTCTCTAAAAAAAGTTGAATATTTCTTGCTGAAATTTAAGAGAAGCCTGAGGCAGGCATCAGCCCGGAATGGAAGATGTCAGTCAGAGCAATTAAAGTGGAGAAGCCCAGGAGCAGCCGGGGCAGTCCTGTGGCAGGGGGTGTCCAGGCAGGGCTGGCTGCAGCCAGAGCCGTGTCACTGCCCTGGAGCTCTTTCAGCCCAGGGAAGGCTCAAACCAAGATCCTGGCAGGTGCTGACAGTCCCTGTGCCCAGGAAGGGGTCAGCTGGTCAGTGTGGGTGGGCTGGGGCAGCTCCCTTCCCTGGGGGATCCCACAGGGAGGGGGCTGGGGGTTCCCTTGCACGGCTGCCGAGGGAAGCAGAGCCTGTGCTGAGCACCTGGGGGGCTGCGAGGGACTGGGCAGCAAGGAGCAGCACAAGGACAGTAATTATAGCAGCAGAGACTTCTGGGGATGGTCAAGGTGCCATGGAAGCAGCACTACAAAAGCACCTGTTTTTTTTTTTTTTTTTTTTTAATGGGAAACAAGAGTGATACTGAATAATTTTTTAATCAGAGACACCTTGTGCCGTCTACAAGGAGATCCTCTTATTTGATTTGATAAGTTGCACCCTAGAAATAGAATCCCAGAATGACTGAGGCTGGAAAAGCCCATGGAATCCCATCTGTGCCCAATGCCCACCCTGTCCCCAGCCCAGAGCCCTGAGTGCCACCTCCAGCCCTTCCTGGGACACCTCCAGGGACGGGCACTCCAAACCTCCCTGGGCAGTTCCAGGGCCTGAGCAGCCTTTCCATGGGGAAATTCCTCCTGTGCCCACCCTGAGCTGCCCTGGCCCAGCCTGAGGCCGTTCCCTCTGCTCCTGTGCCTGTTCCTGGGAGCACAGCCCAACCCCCAGCTGTCCCCTCCTGGCAGGAGATTCCTTCCTGTGGGTGTGGGTGGGTGATGAAAGGTTCTATAGCATTGCTTAGGTATCATTTCTGCTTATTCTGTATTTCAAAGAATTATTTTTGAGAAATAATTATTTTAATTTAACTTTGCATTTGGAAAATGCAGAATGAAAGAAAATGATGGAGGATTTACTTTTTACCCTATAGATCTCGTGAGTTTAAAGGACCAAAAAGCAATTAAAAGCTTTTCCAGGGAAGCCTTGTTACCTGTGCTGTGTCTAGGCTCCTCAAGACACTGAGCCCAAAATTATCATTTTCTCTACACTGAGCAAATAAAAAACATGACTCAATGCCAACCAAAAACATGGCTCTTATTTGTAGCCCTTATCATCTTCTGCTATCTGAGGTGGAAATGTGACAACCCAGTGCAAGTTTCAGAAACATTTAGAAAATTAATATAATTGTGGGGAGCTGAAATAAATAAGGGTCTTTTCTTCCCACAGCCTTCCCAGAGACACTTCTCCCTGCTGGGTAATCACCTCCCTACCAAGCACTGCACTGTCCATGAGAATGAACCCAGATATTTCATCATCTCGAGGTGTTTCCTCTGGAGAGGTGATAAATATTTTATGGCTGAGCAGTTTTAACACCCAAGTCTAATTTTTAGTATTGCTGTCAGTGTTAGATTTTTCTAAAACAGTGGAAAAAATAATTTTCTTTAAATAGTCTGTTAGCTGCAGTTAGTTATTAGGATTTGGAACAGCTTTTATCACCCAGCAGTGACACCTCACCACCTTTAGCAGCACAGGAGCTGCTCCTGCCTCACTGCAGGTGCTCCCCTGAGTAACAGCACTGTGGAGCTGGGTCAGTGCAGGGAGAGGTTTATACCCTGCTGCCTCCTTCTCCTGTTTAGAAAGCATCAATGCACCAGCAAATGTCTCTGCCTACACCCGCCTGGGCAATGCCACGTTCAGGTGGGTACAGCCCTGTGAAGGGAGTGGTGAGAGCTGCCAAAGAAAAGGGAGGTGATGCAGAATGCAAATCCCCAATCAGAGCGCAGATCAATGTGCTTCTCAATTCTAATTGTTACTTAACCAACATGCATGTGTCTTTTTAAAAAAAATCCTTATTATCATCTTAATCTGGTAAATCAAAATTAAAGAGAAAACTTAAAAGGCCGGTCTGTAAAACCAACAGATGACCAAAAAAAAAAAAAAAGAAAAAGAAACATTTTTCACAGTATGTCATTAAGGGAGGTTCATCTTGTCTTTAAATCTTGTCTTTAGCAGATCCACTGCTCAGGCTCAGCTTGTACTTGTGATTGCAATTTTACTTTTTTTTCCCTTGTTTTTTAATGCCTCACAACTTGGAGCGTCCCAAGTGAAATATTTGCAGACTCTGGAAGTGCTGTTAAATAGAACTGTGCCCCCGCCTCGGTAATAATCTTCAGTGCTCTGAATAATCCATCTCCTTCCTTTGTATCTACATTGGTAGAGAGCTGGGGCTTCAGGGATGTTTCTCTTTGGCCATCACTTGGCCAGGAAACAAGCCCTGAGCATCTGAAACCGTTCTGCTTCTTTTGATTAATGCCCAGAGTTGGGTCTGTCCCTGACCTACAATAAGGTCTGGTTAAACTCAGCTTTAAAATTCAGTGCCTGTGTTTCCTTTTGGGTTTGTTGTTTGTTTTGTACCCCCCCTGTCAAGTATAAGAAGGCTGGGGTTTATACTCAGGATTATATTTCCTGAAACCTTAGCTTTCGAGATATTTACATTGTGTGCAGAAGACTTAAAAGAAAATTCTTTTGTTTTTAAGCCTATGATTTGTGGGTGGGTCTAATAAGTGACTGAGCTGCATCTTTGAAGCTGTAAAAACGAATCAGCCTGAAACACAATTCAGCACTTTATCTTTGTAGGATATTTTCTCCTCAGCAATAAATTTTGCTATAGGGTTTATCTGCAACGCATTTTTGGAGCTCTCCTTGCAGCCAGGTATTTTTACCTCCCAGGTTGGGGAACTCTGAGGCTGTGCAGGGTAATGACAGTGCTGAGGCACTGAGGCACTCTAAATGCTGTGCAAGATAACTTGAGCAGATATTAGTTTCCCACTGTGCTCAGTTGTTCCACAACAGCTAATTAAAAGGCAGTTGACAAGCTCAGAAGACAAGCGATGCTTGTTGGAGTCCTTAGCAAGCTGAAAAATAATCTAATAAACCCAGAATTAATTTAGGCTCAAATATTTTTGTTGCAAATGGTTAATGGTATGATGGTTGAACTGTTGAGCTCAGACTCTTTTCTACATGAAGTAGCACATGACCAGTCTAACTTTTCTCCCATGTAATAAAATTATACAAATCTGAATTATGCACATGTTCCCAAATTCCTAGACTTCATTAAATACTAGGGGATTAAAAACTTGTATAAATTAATCAATGTGCTATAATCCTAAAAATTATAAAATGAGCCCTTGAGGAAGTAATGTAATATTGGCTTTTTAATTAGCACGACAGCAGAGATTCATTGTTCTCTGGTGTAAGTCGTGTTTATTAACTGTGTTATCAGCTGGAGTGGCAAACCCCACGGTGCTGCTGCTGCTTGGGAATGGGTGCTGGGTGCTGCTGGGTTTGGATTCAAATTACACATTTGCATCTTCTGCTCACACACGTAAAGCTGAGCTGGTTGTATATTTAATATTTGTCCTTACTTTCAGGAGCAAATCACTCTCTGGTGATCCCTGGGCCTGTTCTCTCAAGATCCCCTTAAACAATTCTTGTTGAAGCCAGAGGCCACGCTGATTGCAGGGCTCAGAACATCAGTTCAGCGTGGTCTGAAAATGGCAATTTGGTTTCTAGAGCCAACAGAAATGCTTCTGTTGCCTGGAATAAAGCACAAAATCTTTCGAAAAACTGTTAAAATAGTAATATAAAAGCAAGTTTTTAGCTGAAAGCCTTCATGGTGGACAATATTGCAATATGCACACGTGACACAGTATTTCTGACATTTTTATAAGGTTAGTTGATTAGTTTATCTATCAAATATTGTCCAGTTAGAAGAGCAGCTATTTAGGTGATTTCCCCTGGGTTCTGCCCCACTGGAGTCCTCCCCCAGAATCTTTAGCCCTATACTTTATCATGTCTATGAGGTATGGTGCAAAACAAAGTGTCCTTGCTAGACTGAAAGCAAGGCTAAACAGAATTTCAATAATGTTTTAGTAAGGATTTGTTAAACTATGAGAAAGGGCAGGAAAAGTCTTAGAAGTTATAACCATGTATTAACAGTCTACAAAGTAACAAATATACGAAAAATAAATTTAAAAAAATCTTCAGACATCACTCCCTGTGTCATTTGACATACCTTATGCTTTCAAGACACAAACACTTTTTCATATTAAAGTGTATTTGAAAGTCTTCATTAATATTCTCCCTTCAGCTTCATCCTACAGGCAGTTGTCATGGTCATGGTTATGGGAATAAAGTGCTCCCTCCTATTACACAGGGCTGCTTCTGATAATGTTCAACATCAGTGAATCATCCAAGCTTTTAATTCTGTCATGCCAGACCTGTCAATAAACTGAGTGACAAAATTTGGTGACGTTAACCTTCAGGTGTCAGTGACCATAGGAAAAAAATAGCAGCAAATTTCACTGTTGTTCATAAGAAAACATAAAACCACATTGATTTTCCAAAGGTTATTTTGAAAAACACAGTACATGGCCAACAAACAAAACACCTTGAAGAATATCAATGGCACAAAAACTGCTATGTGACAAATTAATGGGGGGGGGGATTTGAGACAGATTTATAAATTCACCCTTTCCAGCTGCAAAGTAGATCTCACCTTTTTTTTTTTTTCTTTTTTTTTTTCCCTCTAATCTAAAGGTTGAGTCCAGATGTCCCAGTCCAGCCCAGGTGAGCCAAGCTGGGCTGTGTTCTGCCCCTGACTGGCCAAGGTGCAGCTGCTGAACATTGCTGGGGCACCTGGCAGAGTTTCCTGAGCAATCCTGAACCTGCTTCACCTGCAGAACCCTCCCCTGGTGCATTTATTTCACCTTAGAGTTTATGATTGTTTAGAGACTCAGGTTGTCTAAACCACATGCTTTGGTTTTGTGGGAATCCCACTTTGTAAATTTACCTTCGTTTGGGTCAGAGAATTTAATTCCCAAGCACCTGAGGCTGTGTGCAGGGCAGGATGAGTGCAGTGCTGGAAACCTGCATGCAGTGGGGATGGCAGTGGCATTTACCTGGGCAGCATTGCCAAAAAAAAAGAGGAAATTTAACTCCATCTTTGGCAGATCTCCCCAGCAGTGTCTGTGCTCATGGAAACAAACAAGGAAGAGCAGAGATCTGAGCATCTTTCCATGTAATTCCTGTGGAGCTGCTGGAAGACAGACAAGTTTCCTGTGCAGAACATGATGGCAACAAAGACTGTGGTCCTTTTGTTTCCACTCTGTATTTTTTAGAAATCAAAAGAAAAAAAAAGTCAATGAAATTTGACTAGTTCCCCAGTATCCAAGCCTTTTCCATGTATTATTTATTGTCCCAGTCCTCAGCTGGAGTAAATAATCCTGCTCACACTGATGCTTTCTGGGCTTTGCTCAGTTGCATCCTATTCTGGGCAGTGGAGCCATGCTTTCATAACAAAGAAGCATTTCTCTTTTTCTTCCTTCCTTTCTTGCTTCCTGTTGGAGCATTAAAATAATTCAGTGTAAGCAAACTATCCCCAGGATATCCAAGAATTCCGTTGTTATGTCTTCTCCTGTTTCTATTTACATTTGCTGTAAATAACCCTTTGCATTAGTAAAGGAAGGCTCACAGTTATGGGAAACATTTGCTAGAAGCTTATTTCTGATTCCCCCAAATTTCTAGAATTACATTGTGTTATGAGAGACAGCTACTTAAACGCTTTTTCCTTTTCAATAGGATTTTCAGCAATTTTAAAAAAATCTAATTCTGTTTATATTTTATTCAGAGAGGCTAATATTCATATTAGATCTCTTTTATGTTCAAATACTTCAGGGGATAAGGCAGCACTAAGTTTTGAACTACAGAACTAGATTTGGAATATAAAAATGTACCTCTTATTATGAAGTGATTGCTAGGAGAGCACTGGAAGGAAACCCAAATTATGATTTTTGGTTTTCTATATCCCAAAATAGCCTCACTCTGCTGTTTTTTATATGAACATGAAACATTGCTGCTGGGCTCCTCACTTGTATTCTGTGTTTCAGGTCAATGCACTTGGAAGCAGATGGAGCAGTAATTCATGAAAAATAGTGTTTAGGAAAGAAAAGGTAAGTCAGTTTTACAGACCCTGTACTGTCTGTGAATGTCTGACTTGCACTGGATTGGGAAGGGGTCAGAGTTGCTCCACATCTGTCCAATTTATTTCTAGGGAAAAAGGGGGAACACCACAGCTGCCAGACCCCAGACTTGGCCTCCTCTGTGCATTTCCTCATTTTTGCTCCATCTAATGGATCTAATACTCGTAAATCCAATGAAATATCTTGGTTTTAACAACATTTCATGGGCTCTGCCCACCATTTAGCCCTTGATTAAAATCCTGTAAACTGCTGCAAGGTGCATTCCATGGAACAGCAATCACAGGGGAGAGGGGCAGGATGGTCCCACCACCCACAGGTGGTGCTTTCTGGGGCTGTGTCTGAATGCTCACAGCTCTGACAGCTGGGGAGGGACAGAAATGCCTGAACTCCCTCTGTCCTGTCCACACAGGTGGAATTCCATGGGCCAGACAGCCTCCATATTAGACTGTCACCCGTGTCTGATATTATAAAAAGGAAGTTTGTATTTCACAATTCCTGAAGAAAATTTGTTTAGTATGAGCAGCTCCTTGGTGTGAAATTGAACTCCCTCAGTTCTACCCATCTTTCTCCCAGCATAAAAGTGTTAAAGGACTTTCCAGGGACATTTGGAGTAGTGCTGGTCTTCCACTCAATCTGCTGCTGTTTCTTTATGTTCCTTTTAAACAGCTCTTCATGGTAAAGGTCTGTGAACAGAAGTGCAGCAAAACTTCAGAAAAATTATTGCTTTAATTAGTATATGTTATTTATTTCTTCATGAAATGACTTGGGATCTGAAGTGTGGACATGTAGAACTTCTTGGGACAGATGTGCAGCCAACAGAGGATGGAGTTGTGAGGGACAAACTCTGTCTGCTGTGGGAAGTCTGGGTGGGAGAGGTACCTCAAGGAGCAGTTTTAAGGAATCTCCACAGGTATGTGGAGATTCCCTCCACTCCCTTCCATTCCCTTCCGTTCCCTTCCATTCCCAGTGAGCTCAACTGGGACAACATGTGGGAAAGTTTTGTTAGCAGACTTCAAAAACCTGCTTGCAATTCCTGCCTGCACCCTCATCCAGTGAATAATTTGACTCCCTGGCTATCTTCCAAGCCAATAATGCTGACCAAATTATTTTGAGCATGCAGATGGCAACAAAAGGGCACCAGGTGCTGTTTTATTGTAATAAAGATGTGCAAACCTTTGCATCACACCAGGTTATTTATCCACATGAATCATCAGGATGCTCAGCTTCCTCCCCTGCTTTAGTAAATGTTGAATAAGAGGCATCAGCTGTTTCCAGAGTGTGCCCTTCTGTATATGGCACAGATATTTTGCTTTGGGCTTCTCTTCCCCACTCTGACCCACGGAGGCGTTCAGGGGATCTTCTCTTTGATTTTAATGATTACTGAGTGATTGGAAGCCCAGATGTTCAGTGCCTTAATTGCTGAGTGTTAGCCTATAAAAGAGAGTAGGCAGTTAGTATCTGAAGGGAGGATTTTATGGCATATAAATGTTATTTGGTACATTAAGTGACATTATTTACATCCAATTTAGCTCTCTAAGGTGGCAACCTGAGGCAGTAACTTGCCATGATGGAAAAATTGCATTTGCTCTCCCATGTATCCTGTGTCTGACTTACAGACACAAGACACAAAACAGGCATGAAAGGAGACCAGGACAATATTGGTCAGCAGCTGAGAGCACCCTGCTCCCCCAGCAGATCTCTGACTGCCAGGTTTTCTGTAGGATCAGGGCAATGGCTCTGCTCTCTGGGAAAGGCTTAAAAGTCAACAGTAAAATCACAAAATTGGCTCTTGCAGCCCTCAAACAAGATGAGGATTTGGTGAGATCACAAGAAGGAAATTTCCATTTCTTTCAATTGTCACGCTGATGTATGAGAAAGAACTTGAGCACTTGACATTGATTCAATATCACTCAACTCTGCAGCAACTGGAATTTCTTTCTGTAAGAGAAGAAATTAAATTGCTGCCCTCAGTGGTTTAAAAACTGAGGTGAGGACTTTCTGAGCAGGGCAGACATGGTGAGGGATGGCACAGCTCATAAACTGTTTAATATTCAGGTAAAATTACATCTGCCTCCTTTGATCCCTGTTCGAGTGTCTAAATCCTGCAGGAATCAAATACAAAAACTTATTTTCTTTTTTTTTCTAAATTCCTGTCACCTTTTGGCAACCTGAGCTGGCATTAAGCATTGTAGGCTATGATGTAGGCCTTCCACTAGGAAATGTAAATTTGCCACTAGGAGAAATAAAAAAAAAAAGTCAGCAAAACCCATCTGTGGTGGACCCAAACCCTCTGCAATATCTTTGTTATTGCAGCTGGTGGTTTATACTGTTAGTGCATATTATGCTTTTTTGAGCATGTCAGTGCTTGTGCAAGTTTCATCTGTTTTTTCCAGAATCATGAGCTGAGGGTACAGAGCACCTGCAGACACCATCAGCTGTGGTTCTCTGGCCTGTCTTTGTCAGAGCTCTCTAGCCTGCCTCTGCTGCTGCTAAAAGATTTTATTGAGGCAGAAGTGACAGCCTGGGTGAGGCTGTGGGGAAAGCTGAGGGCAGAACTTTGGCCTTGGAAGGGGATGGGAAAGGTTTATTAGTGGCTGGAGTATTCTTTACAAACACACCAAAGCACGTGTGAAACCCAGCCTGAGCTGCAGGGATGGCTTCAGCTCCTGAGAGGAGAGCTCCTGCCTCACCCTCGAGCACCCACCCTGCTCTCAGTCCAGCACTGCCTTCATCACTGCCATTGTTTTCCCCATGGAAAGGAAGGCTGAGGGATGATCCATTACCAGTCACAGCACGTTGCTCTCACTGATTGGAAAGCAGTCACACACCACCAAGCATTTATTCTGTTTACTGAGATGTAACACCAAGGAACAGCAATTCACACCTGCAGTGAAGTTGTTATACTTCCCATTTCTTTTCTTTATTCTATTTTTATCCTTCTTCATTTTTCCTGTTTCATTTTTCCTTTTTTTTTTTTTTTAAAATCTTCTCTGCCTCTCCTTCCCCCCCTGCTATGATAGGTGTCAGTGACACTTCTCTTAAACCTGAAATAAAGGATAAATGTCAGTGGCACCTTTTCAGCTCTCCAAGGAGCATTATCCTGGAGCTGGTGACTTTTCTGTTGGACAATTAGTTTAAACATCTTTAGGTTACAGATGAAGTATCTATACAAATGTGTGTGTGTGTATTCATATGTGTAGTTCAGACCAAATCACATCATGAGCTGTGACATTTCAAGAGGAGACCTTCCTTCTTAGCCATGAGCAGCTATGTTATATCAGGGAATCTTCCAAATCAAACCTGTGACTGGAGCCTGTGAGGGACAACAGCAGGAAATAATCCTTCTCTCTGTGTCACTGGTTCAGTCAGAGAATTTTCAAGTCACAGAATATTTAACACTGCTTTTGAAAAATATCTGTTCCAGTCAAGACCAACCACAGCCCAAAAGCACTGAGGTGTTTGCAGTAATCTTGGAGTAATCCTTGGAAAGAAAGAAAAAAATATAGTGGGCAAATGAAATAACTCTGAGGGAGCAGGAGCCTCTGTGTGAGCATTCCAGGACTATTTTACTTTGCTTGTAAGGGCCATAGCATAAATAAATAAATTGAGGACAGAAACATCCCACTTGCCCAATACTTATCACAGACCAACCCCAGAGTTTTTAGATTACTGTTTTTGCCTCTCCAAACATGAAACTTACCAATATAATGTCTCTCACAGGGACAGGTGGGCACAGAAATGGAATGCTGAAAAGATTTTAAGGTGGAAAGCAAGGGAGACCTGGGTGGTGAGAAAATATTCCATTTGAATTGGTATCAAGTGTTAAATAATGAATGTGTGTGTATGCAGGCTATTCAAATGTTTTTGATTTCTTATGCTGAAGATTAAAATTTCCATTAGTATTCCACCTCTTCAGTTTTGCCTGGGGACTCCTAATTATATTTTTGAAATTGCAACCAAACAAAAACTTATCAAAAAAAAAAACAAGCAGATAACACAATAAGGAGCTTTTTACCCTTTTCTTCTTCCCTGCAATCAATGTTTAGCTCTTTGTACAGCCCTTCACTGCAAACTCACCTGCCTTCACTCCTGCATCTCCTCAGCATTTTTGCTGCTGAGCCCCTTTCAAGGTGGTTCTGAGCAGTTCCATGAAAATTGGTGTCCTGAAATGCTGCTGAGGAAGCCTCAGGACCAAAACAACAGAGATTATATCTTGGATTTCATTTAAACTTCCATGCAGTCCCATGATCAGCAAAGAGAGGATTATCTAACTAATGACCAGGTTCTACTCCATAAACTGAGGCACTCAATTATTTTGAGAAAATGTTATTGATATTTCACTTCTAATGCTTTCTGCTGCTGAGGCCATTTGAAATGCAGTTTTATGCAGTTGTTAACGTGCTTGAGCAGAGTGGGAAAGTGGGGATGTGCTGATGGGGCCAAAACCTCAAGGTCTGTTGTGTTTCCAGAGCTGTTTTCTGTTTTCTGGCGACAGCAAAAGCCCTGCTGGGAGGGAGGCCTGGCAGGGTGATGCTGGCTGCTCTCGTGCTCACACTGGGCAGTTGCATGGATATCCCAAAAATGATTACTTTTTGTTGTGCTTAATGGAGAATTTGGTATGAAATCCTAAAGCAGAAGGGTTAAGCTTTATTTAAGTCTGAGTCTACCCAGTGTGGGTGATGAGTCACAGCCCCAGAGTGTGTCTGGGGACCAGTGAGCCCAGTAAATCTGCCTTCCTCCCAGTGACTGCCCAGGGCTGAGACAGCTGCTACAGCTTCATGGCACTTGCCAGGAATAAAAATATATGCAAGGGTACTGGACATAAATGTAGACCTAAAAGCATTACTGAACTTTCTTTATAGCTTATTCCTGCAGTCTTAATTGCAGTAAATTTTGCTGAACTGAAAGCACCTTCCAAGGGCCTGCCTCTGCTTCCCTCACGTGAGCTTTAAATTGTGTTTTTATAATTAAGCTATAAATTTTAAAGCTATTTCAACTACACTTTTTAATATGCCACAGGTTGTCCACTTGTTGTAGCTGGGGTTTGATGGTCATAGATAATTTTCTCTACTGTGCTGCATGACAAAAAGCAGTTCCCAGGAGAGGAAAACCTTTCTGGGCAAATGACACCTCTGGGTCTCTCCACAGGGGGGAACAATGAATGTTTCTGTTTCACCCCCAGAAAACAACAACAACAACAGCAGCAGCAGCGACAACAACAACAACAACAACAACAACAACACCACAAAAATAAACTAAAAAAGCAACACCAAAAAACACCCCCAAACAAACAAACAAACCAAAACCAAAAAGACCAAAACACCAATCCCTGCCCAAAAAAAAAAAAAAAAAAGAAGAAAGAATGACCGTGTAATCTGAGAAATGTTATGTTTTCTGAGATTATTGGTATGCCAACATCAATAATAAACTGTGGTGGTGATGTTGGCTTCCCTAAAGCCACATTGAGGTGGTATTATAGGAGCTTCCAGCTACAATATTAACAGCTTTAGGGGTTTTCTAAGGTAGGAATTAAAGATCACCCACCAACAGGTAAATGATTACTCTGTTAGGAAAGCAGAGAATCTTCAGCAGCTATATAGAAAATAAGATATAAAGCTGCCAGCTAAATAAGGAAATAATGTATTTAAAAATATGAAGTTCTTTTGAAGTAAATATTCCTGGCTATAATGGATTACCTGCATTTTTTCTCTGTTATATCAAAAGTAGGTAAAATTTTTAGTCAAAATATGCAGAAATTACCCTGTGCCTTTATAATGCTGTGGTAGGGTTTTGCATTGGTTTAGTTAATGTTAATGTACAGGCCTGTGTTTTCTGGGTCAGAAAAGTATGACCCTGTTTAATATGCTTTGATTGCTCTGATTTTCTTTTAGTTTGAGAAATGGATGTGTTGCAAAAATGAAGCTTTCTTTTGCTTTTACCCTTGTCTTTTCTTATTATGAATAAGGTTCCAAAATTGGAATGGAAGCTGTTCAGGCTGGGCCAGTGCAGTGGCCGTGGCACAGAGCAGGAGTGGGGCAGGGGGACTCCAGTTCCTGTGGGATTCCAGTCCCTGTGGAGTTCCAGTTCCTGTGGGGTTCCAGTCTCTGGGACTCCATGGAGCCGTGTTTGGGGACACCTGTGACAGATCAACTCCTCCAGTTCCAGCACTGCAGACAGCCCAAGTAATCTGCTGTTCTGAGTACCTCAGGAGAGTCACTGTGTGCTGTGCTGAATTAAATACCTTGAGCTAAGCAAACACAGGGAGACAGCCCTGACTTAGAACTTAATTCAGCCCTGAACCTGTGCACTCAGGTCTCCTGCTTCATTTAATTGAAGTGTGTCTGTGTTTAATATTTGCTGGAAAGGACTGCACAGTGTATTCACTATTTCTTTCTCCTGGTTTTCATGCACAGAAGACTCTGTGTGTGTTTCAATTCTAACTCACAGTCATGGAAGCCAACTCAGCATAAAATCCTTGTGATTCCTGAGCTTTGCTAGGGCAAAACATGTTCTAATCATGACACAGCCAACCTTCCACCAGAGAAAGAATTAAATTAACAGTTTTTAATATTATGACATTTGGACCACTTCTTAGAAATGTGTAAAAACAAAGCATAACACTCCAGAGGAAGCAATAATTTCAGTTTCTGAGAGCACACATATTGCCCTGATTGACTCGGGGTTACAAACACACACTGGAAACAGGAAAATTGTTCACAATATTTCCTTGGCACGTTCAGCTCCTTCCAGCTTGTTCCCTTCCCTTTAAAGCAGTGTAGAGTAAACAGGCTCAGGTTTTTTGATTTTTAATTTGCCTTGTGTGAAGAACATTTTCTCTGTCAGCCTTGTTTGGTAGAATTCATTTTTTCCTCCAGATTCCACAGGCACCTCATAGACCCAAGACATTGTAAAGGACCCAGGCACTTCCCATTTAAATAATGGATGCTCCCAGATTTTCCTTGATAATTAATGGTTTCCAGCAGCACAGGAGTAATGAATCTCTGTTCTGATGAGAGTCCCATTTCCAGGCTGCCTCTGCTGCAGGAACATTGACACCCACACTTGGTCATACCAAGGATGCTCATGCCATGTCTGTTGATCCTTCTTCGCTGTTTCTCCTCATTTCTGGTCATATTCTTCTCTAAAGATAATTCCAGTTGTTGTTGGATAGGTTTCATTTGCCCCAAACTACTTAACTCAGTATCCAGCTGACTGGTGCTATCTTATTTTCTTTAAGAACTCCTGACATTGTCACCTCGATTGTTAGGACTTCACCTCCCTCCTCTGGTGACTCCAAAGCCCTTCTGGATGGGGATATTTCCCAAAAATCCAGGCTCTGGGGGAGAGGGGAAGGTGTTTCACCATTTAGTGATTTTGGTGCCAATACAAAAGTGATTGCATGAAACACTCCAAATCCCAGTGCCACGATGTTTTGGGGGCTGCTGCTCCAGGCTGGATTACACACCTGGAAGAGGTTCTGGAGATTCTGTCCCAGATAAAACCCTGTGTTGCTGTCAGATGTGTAATGGACAGGCAGTGTCTGTCCTCCTGCAAAGCCTGGCTGTGGGGTGTAGGAGCAGTCCCTGTTCCAGCCAATGCCCTGAACCCTGGACAGCTGTTTCCCTGCTCCAGGCAATGTGGCTCCTGGGCCAAAGCAGTGCCAGGCTCCTTCTGGCCCAGACCCAAGCCCAGACGTTCCCTGGCACTGGGGAGAGCTCTCCATGGGGCTGGGGCTGCTCCATGGCTTTGGGGTCCCAGCTGGGCTGAGCCTGGTGGCTGCTGCCGTGCCCTCCCAGCGTGGCACCAGCACTGTCCCCTCCTGGGGGACACAAACTGTGGATGCTGGGGGTGGCATCCCACAGTGCAGTGTCAGAAATGCCTCTTCGTGCATATTTAGTCCTGGGTGCCTGCTCATTATCAGCCTGCATTGTATTCCTGTCTTCAGTGAGTAGGATGAATGACTTCTAATCTATGTGTTTGGACCAAGAAATATTAATTTGAGCTTCATTGTAAGCTTACAGTATTTTAAATTCCTTCCAAGCGACATTTGGCCTCGACTGCACAATGTGTTTACTGAGGCAAAAACAAGAGAATGATAATTTTCACTGGAGCACACCTGCAATAATGGCTCACAGCATTTAATTTTTCCCTTGGTTTCCTGGTAGACTTTGTTTTGACACCTGCAAACAACCTTTTCCAAATCAAAGCGAGCTTTTTCTCTCCGTGTCATGCTGCCACCCAAGTCAAGCTGACAAAGTCCAACTAGGAAACAGAGCAATTATAAACACAGTTTCCTCTGGTGCTTGTGCTGTTTTTAGCTTTGCTGCTCTTCCAAGAAGAAACCTGTGCCTAATGTTTCCAGCTTAGCATGTAAAATTAATAAAATCTGACAATTACACTGAACAACATACAGTGCAAGTTAAGGGATCCTTTCTGATGTGATTGAACTTGAAAATATTAAATTGGCTCCTTCTTCTTACACTATTTTCTGGTTTAGCACAAAGATCATAAAATGTGTATCTGGAGTGATAAACGATAATTGGCTCTAGGCAGCCTTTTCTCACAGAGACAAAAGAACAGTTGTTATTGCTGTACTCCTTTCAATAAATACACTTGTAAGCTGCAGCTCAGCTGGGCTGCCCTGGGAAGAGGCAGCCTTTCGTGAGGAACATAAAAGAGATCAAATTTATAAATGGGCAGGTAGACTGAGGAGAAGGGTATTTTATATATTAGGGACATATAAAGTGTATTATCTGTGCTCACACAGTGCCAAGAAATATCTTACCAGGAGAAATGCAATCTGAAATTAATCCTGTACCATGCTAGAGAAAACCATGGGTTTAGCATAGATGTAAATCAGGTCCTGATTCAGTCTATAGAGGGTTTGGAATACAGAATTAATTATTTATTCCTAATAAGGAATTAATTCCTTATTCCTATAAGATTGTCTGATGCTCCTTGGGCTCACTTTTAGATTTCAAGCCTTAGCCCACAATATTTCCATTTCTTCCTTCACTTTCCATTTGTCTTCATGGGAAGGACTTACTTCATTTTCAATATATTGATCATTAAACCTCATCAGCTGACTTCCTTCTCTGCTCCTTGAAGTGTCTTGTGTGTCTGACAGTGACATTCTCCAGGATCATGGATAGCACAGGACTAAAATGCTTAATTTAAGGACAAATGTCTTTCTTTATTGTGTTGTTTTCCTTTGTATAACCAAGGATAAAAACAGTTCCTTAAATTAGATTTGTTGCTTGTATTTTTTTGGTGTGTGTTCTTGTTTACTTCATGACATGGAGCAAAATATTCCAGTGCTATTCCAAACAGAATTTCAATCACTAGCTGGAGGTTCTGTTATTTATTCCATAATTTCTAGATGATTCCTATCTGACACAGCATGGTTTAGATTACACCAGACTCCGAAATGGGTCTGGGATCACTCACCATGGACATGCTGTTTGGAGTTCTTATATGTCTAGATTATTTATCATTCTCACCAGTAAGTGGGAAGGAAGAGGAAGATATGGGATATCATTTTTTTACAAGGTGTTTTCCATGGAGATAGAAATATTGCAAAATTATATCAACCTTCCATTATTTCAATTAACTACTTTTGTTCATGGCTTGTCTTCCTGCAGCAGGAGCTAAAAGCAGGAGTGAATTGCCTTTAAGAAATTGCTGTATCATTCCTCTGGAAAAGCAGCGCTTGTTCCAAAGGGTCTCCAGCTGACAGCCCGATTCAGTGACTAAATACCTGTTTGAACAGAGGCTCCATGGGGCTGCAGAAGAACCTTTGCTGTATCTTTTAAGATCGACTGGGAGTCTTAATGAAGGCAAGGTCCCCTGCCCTTGGCCTGTGCCTCTGTTGACTCCAGCAGTCACTTAAGGAGTCCTGCACTGACGAGCGCTGGCAGCAGCCACGGCTTTGCTGAACCCTGGTGAGCAGAGCTCTGCTGAAGGAATATGCTCAGCTGACTGTGCCCTGGCCTAAGCATTTGGAGGCCCTGCACAAGCCCTCATTGGTGCCTGTGTTCCCAAAACTCCCTGCAGGAATGGGGCTCTGCTGCTTCCAGTTCTGCTTGTGTTCGGCCAAGAGCAGCCGGACCCTGCCAGAGGGGTTGGTTCCTCCTCAAATCAAAACCCAGCTGCATCTCTTTAGGCTGCCCATAGGATTTGACTGTGTAATATGGGATACCCCATCCTGTTCCTGTGCTGGGAGCTCTGGCAGAGCTCGGGCTGGCCCATGGGTGGTTCTGGAGGATAACACACACGGCCAGGCCCTGGCACCCCTGCGCACGAGGAGAGCTGGGCTGGCACCAGCAAAGGTGATGGGTTTTCCAAGCTCTGTGTGGTCTTGTTTGATTTGCTTCATGCCAATGTAAGCTCTTCTGAACAGCACAAAGCATCTGCAAAACCCATAGTGAAAACCAACCAGCTTTCACATTAAATGATGAAGAACCAAAATAATAACTAAATAGTAATAAGAATATTGCATGAACACTTAAACCATTAGCACTGACCCCCAGCTATTCTGAGGAAAAAAAAAAGCATAAATATTTATTTGAGACAACTGCTATAGGAAAGCAAGAAAAAGCTCTAATGTTTGATGAAGTTGAATCAGGTTCAAAAAATTGCTTCTCTCCAACCAGCTCTGGGGCTGAGTATGAGGGCCAGGGCCAAAGGAGCAGAGCTGAATCACCGGGCATGGTCAGCTTGAACCTGTTTGTGAGTCACACACCTGCAGTTTATATTAAATAAAGGAGACAGCAAAGGACTGGGGCAGTAAATCAAGACAGAAAGTCAAGTTAAATGCCTGGGTTTGTCTGACTGATAACTGGTTTGTTTTTAAAATATCAAAGCACTTGGTACACTCCAATACAAATTGGCTGAAATATTTTAAAAAGTGTCCTTTGGCTTATGCTGAGTATTTTTTAAAGGAAGAATAAATGATAACTCTCTAATTTTAAAAAATACTTGGAATTTCTTTTGCTGAAATGTTACATCATTCTCTTCCTTTTTGCTGTTCCTCATGTTATAATTTTTCAATATTTTTTCCTTGTAAACTATCATCACAAACTTTTACAATGTTAGGCACAACATATTACTTCATAATGTCATTTATTAGCAGAAGTTTAATAGCTGCCAATAATCATAATGTGCTTACTTTTGACTACTGGGACCCCATCTGTTCTGCTACTTTAGACCTAAATGAAAATTATGTAGTGCATTACTGAGACTTTTTACACTTGGGACGTGCTGGGAATCTTTATCTGCTTGATTTCTTCTTCTTCTTCTTTTTTTTTTTTTATAAGACAGCTTTCATTGATGAAAAACTGAAATTACTGAATTTTTTTTCATTAATATGCACAATACAGTATTTCTTCTATTTCATTCTCCTGATAGTAAATAATGTTACTAAGCCTGGGTTTGTTCCTGTGTGGTGATTAACACTGTTCTGTGCATCCTGATTGTGTTCATGGCCCTGCTGCAATTGGCCAGTGTTCTCTTCCCTTCAAAAACAAAAAACAACAACGCCCCCCCCCAAAAAAAACCAACAAACAAACAAACAAAAAAAGAAACATAGATAGCTTTTAACAGGTAGTACCTTTTAAAAACTTTTAACAACTTTTAATATTTTAAGGCTCATTTTTGATTTGCCAGTTGGAGGAGATACCTCTGACTCTATTGTTCCCCCAGTGTTTACAAGTGTTTTTTCCAACCTCTGTGAATTTCCATGTGGATTGAAAAGAAAACCTAGGGTGAAATCTTTATTTTATGTCTGTTCTGCCAAGGCTGAGAGCGTTTGAGTAAGGCAGCAGCCTGTGGAGGTTGTGTCTGCACTTAGTGCTCACATTAGAAATTCTCAGTTGGGGCAGGAATGGGAGGGGCAGTGGCTTTGACCCCTTGTCCTCCTTCCCTCTGCCCCTGTCCACTCAGAACCTCTTCTCCCCTTTGCTGAGGGTTTCTAGAGCAGTTTGCATGTAAAAAAAACTCCCAAACTGATAAAATAGGAGCATCTCCTTCCTAATGCAGATCTGCAGCATTACTCACTGAAATGCTCAATGTTTCAGAGGCCTGTGTATGTTATTATCACCCAGCACATCCAGGGCTCTGTTCTAGCAGGCACATCCGAGCTCCCAGTGTCAGGGAAAATTGTGTTTACTATCAATGTGTCCCTGAAAAGAAAACACTGCTAATTCTCAACTGCTGCTGATCTGGTAGAGGAAAGTGTCGTGGAAGAGAAGGCAGAAACTGGGAGGAGAGAAAAAAGGGAGATTAATGTTGAGTCGTGTTGTGTGTGAGCAGGCAGCTACAGCTGGGCCTGGAATTTTGGATATTTGGATAACTGCAGACTGGATGAGTTTTAGCTCCTGCTCAGACATGCAAATGAAGATTTCAAAACTTCAGCTGAGAACAGGAGTTGGAAGCCCTGTTTACTTCATTGTTGAATGGAACCTCAACTTCTCAAAACATGGCTGCTTATTTAGCATCTGAATGGAGTTTTAAAATCCCTTCTTATACATTTGATTTGAAAATATGTTACAATAATAGGAAGAACCTTTTTGTGCTGCATGCTGTATGACAGTGGGAATTGTGTTGAAAAGCTGTGTGGTAGTAAAGGGAAATGGTGAGAAGGTGACAATCTGCACCCTCTGAGGCCTCTGCCACGTTTTAGAGCTCCGTGCCAGCACCCAGCACTCATTTCCAGCTCTCCTGGCTGCTCAGGTGTCCTTCTAAGGTGCTGTTATCTCACCTTGCTTGGGGTCAGCAGGATGCTCAAACCAGCCTGTGCCTCCTCACACAGCTTATCTTCTTTTAAGCTTGTTTTTAATTAACCTTCAGTCATGTGTTTGAAAACATGTAGGCATGAGCTATGGATATAATTCCAATTTTTTTTTTTTTCCCAGAGAGATGCCAGTGTGGAACTCCTGCCCAGACCTGAGAGCTGCAGTGTGTCCTCCTCCCTGCAGGTCAGTCTGTCAGTGCACAGCTTTTGGGAGCATTCTTTTCAGGAGGGTGGACAAAATGGGCTCTCAGAGGCCCTTGGAAGATTCCAGCATCTTTTTATCTGACACACGGACATAAAAAGCAGCTGGGCATAAAACACAGCTGAACAGATGAGATATGCAGAGATATGCAGTCTCTTTTCGCCTAAGTAAAAATAGATTGCTGTTCATTTTGAGCCTATATGATGCAATAAGAGTTCACTTGCAGTGTAATTATATCTTGTGCTCCAGAGGAGTTACAAAGATGAGGATGCTGCAGTTACTCACCTCCTTTGCCATTCTGATCCCAAGAAGTGTCAAGAGAAAGAGCAGATGTATGTGCTAGGTTATTATCTACATCCTTTTTCAGTGGTTAGCAAGATTTTCTTCTGCAGTAGACCTTATATCATGAAATACATAAATAGTCCTGATTCTCAAATAAGAACACAACTCATCCCTGCAAAGATCATACAAGAAACCACAGCTATAAATCCCAGTAATATAAATTTTTAAACCATTTTGCTCAACTACCAAAGTGTTAGGCTTAGCAGATGTCTTCTTTCCAGTTTTTGTAAACATTTACAGTTCTATAAGGTAGGTGAACACTTAACATTAGTGAGTTTTTGATACTTGCAGCCATAAATTATTTATGACTCCTGTAAATATCTTTATATGCCAAAAAAAAAGCTGCCAAGTGAGCGCTGGTCAGGTATTTGGGAACACCTTAGAGGAAATCAGGCTGCTTTAAGGTTTGGTTTGGAGTCTTTTTTTTTTTTCTATTTTCATATGGCCTAAACTAAATCTTCTCCTCCTTGGCAAGTGATGCTGTTTGTGACACCTGCCTTAAATATACCTTTTATAGCTGGCAGACAGATTTCATTCTGTGAAGTCAGAAACTGTTCGTCTCTTCCCTGAGTCACCTCCAAAATAACTAAATTTGGATCAAGTCCTTCCTCCAGCTATGCCTGCTGCTGAGGCTCTGTGTGCTGCTTGTTCCCTTCTCTCTTTCCAGATCCATGTTTTCCACAACAAGGTGGGAGAAGAAGCTGGAATCCTCATCAGAAAGGGGCACTCTTGCTTTCTCCCAGCAGAACCTGGGAACCCCAGCGTGCCAGCAATTGGTTTGGGAGGTGAAGGGGAACATTTCCCAAATGCCTTTTGCCTATAAAGGTGTGCTGCAAAGCACACTCCCTTCTGACTGCCTTTAATTGCTGTTCTTTTGGGGTCACAGAAGAATCAAACTTGCAAGTAAGAGAAGAGAAAGCTTCAGAGAAGTAAATCAGGAAACAGATGCACCCAATTTTATGAAATATGATTCATAGCTTCTAGCTGTACACTTTCCATTTGTTCATCCTTTTGCTGTTCTGGATTTGATTCAGAAACTTCCCCTTGAGCCAGAATCTGAATTTCACTTAATTTAAGTCCCTGGGTTGTAGAAATGATGGTGTTCTGTATATAAAACAATTACCTATTTTAGTCTTTGTCTATGTACCAAACTACAACCCAGAAACATCTGAAAAGCCAGCAGAGAGTTTTATTTTTCCATGGAGCCATAAAAATGACCAATCGATAAAACAATGTTATGGTTGCAGTTGGGTGCTGAGACACAGAGCAGAGAACATGGCAGGAGCTCTTCAGCATGTCCAACATCTCCATCAAGAGTGCACTTCATACACTTGTATGGTTTTGTACAGTTTATTGCTGTGCTGTTATTCTCCTGGATAGTTCCAAACTGTGCTGAAATTCCATTCAAGGAAATTCTGTCAGGATGATGAACACTACATCACAATACTTTTCTCCATCTGAAAGTGAACAGTTGGACTTTGTGTTTTGTTGGCTGAGAATATAAAAAAGGAGAATAATTTTGGTCACAAACCCGAACTTGAGTGTTTTTGAACTACACTTGTGCTTGAGGGCAAAACCAAGATTATTTGAGCTGTGTTTTGAAACTGTATATTCCACACACAGTAAAGAGTTTGTGTGGGGAGGGACACATTGACAATGTAGGGTTGTAATTCAGAATATCCTGGTGTGTAAATTCTGGCCTGGATGTTCCTTGCATTGGCTCTGAATTCAAACATGTTTGGCATTCCTTAAATCCATTTATAATGTCATGAGGTAATGAAGGGTGCAGCAAAATCAAACACCATTTCTTACCCATAAAAATATATGAAGTAGAGGTGGGGGAAATGGCAGTAGTGATTTTGGAATTGCTTTCAACCATTCTTTGTGCC
This sequence comes from Passer domesticus, assembly GCF_036417665.1. Classification (NCBI taxonomy): domain Eukaryota; kingdom Metazoa; phylum Chordata; class Aves; order Passeriformes; family Passeridae; genus Passer; species Passer domesticus. The sequence continues at coordinate 20,160,518 of NC_087485.1, forward strand.
ATCTTCCCAAGGATTTCCACTCCTGGAACTCTCTGTCTGTAGCTGTCATAAAGACATTAAAGAAAATGGGAGCTCCCTTCACAGAATTAAAGTCTGACAAATGTTAGCCTGAGATCTGTTTGGTTTAATGAATGCTTCAATTAAGTTAATTTTGAAGTTATATTGATGAAATTAGAATAGAGAGATCATTTCTTGGAGGAAAGTGGATTGCTGAGGCAACAGGGGGGTGTCAGGAACTGAGTTCCTGTAATTTCATTAAGGGTTTCTTTGGTTAAGAGAAGAAAATACAAATATTGTTCAAATATCACAGCTCTTTTTCTAAAGAACACTCAGATAAACCAGACCAGTATGTTCTACATTTTCTCCCAGTTCATTTGTAGTCCTTTAGTCTCTTCAAATAGCCACAGAGAAACATGGGTACATCAAAATGTCTCTTCTCCCAGGTGGAGAGCTCTGCACTGCACACCCAAGGCTGCAGCACGAGAAGATCAGCCAGGGCCATCCAGCTCTGTTTATCCAGACCAAAAGATTGCTCTCAGAAACTGGGGAAGTTCTCTGGTGAGAGTTCTCTGGTTTTCTGGTGGCTGTTTGCCAGTTCCACTTCCGGGGCTGCCTGTTGGAAGTTTGCAGCTTGGCAAGATTAGAAAGAGGAATGGCAGATCCACCCAGCCTGCAAAGTTCACAGCAGGCTTTTCTCAAGTTTTTGATGGTTTGAGTTGGTTTTTCTTGTTCTGTACCAGTTCTTCCACCATCTGTGCAATTCCCATTAATAGTTGTGAGTGATTTGTGTGTCTAATTCTTCATGCAGAGTGTTGAAAATCTACCCTAAAGCTATGAAAAAATAATGGGGAAAGCATGTATAATTGAAAATAGTCTTAATCACTGGAATGTTGAAATCCACATGGCTTGGAATACTTGAAAGATTTCTGTTTTAGAAAAGCTGAATTGAAAAGTGCTGTCATTTTCTTTAAATACATTTTTTTGAATAAAATATCAATTCCTGGTGCCAGCAGCTTCTAAACATGTTCAAGATGACATGATTGATAACAAGAATACTCTTCTCAAGATGTTTCTAATTCCATCTCTCTGTATCAAGAATGTTAAACTTCCAACCTGATATATAATATAATAACGAGTATTTAAACAAAAGATTAGTAATTTTTTTTAAGACCAAATGTTTACTGGGACATAATGGAAATCTGAGAGCAGGTTGTTGGCTCCAGAATGTGGATAAATTCTAGAAGCTGCCTCTTGAATACAAATAATTTCTTACTTGATCCTGCAATCGAGGGCACAATCTTGTTGCTATCACAAAACTAGAATCAAATAGTCATAAATGTTCTGTCTCCGAATCACAAAATTAAGTAAGAAATTTTAGTTTTCATGGCTTTCTGGTAAGTCTGTACCGCAGAGTCTCTCCAGTTTTTGAAACTTGAATTGCCAGCATCTGATTTGAGACAAGAATCCTCCTCCAGTTTGGGAACTTTGGCTGCCTGTCATGCCATGGCAGAGTGTCAGTAATGTTGTCTCAGCCAGCAAGGATCTTTTTCCACCTGTGGAGAGCGTGGACCCTGGAAGAACGTTCAGTTTGTCTAGGAAAGAAGTGATGCCACAGCCTGTGGAGATAAATAGTCCTAAATCATCCTATCTTAAATTTGGGAATCAACCAAAGAACTCTTATTTTGTAATTTGGAGTCGGAATTGTGACGTACAAAAAGTTCATTTGATCTTTTCCTAAATGTGTCTGAATTAGACCAGCTCCCGAGATCTCTGTACGCTGCCAGTCAAGAGCTGGGTTTTGTTTTTCCAGCTGGACAAGGTGATCTCTCAGAGGGTTGAGGCAGACACACGTTTGAAGGTCAGTGTCATTTCTCATCTATGGCTCGCCAGCTGGCAATCTCCACCTGTAAATCTCTGAATTAGCATCATGGCTTTAAACAATTAAATTTCAGGAACAATATGTGACTAATTAATGGTGGTGGAACTTGGTATGAGAAAGGACAATTTTAATTTAAAATGTGTCAGAGTACCTGACTTGGTATTATATTACTGTACATCAATGCCAGACAATGACAGCACTGTAAATAGCATTAACTGGCTGGCATAGGGAAAACCAAGAAAATTTACAGTTGATGTATCAAATTATAGCTCAGGTTCCAGCCTCAAATTATAGGCTTGTCAGAAAACATGGTGAAATAAGAGGAAAATGCTCATTAGTTTGTGATAAAATGGAAGCAGTTCTCTGGATATTTAGTTTGGGTCATACCCTGGAAGCCTCCTGTTGATATCTCATGGAAGACATTCTGTAGAACCACTAGACATTTTAAATGGTTTCAGGAGGAGGAAAAGAGCCTTTTGGGTCCAACAGAAACCAAATTCCTTGCAGCTTTTCAGTTCAGTCAAAAAAAAAAAAAAAAAAAAAAAAAATCTCTGTTGTGCAGAAAGTGTTAGGCAGAAGCAGTGACCCGTCTGTGAATGTCACACACAGCACTGGGAGGAGGAGCAGGGCAGGAATTGCTCTGACACTCAGGAATAGGGCCAAGTGTGTAATTTCTGTGTGATTCACTTGCTGGGCTCCAGACTGGAACAGGCTTCATCCTGCTGAAGTGCAATCTGCTGTGCCCAAGCTTCTACTGAAACATTTATTTCAAAAAACATCTATGGTTTTCAGTCCTCTCCAGCTGTTGAGAGTTCACCCTCTTAAAATTCTCTTCCTGCCAGTAAAGCTCATAAACGAAATGCAAAACCTGTCTAGAAAAAACCCAAACCATTCTTTGGGGGGAAAAAAAAATTCTCTCCTAAGTCCATCCTTTAAAATGCACCTTAACTCTGTGCAGTGGATCTTCTCCTGTCTAGCTTGCAGCCATTACTCCTGGACTTTTCACCTCTAGCAGTTCCTCCCTATTCTTGCTTTGTTATTTTATTTACATTGCTCTGATCTATCCCCTCTGTGCAGTATCATTTTCCACTCCCCACTTCCTCAGAAGTGATGGCCTCACATTCTCAGCCTGTGTAAATTCGATTAGTTCTCCTCTGGCTCGGAGTAAATCAATGGGGCTGCCGTGGTTTTACACCAGCTCAGGATCTATCCTGGGGCTTTTAATCATTGTTACAGCCCCTCTCCAAGTAATCAATGGCATCTTTGTACTGTGCTGGGCTCCAGCCCCAGGAGAACTTCTGGTCCTGGTCCTGCTGATTGAATTTCATTTAAAGTAGGAATACCACGTGTCTAGCTGGGGGCACAGGTGGGACTTTCCTCACCTGAATATGAGAAGTAATGGTTCTAAATCCAAAAATATATCTCTGTGTCCCTTTTGAATACTGTCTCTCAGGAGGATTCATTGCTAGTTTCTTCAAACCCATGTAGCCAAAGAAGGGAGTTATTAAAAAGTAGATAAAGAAAATGAAAGATGGATTCACAAAGGGAAGGGAGTTAAGAGTTAACTGGGTTTTAGTTGCTGCCAGATTGCATCTAGTTTTCAAATGTTTTCGGGGGAGGATACTCAGATTTCCCATCTCTAGCTGGGTCTGGGTTTCCAAATCTCTGTCAAATTGAGTCTGTTTCCTTGGTAACAATCTCACCCTCCCACCTATGAATAAGGACAATGGCTTCTTTCTGCTGAGCGGGGATGGTGGAGCCAAAAGAGAGGGAATGAGGTGAGTCTGCTGCACAGAACCTCCACACAAACCCAGAGTGGTTGGTCTCAGAGGGTTGAGTAGAGATTAGAGCAGATAGGTAAGGATGGAAAAAGATGCTGCACACACCAAGCTTGCCTCCAGACCTGATATTTTTGCTCCATCCTGGGGGGAAGTTTTACACATGGACAGTTGCAATGATGCATGAGAACTGTGTCTTGCATATTGCCGGGGTCGGCTGTCAATTGTCTCTGCCCCAGCACGGGAAAAAGTGGTTCTGGGTAGGCCGCGCTCTCGAAGAAGGAGTCTGGACTCTTGCTTTTAGGTCTTCAGTTGAGTTTATTATTTCTTATCTACAAAGTTTTTCTGTCTGTCCAGCCGAGGTCTGATCAGCAAGACAGCCAAAGGCACTCTCTCCCACCCACGGGGCGGTTGTCTCTTTTATAGTGAAAACTAAGTGTTAGATATTTACCTTTAATTCCCAATACTTTCTGCCCTTGTTGGCAAGTGTACTTTCTCTATGAACCAATCCACACATGCCAACATCATCCTGAACATGGATGCCAAGGAGAAGAAAGAAGAAGGACAGGGCACGCCCAAATCCCTCCATCTTAGGACTCCTGATCCATGCACAGAATTCCAGACCCCCCTGTACAACACATAAAACCCCCCTGTACAGTGCATTCTAACTTAAGTTCTAGCAAGTGAATAACATCCCCTCACCATTCAGACCTGAAATTCTCTCATTTCCTCACATTCAGGTGTCATTTCTTTAAAAGGATCAAAGTCAAGCCACCAGGTACTTTTGGCAACATTCCAGGGCCTCCGAGCCCCCCAAGGGTTGTCTCGGTAGCTCTGGACATCCGGAGTGATGTACTGAGTTCCCACAGCATATGTGGATGCTTGGGAAGTTTGGGGGTTTTTTGTCTTCTCAAGACATTTCTCTTTCCCCTTTCATTGGGCTTGGCTAGGCCCTAAGGTCAGTTGTTGGTTTGAGGTTAGTGGCCAAGCTCAAGATCTGAGAGACCAAAATCATAAGTTAGAACTAATGTGTCATTTTTTCCCTTTTCATTGTGCTAAAAAAACCACCAAGATTTCTTCCAAGGTTTTTAGTCATCCCTCAAGGTTTTTCCATGATATTGCTTTAGATTTCAGGCAAATGTTGAGGCCACTGGAATCTATCTGTCTTGGCAGAAATTATTTTATTTCTTCTGTTCTGTGACAGACGTGGATTTTTTCTGTGAAGTTCCTCTTTGCCTCTCCTGTTGGAGTCCTGCTTTAATGGCTGTGCCTGTGCTATATGTGATATATTTGATACACACTGAGTCTCTGGAAGGCTTTGTAACACTCTAACAATTCCATCCCCTTATCCAGTGTCCTGCCTTAGTTTACATTATGTGATGGAGCTGACACTTCAATTATAATTTTTGTCAAATACTAATAGACTGTTCAAACATGAGGAAGCCTAAAAACTAATTCTCTCCTTCCTTGTCCCAATTATTCATCAACAAAATGGTTTGCTTATTCACTGAATTGATTTTCTATTACTTTTTAAAATCTAAACCCACAGTAACTATTTGTGATACTGTTACAGATACTGCATCAATTATTCCCTGTAATTGTTTCATCCCCCCACTCAGACATCGTTCTTCACTCCCTCTCTTCAGCTGACGGACATTTTTCAGATAGAGCTAAGACTGAGATTCAACTCGTGCGTCTCCCAGCAGGATTGTAACTTCCTGTCTCTCCTGGACTATTCTGAGAGCTTGGGTCTTGGCCAAAGCACTGGTGATGGATTTCTCAGCGTTTTCTGCACTCCGTTTAGTCCCAGCTGTGGAGAACATCACCAGCTGCACATAAACCTAACGAGACAATTGTTAATGGGCTTGGTGGCTGGAGCCTGGATCTCCAAAGGTCAGCTGTAAAACTTGCAATTGCATTTTCTGAGGTGGTGCAAGCGTGCTCTCCATAGCCTGAGCCAGTCTGTAATCCAGAGAGGGAACATGGGACTAATGACACCTCCAGTGGACACATAATGTTTACTGTGACTTTTGCAAAGAGGAAATTTGCAAGACTGGACATAATCCCACCATACTTCATAATTTACATGTCACTCAAAATGTATGCTGACATGCAGATGATTAACAGCAAGCTTTGATGGCACATTAATTAGTATTTAATCCAGAGGCTCTCTTAAGATGTGATAAAAATATCTTTTTCTTTTTTCCAGTAGTCATTCAATTACAATGCACAAATGATCTTGACCATCTTCTGAATTTCACATATTTCACTTAAAAGCCTAATAACCACGTCTCACTTCTGTGAAAGTTGGCACACACACACCAGACTCCCCAGATACAGCTTGGATTAATGAGAAGTGCTTATGAAAAAAGAGCAATTGTACATTTTTTAAAGAATAACTAATGCCAGTAAGTACAGCTGAGATGAGTCTGTTATTTGTACATTGCTGATATTCCTCTCTCTCCCCTTTTGCTAAATGCATTGTGTAGTTTTGAGATTATTATTTATCTTTCAGCACCTCTTTGTTTCTTTTCTGAAATCAAAAAATGTGACTTAAAAGAATGTGGCTTAAAGAAAGGGGGGGGGGCGGGAGAGGGGAGAGGAGGGAGTTGTGCTCCTGGATGGAATTATTTGCAAATAATTTATCTTCTTGCAGTGGTTTTCTGTTCTTTCTTCAACATTCTTGCATCTACTTTCTTGCTGGAGCCCACAATAATATTCTCTTTTGCAGATAAGAGTTATTTTGCTGCAAGCTCTCTGTTAGAGCAGTTTTGCCTTTCTGGTGAGAATATGAATGCAGAGTTCTGGTGGCAGTGGCCACAATTCAACAAGAAAGAGCCCAGCATTTATTTGGTGGAGGAGAGAACCCATAGGCTGTAGGCAGTAGAGCTGTATCATATTCTATATGTGCTTTTCTCTAAATTATTCAAGAATTTATTTGTGTCCCTTTTTTTTTTATTATTCAGTGCAACCCCCTGTGACTGTTTTAATGTCCACAATCAGATGTGTTTATGTTTTCTCATCAGCTAGATTGAAATCAGTGTTCTCCTCCCTTGCCAGTTTTTATCCTGCAGCTTCCTTACACCCAAGGAAAACATGGCTGGGGAAAATCTCAGATTTGGTCAGGATTTCCTGTTCTGAGATTTTTCAGGAACTTTACTGGTGTGCCAGGTGCAGTGCCCCCCCAGTGAGCCATGATCACTGTAAGTCAGCCAAGGGAAGTGCCACCGCTTTGGGCTGTATCCAGATTACATTTATTAAAATTCTTGAGGCATAATTTAGAGAACTTTGTAAATTATGCTCCAATAATCAATGAAGGTGGTGGATTTTTAACAGCTGCTGGCGTACAACAGGGTGGCTGCTTGTACTAAGCAGAACTCTTCTGCACTAGGAATAGAAATTTTGGTTCTGAAACTGAAAAGTTGCTCCTGCAGATGCGGCCTTATTTTGTGTCACATGTTCACAGACAGACAGGCCTTTCCTATGTCATTGTGTCCCAGAGCACCTGCTGACACATGAATAGACATTTCCAGATTGGAATGGGGGAACTTAAATGATAGTATTGTTGTTTGTAGTCCCAGACGTATCTGTTGAGTTTGCTGACATGCACTATCATTGCTTGCCATCACCATCACCCGGCTGAAATACCCTTCTGAGATCAGAAACTGCTCTGAAATTGGATTTATTTATTCATTTTACCTTTATACATGGACTTGCCTCTAACACTGTGACATATGTCTTCTATCTCTGTAATAATGGACTAAGGGTACACCCTTGGATGGGGTAAATCCAGGTGGGGTCACTTAGTCCAAGTCAGCACATAAACTTGGAGTCTGGTCTACAGATATCCACAAAAGTACAGAGCACTTGGCCCTGCCCGTGAATTGCACTCATCTGCTGGGAACGGAAGAAGTTCCCACAGACACCCAGCTCCAGCCTCAGTATCTGCTTGTCATTTAAATAGCAATTGCTGTGTTTCTCTTCTTTATTTTAGTTTCTGTCTTTGCAGTATTTCTCAGATACTGCAAACTTTCTTCTCAGCCTTCCTGGCTCCCTTTCAGCACTGAAAATCAGTCTACTGTTGCTAAATGTCAGTGATGCAGCTACCCACGCCTGGACTCAACACCTCCCCTCCCTCTGTCTGTCTCCTTTTTCCATGTGGCAAATGAGAAGTTTTCAGGAAAAGCACAGCAGGTGCTTGCGCTCTTGTGTGTCTCAGAGCATGCAGGCCCTCCTAATGTTGAATGAAGGTGAAATTTCCCTAGAACACCCTCTTCACCCCATTTCCAGTATAGAATAACACAGAGGAATGGGCATCTGACAAAACATTATTCCTGCCAGGTTTTTAACAGTATTGTTGGACATAACTGAGGCTAACCCTTGCCCTGGAGTCAGTGATGATTTTGCACCAAGGGGCCTTAGCTCTGTGAGGTTTCATTCCCACATGAATTTTATTTTTTAGCATATGTGTTTAATGTGGAATAGTAAATCCTTGTTCTTAGTGGGGGAAAAAGTGTCCTCAGCCTCTATATTAAACTCTCTCCTAACACCATTTTTCTTTCCTCCTGCTTTTCTCCCACTGCTTTCTGCTTGTGTGCAGTTTTTGATCAGCTTCCAGCCAAAGGCAGCGCTGTCAGGTGTGAAGGGGATGTCTGCTTGGCTGGATTTGGGCACGTGTGGGCTGGGGTGGAGTAGGGGGGACAAGCTCCTTGAGGAGGTGTGTTCAGCAGTGGCTGCTGAGGCTCTGTCCTTCTGCAGGGGCAGTGTGGCAGAGCAGCTGCCTTGGGAGCCTCACACCCTCCCGTGGAGCTCAGGGCCACATTTCCCCTCCTAAATGTCATCACACAAAGGGATAAATGGAGAAGCTCCTGTTGTTGCACTGTCCCACCTTGGAGCCTGGCTACAGGAGGGACCACCCTGAGCCAGGAGGAAATAGAAATAGAAATAGAAATAGAAATAGAAGTGCTCAGGATTCAGTGCCGCAGTCACTGCAGGGCCACCGAGCACAGCGTGGGCTGGGAGCTCCATCTGGGGATTCAATGGGCCTTGCAGCTCCTCTGCTGCTTTTCACAGAACCCCAGACTGGTTTGGGCTGGAAGGGACCTTAAATCCCATCCAGCGCCACCCCTGCCATGGCAGGGACACCTCCCACCATCCCAGGCTGCTCCAAGCCCCAGTGTCCAACCTGGCCTTGGGCACCGCCAGGGATCCAGGGGCAGCCACAGCTGCTCTGGGCACCCTGTGCCAGGGCCTGCCCACCCTCACAGGGAACAATTCCTCATTCCCAAGATCCCATCCATCCCTTCCCTCTGGCATTGGGAGCCATTCCCTGTGTCCTGTCCCTCCAGCCCCTGGCAATTGTCTCTCTCCATCTTTCCTGCAGCTCCTTCAGGCCCTGCAAGGCCACACTGAGCTCAGCCCAAAGCTTCTCCTGTCCAGGTGAACAATCCCAGCTGTGCCAGCCTTTGCTCCCAGCAGAGCTGCTCCATCCCTCTGCTCATCCTGGGGCCTCCTCATGAACATCTCTTCATGATTCTCCTTAACAGATTTCACCAGCATCTGAACTGGAGAGTAAAAGCAAACATGGACAGAGGCGAGCCCCGACTTTGGCTGCAGTTTTGAGATCCCAGCTGCACTTTGATTTTCAGGAAGCAGGTATTTTGTAACTTCTGGATGTGATTGAAATGCGTTTAACACCCTTAATGTATCAGGTTACCCTATTGCTGTCTGTAATGGAGCATTGGAGGAACAAGGTAATGAAGGATCTGATTATCAAATGTCCTAGAAAAATTTAACATTGACCTGGACTTTCAAGTGGGCAAAGATAGAATTATAAAGTAATTCCACTTCCTTTGATTTTGCTGCACTTAAATGCATAAAATGTTATGTTGATTATCATACCAGCATGAATTTGTATTGCAAAGAATCTGCAAGAATACTGCTTGGAAATGTCCTCCTAGTTTAATTATTTTTTCTTATTATTCAGATATATTGCACTGAGAAGATATTCAGAATTTGTCTGGTTATGTAACGTAGACATTTTCTATCATGGGGAAATTTCAAAATCATTATTTTAGAAGTCTCATCCTTTGATAGAACAGTGCTGTTTGCTTAAATACTTAATGGAGAGATCTCTTTTATGAAACAGAGAAATGCCTTGATCAGATATTCAGACTTCACATTTCACTTCCATTACCATGCATGTGAGTACAAGGCAGTGCCATTCCTTCAAGTAAGGTTACAGCATTCATCAGAGCTTGAGTTTATAAAAGGATTTCCATGGAGTTGATCAGATACCTGTCTCACTCTGCTGACAGATGGAGTCAAGTATCTTTTCAGCTGCAGATTGATTGGAGTGCAAGATTAATTTAGTGTTTTCCAAACCACTTTCCTACAAATCCTTTTATTTTACCCTTTGGTTGCCCTGCAAAAACCTTGCTGTCTTTTTAATGTGATGCATAATAGAACAGCAAACCTATATTACTGCTGACAGTGTTGGTGCAAAGCATACATTAAAATGTGATAGAGAGAAGAAAATATGCTTTACTGATAGCAGTCAAGGTTAGAGGAAAGCCACTCCTCTGTGATCCTATTTGTGTTTCCCCAGTTGTGTTAGTATTCAAGGGAGCTGAGCTTTTTTGGCTTTGGATGAGAAAGGGAAGCAACTTCCAAAGGGTGTTTATGAGTAAGCCCTGGAGTTACTGAGATGGAATTACTGGAATAAAACAGAGGAGAGAGTGTGAGCATGCCTTTTGTTTGAGGCTGTATCAGATATACTGGAAATACTGAGTTTCTGTCCAGCCTGCTGCAGGCAGGACCAGGGCACAGAGGGGAACCCTGGAGCTTCCACACAACAGGAGGAGCCTGGTCTTGGGTGAGGGGATGGAAATAATTTACAATAAAGACTGCACCTTCTACCTGCTGATGTGCTGAACATCAGTATTTGGAATAAGGAAATGACTGTATTATTCCACTGACTTGAATAGCTGAAATGTGTGAGAGAAAGTTCATTCATTCCAGCATCTTCAATTACCTGAACTGATACAAGGGTCTTTATACCTCTTTTTCCTGTAGTATGGGTAAATATTATCTTTATTGCTCATAGTGATTTTCTGGTTTTGAGTAATTTGTTCCAGTACCTAAAATTATTGTTTATGTGAGACAAGGAATAAGGAAAATTTGTTTGGAATTTTTTACAGTTTTTGCATGCTGTAATTCTCCAATCTGCTTCAATTGTTTCACTTTAGTTGCTCCTGCTAACACTTATATCCCGCACAACCTCTATGAGGAACGTAGCTATTTTAACAATATACATAAAAGCTGGCAATTACATTGTCTTATCAAGTTTTTGCAGCTTATTAAGTTGTTCAGTGGTACTGGAAATGATTAGACACAATCCTGTAGGAACGAGAGCCTCAAAGAGGAGCCTGGGCTTTTAAAGCTGTGATATCCTGGAACATTCCACCTGCTGAATGGGTTTCAAAGGCACTGGCAAGGAGAAATCATTTGAGGTGGAAGGAAAACATGCCCAGGTTTGAATAAAAGCAGGAACACGTTGAAAGCTCCTCATTATGGAAGGCTGGACAGACCCAGTTGCGGCACAGGCTCCTCTGCTTTGTTAAAGAAGTGATGAATTACAATCTTCAAGGTGAGTTCCTATGGCCCCCAGCCACAGCAGAATGCACTCCTTGGCTGACAGGCAGCAAATGTGATCCTGGTTTGCTTCCTGGACAATGCACCAGCCAGATCCTGTGCCAGGAAGGGGAATTAGGGTTGTGTTTCTGTCTTGGGATGGCAGCAGAAACAATGTCAGCAGTCTGGTTTCTCCTCCCTCCTCATCTTGGAGGTGTTTACCACTGAAGGATTTTTGTGGGGAAACGCTAGCAAAGGTATAAGTGGAAAATCAAAGAAATTGAAACACTTTTGCAAACCCATCGTGCTTAAAAAATCAGGTTTTTTAAATCAAAAAATCCCAAGTGAAGCCCTGCAGGGTGTGCTATGAAAAGAAATGATTTGGCTTGCAAAAGAAACTGACATAAAATAAGCAGACCCGTACAAGTTGTGAAAACATGAAGGAAAGAGCTCTATTCTGTGTATTATTAGAACAAGAAGGGCTGGGTTATCCATATTTTTGACAGTAGTGGGAAACAGTACAGGCAGTGGGAAGTGGGGACAGATACACAACTTCCACTGGTCTTCCAGTTTTATTAGCACCTGAATGCCTGGAAGCTTTTTATCTGCACAGCTCCTGAGTTATTATGCCTCTTTTGTATTTATTCTCTCTCTCTTTAAAATGAGCTGCAGCATTTCTGTCAGCTGAATTCTGCAGGACAAAGCTGGGATCCTCTGTGCAAGGAACACTTCTGTCACTCTGCAGGATGCTGAGGAGCTCAGGTTCCCCTGATGCTCCTGTCCCACTCCAGGCTTCTGTTTGCAGAGGGAAAAACTTCACATTTTGTAACGTTCTGATAGCAAAATAAACTCCTCAAGAACTTGGAGCTATGTGTTGGACAGCTGATGGGAGCCAGCCCACGAAGAGGGTGGAGCAGTTTGTGTGTAATCTCTGAGTAGCTGTTGTGTTACTGGAGTTCAAAAAAATGGAAAAAAACTTGGGTGTTGGTTTTAGCTGGAAATTTTCTTTGCCTAAATTAGTCTTCCCAGATGCTACAGAATAATTCAGTGAAGATAAATAATGTACAGAAAGAAGAGATACTTCTAAAAAAACTTTGCAGTAGATTAGTTTCAACCTTATGTATATAAACACACATTTACACACACACACACACACACACACACACACATATATATATATATATATATATATATATATATATATCTTAACCAAATATTTGCAGGATCTTTCAGACTTCAGTATTTTTGAGTTTTCTTGGAGAAACTTTCATTATGATTAATTATTGTCAAAGTCTTGATCTGGAGAGATAAATTGAGATATATATTTGTACAACGTCTGATTTTGCATGGTTTATAAGAAGTTATTTCTCCACAGCCCTGTTTGAGCTTACAAAAGTCAGTCTGCTCTTTTTAAATAGTTGCCAGCTGTGTTATTTTCTTTCATTCATTCAGCTAATTTCTCCCATATTTAAATAGCTTGAGAGCTATGTTAAGGCTTCATTCTGTTCAAAACTCAAATTAAAATGCTGATTTCTGCAGTGCCTGGCATTTCTGACTAGCACTTTAGTGACTAGCTCTGATCTCTTTATTAAAGAGTTTACATGACAGTTGCAATTGTAGAGGGAAAATAAAAATAAGCAGACAGCCTTTCCCCACTGACGTGGCTGTTTAGAGCACCAAGTGGTTTTTGCCTCGTGCTCCTGACGTAGCTGTGCTTTGCCTTTGCGGGATGTCGGATTTTTCTTGGGAAATATTTTAAAGGGAAATAGTTCTCAGGGGCTTTCCACTGCACTGGATGGTGTGTTCTCACAAATGGAATGTGATGACTCTAAATACCTGTTTTCTCTTCCAGGCTGATTGGTGAGGTGCAGGTAGACAGATCTGTTTGGAATGCTCCTCCTCAGATTTCACTGGTCACCATCGAGCAGTCGGAAAGAAATATGAGGCTTGTAAAGTGTGGGAAAGAAGCTGCCTTTGACAAGCAAAAGGCCCAGTCCAGGTAATTTTCTTTGACTCCAGCGAGATTTTACTAAGACATAAAGAAGCTGGGCTGCAACATGGAAAAATCTATCTTTGTTCTGAGTGTAGCTTAAACTACTGACCCAGGACATTTGCTATGAGGTGCTCTGCAGCTGGCCTGAAGCTTTCACAACCAATGTTGTTGCTCCTGTCTCTCCCAGATGTCTGTTAAATCAGGATAGATGCTTCACTGAATTTAGAGAAAATTAACTGCTAGCCCTGAGTGCAGGAGGAGAAGATTTATTTAAAGCGCTTGTCCCTCTTTGGAAGACAAAACAGCAGATTGAAGTTTAACCTGCCAATATGGATCGTGCTGGAGATAAGCAACGTTGAAACCAGCACTGTCAGCCTCCTGCAAACTTGTCCTTGGGCCTGTCTGAAGAGGTGGCAGAGTGGACAGATGGCTCTGAGCTCCTTGTCTTGGTTCAGCATTTCAATTCTACAAGATTTCTCCATGAGAGGAACTCACAGATAAGCCAGGCCTGATTAGTTGGCAGAAGGTTCTGGTCATTTTTGGGCACACATCCCTGGAGGGGGTTAGTGATGATCCCTCTTTTATCAGTTCAGACCCTGTGCCACCCTCCAGCTCCGTGTGCCAGGATTTGTGCTGAAGGAAGGGCCCTGCTGTCACCGTGCCCCAGGGACAGGTCACAGGGATGGACAGAGCAGGCCTGGCCTCCGCTGGGGCAGTCACAGGCATTGCTGTTGGTGTGTGCAGGATCTGCAAATGTCAACCCTTCCAAAATGGTTTGAAGATGAGTAGTCTTACATAGAAGAAAAGAGAGAAAGTCTCTGTTTATCAAGCCAGGATTTATTCCTTCCAATTACATTTTTGAGGTGGGAGAAACCCATGGAAGAATTTGAAATGTCTAAAATGACAGAAAGAAGCTATAAATATTTTTAACCACCTCATTGTTCATCCTGGAGAGGAGAAGCTTTGGGCTGAGCTCAGTGTGGCCCTGCAGGGCCTGAAGGAGCTGCAGGAAAGATGGAGAGAGACAATTGCCACGGGCTGGAGGGACAGGACACAGGGAATGGCTCCCAGTGCCAGAGGGCAGGGCTGGATGGGATCTTGGGAATTAGGAATTGTTCCCTGTGAGGGTGGGCAGGCCCTGGCACAGTGTGCCCAGAGCAGCTGTGGCTGCCCCTGGATCCCTGGCAGTGCCCAAGGCCAGGCTGGACACTGGGGCTGGGAGCACCTGGGATGGTGGGAGGTGTCCCTGCCATGGCAGGGGGTGGAAGTGGGTGGGTCCCTTCCAGCCCAAACCGTTCCATGATTCTCTGATTTTCAGGTACATCCTCACTAGTCCCCCACTTCTGCTAAAGTCCACTTCTCCTGGCTCCTTCCCACCTTTTACTCTGTGCTCTCTACTTTTTCCTCTCCTGCCTGTTGCTCAGCTCCTGCCCTTCCCCACTTTAACCACTATCATTCAGCTCTTTTTTCCCTTTGGCATTCCCTTTTTCTTCCTTGCAGGAACCCACTGGAAAGAGCTATTCAGGGGCACACTGACTTGGGAAGGCCTTTTAAAAGCTGAGCTATAAATCCAACCACCTCCCTTCAAAGCCCTTTTGGAGTCACTCTGTGCAATGTGGCTCATGGCCTGTTCCTGTGCAGACCATGCTGCAGATCCCACAAGCTGAAGGTTCTTCATTGGCCATCCTTGTGGTTTGTGGAAAGAATAAATGATGCTGTCAGCTCCTCAGAGCTCTTCCTGCCATGAGCAGGGATGCAGACCCACCCACAGCCAGGGCTACACACATCTGTTTAAGCATGAATGACCGAGGTGTCTCTGCCCTGTGTGGGTGTTGGCTGTGATGCTCTCCTCACTCTGATGTGTGAAGGCACTATGAGATAGGTTAAAAATAATAAAGATTTCAATTTCGGTATATAAAGCCTTTCTGAGGTGATCCTCAAAGAAGAATGAGGGAGGCAAGACAGAAAAAAGAGTATGTAGCAATGTTATGACAAATGAGCTCTTTTGCTCACGCAAATTAAGACTCCTTTTTGCCCCAGTCTCAATCCTTATGCCTTTTGCTGTTGGGATTGTACAAAGAGACTTATCCAACAGAATCAGTTGATTTTGTGGTATGAAGTGATGCTGTCAGAGGAGTTGATCACAGCTGATCTGACAACACAAACAGTGACATTTGTTTTAACTCAAGGAAGGCAGAAACAAGAGTGTCTGTGTCACACCTGTGATTTCATCTCAAGTTTTTGTTTCATTGCTCTTTTTATGATGTGTGTTTGGTAGGAAGAGAGAGAATAAGGCAAGAAGGGAAATTTTGTCTTTTGACTTGATTGGCCCCTGAATCACACAGAGCAGACCATTAGTAATGTACTTATTTAATTTCTCAATATTTTATTTCAGATTCTTAGTAGGAGAGAAGTTCTAATAGTTAAACGTACCAAGCTCTTGCCTGTCCATGGGTGAGCACAACATCTTACATTTTTCATGTCACCAAAGCAAAATCTCTGGATTTTAGATTGGATATTCACATGTGTTTAGCTTATGGGCAAATAGTTAAATTGGGCAAGCTGAAAAAAAATGTATCCCATTGTTTGTGTCGAAATGTGTTTTCTTCTGAAAACTCCTCCTGAATTAAAATGTAATTGGGATTTCTATCCCAGTATTAGATGGAATATTTGTATTATATTTGTATTGCTTCCCCCCATCGCAGGAAGAACATCAATTTTCCAGGTATAGTTTCTCTGATAAAAAAACCCCTATAATTTAATCTGCAGTTTTGATAGCAGCAGAAGCAAAGATTGGAACAAATATGCTCAGACTCTCTCAATTTCCTTGCTGTGATCCATCAGTTCATTATGTCAAGGTCAAAGCTAAAAATTTGAAACTCTTTTTATTTTACAAAATAGAAAATGTCAGGAAATGTCAGGATTAGGAGCAGTGTTGGCAGAATCAATGCTACAGAGCATCACTTCTGAGAGCAGCACAACACCTCAGTGCTCAGGAGCTCTTGGCTCCTCAGAGAAGGACTGCTCTCCCAGCTGAGCAACAGGGACTTTGTTAATCCTAGGAAAAGTTTACCTTGCTTTGCTACCAACAGATAAATCCCCCTGGTTTGGATTTGCTGTGACTTCTCCCTGCCCTGTGTCAGAAATTAGAGGTCAATTTAAGGAACCTCCTGGCCCTGCTCCTGTTTTCTCTGAGTCCCTGCCAGCCTGGAAGGCTTTTCCCTGGAATGCAGTGGTCCCATGAAGGACAGCCACCTTTTGTGTTCATTCACCTTGGAGTGCTGCTGCCATGAAAAGAGAAAAGTCATGGATTTTGTGGATGATGTTTTGCTTTATTGTGTGCTTTCAGGTCCTTAATTGAATTAGCAAAGTTTTCTATGATTTTTTTTTAAAGCAATGAACTGACCCCAGTGCAAGTCTCGAGTAAACAAAGAAGAAAATAGAAGAATGACTGTTCCTTTCATGCCATTAAGTCCTTAAGCACATCCTTAATTTTATTTGGCATTGCAGTGAGACATAGCAATTTAAAAAATATCTTTCTCAATCAGTTAAATAAGGTAAAAATTTGAAAGCAGAGAAGATAGAGGCAGCACAGCATTTTAAACAGCAGACCTCATCCCTTGCCAGCCCCTCTGCCACAAAACCTGCAAAACAAACACACAGTAAAGCAGATGTTTGAATTCTGAGCAAAATATTTTAAAACATAACTGTCTGGCTGGAAACGAGGAAGGTGGTATTCATCCCAGGAGAATTTTTTTGGTAGTGCCTTTTTTTTTTCTCTCTTTCTTTAAAAATTCATCGTGATTTAATCATAATTGATTTGCTGAAATTCAATTACTCATTTAACTTCCTCAGAGTCCCAGTGTGTGCCTTGGTCTCCCAACAGTGAATGAGTTAAATGTTTCTTAGCATCCATTTTCCCAAGATGAGGCTTTTGTTTAGAAGTACCTTCAGAAATAATTGTTAATTCTTATAGGCAAGTGACACTGTGGTGGCAGCTGAGTTAACTCATCAGCACTCTCCAGGAATTGATCTAATTCACATTTCCACCCAGAGGCTGCAGTGGTCACGTTGGAGTTGTACTTTTATTTGTGAATAATGAGAGTTACTCCATTTCCAGCCCTGTGCTGGTGCCTGCCCTGCTCCATCCCCCTGCCTGCTCCATCCCCCTGCCTGCTCCATCCCCCTGCCTGCTCCATCCCCCCTGCCCTGCTCCATCCCCCTCCTCTGCTCCATCCCCCCTCCCCTCCTCCATCCCCCTGCCTGCTCCATCTCCCTGCCTGCTCCATCCCCCCTGCCCTGCTCCATCCCCCTCCTCTGCTCCATCCCCCCTCCCCTGCTCCATCCCCCTGCCTGCTCCATCCCCCTGCCTGCTCCATCCCCCCTGCCCTGCTCCATCCCCCTCCTCTGCTCCATCCCCCCTCCCCTGCTCCATCCCCCTGCCTGCTCCATCCCCCTGCCTGCTCCATCCCCCCTCCCCTGCTCCATCCCCCTGCCCTGCTCCATCCCCCCTGCCTGCTCCATCTCCCTGCCTGCTCCATCCCCCTCCTCTGCTCCATCCCCCCTCCCCTGCTCCATCCCCCTGCCTGCTCCATCCCCCTGCCCTGCTCCATCCCCCCTGCCTGCTCCATCTCCCTGCCTGCTCCATCCCCCTCCTCTGCTCCATCCCCCCTCCCCTGCTCCATCCCCCTGCCTGCTCCATCCCCCTCCTCTGCTCCATCCCCCCTCCCCTGCTCCATCCCCCTGCCTGCTCCATCCCCCTGCCCTGCTCCATCCCCCCTGCCTGCTCCATCTCCCTGCCTGCTCCATCCCCCTCCTCTGCTCCATCCCCCCTCCCCTGCTCCATCCCCCTGCCTGCTCCATCCCCCTGCCCTGCTCCATCCCCCCTGCCTGCTCCATCTCCCTGCCTGCTCCATCCCCCCTGCCCTGCTCCATCTCCCTGCCCTGCTCCATCCCCCCTGCCTGCTCCATCTCCCTGCCTGCTCCATCTCCCCTGCCTGCTCCATCCCCTTGCCTGCTCCATCCCCCTGCCCTGCTCCATCCCCCTGCCCTGCTCCTCCATCCCCCAGCCCCCTGCCCTGCTCCCCAGAGCTGGGAGGTGCTGGGGGCAGCTGGGACCCTAGGGGTGTCAGAGTGAATCCCTGCTGTCCTGGGCTGTGTGAGCAGAGCCTGGGGGGGCCCTGTGCTGCATCCCTAGCACAGGCATTGCCCCCTGGTCCTCACGGAGCTCCTGCAGCCACGAGTACACAAACTGGGGCAAAAGGAAAGGTGCCTTTGCCAACATCAAAGTGCCTCTCTCCATATTTTCTGCTGGTGTGAGCTG
Source organism: Passer domesticus (assembly GCF_036417665.1). Lineage (NCBI taxonomy): Eukaryota > Metazoa > Chordata > Aves > Passeriformes > Passeridae > Passer > Passer domesticus. The sequence goes on from NC_087485.1 coordinate 20,179,123, forward strand.
CTGCTGCTGCCCAGCTCAGAAATTCAAAATCCTTGCTGCCCACATTTCCATGTGTTGATCCCATTCCCTGCCTGCTCCTTTGCCACTGCTCTTTGCTTGGTTCTTATGGCTGCCCATAGCTTTTTGTTTTGCCCCAAACAGACTTTTAGTGATAGTGAGTTTTATTGATAGTGAGTTTTTCCACCTCTCTCTGTTTTTTTTACCTCTTATTTTTCTCCTGTTTTACATGATTTAATTAAGATTTAAAGAAAATAAGACAGTTTTGCTCCTTAGGTTCATTCCCCAAAGATTCTTCCACACATATGGAAGTTTTGCCAATTCCATCTTAGTATTTTCATTCTTGTTGGTTTTATTTCCTTTTCTTACATTCTCACTTCAATTGACTTCTGTCTCTTTCAGAGCTCCTTCAGAAAATGGGATGGTTCAAAATATCACAGGTTTAATCAAGGGACTCCTACTTAGGTATTTTCCTGTTTCTATGGAAGACACTAATCTTCCTGAATAGTAAAACAATTTTTAATAAGCTGTACAAAATTGAAAAGGCAATTTAATTGCCAGTGCTTATGCATTTTCTTAGAAGAGCTAAAATCCCACCAGCTAAAAGGTGGGATAGAAGTAGTACCAAGAGCGCTCAACTAAAGAACTAAAATAATGGGAGAATAATGGGAGCAGATTCACTGTGAGTAAAAAAAAAAAAAAAAAAAAAAAAAGAGACATCTTTATAATTTTTCTTTTATTTATTCAAACATTATAAATATCACAGAGTATGATAACTTGATTTATAAATTGAAGGAAGAAAGTGAATGTGCCAACCTGGAAAAAATATAAACAATTATACTGTCAGTCATTGTTTGAATTATTCATTTGAAATATCTTTTAAGAGTTTTTCATTTTGTCTGTAAGGCAAAGAAACATATTTATAGGAGTAAAATGTACTAAATAATTATTGAAGTATGCATCAAAGAATTCCTTTGATTATTTTAGAATAAATATTCCAAACTGCCACTTCGGATTTTATTGTCAAGTGGTGGAATATTTGATGTCTTCTATAAGATTTCAAACCTGAGGCAAACAAATTTATAAAAAAAGACCAACTTTTATCCTTCAAAGGAAGAGCATCACTATTATGAGTGACTCAGAAAAATACAAGCATGATCAACAAGTTGGAAATAGCAAAGTAATGAAAAATGTATTTCAATTAATGGGAGCCAATTCCAGAATTTGAGAAATTTGTGTTTGCAACTCCACATCCTCTGCTGTTTGCCAGTGTTTCTGTTTGCAGCCAGCTCTGACTTGTACAGAACTTTGGAATAGCAGATACTTAGGAGGTTTGTGAAAAACTGTAAAATACACAGATCATATTTTTTTCTGCTTAAAACCACGTAATGATTCACCAAAGTAATTCCCAAGTTCTGTATGGGGAAAAACAAATATTCCAGTTTGTGTTGAGAGCCATGGGAAGTTTGCTTGCACACGTTGAACTTGGATAAAAGTTAATTAAGGGTAGCTCTATAGTCAGCCAATGGAATTACGTGTTAATAAAACTATATTTTTAATTAAAACAAATCCTGCTAGGGAGGCACTTGAAAAACAAAAGCAGAAAACCAGAAAAACACCTCTTGAAGTACACAGAACGCATAGTAGAAATCCATTCTAAATTTTGTGAAATAGGAGAAGTTTCAAAACAAAGTTGGAGGCAATTTGAGGCTTTTTTTTGAGAAAGGAGAGAGAGGAGCATTAAACATTAAATGGGGAGTGCAGGTAAGGAAAAATAATAGCAATTTCAACTTGTCTCATGGTGCAAAATTAAGTCTTATAATGAAATATTCAGAGCACATTCAGTAGCTGTAACTCAGATCAGACACAGTCCCAGGTCTCTCGATCCCTTTGCTGTTAACAATTAACAGGGCCAGGATCAAGAGACCCAATTAATAAAGAATAACTCTCAAAAAAAGAAAGGTTTTTGCTGCTGACTGCAGTGGGATGAACGTTTATTATCTAGTTCAATATATACCAATTCAGGCAATGTAAAATATTTGAAAACCATCACAGAAATATTGTGTAAGTATTAAAATTGATAACATAGAAAATTATCATCACTGATTCCTCGGTTTTCACTTAAATCTTTCATCCTTTCAGTTCAAAGTCATGACTATTTGCACATTTGTTATTAAAAGAGAACCCAGTATTCTTTTTTAAATGTACTGAAGTGGGTGAATTGAATTTTTTCACTTTCAGTTATACAGGTTTGGATATAAAAATGCATCAAAGTATGCTGTTAATGTGTTACAGGCAAAATAATGGGAAATTGTAACTGAATGGCTTTTTATCTGGCTGCATCTAGCTATCAAACAAATCTCTCTATTAACTGTTAAATCCTAATGACTTCAAAAGACACTTTTGGGGTTGTGGTGGAATTCTGATTCCCAGTCTCCACTGGGCACAGTGACTGTACTGAACTCCTGGTCACTACTCCTGTCAGCTCTGTCCCTGCTTTTATTCCCACAAGTTCATGAAAGACATTCTGTGTTTTGAGAAAGGAGCCTTTCCCAAATCACTTTGCAGGTAAGTTTTTGGAAGACTCAGTTTTTTGGTAATAATAAGGATTTTTTCACTTTTAGTCCCGTGGTTGTAGGAGTTGCTTCCTGGCACTGTCAAGCAGCAGAAGTGATGGCAATGTGAGGTCACCTGATTCCTACCTTTCCTCTCTTTTCTGAGAGAAAACCCAGACTAATTTGTTCAGGCAGAGCAGCATCAGATACGGGGGGTTTGTTTGGCTGGTGCTGGGGCAAGGCTGTGCTGAATGCCAGCAGTGCTGCTCTGCAGGGTGGGCACAGCCTCAGCGGGGGCTCCCGGCTCTGCCAGCAGCAAGCAGCCCTTCCCCACCATTTCCTGACCATTTCCACTCCCTGTGGCAGCAGCACAGACTGTGAGAGGTAAAACAAGCAGGGCTGCTCCTGTGGCTTTGGGCTCACAGCTCCAGAGCAGGGCAGGGAGTCAGCAGTGGGACACAGGTGAGGGAGGGGATGAACAGGGCTCAGGAGGCACTGGGAGAAGGTGCTACAGAAACCCTGGTTGGATAAATTCAGTATATTTGCCAACAAAACAGATCCTTCATCAGCCTTCTATGAGGAAATTCTCTCAGGTTTTTCTCTGGCATTGTCATGCAGATATAGACAGGGTGTTAGTTTCATGGCAGATTTTTAATCCAATTCCCAAGCCCATTTGCCTTAAAATGTAGCTGGTGTTGTCTGAGTTATGTCACTAAACCTCTTTAAGACATATATTATGAAGTGTGATGGTTCTTTTTTCCTGATGTATTATTTATAAATAAAAAGTGACTTTGTTTTCATACAATATATTGGAAAACAAAGGGATTCTGTCATTTAGAGAATATCAGTCTCTTGTCTTCATGAAGTGCATTAGAGATCAGAGCACAGTGGACACTTAAGAGATCATCAGGTTGACACTGTCAAGAAAACATTTTTAATTTTTCCCTTGAACTTGTCCCCTCAGGGTCTCTTTCTGCCTGTACCTCTCATTTTGTTTGTGAAACCTACAGCTGTGGTGCTTCTTTTGTGTTGAAAACTGTAAAAATGCAATAACAAAGCAAAAAAGCAAAGCAAAGCCATTGAAAGAGAGTACAAAATTGCTGCTATCCTGCTCCCTGGGCTCTCTACTTAGGAGCTCTATTCACTTAAAACATTTTCCAGCTTCTGAAGCACTTGATTAAAGTCAATTGGGAAAAAGATCAGCTCTTAAAAGTGCTAATTTGTGCCTCAGAAAACTCGAGTAAGTCTAAATATGCAATTCCCTGTTGCTGTGTACTGCTGGCCATGGAGCTTGTCTGGAGATGGTTTTCCCACCTCAGCACACCATGGGCTGCCTCTGCCATGGGTTTGTCCTCTGCTGGGTCTGGCAGGTGCTCAGGGGGACAGGGCAGCTCTCCATCTGCCCAGCTCCTCTGTCCCTGGGCTGGCTGAGTGTCCCCAGAGCAGGAGCCAGGGCTGTGTCTCCGTGTCTGTCTCTGGCTGTAGGAGCCATTTAGGGTCAGTGCTGCTGCTGCTGTTTCCCTGGTGTTGAACCTCCCTCAGATGAGGGGAAGAACAGAGCAGAGCAAGCCCTGCTCCGGGGGATGTGTGCAACAAACGAGCTCTGCATGGACAAAGTGACAGAGGAACAGAACAAAGTTGCAAGGAACTTGATATGAAAATATCAACATGTATTTTCTGTGCTTAAAATGGAATTACACCCTTCTTTAAGTCTTGAAATATGGTAGTTCTATCTAAATTTATATGAGCTCTGTGACCGAATGTAATTTTAGAACCTTTCATATCTACAAAGTCATCTCTTCCTGATGTTTGAAGGATACTTTTAGTGCTCTTTTGAACTCAGGTTAAGAGGCTTAAAATGTCTTTTCAAATAGCAATTAATAAATTTATAAGGTCCAATCTAATTTTTAGACCACAAGATAGGAGAAAACAAGGGTAGTTAGTAGAAGATGAGGTCAGGATTAATTTTATTATATTTACTACATTCATATTACATTTTATGATCTAACAAAGATCTAACTACATCTCCTAGAAGCAACTTTGCTACCATTGAAGCAGATGAAAATCACTTTTAGGGAATGTACCAAGTGTTCATAGCTTTTTTTCCAAATTAAAATAGATTATCTTCCTAACTACATGTATCAATCTAATTTGTTTTTCATACTGAAGGCATCCTCTCCATGCCCTGTTTTTACTCCCTCTTTGAAGGTTATTAAAAGTCTTCTAATCTAGTAATTCCTAACACTTCTCTCTTTTTGCAAGAACAGAATTATCACTGCATATTTTAGAGAGAACCCCATGCCTTGTCTCTCACACCTCCCTGTTGCAGCCAGCCTCTTTCTCTGGTGGTGCATTGTGAGAATTCTGGTATTAGCAGCAGTTCTGGCTTTGCCTGGAGATGAGAATTCCCTCCTTCAGTTGATGGCTCCAGCCTGCCCTGGGGCTGCTCTCCAGAGCTGTTGTATAATGCACAGACAGGGCAACAAGCAGCTCTGGGAGCCTTTTCAAACTCTAAACTGAATATTTAGCTGCTGGGGCCTTAGCCCCTCTCTTCCCTCCATGCATCATAGCAAATTAAGAGCTGTTTCTGAAATTATTCTGATGCTGCTCTAGAAGAGTGTTGTTTTTTCATTTTTTCCCTCAAGCAACTGTACTCTCAAGTGTCAAATCTGTAGATGATTTCAGAAGTGCCAAAAGACTTTTGATATTTTAATTCTTGGCAAAGCCTTGGTGTGCCACTAATGCAGATGGGCTGACATGTGAGACTACCAACTGCATGGATTAAAACTCTTCCAGAATCCCTGGATTTCCTAAAAACTGCTGACACATAGCAAACAGCAACCCTATGTTGCCATATTCAGGTATGTAGCTGCTGTATTTTTAGTATTTTATGTCTATCTACATATACCTATAAAAATAAATAAAAATAATGTATGTGATGACATATATATGACATATAAATTCCCTCCTGAACAAAAGAGCCTCTTCCAATGTCTGGCCATCCCTTTAGTGAAGAAATTTTTCCCAATATCCAATCCAAAACTCTCTTGGTGAAACTTGAGGCTGTTTCCCCTTGTCCTATTGCTGGTTACCTGGGAAGTATTTGGGCAATTGGTATTTCAGAGGATTAGGTCTCCCTCCTAATCTGATCAGCAGGATAAAGCCTTTTCAGAAATGTGCAGTGTATTTTGACTGAGATATGGGGGCAGTTAACTGGCTTCATTTCTATTCCCATGCTTGTCCTGCTCTGCTCAAAGGACTGACCTTTGTAGAAAATCAGCCCATTAATTGTGTTATGATAGCTAGAGGAGGAGAGGATTTTCTTGAAACCTTAAAATAGTGAGGTAAGCAAGCATCTCAAAATCAAATAAAAAAATCAAATAAAAAAAATCTATATGACCTCCATCCACCAAGAGGTGGCACAGAACCAGGAAACAAAAGCATAGACATGGGCAGCCACAGCTTTAAAAACACCAAAAAATGGCTCTGGATGAAAAGGAAGGAGGAAAAAAAAACCTTATATATGTAAGAGCAGAGGTCATAACAACAGCAATGAGAAACTAGATCAGTAATCAGAACAGCAGTAATCAGAATTTACTGAAACAGTAAGAAACAATCAGAAATACTCTGTGGTGTAGCTGTAGCCAAATGTTAATTTTTGTGCTTTTGAAAAGAAAAAGTGATACTCTGATATTGCACTTTGGTTTCTGTGGTCTCAGGAAACACTCGGAGCATATCGACAAAATCATTAATGAAGTGGTGATGTAAAAAATGTCACAGATTTAAAGCCCAAGCCCCAAGAATGCTCAGGTAGAAGCTTGTCCCTGCTAAATGGAACAGTTTAGGAGCAAAATCCCCCTGTCATTCTCTAACCAACACAAGGATGGGCATCTCCAGAGGGGAGTCCTGATCCCAGCTCCCTTCCTGCATCTCTTACCCTGCACAGAGGAAAGGGCACCTGGCTTCATCTCTGGGCTCCAGCTCTCTTTGGGCCAGCACAGGCCCAGGAAGGCACAAACCCTGGCAATTATGGCACAGGCAAATGTGATTCACTTGCAGTGAGCAATCTGCAGAGTGCAGTGCTGTGTGAGATCACCTCATTGATTCTGGTGCTGGACTAAACTCCGAGCACCTTGCATTGCTCACTATTTGTTCAATGGCAAAATCATTGCCCTGTAAATGCCCAGAGTTATGTTTTTTATGAAGAATCCCACCTTAAAAGCACATGCTGCAGTTTTGTCATCTGGTTAAGGGCATGTCCTGCAATCAAAGGGTTTTTTCAGGTGAACACTCTGGGCCCTGCAGGTTCCTCTACCAAATTCCATCCCTCAAAGCACTGATGGCTGAGCAGCCTCACAGAGGTCACAGCTGAAGGGAGCACACTGAGAGAAGGTTTCTGATGATGGGAAAGATTTCCTACCAATCCCACAAAATCAGTGTCCTGGGACACCTTTCCCTTCCTCTGTAAAGTTCAGAGTCTCAGCTCCTCTTCAGCCCACCTGCCTTTGCTGCTGGTACATAAAGGCAGCTGTGAGTGGTGAATAAGCTCAGCAGAAATGTCTGCACTATTCAAATTGCTTGGGAAACTTAGAATTTACTAATATCTCTTGTTTATTTAAAGATGAATGGAACTTCATTTGGCTTGAAAAAAAATAGTACTCAGTTAATAAAAGCAGGAAATATGACAGATTGTCCTAGATTTACCTATCACTTACATGTGTGTTGGTCAGTAATACTTTAAGTAATATGAGTTTTTTCATAAGTACTGTCTTTTCTCCCAGTCACAAAACTATTGGGCACGGTGCTAAACATGTTTTAGTATATATTTACAACTCTCATGCTGGCATCTTAGGGGAGCTTTTAAGCTCAAGATCCAGTCCAATGTTTGATGTTTGCTGAGACAGTCACCATGTGTGTGTGGCCGAGCCTGTCCTGCCTGGAATTCCTTAAAATCTGAGTTTCCTTTTCCCATACATTGTAATAATAAACTTAAAATCAAGTAAGTAGTAATGCAGAAAACCTTCCCATTGTGTCTTTCCAGTGTGATACGATATTCTACTACAAAAAAATTGAAGGGAAATGTGGTTTCCTGTTTTCCTGTTCCAGTGTTTTTGGACAACAGTGACATGTCAGCAGTGTTCAAAACTGTAAGTCCAATATTTACTACCTCTAGTGAGTAAAATAGTGTGGAAAAAGAGGAATGTAATAATGATAAGAGGATAACAGTGTAGTTGCAAGGTAAATTCCTTTTTGTCATTCAAACCTAACAAAGAATTTTGAGCAGGTGTCTTTCTTTATAGCAAAAGCAAAATTTAAAACACAGGTGCTTTTAGAAACAGAGATAATAAAGTGAGTGAACTTAGAACAATGGAGTAAGAACTCAGAAAGTATCACTGACTCTTGCCCTGGAGCTATTTTAAATTTGGACACAGTGCATGGGACAACCACTTAGCGTTTATGGGCTGCCCTGAGGTTCTGGCAGTGGATTTAATGAATGTGTCACCTGGATGCTGCAGTTCCCTGTGTGGTGGAAGAGCAGCCCAGCCAGGGGAGCACCCTGGGAGGGTGGCAAGAGCCCAAAGGGGTGAGACCATGGAATGAACCCTCTGGGATCAATCTGCCCCTCCAGTAGGGATGGCAAACTGAAAGAGGAAATTAATTTTCCCCAACCTACCCATGCAAAGAAAATCTCTCTGTTTTCTGCATGTGGGAATGGTTTTTGTGCTGGAGATTGCTGTGGCACAAGGATGGTCCTTGGCTGCTTCTGCTGATTTTCCCTGTTCACAGGAGCTGGAAGATTGAATGCACCTCCTCAGTATTCAGACTTGGCAAGCCCTGGTAATTAGCCGTCCCAGGGCTGGATTATTAGTAAGCTATAAAAATTCTCTAATTTCCATCAACAAATACAGTTTCCAGTCATTATAGTCTGCAAGAATAGCATCAATTTATCTGAAATTTTCTTCTCCTAAGAATCAGTAGGAAGAGTTATTCCCACATGAATTTTAGAAGGATGATTAGAAAGAGACTTTTTCAAGATGGCTTTAAAATGAAGCAGCAAGACCTAAGAATGTAAATCATGTTCTATGGGAAGAAAAAAAAAGTAGATCAGGCTGGGAATGCAAATCATATTCAAGGGAAAAATTCAGATCAATATTAGAATCTGCCTTGTGTGACTGCAGTAGCATAAAATTATCTGCTGAGCTGCCTGTAAAAATGACAGGGGAGAGAAGAAAAAGATTTTAAGCAAAAGATGGCCTGTTGATAATTTGGCACAATTAAGATAAATTTTAACCCAAATTGAGGGTAAAATATTTTATGAAAACAGATGCGGAATACTGGTGGAAAATTCCAAGTACAATCTGATTTCATTGTTGCAGGAAGATGAAGTATCAGATATTTGAGAGGTGGGGAAAAGAACTTGGCTGGCAATTCCATTACTGGGCAATGGAAACTTCATTCTCAAATGTTCAATTAGGAAACAAATCAGTGACCTCACTTTTCCAAGATTATGTCTGACTTTAAAGGAGAGATGCCAAACTTTGGTAGACATATTCTGGGGAAATTTAATTTAGGAAAGGCTTTCATTATTGCACAACATTAACTGCAATTATTAAGAATTTTCTCATAGAGGAACAATTAGAATAATAGGTATTAAAGCAAACCAACCAATCATACAAATAAACTCCTACCTACTTCAGGTTTACTTTTTGGATCTGAAACAGAATGGCCTGACTCCTCAGTTCCCAGTTCCTGCAGATCTTTCACAGTTCCCCAGATTTCAGAGGATTTTTTTTTTTTCTGTGGGATAAATCTTCCCAAAAGTGATGGAGCCTTTGCCCCACTTCCCTGAGGGTTCTGATAACCCTGTTTTTTAAAAAATTGTTGTCAGATGCCAAACCAGGGCAAGATTTCAGATTCAAATTCCTTGATTTAGAGCTGTGCTCTGACCTCCTCCAGCTGTCTGCAAAGCCTGATCTCTATGGGCAGGTGAATCTCTCTCATTCTGGATAAAATATGTGACAGCACATGCCGAAGTTGGACATTTGCTGAAATGAAGGTAGTGGTGTGAAACATTTGCTAAATTGGTATTTTCTGAGCACCTTGTGATTTTTTTTTAAATTTGTGACAGGCAGTTTTGCAAGTGGTACATTTCTCATGGGAAATAAAATTTTCAATGTATTTGTTTAAAATTTATTAGAAATGGTGTTTTAAATTTTCGGTGGGAATTGAACAGAGTAAGTAATTTGTTAAGTAATGTAGGTGAAAAAGAAGCTTGTTTTTCACATGAAATATCCTTTGAGATGTCCTTGTCTTCAGCATTTTAAGATTTTGACAGCAGCACTTCAGTGGAAAAAGACTCATGACTTGTTCTGTGTGAGCATTCAGTGGTGGCCAGGTCTGTTAGACAGCTTTGCTCACTAATGACTGGTGGAAAGTCATGGTTACATGGCACTATCACAATGCACTAAAAAGTGTGCAGATCCTGACTTAAGAAAAGTGATTTCCAACTTCTCTTTCATGGCAAGTATCCAAATTCCATTGTTTAATCAATCATGTGACAAAACTAAGTAGCAGGAGGTTAATGTTGATGGTTTCAATATCGTGAAGAGAGCAGGATGGTTACAACTGTCTTTTTTAAACAAAAGGCTGTTCTCTCTGCAAAGGTTTTCATGCTTATGTGGAGCATGAAGCAGTGAGACATCCTGCAGGGAAAGGGGAATTCAGGATGTCCATCACCTCTGCAATTCCACACTGCTGCTGGATGAGCACCGAGGCTGGGGCTAAAAATTGGCAGGAAAAATTATTTCAGTCTTCAACTGCAGGCTTAGAATGAAAACTCTATCTTCCAAAAGCTGATTTTGCTTCATTGCCACTCTCTTCCTTTACCTGGAGAAGGATGTACTTGGGATTCCTGACTAGGCATGGCAGAAGAGCTGTGGGAAAGAGTCTACTCCCTTTCCCTTTCCCTTTCCCTTTCCCTTTCCCTTTCCCTTTCCCTTTCCCTTTCCCTTTCCCTTTCCCTTTCCCTTTCCCTTTCCCTTTCCCTTTCCCTTTCCCTTTCCCTTTCCCTTTCCCTTTCTTGTTTTTAGAAGACAAAGAGATTAAAATAACCATAACTGGGAAAGTGGTTTATTCAGAGAGAGCTGCATTTAAGCACAGGCTCAGGAAATACGACATGTGAAAGATGTGCCCATCCAAGACCAGACTTCACACCTCTCCTCAGAGAATCATACAGATTGCCTCAAAAAACCCCTTTTTAATTTCTCTGTATTGAAAATGAAGACAGAAATGGATGTCTGGATAAATGAACCTAAGGAGAACTGAGAGGAGATTTTGTTTAAATTCTTTTGATTGCAGCAGAAATCAAATTTATTTTGCTGGAGGGCGACTTACCAAGCAAAGCACATTAAATCAGTCTGCTTCCAAGGGAGGGAACAGCAGCAGATCTATATCCATGCTGCAGAGGGAAGTTGTCTGTTACATGCTCATTACACATATTTATGTCTCAGCTGCCTGCTGAAAAGTATTCATGAATTTTATATATTTTAAAAGTGTTTTCAGGTATGCCCTTAGCTTTTCAGGCTCAGTCTGAGCTTGTACAAACTGCAGACTCCCTCTCTGCCTGCTGCAGTGTTTAATTTTCCCCTGCTGGGAGTGGTGGGAGTTCCAGTGCAGACAGGGGCAGGAGCTGGCAGGATGCAGCCAAGCATGGGAGAGGATCCGTGCTCGGTGCTAATGGCACAAACAGGGCTGTCAGCTCTGTGCAGCACAACCACACGAGTGTCTGCTGGGCTGGTGTGCACCCTGAGACATCTCTGTGAGCTCCTCTGCTGCAGGGCTGGGGGATGTTCTGGCTGTTCCACGGCTGGAGGCTCCCACAGTGAGGAACCTGCCACGTGCTGCACCTGCACACCAGGGAAAGTTCCACTCTAGCTGGGCAGAGCTGGCACAGAAGGGTGGGAATCACCTTGCCTGAGGTCTGCCCCCTGGGACGGCTCTGGTTTTGGGCCAGGACTCAGAACCACACCAACACAAACAAACACTCCCTGGGGATGCCCAGGGCCTGGGCAGTGCCGGGGCTGCCCGTTCCCGGCTGCACCTCCTGCACCAGCCCGAGGGACCAGAACACTCCTGTGTGTGCTGCCACAGAGACAGGCAGAGCTGCAGGGCTGGCTCTGCCCAGGGCAGGCCGTGAGGCACTGCAGCTGGGAAGGACCTGGAGCAATGGGAACGGCAATCCCGATGTGCAGGGCAGGCATCTCGGTCACGCTGCGCTGGGCTCTTCCTGATGCCTCAGGATTTCAGCTTTTGTATTTTCCATCTGTCTGTGATCCTGCAGTTCTTTAGTGTAGAACTCTAAACTCCACACACAGTGTGAGCTGCTGCTTTCCCCTTTTGGGCAGACACAATTCTTCTCCAGGCCTGGAATCAAGGACACCTCACTGCCTCAGGCCCCAAGAGATGGAAACAAAAGAGTTGGAGCAGCAAACTTGGGGTAAATGACTTCATTAGCTGAAGCTGTAATTGGGAGATTAACCCCCAATGTGCAGATGGACCAAACTTACAAAAGTGTGCAAACCTGTGACCCATGGTCCATTTTGGGTGTAGGCCCTGGGGGAGGGCTCTGTCTGCCCAAAATATGTCTGAAGGGCCTTCCATAAATAGAACTGCTTTTCATTCCCTTCATTCTGTCTGGCCTCTGATTTAGTCCCAAAAAGGGACTAAAAGGGGAAAACTCCATTACTGCGTGGGAAGGAAGGGAGCAGAGCTACATTTCTGACACAAGGTTATACTTTGCTCAGCAGTGAACATGTTAGTGTGGAAACCAGGGAGGAGCTGATCCTTCCCAGACCCAGGGAAGGAACTCTGAGCTCTTTCTCCTCTGCATTTACTGCAGCAACCATATTCAGAGAGGAGAAGCAGCACACCTTGAGAGGTTTTAATCCCTAATTAGAAAGAACACTTTGCTCATTTCTCTAACATTGTGTATTCACATCAGGTAAATGGAGTTTTTTCCTGCTTTTGAGAAACAGAATGTTTTAGTAGAACAACAGGACTTCTTTGAATAACCTCAAAATTCAGATTCCTGAAGACTAAAATTTGATTCTTTCAGATGGCTGGATTTTATTTCTTTTATAAGATGTAATGATAATTATATTATTTCAAAACCATATCTAGATAAATGAATTATGGGGGTTTGTGCAGAAAATGTCATTAATTTCAGTGTCTTGGGCTGTTTCCTGTAGAGTGCATAGGGACAGGAGTGACATCTTCACACTGGCACTGTTGATTATTACCTGAGGGTAAAACTTACCCTATGTGCCCACCCAAACCTTTCTTTTCATATGCAAGGAGTGTCTTGTGGCTAAAAAATGTCAGAAGATTCCAGCCAAATGAGTGGTAGAGCATCTGCAGGCATGTAATGTGTCGTTTCTCTTCTGTCATTAGAAGAAAGATTTAGGTCTTAGGTTTAAAAATATCTGTGATGCTTCTGAACTTTGTAGTTTTTTTCTAGGTTCTTCTCTCATTCCACCATAAGCTGTGTGTTCTTCCAGTGAAAGATTGGTTATGGGTTCATTGGACTTCGATAAATAAGAGGAGACTGGAGCCCAAGTTCTCTAAAATCTTTTTGTCTAATTTTCTGTTGGTATTCAGAGGAACAGGATTAAACTCTGCAAAGGCAGGCAAATCCCGAGGTATTGGCCTCAGGTTATTTAAAATAAAGGAGTCTCCCTTCCTGTACTAAGAGCATGGTGTAATATATTTACAGATGAGGTGTTACTTTGAAGTTGGGATCTTGTCTTTGATCAAAAGCATTCAGCTTCCTTCATGTCTCAGAAGGAGACAGGAGTTAGAGTGCACTGGTGTGGGTTTTTTTAATGTTTTGGACAGCAGAAATGACATTTACATGAAACAGTAATCCTGGGAATGTATGAGATAAGACAATTTCAACCATGAGCTGAGAGAAAGTCTCCCAAGCAGCCTTGAAAGCAAGCAGCAGTAGCAGCATGTCACAGTCACACTGCCTCACTCACCTGCTGTTAATTAATGTCCTGATAAAGGAGGTCCGTCAACATTCATAGGATGAAAAGTGAAATGTGCTTAAAATTTTCCTGATGAAAGTCCTGTTAATCAGGAGAAAGGTTTTAATTACATACTCTTAATTCAGCAGGCTTCTTTAGGAAGTTTAAATATACTGCAGTGGAGCTTTCCTAGCCATGAAGGGAAAGGGCACAGGGACTGGCAGGGCAGTAGTTTTTGGGTTCCTGAGGAGGGCAGAGAAGGCACAATACAATTAAAAGGAAAACCACCTGAGTTCTGGCTTGCTTAGGCTTTGCAGTCACTGAGGGCACCAACTTTATCAGGCCTGTGCACTCAGATCAATGGTTTTATCTTTCTGCTTCTTTTGTATTGACTGGCCATGGATTGCTATATGATTTTTGAAATGTGAACACGAATGTGTCTATCCTGGGGGGAAGAAAGGAGACTGGAAGAATAATACACTGTGTGTACACAGCAGGGAAACACCACAGAGGCATCTCTGTGAATTTCCTTTCAATAAAGCATTTGTAACTTATTGCAGAGCATGACTTGAATATTGTGGATGGACCAAGCTTTGCCCCTGCCCTTTGTGGGCACACAGGTGGAGTTATCCTGTCTAACAGAGGGAATAACGGGAAGCTCTTTGATTTTTGTAGCATGGACAGGTTTGGAAGTGATTCTTTGAAGCAACCAAAGCTTCTTCACTGAAAGCTATGATGGCAGAGCTGTCCAAGCTCAGAGTGACACAAGGAGCCTTTCCCAGGCTCAGATCTCTGTCCCTGCATGGTGTCACCAGGCAGTGCCCGTGGAAAACCTGCTTCCCAGCCAAGGGGACATCAGGAAGCCATTTACTCTGCACTGAGGCTTTTAGGGTCTTCTGATGGTTCTCCAAAAGCACAGCTGTGCTCTGTGGTTATACAGATGTTTGCTCACAAAGCACAGCACCAGAGAATTCCCAGCAGGGAATGGTGGGTTTGGACACCTGTGTTGGGTCAGTGGTGGGTTTGGACACCTGTGTTGTGGGTTTGGGCACCTGTATGGTGGCAATGGCCTTCCCCCATCACAGAAAGAGAATGGGAATCTCAGCCCATGTCACAGCCTGAATCCTGTAGGGTTTGTTTGGCCACATCTCAGATTCTCATGAGGAAAAAAAAATAGGCACAAAGAATAATTTCCCCTTCACATTTCTGTAGATTTAACTCTTTTTAACTAGGAGAAAACAAACCAATTTTTAAACACAATATTCAATGATTTAATGTTATCAAAAAACTGAAACCAAAGTAGTGGAAATGTGATGCCTACCCAGTCAAATGGCTGTTTGCTGGAAAAGCCAAACTAATATGAATTGTTAGTAGAAAAATCAAATAGGAGGGTAAGGTCCAGCTACTTAAATCTGTGGAGAAAAACTGACTGTAGCCATGCAAAGAGCATTTGGATCTTGTTCTTCCACTTGCTGAATTGTGCTGGGCAGGACTCCACAAAGCAGATTTTGTCTGGGGCAGTTCCTTCAGCAGGGCTGGGCTCTCTTTCCTTCCACAACGATGATTTGGTCTCATATTATATGAAGCCATACAATAGGAATTTTCTGCATTACAGGATTCTTACCCTCACAATCAGATAAAAGAACTTGTAGTTGATGAACTTCAGTGAGGGAAGGCACTATAAATTATTTTGCCAGGGAAACTTTGTCATTCAAATAGGGTTTGTGCAATCTGTAAATCAAACTCTTAACTCCACTTTGCACAATTTATGTGATCTTTACAATACGAAGTGATACAATCTGGTCTTTTTTTTTTACCTAAATCCAATGCAATTAAAATATTTAGTGTTTTGCACACCTTTTTAAAAGCTTTGGTGATTGTAAATTGAGATGGGGTAACTTGTGTATCTGAGCTGGGGATTAGTTTCATTTGAGATGTAACAGCAATAAAGCTTTGGGGTTTTTCCTGGAGATCCTCCCTTGTGCTGACTGACTGCTGCTTCCAGCAGCTTTCCTCTGAGTATTTCTGCCTCAGACTCCTCATTTCCTTTCCAGGATCATATTCCACTCTTCCCAGTGATTTCAGTTTTCACTCTTTGAATTCTTTGTCTCTCTTAGAAGACCCCCAGATAAATAATTAAAATAACGACAAAGTAAGGGTAAGGGGGGGGGGATTTCTCTATGTCTCATAGGCAGCACTAACAATATATTCTGGTATTTTTCCTGCTTCCCTCTGCTTCATCAGTTTTTTACATTTTGGAACAAGAACTACCTGTTGGTCTAGATCTGTACTGTACCTACCATAAGGGAGTACCCATCCTTGTTAATTTGTTATGATATTATTATATTTTTACTTAGTTTAAATGGGTCTTTCATTATCTTGAAATCAGAACTGAATAGGAAGAAATATCATTACTCCCAACTATAAGTGTAAATAAATAACAAAGAGAAAATAATCTGTTATTTTTTCCCCCCTAAGGAATCACAATAAATGATTGTTCTTCTGTCCTACACCATAGTCCTGCCTTGAAGAAAATGAGATATCAGTAGTGCCAGAACTCACACTGCAGTTACAAAGCCTGGGAGTGGAAGGTTTCAGGAGTGCCAGGGTGCTGTGGACCTTCAGTTTGCACTTCCCATGCAGAATCCATGCCCTGGTACTGCAGAGCTGCAGTCACCCCCACAGCTGTGCCAGGGGACTTCACAGCAGAGAAACAGCTTTGGAGATCTCCCTTTTCCACATCAATCCTCTGTCTTTGTTTTTCTTCAAATGCTGATTCCTTTCTTCTCCTGGTGCTCTGAGAAGTGTAGAAATGTGAGATGCAAAAAGAAAGCCTTGGAAGTTTTCACAAAGCAGCTTTGGTGTCTCACAAAGTCCTGCCTGAATGTATGGGAACATCCAGAACAGAAATACTATCTTTGCATTATTAATAATGTTATCAACTGAATAGCAAAGTGCTTTATAACCTTCTTCCCAAATTAATTCTGCATTCTAGAAAATTGAAATCAGTATAAGTCTGTACCAATTCTGTAGAGTCATATATGCCAAATGTTGTACCACTTATTTGTACCACTGTAGTTCCTCATGTAAATTATAATGAAATTTATCTCTCAACCTCTTGTTGGTCTTAAAATGAAAATTATCTAAGGTCTGTCATAACTGTACATTGGTGGGGCTGTATGTCCATCCTTCTCTAGATAATATTTAAAAAAAAAAAATCCAAATAATTCTAAGAATCCATTATAGTTTGGGTTGGAAGGGATCCAGTCCCACCCCCTGCCATGGGCAGGGACACCTTCCACCAGACCAGGCTGCTCCAAGCCCTCTCCAGCCTGGCTTTGGTAATTGCACTTCCAATGTGAATTTAAGCCCTTGGAGTTGAGCAGAGCAGAGGCCTGGGAGTGGTGAAGGGATCTGTGGGATACCCTGCCCTGTGCATCTCCAGTGAGGACTGGTTAATGCTCTCCTTACCATGGCTAAAGTACAATCTGCTGAGTCACTTCCAAAATGGAAAGGTTTTGGCAAGAGGCACAAAGTACTGAGGCAGAAGGCTGAGCTGTGTTTGGTGTAATTCCTCACGTGTGCAATCTTACAAGCTGCAAGCTGGAGGAAGCAGTGACCTCTGCACACCTTGAAAATTAGTACAAGGCAAATTAGCAGTGAGTCACAGAACCTGCCCAGGGCATTCTTTTTGAAGTGTTTGGAGAATTAATAAGGGGTGTAGATGCTGTATTCATAACACACAAAGTTGATCAGTGCTGTTCAGTTAAAAATCCAGCTGTCACAGGCAGGCTCTGCTCACGTCCAAAGACAGCCTTATAAATTTATGGCTTTATAAAATAAATAAAGCTTACATGCTATTTAAATCCACTGCTTCATTGGATTTTTATTTCAGCATGCTGGAGGTTTAGGAGGAGGCCGTGCTCTGGGCTGGAGCAGTTCCCTGCACCCTGGGGTGTCCCAGCCAATGCTGAGGGGTGACACACGTGGCGGCACCACAGAGCCTCCTGCTTCTCAGGGATGAGAGGCAATTCCAGGCCCAATGCTTGGGATGCTGATTTTTAAAACAGAACAAACATGGAAATAGCAGGGGGAAAAAACATCAAAGACATCTTTTCTTTTTAGTGCAGGCTCTTGGATGGAGTAACCATCCAGCATTGGATTTCAGAAAGACAATCCCTCTTCTTTGCAGGATGGAGCACTATGGACTGGCGGTGCCAGGGGAAAAGCTGGCTCTCCTGGTGCTGCTCTGCTGTATGGAGTGCTCAGACAGCTGATTAATCTATGGGATTGGTAATCATTTGACTCTGGATATTTTGTTCAAATGGTTTTTTTTCAGTGATTCATGAAGCCCTTATCGAAATTCAAACAGCACTTCACGAATCAAGTAGGAGCTTAAAAAAAAAATTAGCAGTAATGAGCTCATTTCCATAGAAATAGAACCAGGCTCACTGGTGGGTCAAACTCTTCTGCCCTTCCTCTTTCCAGGGTTTTCCTCAATTCTTTTCCATTTATTTCATGCATCATTATCTTCCATTTTCTGTGTATCTAAACCATGCCATTTGGCTTTTTGTTCTCTAACCAGCAACTGCTACTTGAAGTTATTTCCAAATGGTGTAAAAAAAATTGTCATCCATATTTCACTTGAGAAAGTTTAAAATTCATTGTCACATTGCAAGCCATTACTCATGACAGTCTCCTTAATAGATTACAAATCATAGTTTGAAGTAGCATTGAGCAAAAATTTCTAATGCTCAAGCCTCTCCATTCCTGCAGGATTAGTAACATGTTTTAATGATATTGCATTTGTATTCTTTCAGTTTTCTTTCATGAGACATCAAAGAAGCTGCAGAAAGTGTCTTTCATATTCCAGACAGACCACAATACTTTGGTGTTTTCCTTCCTTTGGAATTACTGCTAGCCAAGATGAAAGCCAAGGTTTTGTGAGCAAAACCTGGGCCATCTGAAAAGAGATGGGATCCCTTTGAGGGTCTCAATTTGTTGGGAAGAGGGAATTGTTTCAGTTTCATCCATCAGAGCACAAGGCTTGTTAGGGCAGGTTCCAGAGGAGGAGCATCAGGATGGGAGGTCACACACAGCTCCTGCAGATGTTCAGATTGTTTTGTGCATTTTCATCCAGGAGACGAAGAAGGAATGAGAAAGAAGATTTTATGGCTTGAAGTCATACACACAGAATTCCTACTGAGTACGTTGTTGAGGAAAACCAGAAAAGATTGTAATAATCAGAAGAGGAAACTGGCCTGGAAGTGGACTGGACTTGGTGATTTATCTGTAAGACAGGGAATAAATGCTGATGTTAATGAAATATCCATATTATATATATATATATATATATATATATGTGTGTGTGTGTGTGTGTGTGTATATTTCAGTAGCTCTATATAATCACACAAGACCCTGGGATTCTGAAAAAAAAAAAAGAAGTTTGAATAGGAAACTCATATTCTTGAAATCCCTTATCTGAAAGAGAAAAACCCCTTCAGGAAATATGCCACTGGAAGCATGGCACAGGAAAACAAGCATTTTTCCTAACTTGTATCAGCTGAGTCTCTATCTGGATCTGAAGGTGGAAGAGGGTTCTGCATCCAGAGGAGTTGTCCATCGCCTGGGAGGAAAGCTGCTGGGGTACAGGGGTGAGTAAGGGGAGAAGGGAACTCCATCTCTGCTGGAACTTGCAGCCATCTCTGTTCCAGAACAGGTGGGAATTGCATGCCAAAATAAATGGCTTCAAAGGAAAACAAAAACTTGTTCTGGGAATAGATTTTCTGCCCAAGATGGTGAGTGTGCCCAGAAATCCTCAGAGAGCAGAGCAGGAGTAGGGCCAGGGGGGTAAAGCACACAAAGTTCATCTTTCCAGGAGCCAGCATTTTCCAGGTGAATGCTGTGAGTGCCATCGCAGTGTGAGGCAGCCACTGATCCCTGCAGGGGAGGGAAGGGGTCTCTCAGTCTGCCCTTTTCCTCATTTTCCCCATACAGAAGTGCATGAAATGCAAGCTTGGTCTACTGACTCCTGAGTTACATTTTCTAAGAGAGCAGCACTACTGGGACCAAAAATATGCATATTTTAGCTCCAGGCAATGGTGCAAATGGCCTCCAAAAGCAATCAGACAAAAGCACAGAGCTAAGGTCATTAGTGTGAGACAGAGTGGACAGGGTAAAGCAAGAGGTTTAATGTCCCCAACCAGAGATTGCTGGAGCTGCTCCTCTGGAAAGGGTGTGAGCCCCATTTCTTGCACTCTTCTCCACTGTTATCAGTGGTGAAAGTTTGTTGGAAAAGGGAGTCAGCCAGACACTTTGGAGGTCAGCAGACTTTTGGCATGGAGGAAGAGAGGAGCACTGAACCCCTCTTCCTTACTGTGTCATAGAATGTGACCAAACCAGGATTCCAAACTGCCCCAGGACACACAGTGTTTTTGTAGTATTTGATTTTTATCAAAGGGCAGAACAAGGGCAGCTGCTGGCCTGGATTTCCAGGCTTGGACAATGAATCTGCTGGGAAAGAAGAAGAAATTCCACAGCAGAAGCTGGATGGCACACTCTCACCTGTTGTTGCTGCAGGAGACACCTCTGCTCCCTCCCTCAGCAGTGGCTCCTTGTTTTGTGAGCAGTGGTGTTAAAGCCACTGGTGATGGCCTGGAAATGAACACATACAGCACAGTGAAAACTGCTGCAGCCAACAGAGATCTCAGGCATTTCTTTATTTGCAGCTCTTTTTATTTAAACTCTCTCTCTCAAATAGAGATTATGGTAGAGAACATCTCCTGGTCTCTCTGTGAGGGGGATTTTTTACTTTGTCTTTTAGAGAGCACAGTGAAGAGTGAACAGGGTCGCAGTGCCAACAAAACCCAAGCCAAACGTTTGGTTTGATTCTTGTTTTTTCCTATTTTGCTTATTGAGGGGAATTCTGTAGGGACACGATTAATCATACAGACTGGCTGTGGTTTCCCCAGGCTCCTCCCTGCTGCAAATCACCCTGGGCTTTACAAGAGAAGTCAGGAACTGTCCTGGTAAATCTTCCCAGTGGCTGGTTTTCTGGTTAATTGTCAGCTGAGTTTTCTGACACTGATCTGTAATGCCATCCTTCTGTGCAGGAATTTTTAGGATACTTTACTGAGCACAGATGAAGGAAAGTTTCCTTAGCAACAGGAATAACATGGAATACTGAAAAGCTCTCTGGTGACTGCTTGTTTCTGCACATGAAAAAAAAAAGGCTTTTTAATTTTTTAAAATTTTTTTAAATTTTTTTGGTGTGATGCAATAGAAAGACTCAGACACACAACCTGACATTTCTTGCCCACTTTCAAATTTTCAAGCAAATGAAGTTAAAAAACTTCAGGCAGGCATCATTCATGTAATTCTCTTAGTATGCCCAATTCCTTCATTAATTAATTTGCAGAAGCCTATTAGCATATAGCAAAAAGCATGATTTAGCTTGACTTGTATCCAAGGAAACATGTATACTTAATCACTGAGATAATACTTTGCACCTCTGTAGCACTTCTCTAGCCATGCTTGGAGGAATTTCAGGCCAGCTTTTAAATGCATTTAGACATCTCCAGATGCAGAGAGGTGCCTGGAGAGTTTTCAGAAAGTGATTTCAATAATCCATCAGTTATCTGCCAGATCCCTTGTGAGAGGCAGCAAAAGAACCATTCCAGTGGTGCAGAAGATTAGGAAAAAAACCACAATGAAGCTTTGAAAGAGTTAAGAGATAATCCAACCTTATGATTCCTACCAGTGGGCTTTAATGACTAACTAAAGCTGCCTGCAAGGCAAGGCTGCATAATTAATGCAGTTAGGAATAAAAAGGGACCATTTAGCTGGGAGTGGTGGGACACCAGGTGGCTGCTCTGCTGTAAGGGGGGCTTCCCTGGAAGCTGCACCCTGGCTCAGTGCCCTCGTCACCCCCAGGGACCCTGAGCCCTTCCCTGTCGTGGCAAGGGACCAACACTGCGCCATGAGAAGCCTTGTGGGACAATAAATCTGTTTGGTGGCAATAACTAATAACCACAGCATCTTAGACCCTCCCATCTCTGCCTCAGTTTCCCCTTCCAAGCAGAGTTTTTGCAGGGTTAGGTTCACTTTTCCAGTTGGATATGACTGCCCTCTATAAATAACACCCAGCCTTTGATCCACTGTGACCAAACATGCCAAAGGTTTGATTTTCTGCAATAGCTCCTCCATCATTCCAGGATTCCTTGCCTCTGCTTATTTTAGTTTGAATTAATCTTTAGAATGTGGGGTTAAAAATTAATTAGAATTCCAGCACATACAAAAAACCACAGGTTTAGGTCTTCATTAAGTTACTTTTGCCTCTTTCTCAAGTGTGCATTAGACAGAAGTTTCTACATCCAGAACTATTGGAAAGAAAGGCTTGGGATTAGGTTTGATGAAATGAATAGTTTTCTTTATTTTGTCACTTGAAAGAAGTTTTGGTCTCCAAATCTTGCTGGCTAAGGTTTTTGCAATTTCCTGCTTTTTGCTAGCATGGGCAATGATACTTTAAGGGAAGAAAGTAGATTATGAAGACAAACCCATCAGAATGGTAAATAATACTTGCAAAGCAGCATTGCTGGCTGAGCGGCTGAATTCAGAGATACTATTCTGAGACTACTAACATTTCATTGATTCTCTCAATTGGGAAATCACAGAAAAAAATTTCCTGCCAAAATATCTGCTAGATAAAATATCTAGTATTGCAAATTAACTGGGCATATTGGTTGAGAAATATAAACAAAGAAAATAAAGAAATTTTTGGTGTGAAATCTTTATATAACATATTTTTATGCCAGTTTATGTTTCCAAAAGACAATGCTTAAAAGCACTTAAAACAAGCGAGTAAAGCTCAGTGCATGTTCTTGCATACATTTAATTGTACCTTTCAGTGTGCAGTCATAAAATGGCATAGCAGGACCATCATTGTGGTCAAAGAGATTTCATTGTAATGCAAGTTTAATTGCCGTGAATGACTTCCAACCATGTTATTAACAACACAATGCGCTCGATATTTTTACATATTTGTGGGGTGCAAGACTGAAATGTGTTTGCCAAGAGCTGACAAACTAAATTCTGGGTCAGGGACTGGAACAAGCTATTCCATCTCCTGGTGATGAGAATGAGATATAGAAACCACTGCAACGGAGCACGGGAGCGCTTTACATCCAATCTCTCATGACAAGATGACATTTTCCACCTGTTAAAATACCCAAACAGAGCACTGCACACCTGCTAGATCCGAGATAAAGAAGCCAAGAATGACAGCGCTGTGGGCAGGATTCCAGCTCCCGTGCCTGGGTTTGGTTTGGATGCTGTGTGTGTGTCTGGCAGCTCCTGCCTGCTGCTGGGCTGGGCCTCTGGGGGCACAGACACCCCGGAGAGGCTCTGAAATAAGCCTGGGGATGCCATGGAGCTCCACTGGTCCAGCAAGGACAAAACTGAGGAGGACTTGGCCTGCTGGCACTTTCTGGGTTCCAGCAAGTCCCTCTCATTGGGAAGCAGCTGGCAAGGGCTGTGGGGGGATGTCTGTGAGGTTTGGGGACAGCAGTGTCCCTCTGTGCCCCAGAGGAAAGCAGAGCCCTCACACAGCCACCCTCAGTGTGCACAGGGAGCTCTGCCTTTGCCCACACCTTTACCCTTCCCAGACTGCTCAAGTGGAGCACCAGGAGCACTGCACAGCCCAGAGCCTCCTGGAGAGCTCTCCTGAGATCATGGGCCCCCGAGGGGGAGCTGAAATGACAAACAGCCCAGAGAGCTTTGGAAGTGGAGCCCAACACAGACACACTGGTTCTGAAGCAGCTCATGGATGGAATTCCTTGGAAATTTGCTTCTCCTACAAGTCAAAAATTAATCCCAGATTAAATCCCCTAAATTTACCTGGCTCCCCAGCCCACCCAGAGCTATCAGCCATTCCCCAGCACAGGCAGTATTTTCTTAGGCTCAGCAGATTTTCCACCTCTTTTCATCTATTTGTTGTATGTGCCACAATGCTGTCACTACCTTGGGAAGGTCACCCCTGGTGTGTGATTCCCTGATGGCCAAGTTTTTTTGCTCCAGGCGTTAGAGCTGTGGAAACTGCCTTTGAGGAGGGGCTGGTGCTGGCGTTTCATGCTGGGGTTTCACTGTTCTGCTACAACACTGCAGGACAGGGCTGTCTCTTCTCCACAAATGCAGGGTTTGGCCAAAGAGGGAGTTTTAACTGGCTGCCAGCAGTGCTGTGTCTCCTGTGAGTAACCACACACCTGTTGGAACCCTGGATGCTGAGAATTTTAAACTTTCTGTGCTTAAAGGCACACACTCTCAAGAGAACACTGTAATTCACCTGAGGCTGTGGAGAAGGCTTCCGAAATTGAATGACAGTACTGGGATTATGGGTGTGTAGTTGGTTAAAAGTGTGTAATATCACAGGGTGGAAAACTTAAGAGTTTGGGGGTTTAGAATATAGAAATAAATATGAAGCAAGCTGGAGGTTTTAGGGTGGAGGCAGGTTGTTCTTCTTTACCTTCTTTTTCCTACTTCTTTGTGGGTTTGGGTGATGTTTTGTAATTGGACAGAAAAGTCCACATTGTGGGCTTCAAGGGATCTGTTATTGGGTTAAAAGAGAAAATAATCTAGGTATAATTTCTTAATTGGATAGTTTATTCTTAAAAGACCTTGTAACAGGAGACAGTTGGCCATTTTGTCTTTGCTAATGAAAGACTGCAGAACTCATGGTTGTGGGGCTGTTTTACTGATAAGAAATAATAAACGCCTGAGTCCAAACATGAAGTAGAGTCTCGAGTGCCTTCAATCCCGACCCAGAGACCCTGGCACACAGGCACCCCCAGGCTGGTATGGGTGATCCTGGGGCTGAAGGGAGGAGCAGGAGCCACCTGGAACGTGCCTCTGACTGGGAACTCAGTCACTGCATGGACAGCCTGCAGGTGAGGGGTAGGGGAAGGGATTCACCAATTTATGTGAAATTGATGTTAATGGCTGATAGCTTGGCCTAAATAAAATTCGACTTTCCCCATGTGTAGCAGTTTCTTTACCATTGTTTGAGTTTGTAATAGAAGCAGGACAAAGGAAAATTCCCATCCTGACCATGCAGGACCCACTCCAAGGGGGCCCTGGCAGCACCTGAGCTGGGACAGAGGCCCCTCCACAGCTGCTTCCCCACACTCACACCAGCTTTTCCTCTGCTCCAGGTTTCCCATAGCAGAGTCTCAGGTGTGCTGATCCTTAAAATAATTTAGTATTGCTGTAAGAACAAAATCACAGCTTGAGCTGGTGCCTCTGAGGAGGTATCCTGAAAAAAGGACACCCTGGTACCACGTTCCTGGTGACCCCCGGCACCTGTGGCCACCCCAGATCACTGATGGCATCTGTGACCAGTCCTGGTGATCCCTGGCTCCTGTGGCCATTCCAGGTGATCCCTGACCCTTCTGTCCTCGTATCAGCATCTGGTAAGTGTTATTTATGAATTATACTGGCAGTGAAAGTGATATTTGGGGTTTTTTTTCAGGTTGAATTTTGCCATCTATCTTGGTTTGCCATGCACATAAGCTGATTTCTACATACCATGCTCCCAAATCTTATGTAAGGCTCTCAGATGCCACAGCCAGTATGGGCATTTCAGTCACAAGAAATACAGAATTCCAATAATTAATTTAACTCTGTGTAACACAAAAATGTACTCTTTAAAGGGAGCAAAACAAGCAGAGCAGAGCAGTTAAATCAAAAGCTGCTTGTGTACTTGGCTGCCCCTGAGGAAAATGCAGGGAGGTTCCCAGAGCTCCTGAGTCAGCAGGAGCCTGAAACTGTTGTTTCCATGAGCCTGCAAACTGCTGGGGGCTGCTGCCTGTCAGTGATGAGAACTCTGAGGTTTACAGACCTTGCCCTGGTGCGTTTTGCACTACTCTGGCCTGCAGTAGAAGGAGCAATCCAGGCAGGTGCTAGGGAGCAGGGTGCTTTGGAAAGCACACCCTGCCTCCAGTGCCATTCTCAATGCTGAAATGCTTTAAGCTTATATTAGGATGTTGCAATAAATAGAGTTAAACCAATCTTTCTTTGGAGCAGACTCAGTATGTATGGGTTGTACTCCTGGTGTGGCTCTGATGATGAAGTGCTTTGATGCACAGTCTACAGGATTATTTGCCCTCCTACAGACCTGTCACTACTAATTTGGAGTGTGTGGCAGGGCAGATGCTTCATTTCTTTCCAGCTAAATCAGGGAGCATGGGTGGATTCCTGGATGCTTGGCTTGTGTGTGTGCCTTATGTAAATTCCTGCTGTGGATTTTAGAGTTTAGGGTTTGTGTTTTTAGTTTGAAGTACTGCTTTTCCTCTTCTAAAATACTTTAAAATACTCACTCATGGCTGCTGTTTTACTGCTGAAATTAAGCTGTGACTGTGAGGAGGCAAAGATCAGAAAGTGCCCTGGCCTCCTGTCCCAAGGGAGCTGCAGCAGGCAGGACAGGGCTTGGTGGCCTGGGGAAGGGAGGCAGCAGAAGGTGCTTCTGGGGATGAGAATGCTGAATGCAGGAAGGGTCCCAGCCCCTGGGAGGGGAATGCAGAGCCTGACTGACAGCTCTGCCTCTGTGAACAGTCTCTGGCTGCTCCCTTGATCCTGGAATCTGGCTTGCTGCGAGAAGAATCAAGATTATTCAGTCAAAGTCACAAGAGGGAAGCACCAGGGTCACTTCTGCCTTTTGTAAGAAAACCTAAATCCCAGTGTTGAACCATCTTGGTGCTTTTCATCATTTATTTAAAAATATGCACAGCTTTAAGAAATTACTCCTTCATTTTAGAGCCAAATTCTCTGCAAGTAAAAATCTGTTTTACCTCAGTGAAGGGATGCCAGCCCTAGCAGTGACCTTCCAGCCTCTGCCATTATTTCAGTGCTTTACCCCCTGAAAAGCAAGGCTGCTGTCCTGCTAGTCCCTCTGGCATCCTAAAATTTCAGTCCTATCTCTTGCTTTTCTCTGATGAGGACAGTGAGGGGTTTATCCTGAGTCAAAACAGTTTGTGCTGAGTGGGGTTCAGTGAGGCTCATTTTCCTTCAAAGCTTGCAAAACCCTTTTTTCAATATATTAATTATTGTTAACAGCTCTCTCCAAGATTCAGCTTACAGAACCTATTTTAAAATGGTTTTTATGCCTTTGACTGATTATAGGATTGTTTTCCAAGTGCAACTGCTCTGTGTCCTGGTGGCTCAGGTTCCCAAAATGAATGAGCTCTTGGCTTTGATTTACTGCTGTGCTCCCCAAACATATTTAAAGCAGACAGTGCACGTCGCTCTGTCAGCTGCTGGTCTGAGCTGTTGTTTGTTTTGCTGAACTCCCCTTCTATAGCATAATTGCATTTGCCAGGTGGAAGTGAGAGCTGTCTTTTTGAAATCGTAATTAATAGTGTCTTGGGAGTTTCCTCCAACTAAATCCTGCTGCAGTTTGTTCCTCTCTGTGCACCCAGTGCACATCAGTCACCTCCCACAGCAGCTCTCAAGGTTAGCAGCCTGCCTGCCCAAGGATAGATGGCCTACTTAGGTATTAAACAAAATTACTTTCCGTGAGTGACAATAGATTCAGTGATGCTGGTGCTTCTGGAGAGGGGAAAAAATAATATTTTAATCAGTAAAAATAGGAGAGAGTTTAAATGGTCTTAGAAGACTAGAGCTACATATGGAAAACTGTGTCTGTGAAATAATTTCTTCTAAGTCCTATTAGGATGTAAATGTGATTTAAATTAAATCAAGGGAAGTGACCAACAATTATAAAATCCCATTTCTGAGAAATCGAGTTTAGGATTTGCACTATTTCTCTATCAGACCTTGGTGCTATCTCTGTAATAAAAGGTGAAAAGGTGACTCACACTATTTAAAAAGGAGGTTATTGCAAATTGAAGCTGGAGCTATAATTGGGTCTCCTGCTGATGCAAGTGAGGAAAAAACAATTAGTGGAACACTCAAAGAAAAAAAAGGCTAATCTCCAGAAGTGGTGGAAAATAGCAAGTTCTTTGCCTGGCATGCTGACACAGATAATGACAGCCAAGGCTCTCCTGCAGAAGTTTCCAGGCTGGACAACTGGACAGTGTGAGTGACTTCCCTGGCACAAGGTGCTTTTTTGTGTGTATTTGCTGTACAGCTCTGGCACTCCACGGGTCTGTGGGGTTTATTTCCTGTATTTGCTAGTAGGAATATTTCCATTTTGCATTGTGCTCTATTTTTCCCTTCAGTGAGGTGATGAGGGAGTAGCTGAGCTGCAGCTGGCCATTGCATTGCAGAACACACAAGAGTTCCCAGACCTGCTGCAGCTCTCAGAAAAACCTCCCCTCTCCTGACTGGACTTATCCTTAATAATTGGCCTTGTATTCCTGAGCTTTTCTGAGCTTTTGCAAGGCGTGCCTTATCAATATTGTATAGAAAATGTTCTTTCCTGAAGTCTCGCACGAGCAGCAAAGGTCAGGGATGATTGCAGTCTGAAAATGCACATTTCTATTTGACCTCTCTATGCTTAACAAGTGTTTAATTCTCTTCCTTCTCGATGGGAAGGGTGATGTGCTGGCTCTGTGGCACCAAATGATCCCTCCTGCCTCCAGCTCCCTTTTGTGAAACGCTGCAGCTCTGAGACTTGGGGCTGGCACGTCCTTTTTGCTGCTGTTTGCAGGGTGGTGGCTGAGCAGAGGGGAATCCTCAGCATGCCCAGGCTCATTCTCAGTTAGAACAGCGTTGTTTGTGAAATATGAGACTTTGTTTGTGAAATGTGACCTTTCCTGTAGCATGGCACAGCTGGAAGTTTTATTCTGGAATCGGTGCTCGTAGGAGTTGGCAGTGTCAGGGCCACTGGGCAGAGCCTGGCAGGCATTCCTGTCTCCTGCTGGGGATGGCTGGGATGGGACAGACAGTGTGACAGCCCCGCTCACCACCACACACAGGGCTGAGGGCACTGCCCCTGTGCCAGGAAGTGCCACCCTGGTGAGCTCTGGTGTCCTGTGTGGGACACAGAGCCTGCACCCTGGAGCAGGGGCGTGCAGGGGGGCAGAAGTGAAGCTGGAGCTCTGGGATTTCTGGGGGAGCTGCCCTCTCTGCCTGGCATCCTGTGCCTGGTTTGTACCCCTGGAGCAGGCAGAGGGAATGAAGGGAAGCAGGAAGGTCTCTGTTCCCAGTCACACTGCCATGGAGTCACAGTTTCAGTGATAAGTGCAGCCTGGCAGGAGGTTGCCAATATCCAGGCATTTTTTTCTGTCCCCCATGGGTCAGATTTTTATCATCCCAGCAAGGGCTGATCCCCACACTGGTACATCTTAGGCACAGCTTTAGTTAGGTGAGTTCTCTGCCTTGCAGCTGATTAATCACTGATTGCAATGTTTGGTTTGAAAGAGAAAAGCCTCAGGGAGATATAACTTAATGAATGGGATTTTTAAAATTATTTCCCCCCCTTTATTTTACAGCAATGTGAAGTAACCTTTTGGGCTGCACACTTGGCTCTTTTGGGCTGCATGTTGTGACTAATCCAACCTTAAATCTGTTAATTTAATGTTGCTGCACTACAAACCTGCTGGAAATTACACTTTCTCTTAGTTTCTAAGTTTCTAGTAGCTTCTTTCATGTACTTTTGATCTTATAAATTTCAATCAGTTGTAAAAAAATGTTAATTGTTTGTAGTTCATTGTTGCACCTCCTTTAAACAAGAGCTTTCTCATTTCCATCCCATATACATGCACACAGAATTTAAAATTAGGTTCTCAACAGCCATCATATCATTGGAATGAGGAGCTAAAAGGCTTAGGAGTGTTGGGGAGCCCTTTTCGTGTGGTGGTTCCTCAAAACATGGGGTTTTTTTGTGGTTGAATTTGGGTTTCTGTCTTGGTGTGTCCCCCCCTTTACTATTTTCTCCTGAATTTTCCTTCAGAAATAAAATTCTAGTTTCCCTTTTTTTGTGAAGATTCCTTACAGAAGAAGTTGCCTGACCATGATGAACAAATAAAGGAGGCATTTTATTCACTTAGTGGCTCTAATTCATGATAAGCTGCACAAATTGCTCAGGGAACAGGGCAGGGCTGGGGATGTTCTGCTGAGGGGGAGCCCTGCTTGGACACCAAACTGGGGATTTTCACAGATTTATTTGTCTCATTTTGACTGGTTGATGTAGAACAATTGGGAGCCTTGCTTTCCTGGAATTTCTGAAACAACTTCAAGTGAAACTTTCCATCACAGCAATTTTTAATAAAAAAGTTTCATTACTATTATATTTCAACTAAATATACTATTATATGTAAACGAAAAATTTTCTTAGTATTATCCTAATTCCCAGAATGCAATATAATGTTTGTATTTTTTTTTCTAATCCAAAGTACATATGAAGTTAATAAAAAGTTGCATTCCTACATGATCACTTAAAATCAAGACAAAACAAACATTAAACAGCACAGCATTGAAAGTAAAGATGGTATCAAAGCTGGGTAGTGATACACTCCAGATAATGTCTGATCTTGAACTACAGAAAAACTAAGCATAAAGCATCCCATAATAAATTGCATCTGAAATAGCATTAAACCTTGCAATAAGAGGCTCTTGTGGGTTTTCCCCATCAATAAAACCTGAACACAGAAATCAAATCCTTTCACTTGTCCAGGCTGACAAAACTCCAGCTTTTCTCTTGTTTCACCACTGTATTTATGGAGATAATTTCTCATTACTAAGAAATTTTTGCATCTGCAATTTTTTCTCTGTGTGATGTAAAACCTGGGAGTGTTGGGAAGTGCTTGTGTTTAGGGCAAGAGCTGGGATGTGGAATTTGTGGGAGCAAAGAGGGATCGTTGAGCTTTCTGGATGTGGAATTTGTGGGAGCAAAGAAGGATGGTTGAGCTTTCTGGTCTGTTCTTCACAAGACATTTTGTTGCCAAATCAATTTTCAGCTTCTGACTGAACTGCTGATCACACTGTTCTAGGAATTGTCCTAGGTATGGTATTGGGAATTTTTCCAAGTGTTTCCCCCCCAACTGTGCTTTCCCTGGGCTTTGAAAATACAATAAATAAAATCCCAGATTCTCTCTCCATAAGTTTGAATTTTTTTCTGAATTTCAGTGAGATTGGATGCTTGGACCATGTTTGACACCCACAGAGGTGACAAGGAATGTGAGTGAAGGAGCAAGAGGGAAGGGAAATCTCCATCCTGCTCATTCGCCAGTTTTGAGCAGCTGCAGCCACTCTTTGCTCACAAAAATTCCCTCTTTTTTCTCCTGACCCCTTCTTTTAAGGGGATATTTTAAACCTAAAACACAAACTAGAGTTTTAAAATTCCTCCTCACCATTTTCTTAGCTTTAACATTGAGAAATTGGCTCATAAAGGGTTTCTGTAAATTAAATTTACTTAGGATCTCTGTGTCACTCTCCTGTGAACAGGGGCTTCTGAAGGAGGTTTTTGTTAGATTTTAGGACTCCTGTGGGATAGATCAGTTTAATTTATAATTTCTGAACAGACCTAAAGGGAAATTAAAGCAAATACTGCTAATATTTAGAAGCTGGTGATTATATGATATTTACAATATATGGTGTTTGCAAAAAATGCCGACCAATCCCCAACAAAACCCAAACCAAAAGCAACCTGGAAACAACACCTATGCAAAAAGGTGCCTCAGGGCTCAAATCTACATCTTACCAACCTTCAATAAGTTCGGTTGCCAAAAAATAGTTTTAAGTTTTTGCAAGAGAAACACAGCAAAGTGCCAGTTACATGTCATGTATTGGAACAAACATATAGGTTGGCAGAGCTCTGTGGAGACCTGAAATTCTACCTTATAGAGATTTTTCAGGTTTTCCAAAACTCATTTCCATTCAGAACTGGAATGTGAAGGTAACATTACATTGTTTTTGTGGAGTTTGAAATTTTCCAAAACATTTGGTTTCACTTTGTATAATTCAAACAGAAAAAAAAAACAACCCTACAACATAAATAAATCTATAATGTAGCAGCCCCCTTCAGCTGTTTGCCTTTTCCTGTGTTTCTTTGCAGTTCATTTGCAGTGATATCTGTAAAATTTCCTAACACATCCTATGGATAGACAGGACATTAAATCTATTGTGTAACTGAAAGCTGAGGAATCCTCTTAGAATGCTTTTACTCTAAAATGCAAATAATGCTCTTTAGTTGTATGTACACATTGCATTAAATGACCCCAGAGCTTGTTGAACGTTTGAACAGACTTCCAACGGAGGAATTTTATTATTATTATTGTTATTATTTGTGATTTTAAACATGCTGATGAGCATGTAGCATGCACTGAAAAATCAGCCCTGTAGGGGAAAAATATCTTGAGCATGGTAAAGATCCACACACACCTGGATGTGTGAGATATGAAAATATCAACATGTATTTTCTGTGCTTAAAATGGAATTACACCCTTCTTTAAGTCTTGAAATATGGTAGTTCTATCTAGATTTATATGAGCTCTGTGACAGAATGTAATTTTAGAACCTTTCATATCTACAAAGTCATCTCTTCCTGAAGTTTGAAGGATACTTTTAGTGCTCTTTTGCACTCAGGTTAAGAGGCTTAAAATGTCTTTTCAAATAGCAATTAATAAATTTATAAGGTCCAATCTAATTTTTAGACCACAAGATAGGAGAAAACAAGGGTAGTTAGTAGAAGATGAGGTCAGGATTAATTTTATTATATTTACTATATTCATATTACATTTTATTATTCTTTCCTTAGGGTGTTTTTTTTTTTGTTAAAAACATTTAGCTGGACCTGTGGTTGATGCAGCAAGACCCCTCCTGAATAAATGTGCTGTGTTCCTGTATTCCATATGTTCTGCATTGATCCTGAAGATCCTGGTATCTGTATTTGTATATCTGTATGGTATATGTATTTCATATCCTGCGTGTGTATTTCTTTAAACAGCTTTCCTTTTGTGCCAATCGCCATTCTCAGCACAGAATAAACACTTTTCCAGGGAGTTCTGCCTGTATTTGAACCTGGAGCTCAGCTGCCATTGCTTACAGTGATGAATGGCTGCTGCTTTTGACCGATGGATGCGGGGTGTCAGCTCCAAATTCACATTTTTGCGGAATCAGATTAATAGTGCAACTCTTCTGGTGCTCAGCCTCATGTGAAATCCAATCTATTTATGCTCTTTCCAATTTTCATTGTATTATTGAGAATCATATTTAGTGAGCCTGACTAACGAGGACACGACATGGGAAGGTAATTCATATTCTTCAGGGTTAACTCAGCTCTGCTCACTTGCAGACACAGAGGCTCTTCACAGCCAGTCCACTGCTTGAGTGTTCCTCCAGGACCTCAGGAATTTTATCAAAAGGGATGAGGTCAGTGAGAGCACTCATGACTGGGAAATACAACTTTATATGCACCAACGTGCTGGTTGGATTTCCAGAGCTGGGTAAGCTGAGCTGCTGCCTGCAGGGTTTGTCTGGGGATGAGGGTGCTGGGGGATGCTCTGGGGATGTCCCAGCAGCTCTGGGTGCTCAGGGACTGTTCTGCACTGCCCCTGGAGCCCCAGGTGGGAGCAGGAGATGGCCCTGGCAGGTGCTGGGGCTGGGAGCCCTCCCTATCCTTACGGATGTGCTGCAGGAATGCAGAGGATGGAAAATATTGCTGCCATTTCCAGGCAGGGCTGATGTCTTTTTGGGACTACCTAAAAACTACCAGACAGAATGAAGGGAATGAAAAACAGTTCTATTTATGGAAGGCCCTTCAGGCACATTTCAGGCAGACAGAGCCCTCCCCCAGGGCCTACACCCAAAATGGACCATGGGTCACAGGTTTGCACACTTTTGTAAGTTTGGTCCATCTGCACATTGGGGGTTAATCTCCCAATTACAGCTTCAGCTAATGAAGTCATTTACCCCAAGTTTGCTGCTCCAACTCTTTTGTTTCCATCTCTTGGGGCCTGAGGCAGTGAGGTGTCCTTGATTCCAGGCCTGGAGAGGAATTGTTGTGTCTGCCCAAAAGGGGAAAGCAGCAGCTCACACTGTGTGTGGAGTTTAGAGTTCCACACTAAAGAACTGCAGTATTACAAATAGATGAAAAACATAAAAGCTGAAGTCCTGAGGCATCAGGGTCGAGTCTTGCCTAAGGAGCTGCTCAAGGGGCTGTGACAGAGACAAGAATGGAACCCAAATCTCCAGGGCACCCATCCAGCCTTTCCTGTGAATCACTTCCCCGTGAGTGAGTTCTCAGCCTGACATGCACAAACAATGAACTTTCTTCCTCCCAGCCCCGTGAGGCCTCCCCTGTTTGCTGCTGAATGAATCTCAAAGCTGCTGGGGCAGCAATACCCATATTTCAGACCAAAAATAACTGGGCACTGACTGAGCAGCTTTCCCCTTATTTCCAGGCTCTGCTATGATACTTCTCTGGAATCTACTTGTATTCCCTACTGCTGGGGGGTTTTCATGCTTTAGGACCCCTTTTAAGGAGCTTTTTATTTTTCTTTTTCCTAGAGCACAGGCCAGGGGTGGCACAAGGGAGACAGGCAAAACACAAGAAGAATGTAATAATTCAGAAATTTATGAAACCTCTCAGGTACAGCATGCAAGAAAGCATGTAAGGCTTTGGCAGGGTCATTCAGATGAAATCTGACAGCTGTTCTACAGCTATAACTCTTCTAAGATGGTACAGATATAACATCACTTTATTATATACAAAATATATATTTCAGAGAAAACATTTTTTTTCCTCAGAAAACTTGTGATAAAATTACAATTTTCTCCTCTAAGTCCAAACTGGGGGCAGAGGATAGAGAGGTAAATGGAAGAATTAGGATCAAACGTTTTTCTTCATAATCTGCATGCAAAGTTAACTTTCAGCTGGTTACCTTGCCTTAGTTCCACTGCCTGGATCAGGGTGAAGCTGCTTTGGGCTGTGTGTCAGACAGACCATTTTATATCATCACTTGTGCAGTCCAAAACACAACCAATTTCTTGTCCTTGAGTGTTAATTTTCCTTCCTTCCTTCCTTCCTTCCTTCCTTCCTTCCTTCCTTCCTTCCTTCCTTCCTTCCTTCCTTCCTTCCTTCCTTCCTTCCTTCCTTCCTTCCTTCCTTCCTTCCTTCCTTCCTTCCTTCCTTCCTTCCTTCCTTCCTTCCTTCCTTCCTTCCTTCCTTCCTTCCTTCCTTCCTTCCTTCCTTCCTTCCTTCCTTCCTTCCTTCCTTCCTTCCTTCCTTCCTTCCTTCCTTCCTTCCTTCCTTCCTTCCTTCCTTCCTTCCTTCCTTCCTTCCTTCCTTCCTTCCTTCCTTCCTTCCTTCCTTTTTTCTCCACCAAAACTACAAGGTATCAGTGTACTTACAGCTGTACCTTTTAATCTCAGGAGCAGTTCCTTTATCTTTCCAGGTGTTGGAACATCACTTTAAAATGCAGCTACTAACCCTGCACATACATTCTGAGTAACTCATACCAGCTGTTTAACCTTATCATAATTTTCTTAGTCTTAGCCTATGATCTTTAATTACCTGTAGTGAGCATTTTAATTTTCTTTTTCAGAAGTGGCTTGCCCTTGTTGCCAGGAAATGATGAGAGCAGTGAGGGCTGTCCAGTGCACGAGAGGCTGTGGCTCTTCAGTTCCACTGATGTGGACCTGATGTTGTCCAAGGTGTGTCGCTGAGTGTCACTTGGGTTTGTCAGCACTGAAACACCGGGCTCGTGGCACAGCTAAAGAGGGACAAGGGTTTGTTAACAAAGCTAAAGAGCTTCAGGGGTTTGTTAACACAATTAAAGAGGTGAAGTGTTCGTTAGGACAATGGAGAGGGACAAAGGTTTGTAGCACAATTAAAGAAGGACATGGGTTTGTTAACACAATGGAAGACAGACGAGTCTGTAGCACAATTAAGGAGTTTGTGAGCACAATTAAAGAGTGACAGGGTTTTTTTTTAACACAATAAAGAGTGACGGGTTTGTTAACACAATAAAGAGGGACAATGTTTTTTAGCACAAAGAGGTGCAGAGGTTTACTAGCATAGTTGAGGTGCAAGGGTTTGCAGCACAACTAAAGAGGCCCAAGGCTTTATTAACGCAATTAAGAAGGACAAGGGTTTGTTAGCACAATTAAAGAGGTGGAGGGTTTGTTAACACAATGAAGAGGGACAAAGGTTTGTAGCACAATTAGAGAGGTGCACGGGTTTGTAGCACAGCCAGAGGGACAAACACCCGTGCCCTTCATTCCCTGTGCCTGCACCCTTTGTTCTGTGCAGTGGCTGGTGCAGGAGGGGGCCAGGCTGAGCCTGGAATCCTGGCTTTATGTGGATGTGTGGGATGAGCTCAGCGAGCTTCCCTTGCTGCAAAGCAGGGACAGGGAGGGTGGGAGCCTCGCTGTTGTGAGCTCTGGCTGTCGCAGGCTGTTCAGGACCTCCAGAGGAGCTTCCCAGGGCCTGTGATGCTCCGTGGTGAGCTGAAGGGGCAGAGCCCTGGTGTCACTTAGCTCCCACATCTGCCACCACGCTAGCACCGCAGGAACACTGCTTGCACCCCGGGGAAGTTATTAACCTTTGCATGCTGGGGGCAGCAGCCACTGCACTGCAGTCAGCTGAAATCTAAAATTTCATTTGCTTAATGTCAGCCTGGAACTTGTTTTACAGCCCTGAGGTTACCTCTGCAAACTTCTCGCTGATGGAGGATTCCTGGCTGGTATGGAAAGCCTGGCTCCTCCTGGCTCCTGCCACTGTGGCAGGTGATCTTTTGCTCGTTTGAGTCTTATTGCCATGGTACTTGCTGAAGGGTTTTAACCACCCCCCGGTTTCCTGAGGAATATTTACACCTCTTAGGAGATTTGGGAGCATCCTGGGAAATACTGGGTGGAAGAAAAAGGAAGCTGTATCTCCATGATAATGCATTTGTTTGTTAAGAAGTGATTTCTGTAACACCAAGACGTTTGCTTTGGGGAACTGAAGTTACCCTGCAGAATTCTAAGCAGAGTGGGAAGTGGGAGTCTCTGTGAGGGTGGGTTAAATTGGTATCAACACTTCAGTGCCACTCAGCTGAGAGATGGGGCTTAGTCTGTACAGGATTGGGTCTCTGGGGGGCAAAAAATACTTAAATAGAGTATTTTTAGAAGAGAGGGATTATTGAAAAGATTTTTGCTGAAAATAATAAATTCTCTGTGTGGGGAAGAAGAGACAAGTATCTTTTTCTGGCAGCTAGTTTGTGTGTAGGTCTGAATATCTTTCTGACTTAAGCCTTTACTTCCCTGCTGAAGTGGGCTGAAATTAACATTTATTCTCAAGAACTTGCTCCTTAGACTAAGAAACAAATTGAGATAAATTTGAATGAAGATACATGGCCTATCATCCCTGTGAACAGAAAGCCAGAATCTTACTTAACACCTTTTTTGAGAAGTGTGAGGAAATGGGGTGAAAATGGGCTGTTTGAGGGGATGCTGGTGGTTTATATAGAGTTGACAGCCTCAAGTCTTGTCTCTCTGCAAAGATAAAAGTAGAAAATCATTATTTCCATTTCCTTGAGGACTTTATTTTTTAAGGGGAAAAAACATTTTTGATCTTCAGTTGCATTGAAGCTTCATTTAGGTACTTGTGTCTGGGTGAAAGTTCAGGATTTACCACAAAGGAAAAAAAAATCCAACCATCATCTTGAAGGCACATGTTGGAAATACACCTTTCAAGGAGGAAAAAGCCTTCCCTGCTCAGCCCTGCAGTGATCACAATCTCTGCAAGAACAGTGAGGGGAGCTCTTTGTTGAGGCAGAGCTGCTTGGGTGTGGGGATGTTGTGTCACACCGGAATCGACCTGTGCTGTTCTCAGTCTTCCATCCAATCCTTTGGGAACTTCTGACTCTTCTTAAATGCAATAAATATATAAACCAGACATCAGGAAGAAGGCAAACACACCTTTCTCACAGCCCCAGTGCACTTCTGAAATTTGTTTGCATTCACAGAAATGGTCTGAATGAATGTTGTCAAAACTACTCATGTGATTGAATGTTCCTGCCCTGGACTCAAACGTTTCAGTCTCGAGGAAGCAAATATTGTTCCAAGGGTATCAAAAAAGGAAGCCTTTGAGAGTAATATTTTGCAAGTCTTTGTTAGCAGACATCATGTATCATTCCATCTCTGCCCTGCTCTAATTGATTTGCAAGTATTAGGCATTTAGTGAGTGTGGGCTTATTATTTATTGAGCTCAATTTCCCTCCTGCTCTCTCCTCCCTGGCAGCTCAGCTTTGCCCAAGGTTGGGCTGGAGGAGCCCAGCCTGGCTGTGAAACACAGGGAGAGAGAGCCCTGGGCTCTGCTGCTCTGGACAGACCTCACCCGCCCTGGAAATGCCAAAAACCAGCACCGCCCTGGCACACAGAAATACATAGAGAAACAGCCCTGGAACACAGCAATGCAGCCCTGCACTGCTGTGACACACAGAAATGCAGCCCTGCACTGCTCTGGCACACAGAAATGCAGCCCTGCACTGCTCTGCACTGGAGCAGGGCTGGCTGCAAACCTCCCGAGCGCCTTCCTGGGACAGCGGGGCCACAGGCTGCAGCACAAATATTGTGAATGCCCCCTGTGAGCAGGTGTCATTAACATGCTTGTGGTTATGTTTTAATCAGAGCCATGTCTCTGACATCCCTGTGCAGCTGGTGGAGTGACCAGTGCAGCTCAGTGCCCTTGGTCTGTTATGCATTAATAAACCCCACTGTGGGGCATCATCGTTTCCACTGTGGATTTTGAAGAAAACCTGGGGGTTTAATTGAA
This sequence comes from Passer domesticus, assembly GCF_036417665.1. Taxonomy (NCBI): domain Eukaryota; kingdom Metazoa; phylum Chordata; class Aves; order Passeriformes; family Passeridae; genus Passer; species Passer domesticus. The sequence continues at coordinate 20,217,408 of NC_087485.1, forward strand.
CCTGGCTGATGATGGGGAAATTGCCAAATTAGCTGCAATTTATGGTTACCCAAGTAGCTTTCATGGCTGACAAACAAGGAATGTAAAACATACAAGGAAAGTTAAACAAACAAAAGCTGTGCTGCACTGGATGAATGGGATTGTGACCTCTAAGGAAATGTCTGTAGCTTTCAGAGCTTTCTAAGTTATAAACCGCAATCAGCTCCAGGCCCTGAGGAACTCAGTCATGTTTTCCTTGTGTGAAGGGTGCAGCCTTTGCAGAGCCCACATCTCCTGGCAGAGGGAGCAGCAGGGTCACAGGGCCACTGTGCTGCATGTGCAGGGGCAGGACAGGCTCCGTGGCCAGGGTCTTGTGTCAGCATTAACTCTGGGAAGAGCTTTTAAAATATTGTCTAATTAGAGGGAAAGGGGAGATGAGAAAGGCCCCAGCATGGCATCACTCTGAATTGCTGGCATTATGCAGAGCAAGAACTGTATTCCAAGATCACACTGATGACTCTAATGGGTTAAGGAAAAAATCATTGTTTTGCCCATTTTACCCCTCCTTTTTAATTAAAAAAAAGGAGCCAACATAAAAATACTGTAAATTCTACAGAAATATCATGGAAGAAATCGTCCCAGCACTGCATTGTTGGTTAATGTGCTGCCTTTACACGTTTTCAAATTTGGGACCCCTTGTTCCATTGCGGTGCTTCCTTGAATGTCTGGCTGCATTTAATTTTATTTCATTTAATTTCATTTAATTTAATTTCATTTCACTTCATTTCACTTCTGCCTGCCCCTGAAATCCCCTCTGCAGTTCCATGGGATAGGTGATGGTTGTCCCTCTTGGACACCCAATAATCCAGCTCTGCATCAGTGCCCTTCTGTTCTTTAGGAAAACTCTGTTTTCCCAGGTTATGTTTGGGCTGAGTAACCTTTCTGTTTTTTCATGCTGATTTATCAGGTAGTGATTGCTTTCTATCAGCTCACAATACCCATTTTCTGCATAGTTGCTATAATTAATTCCTTCTCATCAAGTTACTGGACCTTTTCTGTGCTGTTACTACAGGAGATCTCTCCCTTCCTGGGTTGTCCATTTGCTGGCAGAAAAGAGAAATACCCACTATTTTTTTCTCTAGTCAGTGGCATAAGAAGTGACCCTTCATGCCTATGAGACTCTGTCAAATTAAATTCCTTGAGATTTTTTGTTTATTATGACAGAGGTACAAAAGCGTTTTCTTTTCTAGCTATTTAGAGAAGGAGAAAATGTCCCCGAATGCTTTAGAAATGTCTGGCAAAGGTAACCTAAGATATTAAAATTAAATAGGAAGATCTGTGGATGTCACTAAATGTACCAGCTGTACCTGGATCACAACATTTCTAAACCGAAAATATAGAAACATTCTGAGATGTGCTGTGAGGAATCACTGCTTAGTTTCACATGATCAAGCTTTTTTTTCCCCTTCCTAATTGTTATTTGTGTTCCTTCACCTGAAATAGACTTTGAATTCCTTTAATGCACTTATGAATCTACTTTGCATTTCCCATCCTGGAGTTTCATTTTCTCCCTGCAATATGGACAGCTCATTACTCAGTCTATCAAGTAAAAAAGTTTCCTCCATCCCTTCATTCCTGGGGTTCTGTCTCTCTACTAACACTTAGAAATGAATCTTCTGGTATTTTAGTGGTCTTTCTGAAATGAAACGTGCAGGTGTGGGCTACTGATAATGCATTTAAAATTCCAACCTTTTCTAACAGGTGAGAATTTATCACATTTTTAAAAAAATTTTGTCTTTGGAGAAGGTGGTGAGGAATTGTCCTCCTCCCCAGTTTGGGAGCTGAGGGCTGCCCAAAGCACAGCGGCGCTTTGACAGTGGCAGCGCCTGCCGGAGCCAGCGAGGAGGGACTGACAAAATTCTCTTGGCAAACAACACTGAGCAGATGCAGATGGAGTGGTGAGGCTTGAACTGCACCTATAACTCATTGCGAGGCACATTTTGGTACTATATTTCTGAAATATGGAGTGCTTGGCAGTGTCTGGAAGCTGTCTGGTGCGGGCCTGCGTGCGCTGTGCCAGAGCACGAGGATGGCTGTGCAGGGCAGGGCCTGGGGCCAGGCCCTTCTCTCAGGGAAATGCAATTAGCAGCGACACCCAGCAGCAAGGGAGAGTAAATTTGAAGAAGAGATTTAACTTCAGTTGGGATTGTAAAAGGGGAAATTGGATCTTTACTCAATGATCCCTATTGACTGTTCTTACAGATTTATGCAGAGAGATTTATTTCAACAAAGAAGTGCCTCTGTGGTCACAGGGGTTCGATGTTGGCTTCTCTGGTCCTTCATTTGGGCTGGCTTTGGGGATTTAATTTTTTCTAATCTTAAGCACCTTTATAAGTCTCCCAAATCAGGAGTCCAATTGCTCTGTGAAGGTGGTGGCAAAAATAAGCCTGGTCAGTAGTTCCCATGGGCTGCAGTTTGAGATGATGGTTTCTCAGTTTTAGCTCTGCAGGGAGCCCAGAGTGATTGGGTTCTGCCTCAGGCTCCAAGCACTCCAGCCATCACACGTGTGACTCTGGAGCTGTGGCAGGGCTGCAGGGCAGACCCAGCTGGGAAGTGCAGCCAGGGCCAGGATGTGCTGCCCACGGGAGAAAATGCCAAGCTCAGCCTCTCTACTTTCCAGGCTGGATTTCCTTGGCTGAAAAACAAGCAGCTTTTATTTTACAGCAAATATTTCAAGAAAATGACATCAATCCCATCTGAGACTGCCCTGGGGCATGAAAATAACATAAGGGAAATGTTTGACCAGCGTGTTTCAGACTGAAATAAGCAGTGTCTAAGCAAATATTCCTGTATTGTTTCTACAGGCAGACTCTGCCAGGCAAGAGATCCCTGCTGGAATGGGGCTGATCCATCCTGGTACCTGGGCCTGCAGTGAGCTCAGTGTGAGAGCTGCTCCTTCCTGCTCCCAAGGGTGCTCTCAGCCCACACAGGCAGGGGTTGTTCCCTCCAGCAGAACCCCTTTCCTGCATGGGGGGTGATTAAAAACACGTGGCTGAGCTGCCAGTCTGGCTCTGAGGAGCTCAGCCTTGTGTCCATTGGATCTGAAACTGTTGCTGTGTCTTTCAAAGCAAGAATTCAAACTATTTTTTTTTCTTTTTTACAACCTTTTTCCTAATAGATGTTTTTTTATGGAAAGTTGGGCCATGAAAAAATATTCTATATTTGCACAAAGAATGGGATGTTTATCTTTTTAAAATGTTTTTTTTTTGAACAGCTTAAAAAATTGAAATCACTTTTGCAATTTAGAGGAAAAGTGAACTATTTATTTAAGTACTTAATCCGTTGTGCATCAAGGCACTTTAATGAATCAGACAAGAAACAGACCTGAAGCACAACAAAGGCGGTGAGAGGAATATGCGAGGAGAAACTTGATCTCATTTACTTTTATTGGTGAGGTGGAAGGGAAAAGTGGCTGAAATCTCCTAGGTTAATGGAATTCTGAATGCTATCTTATGTGACTGTGGTATCTTGAGGAGCAGATTAGCAGCTGGCTGGCTCAGGCAGCTGGCAGAGCAGCAGAATTCCTGAGCTTTGGCTGTCTCCGGTCTCGGACCCGGAGGAGCTGCGTTCCAGCTGCAGACGGAGCTCAGCCGCCCTGGGCGGCCCCACTCCAGCAGGCCAGCTTCATTAGCCCGAACTGATGATGAAAAAACTGTTTTAAGGAGCAATATTAATCACCAGCCCTAGCAAACATTGTTTGGGTCAGCGGGGAGAAAAGCTTTTGTCCGGGCTTGTGCAATTTCCTGCAGCCGGGCGCCGCCAGCTCGTGCCGAAGCCGCAATTCCCATTTTTACTGAGGAGAGTTTGCTCCCAAAGCCTTGTCTGCTTGGTCACCCCTCAAGGAGAAAGAATGCCTCTCCATATGTCTTCAGCAGAAGGCAGCCGGGGCTGACAGATAGCAACGAGATGATGTATTCCAAGAAATGCTCAATCCATGGCAAGAAAATGAGCGTGGGGGGAAGGGGGAGCTGAACCAAACTCGCAGAGATGGAAGCCAGGGGAGGACACCCAGAGCTGGGCAGCCACAGGTCAGGCTGGGCACACAGCACAGCATCTGAAAAAATAAAAATTTGAGGAGGAATAAGTTGAATATTTTTATGAAGGAAGTTGTAGAAAGTTCAGAGGCATGAAAACCAACAGTGTTTTTTTTTATTTCCTTATAAAACAACTCAGAAACATTCAGGAAGTGGTATATTGAGTGGGAGAAGAAATCAATGGAGTTTAATGGGTGGCGCAAGCATAATTTGAGAGCTAAATCTAAGGCAAAATCTGTTTGCATATACATGTGCCAACTCAAGTGTCTGTGTGAATGGTAATGTATTGGCCTGTTTTGTGCATAATAAAAATACTTCAGTGGATGAAATTCTCTCTGTGGTACAGGACTGTAAAGGACAGGGTGGTCGCTTGCACATAACTGATCAGCTGTAAGGCCATTTGGAAAATGAACCTTGTCACCAGAGCTGTAGGACAGCCCAGAACTGGCACCTGCCCTGCTGTCAGTGCTTGGGTAAGAACACCAGTGGAGAGCCTGGGCCTGTCTGGCAAAAGGCAGGAGAGAAATCATCATTACTTCTCACTCTCCAGTGTGTTGTATAATGTATTTTAGCAGGCAATTTATCCCCAAAACTGCAGCTGATGTGGAGTGTCTGGCCCTCTGAGTCAGCAGCAGCAAAAAACAATATAAACTCTGATCTCTATGTAACAGGCAGGAGTCAGAATAAAGGTAGCCAGCTTCAGGCAGCCTCATTTCTCAAGGCAGTTGGATTTTGTTTTCTTGCTTTCCCTGTTTCCTCCTGATAAACACTATTGCCCAGTCTCCAGTTTCCTTTGATTGTTTTCAGCCTCATTCATGCAGCATCCCACTTTGTTCTGTGAAAAGACCAGTCCCCTACTCTGTGGAGAATTAAAATGAGTTGCACTCAGTGTGTAACTCACTCCCAGGGCCGAGTGTCTGTGGTTGGGCTCACTCTGGCCGAGGGATGCTCTGGCAGGGCCTTTCCCCACCCTCTGCTGGGGGATTTCTCCCTGGTGAAGCAGCTCACACCAAACTCCTCCCCAACACCAGCACCATTCCCCAGGCAGGGTTTTGCAGGGTTAATGAAGGCAATTAGCTCAGTGCTGTGAGCAGGAGAGCTCCTGGGGAGCACAGGGTTCTCCAGAGGGGCTGGGAAGGCAGCATAGCACCAGGGATGGAGTAGCCAGGGCTGTGCAGGGCTGCAGCCACAGCACTGAGTTGCTGCCCCTCGTCCTCATCCACAGGGAACTCTCCAAGCGGAGACACCCACAGCCCCATCACTCTGCCACAGCAAATGGCATTTCCCAGGCATTGCATCCACGGGGATTCACTGGGGACTCAGCCCTGCCTGTGATTCCTGGGGCTGGGATCACTCCTGCGCAGTCAATAGAGGAGCCATTCCATGTTGCAAATAGAGTATGGGCAACAGAACCAGTGTTTTACTGGATCTGTCAGGTTAGAAAGACAGGACATGAGAATAAGGTTAAAACCCATAAATCTAAGTCCTCAGGTACTGGAGAGGGAAGTATTGTACTGCTTTTCCAGAGTGTGATCTGTCAGTCAGGAGCAGCTTTTCTGTCCTTCACAGTTGGGACCTGGCTTGGTCAGGGAGTGTAACTCGCAGAAGGGAAGAGAGACTTCACAAAAGCACCAGCATAACTTATTATCCACCTCTCTGTTGCTCTGTTGTGGTGAGTTTGGGTTTTTTTGAGGGCTATATTTACTGAAGGAATCCTTAAAAAGGTAATTTTGCAGTTTCAGATCATTGTTCATTCTCCAGTCTCCCTGATTAATTCTATTAAATTCTCGTGGACTTTGTAAAACCAGGTGTTGAGGAACACAAACTTTCCACAGCCCAAACCAGATGTCTCCTACAATTCAGTGGGAATATCCCTGTGGAAAATGAATTGAATGTGGTAAGGTCTTGCTGTCCTGGGAAAAGTGAGTAAGAGGAATCCATCTTTTCCCATGAGTTCTCCATTATTAAGAGTTCCTCATCTGTTTTTATACAGCAGTAGTAACCAGCCCGTCGTGTTTTTATTCTGTCCCTCTCTGATTACACTGAGCCCCTCAGGCAAATCTTTCTACTCAGTAAGTCTTCTGTCAGACTATAGAAATCTTTGTAGCAATAGATTGTAATGAAGATTAAGTTGATGGGTTCATGAGTGATTTATTATAAATTGTTGTGCAGTAAGGGTTTTTCCCCCCCTTGTGTAGTGAAAGAATTATGTGCGTGTAGTCTCAGGGCAACCTCTCAGGGAAATGAGGAGAATAAAACAAGTCAAGAGTGTCCTCAGATTGTCCTCTGCTCTTTGATGCATTTTGGAAGGCTTTCTTGGAGATGGAGGGGTTCTCTGGTGGGAATTCTGGAGAAATGCTTTCCCGTGGCACTCCAGCCCAGGGTGATGCAGACCTGGGGAGGAACTGTACATAAGTACAAGAATATAAATCAGCTTCAAGATGAAAGCTCTTAAATCTGCTCTGTGCTGCTCACGCTGATTATCATGGCCCCAAGGCGTAGTTACAGAAGGATGCACTCAGGAGGGCTACTTCAGAATTTCCACAAGTCATTACTGATTATGGATCTGCACTTCTAAGTGTTTATGGGGGGATGATTGATACACTGAGGATGTACCTTTCAGGACTGCGTAAAGAGGAGCAAGGCTTGATTTGCACTTGGATTTTCATTATTTTACCATTTCAAGTGGCTCCTATTTCATAAACAGCAGCTATGGTAATGCATTTAGGATGGTTTTCATATTCATGGATACATATATATGCATATTTTTACCAGATAGGCACCTTAAAATTTTCCAGTCATTATTATGAAATGCAATATAGCCTCTAAAGCTCATTCTGAAAGGATATCTATAATCAATTAACTGACTCTCCAGAGCAGCCTTAATATGGTGTTTTAATTAACACCATGTTGGAAAGCAGAGCAAGCTCCTGCAGAAGTCTTGAAACAGGAACTGGGCTTCACAGCCCAGCTTTGCAGGCAGGGTCTCTCTTCAGGTCTGAGGGATGCTTTTTGTATCCCACAGTTCCACTGCTCAAAATCCTACCTGTAGGATCAAAAGGAAGAATGAACAGGCTTCTTATTTCCAAGAGAAACAGAGAGCAGTGCAGCAACTTCCAAGTACATAGGATGAGATGCTGCTGGAGCATAGCCAAGCAGAGCAGAGTTTTACCAGGGAGCACAAGTGACCTCTTGCAAACCCCAAAGCAGGAGACAGGGGAGGGGGGAGCAGCCAGCAGGATGCCAGGCAAAAGCAGTGTTGGCATGTGCTCCTTGCAGAGGTGTCTGCTTCAGGATCAAGCAGCAGCATAATCACTGTTGATATCCCTTTGTCAAAACCAGTAATTCTTCAGCTGTGATTTGATAAATCTATATTTATTGGTTAGCATTTCACTGGGTCTCACTTGGCAGAATTTCATTACACTGAGTCTGCTCTGCAGCTGTTGAAGCTCTTCAGAGTCAATAATTTACACCAGGAAAAGCTCCAGTGTTTGTATTTAAAACTTTATGGTGCTTTTTGTGCTTCTGGTCTTTTCTGGCAGCTCTGGGTGATACCCCCAGTTCTGGGCTGAGTTTCTGTAGTTATTACCTATAGAACTCTTTTCTTTTGTTTCGTGATAATAAACAGAGATTATTTAATGCAGATAAATAGTTACAAATCCAGTTTGTCACTCCCATAATTTATTTTCATGCAATGACGTATTTCTCCTGCTGGAAGTAAATTATCAATTTTTCTGAGGGTTTTATTTCTTTTCACTATTTCTGACTATACAGAAAACTCCACATTTAGAAACACAAACTTTTCTGATTGTTTGGGGACCTCAGGGTGCTGGAAATGAAAACAGACATACCTGCATATGGCTCAACACAGAGGACATCCAATGATTTTAAGGGACAGCAATCTTTTCTCCATAAAAACTTGTACAGATTTCCTAAATCTCTTCTGGTGTTGAAAGACTGGAAACAAATCTGATCTGAAAATGACACCAGAACACTTGACTATTTAGCTATGTAAGAGGCATATTTGCATTAGTTATCTAGAGTTTTAATTGCTCTTACAGGTGGATGTTTACTGAAGAGACTCTTTTTGATAAATGAAAGAACTAAATGACACTTTTATTCTTAGGGTTTATATCTACATTTTCTTTGTCTGCTGGTAGAGTAAAATGTGCCACACAGCCTGCAGGGGTGTGTTTGTCCACACAGAAATTGCCTTTTCCTGGGCTTTATAAAACAATTAAAATCTTTCTGTGAACCTTGGCTGCCTCTTGGCTGCCTGACTGAGCAGGCTGGGGAAGGGAGGGAGGGCCAGGAGCTGTTCCTGGTGTGTGGCTGGGGTGGAATTCAGCCCAACAAGTGGTGGGCGCAGGCTGAGCAGATCAGGAGAGTGATTAAATTCCTGCTGTGTGTAATAATTGCTGTATTGATAGAACAGTGGGGTAAGTGAATTTGCGCTTAATCTGCTGTGTCAACCTGGAAAAAATGTGCCTTGGGAGTGAGGGCATTTTTGTGCTTATATTAATTTGATACCACTTTTGGTAAATGGGTCAGTGATCTGAGGTATTGTATTTTTGGCATTAAGAGAAGTGCTGGGCACTCCAAAATGTTTTAGCTTTTCTTTCTGTGAAAATCACTCCACTTTGTTTTCCTGGACTTGGAGATGATGAAATATGTTTGTGGCTATTATTATTATTGTTGTTGTTATTATTATTATCATCATCGTCATCATCATCATAACTATCACTATCACTATTATTATTTTATTGGAGAGATGAGCAAAATTTTGGTCTGGCACAGGCAGGAAAAAAAATGAAGTGACATCCAAACTGCACTTTGCAAATACACAAATAAACTGAATAATAATAATAATAACATGTTAATCAAATAATTTGACCTTGTTAGGGCTCTAATACATCCAGCAGAACCAGCGTGTGCTGACAGGAGTTTTCCAGCCTCCTGTTCTGCTTCTGGGAAAACACTGGTTGTTTCACAGTGAAGTCTGAGGGAGGTGACTGAAGAATGCTGTTAGATTTTGGTGGCATGAGAGAAAGTTCATTTAATGCTTCACATGCTATTATGCAGACCAAGGGGTTCAGGCATCTCAAAAATAATTTCCAGATCAGTACTAACAAATATCAGTTCTGCTGAAATATCTGAGTGCTGCCCTGAACTGAAACAGAGCTGGATAATTTTAAGCTGCACGCAATGAAAATTCCTTGCAGGCTGTTAGAATTAACTTGTTTGGTCAAAACAAAAGAGCTGAGATTAAATTACGTGGTTTCATCCCCATCTGGGACTTCCAACTTCTTTGAGAAAAATGGGATTTCAGAATCAGAATAACCCTTGGAAGAGCACAGGGAGGTGAGAAGAGGCAGAGCTGAAGGAAACCCAAGCCTGAGGAGTCCCAGGGATGGCTGGAAGAGGGAAGTGCTCCAGGCCAGCCCCTCTCCTCGTTTCCCCAGGGAGATGCCTGGGTTAGGGCAGAGATGGCAGCTGGCACAGGAGCCTCCGTGCTCTGCAGAGCCACTTTGCCAGCCTGACCCGAGCTTGCAGGGATGGAGATTCCTGCCTGGAGTGGGAGTGGGAGTGCACTAATTATGTGCTGATGGCAGGCTCTGTGTAATAGCAATTCTCACTCAATTACTCAGTGCACAGTGTCACTAGTAGAACCCAATTAATTTTAAAAAACATTCCCATTTAAAGGAAGGCAATATGTTGCATTTCTACAAGTTATCTATAGTGTTAGGATGGCCAATTTAGCCAACTCTTCACTGCATTAGACAGTGATGCAAACAAAGCAGCAAAAAATGGTGTGAGGAGAAATAAATATCTGTCTTTGTGGTGCTGAAAGCTCCCGAGGCTGTGCCTTGCAGGCCTTTCTCAGGGTCTGTCCCAGCACATGCAGGCCCACTGAGGATGTTTTAAGCCAAATTTCACTGCAGGGTAGTGGTCTGCTGTACTTATTGTTTCAGGTATGAACAGAAAGGAAGTACCAGCTAAGGCCAGTGGATAAATAAACATTCAGTGTTCAACTTCTACTGTGATTTAGGATTGAATTTCACAGAACCAAAGAGCTGTAGAATGATCTGGGTGGGAGGGGCCTTGCAGACCTTGTTCCCCCCTTGCCATGGCAGGGACACCTTCCACTGTCCCAGGCTGCTCCCAGCCCCAGTGTCCAGCCTGGCCTTGGGCACTGCCAGGGATCCAGGGGCAGCCACAGCTGCTCTGGGCACCCTGTGCCAGCCCTGCCCACCCTGCCAGGGAGCAATTCCTTCCCAGCTTCCTTCACTCACAATGAACAGGGTTTTACCTACAGGTCTTTCCTGAAGAGAGAACACCACAGTCACAGTAAATATTAACAAGAGATTGCTAATTGGAGGCTTCCTTTGGTCTATGGGAAGTGTCAGCTTCTGGTGTAACATTTAAGTAAAGAGTAATAAAATATGTAAGGTTAAAATTAAATGTTAATAAATATATAGCTCAAAGAATGGACTAGAGTCTTCTAAATTGTAAAAGAAAAAAAAATCGATTTTGGCCTGAGTGTGAGGCATGTGCTAAGACAGCTCCACTCTGTTTCCTGGCTCTTAATGTAGCTGATGCCATGTACACCTGGGGAGCCCTGAGACACCCCCCATGAGTGTGTGTGAAACAGCTGGGGAAAAGGGGAAATAAGCCTTGGTTTGGGGCAGGAGCTGTTCCTGCAGCCTTTGAAGCCAGCAGAGGAGTGGAGCCCTGGCAGCTGTGCTGTGTCTGTGCCTGACCTGGGGCTTTGGGGGATCACACTGCTGCCACAAGAGGAGTGACTGCCCTCAGGAAGGAGCAAAGAGCACCTGACAGCCCGTGGCTACAGAAAAATTAATTGGGAAGTGAGCAAACTGCTAGCCTTATGCCTGGCCTTGATGTAAGCAGCAATGACAACCTCTTTGCTCCCAGATTTTGCTGTCACTTGGTGGTGAGGTTTCTATCTGGACTGCAAGAGATGTTTTAGATTTGAAGCGACTGACTGGAAGAATTTAGTGGAACAACTCCATTTGCACTACTCCAAAATGCACAGGGCTGTTACCTGACAAGCTATTCAAGAAATGCTTGTAAATGTGGGTTATTTGTCATTGTTTGTTTGACTAGGAGGAAAACCTCACCTGTTTTCCACCAGCAGCATTTGCTTTCTGTTGTCATTTTAAAAGCTATTTTAATGCAAAGGTTGCATGGGTTTTATGTTGGGATATGATGGGGCTGTTCTCAGAGTTCCCCTCAGATGGGAAATACAAACCCACAGGATTTCTCAGCTGCCATTCCATCCCCAGATGTCCTTTGAGAGGGTGTTTGTAGCCCCCATCCCTGCAGTTTGCATTCACTGGTGCTATGATGACTTAGCCATTTGGGGAAAGAGGTGGAAGCAAACATGGTTAAAGCCCAGCCAGTGCCCAGGGAGTCAGATCCTCATTAGCAGCACCTTCCAGCCATAATCAGTGAGCCTTGGAGAGCAGGTTTTGTCTTGCTCTCCACCAACCTTGCTGCCCACAAGTGATTTGCACTCTTATGGAGCAGAACTGGGAACAGAATGGATAAGGATAATCACAAGTCTGAAAATGCTCTGAAAGCAAAAAAAACCCAAAAAAACCCCAACAAACAAACAAAACCCCCCCCAAAAACAAACAAACAAAAAACCCAAAACAAACAAACAAACAAAACAAAAAAAACCCACCCCCAAAAAAAACCCAAACACAAAAACAAAAACAAAAAAACCAAACCAACCAAACAAAAAAACCCACCAACAACAAAAACTAAAACAAAACAAAACAAAAAAAACCCCAAAACAAAACAAAACAAAACAAAACAAAAAACCCAACGACACACACACAAAAAAAAAAAGCCCTGGGCTCAGGGACAGCAAACCTGGAATTCAGAGCAGAAAATAAAGAACATTAAAAGGTCAGGTCTGTTGGAGCTACAACATTGTGAGTTTGTCACTGGATAATAAATCTTTATTGCAGGAAAATATCCCTGGGGCCCTTCCATGTGCTTCCTCTGGGGAAGGAGCATGTTTACCCTGATGAGCATTTCCTCATGGTGAAAACCATTAATAAATAATAAATAAACCTCATTTATTGCCTGGGGAAGCAGTGATCAGAGGGGAGCACGTGCCCAGGGTGAGACCCTGCTGCTGCCACAGCCTCGCCTGGCTCAGGCTCTGCCCAGCTGGAGCCGAGTTGGATTAAATGGGATTTCAGAATTGGAAATTTGATCAAATCAGATTTTCTGGGAGAAGCCACCAGGGAGGGTGGGTGTGATGGGCAGGGCTGCTGTGAGACATGGGGCTGGAGGGTGGGATGGGGTGGGGGATTAGGATGCTGCTCCTGCTTCATAAACCCCTCCTGGCCTGCACTCCTGGGCTTCTCAGAGACAGATTTTGGTGTGTGTGAAAAGTTTTTATTTCTGTAATTATCTTTCCAGCATCACAATAGCTTAATTCAGTGGTGAGTTCCCTAAACTGGTGGTGTAAGACACAGGGCAACCCTGTGTGGATGTGCAGCTGGGACAAGCTGAAGGGAAAACTGGAATTCTGGGCATGGCAGAGCCCACTCATCACAACACAGACTGGCCAGAGTTGTTCTCCAGTCTCATTACCAATTTACAGTCCTAATCTAAAAGGAGCCACCTTGACCTTCTTTCCTCCCTGTCACTCTCAGTGCAAATTTGGTGTTTGTTTAATTATATTCACTAATTTATATGTTTTAATAACATGCTAAGCATCTAATTTATATCTGAATTCATTAGATAAAATAGTGTTTCCATGGAAAATTTAGTACAGCCACCACTGGATGTTTTTCTTTCCATAGGTTTATAATTTACCTCCAGTATATTACATTTCCATGAGAAACCTAATGATGGCACAACACACTCTTACCAACAAAAAATTCCCTTATTTTGCTATTTAAAATTTATATTTTAAGAATTCTATTTTCCCTCTTTAAATAATAAACTGTAGATGAGGGTATGTGCATCTTTCTCCTGTGATGTTTAACTGGCACGGTTATCAAGTTATCTTTGAAGATTATTTGTTGCAGAGCACGAATTGGAACCAAACTTAGCAAGTAGGAGGTGAATTTGTGCTTGGAACCGTTATTGAGGGAGAAAAGCTATCCAGAGTGGAATGGCACTGTCCATGGGAGAAAAGTGAAGGGCTTCCTAAAGGATTTATTTGGATTTCACTGAGGAATACTGACTCAGGGCAACTTAAACACAAGACGTAAACATCCTGTGCCTGAAGCATGTAGTCAGTGTTCCTTTGGAGAAATCCACATATATCCTTTAATGGAGGATAATCAGAGTTCTTTGGTGAAATCCTGACTGCCTTGGGAGGTGCAGGGTGGAGTGCTGGGTTTGCTCTGGCTCCATCCTTGGTGGCAGTGGGGCAGCCCAGGCTCACCCAGGGCCCTGGGGAGGAGCTCCCCGTGCCTGGGGGTTTTGTGCATGGGGCTGGCTCTGGCCAAGCTGCCCTGTGAGACTCCAGCTCTGATTAATGGAAGCTGGGTGGCTTTGCTGCTGGCATTATTGCTTAAAGTCCAGTTCAGCAGAGCTCAGGTGATGTGCACAGGCACTGTGCTTGACCTAAGATTATTTCAAAGAGGACTGAACACTGCTTTTGAATTTAGTGAAAGCCTCTTTGAAAACACTGCATCAGCCCTGTCCCCTTTAACCAATGCTGTTGAAATGTCAGCTTTGATAGACACGTCTAGTTTTGTTCTGTGTCTGAATTTGAGCTGAAGGATGACAGCTATAGACTTTAATATGACTTATCTCCCTCTTCAATCCAAGCTTTAGGTATTCATGTTAATTAAAATGCATGGTAATGTCAAGCTGGTGAATAGTTACAATGTAAAATGCCAATTATCCTATTTTTGAATGCATCTGAAATAATAAACGAATTCATCAAGCCATGAGCCTCCAACTAAACAGATGTCTGGGATGTAAATGGATGGGAAGGACCAGTGCCATAAATCCTACAGACATTTGTCAGGCCTCTGATGTTCTCTGTACCTTTGCTGTTAAGTCTGTTGAGGTTGAAGGCTCATCCACAGCAAGAGGGGTTTGGCTGTGCCTGTGCCAGCTCTGGCGCAGAGCTGCAGGAGAGGCTGCCTTGGCACCTCCAGCTGCTCCTGGATGATGGAGAGGCACCAAAACTGGCTGTCCCTTGTAAGCTCAGGCCCCCACATTGGAGTGGGATATGTCAGGTTTGTGGGAGATTTTGGTGTTTGGTTTTTTTTCTTTTTTTTTTCTTTAAACTACCGTTCCACCTAAAGTACTTGGCAATGCTAATGTTTATTTTTTCCCAGTCTGAACTGAAGAGGTTTAAGCTTAAACTGAGAATCTGCAGGAGTGAGCCCTGCAGGGAGGCAGTTCTCTCTCTTGGTCAGTCTCCGCTGCAGGCAGGTGGGAAGCAGCCTTTGAGCAGATTGGGCTGCATTTACAGGCATTTGATCTCTGCTGAACTGGGGTAACCAGATGAAACGTCTTCTATTATTCACTCTGTATTCACTCAAATAATTCAGGACCAGTGGTCTCCAGCCACTTTGTGATACAGCTTGCCTACAACATGAAACTTTCAGCAGCTGCATTTGAATCAGCTGACAGTTCAAAAGCATGGTGTTAGTTTGTGTTTAAGGGATCCAGATTAGGATTTAGAACTGCCCTGTGCCTGGAAATGCACCAGCACATCCAGGCTGTGAGCAGAGTCCAGAGGCGTTTTCCTGCTCAGCTGGTGCACTCCACAGCTTCAGCAAAGAAGGGATGGATGCTCCAGAACTCAGGCAAGCATACACAAGATTATTTAAAGTGCTGTGCTACTAATACCAGCATTCTGTGAGAGCTAGGGATGGGTGAGGTGATGTCAGAAGTGGCTTTCAGCTAAGGAAATAGGTATTTCCATGCCGAGTTCTTTGTAGGAGGATTCATTTTCCAAATTGGTCAATGCTTTCAAGTGTCTGAACTGCTGGTTTTGCTTTCCTCCAGAGACTTTCACACACACTTCCATCCATTCAGGACTTGGGAAATGTTAAAAATACAAGGTGTAACCAAAGACTGGCTCTTTATGAGAAGAGTCAGGCAGAGTTTTGGCTCATGTCTCTCTCAGAGCAGGCTGGAACCACAAGGAGATCTCATGATAAGCTCTTCACAAGCTTGGAGAAGCCTGGTCTGCTCTGGTGACGGGAAGCACTGCAGGTGGCATACAGAGAACAGTGCCCCTCACACTGAAGAACACTGGACAGGACAGAAGGAAGTTGCATTTTTTTTTTTTTTTTTCTTACCTTACATCTGATACCTGCAGACCTGGGCTCAAATCACAATTCAAGAATAACTTCAAGGCAAAGGTGTAGGTGTGCACCCACACAAAACAAACCTTTGGCTACAATTAAGACCCCCTAGCATATGTCCTGTTTTGTCCTGAGGACTGGAAGGGCATTGTGTGCACAGTGGGCACAGCTGCTGCCATTCTTAGTTAAACATTCGGTTATTGAGGGATGTAACCGTGCTGCTCAGAAACCTGGACTGTCTTTGGGGGAGCAGTGGTGCAGTTACAGTTCTTTGTGAAGGGGATTTTTGCTCAGCACAGAAAATGTCCCTCCTGTCCAGCACTGTGCTCTGAGCAGTGGTGGCAGCACAGCTGACTCATTAATTTGCTGCTGTAGTTAATCTGCAGTTGTGAGGGTGATGGAGAGCTGAGAACCAGGGAAGGAAGGTGACATCTGGAGACCCAGGGAAGAGAAAGTGGAAGTGCTTGCACTCTGAAAAAAGGATCCTGCCAAGAATGTAAAAAGTACATATGGGTGGCTCTCAACCAAGCTGTAGAAATGTTCTTGATCTTTGAGTTTTCTTCTGCTTCATTTCTGTGCTGTGTCTCCACTCGTCTGGTGTCTGAGAAAGAGCAACTGTCAGCAGTCAGGGAAGGCAGGAGAAGTTCTGTTGGGTCTGTGAAAGCTCTGCTCTGTGGTACAGGATCTCTGGTGATTGACTCCCTCTATGTGATATGTGAGAGAGAAATCCAGACCATGTAACCCATCTGTCCTTATCTACTCGCACACAAAGGTTCACTATCTCCTTCCTTGGGAAGCCAAATTTTACACATTCCTTAAAAAAAAACAAAAAACCACAAACTCAAAACCACAGACAAACAACTGAAAAAATCTACAAGACAGAGATAAAAGTAAAACCAGAAAAGGTTAAATTTGGGTGTGGTGTTAATGACACAAGCTTGTGGGTGCAAGCCTGTGTGGGCCAGCTCTGGACTCGATGGTCCCTGTGGGTCCCTTCCAGCTCAGAAAGGTCTGTGGCTGTGATCTGTGACTGTGACTAATTTTAACTAATTGACCTTTACCAGGAGTAGAGCAGAGTGCCCCCAGCACTCTGTAGGACACAGAAGGGTGCAAGGACTGTTCTGCATTAAAAATGGATGAACACAACTTATTCTGCATATAAGGTCAAAATCTACTGTTCAATGAACAACTAGGATTTTACAGCCTTAATGCTTGGATAGCCAAGCATTTCTGGACATTTTATTTACTAGGAGAAATGTGTGTCTTCTCAAGGGATCCATGGCCACACTTTGGCTGTGTTATGAGCTGTTACTGACCCCCAGACCTGTCTCTGCAGGGCTAATCCTGCTCTCATCCTTGGGCCACCCCTTGGTGTCAGGTTCTGTCCCCATCTGACATCCCTGTGTTACCTTCTGCACACTGGGTCCAGCTCTGCTCCAAGCACTGCAGGGGTCAGTGGATCTAAGCTGTTTTCACAGAGTTTTTCTTAACAACGGTGTTCATCCTAGCAGCCCCAGTACCCAGCAGTAACCCAAAGGCCAGTGAATCCCTGAGGCCACAGAGGGATGTGCTTACAGAGGATGTGTTCCTCTGACTCACTGAGATGTCCCTGTGCCTCAAGCAGCAAGCTGGAAGAGCAGGAGCAGGGCTTTGTGCTGGGCAGGTGAGCAGTGCTGCCTCAGATTGCTCTGGTGCCACAGGATTTTAACATTTTGTCATCTGCTTCACCAGGAAAGGACAATTTCCTGCAGCAGGACCATCATTCAGAGATGCCTGACTGCTGGCCAGGGGTGATGTAGGGACTTGCTAGAAAATAAGGAAAAGGTGGGTGCTCAACTCTCAACTTCTTCGCTGAAAGGAGCTGTAGGTCTGGGTGGGGGTGGCCAGAGGTGGGAACTGTCCTGGCATTCAGGAGTGCTGGAAAAGCCCTGCTGGGATTGTCAGTGTCACCTCGGGTCCCAGTTCACAGGTCAGAACTGCTCCTCTCAGCCAGCACAGGGGGCCTGAGTCCTCTGTCCATGTGGAGGGTCCTGGCTGGGGGTGTTGGGCATCCCTGGGACCCCCTTGGAGAGGGTTTTTCTTTACATCTCTGAAGCTGTTCCGACCCAGACACCTGTGCTTGACCAGAAACCAGTGCAGAGCTGACAGACAGTTGAGCACACAAAACACACACTAGAGTGTGAAAACCAAAATGTGCCAGGGCTGTTGGCCCCTGAGTTGGGTGGGACTATTTATTTATGGACAAACTAATTGTATCCTTTCTCCTTTTACAGCAAGAGGACTTACAATGGCTTTTTATTTTCAGCTCTAATTAGGAAAATGTTCTGGAAGTCCAATGTTATTTATTACCTGCATGTTAGTGACAAAATGAACGAATTCTAAAGTGATCAGTGATGGCTATAAACTTGCTCATGGAGTTTGGGAGAGACTAAAATTAATTTGTTACTAAATGACAGTGTTTTGGTGAATTCTCATCTTATTAAAGACATGCAAAGGACTAAATTATTTGCATAAAGTGAAATTAAATAGATTCTTTAGATGTGAGAGCTCTTATGACAATTCAAAACAAGGTGGAGGGCATTGCCCCTGCAGATTTTGGGTCAGCTTATAACACTTTGTGTTTATCATAGGATAGTTAGCACAAACCCCTTACTGTTGTTTGGCTTTTTGGTTTTTTTTTTTTTTTTTTTTTGGTTTTTTTTTTTTTTTTTTTTTTTTTTTAATTTGGTTGGTTAGATTGTCATGGTGTTGCTTTTTAAATTTGTTTTTATGTTTTCATTTTAATCAAGGGAGTAAAGTGTCCTTATTTTCTTTTCCAGTCTTTTAAATTAAACAGATTAACAGCTCTTCTTAGTGCTTACTGTCTCAGAAAATTATTTATTCTTTGGGGAAAAAAAAGGATTTAATATATTTGTGTGTAGTTGTGTACTGGCAGCTGATCCCACCCACATTGCTCAGAAAAACTTTGAGTAGTGAAACTTTGCCTCTTGAATTTTGCTGTTCACTCGCTTGAATGTTGTAGCCAAACACCAAGTGAAGGTTCCAAAGCATCCTGTTCTGTAGTTGCACTGAAATCACATGCTTGTTTATTTTAGTCCATGGTGCACTTTCAATTTAAAGAGGGGAAGGTTTCAGAACTTGAGGTAACAGCAGCTCAATCACACTCTCCCCCTTAGGTCATCCAGACCGATCTGTACTGGGAGCAGACCTTTTCATTTGGAGTCTGAATTTAACAGCAAAAACTATTTACAAGAGCAGGGCTTGGGCCATGTTTTGTTAGCAGTTCACACTTCAGTTACCTCTTATTGTAGTCGAAACAAAGAAACTTAATTTTAATTAATCTGGTTTTTTGTGTTGTCATAATAAACCTACTGATCTCTTGATGCATTAAGAAACAAAAAGGTTAAATTTCAATAGCATTGCTTATTTTTGCATAAGAAATATAGATGAGAGAATAAGAAAATGTGTGTAAGACACCTTTCCTTACCTATTTCATTTCTTGTTATCTCTAAAGTAGGGGATGCAAACCAAAAATTTCCTCAATCATTGTGGTGTTTCTGCCTCAGTAATTTCTCCTAATAAACCTTCCTCTGCACTTGCCATCTCTGAACAAGAAATTGCTTTAAGCTATTAATTATACATGCAATTTCTCTCTTTTTTTAATCCAATTCTCTCTCTTTGGCCTATTATCTCTGTGGAGCAGCAAATAGCAATTCAGATAGATGTGTATCATTACCATCTAAAATGTTGTAGGATTCAGGGTTTGTTAGAACCATCTCTTTTGTTAAGGTATGTAGGGTTTTTACATTTTTTTAGTGTTGTCCAGCAGACTGGGAAGGCACTGGGAAGGGAGGTGCTGGCATTGGGATTCCATAAGTGGACAAAGTGCTGGCCAGTCACCTTGGTCTGCAATATCCTCTGGGCAGCCTCACTGATGTGCTTTAAAATATCCAAAGCCAGTTGTCGCCTCTGCCATTCACTTCTTGCTGCAGGATGGGGTTTTGGACCATCCCTTCCCCACTTTTCATGGCATTTCATCAAGCTGGGCTTCAGCAGAGGTACAGGGGCACCTACAATTAGGAATTCAGTCTCTTCAGCTTGAGAAGGTCCCAGCTCTCAGATGTTTTGCTCCAAGCTGGTTGTGCCTGCAGACTCTGCCTCACACCATTGTGTTGTTGTGCTCCCATGGTGCTGTGTCTGCTCTCTGTGCCCTGTGCTCCCAGGACAGCCTTTGCTTCTCCCTGCGTTCAGTGGGGGGTGTTTGCCCCATTTTTAGATCTGAACATTGAATTGCAGCTCTCAGCATGCCAAGGGAGGGAAGGCAGAGCTCTGCTTGGGGGTTCTGAAGATGATGTACCTAGGAAAAGTCTCTGGTAAAAGGTGAAAACAGGTGAGGCAGTCCCTAGAGGCATCTCTTTTCTATTTTGTCACTGAAGTTCCCTCTCGCTGCTGCCTGTAATAGAGTTTGCCTTGAATTCATTGCAGCTGTAGTTTCTCTGTGTCTGAGGAGTCTCTAGGGGGGTACAAAGTCGTGTGGTCAGCTTTGGATTGTTCAATTACAACATCTGAGAGCACTGGGCACCCAGCACACAAGACTTGTCCTTGGCGAGCAGGTCCCCAGTTGTGATGGCTGCAGCTAATTCCCTTTTGGAATTCTGCTTACATTGTAAAGTAGCTGTAAAATTTCAGCATTAATCAGTGCTACCTGGAGAATTTCTGAAAATATAGTACATAGGTATCAAAAAATGGTTTCAGGAATCATAAATTTCTTTTGCTGTGTCCTGAGAAAAATGATAAAATTTCCAGATG
Organism: Passer domesticus; assembly: GCF_036417665.1. NCBI lineage: Eukaryota > Metazoa > Chordata > Aves > Passeriformes > Passeridae > Passer > Passer domesticus. The sequence goes on from NC_087485.1 coordinate 20,237,605, forward strand.
CGTCAGTGCTTTCCAAATTGAGATGTTCATCTGGCAATATTATAAAGATGATTTTAAAAAAAGAAAAGATTTAGTAACAAATAAATTTCCCTGGATTTATCTCCTATTTAATATTGTAGCAGCCAGGACTTTTATGTCAGAGGATCCTAAAACTAAGTTATTGTTAGAATTAATCACAAAAGAAGTTGTCGTGCCTACCAAGCACCCAGAACCAACCAGTAGTTTTTCAACCTCAGGTTTAAATCTCATCAATTTCTCAGCTATTCTTGCTTAATATCCTACACCCTGCGAGCAGTGCCAGCACTGCTCCAGCTGCACCTCTCCAGGGGAAGGTGTCCTGGAGGGGGAGTGACCCTGCTGGGAGGCTTGCTCAGAAATGTGTTCCCTGAGGGCTCTGCCAGGCCCCAGCAGGCAGGAGCTCACTGGGAATGGAGTGGGTTTGGGTTTCCTTTGCCTTTTGGGATCCTGGTTTTCAAGTTGTCCCTGCAGGGAGTCAGCACCAGAGGCTGCAGCAGAGGCAGGGGTGAGGGCAGCTCTGCCCCAGGTCGGGGCACCTCGGAGGTGACAGGGACAAACCTGAGGTGCTGCAGGGTGCAGGGAGTGGGGATGGGAGAGGGACAGGGCAGCAACTGGACTGAGATCCGAGGAAATCCCCAGTGCAGGGGGAGAAGGCAGTGAAGAGTCTGAGGGCTGTGAGAGCTGAGGAATTAGCAGTTGTTTTGTGTATCTGTGCATGCCCCACTGTTTGCAGCAGTCGCTATAGGGAGCACCTTGAGCAGGTTGGTCACAATATCAGAGGTACAGACTCTTCCTGCCCACCAGAATCCCTTCACGCAGTTCTCAGCTTTATCTGCAACGTTTTATCTGCTGCACTGCTGAGGGTTTGCTGGTCCAAAACTGCCAGGAAAGAGGTGCTAGCACTGACATGTATTGGATTTTCCTGTTCCTATGTTTTCTCCCACCCATGCAGAATTCTCCTTCTTAGCATCTCTGATACTCTGATTAACTTTCCTCGATTCCTTTCAAATCTGGTCCTGAAGGGGCATCTGACTGGATAGGTACAGCATTCCAATATCTCCCATTCCTGCTGCTTTCTCTATCAAAGTTGGTAGTGACAGCTCTAAAAAAAAAATTAAAAAAAAAAAATATATATATGAAATTTTTGTTATAGAATATAACACATTGCCCACTATCTGTTGCATAAGACTTCCTGACATTGGAATTGGTGAAAATTTAATCCCACAGACCTTATCCCCCAAACCCACAACCTCTTCAAATCTCTCTCAGAATAATTCTGTCAATAATTATTACGTGCTTATGTTTCTTTAGTATGTGCTCAGTCACAGGATTGCTCAGGGATCAACCCTAGTAAGCCTAATTTGGAACCCCACAGAGCTTTTAGACTGTGCATGGGGTGCTGAGCACCTCCTGCTTTTGTCAGTCTCTGTTCTGTCCAGTTTTCCCTTTTCTTTATTTTTTGCATGTATTTTATCTTTATGGATTCCAAGTTCAGATGCAATTCTAATCACTGTTTGAGTGAAAAAGGGCAGCTGGTGCTGCAGAGCTCCCAGGAGAGCCCGAGTGGTGCAGCCAGGGTGTGAGCAGGGTCCTTCCTGCTCAGGAGAGATTCCATGAGGAATGGTGGCTCACCAGCAAAGAGGACAGGTCTGAGAGAGGAAATGTGCTTCAGAGCACCCCAGGGAGTGTGCAGAGATGCTTTTTCTCTGGCTGGCTCAACGTGCAGGTTTGTCCCTTCCCTGCTGCAGCAGCAGATCCCACTGCTTAAAGCACTGATTTGTTGGCAAAGAAAATCGTCTGCTGGGAAACTGCAACAGCTGCCTGAAAATTAAGAAAAAAAAGATAAATTAAATAAAATGAGGTCCTAATTTGTTGTAGGGTTAAAAAGATCTTACTGCACCAAAATTTGCTAAATCCATCAAGCAGCAGAATGAACCCACCATGAATTGTGATATGAGAGCCACCAGGGCTGCTGCTAACCAGAGCACAGGGATTTGTGGAAGTGCTTTCCATCCTTCCATGGCATTTTACCATTCAAAGGTGTTCTCTGTCTTCCCTCCTGCCAGGTTTGTTAGCAGACCTGAGCAGTTGCTGTACTGATGTCTCTGTATTGCAGCACCATCCTCATGTGAGCTTTGCTGTTCTCCTCAGGGCTTTGAGTGACAGGTGGAACAACTGAAAACAACATATTTCAAGACCCTTTTGCCCTCCTTCAGAGCTGTGTTAAAACACTTTGTTATTTATATTTAATCTGCCTTCTTGGGGTTTGATTCAATGTAATGGCTTTTTGAAATCCAGAGGGTATGGGATCACACACTTGCACTTGGACAGAAATTGAAAATGTAATAATACTGTGAACTCCTGGATCTGACTGATCCTTCCTGTGCAGGGGCTCCTCACATCCTCAGTGGTTCCAGAGAGAACCTGGAACCAGCTCAGTGCAGCCTAAAAATGAGGCTTAATTGGCACCAGTGATGTGTCCAAACAGAGCTGCCTTTCACCATTGTGCCCCATCTCACTTTCTGCTGTTTCAACATTTTCATTGAGTTAATACAATATTGATAAGAGAAAAAAACAGAGTTGTGCAGGTTTTTTTTGGGATATGCCTGGATATTTTTGTCCTTTCTGTGTTTTCCTTTATTTGCAGCAAATTGTTTTCCAGTACCTCAAGTTTGAGAAGTTCATTTAAAACAGTTAGAAAACCCCAGCTGACCTACAGAGATTAGGGCTCCTGAGGTACAACAAGCAGTTTTCTTGCTATTGAAAACAATTTTGAAAATATTTTTTTGGGGATTAATTCTGTGATTGGTTTGGGTTTGGTTTCTTTGGTGTGGTTTTTTTGTTGGTTTGGTTTTTGGTCTTCTTGTTGTGGTGGTGGTGGCTTCTGTTTTTTTGGTTTTCTTTTTGTTTGGTTTGTTTTTATTTATTCTGTTTCTTTTTAAGTAAGTCTATTTCTAACCTTTTTGTTACAGTGCACTTAGTACAGACACATTACACTACCAAATATTGAAAAATTTCAAGAGAACTTTCCAAGAAACATCTGATATAGCAAAAAGAAAAAAAAAGCTACTGAAATATGCATCATACGTTACCTGAAATATCTTGTGAATAATGGCCAGATACTGTACCAGCAGGTAATCTTTAAAATAACTTAATCAAGTAGCAACTGGTAACATTGTGTGATGTTGCTTCTGGGAATAGTGGCAAGCAGCAGAAATGTTGATTACTTGGCCCTTTGCCTTTCTAGTGCTGAATTACTGAAATCACAGTGAAACTTTTGCATAAATGCACACCATTCTCATTTTTATTTTTAGATATTAATATTTTTTGACTGCAGAAAATGCAAGTCAAACTTTCCCCGCATTTTCACTGACGTTTCTGTCTGGCTTAGATCTGTGTGGGTCCTCTGTGTAGGAATATTTTCCTAATTTGCAGCAGACTAAAAAATGGGTAAGCAAAATATCCATGATACATGAATGCTCATAGGTAAGATGTTTCTTAAAATGAAAATGTGTGCTGCTGCAAAAGACAGCCCAAATCCAAGCTGCATCTCAGAATCATAATAATTGAGATTTTTCTTTTAATCTTGCAAGATTTATTAGAAGGCATGATGCAGTTATACTCCTACTTATTATAGGGGAGATGTTTATGGATAATAATCTGTAAAATTTTAATTTGGTGTTAAAAAAAAAAAAAATGAAATATATATTTCTTTGGATCCAAGCCTTTGGTTTTGCATTTGAAATGTTAAAGGAGCTGTGAAATTGCTAATTTGCATCCCCAGGAAATGTGGAACACCTGCTTTTTGGCAAAGGTCTTTACTGAAAAGGAGAAAATAGTTTCAAAAGATGTGTACTCCAGGGCTGATCACAGCCAGCAGGGCTGGGTCAGCTTTAGTTTAAAATGGAGTTAATTCCAATCTTGAACACTGGATGAACAGGATTATGGGCAAGTTTTAAACACAGATTTCCCTTTATGAGTGTATTTTTCAAGTTTAAAACTGGGACTTCTTATTCTGTCCCTCAGTCACTTGGGGACAGGAGCTGTGCGTTGCTGAGCCTGTCACTCTGTAGGTGTAAACTGAGATGCAGATCCTCTGAATTGTACCTTTGTCAATACGAAACATTGTCACAAGAATCCTTGGACCGTCTTCCAGAGCTCCTCCAAATCAGAGTAGGAGTGTTGTTCCTCTGAGTGCTGACCCCACAAAGAGCAGGGAGGAGCCCCCCGACCATGATGGGGAGCAGAGATCCAGCCTTTGGCAGAGCTTCCCTGACCTCCTGAACCTGGGCTAAAGGAAGCTGTGCCGAGAACCAAACCCGTTTGTCCTGCTCCTTTCACAGCACAGCCACCTGCCTGAGGCAGGCCAGGATGGGAAAGAGCTGCACAGCCCCGTGCCACAAAGCTGGGCTGGGCTTTGGGCTTTGGGCTGGGCTTTGGGCTGGGCTTTGGGCTGCAGCAGCCCTGGTGTACCCAGGCAGCAGAGCTGAACACGTTCCTTGAGCTGCTCAGCCCTCTGCCCCTGGCCCTGGCTGGGTGAGTGAGCAGCTGCCCCACAGGCAGAGAGATTTAGCGCTGTTAATTAAATAATCACTAATAATGATAATTAAAATCCCACTGGGGGTACCAACAGAGTCTGCACAAAACAAACAGAGAATACTTTGTGAAATGCTGAGGGAGGGTGGAAGCACCTTCAGCCCCTTGAGTTCCAGTAAAGCAACAAAGTCTGGCCATGGAGAAGTTTTGGTGGGCTTGCACATATCCTGAAACAGTCCCTAAAACAGGCCATGACAATGCCTTCTGTGTCATCAGGGTAAAGAGCACCATTTCTCATCCATACCTAGGGGAAGAAGTGTTTTGCTGGTGCTGTGCCAGCACCGAGCCCCCAGCACCTCCTCATTCCACGCTGCCACACGCAGGAAGCAAAGCCCAGCAGGGAGAGGGAGCAGCCTGGGATCCTGGACTGAATTTGGTGGTGGGCTTTGTGTGTGTGGAGACAGCTGCTGTTTATTCCTATCGTGCATATTGCAGTGTTCTCAATTTGCCTCCCACACCAAGTTATGTTCCTGGATTCAGCTGAAAGGGCACTTAAAAAGCAGTATGACACTTCCCTGTGCTTGCAGCCAATGTAACAAAAACTCTACATTTTCAAGACCTGCAGCACAGCATCAAATACATTTTTAATTTAGGGTAGTAAGTATTGAGGCCACAGTGATGTAGAAAATTTATTATCACTTCTTATATGACTTCATCTGTAAGTTATCACTGTGTTGAGCCTGACTGGACATTTGTATGTGAGTTTGTAACTTTGCTTGAGGGGAAAAAATAAGGAAATCATGTCTTGAAGTTCTCCAGTCATCTCTCCCGGTAGTTTGCCACTGGTTGCTTGCCCTGACTCTTAAAACGTGTGCCTTAATGCAGGCTGATTTTTGTTTGGATTCAGTGCCCTGTTTGCCCCTCTCACCTCATTAGGAAGCTTCCTCCTTGCACATCCACATTACCATTCCTGGGAAGCAGCCTCTCTGCTTTCCTGTGCAGGGCAGCTCTGCAGAGATCTTCCTGAGAGCCCAGGCAAAGTCCTGACATGCCAGTGGGATGCTGCTCCTCATCTAATTAGTCTGGCTTGGGTGCCTCCCTCCTGTTTTCTGTGTTTGATCAGCAGGGCTGCAGCTCGGAGCTGGCGGGCTCGGAGGGGCACTTCGGACAGCCCTGAGTTGCTGCTCTCATGGGTTAAGAGCACCAAAATTGTTGAGGGTAAATGTAAAGCTCTGTTTTTCCAGCACTCAAATATTGTTCTGCCATAAGGGGTCTGTTCATTCTTTGGATTCAAAAATGAGCTCAAAGCTCATTCAAAAATGAGCTCAAACATCTGAGGTTTTGTAAATCTTAAAAACCTGGAAAGCATAACAGAGAGAAGGGAACAGAGCTGGGAAGGGGCTGGAGCCCCAGGAGGGGCTGAGGGAGCTGGGAAGGGGCTCAGCCTGGAGAAATGGAGGCTCAGGGGGGCCCTTGTGGCTCTGCACAGCTTCTGCCAGGAGGGGACAGCCGGGGGCCGGGCTGTGCTCCCAGGAACAGGCACAGGAGCAGAGGGAACGGCCTCAGGCTGGGCCAGGGCAGTTCAGGGTGGACACTGGGAACAATTTCCTCACAGAAAGGGTTCTCCAGCCTGGCACAGCTGCCCAGGGCAGGGGTGGACTCTCCATCCCTGAAAGGATTTTAAATCCATACAAATGTAGCACTTGGGATGTGGGTTAGTGGTGGCCTTGGCGGTGCTGGGTTAATGGTTGAACTTGATGGTCTTGGTTGGAGTTTTCTAACCCAAATGATTCTATGATTTTAAAGTGGAGGGAGGTTAGTAGGCTCCAGTCTACTCACTTGGTGTTCTCTGGGATTATTTCCAGAAAAAGGCTGTGTTTCTCTATCCATATAATTGGTGGATTGGACAGGACAGGACAGGACAGGACAGGACAGGACAGAACAGGACAGATTAACACCAGCTAGTCTTAATTTGCAAGTTTACAACTGAACTGCGATACTTTGGGCAGTAAATGAATATTTATGTATGTTTTATATATATTAGTATATTTTGCTGTGTGGCACGAATGACTTTTTATGCTGGAAATGGCTTAGAAAATAATTTTATATCAAGTTGAATCCTGACAACTTTGTTGCAGTAACTTCCTTACTTTTTCCCATTCAGAGTCTTTGTAAAGTTTCCTTAACATGTGGTGTTTTCTCAGAGCACAGTTTTTATTTTCCAATACTTTTATCATCTGAAATGCTTTTCTCTGAGGTCCCTCTGATCTGTCTATCTCCCAGGCCTGCTGCTCCCCAGCACAGCCTGAGATCTAATGGGACTTGGATAATCGTGCTTATTTTACATCCTCAGTGCTGTGACCTAAATACCATCACTTTTTACATGCCAGGGTTCCGTTGCTGGCTTGCACTCGCTGCCTTATCCTGCCTGACACCCAGCTCTGTGTCTGTGATGCTCCTCTATGGAATCTGTTCAGGGGAAAATCCTCCCAGCCTTGCTCAGTTTCAAGTCCCTGCATCTCCCAGCAAAGTCAGGGGATATCAGCAGGAGTTGCCAGATGAACACTGAACAAAGAGCTCAGGATTTGGTTCCCTGTTGGTGCATTTGTTTGTTCCTTCCAGCTGAAAATATTTGTCATTTGTTTCTATTGAATCATAGGACAAATTGATTTAATTATTTTGGTCCCTCAGGGTCTTTGACATCTTGCATCTTGTTTAGGGGGGTTTAAAGCCTGGCAGTTTTCTCTCTAACTTCTTATATTTAATAATAAGCAATAATAAGGTTGCAATATTTGTATTCTAAATGCATGTTTGGATATTTTGAAGAGTCTACTTTGTAGCTTCTTAATCATAAAAACTTGCTGAAAACGTGGCTTTTTCAGGGAGGTGGGGAGAAAACCTTCCAAAGAAAATAAAGCAAGTGACAAAACTCTGTGTCACACAGATGTACTTCTGGAGGGGAGAAAAAAAATAACCCCAAAAGTCCCAAATCAGTTTGTGATCTTAAAGACTCTTTGTGTTTTCATGTTTAGAAATAAAGGTATGATGGGAAAGAGGAAAGTTAGAAAAGAGTTACTTTGTGCTCCTATTTTTGGGTATGATGACACATAGACTTATGTTATGTAGAACCCATTTCCTCTCCATATTTACATGAAATCTGCAAATATTTGAAGTAATTGTATCTCCTGGCATACACATGTGCATGGTGAATCATGTTGTGAGTTCATACTTAAATCAGTTGCAAAATACTGGTGTTTTGCAAAATCAATGCCTTAAAGACTGAATTTTTTTTTAAGGTGAAATCAGCAGCTTTGTCTCTTTCCACTATATGGAATCACCTGTTCAAACAGAATCACAGCATGGTTTGGGTTGGGAGGGATCTTAAACTCATCTTGTTCTCACCCCTGCCATGGGCAGGGACACCTCCCACTACCCAGCTTGCTCAATCTGATGATTTACATGGTGTGTGTCCCACAGCCTGAGATTGGGATCCTCAGGCTGTGTTTCCATGTGTGGATATCCCCCCTAAAACCTGGTGCAGAGTTTGTGGCTGGGGAAGAGGGGGAATGACTGAGATGGTTTTGAAAGGGATTGATCCTCAGCTGTTGAGGCCAGAGTGAGCTGTGGAGTGCCATCCTTGAAATGCATCTTTGAAAAGTGACATTTTTATTAATTCAGCGAGTTCATTGAGGGGAGCACTGATCTGTTTGAAGAAAGCTGTGAGAGTCTGGTGCTGTGACTCTTGTGTGAGTATCTCCCATCACAGCCATTCCTGCAGTGCAATATCAGTGCAGAGAAACAGCACAAATTTTATCAACTTTCCTGCTGTGGATGCACATGAATATGAAAAAAAAATGCTGAAAGTTTGAAGCTTAATCTGTTCTTTGTTACTGTCCCATCCTTTACCGTCCCTTTTTGTCCATTCCTCCAATTCATAATTAAAAGGGAGGAAAAAATAGGAGGAGGAGAAAGAACAGGAAAAAAAAATGAAATCTTCCCTAGACTTTTGGCTCTAATTAGATTTTCATTAAGGTTTTATAAAATCTATTACACAAATCCTCATAAGAAATGAGAGCACAGTTCATAGAGATGATTAACAAATTGGCTTAATGAACTTATCTTGAACCTCTCAGACCCACTCTGGAGTTCTCGTCCCTTGCAGTGTTGGAAGGAAACACACCCAGAGTGTCAGGATGTGTCTGCTCAGCTCTGAGCAGGGCGAGGAGGGAACCAGGACCAGACGGGCCCAGCCGTGTCCGTCTGTCACTGTCACATTTTCTGAAAAATCCCTTCACCAGGATTTCGTCTCCTGGGAAGCTGAGAAGCTTCAGCTTCTCCCTGTTTTGCTGCTTTGGAATGTGATTTGGGGATGGTTTACCCAGCATGTGAATTGTTTTTCTTAATGACCAATCACAGTCCAGCTGTGTTGGACTCTCTGCGTCAGTCATGAGTTTTTATTATTCATTCTTGTTAAGCCTTCTGATGTAGCCTTTCTCTATAGTTTAGTATAGTTCTAGTATAGCAATATAATATAATATAATATAATATAATATAACATAATATAATATAATATAATATAATATAATATAATATAATATAATATAATATAATATAATATAATATAATATAATATAATATAATATAATATAATATAATATAATATAATATAATATAATATAATATAATATAATATAATATAATATAATATAATATATCAGTCTTCTGAGAACATGGAGTCAGATTCATCTCTTCCCTTGTCCTGGGACCCTCACAAACACCACATCCATCCTTTTCAGGAGAGCACAGCCACCTGAGCTGTCTGCTCTGGCAGCTGCAGCAGGGACAGGCCCCAGAGCCAGGCTCAGAGCGTGGGGCTGTGGCAGCTGAAGGCACTTTTACCTCCTGCACTCCCGGGGCCGTACCTGGAACCAGGAGTGCCTGAGCCTTATTTCTGTTTGCCTGGGGAGGGAAGGGGCAGCAGCCCCTGGCCCCGTTTGTTTGCAATGCTGGAAATCCCAGCACTCTGATCCCATAGTGACCTGCTCAAGGGCTGCCAGCAGACACCCCAAGCAAGATTAGAACTGCCAGAACAGTGCTTCCAAAAATTATGTCTGAGAGGGGAATTAAGAAATTGCTTTAACTTCCACACCTCTAGGATGGTGAGATGACAATTCCTAGAACTCCTCTATGGTTTATTCAGTGATATATATCTATATCATCTATAGCTATATCTATCTATATCTATATATAACATCAAAACATTTTATAAAAAAAACCATTTCTTGATGTTAAGCAGGTGCAGATGGGAAAGGTCTCCTAACCAGATTTTGTTTGAGATGGTGTGCTTGGATTCAGAGTGTTCTGGGATATTTAGGTTTGAATATAACCATCTGAGGTCTAAAAGCACAGGTGAAATCAGGGAGTTTGGTCGTGTGTCATCATGAGAAAAACCCATAAAAATTATGTTCTTTAAGGAATATTATTGAAATATAATGGTTCTAGACAGGATTACCAGATCCACTGGGACAGATAACTCCTGATGGAATTTCTGGCAACCATGGCCCTGCTCTCCCTTCCTTCTCACACTTTCTCTGCCTTCTGCCCTTGCAGGTAGTGCAAGGAGAGCTGTTGTACAAATCAGGGAGGTGCCTGACTGGTTATGGTTTTCGATGGGATATTTTCTACTGGATCATTCCCATCCTGGATCTCTGAGTGTGCTGTTTGCCTCAGCACAGCCCCAGTGAGGGAGATGGGAATGTGTGGCTGAGCCCTGGCACTCCTCAGCTCTGCTCTTGAATGTCCACCTCACTCAGCTGCTCCAGCCTGAGAATTAAAACTGAGTTCTTTTCCCTTATGGGAGGGAGTAACCACCACAGCCCCTCTTCCTGGCTCTGCTCCTAACTCAACTGTGTGGGGTGTGCATGGTGCCCCTCTCCCTTCCATCTGTGCAGGAGCTCATGCTGCAGCTCCTGTGCCATTCCCCAAGAGCTGCCTGAGTGGGAATTCAGTGGGAAAAGCAGCACAGAGTGGGCGTCGCAGCTTGTCCTCATTGCTGCAGCCTCTTGCCAAGCCTAAAGCATCTCCTTTTCACTCGTTGGAGAGGTTATCAGGCACTTGGAGAAGCAGAAGTTCTGGAAACCCAAAGTTTGGAAGTGAGGCAGCAGCTGTCTGGGAGTAGTGCCCTTCAGTCCCCAGCTCGGTGCCTGAATCCACGTCTGACACTTGTCAACACAGCATGTCCCAGTCCCTTCTGGGCATTGTGCTCCAGTCCTCACCTCAGAGCTCATCTGGGACTTGGAGCTGGGATCTGCTCACTTTTGCCAACACTTATCTTCAGGATACAGCAGTGTTCAAATAATGTACAGCATCTCATCTCCAATCAGGGCTGCAGCTGATAAGCTTGGATATAGATATTTTGCCAACTCTAAGTACATATTAGGAAAAGTCTTTTATCTTTGTAATATCAAGGTTAAAAACTGCTTTGCAGCCTTACAAGTTATTTGAAAGTTAGGTCTTAAAGGTTAAGAATTAGAAATATCTTGGCTTGCCCTTGTAACCTTGAGCCACTTCTTTGTGCACACACACTATTTTGCAATTATTTTAATTGCAGAATAGCAAGCCCAGCTTCACATCCTGCAGTTCATAAAGGTTAAGGAATTGCACCTGAGGGCAACAGCTGTGTCACATCGAGGCTTTCTTCAATGTGTCTCTGCTGGAAGCAAATATGCCTTGCTGTTAAAAGAGACTTTGTTAGTCAAATAAACTGGGACTGTGCTGGTGCCACCCATGTCTGGTCTCACAGTAACCTTAAACATATATGAAGAAATGTCCCTTAAGTAGTGTAGTGTTCACTTTACTTTGGAATTACCTATTCAGGTTCTCTGCAGTTTGTTATTCATTTATTAAGGGGGAGAATGAGGGTGAATAGGGGCAGCAGAGCTGCAGTTGTGGGCTGGTTTTGGGGTTATTTTGCTGCTGCAGGAAGGGCTGGGACCCCACTGAGGGCACACAGAGGGCTGAGCTCACAGCGGGCTCTGCAGCTCTCTAAATTGAGATGTAAAAGAAACCTTGTTCCCATAAGCAATTGAGCTTCTTGTTGCAGAGGACCAAGGCAAAAGTTGGAAGAATGTTGGTACTGGGTTCATGTACCTTACATGAACTGGCCTGAGCACTGGAGAAGTTGGAAATTTGGAATACAGGCCAAATCCTGTGTTTGCAAAGACTATCAGTTAAACTGGAGTAAAGAAATTGTGGCCCCCTGTTCCCACTGCAATCAGCCTCCAAATCCTGAATGAATTCAGGAGGATGAGGATTTGGACAGTGACTCCTCCTCTGCAGACTGGACCAGGACTGGACTGATAAATCTCAAACTATATATTTCCTGAGGAGGTTTTAGTTTTGATAGGAGGACATGAAAATTAGCATTTAATATTTGCAGCAGATTTTTGATATTCTATGCTGCAACACCAAGGACTTTTACTTGTAAATGATAATTCCAAATATCAGGAAGCAGATGTTTCTTGGGGAAAAAAACCCCAAAACCATGACAGCAGACGCAGTTAAGTATGTAAATAAATACAAAATATAGGGCAGGCTTTGCTTTTTAGGGGGTTTCTGCTTTTTTGAGGGGGAAAAGATGACCTTTAAGATGGTGTATATTTGTGTTTTACCTAATCACAATTTTTAATTTTATTGTATATTTTGATCTCTAGTCACCAAATTGTTCCTTAGCAATAATCAGCTCTTTGAAACTGTTCTCAGAGGAAATATACAGGAAATTCTATTGCCTGTTTGGTGATGTTTACTTGAAAGGACTTGCTAATTAAAAGTAGAGCAAGTTGGGACACCTATTGTATTTATTGACTATTAGGATATTTAAGCTGGGTAGTTGAATGATCCATCTTAGATCTATTTTTGCACAACTCCATCTCACTGTTCATATACATAACATTAAATGATTAATGTATTTTCTCTCTTTTTTTTTTCCCTCCCACTTCTGTGAACTTTATTTTGGATGTTTCCAGCTTAATTTATTAAATCTCTCTGTGTGTATTTGTTTCTCTCTTTCTTCATTCTGAGACAGTTATTAAATTCAAGTTAAATTCAAGTTACTGAGAACTAGTGGATGGAGTAAGGCCCTGCAGTCCAAGGAGGTTTGCTGGTGGAAGTGCTGGATGTCAGTTTAATGTGGTTTATTGCACAGGCTCTACAGTAAAAGCTTTGGTTTCATTCTCCTCCTGATTTGGCTTTCCCACAGCAGCAGCTGGGATGCAGTGGCACTGGGAGGCACTGGAAACCCTTCCAGCTGCTCTGGCCCTGGCAGAGGGGATGGCACTGACTGAGAATCCCCGAGCCCCAGGAGCTCAGGGCTGCCCTGTGCCTGTGCTGCCCCAGCCACGGGGGCACTGGAGCTGTTTGTTTGCTTTTTAAATCCCTTGTGTTCTCCTTTTCAACCCAATGGCATAAGCTATTAACACCTGTTCAGTTTTATAAACTTAGCAATAGTGTCTTCTTTTTCTTTTTAAATAAAATTGGTTAATCTCTGGCTTTTTGGCTGTGGTGGCATGAGGTTCTTAACTTGTCAAGCAGTGAGCAAAGACGTTCATTTTTTCTGTTCTCCCCTCCCTCAATTATATATTCTCATCTTATAAAACCCATTTTGATTAATGTATCCACAGTTTCCAGGGCTCTCTGTAGAGCCTGTACTGGTTCAGCACACTTTTTTGGCAGTTCTCGTTGGCACAACTTCTATGACTTGCATGCTAAAAAAGAAAAAAAAAAATCAAAAAAAAGGAAGAGAAAAAGAATAATCATCTGACTTTGTATTCGTAAATGAAGATGTCAAAACTCTCCTCAGCTTCCTTGTTGCAACATCAGCCATCAGAGGTTTTTATCCAAGAGGTTTTCTCTGTTTAGATCCTTCCAACAGAGAATTGTTATCAATGTATTTTGTGTAAAATTCCATCCTGGACTATCCCATCCTCAACAGCAGAACCAAAAGCAGGATTGCTCCTGCTCCCTTGGGGAATTAACACCCCCAGTGCTCCATGACAAGCACAAATCCCAGCCAGAGCTATGGATCTTTGCATACAAATTTTAAAATGGCTTTTTCTTTGGGGCCCTACTAACAAAAACTGGTACATTTTTCCTAAAAGTGATTCAAATTACTGGATTTCAGCCTCGCAGAGTAAGAGCATATTTCTTAGTGATTTATGTACTGCATCTTCACAGTGAATGTACAGTTCTGAAGGTAAAATGAATAATTTGTAACTCTAAATAGAGACAATGTTTAGTGTTTAAAGCTTCTTCATGATTTTTTTAAACCCTTCTCTTCAGAAGGGTTTTAAAACATGAGGGAAGGCTGAGAGGAGCACTTAAACAACTTTTCTAATCATGTTTCTGATTTGAAGCCTTGCTTCAACAAGAGTATGTTAGACAATGGCCAGGAGTGGGCTGAGGGATCCAAGTGTCTGAAGCTGGCGTGTGCTCAGTCTCTTACACCAGGGATTTCCCTGGCCTGATTCTGGCATTCCCCACACTCTGATGATTTTTTTTCATCCTCCTTGAAAGTTTCAAATTCATTTTCAACAAGAAATGGCATCAGAGCAGCTGGTGTGCTTCAGGTGGTGGTGAAATGGCATGCAGTGTTGGAATGGTCTGGCTGTGCTGCAGCCCAGGGGAACCAGCACCCACCAAGTTCTCCACGTGCAAGTGGTGATCCAGTTGCTTTTTCTGGATTTCAGGTGAGGATGAGTTAAAATGTGAGACAGGCTCTCCTTGCTGATGTTGATCCCCTTTGTCCTTATGTTTTGTTCTATTTTGTTGTAAGGATTTAATTCTCTGGAAGGTTGGTGGGGAAATGCTTTAAAGTCCAAGATGCTGCCTTGCCATATCCCTCGACTCTGGAATAGCTCCTGGTGTCCTCTCTGTCTCCCCTTACCTGTTTAATGTCAGCTGGGTTTGACTTCCAGCCTTGCTGGAGCAGTAACTTCAGTTTGGAACCAGAGAGCAGCAGCTCTAGTTCCAAAAAAACAGTTTTTGGTTTGGTTGGTGGTTTTTTTTTTTGGTGGTGGTGTTTTTTTTTTTTTTTGTGGTTTTTTTTTTTTTTTAATTGAAATTGCTTATTTGTGTTCGGGAAGTTTCTGAGATAACGATGCTGTGATGTATTCATACTTGGTTTAAAAAAATAACCAAAACCCAACAAAGCAAACCAGCTTTTAAAATCAAGCTAAGTCTTTGTGTAAGAAACTCAGGGAATTCAGTGGAGCTGCTCCCACGGAGTTTGCTCACAATGTAGGGCTCAAATGGCATTTGGGCAGTTGCTACATCTGATTTCAAACTTCTGGTATGCAGATTTCCCCCCCATCAGTCGGGGGGATGAAAGTTCCTCCTCTCCAGTCATACTCGGTCTTTATTTCCATGATAACACAGGCAGTGGTTGCCCGCAAATTTCATGTGTTAGTCTTTTTGCCACAAGAAATTTCAGTGTATTTAATCTGATAAATAACTAGATGTTGCTCATGATATTTAAAAAACTAAGAGGGAACAAATTAGAATTTGTGAACTTACATTTGAAAAGTCCAAGAGTTTTCTCAAGGTGAATCAAGGCTCAGAGATTTAATTCCCTTCAGCCAGCTGCCCATGGAGCTGATTCCTAAAATGGTGCTAATGACTGTGGCAACTTAGACACAAAAAAAAGGTAAACCAAGTTTTAATACTTCCTTCAGTTGTCTTTTGCTTTAAACCAGAAAACTAATTATAACAATATTCTCTTGCTTTAATTGTGACTGTGGATGACTGATGGCAAACATGTAATTAACTGATGCAGGAGTTGACATAAGACAGTTGACACCAATTTTTTATACATTATTATATGAAGACATGTAGTGAAGCAATTAGTCCTTCATTAGTTCGGAGTTATTTCAAAAGCTTTGAAATACTTCTGTGGTTAATTTTTAATCATCAAGGAAATGTATCTTCTAATGGTGTTAACTTCAGGGACTGAAATTAAACGTGCTCCCCTGAGACCCACTGCAATAAGATAAACGTCCCGCACAGCTGCTGGGCCACAGAAGCTTTGGGAGGCTTTGAGGGCTCAGCAGGGCTGAAGCTCTAAAGATTCTCCTTGTTTTTCCCAGCTCTTGGTGCTTGCAGAGTGCCAGGGATGCTGTGCTCCTGCACACAGGGGAGGAGCTGCTGCCTGCACCCCCTGCCCTGATCTTGGCCCATGCTTTGGCTCTGTAGTTGGTGCAGCCAAGAGCTGCAAGCCAGGTTAGGTGTTCCTGTTCCATTTCATGGGTGTTTCACTCCTCCCTTGCCTCTCACAGCTCAAACAGAACTGGAATGTCACCTGGTGAGGACAGGCAGCTGCTGAGCCACGGGACAGGGGATTTAGTTCATGTTTCCTTTTGTATGCCTTTTGTCTACAATTTGTGTTCCTATTCTCACCTGATCGTGATAAACCTTTTATGAACTTTGACATCTTTCCATCTACTTGAAAACCTTTTTAAAAATTGTTTTGTTTAAGGAATTCCTGAAAAGATGATCTTGGGCTTTCACTGGCAATTTGTCACCTTTTCCTCTTAGGAAATCTCTCCTTGGCTGGGCTGGATGCAATACACAGCATACGTGTGCATTGCAGCGTGCCATGTGGGGGATCCTCCTTCTGTGCACAGTATTTTAAAAAACCCCTTTATAGCTTACATTTCTGTTGTGAAATTATAGATAGCTTATATAAAAAGTGGGAAACTTAGCTGTCAAAGGCTGAATGGGTCTCTGAGCAACCTGGTCTAGTGGAAGTCCGGGGCAGGGTTGGAATGAGATGATCTCATGGTAAGGTCCTTCCAACCCAAACCACTCTAGTTCTAATGAAATAAAACCATGCAGGAGAAAGAAACTGTTTGGAAAGCTGGAAAACCACTTTCCAAATGCAGATGTCCTGTAAAATGTTTTGTTCATAAATTTTTGCAGATTTCTGATTAAGCACTGAAAAGCTGTTCTGGAATAAAGGCCAGTTCTGTTGATGTGAGCATGCCTGGAATCTGGATAGGATGGCCTTTTTGTACATGTTGCAAAAAATCTTTTTCAATGCACTGCAAGCATTAAAGCTATGTTAGGTTGTCAGCTAACAAAAATTAAAGCAGTCTGAATTCAGTGAGGAAAAATTATAACACCTGGGCCTTTGAAACAGACATGGTACTTTTCTATATATATTTTTTTTATTTTAGTAGTAATAATTACTTTGTAATTAAGCTTTCATTATTATTTACCTAATTCTGCTGGGACAGAAGTATTTAATTTCTCCCACGATGTTTCAAGGTGCTTCTTTTCCTACCAATCTCCCTAAAATGCAGTTTTGGGTGTGCTGAAAGGAGTGCTGTCACATCAGCTCCTTTCATCTCGGTGGCAATCAGTCCTTGGTGTCCCCAGGATGACTGTGCCACACAGATTTGGCAATGCAGCACGAGGCAGCCTCTGAGAGGATGCTTGTTCTGAGGATGTGCTTCCACCTTCCTTTGTCAGGCAGGAATAAAACTCAGTGGAGGTAGCTGTGCCCAACATGTGTGAACAGCACAAGTAATTATTTTTCCTGATGCATTTGTACCTTTAGGACACATTTCCAGCTGTACTTGGTGGGAAGGGAGTGAGGGAAAAAAGGGAATCATATTGGTCACAATTTCAGCTGCACAAGTCTCCCTTCCCATACGTAATTTTCTGCTCTGAACAGGGGACATGTTCTGAGGTACATGGGGAGGACAAGAGGTTGAGGATGTTCATGCGGGATTGGAAACTCAAAGATAGAAAATGTTATTAGGCTTTTCAGTTTTTAAATGTTTTCCACACACTTTAAGAAAGTTTTAGAACAGGTTTAGGAGAACTTCTACTAGTATCAGGTGGTTTGACGTTTGACAGTTTATTTGTTGTTGGATGGCAAATTGTAGTGAATAGTATTGCAGAAAAATAGAATTTGTGTGAAAATGAGGGAAAACAGGCCTAAAGCAGCACTATACATAAAAAAAAAAAGACAGGAAACCCCCAAACAAAAAAAAAAAAGTGAAGAGAAGGAAGAAGACAACAAACAAGAAGGAGAAGGAGAAAGAAGGAGAAGGAGAAGGAGAAGGAGAAGGAGAAGGAGAAGGAGAAGGAGAAGGAGAAGGAGAAGGAGAAGGAGAAGGAGAAGGAGAAGGAGAAGGAGAAGGAGAAGGAGAAGGAGAAGAAAGGCTGGTCTCAGTTATTTGTGATTTGAAGTCTGCAGGGTCTCAGTGTCCCTTCTAAGGACCAAATCCTCTTTCCATGTGAGAGAAACATTTTCAGGTTTCAGGCTCCTGGCTGTGTTCCAGGATCACAGAATAATTTAAATTAGAAAAAACCTTGGAGCCCATGGAGTCCCAGCTGTGCCCAATGCCCACCCTGTCCCCAGCCCAGAGCACTCAGTGCCACCTCAGCCCTTCCTGGGACACCTCCAGGGATGGGCACTGCAAACCCCCCTGGGCAGTTCATTCCAACATGGAATTCTCCCTTCCTAGGAAGAAATTCTTCCCTGAGTCCAAGCTCCCCCTGCCCCAGAGCAGTTTAGGTTTGAGTTGCAGGTGAGGCTGTGTGGCACCACAGGTCTGTGCTCCAGGATGAGCTGCTGGCTGTGGAAAACTGAGCTGCACAAGCCTCCTACACGCCTCTCCCTCTGCATGAAGGTTAAATGAGAATTTTGGAGAGGAAAATTATATTTTTCTTTTAATTTTCTTTTTAATTTCACCCCCCCTCCTCCTGTTGTTCCAGCCATCTGCATCCTCTAACAAAAGGTAAGGGAAAATGCAGCATAAAGCACTTAGGCCTGGGAAAGCAGCCTTTAGCAGGGATGGCATTCTCACTCTTTTTTTCCCAGGGAAAAGTGTGTGGAATTGGAAGGAATCCTCCAAGGAATTCTCCAAGGAATTATCTGTTAGCTCACAGAGGAACCTTTTTTACTCTGCTGTGAAAAAACAAATCAAATGGTGCCAGTCTGTGCCTGTCATGTGTCCTAGCAGCAAGAGAGGTCCCAGTGGATCCAGCTGGGGCAGGCTAGTTTGCAGCACACAAATATCTCAGACTCGTTCTCACTCTTGAGCAAGTCCATAGAGGAGAAAGAAATAATTCTGGGAAACTGATGAGCAGTACCTGTGTTTTTTAATTTATCAAGCAGGCGGAGAAAAGGAAGAATGCAGGATTTTTTTACCCTTGGGTAACACACAAGGTTGCAGATGACACAGGCATTATTTTCCCTGTATGCTGATAACTCAGGAGTTGACAAAGTATTTTAAGCATTACGGATTTGACGCTATGGAAATGGAAAAATGTCAGTCATGCTGGTATTAGAGCAGGAAAAAAAGAATGATAAGTACTGAGTTTGTCACTTAATATTACTTAACAGCAAATACTGAAGGTTGTTCCATTTCCAGTGCTTCTTTTCTTCTGAATATTTAAAGTTATTTTTAATATCAGAAATAAACCAGTGGTGGTTGTCTCTGCTCTCCAATCCATTCCCCTGTCCTGGGTAATGCCAGGTGACTGCACAGTGTCAAAGAGGAATGTGCAAGAATTCAATAGTGTGAATTTCCTAATTTGATCCTTTAAATTGAACTTCTCTGCTATGTTTTGTGTTGGGAAGGGTCCATGAAGTTTTTGATTTGTAGCACTGACTGACGTGGCCCAGCTTGGCCATGGTGAGGCACAGCTGGACCAAGGTTAATGTTAATTTGAGCAGGAGTCTTTGGTGGCTTCTTAAAACCCTCAGGGTGGTGGCATCCACAGACCTTATTGAAATGTTGGCTGATCAATGGAATCTCAACTTTGACTTTTCTTTTTCAGCATTTTTAATAGTTTGAAAAAAACATTCTTCATTTGGTATAGTTCCACTTTGATTATATATAGCTGGTTATTTTAAATATATTTTTAAAAATTCTATTCTTACTGGTCATACTGGGCTGTACAAATACTTGTAACAGAAATTTGCTGGATGATATTTTAAACAAAAAAATAGAAATTCCTCTTTGTTGGAAGTAGATATTTTCCTTTTCTTCTTCAAATATAATTTGTGGCCAGACTTTTGTGCTTTGCTCTTTAGATGGAGGGATGCAGGAGAATTCTTCTCTTGTGGTGAAAAGAACACTTGCTTTTGCTGCATTGAGGAATTAATTGGAGACTCAGTTAATGGTCATTTATTAGCAATGATCAATAGGCTCCTGCAGAGCTGAATATGGAGCCCATTTTATGGAACTTTAATGCACTCTGAGGGCACCCTGTGCTCCTTTTGGCCTGGGAATAAATTAAGTTTTTCCCTGTGATGGTTGAAACACAAGTTTACGAGAACTTTAAAGAATTATAGAATTTTTTCCTTGATGTTGAGAAACAGAAACTACTGAAATGTCTGGGGTTCTAAGCAAGAGGAATGGAAGTAGACCACAGAAAATGAAAATAGATTAAATTGAGACTCCATGGAAATCATCCTCCCAGCTTTGTGCCCTTTCAGAATGGATCCTTTCTTCCAGTGCAGTTGTTTAGGGTCACTAAATTTCTGTAATTTTCTCTTTTGCTTTTCCTGACAGGCTTCCATGAAGTTTTCCCTTTGCTGTGCCCATGGGGCACGGTCCCTAAAGCATTCCATGATCCTGTGCTAGATATAAAATCAATAATGCAGCTGGCACTGTTCTGTTTCCACCATATATACAGAATAGAAGTAATTCAGTGGGTTTTTGCACCATCAAAATTCATTCCATTCCTTATTTTTTGAGGAATGAACACTGAATAATTTGTAATATACCTCATGTCCTGCTGAAATGGAGTCCATGGGAAGGGCTTGCATAATCCCTTCCTCCTGGAGAAACTGCAGTCCTTTTTCATCCGGGTCTGTTGCTGGCTTTGCCTCCTGGGTGCAGATCAGTGGGACCTGGGGGTGCTCTCAGAATTCCCTTTGAATGGATGTTAGCAGGAAAAGTGTGTGGCATTTGTTGGAAGTGACCCAAGCACTGCCCAGCAGGCTCAGGGCTGCAGACCACACCAGGTGTGTGTCAGGAAAATTGCAAAGAGGCCCAGGGAGATTACTGAAAAATTGATTGCAAATTGGCAGGCAGGCACAGCAGCCACTGCTGCAGAGTCTATGATTTGTTTATGTTTACCTAATCATAATTTAATCTTTCTGCTGCTGACACTTAATGCTAAACCAGTTTCCTGAGATCATCAATTCCCAGTGTTTTGAAGATGATTCCAAGAGATTAAGTGATAGCAGCAGTCAGAGGAAACTTAACTGGGCTCTACCACACACCCCAGATTTTGGAGCAGAGTTATCACATGCAATATGTTAATTAATAATTTAAATTATAATACTGCTTTGTCTTCAAAAAGAATATTAAGTGTTCTGAAAACATAAACATTGGTTCCTAAATCTATTTTCTAGTTTTCATTTACCTTTGTTACCCTGGCTCAGAGGTTTCCTTGAAGCTTGCTTGGCTGCTGGAATACAGATACAGCTCCTGTTTGTGCTTCTATGCATCTGATGTTTCATTTCCATAAGATGAAATATTTTCCTAATGAGATTTCTATCCTGCCAGCTGTAGTGTGTCCCAAGGAGAATGCCAAAGGAATGAGTCTGGAGAGACCAATCCTGTTCTGTAAATAGAACAGGAAAGACAGACTATTGGAGATTCTGCTCTCTGTTAAAAGAAATAAATAAAGGTGAGGGAGGCAAGAAGGGATTTGTCTCTTGCTGCTAAATTCAGGTTTTCCCTTCTGGTTTTCAGAAATCTAAGACTTTAATTTACTGCCCTTGTGATAATTTCAGCTCTGTGCTGAAACAAAGACGTTAAATTTCGACAGGAAGAATATGTCTTTTTCCAAAGATATTTGAAGAACAGTGAAGGACCAAGAAAAGAAGAAATCCCAAATTAGCAAATCTTAGTAATAAACATTCTTCAGTATTAATTCCCTGGGAATCAGAATGAAGATTAATATCAGCTGTTACTTCTGGCTTACCCAGCTTCCAGCTCACTTATATTCCCAAATACTGAGTGTTCTGAGCTTTCCCAGGTGCCTGTGGCTATTAAGTGCTGGGTGAACAACACGTGAGTAGTGACAGAACCACTCTTTTAAATTGTTGCCCATATCCACTACATGAGAAGCTTTTTTCTTGTAAGTGTGTGAATGATGCTACACCAGTTGAGAGGACACCTGCTGCCTGCAGGATGTTTGGATACATCACAAGGATTTCTGTTCTGCACTGGTTTGTTTCCATGGACTGGTGCCTAACTTGAAAATTCAAGCTCAGTATTTGCAAACAGTGCTGGGAAGTTTTCATCATTTATGTCTCCAGTGGCAAAAATAACTTGGAAGGGATGGGTGATGGTTTGAATTTGGTTAATTGCTTTATTAAAGGAGGAGCTGCTTTCTGAAAGGCCTGCCCAGGGGTGTTTTCTGGGTGTACAGATAATATACCTACTGGCAAAGTTCTGTTCCTCTGAGGGGTAACAGAACCCACTGGTCCTGCTTTACTACCTTTGACCTGTATTCCTCTCAGGGTTTCAGTTTGCTGTGTAAAGCACAGACAAGTGCACGTTGCCCTCTGGCCTGACTGAGCTGTCCCAGCCCCAGCCCCATGCTGGCAGCTCTGCTCTCCCCCTCCAGCAGTGGGAGTGTGCTCAGGAGCAGATTTGGAGCACAGTGCACAGCATGTCTTCATGCCAATATTCATGGGGTTTCTTTGTTATCAGGAAGGGCTGCTCGGAATTATGACTGGAATAATGTACAATTCTATGTGTCTGGAAAAAGAAAGCACCTCCCAGTTGGGAATCAAGAAAACATGAGCTTATTTAGTTCAATTTAATGTGTGACTGAGGAAGGGAACGTGGCCAGGGCTGGGTGGCAGACAGCAGAGTACCAGCTGTGTCTGTAGGGTGCTGAGAGGTGGGGAATGGAGCTGCTCCACTTGTGGAGAGCCAGGAATTGGCTCTTTTCCTCTGGAGCCAGCAGAAATCACTGCTCCAACCCTGCATGCCATGTCTCATCTCTGTACAAGAGGCTGAAGGTGTGAGGTGGCACCTCAGATGTCCCACTTGTGGCACAGACTGTGCAGCTGTGCTGCACCCCAGGAGGCTGAAAACTCTGAGTTGAGTTGTGTTTTAATGCTGATGAGGAAAAAAAAAAATAAAAGAAAAAGAGGAGATCAGGGAGATGGAATCTAATTCCAAAGTAACAAAAGTTGTCCAAACCTGCCACAGTGGCAGGATAAGATGTTCCTCTCTCTGTTACTCAGCATTCCCCCTGGCTCTGGCAGGAGAGTGTTTGTCCTGCTGCCACCAACAACTGGACTGGACTCTGGACTTGACTCTGTGTCTGCAGGATTCCCAGGAATTCTGGGCAATGGAAAGCCTGCTGTGCTGGTTTATTATGGACAGATCCAGCCTGTCAGGCTGCTCTGAGAGTGAGATCAATGATGGACAGATTTATTCCTTGTTTGCACACCTCCCTGTAAAGTGCTGGACAGATGTGGGGAATGGAGTCTTCCTAAAGTCTGATCTGTTTGCATGAATAAGAGACATTTATGTCAAGAATCAAAAAATCAAGCTGCAGTTGATGTGAACTTGGGTTAAATCATCCTGTTGATGACATCAGAGGTTTGCATCATGCCCATATATGTGGAAAACGTGGAATTTGCTTTTAAATACAGGAGTAATGTGGATTAGTCACTATGGTATTATGGGATCCAGAGCATATTTGGCTGCAGTGAAAGTGCTGGGGAAGGAGAGCTATGCACTGCAAAAAGGGAGAGAGCAAAGGGCAGTGAGAAACAAGTGCCTAAATGTGGATTTTTTTTCCTTGGTTATAGCTCACATCTTGGATAATCTGTTGCTCCTAAATGTCTTAAGTACTGGAGTTACATAGAAATTTCTTGTGGAAATGAAAATTGTCCAGTACAAAGGACCTTGGTGGTTTGGGTGTGTTTGGTTTTGTCTTTTTTAATTTTTGGCCTGAAAATTAGCTGAATGCTAAACTGGATAGAAAATGGATTTTTCCTACTGCATAATGATAAAATATCTGAAACAGAAAACGTGTCTAAATATGAGACATTTAGGTGTCCACATAAATGGTATTTATTCTTTTGGTTTGAATGATGTTTCTTAGTTATTGCCATGGGTTGGAGTCTCTCATTTAATGGTGCAGTGTCTCACTGGTTTTTACCCTGACTAAAAAAAAATTACAGCTAGATTAGGCAGTCTTTAATCTTCAGTAATTAAATTATGATTTGATTTCACAACAAAAGATGTGTCGATGTCTCTTAGAATAGACTGATAATGAATATCTGAATACTTAACACTAAGAACACATTGGGCTTTTTCCTTTGAAAGATAAGAAAGAGTATAGGGTACTGTAAAATGGAATTTAGATGAGTGTAGTCTGTTACACTAAAGCAATTTCAAAAACAGTTTAATGACTAAAAGTATTAAACATACTTAATATATTGAAAAATAGCAAATTAATATTATTTCATTTATTGTATAGAGTTGATTTAGCTGTGCTAAGTGGACAAAAGGCAAGTTCCATTGAGATTAAAACAGAACTGAGTTGAAAAGGAGTAAGGTGTGGAAACAAGCTGGGCTGTACTTTGTGAAGCTGCACCCCAGTGTGTCTGCTCCTGAGCAGGCTGATTCTCCCTGTGCCAGGGTTCCATTTTCCTCCTTGGTGTTCCCCTCTCCCCTTCATGTCCCAGGAAGAGCGTTCCTTGCAGAAAACCCCCTGAGGACACTGTGTGCCCCTGAGCTCTGGCAGCAGTGGAATGGAGCACCCCTGCCCCAAGGCAGGACATTCATTTACTGAGCTGCTCCCTCTCTGCTTCAGAAGAGGAACCATGGCAGGACCCCAAGGCCAAGGCCAGGCTCTTCCAACACTTGCAGCAATACATCTGAGAGTGGAATCCATGGCAGCAAAGGACAGGCTCATCCAGCCTGCCCTTTGAGGAGTGACTGCTGGGGCTGAAGGGAGCAGGGAGAGTTTCTGCACTAAACTTAAGACATGAGAGCTGGAGGGAGTGACAAGAAAGATTTCCCTCTGTGCAGCAGGACTGTGAGCAAAACAGAAGGTTATTTTTCCAGGCATGTCTTCAAGCAGTTTGGGTCAAAATACTCATTGGTGTAAGGCCATTAGACTATAGAAGAGTTACCCTGGGTTAAACTCATCCTCAGTGTGTCTGAGGCAGGGGAGGGATTCTAGCTTTGAAGAAAGCAAGCTAGAGATTTATTCTCTTTTAAGTATCTCCTCCTACACTGTTGTACCTTTTTCTCTGCCTTAAAACTTTTTGCCAGCAAGCCCCTGGTTTTGACAACCATCTGTCAGCCCTGGGAGATAAAAGAGCAGAATTGCTGAAGGCTTCACTGAGGAGCGCTGTGCAAAGCCTGAAAAGAATTGTCCACTTTTAAGCTGCCCTACATTTAATTATATGGTTGGAGCTTTTAAGTGAGCACTGGGATTTCAGATGGGATGAAGCCTGCAATTTCTGTAATAGCTCTGAGGACGTGAGTACTGTGACCTCCTGTTTATTCAGGATTGATGTTGTGTGCCTGGCACTGCCCAACTGCACAGGCTCACACAGCAGAATGCACAACGACACAAAAGGCATGAGTTGACAGCTTGAGATAAGCTTAAACCCTTTGCAAATGTAGTAATTATAATATATGTGCTAATAAGAGTGCCTAGAGCTTTTATTTCATACTCTGGTTGTTGCTGCAGCACAGCTGAGTGAGGGTTGTTAAAATGCTGTGAGCTTTGGACATTGGTCAGCTGTTGCTGAAGCACCCCCAAACACCCAGAATGTTCAGGAGCTGAGTTAGTTACTGGAATTGCTCAGTCCAGGGAGGCCTGAAATAAGGAGTCTATTCCAGATTAATATCAGGATAAATGAGGCTCTTTGGCTATACTGGAGTTTGCTGAAATGATATATTTTCTTGTAAAGACAGTGGCCACTACCTTCAGAGGCTGAACTAATTTAATACTTGAATGCACTGAAGAAATAAGATCCTTGACACCACAGAGGCATTGCAGCCTGAGTTCTTTGCCATAGCTCTGTATTGTTATGGAGGTTGCTCGAGGGTCCTGGCTGCATGTCCTGCTCAGGTTTAGAGGCAGGGGTGCTGTCAGGACCTTTTGCTGTCCCCTGGAGCAGGAGCAGCACATCCAACACTGACCCAGGCAGCAGGATGTGAGCAGGTCTAAAGCATTTTTAGATTCTTGGAAGCTTCCCTTTCCATGTTGACTACATGCATGGATCCCAGATTAAAATACCTGGTAGGTACAGAAAGCACTGAAAGCAAAATCTTTTCTCTATTAATAGCATACTTGTGCATTTAATTCTCTTTTCTCCTGCCTGTCACTAAGCCACACAGGATTGTCAGGCAAAAACAAATGCCTATTTTCACAAACAGAAATAGTTTTCCAAACCTTTGTGAATACTCTCAATATTGTTTGCCTCACTTAACTGGGGAATGAAAAATGCCATGTGAGAGAAAATATGACTGAAATTGGGAATGAGATGTGGAACTTCAGCTTTTTCATTGCCCGATAACAAGTTCAATGCTTCATATCAGCTTCTTGCTGGCACAGGAACTGAATTTGTATTTAAGGACACAGCCAGCTTAAAACATGAAAATTGAAGTTATTTTTCAGTGAACAACCTTTTTTTTTGAGCAAACCTGTGAACAGAGGAGTTCTCAGTTCTGTAAGACCTAGTGGCTGAAAATAACTAATTAAAAAGAAATACTTTAATAATTAAATAGTCAACATTGTTTGGGGTAGAAATAGTGATTACAATAGCATCCTCTCTGTGCCTGGGCCTCTTGCCAATGAGACTTTCACATGGAAATTGATGAGTAAGCAGCAAGTTTAATATTGCAGCTTTCATTGCTTTGCTGGGAACAGCATCACTTCCACTAGAAAATATAGGAGAAATGCATTATCTGCTTGCAATTTATTTATAAAGGGAACAAGTTCAGAATTAGACTTTTTATTTTCTATTTCTGATTTGCCATTATCAGGAATGCATTCCCCACTTTTTGAGGCAAATATGTAGCTGTATGAATAGTATTGAACTTATTTTTCTGATTTGGACTTCATGGACCGTAAGAAGACTATTTTCCATTTCTGTCCTTTAGAATATAAAGGAGGAAAAGCAGTATAGATACTGATGTGGTGGCCTCATGGAAGCTTTTGCCCCTGCTATGGGAGAGTAATGTTTGTTATGCTGCTGAATGCAGGGGTCACTTCTTTGTTTCCTCACCACCTTTATAAACGTTTCAATATGACCAGAATCAGCTCTGTAAAATGAGATGCTTTCCCAGTTTGTAGGAGCCCCTAAAGATGGTACTGAATCCTCACTCAAGCTAAAGGGAATGCAGATAATCTACAATTCCTTTATTCCTTCCCTGGGTCCTGCTTTGAGGCAGAATTCCCCCCCTTCACCCAGAGGCCATGCCCTGCCCAGGAGGCAGCAGCATTCCCAGCTGCAGGAAGCATGGATCCAGCTCCTTTAGCACCTGGAGTGGCTGTGCAGCACAGGAGCTGTGGGAAGGCTGGGTAGAAAATCCTTCCTGAGCTCCATTCCCACTACCAGAGGCAGAATCCCACCTTGTGTGCTTGGGCAGAGCACCCTGTCAGCAGCTGAGGGCTGTTGCAACGTTTAAAAGGGCAAGGAAAAAAAAGTCCTGATAAAGCAGGATAGCATTTTTGCAGTGGGACAATGTTCTGTGGTGTTCCAGTCTCAGGCCAGGAAAGGAAAATCTTCCTCCAAGGGTTAGATACAGCCTGAAAAACAAAGCAGCACAGCCTCTCCCTGCCTTGCCTGCAGGTGAAACGTGTGGTGTTTATCAGGAACCTCATCCCCCGAACATGAACTGCTTTGAATCTTCTTTGCTCTGTATGGAAAGTGACAGGTATAGAACAGTTCAGGGTGGTGTGAAGACTAAGAAGATAGGCTAATGTGGAAATTGGCCCAGCTGTGACTCAGAATCAGCTGGACTTTACCCCAAAAGGCCCAGGCATTAGTTTCAAGCCCTGGGAATAATTTGTTTAATTTAAGGTGAGCCTAAGAGTTCCCCATAAGCCTTTAGGGTTATTATGCTAATTTGTCCAAGTTCTATTTCCCTATGGTTGTAATTCTAGAATGTCCCACCCCCAAGTGTTACTTGGGTTATTGTAAATTCCCTTGTGTTTCAGGTCTTTGAATCCTGCCCCTCTTACTGTACACAATTTCTCCTTGTTTGTTTTCACCCTTTATTTAAGTTTTATTTTTGTGGGCAGCTTCAATGTTCCCACTGCTTTTTCTTTTTGCCACCCTGGCTCTGAAGTCAGGGGACCAGGGAGGTTTGTGGCACTGTGACAGGCTGGGGCTGCTGGAAGCACACACAGGAGTTTGTCATCTTATTCACAGGGAAATGCATGAAGCTTTCACAGAAAGTATTGTGTGGTGCTCCAGCAGAACCATTCATGTCCAAATGTCCAGTGTCAGGCTGGAAATAACATCAGGAGCGCAGCACTTTTTCCTGCACAGAGAATGCTGCACTTTAGCACATGAGGGAGAAGATGGTGCTGTACTGGGAGGCTTGGGAGGCAACCACAACCTTCCAGAATTCCACAGCTGTGGGAGCTTAAAGAGAAGGGAGGAGAGCAAGAGCAGCAAGGTAGGCAAAGGCAGCATGTTTGCTGTAAGGAGGGCAGGCTGGAAGCAAATGCAGAATATTTTGCCACATGCAGGATCATGAGGAGCCATTGTGCCCTTGCCATCTCCCACCAGAATGCTCTTTAACCATTAAATCTCCCACCTGTGACACTGCTGTGAAACCACACACAATGTACCCAAGCCCTGGCCCTACACTAAGGGTTGGGTGCTCCTGCTGCAAATAAAATCCCTCCCTCCCCTTGAGCTTCTCCTCAGTGCTCAGCCCCCAGGGCAGCTCTGGGTGCCCCTGTTTCAGAGTTCTCCCCAGGAGGTGCTGTGCTCTGTGTACCCCTGTTCCATGGCTCTCCCCCAAAAGGGGCTGTGCTCTGTGTGCCCCTGTGTCCCTCCTGTGCTCCCCTAGATTTCCTGGCTCTTCCAGCAAAGCTGAAGGCCCCTGCAGTATCCAGCATGGTGTGAGATCAGAGCACAGCCATGGACACCAGGCATGTGTGAGTCCATCACTTCATTCCCACATGGGGTTCTCAAAAGCTGCAAATATGCATTTGCATTTTTACTTCTGTCTGGCCTTAATTTGACATCTAGGAACTCTAATTTTGCAAGAATCATTCCTTAAGCATCATCAGTGCTGCCTCCTTTCCCCTGGTACATGACCAGAGATAATAAATTGGCTCAACTGAGCCATGCTGGACATGGCTGAGGCTTTTTTCTTGAGGGGCATCAGGTACAATTGGCCAGAAATGGGAATAAATCCCTTTGCACCTTCATCTCTGCCTTGAATAAACTCAAAACCTGGGGACAAACATTAATCTTTAACATGTGGTGGGGCAGGAAGGGAACTTGAGAATGGTGAAGCAGTCGGGTGGCACAGGGTCCATTTAGCCTGGACAAGGGGGCCTGTCAGGGGTTTTTCCCTACAAAACTGGGCTGCTTTGTTTAATAACACACTGTGCAAGTGAAGGGGAGATCACTGATGAGGAAGAGAAGGAATAATTGCTGTTGTAATACTAAAAGAACTTTATGAGGACTTTTATTAAATCCTTATGAATTCCAGTTATAGCAGCATCTTTCACAAGTTAAATTTTTAATTTCTGAGCTATCTCATTTTGTTTTTTTAACACTGTGGAGCACTCCATCTTAAATAAATGCACTGGTTCAGAAATAATAGCAGGGGAAGGACCAAAAAAGCAGTACATTTTTTACTCAGACTTCTACAAAAAACCTCCCACAACATTTATTTGATGATTGAAGCAAGTAAATGAAGTCTTTATTTGCTATTTATTTGCCTTAAATAGCTGAACTTATAATTATTGGTTACCTGTGATGACACAAAGCTACAAATATCACATAAACCAGGGGATGTGCAGTACTGATTTCTAACAAATACCCCTAGGAAAGCATCAATTAACTCAAATGAGGCCATTTTCACTGAAATGTAGATGTGGATAAATAATGCATGGAAACAAAGTCTGTTTGATAAAATTCTTCACGAGGTTATTCCTGGAGCTGCATTTGTATTGTCTTTATCTGCAGCACGCAGGCTGAGCCCGTGCCCATCGTGTCCTGCTGTAGATGCTCTGTCAGGGGAAAAAGTCCCTGTGTCACATCACTCTGCTGACAGAAGTGGCTGAAAACCACCCAAATTCAGCAGCTGCTGCACTGGTTCTGCTGCCATCGTGGCTCTTTTGGTGATGCCATAAAAGCAGTGGTGTCCCCTCAAGTCTCCCTGAAATGGGTTCAGTGGCACCACTTCATTGATTGTTGTAGGAAAACCTGTGTCAATAGAAATTAACAGCCCACTTGATAAGTTCTCTGGGTGTCACATATTAAGAATTCATTTAGATCTCTTCTGAGCATCCTATTCAAATAATGCCATGGTAATATTTGTCTGTTTAAGGGTTTATGTGCATATCAGAGAGGGTATGTGAGGGGGTGTGCAGCTCAGCAGCAGAACTTTAATGATGCAAAAATCAGATTTTGCTCCAGAAGTTCATTTTAGTATGTTACTGCTACCTCTGTAGGGTTCAGCTGAATTTGAAATGAATTTACTGTGGTGGGGTTCATATTTAATGGAAAATTAAAACCTGCCCAATGCTTTTTCCTTTGTAGTGTGTAAGCTCGGGACTTTTTACTGCCTCTCTCCATTTAAGTCATTTTGCTCTGGCAGAGGAAACTGGCCCTCTGAAGAGAACAGCCAGGGTCTGTGAGAGCACAGCCAGTGTATCTCAGTGCTGGTGGTGTTCCTGGCCATGTTCTTGCCTTGGGATCAGTGCAGATATCCCGTGGCAGAGAGGATGCTGCTGCCTGAGGGGATCCTGTGCTCCACAAGTTTGTCCAGATGTGCTTTTCCCTCCCTCCCACTCCTTCAGCTGGCACTTTGAATGACCATATTTTGTTGTTCACAGGGAATTTTGCACAGAGTTTTTGCAGCAGTACCAGGCAGTTATTGTGGTGGATGATTAATTGGTGTTTATGGATGTCAGAGGTTGTGCTGTGTGATTTACCCTTCCTGCTTGGGCTGGCCATGAATGGGAGCAATTGAGGGCTTTGTCTCACTCCATGTGGGTGCCTGTGTCCCATGGAGAAGGTGCTTCCTCGTCCAGGAGAAATGTCAGAAATAAAGATGGTTTCAGTCACCGCCAGCCTCAGTCCCACCCATGATCTCAGTTGTGCCTACAGTGTTTGTAGGAGGAATTGTTTTCCGGCTTTGTATGCTGCTCCTGCTCTCAGGGAATATGAGGAGCAGGATAAGATTTTTTTTGGTAAAAATCATCCCCTGCAACAGAAATATTTGTGTAGTTCAGACATTCTGATACAGGTTTTTATGGTTTAACAGATAAATCAGCAGCTTGTCTGTTTGCAGTTTGGATTTTTGTTTTATTTTGGGCAGTGAGTAGAAACTAATTCTCTTTGAAATTCTATTAAAACATTGGACTTTTTAGTTTTCTAAATATAAAGTTACATGATTAAAGATGTATTTTTGTCTAATCTAACATTTGGGATTAACTGGTTACAATTTTGCCTGTTATATAAATATTTTAGCTTCTCTCAGGGCAAAGTTCATGTTTACTTGACTATCAATCAGTGTTGGGGGATTAATTCAATTCATATAATGGTAGCACTGATTGTTACTTAGGAAATGTAAAAGCAGAATTTATATAAAATTATTTGATTGAAATCTTCAGAAAATGAGGTTCACTTTAAACCCAATCTCAGTTCTTAAATATCTGTCCCATGATAATATGATCAGCAATTTTTTCTACTGGGAACTTCATTCATCTTGGCTCCATCTGTGTTTAGTTAATGATAGATTTAAAATTTAAATAAAATCACCAGCAACTGAATTTCTGTCTAAAGAGACACCTCTGCCAAGACTTTTGAAATTGTGACATTGTGGTTTTTATTTTTCCTTAGAAATTGGTATTGAGAAAAAGTATCCTGCTATATCCTGATTTAATTCTAAATTATTCATCTATAGAATGAAAATTTTGCTCACTCCTTTTGAATGCTGCTAAGATTTTAATGGTTTTTAGCATAAAACCAATTTGGTTTTCCTGAATACTCATGGCAAATACCTGGTTTCAGGTTTTTGGTTTACAAAAGCTCCTTGACTTTGATAATAAATCAGCTGTCAGAACTGCTGTTCTGCTCTTGCATGGGATGTTTTCCTGTTATCTGCTCTGGAGTTGTGCTGAAGAAGCAGCTGCCTGTTCACCCAACAGGACAGGATCCAAAGAGGAGAAAAACAGCCAGACAAAATATCTTACTTATGAATTCTGGTTTAATAAATGTGCTTTCTATGAATGATTCATGGATTTTGTGATTGCATTCAATTATTTTTCAACAGCTCATGCTTCATTTCATCAAGAATTTCAATCAATGCCAAGTGATTAATTATCATTCTCCTAGTAGCCTTTTGTCTAATAAACAGTTCTAATGATCATGTTCAGTTTTGGCATGTATACATGTCAGCCATGTACTAATGAAACACTCCTGGAACTGGATGCTGGAGGTGGCCATGCTTTAGGTCTGGTTTTGGGAGACACAACCCCAGTCTCCTTCCCTTGGCTTGCCCTTTCCATCCCAGATAAAAGCTGTAGTTGAGCAGCAAAGGCCCAATTTCTTCATTCCTTTGTGCCATGGTGAAATACTGTTAATTTCACCGTCTTGACCTTTAATTTTTCATCTCCTTTTTGCACAATACATTCAGCAAACTTTTTGGAGTGGCTTTCACCACCCTGTTCTGGGTGTTTTCTGTGTTTTATTTCCATCCCCATCTGCTAAACCCCAGATCTCCACAAGCCAAAGGAGCCTCTGGCAGAGCCTCGTCTGTGTGTGGCAGATGAGCTGATGCTGGTGCCCTTTTTGTGTTTAATTCTGAAACATCTGCAGCCAGAACCTTTCCAGAGCAGGGCTGGATATTGCAGAGCTGCCTCATGGCTCCAGGCACGCTGCTCTTGCATACCTTGGAACAGATGGTTCATTTAAGCACTGGCAGAGTACCTCAGCTAATTGCTTGAGACCTCCCATTTTTCCTCTTTATTTGGGTAAGGAGTGGGCAGCCCTGCCTGCACAGATATGTGAACATATGAATGGTAAATGAAAACAGAATGGGAAATGTGAAACCACCCTTAAGTAGTGAGTGGCTTTCTTGAATTCTCACAAAATGAATTAAGGAGAAACAATAAGGATTGTCTGGGTTGGCACTTGGGGAACTGGATGCATTTGTAGCCATGCCAGCTGTGTGTTCCACTAAAGGCTTCCTGCCCTCTCACAGCTTCCTGCTCTCTTGTGGGAAGGTGGGATACAGATGGAGTGATGATTCCCCAGAAAGTCCTCCCAGACTCTGGTATGTTGTCTTTCAGCACTGGATTTTCTGTGTGGCTGTGTTTAAAGGCACTTGACAGATTTTTGGTTTGATAATTTAATGGATTTTTGTATTTTTTAAAACATTCCTAAAATCCAGGGGCACAATGTTCCAGTTCTGTGTGAGATATTTGTGTTAATTCTGGACATACATTCATACATACACACATAGTTGTTTTGCAAAACACTGAAACTTCCCCACCTTCCCTTGTCCTGCTGCTCTTCTCTGCACCTTTCTGTCTGTCCAGGGAATCCAGAGTCTGTTGGGGATGGAGGGAAAAAAACCATAAACAGCTCTGGGGATGTGACTGCATATGGATATTCAGTAGGTTTCCCCCTTATAATTTCTAAGACTTTGCTTTCTCTTTTTGTCCTTCTGGAATGTTGAACGATCTGTTTGAATGCCAAGGACTTTTTAGTATGTTCAGGGGATACTGGGAGGGCTTTCTGCAATTCCATGCCCACTACCCTTGGTGACTTCTCAGGAAATTCTCAGGAGCTTTGCTCCCCTTCCAGTCATTTTCCCTGATCCCTGGGAGTGTTGCTGACTGGCCCAGGCTGCTGCAGTGCTCTTCCTCCCCCTGGAAAAATCTAAACCCTTATTCCTGTCCTGGGAGCTCTTCCTTGTCCCCTGGCAGCTCGGTAGGAGGGACTTTGGGGATGCATGGCTGAATGTTTTGGGAATTGCCAATGTAATCTGCTCCATCTCCATTTCAACCCTTCAGGGTGTGCATGCTATGTGATCACAGCCTGTCCCTTTGTCCCCAGCTGTGCTGTCCCTGCTGAGGGATTGCACTGCTGAGGCTGCTGTGACAGTGCAATTTATTCAAAACTGAATCACCGCGTGGACACCTCTCAACACAAAGTTAATTTTTCCCTTTTTTATCCTAAGGCAGGCTTACAGCACAGGGAAATGCCATGCCCAGGGAGTTTGTTTGCTGAGTTTAGGCTTTATTTTGATTATGGAAAATGCTCTTTTTGACCATGTAAGCCATGATAGATTAGGCTAAAGTGTGCTGGTGTGCTGTGGTTGCTACAAAGAGAAGTCTGGTTAGTGTTGCACCTCACCAACTTTGTGTTTCCAGTTAATGAATTATGATAAATTTAAAATTATCTTTTTCATAGATCTGGAATGAATTTCATTTTTCTGGTGTTTTTGCTGTACTGTTTTATTGTTGTACTATGGAAAGTCCAAGGCTGTGCCATACAAGCAGGAACTTGTGAAGATGAGTGAGAAACAGTTGTATCCTGTGCCTTTTAAATTCTAGATGTGTACTCCAAATTTACAGTGCAAGTGAGATGGAGAGAGAAACCAGGTCCAAGAGAGTAAAATTTGAAAATTACAAATGTGTTATTTACTGTGAAATTCTGTGTGGAAACAGTCTTTCTTTTTTTCTTAGGCATGTGTGGGTGTTCCTAGCCCACTAGCCTAGCAAACAGATGTATTTCCACAGTAAATGTAATATTTCAGTCCTCACAGCATTGCAGAGAGCCTTTGAAAAGTATTTTTCATGCAGCAGGGTCATTGAATGTTTAAGTTCTGTGCAAAGATGGAATTCCAGTCTATTGCCTAAAAGGAAGAGAGAGGAATAATATGAGGCTTCTGTGGATTGTTTGTTAACTCTCTCTCTGTGACTATTGAGCATGAACAAGTTTAAAATACTTGTTCCTGTATGCAGCTCCCCTCTCCTGGGGGAGCTGGGCTGTTTCAGGGAGGTCCTTGGTGCTGGATGGAGCCTGGGTTAGGAAAACACCAGGGTGTCTCTTGCAGGGTACAATATCCAGGACAGGAATTCCTCACACCAGCAGCCTGCCCACACTGAGCATGGAATAGAAAGAACAGATCTTTGTTTAGCATCTAACAGGGGAAGGAGGAATAAGAGCCAGCCAGATAATATCTGTAAGTATTTTCAAGGAGTGTTCAGAAGGGCTACTGCTGTGAGGTAGGGCTAGCCAAGATAAACATTTCATTTCAGGGCAAATCACCTCTCACAATGGATACAAATAGTAGGAGCTCTGAAATGGGTGATAATGTAGGTTCTCAGTTGAATTTCTGCTGTACTCTGTATTTCTTATCACCTGTATACATTAATAAAAATACACTCAGGGTTGGGAACTGTGAAGCATTTAAGTGTGATAAATACTCTGTCTAGTGTCTAATAAGGATGATATCTAGCAGATAATATCACAATATTAAAATACATCACAGTATTGTAAAGCTTGCAGTTGCAGTCTTACAGGACACAATAAAAGTACATCTTAATAACAGCAGGAACATGACCAGAAATTCCAAAGAAACACGCCATGAGAAACATCATTCTTCAGCTCTTCTGCTGAGTGCTTCAGTCTGAAGGTCAAAATAGCCCAGTGTCAGATGGAAAAGGTGTGATCTGCATCTTCTTTTGAGGATTCTTTGAACCTGGGTGGATAGTTTTGGCATCCAGATTGCTTTGTTTGATGGAAAGCTGAGGATGTTCCTCAGTACATCTCATTCAGGATAGGGAAATGGAGACCCTGGAAAAGTAATAAAAGTAATAAAAGGGAGAAGAACTGAAATAAAGACATGACACTTCAGTATGAAACTTGAAGTTGTTACACACTCCCATAATAGCTCCAAAGTTATTGGCAGGCAGCTGCTGTGGTTCTAACAAGCTGACACAGCCTGTGCTGAGGAATGCCCTTCACTGGGCCCACACGATTCCCCTGATGAGTATCCATCCTCATCTGCTTGGGAGTGAGCCTTAGCTTGAGCCACTCTGGAGAACTTTACCTGAATGGACACTTTTACATGCAGACCAAGCCAGAGAAAGAAATTATTTAATTTGTTAAAGCATGTGATTGTGGGGCTTTTCTAGAAACATGTTCCCTGTTCTCCTCAGCAGAGGTTTGGAACTTGGCAGGGTTTGGCTTTGGCAGCTCTTAGTGCTGCCCACTAAACCTTGATCTTAGAACATGGGAAAGGATCCCTCAAGAGCAGGGTGGCCACTGCAAAGGCAGATTGTTGGGGAAAAAAGGAGGAATTCATCTGCTGAATTTCATGTCTCAGATCTGTGTGTGTGTGTATGTTACAAGTTTTGGGAGTTTGAACTTGCCTTGAGACATTTTGGGTATCAATATTACTGAGAGTTCTTGGTTTTCATGTGATTCCTGGTTTTCATGTACTTCTACTCACTAGGAAGTGCACAATGCCTTTTTACTTGAGGTGTCTTGGACAGTCTGGTGCTCATTTTTTACTTTAATCTCTGTATTAGCACCTTTCTGACTCAGAGTATTCTCATAAAGATAAATTATTTGGAAAACTACGAAGTCCTACAGCAACAAGGTTCATTTACAAAGCAAATTCAGTATAGAGGAATAAATAAAAGTGAGCAGGCAATAAGGAGATGCATAGAATCATTGTTTCTCAAAAGACAGTTATCATACTAGGAACCAAATTAGAAATGTTGAAGTAAAAATAATACATATTGAAGCAAGTAATTAAGATTTTCAACATACATGGAAGAGAACAGAGAAGTTTTACTGTCAACTTTGAAAATAATTCTTCTTGAAAATTCTAAATACAAACCCCATGCTGAAAGGACTCTGCAATCCTAACTGATATTTAGGGGAGAGTATTTACATACATACATAAATTTCATTTTCTAATAGAGTTGTGCAGGGGACTGTTTGTCCTTCCACTTCATATTCTGTCATTGGTTGAAATAAATTTTAAGAGATTGGTTTTTCATAAATTTTATGGATTATAGAAATAAGGAAGGACCCAATATACCAATTTTTACTTCCTTCTTTGCATTCTAAAGAATAGCTTTGTACCAAAAGCTCCATACTTATGGAGAAAATAATACTGCAGGAATACAAAATAGAACATTCTAGCATATTTAAAGTGTGCCTGAAGCTTCCAAACCCAACTGTGTATAAGAATTATACATTTATGAAGAAAATTTAAATTTTCCCAACCTACTGCTTACATTTTTGTAATGTACAAAATTGTTTTGTAGCCATGTGTCCCTTACAGTGTCACAGACCACATTTTTACTGCTAACAGTCTTGGTATTTTGATTAAATAAAATAATTCCAGTGGCTGTGCCTGAGTTTTGCATGTTATGGACCCAGATTTAAGCCATATATTATTCCTATTAATGCCATGCTGCTGCTTGAGTAGTTATTCAATTTAAGCCCCTTTAACTGGATGTTTCTTGTTGCTTTTCACCTGCTGAATTTCCTCTCCAGCAGACGTTTCCTCCTTTGTAAATGTCATATTTCCTCATGTGCACCCTGGTTTTACTGTCTCTGGTAGCTTTCTCATCCCCAATAAAGCAGATCTGCAGATGAGCCTCCACAGGTACTGTGAGTGACACGAAATTTCACCTGGTACCTTGTGAAATTTTATTGCTATTGGCAAATGACCCACGAGTGTATTGTAGCATAAACTAACATTGTCTGACTGACTGGTAATGAGCTGATTAGTAATGCAAAATAATTGCAAACAGAATTGATATTGCACTCCTGTGAAAAACAGCAAAATCAATACGGTTCCACCTCTCAGGCTGTAGTAATTTTTCTCTTTTTTTTGCTTATGTATTAAAATTGTGGAATTGACTCTCCCTAACCTGTTCTTTCTCAGTAGAAATGCATTAAATCTGCGAGGTGAAATAGGCTTAGGTGAACAGTGATACTTAGTGGTTTTACAGTCTAGCTTGTGAACTGTATTACATCATTCTTTTGTAGAGAATTAAATTCTTCAAGTCACTTCAAGTATGGTCCACATGTACAAATGATTATTGGAATGTGGCAGCTACATTCTTTGAGAGAAGCAAAGCAGAATGGCATCCTCCTAATTAAGCTTCTGCCTTCTGGAAGGAAAAGAAAAAAGGGGGAAAAGAAAAAGACCGAGGTTCTTACTTAAGTGGCATTTGCAAGACAGAATCAATTGAAAATTAACTTCAAGCTCCCGTCTCAGACAGATTTTAATGCATGTCTGAGTGCCTTTAAGCCCATTGACCAGCTTATAAATGAGTACAGAATTCTCCCTGAGGCACCCAGGTCTTGCTGGGATCACGTCCTTGGGCTGCTCACAGTGGCAGTGACAGGCTGAGGGCTTGAACCAGCCTGCAGATATCGGAACAACCCTCCTGTCAGCTGGGCATGATACCCTGAGAAGGGGAGTTTGGATAAAACTACTGTTTAAACTTGCAGAACAGGACTGGCCAATCCCCTCTGGCAGAGTGGTACCCGGGGAGAGGAATGGGATTCTCTCAGATGTGCCACAGCCATAGTTTCAGAAGTCTTCCAAAGAGCATTAGTACTGTAGGAATTCATCACCCATAAGGATTGTATTTACACCCAAACTGATAAAATTCCATATTGCTGTAGTGAGGAGGAAGGAGCCAGGACTGCAGAGGGACAAAGAAAGGACCATGTTGTTTGGATTTTTAAAATATTTTGAAAGTTTTGAAAGCATTATTCTAATGAGGTGAAGCAATTCAGTAACAATTTTGATTTGAAGACTGCTTTTCAAGGGTTTGAGCTCTTTCACAAGAGTATTTATGAAATAATTCTCATAATGTGTTTTAAGCCACTCTGTCATTCCCACTTCAGTTAGTGAGAAATAGTATCTTCCCAGATTGCCTTCCCCTACCCAAACCAAGAATTGAATTTTCAGTTAATGTTATTATGCTTTCTGTTAAGTTTTATGTTAATCTGACCCATAATGGTTTAAGTGACTCATTGATTTCCTTATTTGTTAAACTTTTGTTGCCATTTTAAACTTATTTGAGTCCTGTTTGAAATGGGAATGTAATTTCAAAGCATCAGTCCAAATGTTGCTTTAAGAAATTTCCTGGGCGATTTCACAGCTTGTGTGTACATCAGGGAAAATACTCAAAAAGCAAGCAACAAGTCCAGGGGGATTTTCATGTCAATGAATATTAAAAAAGCACAAACTATATGGTCTGAAAGTTTTGGTGGCCATATAAATTTGTATATTTCCCCATCAAATTATCCCAATGTGAATAATTTACCTTAAAGGAATCACTTTGTGAGCAAAGATCGTTTGACACATAGAATGTCCTGGGCTGGAACATCACCCAGGATCATGGATCCAGCCCCTGGCCCTGCCCAGACCCCCCAACAATCCCCCCTGTCCATCCCTGGTGTCCAAAGGCTCCTGGGGCTCCGGCAGCCTCGGGGCCGTGCCCATTCCCTGGGGAGCCTGGGCAGTGCCAGCACCTCTGGGGGAAGCAGAACCTTTCCCTGCTCTGCAGCCTGAGCCTGCCCTGGCCCGGCTCCAGCCACTCCTGGGTGCTGTCCCTGGCCCAGAGCAGAGATGCCCCAGCAGGTAGTTTGGCAGGTGATGTTTGTCTGGAAGGAGTCCGTGATGAGATGAATGAGCCCAGATGGCTCCTTGGGTGCTTGGAGCCTTGCTGCCCCTTTTGTAGAGCTTGGCTGTGTCTGCTGTCAGGCTTGGGATGATTTCCTCTCAGGCTGAGCACACAGCTACCTTTTCTTTCCCTCATTTGATTATTTCTCACTTGCTTTTCCTCTCCCTTCTGCTGCTGTTTCCAGGCCAAGTACATTTCATGAAAAATACCATTCTCCATCAGAATGCGTGCAAGTCCCAGGAAAAAATATTTCAGCTTAGGAAAAAAGGGAATTAGAGAACAATTCCATAAACAGCAACTGTAGCACCATCACCACTACAGCCTGCTAAGAGCTCCATTTATGAGTGCAATTAGGCATATGGATAGCTCAGGTTTTGTCATCAACCCAGAATGGGACAACTTAGTGAGGCAGATTCAATCTAAATCTATAACAGTAAAGCTGGTCTAAGATGTAACCCTATAATATGTCTTGAAATGAGAAGTTGTTGGAGAACTGCTTTGTTTGGCAACATTTGCTAATGAAAGGATGCAATTCCATACAGCAGGGAAAAGGATCCCTGACAGACATACCTGCTTGATGCAGGGGTTGAATGCCTCAGATTTATTAAAAATAACTGGGGGGAATCAGGGCAGGGGGACAGTGCTCTGCTCCCAGTTAAATCACTCTGAGGGGCCAAGCAGGGAAAAAAGGGAATAATCTTGTTTACAGGATGAGAACAGACTGAAACAGAGACACAGAAATAATAAATGAAGGAATTGCACCAAAAATGATTTTGTATCCTGTGTGTTTTGGGGTATTTGTGACTAAGCTTTGGGTTTCAACAGGAGCAGACATTTGTGCCCCATTTGCAGCTGGGTAATTACAAACCTTCTGCCCTCTGCTTAAAAGGGACAAAAACCCACCTTCTGTTGGAGCAAGACATAAATCAATATTATCCATGTGCTATCTTCAAATATAGCTAAATATTTTTCTGCTCATTAATTTACTGGTTTGTGCTTCCCTGTTTGTGGGGTTTGAGTGGCAGTGCCTTGTATTGCATTGCTGCTGGTGGGGGGCAGAGGGGAATCACTGGGATTAGCATACTGGGTTCAAATATTTCTGTTTTCTCCTTGCTTCCCAGGCAATAATCATATTTAGCAACTTCTGTAACTGTACACCAGATTGTCAGGGAACAAACATCTATGGGGGTGGATCTCATAAAATTTTGCTGCTTGCTGAAGTAGAAAATGAGTATAATCAAGCATGGGACTGTCAAAGTGCAGCACTCCCAGAGAGCCAGGGGTTCAGTGCCTCTCTCCTGCCTCTCTTTTGCACCAGAAATCCAAGCCCTGCTGCTGTTCAGAAGCTGTTTTCTGAGCAGCACTGTTGAAACATCCCCATTTTTTTGTCTTTCACTCGTGCTGTGACTTTGCACTTTTAGGAGTTCTCCAGACCAAAGTTATAATAAATTCATTGAGTAGTAGCTGAATTTGGGCAATTATCTCATTTCTGCTCTGATTAATTTTACTTTTCCTTCTTGTCTATTTTCAATTCAAATAGAAAATCATTCTGTAACTCGCAGTTCTGCCAGATGTGGATTTGTAAGCAGCAATGGGCCTATTTTACATATCAGTTGGACCCACAGACCAAAGGGGTTTAAGAGAAGCATGCTAGCACCTTAGTAATGAACCATAGAGTTTATCATAGGAATTTTGTATTTAAATCCAGAGTAGAATGTTTTTAAAAAGCAAATTGTTCCAGCATTTCCCCTGCACTTTTCAGCTTTGCTAAGTTGGAGTCTGTTTTCAGGAAATGAAATGCCCCTTGTTCCAAGATAGGGATACTTTGAATGGTCTTTGAACCAACAGAGCTCAGATGGTGCTGGGATAGGTGAAGCAGTTTAGCACTTCAATCAGTGCACAGACACACCCAAACATTCAGTATACAGAAATATTTTGAAACAGGCTTTTGCAAATTATCTATAGAATCACAAAATGGTTTGGGTTGGAAGGGACCTTAAAGCCCATCCAGTGCCACCCCTGCCATGGCAGGGACACCTTGCACTGTCCCAGGCTGCTCCCAGCCCCAGTGTCCAACCTGGCCTTGGGCACTGCCAGGGATCCAGGGGCAGCCACAGCTGCTCTGGGCACCCTGTGCCAGGGCCTGCCCACCCTCACAGGGAACAATTCCTAATTCCCAAGATCCCATCCAGCCCTGCCCTCTGGCAGTGGGAGCCATTCCCTGTGTCCTGTCCCTCCAGCCCTTGTCCTAAGTCCCTCTTCATCCCCCTTGTAGGATTTCTTCAGGCACAGGAAAGGTACAATGAGAGTTACCTTGCTTTCATATTCTGCACAAGTGAAATATGTTTGGATTTGGGTGGTGGGAGGGTGTTTTAGACCTATTGTTTATAGTTTGGAACTTTTTCATTTTCAAGTGTTTACAGAACTGAAGGGCAGCATTGTCAAGGCAACGAAAAGACTTGATTCATGGCAATAATGTGCTAATTTGTGTTGGCATCAATGAAACAATCACTCAGAATAGAGATGCAGGAACATGAAAAATAAGTGAAGGACATAATACTTATCAATGAATTTGAAAGTCACTACCGTTTTTGGAGTGTTTCCTTTGTGAGCCATGTAAGAGCTTCTCTGCACAGGAATTATTTTAGGTTAATTAAGAGAGGAACTGTTCAAAGTAAGACATGGCAAGTGTGGAATTTCTAGACTGGCTTTTAAACCATGAATCTATCTCCTGCCTCAATCAGAATGAATATTCAGCTGCAGAGAAGACAAAACTTAATTTTAAGTGGATTTTTTTTTTCTTGTTTCGTGTTGTCTGGAAGTCAGTTACCTTAATTTTTATTTTAAATCAAGAAAGTGATTTGCTCACTGCCTTGGCCAAAAGTAGTTTTTAACAGTGTTGCATAGTCCAGTCCATTTCAGCTTCTGACAAAGCCACTTTGTTCTTTTTTTAAGGATCTTGTGTATGGCCTTGTGATCACACAGAGCTGCACTGATACCACTGCTTTCTTTGAATAGCCCTGCTCTGCAAGTGGCTGCATTAGCTTTAATGGAACAACTTGAGGGAAAAGCGTGCTGCTCTGTTTGAGTAGACTGCAGGATCCTGGTCTTTAGAAAGCACTAAAGTAAATGAGAAAAAACTAAAACAACCCAAACTTCTCCCCTTTCATGTTTCTTATCTAGCTGAGCAGAATAAAAATGGGGATTTAGGGTTGTACATGATGCTGATGAAAAGTGAAATCTCACCATTAATGTGTGAACATTTTTGCACACCTCCACAGTAGGGATTTTCCCTAATGCCTCTTGCATTAACAGCTGTGACAGGAACTCTGCTTCCAGCAGCTTCAAGTGGTTAAATCAATAATAGAAAGAGTTTAGAAATACTAATCCAGCACTGCTATGTGAACATTCCTTGCCCAGCCTGCTGACTCTGTATGCAAACAGATAATGGTGAGCATCAATAATTTTCACTGCTGAATTTCTCCATATCTAAAACTTCAGTAAATCCTGCCTCAGATAATTTTTCAGAGGGCAGAAGTAGAGTTAGACACGTGATGTGTAACCATATGCTAAGAGAAGTGATTCACCACTGCTGATGGAAGGA
Organism: Passer domesticus; assembly: GCF_036417665.1. Classification (NCBI taxonomy): domain Eukaryota; kingdom Metazoa; phylum Chordata; class Aves; order Passeriformes; family Passeridae; genus Passer; species Passer domesticus. The sequence goes on from NC_087485.1 coordinate 20,280,698, forward strand.
ATTGAACCAGTCTGAATTGGCAGTGGATAATTTGACATATGCAGCTAGGCACTGCCTAGGCCCAGAATTTCTGGGGTGTCAGTGCCTCTCATCATGCCAGGGAAACAGAAGCAGCTGAAATTCAGAAGGTGTGATGCCCTTGTCAGGGACTGGAGGTGGAATAGAACAATTTTCTTATCTCTTGTGATTTGAAATGTGTGTTAGTATATGGTTTTGGCTTCTGAAATAGGGGTGGTTTGGGAGTAAATTAGGGAGATTATAAAGATCTAATAATTCTAGCAGCAGCACCAAGGCTGTATCTGGTAGAAATAGTGCAGCTCTACTGCAGGTGATGAGGACTGAGTGAGTTGGGTGTCAAACATCCCAGTGTTCAGCTGGGATAAATACTGAGGTGAACAGGAGAACTTGGTGGGCTTGGTGGCCTCAGATAAGCCAAACCTGAGCTCTGCTGGGCACACCTGTGGGGTTTGGGAAAGCTGGGGAGAGATTGCTGAGCAGTATGGGTGGAGAGTTCCCTACTGCAGGTGCAGAGGTGGTGCCCCTGATGCTCTGGTCAGTGTGTGGAGTGATGGGCAGTTCCTGTGATGCACTGACCTGGGCTCTGCTCCTGGCTGTGGAGCTGCAGGAAGGGTTTCCTGAGCACTCCAACAGCTTTGCAGGTGCATTTCTGCACTGGAAGGTGAACAGGCAGCCTAAATAAATGTGTATCCAGCTTCCAAGCCAAGCTGAAGAAAAAAAATTTTGAAAATGCAAAGGTTTTTCATGTTGAGAAAAAACCTGGAATGTGCCTTGGAAGCAATGGTGATCTAAGGCCTCAAATCCCCATAGCATAAGTCTGATTATAAATTTCTGACTCCCATTTAGTGTTTTGAAACTTTCTGTGAGTTTGTAAAGTCCAACTAACCCCAGCCCATCCCCAACTATTCCACTCCCCCTCTAAAGATGTCCTGGGCACTAAACCAGGTGGTCCTCACCCATGGCTCTGTTAACAAGGAGCACTCCTCACAAAATCTCCTGTTCTTCAGTTGAAAGGTGCCCTGTAATCTCCCACTGCTACTCATTTCCTGCCTATTATTTATGATTCTAGCTTTGAAAATAGTTTATCCCATAATTTGACTTTGAGTCTATTCAGTCCACACTTTGATCTAAAAGATTAAGACGGCTGGGTTTTAGATGTGGTCCCTCGACAGAGATCACAGGGAATTCATGAGGGCGTGGGGTATAAAAATAATTAGGGAGAATATCAATGTACAATACAAAAAAGTTGAGCTTCTTTGCAGTAAACACCTCCCAGTAGGAAAATGAAAGAGAATCTCAGTCCATGTATTCCCAGTGAATCTCTGCCATATTAAAACCCTAAATGGGAGTTAGAAATTTATAATCAGACTTGCACTGTAGGGATTTGAGGCATTAGTTCATCTTTGCATCCAAGGCACATTCCAGGCTTCTTCTCACTGTGAAAAAACCTTTGCATTTTCAAACAGACCAGGAGGCTAAGTCATGTTTTGCCATTGCTAGTATCACAAAAATATATTTTCATATTTATAGAAACCAGCGATTGGATTCTATGGGAAGAGAGTCCATATATCATCTGTCTCTCTATCTGTTCTGCAGTCATGTGGGGCTTTCCTCTGTTCAAGGGATTAGTCAAGCATGTAATAAGCAGATCACTGACAGTTTAAAATTATTTTTCTGAAATGGTGCATCGTCAGTTGACTGGAGACAACTTATTCCAGGGATTTCTTCCAAATATAAAAGTGGCCTTTGACTTTGAAGCCAACTTTATATTTGGGGTTTTTTCCCCAAATTAAAACAAAGTAACTCACGGAGTAATGGGTTGCGTGCACATGATGCTCCGTAGTGCTGTATTTTGTATTTGTCATGAAACAGAATTGGGAAGAGAATGGGGATTAACTCTGCATTAACTCTTTGTATGTCCATATGGGGTTGGTGTTTTCCAGTGTGTCTGTTGTGGGACCTGGAAGTACCCCAGGAGAGGGGCGTGGTGCTGGGGAGGGCAAAGGGCAGCTGGGAAGTGCCTGTCCCTGTGTTCCCGTGCCTGTGTCCTTGTGTCCCTTTCCCCATGCCTGTGTCCCTGACCCTGTGCCTGTGTCCCTGTCTCCCTGCCCGTGTCCCCATCCCCATTCCTGTGTCCCTGTCCCTATGTTGCTGTCCCCGTGCCCCCATTCCTGTGCCAGTGTCCCTGTCCCCCTGCCCGTGTCCCTGGGCTCCCATGGCTGTCCATGAGCTGCCCAGGTGGCTGTGCCAGGCTGAGCAGGTGGCAGCTGCAGGGCTGATGAGGCTGACACTGTCAGATGACAAACCTGAGCATGGCACTGCCACATGCCCTGCCCCTGCTCCCTGTCACTGTCCATCAGTGCCTGTCTGGCAGTGCCACCAGCAGCTCTGATCTCCTGGGACTCTGTGCCAGCTGCAGATGCAGCCCGTGCCCCACAGGACCCAGAGCCATGGAGGGTGTGGGGTACTGGGCAAGCCACGCTTGCTCCTGCGGCAGCTGCAAAGCCAAAGGGGGGAAAACATTTGTTCTGAATTTTGTGACTCTGTTCAGATTGGGATTCTGGGTTATTCTGCCACAAGACTTGAGCTAACAAGCTTTGCTGAGGGTTGGGAATGTATCTTGAATCTGTTCCTTCGTAAACACTATTGTGCTGTCAGTAATTGCACATAGGAGGATGCTGTTACCTGAGACCTTCTGTTAAGTCATCATTTTGCCAGAAGGAAGTTCATAATCTGTCACAGCAACAAGTCCCTGGGTAGGCTGGATTCCATACAGGGGACCCTCAGCCAAGCCAGTTCAAGCCTAGATGCAGGGACACCACTGGCTAGAGATCTGGGCAGAGAGAGATCCCAGCCAACCAGCTGTTTAAAGCACGGCGTTTCAAACCCCCTAGATAAAGAACCTTCCATAATAAACCATTGCTGTTGTTTTGTGGATTTCTGAGAGTTTGTGTCGTCCCTGCCTCCGACCAATGACCCCACGTGACAATAACCTTGTGCTGTCTTACGTTGTCTGGTATAAGCTGTGTTTATCTGCCATACTTAAACAGCTACTACTCTCAAGTTCCTTCTTCTTTCAGTAAAAATGATTTTACTTTATTTTACTTTAACACAACATATCTGTGAGGGGAGCATTTTGCCTGTCAGCTTTTGACTGAAACTGATTTTTGGTTGGTAATTTAAAAATCATTCTAGAGAACAGAGTTATCAGAATTGATTCAGAATTTCTGAGGCAGTGTGTCATAGAAACAAGGAAAATTAAAGAAGGATTTTGAAGAGAAGCTTCTATAATTGTTCTACTGTTCCTTACCATTTTATCTAGAAAATGGGGACATGCCTGTTCCATAGTTCTATAGACGCCTCTTCTAGGAGTTAAACTTTGGGTTGGGCTTTTTGGTTGCTGATTTTCTTTACTTTTTAATGAAATATATTTAATTTCAAGGCAAAAATTGTTTAAAATTTGGAGCAAGACAAACATCTGTCTGGTAGTATTTATTTTGTCTATTCTCTAGGAATTCCTGCCTTCTTCCTTCCCTGTTTTCCCTTCTTCCTTTAGGAAACTGCAGGAAGCACAGCAGGCTCCCAGGTACTGTACACCTTAAATCTCCACTGGACACCTCAAATACATGTAAAAGCACAGAGAATGCTTGAATCTTGGGTGAAACTGAGTGATTTGCCCCACGCTGCCCTGCTTTATATTTTCAGGAGAGTTTCAATGTATTCAGCCTTTCCTGATATCCGCTGGAGATGTTTTCTGGTTATTTCTGCTTGGGGATTTCCATCTTGGCCAGCCAAAGATTTACCCTATTATTGCATAATTAGTCTCATTCCTTTTAGCTGGGGAACAAAATCTAAGTGAATCTGAATTACTGTTCTCAAGTGCACACCAAATTATGACATAAATACCAGTGTATAATTAATGACAACCACTTGAACAGTATTGCATAGGCAATTTAACTTTTAAAAAATACATAAATTCAATAGAGCCTGAAATATGAACTTGAGATGTTGAATGCAACACTTGGAGGATTTCAGAAGGCCGTATTTTCATATGTGTGAATATCTAGGTATGAAATCTGGATTTAGTAGTGGAAAGGGGACTGCATTTATGTGTGTGTGTATCAGAATATACAAACACATTGTGTGTGTAGGAGCATACAAGCAGGAGAGGGTGCAAATTACTGAAAATAAAATTAAAGAATGATACTGAAAACAGAGATGGTATCAGAGCCATCTCTCCCAAAGCATCCTATAGTAAATTTTGAATAAACTTGCCGAAAACTGCATTCTAGTATTAAATAAATTATGAAGTTAAAATATCTCCCTAAACTAGAAATATCTCCCTAGACAGGAATAAATATGTTTGAATTCCCATTTTATGCCCTATCTCATGGCTTGGTTTTATCATACACTGTTTCTTGGAACTGAAACCTGGCTAGCTCTTCTTAGAACTCTGATTTTATTTGACCTGAATAATATTTATCCATCACTTTTGTTTTTGAAAGCATTAATATCTTGCAGCAAGGCTTCAAAATGGATTAACTTCCTAATCTTTCACTCTGGGAGACTTGGGTTAGATCTGTCAGAGGTGAGAATGATAGTCAATATGTTATTTGGCTGGTAAAGAGGAGTAGATAAGGTGGTGCTGTGATCCAAGAGTTCATTTGCAGAGCTCTGCTGCACAGTAGATAGGTAGTTGCTTAAAAAAAAAAAAACCCGAACAAAACTCCAAATTATTTTTTACTAGCTATCAAAATAAGAGCATAAGTGGATTCCTAGGATGTTGTGAGAGTAAAGAGGTATATTCCAGCCTTGGTTTTGATTATGTTCGTTTTAAAGTGCAGTGATCAACAAAGTTATGAATATGATGAGTATGAATATATTTATTTGCCATACTAAATGCAGAATATATAGAAAGCAAACAGTTCTATCAGCATGTTGTGATAAACTGCTTTTGGCCATCTGGCTGAAATTAGGTGTGTTGGTGTCTCTATTAGTAAAGAATTCATTGGAAGAGTTGTTTATGGAAGTTGAGTGTGTTGGAAGAGGTGCAAGATGAAAATAAATGTTTGTGTGTGTGTATTCAAGTATATGATACCATGGTTAAAATCACTCTGTTTCCAGGTCCTTTTGTCCAGGAGAATGCAAGAATTGGTGGAGTCCTTCCAGAATCCTGGAAGGACTGAGCTGAGACAGGGAGTGCTGTGATCAGGTGGGGATAGGAGAGCAGGTGATTCTCAGCACACCTTGACATTGGTTTTTCTTCCTAATTAAGACCTTTTGCATCTTTTATAAGTGAATATCCCTTATAAATGTATGTCTTGGTTTGAAAAGACAGGTCTGCTAAGGAAGGCAGGAGCCCCCCTTGAAATGGGAAATGTAAACCCCCTCCCTCTGAATGGTAATAATTTTGAAATTAAGGGACTCTCAGGCAAAGATATGAGCAGGAATAACAGTTCTTTAAAAGGATTTTTTTTTAAATATGTAGTAATACATAATAACACTGACAGAGTCAGAATAGGAGCTGACCCGCTGTGGGTCAGGGTGGTGGCACAGTCCCATTAAATGGTGGCTGCAGCCCTCCTGAGTGCCAGCTGTGGTTCTGTTGGAGCAGGGATCCTGTAGAAGGGTGGAGTTTTCCTCTGAAGATCCAGTGGTGGCGTAGATGGGCCTGGTCCTCTTCTGGGAATCCAATGGAAAAAGGCTGCTCCTCTGGGAATCCAGTGGGAAAAGGCTGCTGTGGTGTTCCAAATGTCATAGTATATCCAAGTAGGAATGCTTGGCTCCTCCCCCTGGGCAGAGCATCTCCCAATGGGATGATGTCATTCTTATCAGTCATGCAGTGACACTCAATGGCCCATGAACAAAGAGATCTCCTGGAGGGAGGATGGGTCATGGAAGAGCTAAAGAAAACTGCCCCACCTGGTTTTAACAGCTGTCCCATTAACAGAAGATAACTGCCCCACCTCTAACAGATAGCAATAGAACATACACACCTCAGCCACATCGTGCATTTGCAACCCAAGACAATGTATCCCTTGTAAGTGAATATCCCTTGCAGTCTTAATAAATTGGGAGGCTTTTGCCAATTCATTTTTATTTTGTCTTTTCTCTATTGCTGCTTTCTACCTTGTGCTGTGAGGAGAAAAAAGCATGAGCTTTTTTCCAGTTTTATTGCATTGACTAAGCAGATAAATACAATTTTCTCTAAGTTCATTAAGTGTTTTTCCACTCTCAAAGCATTTAGGTATGTGCTTGCCACATATAATTAGTCCCTCAAATTAAATGAATGTCATAATAATGTTTTGTTTTCAAATAGAATTAAGAGAGTATGAGGGATTTTAGAGTCAACAGAGATGTTTATACAAGCAATTCTTATTCATTTTATTATAGGTTAATGATTAGGTTTAATGGGAAATTGTTGTGGACATTCCCTATATGGCCTTGCAAAGGTGAGTGCTGTTTTCTCACCCAAAATTCACTAAAAAGTCAATAGAATCTGGGATTAAGGACAAAAATGTTCAACATACTTTACTAGACTCTCTAAAGTTCTTACTGGTTCCAAAGAAACAAACCAAAACCAAAAAGAACCCCCCCCCTCTCATATTTTCCCAGGACTTTAATTAATTTAATAACTTAGCATCAGGATTGCATTTGCTTCTTCACCTTTGCTGAGATTCAACTTCTGTCATCCTCATGGCAGGAAAATGCTGGTGGGATCAGGCAAACAGGAATGAGCAAGACTGAAACCTGAGCTTGGCTGAATCAGTGGCAAAGAAGATTGAAAAAACAAACCAGCAAAGCAAGGAACATAGAAATGAAAGAGCTCTCCCTTAAATCACTACTGGATCTGGTCACTGAGGACTTGTTCTGACACTGACAAACACCTGTTTCATTTCCAAGTGCACAGTCTAAGTTGAGAGTCTTAATGAGTGTGTTTTATCTTGAAGATCAGTGGCCAGTCCACTTTGCAGGGTGCTCTATTTCTTCCAGCTTTTCATTTGCTTCTCTCACACTGTGAGTGCACCTTGTCACTGACCAAATACATCTTTTTGAGCAAAGTGCATTAATATGCTGTAACAGTCTACTTAAAACTATGGAGTGTACCTTGTATGCCTGTGCTAGTTAATCCAAAACAAAGATTAAGTAAGATTTTTGTATATAAGGGGAAAGCTGAATTTGAAATTAAAATGTAAATCAAAAAGTAATTGGCTTTTTGTGCATAGTTTAGATAAGATTTACTTTTGAAGAATGACTTTGTGTTTTAACACAGCAGGCCAGACACCATGTGGCACACTTGCACTTAATAATGGCAACCAATCTGGGCCATAAATATTGCAAACGATGCTATTTGAATGAGGAGCCCTATGAACCATAATAAAAACTCCCGTGATTAATTCTAAAACTGCTCTGTTCATATTAGACCTGCAGTGGCCTCCCTGATGAGATCAATACAGCGTAGCAGAGTGATTCTAATAGAAGTGTTATTATCTTTTAATCTTCGGGAGAATGCCAACTTGGAGAATTCTTCAGCATTGTGGCTGCTTATTTTCTTGGAGCAACCTTGAAGGCAGTTGTTTTCTGAAATGAAGATGCATTAGAGTCTTTTCAAGGCTTTATCAATAATAGGACACGGTCACTGTTTGGGGAGCCAAAAGGCACATTTGTATGCTGAGACTCACAATTGGGCACAGTGACCTTCCCTGTCAGCCTCGATTTGCTCAGCAGACAAATGCCTCCAGTGAATGAGGAGAAAGGACAGGCAAGGGAGTGGGGTGATGCAGAGTAGGGCTTGCCAGGCAGCCAACAGAATCCTGCTCTTCCCAGAGCCTTGGCTCTGTGTCCTGGGCTGAGCTTGGAACCTTCTGTGTCCTGAAGAGCTGCAGGCAGTGTGAACTGGACTGAGGACTTTGTAACAGAATTCTACCAGTACTGGGAAAGAAATTTCAGTGAGCAAATGGTAGAATCACAGAGCCTGAGGCTGGGTGAGGCTGGAGGGGCCCACAGGGGCTGCTCTGGTGCCACCTCCCTGCTCCAGCAGGGCCATCCCAGAGCACAGGGCACAGCAGAGTGTCCCTGTGGCTCTGCAATATCCCCAGGGAGGAGACTGCACAGCCTCTCTGCCCCATCTGCTCAGGGCTGGCACTGCCCAGGGCAGCAGTTCTGCCTCCTGGGCAGGGGCAGCTCCTGGGCTCAGGCCCTGCCCGTGGCTCTGGGGCCATGGCTGGGCCCGGAGCAGAGCCTGGGCCTGCTCTGCCCTCTGCACACAGGGACACCCAGGGCTGAGGCCCCTCTCAGCTGGGGCTCCTCTCCAGGCTGAGCAGCCCCAGCTCCCTCAGCCTTTCCTGGGCACCCAGATGCTCCAGGCCTTGCTCAGCTCCAGGAGCTCCTGTCCCTGCTGTGCTGAGGATCCAGAGCAGGACACAGCACCCAGAGGTGCCTCCAGGGCTGGGCACAGGGGCAGGATCACCCCTGACCTGCTGCCAAGGCTCTTCCCCATGTCCTCCTGGGGCACCCTTGGCCTCCTTGGCCCCAGGACACTCTGCTGGCTCAGGGACAGCTCCGTGTCCCCAGCACCCCCAGGACACTCTGCTGGCTCAGAGACAGCTCCCATGTCCCCAGCACCCTCAGGACACTCTGCTGGCAAGTCTGTAGAGATGCTTTGCAGTCAAATCATTCATCCAAAGCAAATGAAAAGGCAGAAGAGTTTTGTTCCGCTGTTTACTGCACTTTTACATAAAATAACAGGAAATCATTCTTTAGCTTGTAATCCAAAAGTGGCAAGATAAGGTTAAGTATCCATCAGACATTTTTAAAGATTTTTCCAGATGTGGGCGGGGGGAGCGGTGTCACTAGCCTCATACTGAACTGCTGAGGAACAGATTTGCTTGACCAGGTTTTATATGTTGCTGCAGATTGTTTGCAGCATTATCAAACCCACAGCATTATATAACATGCAGCCTGCTCAGGGGGGAATGGAGCATCAGAGTGAAGAGACACCACAGCAAATCACGGAAAGGGAACTTCTTTGATGCGTCTTATTTGCCTCTGTTCTCTAGGAATAGAAATGCAGTGTCACTTATTTGAAGTATCTGGGTTATAAATAAGTTTTCTACAAGAATCTTAAACAAATGGGAAAAACATGGTGAAAATGAAGCTGTTGACTGTAATAAAAGGAAAGTGAGAGTTCATGGTGATTCCTGTGCAGGACCTGACAGCAGAGCTGTCTGCACATAATGTGCTGCTGGTGCTGATGGGGTATGCAGAGATGCTCCTGCATGGAATCTTAGCAGGGAAATGGTGTAAATAAAGGTATATTGCTTCCTGTTTAGACTTGTGACTAGTTCTATGATTAAGGGTAGAGATCAAGGATCTTTGTTTTTGCTGCCGTTTTCTGTGTTGTTTGATTTTTGGTGTGAAGGTTTTTTTTTTTGTTTTGTGTGTTTGTTTGTTGGTTGGTTATTTTTGCCAAAATTTCTGTGTGCTCCACAGAAGTTTCTTTGCTCCCACAGCTAGTTCTGGATGTGCCTGAGGCTGGCACACAGAATCCCATGCTCTACATGAGTACAGCTCTGTTTCAGTGCTGTGCTCCTTGGTGTGCACTGCAGCTGGGGGAGGCTGCTTACACACCCCGGGCTTTCCAGGGAAGGGAAAGCTGTCTCACCTTGGAGCACAGACTACAGGCAATTTGCCTTTGCAGGAGCTGCCTGCCTGTGTTTGGCAATAGTTCACTGTGCACCCAAACTGCTGTACCACTGAAGGGCTAAAATTCCCTGAAATTATTGAAAATCAGTCCTTTTGAGGACACATCATCAGAGGAGAGCAACTTTATATTTTGGGGTTTAGCAACAAAAAAAAAAAAAAAAAAAGACCAAAAATTCTGGCAGTGCTAAATGGGTGCTCTGAAAATATTGACATTGTTTCATTGTTTTCATCTTTTCTTTGGCAACACAAGTTAATGCTGTTGTAGAAAATAAAGGTCATGTCAGATGAGCTACTCACCCATGGAATTCATAAACTGTTTATGGGTTGAAATTTTGTTGTACAGGCTTTCATTTTTAAGTGTTTTTCTTTCTGCTTTAAAAAAATACAAAGTTTCAAAGGCCATGATCTTTTTTTCTCTTTCAGGAAATAAAAAAAAAAGGAAAAAAGCTCCCTGGCAGACACTGTTAATGATGCTAAATGTCTTTGCAAATGTAATCCTCATCTTAGTTTTGTTCTCATTTAATTGAATTAAGAAGGCATAACAAACTGAAAAAGGTTACTTTCATGGCCTTAACTTTGCATAATAGCTGAGGTGGGATATGTGTTTCTCTTGTAATATATTTCTGTGCATGTTACTTTACAAAGGACGATTCTTCTGCTTAGGAATTGTAATTCATATTCATGTGCTTGCTTTGCATCCTAATTTTAATCAGTGTTAATTAAAATATATTTTCTTTGTGCTCTTTTTCTTAATCTTAACCTACTAACACTCATACAGGCTGTTAAACAATGGGAAGTCCTTTTGAAAAATGTGTTTTGCAGCCATAAAATGTTTCTGAAAATGGAGGTGAAGTTGTTGTTTGTCTTTGCTGCACACCTGCTGAATGGGCAGAGATGCTCAGGGTACCTGAGTTGTGTCAGGCAGAGCTCAGGATTAGAGACAAACAAATATCCTCCTATCTGAGGCTCGTGGCAAGCAGACCAGCTGAAAAAAAATGTGGCTTAATTAAGGCATAACTTTTACAGTTTAATTCGCACAGAACTATCTGGCAGAAGTTCATACAGCACAGATCATAATGCCTAAGTAATTTTTGTCAAGTAGAAGAGCAGTGTTATCCTCACAGTCTGTTACTGGGACTGCTGTGCTCTTGTCTTGTGTGAATTTTAGTCTTGGCTCATATGAAATTTCAGAGTCCTGTTCTGTTAAACAATAGAATATCCACATTATTTTCCTCCTTAAAGGGAAATCCTCTCTCAAAACCCTTTTCCATTGTAGTTACACAGGGAACTGTGCAGGATGTGTAGCAAACATGCACATATTTTACCCTGCATCTGGACTCCTGCCCTATAGACTAAATCCCAGTAATTATATGGGGAACAATTTCCAGAACCAGTCAATAGCAGAAGAAAAAGAATCTTAATTCTCAGGTGGTTCATATAACACTCACAGAAAAGCAGGATAGGATCTCACAGGGTGAGAGGTGGCACTGCTGCTGGAGGGGTGGCTTTGAGGGGTCAGGGATGTGCCATCTTCTGCTGAATCACAGTACCAAGGTATTTTTAAATTCCTTTGCCAAGCTCTGTATGGGACACTTAAGAAATGTCACTGGAGCCTTCTTCCACAAGGCTAAAAAGGTGTTTTATTAATTCTCATTCCCCCTTTCTGAGTTAGCTGTTACATTTCTGAGTCTTGGCTGGCTTGGAGATGTGCTGGGGGTGTGCTGGAGGGCACACCTGGAACTTTACATGCTGGAAAGGAACTGCTCCTGATTCTACACACTGTTTTACCTCACCCTAGGGAAGAAATTCAACATTGCTCTTTTCCAATCATTTTCTGAGGGCTGTCTGGTTAATCCTAAAATTTCAAGGAGTATTTACAAATATGGATGAGATACATTTATAGGAGATTGGTCCTTGATCCTTGAAAAGCAGAATTCCAAGTAACGTTTGAATAGGAATTGGACTATTGAGCACCTTTATTTACTTTTACATAAAACCACACATGCACACAGATATATAAGAGCAGGAAGCTCCCAGGGATTGATATGTGCTTGCAGGAATTTATGCTGGGTAGATTAAACTTCTATAAAAGGTTCCTTTTTTCACTTTAATATTGAATGACAGTTGTGCTGATAGCCAAAAGACACAGTTTGCTTATATTCCATGGCTTATTTACAATCAATCAATCAATCCTGATAATTTTTAAATTTGTTGCTTCAAGTCTTGTCCCTCTTATTTTTAAACCAAATGAATCATAAATATACATAGTGATGATAATGAAACCTTCCTAAAGAATGTTAAAATATTCAAGGCATGGCCATTGGCTTTGCTTTTTGCTTTCCTGTTCCCTCAGCCTTTATTTCTTTCTCGCTGTCTTTACTGTGCAACAGCCTTTCCTAAGAATGCTTTGGATTCTGTACAGACTATCACAATCTGAATTCCAAAATAAAAGTTACAGCCATGGTCTGTGTCTGGGGGAGGAGGGGGAGGAAATGATCCTGGGTGCTGTTGCTAAAGTGAGCTGCAGTTTTGGGGATATTGGCATCATTGGAGAGTTCTGAGGCTGAATATAGGAAAGTAAAACTGTTCCAAATTACTCGCCCAAGCAGATACAGAGATTAAACCTTTTTATTTAAGCCTGAGCAAAACTGGCTTTCAAAGCAAAGCTGTATAACAGGGCTTAGGAAAGGTGCAGATTGATTTACATCACTTTCGATATATATCCAAAACAGAGAAAAATGAGGAATGTGATTTATAGATTTTTTTTAAATTGTAATGGATGATTTTTTCTCTCCATTTAAAATTTCTACCACCTCCCCATATATATGTATATTTATTGCTTAATTTTGCTGACACTGTCAGTCACTCTAGAATTAGGTGTATTCTGAGATTTTCTTAGACAATGACAGTAAAATCTCCAACCTAACACCCCATGCCTGAATGAAGTCTCCAAACATGATTTGAGAACTCTGTACAGAATTCTTGGTTTGTTGTGTAGTTGTCTTTTGGGTATTTTCTTTGGGTATTTTGAGTATTTTCTCTCTTTGTTTTATTAAGTTATCTAAAGAAATAATTGATTGCTAGTAGTTGTGTGACCATTCAGAAATGTGCAGGGAAACAGGAGTGCTTTTAGAAAAGACCTACAAGTGTTATATCTGGAATAAAGAACTGGTCTTATTTGAGCAGATAAAAAGGTCTCGACTTGTTTAGGTAGCAAAATAAAAGTTGAGAGGGGAAATGGCTGCTGTTTCTGAAAATCCACATGCAATAAACTTTGGGAGAAGGATTACTTTAAATTAAAAATAATAATCCTGTGAGATAAGCCAGATATAAATTAAGCATAAAACAGTTAGACTGGAAATCAGAATGTGCTTCCATTGCTGCTAGAAACATGAAGTTCTGGAATCGCTTTCTATGCTATTTTAAAAGAAACAATCCAGCTTAATATTCCCAATGTATTTGTACTTCATTAGAAATGAAAATTTTAGCTATTCAGAAATATTTTTACTCAGAGATGTTGTGCTTTTTCTACTCTTCCAGCCAACACAATTCAAATGGCTCCAAACCAAAGAAGAATCCCTACATTTTAGTTGCTCATCGTGGGAGCTTTTTGACAGTATCCAAGTAGGAATGAAAATTTTGGAAAACGGAGGGAAGAGATTTATGCTCTATTTAGGGTTAAGTAATGAGATGCGTTTTACTGATTGGATACTTAGATCCAAGCATTAGTTTTCTAATGTAAACTTAAAATTATAAGGTTTTTTTTTACTTTGATCTTTATATTTTTTTGCAAGTCTCTGGCAGTTTTAACAGATTTCCTTATGGTCAGCAATTTTGAAACCAAGACAATGAAGGAATTTTTTGTGGATATATGGGGTATTCTTTTGATTTGTTTTAGATTTTTTTTGCAGAAAGTTGGATTCTAATGTTTATCCTTTACTGAATTTTCTTTCAATAAATTATGAGTTGCTTTATTAGACTGGGGGGGGTGATATTCTGTCAATATTATCCTTTGTTGGAAAGCTATGGAATTGTCAGCACAGCACCTTTGTCATTGGATAAGGAGCTTTAAAATGTTTGTCGCAGGTATTTGTTGAGCTTTTGGGTGAAGGTAGTTGAAAATACCTTGGTATTTTGGGAGTTGTCTTTCTCACAAGAAAGGGATTTCAGTGGGATTTGGCGATGTGGCTGCTGGTGCCTCTTTCACAAAGATGAAATATGTGTGTTAAAGTTGTTAAGGATATTTCTTTGTCCAGTTCCCCAAACTCAAGGATGTTTATTATTCTCTGGTTAAGAACGAGAGAATGATCTGATGAGTCTGGACTGTGTGAATGGAGCTCATTGCCACTTTAAACTCCTGGCTGTGTGGTAAAGCATGTAAAAAACCTGGACTGAGAGGGGATCAGGCTGAAAGGCACTGTCTGGTGTTGCACCTGCCTTTATCCCATCTGCATTCAATTCCACTGCTGAAGCACCAAGGAGGAAAAAGTCACTACAACATGAAGGGATAAGAGCAGTGAGAAGACAAAAACATTCCTTATTTGAGCTGAAATAACAGGAAAGGCTTCCAAGTCTCTTGTTTATGCAAAAAAAAAAAAAAGGGGGGGGGGAGTAAATAGTGTTTGTTTTGCTTCTGAAAGCACTAGGAGTCATTTCCTAGAGATTTATTCTCCTGACTTGTTGTTGTGACCCTTTTTGCAGCTGCACTGAAATGCAGTGATGTGCTCTCCTTGGTGTGGCTGTGTTAGAGGATCAAGATATAAGAATTTTGGTTTTAAGTCCCAGCACCTCATATCAGAGTTCAGTTCTGATTTAACAATCAGAGTGGGAAGATAAGCAGTGAAAGTTAATAGAAAATAAGACTGCACTTTATTAATTCTCCATCAGTTCCCCCCATTCCTGCTGGTAGGACCTTACACCTGTAACTCTCAGGAGGTGGCACATGTGGCAGTCCAGCCCCCAGCGGAGCAGCAGACTCACAGGGACAAGCAGGACAAGGTGGTAGCACTGCCACCTTTGGAGGTGGATCTAGTGGTGCTGTTGCCAGTAGACACCAAGATAAAACATTGGTGAGAATTAAATAAATTCTTGTGTTCACAAGTACAGGAAAACACAAGCTATTGAATCCCTGGGAGATTCCAGCTGTCCCAAAACCTGTTGGATAGTAGGCTTGGGTGCAGCAGAAGAGAATTTCTTAAGGCAGGTGAATGCTGAGCTGAGTACAGGAAATGTTCTGCTCAATCTCCTCCTCAAAAACAAGGAAAAGCTGGCCAAAGACATCAAGGGCACAGCAATCTTTCCCTGCAGGAAGGACAGAATTGGAGCTTTAAATCCTGTCAGACAACGTCAGAAAAAGATCACGAGCTTGGATTTTAGGAAGGCAAATTTTGGCTTACTCAGGGATCATCTTGGCAGGCTTAATGGAATGCTGCCCTGGAGAGTCAGAGGGACACAGGACAGCTGCTTGGTGTTTATTCACAGGCAGCCTCCTCAAAGCACAGAAACAGGCAACTGCAGAGTTCAGAAAGCACAGAAGGAGGCCAGCACGGCCAAGTGAGGAGCTCAGACTCAAGCAGGAGGCACAGGGAAAGTGGAAGCACTGATGAGTTACCCTGGAGAAACACAGAGACCTTGCCTTGGCATGCAGGGAGAGAATTTGGAAGTTTGAAGCTCAGCTGGAGCTGAAAGAAGAGAGGGCAGTGAAGGCAACCATGATGTTTCACATAAGTGCACTGAGAGCAAAGAGGAATTATGAAAAAATGTGGGTCAGTTGCTGTAGCTGGACATTCAGCTGGTCCCCAGCTGGACTGGGTGATCTTTGTGGGGATTGTCTGGCCTACACTGTTTGGGGTGAGGTTTTAGGCAGCACCTCCTGCTGGGGAGTCCTTGTGGAACGAGATCATCACCGTGACAAAAATGGGCATCACTGCACCGTTTTCACTTTTTCACAAAAATTTGAAGCCAGCCCTTGCAGCAAGCCTATCAAATGAGTGGATGTAGTCTAAATATGTGTGGTGTGTATTAAAAAAAAGTGATTTATCAAGGTTAAATGTCTGGGTGCAGAGATACCATTCTCAGGGTCATGCACCAAAAGAGAGGAGTTCAGTTCTTTTTGAGCCAGGAAAGGAGGTTTGTCCTATAATGACAACTGCAATCCACCAGCACACAGGGACAGTTTCTGGAATTTCCCCAGAGCTCTTCACCTCCAGCAACCCAGAGAAGGTCTCATTTAATGACCATCTACATGGTGCTACTAAATTAACCTTTTAAACTGTTATTTATGCCATAAAATAATACATTAAGGTCTTCATTTTACCTCTTTCTTCCCCCTGCCTTTTACTGTAATTTGCACCTGTGCAAACTGGGGTAATTTCTTTTTATAGTTACAAAAATCTCAGTTCCTCTACCAAAGATCACAGAAGTCAAAAGATATCTTTAATGAGCTCCAGTGGAGTAGGCCCTAAATGACTGCCTGATGTACAGAGCAGAGAATTTTATTGGGCCTAGTAAAATGAATTTATTCATTTTAGATGCCTGTCTTAGCAGTTTCTTAGGATTTCCTTGTTGTTGATTTTTAGGTCTTGTCAATTTTTTGTTCTGGTTGAACCTTTCTAAAAAATGGCTCCACACCACTGGCTTTTCCCTGGAAAGCATTGTTATTTTTCTTTTACTCAGAAAAAAAGCAGTGTGTCTGTAGAAAATACCAGCATGACTTTCTTTCTCATCTGTCAGTTCTGTCTCATTACTCCTGGGATAATGTATTAGTCAGGAGCAAGTTGTCTCCCTGTTCTGCTATTCAACATTTATAAAATCAGAACATTAAATGACTGTGGTGTTATCCCAAAGCCTCGTTTACTTTGGATCTCTCAATTTCAGAGGCTTTTGTGTTTGTTCTGAACTTATTTGCACAAGCCAGCATAGAGAGCTGATTCTAGGTTTGTGATGCCTGCTCATGTATTCCATGGCTGCAGCACTGGGAATTTCATTTGGCCAGACCTGGAATTGTTGTAGTAAATGGCTGAACATTTAAGTCATATATTATTATATTTTATAAGTAGTTATCAATGAAACAACAGAAGGTCACACATAATTTTGAAGATTAAGGGAAAAAATAATACCAAGGTTCCCTGCTAGACAAAAGAATTCGTCTCAGCTAAATTAAAAGAGTATTTTTGTGTGCTGTTGGCAGCTGTAAAACAACAGGGTCAGGCATCTTTTCCATGAAAACAACTCCTTTTCACTGGACTTTGTAGGTGGTAACACCTGTCAGGTGATTCTGTTGAAGGCAGACTATTTTCCTGAGAATTGAAGCATGGTAATTAGCAAGGTATTTTTTAGTTTTATTTTTAAATGATGCTGTTGGGAATTTCTGGAGGCATTTATCCATTTAAGGTGGGGGGTTCATAATTGCAATTAGATGTGTAGCAGTGGGAATTCTGCAAAAGTCTCTCACTGTGGGGCTGTTGCACTTCAACACTTGAAAAGAAAATGCTTTGAAGACACTCTTAAAACTTCTGCCCCAGTGTCTCACTAAATATTTTCCTGGAAACATACCAGCAGTAAAACCAGACAAAATGAAGTTTGCCATTTAGCCAAAGAATGCACTGTTGGTAACTCCAGTTATATTTCTGTTGCCTTGCTGAGGATGGAAGGTACCTGTGCCATCGAAAAGTGATTCCTCTGAAAATTTTGTAAATTTGGAGTCCTTTAAATTAGAGACAATCCTCTTGTCTGCTTGAACAATACTCAAACCAGTAATGAATGAAGGTAGAGGTTGATATTGGTTTTATTTATTTGTTTTATTTGCGGGAGTTTTTTTGGTAGAACACAGAAAGAACCATCTCAACATAGTGATATAATGTTGGTGTAAAATTCTAAAGTCTGCTTTTGAAAAATGTTGTAAAACTGGTTAATGATAAAGTTCCATCTGCTCTGTTGAAAAAACATAATATTTGTATTAGCTGCCATTAAAAGTAATATTGCATAAAATACTTCTGAAAGTATTATTCACCTAGAATTTTTATAACAGTTTGCCTTCCCAATCTATTTAGCAGTTGCCAATCCTTCAGGATTTTCCACCTCTTTTGCTCCTAATGGACCCTAATTCCTAGCTGAATGTGTATGAATCTTTACTGATCAGACCTGTCTGCTTTTCCAGATGTTCCCAAAACCTAATTATGACACTGGGGCTCCATTTTGTTCTGAGAGAATTTGCTTTCTGACTCTGGTTCTCAGTTGCCTTGCTCAGTGCTCTGTGCCCCTGTGGGATTTGTGTTTAAAGTAGGTAGGGTAGTCACCAAACATTTCTAAAACATAATATTGTGGGGTTTTTTAATGTAAGAGCTGATGGGAGGAGCCTCTTTCACACCCATGCATACAGACATTTCTGTGGAAAGTTTTTTTGCTGGAGTGAGATATTCTGGTAAATTCAGAGGAACAAACCTACAGGGGGGAACCTGCTGGAGCAGTTCTGGGGGAAGGACCTGGGGGTGCTGGGGACATGGAGCTGTCCCTGAGCCACCATGGAGCTGTCCCCTGAGCCTTGGTCCCGGGGCCAAGGAGGCCAAGGGTGCCCTGGGGACATGGGGAAGAGCCTTGGCAGCAGGTCAGGGGTGATCCTGCCCCTGTGCCCAGCCCTGGAGGCACCTCTGGGTGCTGTGTCCTGCTCTGGATCCTCAGCACAGCAGGGCCAGGAGCTCCTGGAGCTGAGCAAGGCCTGGAGCATCTGAGTGCCCAGGAAAGGCTGAGGGAGCTGGGGCTGCTCAGCCTGGAGAGGAGCCCCAGCTGAGAGGGGCCTCAGCCCTGGGTGTCCCTGTGTGCAGAGGGCAGAGCAGGCCCAGGCTCTGCTCCGGGCCCAGCCACGGCCCCAGAGCCATGGGCAGGGCCTGAGCCCAGGAGCTGCCCTTGCCCAGGAGGCAGAACTGCTGCCCTGGGCAGTGCCAGCCCTGAGCAGATGGGGCAGAGAGGCTGTGCAGTCTCCTCCCTGGGGATATTGCAGAGCCACAGGGACACTCTGCTGTGCCCTGTGCTCTGGGATGGCCCTGCTGGAGCAGGGAGGTGGCACCAGAGCAGCCCCTGTGGGCCCCTCCAGCCTCACCCAGCCTCAGGCTCTGCTGTGGGGTCAGAAGCAGGACAGGAGCTCTATGACAGTGAAAATTCCCACCACCAACAAAACAAATTAAAATTTCAGAAGTTATCTAAACTATGTCCCAATTCTTTTGATCAAATTTCTCTCTGTAGGCTTGGGTGACTAAACATTTTGCACCGAATCACATTAGGGAAAAAGTTGAAGACTGTAAGCATTTCTGGGTAATTCTGCTGAATCATAATGAAATCATAAATTTTCTGTTGATAAAATGTATGACTGTTTAGGCTTCATAAGTCATTAAATCCTAATAATGAGTTAGATGTTTAGCAAAATTATGTTTAAACTTGAAAGCAGTTGGGATTTTTTGCTATAGATGACTTACTCACCCTGCAAAATTAAGAAGAATATTTAAGAAGGCTGCTTCTGATTGTGATGAATTTGTCCTGAAAACATGGAAATGTCTATTTTAGGAGTTATTTTCTTCATACAAATGACAGTTTTTAATGTGCTCCTTTTTTGTTTCCCTTGAAGCACATTGTACCTCATGTTTGTCCAGCTTAAAAAGGCAGCTCTGCACTACATGTGTATATATATATATATATATATATATATATATATATATATATATATATATATATTTATATATATATTCCCCCTTTTGAAGCTGCCTAAAAAGAAAGCCTGAAGCAGTAATCAAATGAAAAGAGGCATGCATTTTAATCTGCTTCCAAAGTACACCTTCAAACTTCAAGTGATAATTTATTTTTACTCAGAGGTCCAGCCAAGCATATCAAATGATGCGAGGAAGTGGTAAGATAAAGCTTCTGGAAGCTCTCCTCTAGAAATGTAGGCTCATTTCTTTCTTAGGGAGTTATTTCTGGGACAGTAATGTGGCAAATAATATGGCTTACAAATAATGGTGATGAAAGTGGCATAAACAAAGGTCTTTTTGTGAAATGCAGGAGGAGAAATTTTATTTCATTTATGATACTACAATGCCTCAGACAGTCTAAACACTGGGATATATATCAGGCTGTCAGTGTGTCTTCAAAGCCTGAGTAAAGTCATGTCCTTAGCAAAGCAGGAAGACCTCTGAGTACCTAGCAACATTTCCCTAGTTCAAATTTATATTTAGGAATACAGGCTAAAAATCAGTGTTCAAAGGTATTTGAAAATGCAGGTAACAATGTTGCTTTGTTTGGTTTTGTTTTTTTTTACTGTTTTGTTTGCCTTTCACGTGTGTGGAATATTCAGATAGGACATAGAGCTAGCCCAAACTGCGATGTGTATAAAAATAACGTGAAGAGTTTGAAAACTCAGTAGAAAAGGTGTGTTTAGTCTTTTTTTGACACCAAGCTGAGCCTTTTTTGACCATGCATGACCAAGGAGCCTTCCCAACAAATGAGCAGTCCCTGCCAGGGAGGGTTGGGGCACCAAGCAGTGGCTGCTGTGTTTTGTTGGGCCAGGGAAGTGCCCATGGTGCTGTGTTCTCACACCCAGCAAATCCAGCTGTGTAAATCCAGCCAGGGACTGAAGCACTGAAGTCTGCTCACTGCTCTTCAGCCCATAGCAGAAGGACTCTCACAATGGAAGATCATCACCTCAGCAAGGCCTGGGAGAGGTCTTGGGAGGTCTGGGAGAACCCAGGTCCTTGGTCTCCTCTCTTCTGGATATAAAGGAGTTTCTCCCAGTGTAGAAGCCGTGTCCTGTTTTGATTTGCTTTCACAAACACAAAACACTCTTGTTTCCATCTTAAATGCTTTGATACTTATTTTAAGACCAGCTTTTGTAATTCTTAAAAATGGATTGGGTTTTTGGTCATTGAAATGGGAAGACCCTGATGATTACCAATTTTATTAAGAAACTCTTGTAAAATAGAGATCCTCACACGAAATTAGGAATGCTGCATTTTGACAGGGTTTGCCAACCCCAAACCAAAGCTGTGAGCTGTGAACTTATCAAGTAAGTTTGCCATGAATTTCTTAATGGTGTTATAAATAATATTTTAAGCGCTATTGAAAAATTATAGAGGCTGCAAAAATTTTTAATTCTGTGCAAATGGGGGGAAATCCAAATACCTCCTTGGGCATTTTTGCTGTTTGTTCCAAACCAGAAGCATGTAGAGCATATATAAGGTATAAATGATGCAAGAGAAATTGCCTTTGACTTATTTGATGTAAGAAGATATGATTTTATTTGTATTAGTTGCATTTTAAAAATTAAAAATTTCAAGTCATTTTAAAACATCTCTAAATAGAGGCTTATACATTACTGAATTGTTACTAAACCCAGAATTTTGTTTTTCCACTTGAGTCTATTTACACAGTACAACAAATAGGTTGAAATGAAGACTCTAAAGATTGATAGGTATCTAAGGTGTCAAATTATATGTATTTTTACTAGTTCACTGTAATGTAATCATTAAAATTTTATTAAGTACAGGGGGTTAAATTGCAGTTCTAAACCTGAGAGAATGCACAAGTCCAAAATCAGAGACTGTTTACAATAAACTTCCAGTACTTTTGTTTCCTTTTTGCATCAGGGTGGCTGCACATCTCAGGAGAGATTGCCAACTACAAATATGAAAACATTGTATTTATTTATTAATCAAATGTGAAAAATCAAAGCAGCAGGGTTACAGCTGAAACTTGGGGCTGCAGGTGCTTATATGAGAACAAAAATTTTTCATAGAAATCCCTGGATTTCAGCTTCCTTTGATACTAAGAAGAAACATAAATGTTGACAAAGGTAAAACAGTGTATTATTTAAGTAATCATAGGGGACAGAGAAACTACAAAACTAGAAAGTTCTACATAAAAAAATAAATAATTCTTCCAGTGTTGGGGTTAGTCATTAGTAGATAAAACCTTGGGAGATTTGAGTTACACATGGATCTTCCTGTGGAAAGCTGGAGTAATAGAATGTGTTTATTTGTGGTGAGGACAGTGTTAGCAACAATAAATATAAACAAACCAGCAATCAGTTCAAGAAAAGGATGGGTTTGCCAGTAGGTCTTGATCTCTTGGGGCTTTTTTTCCTTCTGTGGACTTTCATCCTCAGCACATCTTTGTTTTCTCATCTCTGACATGATAATAAGATTTTGCAACATTTCTCACTGACCATGTAATGATAGAGCCAAATTTTGGGGATTCATGGCTTCTGACCCTCCACAACTCCTCCTGGGAGCTGGGACAGCAGGTCCTGAGTTTTAAACAGTCTTTTGACCAGAGAAGAGTTCTGAATATTTAGTTTAAAAGTGCGAGGGTGTGGGATTCTAAATGTTGACTGGGTGTAAACATGTAAAGGTTTTATGCTGCTCTGTAGTCTGCTTTCAGAAGCAATCTGGTGGAGGTGGTTGTTAAAACATTTTTAATAACATTCAGTGCCATGAGGTACAAATGGAGTGTATTCCCTGCCAAATCATTACATTTTGTCTTTTTGCTTTTGGCTGAGTGCAATAACCCCTCTGCAGCTGAATACTTGTTAAATTCTGTACTGAGTATTTGGCCATGTGAGGAGTCCACAACTCTTAGCATTGGGACCTTCAGTGAAATATAAACTTTGCTGTTGGAGCTTCATTGGTGATAGTCTTGCTTTTTAATTAGATTTAACTAAGTTTGTAGGTGGCATCCTGCATTTTGAGGGCTTTTTGGTTTGAGGAAAAGGGTTAGAGATGCACTAAAATGAATCAGTTTTAACATCTCATGCCAGAAACCTCTTTTAACTGAAAGCAGAAAGTATTTA
This sequence comes from Passer domesticus, assembly GCF_036417665.1. Lineage (NCBI taxonomy): Eukaryota > Metazoa > Chordata > Aves > Passeriformes > Passeridae > Passer > Passer domesticus. The sequence continues at coordinate 20,303,253 of NC_087485.1, forward strand.
AGTTGGTTTTGGTCCAGAATGAATCATGGTCTCTACAGGAAATCACAGCAGATGAGTTCTATTACAGAGTATCCATGAGTGCCACATGAGTTACATGTATTAACAGGTATTTGTCCATAATAAATTAGATTAATGACACAAAACACAAGGCCTGGACAACTGGGGGTTCCTAAACCCACTTCTCAATTAATTCATCATCACTTTATACTTTCAAATATCCAAATTAGTACATGTATTTCTTAATACTGGAGAGTTTGGGAGAGTGTGGAATTCTGACATGACTTTTCATTCTTGCACATTTTGTGCATTTCATGGGAACATGAAGCCAATATTTTTGTAATTTATAGATAACATAAGTAGAATGACTATTTTTGGAAATGTTGCTGATCTTATGCTGAAGTGTTTGTGGCATTTTTTTGGGGGGGAGGAAGGCCCATTTCTGAAACCATTTAAGATGCTGAGCAATTTTAGGAATAAAAAAGTCTCTGATAAATCCTGTATAAATATGGAAAAAAAAGAAAAAATTGAGCAGAGGTCTGGTTACCCACATTATTTACTGATCAGAGATTCCAAGTATTTTAGATGCTCTAGAGAATTAGATGTTTTAGACTTTATTTCGACAACAAATCCCTTTGAAGCAAATTAAGTCCATACTTTATAGTTGTGGTATTAGGACTTAGAATCCCTTTTTATGACTTTTTTTCCACATATAGAAATTATTAATGTCCTTGTTGCCTTCCTGAGCACTGCTGTGTATTTATTGTTATCAGCCCTATGCTGGCCATTAACAGTCAGGGTAAAAGAAAATCTCTGCTCATTTATGGAACTACAAACACACACCAAGGTGCATCTCTTTTGAAGTACCTATTTTAAGGCTGCTTGTCCATGGAAGCTCTTCAGCTAAGGAAAAAAAAAAAGTGAGAGAATGATGTATTCTGAAAAATATTCTATGTGGTTTTTTTTATAGAGATATGAGAACTGATGCCATGTCACAGTAAAACTTGAGGTTTGAAACCCTTTTGCCCTCTGCCTGCTGTTGCTTTTTAATTGAGGTGAGAACAGGAATAAGCAGGGTACAGTCTCATGTGAAAAATATTTTTAACGTTAAATTTATGTGGATGAACCTTGATACAACTGTATATAATTTTCTTCTAGTGAAAGCAGGATTTCCTTGCCTTTCCCCACTGCTGCATCTCCTAAACAGAGAGGTGAAAGAAAACTATGAAGCAATCATCCATAGTCTGAGCATGTATAGAACACGGAGACTCCACTGCTGTGCTTAAGGCCAGTTGGCAATCGCTGTCCAGAGGGAATGGAGGGGTTTGGGATGGAATTCTGTTTAAAAAGCCAGCTCTGCTCTGCTCTGCTCTGCCCTGCTCCTCCCAGGGAGAGGAGGGACCTCAGCCTACACCACAGCCTTTGGCTGCAGCATCATCTGTAAAGATACATGAGGCAGGGTTAGGAGGAAGGCTATGTTTTGCAAAGCATTTAAATGTCCTAAATTTCAGTTCCTTCCTAAGGAACACTCAGGGGTTGTGCAGAGCTCTCTGGTTGCTCTGAAAGGGCCCTGCAATCCAGGGTTGTCCATGGTTGTAAATCCACTGTGTCCCAGGTGGGCTGTGCCAGGGAAACTGCACCTGGAGACACAGCATCCCAGGAAATGTGGTGTGTGGCTTGTTAGGAAACACTCTGAGGTCCTCAGGCTTTAAAATGCAGGAGAGGGATTTCCTGGGTGAATTTTAGCTTCTTCCCACTGTGTGTTTAGAGAACTCACCTTCCATGCCCAAGGGGTGAGTGATGATCCAGACCAACATTTGGCAAGGCTGCTTCCGACCCAGACTGAAGTTCTTCTCTTGAGTCACAAACAGAAGCCAGCATTATGTGCTTCTACAGCCACGAAACAACATTTGAATCCCAAAAAAACATCCCCCTCAGTATCACTACTGTCTGGCAAACAGTGAGACAATGCCCTCCATAGCTGTAGGTAAGTTCTTAGAAGTTCATCCTTTTCCTGTCTCAATTAACCAGCTCTTGCCTCAACTTAGGTGCGGCCACCTCCATTTTTTTCTTTTTTTTTCCCTGTCAGACTAAGTGTCTTAAATTTGTGGGTCTCTCCATGATATTCATGTGTTTGATGTTGAGAAGAGATGGGCTGTAAAAATTCTGGCATAATTTAGGGCTCCTTGGAAGTATCTTTTGATATGTAATCAGCTGTGTCTGATGCTGAGGAGAGCAAGCTGTGCTTTAGAGATAGGTTCAAAAGTGTTGCTGTGAGACTACAGAACAGGGGACTTCCCACTTAAATGGAAGATTGACTTCTCATGTATGTTATTTAATGGTGGCTTAAATCCTAAAACTTTGGGTTTTACTCCTTTCCCAATTTAATTTTCCCCTTCTTGTAAGCTAGACAGCTAGATAATAAAAACCTAGGACATAGAAAGGACTAAAAGTGACCACTGGCTTTGTGGAGACCCTGCTATGAATAGATGCCTCATTCAAAGTAGTCCCACTGCTGTGAATTGTACATCCTACCAGGAGGAAAACAATGGGATGAAATACCAGCAGCAATAGTGGAAGAGTTATTATAGGCTCTGGGGCTGTAATCCTCTGGAAAGTTTCATCACTTTGCAATGAAGCAGAGGTTTGGAGTGTGATTTTTTTTTCTAGTTGAGTTGGTTGGTTAAAAGGGTGAAAGAAATCCGGGCTGCCTACCTGTGATCCATGTCAGGGATAGGTAATGGCAGTGCTGATTGTTCCAAAGGGGCTGGAGGTTGGGATGGCTGTATGGAGACCCAGGGGTGGGCAGGAGCAGGGAAAAGTCAGGAAAACTCTCCCCATCCCTACAGGATGGACTTGTAAAACACAGTTTGTATTTGAAAATGGCTGTGGCCTTATGTTATATTTCTTAAGGGCTGTGTGAGGTTCTCAAAAAAGATGGACCCAAAATAAAGAGGAGACCAATAGCTAAAATTAAAAACTGTGATCTCAGAATACTAAAGCCTATCAGTGACACTGATGTGAAGGGAAGGACTATAAAACACAGTAAAATAACTTAGAGACAGATTTAACAGTCATGACTAGATTTTAAATAAATAAACAAACGAATAAATAAATAATTTTAACAACATCAATTTTATTGAAAGTGGTTTAGGTAATAAGTGGTTGTAAATAGCTGAAATTCTTTGGTTTATGATTATTGATATATTAACAGGAAAAGCTGACATGGGTAGCTGTGTCAGCTTTGGTCTGACCCATCTGCAACGGGTTTGTGTTATGCCAAAGCTTGTGGATCAGTCAGAAATGTGGTACAAAAAGGAGGATATTTCCATCAGTAAAACAGCAGAATGTTCAACATCAAAACCTGAGAACTACTCAAAGAGAGTCCAGTGCATTCTGCCTAGAGCTGGCTGCTTGTTGGAAGTTGAGATGAATATTCTGCACTCTGCCCTTATCCTGAGTTATTAATAAAAGGGAATCAATATTTTCATTATTATTACTGGTGCTTGGCAAAAACAGTCTGGCAAACTTCTGAGTCTTTTTTGAAACTGATGGCTCTGTTGCATCACCAATAAATTATTTAGCTTCTGGAGGGGCAGGGGATTTTAAGAGGCATCTCAGCATCTCCTGTTGATGTTCTTTGTTGATTCCCATAGCAGCCTATTTCCTCTAAAGCAACTAATACTCCTACTTAGGAGATGTTTAATTATGAATTCCCCTGCCTTATAAAACACCCAAAATGTTGTACTTAGTCCTTAGCACTAGGGAGGACTGGGTTTTTTTCTGGTTCTAATTCTCTTTCCTTATAACATGAGCTGCTAAACCTGCTGATCCAAATGTCAGGATCTGTATGTGTCTGTGCATCAAACCCCACCCAGACATGCAGGGGCCATGGATTTGATGCTCAGATGAATCAAATCACATTTGCTTTTTTTCTCCTGTAGTATTTTTCTGCTATTAAAAAGTTCAACCCTCAGGCTGGTCTGAAGCTGTACAGAATTCCTGTGATTTCAGGGGAAATCTTTGCATGTAGACTCACAGAGGATATTTTAAAGAAACTGTATCTGTAGTGTTGTCTGGCTTAATATAATGTTGCTCTAAGGACCACACTTTGAAAAGCTCCACTTTCCTCCTTGAATGGCTGATTTGTTGGATTGATCCTTTTTTTTTCAGACAGGAGGAGAAAAACTCTAATACTGTGGATGTGGGTGTTTAAAATAGTTAATGTGATGGAGCCTGGGCATGTGAGTTGAGGTTTTAATTTGTTAATGATTCTAGCTATGTTGTGCAAGGCTGAATGAAGATCACAAATCCTTGCAAATTTACAGTTTGGGGTTTTTTTCATCTTACAAATTCAAGACTTCCATAGATATATATATGATTTGGGATGCTCTGTATCTCTCCTTTCCCATTCAGGTACAAAAAGTATATTATATTTATCATATCATATCATATCATATCATATCATATCATATCATATCATATTTGTAATGATTATAGAAATATCTCAGCAAAACTAATAAAATATAAAAAATATAAAAACAATGAGAATTTAAAATATACACAATACTGAATTTTATTGGTTCAATTCTAGAAAAGTGATTTTTAGCAGAACAAAGACTGCCACCAAGGCCACTAATCCACTAAGGCTTGTAGATGCAGCTTTTGAGTTTCTGTCCTGCCATTTGCCATTCTTCATGGCTGAAACTCTGCTGAAACCACTTTAAACCAGTGCTTCTCATTCCTTTCCAAGCCATGAGGGAACCTATTCTCTTCAATATTGCTTAAATCCAGGACTTCCATTTATAGAGGAACAGAGAATTCTCACTACAGGGAGCTTGTAAAGAATTTGGTATGAAATGATGCAATTAGGCAGTTGTGGAAATGAAGATGTTGGAGCATAAGAGAACAGGAGTTTGCAAGGCAGTGTCTTCTATTATTTCTAATAGGATTTCTTAGGATTAATGGATGAGTAAAAAATGAAAACTGACAGCAAGGATGCCTCTATCAAAAGCTGAACAATTCTGTAGATCCTGGTCTTGGAAATATTGCTGGCCTGGAATTGGACGTCTCTCACCCACTCCCCCCAGCTGAACACTAAGCAGCTCCCAAAAAGAGCATGCAGGTGATTTTTTCACTTTCACAAACAAGGATTAGATGAATCTAAGGAGATTATTTTTGGAGTTGACACTGAATCTTTGCTGAACCACACTTAGGCTGCTAAGTTTAGTAAGGGTGCACTGATAACATTTAGGTTGTCACTGAGATGAGTCTTTGGCTGGGTTTGCCCAAATTTGGGTTCTTTGGTGCAAACAGCTGAATGAAACCAATGAAAAAAGGAGGAGAGCAATGCTCAGGTTTGTTATGATGTGGAAATATGCAATTATGTGGAAATAGCAAGTTTTCAGTTAAGAAAGAAATTTTTTTTTGTTGTGTTTTTAAGGAGAGAGAATCAGAAGAAGGGTGGAACTCCAGTGGGGGAAAAAAAGAAGCAGTGACAGAAATACAGCAAAGCAGGACAGGGTGGCTGGCAGGGAAGGTAAGGGATTTGAGGAAATATTTAATAATCTTGTTCCTGTTTGGGGCTGAACTGGTGTGGTTTCATACCATGAACAAAGGTGCTGTTCCATGTGGACATGGTGTCCAACTTGTTCTGGAATCGTCACTTAAACTCTAATCAAAGCACCTTTTGTTTCAGCAATTAATGCATATTTCATGTCCTTGTTTTGGTCCTGAACCAATCACACAAACGTGCTGCAGTGGAGGTTTTCCCAGAATGAGGATTTGTGTCCCTTTCCCTGTGTCACACCAATAGGAGGGAGCAGGGCTGTTCCTTCAGCCCAGTCCCAGTGTCAGGGCTGTGTGTCCTGAACCTGTCACCTCTGGGCTCAGCACAGGATTTCTGCCAAGCAGACTTTCCTTCTTGGTTAAAGCATCACTGCTTTCATCCTTTTTAAGCTTTCCAGGGTTATTGCTTATGTCAGCAGGATTGGACATTGCATTACTGCCCCAAAATGACTGCAAATTTCCTTAAAATTGTAGCAGTTCTGAACACCATGCCAGCCTGAGAACCTGTACCAAGAAGGCACCAGCAGCAGCTGTGTTTGTTACTCAGACTGGACTGCAACTCTGAGAAACATTTTTAAAATTATTTTTTAAAAGGCTTTATAAAGAAATGAATTGTATTTGAAAGGTATTAACTGAAACATAATACAATAAAAGTAGTCCAGCTATGAAAATGACAGGTTTGGTATAAACAGGTGCATATTTGAAATCTGAAAGGCCAAAATTTGTTATGACAGTAAAATATTCTAAATTTCATATTAGCTAATGAGACACTATGACCTGGTCTCAACTGGCTTTAAAATTGCAACATAAGAAATTGATGGAGGAAGGAAAAGAATAGGAAAATGAAATTTCAGGAACTGCTACTGTAGGAAGGGGTTTAAGCAATTTGTAGATAAGAGTGTGTCCTTCTCTCTTATGGTTCAGAACCGTGTGACTAAAAGTACCTTGTAATTGTCTGCTCTCTGCTAAACCCCTGCTGCTGGAGCCCATTGGAGTTTCCAAATTTTCAGGCAATTCAGATGATGTCACCACCCCAAATTTGTTGGGTTTTCATGGCTTCCCATTTTCCTTAAAATCAAATTAATCCAGGACACCTGGAAATAATATTTAGTCCTGATTATGAATGTATTGCCTCCCATGAAACAACTATTTTTAAAATATAAATAAGATGCTAGTTTTATTTTTTTATCATTAGGAATGGCAGAATGCTTCTTCCTGGGAGAAAAATCTGCAGTGCCAATAGTGGCAAGTATCAATTGCCTCTGTATTTCAAGCTAATGAAATAAACTACATTTGGTTTATGATAAATAACCTTGTATTTCACTAAACCTTCAAATATTTTACTGTTATTAATCTAAAAACCATCAAAGTTGTATACTACATAGAATCTCCATAGGAACTTGATTTATGCTAAGATGCATTGTAAAAAAAAAAAAAAAAAGAAGAAAAACACAAAACTTGTTAAGCCACATAAAAAATCCTGTTAAAAAAAAGTGAAGGAAAACAAACCCCAAACACCATTTGGGAGAAGTTGATGTTGTCCAGGTTTCATGTGTGGGTGAAAAGAGCCATTGAGAGCAAAGCTGATTGGATTGAACTGGTCCAACCCCCCTGGAGGGGCCTTTGGGATGTGGAGGAGCTGGGCTGGGCTGGGCTGAGCTGGGCTGCTGCCCAGGCCTGGCTGATGGGGAACGGCACAACTGGAACATGAGTCATTCCCCCTTCTTCTCCTCCTGCCTCATGTTAGGCAAAACACATTGCCCATGATAATTTATGAGTAATAATGTTAATTGCCAGCTCTGTGTAATTGGTGTGGTTCAAGTATGGGCTGTTAATTGTCGTTTGTATCAGAGCCTTGACTTTTCTGAGCAGCCATAGAATGTGAGTTTTAATTACCACGTTCCTTGCTGCCATAAATGTTCACGAGTGATTTAGGAAACACAGGATGCCAGAACAGGTTTTGACAGGTTTTTTTGCCTTGCAAGCCCTTCAGCTTGCTGGGGAAAATAACTTCAGTAAAACCAAAGCAGCACCATCAAAACATGACAAATAGAGTCACAGCTATGCTGCAGCTTCTGTAAAAGGGAGATCTTTATTTGGCCAAAAACTTGCTATAAAGATGGGTTAGTGATGGCAAAACAAATGAATTAGGAAATACACATTTCTTTACTTTTAACTGGTTTCTCTGTCACAAGAAAATGGGTAGGTTTGAAAATTCATAATTTTTGTAAGTGAAATATAATTCCTGGAGGGGTGTGGTTGGGTTTTTTGTTTGTTTGGCTTGGTTGGTTTTTGTTTTCTTTTTTTTTTCCCCTTTTTTTCCCCCCTTTTTTGTTTTGTTTTAATTAAATGTAACTGAATCTGTATTCAGCAAAGACTAGAGCTGGTTGTCAGTAGCTGATTTGGGGTCACTGATGGCAAGGTAGACTGCAGCTTGCAATTTGAAGGGTACATAAAGCACTGGCTGTGTTCCACAGTATGCATTGGTAAACTGCAGACTGCAGTAAAACCTCCCTGTTGCAACATAAATATGGCATGAAAGTTGATTAACCAGGTTTATGTTGTTAGCCAAGCCTGCAATCCTTCTGGACTAAAAGGATAAAAATTAAAACTAACTTGTTTAACGGCAAAATAGTGAGCCCAGGTTAGAAAAGGCAGAGGTTTGGACATTGAAGTTCCCAGCAAGATGAGCAGTTATTTGTTCTATCTGGTGCCTTGCTTAATTTTTTTTTTTTTTTTTTTTTTTTTTTTTTTTTTTTTTTAATCATTTGAGGAAATGTTGTTTGTGTGTCTGAGTGGAAGTGTGGAAGTGTGGTAGGAAGTGTGGTAGAGTCTTCCCCTGCCCTGAGCTTACTGTGTGTGCTCCTGAGGAGAACTGCTCATCAGGAACATTCGCTTTGGAACTGGAGCAGTCCAGTATCTCTGAGACCTCCATTCTGCTGTTTGGAGTGTCCTCAAAGCCATGCCCTGCCCACCAGTCAAGTTTGGAATAAACTTTCACTCGTTGTGCTGATACATTTGAAATTGAACCTTGGTATTGCAGCGACTTTATGGATCAACGTGATGACAATTAAATATTCCAGATGTTGGTGGTGTTTTTCAAAGTGGCTATTTAGGAAAGACAGTGTCTGAAGGTAAATTTATTACCCCAGATTCTGGAGTGGGAAAGGTGTGCTGAGGCAGCAGCTCTGCCCCATGAAGGACTGAATTTGATGTATTTATTCATTATATGAGCATGAAATCAAGGCATTGTCTGGCTGACATGGGGCCCTATTAGTGGCAAAATGGGCTCAGTAGGAATCTTTCCCCTGGATCAGAAGCAGCCCTGCTGATTTGATTTATGTTTGCTGAATTCTGCTGGCTGTCCTTGCGAAGTTTTATCCCTAATCAATATGGGCAGAGCCCTGGCAGTGGAGCAGCTCAGGAAATGCAGGAGTTTTATGTGGCTCTGCAGAAAGCCCTGGGGTGTGTGGTAGATAAAGGGGAACAGTTCTCATCTCCTGAGCTCTAAAGGCTCCATGTCTTTTCTTTCCAATGAAAGACTCCTGTTTATTAACTCTGACTCCTGCAGAACTCCCCCATCCAGGTTGAATCTGCAGCACAAAATCACTTTGTTTCGAAAGAAATATGATTTTCTGCTCCCAAATGGATCCTGTCTTAACTACTTTTGTACTTATCACCTGCTTCTTCCCCCTTGTCCTGCTCCTTTTGGTCACATTTAAATTGCAAGGCTCTTTTTTAATCACTCAAGTGTGATTGAACCTAAATTCAGGGGAGATCTCTGCTCAGCATTGCTGTTTTTGTAGCAGGTCCACTGCATATTGATGTTTGGCATAAAAAAACAAGGGACGTTGCCTATTTTAAGTGAATATCCTATTTTTTTAATTGAATTGTCAGAGTCCTAATTCAGTAACCAGAATATGAACTTATTTCCATTGATTGCTGAACAGTGTGGTAAGTAATGTGCTCTTGCTTGCTTTTGAGATTCAGAAATTAAGCCTATTTATTTAAGATTTAAACTAATTATAGTTGCATAATTGTGCAATGTATGGAAACAGAATCTCTCCTAAAGAGCTGGTGGGGAAATAGAAGTTTAATTTGAGCCCACATTAGCTATTATTGGAATTTCAGTAGAATAGAGACTGGTCTGAAAGTATAGAAATGGTTTGGTTTATCCCAGTCTCTTAAAGTAGTATTATGAATATGAATACTTTTATGTAATCAAGCCAGCTGTATCCTGGGAAGGTGAAAGACTGGGTGTATTAAAGCCAAATACAAAAGCCCATGTTCTTCTGGGGATGGTGGTTCTGACACTGCAGGGCCAAGGTCAGGAGCTCTGCAAGCTGAGACACAATAACCTGTCAAGATTTACTGGTATTAATTAGGGCTTGCAAACAAATATTATAATATGCACATAATTCCTTCATTCTGTTCTGCTAATTCTTGTTCTGCTAATTCACTGTTATAATAAGCATGCTAAAAATAATACTATTTTTAAGGTCAATGAAGAATCAAACCTTGTATTTATTTCTTGAGAAGAAGCCAGGAATTTTGTTTATGGAACCCAGGAATCTCTGTTTATGGAATTTATGCTGCTTTTCTGTTTGGAAGGAGGGATGGTGTAAAAGAGATTCTCACAACACAAACAGGAGTGGGGGATGTTTTTAGATTGTCTTGTAATTCTCGGGAGGAGTGAGAAGTAAAATTATCCACCTTAGAGAGAAAACACTTGCAGCAAGGAAATTCTGGTTCAAGCCTTAACTGCGAGGCAGCTGAGAGCAGCTTTTGCAGGCAGAGGAATGCCACGTGACTGTGGTGATACAAATTTTATTTCAGGAGCACTTAAGAAGCATATGCTAATGTTTTGTAAGGGAGGATGGTTTTGGAATGTCCTTTGAAATGAGAATCTCTGCCATTATTTAAATAGAACGTGTGTTTGCAGCGTGCCTTAATTTATGTCTTGTCAAGGGCAGATGAGACAATTCTTGTCTGTCGACATGAGATACAGGTGCCTGGAAAGAAATGCAAGGAAATCCAGCACTGAGTGCTTTGGTGTGGCTCTGTGGCACCTTTGCCCTGCATCCTCACCCATCTGGAGCATCCTGCTGCCCAGAACATGCACCTGCCCCAGAGGCTCTCACACACCCAGGGCGCAGTGCTCCTTTGCAGAATAAACCCAAACACACCCTCCATGCTGAGGCTCCAACCAGTACAGAGGTGTTCTGCTGTTCCTTCATGCAAGAGGAGCTTGTGTGAATTCGTGCTTCCAGATCCTGATTGTTCAAGAGGCAGAATTAAAAGAGCAGGACAGCTTCTGCTGGTTCAGCTCTGCTTCTCTCAGGAGACCTTTGGAGCTGCTCCTCACAATTCAGTTGCCAGCTTTGGAGGGTGGGCCCTTCTATAAATGAAGTTGTAGCTCGAGACATCAAGAATGTACGTGGGAGTGGAGCAGCAAAGCTGAGGGAAGTATTTCTGTCATTTAGGAGTATGAGAAAGCACCTTTAGGTTGTTTTGAACTGGGATTTCTCTTCTGAGAATGCCTGGAAAAAGTGAGGAGCTGAGTTAGAGCAGAAGCAATGTATATGACATCAATATTACACCAGGAGGGGGAAACGCTCAGTGTGGATGTACTGGGGCACATATTGAGGAAAAATATTTACTGGGGGAGCAGAAAAAGAAACAACCCTTATGATCCAGGCTTTCTCATGGTTCCTGTGAGTCAGCTGTCCACACAGATATACAGAGAATTCCTGTTCCTTAAAATATGGGACTTTTTCTGCTACTGGCTCCGTTTATAATCTGGATACGTGGCTGGAAATCTAAAACCAAGCCCCAAAAGCCCCAGACTCTGCCAACACTTTACACAGTATGGTGGAAAAAATTTGAAGTGAAACAAAGCCCTTGGGTTACATTTCTTTAGAATTCCTCAGGTTTTGTTGTTTTCTTCAGAAGGTGCATTCTTGGATGCAGACAGGTTCAAGACTTCAAATTTCTAACAGAATATCAACAAAAATTTAAGATGGGTATTGAAATAACCTGATTTATTTTCCTAGTGATGGTACTGTTGGCATCTGGCACAGTTTTTTGTATTGTAGAATTATTGTCAGATGGTCTTTTTTTAAGGGCTTTATAAACAGTAGGATGAACTAAACCAGAATTTACCAGTGAAATCATATGGATTTCAGGGTGAGTATTCCAGAGGGGAGAAGATTAGAGCCTGACATCTATGAGGAGACTTAACAGCAAATGTAATATGAGACAGAGGCTGAGGAGGGAAGGTGATAGGGGGAAAAGGACAAAATTGTTTTATGCTGTTCAGCTGCCCTTTTTATTCAGCAGCAGTTGATATTCGTGTGTAATTATAGGGTAAAAACAGTCTCTATTTTAATGACATTTTAGAAAATAAAAGCTCAAGTTGGAATAGCCAATTGGACACTTGTCCATGAAGCTGAACCAGCCAAAACTATGTGATGCTTTAAACACTATTGGTTGTTTATGCTGGACCCTAAAATTGCAAAATTATTTGTATTTGCAACCTCATCAGATTGACTGAAAAACTTCCAGTGATCTTCCCTCTTCAGCTGTGGACAATACCTTAACTGCAGGGATGATGCCATGTGAGGTATTGTTAAATAAACCTAATTTTTTATTCATAATTTTACACTTTCATACAGCAATTATTTTCCTTTCCTCTTCATCTTCCCACATTTATACAGATCATGAGAAAGATATCCTTATGAAATTATATTTAACAATTGAGCTCTTAACACATTTCTGTCAAGGCTCTGAGCATATTGATGGTGACCCCCTTATTTAACAGTGATTATAATTGATTTCTCACTACTCTTAATGCCAGGCAATGATTAGAGAATGAGCTATGGCCAACTCTCTCGTGGTGAGATTTTTTTATCAGGCAGTACAAGATTGGAGTAGAACTGGAAGAGTATTTTATGGTATGAAAGCATTTATGACTATTAAAAAAAAAGTAAAATGTGCTCATTTTAAATGAGTCTACTGACAAAACATTTAGCAATGAATGCTACTGTTTGTGTTATTGTATCAGCTTTAAATGCCAAGCCAGATTATCAGTACAGAACTTGCAGTCTGGCTCCTTTTGGCACTGGATATTTGATATTACTTTACATTTTCCTTACCCTCAACAAGTCCACTCTTGATCCTGATCAGATGCTCTCTTTTCCAAAGGGAGAAGAGGAATGGGAATGACAGAACAATTGGGTTTAACTCTGCTGGGACTTCTCCTTGAGGCTTTCACAGGAATCATCAGAATTGCACACTGACGTGTGCACATATTTACATCTGACATTTGTACATATTTACATTTAACATTTGTACATATTTGCATCCTGACATTTGTACATATTTACATCCTGACATTCCCCCTGCAGGGGTGGTGGAGACTGGCAAGGTAACAGGATCTTCATCACTGGGCATGGCCTGGGAGGAAGGAATATCTCTGGATGAGGAGCTTTAGGAGGAATGCCCCCAGCCCTGTGGGGATCCTTGAGCTCTGTGCAGAACCAGCAGTGGGGGTTGCTTTGCTCTTCTCCTCAGGCTTCACAGGGTATGTGCACAGTTCTTCTCCCCCTGGAGAGCAAAACTCCTGCAGGAGCTGGGAGTTCCTCCAGCCTGACTATACCAGGGTCAGTTCTGGAAGTGTAGAGCAGACTGCAGCACCTGACTTCATAAATGAGCAATCAAACATTTGCAGAATATAAAAAAAATGTAGAGGAAATCCAGAGCAGCAGGAAAAACCACAGAATGGTGACCTCTTGTCCTGCCCCATCACCTTCCACCTTCCCCAATTCATCTTCTCAGTGTTTCTTTACTTTTTATTGTTTTTCTCTTTTTTTTATTATTTTTCTGCATGCCCCAGCTTGGCTAAATCTAGTTTTATTCTCATTCCAGCTCTGCCCTGTGCAGTCTGTTGCTGATTGCCATTTCTTCCAGATAGTTCTCAATATTCAGATCCCACCTACCCACAGCAAGATCTACTTTACATGGTTACTTACAGCAGACTTTCATTTGTAAACAATGAATGACTTTCATTTGTATACAAAATTTAATTGCTTTTCTTGCTTCCTGTGTTGCCTGTGCTATCTTTTTAGCCTAATGCCACACTACATCTGACAACATAAATGAGAAGGAATGGCATAAAATTTGAGGCTTTTGTTCAAAATATCATGTGGATTTGTGAAACTTTGATGTAAGTTTTCTTCTATGACTTAAAGTCTTAAGAAATAGCAATATAATTGTGTTTCCCAGCTTTTTAAAGGAAGGTGAGTGTGGGGAGAGTGCTGTGACACAGAGAAAAAACCCAACATTTAGTCATTAAAAATCCTCTGGCAGCATGGTATGAAATCAGAAAGTTGGGTTTTTTCATGTTCACTTCCCCACTTTGCTTTTTGGCAGAAATGAGGAAAGCTGTGCTCCCTGAACTGCTGACCTCAGTGGGACCAAAGCTGTGCTGGGGACCCCCAGGTTGAGAAGAGCGGGTCCTGACATTGATATTTATATTTTTTTCCTCAGAGCTTGTTTGGTTTTGGTGTCCAAGGCGTCCCCTGGGGCGGTGCCAGTCCCGCTGTGCCAACCTCGGTGGGGAGGGGACACAGAGGGGACAAGAGCTGTCTGTCAGAGCTGGATGGGTCTAACCCAGGTGTGGAACATCCTGGGAGCCCTGCTGTGCTCCCATCCCAAACCAGCATGCTGAGGAGCTCTGCCTGCTCAGATCTCCTGCAGTCTGGCTGCTGCAAGCCAGCCCTGCCCAAAGACCTCAAACTGCTCCTGCTCCATGAGCACTGATCCTCTTTGAGCACCCAGCTGTTCCTCAGCTTGCTCAGATTTTAATATATGAATATGCATGGCTATGAAGGAAAAGGAGAAAAGCCATCATTGATATCAGTGGTGCTTCACACGCCTACAAGCATAAATAAAGGTTTCATCACAAAGCATCACTTTGTCCTGTTCTCACTTTTTCATACATGATTTTTTTCTCTCTGCTCTTTCAGTTTTAGAGAGTTGGTGTGAGGTAGATCTCCGGGCACTGCAAACAGGGTCTGGGAGGGCACTTCTCTGTCCCAGCCCTGTATGTTTCCATTGCTGTGCTCTCAGCACGAGTGGGAGAAAGATCTAATGGGGTCCTCTGCAGAAACCAGCAATGTTATACAAGATCTAATGGAGAGCAATAAAAATTTAATTCCCAGGCACTTCAAGACTACACAAGAATTTGGGTATCGCACATCTGTGTTTTACTTAGGAACTTTTATGATTTTATTTTTATTTTATTTTTAAATCACTGTGGAAGTGTTGCTACAATAAAGGGTTTGGGGAACTCATCTCTGTTTATGACTCCATGTAGCTGGAGGTACTAAAAGAGCCCGTCTGGAGAAAGCTTTGAACAATCAGGGCCTCAGCTGCCTCTCTTTTTCTAAAAAGTCCTGAACTTGCAGGCTTCCAAAAGGAAAATGTGCTTTGCAGGGTGTTGTCTTTTGGTACAGTGATGATCAAACCAGAGGCTGGTGTGGGAGTAAAAAATTAAAAGCTTCTCTGTCTACCTTTATCTTTGCTCATTTCTTGGATATGTCCAAAAAAAAAAAAAATAGGCTAAAATGGCTTTTGGCTCTCCCTGTTTGTATTTCTGATCACCTTGAAATGACAGTGTCAGGGATTACATGTCATGGGGGCCGTTGTGGGATGAAATTTGAACCATTATAAACAGGTCTTCATTGTGGCCTGCTTTTGAAACTTGCTTGCACCAAACATGAATTATTTGAAAATACTTTCCAAGAGTAAAAGATTTAAGTACAAATGCAAATTTGAAGTGTTCAAGATTAAAGAATTACCTTTCCCAAAAGTAGAAAATAGTGCATATTGCTCTTTTTTTCTTGGTTTCTTCATATTATTTTTTCTTTTATCCAATTATAAAACTGGAGAATGAATACACTTGTTCAACAGTGGATGAGAACAGAAAGATTTGTCCACCAGCATTGTTAAATCAGAGAGATTTTTTAGTTCTGCTGTTATTGAGAAGTTGAATGGTTTTTCCAATGATTTGAACCGATTAAATATTTAAGATGTGGTAAATCTATATTATATATCTATTGTATATTAATCTGTATGTATCTAATGCATTCAGAGAAATCCAATCAACTGCTGAACTTTCTGTCCCATTAAAGAGTCTTTCAAATGTGCATTCCCAAGTTAAAATTGACTTTGTCAGCACAAATAAAAGTAAATGGAGAATATTTCTCTGTTGTGGATTTGTTTTGTTCTGATTTTTAAATATGTTATCCTAGTCACACCGATATAGTAGTTTAGTTTAGAAATTCAAGCTTTGAAGGCCCAGTTATAAAGAAAAAAAAAAATCATAATTTGATGGGTTTGGAGATCAGTTATCAGCACATAAAGATCAAGGTCAAGAGCAGGATGCTGAAGAAATGAAGAAAAGTCTCTGCAGAGGACTGGGGATGTGGAGCTTCCTGGATTTTGCAACAAGGCTCAGGGGCAAGGTGGTTATTAGGATGAATTTATGGCATCCTAAAGATGTTCAAGGCAGAGCACAATCTGAAACAAGGGCAGAATTTAGTCTGGGTCTTGCTCCCAGTTCTTCCTTTGAGCTGTTTTTTCTTCGAAGCTGCAGATGGGAAAAGCTGCAGGAGGGAGGACAAAGCTTCATCACGGCTCCCATGCCCTTAATTTGGACATGTCTGCATCTCAGATTATTATGGGCTAGGAGCTGTTTCTCCTCCTTGAGGAAAACAGGATATTTTTTAATATACCACAGGAGATTAAAACAAAGAGAGCACAGTGCTGCCTTGCTGAAAAATAGCTTCTAGATAAGGTCTGCTGCTCCCAGTCCTGGAGACTTATTGGGATCACATTTTCATTTGCAGTGAATGGAGAGGATGCCATGCAGGCTGTAATGGACAATCCTATAAGTTAAGGCCATTGAAAGTGTTACTGTTAAATGTGAAGTTTCAATAAGTTAAGCGTGTTAATTATGTTGTTGTTAAAATGTAAAACTTCTAATGTTACTGTTGATTTGAAGTTGTAATAAGCAAAGTTGTTGTTACAAGGTTGAACCTGTTAGTCCCTGCAGTTCACACCCACCCTTGTTACCTCCGTCAAATGCTGCCTCCACTGCTCTCTAAAATGGCGCCGAGGAAACCTCCCTGGGAAATATGCAAATCAAGAGGAAGTCAAGAGAATCTAACTAAAGACCCTGAAACCAACAAACTAAACTAAAATTTAAGAAACTAAGTGAATGGTTCTGCTTGCAAAAGGTACTCTTATTCAATTAGTGAGGTTTTAGAACTCACTGTAATTTCAACAGAACAGAGATGAAGTGAGGACCCTAGACTTCGAGCCAGACAGTTGTCTTCCTGGGCACGCTCGTGAGGACGGAAGCCCCAGTTCTGCTGTGCAGCAAAACTGCGTCACCTCCTCCTCCACGTTGCTACCGGGAGCAGTGGCGGTGTGCGCGACCCCTCGGGCCCCCACCCAGAGCTGATCCTTTAATAAAGGCACTGAAAAGGAGAAAGATCTCCTGCCCATTTTTATATCACAGACAATGGTGGGGTGCTTGGGCAAAAGCAAATCAGGGCTGATATGAAAAGATGTGACAAATTCAAGCAGGAGGGTGTTCCTGAATGTCTATGAAGGCTGCAGAGTCAGGCTCTTTATTTGAGCTTCATCTCAATTATGGTGGCCCCTGTTTAAATAAAGGACATAGTAATATTATTCTGATGGTTTGCTCAGTGCTTAATGAAACCTGTTTCTATTCTATTAGAATTGTGTCTGTTACAGACTGAAGACTGGGAGTTATCTCTATGAATTAGCTTTTCCTTTTCATTCTCACTAATAACTCTGTCTGTGGCACTTTGTTTCTATGGTAATGTTTGTGATGCAGCTTCTCCTTTTATTTTAAGTAGAATTCTGGAATGCTTGTAGGGACAAACACTTTTGGAATCCCATATGAGACTTTTCTGCAGGAAGATCACAAGATTTGACTCCAGAGGATGAAATAATCAGAAGAGCACAGCCATTGTCAGATGAAAATATTGTTTGACAAAATTAACAGGGAGGTCAGATAAATTTACTCAGAGTACTTGGAGAATAAATTGATCAAAGGATGGCTTAAAGGATGACATTTTTTTTCCTTCTGAATATAAACTCCTTAGAAATGCATATCCACCCCTGATTCCACAGCAGGGTTTTCTCTCCTGTTCACACCCTGGGAGGTATGAACTGAATCACCAGCTCCACACAGGGAGCAGATTAGGCAGAGAGTAGCCAGGAAACTGTGGAAAATTTTGAAGCTGAAATTGGTTTGGAGGACAATATTGTTTTTACTATTTAAAGCCTGTACAAAGCCACTGAGGATGAGTCCCAGGGAATGTGGGGGGACACATCTGCAGCCAGAGCTGGGTGTTCCTATACACATCATTTCTTGTGTACTTTTTAAATTTCCAGCTACTGCTCAATGGAAAAGTCATTGCTTTAAAGAGAATTAAAAGAATAGTAAAAACCTCAAAAAGGTAACCAGCCTTCCCAGTGCCGTGAATTTGGGGACAGTGGAGTCCCTATCCTTTAGAGCCCTTTTTGTTCAGCCCTGACAATTCTCCACATTGATGTTTCAATATTAGAAAATCTTTTCCTTGGAGCTCCAGGGTTACCTGAGGAGGGCTGGAGTTGTACAGAAGGGTTTGTATAGACACATAAGGTTTTTCAGGCCATGTATATTGTTTTTTTATGTAGATAAGGAACCTTTTAGTAGGGATTTTCACCCCCTTCTTTGCCTTTTATGTTTTTCTTGAGAATGTCAGGAAGGTTTTCTCCCAGCTGTGCTGTGGGATGTGACACTTCAGAGAAACAGATTCCCTTTCAGAGGGAGCTGCAGCTGAGGAGGCAACCACTGAAAAAATGGGGCTTGCCCTTAGAAATGCAGCTTCAGTGTTAAATTATGGAACAAATAACACTCCTTGATAATAAATACATCTTAGTAGCTGTGCTTCTGGGGGTTTTGCAAATGCTGAGAGTTGATTTCGTGCTGGAACACAAACAAGAGACTTATGAGCTTCCTCTGCCTCATTTTCATTAGCGCTGAGCGTTTGTGGTGCATGGGAAATTCAGGGTTGGGGCTGCCAGCTGAAATATGGGACATTAGGAGACATTAGCAGCAGCCCCATTTGCATTTTCACTCCACAAACACTCTAAAGATCAGCCTAATGCTCTTATAAATTGTGGGCTGCACTTGAGAAGCCCTTTAGTGTTGCTAGGAATCTTTATATGACTTGTCACTAGTACTGGGAGGGTGATGATGTTGGAAAAAGAAAAGAAACTCCTTGGCTCAGCCCAGGGCATGGATTTGGTTTTGGAAGTGGCCCTTATGAACAAGAACTACACATCTGCACACGTGTTCATCAGCATTGCTGGCACTGCTTTTTGAAGTTAGGAAGATTTAATTATTTTTTCCCAGGGAGGATCTGAGGATGTGTATGCAGATTAATCATATATACATGGAGGATTTGGATTTTTAAATTTTTATCATTTTGTTTTGCTTGTTTGGTTTATGACAATATTTTTGTAGAAAGGGTCAACTTAAAAAAGTATAAAGATAATAAGTAATACTCACATCAGCCTGTCAGCATCTAATTCAGAGAATACTTGATGGCTGAAACCCAAGATTTCTGATAAGCCCTAAATTGTTTTTATTCTACATCAAGATAAAATAAGCCTTTAATTTCATTTATCTATCAGTGAAAAGGCAGATAATAAAAGACACAGAAAGTCAATAAACACACTGATTGAGGCTTCAAATGTTAGAATGCTGCTTCTAATTCCTGCCAGAAAGCGTGGTCACATCCTGACCTATCTGCTGGGCTGCTCCTTGTTTAACTTCTGCCTGGAAGTTTTCTTGAGCCTGAAGAATTTTACAGACAAAAGTGATGTTCATAACTACATTTCTAGGTTATCTTTTTTCAAATCTGATTTTTAAAAATAGGGTGTGGTTTTTTTTCCCACCATGGAAAATGGATTCTCAGAAAGTTCATGAGTTGTTCCTTTTAATGGACTTCTAAAAGTCATGGACTGAGGAGGGATTGGGGAATAAAAATGTGTTTAGGTGAGCAAAAGAAAAGGAAAGTTTTTTTCTCCAGTTATCTGGGAACTAATTGTCATGTCTCTCTGTCACTGTATGTTATACAGCAATAAAATGCAATCTAAAATGTCAAAGGTGCATTTTAGGTAATGTGTAAATAAAAAAATTCTCTGTGACTTTGAGAATTTGTGTGTTAAAAGCCTGAGCTGTGAACATTGGGGGTCCTTCAGATACAATGTGCTTTAACAGGCCATACTTTATGTTAAACCAAGCACTTGAAATGCCAGAAACAAGACCAGTTTAATGATTTTTAGTCATAACTGTAATTGGGCTTGGGTTGTTTTTGTTTTTTAAACCAAAACAAACCCAACAGCAACAAAAAACTCCCCATAGAAGAAACACCCCTAGAAAATGAAACAACATTGTTAATAAGACAGTGAAGCTTGTTCAGGGGAACATGAAAGAAGAAAATCTGCCTTTAAGGATTTTAAGGTCACAGGTATCTTAATATGGGTATTTTGTATTAGGACAGGTGAGCAAGGCAGCTGTAATCACAAAAATGCCCTGTGCCAGGCAGGCCTGAGGGACCCTTAGAGCAGCCTGCAAAGGGGCTCAGGGCAAGGGGGAATGGGGCTCCCAGTGCCAGAGGCAGGGATGGCTAGGATCTTGGGAATGAGGAATTGCTCCCTGGCAGGGTGGGCAGGCCCTGGCACAGGGTGCCCAGAGCAGCTGTGGCTGCCCCTGGATCCCTGGCAGTGCCCAAGGCCAGGTTGGACACTGGGGCTGGAGCAGCCTGGGACAGTGCAAGGTGTCCCTGCCATGGCAGGGGTGGCACTGGATGGGCTTTAAGGTCCCTTCCAACCCAAACCACTCCATGATTCTGTGATTCTGGGTGAACTTTGATTAGAGGTTGACTTTGAAAGGTGATGATGACTCCAGCAATTCAGGGGAATTGCTGAATCCCTCATGTGTTCCTTGCTTCCTAGGGAAAGGGGTTCAGGTCAGAGCCCTGAACCTGTGGGTTAAAGAAAATGCTTCCTCAATGATAGGCAAAGTGTAGAGGCTCTGATGATCTCACACAGCTGATGGAAAACTTGAATATTTACTCTTGTTCATGCATTCTCTGAGTTTACTCTAAAGTCTGACATCTAACTAATATTGTGCTTCATAAGAGTTTGTGTTTTTCTTCATCAGCATTCAATAAATTTTTAAAGACAAATCTTTCCTAATTGGCAGTAATGAGCCAGTAAAACTTACATTTGATTAAGAGAAGACAGACACCCACAAGAGCTTCCTGTGCAGTTTAAACAGTACAATTCTAGAAGTTCACAGTCTCAGTTCTGAAAGCTGGCACTGCCCTGTGGGCTGCCCTGGGTGCTAAATCTGATTGGTTTTGTTTCCTTCATGTAATTCCCAAAGTTTAAAGCCTCTGTAGCTGTTCAGCTAAGGTGTGCAGGGCAGAAACCCCACACTTTTAAAACTGCAGGGGAGAGAATCTCCCCGGTAACTCAGCCAGTTCTAATGAACTCTCCTCACCAAAGTTCATTTGTGAAACTCGCCTTATGGCTGGGAGTTGTTTTGCAAAGCACAGAATTTTAAACTTATGGAGCATTGTTAGACACCTTGGTCTAACAAATTCTCCAAATCCTTTCTGAGATTTCCAGGGCAAGATTTAAAGCTGAGTAAATTTTGTGGCAGATCTGCACTTGATAGCAAGTTCAGAATCTTGTTTGCTTATATGGACCATGGTGATTTATATCAGCTCAGGTTGTGTTTGTATGGACTAGGGTGATTTACATCAGCTGAGGTGATGTTTGTAGGGACTGATGATTTAGATGAGGTGATGGTCTGCTGCAGGTGGCTGGAGATCCTGAGGTGAAAAAAGGGTCTGGGGGATGGAGTAGAGAGGAGGAAAAGTTTAACAGTTTTTAAAGTGGGTGCCTTTAGCCAGTTCTGCTTTCTTTAGTCCAAAAATCTCAAATGTCATCTCTTCCCTCATATGGCTAAAGAAAAGAGCATTTGGCCTTCTGGTGCTTTGAAGAAATCCTGTTTCTGCCTGAGTAAAAGTTCTCACCAGTGAGAAGGTAAGTCAGCTCTGTCACATCTTTTTATCCTGCAGTTGTTAAACCCACAGAAAAACCTCCCAAGAGAGGCTGAGGCCTCACCCTGTAATTGTGGCTGAGCCTCATTCACAAAGCAGATGTTGGCCATGCCATGTGCTCCACTGGAAGGTTTGCAGAACAGCTCAGGTGGGTTTTGGTTTGCTGACCAGAAGCTTCTTCTTTATCTGCCCAGGTGGGGTCCAGGAGCCCCTCTGCTGGGGTGACACACCTGGGAACAAGGTGGGATGACTGGAGGGTCCTGCCCTGTTCTCCTTAACAAAAACAGGGAACTGAGGTTTCGTGTCTGCATCCCATGGAAGCTGTTGAAGAGTGCCCAGTAAAGTCACACATTGGTTCCTAGTGGGAAATGAAGGATATGTAAGTGTGGTGGAAACCCAACACAAACTGGGTTTTATGGAATCTTTCAGTGTTTGAAATGTTCACGACATTTCTTCTTCGGGTTTCGGAAGCCTGGTTGTGATTAACTCCAGCATGGCTTTCTTTTATAAAACAATACAGTTGTGATGGGAAGCTTGAATCAATATTGACTCAAAGGAAGGGGTGACACTAAGAGGGAATAGAATATTTACCTTTTTACCTGCAGGTTTAATGCCTAATTTAGGAGTTCTTTCTCTTGTAATTTTTATGGCTCTAAGCTGAGCTGTGTGCATCACCTATGTCAATCACCCGCACCACTCCTTGCAATGGGAGTTTTGTCAAGTAGGTGTTTTATTTCTGTTATTCCTGACCTTTTTGATATTTCTCATGCAGCACAGCCATCGCATCAGTAGTGCATTTTGTATTTTCCTTGGTAATTTGGTACTGCAGGGGTAGAATTTATTTCAATTTTTGTGTGGACATAACACATAGACAAAGAAATTTCATGATTGTCCTTCCCTCATGGGTCAGGCAATATTGGCAAGGGTTTATTGGGTTTTTTGGTCTATAAATACTCCCTAATCTATATATCCTGCTTGTGTCACTGTGCTTGTGTCACCTTTCCATCCCCACATGAGTTCATGGCTGCTAAATTTAGTGTTTGCAATGCAGGGAGCAAAACTGCTGCGTAGGGCAAGGGAAAAGTTATTTTTAAATGCTCTGAGTACAAACAGTGACTTCTGGAGATCATGGAAACCAGGGGTTTTCAGAACAGAAAGAGTCCCAAACAAACAGACATTCACCAGTTCTAAGTCAGCTTTTAGTTCTTCACACCCAGGTTTCTACTGCTGCTGCTGAATGTTTCTGGAGATGTTCAAAGTGGTGGTGTCCAACTGGTAAAAGACATTTTATTTCTGGTAGAAACAATTCACCAGTGGTGTAAAATATCTTGATAGCAAATCTTTGAATTCTCTGGGTTCTGTTCTGGGTTCTGTTCTGTGTGTTTCATGGGCTGTTGTCCGTACAGAACAAAAAGGCTTAAATACATCTCATGTGAGAGAATGTCCAAAACCTATATGTGGTTCCAGTGCCAAAAAACAAACAAAAAAAAACCAACTGAAACAAAAGAAACCAAACAAAAAAGCCACCCCAAAACCAGACTTTCCCTGAAAGTTTGCAAAAAAAATGAAGCCATAATTGAATAACTTATTTTAGTTTATTGGAAATTTTAAGAGTGATTATTCTAGTAAGGGCAACATCTACAAGTTGTTCATGTAATTTGAACTGTGGTCAGGATTTTGGAGATAGAAGATTTTTCCTGACAGTATGATTAAATATATACTAATGTAAGGTAGAAACTAAGGCCTTTTATCTCTCTAACCAGAATCTGGGTTTTCCAAGTCCTGCTAGTGTCAACTATGGTGATTTTAATGGTAACAGTTCGCTTTTTAAAAGAATAGGTCAGTTTAGAATGAATAAGAAAAGAGAGTAACCCTTTCCATAAGTGATTAATCTTTAACAAATTAATACATTCCTTGCCTTATTGGAAAAGTAAAGGTAATATTGTCCAGCAACTGTCTTCAAATTCTGTCTGTAGAAAGACCATAGCTTAATATGCTTTTGTTTGGGAACAAGGAATTGTTTGTGGGGTTGAAACCAGGACCTCCCATTCTGCAGAAGCTCCAGTGTTTCACTTGGAGTTTTTTATTATTGCTTTGAATTAGAACAAAAAATATAAGTATCTCACACATGAAAATATTTAAGCAACTTAAAAAAAAAAAACCAAAGAAAATCTTAATGCCAAATGTACCGGAGCACATTGTGAAACACATTGCATTGAACTGATCTATTGTGTTTTCTGCTTAGAAATGTTGACAAATTCGCTAATAAAAATGATTATAATGCATAATGTGTCTGACCTGTGAGAGGAGGGGAGCAGCTCTGGGCAGGACACGCTGGGCAGGCAGCCTGCCTCTCTCTGCCAGCCCAGCTCCCAGGCAGCCTTCCAAGCCAAGCTGCCAGCCCTCCAGCCAGCCTGCCTGCTTGTCACAAGTTTTAGTGGAATAAACATTCCCAGAGAACGTTTTGATCCAGAAAATCAGCAGTTTTTGATGGCAAATTGTTCATCAGAAGAGTTTTAGCCTGCTCTATTAAGAACATAAGTCTCTGAAATTGTTAGTCTTGAATAGAAGTGTTGCCAAACAATTGAATGTAATAGCCTTCACTGCCTGGAAGGCTCGCTCACTTTGTCTCTGTAATAGCTCTTGGTTTTCTTTTAACACCCCCTGGAAAGGAGTAAAAGTTAATTAAAGTGGGTATTTTTCTGTGTTTGCAGGCTGTTGCCATTGAAACAAGTGAGGACAGGGTTCAACAAAATGGAGTTCAGAGTCAGCTGAACTCGGAGGTGTCAGGAAAAGAGCTGTACCTTGCAGCAGGGGTTATCAGCCTAATTAGTTTGGAGGAAAAAATTGTGCATTTCTTAAAAATAAAAAGGTGGAATCCATTTCATTGATATCCCTAACATTTTCACTTGTAATTTATTTATAGAGCCATTGAACTAATAAAAACTTTGTTCAGATCTGGGTGCAGCTCCCTGTGCTTGTGTCCTCCTCTGTCGGAAGGAGCACAGCAGAGAGGGGCAGTGGGACTGGGGAGGCATCACTTCTTAGGGAACTTCTGGACACTTCTTAGGGAACTTCTGGACACTTTTTAGGGTACTTTGGATGCTTTTAGGATACACCCAGGCACAGCTGCCAGATGATCCAAGCCCAGCTCCTGTGTGTTCAGCTCTGAAGGAAGGGCCCTTGCAGGGTGGGCTGCGGTGTCCTGGGCAGGGCTGCAGACCCTGAGTGCCCCTGTGCCAGGCACTGCCCTGGGGCAGGGCTGGAGGGCAGGTGGGTGAGGAACCTGCTGGGAGCACCTCAAGGAGTGCCAGGTGTGTGTGGGAGCACCTGGAGCTGTTCCTGTGCAGTCCCAGCCCCAGAGCTGTGCTGTAGCACAAATTCCCTGCTTTTCCATGCCTTGGCCTCAAACACCAAGCTCTGTTTGCCAGTGGCTTTTGCCTCTCTTCAAATCACCCGTTTTCTACCCAAATCTCTTTTGCTTTCTTGTTGTTTTCCTTTCTTCTCCATTCCCATCCATGCCATTATGGTGCCATCTGTTTCCTAGGTGGGGAAGATCCATTTCAGGCCACTTACACTGATAGCAGTGCCAGATTTACATTCATTGAAAACTCTTTCATGCAGAGGAAATTTGCATAAGAATACTTGAAACCTAATTTTTGTCTTATCAACAGCAGTGAGGACTGGACTCACACCAGTGTGCTGAGTCCTAATGAATTTTTCTGTTGTGACTTTTCATGTTATGAATCCCACTCAGAGAACAGAAATGCAGCAATAATAGCAAATAAATCTACCTGTGTGGTCTCTGTGTTGTGCCATTGCAGACATTCATGTTTAAATGCTGTTCTGAAACTTTGATCAGGACATCAGCCACGTAAGATCTCATTTTTAAAACCATCTGACAGATTTTGATGTAGAGAAAGACTTAAGAGACTTTTACACTCTATTAAATAATAAACCCTCTTTCCCCTCCTTATGCATTCATCTCTTTCACAAACTTTGATGTGTGACTTTGATTAGGTATCAAAAAAATACAGGGTACTTAATTTTGGCATATTTTGAAAAATCTCATCAGTTTTCAGGGAGCAAAATGCCCTTATCTGCTCAGCATGTCTGAGACTGAAGAAGACTTCAATCAGGCCTGGTTTTCATAGCAAAAATCTCTCACTGTCTTTCCTGCAGGACGTCCTCTGACTCATCAGCACCTGAGAGGTTTGGCTCCAGGAGAAAGGGGTGAAAACCAGCAATTCATAAACTCTTCAGTAGCAGCAGACAGAGATTTGGATAGCTGGGCATAGAGGAGGAGCTGAGGAGGATGAAGGTCAATGTGCCTTTACCATAAAAATCCTCACTGGGTGCCCCATCTGGGTGCAGAAGGACACTGATGGCATGGCAAGGCAGCTTGGTGTGTGGCATTAAGTGTCTTTTCTTTCCTGCTCTCTCAGATTTCCTGTGGAAAATACCAACCCAGATTTTTTCTTTGTTTCTGGGTCTCTGACAGAAAACAATCACCATTCCAGTTCCATAACCAGTAAGATTCCACAAGGTTTCCAAGGGGCTCTGAAGGAGAATGTGCTCAATGAAAATGAGAAGGTGCATCATGGAACAGCCAGAGACAGCAGCCTCTGAAAGCTCCTCTTTTTCTCCACAATGTCAGCTCCTAAATTGCTCATGAAAAATCCCGTTATGTAACTGAAAACTCTTTGTAAGGAAAGATTTCAGCATAATGAGGAGCCTGCTCACAACAATAGAGGTGATGGACCTGACACTTCATCATTTCTTATTATGCTGTTGGAGCAGCTTCACGTCTGAGTTATCTTTGCCTTGTTTGCTCCCCCTTTCTTAGATTGCCATTGAGTCAAAATGAAAAAGGGAAGAAAAATCAGGCAGAAGGGCTCTAAGGTTGTGTGTGTCTTTAAAGAGATTGTATTTACGTGAGTGGGTGGGAAATAGTTATTTTTTTCATTGCATGTGGTTTTATTTAATACTGGAGAAACAATTGAGTGGGAATGGCAAGAACAGAATGGCTTTGCTCCACTGCTCAAATCATGAGCAGTGGAAAGGAGCACGAAGTGGGAATTCCATGTCCTCCCTACAGGAAGCTAGGTGCTGTTTCAGAAGTAGAAACTTTCACCAGGAAGATATATTGACATTTCAATTATTACCCTGGTATGCTCTCCTAATGCACCAAACAGCAGATATTATTTATAAACCTTTTAATGGAAATAACTGGAGCCACTTCATTATTTCAATGAGCTCTTAAAATGTTGATGAGTAGTGTGATGTTTTTACATAATAATACCATTAAAAATTACTGCTTTTGTGTATGTTTTTTTGAGAATGCATTTATTTGGCATTGTTAAAACCATTTAACATTTTTCAGAAGTTCAGTGTCAGAACACCAGATAATGGGAAAGTTTTAAGCCTTATTGACATAAGAATAAAACCTTTAAGAAGACATAAATATAACAAACCCAAACCTACTTTGTTCATGTGCCATTCAAAGGAAATAAAATTCTTATGAAAATAATTAAAATTTCTATTATCAAAATAATTGAAATTCCTAAGATAATAAGCATTCCACTGAAATATTTTTTACCAAAAGGAATATTGAGTGAATCAACCCTGAGGGCATCCTAAAGAGCATCTCTGGCTGGAAGTATTTGTGTGTCAATAATTAACATTTGATAAGGAGAACAAGAAATGGCCGAGTATTTTAATGACATGGGCTTGAGAGAGATATTGATTAATCTCTGCTCGTGTGCAGATTTCAGAACACTTGATAAAGGCCAAAGGGGTTTTTTCCTACAGTCATTCCAGAGGTCACTGAGGTCAGGTGAGCAAGTGACAGCAGGACTCGGGAGTTGTATCTTCTGTTTGAGCCATCTGCTCTTGAAGGGAAGAGACCAGCAAAGCAGGAGTGGAAGAAGGAGTTAAAAAGTCTAAATTTATCACTAAATGAGATGCTCAAATATTCTTGGAACTTTTGAGCTGAGGCTCAGCATTTGTTGGTTTTTTGTGTGTTTATCTACATCCTTATCAGCTGGTCCAAGCTTTTGTAGGGTCTAACTTAATTTCAGATTTTTAGCAGAGCTAAGACTCTCCTGAACCAGCCAGCATCAGCTTAAGGAATAAATATCCCCTGATATTTTGTGTGACATAAATATTTGGCCCCAGTATTCGTAGTCAGGGTTAGAACGACTTGAAAATAAAGAAATAATGCAGTTCAGGATATTTTTTTCAGGAGAGAATTGGTTTTTATTTTGCTTGTTTTGGAGGTACAATAGGCAGTTCTGTTTCACAAGTACTGGCACATTATTTGTTAAGTGACTGCTCTGCTTTTGTCAAAGAGGGGTAACAGTGCATTAATTCACCTATGAAACCACTCCATGTTGCACTGAAAAAAGGGAGTAAGGAAGGACAACAGCCCCAGTCCTTTCTCCCATGCTAGATTATGGTTTTCCACAAAGCACAGAGGAAATTCCTGGACTTTCCTACATTTCTAACAAATGGGTTAGAAGTCCATTATATTCTGCAGGGCACAGTCCTTGAAAAAGTTCAGTGAGGATACAGTGGCATGAGATAAAGCATTTTTTGTCTTTTGAGCTATGACTGAGCATTAGCAAAATTAAAAATCCCATGTCTAGGTTGATATTCCTTCTTTGTATAGCATTTAATGCCAGACTATTAGGAGCACAGAGAAATACAAGGTGAGAGGTGTGGGAAATAAGGCTGGTTTATATTTGATTCCCAAAGAATGCTGAGGAGTTTCTCCAGAAAAGTGAATTTCAATCAAATCCCTTGAGATAATCCCCAGGGCTACAGTTCTGCTCCAAGTTGAGTTACATGATATTGTAAATTTGGAATGGATCCCAAAGAAAGGATTATCCACTGATATCCTGTCCTGCTGAGATGCACCCACAGTGCAGAGGATGGGATGTTTCCAGAATATCCCCCCTCACCACAACTTTATCACTGATTTTCCTCTGGATTTAAAATTCCTTATTCCTGAGTGTCTGAACTTACCACAACACTGTGACAGGAGAGAGAATACCATTAAGAAAGCAAATAATTGTACCTGTGATGCTCTTATTCTTCAAGATGAGGTGATGAAAATGGAGTCTCATCCTGAGAATGTTTAGAAAATTTTCAGGAGCTGCTAAGATAAAATATCAGTTCTTATTATTTTGTTAAATCATCCATGTCTGAGATAAGCACAGTCTTCAGTGAAGGTTATTCAATTTTGAAATGGATAAAAAACTCAAGATAAATAAAAGCAGAATGCAGGCCTGGTAATTCATCTCTGAGTAGAATAGAATTAATTCAGGTTTACCTGGTTCGTAGGAAAATAAGAATTAAAATTCAGATCAGTATTAAGAACAGTATTTAGCAGTGTTCAGGTACTGTAAATCTTCCATCTGTTCCAAGAGCTGTCTGAAGTTCCTCAGCAGTACCAAGATATCCCCATGTAAGTGCTTATTAAAAATAAAGGCAGCTGGATATTTGCATGGCTACAGCTTTCACAGTGGAAGAAAAGAGCCAAAGGAATAAATGCCTCTTTGTTCCAATATTTTCTTTCAGAAGTGAAATTTGTTTTAGATGTACTTGTGCAGAATTGTACAGAATTGGGTGTATTGTGGAAGCCAGTCAATAAGCAGTTCTTGAAATGCACTTTAATATCTTTAACAAGGACTTTTGTAACAGTGTGCAGGGCTTGTGTTCAAGACTAAATTTTTGCACTCACCCAGAGTAGTGAATAGGCTATTATTTTTTAATTAGTATCCTTATTATCCTGCTTTAATCACATGAACCTGTCAGATCTGCTGTGGGGTTTCCAGTTTGAAAGTGTGACCTTAAAATGCATAAACTGCTGCTGTACACTCATTATAGAGCTGCACACAAATAGACTTTGCTGCTTTAATCCCTGTTTGGAGGTGGCTTTGGTGAAATCCTGGTATACTAGGTATTAGTCTGAAAAAAACCCTTTAAATAAAGTATCTACTCACTATCTAAGTATTATTGCTCTTTTTTTTTTTGGGGGGGGGGGGGGTGCTTATTACTTGTTATGTGTATGTGGAATAATGGAATAATGTCACATCTCAAAGTAACACTGAGCTTCCCCCAGCTCTGTGGCAAGCAGTGAGATCATTATTTCTGTTCTGAAGCTGAGGTTTGGAACCTGCAGCCTGAAGCAGCCCCTTGCTCCTATTTCCAGCTGATCTTTGGTGCCTTCCCATGCAGCGGCAATTTTTACCAAATGGGACTTTGAGTAACAAATTCAGAGGACAAAACATGTTAGCACTAAAATTATTCAGAGAAGGAAATGAAAAGAATGGAAGATTTTTTTTTTTCAAGTCAGAGCTGGAATAGTTTGTGCTACAGGTTCCAGTCTGCCCTCAGTTGAAATAAAATGTCTTCCTAAAAGTTAGGGTTTGGTTTATTATTTATTATTTATTATTTATTATTTATTATTATTTATTATTTAGCATCTTTCACCCCACGGAGCCACCATAAGCAATGTCGTCTTCTTTTTGGTGACCCCCTGCATCATTTCTTCCCCTGTGGCTTTCTTCTCCTCACACCTTTTACCTTTTCCTTCTTCTCAATTGCATTTCTCATTTGATGACTGAATTGACCCCAGCAGGCTTTAGCAAATCCCTCTGTTTAACAAAACAACTCTCAACACCCTAACAACAAAACTCTTCTTGACTCATCAGAGAAGGAACAAAATTTGCAAGGAATAAAAGATTGAGGCTGCCTGGCTGGTGGAACTTCACTTAATTAACCTAATTGAAATTACAAGTGTTGCTAATGAGACAAAAATAGGCCAACAAATAAATTATTTCCATTACATGTCATTTGAAAATAATTAGCAGAAGATAAACATTTAGTTCAGTGACCAGATTTGGCCTCTACTTCTCTCTGCTGCTCTTTAGCACAGGGGACTTTGTGATGTGTAAATGAAATTAGAAACTGCAGCTCTGTAGCAATGTAATGTGGCCTTCTATAAATCCCTGGTAAGCTCTGACAGCAATATCCAGGTTAGTACACAGACCTTGAATGAAAGGGAGGGATTTGCAGTACAGCCACAGGAGGGTAAGAATTTATTGAGCACTACCTAAAAAAAAAAAGAAAAAAGAAAAAAAAGGGATGTTTACCAAAAAATAAGGACAAATATGCACATTATTTTGCAAATACTGCTTTGATCCCTATAGCAAAAGTACTTCTATAGCTGCATGTGTGCTAATTTGCCTCTTCTAAAGAAATGAAATCTAAATATTTTTAAATTAATGGGTTTCAAAAGCATCAGGTGAAGACATCTGTAGCAGAACAGGGCTCTGTATTTGGAGCTCACAGTCAGATTTCTGTCTCATTAAATCAAGGCTGTTTAGACAGGAGGGTTTCCAATTGACACCCTGGAGTTTGAGCCATGAGGAAAGTTCTGCACAGAAGATTAGGATGAAAAATGACTGCAGGATTCAGCTGAAGTTTCTTTGGTTAATTTTGTAGCAGAAGGGAAGTTTAGTCCCTGTATGGCAGAAGGCCTTGCCAGGAGGACAACTAACAAAATTATGTATTTTTACATTTTCTTTGAAATTTTCTATGTAGAATCCGAGATCTTCAGGCAAATGAATGTTACATATACCAAAACTGCTTTGAAAGCCACTTTTATCGCTCTAAACCCCACAAATTAATTAATTTTGTTACAGTGCAAGGTGTTTGCCATGTTTGTCATAAAATCTGAATTTTTCTACTGGACAGCAAAGAACATTCTTTCCTAATTGATAATTTATAAGTTCATAATTTATGGTAGTCTCCATTTTTGGCTTTCAGATTTAAGCCACCTGTAATGTTTGTTTTGGAGCAATCAGTTTCAAGCCCTACAGCGAGAGGGGATAAAACCCCCCCAAACTGCTGCTTGTTTTGCAGTTTGCAGTCTGTTCACCTGTAATTTGATTTAAAAGTGGCCAGCTTCCCCCACAGCTCCTGTGGCTGGGGACTGAAGGGGTTTCTGGCCTTGGTGGTGGCACCATTTTCTGGCTGGCATTTGGCTGAAGTTTCATCTTGTTCTGAAGATCTTCTTGTCTCCCTGGGGAATTTAGGTTATCCCAGGTCTGTGGGCAGACTAACTTAACAGTGACAGAAATAATTTATATCTTGTTGTTGTTGTTTATTTTGTTTCTTTGCTGCTTTGGGGTTGGAGGGGTGGTGCAGGCGGCCACAGCCACAGCTCTCTGATGCCTTTGCATCCTTTGAGAGCTCAGGATTCTGACAGGAGATTCTGTACCTCCCTACCTGGAAATTTGGTGCCACAGCACTGGCCAGCAGCCTTTAGAGTTTCCAGCTGAGGGCATCATTTGCTCAATCTGTATTTGCAATCAATGCATTTCTTCAGAGGTATTTATTTCCTGGGAAAGGAAATTCTCCCGTGCTCCTCAGGCAGGGGCAGGGTTTGCTGTTCACACAGTGTGTCCTGGAGAGGTTCCTGGGCTGCTCCTGCCAGAGCTGCTGAGCTGCCCCCATGCTCTGGGAGCTGCCAGCACATACCTGTGGGCAGAATTCCTGGAAATTTGGTAGGGACAGGCTGTGTCCACTGAAATCCCCTCTGGGGCTGGGACACCAGAGACACCTGGCAGCCTGGCAGGAAAGCCCTGTCTGTCAGGAATCAGGGATCATGGCTCCCAGGGGGAAGGAAGTCAGGAACTCCTCACATTTTCCCAATAACATCACCACCACTGCTGAAATTAAAATTTCTCCTTTCTGACTATGGCTGATGGTTCTGCTTCAAACAAAACCCAACACCTTCTTTGGACCAACAAGTTTGTGACTTACTGGGATGTAAAGCAATGCTTAATGACCTACTAGGATGTAAAGCAATACTTTATTCAAAATAATTGAGCTCTCCTTTTGCATAAAACTCTTGTGTTATTTACCATCAGTACAATTGGTAAAAATTTGAACATTTTCTGCAAGTGGTTTTCAAATATGTCTGTCAGGGCCATCACATCTGTGTAGCTCTGGCAGCCCATATTTATCCAGCTATCCAGACTCAATAATATACTTGACTGATGTCCCATGTGATGCTCTGGTCTGGCTGCTGAGAAGTCAATGTTGATTTTCTGCCCAGCCTGAGCTGCTTTGCTCCCCCCAGAGAAGGGGAGCTGCAGAAATGATCAGCTGGCTTTTACTTTTGTCCCAAACTGTACTTGCAAATTGGTTCACTGGCACATTCCTCTGAACACCAATTTATGGAGTCCTTTGCAGGATCCAGATCTATCAGATAAACAAGCCTTTCAAAGCTAATAGGTCAATAAATAGTCAGCAAGTGAATTCTTTATTTATTCCAAGGTTGAATGCTTGTCTTAGTGTGTCTCTGAGGAAAGCAGAGCCTCTTCAAACAAACAAAAAAAAAATCACTCACAGAAAGACAGATAATCATCCTGGTGTGCCACGGGGAAATTCAGGCTTGTTTGTGTGTGGGATGGAGCTGAGGTGCTGGGAGGGAAGATAAGGGTGGGAACAGGGAATTGTGCAAGGCAGGATGGAGGGAGCAGGGACCAGCCCCAAAGAACCCCTCCCTCCCCCCAAAACACGCAGGCAGGGAGAGCAGATTGAGTGACTGAATGTTAACAAAACAAAGCCCTCAAAAATAATTGCATTTTTTCATATTGTGATTCATTTCAATTTCACGAGTCTCAAAACACCACTTCTCAGGTGATTAATGCTTTCTCCATTGATTGCAACTGCGCTCGAGTGAAGGTCTTTCTTCACAGTTTTAAACCAAGAAATGTTTTAAGGGTCACAAGATTAATGGCCTGACAAAAGGAGCCTTTCCACAGCTATAGAGGAGAGCAGGTGGGTTGTAAGAGCAAACTCAATCCTTAGGTGATGTGAAATCCAAAATTATAATCCACGCTTGGATATAAAATTTACCTCATGTGATATCCTATTTTTAGGTAATTTTCCCCACTCTTCCTGCCTTGCAATATTTTAAATGTTTTTTTTTCTTCTAGATTTTTTTCCTCCTTCTTTTGTACTCTTTTCTTGTGATTATGGGGTTTTTTTCCCCTCATCACTGTATTTGAGTAAATAAAGGAATAATAAAGATGTCAGCTTCAAAAAAGTGTGAATGCCTTCACTCATTAACACTGGTGAGTTAGCAACAGAATTTGGTGTACATTGTCTAAATGTGAAGAAATTATGTAGTTTAGAACCTAAAAAAGCTCCCAACTCCTCTCAAATATGCAGCATAGCTAAAGGTTAATTAACAGCCCTCTACATACTTATTTCTTGGATATTTGTAGCTGTAATTTCTTTATGTCCCCTGGAAGTGGTAGTTGGGATCAGTGTGTGTGGAGGTTTGGCTGCCTGGATGCCCAGGGGACAGAGGGGACAAATTTTGGGCTGGAATGACCCTTTGGAACTAGGGAGACCCCACCTCAGGCAGAGCTTTCCATCTTGGTCCACCCCAAATCCCTCCAGGCATTCTGTGCCTCAGTTTACCCGTTTTTACTGACTCACAGGATCTCTTTGGGAGGTGATTTTAGGGTTCTGCACCAGTGCTCTGGGGAGCTGCTGAGACCTGTGCTTATCTCAAGTGTATTAAACTGCTGCTTGTTTTGCAATTTGCAGTCTGTTCACCTGTAATTTGATTTAAAAGTGGACAGAGCCCATTTCAGGGACTGCAGCGCTCTGAAGGGGAGAATTGTGAGAATTGTGAGAATTGTGAGAATTGTTCTGAGCAGGCACCACTGGAGCTCAGGGCTGGAGGGACCCAGGCTGGCTCACCTGTGCCAGGTGTTGCTGTCAGACTTTTAGGCCTCAACTTTGTCAGTTTTCCTTGATTGAAGAAAGACAAAATTCCAAGCTGTCTCACTTGTACCTGTAGCTTATGAAAGAATTTAGTTGTGCTGCCACGGAAATGTTGTTTTTTGGCTTTAGTAAGATATTTGAATCAAGTTGACTGCTTTTCTTCTAGGCCCCAGCCTTAGCAGGGAGGGTTCCATCAGAACTCATGCTTTCTCAAAAAGAATCTTTCTTCCTAGGATGACCTCAGGTTTGAAGCTGTTTTGTCACTGCTCCTTGTTGACATTTATGAACCAAAGATTGTGTTTAGACAGGCTCAGCAAAATCTCAGAGAGGGACAGAACAACCATGAAATTCTCATGGTCCAGAGTTGCTTCTGCCCAGGATGTAATGTGGGGTGAGAAGGAGTTGGAATCTGTAGAGAATATAGATATTTTTATGGGTACTTGGAATTTTTTAATACCAAGAGGAAAAAAAATACAAAATATAAAAATAAAAAAAATACCAATAGAAAAAGCACCATCCATTTGTGATGCTCACTGGCACAAAACTGTGAAAGGTGCACTAGGCAGCGATTAAAAGGCTTTTAAAAAAGAAAAGTATGTTCTGGAATATTCTTCATCAGTAGGATGCTCATTGATTCTGGGTTTACAGTAGATTAGATTTTAAAGCCTATTATTTGTAGATAAAATTAATTCAGGTACTCAACTTTGAAATACTGCCTTGTGCATTCTCTTTATTCTCTACACATTTTATGGAAGAGTGTTTAAGATGTTTGGTTTCAGAGTATTTAAGGTGTTGGGTATTGAAGTTTTTCGCTTTCAAAAAAAATAAATTAGTCTGAAAAATGTGGGATAAACATAACCAAGAATAACAAATCTACATTTCTAGAATTAAAAAAAAAAAAATTATAAGTATTAATTTGAGGAGTTGTGTTGGTGTTTGAATGTGTGGCTTTTGCAGTGGTTCTGGTTTGTGCTACAGCACTCTCAGGGATCTCTGGCTGTGTCTGAAATCCAGCACATGAATTCAAAGCTTTTGGAAACTATTGTTTCACTGCAATTAGCAACCACACTCAGCTGAGATGGCAGCAAGCTGAAAAATTAATTGAGAATTTAACCTTCAAATGGAAAAATGCATAGGACACACTTTATTATAATCAGCTTACACAGTCACTGATGCCTTTAGAGATAATTTGAGTTTCTTACTTCTGGCCAATTAAAACAAAAGGCATTTTTGCCAAGCAGCATTGATGCAGTGTCTGTGATCCTGTGTGAGGGGAGGCTTCTGAGGCTCCCTGCTTCTCTTTGCTGGGTGCATGAGTAACGAGATTAACAGCAAAATCTCTTTGCAGCTTTTAGAACAAAACCTAATCAGCACTCCCATAAAAGTTTAAAATTGTTATATTCTTTAATTTTGCATATTGTTAGCTGCAAGCTGATCCTTATTGTTTGTTTTATTTTCATCTGTCAGAAGCAATGCCAAAATATATTTTGTCTGCCTCGAGTGGGTGCAATTAATCCTGAGCTGGAGCAATCCCTGAGTTTGTGTTTGACTGAATGATCTGATCTGGTGGTGAATATTCCACAACCATTGCCCACCAAAAAAGCATCACATTGTATCCATGTATTGTGATATCTCTCTTCAAGTAAAATCCACTGGCATAATTTTATAAATGAGTGTGGAAGGGAGGAATGAATAATACAATATTCAAACATGAAAACATAAGTCCTACTGTACTTTGGGATGTTTTCGTATATTTTTTCACATATTTGTGTTTTTTAAAAAGTCAAAATCAATTAGCCCCCAAACATCTACCAAGACCTCCAAATTACACTTGCTTTAAGAGACTTTTATGATATTTTATATTACTGAGTCACTAGTAGTCAAATATAGTGAATTATATTACAAAAAACCACACATTGATGTCTCTTCAACACTGAATCAGGATGTCATCAAAATTCTTGACACAGCACTAAAAAGGCTTATAGAAACTGTGAGAATTTCCAATGCCTTTGTTCATAGAAATAAAACTATTTTTTAAGGGGTAAACCTACAGCATCTAGGAATTTCCCCACATTTATAAGGTGTTCACACCTTGTATTTTTCTCACACCTGTGAGATTTGCATTCTTCATTAGGGTCCACTTTTGATCTGAAATCTTTCAGTGCTTATAAACTGTAAGAAAAATTACATTAAACAAAGATTACTCTGCTCCTACTTTCTTTACAAATATGAGGAGGCATCTTACAAAGGCTGTGTTTCTGAAATTTTCTGTCAAAGCTGGCTCCAAACCAGAATTGCCACCCATGTTGATTCCAGTCCTAATATTTTTGGAACACACATTGAGGCTTCACGGCAGGCTCAAGGTGGGGTCCCAGAGAGGGACAAAGGACTGACAAGCACAACTTCAGTCCCTGGGGAGGTGGAGGGATTCACCTAAAGGATAAAACCACTGAGCACAGGAATAAACGTGGTCTGTTAGGATAAGGTTTGCTTCTGTTGGGGGAAATTCTCTTCTGTGACTGCTGGAGTTGCATGAAGATCTCCATAAAGGATAAGAATGAAAAGGATCCAGTGGGCATGAAATATATTTGCATTTTTAAAAGGTTGTGAGTTTATGCACCAAAGGTTGAATAAAAGTAAAAAAATCAGTTGCCCTCAATGTAGATGAAACAAGGACTGCAGTGGTCAGTGCTTGGTTTGGGAAGAGTCCATGTGCTGCTGCCAGAGGCTGTCTAATGCAGGACGAGGATCACAGAAGGGTTTGGGTTGGAAGGGACCTTAAATCCACCCAGTGCCACCCCTGCCATGGCAGGGACACCTCCCACTGTCCCAGGTGCTCCCAGCCCAGTGCCCAATCCCTGGGCACTGCCAGGGATCCAGGGGCAGCCACAGCTGCTCTGGGCACCCTGTGCCAGGGCCTGCCCACCCTGCCAGGAACAATTCCTCATTCCCAAGATCCCATCCAGCCCTGCCCTCTGGCAGTGGGATGAAATAGGTTTGGTTTTTTCCCCTGAAGTGGACACTGAAATGCCCAGCTCTGTAGCTGGCACAGAGCTGCCCTGAGCCATCACGTACTTTATGAGTGACAAGAAAAGCCAGAGGAGCTGCGGGCAGGGAGCAGCAGTGCGGGAGCAGATGAGCTGCAGTGAGCAGGAGTTTGGGTAACGGAGGAAGGGAACAGCCCAGCTTATGCTTATTTGCAGCAATTACACCTTAGGAAGAGCCACACTGCAGTCGCTGCCCATTTTCCAAAATCAGTCAATACTGAGGGCAGCCAAACTCCCAGCTGAGTGTCAGGGACCCCCTCGAGGGGGAGGGACAGGACAGAGGGCTCCCTTCTGCCACAGAGCTTTGTGTGCCCACATCCTGCACGGGGAGTTTCCCCTTTTCCTGGCCCTGCATTGCCATGGAAATCCCCACATTTGGGGTTGCAGTGCCCTTTCTATAGGTGGTGCCCTGGTCATAATTTGTCACTATTTGATTCCTTCTGTGGGGCCCTGCCACCCACACGTTCCTCCTCCCAAATCCCAGTGGATCCCAATATTCCCTCTGTGCCTTTTGTGCATTCCAAGCAGCACTTACACAATGTGCCTGGATATTTTCACAGGCTCTAGGGGTCTTTGGAATATGAGTGCAATCTCTGGGGTTTTTTTGTCTGGGACTTTTTTAAGAATTAATTAAAATTATTAGGAATTCTGTGCATGACAAATCAGGCAATTGCAGCTACGTTAATAAACCCTGTTTCAAGGTATTTTGCACAATCTGTTTTGGAGTAATGAACAAGTAAATAAAATGTCCCTATGCTGAATAAACCCATATATTTTCCTGAATCTCCACTACTAAAATGACTTTTTCAATTAATTTCAAATTATACTGTTCTCCACTCAGGTAACTGAGAGCCCAGAGCTAAATATTCCCAATGTCAGGGCACTGGGAGAACCCCAGTCCTAATTTGAAATAATGCTGCTGGGTGCAGTGAAGTTGCAACGACAAAAGTGAGTTTGGAATTTATCCCTTTTCATGGATATTCTCTATTTTCTTCTGTACAATTCCCCTGTCACAGAAACAAGGGCAGTGTTGGTTTGTACTGATTTGATTCACCTCTTTTCAAATGAAACAGGGCTGTTTTTTCATCTTCTCCAGGAGTGATTGTTAACTACAGGGAAATTGTCACAAGCAGTGGGTCAATTAATTACTCCATTTTAAAGCTCTCCCTTGTAAAACAGCAATTAATTTAACTGCATTTTGGTGGATTTTGTTCTCAAGACTTATCCATTTGAAATCAATGTAGTAATTCTAGGCAGATAACACTGCTTTATTGTATATGACAGCTTTTCAGAAGTTCATATTTTCTTCTTTAATGAGTGCTGGAACTGAGTTTGGTTTTAATTATCTGTGGCACCTTTTTATTATTAGCAGAATGGGAAAGCAGTAAACCTGGAGTTTGTGAAGTGAATGGGGGCTATCAACCTCCTAAAAGAGGATGTTAAATAGAATGGATTGCAATGTCCAGGTTTTATAGGATGACATAAAAATTATAAATATTTGCAGTTCAGACACAGTGTAGCTCCAAGGACTTTCACAGTTTTCTTACCCCTTCTTCCATTTTTTTTCATTTTCATCCCAAATGAGGAAGAACCATGGATTTTCAGTGAAGCCCCTGTGTACGAGGCCTCCTTGTTAAACAAAAGAGAATTTACAGCACTCTGCAAATGTTTCTGGGTGGGAAAATGAAAAAAAAATTGTTGATCTTTAATAGTACAGTGACTTTTGTCCTTAGGCGACTTTATTTCAAATTACAACTAGCAGAGTTGGTACATGTAGAACTGGAC
This sequence comes from Passer domesticus, assembly GCF_036417665.1. NCBI lineage: Eukaryota > Metazoa > Chordata > Aves > Passeriformes > Passeridae > Passer > Passer domesticus. Next base: position 20,342,680 of record NC_087485.1, read on the forward strand.
AGTTTTAACCAGGTGTAAGTTACTGTGAAGTTGCTGTGTGGTTGGTAGGGACACAAAGATCTTTAAGATGATACTGGTGAATTCTGCCTTTTAAGTGCAGAGGGAGATTCCAGCTGCTTGTCTCAGATGGATTGGCTCAAATGACTTGCAGGAGATAATTTCCATCCTGAGAACTGAAGCAGCAAACATCCACTGCAGTGGCTAGAAGGTTTGGAGAAAGGATGAAGAACAGGGAGGTAATTAGAGGAGTGTTTTATATCTGGAGTATTTGCTCTTGTAAAAGGCTGACTGACTCATTAGCATCTCAAATGATTTATCAAAATGTGGTTCAGACTGAAAAAGAAATAAATACAACATTATCCTTTTGTGTTGCCAAATGTAGGGCACCAAATGTTTGCTTCTGTGGTCTGCTCTGATCCGTGGAGTGGCTCTTTTGACTCCGGTGGAATTATTCTTGGGATGAGCCTGGCCCCATGACCCTAATCAAACTGAATAAGATGAAAGGTTTGGGGGGAAAAAAAGAGCTCAATCTCCACATAAGATCTTTACAAAGTATTATGGGATTAGGCCTTTAAGAAAGGGGGGAAAACTATATAGTGGCATTTTAATCATGGTAAAGGAGACATAGAGCATTAATTTAATGAAAAGGTTTTTATAGGCTCATGATACGGCTAAGGAATGAAATAAATCACATAAATGTAAAATACAATGTGGTTTCTAGTACAAGAGGATCTGGCTCTTTGACTGTGCATAGCAATTTGTGTTTTTCTGAGTTTCCTGTGATTTACAGATTTTTAATTGCACTGAAATCTGCACTAGACCACTGAGAGGCAACTTTGTACTTCAGAGGTCACCCCAACTCATTAAGTGCAGATTGGCTCTGTGTTTATTAGAAGGCCATGTCTGCTAAACCAGCCACCCTGCACCCCTCAGCTGCTTGGTGCAGAGCTGATTGTCTGCCCCAGATTAGTGGTGTGAGCTGCATGTCCCTCCCCTGTCTGCCCCAGATTAGTGCAGAATACCCTGCTCTGCACTCGGGGACTCCTACCAGCCTAATCCCCATGCAGAGGGTGGGGGTACTTTTCTGAGTACAGGAGAGTCAGAGGCATGACTGAAGGCCAGGGATTGTTTATTTGTGTGCCTTCGTGTTTCCCTTTGCTTTTAGGTGTTTATTTCAGGAGTGCCCACAGCAGAGTCTGGTTTCTGTTTCTGCAGCCCTGTGGCTGCCACACCAGACCTCTTCCCTTGCTTTTGGCTGAGGAAACAGCAATACTGGGAACAAGAGATGATTCCTTTTGATGAGTGCCACAGAATTAAACCAGGCATTCAATTTTGATGTCGGCTACTCCTTCCCATTTTGTCATTGTTCTTTTGTGATGGTCCTTTTATTCTTATTCACTTGGAAATGCCACAAGAAAAATGAATAATCTTCTGATAGCCTCAGAAGAATGAGGACCAAACAGCTTGTGATGTGGCAGGTTGAGTTGTGGCATTAAATGCTTCCCATCGGTTATTTTTGTAAGAAAATTAGTGAAAAGAGAAAACTTATCCATCCCCCTGATCCTGTAGGAGGTTTACAGAGGAGGTTTTTTCAGGTCACTGTTTCCTGGCACCAGCTGACAGACCAGGTGCCAACACAGTTCAGCCCTACAGCCATTACAATATTGCTGTGTGAGAAGTGACTTTGTGTCCTCAAGCTACTCAGAAATGCCACAAGTCCAATATTGAAGGACTAAAAAGAAGGAAAAGGGGACTTTGGATAAGAGAAATGGGATGTATGTTGGCCAGACTGGTGTTTGCCATGCAAAAATGCTGCCTGGAGAGGTTTTGGTGATAGGGATGTCCCAAAGTAGAGGTAAATGGGTTCCTTGGGGGGTTTTCTCATGCTGTGCAAGGGTAGCAGAAGGGAGAAAATCCATTTACAATGCATATTTGGCTGTCATTGAGCCCTGTGTGTACAGCACAGGGGATGGAGGGCTGCTCTGTCCTTCAGCCTCTGAGCTGCAGCTCCCCTGGCTTGCTTTGTCCTGCCCCAGGGTGCCTGGGGACTGAAACCAGTTACCTCAGTCCAAACTTTTAGGAAGTCAGGACATGGAAAATAAGGAGGTGGCAGTGCATGCTGAGCTGCTGGAGACCAAGGAGGAAGGGAAGGGAAAGGAGGGAATGTGCTCAGCCAGAGAAAAGCTGATCCTGGGGGATGGTTCTCACTCCCAGGGAATGGGAACTGCTCCTGCTCAGGACATGGAAAGAAGGACCTCTGCTGCCAAGAGCAGGGACACTGAGGGGTCCCCTCTATTTTATATCCATCATTTGTGTCATTTATAGTCATAATCATCACCTGCTCCAAGGTCTGCTATCAACCATGCTAGGGATCAACCAAGAGCTGGGATGGAACCTCCTGGTGTTCTGGTGGGTAGCAAAGAGCTCTAGGAGGGGAGTGGAGCACTGCTGAAGGTGTTTTGTCACTATTTCACTCATTGGCAGGCAGACACACACAGGAGTACTTGAGAAACTTATCCCTTTTCCTAAAGGAAGCTGAAGATTTTAATCTGTCCTGTAAGAATTTAGCTGGCAAGACAATAGACAGAGAAAATGATATCAACCCAAAAAGACTCTGCTTTTCATGTCATTGTGATGAGAAGAGCTGAAAACCACTTTAAGGTGGTCCTTAGGAAATCAAGATTTGATGAGAGTCTCCAAACTCTTTGATAAAGGCAAAACCATGAATAAAAGAGATAAGAAAGGGAAATAAATATAAATCAAGTACTCTAGGTTCATCCTAACTAGGCCACAGCTGGGAGAGACTGGCAGAAAATGTGGGGAGTGGGCCAGAATGAGGGAAGGAATGGGAAGTTCTCCATTAGGCTGCACTCAGTGCAGTTTTAGCAATAATAAGTGGATAAATCTGATATTATAACAGCTGCCTGTGCACTTTGGGTTGAGAACATGGTGCTATGTTTACAGCAGGGTTTATAAAGCACAGGTTGTGAGTTTCCTATCCCAGATCTCCCTGTTTTATTGGCTATGCTATCACTACAAACATCCTTGTCTTGTTCCTGGAAGAAAGTCCCTTCCAGCATCAGGGCACTCGCTTGGCTAAAGCAGATGCTGTGGGGGAGTGGAAGAGCAGCCAGAGTCCCCTCAGCTTCCCTCATCTCCATCCTCCAGCAGCAGTCCTGAATAACCAGCAGGACTGGGAGGCTGGAGCTGCAAGAGCTGAGCTCCTCTGGGTGGCCCTGCAGGGGTGGAAATGAAGGAAAGCAAACCCAGGGCACTGAGCTGTGCCAGACAGGAGTGGGGTGTGTGGGACAGGGACACTGTGGGACAGGGGTGTGTGTGTCAGGGACAGGAGTGGGGTGTGGGACAGGGACAGGAATAGGGTGTGGGACAGGGGACAGGGATGGGGTGTGTGGGACAGGGACAGGAGTGGGGTGTGTGGGACAGGGACAGGAGTGGGGTGTGTGGGACAGGGATGGTGTGCGACAGGGGTGTGTGTGACAGGGGACAGGAATGGTGTGTGTGGGACAGGGATGGTGTGCGACAGGGGTGTGTGTGACAGGGGACAGGAATGGGGTGTGTGGGAGAGGGGACAGGAGTGGGGTGTGTGGGACAGGGGTGTGTGTGACAGGGACAAGGATGGGGTGTGTGACAGGGGTGGGGTGTGGCAGCACACAGGGATGGGGTGTGTGACAGGGGACAGGGATGGGGTGTGTGGGACAGGGACAGGAATGAGGTGTGTGGGACAGGGACAGGGTTGGGGTGTGTGACAGGGGTGGGGTGTGGCAGCACACAGGGATGTTTAGGGCTGTGCAGGTGAAGCAGAGCCCAGCTGCAGCACGTGCTGGGTGTCCCCAGTGGCTGTGACAGGGCTCTGGGACAGCCCCATGGCATGGGGCACTCGGCAGGCTCCCAGGGGCTCCTGCTGTGGTCATGGTGGCACTGGGGGCTCAGCGGGGTCACCCCAGGTGTCATCTTGCTGCTGGGGGTGCACAGACACCGGGGGTTCAGGCTCCTGCAGGGCTGTGGGGGGCTCCAGGGGCTCCCCAAGGCTGGTGAGCAGCACGGAGCCCTCCTGGCTCCATGTGAGGACAGTGTGAGGACAGTGTGCCGGCAGGAGCTGCAGGAGCCCTGGTTTAGCACCCAGTGTCCCTGCAGGGTTTGCTGCCCCGGGGTGCTCCTGGCCACTCCTCACTCACAGGGCCACCAAAGATCAGCAGCTGGGGACAGACAGCAGCCAGCTCATGAATGGCAAAGAGATGCTCTATAGTTTTAAGGGGTTGAAGGATCAATAGGGGTGTGGGACATGAGGTGGGATGGGGAAAACTGCACCACACCTGAGCATGGGACAGTGACAGAAAAGTTTAAAGGTGAGGGCAATTAGAAGATAAGGCTTGGATCGCTGAAAATACCCAAATGCTTCACCCTTGGCCAGACTGTCATTCTTATTGGTGCTTTGTAGTTGTGTGAACTTGTAAGAGGATTTTATTTAGCAATGAACAAGAGATTGAATGGAAATATTTTTATGCTGTTTTTATTGAAATAATTTTGTTTAAATGTAAACCTCAATTTAATTTTATTAAATATTAGTTACAGGAAGCTTCAATTTTTGTTTTTTTGACTAGTGAACTGAGACATTTTCTTATGTCCATTTTTCCCCCCCAAGCCGGTTTTGTTGAAAAAAACTTCATCTACTCTGCCAACATTCATAATACTTAGGTGCTATTCATTCATGTAGTAAGTTCTTATCTGTAAAATTACCAAGCAGTATTTCAACATTTTACAAGGTTTATTTCAGTCCCTCAGCTCAGCACACGGCGTGGCAAGCCTGCGCTGAGGAGAGGGAGAAGAGAGCCTCGATGTGGGGTCTTTGCAAAGAGAAAAGCTCCTCGGGGATGGTGGCTTTTGAATCCTATTCCCAGTTTAAGCATAAGTGTTGAAAGGCAGCCATGTGTTCAGATATGTTATATGAATTGTTCTTAAGGCTAGTAATTTTTTCCATGGGTAAGGCTTCCCAGATTTCTTCTGAGCCATCTGTCGAGGAAAGAGAGCATTAGATCCTCAGACATTGTTTTCAAAGCTCCCTAAAATATTATCTGTTTAACCCTTGCATTGCTTAGTTGGAGGGAGGGCTTTAAGTGAGGGTTGTTTGTTTCACTGCTTTATTTTAATTTTCTTTTTTACAAATGGAGAAAGAGAGAGGAAGTGTTGGGCAGCTCACTTAGTCTGGAGTAAGCTAACGCTGGGATGTGGCAGTTCTGGTCTTGTGACTGGAAATTCATTTTGCATGTAGAGGTAATGTGCTGCTGTGACAACCTTGAATAAAATAAATTTTAGGTGATCATTCTGAACCCTTCATCCTTCCTTCCTCGAGCCAAGGAAGGCAGTGAACAGAAATCATTTTTGCTCATTTGGTGAGTTTAAAGGGGGTGACCTGTAGCTCCTGGGGCAGCTGTGACTGCCACTGCCAAATTTGTTGCTGAAAACTCAGCCTTATTTAGGTCCTGGGATGAATTCAGTTCTCAAAGCACAGGCTTGTCACTGGCTTTATAAACTATATGGAGTTATTTGTAACAGTTTTGTGGTGTGTGTCTGAAATGAAACCCTTTTAATAAGTTCCCCTTAAGGAATTTAAATGTAGCATTTCTTCAGCAGGTTGGAAATAGCTGCTTAGAGGAAAGAGTGGGGTCCTGAAGACATTGGGGTATGCATAGCCAAAAATAAAATATAATTAATATAACATAACATAATATAATATGGCAGACAGGAAGTGTGTGCAGTGAACAGCAGGTAAAAATAATTTCCTAAGGTAGGACTGGTCATTCCTCCAGATGTGACCCTGCCAAGGAGCCCTGCTTCCCTGGGACGTCTCAGGAAGCAGGAGGAATACCCTGCAGCTCCTTCCTTTTCCATTTTGGGCAGCCAGATTCCCAAAAACCTTGGAAAAATGGCCCTGCTTTGTTCCTCTTTCCCAGCTACACAGCATGGGAAGAAGAACATGCTCAGTGAGGTTGGATCAGCCTCTCTTGCTCCTGGTAGCTGGGAAAAATGCCTGGAAAGCATGGTTCATGTCTGCCCAGGCCTGGAGGCAACGCTGTGGGAGCATGGCAAGAGAGTTTATTCCCGTGGTCCCATAAATAAGGTGAGGGTGCTCAGTTGTGACAGTTTGGATCTAATAAAACCTGAGTTATATCTGTCCACTGGTCCCTCACAAAAGCTATTTCTGCAGGGAAAGAGCAGGCACTTCATTCTCAGGTCAGAAAAGAAATCCAGTTTGCAGGAGGCAGTAGGTGTAGGGATTTTACAACCCCTGGGACATGGATAGGAGAATATAGGATGTTCCTGCTCCCAACAGGGTCCCTTTCCCTGGGCCAAGCAGTGAATTGGGATTTATCACCAGCAGCATCAGGGGGATCTCAGGAAAAGTCTCACACTGCAGCTCCAGCCCAGTTTGTGAGCCCTTCTGCTGGTCCTCAGGAGGACGAGGGAACAGGAGGTAAATCCTTGACTTGTGCTCAGCCTGCAGCTCCCAGGGCTGCCAGAAGCAGGGAGAGGAATAACCACGGGTGTTAAACCCCATCCCCACCTCCAGGGATGGCTCCCACAGCCACAGGGGTGCTGGGAGGGCTGGGCTCCCCTTCTGGGAGGGCTGGATTCCCTTTCTGGGTGGGCTGGGCTCCCTTTGTGGGAGGCCCTGCAGCATTTTTTATGGGCTGTGGTACAGGAGCAGCGTGCCGTGAGTGTCCTTGGCTGTCACAGCCATTGCAAAGTGCTGTAAATCATCCTTATTTTACTTTATGAATTGTAAAAACTATCATACATTTCACAGGTATCTCAGGACAAGACAGTAAATTTCAAGGTTTTTTCCCCAGAATTTATGGCCAAGCCTCAAAAATAGCTGGAAAAAAAAAACAGCTGTAGATCTGAGGAGCAATAGATTGTCCTCAGATTGGGCACACCACCCACTCCAACATCAAGGGCAATAGGTGGCCCACAGGGTAATTATTTAGTGCAAAATGAAGGAAAATATGAATCCAAGTGTACTAAGAGAGGCTGAATGTTGGAAGGGTCATGAATAAAATTATTTTCCATTGGCATTTTGTTCTTGGCTCACTGTTTCCAGGAACACAGCAAATCACAACTCCCACTTCTCTCCTGGATAAACTACCTCTTGTTTCAGTGGGGGTTTCTTTCATGTGCTTCAGAACTCTGGTGCATCCCTGTCCATTTGCAAGGGGAATTTCCTGTTTGGTACATGCAAAGAAGAAATTTCCAAAGAAAACTTTGTGTGTTAAAGGGGTTTTTTAACCTGTTAAGGATAAGTACATAAATCATTATCTTGCTCAAAACAGCTGCCAGATTCTTCTGGAGACATTTTTTGTGTGCATTAAAAGAGCAAATCTTATCAGTGTGGACAAGCTGAACTCTTCAGGTGGTGCCCAAGTTCATTCAGATATTTCCCACATCCCCAAGGATGAAATTTGGCCACAAGGGTGGAAGGAAGCAGCAAGTGAGACGTTACACTGTGAGCACATCAGTTCCTTGCCTTCCATTCACGTTCAGATCCTACATAATTGATACAATTCCTGGCTAGAGTTCTGTGGAACTGTTATTTCTGTATAGGGCCAGATGCACTGTTAACTGCTCATTGACATTAACACGTTCTTATCCCTGAAAGAAAAATGAGCCCTGTTTTTAGCCCTCTTCACACGATCTCTTTCAATCTCCTGTTCTTAGGTTTATCAAATTAAAATGCTTTTCTAGGAATCATCTACTCTTTCTGAGAGATTGGGCAAATAGAAATATCTGCAAAGACTAAATAAAATTTTGCATTCTATCTTGTAGTAGAGAGGAGAGCAGAAGGATCAAGGAAAGCAAATGTTAGCCTTATTTCTTGTGGCAACACAAATCATTTTGGTATTTATTTTTTTCCCACCTTTTGTCTCTTATAGGAGCCATGAGCTTTACATTTCATGCACAGTCATGGAATGTAATAGGATGATTTTCATGCAAGGACACAGTGTTGCCAGCTGAAAGTAGTTAGCAGTTTTTATTACAAATATTTCCTAATTTTCTTTCCTGTAGTTGTAAAGTATTATGTGATGACATTGAATTAAAATATCTGTGTTTTATGAGTAGTCACTTACAAAAAAGGGGAAGTTTTGTTATGTAGATCTCAGGAGCAATCCAGGTAGTCTGTGCATACAAAAGACAAAGATCCCTAAACTGCTTCTGAGGTTTTAAAAACACCACTGCACAAAATTCCTGAATTTGGAGGGCTGCTTCAATATGAAAATGCCATTTAAGAAAAATGTATGTATCCATAAATTTTTAGCTTTAGAAATCTATTGTGTGGCCACTACCTTCTGCTTATTAGATAATTTTATTCAACTGGTGAAGGCCAACAAGTCAGTTAAAACTAAGGATAGTTTTTTATAAGAATAGAAGAATTTTCAGACTTTTTTAGGTGGCTTTTCTTCAGGTTGCATTTTATCAACGTGGCCAGTAGGTTTTTCAGCAGCGGCCTTAATTTTATGATCTTTTTGTAAGCTTGTCTTCACTTGCGCCTACAGACAGAAAAGGCACCACAGAGAGAGGTGGGCAGCTTGTTCCTTGTGAATGGAGGCTCTGTTCAAAGCTACAGCTCAATTAGGGAGGATTAATCTGTGAAAACAATGAGATCAGCAGATGTTCATGGAGAACCCAGAACCCCTTCGTCTGCCGAGGCTTCTAAAACCATGCCGTGCATTTCCAAAATGTGAAGGGGGGATGGTGAGGAGGGAAGGAAGGACTCAGTAAAAAATAATTTCTTTTCCTTAAAAGTGCCCAAGCACTAACATAATTATAAAAGGAAACAATGAGATTCTTACTATTCATTGGCAACATAGAAGGAAAAATGCAGAAGAGAACAACAGCTGAGAGAGTCTTTAATCAGGGTCCCTTACAAAGTCCCAGAAAAAGACACAAGAGGTCTGATGAGACACAGCTGCACTAATCCTTGCATTAAAAAAACAACACCAACATTTAGGGAAAAGGGGATATGTTAATGAGAAATTGATAATGCAAGAAACAGTTGGCTGGAGAAGATTAATGCATTGAAGCAGCCAGCACAACAAAGGGCCCAGCAAGGGACCTGCAGCCACATCCTGCCACGGGGCCACACCTGGCATCACCCAAGCCCTCAGTCCCAGCAGGAACTGGGGTGTGGCACGGGGACATGCCTGGAGCTGGCCTGGCTGCAAGGACACCAAGACTCATCCTGCTCCTGGGATGGAGCTGTGTGTCTGGGACGTGTCTTCCTGGAAAATCCAGTGTGCAGCAGGATGTGTGCAGGAGAGCACTTCTGCTAGAAAAGGAACTCAAACCATTATGTTCTTCTGAATCATTTTGACTGGAGCAGCCCAACAGAATTCCTTTTCAGGGGAATGCTCAACCAGCTTTACCTTGGACATGTTGCTTTGGGTCATGTGCAATCCCCACCAAGCAGCTACAATATTAAAGAAGAAAAGCCACATTCCTCCTCACACAGAAGTTCTGTGGGTTGTTTTAGAGGGTTTTTTTTTCTTCCTGGTGCTGAGCAATGCAGTGAGGCCTATGGCACATCCCATCACACACAAGCTGAACTGTCCTGCCATTCTGTCACTGCAGGATGGCCTGGATGGGTTCCCACTGAGCGCGCGGGCAACGCGATCGCGGCTCGGGGCACCCCCAGGTTCTGTCCCGCCGTGCTGCTGGGGCTGGCCCTGAACCCAGCCCTGCCAGGGGCTCCTCCTGGGCCATAGCTGGGGGAGGGGCTGCCCCAGGAGGAGGGGGATGGGGTGGGTTCAGCAATCTGAGGGGATGGATGATGGATGGATGGATGGATGGATGATGGATGGATGGATGGATGGATGGATGGATGGATGGATGGATGGATGATGGATGGATGGACGATGGAGGGATGGATGGATGGATGGATGGATGGATGGATGGATGGATGATGGATGGATGGACGATGGAGGGATGGATGGATGGATGGATGGATGGATGGATGGATGGATGGATGGATGATGGAGGGAGGGAGGGATGGATGGATGGATGGATGGATGGATGGATGGATGGATGGATGATGGAGGGAGGGAGGGATGGATGGATGGATGGATGGATGGATGGATGGATGATGGATGGATGGATGGATGGATGGATGGATGGATGGATGATGGACGGATGGATGATGGATGGATGGATGGATGGATGGATGGATGGATGGATGGATGATGGATGGATGATGGATGGATGGATGGATGGATGGATGGATGGATGGATGGATGGATGGCACTGTAGTGTTTCCTTATGGGGAGCATTGAGACCTTGTGCTCCCCTTCCTCCTCCTCATCCAATTGCTGCTTCAAGAGACCTGGGGGCAGGCTGGGACCCCCTGCAAACCTGGGTAAGCCTGGAGCCCAGCCATAGCCAGGCAGACTTGGACTTCATTAAGTGATATAGCAATCCAGGCTGAAAAACTGCTTTTTCCAGCATGGCTGAATTTGCCTTGTTTTTGCTCTGATTTACAGTTTAATTTGCCTTTGACACCTTCCTTTTCCAGCAGCACATTTTTGTTCATGAACAGCCACTAGCTTCTGGCAGCGTTCCGTTGGATCCATGAATTAGTGTTGTTTCCTGTGTTGTTTCATCATTTGCAGGACACAAATCACAAGCAATTGCAAAGAGTTGAATCCTCTTTTAAGGAAAACTGAGTTCCTATCTCTCTAGTTTTCGAAATAAAACTGGTTCCTGAAATTCCCATATGCTTCATGGGATGTTTTCCATGTTTACCAATAAATAGTTTAATGGAGGAAAGAGGGAGTTTTGGGCACTGGGATTGCTGCAACCACAACTGACCAAAGGCTTCCTGGCAAATATCAGGTGGTGTCATTTATTCCAAGCATGCAGCAAGGAGGATGTGATATTGGCACTGGATGCATTTTCAATACTCTTCACATTTCCAGAGCAGTTAGAAGCTGTCTGGAGAATTTCTGGCAAACTTTCCTTGAAAACTACCCATGTGGAGCAGCACTTTCCTAATTGGCCATAATAACCCTCCCTATTAACTTCTCAGGGACACACATAAGGAGTAATTCCAGAGTATCTTGAAACCAGACTGGCAGGACTTGTCTGGCCTGCATTAACCCTTCCTCAGAATCTTTTAAAATTTACTGCCTAACCAGGAAATATTTAGAATTCTTTGAACCTCTTCCAAATCAGTAATTGTAAAATAAAGTTTGTGTTGCTCTCTTAAGCAATGAATTTATTTTGCAAGACATGCTTTTAAATTCACATTGACCTGGACATCAAGATGTTTAATTATGTTGTCTTTTGAGTGTTTTAATTTGTCTTTAAAAAAAGTTTTAAATATTGTCACTCTAAGTATTTAGAACTCTTGTGGCAATAAATTCCATCCATGCTGCTGTCAATTACCAATCTCCAACATTAAGAATTAATTTTAACTCAATTAATTTTAAGCCTGTTTCTAACCTAGTGAAAGCAATTTCCAAACTTCGGTGAGGGAGAGTGTTGCTTCTGCCAAAAATGACTTTGCTCTCTCTGGTGTATTTATGTCTGTAGACATACGTTGAAATCACAGCCATTCCTGCAAAGTTAACTGCCCCAAGAAATGCTTTTACAAGATTTTTATTTTTTTTTTAACACACTCAAGGCATTGACTCGAGTGAATTTTCTTAATTCTGTGATTTTTTCTCTTCTTGCTTTGCACTGTCTCACTTGTGCCTATTAGAAAACAACAGAAGAATCAGGATATTCCTGGAGCATCCTCTGAAGCTGGTTGCATTACTGCATGTGTGAAAATCTGTTTTTGGTTGAAGTGGCACTGGATGGCTGCTCTGACTTCGGGGTTGTCACAGCAGGGACCTCTGGAGTGCTCTGGCCCAGCCTCCTGCTTGAAGGGGCCCTGTCACTGCCACTCCATGAGGTCAAGCACAGCTTCATCCAGCCTGCAGCTCTCAAACAGCCATCCAAGAATATCCAGGCTCTGAGCAACCTGTTCAGGGCTCTTCATCCACATCCTTCAGGAGAGATGATCTGGTGCTCCTTACACAGCTCATGTCCACAATGAGACGCTTCCTTAGACCAACACTCAGGACTTCTAAGAAAAACCTAGGGAATTTCAGCATTTCAGAAAGCAAAGTACTTTGTTAGGTCTAAACTTCCTTCCTGAGAAGCTGAAGGTGTCATTCCTGAAGTCCTGACTACGAGCAGAGCACTGGAATTTTAGAAGCCCGAGCATGAATGTTTGATCGCCAAATGTTATGCGAGAGCAGGTGTTTGTGGGGACACACACTCACTGCATACATTGGTGTGCTGAGGCTGGTTTGCAACATTTAGGGTTTGAGCAGAAACATATCACCAGGCTTGTATTTATATTGAGCTTTAATAAACAGAAATTATTGGAAACTTTATGGGACTTCTTTCAGGGAGATACATACACAAATGAGTTTCTTTCTGTGCCCTGATTAATCTTTTGTAGTGACAGGAACACTCAAGGTCAGCCTGCTCGTGTAAGGTGTGGAAACACAAATATGTTGATTCCCAGTACTAACCTTAGAACAAGGAGTTCAGGGGAACAGAAAGAGCTGGATTAATGGTGTGACAGCCATGCTTCCAACAAACCCACCAGGCCTAAACAGAAAGCACTTCATTTCCTGCTAATGAACACAGCTTTGTCTAATGGAGCCATGGTGGACAGCAGTGGTGCTTAAAAAGCAATCAGATCAACTAATGCTTTCATTAGAATAATGATAAGTGCATCAAAGGGCCACAGTGCTCAGCAAAACACCTCCTGCAGTGCATAAACACCACCACCACAGATGATGTTTATTGCTTTAGACACACTCCCTTTGATGTATTTATCAGTTAAATGTATTAGTTCTGCTCCGCAGCTGTGTGCAGAAATGGCACTGAGGAAGACCACGTTCCACGTGTGCTATACATAGCATCACAGCCTCTGAGCACCAGGATCAATACAGAAAATCCAGTCAGAAGAGCTGAGCAAATTTAGAGTCAACTCTGTGGATGTTGACAACTCATGGCAGTGCTGAAACTCCAGCTGCCTTCGTGGGACATTTTTGTCTCAGCTAAAAGAAGCACAAATTCCAACATTTTGTTATGCAAAGAAGCTTTTTTGTAGAGGAAGTATTGCTTATCATTAGGATGGAATTCATTAAGTCATGTCCTTAGATGGGAGAGTCCTAAGCCCCACTTTGTGCATGTTGTTGTGTGTGCATTTATTTTTCCTAAAAGTTGCTATTTCTTCTCCCTGGGTTTTGATCCTGTGATTTAGATAATTACGTGGTGAATTATTGTGCATTAGGTTCAGCTAAAATCAGTTCTGTTGGAGGCTATTAGTACATAGTGTTCATTTGTCTGCATCCATAATTGCAAATGTTGATGTCTGAATCGATTTCAGCTACTGAGAGAAAAGAACCTTTCTTCCAGAAAAGAGCCATTCACAAAATTTTATTTTTAAAAAATAATTTCAATATAATTCTAGCCCACAGATCATCTAACTTGAAACTCTCCTGTTCTGTGGCTGATGCTGCTTCCTTTTCCTGGTGCTGTGCAATTTAGATGTAGAGAAGGGGAGGCCAGCTGCTAGACTATCACCATGCCAGACACCCACTGCTGGGGTTTTGCATCTCTTTTGTTTTTTCTTTCCCTTGGATTGCAGAACTATGAAGAAAAGAGAGTGATAATTAGGGGTGTGTGTGTAATTTTGTGTTAATTCATGTAACACAAGCGGATAGATCCAAACACCCTTGTTTAGGTTAAGGTTTGTAAGTATGGGATAATAACAGAAGTTAAGGTTTTGTTGCCTGTTGTGAGTAGATTGCACAAATGCATTATGAAAGTACTTAATTAATAATTTCATTTGTTTCTTGCAAACTAATGTATATTTTGGTTTGTTGGATAGTTCACCCAACACTTGAAGATGCAGGAGTCCATGGATGCTAGAACTTGGTTTACCAAAGTACCAAACACATATTTTCTGTGGCATACAAGTTTACTCATCTGCAGCAGTGGAGATTTCTCCATGTGCTCTCCCTCACTGGAACAAACACCAGCCCTTGACCCTGCTGCTGTGGATGCCCAGGAACACAAAATCAGCAGTGACTTCCAGCTCTTTGTGCCTTTGTGCCAGGAGGGAGGGGATGTTTGAAGCACCTCTGTCTGTCGAGCAGAGCTTGCTCAGGGAGACACCTCAGAGCTGTTGGTGTGGCTGTGACAGCACCAGTTAATGAGAAATGAACCATTCTGCATCACTGAAAATTATTTGTAGGTACTGAAATATCGCCTCCTGTGAAGGGCATTCCTTGTGCCAGGGCTCATGGATGTGGGGAACTCGACACTTGCATCCTGTCATTCCTGACATGCAGAGCTCATCACTTCAGCCAAGCCAACAAATGCTCACCCAGGAATGAAATATATGAGATACAAGTCACAGATTGCACAAGACGGGAAAAATTCCTTCATCATACCCTTTCCAAATAGATTTTTTTTTCTGTTTGAACTTTTAGTTTAATTTTTAAATGTGTTAATCTCTAAGTAATTACCAGTTAATACTGATAATTGATTGAGTGTGGCTCTTAAAAATCATATTGTTGATCTTTTATTTATAACTAATCAGAGACTTAATTATTTACTGGTTACATTTCATGTCACATTTAATAGGGTGATGTCTGAGCATAGGAGACTTCCCTTAATTAAACAGGAAATCTTCTTTAAAGGCAAGTAGCTTGATCAGCCCATTTCTTGTAAGCTATTATTCTAGTCATACACTAAACAAAAAGAATCCAGAAGAGAAATTGTCTTCTGAAATCTCTGTGATTTTTTATAAGGTCAGGAAAATGGATCTCTCAGTCATTTGCCTGTCATTTTCCTAAGCCAACAAGTGTGATTGTTTGTATACAAATATTCCCTTTTGCACATTGATTTGGGCTTCTTTAATGCCAATATACACAATGTTACATGCATATCAACTGCTAATTTCCATCATGTCTGTCACAAATAAATCTGGGTTTATATAAAGACATCCTCATTATTGTTGCTGCTCAGTAGGGCTGATTTTAGTATCTAAAAAAAACCAAAACCCCCTCACTTCCAAAGCAAATTGGAAGTTGTGCAACTGAAAACACAGAGTTTGAAAAACTCAGGAGTTAAATACAAATTTCCAGAGTTTACTTGGACATCAGGAAAAAACAACAACAACAAAGAACCAAAAAACCAAAACCAAAATAACAAATTGAAATCTTTGGATTCCTCAAGAAATCCAGTGTTTCTTTGAACTGAGGAACTCATGGGCTGTTTTGTTGGGTTTTTTTTCCCTTTCTGGCTTCATTCCACAGGACACCTGTGTTTCTGCATTGCTCCCAAACTGCTGTAACACATTTTTTAGATGCCTGACTGCATTGGATCTGTTCTATATTCTACTGTAAGTGTGGCTGGATTTCATCTGCCAGGAGAGAAGCCTGGTTTGCTTTTTCTGTTCATCTCGTCTGCTTTTCCAGGTGCCTCGTCTCGTGTCTTCAGTGCAAAGCTCTGAAGTGGAACCCTGGACAAACACCAGGCTCCCTCTCCAGAGGCAGGGGATGAGTTTAACATTTGATGAGTTTCCAGAGGCAAAAGCCAAGTGTAAAAAGGGGAGGTTTTCACAGGAGACGGTGCTTTGATCCTGCAGATGGAAGATGGCATTGGGATGTTCTGCTGTGAGGAGCACAGGGCTCCTGGCCATGGACACCGGGTCTGTGACCATTGGGAGAATTTTGGGGGCACTGCAGTCCTGAAAGGGGACCACAGTGCCCCCACAAAAAGTCCTCCTGACATGGCACAGTGATGGATCCCTCAGAATGGCAGAGGGTGGAAGTACTGCAGGAGTTCCCAGAGAGCTCCCAAACCTGAGACAGGAGCCTGGCCATGGTGACCCCAGAGGACATGGGAGAGGCCTCAGGAGAGCAGGCACAGCTCTGTGACAGTGACAGGGCAGGGGGATCTGCTGGGACAGGGCACTTCTGACACTGCCTGGGGTCTTACAGGGGCGAGGGGAAAAAATTGAAACTTGGAGTACATTAGAAAACAGATCTAAATGGAGGTTTCTACCGGAAAAGCTTGATGTTGGAGGGTCAGGACCTGTACATATCTCCCAGGTACCTGGAAAAAGCAGCCTGTTACCTTGTTTTAATTGGAAAGTGGCCCTAGCTTTGAATTCACATCACTCCTGGAAGTAAGATCTGATCCAGATTAGTATCAGAGCGTGCTAAAGCTGCCTAAGAGCTCAAATCTCATTTAGAGATTGCCTTCATGTTCTCCCAAAAATGTCATATCACTCAATTGTTATGCTTTTTTTCCAGGTGCTGGAGACTATAAAACACACTAGATGTCTTTTCAGTAATGTGAAATGTGATTTTTTTTTCCCCCTCAAGATTATACTGCACAGGGAAAACATTGGAGTTGAAAAGAATTTTTTAGTAGCAGTACATGAGTCTGCCACAAATAGGACGATGGAAAATAAAACAAAATGGATTTATAAACCATAAAAGCACTGTCAGGTTTTTAAAATGCTGCTAGGTTTAAAGCTGTACATGGCTTTTTCTTCGTTCTTTTTGGTCCTGCTGCTCTGTGTTCCTGACAGTGTCCAAATAAACAGGGAGGGCTGGTGATGTGCCCCACACCCTTGTGCTGCTCCTGGAGGACAAACTGGAGTGACTCCCACAGGTTTGTGCGCAGGAACTCAGCTTGCCCTGGCTGTAAAAGAGAGCTGCAATGCCCAGCCCCACCCGAGGATGTGGAAGGTGCTCTCATTGCATGGACAATATGGAAAAAACTGCATTTCCAAATGCATTTCCTGGGGGCAGCTTTTCTGAGCTTCCCAGCTCTGGAGGGTGTAAGGGGTGAACAAACCCAGGACCTGAGCTGCAAATGCCTGTTGTTGTTAATAATTATAAAGTAAAGCAGGTGGTGAGAGGCTGATAAGAACAAGAAAGCTTGAACAGGACAGATCAGTCACTGCCACTGAATTACAGGTTGAGTAGGTTCAGTTGTGGTTTCAGGGCTGAAACTTTAGGGCACTCATCTGGCTGTGGTGTGGCAGGGTGGGAGATGCAGCCTCTGTTGCAGGGTGGGAGATGCAGCACTGTCCCTGCATGTGCCACATCCCCCTGGCTGTCACAGCCCCTGGCCAGCCCTTGGCCCAGCTCTGTTCTCTGGCCAATCCACCCCGGGAGCAGCCCATGGAAGGAGCTGTTTGAAGGCTTCTAAACCAGCTGGATTTGGGTGTTCTCTCAAGTAGAGCTCTGCCTGTGTCCCTCCTGGCCAGCCCTGCCAGGTGTCCCTGCCCTCCCAGCCAGACCCTCGGGCTGTACTCATCCCTTGCTGGCTGTAAAACCCTTCAGGGGAGAGGGGCTCCTCTGGTGTCAGCGCTGACGGGGGCAGAGCTCTCTGCAGAAGCTGCTGCAGAGGTTTTCCTCCCCTTCCCTTCAGCCAGCACTTTCTTCTCCATGTTCTGCAGCGTGACCTCTGCTGTCCCTGCTCAGCTCGCATGCTCCTGACACTTCAGGCTCTCAGCAACACATGGAAATTAAGACCAGTCCTGAATCACAACATTCCCCACCTTTCAGTCCCCTGAGGCTGCTGGGAGCCACACTGCTCTTTGCCTCAGCTGTGTACAAGTGGGAGAATTCAGATTGCTAATCAAAGGCAATAGTTAAGGACAATGATGGATTAAAATTGGTTGAATAAATAACATTATGTTGTCCTCTTTAGCAGAGCAACCAAGCCATCACATTAATCTTTGAAGGCTGGAGGGGGCACCACTATTCATTGGAAGTGCACTTTTAGTGGGGATTCTTGTGTTTTCTCGGGTTTGTTTTTTTTTTGTTTTGTTTTGTTGTTTGTTTGGTTGATTTTTGGGGGATGTTTTGGCTGGGTTTTCTTATAAATCTGAACAGAAAACCATGAGCTTTTAAACCAGGTTAGTACTAAGAGTTATCCCACAGAGCAGATGCACTGGTTGCAGTAAATGAAATGTTTCTGAGCTTATAAAATGTCCTGTCTCCTGGATAACCCTCTTGCTGCTTCCCAGCTTCACACAAGGGCTGTGTCAAACCTGTTTCTGTTCAATATGTGCTTGCAGAAAATGCTTTTACATTTGACTTCCAGAAGGTATCTGGAGCTCAGCCCTTCTGGGCTGGTGTTTTATGAGTGCTGAGGTTGCCCCAGGTGTGTGTGCCCTCACTGGGCTGTGGGCACTGCTGTCCCAGCTGAGCCCTCCTTAGCTTCACACACAGCCACAGATCACTTTTTTCTCCCTGCTCTGGCTGGAGATTTAGCTTTAGCTTAAAGGGAACAGAGCCGATGTTAATGAGAATACATTGTCTTGATTTGCATATTAGATGAGATAAATATTTGGTTAATTTATACCTAAGATGGTTTTTATTGCAGTCTACATGTTCCACAATTTTGTTCAGTATATTTTACACACTGACTGTGTGCAGTTTAGAGGAATAATGTGAAAATATATTATTTTGATGGTGGAAATAAAAGGGGGACTGTTTCTGTTAGCTCTATTGGCTTTGAAAATGTTAATAATTTAAAAGGCTTTATACTCCAACCCTCCTACTCTGTGAATTCAGGAGCAGCTGTGAGAAAGGGCTTACACCCAGTATGCAAGCTGGGAGTGCAGAACCTTCCTCCCAATTGCAACCCTGGCAGCCGTGGAGATTCCTGCTCCCCTCCCCTGAATTTCCTTCCCACCAAGTGCAAGGAAATTCAGATATTTTCTGGTGGCCTGTGCTCTTCCTTTTGCCTGGAAGGTACAAAATGTGGGCTTGGAAATAAAACCACAAAACCATAAATAGTTTGAAGCATTTCTTGAAAGATAAATTAGAGGGATGTCCAGCATCTGAACCACCAGAGCAGGGCTTTCTGGGCTGCACACGGTGACTCATGAGGGTAGAACACATTGTACTGAAAACATCCGTTTGGGAGACAAAGTACTCCTGTGGATCCACTTCATTTATTTCAAATAGTGCAGACACAGAGGGTTTGAAAGAACCCAAAGAGTTTGCAAAAAGGAACAAAAGGTGCTCTGCGTGTTTTAGAAAGAACTTCTGCTTCCTCTGTCTCCCCTCTCCAGCTGTATTTCCTCATTATAGATGTGAGAGGAATCTGCAAATCCTACTGACATAATTTCATTCTCTGATTACCTTCTGATTGTAAGCCTTTGATTCTGGAGAAGAGAAATGTGGGGTTTTGTGTAGAACATAGGATTTCAATCAAACTTTGTATCACAAGGCACTACCTGTGAGTCCACATACATAGAACATATTGTGAAACAACATTTTATTAAATAACTGAAATTTTCAGCTGTTTTGAAAAATTCTGGGCTTATTCTTTTTGGCTTTTCTTCCTGTCCACTATGGTAAACATTTGAAAGGCCAAGCCTGTTGTCCAAAGCCTGTGTTTATTAAAAATGCTGTGTTCTGGAGCACAGCAGCACTGGGCACCCTATTATATATTTTATAATAACAGCTCAGTCTGCTGTGGGAAACAGCCTGAGCAGCAATTTGGGATTAGAACTGTGGAAAATGCATTATTACTTTTTAGGTCAGCCTCACTGCATTCCCTCTGGTTATTGGTGCCCAGGTCTGAGCACAGAGTCACCAAGGCTGGAAGAGACCTTCAAGATCCTCCAGTCCAAGCATCAGCCCAGCAGGCCCATGATCACCCCAAATCCACGTCCCCATGGCCACATCCAGACCCCTCCTGGACAATCCCAGAGCTGGTGGCTCCATCCCCTCCATGGCAGCTTATTCTCATGGATCTCACAGAATATTCTGGGATGGGAGGGTCCCACAAAGATCATCGGGTCCATCTCTAGTGAATCGCACAACCCAAGATCAAAACCACAACTTGGCTTTGTCAGCACCACCTGAGCTCATCCCAGGGCCTGAGCATTCCTTCAGGGAGAAAAGAGCTGAGATCTGCCAAGTGCTGGGCAGGGGCAGCACCAGGACTGCTGCTCCTGCTCTGGAGTCACTCCTCATCATGTGCCCCTGGGGCTGCTCTGCATCCTCCCCTGCTGCTCCTCACTCTGTGTTTAGGCATTCACTGGTGCCAGAGTGCAGCATTTTGAGTTTCTCCTGAATTGTGTCACACTTTTTTTTCTGGCTGTTTCTCTCTTTTTTAGGGTATTTCTGTGTGAGCCTGCCCACGCAGGGCACCTCACCTGCACTCCTGGCCAGGTGTGCAAATGTTACCTGAATTGGTTTTGTTCTCAGCTGTCCTGAGGGCTGCTTGTCCAGCAGCAAACAGCATCTCCATGAAAACTCAAACTGAAGAGGTTTCCATACTCCGGGAGACTTGTTCTGAACCAAGGGAACACTTTAGGGAAAGATTGTCTCATCACAAAGTTGATGTTGGTGGCACCTCTGTGTCACTGAGGGGCATTTCCTGAGTATTTTGGGACTGGATACACCAGAAGAGTAATGGAATATTTTCTTTGTTCATCTCCAGTTAGTATAATTAAATAAGCTATGCTTTAACTATGCATTATGATATTCCTGCTGTGAAATCAAGAAATTGTACACAATTAATTTGAAAAGCATTATTTCTTTAGCAAGAAGCTCTCAAGAAGACAACCTGTCTTCTCTGAAACATCAAACTGACATAAAAAGTGCTTCCTCATCTTAAAGCTGATGAGACAGGGCCAGGCACAGGACATTTTTAATACTTGCCATTATTTAATTTTATCTACTAGAAAAATTTCTTAGTTTCTTTACATAAACAACCTCAGAGAAATACAACAAAACTTGCATCAAAGGTGAAAGTTTGACTTTGAAATTAATGGAGCATTAAGCTTGGTGCTCTTTCCCCCCCCCACCTTCCACTGGAAAAATACCTGCCATTCTTTCAGAACTGCCACTGGAACTGAGCAGTCAGCCATTCATAAACACCTACTGAACTAAGCTTTAGGAGAGATGATTGGGAAATTATAGACCTGACAGATCTTGCAGAAACAGTTTCTTCCAGTTCAGCCGAAGGATAAGATGCCACCACATCCCCTCAGAGACCCCTCTGTCCTTGGTGTTTCCCCAAGGGATCATTCTCCAGCTCCACAGGAATGCTGAACAGTTTCTCTGTCATCCCAGCCTTTGGAAGAGAAGGAGGAGACGATGTTTTGTACTTTCTCCCTTTACTACCACAGGAGCAGATAAAAATTAACCTGTCTGAACTCTGTAATAGCAGAAGCTGTCATTGTATGCTTGTGCAAAGAATAATTTAAGAAGATGCTTATGGAGCTTTTACAGAAAGGGAAAAATATTTCCACGTCTCAGCAAAATCTTTAAAAACAAATACATCTGCATTTGGGATGATTCAGAGGATAGCACAGGAAATAAATCAGGTGTAAAGGCTATAACAAGCATCATAAAAGATTCAGAAAGGTATTGAATTGGTCTGGGTGAAAAGAAAACAAACATAAATCACTAGGCTTCAATTAATGTTGTGTCAGGTTTGTTTCTGGGTTGGTTTTTTCCTGGTTAATAATGTTCCCTGAAAAGAGCATCCAGTTACGAGGGGACAGGGGATTTTTCCCGGCTCCAGCACAGATGTCACAGATGTCACAGCTGGCAGGGACAGCTGAGAGCGACGACACTCAGCCTGCTGATGTCTTTATGCTGCTTATCCTGGAGCTCCCTGGGCCCTCGTGCACTTTCTCTTCCCCAGCACAACTGGCCCAGCCTTTAAACTCATCCTTCCAGCCCTGCAGTTATGCTGCAGCTCAGACTCCAGCAAGTGGGAATTTAGTGTAAAAAATGTGGATATTGCTAGAGTTGTGTATGTGTTATTATCAGCCTTTAGGAGCAGTTCAGAGAGATTTTTAATTTTTAAGTCAAACAAAGTGTAGATCTCACTGGGTGTATTGCTGCCCTGCTGTTGATTCTTTTTGCACCAAATGGAAAAACAACAATTTGACTTCTATGTTTTTGAACTTTGTGACTATCAGTGCAAACACTTTGCTGTGATTTGGCAAAAGTCTCCTAAAATCTACTCGTGTTTTAACTGGAAATTGAAACAATTGATAAAATAGATTTTTTTAAGTAGTTATTTCCAGACTGGATTTCCACAAAGAATTTTACATCTTTATAGCTTTGTATTGCTTTAAGAGAATGATATATGGCAATGTATTAGTCAAAAATAGTAATAATGAAGAAGGACCAACCCTTGGATTTGATGAAACCTGATTGTAAAATTAAAAGCTATTGAATACAAAAAGAATAGCAAGAGGATCAGAGTGGTGGCAGGTTATAAAGTGAAACAGTCATTGAGTAAGGGTCATTTAGAATGATTTTATTAAATTTTAAAGGAATTCAATGATCATACGTTAATTGTCTCCATAAACGAAATATATGAGCTAAGAACACAGAAAATGTCAGTGGACTAGTGATTGCCTTTGCTGTCTGTCTCTAACAAAGCAAAGCTTAAAAAAACTTCTCTAGTTTTTCACTTAAGAATTAATTCCTGGAAGATTACAGCAAGTAGCAGTGATGCAGAGC
The DNA here is from genome assembly GCF_036417665.1 of Passer domesticus. NCBI lineage: Eukaryota > Metazoa > Chordata > Aves > Passeriformes > Passeridae > Passer > Passer domesticus. Next base: position 20,365,281 of record NC_087485.1, read on the forward strand.
CAGCTAATTTTGTGTAGTTTTCTGTGAGCCGCCCAGATTGGCTGGGTGCAGAGCAATGAATCCAAACACTGCTCAGGCAGGTCCAGAACAGCTCCCTTTGTTTATTGCCTGTTCCTTGGGAAGGTTAATAATTGCAGTGTTTGCACTGAACTTTTAATTAAGATGTCTTTGACTCCCCAGATTTCTCTTTAGCTAAGACTCAATGTCTTTGTGCCTCCTGAACCGTGCCCATTACAGAAATAGTTCCTAGGCTTGGTCACTGCTCTCTTGAAATTTAATACTTCCACTTTTGTTTCTTTATAAACATCTGAGTGCCTGAGGCAGCAGATGAGAAAAAGCTGGCACAGAAATCTCCCTCAAAGTTCTCTCATTGCTGTGTCTTTCTCACATTTTCAAAATTCAGAGATGAAAAGATCCCTCTCAGTCAGGAGAATAAAAAACTGTCCTTCCTTATTAACCTCTTGAATGAAGAGATAATGTTTTAGAGAACACAAGGAAACAAAGAAGAGCATCTCTCAGGGAGAGGAGAGAGAGGAGAGGAGAGGAGAGGAGAGGAGAGGAGAGGAGAGGAGAGGAGAGGAGAGGAGAGGAGAGGAGAGGAGAGGAGAGGAGAGGAGAGGAGAGGAGAGGAGAGGAGAGGAGAGGAGAGGAGAGGAGAGGAGAGGAGAGGAGAGGAGAGGAGAGGAGAGGAGAGGAGAGGAGAGGAGAGGAGAGGAGAGGAGAGGAGAGGGACAGGGTTGGAGGTGTTCACAAGATAGCTTTTTATCAGTGCAAGGAACTGGATCCTGAAATGCATTTTCTCCTAGCTGTAACTGGGCAGGAGTTTGCTTTGGCAGGAGACAAGGACAAAAAAACCCGCAAAAAACAAACAAACAAACAAACAAAAAAAAAACCACCAAAACCAAAACAAAAACCACAAAAGAAACCAACAAAAAAACCCAAAAAACCCAAAAAAACAAACAAACAAACAAAAGAAACAAAAACCAAAAAACCCACCAAAAAAGACAAAAGAAAACAAATAGAGTGTTTTCCTGGGTTTGAGGAAGGAGGATAATGCACAATGCAGCACTTGGACAGGAGAGGGAAAAGGTTGGTAGCAATGTACCACTGTTTAGGTAGCATAAAGATATGGCTATCACTAGATATGATGCAGAAGCAAAAAGTGGAGAATTAATATCTTATATTAAAAAGGAGGGAGGGGTTGACTAGCCAGGTGTTGTTAAAGAACAAACCCTGAAGGACCTGAAGGGGAAGAGAGTGGTGTACAGAGCCATGAAAAGCAGTTCAGAGTAGATTGATCTGATCTCTAAGATGAGGCAGAAACTTTCTGGATGTGAACTTCTGGTGTGCCAGTGAGAAGCTGATTTGGCTGCACTGGGGGCAAATGTTCCTTCAGCTGATCCAATCTAAATGGTGAATTCAGAGGCAGATGGGGAGCCAGGGAGAGCTCTGGATGACAGTAGACACAGAGTTCTTACAAAACAGTTCTTCACAGAAATGAAGGGCTTGGGATCACTAAAGTCCTTTCTTCAGTGGTGTGAACCCAAGGTGGGAACACAGCAGAGGAGTTTGCTCATGCTGAAGTTGAAATCAGCAGCAGAAAGGAGAATGGGAGAACTGTGTGGGAGGAGTGAGTTGTCTGGGGAGTAGAAGAGCTGCTGGGATCACATTAATGACATGAAATGCAGGGCTTTGTGGTGTGCCAGGAGAATTGCTGCCCTGCGTGGGAGGGCTTTGGGGCAGTGAGGCGATGAACCAGCTGGGAGTGCTTGTGGGGTACAGCATGGCTGGGGCTGGGAGAAAGGAATGTCAGATCCTCCCTTGGACAGGATAGGGGCCACCAGGAGAGAGGATTGGTGCTCACGGATGAGATGCCGCTTGGAGTGATACATAAAATGTCCTGTTTCATATTCAGGCAGTGCATTGGTCCAGGGAAAGCAAGTCCTGTTGGAAAGAGGAAAGGTGGCCCAAGCAATCCTTTAGCTGAGACAAAGCCCTGCTCTTTGGGCTCTGCCGCACACGTGAGAGCCAGCTGGGACTCCCATGAACAGCTCCTGCAGAGGAAGCCAGAGGTTCTGGAGGGGCTGGGTGCCTGCTGGAGCCCTGAGGAGGAGGAGGAGTGGCTGCTGGAGCTCACTCCAGCTGAGCTGCCCTGTGACACCAGAGCCTGGGCTGGGGGCTTCACACCTGCTGAAATCAAAATGAAAAAGTGGAGCAAATAAACAATACTTAATGTTACACTCACACCATGCATTGGAGGGAATGGAGGGATATTTCCATTTTCCAGTGAAATAAATTGTGTCTGGTTACAGCAATCTTGGCAAAAGTCATGGGCAGGGAAGTTCTCAAATTCCACTGTGGTCATGCCTGGCTCAGGCAGGGACCAAATCTGAAAGGTTTCCAGTGCTGTTCCTTTCTTCAGAACTTCTACCCCCACAAAAGGTTCAAAGCTATCTGACAACTAACTCTGAATTTAAATGGGTTCTCTGCTTTTTGTTCCCTTGTTATATTTATTTTCTTCTAAAGGAGAAGTTGGATTTTTTGAAAGATTTTTGTGTTCCTTAATTGCCACTGAATTTGTCATGCTGCCAGTTGCAACCAGAGACAAAAATGTCTGGATGGAGAAAACACAGTGGAGAGGGTAAGTGTGCATATTGAAGGCAGTTAAATAAAAGTTCTGTCTGAAAATAAACTATTCCTTTGTTTGCCAGGATTACTAAGCCCTATGATATTTTACCTAAATTTTAAAATCATTATAATTATTGTTGTCATTGATACCATTACTGTTGTAAACAATGCCAGGGTCCTCTATTGAAATTTAAATTTTCCTGTCAGTTCTGGTGAAAAAACACAGTTCTTTTCATGTGCTCCCCAGTGCCTTGTGCCATGGCTTTCCTAACACAGCAAAGTGGGAGAGCAGCCTGGGGATTTACTCATCATGTTTAATGTCAGGAGAAGTATTTCCTTTAGGTCTCCTGTCACTGGCAGCAACAAAGCAGCAAGGAAGGAGCTCTGCAGCTCCTCTCCTCTCTGCAACATCTGCAGCAGACAAAATTCTAAAGCCCTCAATTCCCAGGCATGAATGAGCTATAAAAACAATGTGTCAGAAATGAAAATTGTTCCATCATAATTTTTCACAGTTCTTTTTGACAAAAGCTAAACAAGTCTCATGAATACACATTTCCTGTAACCTTATACATTATGTATCAGGCCATAGTGGGAGTGTTGGGAATTAGCTGTCCCTCAGAAGGGCCTTTGAAAGTGCTCAGCTGGTAAATAACCCAAGCCCTAGGAGTAGTAGGTACTTTTTTTTCCTTTACATATTATATTATCTGTGAGTAAGGGCAGGCACGCACTTCAGCACTTTATCTTCTTTCTGATAAATCTTCAGATGCAGCAATAGCTGAGTACTTTAGATCTTCTATCATGAGCTATAATTTCACCCTCCCCAAAATTATTCTGAGAAGTCAGAAACTCCCAGCAGAGGCTGTGCCACCGAATGGTGCCAGAAATGTGGTAAGACAAGTGTTAAGCTGTGCTAAGTGTGGTGAGTTGCTCCTCATGTCCCTTGGAATTGTCAGATGGCAGGGGGCCAAACCTGGATTTTGCAGTATTTTACTGCCTTGTTGCTGGGCCAGGGCTCTTGAGTGTGAGATTTGTAAACCTCTGTGTACATCAGCACTGTGCTGGCATTTCTTGGAAAGAACTCCCACTAATCTTTTGTGCGTAAGGTCTGCAAACACCAACAAAGATACCAAGGGGCTGATGGATTTCCGGGAGCAGGAAATGGGCACGGACAGAGCATGGCTCCAGTGCTCTGCTTCCCATCCAGGGGGTATAAAATTCCAGGGCAGGGATCAGTTAGGGGATGTTGCAGGAAATTCCCCATCATTGTTGGTCAATGAAGATTTATAGTGTTTGCCTCAGCAATAATTTACTGATTGGTGCTGCCTGACTAATGCAGACACGAGACAGCTGAGTTCAGTGAAACCATAGGGCAGTTTGCAACTGCTTTGAGGTGTCACTGATAATTTACTCATGTGATTATGATTTAACTTCTCCCTGGCTGTTCCTCCCCCAGTGGGAGCTCGGAACATTACAGAAGTGAGAGGATAAATTAGCTGCAGACAAACAACATATGTTTGTATCTGCTCTATAGCCAGACAAGTATTTTTAGTGAAACCCCATCCAACTTGTTGATCCCTGTTTGGCTGAGGAAAATGCTTAAGCCCTTTGGATCAGGAGCTACTTTTGCCTATGCAGCTGTTGGATATGAACTGCAATGGGGCTGTAAAGCGTCTGAGAGTCCCAAAATGCTTCCATAACTGCTAAAAATGGTTCATGAAATACAAGACCAATGCTTCAAACACAGAGAAAGCCTTGCTCAAATGAGTATGGACAGAGCTGCTCTGCCTGGGGAGCAGCGCCCACAGCAGAGCAGTGATAAACAGATTTTGGTTCCAAGTAACTGCAGCCATTTCCCTAAGAGTGAACTCAGCTCTCACAGCAAATGCTGCCAGCTTTAAATATGATCAAAGTCTTGTATTTATTTTTTTCTCTTCACATTTCTATAGCTTTAAAGCAGGACTGTAACCTGTGCACCAAAGAAAATTGGAGCCAAGATGAATGTCCACGTTTGTTGCTCGTGAGGCAGCACTGCAGCTTTCCAGAGAGCTGCTCTGCTGACTGTGCAGTGCCAGAGCTGTCAAAAGCATCCAGGAAAACTCACAGGATGACTTCTGCACTCACTGTGGTAGGGGAGGCTGCAGAGATTGAACTGAGGGTGTGAAAAGGGGAGCAGTGATGTCTTTCCCAGCAGCTCTCTGATGTGGCAGGAGCATAACCAGCTCCTTTATTTAGCCTTGGCAAGGGTACTTGGCCTGCCACTGCAGATTTTTTTACTCTGGGAGAGCATGCGTGTCAGATATAGCAAGTTCATTCTTTTATGCAGAGAGGAAAGGGAAGGAGGAGTGCAGCAGGTCGGTGCTCTGCAGGCAGACCACAGGGAGCACTGAGTGGGGCAGGCTCCTTCCCCTGCCCGCGGGAGCAGGAGTGCTGAGAACAGTGACTGCACAGGACAAGGGGGTCTGAGCCCTGTCAGGAAAAGACTCTGCTTGATTTATGTGCAGTGAGGAGCAATGTCACAGCACGGCACAATGTGGTACTGGAACAATGTGAAAAGTGGACAGATTTTGAGGCCTTGCAGTGACCCAGTGAATGAATGCAGGCAAGGAAGGTACCAGGGAGATCACAGACCTGTGCAGGTGCCCACCTGAGATTAAAAGTGTGTGATTTTTAATAGTTTTTAACAGTCTGTTAGTGCCTGGTGCTATCACTTGTCTAAAATTAGAGATCCCCATTGTTAAATGGCAGGCATTTGACTTACTTGTACAGGTGGCCAGAACAAAACATTTCTAAGATGTTGTGATTTTATGGGAATTTGCCTCTTGCAGTATGATAAATCACTGAGCACTAAAAGGTGCCTCACAAAACAGCTGACTCTTACATAGTATGGTGTAATTTTAAAACTCCACTTTTATTCTCTTAAAAACTGATTTTGTCTGTAGTCAGTAACAGTAATGACAAATTCAGCCAATCCCATTAACTCACCAACTGCATATAGTGAGATATATCATAGCATATATCTGTACATTATTTATCTGTACAATATTTATGTGAAATTATAATTTTTTACAAATTCAAATGGAATGATTGCTTCCCATATGAAGCAGAAAGAAAAGTTGAGGCCTCAAAAATTCATTCCTATAATTATCTGTTGTTTTTCTTTTATTATGAATAATGAGTTAAATGTTTGGAAAATTTCTTTAAAATATTTAGAAAAGTATCTGGCCTCTTAAACCCCCTCATCAAGCTATTTACATGAACACTAGAAGGAATTCCAGTCCTTAAATTGAAGTGTTTCTGAGAAAGGAGCACTGTATTCTGTGCAAAATTAACCTCTCTATTTAGCAGTCAGTGTCATATTGGATACCCACAAAACCTAATTTTTTCTGCTTTATTTCAATAATCTTTCAAAATGCAGAGAAAGTTGTCACGTTTATGGCTCCATTCTGTAGGAAATTGTTGGTTTCATTAAGAGGCTACTGGAGTCAAACGTTTTATTTAAAGCTGTAAGACTGAGTTTATGATGGCAACAAGACCTTAATGACTTTTCAGTTAAGCCTGAGTGGTGCTAAAGCTGCTGAACGTAGGTGCTCACTGTCCAGTGAAAAAGATTTTCCATTTTATTTTCTGATGATTTTAAATGCTTTCAACTTGACTGCAGTAAAGCAAAGCAAATTGAGTAACTCTGTATATGAACTGGTCTTTCCTGCATTGCGTCTTTGCATTTGTGTTGGAGAAATTCCTAATGACAGGACAGGAGCAGATCTGCAAAAACACAGTGGGCTCTTACTGCACAGGTGGGGTTTTCAAGTCCTGACATTTTCCTTTCTGAATCCACAGCACTTACTGCAATCTGTGTTATTGGTCTTTTCCTAATTACTCTTGACCTGGACCTCCTTTGGTGGCTCTGTGAAGATTCTTTGGATTGGAAAGCACTTTTAAGTCCACCCAGTGCCACCCCTGTCATGGGCAGGGACACCTTCCACTGTCCCAGGCTGCTCCCAGCCCCAGTGTCCAACCTGGCCTTGGGCACTGCCCGGGATCCAGGGGCAGCCACAGCTGCTCTGGGCACCCTGTGCCAGGGCCTGCCCACCCTCACAGGGAACAATTCCTAATTCCCAAGATCCCATCCAGCCCTGCCCTCTGGCAGTTTGAACACTTTCCTCCTTGTCCTGTTGCTTCAGGCACTTTTAAATAGCCTGAAATTCCTTTGTTTTAACACAAAATTAAAACTCTCCCTATAGAAATAGCCAGACATTTTTACAGTACTTAATGATTCTTAGTGTCTTTGAAATAAAGAAATTTGCCATCCATTGGTAATTTGGCAACATAAAGGATTTATGTTTTATTTTCTTTCATTCTCTTTCCTGCTTCTCTATGTTTTGGAAGCTAAACAGAGCTGATGGCAGAGTGGCATTAAATGAACAGATATGGATTATTAAAAAATGTTCTTTGCATGAAAGGACCAAAGCACTGGGGGCTGCCTGGAGAAGCAGAACTCCCAGTGTCTCCACACACTGCTAAGTACAGGCATTACCTTCAGCACCCCTTTTATCTGTTGTCACTGCGGGGCTGTCACTGAGGTGGCAGCGCTGACATGCCGCAGTGGCAGCTGTCACATGGGCAGGACACGCCACCTGCTCTGAAATGCAGCCTCCACAGAGCCCACCGTGCACTGGGGAGCCTCCCACTTTGCTGCCTGGGATCACCAGCAAATCCACATCATCTGGTGGGACTGACATATTTTGAGGTTACACCTTGTGTGTAATCTAGTGTGTTCTGGGTATGTCATTGTGACTTTTCTGAAGAGTGACTTTTCACTAGGAAATCCTAAGCAAATGGCTGAAATCCTGACATTCTGGCAGGACAAAACCTCCGGCTAGGACAGACCACCTGCCTCAGCGGTGTGTTACACTAAAGCTGCCACGAGGCAGCATTCTTTTGTGCAGAGCTATATCATGGGGTGGAACTGATGGGAAACGACAGATATGGGATGGTGTGGTTATCAGACAGATTTCTCAGTGGTGCCCATGATGAAACAACAAGGAGCTGAGATTTCTCAGTGAGTGCTGCTCACACAGAACCTGCACAGCTGTCATTTATCCCTGCTGCTGCCCCGGGGCAGGGATGCTGCAGCAGGTACCAGGGAAGAGCTGCAGTGCATTAATTGCAGCCCTTATCAGGCCCCTTGGTGCTGGGAGCACATGGGGAGGCCCTGAGAGGCAGCTGTGTGCCTGCAGCTGTGTCCTGTAGCTCTGTCCTGCAGCTCTGTTCCTGCAGCTCTGCTCCTGCAGCACTGTCCTGTAGCTCTGTCCTGCAGCTCTGTCCTGCAGCTCGTGCAGAACAGCTCAGCAGCAGCTGATGCCCCTCTGAGCCCCCTGCAAGACCCACCCAGGCTTTGGAGACTGGCGAGGGACCTGGTAAAAGCAGCTTGGACCTCGAGAAGCTTTAATGAATTAACTCAGCACCAAGAAGTCCAGGGGAGCTCCCCTGAATACCTGCACTGATGGGTTTGCCAGGGGCCAGACCGGTTTTTCCAAAGTCAGGTTCTGGGCACTGGGAATGTCAGAAAACAGTAAAAATCACCAAGATAAGCTCAGTGAGACTTGAACTGAATTCAGTACCAATCCAAAGAAACACAGCTGCCATCATCTTCCTTTGCCACACTTCAAGAAGTTAATTTGTCAGGAGGAGACAGGATTTTTCTTAGCAAACATGAAATTATTATATAGCAGCATACACACTCCTGCTGCTTGGTTTTTAAATTTTAGGAGTTCAGCATCTTTGCTTGATTTTCTTTGAAGGGACAATTGGATACCATATCTGGGTTGAAGGTATTTTCTATCAATGGATTCATATTTCTGCATAATTTATTGCTTGGAAAAAAGTAATTTTTTGGTGCATACTTGCATATATCTGAAGTATTCATCCCAATACTGCAGAAGAATAATTTTTGAGCATTTCTGAGGGGTTTGTAGAAAATTTCTGATTTCTTAATTAGTTTCTCAGACTTAGGTGGCATTTGGTAGAACTGATGTCAGCTCCTGTTCCAACCACTGTGAGCACACTGCTCTCTCGAGATTTCCCTGATCTCTTATCCCGTGTCTGCTCTCAAAGCCCAGGGATGTTTTTTCAGTGGGTTGAAGTGGTGGTCTGTAATTTCAGAGTGATTAAATTAATTGTGATTTCTTGGAGAACAAGAGCTCTGGGGAATTGTGGCCATGAAAATGTGTAATGTGAATTACAAAACACAATACTAAAATAACTAATTAGAATTGTGATGGCTTTTTCTTTCACAGGTTCATGGAAAGAACAGAAAGTGTGACTGATTAAAAACAGTTTAAAAAGGATAGAAATAGTACAAAATCAATCCTTTCTCACTATATTCTTAATGCTGTGATCATTTCAAGAGCTTTTAAACCCTTCCTAATGTTCCAAACCTGTGCCGTAATACAGAGCTGGCAGTCAAAACACTGCAGCAGCCTTAGTTCTGTTGGTGGTTTTTTTTAATAGAAAAAGGTAAAAAAAAATTGTGTGAGAAATTTACTGAAAGCAAACTGGGTAAACAATGTGTAAGTTTTTATTATTTGTATTTTATTGTTTTATTTTACGTATTTTGGGAGCTGTGGATTGGTGATTTGTTGCCTGTACTCCCAAAAGCTCTGGATGTGTGAATTCCATACACACTCGGAGTCTAGAGAAACCCAGAATCGTTCAGGCTGGGAAAGAGCCCCAAGACTGACTCCAGCCCGTGACCAAGTACCACCAAGGCCACTAAACCTTGCAGTGAAAAGGTGAAACCATTCCATTATCTATCAATATAATCATTCCTTTGTAACAGTTAAATAATTTATCAAATGAGGGATTTGTCTTTAGTGTCTCTCTGTCATTTTGGGAGGAAGTGGAATCGTCTCACTCCCAGAGGGGTCCCCAGGAAAAGGGGTGCGGAAAGGGCACAATGAGCTGCTCCTAGCACCTGGAAAGGTCTGTGGTGGGAGCTCCAGCTCCACCCCAAAACCAGAGAAGACTCTGCTGCTTTAGATACAAATCCAGAAAGGAGGAATTTACACATTACTCTTATCTAACTTAAAATTGGTTTGATTTCCAAAGGCAGCCTTAGGACATGAGGCTGCTTCTGCACTCTGGGCTGCTTAATTTGCTTTTACTAGTTTTGTTTTTATTTTTTTTCTTTCTCCCCTTTATCAGACAATAATCCTCTGTGTCATCACATGCTGGGTTTTTTTTCTCTACCAACTTAATTTAGTGACAGGTTGTCAGCTAAACTTCTATTTGGTTGTAAGCAATAAAATCATGCATGAGATGTCCTTGGTATCTTCATCTAATTTAACTAATAACTGTGTCTGTCATTAGGATTCTCTCAAACAGGTAAGACGTTGTCAGGCTGTTCACAGTGGTTCTAACTCTTTATTTTCCATCTTAATCTATTTAGTAAAATTATTTAAGGCTGCAGAATATCCTCATTTCTTTTGTACAAACACATTCTGATCCCTGGCTGCTGGTCACATTTTCATCTCTTTGAAATCTTCAATGAAAAAGTTTGCTGGGAGAAACAATAAGCTAAATTTTAGCTAGGAATGTTTAATTTCTGTCTGTTTAATGATGCAGAATTGTGCCCACTGGCAAAAGAAAACTCGGTTATATTTCAGTGGGCTGTTTGATTCTTGAGAAATTTTGCTATGAAAAGATTTCCCCTTTTTCTGTTCTTCTAACTGCACTGACATATTTTTACCTGTTTGACCATACAGGAGGTATTTTATGAAATAAACTAGATCAGCTACAATCACCTGGAACATATCTGATCACACCTCGGAGGAGTTATCCCAAGCCCTCCCTTGGCTCAGGCCGGTGATGGCAGTGTTCCCTTGCAATGCTGAGGCAGACAGCAATTATTAAATTATCCATGATCCAACATTAATATTCAGGGTTGCAGAATATTGGTTGGTTCTTGTTGGCTCAAGGCCTGTGACCTGTGGGACAGCAGTGATAAGGCACAAAGGTAGATTTTCATTTTAATGGGATGTGGGAGTTGATAACACACCAGATTTCCAGGTTTGCTGTACAAAGTGTGGCTGTACTTGAGGAGAACACTCAGTAGTTTATTAAAACTCTGCTGTGTGGTCCCAGGTGAGACCTTGTGGTGCTTCTGGAGGTTAAACCCAGCCTGGTGCTGAAGGGGAATGGAAACCCCTTTAAAGCATTCTCAGAGCTGAGTGCTGCAAGGCAGCTCCTGTCTCAGCTGCTAGAGCCAGAAGACATTCCCTGCTTGCTCAGCCCAGATTTCCCACCCTGCAGAGGAAGGGCACAGGGGTCTGCAGCAGAGTGACCCTTGCTTCCTGCACCAGTGGCACTGGGTGTTCTGCAGCCTCCCAGGCTGCTCTAAGGCTGGGATGGACACAACAGTGGCAAGAGCATTAATTTAAAGAAAACTTTTGGAGCTACCCTCATCTCAAGGGGCTTTTGTGTGTGTTGTGGTTTGTTTATTTGGGTTTTTTTTGGTAAAAAGTTGCTTGAAGGAGCTGTAGACCCATCACTGTTGAGTCAGGAACAGGAGTGAAGTGACACATAGAGTCTAACTCTCTTCAGCAGGCTGAATCCAAGTTTATTAGAAACCCTTTCTTTTATACATCATTCCAATACAGGTAGACCTGATTGGTCATTTAATCAACACCCTATTACACAACTGGCTAATTAAGAAGACACCTTTTGGTAAACATCTTATGAGAAAACAACCGTTCAAAGCACCAGCTGCAAGATTGTTTTAATTCTTTCTTTCAGCCTTCTCAAAACTCCCCAGAACAATTCCTGGGAAAATTTATCTGGCTTTCGCTCTATGACCAGACTGTCACATCCACATAGATCTTTTCCAGTTTCCTGAGAAGGATGGGAAATGAAAATGGGTTGTCACTAGAAAAATAACTGCAGGAAAACCCCAACCTAACAACAAAACCAACAAAGTATCAGTGCTTTAGTCCATTGTAAAATGACATTTTTTCCTTACAAATGGAAGAACAAAAGGAAGAAACTTTGCTTCTTTTATTTCAATGTACTTTAGATTTTTCCATGTGCTTTCAACTGGCTCTTCTTTCTGGTGAGCATCCTTAAATTAATCTTTATTAACCATGATTAAACATTTTTAGGATGGCTGTAACAATTACCATTTAACTCCTCTTGGTAAAACCATCTTCAGTAGGGCTTTCCTGCCTAATGAGAGCTGGTTTCAGAGAGGTGCAGAAAGACCTTGTGAGATCTTCAGTGATTTGGCTTTGAGATATCACACAAAATTAAATGTAGATGAGACCATTATGGTTAGCAGCGGTGAAAACATGAAGTGAAAACATCATACATGAAGTGAAAATATTGCCCAATACCTCTCAGTAACAAGGTAAATCTATGGAAATTCTGGACAGTTTTATAAAAGAATTAATTTAGAGCAATAGATAAAAAGGATGTCAGATATTAGATATTAAGGAAGGCATAGGGAGTAGAGTAGAGGAGCCTCATGACACAGCTCTATAAATCTGGGACTCATCAGCATCTTGAATTCTGTGTGTGGCTCTGCCACATCAGAAATGATCCCACACAGCTGGAAAAGTGTCAGGAAAAGGAAACAGGGATGATCAAAAGCAGGAGATGGCTCATGGGCTGTGAACAATTAAGTTGACTGGGGCACTTCAGCCTAAGGAGAGATGAGTGGGACTGGGGAGGGAGATAGCAACATGTCCCAAGGATTGATCACTGTGGAGATTGACTGTTCAGTGCTTTTTATGAGCAGAAAAAAGGAACAAAGGGATTAAAAACACATCAGAGCAAACCAGCAACTTGTTCACACCATATGTGGGTGAGCTGTGCAGAGCTGCAGCACAGGATGTCCTGGGTGCTGAGAGCTTGGGCTCAAGAGAAGCTCATGGCTGGTACAAACACAGAGACTCACCAAATACAGAGGAAACAGCTGCTTGCTGGTGAAAATGTAAATGAAGTTGGGTACTGAGAAAATATCATTGGGAAAATAGAGAAAATGTCCCATCATGTGTCTGCTGTACACAGGTCTAGGTGCTTGTTTTTGCTGGTGCTACAGACAGGATGATAGAGCAGATGATCCTCTGGTTTGAGCCTCTGTCCTTATAGCCCATTCCCTTCCAAGTTCAGCTCTTGCAGTACTGAGTGACTTAGGAATTTGAGAATTAAAACCTTTTCTGCTGAGAATTTATATTCCAAAATCTTTCCCACATATTTTTTTCCCTGTGTATACCTGCCCCTAGTGTTTGTTTAGATCGGGTTAGTGTGCTGCTGCTGCTTTTTTCGTGGTGTGCAAGCATTTATTAAAAGTGTAAGTAAATATATATATAAAACAAGAATTTATTTTCCCTCCTTTTAACAACAGTGAAGGAACATGATGTCATCAGAGAGGTGCTTCTGACCATCCAGAATATCTTTTAAAAACTGGAGGCAGGACATCTCTTTATGGCATCATAAAAATAATAAATCCAGCTCTCTTGTTGATTGTGTGTTGTTTGGTCCGACTCCAGCACTGGGATGGAGCTGACATTCAAACAACTGATGCACCCATGTACCTCAAAATTAGTCCTGTCTTGGCACTGAGTTCTACACTGGGAAACTCTCCTATTCAGGAGTTTTTATGGCAACCAGAAAGTTTCTGTGCAAAGTTTGGGTTTTGATGAGTTGTTGCTTTCCTGCTATTTCCATGAGCAGCCCTATGAGGGAAGTCATCAACAGTAGTTGATAGCTCAGAATGGCTTGTCCTGCTTTCTGCTGGAGAAAGTGTGTTTAAGTCTGCACAGCACCAGCTGATTTGGGTTCTCATTAATCTCTTTAATAACTGGATCATAGCCAGGAAAATTTGCAATGACAGTGGCAAGATGCTGGCTAACACCTTCATCACTAAAATATTGGTTCTCAAGCATTTCCAGGCCTGTTCTCTCCGAATCCTGCATGATCTCTAACCCACTTCAGAATTCCTGAAACAATAAAGGTTTGGACAGGTAAGTGTTACATATCTTGAGGTAGCCAATTCTGTGGTTTTTTTTTAAAATAATACTCCTGAATATGAAACATTTGGATGTGTCCTTTATACATCAGGCCAGAGGCAGATTTATCATACAGTGACTGCAATTATTTTGATATTTTGATAGTCCTGGCTGATTTTCTTGCATGGTCTGTTTTTCTAATGCTGAATGTATCTGCTATCAAACAGCCAACAAAAAAGCATTACAGACTTTGTATTCGAATATTTTTCTGGGACAAAAAAAAATAGTAACTATTTACAAGAAAAATAAACCACACATTAATATCACAAACAAACTTTGTGGTTCCATTTGGAAACCTTCAAGGCCTGGGCTTTGTGAGCTGTTTAGAAACCAACACAAACATCTCTCAAATATTTGGTTCTGGGAAATGAAACTGCAAAACAAACAGAATTTTTATATATGTCTCTGTAGCAGGAATGTCTGCCCTATGCTCCTCTGCTGGGGGCTGATGTGATCTCACCCACCAGCAGCTGTCAACTCCTGGAGAGAAAAGTACCTGAGTTTGTTTTAACTTCCATTAAAAAAAAAAAAAAAAACTTGGTTGAAGTAAGTTTTCCTCAATTATTGAAAGAACAATATGAATAGTTAAAGCTATTTAAGTACTTTTAATAGTTAGTTAAGGAAAAAGGGCAAAATTCACTGGGTTTTGGCTTGTCTGTTCCTAGTTCCATAATGAATTTTGTTATTTTTTTTCATTTTAGACTGTACCTCATACTTTTCTAAGTTTAATTACTGAAAAAGCAATAATAAAAAATACCAGCTTTTGTAAGGTATTTTTTATGTTTTGCAGATTCTCAAAAGTCACCTGACTGTTTGGGTACTTTTGATTTTCAGAAAAACTTTCAGAATTCTTTCAGCTGCCTGACTTTCAATGCCTAGATGATGAATATTTTGAGAAAATCAGGCTTTGTGATAAGTCACAAATTCAGTTCCTTGAATAACAGTAAATTTTTAAGTTAGAAAGTTGGCCTTTTCTAGGGATCATCAATTTTACTTTGGCTATCCCAGCATGGATTTTGCAGAATATTGTCAGAAATTATTGTCCTGAGACCTCTAAAGGAAAAATTGTTATACTTGAATTTTTCTGTTTTGTTTTATGCTTTTCATGTACATCTTGCAGGAGTCTTATATAACCAATTCACCCATAATTTAAAGGGATTTTACACAATACACAATTGTTTTTATGCAGAAAGGGGGAGAAATATAGGAAAACACTTGAGGATGTAAAATGTCTTTAATATTCATCTTATTCTCTGCTTCTCAAAGTCTTCACTTCACCAGCCGGGGCCCACATTAGGGATGAAGGTGGTTGCACTCCTTGCTCAAGAATTTGAAAGGAACTATCTCGGATAGCACAACAATCCTTGTCATCTCTCTATCTTAGCTGCTGACATAAATTTGCATTCCTGCACTGAAGCTATTAAAGATTTGCATAAACTAACATTTTTGTAGGACTCAGAATAGCTGAGGCTTTGGCTATTGTCCAAATTGTCATTTTAATACCGATGTATTGCTCTCTGAAGAACAGTATTTGGAAAATTGACTTCTGAAACTTGATCCCTGACCCAGCCACTTTGATTTTCAGTCACTCACTGAGGGCCAGGGGCCTACTAATGAAGTTTGAAGTTAAATACACTTTCAAGCTTTAAATACCTAATTTGGACTTCAAATTCTACCTCTGCTGAATATTGCCAGTGTGAAAATAATGGCCATATGTTGTAGGTAGTGACTGAAGGGAAAATTAACACAAGCAATGTTATATTAATGCTGTAGTGCTCATAAAATCAGATTAAGAATCTCAGGATGCGACAGGAAGCTGGAATAATGGAACTCAGCACTTTGCAAGGGATGGGTGAGACCATGGTCAAGCAAAGAAGGGCCAAACCTTCAAATGACTGAATCATTTATATTGCTTTTCCTTCTTCAACGCTTCCCTAAGGACTTTCATAAGGAAATCCACAATCCTTTCATAAGGAAAGTCACAAGCATTAGGAATTCTGTTTAGTCCTGTTATTTAGGAAGCAATAATAAAAGAAAATTTATTTAAAAATAAATTTACTTTAAATTTATTTAAAAGAAAATAATTGAAGAAAACAAAGGACCTTTAAATGCTGTGGGTTTATTGCTGGTCTGACCCAGCCATGCAGGAGATGCAGCCCAAGGTGAAGCCAGCAAAGGGCTGCAAAGCTGGGGAAGTGTTTGGAGTGCCACAGAAACTCAGGATGTGACCATCTGCAACAAAACCTCTGGAAATGTCCACTCTGTCACTTCAGAATTTTGTACAGTGGTATGTTTCAAGTGATTTATTGAGGTGCGGTGGAATATGCTGGATGAGGGCAAAATGATTTATTTTACAGAATACTGTTTATCATAATTCTTAAAAGTCTGTAATGCTGCAATTAGATGTCTTCAATTCTCCAAAATTATTCTATCTGCCCATGACAGTCTTGTGTGTTTATTGCTGTCAGACAGGGCACCCCACATCCCTGATTTTCTCACATGGCCTCTGGCATGGGTCACACTGGCAATGCTGAGGGAATGGGGTTCCATCCCATGATGTGACAGGGGGGCACAGCAGGTGGCATTGCCTCATTGCCTGCCACGTGCCTTTCCTCCCAGTGGTTCTAATTCTAAAAGCAGCTCAAATGAACTACAGAATTCCCTAGAAGGGACACAGGACATGCAGTGTGAAACTGGACAGGACATGTGTGACCAGCATCTTTCTGGGGAGAGGATGGGGCTTTCCTCTGCCAGGCTCTCCTAAATCCTCTAGGCTCACTGAGGGACCTCAACATGAATAATTAAAAAATGTAAAATGAATGACATGGCTAATCCCAATATTTGCTTGACACACTTTTAAACCTTCACCTTAAAATCACTGATGAATTTAGAAGAATTTGGCCCCACTAAATTTGACGGCTTTTCAAATTCCAGATGTGCAGGGGGACTCTGGCAATGTCAGAACCAGGGGCAGGAATGGCTCCCAGCTGCTTCTTGGTGGGATTCTTACTGCTCACTGACCCCAGGAATTTAGCTGAAATGATTTTTTTCTATGTTTGTGAGAGCCATGTTAAATTGTGACATGACACCACAGAGCAAGGAGAAAAAGAAACACAAAACCCCTCAATGTTTTCAATGTGAGGTTCATATTTTTTCAGGAACAGAACAGACTCTCTGCCTCTGTTTATATACATCTGTGTGCCACCCTTTTAAAGTTTTTACAATGTGTGGAGTGAATGCCCCAGTGTCCTTGGCTGTCTTTAAAATAACAAAAACCATGTGTCATGAATTAAGAGAGGAAACTTGAAGGATCCTGTTGCAAATGACACACACCACTAAATTAGAAACAACTTGGTCCTGACAAAATATTTTTTAAAAAAGAAGAAAAAAAAAGTAGAATATTGAGTGGATTTGATACCAAATTATGGCAGAGGCAACTGACAAAGTATTTTCATGGGGTAAGTGTCACAACAAAGCAATTAATAAAAGGAATTTAAATATGCAGCCTGCTTTTGGCTCCAGACTGAGCGCTCCAGACTTTGCATCCTTTCTCATTCATATGTGGGAAAAGCCACTGCTGATTAATTGTTTAAGCAGGCAGAGAGATTTGTGTAAGCAGATTTAATGAGTAAATTCCTTAGTTTGCCTCAGTTTATTTTCCACAGAAATGTAACCATGTATCAGTATCTAAAGCCTATAAAAGAGATTCCTCTGATCACAGATGTCAAATTTCATAAAAATTAATTATTTCCATAGCACACAAATCCTCCCAAAATGCTAATGGAGAACACATTAAAATGCAGAAAGTTTGTAGGAAATGTGTCTGTCTGACCTCTTTGCACTAGAAACACAAGATTCTCCTGCTGAGGTGCTGCCTTTGTCCATGGGACATCTTGCCCATCTACAGGCATGCTCTTTGTGCCCTTCCTTGGGGAAACACTGGAATTCTGGATCCCAAATCAGTCTCTCGTGTTGCTCTGCTTTTTAAAAAATGTATTGGTGGTTTTTACTTTTATAAAAAACTGTTTCCTGCGGTAATGCCTGCTTGTATGCATATTTGAGCCACTGATTTTGGTTTTGTTTTAAAAGGGGAAAAAAGTTCCCCCTCTACACATTAAGGGGAGAAGGGCAAGTCTTTGTGGGAAGGTTCTCAAAGGAGCTACTCAGGGGTATTATCAGGGGCAGGTTTTTTGTTGTTCATCATATGCTGGTTAATTTTATCACCAGGATATTCACCTTCTGAAACATTTTGCAGGAACAGAGCTAATGTGCATTTTTGATGTTGCAAACATCTTTATTATCATCCAGCCCTATTTTTTTTTTAAATAAAAGGCTGCAGCTCACAGAATTAAGAGAATTAAGAGGCTCAGGAGGCTGTTTCATGTATATTTTTATAAAAGCTCTGACCTGGGAGCTCAGACCTCTCGTATTTTAGTGATTGATGTGTTTTTGGGAAGGGATCACTGCAACAGGCACTTAAAGTTCTTACGCTGGCAGCAATGTTGAGATCCTCAAGCAAAGCTGCTGCTGTCAGGGAAACAGGAGCATAATTTACAGATGTTAATAACTTCCCTGAGCTATTTTGGGAACATTGCTAGCCCCATCCCTTCCTGAGTGCCTCCCCACGGCAGGGCCGCTCGGATCCATCTGCATGGGGCCACGGCTTTTTCTGGCTGACACACAGACAGCAGAATGAGTTGGAAATCCTGCTCCTTCTGTGCCACACTTCATAATGGAAAACCAAATAAATTGGAGCAAGCTTATTTCAGTCCTTCACTCACGGATCACATTTCTCAGGAATGAGCCAGAAATAGTGAAATAAATTACACCAGGGCCTTCAAAGGAGAAGTTTTTTCCTTCCACTGGAATCCAGTCAGTGTCTTCCAGGGCTAAACAAATACCAGGTGTGAGCTGCAATGAGAAACACGCAGTCCAAGAGTTTGTCTCTGGTTCACACGCCAGGGCTGGGGTTGACAGGGAGCTTTGAGCTAGGGCTGCTCTGCTGACAGGGAGCTCTGGGCTGGGATAGACAGGGAGCTCTGGGCTGGGGCTGACAGGGAGCTCTGGGCTGGGATTGACAGGGAGCTCTGGGCTGGGATAGACAGGGAGCTCTGGGCTGGGATAGACAGGGAGCTCTGGGCTGGGGCTCACAGGGAGCTCTGGGCTGGGGCTCACAGGGAGCTCTGGGCTGGGGCTCACAGGGAGCTCTGGGCTGGGGCTCACAGGGAGCTCTGGGCTGGGGCTGACAGGGAGCTCTGGGCTGGGGCTGACAGGGAGCTCTGGGCTGGGATTGACAGGGAGCTCTGGGCTGGGGCTCACAGGGAGCTCTGGGCTGGGGCTCACAGGGAGCTCTGGGCTGGGATTGACAGGGAGCTCTGGGCTGGGATTGACAGGGAGCTCTGGGCTGGGGCTCACAGGGAGCTCTGGGCTGGGGCTCACAGGGAGCTCTGGGCTGGGGTTCACAGGGAGCTCTGGGCTGGGGCTCACAGGGAGCTTTGGGCTGGGGTTCACAGGGAGCTCTGGGCTGGGGCTGACAGGGAGCTCTGGGCTGATCAGAGCCATCTGAGGAGTTTCCTGGTCCCGGCCTCAGACGGAGGAGGCGGCTCTGCAGCCAGGAATGCGTCGGGATTAGAGCCCGCTGTAATGAGAACCACATTTCCCTCATGTGCTGGGGGATGGGGCTGGGCAAGAGCTGCAATATTCCCCTTCCTGAGCACTCCAGTGTCCAGCAGCGCTGCAGGAAGTGAGAAATCCCGAGCCTGAGGGGCTCTGGCAGTGCTGGTCCTGGAACAGGCCTGCAGGGAGCCCGGGGGAGGTCCAGCGAGCCCGGCATGGTTCAGAGCCCGGCCAGGTTCAGAAAACAGCCACCAAAGCAGCCACGCTCCATCACCCTGCCTGTCTCACCTCCCACTCCTTCCCTAAAAGCGACCAAAGATTCCCAGCACCTCTTTTTCCCGGGCTGGGAGACCAAAAGCCAAAGGGAGGACCAAGGAAAGGCCAAAATTCCGCATGGAGGCTCCCGCCTGGCCTCCCATCAGTGGGAGCTGCTGTGACAAGGGAGGCTCCTGGCACAGCCTGGCAGTGGCAACACCTCCGTGGGGCATTTGCCTGGAAAAATACATGGGTTTAGTGCTTGTTTACATGGACTTGCCGGGAAAAGCAGGTTTTGTTATGTTAACATCAGTATGTTGTTAGGAGACAGAATTTTTCACCCATCTTAAGGCTTTTTATTGCTCCCTATCTGGAGTTTCTGAATACATTCCCTACATGATGGATTGGCAGGAGATTTTTGTGGAGTTTCTGGCTCTATTATCCAGCAGTGAACTCTCACAGAAAGTAATTTGAAATTCATGATGCTGACTATCATATCAGGATGTGGCTCTGTGAGCTATGTTTCTTCAGATCACTTTTCTTCTGTTATGAATAAAAAAACTTACCAGCGGAAAGAAAATGTTTGTAGGAATAAATATTCTTGGAATGGACTAAATTAATGACTAAAAGTGATCAGTGCAGTTCAACTGTAAGCTGCTCACAAATAAGTTGCCACAAAGTGAAATAGTTATCGTTGTTTCTGTGAAATATATCTAATTGGGCTCTTGTTAGAATAGGAATGCCTAAATTGTATAGCTCATTGGAATGAAATCCAAATCCCATCTTCATCACATTCTGCATTATCTTGCATTTCATATGCTCTGTATTTTTACTACAAAACTATCTAAATATTCTAAATATCTAAAAAGACTTAATAATAAAGTAAAAATCTTTTCATTTGAAAACAGGCCACAGAAAATCCTCACCTCACAAATATTTGCTTCTGTTCTCGCTCATAAGCAATGCCATTTGTTTTAAATCTTTGTGGTAAGTGCTGAAAGCTGAGCAGGTCTATGCAATCCATTTGCAAACTTGAGCCCTAAAGAAAGAAGTACAGAAGCAGAAGTTTTTTTACTGATAAACTTTAGATTCCTCTAAACCAACTTCAGAACTCTTTTGTTAATGTAAATGAAAATTTCAGTTGTTTTATTACATTGTATAAGGGGCTTTATATGATATCTGGATAGGTTTTGGAGTCAAGAAACTACAAAATGGTACAGAAAAATACATCAAAAACATCTGAAGCCTGAGAAATTGTGGAACACCTTTGAAATACCCAAAAGATAAGGGCTGCTCCGACTTCTTTCTGGACTCTCATTACGTCACTGCTGGAAAGAGCTCAGTGAATAATCTGATCAGGTTTTCCATTGAATTCCACTTCCTTGCTTTGCTGGCTCAAAAGGATGGGCAGCAAGTGGGGATTCATGCCAAGGCAGGATGGGGCACAGGAATGCCGCTGAATGCATGTGGGATCATCCTTAGCCCACTCCAAATCCTTGGAACACATTCTTAAGGCACCGACCAACAAAATGCCAATGTGAAAATGTGGGAAGTGGCTGATGAAGAGCACCTGTGCAGAATGCCTGGATTTGGAGCTGAGGAGGCTGAAATGGGCTCCTGTGCACTGGGAAGCAGGACTGGAGCTGCTGCATCCATGGGATTGTTCTGGCAGCTCCTCTGGGTCGGGCTGGTCCACGCAGGGTGTCCTTTGTGCCCATCCCTGCCACAGTAAGTGATATTTAATCTGTGCACACTGGGGAGCAGGGCTGTGCCCAAGGGTACTGAAGCAGTTGCACAGCATTGCAAACATCCCCAAATGTTTTCCCTCTCTCTTTTGAGCCTGTGGGATCAGCCCATGAAGAACAGACAGCAGAAAGGAACACACCTCTCCCTTTACTCTCCATCTGGGTGCTCACTCTCAGTTTGTGTCCATCACAACACATCACCCTGACACATGCAAAGGAAAACATGACGTGCTTTTCCCACATTTATAAAGTTTTCTTTATGAACATGGAGCTATTTCTATCCATGGACATGCAGCAAGGTTTAGAGGCTCAGGTTATTTTCCTGGATTTACCTCAGTCCTGCACAAGGCCCTGACCAGAGTTACAACTCCATGGCTCCTCAATTACAGTGGGATGGAGAATGTGTCCTTATCAATCTTCTGAGATTTCAGCATTTATTTGTACTTGTTCACTCAGAATCTGCCTGTTCTGAAGTTCAGACTAACGAGTTCAGTTCTCTGAAAAGGAGCAGATTCCATCCTATTGATTTCAGTTCTTTGTGGCAACTAGCCCTGTAACATTGATTTCTGACAAAGCACTGAGCTGAATAATGGATGTTGGCACCCTCAGTTCTGGCTGAAGTCTTGGGCTTACTGATAGAAATCTCTCCAAGTCAGGAGACCTTTTTTTCCTTTCCAAATGGATGGATATGTGTAGGTAGGGACTTCAAATATTTAATCCAAATAGGCTGTTTAGAACTAGCCAGGAGGAGTCACTGAGCACCTGCCAGGCTCAGAACATGCAGAGCTGAACTGGCAACATTTAAGATGAATCTAAGGGAGATTCAGGCACCAGAAGGGATGATGAAAATAAATATCTGTATTTCTTTAGAAGAGCCATGTATTTTAAAAAATCCTCCAACAAGTGATGCCATGTTAGAAATGCTGCTGCAATGAGATTTTATGTCCTATCCTAGTGGTTACAATCTTCACTCTGTGGAATGGGACATTTGTATTTAATTCTCCTTACTGCAGCAATGAAAGTTTCTCCATGGGAAGAGCTCCTCAAGCTTTGTTGCTGTGCAGAATTAGGGCAAAATGTGTAAAGAGGAGGACAGTGCTGATGCAACCCAAGGGTGTCTTCCTGGGAGGCAGTTTCTATGGTTCTACCACACCTGATTGCCATACAGCCCTGGCTGTACCCTGCTGTAGAGCTTTTTATATTAGAGTTGAAAACTCAAGTTTCACATTTCACAGAACACAGTAACCACAAGGCTACAAAGCCACACTTCTTTTAATCTCTCAAGTGTGTGTAGCTTTCTTTTTCATTAAAATAAAGTAGATTTAAGAGATGGAGTGTCTGCCTCTTCCTTCCAATCCATCCAGGGATGGAGCATTGATTATGATGATAGTGAAAGACACAATTTCCATGTAGAGAAACCATATGTGGTTCTCTGCTGGTTTGTGAAATTTGAGTATTGCACAAGAACTCAGAAATTCCTTGCACAATCTGGGCTGGTAACAGCATTGCAGAGAACTTGTAGTTTAAATCTTCTGAATATTGGAAGGCTTTGAGATAGAAATGTCTTGTCACAAATCGTTTGCCTTGGGTTTTGAGTTTAGTCCAGGTGAGATCAGTAGAGATGCATAACCCTGTTGCCATCCCCTGCCCTTCACCATGGAAAGCAGAGTGGGAGCAGCTGGTGGCGTTTGGAGTGTCACCTGTGTGGGACAGGGCTGAGCTTTCCTTTTAGAAAGCTGAGGGAGCAAAGCATGTGGTCTCTTGTGGAGGTCTGTCCATGAAGAAAGGATCTCCCTCAGGTAAGTTGGTCAAAGAGTTTTTATCTCTTAAATAAAACAGTCTATCCTTGCTCTCTGACATAGCAAATGTGTATTATATGTATCTTTTATTTATGTATATATTCATTTATGTTTGCCTCTTTTAGAAAGGGTCCCAGGGATAGATAAGGGGTGCTAGGGAATGGAGAAAAACTCAAAGTGAATTTTCTTTGCTGTTGAGCTTGAGACACTTGCATTTATTGCTTTGAGGGTTGGATACTAAAATTTGAGCTTTTTATTCCCTAATATAGACCCAGTACATAGAAAAAAAGAGTGGAATGATATTTTCCTGAAGTTAAGATTGTTGTTTGTTCTGTTGGAGGCAATTAGGGTGGAAACATGCCTGCCCTGGTACCAAAAAATGTGCCTGTTATTGGCATCCTCAGAGCCATAAGACTATTAGTGCATTGTGTGCTTTCTTCCTCAAAATCCTAGCCTTAAAAACTGTGCTTGAAATTGGACCATTGGGGGTGATGTAAATGAGTCTTTTTATTTTTAAAGCAGAAAGGAAAGATTACTTAACACAGTTCCAGTAAACAAGCTTGCAGTGCTCTGTAATGAGCAAGTTTAATTGTTCCTCAGTCCCACTACTCATATACCTTTGTTCATAAAATAGCATTAATTGAAAGCATTAAATGGCAGCTAATTGTTGTGCTTTTAATCTTAAAATAATTGTGTGAGTTGGTGTGCAAAGGACATGGCAGTTAAAGATGGGAATGGTGTGATCTGGTGGGTCATTACTTGAAGGTCTAGTGCTGGTTTGTGATGGGGGTTTTAAGTCAGAATTCACTGATGAGGGGGGCTTGGAGTATCTGAGCTCTCTTTTCTCATTTGTTTGCATCTCATAGAGTGATGAGATGGCTGAAAGTGAGGAGTTCCACGAGGAAGGGTGGGGTGACTGTGGGTGCAGGGCCGGAGCTGAGGGCTCTGAACTCAGCTGTGGTGGCAGCTGGAAAGAGTGCCCGTATATTCTATATAAACACAGGAACTTAATGCGCTGTGAAACCAGATAAAATCCCCACTCCTGAAGGCCACTGAGGCACTGCCTGGGGTTTGACACCCAGCACTGGCAGCTGAGCTGTTCCCTGCAGCACAGCAACACCCTCAATGCTGGGGGAAACTGCTGTTTCAGGCTGAACTGTTGATGAATTCTCTGTTTATCCTATTTTCCATGCTCAAAGGATGCCTGTTCTTGTCTTGTACTCAGTTCCTGGGAACATACCCAAACCTAGCCAGACACTGGGAGCTGTGTGGGATGATCAGGGGTGTCCTGGCTGTAGCCAGCCTGGTGCTGCATTACCAGATAAACCAGAGAGTTATGGAACTGGAACCAGGTCCAAAACTGGGGTTTTCCACTGCCAGCAGCAAAGGGAGGTGCTGACTCCCAACCTGCCTGAGTCACCCGTCTGGAAAACAAGGTGAATAGGAGTGCTTGAAGAATGAATATTATTTTGAAGGTTAGAGGTCAGAAGATGATGATTTATCCCCAGGATGGCAGTCATCACCAGCCTGGTGTTAGCACGGCAGCTTTTTATGGAGTTACAGTTTACAGCTGGGACTTGATCTGGGGTTTTCTTTACCTTTGCTTTTAAGCAGCTGAAGTGTTTCTGAGATGCTGAGCTACGCTGCACCTCTGGCACAGGCAGATGTGGCAGGATCATTGACTTTTTTGCTGACTTCTGCATGATATAAATAGAAATCTGCTAGAGCAGACCCTGGAATGGAACCAGTACTGAAACCTAGAGCCAGTGTTACTGCTCCAGTTTGAACTTAGCTCATCCCTGTAGGTGAAGGCGTTCCTACAAAGAACATAAAATATGAATTATGTAGCACAGATATTTGTGTAAGAGAAAACTTGGTGTTTTCAGAAAGTTTATCTGGACTTTTGGAGTTCAAGGAAAGTTTTATATGTCTGGCTCATAGTCCATAAATTTCAAAGCTGGAAAAACCACACTTTCTCCTTTTTTTTCAGTGTAATGAAGATATTCTCCTCTCTTTGGTATAATTGTATTGTCAAATGGAGGACTGCTCAAGTAATCAGCAACATAATTAGGAAAGCTTTTTTACTCACTCTGTCTTCAGCTGAAATACAATCTTTATTTCCAATGCCCTTTGCAGTAGGGCAGTTTTCTTAGAGGAGAGGGAGGAAAAAAATCCCAACCTTTAATGAACAAGAGAGCCCAGGGATACTGATACATTATACTTTTATAACTGTCTCAGAGGCAGCTTCAGCTTTCCATTTTTAGCAAATAGAAACCAGGTTACGAGACTTTGAAGACATGTTGGATGAAACTGATCTTTTCTTTCCCTTCCACCTCCTGTTTTATTCCCCCTTTGGGAATTGCAGATTTCTGTGCTCTAGGACATCTTATTTATTAAGAGAAGTTAAACTGAGTAGCTGGAGAAAAGTCTGCCTTGGAATGAGGCTGGCACGAGTGGCAGGGTTGGGAATGAGCAGACACGCTCCAAAGACTGTTTGATTCCCCCCACCAGGGATTTCTGCTGCATTTTAGGAAGAATTTCTCAGCTTTAGCATGCCATGATTTATTTATTTATATGCACTGTTAGCTCTGTTTTCCTGCATCTAAGACACACTCAGAGCTGTTGGTGACTGCGTGGGAACAGGAGTCTAGAAGGGAAGAGGCAATTTTGGAGAGCAGGATGTTGCCAGCGAAATGGGTTTGCTGTTTTGCATCCTATGGCAGAAAAGTGGTGACGGAGACCAACCTATTTACCCCCAGCCAGTTGTGAAACACCCTGCCTGCCCTGGAGCCTGTGGCTTTCCAGAGGTGCCTTGAAGAACCGCACACCTTTAGATTTTTCTAATAAGGGCAGTAGATTTTTGTTTCTGCTTTCCTCATGATCACTTTGGTCTGCAATGTTTTTTTTATATTTCAACAGCTGATAAACTTTTGTCTTGCTTCCGCTCATCACCTCCTCTAATCTGTTTAAAATACATCAAATATATTCATGTGCAGAAAAATAGGTGCTGCTGCAAAAGTGAAAAGCAGTGACCCTCATTGTGCTTTTCATAATATCCTGCAGAACCTTTTATTTAATAGCCCACTCTAAATTTTCATTGTAGCCTTTCTTCATCAGATAAAACCAGATTCTTCTCTTCGTGGTTGCTTTTTTAATTTAAATTTCATTTCATCTTTCCATAATTTCTGTGGTAGACACACAGGGTGGGTGCAAATCCATAGCTGGTTTTGCCAACATTGCAACCTCATCCTGTGTAGAAATTCTATGGAATTTTATTTGGAAGAAGAATCATTTGACCAAAACATACACATTATTTTAATGAATTTCAAATTAGGACCTGTTGATTATAGCTGAGAAAGATACTGAAAATCCTTCTATGGAAGGATGAAGGGTGTTTTTATTTTGACTAGAACAAAAAAAAAGACATATTTCAGAATTGATGCAAATTTTTAAATAAAACTTTAAAATTGTATAAAGCCACAAAATATTGATAAAGTCTTAGTATAATTTTGGTACAGTTTTTTTATCATATGGTCATTTTGAAATGTGTACGTAGAGAAACTGGAAATCTTTCCTTGTGTTTATCCAGAAGAAATTAAAAATAACTTTTGGTCAAAGCCAATTTTTGAATTAAGTCTGGATTCAAACCAAGCCAGTTTTGTGGTTTAGATCTTCTGCCTTTATAGCTGTTGAGTTCAATGTTATGATGCTCAAGGTTTTTTGTCAGACTTGGTCTTGAGCCCCTATTATTGATATTCCAGATTTTTCTTCAAATCAAGCTAATTTTACCTTGACAATTTCTGAAAAAATTAGCACAATACATTTTAAACCTATTATAATATTTGGCATTAGTTTTTACCAAATATTTTGATGAAATAATATGTAAATATGTAAAATGAAGTTTAATAAATGCTGAGTATTTTCTATTATAAGATTATTTTTCTACAGTATAAGTAGTAAAATTGGGGTTTTTTCCCTGTTTTTTGTGGGTTTGGGTTTTTTTCTGTTTTGTGGTGGGTTTTTTTTTTTTTTTTTTTTTTTGTTTTTTTGTGGTTTTGTTTTGTTTGGTTATGTTTGGTTTTTTGGGGTTTTGTTTTGTTTTTGTTTTTGTTTTTTTTTTTAACTGGATTTTTCCACTATAGGGAAATAAATAACAAAGCAAGGAGTTAAAGTCCCTTAACAAGGGAAAGCAGTCTCTTGTGCAATCTTTATGAAGACCAGATACAACCTGAGGAAGGTCAGATTTTACCCACACTTCAGCACAATTTGGCAAATCAGATACTGGAGTCATCCCCCAGAATAAACTGAAATACCTGAAGAGATCCAAGATTTTCTACAAGTGTGAAGTATAATGATTCCAAAAGCATTGATTCTCTGCACATCAGTACAGGTAATTTACAGTATTTTATCTGAAAAACATCTCATTTTCTCCTCCAAGGTCTGAAAACCCAACTTATTCCTGGTGCCACATTAATAACAGGGCAAGGAGGAATGGCTCCCACTGCCAGAGGGCAGGGCTGGATGGGATATTGGGAATGAGGAATTGCTCCCTGGCAGGGTGGGCAGGCCCTGGCACAGGGTGCCCAGAGCAGCTGTGGCTGCCCCTGGATCCCTGGCAGTGCCCAAGGCCAGGCTGGACACTGGGGCTGGGAGCAGCCTGGGACAGTGCAAGGTGTCCCTGCCATGGCAGGGATGGGATGGGATGATCTCTGTCTTCCAAACCCAGACTTCCTGGGATTGAAGGTGTGTATCTCCAGGATGTGCCAGAGCCACTCTCCTGTGTCCCTGGAAGCTCCTGTGATCCCCAGGGAGGATGGACACAGCTCCACCTGCACGTCCCTGCCCCTCTCTGAACACTGCTCCTGAGTTCTTGTGCTAAACTCTTCTAGGCCATTTATTGGAATGAATTTCCTTCTTGGGGCATTGGAAATGGAAGAGGGAACTCTGAATATAGGCAGGAACACACTTGGGTGAGAATTTGAACTGCAGGTTGTGTTGGTATTGGATGCTCAAACATCTTTCAGCCTGTATTGGAAATTTTTTCTCTTTCCAGGTTAAATACCGATGTGACCCCAGGACATCCTATTTTCACTAGTTCTATCCATTTTAATTTCATGTATCTGCTCCCAGATTATGCCTTTGACAGGTAAAGGAGCTGTGGAACACAGATTAACTTGGCATGTGTGATGTTTCTGGAAGCTGCAGCACCACCAGGAGAGAGGGAAGGGGCTGTGCCCAGGCTGCAGCTCCATCCGGAACATGGTTGGGATGGATCCCTGTGGCATGGTGTCCTAGGTTGGGGCAAACCAGAGCACACCAAGTTTAGGTCATAATGTCCTGAGGAAGAGCTCTTGGTACAACAAGGGAATGTTAAAATGTGTGAATCCTCCTGTGAGAGAGCCCAGTGTGGCAACAGGAATGCTGGCTCAGGACATTTGGGATCTTTAACAACTCTTCCCTTGAGTGCTGTGAGTTTTAAAAAATAATTAAAAGCCAGCTTTGATCTGTGCATCCTTAATGACTAAAGGATAGAAAAGATATCAAACAATGTTACTTGACTCACAGAGCAGGGAAGATTTTCCTGTAGCTGGAGCTGGGTAACTTGGAAAGATCTTTGTTTTTAATGGTAACAGCAGCAATTCATTTAAGCTGCTTATTGTGCTCTGGTGTTATTCCTGTAAATATAGCAGGGAGAATGTGTTAAATGTTGAAAAGTCTCATCAGGAAAGGAATCCTGTGGGATCTGAAGCCTTCCTTGCCTGTTGCACACTCGAAGCACACATTGAAATGGGGTTTCCAGCCTGAACACGCGTTCCAGACACTCAGAGTTCTGGAAATGCCGCAGCGCACTTCCTGCTCCCAAACATACCTCACTAAAGTTGGCTCAAGATGTTTTGGCAGGATTGCTTTAACCTCAGAGAAGTCTGAATTTGGCTTTGAAGGATGAAAGAGATGGAAATGGAAAGGTTTCAGAAAATGGTGAGGGCTTCTTATGTTCTTAATCAGCTGAATGCTGCATGTGGTGGTTAATGCTTTTGATTTTTTGGCTTTCCCCTTTTGTCCCTGTTCCTTACAGAATGACAGACAACTCATTCTGACAGGGAAAAGAATGTTTCTAAAAATCACTGTTCTATGTAATTTTAGCCACTGTTTGAAAATTGCATTCTGAAAATTTTTAAAGTTCTTTTACAAACTTTTATTTCCTAAACTGTGCTTTTTAACCATTAAGAAGTGTTGAAGCAAAGAATTCCTTGGAATGCAATAGTTTTGGAGTAGGCAGGAGATGGAAACATGTGAAGCATTTTCAGATTAAATTCTCTGTTGACAGCTCCAAATATTTTCTTAATTTGTGTGTTTTTGTGTGTTTAAACCGGAATATTTTATATATTATTTGGTTGTGATTGTGTTGCTTTTGTTTGTGGCACCTAATAGTGATTAAAAAAAAACAAAAAACAAACCCTAAACCCTATTTTTCTCAGTTTCTGTGAAGATAAAGGTGATTTAAATATAATCTACCTTCTAAGTCATGGTTAAGTGATGAATGTGTCTCAAGAGTGTGAGTAGCTCATTATTAGTAATGGTTTGAAATCTTTGTTCCAACTCATAGATCATAACCCATCCTGTTCCCCACCTTATCTGACACCCCACTCCTGCCACAGGTTAGAAACTCTATATTAACAAAGATAGGTCCTTCCGGCTCAGAAATTCCTTTTACTTGTTGTATTTCTGAATTGGTTTCATTTAGTTTTATGTTATTTTTCAATTTATGACCTTCTGTTCTGTTTCCTTCTATGGCTGTGTCCCTGTAAGGCTTTGTCAGAACTTGCGTAGTGCTGGGTACACAGTGAGCACATGTGGGCAGCACAGGAAGGAAAGGAAAATATAAAGATAGTTGTAATTTGAGGCATAGTCTCTCATAAAGAACTCTTGCAGCAAAGTTGAGAGGGGGACTGTAAATATCCCATAGTTCTTTATCCTGGTCTTGTCTTGCTTCTCATACTCCTTTGCCTTGCCCCCACTCATGTCTCAGCCTCACTAAAACTTCTTGTAAATCAAACCCACAACAAAAGTTAATTCCTCTGTCCATGTTTCCTGCCTGAGGGCAGTGGCACCAAACATGATCTGTGAAATATCGTCAGCTTTTAGCTCCATGGTAGGTCCATGAGATCATCCTGGGGAGAAGCCAGGGAATATCTGTGAAGAGTCAGGGAGGTACTGACGAGTGAAAGAACACCCAGACGTGACAGAACTGCAATATGTGAGCCTGGATTCCTCCTCCTTGGCTCGTGGATGACTCCAAGCTGACAGAAGTTTCATGGCAAAAGCTTTCAAGGAGAAACCAGCACAAGAGACAGCTCAGCTGCTGAGAAGCTGCAAGGGCACCTGGTGCAAAGGACAGAGAATGGTCCAAATGTAAGGATCTGGTAAATTTTCAAAATATTTTTATTGTCTCCAGGCTCATTAACTGTCAGCTATTGTAAACAAGAGCTGTTGATTGCTGAGTATTTTCAAAATCTGTCCAACATGGTTTAGGTGCTCCAATAAAGCCCTTTGAAAATCCACACTTGCCTGTGGGATCTAAAGAACCACCCATGGTTTTCAGATGGGAAAAAGTATCCCACTCACAGGAGTAAGAACTGGCATGGCTCTGGTTATCAATGTGCCACTGGGTCTGCATGTGAGGAAGTTAAGGGAGAATGTTTCTTCTTTGTTTAAAAAAGTAAATTGAAAATGATGAAAAATATAGTCAAGTGCATCTGTGAGCTCTCTGAAAAACAAATGCTATCTTCTGTCACGTTTCAGGAGAGCAATGGAAATGTGCTCCAATGTTTGCATTTTAAATTGCTACCTTTCACAATGATTAGTGTGAGATAAAAATGGCTCTTGTTTCTAGGAATTAAAAAAGGTTTTTTTCCTTTTTAAAGTAAAGAAATTCTAGGAATTCAAGCATTTCCAGCTGAGCTCAGAAATCCTTGTTTTGCACAGTGTCTCATGTGTGTTCCAGGTGGGACACACCTGCTGTGTGGAGGTTCAGGTCAGATTTGCATTTGTGCAATTTGCGTTTGTGGAATCGAGGGCCTCAGCTGCAGCTGAATTCTCAGAAATGTCATGAATCACTGCAGAAAATTACATGAGTCATTGCACTGCTGTTCTACCTCTGCCCGATGCTCCATTGCTATTTCCAGAAAGAAACAATTTATAATACTTTTAAGAGTATAGGAATAATACTTATTTTGTGAATAGCTCTTTCTCATATTTGACTTGGAGGCCTTCCAATGAGGTCCATTGGATATTTACTTTCCCTTTCTGCTTTGAAATAGAAATGTTTTAATTGTTTCATTGTTCAAATTCTGAGATGCTGGGCTGTGCAAATGGAACTTCAAAAGCTCGAAAATTATTTGGTTTATTTTCCCTTTTCAAACCACACACCCAAACCCCAAAGTGAGTCTGAAATGTAAGAGTTAAGTCTCTCTGGAGAGGCAGCAATAGCCTCCAGTAACTCTGTGGTTTTTTTTATGTAAGCCATCCCAAATTCCCTGCCTGTTGCATGAAGGAGCCCAAACCTCCTGCCATGCTGGGATAACACTAAACAGAACATAAAATATAATATGGTTGATTTAAGAGTTAAAAATACACCAGAAAGGGTGAGTAGCTCAAAGAGGCAGAGCATGGATAACTTTGGAGCAGTGATGGGAGGCCTGAAAGGAGCCTGGAGTGGCTGAGAGCCATCAGGGAGGTGACAGTCGTGTCCACAGCTTGGAGGGTGGTGCCAAAAAGCTGTGCTGCCTGCAAGTCTGCGAGCTCCCCTGAGGCTACCAGTTGTCTATCACTTCTGCTAGGACTCTGAAATAATATTGTCACTTGTGCTGTAAACAAGTGGCAGAATCATTTTATCTGGCTCAGTGTGTGTCAAAACACACTCGAGGTTTCCCCGGAACATTTCCCAACGTCTAAGGAGCCTGTTGCTAAAACAGAGCAGTCTTATGGTGCTTTAAGGATGCTTAAATGTTAAGAAGATAATAAGGAAAAGAGAGATTGGAGCAGAATGTTAAGGGAAATAATTAGAATTGTTTTTTCCCATACACCCCATGCTTCTGTTTGGTGTGGGGGTGTTTGGTTTGTTTTAAATACCTCTTTTAGGAATACATCCCTCAGATAGGGGAACAGTTATCAAATAAATTATGCCTTGAATGCATTTGTTAGAGGTGGAGAAGTAT
This sequence comes from Passer domesticus, assembly GCF_036417665.1. Taxonomy (NCBI): domain Eukaryota; kingdom Metazoa; phylum Chordata; class Aves; order Passeriformes; family Passeridae; genus Passer; species Passer domesticus. The sequence continues at coordinate 20,397,605 of NC_087485.1, forward strand.
TTAAATCGATTGCTCTCTCTATGGAACTAATAGAAGCTGAAGTTCAACCCAACTGGGATTGGATTGCTGTTCAGTGTCTGAATATACTACAGATCATCATTTTCTCTTTCATTTCCAGGAGTTTTAAAGAACTAGAGGACAAGAAAGAAAAATTTGGGTCTTTTTTGGCTTTGGGATTTCTTAGTTTCCATTGGTGTGAAACTATGGTTGAAGATGGGTCTGTTTTACTTCATTTTGCAAGTAAAGATGAGATGATTGGTGGATTTTATCTCAGTGTAGCATGATAACTGCAGTCCTTGACTGTTTCCATTTAGTTGCAGCCCATATCATTGCCCAGCCCACAGATGAGTGCCTGTGCTGCCTTCCCTGGAGGAGAGCAGCCTTTTGCTGCTGTTCCCCAGCAGGTCCCTGTGCTTGCCCAGCCTTGCTCCTGTTCCTGCAGCCCGCTCTGCAACATGCTGGATACGAGAGCAGTTGCAAAGGACACAGCTACAAATGGTCACTAATGAGGCAATTAAATGTGTACCCCAAAGGAAATCAAGAGGCAGAGCTGGCAGAATGCATCTTGCTTACATGGCACAAAGGGGTTATACCTGGGCATTCCTGAGAAACAGAAATATCCATCTTGTGGGCAATCTGTAGAGTGAGGGGTATGAGCCTTCCAGCCTCAGTCCTGGGCACTCTCAATTAATTCTTGGCTAACCATCTGTAGTTTGTTTTTTGCTTTGTTTTCATCTCAGAAGGTTTTTATCTCAGAAAACATTTAATTTGTGCCATCCACCACCCTTTGCAGCTGGGGCAGCCATTATAAATAATGACAGTGGCTTTTCAGGACACCACTTAAACTTTCCAGCAGCGTGCTTGGATTTTAACCTTTAGATGTAGCACTGTAATGATATGTGATCCCTAAAGAATAAAAAGCTGTTTCCTGAAAGTAACATAAACTTATTTTCAGCCTGAAAATTGTAATTAGTCCTCAGAGTAGCTGAACTTTCTCTGCAGATGTGGTTCAGCCTAATGTTCTGGTGGTGAGCGGGACAGCAGTGGTGGGAGGAACAGTGTCCTTATAATCAAACTGAAACAACAAACAAACCAAACAAACAAAACCAAAAAACCCTGAACCTGCCTCATTAAGGATTTCTTAATTGAAAACAAGACTTGGTTATAGACACTTGAAAAGTTTGTTGTTGCTAATTGTTAGCTTCCAAACATGCTGTGGCTCCCTAGTGGCTTTTATTTTCAGGCAGAAAATGCAGAGTAAAGATGTTTTAATTGAACAATGAGTCAATAATAAAATAATTCTAAAATCTACATCAGTAGTAGCAACTTCTGGGTGTTTCAAGTACCTGCATGTAATCAATCCACCTTCTAAAAATTGTCAGCACATTTTAAGCTGTTTTCAAGTTCCTCTAAGGGATTTTCTTTAGGGAAAATAGGTTTTAAACCCCAGCTTCTTCCCACTATGAGCTTCATCTTGAAGTAAGTTAAACAAAAGATACTGGAATAATTACATCCTCACTTAATTTTACTGTAGAATCTGTCCCTTTTTCTAGGAACCACTTTTGTGTCACTTGCTGTTGCTTGGGGCAGATTAAATATTGTGGATTCCTATGTTTACATGTGGGAAGTGATTTTGCAATTAATATGTGAGGTGGAACCCTTGTATACCTTTTCCTACAGTGAAACAACTTTCTTGTGCCCTCAGACCAATCTGGACACTGCAATCTCAAATACATAGTTGTAAATGTAAAATTTAATCTTTAGAGCACAGAAAAGCTTTATTAAAATCTTTAGATTTATAGGAGAAAATGAATTTACAGTACACTTAGGCTATGTTTTTAGACCTGAACAACAGCTGCATCTTGCTATTCTGAGAAATTTTTTCATTTTCAAGTCTCTCTAATACTTGTCTTACTCTTGGTGGATCCAATAATCAGATGATGGACTAACAGGATGTGTGTTTAGGTTCCACTGGGGCTGTGCAGCACTGGCAGGATCATTAGCACACTCAGAGTCCTCATGATTTTATTTACATGTGAAGTCGGTGCTTCACATGTAAATAAAGTCTGACTGTGGTGTGCCCTGCCACTGGCTCCTGTGAGAAATGAGGAGTTATTGATCTTGTTTACCACCGTGTGTCTTTAGGACAGGCCTGCATTTCCCTGCCAAGGCTGCTGGATAAAGTAGGATTAAGTGGATATATCTAGGAGTCACTGCTATAGCCAGGAGTTATTAGGGAGATAGTAGTTGAATGGTGTTATCTTAAAAAGGGTAAAGTCTTTATCCCCTAACTGGCTGGGCTATGTTTGCTTCAAGAAAAATCATTATATTGACTTTTTTGGGGGGGAAATAAAAGTAGGTTGAAAAATTGGATTTATGTAGCATTTTTTTCAGCATTTCAGTTTCTCAGAGCAGTGTGTTAAATTTTGCACCCCCTTTTGGGAGCGAGAATAAGCAGATGCAGATACTTCCTGCAGCCTCTTGATGTGCTCAGCTGAAGAATAACACCACAGGAGAATTAAAAATGGATGGAGGACTGAGCAAGTGGACTGAACTTAGCCAGTATGTGAAAACCTCTCCTGAACTTCATTGTAGTGCCTGAAGGAGCCCCAAGGGAGGAGGAAGAGAAACTTTCTGTAAGGGCCTGGAGCAACAGGACAAGGGGGAATGGGTTCAAACTGACAGAGAGTACATCTAGAGTGGATATTTGGGAGAAATTCCTCCCTGGGAAGGTGGGCAGGCCCTGGCACAGGGTGCCCAGAGCAGCTGTGGCTGCCCCTGGATCCCTGGCAGTGCCCAAGGCCTGGTTGCTCACTGGGGCTCGGAGTAGCCTGGGACAGTGGAAGGTGTCCCTCCCCATGGGCTCCCCCTGTTTAGCGGTGGATTATTTAGATTTATTATTCTTAAAAGTGATAATTTCATTCTCCCTTGAAGCAAAAGGACTGCTTGAAGGGACTGGATGATTTTTTTCATTAAATATATCCTGATAGCTTTAGAAAATTCATTGGTCCTGAAATTTTTGTGCAATACCTGATGTTCCCTTTGTAGTGACCTCCTAGTGTTCCCTGATGCACAAAAGTTTTCCTACAAGCATGATCCCCCCTTGCCAAGAGGAAGAACATGGATTGTTATCAGAAGATCCTCAGAGGTTGCCTCAAAGTATTTCAGAATTAAGATGGGTTGACTTTCATGTACATTTGCTTGATTTTAAAGCTTGTACCACAGTTTTAAAGTAATCCTTTTAGGTATAGACAGCAGGCACAAATATCAATTCTCAGTCTCACTCCCATCTCTCTTATTTGTCAATTATGTGGACCCCTTGTGTCAGAAGGAGTTATTCAATTAAATGTTTCTCAGAAAGTGCTTGGGATCTGTTCCAAGGCTTGTTCTCCTCAGTGAGCAGTGGGAAGAGAAACCTTCTGGTGAGTAGGAAGTCAACCTGCTGCTGACTTCAGCTCTCGTTTCAGTCTCAGGAAAAGAGCTTCCTTCCCCTTTATTGACATTGGGTATCACATCACTTCTATTGCATGTCCCCAAAGGTTACCTGGGCTTTCTCCATGATTTTCAGGTGCCTGCTCCACACTGCATCCAACCTGCACTGAAAGTCAATGTTGTTCCTTCTGGTTTGGCAGTTCCAGTGGGGGTTGTAGAAAAGTTTCTGGGTTTGAGCATTTTCTGAAAAATCAAGACTGTTATGATAATAGCTTTAAAATGTTTTATAACAGCCAGAAAGAGACTTTATAGATCTAATTTACACAGGTCAATCTAGTTAGACAACACTGGTGTGTTATACAGTAAATTATATATGGGCTATAATTTATTGCTGTAAATGTAAGCCAGGATGCCTAAAGCAGAGTAAGGCAAATGTTCTGCTCAAATATCTCTAACACAGGCAAATTGTGTGAAGCTGATGAGACCAGGAGGGGTTAAAATAAAGTCATCATAGGATGTGAACAGAAAACCACCCAATGGAGGGATGGTTGGCAGTGCAAAGTGTTTCTTTGTTTCCTGCTAAGTGGAATCAGAGTTCTAAGTTCTTTATCAGATTTCTTCATAAAGTAGATAATTAACTTGAGCTCGAGCCTGAAAATTTCATAACTACTGACTCCAGTTAGAAACTGCAGTGGTTGAATGTGGTGTTGCATTTTAGTTAAATGGCATGCTCTGTCTCCCCACCTCCGAAAATGTACGGTTTATCCCAAGCCTGTGGTCCTGCCCTGCAGTCTCATGTATCTGTAACCCCATTGGCACAAGTCTTATTCTGCACCCACTTTCAATCTCCCTCTTAAGCTGTGCGAGGAAGACCAGACTCCCTCTTGGCCCTTCTCTCCCTAGGCTCTCCCTCTCCCCCTCCCTCCCCTTCCCCCCTTTTCCCTCAGTAACCATGTTGTTCCCGGGGACGGGACCCCCAATAAACCCCCATCTAATCAGCACCCTCAGAAGCCGTGTGGAGTCTCCTTGCCTGCCTGCTGCTGCCAGGGAACACTCAGCTTAGGGGGGACTCCCCAGGGAGCCCTCCCAAATGAACCTTACATCAGTTGAACCCCAGCACCTGGCCGAGCATCCTCATGGCAGTGCCAGCTGTGTCAGGCACAGGTGAGGGGGCAGCAGGTTGTCACCTGTGACTTTTGGAAATGAAATTGTCGGTATTGGATCCTGAAAGTTTATCAAGATGAAAGGGCTTATTGTCATGTTCTTAAAAAATTCAGCCTTTTGAGAAAATGGGTTACTAATTACTGCAGTAATATGCAGAATTCTGTTGTTAGCTGAGCCTGATAATAACTTCATAAGTTAAAAATGACAGGTGTTTAAAATGTTTTCATAGTAAAAAGTCACAAATTAACTGTACCTATAAAAGCTGTATGGTTCAAACTTTTAAACTGTTCTGTTGCCTCTTGAGAATGAAATCTGTGTGGATCAGTCACGACCACATGAAACTTTCATTTTTATTTGGTGGGCTGATTAAATCCCCCATTGCACCCACTGGCACAGGCCTAAAGAATGACACCAGGTTTTTAACTTTGTTTCAGCATCACTCTCTATCTTTGCATAAAACATCTCATGTGATAGCATCAGGTGGCACAAGTTATGATAGAGCCAGGCTATCAGGACGATGGATTATTGATTGTTATTTGAAGCTCTTGATCACTTACTAGCACATCTGTACAAAAAGATTTAACAAAGACTGGAAAATCTAAATGCCATAAAGCAGCCAAAATACAGCTGTTCCCACTGTGCACTGCAGTGGAGCTTTCAGTGGTGGCATAAACACCCTGGTTCTGGTGGTAATGGGTGACAAGAGACAGCGACCATTGATCAGGTTGTCACGGTTTGAGGCTGGCACAATGCCAGTGCCCCCATGAAAATACACTTTCCCTAGTGGCTCCTGTGAGATGTGATCAGGAACAGACACAGAATTAAGAATGAAAACCCTCCAAATACATTCCTCCTCCTCCCCCCCATTTCCTCCACAGCATGAAATGACATCATAGATTTCCACCCCATCACCATCTCTCAGATAATCAACTTTCAGTTCACCACCACCCCTTAGATAATAGACTCTCAAATCCGTCAGGGAGAGAGGAGTCCCCCCTTTGCACCACAGGCTTCCCCTGGAAACACAATTGAAGCCTCTTGTGTTTCCGTGTCACTCGTGGCACCGCCCAGAGAACATCTGCCCTCGTCACTTCTTCCCTCCATGTCCAGTGCTCTCACCACTGCACATGGACTAGGACTGCTTTTAGGGCTCCCCGTTTAAGGATGCTCCACCCAGTTCCAAAAGCAGCAGTCTCTCAACTTCGGGACACCAGTCCCCCCCAGATTTACCCCCTGGGGCCGAGGGGCCTCGTGAACAGAGATCTTCCACGGAGACAGAGGGCATCCCACACCCTCCTCTGTTCATGCTACTGCTTCACTCTTGGCTCCAAGGCATTGCCTCCCGCTAAAGGCAGTCTCTGTGTCACAGGAAGAACATGGGTCTGTCCATGGCCATACAAGAAAGAGTCCAGCTCAAGGCCACTCCATTGTCTCCTCCCACCTAGGATTCTTCTCACCTCTTCTGACATGTCTCACATGCATCAACTTTCATCACATTTGCTCATTTCCTACTGCTTCATCTCTCTCTCCTCATTCAGATTCAGGAGGATCAGTATTTGTAAGGTTCCCATTATTCTAGAAAGGGGTTAAAATCTTCACCTCTGTCTGCCCAGAACTCCCACAGCAGCCGGGCACCTTCTCTTGCCGCATCCCCCGCTTCTCCTTCTGGCCGGCCGTGCTGCCAGTCCATGATATCGAATTCCAAGGCAGCACAGGCACTGGCTCTCTCTCTCTCTCTATCTATCTCCCGGGGGGTAGGAGGGGGGGCCCGATGCTTCTCAGGCTCCTCCACCCTTCCATCTTGCCAGGCCTTTACCCCCCTGCTCTGCCCGAGGCTCCGGCCTACCTCACCCGGCCGCGTGGCTTCCCCTTCCCCACCCAGCCCCGGCCGGGCAGGGGAGCTCTGAGCTCCTTCACGGACCAGAACCAAGAGAGAGTTCTCCTGGGAGTTCTTGCTTTTAACCCCTGTGTTCTCAGAGGTGGTCCATACCTTCAGTGGCCAAACCAGGTGCCAATATTCAAATCCAAGCACTGACTGGTTTGACCACAACCTCTCAAAAAACTCACTTCCCTCTTAACCTACGACACAGGTGAGGTGTTGCCACTACCTCAGTGCCAGCTTTGCCACACGTTGTATAAAATCTGTTTCCTATCTGAGGGATAATGTTGCTCTCCTGGAGCCTCTAAGGCTGGCACAGCTGGGATTGTTCACCTGGACAGGAGAAGTTTTGGGCTGAGCTCAGGGTGGCCTTGCAGGGCCTGAAGGAGCTGCAGGAAAGATGGAGAGAGACAATTGCCAAGGGCTGGAGGGACAGGACACAGGGAATGGCTCCCAGTGCCAGAGGGCAGGGCTGGATAGGATCTTGGGAATTAGGAATTGTTCCCTGGCAGGGTGGGCAGGCCCTGGCACAGGGTGCCCAGAGCAGCTGTGGCTGCCCCTGGATCCCTGGCAGTGCCCAAGGCCAGGCTGGACACTGGGGCTTGGAGCAGCCTGGGACAGTGCAGGGTGTCCCTGTCACCTGAAGGGGTGACACTGGATGAGCTTTAAGGTCTCTTTCCACCCAAACCATTCATTGACTGTACAAACTGTATCTTTGATGGATAACAGGGCTCTCCCCCCGTGTTTTAGGTGTTTCCAGGGTTGTCTCTCATTCTCTCCCTTGCTGCTGGGCAGTGCTGTGGTAGGGCTGTGGTGGCACTGGCAGTGTGCTGTCAGAGATCAGACAGCTACAGAAGCTGAGCTGGGCAGCATCGCAGACCTTGCAGCCCTGGTACAGTGAAAGCCAAGGAAAGGATAAACTCAAGGCAAGAAGTGAAGACACCATGTCTGGTCACTCTGCCCCTCTAACACTGACCACTTTGATGAAGGAAGATGCAACAAGGACTTCTCTGGTGGAAGAGTTAACAAAGGACATTGCTAGCGTAAGAAGAATAACCAGAGGATTGTGTTTCTAAAGGGGACTGGTACAAAGGGGTCAGAGTGAAAAATTTTATATGAATGCAGTGACCTATAAATGCTGGTAAACTGTGTCATAAACAGCTTGGCTCTGCTGGCACAGTGGGGTCTGTGTTCTCAATCCCTGCAATGGTGCCCGTGTAAGGAGGTGAGGATTCACCTTCTGTTGTCTGTGGGAATGCCCTGGACCCAGGCAGTGCTGCTGGAAGGGAGGAGGAGCTGGCCAGCATTCACTCCCTCAGGGGCTGGGTGAGCCAAGGAGAACTGGGACAGAACTCGGAAGAGAAACCTGTGAGCTTATGTCTAACCTATAAATGTGTGATGTGGGACAGCTCCATTCCCTCCTCACAGAGGTCCCTGCAGCCCCCAGGTCACCCCTGGGAACAGCACAGTATGGTGTCACCATCACATTTTCTGGAAAAATCCCTTGCCCAGGATTTCTCTCCTGGGAAGCTGAGAAGCCTCAGAGAAAAAGGAAAACAATATTATCTCATTTACTTCTCCTGTGTTTTGCTGCTTCGGAATGTGGTAGGTGATTGTTTCATTGGTTTAATGTGAATTATTTTTACTTATTGAGCAATCAGCGGCCAAACTGTGTCGGACTCTGGAGGAGAGAGTCACGAGTTTTTCAGTAGTATTTTTTAGCCTTCTGTCTGTATCCTTTCTGTAGTCTTTAGTATAGTTTAGTATAGTTTTAGTATAGCATTCTTTAATATAATAAATTAATAAAATAATAAATTAGCCTTCTAAGAACATGGAGTCAGATTCATCATTCCTTCCAGCGTCGAGGCACCCCGAAAATACAAGAGTCTGGGGTGTGGTAGGTCAGGGCTGAGCTCCCCTGGAGCCTGCAGCAGGGACTCCTGGGGACACAGAAGCACTGAGCACATTTTTCTGGGAATCATCTAATTGCTTAGGTTGGAAAAGGGCTTTAAGGTCTGCCCATGAAGAAGTGGCATAATGGAGTTTTGGTGTTCGTACCTATAGATAAGGGTACTTGTGCCTTTCCTTGCCTTATGCTAAAAGCATGCTACAAATTGAAAAAAAACCCAAACAAACAAACAAAACAAATTTAAAAAAACCCAAAAACCAAAAAATTCCCAAACCAAACAAACAAAAATGAAAACCACAAAAAACCCCAAACCAAACAACAACAACAACCAACCAACCAAACAAACAAACAAAAAAAACCCACAAACAAAAAACCCCAAACCAAAAAACAAAACAAAATTAAAAAAAACTCAGCAACAACAAAAAAACCACAAACCCAAATCCCCACTCATGGTACAAAAATTTTCATTAGGTCAGTTGTGTGCAAATTAATTTTTCTGGGTTTGGTTTTTTTTTTTTTTGCCTTAACAATTTCTTCAGTAACAAAATGTGAAGCTTCTTCCTTATGTATCTGAACCTTTCCTTTGCCATGCAAACCCCTCTGAGCTCATCCCCTCTCCTGTGCCAGCTTTTCTGCCTGGGCTCGGAGGGGCTGAGTGACAGCAGCAGTGAAGGAAATTGGAGTGGTAGGGCTTGTCTGCCCCTGTTCTGGGCTCATCCCTGCTGCAGCTCAGCTTTTCTGCTTGGCTGCCTTTCTCCATCTTAGCTCCTGACGTTCTGCATGCAATGTGTTGCAAAAGCCAGACAGCCCAGGCTACTCCTCCACTGTATAACTGTGCTTGACATTTAATTTAAAACCAAAGATACCATTCTGTAATAGTTTGTTAAGCTGTGCCTCAGTCCCAAGCGATGAAAGTCACCTATTTTCAGAGGAAGAGGCAATTCACTGCTCTGGCTGTATTTTCAAGATGATTCTGCCTTGGAATAGGAACATAGAAAGGTTAGGTGCCATTCTCTGTCATCCAAACTCAAAGTGAAGGCCTGTAATTTATGAGTTGTCAGCACAAAACTAATTTCACTTCAAATATTTTCATTTCTTACTGGTCTGTAAGCTCTGAAAAAGCAAATGTGTGAATAAACCTAATTATTATTCTGTAATTGTGTAGAGAGGAGATTTTTGTGTGAATAATTAACTGCATGGCCTTGTATTTCTAAAGGGAACAAGGAAGCAAGGTGAAAATAATGAAATCCATATTTATACAAAAGAATTTTTTTTAGCATGAACTAAAGGCTGGGTCTTGAAATGTTCACTTCAGTTGCTGGCTGGAAAATTTGTTGGAAATGAAGTCTTTTGTGCAGTTTGAGTATTTTTAGTGAAACAGAAGAACCAAAAAATATCTCAATTCCATGAAAAATGTGGTTGTATCAAACATACTTACAAACTGGTCAGTGTTTTGTAGCCAAATGCCTACATTTATAATAGAGAATGTTGCACGCTCACAGTTCAGTTGTTTCTTCCAGAACAGACAAAAAGCTGAGGAATTTCATGTTCCCCACAGTGGAGCACTTTGCCTGTAGTGATTTTGTCGCTGATCCCTGTGTAAGTTCCGCTGTGACCCCAAGAAACTTTTCTGGGACATGCTTCACTCAAAATTATGAAAAATGGACATGAAATTTTGGTTCTGTCAAAACAATGCTGAACATGGGAGGAAAACTGGGCAAGCTGGGACAAAATTTCTGGAGGTATTCAGGATAACAGATTGTAAAACTGTTTCCAGGTTTCATTATTTAAAACATTCTCTGCAACAATATCTAATCCAAAACACAGCCTGTCCTGTCACATGAGTGTCTGTGAAGAGACTTGACAGCATAAGGGGCACCACAAAGCTGTACCCTAAAGAGAAGATAGATACCTACTGATACGTGACCTGCTGGGATCTGGACAGCTGAGGAGGGTTGTTGTGCTGCTGATCGCAGTGCAGATTTCTTTCTGCCTGTGCAGGTGACACTGCCAGCGGGTTGCTCTGCCTGCAGCAGGGGCTCTGGCTGCCTGAGGCACTGAGGGAATTTCTTTGGGAGTCATAGAATTGCTTTGGTTGGAAAAGGACTTTAGAATCTTAAATTAACCCAGCACCGCCAAGGCTACCACTAACCCACATCCCAAGTGCTACATCTGTATGGATTTAAAATCCTTTCAGGGATGGGGACTCCAACCCTGCCCTGGGCAGCTGTGCCAGGCTGGAGAACCCTTTCTGTGAGGAAATTGTTCCCAGTGTCCACCCTGAGGCTGCCCTGGCCCAGCCTGAGGCCGTTCCCTCTGCTCCTGTGCCTGTTCCTGGGAGCACAGCCTGGCCCCCGGCTGTCCCCTCCTGTCAGGAGCTGTGCAGAGCCACAAGGGCCCCCCTGAGCCTCCTCTTCTCCAGGCTGAGCCCCTTCCCAGCTCCCTCAGCCCCTCCTGGGGCTCCAGCCCCTTCCCAGCTCCATTCCCTGCTCTGGCCACCCCCAGCCCCTCCGTGTCCCTCTTTGTGAGGGCCCAGGGCTGGACACAGCCCCGAGGTCCCCAGCAGGGCCAGCACAGGGGACAGGCCCTGCCCTGGGGCTGTGTCACCCCAGGCTGGCTCAGCCCAGGGGCCATCAGCCTCTGGCCCACCTGAGTTTGTGCCACAGCACCCCCAGGCCTTTTTCCTCTGGGTGCCTTTCCAGCCCTTCTGCCCCAGCCTGGAGCAATTCAGGGGACATTCTGGAAGAATGTCCAGCTTTCCTGCGCAGTTGAAGCCTGTCCCAGCATTTGCACATTAATTGTTAATTGTGAAGCAGTTGATGCATCCTGGTAATACCTCAGAGCAGTCTCAGCCACTGGGTGTTTAAACCATAACCTGTATTTTAGAAGTACAGTGTCTATTTTGGAGCTAATGGTGAATCTTAAAGTGTGTACCATTTGCAAACCGTGCTGGAGTAAGTGAAACTTAAGTTCACGTATTTCAGGCTCTCTGGCACTCCTGTGAACGATCCATTGTGCCTTGGAGGTGACAAACAGCAATTAAGAGCCAGAAGATGCCATTATGATTCTCTCTGAGGGGGTAGTCACTGTTGAAACTGTTGCCATTTAACCACTGAACCAGTGGTTAAAGCCTAAACTGGCCCATTTTTAAGGCTGTAGTATTTAGTGGCAGGAGTAGCTGTGGAGCTTTAGGGGCAGGTATTGCTGTGCTCAGAGGTCAGCACGTGCCAAAACACAAATTGTGGTGTTTCTGGAAGGATGGGTTTGGGTTGCAGTGACCAGTGATTTATGTGAGGTGTTGCACTGGGGATAATGGTGGGATCTGGGGAGTGAGGAGAGGCTTTAGGGCTCATTAGAGTTGCTTCTCTCCTTCCCCTGACATAGGTGCAGTGTTAAAGGGTTGGATGCCACCTCTTTGGCCTTGTGTTTGTTGGTATTTGTGGGTTTGCGGTTTTTTACCCCTGTCTCTGCTGGGAATTATCAGGACAATTGACAGTGTTTGAGAAGCTTTCTCCTGTGGGTCATAGGGCTGCAGCAGAACCTCAGGTTGCCCTGGAGAGGTCTGTGCTCCCACTGGGGAAATGTGCTGGAAGTAAAATTTGAACAAAAGCATAGCAGAAGAGCAGTGTTCTTTTTGCCACCTCAACTGACTATCAGGGCCAAAGTTATCTGTAACTTGTATTTTCAGATTTTTGAGGGTTTTTTGCTTGTGGGGTTTGTTGGTTGGTTGTTTATTTGTGGATTTTTTTTGGCTTTTTGTGGAAATTTTTTGTGTGTGTGGTTACTTTTTTTTGGAGGGGGTGGTTTTAGTTAGTATTTTTGGTGGCTTTGGTGTTTTTCTGTTTTTTTGGGTTTTTTGTTGGCTGGGTTTTGGTTTGGTTTTGGGTTTTTTTTTTTGTTTTTTGTGGGTTGGTTTGTTTTTGTGGGGTGGTGTGTTTTGGTTTGGTTTTTTGTTTGTTTTGATTTTTTGCTTGGGTTTTGTTGGTGTTTCTTTTCTTGGAAGAGGAGCATTTTGTTAGAAACCAGAAATTCTGGCTGACTGATGAGGTCCAAGTAAGAGAAACTGTAGCTCTGTGGAACATTTCCAGGAGTTCTTGTTGTGCTTTACCTTGATTTGAGGCTTTATTAGAAGCTGAATTTCTGGTTTGCCAGAAATTATGTAGAGATCTCAGCTTTGGTGGGCAGCCATTTAAAGCTAATGTTATATGCTGTGTTGGTTTGAAACATAGGGAAATATCTGGGTGAGAAATGGTGAAAGTTCAAGATGCTGGAGGAAAAAGAGACTGAAACTTCCCACAGGAGTACCTATTCAAATAATATTATTTAAATAATTTGACATGAACTTGAGGAGATAGTACTAAAAAGTCCAGATTTTAGGCTTAAAGGTCAAACATGCTGCATTAAACCAAGGAAACAAATTTATATGAGAACAGATGAAATATCTCCTTCCAGCTTTCTAGAGCAGGCCACTTAATATTTTTTAATTGTGGCTGGTCAATAGTTACTTAATCTGATTAATCACTGCCAGCCTTCAGCAGCTTCCTGCTGATGAATGGAGGCTGTTAATGCTCCTTTCTCTCCCTTCTCTTGCCCTGCCCTGCTCCCTAAGAATGACTGCTTTTGTATTGCCATAGGAAACCTTCAGAGGCTTTCAGGAAATTATCCCTGACAGCCAGCTCATGCTTACAGTAACAAAGCCATCTCATGGCCATGCATGGGAAAAATAATGTTATTTTTCATAGCAATTAACTTACAACTGTAGTGATTTATTGAAAATCACTATGAATAAACCTGCCCAGGATATTTGCTTCAGTTCAGATCATAATCCTCATTTTCTCCTGAATCAACAGCTCAAAGTCTTTCAATTCCTCCTTGTTTGATGGAGCTATTCCTCCTCCCACTTCCTCCCCTCTCCAATTCTGCATTAGTGGCTTTTGTCCTTTTCCTCCTCTCAAAAGGACAGTGGCTGAATTCTCTTTTATTTCAGGAGGTGTGGAAAGACAGAAACTCCAGGTTCTCCATATCCAACAGATCCAATGGCTGCAAACCTCATTTCTGTTAATGAAAACATCCACATTTGGGTTTTAGAAGGCTTTGAAAATGTGGCTCTGACATCAGCTCAGCTATTTCAGACCTCAGGATACTGGAGGGTTCTTCAGAAGATTTTCCTGTCACCAGCTTTGACTTGTTTCAGGCTTTGCTGACTTGAGGCTGGCTCAATGCATTGATATATACATTGAATTAATATTTTTTGTAATTGCTTTGGAATTCTATTGCATTTTCTTAAATGAATACTTCAGAATTCCACAAGAGTATATTAAAAATGTCTGTTACACCAGTAACTGCTCTGTTTGTTGGCATATAGAGCAAGCCAGAAGATTTAACTGCTGTGTGCAGAATGTTAGATACATAATGAAATACTAAAAAACTAGTTTTTTTCCTGGCTGTTCTTCCACTTGGAAGTGCTAGTGGACACTCATGCTTAATTGGAACTGGAAAGCATCTTGCAAATTGGGTTTTGGGTGTAGTTTGGTTGTTAAGTCAAGTTTGCCAAATTATTTAGTTGCATTTTTTGCTAAAATCTGGTGGTTTAGAATGGGTTGGTTTGACTAAGTAAAAAAGTGTCCTAAAAAAAGAACAAAAGCAAACACAACCAAAGCTCAACATTTCGTTGTTTTGGGGCAAAATTGTCTAAATGAGGGGCTTTTAGTGCCGCTGTCCTGAAGGATCCCAGCACAGAGCTCCAGTTCCAGTACATGTGGGACATTTCCTCTCCCCACCAGCACTGCTGCAGGAGTGACACAATGATTGTTTGGCAGGAAAAAATTGATAACACTTTGTCAGCTCCTTGTTTTCTCTTTGGTAATTCTTACTAGAACTTCTGGAGACAAAGAACTCAGTTTTTTTGTGATCTGTTTTCCAGGAGCTTTACCAAGTGAGAGCTTTGTGTGCATGAAGAAAGAACATTGTGTATCACTAAATAAAGATGCCAATGACGCTGTTTTTGAGAGGGTAATACCCTGTTGGTACACATTATTTTGGAGGTAGCTCTTCTAGGATGGGAGCTTTTTTCCAAGGGCTGCTCCTGTCCCAGCAATGTGGAAATCTTCAAAGGCGTTCCTTCATCAGTATGCAAATCTTCAAAAGGGGAATTACACAATAACAAGAAAACTCTCAAAGGAAAAGCAGTTACCCAAAGATGTAAAAATCTTTGTCTGGGGACAGCTCCTCAGTGATTTAAAAGTTTTTCAAAATGGAAATCACCTCAAGCAATGCAAATTGTCTCCATGCATGGGAAAGCTCCCTGTGTCATCTTTAAAGTGACAGGAAGTGTTCTCTTGAAAACACAGTTTTAAATGGCATTTTTCAGAATTGGTGCTGTATGTGCAATCCCACCACTGTGGGATACCTTGAGGGTGGTGAAGCTTTTGAGTTTACCAGAGGAGTTCTGGTTATGTCTTTATCAGGCAGAGATGAGGCTGTGAAGCCACTTTGAGATAAGTGGTTTTTATTAGGCTCTTAATGGGGAATTATGAACTGCTGGATGTGGTTCATTAAGCAGCTATTTGTCAACTCTTTTATATTTGCAGCAGATATATTATTTATGTTTATTTTAGAGCAACAAGTCCAACTTTGCAAGGACCAGAAGCGTTGCTGCTATGACAACAAAAGGGACAACAACTGGGGTGGGAATTTGTGTTGTCTCCTGCTCGTCCTGAATGTTTGGTGATGGGAGGCTCCAGTGTCCTGAGGGACAGGGAGGCACCACTGGCTGTCAGGTACCTTATTCTTTGTATCTTTGCACCTGACAGCTTTTTTATTTCCTAGAGATCAAGATGTGTTCCTAATAGCTGTAATCCAAAATTTGTTCTGTAGGTTTTGTGCAGCGGAACTGCACTAAAGTATTTTTTTTCTGGAAAAGCAGAACAACTCTCATCCTTACTTCAGCCATGTGCTCAGTACTAAGCCTGTTTTGGAGATTTCAGGTCCCAGTCCTTAAAGGAAATAAGAGATGCCCTGCTCTGTCCAGTCCCTAGAGATGTCAGGTGTTGACTGCGAGTTTGTCAGAAGAAAATCATCATGTTGTCCCAAATAAAAGGGAGATATTTTAAATCTATCCAAATTAGTCAGACAATTCTGGCAGCCACCAGAGGTCTGGTTTAGTAGCTGTCATCTCCTGAGTTCTAGAGCATTGTTTGCTGTGCCTGCCCTGAAACCTGGTGCCTTTTCTGAGCTGTGGGCAGAGAAATGGCAATTCTAATCCAAGGTGAAAATAGCCCAGCTGAGCAAGCAGAACTTGCAGGGAAAACTTTATTTATTTAACTGGCTCTTTGCTCACTTGTTGAACTGGGTTAATCATATTTTCAGAGAACAGCCCCAGCCTCTCTATATATGATGGCTGCAACATATAGCCTGTATTTCAGCTTGATTTTGAAATATCACCCAGATGATTGCTGTTTGCTCTTAAAGCTGTGCTGAAGGAATATAAAGGAAGTCATTATTCTCGTTCTGTTTAAGCTGGAGATTTACTCCATTTCCATAAACCTAAGATGACAGCCTCTTTTCAAGATAATTCACATACTGTGCCTTGCAAGCTTCCTGCTTATGATATCTGAAAGGGGAACAGTTAGAAAAAGAAAGGAAAAAGCAAATATTTTTCACACAGTAAGTAGATTTTCCCCCAAATATCTGGAAGGGGTGATGCTGCTCTGAAATGACTGCTTAGGTTTTGGGGATTGCTGCCATAAAGTGAAATACTAAATATTTAATTAATAATTATTAATAATGAGGAGAAATAGTCCATTTTAAGTAGCAGTTATTTTATATCAGAGCACTGATGTGTTGAGTACACATCCTGTTCAAGCATGATTTTGTTATTTTAGAAAGCAGTTTATGGATTCTGTGCTTGGAAGGTGACCTGGGAGTTAACAACTATTCCAGTTCCCTAGTAAAAACAGGCTTGTGTTAAAGGAAGCTGTCGTTCTGCCCAGGAAATGTGGGCTCTGCCAGTGGGAAAAGACAGAAATAGACCTTGCTATGTGCCACGCTCCTGTCATATTTTACCTGGCAAATTTCTTCTGCAAACACAGTTATTGTGGCCATGGTATAAACCACGATCCACACAAACACAGAGAACTTTCTGAAGTGGGTTCAGAAGTGGGATAGAGGTCTTGGGGAGAAAAGCTGGCAGCTTCCAGCAGAGGAATATTCTCTATCAGGTTATAATATTTGCAAGGTACAAACACTCATGTTGTTTTGCTCTGTAAACCTGAAAAAAAGCAAAACAGAAATCCTGTGGCACTGCACTGAAAGTGCAGTGTGTGGGTGGGCATCCCAGTGCTGAGAGTTGGCAGATAATTGAGTCAGTCCCTTGATGACCTTAGCCCCAAAAGCAGGCATGGAAAATGGTGAAAAACTGGGAGGGGCAGAGGAGCTTCATAAGGTGATGCTAAATGCACACAATTCTCAGCAAAAGAGCTTCTAATAAGATGCTAGTTTGTTCTTGAGCAGCTGTACAAGCTCTGCCCATAGCTCAGAGTCATTCTGGTGCTCCCAGGCAGAGAAGGCAAGGAGCACATCCACAGGGAGAGCCTCGGGAGAGGCATGGCAATGCTCTCCTTCCCAAAAGGGGGAATCTGGGACCTTCCAGTTACTGCACAGGGACTTGTCTTGTGGGCTTCAGAAGAGGTCTGGAAGGTGAGGGGTGGATGAGGGCTGACACAAATATTCTAGGGGGTAAAAGAGCTCTTGTATTGCTTTGATTTATAGCATAACTACATTAGGGAAATTCTGGGATTTTCCCTTTCTTTCTCAATACAGATGTGTTGCAGTGAGTTTAAAAAGAACACAAAACATCCAGGTTTCCAAGCTGAGAGAAATTGGACTTCATAACATCTAAGCATTCTGACTTTAATGACTTCTTTTATTAAATATATATATGTCTATGTGTATATTTTTATATATGTGTATATGTGAATCCTACATATGTCTGTCTGTCTATCTATCTATCTATCTATCTATCTATCTATCTATCTATCTATCTATCTCTTTGTCTATCTGTCTGTCTGTCTCCAGTCCCGATGACATGAGAAACATTAATTTTTCTTCCCACTGGATTTTGCACTCCAGGCTGACTTTGTGGAACGGACTTGTTGGAGTGTAGTAGAACTGTCAGAATTGGGGGGGTACAGGTTCCAATGCATAAAACTGGTTTTTCATCCTACTTTTTGCATATTTTTCATGCATTCTTTTCATAGACAGTGGCAAGATGTTTAGAGATGTTATTTTTATATGAGGAAATGAACATGAATTGTTGTCTTATTTTTTCAAATTGTTTCAAAGTTCTTTGCATGTTATTGGAAATGAGAGCAAACATGTTCTGCAGTGCACAGGTGGTGTGAGGGGAAGCTCGCCTCCTCCAGTGTGAAAATAGACCCTTTTTGTCTCTGTATCAGACCTGTTGTGGATGTCAGAATGGTCTGGCTAATTGAGATAGAATATATTTAAAATATCTTCCTTGAATTGGGGACAACATGCTAATTTTCTTCTAACAAACTCATAGTTAACATCTGACAGGTATAAAATTTTCTTTTATTTGCATGAGTATAAGTGATGGGGCCGTGATAACCACAGGTTCACATCTGCCCACAGATATGGGCACAGGAGGGATTCTAAATTACACCTTAAAAGACATATTCACCCCCAGCCTGGGCCAGGACTCTCAGGGATGAGTGCATTAAGTGGATTTTCTGTGCAACAAGAACACATTATTGGGTCTTCCTTGTGCAGAGGTGACCAAAAATGTGACAGAAAAGGTCTCTGGACATTCTGGGTGCAACCCCACCTCAGAAGCATTTCTTAGAGCAGCAAGTGATGCAGCTCCACTTGGAGGTTCTAATCCAGGCTGGTGGAGCAGTTGGGATTCCAGCTGGAATGGAATCCCAGGTGGAATTCCAGCTGGATCTGCCTGGGTTGGCAGCTGGGTTGGGAGAAGGCAGCGAGCCCTGGGTATGTGTTTGGGTTCTCAGGGCACTCAGTGACCCACAGCACAGCCAGTGCTGCCCTTGGGGCTGTGTTGGGGTTTGGCCTCTCACTCCCCTCTGTGCAGTGAGAATTGAGTCGTCACTCTCTGCTCTCCAAACCTGACCTCAGCCTCAGCTGGAGCTCTCATTTCTGTTTGGAATTGGGGCTTTTGGAACCCTCCACCAGGGCGCAGCTGGGCCAGTTGGTGCCTCTGTTTCCCTTTCCTGCTCTGCTCTCAGGTCTCATCTTTGTGGAAGGGAAGAATTTCCTGCAATGCAAATGCAGTGGTGAAGGAGGCTGCAGAGTTTCTGACCTGGAAATACATTCTGTTTGCTGCCCAGGGCTCAGCCAAGTGTCAGTGCTGGATTTAAGGCTTGCAGTAACTCTCTCATCCTTCCAGTCCATCTTCAGCACCCTAAGATCCACTCCTGGTAGGACTGATCTGAGGCCCTACAAGGATGATCAAAAATGTTTGAAAACTACCTTTGAATAAACAATAAATGCAGCTTTTATTCACAGTGAGTTATAAAACATTACTGATACAAATACTAATGTTTAGAAAATGGGTTTGAAAGTGAATGAATAAAATGCTTTCCACTTAAGCATTGTTTTTCTATTTTTCTTCTGTGTGAGAGAGTATTTGTTATGTATTTAATGTAGAATTTTCTTTGAGGGCACTGATTTAACATGAATC
The DNA here is from genome assembly GCF_036417665.1 of Passer domesticus. NCBI lineage: Eukaryota > Metazoa > Chordata > Aves > Passeriformes > Passeridae > Passer > Passer domesticus. The sequence continues at coordinate 20,416,706 of NC_087485.1, forward strand.
GTAGTCTCTGGAGTATCTCATTAATGTGTTTCTGCAGAAATGTCAGATGTTTTCAATGTTCTAATAACATTTATAGAATGTAAATTTGGTATACTTTAAAGTCTGTCAAAGAAATACTCAAATATCTAGGGTACTATATTCAACGCCTTGGAAAAGGATCTTCTCTAATGCATGTGTATGCACATGAATGTTGTCACTAAATAGATAAATAAAATTTGGGATCTAGGCAGGGATTTTGAACCACTGCTTCTGAGGTGGGTGATTTGGGGGCTTAGTTTTTGCTTTGTTAAAATCAGTGTTTCATAGAAGTTTGAATAAAAACTTTGTAGAAATTCTGCAGAGAAGAGTCAACAAAGGGGAAATAATATTCATGTAGGTGATCCTCATTTCCTTCCAAGATCTGCATTTCACCAGCACTTGCACAGTAAAAATCATATTTAGATTTTAAACCTGAGTTTGTTTCCTCTTGGTATTTGAACACCAGGGTGTTAAGTCTGATTGTTGCTTATACAATGTGTTTTAAAATACTAAATGTCCCAGTAGAGAAGGAACCTATTAATGAGATATTCTCATAGCTACATTTTTTTTCAAGCTGTTGTTTCCTGTTGCACAAAAGCCTGGTGTGCCAGTGAATTTGGGAGTGCTCGGACATTTGCTTGCATGCCTTCCTTCCTCCCCACGCTGGCAGGGTAGTTCATGGCATTGATGGGTCTGGCTCTTTATTCTGCATCTGAGCTTCTTGCAGCAGAGCCTAATGATGTATTCTGAGTTTACTTAAACATGGAACCTCATCTAGAAGGGCTCGTTCTGGAGGGCTGCTTTGCTTCAAGCACTGGCATGACTTGGTTTGTGGCAGGGCTGCTGTTTGAACATGAGAATCTGAATTTGGGAATAGTGCATTGTTCCTTTGGAGCAGTGAAGCTGGGGAATTTTACAGCAACATAAAATACCCCCAAAACACAAAAAATAATGACAGCTTTATGAAAAACAGATCTGTCTCTCAATTGACTTAAAAATTCAGCCCTTGAAGGAAAAGAAGAAAGGCTGTAAGAAGAAAATCTCAGTATTTTTTTAGCTTTTCAATTTTTATTTTGCAAAGTACCTGAATCTCCCTTTCTGCTGGGATAGGCAGGTGAAGAGAAGCTGTGACTCGCTTGACACTTCTGTTAATTCAAGTAAGCACTGAGTGATCTGAGCTATAACACTGATTGCACTTTGGCTTTCCCAAGTGCTCAGCATTGGCTCTGCTCTGCTCCTGATGCTTTTGTTGCAGCTATTGGAGTTTTGGGTGCAAGGAGCAGCAAAGCTGCTAATAGGATTCTCACTATTTTTGTGTTTCTGGAAGCATTTGTTTGCAAGGTTGGGAAAGTGAATTGATTTGCATAGTGAAGGTTATTTCTCCAGTGGAGAGAGCTGGTTTCATTTTTGAATGAAGGTTTGTTTTGACAGAAGACAGTTATATGAGGAAAATGTGAGTTTTAAAAGACCTTGGCAAGCATTTGATTCTTATTCTCCTTCTCCCTTCTACTATGAAATGAAATAACTTTCCAGGTATGGCCATCCTGGTTCTCTTGGCAACTGATGCAAAAGAAAGTCAATTTCCCATGTGCTGTGATCAACTGATCTTAGTGTTTGCTGAAAGATAAATACAAGTATCAGAGGCTGTGCAAAAGCTTCATTAATCATCCCTCTTGCTGAAGTGGGGAACACTGTGAGCACAGGGTTGGAAATATGGTGGCAGCAATTATTGACTTATTGTGTTAATGATATGACAGCTTGTTATAAATTACCAGAGGTTAATGGGATAAGGGGTTGCTATAAAACCTCTTGAAAACTGATGATGGATTATTTTCTTTACTTTCCTTCATAAATATGTATTTGAGGCCATAGCAATAACTTTGCAGTACATTATTTGCAGTTGCAGTGTAGGGATTTATCAGTGATTGGACACCCCGTGGTGACAGTTTTGGGGTGCTGGGTGGAAATGGAGCTGGTCCCTCTTTGCCTTGGGACAAAGCTGTGCCTTGGCTCTGCCCCGAGCCCTGACAGCAGAAGCACAGAGTCATTTGCTTCTCCTGAGCCTCCTGACAAGGGATTGTTGTTCTGTGTCCTGGATATGGATGTGCTGTTTTCTGATCACGCTGTGCTCTGCTCTGGGATTTGAGGTTTCCCTTGTTCCCTGACTTCTCCTAAGAGTTTTGCCTATAAACCCCACCAATTCTTGTTCTTGGAGATTTGAGAGCTGGTTATTTGTGCTCTCTGTGCAGGGAATGGGCATTACCAGGATATAAATATGTACTTTTGTTACAGTCTAAGCCCTCCTGTTTCAGGGAGGGAGATGCCTTGATCAATACAACATGTTAAAGACACATTTCAAGGAGTAAATAAACATGGGTTTTGTCCCCAGCATGATCTGTACCTGTAAACCAGCAATTACTGAGTGTAAGGTGGAAGTGACCTAGTACTGGGTGCTCCAGCCTAAATGTCTTTTTAAAAATTTTTAATTCAGTTTTGTGTCAAGTTTATGCTCTAGAAATATTCACTGTAAGATTTATGGGGTTTTTTGTGACAGACAGATGATCTGCTGGTGGTGACAGATTCAGATTTGGCAAATACATTTAATTCTGAAGCATGCTTTTTGCTGATAAAACAGGATCAAGACATGGCATAAGGATTAGCTCAGGATTTGGGAACACAGGCACAGGACATAAAGCACTATTATCCCTGGCAATATGGGCCAAATCGTAACTTTAATAATCACCATTCTAGAATGTGTTAAACCAGGTTTAAAGCCATATATTTTGCTGGGCTGAAGTTTTTAAATTCTGTTCAGCCACTTTTAGTCCAGGGACTTGGTTATTCCTTATTTCTCTCTGGATTTTAGACCTGCTAACAACAATCTTGGTTAGAGCAGTTGTCCAAAACAAGGTTTTGTAACCAAATCCACCCCTCAGGAAACTTCAGTTCACAGGTTCTCAGCCTTGCTGCTGGATCCAGCATTTGATCCTTCAAAACCATGAACAATTCCTTTATGATGGTTGAAGAGACCTTGCCTCCACAAGTTCCTTTCTCTTTCACTTATCTGTATATCCTTAAAAAATTTTAAGCCTTTTTATTTTTGCCAAATTCAGACAAAAGTGATCCTTCAGCAGCAGGATGCCATTTTACATCTGGTCACCATCACCAGATCTGCTTTTGGGGTGGTTTCTTTTAAGCTCTTCCTCCTTTCAAAGGGTCACATCTGCCACAACATATTTTGCTCCATGTGTTGGCCAGGAAGTTGTGTCCCAGATCTGTGTGTTTGTGACAGTGGGGAAAGCCTCTTTGTCCTCAAAAGGCTGCCTAGAATATATCTGAGGGAGGGAATCTTTTAAACAGGCAGCTACAACAGAGAGTCATTTATAAAAGCATCTCCTATAAACTTTACACAGTCCTGTTGTTGCTAACTGGTTTTATAGATGTCTGCTCAACACCTAAGGATGATTGCTGTCACCCTCTGTGAGAAATGAATCCCTTCTCTTCATTAGTCTCCAAAATGCATCCATTAGAAAAAAACCATTTATAATTAACCAATGCAGAATGGAGCAAAAAACTTTCAGTGTTACAGTGCGTGACATTGTTGGCTGAGTCACATTCCTGGGGAGATAATTTCGTGCCTTTATTGAAATGCATTAAATGTGGTTGAGTAGAAGGGAATGCATCAGGTACTGAAGAACAATCAGAGCACATCTTGTAAATCATTTACAGAAACAAGACAGCCTTACATCAATGCTAATTAGTTGAGAGCTTCCAGAGTTTTCAGGAGAAAAACTTGGTATAAGCAAAACCTGAAGACTTTGATTTCTGGAAGAATGGATAAGGAGGATTGAAAATATATATTGGTAAGCTAGATTGCTATTGATTGTGTAAATAAACTGAAAGATTGCCATCAGAAACCTTTCAGACTGTGTCAGTAAACAGTAAATTTATTATGAATAAACTTTAAAGCCCTGTGAAACCCTCATATGTCCCTCAGGAACTGTAGTGCAAGGAAAGATGTCACACACTTGCATGGAAATCCTGTTCTTTCAGCTTGAATTGGTATTTCAAACCTAAAGCATCCCTTTCTCACCTGTCTCCTTACATCTCTCTTTAATCATGTATTTAGAATTTATTGGGTTTTATTTTCTCAACCACAACCAATGAACTCAGGTACTCATCCTGCCTTTCTATCTTCACAAGGACAACTCCGTAAGTTTGTGGGATGGGAAAAAAACCCAAATCACAAACTTGTAAAATATTAGGGAGAAACAACTACAGTGGCTGTGTTCATAATTGGTTTTCAGTGTTAATAGCAAGGAAGGGATTACTGTAGGAACACCTCAGCAATTAGGAAGGGAGCCCCAGCAAAATCAGTTTTTAGTAGTTTGTGTGCCCTCTGGGGTTTTCTTGCATAGATTTACCTTGATAATAAATTCAGCAGATTAATTTCTGGTTGAGTCCCTCTTAGAGACCATGGCATTACAGCAGGGGAAATGAGCTTTTAATGCCCTCTAAGTGCTGATCTCCCAGGTGTGAGAGGAAAGCATCCCTGAAAGGCTGCACAGGCTGGGCCGAGCTATCCTTGTACATGCTTTGATTTTTTCAAGAGATTGAAGCACCCATTTGCTCTGTCCCAAGCAGAGGAGTGAAGCAGAATTTTCTCACAGGGAAGGCAGGTGCCAGATGAAACCATGGGTTTCAGGAGACTCGTGGTTTGGCTGTAATGCTCCTTAACCCCCACTCCAGGGCCTGCCATGGCAAGGGAATGTTCTTTTCCAGCAGGAATGAGTGGTGAACCATGGGGGATATGGCCCTTTATTATGGTTGCAGAGAGTTGTTCATAAATTTGGTTTTTGTGATTTTGTCAGGGTTCAAAATCCAGCTCAGTGCTGAAGAACCTGGGCATTCCCCACATCACTTCTCTTAAACATGTTTTATTAGTGCTCATTATCCCCATTGATGAGTGCTTCCTCAGCTTGGAGCCAGAGGAGCAGGCAGGAGTGACTCTGCCTGAGGGAGGATGAGGTGACAGTGTTGTGATTTCTCCTGCTCTTGGTCACGATGAGCCCTCGTGGGTCCTCACAGCCATGGGATACTCTGGATAGCAATTTCCAGAAGTTCAGCTCCCTAAACCATAAAAGATACTCGTTCTGAAATCTGAACTTATCCAAGGGCTTTATCCCTTCCTCCCTTAATTTAGTTTAGGAGACATTTCACTCAAACTGGAAGGGAAGATGGCTTTTCCCCTACTTTTTTATAATTTCTCACCTCATCTTGCACTGGGATACAGCTGGTGCCACTCTATTTAAATATATTTCTATATCCAGGATAAATTCTTGAGATGCCACAGACTGATCTGTATTATTCCCTCTCTTGATGCCTTTTAAGAAAATAATATTTTGGTGTATTTCTTTCTAACTCACTGTCACAAACCAAAATTCAACTACCCAAAGTGCATTGCTGTGTTCAGCAGATAACGGTGATATTTGCTGCAAGGATTTTTTTTGCAAGCTCTCTTAGCAATCTTTTCTTTCTATTCCAATCTTTCTAATCCTGACCTTATTACTAATGTGTTCCATCCCTCTTCCTAACTTGGGAAATTGTTCTTGCCTTTGGATTGCCTCAGGCCAGCAGAGGGGAACAAAGGGCCAACACACACAATCAGCCCTGCAAATGTTAATTGATATTTTACCACTTCTGAACAGTTAAATCCCAGGATTACAAACCACAATTCATTAGGCTATTTCCACATTTTTCAAGATTACCCAAAGCTGTGTCTGAGGATAAAAGCAGACACTTTTTGTGTGCAGACATGTTCCTCACACCCTGCCTGTCCCGGTTTTTGAGGATTCCATGGAGCTGGAAGCATTGGTGGACATTCCTCCACTGGAGCTGCCTCCCCAGCATGGATTTTCACTCCAGGTGAGTAACTCCCATAGAAATGGAATTGAGCAGCTGCAACTCTGATATTGGAGTTGCTAATTTAGGCCTCTAATCCTGAAAGAAGCCCTGGAAAAGGGACAAACCTCATGCTTGCAGAATTCTCTGACATCACTGCCTGATACAGAATTGAAGCTTAAGCAAATGCTTTATTTTAAGAAAATTTCAGTCAAAGAGAATTTAAAACTGAGAATTTATATTTGTAGGGATGTTATCTGAAAGCCTTTCTGTAGTAATTTGATGTCACTTATTTACAGGCCCAGAGTGTAACTAAACTCTGTTCATTTAAATAATGTGAGCTGAGAAACAAATTTAGAATCTTTTACAATTCTTAGAAAAAAAGATTAATTAAAAACAATCAGAAATAAAATCTAAAGCAAAACAAAAACAAATTAAAAGGTCTCAAAATGAAAACCCAAACCAACATGGGGGCAGAGAGATGAGAAAAACTCAAGATTTGCTGAATGGCTTGATGCTGCTCTAGTGATTGCATATATTCTACATTCCTGACCAGAATTTTGATCATTATAGCATTATTGAAGATGCTTTTTTAGTTTTGTTACTTGCCCACACTCACAATGTTAGCTGGCAGACTTTTTAATGCCCTACTGCACTGCATTACAGGAATAAAAAGTGTGGGCTAATAATGGTCATGGACCTTGGGTCTGGAATTTGCATAATGGAAAGAGATCCTGAAAGCAAAAATCATCTTTCTGTGAGTGACCTCTTACCACTCTGATTCCATTTCACACAGAAATTTAAATGAATTCCGGGAGGGTTTTGGGGTGTGAAGGGAGAAAATGCTTATTGTTCATAGGAGTCATTGGAAAGGGAGCCCAGGCAGGGCCAGGTTGGGTTTGGGGCACAGCTGGGATCACCCAGATGTTAAAAGCACTCTGTGTGTGGCACTGGCAAAGCTTTGAGACACCGTGGCATTTTGGTACCAGGAGGGCTTGAGTTGTGCTGATAATAAATTTTTAGTGGTGTTTGGGGCAGGGAGCACATATGGGCACTGACCCAGGGCTGAGGCTGCTCTCAGCCTGCAGGACGCCTTCATCCTGAGCAAGGTGGCTGCTGGGCTTCACAGAGTTGTCCTAACTAAAATTCCTTTTTGCATTCAAAATATTTCCCTGGTTGCCACAATTTATATCTGAGTAGTGTGAAAAATTTCAATTAACAAGTTTCTCTGATTATCCATGAGCAGAGGTAACTATATAAAGATAAGAATAATCTTAAGGATCCAGTAATCTTTTCAAAAATTCAGATAAATCCAGCTAAAATTCTTGCACAGAAGTTGCATAAAAAACCAAGCTTTTAGGATTTTTCAACATCTATTGATCTTTCACACTGTTTTTAAAAGAATATGCAGTTCTATCATGGGGAAGAATGAGATAAACGAGAAAAGTGATGGAAATAGCCATGAAAGTACACGCTGTAATAATATTGAACTGCAACCTAAAGAACCCTTTCTATTTTGGAAGCATTAGGAGGTAATGATCACGGTGCTGTTGTCAGCACTGCTGTGCCCTCACCTGGAGCACTCTGGGCAGTTCTGGGCCCCTCGGCTTCAGAGGATGTGAAGGTTCTTGGGTGCAGCCACAGGGCAGCAGCAGAGGTGCAAAGGCTGCCAGGAATGTCCTGCCAGAAGTCTCTAGAGGATGTTCTGTACCCTCTGCTGGCTGTGGAGGCTACCACCAGATTCCTCTGAATCCAACACCTTTTCTTTAATTAATCCTCCCACAAACATTGGAGAAACAGGGCTGGACCAATTTGTGGACCAATTTTGCTCTTATATACATTTATATTTATATTCATATTTCTGGGTTTTCTTTATGAATCTAATTTTATTTTGATGTTTTATTTGTATAATTTCTATTTATGTATATTTATATTTAGATTATTTATATTTATATTGGAAAAAAGCCTAATTTCATTAACCACAATGCCAAATGTTTCCTAAGAACAAGGGTTGTGTTTGAAATGAAGTGTTCATTACATCAAGGTAAGGGGAATATGTTGAGACATCCATCTTGCTCTTCTGTGGAGATGTTGCAGTGATTGCTGGGGTTTTTTCCCCATGTAAATGTTCCAAAATTATGTCATATTAAGATGAGCTGCATTTATAAACCAAAAATATGTTTTGCCTTGTAAACAACATTCACTGTGGAACAGCCAAGAAATTGAAGAACCAGCTGTAAAACTCAGTGAGGTCAGCAGATACCTTTGCATTGATCTCACAGGACATCCAGGCCCGCAGTTAATTGATGTTATGTGTTCTTGGGGTATGAAAGCCTGTGGAAAATAAATTGGTAGTTGAGCTGCCATCCAGGCAGCTGACATCACTCTGACTGCTCCAAGGAAAACCAAAGAAAACCTCTGTCTCATCCTTAGTATTATCTCTTGGAAAGAAATTGCTGGGAACAATTCATTTTCTTGTGCCCTGGGTTGATGATGTATTTCAGCTCTTTGTCATGCTGAAGGCCAATCCTTCAAATCTTTCCCACTGAACTCAGAAAAAGCTCATCTCTAATTAAATCTGTTAGTCCTTTTACCCACAGCCTTGGAAGCCCATCGCTGTGTAAGTGGGGTAATCTTGGCTTATGATGTTCCCCAGATTCTGCTGGGTGGTAGCTGCTGTTGATTCTTGGATCAGACATCACTTCCTCCAGTTTTACTCTATTTGAAGTCAATTCATTCCTTTGGAGGATGCAATATTCTGCATAAATTATAACTCATGCTGGACACCTGCAACCAGGTTTTGGGGCATTGTTTTAACTCCCAGGAGAAATGCGGATTTCTTTTTCTGCCTAGGGGCACACCCAAATGTGCACATTTCCTTCTTGTTTGGCGCTGTGTTGGGGATTTTTTTAACCCATGCAGAATTTCCATAGTTTAATTGTGTGAGTAGTAAAAAAGTAAATTTAAAATCTGGGGGTTGAGCTTAAAACGTGCTCAGCTATGACTGAAGAGAGAGGAAAGAAGAGCTCAGCACACATCTGTGTAAGACTTTGAAGCACGTGCATCCCTTGGGGCTGTTTTGACATCCCAAAACACAAGCTCTGAGCTCCTCCTTGGGCAGGGAGCTGGGGCTGCAGTTCAGGCCAGCCCTGCTCTCAGGGGGGGCAGTCCAGCATCTCTGCCTGCCCCACCGTGCTCCACGGGCTGTGCACTGTGTGCCCCTTCCAAAGGTCCCCACCCCAGAACTTCATGCCTGGCAGATTCCAGGCTGGAAAAGAGAACTTTCCAACCATAAGGAGAGGGCTTGTAGGTGCTCAGGGCAATTTCCTGACCCATTCAATAATTCTCAGGAAGAACAAGCAATGCAAAATAACTCAAGATCATGAACCTAAAGCCAGGGGCAGCAGTGGCTGGTACACCTGGCTGACTATGTTATGGGGCTCTGCTAGAGAGTGGAGCAGAGGAAGAGAGCATTCCCCTATAACCTGGTCAAATCTAATAAAAAAAATCTGTGCCACTTTGCCTGCTGGCTGTAGTGGAGAGGATAGGAATGAGTACTGAAGAATATTCAAAATCAATGGAATACTACAGTGTAAGAATTGAAAAAGTCCTGCTAGACTCAGCCAGCTTTCCTTATTTGTCACAGGAGGAGTCTGCAAACTTAGCAAATGTAACTTGCTGTTTGTTTGCCACTGTTTTCTCAAAATAGTTTGTAAATTATTACAGTAACAAGAGTGGGCCTAAACTTTTAGAGACATTGGGCCACATGAGGTCTGCTTGGTAAAAATACATCATTTGAGAAGCTTTACTTATGAATATGGAAAGAGATGGCGGAGGAACAACTGAATCACACTGAACCTCTTGTTCCTTCCCATCTGGAGATAGCTGTGGAGGTTATGCTGGAGGAGCTGAGTCTCCAAGTGTCCTTGTCCCCCTGAATGTTGCCACCTGCTGCTGGGGGCAGTCACTTGTGCTGAACATTTCACAGAGCAACCTGCACTTACCTAAGATAAGGAGCACTGGGGCTTCTAACCTCACACTGGGGCCACTTAAACCCTGAGTGTCTGAGCGGCGCTTGGTCCTGGTGACAAACACGGCGTGCTGGTGGCAGTGAGGCGGCACTGGAGGCTCTGTCCTGCGGCTCAGCTGCAGCTCCCCTGCAGGTGCAGCAGTGCATGTGAGCATTCCTCCTCTCCCACCTCCCTTTGCCGTGGCCATCAGCAGCAGCACGTTTCAATTACAGCCAAACCTTCGTGCCTCCTCCTGGCTGTGCTCACAGTTCAGCCAAGTGGCAGGGAGCAGTTCGAGCAGTGATATTATTCCCTGTTAAGGTTTGTAAGAATCAACAGGAGAGAAGTACTGCTGGCAAGAAATCTTCTGTTTTTCTGAAAGAATCCTAAGCAACTATTGGTATTTGTCTGCAAGGAATAGCTTAAAATCCAAAGGAATGAAAACCTGTCAAGGCAGCCTTTTATTTTGTTGGGGGAGAAGAGAGAGAAATAAAAGAATTCACTTTTTTTTTTTTGCTTTCTTCCAGTTCCCATGTTTTAATATCAAAATCTCTACATTATGTGTGGAGCTTTTTAAGGGTTGTCTAAATGGTTTTGGATAAGCATCTGCTGACTTAGCTCTTGCAATTTGAACCTTTCATTAGCTCTGATGCTGTGGAAGGCAGAGAGAGCAGAAGTTTCACTTCCAAGGTTTGGGAGCTCTGTGGTGGAGGTGCAGCTGCTCAGCTCTCAGTTCCACAGCGCTGTCCCAACAGCCCACAACAGGTTAATCTCCACAAAGCCATTCCCATACGTCCAAGACTAAACAAGGAGCAGACTTTAAAGGCTTTAGGTTGGGCTGCAGCTAACTGCAAGCAGCTGTTGGGAGAGAAGAGTTTCCATTGGAGCAGGAGCCCCTCTGCCCCTGCACAATGGGACCATTCTCCAAATGCTGCTTGGAAGGAGTCAGTTCTGTCTGGCAATAATCAGAATTAAGTGGTGGGGGTAGGGGAGCCAGTTGTTGGATCTTGCTGCCCAAACTGACATTTATAGAGCAATTCTGCTTCTGCTACCGAAAGCCAAAACATACAAATCCATCTTATCCACACTATTAAGAAATAGAGAGTGATTTTTCCCCCTTCCATTCTCTTTTTTTTGCTGCCTCTGTTCTGCATCAACATTTGCTTGAATAATCAGGAAAGAATATTAGCAAACCTTCATCTATCTTGTAGAATCTAGGAACATGACATTGGAGTTAAATCCAAACAAGTACCTGGTGTAAATGTACATCTTTAGAAATTCTTCTAGCTCGTTGAAGCCATACTGTAAACCATTAAAAGTTCTTTTGTTTTAAAACTTTCAATAGACTGAAATGTTAGCAGAAGTATCTTTTTGAGGAGACATCTCAAAGCCAATTGGCTCTGTTCCAAATCAAAAGTAAGAAGGCTATGAAAAGATCTAATTTGAACACTTCTTGGCAGTTAGTGATTTGTTAAATAGTTTGTTTTTAATTGCTTTCAAAAGTGAAGGAGATGGAGAAATCTTTTGTAATTCATGCTTCTAGAATGAAAAAAAACCCCAGCAACTTGGGAAATCAGGCTGTTAATATTAGAAGTTACACTGTGACTCACACAGTGCATAATCTCTGCAATAGTACAAGCAGCAGAAATGGAGACAAAGAACCAGATGTGCAAACTTCCTACCAGTTCAATTCCAGCTCTTTAATCAGCAGCAGGTCTGGTCCTTTGTTCCACATTTTGCAGCTCAGACTTAGCTCAGGAGGAGGACACGAGGAGGCACTTCAGGAAAAGGGCTTTTGCCATCTGCAGTCAGTGAGTGCCTGGGTGCAGCAGCCCCCAAAGCTGGCATAGGGACATGAGAGGGGTACCCAGAGAGATTCCAAACCCTGCAGCCTGGTTAGGAACTGCTCCAGAGCTGAGCCAGGCACAAACCTGGTGTCTGACTTCGGAATCACACAAAGAGCTTTCTGGCTGCTGGCAATAAAGGAGAGTTGTGCTCCTCAGAGCAAAGACAACTTCTAGGTTATTAATGTAATCAGAGACTGGGATAATTGTTCGGTGACTCCTTCCATCCTGGGAGAAGTCCCTTATGCTCTGTGAGTGTGGAGATGCTTCTCCCTCTGCCAGAAGCAAAACTCTTTTGTAGCCAGCAAGTCAGGATCCCCACAGGTGGGGCAAAAGTGTCACCAGACCCTGCCCTGTTTGCTGGTGTGGCAAACACCTTCTCAGAGCTGCTATCCAGCATCTCCTGCAGCAGAACTGGAGGCTGCTGATCCAGTGCTGCTTTTTACACCTTTCATGTGAGCCTGGACTCGTTGGTGCTTCCCATTCAACACTCAGGGGCTGAAGGATGCTGAGTAAAGCCAAGAGCTGGGCCTTTTCCTTGCTGTCTTGTCAGGCTGGGATCCTGCACGAGGCTAACCCTTGCCAAACCTGCTTTGTCCTTCAGCCTTCACATGGCCTCCACTGTAGAGCTGCACCTTGCATTATTAGTTTGGAAAACTCAAAAAGTCAAAGCTGGTCTTGAACTGGGAACCTTGTGGGATGGTATCTGACTGAGCACGTGTCTCTTCACCCCGACTGAAAACCTGTTAGCAAAATTAAAATACTTGTTGAAAAATTGTTCCTGGATCATTGTTCGCCAGTGGTTTCCTTTATTGAAACTTCCATGTTGCAATTATAAATAGAATTTGTTTTTAAACAGAACAGAACTGATCTTGATGTCCAAATGGAGATTAAAAATTTGAATCTTGAAGTAATTTATCAGCAGTGTACATTATCAAAGTAATTTTTAAAGAAACAATAATATTTAAAGTGCCACCCATTTGTTGCACAAATTTTATTTTTTAGTGGCATTACTGTAGGGCTAAAGGAAATTTGGCAGGATTTCTGCTGAAGTCCTGGTTATTTCTGTTACACTATAATATGCAAGTCTGCCACCAGACTGTGAGCCTGGAGTGCTGGATTAAATTGTTCAGTCCTACTTTAAGAACCCAGCTAGTCCCAGGGGCTGTTCTAGCTTAGAAAAGAGCTTTTAAAAACCAGCCCAGATTTACACAGTGCTGCCAAAAGTGTGAACAACTTTCTTGCTGATTTAAACCACATTCTAAATCACTGTTTATGTTCTGCACCTCAGTTCTGAAACCTTCACTTCCTTGGTATCACCAAAGAAGGAGCCCCTGCCTGGGGCTGGGAGCTCCAGCACCCTCCTGGCCAGCAGGGGCTGCAGGGCTTGTTCCCTCTCCCTGGCAGGAACAAGGCACCCACATCCTTTGAAGCCTGGACATTTTGGGCTAAATTGCTTGAGAAGCACAAGTGGATTGCACTGATATGCTCAAATAGAGATTCATGCAGCTACACAGACTCACACCAGGAGATATTTGGGGCTGGATGATTTGGGCATTTTCCCAAGCACGTGTTCACAGTAAAGAGCCTCTTGCACAATTTATAACTCCACAGCAGAGATCAGGTGGGACAGTTCCTACAGCAGCCCTTGGCACTGTGTTATCCTTTAACTGTCATTACAGCCCTCACATCACAGCACACCATGTCAAACTTTGGCATAGCCTGAGAGACACAGTGGAGCTCACTGGAAGTTGCTGAGTTCTGCTTTGCAGTAGCTCAACAGGATTTTTGCTCCATTCTTCCTGAAATAGTGGCACCAGCCAGACTTGGACAAATTTTCTGTTTGGCCTTGTCATCAATGGTTTCATCTTTACTAAAGTTGTGTGTTGGTGGACTTGTAGGATATAGGTCAATGTTGTTTAATGAAGTCTGTGCTCATTGTGCACAAGCTGTAGTGTTTAGTCATTATGAATCAATGGATGTTTATATATATTAAAAAATATATATGTGTGCATGTAAATCTACAGATATATATATTTATATACATCCTCTCCTACATAAACACACAGAGAAAAAAAGGACCACAAAGAAGTCAGAGACTGAGGAATGTACAACAAGTAGAGGAAGTTTCCTCTGCCAAACTCAAAATTTGTATTTTGTGTAATCATGCAATTTCTGGGTTCTCACTCAGTCCTGCATTACGTGCAGCAAGTAAATGTCTTTGCCTTAAAAAGCTTTGAAATCCTGTAGCCTAAAAATGAAATTTCCACAAGAATAGAAACAGTTTTAGAATTAATTGACACTTTGTGTTTTTTTAGCAACAGCTCATTCACCTAAATAATTCATACATTTCATTTTCTGTATTTTCATCTTCCACAGTGTAATGTTTCTCCATCAGCTTTTGTTAATCCAGTGCCTTTTTTTAGATGACCATTCTTTCCTCTGCTCTTGCTAAAACAGTAGTACACATGGAGCATCTTAATCGTTGCCAAATCTGATTTGTCAGCTTTAAAAAACTTTTGTCCAGGTCAAGAACACAGACTTCTGCAAAGGAAAAAGGCTGTGTACTTTTGAAGAGTCACAGAGTCATATTTTTTTCTGTGTTGGATTGTGTGTCACCTTTCCAGGGATTCTCAGGGTTTCTGTGCATGGAGAATGCCTGGAGTGAAAGGTGGGGTTAGATTTTCATGTACTGTGTCTTTCGTTTTTATTTTTTACTTTTTTTTCCTCAGTAGCAAAAATCCCCTTTGTGTTTAAGTCTTAAAAATGGCCTTGAAAACACTCTACACAACTCAAGAGTGTCTTGCAATAAAAGTAGCTAGGCATTTTGGAAGAAATGGCAGAAACTGGCAAGTTCCAGTTCTGTTCAATTTTCACTCTCATCAGGTAAAGGCTGTTAAGAATTATTTCCTGCTGAACCTTCTGGGTTGTATTAATAGATTACAGAGAAACAGTCAAAACAATCAAAGAAATCAGAAGAGCTCTACTTCAGGACTCCTGGAAGAATGTCTTTGCAGGATTTATTTGCTAAATGACAATAAAGATAAATGAACCTCCAAGCCTGTCAGATTTCCTTGTTGTTCACCTTCAAAGAACTTCAAGCTGTTTGGGGCTTTTTGCCATCTCTGAATAACGATTTCTTGTTGGATAATTTGAAACATCTTGCCAGTGTGTGTTAAAATGTGTGATTATCCCTGGCAGTGTCCCAGGCCAGGCTGGACACTGGGGCTGGGAGCAGCCTGGGGCAGTGGAAGGTGTCCCTGCCATGGCACGGGGGTGGCACTGGGTGGGCTTGAGATCCCTTGACACCTAGTGCTTTCTAAGTCTTTCTTGTAAACAAATATTGTCATGCACCTAACCAGTCTATTTTTTTTTTTTTTTTAATTAATGTCACTTTTCATGTCCTAAGCTCTTGCAAAACCTGGATGTTTGCAACTGTGGGTGCACACAGCCCCTGGCAGGGGCAGCCCCAGCAATAGCAGGGAGGGAACCAAAAGCAATAATCTTCCCTGGCAGGCAGTGAATAAAACCCCTCTTGAAGGGAAGTGCTTTCAAGGCCTACAGTCAGTGAAAAGGGTGCCAGCCACGCTGTGCCAGGGCCCACAGTGAGCTGGGGAGCTGAGCACAGCTCTCCAGCCCTGCCCTGCTTTGCCCTGCTTTCCTGAGTTTGCCCTTACTGACTTGATTCAGTCTGAGACACTTTCGTGTATTTGGAACTGGTGTGCAACTTTTTT
This sequence comes from Passer domesticus, assembly GCF_036417665.1. NCBI lineage: Eukaryota > Metazoa > Chordata > Aves > Passeriformes > Passeridae > Passer > Passer domesticus. Next base: position 20,432,213 of record NC_087485.1, read on the forward strand.
GTGCTGCTTTCAATCAGAATAATTTCTATCAAAAATGTGCAGCTGATGTTATTTGAAATTTTTCAGGCTCTCTAACTTTAGCAGAAAGAACTCTTTGTGCCTTTCAGATTTCCTGCATGCCTGGATTTTTGGCTGCCATCATGGGTGTGGGTCTGTGCACTCCTTTTCACTTTTAGTGGGACTTAAATCTGATGTATTTTTTAAAGTATTCCTAGGTTGTGACCTAACACCTAAATCAGAATATTTAAAAGGTGCTCAAGGATTTCAATCATTAGCAAAATTTGGTTTAAATTATGAAGCACAGCAAAATGAGTGCATTCCAAATTGGAAGGTATTTTTCCCCCAGTGTAGGACCTCCCACCACTCACAATTAAAAATCTGATTTTATGAATATGTGAGATCAGAATAGGTTTCCAAAACACAGCCTTTGCCACCCAGTAGGGTGGGTGGGTTAATTTTCTTCTTCTTCTTGCCAGAGAATTTATTTTGAAGACTTTTTCTAGGTTATTTCTCAGATAAAGATGGTAAATGAAAATAGAACCAGCAACTAGAAAATTCGAGGTTGTGAAGTAGGTGATGAGATCTGGTGCTTTTCTGTTTTGTTACCACAACGCAAAGTTTTACTGTATCTATCAAGTTCTATTTCAAAATCTGGAGATAACACTGTCATAAGAACTATGTCAAAACTCCCCTTCAAATCCCAAATTGCCTGACAGAGCATTTTCTCCTGTCTCTGAGGGTTATTTGGCTGTGATACTTTTCTGGAAAATGTTGTTATATTTGGCTTTTTTTTGATTTTGCAGCTTGTGGATAAGGCAATGTTAGAACTGACCTTCATCTAAGAGGTCAGTGTCCAAAAGAGAGAATCTGGTATTCTTTAGACTGGGGGAGCAGAAGAGAAGTGTTAATATATTTGGTGGTTGTAAATTAAAGTTTTTAGTGACTTGGTTAAGTCACAAAAATGGAAAATGGATGAAAATGTAAATTAACAGAAAAGAGTGCAAAAAAAATCTAAGAAGTGCTTTAATTTGTGGATATAAATTCAGAAACACATATGGACAGAAGCAGGTAAAATAGTCCTTTGTTTTCTGTGTGCTGTGGGGACCAGCAATGTAATTGTTCCGTGCTAAGTTTGGGATCTGGCACTGGATGGCAGGGAATTGGAGTTTCTGTCAGCTTTATCCCTTTTGGAAGCAGCTTTTGGCTCTCCATGGGCCTCACCTTGTGCATGCAGCCCTGGCCCTTCCCTGGAAAGAAACCACCCTGCTGAGCCAGCTGAGCTTGTCTTTAGTCAGAGCCTTGGGATGATTTGGGATTGGCCAAATTAGTCCTGGTTTTAGGCAATCTGTGAGAATTTAAACATAGTAAAAACTTTGCTGGATTCTTATTTCCTCACTTTTAGCTTGGTCATTAATTATTGTGTTAATTGCTATTATTTATTGTAAGAAAAAAATCAATACTTTGACACATATGACCAGTTTGACAAACCAAAGATGGTGGAGGACTGAAGTGCTTAAGGAAAGAATTCTTCTCAAAATTTTCTTGGAATTTACAGCAGTGCTGTTAACTTTTGTTAGTTCAGCTGGTAATATTTTATTTTCTGTTGTTGTTCTGGATGTAAAGTACAGGAAATAAAGGAGACACTGGAGAACCTTTTGGGAGATTTTGATCAAACCATCAAGCATCCAAAAATATTTTAATCACTTTAAGCTTTCGTGGGAGGGAAGGAGGAGAGAATTTTTATCAGCTGTTTTGTGAAAAGGCATCCAAAGCTAATTAAATGTTGATTCATCTTTTTCATTTCACATTAAGTATATTCTGAAGATATAATTCACCAAGATTACATTCTGATTTTTATTTATTCATATGATAAATAAGTTTGCATATGCTCTATGCACAAAAGTGTGGGGTTTCTCTGTCAATTGGTTGTTTTATATTACTTAAGTCTAACTTCAGTAACTGAGCAAACAGAATTATCTCTGACATAATGGCACCACAATCTCCTCAGTAAGAGGGGGGTGCAATGGTTCAAAAATTCGCTTATTAATTGTGCTGCATTGTGAAAATAATATCAAAATAAACCACTGATACTATTACCCTTGTAATTGTTACTTTCAGAGTAATGGTGAAGCTGTTTTGAATGTTGGTGATTATATTTCAATTCAGAGCAGTGGCCCTGCCTGTGAGTGTAAATTCAACAAGTTTGGATTTCAAGGAAAACATCCTGATTTACATTAGGTTGTCCCAGATTTGAGGGAGATCTCTTACCTGTTTTTACAGGAGATGTCAAAAGGGGTAAGAAACCATAATTTCTCTGAATTGTGTTTTCCTGTGAAATTTTCTATGGGCTCCAGGTGTCTTTTCATGGCACAGGAGAGGAGGGGGAACAGCTGGATTTGAGGGAAAGGAATCTTCTGCCTCATTTGGAAAACTGGGGGTGTTAGAGTTAAGATGTGGACAGCGTGTTACTGGATAAGTGTTGTATGACTTTCCTTTTATGAAGAAGTTTTCCTCTGGTTAAATTGAAATGATTTAACTGAAGAGAGGCCCCGCTGGACAAAGTCCCTGCTGTGCTGGTGGCACAGGGGAAGGCCAGCCCACACTCTCCCCAAATGCACAGGGCCCAGTGGTGTTCTGCTTTACTGCTTGAAATATTCCCAGGATGGGGACAATTCTCGAGACTGTCCTGGGCCAGTTTAGGAGACGAACCCAGAGGAGAGGCTCTGACAGTGCACTGAGCCCTGCTTTGCAGCAGTGTGTGGAGGATGGGGGCTCTGAGGCTGCTTTCCATTTGGCTCGAGCTGAAAGACCCCAGTGTTGTTTATTTTCAGTTGTTCTGATCTCCAGAAATCAGTTAGAAATGCATTTTATCTGCACCTGAGGAATGCAGCCACTCCATACCAGCCCCTTTAATATTAATGAAGAAATTGGGCTGTCAGTGCTCTCTCCTCACATCTGTTTCCCAGCAAGGAAAATCATTCCCCAAGCACTTGGGTCTGAGCACACAAATAGATTTTTAAATGAAATTGTTACAGGAGCAGAAATCTAATCCTTCAGTTAATCACCAGCAATATTTGAAAAGAGAGGAGCTATTGTGTGTCTGCCTGGCCTCCCCTCAGGTGAGCAGCAGGAATAAAGCACATCAGGAAATGAAATGTGTGTAAATCACTGAAAAGAAGTTGACCAAAGTTGCATTTCAAGTCATTCAAAGAGCAGGAGAATCTGGATGAGAGGTGGGAAAAAAACCCTGTTCAGCTGCTGAAAAATGGAAAACATTTGTTTTATGTTCCAAAGGTGACTTCTACACTAAGACAAAAGAGGTTTAATTGCAGAGGCTTTTAAAGGCAGGCATCCTTTTAGTCATGATTTCAAGAGTTTTAACGGAAATAGAATGATTCTTTTTCTTAAATTCTGACTTCTGAAAAATTTGTTCTCTGGATAAACAGGCAAATCTTTCTTTCTGTCCTAAACTGGAGAGAAATATAGCTGTATTTCAACGGTTTCAGTAGAAGATCACCAGATTTGTGGGCATGATTTAGAGGAATTTTTAATGTTTACTCTGTATTTGCTCTGAATCTCAACACAGTGGGTGGTTTTTTGTTTTGTGGGGTTTTTTTTTTTTTTTTTTCCCCCAGATCTGAGGAGTGCTTGGTTCTGTTTGCCCATCTGTGGATTGTCAGGATTTTAGGTGTCTCACAGGAAAACAACAGCTCTTCAATGATGCATTCCCTGTTCCTGACAAGTTCACTGTTCATGTTCTGTTCTCATTCCCAGGGCTGGGAATGAGAGACAGACACATCAATTTATCATGGAGAGAGGAAAAAAAGGCTGCAGTCAATAGGATTGGAAATGAACAGCACCTCTCTCCTGCTTTTTAGGGGTGGTTTTTTTTTTTCAAAGCACACATCCAGACTTTAAAACTTGCTGGAGAACTAGTTTAGCTTGCTAGAATTTGGAGTCAAGCTGTCCCTAGAAGGATGTTTTTTATGGTTGCAAAAACTGCAAATTGGGTGAGGTCTGAGCTTTGGTTCTGCATGTTTTCCATGAGATTCCTGTGTAATTAGTGTGTTAATCAGTGAGAGTGTCCTGTTGCTCTCAGCCTTGTGGTGAGGCTGTGTCAGAGACCTGCAGCTCGAGCTGCTTGTGCTGCTGTGGGGGGTCTGACCTTGGGACACTGATAAACCCCAGTAGGGCAGCCTGAAATCCCTGATGTGGGATGCCTGGTGGGTCAGCTCCTCTGACCATAAACACCCTGCCTTGTCCTGCTTTTCCACAAAATCCTCCTGCAATCCTCCCCACACACTGACCAGGGAGAAAAGAGTTCAGTGGGTGGAAAAGTCATCTTGTGTTTACAACATGAAATGTAAAAGCACAAATAAAGTTACACACATGCTGTGACTGGAAATGTGTCTAATTCCATGGTGAAAATGGGATAAACCACATGATCTTAGCTTAGGTTTTAAGGGTTAGGGCCAGGCTGTCCCTTCCTGTGGTCCTGGGTGTCTTCATGCAATAAATCTTCAAGCTTTTTTCTGACTCCAAAGGCAAAATTCCTTAGATGAAAAGTTATTTGGTTATGCAGTTTCTGCACGTGCCATAGGGAGAGGGCCAAAAAGTGCAGTGGCTCCTTGAGAATGAACAGCTTTTCCTTGGGTTTTCCCAGGGAAAGATTCTTCCTTTCATCTGTCTGGTTGTCTGTGATCTGGACACAGCAGCTTTGCAGACCTGTGCCAGGCTGTTTTTGCTTTAATAAGTCAAACATTAAAGAGGCTGGGGCTGTCTGCAAAAAGCCTCCATGCAAGAGTTACCTCCAGGAGTGCCTGGGCCAGGGGGTAGAGGTGGGGTGAGAAGTGGAGGGCTGCTTAGGAGGGTTTTATTCCTTCCATCGTGGAGCTGGTTCTTTGTGTGTAAATAAAATAATGCATTTCTTCTGCCTTTGGCAGTTCTGTGTGGACTGTTGCTATCAAGGCAAAAACCCCTTAAATCTTTTAAATTTTTGTTTTTGTATTCAGTTTAAGAACATTTTGTTGTCAGGGGTTATGTGGTGGGGAAAGTATTGAATATTCTTAGTGTGGGCCACTTCCATTGTAGGAGAAAGCTCAGGATGTGTCTGCTGTGATGTCTGATGCATCTTGCATCTTCCTGCAAAAGAAGGGAAGGCTAATGGTTCCATTGCAGCAGTTAAGAGGTGAGAACGCTATAATTTAAGAATATTAGAATATAAGAATACTAACAGTATTCTTACTGCTAGTATATTCTATAAAATAGTCTATAATATATTAGTATATTCTTATACTATTTTTTTCTGCGGAGCTGATAGCCAAATGCAAAGTTAGCCTTTAAAAAGGAAGGCACAAGTGTTGCCAGTGTACTGCACTGGAATACTATGCTTTTGCTGCTATTGCTTGATCTTTTTCCCCCTATTCTAAAGAGGTATATAAAAGAAGATTTGAAGTACATAATTAAAAAAATAATTGTTATTGCATTTTTTCCTTGTTGGCACACATGTACTGTAAGCTGTAAGGACTTGGATAATATTTGTGTAACTGTGATTTTGTCATTAGGAGTTGAGCTTGTCCTGTGTGTGTCCAGCCAGCAGAGGCTGTCAGGGTCTGCCTGATGGCCCTGCCATCCCCCTGGCTCCTGCTGAGCCACCGGGGCTTTCCCTCTCTAAGTGCACTCAGCCCAACATCCCTAGGACAGCCTTTGGAGATGCAGGAGGTGCCTGGGCCCATCCAGCCCTGCTGGAGGCAGAAGAGAAGGGAATGGGAACTGGGGTGTGGGAAGAGACAAGGATCACAGAATCCTCCGAGGGGGTGTTCAAGGCGTGGTGGCCACAATCTCACCTTGGTGCAGCCTCTGTGTTGACATGAAAAACAATATGGGGGTTGTCAGGCAGCAGAGTTTGGGGACAGTGAAGCGTGGCAGAATTAGCACTGTTGTGCCACAGCTGCATATGGGAGAATAAAATATTTCCCTCCTTGAGACTTGCAGGTACACAAGCAAATCTCAAGGGACATGTTAATCTAAAGCAGTAATTTGTAATATAACTCAACTAAGCATTGACAAATCCATTTGATAGAGGCCTGATAAGATTATTTATTTCTTTTTTTAAATTTTGAGTGCTTAAAGTGTTGTATGCACCAAAGCTGATATGTCAAGATAAACGTGTGTAAGTTATTTCCCTTTCCTCCCCCGTTTATCATCAGTGACTGGAAGAATAAAATACTGTTATATGTGTCTGGATCTTACAGTTTTACTTTCTTTTATTGTGACATCTGTCACACAAAAAGTTTTATCCTCCTAAGCATCTTACAAAGAACTGCTTTTTTCATGGTGAGGACTTAATCTTTGATCGTGACATATTTTAACCAAGACGTGTCACTTAGACGCTGTTTTCTTCAAAACTGAGGAACTCTTGGAGGTGTTTACTACTAAACAGAACTTTGGAGAAAAAGAGAATATAATTTTTTTGTGTCATGAAGAATATTATGATGCAACTGGGAGCAATTTCAAAAGAAGTAGAAAAGAAGAGAGGTATAAAACCTCAATAACAAGAGAATGTGCAAGTCTTCGTTTGTTCCATGCTGTATTGATTTTTTTTTTGCCTCAAAAAATGGCAGCTGTCTCATGTATAGCAGCTTCATAAAAACAGGTTTAGTTGCCCTGCTTTGAAAAAATGTGTGACCAAATTCTGAGTTCAAATATAAGTGACAAACCTTCACTCATGCCACTGAAATTTCACTATTACACACCAGGAGACAACTTTGTGCTTCAGGTTGTGTGGGTCCCATTTAATTTGGATTTCCACCAGGAATCATAATCATTAGATACTTCTTCATCTTTGTTCTGAATTTCATGAAGATTAAAAGCAGAAAGAAAAAAAAAATCCTGTGAAAAATGTTTGAAAAAGAAGACATTAGCAGGAGACTTCAGCATTTCCACTAATAAAAGGAAAACGTGCTTGAATAATTCTCTTTATTTTCAGTGTTATGTAGGTATGCAGTGCTGTGCATTTCAGTGTGTGCACGTGTGGTAACATGAAAAGGGAGCAGGCAATGGGAAGGTGAATCTCTCATCCAGCACCAGCTCAGAGCTGCTGCTGGTGGAGGCACAGCTTAGACTCCATTCCCAAATGGCTGCAGAAGTTGCAGCAGTGAGTGCATTGATCCCTCACAGCTCCCGAGGAGCTCAGCTCACTTTTATCTGCCTCTTTGGAGAGGAAGTCCCCTCTCCAAGAAGCACACAGCAAATTTCTGAAGGCACTTTTAAACCAGCATTTGAATAATGCAGCTTGGCCTGCTCCCTCCTGCTCTGAGCAGACATAGGGGAGGCAGCTTTCCTTTTCCTGGAGAGAGAAGGGGGACAATGGGCAGGGTGTGCACAGTTCCTCCCACAGTGGCACACCTGGGCAGAGCTCCTCTCCCTCCCTCAGGTCATTTTGTGTCACCTGGGTCACCTCTGGAGCTGCTCCTGTGGGGTTTCACAGGGAGGAGCAGCAGAACCCATCACTTCAGGTCCCAGCCCAGCTCTCCATCTCCTCCTGGAACCATCCCTCCTTGATGGTGGGCACAGCTCCTGCTTGGGGCATCTGCTGCTCCTTGGTAGCTGTTCCTGGGGGGCAGAGCTGCTTTGCGAAGATGGGGATGCTCCAGCCCTGCCTGGGTTCACACTGATGAAGGGAGAAAAGCTCTTTATTCATGCAGAAACACAACAATGCAGCCGCATGAAGTGGGGGGATTTTTCCTGCATGTCAGGCCCCAAGATGAGGAAGCACAGGGGGAATTTCAGTAGGAGCAGCAGTTTCTGCCCCTGCAGTGGGTTGTGGAAACTCCTGAATTCCACACTGCTCTGAAAAGCATTTCCCTGCATATTTCTGCCTGCTTTTCCCAGCCCTGCAGCTGCAATCACAGAATGGTTTGTGTTGGAAGAGACCTGAAAGGTCATTCCATGCCTTGGCATGGGCAGGGACATTTCCATGAGACCAGGGACACCTTCCACCAGACCAGGTGCTCACAGCCCCATCCAGGCTGCCCCTGAACACTGCCAGGAATGCTCAGATCCCAAAACACCACCCACCCCACAGCAGCCACTGTGCTGGGCATGGATCGTTCACGAAACAGATTGAAGTGGAATGCAGCCATCAAACAATCTCCCCTTGCAAGAGCTGCTGTTTCTGTTCAGGATTTAAAACACCTGAATGCAAACCCACAGTATTCAAAATAGATAAAATCTGATAGGGAAAGATATTTGGGAGAAAAGATGTGGAATCAAATGGTCCCTCCATGTAAACAGAGCACAGACATGTCCATCGGATCTATTGGAAGATGTGAGAAAATATTAATTTACAGATTTAAAATGCGCAATATTTGAAAACAGTAATTATTGTCCAGAGTTACCAAATGGAAAGATATGGTAGATTTTAGGATATTGAATCTTGCTGTGTTTTCTGCCTGGTTTTCCCTGCAGATTTGTGTTTGAAGAGCTGTAGATTGAGGTTTTGTCATAGTTCCTAAGGTTAATATGGATTCGCTTGTAGTGTCTGGTTATCGATCTCTGCTTCACTCTGGTTTGTAAGATATTTTGATTGTCATCTCGCTCATTCACTGTTAAGGTTGCAAAATAAGATTTCTGTGTATTGCTCCATGGCATAGAAGAGTCAAAAATATCCTTTTGCTTCTCAATTTTTGTCTCTAAGTAATTTCTATGCTGTGATTTCTAATTTAATTTTTCCCCCCATTCCCACTGGCCTTTAATAGTTATGAGTGGAGATTTGGGGAGTGGAATTTATGCCTGGGTGTTCAGAAGCCCCTCAGCCCCTGTGATCAGCACACCTATCTACAGCTCTTCAGAGCTGCCAGGAGGATGAAATATAAATTAAAACGAGTAATTAAGCACATAAACAGTTTTGAAGATGCTTACAGTCAGTGGTGGTGTTCTTCAGTCATGGAACTGCCGCCTCCATCTGAAGTGCACTCAGAGAAGGGCAAGTCTGATGTTTTTATTCCTGGGACAAGCAGTAGTCATTGCAATCAGCTGGGCTGGCCTGGGCTTTGCCTGACTTTTCATAAGGGGTTTCATTGTTGATGAAAGTATGGTGGTTTGTGTAGTGACCAGAAGGGCAAGAAATGGTGGCTGTGTCTGAATGGCTGAGCTCCAGGTAACTTTCTAATATCAACAATTCACTTTCTTTTCTTTTTCCAGTGTAACTTATTGGCACATCTACCTGAGAACTTATTGACACATCTTCTTTAAAAAGAGAGAACTCTCACATACATCTGGAGTATTTTAAAGTGATGAACCCTCCAGGAAAAGCTCAGGGAGCTGTGAGGGAGCTGTGGAGGTTCAGCTGCTGGCAGGGGCAGCTGCCTGCAAGCCCTGGTGCCTGCTCTTGGCTGCTCCCTGAGAGCAGCGGGCAGGGAGGAGGAAAGGGCAGGAAGGGGAATTTTGGGAGCAGTGGGATGTGTTTGTGCCAGTCTTTGCCTTGACAGCGAGAGAAGAAAGATGCTTCCTTGAAGGATTTTCCCCTCAGCCTTTATGGAGTGAAACAGCAGGAGCCCATGTGTGAGTGCCTGTGATGGGAAGAGCCCCCAGGGGAGGCAGTCCTGCTCCCACTGGTGCCTTTTTGGGACTACCTAAAAACAGAGGCCAGACAGAATGAAGGGAATGAAAAGCAGTTTTTTTATGGAAGGCCCTTCAGGCACATTTCAGGCAGACAGAGCCCTCCCCCAGGGCCTACACCCAAAATGGGTCACAGGTTTGCACACTTTTGTAAGTTTGGTCCATCTGCACATTGGGGGTTAATCTCCCAATTACAGCTTCAGCTAATGAAGTCATTTACCCCAAGTTTGCTGGCCCAACTCTCTTTTGTTTCCATCTCTGGGGGCCTGAGGCAGTGAGGTGTCCTTGATTCCAGGCCTGGAGAGGAATTGTTGTGTCTGCCCAAATGGGGAAAGCAGCCGCTCACACTGTGTGTGGAGTTTAGAGTTCCACACTAAAGAACTGCAGGATCAGAAATAGATGGAAAATACAAAAGCTGAAATCCTGAGGCATCACCACATGTAGCTGGAGATTGGGAATGCTCCCTGGGATGCATAGGGACAGATCAGTCTGGCCTTCCTGAAACAATGCTTTTCCTGAGTGATCATTTGTGTTTTTCTGCTCAAATACAGTGCTTAGGACTTGTTTTAGTCCAAACAGCATGAGAGCACCGGAGTGAATCAGAGCAGTGTCTGCAGGGGTGGGGAGGGCTGTAGGGAATCCTGCAAGAGCAAAGCATCAGCACCTCCCCAGCTCTTCCCATGAGCCTGCCAGGATCCCTGGATTCCCTGACTCAGGGGTGATGTGCCTTTGAAAGTTCCTCCAATGGATTTTTTCATTGGCCTGTGGGTGTCTCTGTGAGCCCTGGTGTGCTCAGAGACACAAGACGAAAATGCACCTATTGTTAAAAGTTATTGATGGCTTCCTGGGCCTGGGGTATCGGTGCTGATTTCCATGGGAGTGTCCATCCATATGCATTAATCACTGGTAGAACAAAGCAGGACCATCCAGAAATGCCTTCCCAGGCTGAGCTGACTTGGGGGTGTTCATAAATAACGTTTGCATGCACTCGTGAGGTGCTGGTTTTATTTGGTTTAAATTATTAATGGCTGCAACATTATGATTGGTGTTTGGTCTGCGTTGGATTTCTGTGCTGCTGCCTGGTGCCCATGAGGGGCTGGGGGTGCTGTCAGCCCTTGTTTGAGGCTGCTCTCTCTCCCCCTGGCCTTTCTGCAGTGCAGGGGAGGTGCAGACCCTGCCCAAAGCCACCATGCAGAGCTCACGGGCAGGAGCTGCTCCTGAGCTCTTTGCCTGGGGAGAGAGAAGGGTTCTGCCGGCTCTGCACACTTTGCAGCACCCGTGAATGGCAGAATGTGGCTTAGATTTAGACAATTTCAAGTCCAACTGTTCAGTGACCTCTTCCAGGTATTGCAACAAAACATCCTTCTGCACACAAGGCCGAGCCAACACGACACAATCCTGTCCCTGAATTGGTTTCCTTCTCAGTGCAGCAAAGGGAAAAGAAAAGAAAGAGAAGTGCTTCCATGCTGTGCACTTATTAAAGTCACATTCAAAGGTATGTTTTGACTTTGTCTCTTTGCTGCCTCCAGCCTGGCCCTACTCTTTTATGTTCCTCTCTCTGGGTCTCGATTTTATTCCACTTAAAGCTCTCCAAAGTTTCCAAGTTAACTTGACCTGAAACAGTGTAAAGCCTTGAGCTGCATTTGAAGTGAAGGTAATGGAGGAATAAAATCTTTTGTTAGATCAACTGAAGTAGCATGGAGGCAATTAGGGGAATTTTTCCACTCATCTGATCAATTAGTTTAATAAAAACAATGTATAACTCTGCAATAAATTCTCCTTTCTGTATCCCTAAGCCACAAAGGCTGCTCAACACTGCTTCTGTAAATAAATAAATATACTCGGGGTTGGGCCACACTTGCCAAGCACCCTTGAAGTTGTTTGCTCTTTTCAATGCCTCTCTGCCTCTGGATTTGCTGTCCATGTGTTTGTAATGTGATGTTGGCACTGAAAATACAAGTTAAAATTAGCCTTAAAAAGAAAAAAAACCAAAAAGCAAAAAACATTGTTTTTCTGAAAGTACAGTTGAGAATGGAGTTAGTGATAAGAACCTGGCACATATTCAAGATGGTTTAGTTCCTTTCTTGGTCTGGTTTCCTTCTGAACAGAATTAAAGCAGAAAAATCCAATCCAGGGTTTGTGCCACGTGCTCAGTTTATCTGGTATTGATGTCATAGGAGGTTGATGGCTTTTTCCCTGGAACAAATCTGTCTTTCAGACAGTTCCAAAGCTTGTGTTTAACCTCACCTCCACTGACTCCCTATCCCATCATAACAGCTGAACCAGGATTTCTTCTGGAGCAATATTCAAATCAGTTTTTAATGAGCTATTTAATGAAAGGCTAATTGAGGTGAATTCATTAAAGGTTTCCAAATTATGCTTATCGGAGTAGCTATGTTTTAAGTGTTAAATATTTGTTTTATACTTCATTGTTTGATCATGAAAGCACATCTAAAACTTTTTAAATGCCTAATTAGACTTTCTATGCACTTTCCTTAATACCCCATGTTGAATTTACCATGTGTGAATTTAATATATTGCTGGTGTTTACCTACCATAATTAACAAAGCAATTGAGGGGTGTTTTTAGAAGCTTGGATAATGCAGAATTAGAGTATATTGGAAATAGTGATATTGTTGGGTTTTTAGTTAATTAATCTCAGTCTCATTTTGGGTGGATGTTAACTATATTTAATGTTTATTTTATTAATCTTGAAGCGTTTCCTCGACAGCAGGCTAACTGCAGGGGATATTACCACATTATTATACTATAATTTTATTTTATTTTTTTCAACCATCAGTTAATGAATAAGAACATTAATTAATCAAGCTGGTAGATTTCTCTTTCTGGAAGTACTTTCCTCTCAAATCAAAGTACATTTGGAAAATAGGCACTCAAGTTGACTTTAATCTTTTTGTCATTGACAGAAATACCAAAGTAGTTGACTGGAAATGTGGGGGGAAGGAAGAAAAAATAGAACAAGAAATCTGAGGCAGACAATTCCCAGAGTTAATCTACATTTCCTGAGCTCTCAAGATTTGCTATCAATAAATGGGTCATCAAGATAAAAACCTCTAAGGAAGAGGGCCACAGAGACCTTGTTGGAATGAACACTTTTGGGGTTTTTTCTCCCGTGGTTCTTTATTGTTTGTTTGAGTGGCTGGAGGTGAGCAGCCCAGTCAGCTTTTCCTTGTGTCTGGTACCCTTGGGATCCAGCAGGGCTGCAGGAGATGCACAAATTTCCTGCATCTGAGGGTTGGGAGGGGCTCATCAGTGCAGGAGAGCAGCAGGAGCTAAACCTAGGTGAAATATTACTGGTTATAGACCCACCAGTCTCACCCTGCACTGGTGACCCTGGGACTGATCCCTCTGCAGTGTAGGCTCCCAGGCTGCAATATTGCAAGTTATTTTATGGTCTTGCACTCTTAGTGGGGTTTCTCCCATCAGTGCATGAATGGTCCATTTCTGTACTGTTGAGCAGAGCAGGAACAGCTCTCCTGCGAGTGGAAAGAATTTTTTGCAGGCAGGAGAGTTCTCTCTTTGTTAGGGTGGTCACAGAGTTGTCACTGCACTGTGCCCTGATGGAAGATGGAGTCACAGTAATGTCAACAGTCAAAGTGTTTGAGTGTTTATTGCTCAAGGATTAGAGAATTTCAATCAATGACAATTTCAAGCTTTTATTCTCAGGGACATGGAATGAGAACAAAGGGATTTTTCTTCAGACCTTTGCAATCCCATTTTAGTTTTTTACCAAGTGTTTCCTTTAGGTGGCCACTAACATCATTAGTCTTAAAGTATTTAACACAAAAATATTTAATTCGAATGTTAAAATGTTTTATGTTGCCCCTCAAACTGTTTGTGAAATTAAAGTCATCTTAAATCTGCTGAAAAAATTTCTACATCCCAACTGGTTGGTGGCATTGGGTTTTTTTGTTAAAGTGATATAACTGAGCCAAAATAATGTTTTCTCTGTGGTAGGACAATCTGAGAGTATGAGACATGAATCATAACATTTTAAGCCTCCTCCAGTTCCCTGTTCTGCATTCTGTAGACTGAGGGGCTCCGGGCTCTGCCAGGTGATGATGGGATGGCTGGAGGAGCTCTGCACCCCTGCTTTCCCCAGGGTCCTGTCCCCAGCAGGGGTGACAGGATGTGACACCTCAGGGGCTGGACCTGTTCCATGGCATCCTCCCAGCTCCACCAATATATGGAGCAGTCACTTCCAGTGCTTTGAGGGTGGACATTCCCTCCAGGAATTTATCTAATTCCTTTTGAAAAAAATTATACTCTTGGCAGAAGCACCATGCTGGGGTAATGAGCTGTATGATTTAATTATGAGTTGAGAAGGAAAAGTCCTTCTTCTTGGTTGTTTTGAACTGCTTGTTCATAATTTCATTTTATTCCACTTATGTCTTGAATAATGGCAAATAATGAAGAATCATTGCCTATTCACTATCTCTGAGCTGCTCCTCATTTTATAGACCTCGATCATATTTCTCCTCAACCACTTATTTTTGAAAATTACTGCCTGGATTGGCTTTCTGTGAAATCCATTCCATTGCTCTGATCAAACTCTTTGTTCTGCACCCCCTGAGCTGCCCCTGGGGTCACTGGAACCCGAGAGTGGTGATGAGTGTGAGGTGTTTGAGGCGTGGGCACACAATGGTGGGAGGCCTGAGCAGGCTTTGTGTTCTGCCCCCCGTTTTCCTGAATTCCTGATATAATGTGGGATAGATTCACACTCAGAAAGATGGGGAGTTGATTCTCTTTCCCAAAATGTGATAAGGCTCTATGCTTTTCATGCAAAAAAAGAACTTGTTCACAAGGCAACCAGACTGAGTTTATTTAATTTTCGCCTGCCATGGTACTGTAATTTCATATATCTTCTTGTAGATCTTCTGTGAGGTGATAGTTATAATTTAAAAAAAAACCCCACAACTAATATGCAATATTTAAAATATTTTAATGTAATATACATTTAATTTATTTTCTCTCATATTATTATATACACATTTCCTGATCACTTATGACTATGTTGAACTGAAATTATTCTGGTGCAGGTTATTTAATATCTTCTCTTTTTTTCTTCACCAAACAATGTTGACTTTTAGGTATGTCTTTCTTGTGTGGATTTAATTTTGTTTGTAGTCTGCATGTGACCATTTTATATGGTCTGTAAAAGAAGAATTTTTACTGGCCTTTGCTTCCTGGAGGTCTTGTTTAGGTTAGGGGAGAACTTTTTTAATATCATTGATAGCTTAAACAATGAGTTTCCTATTTTAGTCACTACTTCAGCTGCTCTGTATTAGAATTTGTAGGTGAATATCAGAATATCATTCTTTTTGTTATATAATAAATTAATAGTTTGCTTCTTAATTAATGTTTCTTAAAATTATTTTTTTGCTCTTCTGGCCTAATTTCAAGTGCAATGTACTTCCTCTTACCCTAACACATACATGCCTGTATATTTTTAATATATTTATCAGTACTTTGTCAGAGCAATTGAAGTGTCTTCCTTTCCAGCCACAGTGGCAGACAGGTTTGCTTGAAATGGGAAGAACTCTGGAAAAAAGTTGGGAAGAACTGACATAATTGGCAATTGACCATTTTAGGGGTTCACAGCAGTGGGATTACTGTTATATTTATTTGGCTTGGTGTTCACTGTGGTTTTTTAATTTTTTTAAAATTTGTTTTGGTTTTTTTGTTTGTTTTTTTTTTTTTTCCTTAAAGGAGTCACATTCAAAGCAAAAGCTCGGGGGAAAAAATAATTACTGAGTATTATTGAAATAACACGGCTTTTTCCCCTATTTCTGGCCTTTCAGTGAAGCCACCAAAAGAACACATAAAAGTGGATTTAAGCCCATTTTAAATTAAAATATTATCAGGTAGAAGAGAGAAATGTTCATGATCCAGTGTGAGGAGAGGATCAATACCTTAATCTGTGTGTTTCTAAATATGCTGTACTCCCTATCACCAGCTGTGGTTTACAAAGGGCTGGGCAGGGAAGGAGCTGCAGGTCAGTGATTATCTCTCCCACTCTCTCATGACACGTTAGAACTTCAGGAGCTCGGGTGATGGACAGCAGATTAAACCTCAGCCTGGGAATTGCTTTATTTTAGCTAGCAGGAGCTGGGCATAGGTAATTGCCTGGGCCTTATTGCATGAGTGCATGGCTCTCCTGCTCGGCTTCAATGCCAATTCACCCAGGACTGCACAGGAAAACACTCGCTGTAAATTGAACTTAGCTGGTTTTCCCTCTCCTGTTTCTTTAGCATCATGTAGAGTATAAGCAAAAAAACCAAAACAAAACAAAAAAAAAAAAAAAAAAAAAAAAAAAACCAAAAAAACCCCAAAAACCCCCTCAATGAAACAAAAAAAAAAACCAAAAAACCCACCAAAAAAAACCACACAAACAAAAAAACCCACCAAAAAAACCTCTCCAAAAGCCAAAAAAACCACACAAAAAACCCCATCCATCCCCCCTCAAAAAAAAACCAACAAAAAAAAGGAAAAAAACCCCAAAAAACAAAACAACAAAAAACCACCAAAATCCCAAACCAAAACAAAAAAACCACAACTTGGTAAATAACCTTGTGCCACAATTCAAAAAAACTTATAAGGCCCTTTCTCAAAGTTATAATGATGAAAATAGAGAGATTGGCTTTGTTCTTCAATTTTCAATATTCAGCTGCATTTGAATAGATTCTGAGGCCTGCAAGCACTGGCATTCTAAGGTAATACTAACACTCTTCATTGACTAATCAATGTTTTGTTTGTAGAAGTAGGACCATAGGGAATTGTGTTTATTTTATTAATACATCAGAGTACTTGTCACTGCCGGGGGCTTTGGGATGTCTTAGGCCACCCTGCTGCTGTTTGGAGCAAGGCTGGGCCTCAGAGCTGGTCAGGATTTTGTCCAGAGAAGATCAAGTAGATCTAACTTTAATGGAAGTAGGTGTCATGGATGTGGATAAGTGTAAAACAGCTCAGGCACAGATGATAAAACTTGATTGTTTAAGGGAGTAAGTCACTGTTTGGATCAGCAGCTCTGATCCCAAAATTCTGCCTTTATTGGTTGTTTCTAATATGTGTTGTCTTATTTGGAGGCTGGTTGGGATATTCTCTTCTGCAAGGGTTCCCCAGTGCCAAGGTCCATCTGAGTCACAGGATCACTGAGGCTGGAAAAGCTCTCCCAGCCCATGGAGTCCCAGCTGTGCCCAATGCCCACCCTGTCCCCAGCCCAGAGCACTCAGTGCCACCTCCAGCCCTTCCTGGGACACCTCCAGGGATGGGCACTCCACCCCTGAGTGGTGGCTCTGGTACCTGGCCAATACTCTGTGACAAAGGTTATCCATGAAGCAGAGCCCTTCCAAAAGCAGATTCCCATGTGAAATTTCTTGTGAGATCCCCACCCTTTCTGGGAAAATTGCACAGAGGGACATATTCAATTAATAAAGTTTGAGAAATTGAAATAATTCTATAATTTTAAGAGCACTGAGGTTTCTGTGTCTCCTAGGCAATAGTGGAAGAATCAGCAGGCTAGAGATGTGTTTTGGTAATGCAGCACCAGGGGTTGTTAAGAGGGAGGCAAGGGGCACCTGTAGCTAATTTTGGGCTAGTCAGCATAAATTCATGGAGATCCTCCATGCAGTGTTGGCTCAAACAATCCTTTTATTGAGAACAGAAGCTGTAATGCACAATGACACCAGACAAGATTATAGGGGGACGTAATGAAGTTTGCAGTGTCAGAATATAGGATGATTAAATACCAAGTGCCAGGCACAGCCTTCCTACATCTCCATCTTATGTTTTCTTGTTTTAATGAAAAATAAGTTCCTTAAGAAAGAAAAAAAAAAAGGCAAGAGAAGCTGAAGCTGAGCTGGAATTGTTGTGTTGGTATTGGAGGAGAGTTGATAATTATGCATCTACACCAGTCTGCACTTTCCAATCTTCCTGCTGAAAATCACTCTGTTTAAATCACCCCCCTCTCATGCTGAGACTTCTGTGCTCTTGTACCAGTTTGTTGTGTCTGATTTCCTCCTTTCATTCTTTCTCAATGCTACTCTGCTGCTTAGGAGGTTTCTCCCAGATCTCTTACCTCACCCTGCAGTGTGTAGGTTAATAACTGGATATTAATGTGACAGGATCTCGTCTGTTTTACCTTCTTTATTTCAAGTGTTCCTCCTCTGATCATTAGTTACTCAGAACTTCTCTGCAATTCAGAATTCCTGTCCTTGGTGTCACATGTGTTTAGCAAGAGTGGTTTTTTGGCTGTTCCCTTCTCTACAAACCTCCTTTGACTTATTCAACACTTTCCTAGATTACAAGCTCTTTCCAAACCTTTGTCATTAACTACTATTGAGGACTTGCTTCCTCTGCTTGGGTTCCAGTTCTTGTGCCACCACCTGCCTTGAAAAAGCCTGTTTGCCTCTGGCAAAATAAAAGTTTACTCATTTGTATTTCACACTTTTTTCCTGTGGCAATTCTCAGAAATGAGATGATTGCACATAATCAAGGGCACAGTTAGAGAAACTCTCATCCCTTTTTTGAGAACATGCAGGAAAAGTCAGTGGGGTCTGTACAGAGTAACCTCTCCAGGTTGGAAGGCTGAGTAACTTTTATGGGACCCCATTTTTTTAAGGGTCTGAGGATTGAGAGGATTGCAGATAATTCAGCTGAGATTCAACCTTAGCAGGAGAATTAAATATGCTGACATGAGTTGTCTGTGCCAGAAGGCAACATAAGTTTTGTTTTGCTTTTGTTTTTCCACTTGGGATGTGGAGGCCGTGGAAGGAATTGTAGAACACTCATTTTGCAACCTAGCAGCGAGGCCAATGTGAAACAATTTCACAGACGTGTTTTGCCAAATTTGTGTCTTGGTGGTTAATGTTGGGCAGTGAGCAGCCCCTGTCATTCATCCATGGCAGTCCTGCCAGGCTGATCTTTTGTGGTTTGTAAATAAACCTCCCATTCTCAGGCCCTCAGAAGGGTTGACTCCTGTCTGAAGCATGGCAGAGTGGGAAGAGGTCAATCCAAGCTGATGTAAAACGTTATTTAAAGTTGCTTTACTCAGTGTCTTGATGGTAACCACACAAGGATTTCTAATTTGGTTTGTCTGATACAGATTTTCAGGTTTTGGGGCAGAATAAACCCATGCAAACCATACATGAGAAATTATTGCCCATTATTACAAAATAGGTGAGGAGGAGTTGGATGCAATTATGTGCAAGGCCTGCTCTGTGGTGTTGAAAACATTAACACAAATAAATATCTTCATTACATTGTGAAATACGGTACAAATTACTTTTTCAAAAGCTATTATTCCCTTGAATGCCTTCTGTGTCCAGACACAGCACCTTATATATATTGCACCACATTTTGGCTGAATTTCAAGAGCAAAGATCTCTGTCTTTCACTTTTGTGGCCTTGACTGTTAGAAATGCCCTTAATTTTTTTACCCCTCTTTCTAAAAAAAGAGTTAATAAGGAAGGATGCTGCAATGCATTTATTTTTATTTTTAAAATAAAAATAACTTTAGGCTCCAAGGCTATTATTTGTGGTAAAATTATGTAAGGTAGCAGTGAAACTCTAGAACTGGAATTATCTGCTGAGTGGAAGAATCCTTCCAAAAGAGCTGAGGCAGAAGTTTGCAGCTCTCAAGTTGAGTGTAGTAGAACATAACCAGAATCTGTTTGTGTGGCATCTAATTCAAACCTGTGACCCAAAACCACCAGCCTGACTTTGCAGAAGTTTAGAACAAATCTTGAAGAAAAGAAAATAACATATGAATTGTAATAATATATAAAAATGTCTTGTGTTCTTATTTTCTACCTGCTGTGGCAATTTGGCTTGAAAGGGGTTAAAAATCTGTATTTGTTTTGCAAGATACAAATGTGAGAGTCAGCGGAAAAGGGGCTGTATTTCTGCTCAAGGCCTTCAATACTGCTGTGCCTTCAGGTTTTTTGTGCATTTCAACACAATGTGAATTTTCCTTTCAAATGTGGGAATTGTGCTGGGAGATGGAACTTCCCTTCCTGACCCCTTCCCTTGGATTTGCTGCTCTGATGAGTCATTCCTGGATGTAATGATTGGTTTTAATTGCCAAATTCCAGCACAGTGGCTCTGGCAATGTGTCCCTGCTAATCGTTACTTACCCAAACTCTTCAGGACTGTCAGCAGGATTTTCAAGCCTAAAGGCTTGATGGAACCAGGAAGCAGAGATTTCCATCTACTTATGCCTCCTGTTTTTGTTGCCTAATTATCATTCATTTAGCCTGCCATAAAAGTCATCCTTTACCTGCTTTCTGATTGCTTTATGGCTGCTTTTACAGCCTTTGGGGGAATAAATTGAAATATATGTTCTCCATGTGCTCTATCCCTAAAATAACTGATCAAGTCAACAATCTGTGTTTTATTACCCAAATGATCTAACAACCCCCACGTTATAAATGGAAAATGGTAAAGAGAGTTCAACTCTGTCTGCTGAAGTCAGCAAAATACTTCTACCTTTGTTTTGGCAGAGTCCCCTGCAGTTGGAGACATCCAGCCTCCTCAGAGCAACTGGGAATTAAGGATTTGTTCCCAGCTGCTGTAAATACAAATGCACAAATAGGTGCATGAAAAAAAACCACAAATGTAAAATATTAATAGCTACAATGACTGCTGTATTTTGGGACTGATTTTTTGTGGGTGGTTTTTTTATGCTTCAGCTGGTTTGTTTTCCTGCAGGCAGGTTTGGGGGAGCTGGGGCTGCCCTTTGCTCTGTGTCCCCAGACTGCACTGAGCCCATCATGATTTTTGGTGCTCTGTCAGTCAGATGTGCTTCAATTTATAGAAAATAATAAAAACTTAAGAACTGAGGGACTTGTTGCATGTGCAACTTAACATAAAATGTTGGCTTTGGTTTCTTTTAGTTTTATCATTATAGAGTTCATTTTAAAGGCAGTCCTAGCATTAGAATTTCTCAGAAAGTCTGGGATAAGCTCTTAATTTGACAAATTTACAAAGAATCAGCAGAAAGCCAAAAATGTGTGTGCTGAGGGTCTGTCTGACAAATCCTGGTGCTGTGTGGGATTCCTTGGAGTCACACCCTGGCTGCACAATTGAGAAATTGTTCGTCTTTTTTCTCAAGGCCCTCCAGAACCAGCCTTTAAATTGCCCTGGCACATGGCTGCACTGGCTTGACAGGGTAGGCAGGGAGGCTTTGGGAGCTCTCGCCATCCCTCCTCCATCTTTTCTCTTTCCTGCCTCAAAGTCCATCCTCCCCCCAAGTGGAGCTAAAGAACCAGATCTCCCTGTGCAGGTATTGCTGTTAATGCTGCATTTCCGCCTGCTGATCTGTCATCTCTTGTCCCTTCCTTCTCCCACTGGATGTGAATTCCTCTGCCTGTGGCACTGAGAGCTGTTCCTTGCCAAACACACACCCAGGGCTTACCTGGGAATGCAAGGAAGGCAGATTGGGAAACTTATGGTGTTCCAAAAATTGTCTTTCATTAATTATTCTGAGTCCTTACATACTCCCAGTTTGTTTTCAATTTATTGGAGAACACAAAAGATTTATTGATAACATTGATGGTGGCCTTCACATTTAAAGCATGTTTTCCCAAATCACTCTCTACGAACTCTTCTAAACAATTCCTAATTAGTCATGACAAATTTAATAAGCATTCCTAAGCATGTATTGAGCCGTGTCTAGTTTGTAATGGGTTATGACAATAATACTTCTTTATAATATGTTAAAATATGTTCTCCGTGTTTCCTGAATCTGGATGGATCCTAAACCCAGATTCTGTTTTTAAAAGTGACTGGTGGGCCAGGCAAGGGTTTGCAGTGTCTTTGCTGGTTTTGCTTGCATAGATGAAATTATTTTAAGCCTTTGTAAAGCACAGCCTTACAAACACAAGGTAGTCTGGAGCATCTTTAGCTCTTTATATAGCTGCTGACACTATTATTTCTTGACATCTTCCTGTTCTAGTGGCATTTTGCCATCTGCTTCTAAGATGTCATTATAATGCAAAGTAAAAATTTTAGTATATTCTTCTAAAGTCTTTGCTTCTCTTGCTGCGCCATTCTAATTCTGTACAGTCCCTGTTGATGGATTCCTATTTATCTTGGCTGATAGCTGGTTTATTTCCCTATTATGTTCTGCTATTCAGCTTGCATAGAAGGCATCAAGATGCCTTCTCAATTTAAATACTTGCCTTCTCTTCATTAACAGCAATGCCTCGTCTGCTACCCAGACCTACTGTTCTCCTTTCACATTTTAGTTGTATAATTTGGTGAAGCCTGCAAAATCAGGGGGTCTATTTACAACCTACTTTGGATAATTTTCACTAGGATTGATTGCATATAGATGAGAGAATGTGTGCAGGCTGTCTTCTGGAAAAAATAATTGACTGAGAGAGTTCAATGTGTTTGGGAATGAACTCACCAAAATAACCATGCTGGTCTGTGCTATAGGCTCTGACTGCTTTGGATCTGAGTTTGTATTCTGGCATGCAAAGCTGAATTTCAGCTTTTAATTTTATGGTTTGAGCAGTTCTGTGTCTTTTTGCAGCACACCCTGACACTTCGGGAAAAGGCTTCGTAATTTTAGCAAACGGGATAAGGAATATTCCTGTTACAAATGTATGAATCCATGCCTGTCCCTCCTGCTGATTGCTATTTTGCATGAAATAATCCACAGTTTGTTAATTTTATAACCAGTCATAGTATGTAAAAAATTTAAAAATCAAGCAAACGAATGGAATAATTTTAACACTATGCAGTTTGCTTTTTTTCCCACCAAGGCACATTTGTATTGGTATAACACATATGTGTTCTCTCATTTCCACACCAAATCCACAACTGAATATTTTAAAAATTTCAAGAGTTTTAATCTTGTTTTTCTTCTGTAACAGACCCAAAGAGATGTGTTAGCTTCAATCTTGCTCAGATTGTCCATGTGCAGTTGTATGATTTTTAATCTGATGTCACATTTATCAAAATTTGCCAGGGCAGACAAGCATTTCCATGCTCTCACTGGGACAGGAAAGTGCCTTGGTGTAGAACGCAGGCTGTGATGGAACAAAACTAATGCCTGTGGAAGATCAGAGCCATCTCCTGAGTAAAATGCCACCTTCTCCAACCTGAAGGCAGCAAAATGGAGAGGAAACATATCCATCTGGGAAAATTATCCTCCCCATCAATGACATCTGGCTTGGCATTTTGTGGTCTCTGTGTTATTAAATGCTTTGCTGTATCATGCACAGGTTCATTAGTACAAATTAGGTTCTGTTCACATTACAGTGGGTAATCAATTATATTGGATGTGAAATGTCTCCTCATAAATCTGAATTACACTTTTCCTGGAGCCTGGGCCAGTGCTTGGGCTGGTGCTGACAGGGGAGAGCTGAGAGCACTTGCTGCAGGTGGGGTCTGGGCTTTGTTCCCTCTGTGCCAGGGTTATACCAGGTGCAAAATGAACTGTGCCAGGGCAGCCTGGAGCTCCTGGGGAGTTCCACCCTGCAGAGGTTCAGGAGGGACCCGGGCTGGGGTCTCTGTTATATTCCAGCTGCTGGTGGTGGAGGACAGGGACAGGGCAGCAGATGAGGTCATCTGTGGGCACTCCTGGGCTTTGTTAGCTGAGATTTGCACTATTCAGCTCAATGTCGTCTGAAAGGCAGCTGGGATCAAATACTGACAACCAATTTGAGTTAATGTATCAAACATTTTGTGTGTTGGTTCCTTCTGTGATGTGAGGTATTTGCTGAATTGAATTGAGTCTGGTTGAATTCCTTGTGCCGTGAAGTGCTGCTGAACTGGGTAGATTTTATTTACCACAATACAAGTTTCTACTATAAAAATTTTATAAATTAGCAGCCTTGTTAGCACTTTGAGCAGGGCAGCTGAAAAATAAATGCATCCTAAGATCTGAGATGTCCTTTTATAATCTGAAGGAGGAGTGTGAGAAAAATTCAGAAGCATTTTTCTCCTGAATCCCACTGAATTTCTGCTTTCACACAAACAAGCTTGGGGCTTCTGTTATTTGTGGGTGTCAATGTTCTACTTAATTTTTCTTTACCTGCTCATAATTACTTTTAATTTCCTGTAGCTAATAAATGCTTCTCCAGAAAACACCACTTCTAATTAAAAATCCAGCATGAACTCAACGATCAGGATCTACAGAAATGGTGCTGCTGCTGTAAATATTTTAAACGTTCTGTGCATTTTCTTCTCCAAGATTTGTGCTTGCATTGCATCTAGAATAAAGAGTGCAATTACCTGCAGTACAGTTCTGAGGAAGCAATGCTCAGGATAATTTGGGCTCAGTACTGCACATTTTTTAAATCCACCCCACAAACTCTGGCTCTGATGACCAGCAGTTTATGACAATGCAGATAATAGCAGGTTTCAGGTTATTTCTGCCTCAGCCTTCAAACTTCAAGTACCTGAAGTTTCTGAGGTATCTCATTAGCATTTGGGAAACATCTCCTCTGGTCGTGCATTAGTTCTGTCTCCTGCTAGTCCTGAAGTTCTGAGTCAAATCTTTTTCTTTTCTGGGATTGATGACTGCAATTCTCTGTTTCCTTGCTTACCTACCTCTGTTAGAAATAGACTCAAACTGGTGTGGAGAGATCCTACAGAAGTGATTTCCAAATTTGAGTTCATCAGCACTGTAGCTTTGAGCTAAATGCTTTATTGATCTAATCTGAACATTGATCCTATCTGAATATTGATCCTGTCTGAATATCTTATTTCTTGCCTTTCTGAACAGGAAGAGTTAGGCTAGAAAGGTCATAAGGATTAGTTTATCCTAATGAATGTGCACCCATGTGACATTAATTACCTGGTGTTAGAAATCTGGTATATTTGTTTATAGCACAATTCATTATTGTCTGTCCAGTTCTGAGCCTCCCCGTTGAGGAAGGACCTGGAGGGGCTGGAGTGTATTCAGGGAAGGAAATGGAGCTGGAAAAGGGAATGGAGCCCCAGGAGCAGCTGAGGGAGCTGGGAAGGGGCTCAGCCTGGAGAAGAGGAGGCTCAGGGGGCCCCTGTGGCTCTGCACAGCTCCTGACAGGAGGGGACAGCCGGGGGTCGGGCTGTGCTCCAGGGAACAGGGACAGGAGCAGAGGGAACGGCCTCAGGCTGGGCCAGGGCAGCCTCAGGGCGGGCACCAGCAGGAATTTCCCCATGGAAAGGGTGCTCAGGCCCTGGAACTGCCCAGGGAGGTTTGGAGAGCCCATCCCTGGAGGTGTCCCAGGAAGGGCTGGAGGTGGCACTGAGTGCTCTGGGCTGGGGACAGGGTGGGCATTGGGCACAGCTGGGACTCCATGGGCTGGGAGGACTTTTCCATGAATGACAAAATGATTTCCTGAATGATTCTGGGATTCTACATCTCACTTCTTCTTACTTTTACCTCTCCACAGTATATTTTGAGGGACAAAAAGTAGTAAAGTTTTTCTACCATTGAAAAATTTTCACAAGGTTTATTTCTTTCTGTTGTGTAGAATCTACCTCATTCACTCCTTAGAATTCTCCTGACAATCCTTTCTTTTTTTCCCAGCTCTTCAAAGAAACTTTGACATTAGAAGGCAGATATCAATGCCTCTCTTGGATAATGCTTTAGCAGGAAGCACAGCTGACTTCCATGTCAGAAGGTGTTAGTAAAAATGGATGCAGAAAAACAACCTCACATACTCAATATAAATATTTCCTAAAAGCACCAGCTTCTTTTCCTAGAGGACTACAAATACAATTTCACAGCTGGTCCATCACTGAAAGTACAAGTAAGATGCTATTTAAGTATTGCTGGTGCTGTATAGTCAGTAAATCAAGGGCTCAGATCATCAATCTCTGTTTCTGTTTTGTAGGTAAGGAAGTTCCAAATAACCCTTCCATTTCCTTCCTTTTTTTTCCTATAAACAGATTCTGTCTGATGCTGTCTTTTGCTTGTTTCTTTGTTTCCTCTTCAGTCAGGTTTTCTGTGTCAGATGCTACCAGGCCAAACCAGGTGTGAATGCAAAAGGACAAATGTATTTGTGGAAATGACTAATGCTGGAAAACACCAGTGATGAGATATTGAATAGTTCTCCTCTAATGTGCTGAATTCAGACCAAGGCAGCAACAATCACAAGTCCTTGAAAGGAAATAAAAAGTAGCAGTTAGTATGTTAGAGTAGCTTAATGTGTTTATATTATAAGAACTGTCCCATTAATAAATAAAATAAGGTACAATAGCCCTAGAATACTGGAGTTACAAGTTTAGAAACAAATCTTACCTTGAAGACTTAATCCCTTTCATTTAAAATAAATATTTCAAGATTTCTAAGTCTCTTCTGTGAATCTTATTTACATTTTTATTAAATGAACTATATTTACATAGCTGTTTCCATAATGTTTCTTCTTATGCTTTTTTAAAAGCTGACAGTATATAGGTCACTAGAACCTTGAATTTCTGAAGTTACTTTTTAATATGATGCTCATAGGCATGAAAAAACCTCAGTAAACTATTTTTTTGCATCATATGACATGAAATTTTGAAAGGCAGACTGGTCTTACAGGCTTCATTTGGAAGGGTCAGAAGGGTTTTCTTCTGTAAGGGAAATGTGGGCACGTTTGGGGAGTTGGAGGGGAAATCCTGGGATTCCAGATGTTGTTGTGATTAAAGTGTGTACTTCTGCAAAGCTCTGACCTGGGGTTCTTCTGCTGGACTATGCCAGCTCCCTCTGTTTTCAGGTAGGAAGTCTCTAATCCTGGTTCCAAGATCCTTTAGATAGCACTTAAGTGGAATTAATCCTTGTTCATCTATGTGCAGCAACAGAGAGCTTTGGTTACCACTTAAGAAATGGAGCGGGGGGGGGAAGAGAAGAGGAGTGTTTATGCTCCATTAAATATTTTCATTATGCATCAGATGTTAAGAAATTTCTAGTAGGCCTGAAGCATCTCTGGTATGACTATTTGGAAAACAAACACAAAACCCTGTGGTGCATGGCAAGCAGTGGGGCTTGTTTTCATACTTAGAACTATATTTTGAATTCTATATGAGATGCAACATAAATTTATCAGGGCTTTGGCACTTACTGATGCTCACAGAACAACTGAGATTTGGGAAACATTATTTCTATTATCACTTGAAATTGTTTTCTCTTAATTGAATGGTGTGGGCAGGCAGTGGAAGGGTTGGACAATATGGGTGTGGGCTCCAGGATTTTTCTCCACCTTAGCCTTTTGTGCTTGTTCAGGGGAGTCTTGGTGGGGTTTGGGGTGGGTTTTTCAGTGAGCTGGTTCTCTGTCTAGTTTGGGTACATAAATGAGATTTCCTGTGTAAGCTGAAGTGCAAAGGAGCTGTGGGTGCTGGAAGGAGAGGCTGTGGCTGAGACCCAGCACAGAGCAGTGCAGTGCTGAGCCATCTCCTCCCTTTCCCTAATTGGAATGTTCCAGCAATCCATGTGGATTATGTTTGGCTTTCACTCTTACCTCATTTGCCTGTCAGAGCCAAGTCTCTCCAAGTGCCTGGTGTGTATTTACCAGGCTGTCAGAGATCCTGGGGAAAAGCTGTGAGGTAAAAACACACCAATCCACACACTTTAATTGCTACCTTAATTCGGCAGCAGTCAGCTCTCTCTCAAGGGTTTGCTCATCACAGCTTTCTTCAGCTGTGGTCTTCAAATACTTCAGGATCAACCCAAATATCATATTCATGTTTTTGATGGCATGAAATCGAGGCTTCAGCAAAGCAACTGGACTGAAGTGAGCACTTAAGACTTGAGTCATTGCCTTTCCATGTGGATGTGCCAGGGGAAGGGAAATCCTAGGAGGAAGCACAGAGGTGTGTGAGCATGCTGGCAGGCACCTGGGAAAGGCTGGATGGTGTTGCAGAGTGGGCTTGGGGAGGGTGAAACAAGGGTTAATTCTGTTACCACAATTTTTCCCATGCTGTAGATAAAACTACTTAGATCTGTCTCATCAGTGGTTATTATTCTTCAGGTATTTGCTAAAATCAGTGCCCTTTTTGGTCCCACTTTCCAAAGGGAATGGTACCATGGGTCTCCTGCTGCCAGACCCTGGCATCATAGTCAGAGATTGACCCATCAGTGTTTCATCCCAAGGTTCTGAAGCCTTGGGAGTCAATCCTCCCTCAGCCCTACCCAGTAAATTAAGGTAGCAGGAAGACAAATGTTATTGATGTTCAAATACTTTGTCTCCTTGAAGTACTCAACACATGCAAATTGTATAAAGAACAATGCTGGATTCTTGCTACTGTCGTGAATCTCCGAGCCTTTGTAATAAATGTTGTTGTCACATTATATGGGCTAAATGACTAATGATGGAAGTGTGTTCTTATTCATGCAAGCAGCTGCTGAAGAGTGTGTTGTCCTAAAATATACCTTCCTGTCTGTGGGGCTGACAGCCATGAAATGATGGAATCAAGATCCTGTCCTTCAGTGTTGCTTACAGTGAAAACTGTCACAGGTTTTAGAGAAATCTGTCAGAGAAGGAGCCCCAGTTCTGATACAGAACTGTGTGGACAACACACCCTTGAAATGCTTTGTGCTGTGGACAGTGTTAAGTGCAGCACCCAGGTGCAATTTTACCTTTCTTTTCATCTCCCCTCTCCTTGATGATTTAGCCCCGTGTCCATTAGAGGGCAATTCAAAAACGAATAAGAAAAAAGGAATGGGTAACCTCAGATGTTACAGTGATCTATTTACTGTCTTGCCTCTGGAACAACCCTGAAAGTTAGAAAGATTACCTTTTTAAATTTCCTCTTATATAAAATTGAAGTGTGAAAACTTTTGGGCATCTTTGTCAAGCTTGCTATCATGTGCACTCTGACCCTGCAATTTTTTCTCTCATTTGCATGAAGATGCTCTGGTGACATAAATTTCTTCCTTAAGGACTGAACCTCAGGGGAAGGATGTGAAGAATGAGTGTGGCTTGACTGAAGACTGAACTCCAGAAATAAAATGCCACCTCTTACTGCTCTGCTATCTTTATCCATGAAGCCCCTGGTTTCACCTGCACAACACATTTGTTTAAGAACGGATCTAGCAAAATATCTCCTGACTCCTTCTCGTGCTGATGCACTGTTTTGTCAAATCCATTCAAGCTGGGGTTTGTAGTGCTATTTAGAAACCATGGTTTGGGGGAAATATTGACATTGTGCTGAGAGCTGCAAACACAACTGATGAGGTGGGCTCTGCCCTGGTGAGTCTCCAGCCAGAGCTGACGTAGGTTTAATGAGCAAGTACCTAATTAGGGTAGCAGAGGTTATTTTAGATGTATTCAACGTGTTACAAACACAGAACTCAGTGATGAGAGGAAAAGGAAAGAGTTCAATAATTTAATCATGGTTTATTGGAAGTATGTTAAATTAGCAGTAAGGAACAGCCACCAGTGGTCACCAGTAAACACAAGCTGATACCTCATTTAGGATAAAGCTTTTTCCAGGTGCAAATTGCCACCTTGGAGTGGATCTTTATGGCACGCAGAGAAATGACAAAGGGATGTATTTTCTTCCATGGTCAAGATTTAACAGCACAGAGTAGAAGAGCAGAGAAGCAGTAATTTTGAAAACAGCTTTTGCTCTGCTAGGAAGGTCCCTTGGGGTAACGTGAAGCTCTCTGGTGGTGAGGAGGAAGCAGGAGAGGGGCTGGAAAACTGGAATCCTGTGAAAATGCAGATCACCAGGAGCTCCTGAGCACTGAGGGCTCCCTGGGAGCAGCACATGGAAATGTGGTCCCTGTGCCTGTTCATCTGAAGGAACATCAGCTCTGTGCCTCAGCTCAGTTAACCTGTTGTAAAGGGTGGCATAAAGATACTCAGTGCACGTGGCAAACAACAGTTCACCCAACACATCCACAAGAAGAATTTCAGAGCACTGAGCTCAGCTTTGGGTTTGTGCAGCTTGCTGAAAATGATCTAACTGAAACCTTCATCTGCTTGCTTCCAACCTGGCCCTGTGTCTATAACTAATAAATGACTTGCAATCATTTAATATGTAATTGATTATTAAATCAATATCTGGCTATTTATATAGTTTGTAAGTCAGAGCCATGAAGCTGTATTTATTTAGCTTCAGAGAGGCTAGAAATTGGATTACTCAATTAAATGGATTACTTAACAAATATTGATTAGCATTTTTTAGCAATTAACATTATAGACATGTAACAGAGCACTATCTTTTAAAATTTTAATTAACTGTTTAAACAATGCTTGAAAATTTAAAGTTGTTGAGATTATAATTACATTATTGCCTATGCAGTTTGGAGTTAATTATACTGCATTTCTATAGACTTGATAAACTGCAAAATGTATCCCCTTAACAATCAATCGGTATTAAATTACTTTCAATTACTTTTTATTAAAACCAAATTAGAGCCTCACTTGCAGCACAGAAAGAGCAGTACAAAATCTCAGGCTCAGCCATGATTTCTGCCACACCTGCTGGTTTACACATGTACAGCTGGTCAGGCGGTGGCCACACTTCTAAAATAAAAAATAAACCCAGCAGACACAAAGCAGTTCAGAGCTCTGGTCTTCAAAAAATTCAATGTCTGATACTGCTTCCATGGAAATTGGTACAAGTTTTGTTGATTTGTGTGCGTGGGAGAAAGTCTGAGTCTGGGATATTTTGTGTCGAGTTTATAGCTCCATTAATTGCCACAGCTTTCTGCCCTGTAATTGTGGACATTTCACTGATCCCAATGGGAATTTTTGTGGTGTGTGGTGGTATAGTACGGTACTTGATGAGAATATCCACTTGTTTACTCAACAAGAGCCAAAATTAATCTTGTAGGCTCAGGGCTTTAAAGAAGCTTTCTTTCAGCTAGTGATTCGCAGATTACTTAGGGTTTAGATACTTAAAAGCTCTAATATTTGATAATAAAATACATTTAATCTGGTATCAGAAAATATAATACACTGCTTCCTGTGGCATCTTTCAGCAGTTTATGACCCTCTTTGTTTATCATGTAATTTTTATATTTTTTAATTCTGCTCTCCATCTCAACCTTTTTTATTCTGCTTCATCTTCAGTGTTGGATGTGCTTCATTAGCTGTTGAGTTTTATAAAGTGGGGTACTGCATTTAAGTAGACTTGTAGTAGCAGCACAATAATAACCCCCAAAGGATGTTACAAAGGATGTTGGTTTGAGTTGTAAACTCAAAAAAGTTGTTATCCCTGGAGACCATGGGATAACATGTGGAAGGCAGTGCCTTTCCACAGTTTTCAAACCAAGTCTTCCTCATTTTTTCCCCCCAAACTTAAATGTTTGCTCGGGGGATAAAAAAGTTTTGTTTAATTCAAATACCAACAGAAGGAGTCATGACTTCTAAAAATTCAGGATTTAATACAAAACAAGTGTGGACTTAAGCAAGGACATTTTTTGTAGGAGGCCGTGGTAACAGCTCTGTGCAGCCTTTCCATGTGCCAGTCAGGATTAGTGAGAGCACCGGCTGGAATGGGAAAAGGGGCAAGAACAGCTGGGGCCTCTGAAGCCACCATCCAAGCTGGCTTTGGTGGGTGATGCTTTGTGGGGCCACAGGGTCTGAGCCAAGCCTGACGTGTCAGGGCACACCTGGCAGGGAGAGGCAGCTGGCTGAGAAGGTGGCTGCTGGAATTTGGGTGCTGACCAATGTTGAGTGGTTTGATTGTTCTGGTGCCTTAAGTTTTTAGCTTTTCTCTTTTTTCAGATCCTGTACTGCATTAGTGGATAACTCTGAACTCCATGTAGTGTGGAGTTCTTCCCACTTTGGTCAGACAAAACAATCCCTCTGGGCCTGAGAACCAAGGTTACCATCACAGCCTGAGACCCCAAAAAGTATAAACAAAAGTGACACAGGGGAAAACAAACTGGGGAAGGTGACTTCATTATCTGAAGCTGTAATTGGACAATTAACCCCTGGTATGCAAATAGGCCAAACTTATATCTGTCTGAAGACCTCATGATCATTGTCAGCCTCGGGAGAGACACATTTGGGGGCCTTTGACTGCCTAAGGTGTATCTATTGAAGGCCTTTAATAAATACCCACTTTATTCTTTTAACTCTGCCTAGCCTCTGTTCTCGGTAGCCACTCCAAGGTATCAGTTCCCATGGGTTTGTAAAAGCCTTGTGGGAAGCTGCACCAGGCCTGGCTTGGGAAGAACCACCTGCTGGTCTGGCAGATTTTGGGAGTGGCTCAGAACAAAGGACAAGAATAACCAAACAGAGCCAGACTCCCCAGGCTCTGCTTAATTTTCTGAATTATGTTTCTTTTAACTCATGTTTGCCAAAGACCTGAGCAACCACTGCTTTCATGAAAATTTACACTGAACTGCTGTTTCGAGCTAGTGACATACCACAGATGGAAAGAGGTACATGGTGAGGATTTACTTTGGGGCAGAGGAATTGGTCAGGTACCTGTCTGGATTGGAAATCAATGGGGTTCAATTCCAGCCTCCTTTAGACACTCCCTTACACCCCTAAACATGTCCTACATCCTTTGGCTCTAAAGTTCCTTTGAAAAAATTAGCATAGTCAGTTAATTTAAACCCCAAACCATCAGGGTGTGACTCTTCTGCTTCTCTATGTCCTGGTCCAGAGAGAGAAGAAGCCCTGCAAGGGGTGGGAGTTTTGTCTGGACAGCTGGTGGAACTGGGGCAGCTCCTTTGGTGGCTATTGGATTGCTCCAGTTGTATTGCAAAGCTGATCTTTGGTTTACACTTTGAGGAAATACAGGTTGTTTTTTTTTTCTTTGCATTTCTTTGAAAGAGTAGAAAAATAACTATTTCCCTGTCTGTTTATGCTGAAGTACATATATCCAGAGGCATCCTGGATGTTTCAGAATTTCACTGCCTTCAGCACTGACCAAAAGGGAAGTGCCTGTTTTTATGCAGTTTATAGTGAAGGAACTTTTGTCATCATTCTTCTTTTATATTTGACTGACACAGCAACGAGCAAATTGTAATCTTTTTTTTTACCTGAGTTTTGTGGCAATTACCTCTTTCAAAAAGATGTGAAATTTAATTTGCTTCTATTTCTTTGTTGCTGTTTGGTTTTGTCACAGGCATCATAATGTGAATTGTTTTATTGAAGCATTTCAAGGCTAGTGTTATTTGTATTGGAATGAATCAAACTGCATTTGACTGAGGGTATGCATATTTAAAAATTAAAATCTGGTGACTCTGCAAAGATAACTTTGGTCTACAAGTTGTCTTCAGGAAGTATTAATAATGACAATATTACATTGTGTGAGAGAGCAAACTAAAATGTCCCTGTGGACACATTTCTCTTCAGTCATTAAGGAGAAAATGACTGTACTCTTTATTTAGAATAATGAGAGCTGATACTGGTTGTCGTTAGAATATGCTACAATCAAATGTTAATAAGAAGCAGCTTGAGAATACCACACTAATGCAAGGCTTTTTTTAATCAAATTTTTGGAATTGATTGCCTGTGGCAAAAGAAGCAAAATCTTTAATATGATATAATGATTTTTATGCTATCTCTGGGGAGAAATGCTAGCTCTGTTGACTTCTTAACCACTTTTTGGATGCAAACCACATCATATATTTTGTTCCAGCCATTAGAAGATTGCATTTTGAACAGATATAGTCGTGTGAAAAGTTTGATAAGCACAGTCTATGGTTTTTTTCAAGCTGAAACCTTTGAGTAACTGCATGCTACTTTCTAAAATGTGACTGTAATGATTGGTACTAATCTTAAATGTAAGATCCAGTGAAGAGTATTTTCAGGTGTCACTGAACTATCCATACTGATTCTGTCTTTTTATGCAGTGGTATCTGACATGTACCAAGTTATTTTCTTCCAATTAGAATATAAGCTACAAATAAGACCTAGAAACAAATATGTGGAAAATTAATTTTAGGAAAGAGATGGCCTCAAGTTTCTTCTTTTACCTTTAAGTCCAAACTCCCAGACTCCTCAGCAGTTTATTTCTTTGCAGACAGAATATGCTTCAAAGTTTTGATCTCACCTAAGTGTATGTGTGGGTGAAAGATTCCTCTCCTGCAACATTTGTGCTTGCGAGGAAATATGGGTGTGAAATGAATTTTGTCTTTTTCACCAGGAGGAACACAAAGCAGAATGGAGAGGAAGATAAAACTCATTTCAATATGTACAGAGAGAGCATTTCTTATTTCTGCTGATGGCTGCCACATCTTTTCAGTGGGAACAGCTGCTATCTAAATGGCTTCCTCAGCTAAAACAATGTCTATCTCACTTTAAAATTTCAGCAGGAAGCTGCTGCTTCATCATTTAGTCATGTCACATATTTATAGTGTTGTCTTTGTGTGGAGTGTTTGAGACACAAAAATGAAAGAAAATTGATGCTGTGTACATCTTGGCGCCAGTGAACATAA
Organism: Passer domesticus; assembly: GCF_036417665.1. Lineage (NCBI taxonomy): Eukaryota > Metazoa > Chordata > Aves > Passeriformes > Passeridae > Passer > Passer domesticus. The sequence goes on from NC_087485.1 coordinate 20,466,177, forward strand.
AGTCATAAAAACCTGTAATCTAATGCAAGGGGGAAGAGCCCAACTCTCAGCACTGTTGTGAAACTTTTAAAAAGAGAACAATTAAAAAGTGTAACAGGAAAGATGGGCTCTGCTCAGCAATCTGCTGCTGATCATCTCTAAGTGTAAACACATCAGCAATCCTGCCGCAGTCCTGCAATCTCCTTCCTCCTTACACACCCCTTCGAGTACCTGCAGCCTGCCGGAGCCGAGGTGAGGATGTGTGCTCCTCATCAATCCTCATTTAGATGGCATATTGTGTCTTCTTGCAGATTTCAATATGAAAATAAAAATGGAAATGGAAACAAATTGAGTTCCAGGAAAAAGATTAAAAAATGTATACAGGATGAAGGATAAATCAAAAATTATGTCAGTGTTTACTGACCATATGAATTCAACTCCATTTCTTTAGTTTTCATTTTTCCTTGTTATAGTGTTTATAAAAGAGAAGTCAATAATGCAGTTTCATAAGAGCCAGTTCTGTGCTTTTGAAATGGAAAACAATGAAATAAGTCTATTCATTCAAGCTGTAAAAAACTAGTTACAAAAATGTTATTTTGTTTTCTCCATCAAAGCTTTGTGTTCTTCTCACCATCACATTAGTTATACACATCCCATACGTTGTTTGGGAACACTACGTTCAAGAAACTCTTAATGTAAATGAATATTTAGAGACAGGGCATGAGAAACACTGTTCTCCTTCATCTCTTGCCATCAGTGAGACTGCTCTGCACAGAGCAGTCATTGCACCCAGAGGTGGCTGTCTTTAATGACTGTGTGTGCAGAAGAATTACCACAAGGTCCCTGAGAAAGCCATCCTGTGAAGGGACAGATCAGCCAGGCTGGGACTCCCACATCTGCTGCCTTAATGGAAGGAGCAGCACTGGAGGAATGACCTGTGCATCCACATAACATTTCAAACACCACACAAAAACCAAATCAAACCAAACCAAACAACCCCTCAAAGCTTTTGAGTGGGACAGAAATGAATTAAGGACTGTTTCTGACACAAATAATGAGGCTTCCTCACAAGACAGGCAGGTGCTGTTTGCTGCAGATGGAAAACTTCGTCTCAGAGATCCTTCCTGGCTTGGGAATGTTGTGTTGCGCAAACCTGCTTTTGTTTTTGGGTCAGTTGTAGCAAAAGCAGGGGAACCCAGCCCTTGTGCTGCAGGGCAAACCTGGTTGCAATTCCACCTGCCCACAGGTGGACTGAGCTCATGAGTCCCATTTTTCTTCTCCCAGCTGATCCTGACCTTTCTATGGTGTCATTTCTTCAGTCTAGAATTGCTTTAAAGAATAGTTATATTTCATGGTCCAAGAGACTTAAATGTCCTGGATATCCTGGGAAAGAATCCTCAGAAGCAATCTTAAGTTTTGGGCCTGTTTAATTTATTTTTTTTTTAATCAAAGTCCTTGCGAGGACAAGATGTAAATGCCAAGAGTTAACAAAGGTGGGTCAGCCTACTCCCTAATTTTCCTCATTTCCTAAATGGGAGCTCCTTTTACAAGATAAAAGCTACAGTGCCTTCCTGGGTGATCAGTGGGAAAACAAAACCTTCCTTGTACTGCAATTTTCCCTGATCCTCCACCAGTGGAGATTCAAGGCTGTGTTTATAAAGGGAAAGGAGTGTTGGCTGAGCATCTGATGAGCAGGAGGCAGCTCCTTAAAATTGCTTCAGATTATTGTTATTTTTTAATACCCCTGCTGGGTTGAGGATGTGGCTTCAGCCACATGCCAGGGATTGTATGCCTGTGAGGAGTTAACTTTATTTATTATATTTAGTAATTACTGCATATTTGTGGTTCAATTTTGTGGAGGCATGGCCCTGGCTAGACAGTAGCAGAGGGGGACAGGAGCTTGTTTTCATTTTTGAAGTCTTTTATGAGCTTGCCAGGCAGGGGCAGTTATGGCAGCTGGAGGGAGAGGGAACCTGGGAATGCCAAGAGGGAGGGAGGCAGAGAGCTGCCATTCCAAAGGCCCTGCTGGCATCTCACTGTGCACAGGCTGCTCTGCTGCTCCAGGGCCATCAGCACGGCCTTTGGAGCTCCTGGCAAGGGGAACACCACGGGCAGCACCTGCCCGGGGCCAGGGGCACCTCCCAGCTCCTCACTGGAGCGGGAACCACAGAGCATTCCTCTTCAGGGCAATGATTTCCTCAGAACAGCGTTCTGAGCACAAGAAATGGATGGCTGTTACCAATTCCAGACATCTGCCTGTAACACTGTAAAATCCAACGACATGCAGGAATTGTGCTCAGGCAGCAGAGGAGCAGCCCTGGTCTGGCTGGGAGGAGGTGACCTGGGAGGATGGTGGGGACTGTGTGGAGGAGGTCACGGTGCAGGAAGACAAATCCAGACCTGCAGCACTTAGCTGGATGCATGCACATATTATGGTAATTATTTCTGTATATAAAGTTCAACTTAATAAATCTTCTTCCTCCCGCATTTTCACTTCCCTGCTCAGTGAACTGTACAGAAACATTCTGCTTGGCCATTTTCACGAATCATTTGATTAAATGTATTTCAGTCTGATATCTACTCAGTGGCTAATGTGCAGAGAGAAGAGCAACTTGCTAATTTAATAACAAGCATTTCAAATTTCTGACTTAAAGTAAAAATCCTGTATCTATTTGTAGAACCGAGTGAAAGGTAGGGAAACTAAAAAAAACCCAGTGAGATTCCTACTTAACTATTAGTTTGTAGATTATTTGAATCTTGGAGATGCTAAATGGAAAGGGTATATTAATTATGGGATCATAAGTGTGAGGCTGTATTTTAAAAGCTTAATTTTGTTCTGCCTATGTCTGCCAGGAGGTTTTTAAACATGTCAAAATTCTGGCAGTGTCTGCAGGTAAGCATAGTGGTCTAGCTTTGAGAGAACCTACAAAATTTCACTGCTGCACCTTCCAGGAATAATTGAACACAATACCCTGTGTCTTCCCTCTCTAAGGTCCCAGAGGAGCTGAGAAGCCATTCCATCCTCTCTTTCCTTTGTTATCCCCCAGGATCCACCAGCATGTGGGATATATAAACCAAGCTGCTGGCATTGCTGAGGAGATGGAGAATTATCTCCATTTCCTGATATTTGCATTTGTTTGGGATATGAGCAAATACATGGATATTTATCTCCCTGGATGAAACAAGGACTCCTGGCCTCAGCCTGCTGTTGTCTCCCTATCTGCTACATCTTGGAATTGCTAAGTTAAGCACTATGTTCACTTTTATCATAACCTGTCCTTATCAAGTTGAATCTTATCTTCTCCCTCCTGATTTGCCTGCTTGTCAAAATGTGCTTCATCTTCTTTTAGGAAAATTAGTTTTCGGCGCTAAACTTTTCAGGGAGCGATATCATTTGTTAGGGTATGACTTTGTGTCCAGTGAGTGGTGATTTCAGAAGTGATAAGGAGATAATAACTTTTTGCTATCCCAGTACATGATGCCGAGGGAATTGCTGTTGTGCTTGGGACCTTGGAAGCAATTTGAACTCCAGGCTGGGAGGTCCTGGCTGGGAACAGTCTGGGAATAGGTGGGTGTAGCTGGCAGCCTGTCAGATTCCAGTTAATCATAATAAAGCTGAGGCTTCTGTGTTTAATCTGTGTCTTTGTTTTGTTGTCTGTGTGTGGGAGCAGCACAGAGATCTTCACTTCATCAAATATAAGTACACAGCCAGAAGGATGAAATAGTTTGGCACTGGCAGTTTGGGGCAGGGGGGTAAATGCATCCTTTTACTTGGTTGTGTTTTTCAAGCTTGCTGATGGCCACTTCTCTGTGCCTAAACCACTTTGTGCTCTGGTATTCTATCATACCAAGAATAGGAGCTCAGAATGTTGTAATAGTGACTATTTTCCCTCAGTAAGAAATAGCAATAAATCAAGTATTGAAACAACAACAACAACAAATTAAAACACTATAATTTAGTAGCACCACGTAAGATTGTTGTTCATATTTATCTGAGCTCGTTGTTAGTGCTATTTTTAGACTTACCAGGCTAGAAATAATTTTAAAATCTTTAATGGAAAAGATTTTAAATAATTTATATACTTGGGATCAAATGGTGCATGAAGGCATTTTGAACCACAGTGTTCATTTAGACATTTGGCTTAAGGAAAGAGTACTGCCCTCCTTGACTCTTGTAACTGAGTTCTGAGCTATTTAATGGTGTAAATATTTGAGGTACACTCAACACTAGCTGAAAATCTGTGTTTCAGTCAAATAGTTGTTTTTGTTTCTTAATTGACTTTTTCTGCTGAACTTAAGCAGAAGGAAAGGATTTTGATGAGGTAGAGATTACCTGTGGGGACTACATTCTATAATTTTACAGTTCTGCTATAATTTAGGTTGGATTGTTTTACATTTGTTGTTGCTGCTCCATTTTGCTGGAGCAGCTGACCACTCTTCATGGTCTTTTCCACATGAAGAAAGAACATAGTGCTGTCTCTGATCAAACCTCATTTTCTTCCCTGTTCCTAAAGTTCCATGAGCTGCTGTAGTCACTTCTCTGGTGGTTGTTATAACATGCTGCCAGAAATTACCTGCACAGAGTAAATTCTGCGTGACATTCCAAGTAATTCCATGGAGCCAGGGATGCTGACATGATCTGGTTGTGAGCTGCAGTAGCACTCTATCACCACCCCAGCTACAAGCCCAAACTCTTTTGCTTTTGTGGTAACACAGAACTGTCATTCCCAAAGCCGTTGATTCCTGCCAAGCAGTGGAATCCCAGAACAAGGACAAATTCAGCACTTTGTGTACCAATGACACTGCACTGTGCTGGATGTGAGGTCAGCTCCTGCCACATTGTAATAACCAACAAAATCAATTCCAGCCCCTTCTCAAGGTGAGCTCTGCTGCCTTGGTGCTGCAGCCCTTGAGCACCAGCAAATTCTGATCAGCAAAACCCGACCAGCAAAAATAATGTGCAAAGTGGAGCTGTTATCTGGCAAACTGCTGCCCGAGGATGACTTCCTGGTGATATCAGCTTTTAAGAACAACTTAGTCCAGGTGACAGTCACAGAAAATAAACAAAATCCTCAAACTGTGATGATGGAAGCTCTAAGGGTATGAGGAGCTGGAGCTCAGGAAATTGCAGGACTTCTTTACTTCAGGTCTAGCAGTGGAATAGCACAGTGGTTTACACCTGTTATTAACTCTGTAGTAGGCCAGGGTAACTGCCAGTTATTAAATCTCCATTTCAAATCAGAGCAATTCCCTGCATTGTCTTCCTGCCTTCTTCAGTGTTTGGGGGAGGGGGTAATGCAGTGTCAGAATGTCAGGGTGACATATAAATGGACTTTATCCTTTTGTTTTTCTTTCTCTCTCTCTACTTTTTTTTTTTTTTTTTTTTTTTTAAACCAAGAATTGTTACTTTGGTTTTGACCATCTCCTCAAGGAGTTGCATTTACCCACACGAATACACCCTCTCTGTAAACAAATGACCTTTTTTAGTATCTTGTTTCTTTAATAGACATTTAGGAGAGAGAAGGGGAATGCAGAGAGAAAAATTCTTTCTGACCTTTGAGCCTGTGCTTCTCTGATCATTTGGGCTTCCTGAATATTTACATTACTCTCATTTGTTACAGTTCAGCCCAGAATGGACTCTAGTAGTAGCGCCTGTGAGGTATCCTACAGATTTTCCCTGGAACCCAGGGAAAGCTCTTGTGGAAGGGACATCACTACAGATCTGAAACGCTTGCTTTATTTTTTACTTGCTGCCTAAAAGAGGGGGATTAAATGTATAATACTTGATTATTCAGTGACAAGGAAAAGGTGCATCTGATTCCTACAATTGCTTTAGGGAAACAACCACATTCTTATCTGATGTTCCCTCTGAAGTCACAAACTGGGGATGGGGACTCTTTTATGTGCAGATTGGGTCTAGTTGTTCCCTGCATGGGCTTGCTCCCTTGGATGTGATGTTCACAGAAGCCTTTAGCAGGAGGAGTTTTTGCTATTCCTAAAAGAATAACCACAGAATCCCCTGAGTTGGAAGGCACCCACAAAGATCATAGAGTCCAACTCCTGACTCTGCATCCCAAGAATCCCACCCTGTGCCTGAGAGCATTGTCCAAGAGAAAATTACCATCATTGCTGCAGGGATGGAAAAGATAGACCCTTAATTCATATGTGATAATGACAGTTGTTTTGCTGCTGTCTATAAACACTAAATTAAAAATCTTAGCAATGAGTAGGGCTGTTTCTGAGAGCAGGTAATTAGTAACAATTGTGGAGAACTAACAGTTCATTAAAACTGTCTTTCTGTTGTAGCAAATACTGAAAATGTTCACACACACTCTGAATTTCAACTTAATCTGTAAATTATGCCAGTAATAAACCAGTAGCTGTAGTATGGCCATCATAATGCAGGTGCAATTTTTTGCTTTTATTGCAGTTTCATCAAGATATATGAACATTGCTACGGAAATTTTGGGAGACAGTAGATGACAGTGATTTTAGTAGAATATTTACCATGCTTTTGTAATTCATAGTGGCACTTTTCCCTTTTGTCAGTGAGTGACAACTCTGATGCAAATTCAGAGTTGATATGAACCTATGATAATACACCTGCAATGTGCAACCTCAATTTCATTGTGGGAAGGGAAGCCCTGGCAGAGGGCAGCTCATCCTTGCTGCAGATCCCCACTCCTTGCAGGAGCAATGCAGCTGGGCTAGAAGCCTGTGGTGGAGCAGAATGAGCAGGGGATTTTTTGGCACTGGGATGTAGTTGAAACTTCTTTTCAGCCTGACATTTATGAAAGGTTAACAGATATAAGACCTGATGAAAGAGCCAGCAGCATCAGGGGCCAGCTTAATAGCTTATCTGCTCTGCTGTTTATTTTCCAGGGAGATTTCCTTGAACAAGAAGCAAGAAATGTTCCAATACTTGTCACGTTTAGGCCAAGGGTTTGAAAAGTTTAAGATTTTCTCGGCTTCTGAAAACAGCCTATTCTGAAAACATGGTAACTCCTCCAGTGAACATTACTGGGAAAACTGCTTTCTAGCATGCTGCTTTGTTCAAAATTTTTTTGTAAATAAGCACACAAATTAATTTTTTTCTCCACCTTTGCTTGCTCAGGCTTTTTAAAGCCCATTTTGAAAGTAAATTAAAAAGAAGAATCCAGCTAAATACCACTTATTCTATGAGTTAAGTGAATGCAGGATCAATAATTTAGTATTCCTTGATGTTTCTAAACATAGCTGCTGAGACAGCCTAAACAATGGATCCTCAAAGTCTTGCTTACACTGCTCAAATTCCAGATATGATTTTGGAAGGTGTGAGGATGATTTAAAGGGCCAACTTGAAAGGCAGAATTCAAATTCTAAGTATATGAAATAATATCTAAGCTATACCACTGTTCCTAGTTTAGCCAGGAATTGTATTGCTTGTGTGTTCCATGTTTGAGACAGACACCCAGGGGCCTCTGGGGGCTGTTTACAAAGCACTTACAGCAGACCAGAGATTTCTAAATCAGCTTGAGACTGGCCAGCTTGGCCACTGGTCACAGTCTAGCTGGCCCAGCGTGGAGGTGAGCTGAGTTGAATTTGCCCAGGGTTTTCTGCAGCTTTCCTGGTTGTGCAACACAGTTTCTCTTTCAGCTTTCCAAGGCCAGATTACAAATCCTGAGCAGCCCTTTCCCTTGTGTATCCTTTCGGTTTCTTCCTGGAGGAGTCTGTGCTTTTTGCCAAGAATACTGTCTAGGTGTAAAAGCTTTGCTGCTGTTCCTTCCCAGCCCTTCCCAAGTGTTGACAGAGTGAGACACAAGTGCCTGAGTCCCATTCAGAGCCAAAAGTGAGCATCCTCCTGATTATGTGGTCTGGAAAACGTTCTCAGATTCTGTTTGCTGGCTTGGTCCCACAGAAGGTGGTGAGGAGAGATTTTTCTCCTTTCCTGTGTGATGCCTTCAGTACCTAATAAAAACAAAACAAAACAAACAAAAAACACCCCTGAATAGCCTTGAAGTTGTTGGAGAGCTGAGTTTAGGATGCATTTATTTCCTTAAGATTTACTGTTGCTGTATTTACTGTGTCTGCAGAGACATGATGAAGCGTAGCTCTCATTTTTGGCTGCCTGTCTCCTGTTGCTCGTGCAGCAGCCTGGCCATGCCAGGAGCTGTGGATTCACTGCAGGATTGATTCACTGCAGGACTGGGTGATGTAGTGCTCAGTGCTGTGCTGCTCCCTCTGAGGATGTAGCTCTTGATGTGCTGTGGCAGGAACATTGACACAGAACACAGGGAATTATGACAAGCTGCAGGTATAATTAGAAGTTGTTTATCTGGTGTATCCAGTTTTGAAGGCTGTTTTGGCTCACAGGGATTTGTAGTTTTGGTAGCCTTTCTTTCCAGAACATGTCAAATTTGTTGGGTTTTTATGTGGACGACTCTTGTCATGGTTATCCCAATGTGTAAATTCCCAGAGGGGTTTCCTTCTCAGACTGCAGTTGGTGGCATGGAACAAATTGATGGCATTGAACAATCAGCTCCAAAACACTGTAGAGGGAAAATCAGCTTCTGCCTATTAGGGACAGCATTTAATTATTCCAGTATCCCTCTACCACTTATTTTCTTTTCCTCTAGCAAGGGCATGTATAGAAGCATATGTGACAGTTCCTGAAATTTAAAGCTGTTTGGTGTCCAGTGTGAGTTTCTGCACCTTTCCATTCAGTGATCCATTCATTTGCACTTTCCTCAGAGCTGCTGGGAGAAATGGAGCTGCTACAGGAATATTTTGTGTACCAAGTGGCCACCTCGCCCACGTGCCCTTTCCCTGCACGGGACAAAGAGAGCAGTTCAGACAGCCAGGGTTTAACCATGATGCCAGCAGGCTTTTCCTGCCTCCAAAATATCTCTGCCTGAGGACAAAGACCCAATCCTCCAAAATATCTCTGCCTGAGGACAAAGAGCCATTCCTCCAAAATATCTCTGCCTGAGGAAAAAAGAGCCATTCCTCTAAAATATCCCTGCCTGAGGAAAAGAGCCACTCCTGCACTGTCTTAAGCATTTTAATTTCCTTAGCTGGAGCAATGGTACTGTCAGTGAACAATTTGGTTAAAGTGATGTCAGATCATGTGGTTTGACTGCTGGTAATTGAATGGGATGGGAGGAAATTCTGTAAAACTCAGCTCTGGCCAGGCTTTATCAGACAGTGCAATGAGAGGGGCTGAAGCAAAATACATGCAGAGAAAAGTTAATAAAGATCATGAAACATCTTAACATGGTCAAATCCAAGGGCTCCACACCGTGAGCTGTCAGCTCAGTAATAGGGCTGTGAGCAGCTGTCCCCAAATTTAAGGAAATTACAAAATTGCCACAGTTCCAGCTGTGTTTTAAGTGCTTGGGAAACACTGCAATCCCAGGAAATCAGGTTCCATATGCTGACTGAAATGGAGGGTTATCATCACCTGGCATTTCACGTGGATTAACCCTTCAGCATTCCTGACAGTGCCGCTTGGAGATTGCTGTGCTAATGTCCTCCAGCCTCCCAGCCATCCTCAGGAATATCCTCTGTGCATCACACTGCTGAGAGCTGCTGCTCTGAGATTCAATGTGACATTTTTAATGTATTCTCAGCTTCTGTTCCTGAAAGAAGCATTTCATTTTGGAAATAAAGGGAGAACATTTTAGGAAATGTTTCTTTGCAGAACAACTGCATGCTCCTGGCAAAATAGAAAGGGATTGCCACAGAAACAGGTCTGACATACCAAGTGCAAAGAGATTTCTTATTTGTTCAGACTGAGACTTATTGGCATTAATCAGCATGTGCTTTTAAACACACAAAAATAAGTTTTCTGTGACTGTATTTGAACATGTGGATGTGAAATGTGTAGGCTTATTTTCTGACAAATGCTGAGAAGGGCATATGGAGCTCCAAAAAGCAGTTTCAAAGACAGGAAGCTGAAGCAGGAATATACAGAATCACCTTGAGATTTGTAACCACCTGTAAGAAAATAGGTGTTCTTCACCTTTCAGGGGTACTCAAACATATACTGAAAACCGTTTTGCTTTACTATGCAAAATGTAAGAGAGCTAATTTTGAAGGAGAAACATCCCTAAATAATTTCTGCTATTTTATCCGTGTGGGAAGTTCTCCTTAGAGGGCTGATATTCCCCTCTGTGTGTGAGGACAGCAAAGAAGCCATGAGGGGGTTGAGCCCTTCATGGGACCGTGGCTGTGCAGAGCTCCTGCTGCTCCCTGCAAGGCTGATGTCCCAGGGATCTCTCTCTCTATATATATGTGTATATGTACTTATATATAACGTGCTCAGATTGCTGCTGCAGCCCTGGCTCAGCTGTGGCACACACCTATGCCCTAGGTGGAGACTGGAGCAGCCCTGCCTCTCCCAAGACAGTTTTCCTTCCTCCCTGCCCTGTTGGGAACTGCAGATTTCAGGACCTGGATTCCTTCAGATTTTCGACAAGCTGATCTGGTTTGCTTAGGATTTGTGAAGGGTGCAAATGTTTGGGGTGAATTCCTGCCCTGACTGAAGGGTGCTGTTGGTCCCCACTGGGTGTCAGCTCCTGCTGGCTGCTGGTGGCTGTACAGCTGCTCTCACTCATCAGCAGAGCTTTTTCTAATTAACAGATGAAAGGCATTTGTGTAACTACCTCTGCCTTCCGTAGCACTGCATAATTCCTGACACTTCTCCTCTGAGCACAGCTTGAATGTCTCCTGAATTTTGCTAGAGGCTTCTCCATAAGCAGAACCTTCATTCTCATGGCCAGAAAGTGAAAGCTGCAATGTAAGACTCTTACTCAATTTACAGGAAAAGATGAGACAGGAGCAGAGCACAAATTACAGGCCAGAAGACTGAAATGAGGGGCTAAAAGCAGACTGATTTTATCGTGAGGTTTGTGAGCCCAGTGAAAACATCACAGAGGTTAAAGCCAAGTTGTCTAGGACACTGAGTAGCTTGCATTGGAAAATGAGATATTGTTTTACTACAAATGTTTCCTACTGAAAGTTATTAGAAAGAGACCAGATCCTTTGGTTATGCCTGCAACTGCAATGCCTTGAATGCTTCAAGCTCAAATCTCTTTTAGAAGGTTATTTTATATTATATTAGCATGGAGTTGAATTGTTAGAACAGAGACAAAACACACTTGCAAAAAGCAGATCGGAGGTTTTAGCGGGGTGGGGGTTTTATCTGGGTTTAGAAACCCAACCCTGAGGTTGGAACAGGTGAGGAGGAAGGCTGAGAACATTTAATGCACGTTCACCTGTGGTGTGCCTGCCCTGCACATGGATCTGCCAAGAACAGCCCTGCTGATTGACACTTCAGGGCTGCACTCTGCAGCTGGTTTCACAGCCTGAGTCGAGGTTTGCTGGGTTCACTGTGCAATCTCTTGCTTCATTCAGCAACATCCACAACCTGATCTTCCCCTAAAGAGGGAGGGAGGTTTGCTCAGCACGCAGAGGATCCAGCCCCTCAGCTACGCCTGGGCTCAGCGTGTGTATCAAACTTGTCATCATTTGCATACACTCCTAATTATCTCCTCATCACTGAGCTTTAGGATGCATTATGAGAGTGCTTTTTTTTATGTCTGCATGCTTCAGGAGCCAAAATCAAGTTACTTTGCATGTCTTCTTTTATATATAAATATATATTCTGATGTTTAAGAATATCCTACCCAGGAAACAATGAATCCCAAATGAAATGCAAATTTTGGTGTGTTTCATCTCATTCTTGAGGAGTGTAAATGGGATGTTTGGGGTTTCTCATCTTGTCAAATCTTAAACTAAGAAAAGTTTTAAAATCTTCACAAAGGATGCAAACTGGTAATTTACCAGTGAAAAAGCTATTGTCCATAGTAGTGATCAGGTGGGACCTCATGTTTCAGGAAATGTAGTGACTTCTGGGAAAATGAATTCCCAAACCCAAAGAATTCCTGTGGAATGTTATGAAGTAAATAAGGAATGAAATGTGTGGCTTTTGCTGGTTTTTATCTTTAAGTGAAAATTAACTCCTACTTCTGTCTCTCTATTATTATAGTTTAGGAGTATTAAAAATAGATTGGGAAGATCTGAAGTCCTGAAGTAAGTTGGTTTTTGCCTGATCTGTATGATCTTAGAGTCCAAGAAGCTGGGATATCGACTCTTGGAAGAAGAAAACAAAAAAAGAGAAGTCCCAATTTCTCACTTATTACAATGTTGAATCAATATGTTTGGCCTGTGAAATGTTTTCCGAGATAAAGCAAAATGCCTCTGAAGCAGAATTTTTCTTCAGTACATCATAATCTACAGCTCATCCAAGCATATGGGATCAATAGTGCTGTGTCTTGTTAGGTAATCATGAAACTGGAGGAATATATTTAAGGAGGATAGCAGAAAATGAGCCTTTTAGGGAACTATTTGGTTTGGGATTTTTAAAAGCAAAGGTAATTATTGTGAAGCCATAGAACCTTGTTGTCAATTGGAATATCAATATTCCTGTGAATAGAAACCCTGCATTCATTGGACCTTTTTTGCATGGTTTCTGTGAGTGCTGGTGTGTGTTTTATATATACCTGGGTGTGTAAATGTGCATCACTCAGATAACTCTGTATGACAGCTCTTATCTTTATGATATGGCAATACTGAAAGCTGCTCCTGGCCTTGCAATACAGTAAAAATCTCTGTAGCTTGGAAGCAGAATTAAATGTAGCTGAGACGTGTCTATTGATTCAGCTTTGGAGGTTTCCATGTTTCCTGTTCATGTGTGGCCATCCTGGGGAACAGGAGAACTCTGTGGGCACCCTGTCAGTACCCCACTGAGTTCAAGACAGCCTGAAAGTCTATTTTGTTAAACTGAAAAGAAATTAAAGAGCTTAATTTTGGAATGAAACCGTGGCTGGCTGGTGCAAGAGATGCTGCTCTCCAATATTGGCCTGCCCATCCAAGCTTCCTGAGGAGTGGAACTCTTCTGTAACACAGGAGTGAGAGGGGAAGGATCAAGACTTCCACCTTTACATTTCTGAGCACTTTTATTTGTGCCTGTCTCTACCTGTAACTGTGTCCCTGCTGTCATGCTCCACGTTCAAGAGCCAAGGTTTTTCTGGCAGAGGAAAGGAGCAAAAGTCTAATTCTGCAAATGTGTGTTCAGACTTACAAATCTAATTATGATATCAAACTTTGGTGATCATTGTTAAATATGTAACTATAAGCATGTAAGGAGCACACCCACACATCTTCTTAATTTTGCACATTTATAACAATTTTTAAGTGGAAATAAAACTATTCATAAAAGTGAGAGCAGAAACACAAAGTGGAATGAAAGCAATCATTGTGGACCAGTTTTTAATTTATATATACATATAATTGCCTTAAAATATTTTTATTCCACTGTCTTTTGTGTGCCAGCATTGAATTCTGAGTGCAGTTGCTTGTGAGCTCACAAAGGGGTTGCAAATTTTGTGAGTTAGTTGATAGTAATCACACACTTCAGGTTTTCATGGGAGTTTTCTTAGGTGTGATGTCTTGATCTGTGTGTCATGGGAAGATTTGGGGGATGTAACTCTTTGTTCTGATACTCTCAGCTGCAGTGGAAAGTGGAGCTGTGTGTAATTCAGGTGAATAAATGCAAAAGTCACCTGAAATGGATGTTGGTATTGGACAATTTTGAGATTGACAGATTGTCTCAGTTATTGTGACAGTGGGTGCTGCTGATCTTCAGATCCTGGCAAAGGAAGTGTTCACACCAGGTAAGGCATAGCCCAGGGGCACACTCTGGGTGGGCTTGAATACTCAAGACAAGTCTGGGTTGTTTTCTGGGGTTTTTTTTCAATTTTTTTTTTTTTAGTTGGGATAGAAAAGAAACTGCCTGCACATCCCTTGTTTCCTAAAGCTCGTGATGCTTGGTTGTGGATCTGCTTTACAAGAGCATCCTAAACAACACCTAAACCCACCTGATTGCTTCCATGAAATCAGCCTTAACCTCTTTAGCTGTTTTCCATTCAGCTGAATTCTGACTTAGCTGGATTTACCCTAAATTATTCCAGTGCTATGTCCCTAAAGGACTGCTCTGCTTCCTTCCCTGGGAGAGATCCCATAGCTCAGAGAGCTGGGAGGCAGCTCAGGTGAGGAACCCTTTGAATGTATACAAAAATGGTTTCGTTTTCTCTCCTGGTTTATTCTGTCTGTTGGGCTCACAGTGATGCTTGGCTGCAGCTCTGCAGGACCTGAAATAAATGAGAAATGTAGGTTTGAGACAGAAAGCAGATTTCAGTCCTTTCTCTGTGCTCTGAGGTTCTTAGCAGTTTAATTTAATGGTTGTTTTATATTTCCATGATGAAATATACATTGGAAAAGCTAATCTGGCCTGAGCTGCTGTGTTCTCCATGCCCTTGCCATTTCCTGAGTGGTGGTGGTGCTGTCTTTGGCAAATCCATGAGTGAAAGCTGGTTTGGGAGAGAAAAAGGCTATAAATAATTTGAGGCTATCCAGTTAGAACAAAGAGTTATTTAAAAGATCATTTAATTTCTTAAGGTTCAATCTGATGAAGAATAAATTTGGGATAGTTTATAACACTCCTGTGTGTGTATGCATGGAGATGTGTGTGTGTGTATTTCCATTTATATGTAAATGCAGACTTGCAGCTCATGAACTCCACTTTTTTTTCAGAGGATCAGAATATTTTAAAATCTTGATGATCACTAATTTATTTTGTAATTTAAGCATGCATTTGCAAAATGGGGTAAAGAACACAGACATGGATGATTTGAGCTGTTGGGACCAGGAATGAGCAGTAGGGAGAGAGCACGTCCATGTAACCTGTGTGGGGCTATAAACAAATTAGCTTGGGGACTGTTGCTTTCAAAGCAAGTATTAAGTTGTCAGAAGTTGAGGTATATATTAAATGGCTTCATTATTAGAATTTGGTTACTACTTATGATTTATAAATCCATCTGTTAAGATAATTTTAAGAAACAGCAGCACATCATTAATAAAAGTTTTCAGTTCAGCAGAGCAGCATGCAAAGCAAACATTATCATCTTAAGCCCGATTTGAAACAGGGAATAGGTTTGAGTTGTAATGGAATTATTTTTTTAATGGAGCATTTTGTTTTCATAGTTTTGTAATGCTACTTTCATTTCCTAGCCCGGGGCTGATACAGCTGCTTTATCCTCTAAAAGTCAGAATAAATGGAGTTTGCTCGGCCACATGGGAAGGTCAGGCCTAGATGAGCTTGACGATTTATGTCTGAGGAACAAGAACAAAGGTGGTGGAGGTCCTGTGTGTTGGCTGATGTGCCATGGAATCCCTGGTCAGTTGTTCAAAGAGCAGCAGTGCTGCGGGCACGGCCGCGAGCTCGCTCCGCCGGGAGCTGCCTGGCTCCTCTCCTGGAGAAGTCTCCAGGGCTCCCTGGGCCCCATCACAGAAACCCCTTGGCATTTGCAAAGAATTTAAAAAAGGAGAGGGAAAAGGAGAGAAAAATAAAAAAGAAAAAGGGAACAAATAAGGAAAAAAAAGGAATATAAAGGAAAAAAAGCAACGGTAATTTGGGCATGAAGCACTCAGTGCTGTACCTCACAGAGCATTGTTTCTTGCTCTGCTTTTTCAGGGAGTTGAAAGGACAGCATACACAAATAATTCCCACCTAACTGTGATTTCCTGCTTGTCTCCAAGTGATGCACCTAGGTCAGTGAGAGGGGTCTGGCTGTGCCCATGTGAGGGCAATAAAACCTCCCCAGGCTGGGTTACATGCATTTTATTAGCAAGTGCTGCTTGCTAATAAAAAGCACAAAGTCCTGTGCTTTTAGCTCAGGAGGAGTGATTACAAACACAACATTTTTGGCTGCAGAATTGCCCTGGGCTGGGTGCGTGGCTGTCAGGGTTTCTGGTGCTGTGATGCACCCAGGCTGGGCCAGCAGGGAGGGCACTGAGCAAGCTCCAGGCACTGTGTCCCAGGAATATCAGGCTGCTGATTGAGTTGAATTTTTGGAATTATGGCCCTGACTCCCTCCTGGTGCCCATGGGTGTCCCTCCCCTGCTGGGTGCTATAGGGTAGCTGGGATTCCTGGCTGTCTGTCCTGACCTTCCCTGGCACAGCTGCCCAGGGATCCTGCAGATCCTGGATTTATTTATGTGTGAGCATTGGTGCTGATGACAAGGCTGAGTGATGGAGCTGTTTAGTTTCAGGGTCCTTGAGTCAACAATATGGGTTGTAACACAGCCTGAAAAAATGTAGGTAGGCTACACTGATTTCACACCGAGGATTTTTTTTTTTTCCAGATCCACAAAATTGGTACCTCTTAAATAAGAGCCCAGGAGATAATGTCATTCTGGAAAACAAATAGACCTTAGGCTTATCTGTGTCTCTGGAAGAACATTGCTAAAACTGAGAGAAAACAAATATTACTAGCAGGATTAACTTCCTTTTGAAAACCAGCAATATCCTTTAGAGCTCTTGTGACCATATTAGTAGCTGTCCAAAGATATAATTTCAATTAAAGTTCTTTTCCTTCTCTCACCATCTCATTTCTGTGGCCATCAGAATGGCTCCAGTCACTGAGGGCTGTGACAGTGACTGGTCAATAGAGAACCCTGATCACCTGGGATACCAAACCCAGCAAACAGATCTGTGTGAGTCTTCACTTATCTGGTGCTGGGAATGTGATTTATGCCATAAAGAAAACACTTATAAGGAGTGCAGTAGAAAAGGAAATTAATACTATAAAGCTGTCATGAGGTATTTTAGTCAGAACTGGAACCAAGGCAAAGCTGAACTCTGCCATGGCAAAATGAAGTTCCTAAGGATGTTATGAAATCTTGTGCCTAACCTTCCACTGCTCAAGGACATTAAAAAAATCCAGAAGTTCGCTTGCTCTTTGCTGTAAAACTCAGTTGATTTTGAGGCTGAAAACTCATATAGAGAAAATAATTAAGAGTGTTTTTCCTTTGTGATTCTATAAGTGTCTAGTAATAAGTGCTACAGAAAAATACTGATTTGATGCACTTGCCCTCTTGGATAGTTTAATTTGCCCTCAGATGCCCTTTGTCCCTATCCATCTACAAGGTGAACAGTCACTCCTCACTGCTGAAGTAGTTTGGTTTGCCTAGACTTAGTCCTATACTGGTTTTTAGGGTTACACCCCTCTAATAAAGCTGGATTAATCTGGAGAGTTTCCCCAGACAGCTAATCCAGTGTGCTCAGCCTGACTGAACTCCTCTCTGGATGCATTGGGAAAGGTGTTGGTAATCCCAAATTTCAGGACAATGTACCTGGGGATGCCCTGAGTCAGCTGTGGTCTTGGCTCTGTGTGAAAACACTGGTTATAAAGATGTACTCAAGACGCTGCCTGTCTATACATTATTGTAGTTATTGTTTCTGTCCAATTATTTAAAGTTTTAAAAAATCACACAATTTCCCAGTGGAGTATTGGTATATATTTCAGCAGGAAAGCCCAACCAAGCCCTTTGATCATTTAACAGAGGTGGGTCCTTTGCAAGGAGCTGTGACTGCGTTTGTGCCTCTCCCAAATCAGCTGAAGGCTTTATGCAAATATTTGTGAGCTGCTGCTGAAGGAAAAGAACCACACATAATTTTTGAAGAATAAGCAACACGTGCTTAAAAATATTCCAATGCCCCATCAAGATTAAATTGTTAATCTAGTAGCTCTGCTGTACTTTTTTTCCTAAATAAGCATTGGAGCAACTGGATCACTTCTGTTTTGCCATCCTAGAGTGAAGTACCAAGAGACAGAAAAAATAGATTTCCCCCCACTCTCCCCCTCTCATACCTTGGGTGCTGCCATCTGGAGCCTGTGCTATTTGGTAATATTAAATAAATGCAAAACTAATTAATTCCTTGCTGTCAGGTTTTTCTCATTAGGGTAATAATAACCTTTCAAAGTTTGTCATTCACCAGTCAGCAATGTGCCATATGCTTGATGTCACATGATAAAAAGTATTCTCCATTTGCCATGCTCTGGAGTGCCTTAGTGCTGCTCAGGATAATCATTTGTTTCTCAGGGATGTTCACTGACATATGCCACAGATGCATTGATTGTATGCTAATATACTCTCAATCCCATCATTGCATATTTTTGCCAGCAAAAATGGTCTCATAAAAATATTTCTTCTCCGTGCGTTTCAATTCTATTTGATATTAATGCCTCATTCCTACCAGTGCCTTTTGGGGAAGATGTGTTAGGCCTGCTGAAACTTGGAGGATGTCAATGTGGCTTGGATGGCTTGTCCAGCCCTGTGGTTATGTCCAAAGAGATTGTTAAGAACCATATTTTCTCAAAATCATGTTTTTATCTCTGTCAAAATGTATTAATAAGGATTTACATAGGCAAAGTTAAATTGTAATTTCTCAAATTCTGTGTCAGCATTGCTATAAAAAAGCTATGTGCTCATTCATGCAACAGGTAAATAGATCTGTCTGCAGTGGGGACAGGGCTGCAGAAATACAGAGGAAGGTTCATCTCCAACTAAAGTATTTAGGAATGCTCCTTCACTGGTATTGCATTGAAAAATAAATCTGTGAAAGTTTGAAATCAAAATCTGTGCTGGTTTGGTAGGAGGAGAACTGATTCAGCTGGTGCAATCACAGCACAGAACATAAAATAATAACATAGAACATAGAATAACAGCACAGAACAGAGAAAAAACCAGTGTGTGATCATAGAATCCCAGAATGGTTTGCATTTGGAGAGACCTTAAATCCCATTCAGTGCCACCCCTGCCATGGCAGGGACACCTTGCACTGTCCCAGGCTGCTCCAGCCCCAGTGTCCAACCTGGCGTTGGGCACTGCCAGGGATCCAGGGGCAGCCCCAGCTGCTCTGGGCACCCTGTGCCAGGGCCTGCCCACCCTCCTAGGGAGGAATTTCTTTGCTACATCTTGTTCTTCTGTCAGTGTGAAGCCATTCCCCCTTGTCCAGTCACTCCAGGCCATGTAAAAAGTCCCTTTCCACCTTTCCTGTAGGCCCCCTTTAGGTACTGGAACACTGATAAAGTCAAGGTGGAGCCTTCTCTTCACTGAATGTATTAAGAAAATTCCCGTTAAATATTTTGCCCATGGTATTTTCTGGCATTTTACATAGGATATGTGAAATTAGTCATATCTGAAGGAGTTTTATATTTAATCTTTCTGTCTTTATTCTCTATTCAGCTCTCTTCTGTTTTCTGTTCCACAAAAGCCAATTCAGGTTTAGCCACTCACTCCTGTGGCTCACCCATTTTGTGTTTTGATTCCTAATGGTGTAGTTGTGAATCTCCTGTTCCAGTTGCTGCCCTGTGGGTTGAGGTCTCCTGCTCTTGGGTCACCCTTTGGATTGATGTGGAGTAAGTAGAGAGCAGGAGCTGCTGCCTTGGTGCTGCTGCCTTTGGTGGCACTTTCCCGAGTGACCTGGGATCAATGCCCTGTAACCTCCTGAGAGGAGCTCACAATGGGATATTCATAACCCTGGCCCACAGAATTAAAACTGGCAGCAGCAGGCTGGCCTTGCAAGTCTTAAAAGGCAGAGCCTGCTTGCTGTGAAGGAGATGCAGTAATGGACTGGAGGGAGGATATCCATATCAAAGCACCACCTTGTTAGCAGGGTGTCTCTTTATTGCTGTTACACTTTAAGAAATAATGAAAGAAAATTCTGCCTGCCTGTTTCTTCCACGCTGCAGCCTTCTCCACAGTGATACTGAGGTTTTGCTTATCGAGAGCAAATTAAGACTTTATGACCCTAGTTTTTTTGTTTAATGTTGGTTGTGTAAAGAATAAAACATGCAAAAAGCACATTGCTGAAGATCACTTTAAAGGGGTTCAGAACAATCAGTGGTAGCTGCTAAAAACAGTCCGTCATCACTTTTAACATGTCTCATCAGAAATCCCCACAATGTAGCAAACAAAGTGTCTCAGAAATGGGGTCAAACAAGAGGTTAATTCATCAGAGTCAAAATGATTAACAGAAAAATGTTTGTTTGATGCAAGAATCATCCTCAAATCCATCTGGTTTCCACTCCTAGCGTTGGGAATAAAGAGTGATCTTGCCAGCTCTCAGCCTTTCAGTCTCTGCCCTGCCAAGTGTGAGAGAAGAGTCCGTTTTAAGTCTTCTCCCATTGAAGTTACTCTGCAGTGCAGCAAAACTGTACCAGCACGGAATATTGCTGTTGCACTTCTCTCCTTCCCCCTCCCACTCTCTTTTCCAGGATTTTTGTAGTCTTTGGCTCTGCAAAAGGAGCTGAAACCCCTTTGGACTGCGGCACTTCACGCGTAGCTGCTGAGAAACAAATGCTGCAGCTCAAGGGAGCTGCTGGAGGAAAAGCTCCCTCAGAAGCTTTATCTGAACCACAGGCATTTTGTCAAAGGTTTCCCAGTGTTCGTCTGCCCTGTTCTTGGGATATATCCCTGCTATCCAGGGCCTGCTGCATGCACCTGAAGCAACTGCTCTGGCATAGTAATTCACTCAAAAATGAGGGAAAATTATGTCATTTTTCAAGAAAAAGGTGAGAAGACCTGTTGGGTGTTTCAGGGAGAAACTGGGAGGCAAGGTTGTAGTTTTTTCAGGAAAAAAGTGGAAGAACGGGGTTGCTCTGCACCTGCACTCATCTGATTCTGCTGTACCTGAGCTACCTCAGGCCTTGGAAGCAGTTTTGACACAGCAGCCTTGTCCAGGATTAGCTCCTGAGGTTCTCAGAGGGAATCCAGGCTGTCAAACAATGCCACACCTGCTCAGCCAAGTGGTTGGTGTCACTAGCGAGGCTCAGGGGGCCAAGTAGGAAACTCCTGATGGAGTTTCTTTACTCACATTGTCATCCCATAACAATGGAATGGTTTGGGTTGGGAGGGACCTTAAAGCCCACCCAGTGCCACCCCTGCCATGGCAGGGACACCTTGCACTGTCCCAGGCTGCTCCCAGCCGCAGTGTCCAACCTGGCCTTGGGCACTGCCAGGGATCCAGGGGCAGCCACAGCTGCTCTGGGCACCCTGTGCCAGGGCCTGCCCACCCTGCCAGGGAACAATTCCTAATTCCCAAGATCCTATCCAGCCCTGCCCTCTGGCACTGGGAGCCATTCCCTGTGTCCTGTCCCTCCAGCCCTTGGCAATTGTCTCTCTCCATCTTTCCTGCAGCTCCTTCAGGCCCTGCAGGCCCACCCTGAGCTCAGCCCAAAGCTTCTCCTCTCTGTGCTGAATACCATGATTATGTCTCCAGTGGTCAATTTTTATGTATCTCTCAGGTGAGAGGCAATGGTGGAGGATTTAGGGCAAGAATAAACTCTGTAATTGTGAAAGAAGAGCTGTGTACTCTGTTGCCCATTTAGGGGAAATAATGAATGAAAATCGGTTCCAAAGGACACAGTATTGAAAACAAATTTTCAGCAGCATCACCACACTGACTAGGAGAGGGGGTGTGTGATGTGCAGCACCTCTGTGAAATCTTCTCCTCCAAAGTACTGAGCTTGTTCAGGTAGTTCAGTGTTCTGCTGATTGATCCAGGAAGATCTTGTAAAACAATTAGTGTTACAGGCCAAGAAGGTAGAAAAGAAACTGTGGTGCAGACTACGACAGAATAAGCCAAACCACAATAAAGAGGGGCTGAATTAGTAACTGACAGCTCCAGTTCAGGAAAATGATCTCTGAGGCTTTAGCAGTTTCCTTAACCCCTCAGTTCCATGGATGTCAGGGACCGTAAGGGAGAGGCACAGGGCAGTCATTCTCTAGCATGAAGGGCTTTGATGTGCCCCATTCTGGGTGCTCTCTGCAGGGCTGATCTCCACAGCTCAGCAAGGACACAGTGGAGTTAGAGAGGGAGCAGAGAAGGGTAAATAAAATGGGAAAGGAGGGGAAGCTTATGCTACAGAAAATGAGATTTCTCATGTTTTTGGAAAGAAGGCTGAGGGGGACAGTATGGCTGAACTATGGGATGTCATAGGGGCAGAAGTTGAGGTGAATAAAGAGCAGCTCCCACAGTCAGAGATTTGGGAGCTCTGGATGAGATCACAGGAGGGAGAGTGACATAACATCACTTTCAAAAGGAGATCATGCAAATTCATGGGTAAGATTCAAGGTAGATCTTACCAGGAACAAGCAGGAATATTCCCCTGATGCCTTCACCCAGAGCTTGTGGGATGGCCACTGGCAATGGCCCAGTTTCTGTGCCCTCCCAAACATCCTCTCCAGAGTCAGTGGTGGTCACAGGTGGCTGTGCTCCATCCGCTGTTGGGGCATGGCAGAGTGGGACATTCCTCATTAGCTATGCAAAGCTGTATAATTACTGAAATGCATGCAAATAGGTTAATTAGGAAAGTAATTAAAAATGCAGTGTTCAGCTGAGTTCACTGTAGGTTCCAGCTGGCAATTTGTGTAGGGAAAAGGCCATGAAGCTGGGGATAGAAATGTTGCTGTGTCTGTGCAGGGAATGCTGAAGGATGAGGGCTGGAAAGGCATCCCCCCTTTCTCTATTGTAGGAAAGAGGTGATGGTAGGGCAAAAAAAGCTGAACTGAATCCTGTGGTTGTTGTCAGTGGGGTATGGTGTGAGCCATGTATTAGGTCTGTTTGAAAAGCAATGTGAATTTAGTATAATAAGGAATTTTAACTTCTGTATCTTTCATGAAGTTCAATGATAGTGGCATTCAGTAGGGAAATGAATGCAGGGGCAAGGATTTAAATGTCCAGCTTTACATAATTTTCAACATGCTTGTTCATGGCCACAGGACCATCATCTGGAAAACATTTGAGAATTTTGCAGAAAAACACTGTGACACAGCCTAGGCACTTTTGTATATGATATAACCTTTTCTTTTTTTCATTTAAAAAGTGCCTTTCAATTGTTCCATTACTTATGGAGAATCAAATAAAGCAATTCCATAGAAACAAATCCAGATGAACCATAATGGACAGAAACACCACAGTCTCTTTGACTTTCCTCTGTGCACAGATAACAAAACCCAGAACAGAATTCCATTAGAGGAGGAAAGTCTTGAACCTTAAATGAAGCTGGAAAACCTGGCGGGTAGTTTCTGAGCCAAGCTTAATCTTGTTTTTGTTAATCTTGGTTTTGTTGCCCTTGATTTGCAGGTTAGATTAGTTGATGCCATTTTGACATGTAAATGAATCAAGTTTTTCTACTGGGGTCATTCAAATTTCCTTGAAAGTATCTCTGGGTTAAAACTCCTTTGCGTTGCAGCTGGGAGAGTTTGTCTTTACTATGAATAAAGGAGATGCTGGGAGGATCCAGCAATTAAAGGGAGGATCCTTAATGCCACCTCTGCTTCTGCAGCACCATTCTCATCACCAATTCTCTGTGATCTCTTACAGAGTTGGGTACAGTGGGAGCCTCAGGAACAGGGGCCTGATTAAAGGCCCATTTTGGCCTTGGCTGCTCCAGCAGGATTTTACTTGTTATTATCAAGGAGTGTCGATGCATCAGCACTAACAATGGTCTCTGCCAGCCAGGGGATTTCTCTGCTGTGCCATCCACCCCTCTGTGAGAGGGGCTTTTGAAGTGGTGCAGGGAGCCTGGCTCTGGTTTGTGCTGTGCCTCTGATTGTTGGGAGCAGCAGTGGAACTGCTCTCATAGATAATAACTGGTGTGAGAATCTGCAAAAAACTTCTGGTCTCTGCAGTGTTGGCTCTTTTTTTCTCCCCTTCCTGGTGAGAATGAAGGCTCAGCACAAAGGAGTGGATTTGCAGTTGGTTCAGATCACTGTAGTCCCACTGAAGCCAACCAAGCTGAGCTGATTTACACAGAGTGTGTCCAGAGGCACTCCCAGCTGATGGCATTTTAAAGCAGTGACATTTAAAATGAATCAGTGCCACGGTGACGGCATTGCTCTCCATCACCTCAGGAGCACAACAGCTTCTCCAGGAAGCCAGGTCCTGATAAAGCCCTTCCCACTGAATTGTGTGTTATCAGGTGAACAGGTTTTTTCTAATAAAAAGTTAGTTTTCCCATCAAGTACTTATACCAGGAGCCATAGATAATAATTTTAAAAAAAAATGGTTTGACCTTTTGTGAGAAACGTTGTAAACTTTTGCAGCAAAATATTGATTTTAGTGTATTTGAAGAAAAAGAGTTGCAGGATTCACCTTCAGTGGGAGAGAAAGTCGGAAACTCAGGTGGAAACATACGCAGTCAAAACTGTGTCCTTCAAGGGTTCAGTGTAGTTTGAAGAAATAGTTCTAAATATGGATTGGAAACAAAATATCAGCTGAGTACAATTTAGTTAATATGCTTTTTAAGAGATTCCAGAATGCTGGGGCTGTGGGTTCTCAGCTGTGAGCATTCACTGGATAGCCTGGCAGTGGGAGAACAAAGCAGAGGGACCTTGGGCATGAGCCCCGAGGGCGCTGCTCTCAGAAAATCTCTGGGGAGAGGTGCTGGAGGAGAAGAGGAACCCTGTCAGATTAGTCTTGAGATCTTTGTCACAACTGCAAGGGAAATCCACTGATACCACAAACACTCCAGCTTGCTTGGTCCTGACTATTATTAAAACCAGATTTTACATGAATAGGAATGGAGCTCTCTACAGTACAAGACCAAATCTTCACCAAGATATCAGCTGGCTATCAGCTGAGTCTCCATGAAATTTCCTATAAAATAAAGATTTAGGCTTGTGGCTGGCAATCATCTCCTCTCCTTTTATTTTTTCTTTAATTCAGATTTTAAAAAATCTGCCCACTACACGTCAGTAAGCTTTTACTGCCTTTTAACTTCCACGTTATCTCTAGATGTGCTGGTTTTGCATGGGTTCTTCTGTGTGTGTAATCAACTAATTATCTCTTATATCTTCAGCAGATAAGACAAGGAAAAATTAAATTAGAGTGAAACTAACAATTCTTCTAAAGATCAAAGTGTAATGATAACTACACATTTTAACATAAAAATTATGCAGTGTTGCCTGAACAGCATGGACTTCACATTGCTTTCCTGTCATCCAATTGATTATTTTGAATTATTTCCAGTGTAAAATGCCCCAACCTCTGAGTAAAGTGAGTGGAAAAATACTAGAGAGTTAGAACTAATCCAGAGTTCAACTTATGTATATGTTAGTGCATTGATTTATCAAGGCAGCAGTTAACATGTGATAGAAAATATTTCAATTTACTGCTGTTTTCATTGCCTAAAATTCAGTAGTGGCCTGCTGTGACTGATACTTGGAGAGAGACGGGTTGTGCAGTAATGATTTAGGGAGAAAATGGGTGCTGCACAATAAACCAAACTATCCTGGGATGGAATTGGTTCTCCTGGCACGTGGCTGAGGCAAAATCACTCCTGTATCAGTCTGAAATTCAGAGTTTGAAATCAGTGCTGCAGGATAATGATGTGGTGTGGGTACCATGTTCAGGCAGTGCCCCTCTCTGTGAGACCTCCCACATGAAAGCAAAGAAGCAAAGATATCTCCAACATATTTGAGTTTCCAAGAGCTTCTGTCGTTGTTACACGCTTCCAAACTCTGGTTGTGATAAGCCAAGCACTCGGCCTCAATTCCTTGCTTCCAGAGAGAGCCATTCAAATTCAGGTGGTGTAGCAGAGATGCAGCAGCTTTGTTACACCACTCCAAAGTGTCTGGGAACATTATTAAAACTGATAAAGTCCTTGGCTTGCCTTTTAGGGGAAATTGGGCCTAACCCAGGAGTGATTAATCATGGGCCCAGCCCTGGCATCACCCCTGGCCACCACAGGGGCTGAGGCACAAGCCTGCCCTGTGTCCAACACACACCTCAGTGATTCTGGGAAGATTCATACTGAAGGATATAAGGAGATTCCTCCAGATCTTTTTGGTGCATGGAACCAAAAGAGAACTTTTCCTCTGGGCTGCAGTATAATTGTGTGTCCTGCCAAATGTATTTTATAGCAGTGCCAACATGTAGGGCTTGCACAGGTCTGCAAAGGGGCCAGCATTGCTGTAGGAAAGGCCAGAGGGGGCTCTGAGGCACTGCACTTCTCCAGCCCTGCACAGGGCCCTTCCAGAGGTCTTGTTTAGAACACTTCCTGGAAATGCTGTGGGAAAAATTTTG
Source organism: Passer domesticus (assembly GCF_036417665.1). NCBI lineage: Eukaryota > Metazoa > Chordata > Aves > Passeriformes > Passeridae > Passer > Passer domesticus. The sequence continues at coordinate 20,492,131 of NC_087485.1, forward strand.
TTAACTCTGTGTTGCTTAGTGATGCTTTTCAATTAAATATGGGGAATTCAAAATGAAGCTTGATTTTGATACTGGAAAATGAGGATCCTGGTGGAGATGCTTTTTTTCCCTAATATATTGCCTGCAGTAGCAGCCATGCCTTTGTTCCATGCAATGCATTTGCATTTACTCTGTGATTTACCCAGGAGAGAGGGAGCTGGACAATTTCCCACATCATTCCAGGATTTGTTGGAGCCTTATGCACTGCATCCTATGGTCACTGAACGAGCACCAGTGATTTGCTTGCAGCAGTTTAGCCCAAGTGCATAATCAATCACACATCTCCCTCTGTATAACAACTACAGGGCACACCCTCATTTGTTCTGTAGCTCTGGGAGGTGGAGAAGTTTGTACAGTGGGCTGGATGCTATTCAATAAGATATTCTCTCAGAAGCACATACTCTGAGACAGTTATTGTGCAAACTGGTTTTTATCTGAATGCCAGAATATTCATCTGGCCCCTTTCTCTGCCTGTGTGAAAGCATTCTCTTTTATAAAACTTAAGATGAAATTAAGATCGGGCTAACCTTCTGGGGGAATGATAACGAGGTCTCTTTTCTGAAAGATGATGTCACAGAAAAATGTGTAAGGGAGCATTTATTTGAGTGAGTAGATTTACAGCTGTCACTGACTGAGTCCTGTCTGTTCCAGAGCATTGCCCTCTCTAACAAAGGGATTACAAGGAGACTGGAGAGAGACTTCTCCCAAGGGCATGTAGTGATAGACAAGGGGAATGGTTTCCACTGCCAGAGGGCAGGGCTGGATGGGATATTGGGAATTAGGAATTGTTCCCTGGCAGGGTGGGCAGGCCCTGGCACAGGGTGCCCAGAGCAGCTGTGGCTGCCCCTGGATCCCTGGCAGTGCCCAAGGCCAGGTTGGACACTGGGGCTGGGAGCAGCCTGGGACAGGGGAACTGGATGATTTTTAAGGTCCCTTCCAACCCAAACCATTCCATGATTCTCTGGTATCTCTGTGCTGCAGGAGTGTGCAAATTTGCAACGGACTCAGCTGAGTAAAAGGGATTTCTTTGCCTCTGCCATGGTCTGGGAGCTCATAAATGCAGCCACTGCAAGATGTGCCTGCAGCAGTGTTGCAGCTCAGACCAGAAATCCGATTTTGGAGGAATCCTCTGGGAGTCCTCACTGAGACACTCTAGCTGACAAAGCAGAGTGGTCTGTGTGTCAGCGTTGGGTACTTGGCACCAACTGATTTATTTCCTTGAGATATGCTCCTTTTGAGCCATCCTGCATTCTCCTGTAGTCACAGATTTCTAGGTGCTTTTGAGTGGCTGCAACTGCTCATACCTTAAACCTGTAGGAAACTGTAGGAGTTGTCTTGCAGTTCAATTTCCTACAGCTGTAAACCCATCCAAAGGAAAATAGGAGTGTTCAGAGGAGCACAGGTCAGTTCAGAGACAAGCTTCAACTTTTTTCTTACTTATTCAGAGTTTGGAAAGTCTTTGACATTGCTGTCTCTTGCTTGAAGCATCATGTTCTTTGATCTTTATGTTGTCTCATCTTTATCCGCTCTGTTACAATTTCTCTTGCTTTTATAGTGTCTGTATTTTTCCTTATGATAAGTTTTGTAGCATTATAAAATGTCTTCAAGAATTACTTTATTGTTTCAAGCCCTCAAGACATTTGTCTTTATTCCACAATCTGTTATTACCTTCAGTATTATGCTACCAGCTTTCCCGTGTCTGTTGCAATCTCTGCTGGTGCTCTTTGTGCTTCTGCACTGTGGCTTCTCTCTTGTCCACACTGACAAATTAATTCTCAGTCCTTCCCTGTATATACTTTTCTCACTCATTACTTTTGTTGTCCACTTCATCCTACGATTCTCAGACTGAAACATAGAAAACCAGTCAGCTTCCCTGCAAAGAAATCAGATTACTCTTCCCACCTCAGATGGACCCTTACTGGTACCTCAAACAGTCTTAGAAATTCCATGGGTTTTTCTCCACTGTCCTGCAGATTGTGATATGATCATCTATCAAATGAGATCCAAATTTCATGTCTTTTCAGAAGGCTGGACTGGCTGTGAGGGGTTAGCACACAAAGCAATTCAACCCTGGATGAACGAGCACAAAGTGAAAGCAGCCACGGTGCTTTAGTGGGGAGGTGCTGCGCGTGGCCGGCGCGTGTCGTGTCCCCTGCGCTGGGGAAGCATCCAGGGGGTTTGTGTCAGGGAATGGTTGGTGCCAGCAGGAGAAAAGGCAGTCTGTGCACGGAGGGGAGGTGGCAGTGCTGCTGTGTGCCTGGATCTGTATGGAGAGGAGGAGGCTCAGCCTTGCCAGACAATTGCAAGCATGCTCTGAAGGAATATTGTTTCAGTCAACTAGTAAAGGAATGCACTGCTGTTTGTGCTGCTACCAACAGTAACCAGTTTTACTTGTTTGTGGGGAACAGATTTGTTTCAGGACCTGTCAGTAAGACTTGAAATCTTGGTTAACATATGTGTATGGTGAACTAGAGCCTGGATTTAGTAGAGACGTGAATTAACAGGCTTCTAGATTTTAAGAGTTCAATATGATTTTTTTTCCCTGCCTATCCCCTTTCAAACGCCTGTGACATCAGTATGCTCAGAATGCTCTGAGTGGATTTAAATCTTTATTTAGCTGTATCTTCTGGTTGTCCAGGGAATTCTACAATGAAATATGTCAAATTTTTCCCATTAGTGTTGTGCAGATTGAAACACAGATGCTGGCTGTATACTGTGATCTAAATCTCTATCAGATGGTTTAATCTGGCTCTAGACTTCACAGAGACTTTCAAAAAACCCTTTAGCACTTAGGTTCTGATAGGGCAGCTTTAAGACTTGTTAAATAGGTTACCAAGCTCATGTACCCAGCTCTCACTTTTTGCAGATTAGAACAGCAACAGCACTGGGGGAAAGGAACCCCAGTTTGTGCTGAAGAGGGGGCAGGGAAGGAAGGTTTGAGAGGGTGATAGCCAGTGTGGTGGAAAAATCAGAGCTGTATCCTCAACTCAGCAGATAGGACTGCAGTTTTTCTGCACCACTGATATTGCAACTGTTTTTTGACAAATCCCTTTATGCTCTGTATTGAAAACAGACTCATAAATAGAGCTCTCTTATGGGGAATTCAATATATTTCTTAAAATTTCCTCCAAGTCACTAAAATATGTTTGGGAAGTGTATACCAAGAATATTACTGCTGTGGTATAAATCTGCTGCACCTTTTGGTCAAAACTCTGATATCTTGAGAAGGGAAAATAAAAATAAATGGTAGCAAACAAAGAGCAAACAAACCGTGGAATATCATTAGGGTTACAACTGGTGCTGTTGCTGTTCCTACAGATCTGACAGTGTGATCATTTTGGATAAGTGTTTTATTAAGACTGAGAGCCTGAATCTCCTGTTAATTTATATTTAGGAACTGAATTGACACATTTTAAAAATAGACATGGTTAATATTCTGAAATAACAAAGAATATGTGCAGTTCAAGGTGTTCTGAACTGCAATACAAAGAGGTTGCTCTCTGAACATTAGAGAGGATCAATGTGTGGATGTACTTTGTTATGTTAATGGATGCTTCGAGCAGCACCACCAATTATTGGATGTCTAGCAGACTCCTGGGATTGCTTTGAGTATTTCTGATGCTCTTCATCAACCTGTTCAGTTATTCCTCTCAGTTTCTGAGGGCAGCTTTCATTGCTGCAAATTAGATCTCTTATTTGAAAGGAATCATGTGTTTGAAAAGATAAAGACAACCCCCAAATCTGGCCCAGATTTAAGATTATTTTTCCCTTTCTTTGCATTCCATTCTTGTCATTATTCCAAACTGCATCTGGGAACAGTACTGCAGATTTCTGAGTTTGGGGTATTCCTTCTTCTCATTCAGACAATGTATGGATTGAAGAGTGCTTTTATCTCTAAGTCATATCTGCTCTACACTCACATTGCACTAAAACCTGAGATTAATTCATCCAGCACAGTAATCGTGGTATTTAAAGGCACCATGCACTTTGAAGATGCACTATGAGAAACTGGTTTTAATTAAATGTTAACCAGAATTTTGCTCTTTGACATTGTTTAAACAATTTTCCTGTCTGTTGGCCTGTCAATTTAGACCAAGAGGGAAGAGTGAACAGCAGAAGATGTTCAATAACACATGGCAGTGGTCTTCCCAACTTTGATATGGGAGGAGAGATTGGGATGGCACCTATGGCTGTCTTGGCAGATTGTATTATTAGGTCACCTTGCAGAAAAGTAATTTAACTTGTTAATTAGTTGTGAGATGTTTCAATTATCTCAGTGTCTGGGAGCCTGGAGCCTGCCTGTGAACATGTCTCCACCTTTGTTATTGCAACCTGATTTATCCAAAAGCAAGACAGACTTTTGGATGGTTTAAGGCACTGCTGTAAAGGATTAATTTGATTTGTTATTGGTCCCTTCCTAATGAAGAGCAGAATAGGGAGGAGCACAATGGTGCATCCCAGACCCCACTGGTGCTGCAGCTCTTGGAGAAATTATTTCCATGGAGCCACACTTTTCAGACAGAGCACTGCCACAGTTGCAAGGAAGGGCTCCAGTAAGTTGTTTAAGCCAGCAAAGTCACAGAGCAGTTGTTTTGGGGCTTCCCTTGCTCAAGGGCTGTTGTGAAGAGCAGTTGTGACAACAAACCTTTAACTAATACCCTACAAGAACAGGAAAATTTTCACAAAAGCACTTTTGCAGGAAGGTAAACTTCCAGTACAAAGCACTGCAAGTAACGGGGTAAAAAAACATATCTGGGGCAATCCTGGGCACACCTGGAGACTGGGTGGAGAAGGGATGGAGAGCAGCCCTGGCAGAGGCCCTGGGGGAGCTGTGGGGCAGAGCTGGCCCTGCCCCAGCCGTGTGCTGGGACCCCAAACCCTGCCCTGGACTGAGCCCAGCGTGGGCAGCAGGGGAGGGGATTCTGCCCCCCTGCCCCTCAGGTGAGACCCCACCTGCAGAGCTGCCCCAGCCCTGGGACCAGCACAGCCAGGACCTGGAGCTGCTGCAGAGAGCCCAGAGGAGGCACCAGGATGAGCAGAGGATGGAGCAGCTCTGCTGGGAGCAAAGGCTGGCACAGCTGGGATTGTTCACCTGCACAGGAGAAGCTTTGGGCTGAGCTCAGGGTGGCCTTGCAGGGCCTGAAGGAGCTGCAGCAAAGATGGAGAGAGACAATTGCCAGGGGCTGGAGGGACAGGACTCAGGGAATGGCTCCCAGTGCCAGAGGTGGATGGGATATTGGGAATGAGGAATTGTTCCCTGTGAGGGTGGGCAGGCCCTGGCACAGGGTGCCCAGAGCAGCTGTGGCTGCCCCTGGATCCCTGGCAGTGCCCAAGGCCAGGTTGGACACTGGGGCTGGGAGCAGCCTGGGACAGTGGAAGGTGTCCCTGCTATGGCAGGGGGTGGAATGGGATGATGTTTAAGGTCTCTTCCATCCGAAATCATTCCGTGATTCCAAGCCTGTGGCTGATCTTTTTGTAGCTGTAAATTAATTGGCTTCACATGAACACAGAGAGAGCCACTGGAGTCTGCTCCTGAGCACGTGCTGCCTGCAGAGAGCTGCACTGATCCTCTGTCAGGAGTGTTTTTTCAGCAGCTCAGTGATTATTTAAACCAGAGATGCACTGGGTGTCTGGGCTTCATCCTCTAAAATGCTCAATGCTCAAAGATCATTCAGGCCCACATCCCCTTTATTCCAAAAGCTCAGAGGTGTGCTGGCTGAGGGGACAGGCTACTGCCCCCAGCATCCCTGTGCAAGCCTGTGTGTCACACCAGGCTCAGAGGGAGAGGTGTCCCTGTGCTCCTCTCTGCTCTGCTGGGAGCAGTGGAGGACAGGGGGATCAATATGAACAAATGAGGCGATAAGCATAAAATCAGGGAGGGCCCAGAGCTGAATGAGGGCTTTGGAGAAGTGAAGGGAAAAAGGGTGAAGCAGGGGCAGAGCCAGCCTGGATTTTCAGACAGGTCAGCAGTGGAACCTATGCCTTTGCCTCTCAAGAAAATGAGATTACAGAGCTCTGTCAGAGCTCTGTATGATGACACTGTATGGCACAGGCCCTTTGGGCAAGAGGGCCCAAGCCCTTGTGAATTCTGAGTAAAATAGATTTGTGCCATTGCCAATCTCTGAAGGCATTTATTCTGTCTGTGTCTCCCTGGTGCAATTGGAAGGGGCAGAGTTTGTTCAGGGAGTGATCCTGAAATGGGTAAGAAGGAACCCAGGGGTTCATACAGGAAAGCAATTCGACCCCTCAAAATAAATTACTATTTTAGTAGTACTAAAAGTACTACTTTTTCTTTTGTCCTTCTGAAATTTGGATGAGATATTATCTTTTCCTAGTTTAATTATTCACTTTTATTACCTATTTTGCAGACTATCATTCAGTTCTAAGAAATTGTCTTCAGTAAAAGGAAACTCCTACTTGTTATAAAGATTTAGTTTCTGAGAAATACAAGGTAAAAAGCTGAAGCTGAGTGGAGTGTTTATTTCTGAAAAGCCAGGTGTGAAGGGATGCTTTCAATTTCTCAGGATATGGGGAGGGTGCTTTCCAAAATGAATCCATATGAAATGGGAATTTCTAGAACAATCTTGAGAAAGCTATTTAACAGGATGTCTGGGCACTCACTGAACTTTAAAAGGTGCTATGTGCTTAATCTTTTAAAAGTAATATTTGAGAGAGGGAGAAATATAAAAGAGCAAATCTAGCATATGGTTGGCTGGTTAGCACTTCTTACTGCAAGGCTGTTTTTGCTGTAATGTTCCTTCCTGCCAGACTGCTAAATCTGAGGAGAGAGGGCTTCCTTGGAGCCTTTGAGCGCCCTACTCAGCCTTTAAAATACTAGAGAAATGGAAAGACAGCAAACTTTCTTGTTTCTAAAGAGGAGTCAGAACAGAGCAGTCTGTGGCAGGAATTTGTGCTGAATTTATTGTGCCATGGGCTTTGCCACTCTCCCTTTCCTTGCCTACCTGGATCTAGACCATTCTGAGGTCAAGAACAGAGCTTTTCATCTGAGGGGAACTTTCCTCTGAGTCTGCCAGAGCCTCAGGTTCACACCTGTGGGAACTCTCTGTAGCTGCTGAACACAGGAAAGGTGAGATTTCCATGGTGGAAAATCAGACAGGAGGAATTCTTCCTTCGTTTCATTTTACCCTGGTTCATCCATGGTGCAGAGTGAGGTGAAGGTTCCATGATATGATCACATTTCTGACAGTGACCACAGAGCTGACTGTGTGGCTCAGAGTGTGACCTTACAGCTGACTGAATTCATACAATTCATGTCTCTCCTCGGGGTTGGTTTGTTTTAGTTTGGTTTTTTTCCCCTCCCTGACTTGTATTAACATGAGGATGTAGTTTTTACTATAGAGTTTATACTGTAGTTAGGTTTTTTCCCTCCACAAAATGCTAAGCAGAGATCATTAGGTACCTTGGGTCTTCCACAGCAGAGAACAGTTATGAAAGGGAAAAAAAAAAAGACAACTTCGTTAGGTACTTCATTAAAATGGAGGGTTCTGTTGGGCTGGAATCTTGAGCAGTAACACACAGAACATGTATGACCTTAGCAGCAGCAGGCGTTGGAGTGATGTCTCATTAAAGCAGCATTTGTTAAATCATCTCACCCACCGTTAACATTTTCAAAGTGCAAGGAATGGAACATAATCCCTCTGTTCTCCTGGTTGAAGATATTTCCAAAAGAGATAATTCTGGTCTTGGTATCTCTTAAATCAATTTGTACACAGCTCAGCCTGTGCTCCAAAACTTGACCACATTCTTGACATTAAATTTTATTTTAAACTAGTCATGATTCACTTGAGTTTGGTAGTGAAAACTGTGAGGGCTCATTCCTTTTGCAAGTCTCACAGATGTAGTCACATTGTGCTGCAAAAAACCAGCAGCAGCTCCTTCTTTTTTCTCTGAAATGTGCTCAGGCAATCTCACACAACTCTGACGTTCATCAGTCAGTTAAGAGGAAAATTAAAACTCTGCCTTTCTGAACGATTTCTTTAACTGAGAAAGAAGCCACTCTGAAGATGAACCCAGTTTTCAAAGAGGTAAAATGCCCAAGTGCATTCAATCTGATCAAGTCTTAGATGGGAAGGGTATTTTTTTCTTTTTTCCACTTTTTTAAGGAATTGGTGTTTTTAAACGTTCCTCTACTAAATAGCTCATCTATAGATTCTTGATGGCCTAAACATAAGCATTCAGTTTTATTCTCAGACAGACTGGGTGAATATCTTATCTGAATTCACATCTATTTATAGTCTGATCCCACCAGATCACTCAGGGTGTAAATCCTGATGCTCCACCATCAGCAGTGTCAGTAGGGGTTTGATGGATACAAACTGTGAACTCCAGCACATCACAGTTAAAATAAGGAAATGGTATGATTAAAAATCATAGAATTGTTCTTGGAAAGGCACAAGTGTGTATTCCTGTTGTTATTCTGGAACCGTCACTCAGGGAGCTCCCACTGTGAGTACAGGAGTGCTGCCTTTAAAAATTAGTCACCTTCAATCAGGCATCTCCAAGTTCCTGCTTTTCTGTAGTTTTTGAAAAAAGAATAATAAAATAAATTAAAAAAAGAGAACCTATTGCAAAACTTGTGGAAGTGGAGAGATCAAACAGTTCTTCAGGTCTTTCAAAGACTGAGAACAAAGAAAACCACTAAACCCGTGATTTATTCCATGCGAGTACATCCCTTGTTTCACTATTAAAACATACATCTGTATCCTACAGCAAAATGTGCTGTCACATGCCAAAAGAAAAAAATAAAGAGGAAAAAAAGGAAATTTTTCATCTTTTGAAAGGAGGGAAAGGCTGTAGAGCACATTTTTGAGATACCTTTGCAACCAAACCAGCCCTGCTTGAGGATAACAAAAGCAGAAAGATACATTGCACTGTGTGAAATAAATACTGCCTGTATTCCTAAATGCCCTATAACTAGCCAGGTATCATTTGTACTAATCACATTATCATGTCTGTCTGGAAGAGATGAATGTCTGAATGCAAGGAATTAAACCAGTGATAAATTAATTTTGAATTGTTTCTTTTTTGTTGTTGCTTTTGTTCCTGACTGAGAGCAGCTTCGCTGTCCATGTTTGTGAGCAGAAGTGATGGGTTTGGTGGAAACTAAAGGGAGGCTTGGAAGTGTGGGCTCTTTACCCTGCTTCTACGCTTCTAGGGTAGTAGGAGCTGACAGAGGAGGTGCAGGAATCTGAAAGTCAGAGAATCATGGAATATCCTGCATCGGAAGGAATGCCCCAGGATCATGGATCCAGCCCCTGGCCCTGCCCAGACCCCCAGCAATCCCCCCAGGATCATGGATCCAGCCCCTGGCCCTGCCCAGACCCCCCAGCAATCCCCCCAGGATCATGGATCCAGCCCCTGGCCCTGCCCAGACCCCCCAGCAATCCCCCCTGTCCATCCCTGGTGTCCAAAGGCTCCTGGGGCTCCGGCAGCCTCGGGGCTGTGCCCATTCCCTGGGGAGCCTGGGCAGTGCCAGCACCTCTGGGGGAAGCAGAACCTTTCCCTGCTCTGCAGCCTGAGCCTGCCCTGGCCCAGCTCCAGCCACTCCTGGGTGCTGTCCCTGGCCCAGAGCAGAGCTCAGAGCTGCCCCTCTTTCCTCCTCTAATTGTTACTGTTTGATAGGATTTCGATTTTGAAGGGATCTTGTCCATCTTGTTTAACACATCTGAGTGTGCTTTAAAATTATTTCAGCATTTCCAAGACTAACTGCTGTGCTGCTGCAGCCAGTTAAGAGACCTTCCCTGCAGAAAGGGTTTTTACTTACCTGTGGTATACAGATAGGAATACTCAGGTAAATGATTACACTTCAAAAAGACAATTATCATTCATCATTATGAAAAGCAGCCTTATTAGGAATTCATAAACTCAGAATAAATCTGTTCTGGTGACAAACTAAATTTTTCAATCTAACCAGTTCTGTGAGTAATAGTGAGTTGAATTATTTACTGCAGAATTAAACTTGTTTTCACCCAAGATGTTGTATCTGATTTTGTCACTAATTTACCAATAGGTGTGCTTACCAAAGAACTCATCACCCAGCGTTATCTTATCAATGTTATGTCATATCACAAGGAAGATAAAAATAAATCAAATCCAATTTGGTTGTGTTTACAAAGTTTCAAAAGCAAATACATGTATAAAAATCTCCTGGCAGGAAAGCAACTATAAAAGCTCCTTGCCAGACGTGCTGGGATTGTATTTCACTGGAGATATCCCAGAGAGCTGTGGTTCCCTGTCCCCGACAGCTGCTGCCTTGTCACCAGGATGTGGCACAGAGGGACGGTGGCACTTCTGCCTTGTCACTGGGATGTGGCACAGAGGGACGGTGGCCCTGCTGCTGCCTGCTCAAGGGCTCTGACCCTCAGCAGGTCTCTGCCCTCCCTGCTCTCCCTCTCTGCCAGTTCAGATGTCTGAGGGTGTTCCCTGTGCTGGGTTTTAATTGATTTGCCTGTTGGGAGCTTGCTAGAGGTGATAGAAAGAGAATATGACTTCTGGTGCCCTCTTTGTGCTGAGCAGGGAATCCCAGAATCACTGACACTGGAAAAGCTCTCCCAGCCCATGGAGTCCCAGCTGTGCCCAATGCCCACCGTGTCCCCAGCCCAGAGCACTCAGTGCCACCTCCAGCCCTTCCTGGGACACCTCCAGGGATGGGCACTCCAAACCCCCCTGGGCAGTTCCAAGGCCTGAGCACCCTTTCCATGGGGAAATTCCTGCTGGTGCCCACCCTGAGCCTGCCCTGGCACAGTTCGGTGTTAGGCTTTGGGCTAAGGAAAACCAGAAAACACTTCTCATTCATTTGAAGTCTTTGATCTGAATCACATTAGATCAAAACATGGAACGTGTTGTAGCTACTGTTGCTGTCAGGGACTGGATGTCATCCGGAATGAGATGAAAACAGAAATGTTTTTGTTGTTTCAACAAGGAAGGTATTTTATTACTGATAGTCCAGACACAGATTAGCCATTAGTTTTAATCAAAACCTCACCATGAACTTTGTATGTGCCTTGAACTGGTTTTGTTTTTATTCTTAGAGTGCTGTAAATATTTGTGGCACATACATACTAAAGGATTAGTTGGACTTAAAATAACCAAAGCTTCTCATATAGGAAGTATAAATCCTGAAAGGTTAAGAAAAAAGAAAGGAATTTGTAGAAATTACTGCAATGTCTGAAAAGGCAGTGGAGACGACATCTAGAAGGACTTTCTGCTTGAATTTTATGTTTTAAAATAGTTTCAGTTACTGCTAATTCCAGTGTTTTTTTCATAAATGTAAAAGCACACCCTGCATTTAAATTCACATGTGCAACCTGCCAAAAAAACCACCAAACCAAAAACTTCCTCCAGAAAAAAGCAAAAACTAAAAAACAAACCAAAGAAACACCCATTTCCCCCCCAAAACCCAAACCAGAAAACCTTTGACCATGTTACACAAATGACAGACAACTTGTTTTCTTATACTCTTGGTCCCCTAAATCATGAAATCACAGAATGTTAAGGGTTGGGAGGGACCTTAAAGCCCATCCAGTCCCACCCCTGCCATGGCAGGGACACCTTCCACTGTCCCAGGCTGCTCCAGCCCCAGTGTCCAGCCTGGCCTTGGGCACTGCCAGGGATCCAGGGGCAGCCACAGCTGCTCTGGGCACCCTGTGCCAGGGCCTGCCCACCCTGCCAGGGAACAATTCCTTCCAAACATCTGGCCTAAATTTCCTCTCTTTCAGTTTGAGCCCATTCCCTGTCCTGTCACTGCAGTTCCTGAGGAACTGTCCCTCTCTGGGTTCCCTGCATCCCCTCAGACCCTGGAAGGAGCTGTGAGCTCTCCTCACAACCTTCTCCTGTCCAGGCTGAGCAGCCCCAGCTCTCCCAGCCTGGCTGCACAGGGGAGGAGCAGCTGGGACCTGAGCTCTCTGTTGTTCAGATCTGTAGTCCCACAAAGAACTGCAGACTAGTAGAGTTATTCGGACTGTAAAATTTCTTCGAGACATTTTGAGTTTTCTAATTATCATACATTTTATGGTGTGAATTTCACAATCTCATTATCTGCTACTAGCTAAATCTATCCAGACATTAAAATTTGGTGTTTTTTTCTTTCTTTTTCCCATTCATAATATCAGCTATTTTTTTTTTCCTTTTCTGAAGTGTATGTGTATGTGTATGAAATGTGTATCCACTACTTGCTTGCATCCTCCAGATTACTGCACTACTTCTTCTTCCAGTACCTGGGAAATAATATCATATTCAAAGCCAGGGTTGTATTTCAATGTACAAAACAAATACAGAACTTCCAAGCGCTCGGAATTCTCCCCCTGAGGCCTCGTGTAAGGGCTGCCTCCAGCTGCTGTCTCATTTGCACACACAATCCTTCCTTCTGCCCAACAGCAAGCAGGCCCTGCACAAGCAGGTGATGTAATTAGTTGTTTGCATTCATCATTGCCTCATTTGCACAAGCAGTTGGAGCAGCTCTGCATTTTAATTGAAGTGTCTGGTGCAGTGCTGCTCTCTCTCTCGTGTGTGAGCGAGAAGAGCTCTGGGAGCTGTGCTGGGGGATCCCTGCAGGCCAGGGGAATGCAGGACCCAGGTCCCCGTGGGAGAGGGGGGATCCCTGCTGAGGAGGGCTCCTTGTCCTCGCTGAGCCCCTGAGGGACCCCGGTGTGGCAGGGATGTGCTCCTGCTGCCAGTGCCAGGTCACCCAGGGGCTGCTGCTTGGCACACCTAGAACGGGCTCCCCTCTGCAGCCACCACAAGGCACACTCAGAGCAGGCTTCCCGTCAGCCCGGGGTGCAGCTGAGCAGGGGATCTTACTTGTCAAATGGCAAACACAGAATTGGGATTCCTGCTCATTTCCCCGTGCTGTCAGTGTCTGAAATGTTAGCAGTTTCTGATAGAGTGAAATAATCCAAAATCTAGGTCAAGTTCATTCTCCAGAAGTCTCTTGAGTATTGTTTTTCTACAGGTTGAAATTATATTCAGGCTCCTCTACATTAGTGAAATAGCATGATTAATGGGAATTTAAAATGCAAAGTAGCATCTTCACTCAACTTTCCAGGTCCTTCTCTGCATATCATTGTCTGGAATCCCAAATCTTACAGATAAAGTACAATATAGTTTCAGAGATTGTAAATCAGTCAAAGGAAGGTGATCATTAAATACATTAAAATGCATGAAAATTACCTAAATGGAAACCATTAGATTAAATGAAGCAGCTACAGTATAATATCCTGATGACTCCAGAAACTTTATTTAGATCATAACTGTACTGCTGTTGTGCAAATCCCATGATTAAAGAGAACGTTAACATATCTCTCCCTCTGCCTCCCTTTCTTTAAGAATTTGCAATTTCAATTCTTCCACGGCTTAATAAACAGTTACCTCAATAAAGGCTCTTCCTGACGCTCGGCACCAATCTGCATTTTGATGTGGTGCAGCATGAAACCTTATCTCAGTGAGGCATGTTTGCAGAAATAACAATGTTTAAATAATGACTGAAATGAAGCATGAAACCCTTTGCTAGCTAAAATGGACATAGTGAGAGATCTTGAGCCTCAGCTACCACTTTGGGGCTTCTTCTCTGAGGCTGACGCGCGTCCATGCTCCCAGAGCCCTGCTCCAGACCCCATGCACACTTGGAATTAGCTCTCTGTTTTATGGTTCTTTATCACCCCACCGAATAGCAACTTTTGGTCTTAATGAAACTTCAGTTTTGTGAAGTTTCATTACAAATATATTTTATTCTCTTTCTGTTGGAACTTCCTAGTGAAGTATCATTTCCCTTCTCCTCTCAGTGCCATCATATTTGCTGTTGAATTTGTGGATTGTGAGTGCCCTCCTGCTCCTTCATGCAGGCCATATGTTGTACATTGCAGTTTTCTCAGGGAATTAAAAGATCAATTTTGTGCACAAAATCCTTGATCCTTCTCTTGATTTTAATGGACCTTTTCAGTCGTGTACGTCCTGGTAACACAGAAAGTAGAATTTCAGTGTTGTTCCACACCCCAGCCTGCTGTCCCTAACTATAGGTGCCCATCCCTGGATGGTGATTTGGTGTTCCCTCAGGCTGCTGAGCTGCTCTCTTTTCCCTGGCTCTATCTGCACTGGATTAGAGCTTCTGGGGAATTGGAATGCAACAAAGCATGGGGGGACAGCTTCCTAATGGAGTCACTAATGGCTATTATTCCACAACTCATCCCAATTCAAAGGCTAATTCTGATTGATATTAAAGTAATGAAATAACACTTAGTGGTCTTTCAGTAATATTTACAATTTATCATTATAATGTTTGCAGTGGACAGGGGTTTACACCCCCAGATCTGCAGATGGGCATGTGGGAGTAGGATGTGGTGGTACCAGCGTGTGGGGTTTGTGTGCCCTAAAAGCAGGGTGCACTGTGTAATTCCAGAGGGAAGATGGGAGGGAGGAGGAAGATTAGAGATCAGTGGCCCAGGGTGCTTTCAGCTGCAGTGGACTCAATTGACTGCAAACTTGCAATTGCAGTTGACGTCAGTGGAAGCTGCTGGTGTCTAAGAAGTTCTCATCAGCTTAGCAGTATTCATCCGAAATAAAAACCTGGAAATGTATCCCACATGGTGCCACTGAACAGTCTGTGCTTTACAGGGGCATGTGAGGAATTCAGGTAGAGTTCAGAGAAAGAAGATATAAACCTTTCACAGAAACTGAAAGAGAATATCCAAGAGGACTTGCAGCTACTGAGGCACAAGAATAGAAAGAGACCAGAGGTTTCTCTGTAAAGAAGAAGTTTAGCCAAACTCCCTTCATATCACACACAGAATTAGAATTATCTACTTTGATTTTGAATTAGTAGATCTTTTATGAAGAAAGCAGAGAGAATCAGGGCTCTTTGCTGAGCTACATGAGTGCTCAGAGAAAAATGCCATTAGCAAAAGACAAAAGCTCTAAAACGGTGTGGGTTTTTTCCCCTGCCAGTCTGCAGGCAGAAAAAGTTGGCACATGTTCAAATCTGCAGTGGCCTGCTGAAGTACCTGGCAGTTTTTTCTGCTCTCTGTGATCTGGGGGAAGCATCAGGGGCAGGATGGCAGAGCTCACTCCGGGAATTCCCTGGCTCTCGGTTGCTTCCAGTTTGCACCATGCACAGCTGGGCTGCTCCTGCAGCAGCCCGGCCCAGAGCTGCTGCCAGGAGATGTGGTGCCAGCCCCTTGCTTTGGTCATCAGTAGCATCCTGAGAAGCTTTCATTGACGGACTGCTGACAGCAACACTGGCACTGTAGTCCCTGCTCCCATCTGGCTGCAGCAGTGCTCCCAGGGCAAGCTGCTGCAGCCTCTCCTGGGCAGGGAATGCACACTGAGCTGTGCTGTGCCAGCAGCAGTGCCAGAGGGACCACGGGATGTAGTGCACAACTGATTATTAGAGAATCTGGTTTAAAATCCACTGATTTGGGCCCTGATCCCGCTCTCAGGGTCCTCTGGAGTGCTGACTGCTGGTGCCAGTGTTTTGGTGAACAATCATGCACACTTTTCACTGACAAAAGCAGCTGTTGATGAAGTTTGGTATTTTTAATCACATCTGAATTTCCAGCTGTTTCCACCAGCACATGAAGGCTGTGCAGCAGCATTGTGGATTTGCTTATCCCCTTCCAGCCCCACTTAGGGAAAAAGGAATTTCTTGTCTGTACAGCAAGCATTCCTAATAATTATTATGTTTGTTTATGCTTTGAAATTGCAACCATTAAAAAATGCTAATAGAAAATGAAAATCAAGATGAAAGTCTGTTTTTGTTAGGAAGTGCTTGTTTTTAGCATTTTTGTCCTCTGCTGCCATGGAGAACACTCCCTGCTGTAGCTTTTGGGGCACTGCCAGTCCTTCCCTGCCCCACACAGCCCCTGGCCTGGGGCATTCCTGACCCTGCTCCTCACCTGAAGCTTCCTGGCCCACCTTGACTCCAACATGTGCCACCTCACAGGCCTGGTGGGACAGGTCCAGGAGCTGCTGGCTGCACAGAGGGAGGTGGAGGGGCAAGGCTTTGACATTTGGGGTTTGTGGGAGGGCAGGGGCAGGAAGATAACACAGATAACAGGTGTTGTCTGTGTACAGAAGCAAGGAGAAGTTTCCTCTGTAGAAAGAAATGTATAAACCAAAGCTGAAGGCAGAAATTGTTTCTGCGTTTGTTAAAAGAGCCACAGAGATGATGCAAAGGAAGGTAAATTTCACAGACATAGTCTGGGCAGTGTTTTGCTGACAGTGCAAGAGAAGGTCTATGAGTCTCGGAAGAACAACTTTTAGGGAGCTTGTCAAGGAAATTCAAACTTCCATAGACAGCTTCAATTACATTTCATCTGATTACTCTAACTAAAGCCTGATGAAAAATTGTAGAAGCTCAATATTTTCTTTGCTATGGTTGGGAGAAGTAAGCTGGGTGCTGTTAATGCTGTTATTTTGCTGCCTAAAGAGCAGGCTCTGCTATGCTGCATTCTGTTCAGTCTTTGGCAAGATGGGGACTGGAAGGGGTTGGGGTCTTATGTCCCCTTTTTATTTCCTGATAGCTAAGTTGGAAAACATGGTGGCAGTCCCAGTGACATTAATTTCTTATTGCACCATATTTTAGGCTTATTCTACAGGTGTGTAAAGCAGTGTCACCAATTTGAGTGCTGCTGCAAATGGGCAAAAGTGCCAGTACAATCCAGAGGGCGGAAAATACCACTACAATCCAGAGGAGGAAAAAATGCTAGTACAGCCCAGAGGGGCAAAAATACCACTACAATCCAGAGGAGCTGGGCTTGGCCTGGGGACTCTGCTGGCAGAGCCTCCAGCTCTGGGCCCTTTACAGGGCTGGGAGCAGACTCTGGGCATCCCACCTTCCCAGGCTGGACACAGATCCCGAAGGACTTGCTGCTGTAGCCTTCTCTCACAGTGCATAAAGCACATTAAAGAGGGCATTTGTACATCCTGAAAGGTTTTAATACAGTTGGTGTTTGGATCCTTCCTGCACTGCCCTGGCTTCTGCCTCATTTCCAAGTGCCACAGGAGCAGTTCCTGGTGCTTGCCGCCTCTGTATTCCCAACCCTGCAGTGCTGAGGGATTTTTATTTCATATATCATTTTTTAGTTACAGCTGTGTTATCATATATCACGTCTGCAGAGCATGGTGTGGAGGATGTTCTCTGAACAGATACTAAAGAGGGAAAATCAACACAGAAAATTCTGGGGGTTTTACTGCACTTAGGCAGAGCTCGTTTCTCAATTCTTTAAAAAACTGTGTGATTTTCTAACAACTGCAGGCCATTTGTCAAGCAAAAAATGTACCTGTATGGATTCAGTGGAAAGCTGATTTTCTTGGGCACTGATGTTGTATTGGGAATTGATAAATAAATAACCAGGAAAAAAGATTTCTGTCAGCTGTGCAGAGAAATGACACAGGAATGGTCCTGAGTTAGGGGTTCTCACATCCAGAACATCCCCTGTCACAGTGAGCAGTTCCATGCCAACACAATCCCCTAACACAAATCTTTGGGAGGAGGAGAACCTGAGAGAAGCAGGAACAAACCTATATATCACAGCTACAAGCAGCAGCACCATTTCTGATATTGAGAGGAGCCCAAGTTTTTATCCTCTTTTTGCATCAGCTTCTGGAGAGAGGTGGCATTTCCCCAGCCTGTCACCAAGGCCCTGCATCAGTGGCTGAGGTGTGCAATAATGCTCCTTAGCTAATTATCATCCCCAAGTGCCAAAGGAAGCTTCAGCCAGTCCCACTGCTGTTGGACTCCGTGCTCTGCTCTAGTCAGCCCTGGCTCCTTGACCCTCCTTCCCACGGGAGCTGCTCCCACCTGGATCAGGGCTGCTGCTCCTGGGGTCACTCAGAACAACAGAAACACCCAGAAAACCTCCAGCCCTGCCACGGGCAGCTCCAGAGGACACACTGCTAGTTTTCTCTGTAGGATTGCTTGTTGTCCTAGAGCCTGAACGTGAGACTTCTGTCTTCCAGGTCATTAGGCACCAAGACAGAGATAAGAGATTTGAAGACAAGCAAGAAGCATAGAATGTGTTTGGAATGGGCAGCACAAGCCATCTGCATTATTCATCTCCCCACTTAAAATCAGCTCTGGCTTTTTTGGCATTTGTGTGTACTTTTGAATTGTAGAGTGTTCCTCAGAAGAAAGGCTAGGCCCTGTCCTGAGGAACTAAATGAGAATTAAAAGGTTTCTATGTTATTGTTCCTGTGGGTGGCAGGAGATTATATTTGGTTATTCAGGGAATCCCTTCCAGCCATGTATTTATTTCCATTTTGAAGAAGATAAGTCAGGGAAAGATCATACCATGTAACTCAAGGAATGGGAAACACTGCACAAGAGAAACCAGCCCAGCCCTACTGGGCCCAGGAACCTGGCCCCATATTTTGCAGTACTTTTAATCACTTAATTGATTCAAAGGCTTGTTGGCTTCTCTGGAGCCCTCGTAGTGATTTCTCAAGGGTTTGGATGTGATTCTTTGGGGACAAACAAGAGTAACTGCTAGTGGGAGCTGAAGCAGAGCTCAAGGGATGCTGGCTTTTCCCCATTTCCTGGCTGTGCAGTTGGTGTGATGGAATGTGCCACAGTGATGGATCTGCTAGGTCAGCACTGAGGAATGCAGGCAGGGATTAAGGGCTGTCCCATACAGGGATGGATTAATGGCTGTCCCAGGCAGGGATGGGTTAATGGCTGTCCCATGCATGGATTAATGGCTGTCCCATACAGGGATGGGTTAATGGCTGTCCCATGTATGGACTAATGGCTGTCCCATGCAGGATGGGTTAATGGCTGTCCCATGCAAGCAGGGATTAATGGCTGTCCATGGGAGGGAAGCCAGCTGGTCCTGCAGGATGTCCAGGAGCAGGACAGACACATTCCATGGGTGTGTGGCATTTGCTGTCCTGAGGCTGGCACTGACTGCAAGCTCTCTGTGCACAGACAACTGGTCCTTTCCTCTGTCGAGGGCTCAGCTGCTCTCATGCTGTGCTCTCCTAGGATAATGAATGTACGCCCTCATTTACATATGCTTTGCATTAACCATGCTTTTCCTTATCTGCTTACCCCATTCACCTGGCTACTCTGAAATGTCACTGGACAGCACATAACTCTAGTGCCATGCTTTAAAAACTACTGAGTTCCCAATATGCCCAGTGCTCCTGAGTGGGGTAGGAGAGCAGAGTGTCTGTACTCCAGCACCTCCTCCTCTCCCTCCCCGCCTGCTCAGGCTCACACAGTCCTGCCCTGTAGCCAGAGCAGTGCTCTGCCACAGAGCTCCCATCGCAACAAAACCACAACAGCTTTAATCTTATCAGGCTCCAGTAGTGGCAGAAGTCTGCAAACTCAAGTCCCTGCTTTCTGACAGTGTCACAGTTCAGCCTCATCCCAGCCATCAGTTGTCACAGCGAGATGACAGAACACAAAGAACTGCAGAGAGCAGTGCCAGCTCTGCAGCCAGAGATGATCCTTAACAGAGTTTTTCTCCACAGCCCCTCCCAGGAAAAAGCAACCTTTGCTCAGGATGATGAAGAAAAAGCAGCCCAAAACCTCATTCTTTGCAATGCACGTCTGAAACCTACACTGTCCATTTAAAAATACTCTGAATATGTTTTGATGCTTATTTCTGTTTTGTACCTTTTAAAATATATATGTGTATATATATATATATATGATGTCAGAGAATCCAGAATGGTTTGGGTTGGAAGGGACCTTGAAGCCCATCCAGTGCCACCCCTGTCATGGCAGGGACACCTCCCACTGTCCCAGGCTACTCCAAGCCCCAGTGTCCAACCTGGCCTTGGGCACTGCCAGGGATCCAGGGGCAGCCACAGCTGCTCTGGGCACCCTGTGCCAGGGCCTGCCCACCCTGCCAGGGAGCAATTCCTAATTCCCAAGATCCCATCCATCCCTGCCCTCTGGCACTGGGAGCCATTCCCTGTGTCCTGTCCCTCCAGCCCTTGGCAATTGTCTCTCTCCATCTTTCCTGCAGCTCCTTCAGGCCCTGCAAGGCCACCCTGAGCTCAGCCCAAAGCTTCTCCTGTCCCGGCTGAACAATCCCAGTTCCATACACATTATAGTATGCACAGGCTCTCTAAACCTTGGGACAGAGGATTTTTTTCCCCATGTTTGCAGATATTTTGATTTATTTTTGAGCAGACCTTCTGTTATCTCTCCTCTTGCCTGATGTGACCATCGTTATTTGGGGTAGTCAAATGTGAATGGGAAATACAGTTTTTCTTAGATCGCAGGGATTCAGTGGGGCTGTGGACATTGGTGTGATGCTACTCAGTGACAATGACAATGTTTTTATCCCTGGAAAGAACCATTTAAAAAAAAATACCTTTAAACACCCTTGAAAAAGAATAATTAAAACTTTATACTCAGATGTGCTTTAAAAGATGTGCTCTAGGTGCAGCAGAAGTTAAATCAGGTTTTCCAAGCAGGGCTGCTCTCCAGTAGCCATGACTGCCTGCACAAATTGGGCATTTGGATGTGGAAGTGGACAATCCCTTAACAGACAGGTGACATTTCCAAACCAGGCGTGCAAATGTACTCATGACTTCTGCATCCATTTGAAACCTTTATTGATGGGATAATTTGTCCTCTTTTCTTACCAAGGGAGTTCAGGAGCCAAGATATTCATAAGAAACCAGAACCATATTTAAAGGGATTATTTGCCTGAGCTCAGTCCTGACCTGTGACTTAGGGAAAAACAAATTCAGTTTTGGCCCAGAGTCAAAATCAGTCCTGTAATTCCACACCAGATATAAAAAAAAGATGTGACTAATGGGCAGAGTGCAATTGGAAAGGTTATGAATCATTGATACAAGGTGCTATTTTGAATTTACCAATCTTCTTCCATCAGCAGAGCTACAAATGTCCATATTCCTTGGAAAAGGTTAAAAATGCTTTGTAACTTGAACTTTTTTAGAGTAAAAAAACCCTTCATATTAGAATAAAAAGAAGAGCTGCTTGGATTTGTCCCAAAAAATTCTTAAAATAAAAGTAGCACAATGTCCAGTTAGGTCATTTACAGAACAGCAGCTTTGCCAAGAGCTTTTGATTTTTTTTTTCTTTTTCTGTTACCTTCTTGTCTGGTATTTTTGAAAATAGGAGATCAAAACACAAGGGCTGAAATGGGACGAGGTGGAACTGAAAGAGGAGAAAGAGGAACAACAGGGAGCTATGGGGACTGAGGAAGGAAGGATAAAGGAAACAGCATGGAGATGGGAAAAACAAGAGCCAGGGAGGGGGTGAAGGTACCAGAGTGAGCTGAAGGGAACAGAAGAACAAGAAGAAACTTTCGTCTTTCTGATCCTCAAAGCTGTCGTTTGCATTTACTGTTAAATATAGATGGCAACACACATCCTACAAGACAGAAAAGTAAAGGAAAGCAGAAAAAAAAAACAAATGCTGAGAATAAGTCTTTGGGTTATTCTAAAAAGCATCAGAGGCTTTCAAGTTGCTGGTCTTTTGATTTATGATGATATTGCTGGGATTGAGTGCTGTCTGTGCAGCTCCACATCTCAGATTTATGAACCCATGCAGTAAACATGATTTCAATTATGTCTGAAGAAGGTTTTGATTTTATTCATGGGGAAGCTGCTCTCACAAGGAGGGCAGTGCTTGCCCTGCTGTCCCAGTTAGACTTGGTGTGACCTTACCTGATCCCTGCCCCTCCTGGTGGAATTTGCTGCTGCTGGGGAAGAGCTGCCCTGTGCCCATCCCAGCGGGTTGCAGAGGAAGGAAGGGTTTTCTGGGTGGAAATTGCTCAGGGGGTGTAGGATCTTTAGTTTAGATGCTAATTAAATCTAATGTACCAGCTCTGTTTTTACTGCTATTAATGCCAGGAGTTTTGCCCAGCTCCAATTAATGTTAATGTGAGGAAAAAGGAAGAAAAAGGGGTTTTTGACAAGCTTAAAGAAGATTCTCAAATGTCTTTGTGTTTTGTCTACTCATTATGTGTTGATATAAATGCAAATACCCGAGAGAAATGGAGAAAGGGAAATGTAAAGCAGCTCACACTTATTTTTGGCTGGGAGCAGCAGTACATGTGAGTCAATTTAGGCTCTCTAGCCGAACAGGCTTGGCCACTCTGGCCCTGCCAGCATTTGCACAGTCTTTTATCCATTGGCTGCTAGGGGCTGATCCTGCAGAATCCTGTAGTCTCAATTTATGGTAAAGTAAATTTAATATAAGATTGAATGGGAGGCAATAAACTCACAAAAAGCAGGCAGCATGATCTGTTGCTTAATAGCTTTCTCCCAGATGCAGGCACCTGATTCCAGCCCATGCCTGCTCCTCTAGCAGGCATTCTCTTTTCGCAATTAGTTACACAGGTTGCAGCCAGGAATTAATGAAAGGAAAAGAAAAAAGATCTCAATTTCTATTGGAATTTCTCATTTCCAATTTCACTTTTTAAAATTGGCTTTCAGATTGATCATTTCAGCCTAAGAGAGGAAGGAAGGTCTGTTATGCCAGAGTCTGCACCTCAATGGATGTGAGCAGACTGTGTACTCATAATATTCCAAAATGGGTTTGTACTGAAAACTGATATTCCTAAAGCAGTAAATAATGACTGAAAGTGATTCTCTTTTTAAGAAGATGGCCCAAAAGGAAAGCAGCCCAAATAACCTGAACCTTTTTGTCTTTGCCATTGAACAGGTGGGTTTATATGAAAGTCACATTTAGGACTTTAAGGCATTTTTGGATTACAAGAGGGTGTTCAAATGGAAGGGTAATATTTTGGTGGCTGAGGTGGATGTCTATGGTGCTGCACATCAGCAGAGCAGCAGAATGCATCATGGGGTGCTAGGGGAGAGGATAGATAAGAATGGCTTGAAAATAATTGAATAAAAAATAACCTCCAAGTTAGCATAAGGTTGGGCCATTTACAGCAAAATCAGCATCCAGCCCTTTTCTTTTCTCAGGACTGGTGCCTCTCTTGTCAGAGCAATCAGTGGCTCTCAGAACACACCTTGGGCTGGATTTCAGCTTCACGCAGTTCTGAATTTGTGATGGTCCAATTCCTTCCTTCCTTCCTTCCTTCCTTCCTTCCTTCCTTCCTTCCTTCCTTCCTTCCTTCCTTCCTTCCTTCCTTCCTTCCTTCCTTCCTTCCTTCCTTCCTTCCTTCCTTCCTTCCTTCCTTCCTTCCTTCCTTCCTTCCTTCCTTCCTTCCTTCCTTCCTTCCTTCCTTCCTTCCTTCCTTCCTTCCTTCCTTCCTTCCTTCCTTCCTTCCTTCCTTCCTTCCTTCCTTCCTTCCTTCCTTCCTTCCTTCCTTCCTTCCTTCCTTCCTTCCTTCCTTCCTTCCTTCCTTCCTTCCTTCCTTCCTTCCTTCCTTCCTTCCTTCCTCCCTCCCTCCCTCCCTCCCTCCCTCCCTCCCTCCCTCCCTCCCTCCCATGTCCAGACCTCCTCTCATTTCACCCTTCTCAACCCAGTACTCTCCAGTTCTGTTCTTGTGAAAATCAGCCTTCAGACTCAGCCCTTGCCTTTCCCCCTTCGATTGTTATTAGGAGGGGATAAAACCACCCCAGTGTTGATATTCCAGTCCCTGTAGCCACAGAGAGGGCTTTTGAGAGAACATGGAGATTTTTCAGACAGTTCTGAGCCTGGTTCCCCAGCAAGGGCTGTTCTGTGTGAGTGACACCAGGCTTTGCTCTTGGGCAGTTTTAGATCATTCAGTGGGAATTCAAAAATTGATGCTGAGGCTTAAGTGAGTTCTGCACATAGAGATGTACTTTGAGGACCCAGGGAGGGCTTTCTCAGGACTTCTCCTTGGCAGGTACTTGCAGGTACCTCAGTTGCTTTTGGGAGGATTGTGGGGAG
The DNA here is from genome assembly GCF_036417665.1 of Passer domesticus. NCBI lineage: Eukaryota > Metazoa > Chordata > Aves > Passeriformes > Passeridae > Passer > Passer domesticus. The sequence continues at coordinate 20,515,988 of NC_087485.1, forward strand.
CAGCTTGGCCAAGAGCTGTGCACCTCCTGTAAATCAGCAGCAGATGTGCACCATGTGCAGGGATATCCTTTAAACATCCCTTTGTGCAGCCTGCTCAGGTCCCCAGTGCTGCTCACTCTGACTCCAAGTACTTCCTTCCCTGAGAGTGTTTTGTCTGTACAAACTCTTGATAAAGGTCAGATTAATTGAACAAACAAGATGCTTTCTCTTGAGTGCAAAGTGAATGCAATTCTCAGTGGGAATATATTTACAGTTGCAGAATTGTCTTTTGATTTGATTTTTCCCTAAAAAAAACCCAACTCACCCAACTATCATATAACCTCTGGGGTTGAATATTCATTAGATAGACATAGAATAGTAAAATAGAAATTGCTATTTTCTTGTACCACCAGCAAAATATTCCTTCCTCCTACCTCTGTTCCCAGTAAATATTCTGTCTGGCAATATAAATAAAATACAGCTGATTCTTGCTTTGGCAGCCATGTTCTACACCAGCAGAGGGGAATCAGCTCTTCCCTTTGTGTTGGCAGACTTGGAACTCTCTTTGCTCCTGCAAAGCAAGTACAGGGTGGGAAAGCTCCAAATGAGGGGTCACCCCTCAACCCAAAGGAAAAATACCTAAATGGTGTAGACCACAGAACCCCAAAATGGTTTCAGTTGGATCCTTAAATTCCATCCATTCCCACCCCCTGCCATGGCAGGGACACCCTGCACTGTCCCAGGCTGCTCCCAGCCCCAGTGTCCAGCCTGGCCTTGGGCACTGCCAGGGATCCAGGGGCAGCCACAGCTGGATGGATACTGAATGTCTGGTAAAGTGTCCCGAGAGCTAAAGGGACAGAGCAGAACATTCAGAAAAGAAAGCAAGAATGGAAATGGTATAAAATTATGTCAGTTTGTTTTTATAAATGGGGGAAGTGGTGCAATAGCAGGCCAGGCCCTCCAATAAAGCCAGTAGAATGCAAATGATAAATGTCATGCGCTCCCGCACTGCCTCATTGCCTTTGTTTCTCTCACTTTATCTGGTTTCTGTTTTTCTATATCTTTGTCATAGTGGCTAAATTTGTAATAGTTTGATGCTTCTGGGTACAGTATGGTGGCTGCCAGTGTTTTGAGATGAGTGATTCCTAAATTTGTGTTCCTTAAGTTATATTTTTGTAGCTATTGCTGCATACAGGGCAAATGCATTCCTTTGTCATGCTCATATTACCTACAGCAGGGACTTCTTTAAGATGAGCATTGGAATTGAGTACTTATAGAGAAAGAAGGGAGAAAAGAAAAATAATTATGGAGAGCAGAGAACTGATAGCTTTAAAGGGTGTTTAAAAATATTTTTAAGCCTCCTCTTTACAGAGTTGAGGGATTTTTTTTGTTGTTAGTTTTATGAGTTTTTAATTTTTTAAGGTATTTTATTCTGTTCTCTCAGGTCTGCATTAGAAATATATTACATTGGCTGCACAAAATTATCTCCCACAGTAGCACTGCTGCTACTCAATGGTGCTGCTTCCAACAGCAGTTCTGACTCTGTTTCCAAAGGTTTATTTGTAACCTGCACCATAAATTGTGCTTGGTTACACCTCATATGGAAAAAATCAGCCTAAGGCAATATTTACAAATTAAATTTTTATTTTGTTAGAATGATGTTTTTTGTATTGCTTAAATTTGGTTTATTTTTTTTTAGACACATATTCTTATCTTGATTAAAGAGAAAAGTGAATTCTCTAAAGATAGATAAAAGCATGGTTGCAAAGAGATAAAAGATGGGATCTAAGTCTGACCTGGTAAAAAACCTGAGTCCTGGCTCCACAGCTGAGGTAGAAGACAGGAGTTTGTAGTGTGGAGATAACATAGAAAGGAAAAGCACTGAATGGACTAAAATAAGTTTGGCAAATTTCAGGTTGATGTTTTAATAAAGTTTTATTGGAAACAGACACAAAGAATTTGGAGATGATACTAATATTTATGGATAAGACATTACACTTGTAAGGTGGGTGATTTCACTCAATAAAGTCATAAATGAGGGCTGGTATTCCATAAAACCTAAGGGTAACATATTTGAAGAGGACACTTCCCTAAAACTTTTCTTGTTTCTGCAGCAAATAACTGGTCCCACCACAGAAATTTATATTGTTCAGACCATCTTAGGGGGCTTTTAACTTGTTTGTATCACAGTCCCTCCCTTTGTCTCTAATGTCACTGAAAATGGGAGTAGAGAAGAAAAACTACAAAAATACTTTGACTTTACTAGCAAAAGGTAAACTCAACCAGTCAATAGTGAAAGCCTCAGAGAAAATAGATGGAAGATGTTTAGGGTGGTGTTTAAGCTGTAGTCACTCTGTTATACCCTGGCTGTATCTGCCTCATGCTGCAGGAGGGGCTGCAGCTTGAGGTAACAGCCACTACCTGTGGAGGGCCATGGGCCTGCCAGGGGAAGGTCAATGGCATGGCCTGGAAGGACACCCATAGGCTCCAGGCATTCCTCCAGCTCAGGGCATGACAAAGGGCGTCCCCACGGTGCTCTGCAGCACCATGTTGATTAACCCCAGTTCTGTCCTCCCCATTGGCCTGTTGGCCTTACCTGCCCCTTTTTCCCTTATCTGTCCCAGTTCTAGAAAGTTCTCTGTTCCCTGTTTCCCCGTTGGCCCTTGTACCTCTGCATTTCCAGCCTGGCACTCCCCATTGATTCTCACCCTTTGCCGCAGGTGTACCGCCTCTGTGTCCTCATCCCCTATGTCCTGATGCCGTTCCACCCCCGTTGCCCATATTTAAACCTGGACCCTCCTGTATTCCTCGTCTTCTATCCCTGGGCCCCTTCACTGAGTGGACCCAATAAAGCTGTGTCAGAACTCCCAACAGAATCCCTCTGGTGTCTCCTCCTGACCCACTGTGCCGTCTGTCTGTGAGGGGGTGTTTGTTGTGTGCCTGCCCAAATGACTCATCAAAGCTACTTCAAGGAAGGCAGCAGCATTTACCATCTCACCCTGCCACAACTACTTGGCAAAACAGCCAGAGCTGACCAGTCCTTATTTATATCACTTTCAGGATTATGGAAAGCCCAGGAAATTTCTAGTGAAAGAGATCTACGAAAGGTTGAAAGACATTTGGGCCGTAGGATTGTGTTCAGACATCACAGATATAATATTTCAGTACTATTCAATTCATACGCAGAGCATTAATAAATTAATTAAGTATATTTTATACATTTTTACAGCAGTGAGGCAGGTGATTATCCACCTCCACTCTGCTCTCCTGAGACCTGGAATGCTGGGAATAGTTCTTGTGTCCAGACATAAGAAGAACATGGAACTGTAGGAGAGAGTCCAGAGAAGGCCATGGAGGTGCTGAGGGGACTGGAGCACCTCCCCTGTGGAGCCAGGCTGGGAGAGCTGGGGCTGCTCAGCCTGGACAGGAGAAAGTTGTGAGGAGAGCTCACAGCTCCTTCCAGGGTCTGAGGGGATGCAGGGAACCCAGAGAGGGACAATTCCTCAGGAACTGCAGTGACAGAACAGGGGGGAATGGGTTCAAACTACATTCAGGTCAGATATTGGGAAGGAATTGTTCCCTGTGAGGGTGGGCAGGCCCTGGCACAGGGTGCCCAGAGCAGCTGTGGCTGCCCCTGGATCCCTGGCAGTGCCCAAGGCCAGGTTGGACACTGGGGCTGGAGCAGCCTGGGACAGTGGAAGGTGTCCCTGCCATGGCAGGGGGTGGGAATGGATAGAACTTTAGGGTCCTTTCCAATTCAAAATGTTCCATGACTCTATGATTTTCTGTTGCTGGAAATATTTTATAATAAATCCCAATAATAATATTTCGGTGACTGTAGATAGCATTAAATTTTGAAAAAATCCAATTCCCTACACAAAACAATCAGGGGAAGCAGCTCTTGTTGACTCTAAAGTGTCTTTGAAGCCAGCATAGAGACCTCAGCAGTTTCATTCTGAGTGTCCCTATTGGAAATGACAGTATCCAAGCAGGTGTTTCATGGCCACTTGTCTGAAAAATACCCTGTTCCCTGTGACCAACTTAAATGTTTTGGTAGTAATATCAAAATTAAATACAGCTAACAACTGAGAAGAAAGGAACCAAGTTTTTTCTGATAGATTTGGATATTTTCAAATGGCTGGACTAGCAAGTGGAAAATGCTGTTCAGTGTTTAACATAGACAAATGTGAAATAATTGATGTGTAGGCAATGAACCAGAGTAAAAAGTGTATATACGACAGAAAGCTCTGCAGCATAATGACAGGGAAAGGATTTAAAGGTTATTATAAACAAATCCATGATGATATTAGCATGGCTATGTGCATGAGGAGAAAAAGTCACCATGAAATGGGGATGCACAAATGAGCAGAATACAAATGGAAACAGGAAGTATTGAGAGAGTATAAGGTTGTTTTACTCTTTGGTTTAAATAGTACCACAAGTTCCAGTTTTTAAAGTTTAGTACCCTGGTTATAAACCTTCTTTGTATCTGAGCTGTGCTCTGGACATTTGGATTTCTAAAATAGGATTCTCATATTTAAGCCCTGGGACAGAATATTTACCTTTGTAATTTCTCTTAACTGTCTGTGTTTTAGAGGTCTTCTTCAGTGGCCATATCACAGTAATTGTATGCACAAAAATCCAATTACATGTTTAGCTGGCTTCTTGCAGGCACACTTACATTAAGCAGAGCTACACAACTGAAATAATTGTTTATACAAGTAATGGCTGAACACACTCATGGAAATCAGGGACTCTTTTTCTAAAGTCTGCTACAGTGCTTTGGATGGGCTTAACACACAGCCTTGTGAGTATTTTTCATAGCTTTGTTTTTTTATTCAGAATTTGGTACCTTGAATGATTGATTCAATATTTACCTGGTGTATGACCTGGGAGCCAGGGACACAAATCAGGTACGGCTCCACAGCCCTTCAGAGGGGCCTCAACAGCTTGAGGAGATGGGCAGGGAGAAAACATCTGTAGATCGACCAAGGCAAATGCAGGTTCTGCTCCTGGGCAGGAACAAGCCCAGCACCACCACAGGCTGGGGATGCTGGGGACACAGAGCTGTCTCTGAGCCAGCAGAGTGTCCTGGGGGTGCTGGGGACATGGAGCTGTCCCTGAGCCAGCAGAGTGTCCTGGGGCCAAGGAGGCCAAGGGTGCCCTGGGGACATGGGGAAGAGCCTTGGCAGCAGGTCAGGGGTGATCCTGCCCCTGTGCCCAGCCCTGGAGGCACCTCTGGGTGCTGTGTCCTGCTCTGGATCCTCAGCACAGCAGGGACAGGAGCTCCTGGAGCTGAGCAAGGCCTGGAGCATCTGGGTGCCCAGGAAAGGCTGAGGGAGCTGGGGCTGCTCAGCCTGGAGAGGAGCCCCAGCTGAGAGGGGCCTCAGCCCTGGGTGTCCCTGTGTGCAGAGGGCAGAGCAGGCCCAGGCTCTGCTCCGGGCCCAGCCATGGCCCCAGAGCCACGGGCAGGGCCTGAGCCCAGGAGCTGCCCCTGCCCAGGAGGCAGAACTGCTGCCCTGGGCAGTGCCAGCCCTGAGCAGATGGGGCAGAGAGGCTGTGCAGTCTCCTCCCTGGGGATATTGCAGAGCCACAGGGACACTCTGCTGTGCCCTGTGCTCTGGGATGGCCCTGCTGGAGCAGGGAGGTGGCACCAGAGCAGCCCCTGTGGGCCCCTCCAGCCTCACCCAGCCTGGGATTCTGTGAAATGAAAATGCTGTTTAATCCTTTAAACCAAACCTCTGTCACTAACAAATCAAATCAAATCAAATCAAATACTCTCATAGCAGGTGTTTTGCCTATTAGGATGCAATGGGTACAGGACATCTGTGACATATGTCAGTGCACACACAGGGGCAGTTTCTTAGGCTGTGACAAAGCAATGGCTCTTTGCTGGCTCTCACAGTGTCCTCAGAAGCCCTTGATTTGTGTGCAAGGTTCCTTCACTTGGCTTTTCCAGTACAGCACCTTACAAAGAGAGAAAGCAACTTTATTTAAGCCTGGCACAACTGTACAGTACATTAGGTCAGGCATTCACATTAAAGCTGGGGATGTCCTATGGGATAGTCGAAGGACTGCATCATTTTAACAGCTCTTGGGCTTTTTGCTCAATGATAAAATGTAAGCCTGTTCCTTTGCTTCCTGCATGTGGGCATGTTGTCTTCAACACAAATATCCTAAAACACCAATTTTATTTTCTTAAACTATTTCTCATAATGGCTAAAGTGACAAAAATATCTCTGCCTGTGCAGCATATGCTTGATTTTTCATGTGCCCCATATGCAGTCTGGTCAACACATTTAAGTCTTCTTCTTTTATTTTTCTTTTTTTTTTGCCTTCACCCGCTGTTACAGATGGTATCATATGATGTCCATAATTTTATAGTACTGCCTTCATATGGATTTGAGTGTCCTAGGATAAATAGATGTGGACCATAGCCGATTATGTAAAAATTAACAATGTGTGTTGAACTGAATAATCTGATTGATACTGTGGCCTTATTTTTATCAGATTCCTGAAGGGGCACAAAGACCACCTTCTTTGCAGTAAAAACATTGCTAGTTAATCTAAATTTAGTTTAACAAGCTGGTGGAAGATGAGAAAGTCTGGATAAACAGGTCTTTCTTTTATTTCCATGTGTTGTGCTGAGGTTGAAGAAACTATAAGATTGGGAAGGACAACGGGAGTGCCCAGGACAGCTTGGTACTGGGCAAAAGTCCTGAATTTGAGATCAGGGTCACAATTTGAGACTTGCAAAGGGAGTTTAACTTAATATTTTAAAATATCTTTAATGGTATTGAATCCCAAATGTATCTGCAACATAAAATAATTTAGTTTTTCTATTATAAAAACTGTAGCTTGCTCTGATATTCAGAATCTAAAACAGTTTTTAGACTTGCTCATTCACCAAGTACTTCATTGATACATAAAGAAATTTGAAGAAAACTTGATGGTTTCCAATATTTTCCTCTCAAAAAGTGAAATTTAAGAAAGATTTCTTGCTGGAATGAACTGTATGTTATTTCTAAATTTCTGGAGTTTATGTGATTGTGATTGTGAAAATTTAGTGTATTTTTATTAGCTCTGGAAGCCTAAAGACTTAATTCCTTCTACTGTCCTGCTCTCTGGAGTGAGCATAGCAGTTTGGAGATGACCACACCTTGCAAAACTCTCACACAAAGATGAAAAGTAGAGGACCAGTTCTGTAACCTCAGTCATGACACTCCAAAATTAATAGCGTTTTATAAAAAATACATTTCTGAGCATCAATAAGGCTGGAAAAGTCAAGTTCTGTGCTCAGGCAGGTCTGTGAGGGGGAGAATAACCAGCTATTTCCATGGATAAATGAAGGAGGAGACAGTTTAGGCTCATCTTGGGTTGATCCAAACCAGCCTGTTTTTTAACATACCCTTTTTTGGGGTGGTTGGGTTTGTTCAGGGGTTTTGTTTGTTTGTTTATCCAGCTTTAGAGCCAGGAAATTGTGTCTCTTGGAATTTCTGCCCTTTTGAGGCTGGCTTCAAAACAGAACATGGAACTTAGACACAGTAATAAGAACTTAAGGTAAGAAGGGTTGTGGGGAAATACAGAAAAATAAATGTTGGCTTTTGAGTGCAATTCTGAAGAAGAAGAAAAACAGTGTAAGAAATGATGGAAAAATAACATGGAGCTCCCAGGTGAAGGGCTATATGACATATTTAATGAGAAAAGTGATTAAGGGCTACTGAAATGAAATTGGACATGCTGAGAGCAATAAGTAAACAAGATAAAGTCCAGCTAGAATGGAAATCTGTGCAAAAATCAGAGAAATGGGGACTGTGCTGCTCTCTCAAGCAAAAGAAAAAACCTCTGATCTCATTTTCATAACTTTTATAATGAACAAACAGCTAAACAGTCCCTATTATTGCTCTGCAGTGAATTTGTGCTAAGTGGGTGGAAGTGGCTGCATGGGGGAGAGTCCATGTGAGACAGGATTGGAATTCTCACTCTTGGGAATGTCAACCCAAAATGCTTCTGACCCTGATGATTTCCCCCTGTCATGTTTTTAGGGCACTAGTGGTTAAATTCCTTCACCTCCAGTCCTGGGGAACTTCTGGACTCTCAGGGCAAGAGAGACCCTGAGAGGCTGGAGCATGTCCAGGGCAGGGAACAGAGCTGGGAAGGGGCTCAGCCTGGAGAAGAGGAGGCTCAGGGGGGCCCTTGTGGCTCTGCACAGTTCCTGACAGGAGGGGACAGCCGGGGGTCGGGCTGTGCTCCAGGGAACAGGGACAGGAGCAGAGGGAACGGCCTCAGGCTGGGCCAGGGCAGCCTCAGGGTGGACAGTGGGAAAATTCCTTCATGGAAAGGACTGTCCATCTCTGGCACAGCTGGCCAGGGCAGTGCTGGAGTCCTGCATCTCTGGAAGGATTTAAGATTTGTGGATGTAGCACTTAGGGACATGGGTTAGTGGGATTTTCAACATAATGATCCTGTGATTCTACACAGAATTATGCGTCTTGTATATCATGAAAGAGTGCAGCTTCTATTCCAGGAAGTGTTCACCCTTTCGTAGATTAGTGAAGGAAGGAGAACATTCTCTGTGGCTGGAAGTCATAATTAATTTCCTATATATTTAGTAAGAAAATACATATTTTTGTTTTCAACCTCCTAAACTGTTATCTATGTATGTTAAATATAGTGTGAGTGCTTTGTTAATTTTCACACCAGAAAGATCAAGAACAGTAAATCACCCTGCTACCTTTTAGCTGTACATTGAGAAAATCCATATCCTGAGAAGTTCAAGGCAATCTGAGCTTTGGCTCCCTTACATGCTGAGATAATTTACATGTGTCTTTAAGATCACAGTGATTTGGGCGATTAACATTTTTAAGTCAAATTAACACCAAATGTTATCAAAAACCTTTTGCAAATTGCAATTTGCTGCCGCAAAGAGCAAGAAAGAAACTGAGCATTTGGCTTCCTATTTGCAGCTCAGTGCCGTAAAATACTGCCGTATTGTGCTTTGCAGGAGCTTTATCTCCAAAAGCATATGGGAATGGATAAGCATGTGGGCTTGGGGTGAGCCCACGATGATTTGCAGTAATCACAGGCTTGCTTTCATTTTAACTTCTGGCTACTTCTGTGCTTTTCATTCTTTATCAGAGAAAGCATAGATTCAAGTATGATCCTGATTCTGCCATCAATTCAGTTTAGTGGTTTTGAGAGTGATTTTCATTCAGAGAGGGAGAATTGCATGTCTGACAGGTGCTGCTTAGTTGGTTTTCATTGCTACCTGAAAGATCTTTGTCATTATTTTCTTCTCTTGGACCATTTTACATCAGTGGGGAATTGAGGGTATTTTGTACAACCTGGTTTTGTTTTATTACAGATGTAGGTACACATTCCTGAAACCCCCCACACAGATAGCAACATTCCAAAAGCCAAAAATTATTTAGGGATGGCCTTGAGACTGTCACAGGGTCTTTGTTGTCTAAGATCTTGGGGCAGGATTGATGGCATCCTGGTAGTCCCCATACCTGAGTGTTCAGAGCTGCTCTGGAAAAGCAAATTGTCCCACACATGGTGGAGATTTAAGGGCAATGCTTAATGCCAGTAAAGAGAGACACCAAATAACAAAAGAGTCTCTGGAGATAATCCTCTCCTTCCAAAACTGGCAGCTTCAAAAGAGGGAATTGCATGAGGATGTTATATTTATGACAGACAGACTAGGAGAAAACAAAAAAAAAAATGCAAAGAAATCTAGCAAATGTGGAAGGGGGCTAGCCACAAGACAGAAATAACAGAATACTTAGGAAATCTGCTGTGCTGAGTGATCTGTGGGGAACGTAGCAGACATGAGGTCCAAAGGTAATTATAGGGCTGTGATTTGATATGGGGAATAGAGGGTGGGAAATAACCCCAATTCCACTGATTCTCTGACTGTACCAAAGTAAAAAAAAGGTGTCCTGCCATCTTAGCCGGAGCTGAAAGCAATACCATGGACTAAGACTCTCAGAATTTCAAGGAGGGAGAGAAAATTGGGGAGGGAGAAGGAAAGAAAAGAAGAGGCAGAGCAGGACATCTTACAGGAGTTCAGGAATTTCACCAGGAATTTTCAGATGATTACATATACAATCTCCTGACACTCTCCACTTTAAATTGTCATTTGTGCTGGTGACAACCATTATACTCTCAGGGAAGCAGAAATCAAAAGTAGTATATAAATTTCTTAAGATAAAACTTTCAAAACAGGGAAATTTTAACAAACCACTTTCTCAGACTGTTCTGGATCTGTAGGACCAAACTTACTTTTCAGTCATCCCGCCCACCTTTCACTTTAAGGTACCTTTATGTAAAAACAAATACCTATCTAGCCGTAATCTCCTGAATGACAGTTTCAACACTGATTTTTTCCATATCAGCTACAGTTCAAAATAAATTCCCCATGTATCAATCTCGAGAGGTTATTTTTAGAGGCTTCTTAGAAAATGAGGGGAGATTGTTTGAAGATGCCATGGGATGCTGAGCACAGCCCAGGCTGCTCGTTTCAGTGGGATGCTGTGCTGTGCTCCAAAAGGCAGAGTTCCGTGGAGGCGATCCCACCAGACAAGGATTTGTGTTGTGGGAGAGCAGCAGGGTCACTTGAGTGTTCACTGAGTGCTGGGTCTGTAAATATTTCACAGAATCACAGAATATCCACAGCTGGAAGGGACCCACCAGGATCCTTGACCCAGCTCCTGTTCCTGCAAAGACACCCCAACAATCCCACCCTGTGCATCCCTGCTGTGGAATTTTCCCTCCTTTTCTTGGTGTCGCCTCCTCTTTTCATTTCCCCATAGTCTCTGTCTTGCCTCATCTACTAAATCTGGAAGTAACACCATTATTCTCAAATGCCAGCCAGTGCTTCTCAGCTCCTTTTAAACGATGTGCAAAAGTACAGGTCCCACTTCAGAATGGTTTTGTGCTGTATTTCCTGATAACCCTGGTCACTGAATAATTAATTCTTGTGTTATGTTCTCTATTCAGAGCTGTTTAATAAGGTGGGAAATTGGGTAATATGTGTTGTCCAAAAGAGTGGCTGCTGAGCACCTTGCAGAGGCTGAGTCCCGAAAATGACAGGAAAAGGGGAAATAGGGTTCTTTGAATGTTGAGCAGTTATTTCTGACTCTCTCTCTGCATTATAGAAATTCTCTTAACTCTGGTAACTGCACCTTTAAGTAAAGATAAGCTGCAGCTCAGACCCTGTATATTGTTCTTGGTGACGTCTCTTAGTTTTGAGTGCAAATGCTCTGATTGGAGAGATTTTTCTAATTTTATTTTTTTAATATTATGCCTGTTGTCTGTCCTTTTATATTACAACCATATGCATAAAATAACCTGAATCTCAGTGTATTTCAGAGCTGTTCCAAACAGCCCTATCAAATTTCTCCTTTTAAAAGAAATGCCAGTAGATGCTTGTACACTTGCAATAAATATAGTAATGATCCAGTTAAACTTATGCTGTTAAGTATTTTGATTTTTTTTTTTTGGATCTGTATCAAGGTCTTGCTGTTAGGAGCCAAAAGCAAACTCCAGGAGACCAAAAAAAAAACCAAGTCAAAGATCATTTCGGTGTGTGCCAGATTACTGGGTGTGTTACAAATGCCAAGCAGCTCATACCCAAATCACACAGCCCAAAACCAAGGCAAGCATGTGCTGGGAGCTCAGGGGAATTCAATGTCACTGGCTGGGACATGATAAAGTCACTTCTTGTGCTCAAACATTTTAAGTAAACAACTGCATTATGTCTTTTCTCACTCTGCCTTGCAGTTCAGCTCAGACTTCAATGGTACATGAGGGAAATCTGCTTCCCTGGTCCTAAGCAGTCCCTGGGGTGTGCAGAAATCAGGCTCAGCAGCCCTGGGATTCTGAACATGCACTGGATCATTCCCTGGAGGAGCACAGAGCTGCTCTGCCTGGCATCCAGGGTCCCCATGAAGTTTGAGGGGGATAAGGGCTGCTTTGCCCTTGTCACTGTGTAATTTAGTGGGAGAAAAAGAAGCTGCTTAAACTGCAGGTCAGGGCCTGGACTCGCCTGGTCCCTCAGGTGCTGGGCACCATGGAGTTCCTCACTCCCAGCTCACAGCAAATCACTGATGGACCACATTAACTCTTAGATCTTCGCAGGCTAAAATCCACTCTGTGCAATGAGCCTAAAAGGTGGGGAGACCTTTTGAGACTTAAAAGTGAAAGCCAGAGGCATTGCCATCCCTTGAGATATCTGGCATGAGCCAGGATCCCATCCAGTGGCACTAAATGGGACTCCTGGGGAGTCTGAAAGCCTGGACTAAATTGCTGTCATCTGGCTTCCATGTGGGCAGTCCCTGATTCCTGCTGAATCCCTCCCCCCCTGAAGTTCCTGGGCCTAAAACAACATTCTTTATCTCCCTCATCATATTCAAAACTCATTTTGCTGTAAACCTCCCCCTCAGCCTGGCCCCAGTGATTGACGGAGAGTTCTGCCAAAATTTTCCCCCATCCTGGCTTCCTTACACAGCCAGCTCTCCTGAAGGGCTGCAGAAATGGCGAGGGAGGGCCAGGCTGCAGTGGGTAATTCAGTCCTGTGCTGTCAGCAAGAGGGATTGGAAACAACCTCACTGAGGAAGGTAAAACCATCTGCAGTAACGTCTTCTGATACCAGGATAAAAAAGTGGGGATAAAATTGTTTTTCATAAAGAAGGATAATATTAGTAATTTGAAAGACTTCTATAGCCAGTTTAAACTTAAATGAGCCCTTTATTGCTCTCCTGCAAAGCACAATCAAGGAACTCGTGCTCTTTCAATAAACTCCAGGGTTCTTAAAGAGAGAGTTTAGTCATGGATTGTGAAAATATGAAGGTAAACAAAAGAGAATTATTTTTTTTTTTACTTATTTTTATTTAGAACAATGAATTCAGATGAAAAGCATAGCTTTGGAATCATCACCTCCTTCTGCTGAAAGCATTGTGCTCTCAATTGTAAAAATCCAGGGGCCAGGAGCCTGCTCTGTGTTGTGGACTGAGTGTGAGCAATAAAACACAACTGCTCCCTGACAAGCCTGGAACATTTTATTAGCCTTCCTTGGGCCTGGCCAGGCTGGGCTGGCTATTTACTGCTCCCGTCTCCCTCCAAGCATTTGCTTATGGAAGCAGCTCTGGTCTGCATCAAAGGGCAGGAGCCTTGGAATGTGATACTAATCAATCAATCAGTGCTAATGAACCTGGTGGTGCTGCCTGGTGGCCCCAAAGTGCCCCTACACATGGCCCCACAGCCATGGGGTTGGACAGGAGGTGCTCAGGTGACAATAGGCAGGGGCAGAAAGGGTTGGAGGAGCCTTGCTTTTCTCTTCTCTCTAAATTCAGAAGCCAATATTTCATTTTCTTCACCTCTCCCTGTTCTTTTCCTAACTGGCCCATTTTTTTGATCAATGATGACGTCAATACTTTATTGTCATGGAGAAAAATTTTCCCTCTTTCTTGTAGAACTCATGGTTGATGGTGATTAGCCTCATATTAAAAGGCAATTTTGGTTTTGGTTTGGTTTGGGTTTTTTTTGTTTCCTTATTTTGAAAAAGGGCTTTTCCCTTTCTTTAAAAATAATATTTTTTTCATTTTGGACAAAGTATTTTCTTGGGATGATCCAAAGCTGTGTCTATCTGGTGGTTTGTGGGGTGGATGGATGATTCCTGAGGAAAGAGTCTCTCAAGTTGCTAAATTATTTTGGAGAATTTCTTGGTAGATGATATGTACCCAACAACCAAAGGGCATAAAGTGCTGTTGTGTCCAGGATGTCCTAGAAACTGGATTGGCTTGGGATTGTAGCTCTATAGTAGGTCAAAAATAAAATCCTGACATCTATATAAATTTAAAAACTTATAATAATCTAAAATGGGCTGTGATTTCACTTTCTACTCTTTCCTCCTGGATACACTGATCTTTTCCCCATCAAACCTGAAAAAGAATCATCTTCTCAGACATAGCTCTGTAGTAATCTTGGTGAATATTTATTGTGTGGACTAATTAAATTTTTCGCTAACAGTAATAAAAAATGCTGAGTTTTTCTAAAAGTGTTCAGCTTTGAAAGCACTGAAGAACAGTACATGAAGTAAGTTTAGCACTATGAGCCTCAGTTTAAAGGCAGGAAAAGAAGAAGATTTTGGTAAATAAATTGACAAAGAGGCATGGAAAATTGGTGGCAACTTTTCATGTCTGAGCCATGAATGTAGTGTTTGTTCCATAGAATAAAGCTCCTGTAGCTCTTCCTTGCCCAGAAAAAAAAAAAAAAATCAACCTGGCCTCAAGATCTCCAACAGCACTCTGGGAGGAAAAGAAATAAAAGTGTGAATTAGAAAATCTCTTCCACCCCCCGCCAAATAAATGCTTCTAGCTCATTATTCCTTCTATCAATATTCTAACAAAGAGACCAAGAGTTCCAACTTTAAAAAGGAATCATAGTAAACAAAATCTTCCCTAATGTCATCTCAGTGTTCCTTACAGCAAGTCATGTGGGCAGGAAGATTGGTGGTTCGGATATCTGGATGTTTGTAAGGTCTTTAATCACAACATTCTTCCAACTCATAATTCAACACCACAAAATAAATACAGAAGGTAATTGAAGCTGATTGATAAAATATGGATTTCCCCTCCATGGAAGAAAGTTAAGAGTACTTAAGGGGGAGAAACCCCAGAGCATTTGCAGTTCAAATGAAAAAATATGCTGACATATTTCTTCCAGGAAAAAAATAAATAAAGATAAAAGCTACAGGAAAGAGTAGGTGACAATAATTAGTTTGTTGTTTTAAATTAGGAGGTCTCCCGGGCCAGATGTTAGTTGTCAGGGAGTGATGCTCCCTCCTGAGACATGTAATGAAACTGAGATAGCCAGGGGCCTCAGGGAAAAAAATAGGCTCTCTGTTTGGAGATGTCATTTTATTACAATGTTCTTGCCTTTTGCCTGAAGCATCCTGTGACGGGGGATGGAAGGAAGAAGGCAGAGAAGGAGAGTGTGCAGGGATTGATGGAGGGATGCAGGCAGGATTTGTATTCCAGCAGGGTCTGGCCAGCAGAGCAGGCAGCATGAGGAGGAGACAGGAGCTGCCAGTGCCACAGCCCAGGCTGGCCAGAGCCACCAAAGCTGGCTGAGGTCGTGGCCATGCAGGGAACACCGAGCTGGCCAAAGTCATGGCCATGGAGGGGACAGCGGGCTGGCTGAGCTCATGGCCATGGAGGGGACAGCGGGCTGGCTGAGCTCATGGCCATGCAGGGAACACTGGGCTGGCTGAGCTCATGGCCATGCAGGGGACAGCGGGCTGGCTGAGCTCATGGCCATGTTGGGGACACTGACAGAGCAGCAGAATTACCCTGATGGTGTCCTCCTCTCGGCGGAGCACAAGGCTCTCCGCGCTCCCGAGCACTGCCCGCAGCCTCCCGGCCCCAGGGCGGGCCACCTTGCCAGCCCCCGCGGCAGCCGCGTCCCCGGCCGGAGCGGGCTGCTCTCGGGACAGGCACGGCCCGGCAGCAGCAGCAGCTCCGAAGGCCGGCCGGGTGCCGCACATCCCACACGCTCTGGATCTCGCCCTAAGCGGGGTGGAGCAGCCGGGGCTGCACAGTCGCCTCCGGAGGTGCCCGAGCAGAGCCACCGCAGAGCCACCGCCACCGCGGCTGGCCAGAGCCTGCGTGTCGCCAGCCACGCTTACACCGTTTGCGTTCCACTTTCAGTCCCGTCTCGGCCTCTTGTTTCAGTGCTAGAATAAGGAAAAATATTAACCTGATTTCTTATGAGAGAGAATATGTTTTCCAGCATTTGCATGGAACTGTGTTAACTTATTAAAATATTTCTATGCTTCAGGAGCTGCAAATGCTAAAAAAAGATGTCGGATATAGAAAAATATATACGTTTTGCAAAAGTTTTGCCATTCAAAATTATCTTCCAAGACCTAAGTGTTTCAGAGCCAATTAACTTTGAAAACAGCATTTGCATTTACTTTATCTCAGTGGGGTGAAAGACAGAGTTGTTTTTGATTTATTCTTGTTTATGGAATGATTGAGAAATAAATCTTTTTAAAAGTGACTCATTTAAGGTGCCCACATGATGCACATTTTAGTATCTGCTCTAAAAGGTGTGCCAGCAGCATTCTGCATTTTAACAACTGGTTTAATAAAGTGCAGTTTGCATTTGTGACTTCCCAGCATGAGCACTGTATTGTTTTAGATGATGCAGCTGCTGACTTTTAATCAAATGACAATTTAAGAGACATAAAGACATACCTCCATCTCATTCCCTGGCTGGAATTTCAGCACAGAGGAATTACAGAAGGAATGTTACAGCAGATTATGGCACTTGTAATCTCTCAATTGGCTTCTGGGGGTTTTATGAGATCCTTTTCTTAAACGCTCCTGCTGTCCAAAAGTTACAGGATTTTTACATTAATTATATAAGATTACTTCAAGTTTACCTAATGGCTCTCTGGGATTCTGTCCTGGCTGCACTGGGAGTAGAAGATGCCTGGGATTTTGCAGGATTAATCCCTGGGTCTGCAGATTTCAAAGAACCAGAAGTTAATGAACTATTGCTATTCCTGGTGAGCTGAAGAAATACTTCAAATACAGGAGTCAGAGTGAATCATGCACACATATCCCATGGAGTCAAACCTCCCAGCTGGTTGTTCTTTAGAGTATTTTATAATGTTGATAACTGCTATAATCTCTCAAACCCACAGCTAATTGGATATACTAGGGGTGAACCTATGGGCATTTTTGGGTTTTATTCAAATTGCTGTTTACTTACAGAATTGTTTTTCAGGTAGTGTTACAGTCAGAATAATGTTTTAGGAAGTACTCTCAAGATTGAGAAACCTTTATTTCATTCTAAAAAATGGAATTTGACACTCCTAGGACCACTTGAAAATCTAGATAATTTTGAAAACATTTATATATATATAAATAGGAATTGTATGTGGAAAATAAATATGTGGAATCCCTTTCAGCTGAAAGTTGTCAAGCAGGATGCAGTCCATTAGAAGAGATTGAAAAACCCAGTGACAGGCAGGACTGGGTATTTTAAGCCTCAGCACATATTTTTTGGCACAATGTGTCACAAAGGTTTAGATAGGAGATGCAGGCTTGGAGCTGACTCGGTGGTGTGTTATCCTCCTCACAGAGCAGGAGAACCCCCTGCCCCACTGCCAGCACTGCAGCAAAGCTTTGCTGAAGGCACTAATGCTTTCACTTTTTTTGACTGTTTAATTTACTTAAGGGAATGAGGAGTTTTTTCAGACACTCCCCAGGTCTGGTGGCAGTGCTGGGAGTGTGAGGAGGCCTTGATCTGCTCAGACACTGTGATAAGATGGGTTCACTCCCTCAGATAAATGGACTGCCTTGCTCTCGCCTTTCTCAACAGGAAATGTGCTCATTGCCCTGAAGAATGTGGGAAAATGTGCAGCTAATAGGAGCCCTGTGAAAAATTCCCTTGTGTAGCTCTGGGACTGGCCTGGCTGGATTTTATGTTGCTTACTTTATAAATACCTGAAAGGTGATAGTTGCTTTTACACTTCTTGCGCAGGAATGTCTCAGCTCAGTCATATCTAACTGTTCCCCTCCCTCTTTTTTTAAAATCCTTTCCTTTTTTTCTGTCTTTTTTTTTTTTTTTTTGGTCCGCTTTTCTTTCCCCCATTTCTTTTTTCAGTGTTTAAATCCAGACTAAAATCCTCTCCCATTATTCTGCTGCAGTTTCACTTCATGCCCACCCCACATCCATCTCTTGCAGAGCTCGGGCTGCAGGCTGGGGGCAGCTTCTTTCTCATTTTGACTTTTGTTTTCTTCCTTTTGTTTGCTCATTCTCACAATGTGTCAGAGCAGAAGACAGCTTGGAAGTTGTATTTTACAGTTAGAAACAAAAGCCCACCAAAAATTGCATGTTTATTATTTTTGTTGTACTCTTCTGGATTTTGTGAACATGCTGAAAATTTTTGATGAAACAGAAACTTTTACAGCCTTCACAAGAGTTTTTGGAATTTTAGCTGATCTTCTTCCATTATCTATTTCTTCTTACTGAACTGCAGTTGTTCTCAGCTTTTTTTTTTTTTTTTCCCTTCTCTTTTTAGTATATTTGAAAACAGACCTGGGCTGAAATATCCCACCCCACCCACACAGACAACAAAGGTCTCTGCAAATTCTTGGATGGCTTTCACATGTGTCCTGCCTATTCAGACCTGATCCTATATTTTTAGACACATTATATGAAAGGGAGGAAAAATGTTTATGTTTGAAGGAGCAGGATTATCTTTTCCCAGAATCTCCAGTTATCAAAGGACACTGAATTATGGCAGTTTAGACACTGGTTTAGCTGCAGTGCTGTAGATAAGCTACTTCTACAAGATGTTTCCCTTTATGCAGCTGAAAATGATGGCTGGAGGTCTTTCAGAAGAGCCTGGATTCCTTATTCTCATTTTCTTTTAGTAGCAGTGAGGTCCTTGGACCTCTTAAAGAGCTGTTGCTTTCCTTGGTGTTTCACACCCTCATTTGCAGCAGGAGTGTGCTGATAACCCATCTCAGCATTGTCATGCCATTTTTCATTATGTATTCTCTGTGCTTTTGCTTGTACTGGAAGTGATGGAAGATTTATGGGGTAAAGGAGAGTGGCTGCACGTATGAAAGCAGGAATAAAATCAGACAGAGAGAGAGAGAACAGCCACCTCTGTGAGGCTGTTGGACCTCTCAGAAGGGGACAGTGCTACCAGAGACTACCAGCAGGGAGATCTCATCCAGCCTCAACCTAAACCCTGCTCTTTGTGGGATGCCCTGTGTCTCCTAGCTCCCCCTGCTTTTCTCCCCATTCCGCACAAGTTCTTGGTGCAGGGGAGCCTCTCTCTGGATGGTCTTTTACTCCTCAGTTTGGTGTCTGTGGGGAGGTTTGTGCTGAGTTCTGCCCATGCCCAGGCCAGGCAGAAATAATGCTGGTGCCTCAGGGACTGGCAAAAATCCCAGTGCCCTGTAAAAGTAAACCTTCAGATGGTGATACATTGATTCATTTGTAGCTTTCTGGAAGCTTTGGAATTTTGTGCAAATGCCTAGGAGCCATCATGTCCTTTACAGATGTGGTCACATTAAGACTGGAATGATGGAGCTGCAGCCTGTTCCAGGCAGAGGGAAGGGACCTCTGCATCCACTGTAAAGGTGCCTGAAGGAAAGATGGAGAGAGGATATTTACAGGAGCCTGGAGTGACAGGACAAGAGGGAATGGTTTCACACTGACAGAGAACAGGTTTAGATTAGATATTAGGAGGAAATTGTTCCCTGAGAGGGTAGGCAGGCCCTGGCACAGGGTGCCCAGAGCAGCTGTGGCTCCCCCTGGATCCCTAGCAGTGTTCAATATATTGCAGGTCTAAGATTCCTTGGCCAGGAGTATAAAGATATTAACCTTTTTTTTTTTTTTTAACTTCCTAAAATAGCTTTTTATTCTCTGGACCTTGGATGAGCCCCATTTTAAAATGAGGATCTTGTCTCCAGATGCAGTCCCCAGTTCAGGACATACACCTCCCAGCACACAGTATATTTTTTAAAGAGAAGTACCTTATTAAGACGTTTCCTGAGGAGGGAGGCAGTTAGGAATGTTTATAATTGCTTTTCTGAACTAGTGCCATGGAGCTTGGCTGCTGTACTACATTCCATAGTAAACCCTCTGGTTTCTCAGCATCTCTTACAGCTTCACCCCCATCCTGTCTCCTCAGCTTCTCCTGTCAGCTTTATCTGACACAACACTTGGAGGGCTGTGAAGAAAGGAAGCTGATTTTTTTCCATCTTCTGATTTTTGGGAGCTGAGGGTCCTCGGTTCCCTGCAGCTCTTATTTCAGTGTTGACTCAAGAGCACCGCAGGTGGGAAATTGTAGCAAAGTATAAAAATATGAATCTGATACTGAAAATGCTGCCCCAGCTCCTTTCTTCCCTGTTGTTGCAGTGACCATCTCGATTGTTTCTGGGTTTCACAAGTCTGAAGCCTGATTTTTCCCTTGGGGTCAAGCCACATTCAGTAAGATGGAGTAGAGATAGTAGAGATGTGAGCACAGCCTGAACTGCAGAGAGGAGGAGCAGAGTTGAAAAGGCTCTCAGATGAGCTTGGCCTTGGCAGAGTGGGCACCAAGTTCAGGACTGTGGCCACCAGAACTGTTCTCTGTAACATTCATTTGGCAGAAGGGTGATCTCTGCAGCAGGAGGAGAGGATTTCACACAGTGAAACAGCAGAAAAACAAAAAAAGCCAACAATCAAACCTTTTTGCCAAGATTTCAGAGCGGATAAAAGCAAGAGGTCCAACCGGAAATTCCTTTGTTCCATGAGGAGTCCCTTTGGAAATTTCCCTGCAGATGGACTCCAATATTGTGAAGCATTTTCCTGCTGTTGGAATATCATGTAACTGGATGGAACAAATCAGTGCAAGCTCTAAATCAGCATGTGCATGTGTTCTGGAGAAGGAGGAAGAAAGTTGAAATGAAGAGTTGTTTTCCTTCCCTGTCTTCTCTCTAACTCTGTGATTCAGACTGTCCTTCCCTCTTGTGGCAGGATGGGAGACAAAGAAATGCTCCAGTAACCTGGAACATCACTAATTAGCTTTACTGAGAGGTCCCAGGAGAAGTGGAGAGACACTGTAGGCTTAAGGAGGGAGAGTTCCACTTTAGCTCCTACTTAAAAGCTTGCTTTGCTTTTAAAGCCATGTTTGCTTTCAGCTGGTGATGCCAGGTGTCTGTTTAGCACCAAAGTTGTATTTTTAGGAATGCCAGCCCCTTATCTCTTAATGAAATGATGCCACAGTTCATTCTGAAATTGCAATGCTATTTTCGTGTGCTGCTCAGGGAGCAAAGGCACCTCCCAAGTGCACCTCCCTGCAAGTGTCAGGAGAGACGTGGAGAAGTGAAAATCCACAAGTGGGGTCTTCATGTTTGCAGCTGCTTAAATTCCAGGACACTACATTGGTCGTATGTCACTGTATCATGGGATGGGAAGGGATATTCCCACTTTTCTAGCGCTACAAGTGGTACAGCAGAGGGAAGAAAATACTTGGATCTCAGAGCTGAGCAAACCCCAGAGCATGTGGGGCAGCTCCTGTATTGCTCTGCAGGCAGCCCAGCAGCTTTCCACACAGCCCAGCTCTGTGTCCTGTGACACCATGTACCTTCTGAGGTCAGGACAGCAGATGCTGCCTGACAGTGCAGAGACTGAACTCTGCATTTGTTCAAACAGAGAACCTTCCAGAAGGTTTTCCTTGTACAGTTAAGGATCATGGAATCACAGAATGGTTTGGAAAGGACCCTAAAAATCACACAGTGTCACCCCCTGGCCATGGGCACCTCCCACTATCCCAGGCTGCTCCCAGCCCCAGTGTCCAACCTGGCCTTGGGCACTGCCAGGGATCCAGGGGCAGCCACAGCTGCTCTGGGCACCCTGTGCCAGGGCCTGCCCACCCTCACAGGGAACAATTCCTTCCCAATATCTGACCTGCACTTAGTTTGAACCCATTCCCTGTGTCCTGTCACTGCAGTTCCTGAGGACTTGTCCCTCTCTGGGTTCCCTGCATCCCCTCAGACCCTGGAAGGAGCTGTGAGCTCTCCTCACAACCTTCTCCCGTCCAGGCTGAGCAGCCCCAGCTCTCCCAGCCTGGCTCCACAGGGGAGGTGCTCCAGTCCCCTCAGCACCTCCATGGCCTCCTCTGGACTCTCTCCAACAGTTCCATGTCCTCCTTGTGTTGTTTCCAGAGATCAGGGTTCTTTTACAGAGCTCTCCAGGATTTTGTACTCCTTGTACCATGTGGAGGAAAGGAACAAGGAGCACATGGGAGCAGAGAAGCCACATGCATTTTGGACTGGGGTCTTCCTATGACTTGTGATGAACATCAATGGAAATTGTATTTAATTAGGATAAAGTGCATAGGGAAGGATCAAGTTCAGACAGAGTCACAAGCAGAATGTTCTGCATAAATTCATGGCTTCAGTCACTGTAAATCTTGTAATCCTCAATCCTCACCAGATTGTTGCAACCAGATCCTCACCCTCATGAGTACCATATTAGGGGCTGATTGCAACAATCTTCAGAAAAAGGACAGAAATGAGTGTATGACAAGAGGGAAGAGTTGATAAAGGGATATTGCACATCAGAGGTCGGCTGGACTGGAAATCCTCTGCAATATTTATTTCTAAAGTATAAAGATTATCTCGGTGAAAATCATGTTCCAGTTTGATGATTTCATTTTAGTGTTACTTGATCTACCTTTTAGACACTTGGGAAATCAGTGTAATATTTTACCTCTCCCCATGCCAAAATGGGAGCTTTTAGATGACTAATTTGCTCTGCATGCCTTCCAGGACGGGCTACACTTAGGGCTTGTTGAGAGCAGAGTTTCTGCATCACTCTGTGGCAAAGCCCTCTATTAATGCAGGTGCTGGTGAGATGCAAAGGAGATCCTAGAGGAGGTTCTCAGGGGTTGCCTGCAGCGTCTTTTCTGATGTTTTCATATCAGTGAGTCTGTATTGTACCAAATGAATATTAAGGAATTTTTGGGGTTGGAAGGGGCCTCTGGAGATTGTCTGGTCCAGGCAGAGTCACGCCCAAGCAGTGACACAGGTGGGTTTTGAGTATCATGTGAGAAAGGGCTCCACAATCCTTCTGTGCACCCTGCTCCAATCTCTGTCACCCTCAAAGAAGCTTTTCCTTTTATTCAGATGGAATATCCTGTGTTCCCCGTAGCTCCCCTTGCCCCTTTTCCTGTGGCTGGGCACCACTGAGAAGTGTCTGGCTCCATCATCTTCAGATATTTGTGTGCATTGATAAGGTCTCCTCTCAGCCTTCTCCAGTTTAACAGGCCCAGCTCCCTCACCATCTCCTCATCGGAGATGCTCCAGTCACATCTCCATCTTTGCAGTCCTCAATACCTGTGATTTCTGCTTGAAAGAAGGAGAGCAGTGAACTTTTATGACTTATTTTACAAAAATCAATATTCAGAAAGGCTACAATGCTGCTTATGACATTTTCACCTAAACAGAACCACATGAGTTCTCCTGGGGCAAAGTGGTGTCAGCACAGCCCCGTGCTGAAAGCACAGAGAGCAGCTAAAACTCTGCACCTGGAAAACCCTTTTGTAATGTTCTCTGGGCTCATGACCTGATAAGTGATTAATTAATGTCTCTGGAGGACATTAAAGAAATAAGGTTTTGCAGGTGTGCCCTGAAGGGCTGTCTGAAAACACTGCTTGGGGGATTTGGGGGTTTTCTTTGGGGGAAAAGGGTGGTCCCTATAGTCCCTACAGTTTGCACAGCAGCCTAACTTGCAGCACACAAGGAAGCAGGAAAGCATTGAAAGCTGAATTACCATCAAATTACCAAGGAGTTCACCTCTGGAGTTGGGATATTTAGGAGTTTTCCAGTGCAAAACGCTGCTTAAGGTTCTGCTGCAGTGATGTGAATGAAGGGTCGAACACATTTGGTCTGAGGGTGATGCTTTCAAGCTCAATAAATATGTTGGTTGGAAACCTCCTGATTATTGTTAAGCCCCAAAGTGCAGCTTTTTAAAGGGTTTACATCTAAACTGACACCTCAGCATTGATCAGAGCTGATCGACCAATGCTGTGATGGACTTGGAGAAAAATGTGAATAAATAAAGGAAATACATGGCTGCTCCCCTCTCCAGGGAAGTGCTGAGCTCCAGGCAGCCACGTGAGGAACTCACTGGGCTGGGGCCATGAATCTGAGTCTCAAAGTGCCCTGGCACTGACTGAGGGTCACATCTCTGCTGATACACAGAGGCAAATTGGAAGGCAATACAACAGTAATCTGGAGCCCAAAGGGTTTGTTTTTGCTGCTGAGAAGGAGATTGCCAAAGCTTGCTCTGTGGGGAAATAAAAAAAAATAAAAAAAAAAAAAAAAAAAATAAAAAAAAAAAAAAAAAGTAGGTTTTGTACACAGAGAGTTGGTTTACAGAGAAATAAATAGAAGTTGTGGGTTTGGTGCTTTGATCTCTAGCCACTATACCTGGTTAAGTGTATGGGGTAAACAGGTGATTTCACAGATATCTGCACTGATGGCCACTTGTGAAGGAAAGATGGGAAAACTGAGAGCTGCAGCATGGAGCACATAGAGGGCTAAAATCAGAGACGAGAGTAGAAAATGCTTAGAATTTATCAAGATACTTTGCAATGACTGCTGGTTGGAACCACTTCATTTGAAATGTAACAGAACTCTTAATTCTCTCTAAAGATATAGAAAGTTAAATTCTTTAAATGAAATTATACATGTGCTATTAATTTGGCCTCATTAAGTATTAAGAAATACAATTTCGAACATTCCATTTCTGATTTGTTCCTTTTAAAAAAAAGGATGAAAAAATATCCAGGCTTTGGTTTGAATTTGTTCATCAGAAGCCAAGAAATGAACTGCTTCTGCTAGACCTTAGTAAGGAAATAGAGAGTGCAGGTTATGAGATCAAAAGTCTTGCAACAATATGTACAAATTGAAACCTGATTTTTGAAATATAGAAATATGGATCAGGAATTATCTCTTTCCTCTAAAATAACTGTGTCACTCAATGAGATGAAGACACAGGTTGTGTCCTTCTGTTGATTTATTTCAGTGGGGGAGAATTACATTACTGATTTTTCTTTGCAGAAGAACTTCTTGTAGCTCTTGGACTCTTTGCAAGAGCATTTTCCAGCTCTGTTTCTAGGCCTGCCCATGCCTGTGTTGTTCCTCCCTGACCTTCCCTGGCTGCCTGCCCTTTTCTGCTGAACCTTTTCCTTACCTGGAACCAATTTCTTTCAAACACCTTTTCTCAGTAACCTCTGAACTCCCCCTCTCCCAGTCTTGTTTATCTTTCCTCTGGCAGATAATGCATATTTCTTTGTGCTTTCTAAAAGAATTCATAAATTTACAGCAGTGTAGCTGTTTAACAGCTGGTACCAGTTGCACTGCTCCTGTCCCACTTGCCACCGAGTTTTTTCCTCTTTCTGGCTCTGGAAGCTGGGTTTGGGTTGGGTTTGTTTTGAAGTTGGGTATGCTCTTTAATTAAAATCAGGCCTTATGCAAAAGCTCATTCATATGCATGAGTGTTTCACAATCAAATCATTAGTGTTGCTGCTTAACAAATAAGGCGGGAAAATTAGATTATAAGGTTTACTTTCAGGTGCTTCCATAAGGATCGTGCCTGACAATGTAGCCATGAGAAACTCTGGGCTCATTTAGAGGCTTTGTCCTTCTGCTGGGTTTCAAAGTCTGGAAGTTTAGAGTGTTGGATGGTGAAGGAAGGTCCACAATAAAATTGCAGAGGGAAGAATTAAAAAAACAAAACAAAACAAAACAAAACAAAACAAAACAAAAAAAAAACCAACCAACCAAACAAAAAAACAAAAAAAAAAAAAAAAAAAAAAAACAAAACAAAAAAAACCAAACCCAAACATGGAAACTCTGTGTTCAAAGGTGTCTGTAAACTAATTCAGCATCCCAGACTTGTTTTGTGCTGCTGTGCCTACAACCTCTGCTCAGGGCTGGTGCAGAGATGTGCAGAAAACACCATCACAGCCAGGCAGGGACACAATTTGCTTTTCTCCTTGTGTTCAGCAGACAGCAGAGCAGTGATGGTGGGAACAGGGAGGTTCATCCCACACACCAAAAGAGATTTGCCATTCTCTGAGCCCTCTCATAAAAGAACTTGGCTCCTTTTCCATGGAGTGTTTTTTCACTGCTGCTGTCAGGACACTGAGTGGTTTCACGATAAGTTCTGTGGCCTGTTTGGAATGTAAATCTCAGGGAAATGTGCAAGCTGTGGAAGCAGCCCTCCCTCCCCATGGCAGTGCCAGATCTGCTCTGTTCCTGCCAGGACAGCTGGAACTAGATCCCAACCAGCAGCAGATCATTGCTGATCATAAACGATCTGCTGGGTGCTCTCACAGCCCAGGGGCTGGGAACCTGGGGGTCTCTCCTGCTGCTCTGGGAGACAGAAGTGGGCAGGCAGCAGAGATGAAGTGCACAGAGCTGGATGAAGCTGGACTGGCATCAGGCTTTGTCACATTGCTGAGTTCAGACCCCTCACTCCTTGTGTTGTGGCTTCTGACAGGGACAGTGGCACCATCCTGGTTCACCCTGCAGCACAGTCTGGTTCTCCTAAACCCTCCTCTAACTGTGCTTCAGCAGAGGTTGTGCTGCTGCATTTCAGCTTTTTTCTCCTCTAGAAGCAGTCTGCTATCTTTTCCTCCCAGATGTGATAGGTGCTTTCAAGTGCTTTTCCCTTTCTGACAGATTTTGGCAGCTCGTGGGGAACTCGCAGTGAGTGTGAGGAGGATTCCAGGGCCTGGCTGTGACTGGCACAGCAGAAGGCAGCTCGTGCCACCCCACTGAGAGGGAAGCTGGCTTTGTTTGTGGGGTGAGAATTATGCTGCCCTCAGCGCTCAGAAATCAAGGAAACATCACACGGCTGTTCTCCTCACAGGTACATGTTCTGAGGGATGTGCCAGTCCTCAGAGCAGATGATGGCAGAACTTTTTAGATGTCAGATGTGCAGCCCTCATCCCTGACAGCTGAGAGTCTGATTCATTTTCCATGTGCTTCTTCTGCCTACAGTACCCCTGAGACTGAAAGGGACTTTTACTCCCATTTTTTCAGTGCAGAGGTAGGAAATTCGAGAGCCAATTTCAGTGAGGATGCCTGTGGACAGAGGACAAAGTGGAGGACTGGTCTTCCAAGTTTTATTTGATTCCCTGACAACAACCACATCACCAGTTAGGACTGACAGCAAGACACTGAGCCTGGCCCTTTTGAAAATGCACCAGGTTCATAATGAAATTGTTGTCAGTCTTGAGTTGACCATAATTATCCATGGAAACTCAGATTTTATGTCCTATATATCCAGAATTTTTGTGATGAAAAATTGAAATAAAGACAGTTTCTTGAGATCTAAGAAGATTCCAATTGACTTGTGGTTAAGTTTGTCAGAGAAAGACTTTACTCAACTCTGCTTGTTCAGGATACAAACATTTTATTAGCCAGAGCTCACTTCCATTATTCCTTGTGAGACCACTGAAGAATAAAAAGTCTTTCCTTTGTGCTGAATACATGAAATATTCAGTTAAATCTGAGAAATTTCACTGGCCTTCAATCATCTTCCTGACTTGTCAGAGCGAAAGGTGTGCCAAGGTAGAGGGCTTGGTATTTTGCCCCTTGTTCTTCTGTCCCCTTATTTTTTTGGCTTTGAAAACAGTGGAAAAAAGGTGAGATTGAAGGACTGTAAAGCAGTTAAGAACTTTATGTGTTGTTTTTATCGAGTCAGTTTTCACCCACATGTTGGGCCTTGATGAAATCAGTGAAAGGCTTTGCTCATGTCTGACACTGAAACCCTACACAGGTCATTTTAAATGCATGGAATTCTGTACCTCATGCATGTGAAGACTGTATTACACAGCAGATGCCTGGTTAAAGCAAAATTAGGGACAGAAAGTGAAAGAAAAAAAATTAATTTCATAATTACTTCCCATTGCTTCCCTCCTGTCCTTCCTGCCTTTCAAGCTGAGCACATCCAGCTGCCACTTTCCTCAGCACATTATGCATTTGAAGGTACAGTTCTGGGTGTGGATGTTTCTGTGCTTACCTGCACACTGGTTAATCCCTGGGGTCAGGATAACCCATCTGTCCCTTTCATTCCAGGCAGAAATCCCAGGTGCTTCCCAGAGCCTCCAGACCCATCCTACCCTCTGCA
This sequence comes from Passer domesticus, assembly GCF_036417665.1. NCBI lineage: Eukaryota > Metazoa > Chordata > Aves > Passeriformes > Passeridae > Passer > Passer domesticus. The sequence goes on from NC_087485.1 coordinate 20,543,684, forward strand.
TCCCTCATGTGTGTTCCACTCCTTCTGCACCAGCCACCTCCCAGCTCTTTGTTCAGCTCCTCCCAGAGATTACCCTGTTATTTTCTGCTCAGTCTATGAGCAGAAATCTGGGATAAAATCACCTGTATGAATTACAGGTCGCTGAAGCATATTTGAGATGCTGAGACCCCTTTGTATAATTTAATTTTTAGAGGGCAAGTTTGTGAAAATCAGACCTGCCTGATGCTTCCATCTGTAACTGTGGCCTTCAATTTGAATCAGCCATGTTTAGTGGAACAGCAGATGACAAATTTAGAGCATTTTAGGCAAGTGTTGAGATGTGAACATGATGGATTCACCCACGGCAAATGGAAGGTAGACACTCTGTTTCTGTGGTGACATTTCTAAAGAGGCAATTCCACACCACAAAATGAAATGGTGCCTGATTTTAGTGATGAGCTATGTCAGGGTGTACAACCAAACAGTTCCCTTCTCTGTTCAGGTCACACACTTGGAAGAGTTGTGAACATTTGAAGAGAAACATTGATTTGATCCCCCTATTTTCTCCTTTGCACCTGTAACTGCTACAGCTGTTTAAATTTTTTTTTTTTGTATGCACTTCACCAAAGAGGAAACCTCATTACTTTTCTTGCTATATTTTCCCCTTTTTCTGGTTTTTTTTTTTTTCTTTATGCAAAGCCTTTTTGATTTAGCAGTACTTGTCTGTGCACTTTCATGTTGTTTCTCTGGAATCACTCCCTGTAGTGTGAATAAATGTTATTTGTGTCAGCAGCTAATCTCACTCCAATGCCCGTACTGTTATTAATATGTTTATTTGATACTGTTTATTCCAGCCCAAACTTACGCATTTCCACGTCCTTTATTCCTCAGTGCCCAGTGCCCATCAATCCTCCCCCTGCGCTGGGATTAGAGGGATGAAGGATTACCCATGCAGAACATCTGTCACTGCTGCTGCTGCTGAGGAGCTGCAGGGCTGGGGAGGGATGGGGCAGAGCTGGGCTCGGGCTCAGCTGCAGCTCAGTGCTCCTCTCCTGGGCCTGCTCCCACAGCCAGGCTGCTGGGCACGGCCTCAGCCCTTCTCTTCATCTGGGAACTCACCACTGCTGTGCTCAGGGATAACCTGGGAAGGGAAAATGCACAAAGAAGGATGTGCATTGCAGTGTAAATGCTGGTGGTTTAATGAACAAGTAGCTTTGAATAATTATGTTAATTTATTTCCAATATCACCTAGGTTTAGAAAAGCATTTAATCCCTGGGGAATCTTTGCTTCCTGTCCCAGGGTGGGATTTTGTACCATTTGGAGGCAGCTGCAAAGAACACAAGTGGCATTCCCGAGAGCCCAGTGTGGAGTGCTGGAGAGCGCCGTTCCAGAGCCTGCGTCTGGCTGCAGCCAGGACCTTTCCTGTCCTGGGGCAGCTGTGCAGGTGGTGGCAGAAAAAATTATAACCTCCTAATTAAACCTTAATCTAAACTTCAACTGAAGAAGCCTAAGCCTAAACTCTCACCAGCAATTCCACACAGAGGGAAAACTGGATGAGGTGTTTTTTTCCTGATCTTTCTCAGGCCTTGGAGCATTGACCTCAGAGATCAACTCATGATGTCAGAATTATCCCCACATTGCAGCAATTACTGCTTCTGTGGTAGAAATAATTTTTCTTCTAGAGATTTCTGCAATTTGTCTAAAAGCTTCTTTAAGAACACTTGTATGAATCTGTAATGTTACTTCCAAATCTCATGTATGAATCAACACAAACATAATTTGGAATTAGACACAGAAATTCCAGATCAATTCCAGATCATTGGTAGTATCTTATAAATTTATTCTCTTGATTTTGGCCTTGCTATCACTGAGGCCAAAGCAATTTACACAGGTCACATCTGCCATAATTTAGCTCCTTAATTATTCCATGTCCAAACCTGGCTAGTTAGGTGTTACTAAAGCAGCAATAAACTGCTTTATTTCTAAAGTCACTCATTCCTAATGCTTGAGCTCCAGGTGCCTCAGTGTGGACACTTGAAGTTGAAGAGTTTTCCAAACGTCTGTTTTGAATATTTGTTTGGTTTATGAGCACCATGAAGCCTACCTGAGGCAGTAAATAACCACATTTAGATCCTCTAAATAAGAATATAAATCTGACAAAAATAGAATCTAAGACAGAATGTTTTTCCCTTGGGAGCCTTTAGTCCATTTCCTGTGCCAAGCCATTCTTGTGCCTGCACAGGTTTCTGTTTTAGAGGAAAACAGCTGAAGCAGTCTTTCCTTAGGTTTCTTCCCTTTCCACTGCTCCTGTTTGTCACAGGCAGAGCTGTTCTTTCAAACTTTTTGACTGGTGCATAATTAAGGAGGTATATGGGACAATAGCTTCTTATTTTAAAAAACCATAAAGATTTAATGAGAGCATAGCTTCAGGGCCTTCCTCAGTAAGAAAGGGGAAAAAAGAGAAGAAAAAAGAGGAGGGCACACGTATTGCTGGTTCCTAGAGAACCCTGCTGCAGCACAATGGAATATCTCTAGATAGACATGGCAATGAAATGCTGAGAGCTTTTGAAGAGGCAGCTAACAGCACGAAGAGAAAAGGACTTGAACCATCAGATGAAATGAGTGCTTTGCAAGGAAAATTATCTGGGCAAAGGGAGGCTGGCACTGGCTGATGTACTCGATCTACCTTTGCTGTAGTTTGTATTGCACAATTTCCTGTTAGAAACAAACACTCCTCTGCTTTCTTGGGCCTTTTGTTTTCTGCCTAATTATTTCCAATTTGTCCCTTCCAATGTCATTTCTCTTCTAATTTTCACTCTGGAGGTGTTTTCCTTTCTTTGCTGCTTTTTTTCAGAATCCCTGTTCTCACATCCCCACTCTGCAGCCCTTTTAATCTCTCTGAGAGCAAACATGCATCATCTGAGACTTCTGTCTGTGATCCTCATCAGACAGACTACAAGATGAATTCAGAGGAACAGAGGGATGTGCACCTTGCAAAAGCAAAAGCTTTCACAAAATTTCACTAAAGACAAAGGGTTCCAAGTTTGAGCAACTCTGTCTTTTGAGATTCAGTGGTCAAGGGGATGCAAATCTGGAGGTCTATTCTTTAGCTGGTCCTTTGCAGCATAAAGTGCCCTTTGTTTAATGCTCTGTTCTAATGTAAAAAATTCCTTCCTTACAAGGTTGCCTGCAGTAGGGTTCATCATCACATGGAAACAGTGGTGTGTGCTGGGAAGATGTGGAAAGAGGAAGCGATATTTATAGAGCAGATGCTAAATGAACTGCATGCATTAACCAAAAGACAGGATATGCTTCAAACAACATCATATGCTGCTTTTACATTCAGTTATGTTTAACCACTGTAAAGTACATCCTGAAGGTGCTGTAAATGGTCAGTCCAGAGTGATGGTGAACTGCCTGGCTTTTGGGAAATCAGATGGGAAATCAAGGCTTTACCCTCTCCTGAACAGACCAAAGGCACCACACAACTGCTGTGCAAATTCCAGAATGGCGTGGGCTGGAATGGATCTTAAAGCCCATCCAGTGCCACCTGTGCCATGACAGAGGCACCTTCCACTGTCCCAGGCTGCTCCAGCCCCAGTGTCCAGCCTGGCCTTGGGCACTGCCAGGGATCCAGGGGCAGCCACAGCTGCTCTGGGCACCCTGTGCCAGGGCCTGCCCACTCTCACAGGGAACAATTCCTAATTCCCAAGATCCCATCCAGCCCTGCCCTCTGGCACTGGGAGCCATTCCCTGTGTCCTGTCCCTCCAGCCCCTGGCAATTGTCTCTCTCCATCTTTCCTGCAGCTCCTTCAGGCCCTGCAAGGCCACCCTGAGCTCAGCCCAAAGCTTCTCCTGTGCAGGTGAACAATCCCAGCTGTGCCAGCCTTTGCTCCCAGCAGAGCTGCTCCATCCCTCTGCTCATCCTGGAGCCTCCTCTGGGCTCTCTGCAGCAGCTCCAGGTCCAGAATAATGAACAGAAGGGAGCTAAAAGCTCAGAATAAATGTGGAGCCTAACAGAAACAAATGGTGTCACCTTTAGCCCTAAGGCATACAGCAAAGAAAAATAAACACAAGAGCTCTGCCCCTTCCCAGCAGGTCAGGAACACAAAATGCAGAGCAAGGCTGCACCCTGGGCTCTCTCTCCTGCTGCTCTCTGTGTTTGCACAGGACTGGCTGAAACTGTCTAAACAGAGATGCCTCCATCTAGTTTTGTCTGATGAAACCCATTTCTGGCCCTCTGAAAGTCGTGAATTCCTGTGAAGTTGATCCAGAGCTGCTGTTATCAGTGCAACCTTTCTGTCCTCTATCCTTGCTGCTTATGGAACTCAGTTTTAAGGTCTCCACTTTGCAGCATAGGAAAGAATTAACTCTCTGTTCCCAATATTTATTGTAAAAACATCCTCTGTGTATGCTATCCCAGCTATCATGTGAAGTAGCTGACTGGATGCATTTTCACATCTTCTTCTACTAAGATTGTTCCCAAAGTGGATTAATATCCCTTCCAAAAAGTGGATCAAATTAGTGCCATTGGAATATGTGTAGCCACAGGAGGCCCCAAAGCTTTTTTAGAGACTTTTTTTAGAGGTTTTAACATTTTATGCTAAAGTATAGAGAAGTCTCTTCTGTTTGATACATATACAAATGATCTGTATTTTCAGAAGCCTTTCTTGTGCTTCAAAAACTGGCATTTCTTTTGTGTGCCTCTATTCAGGAAGTTTCCTGTTGGTGGCCAGAACAGTTAAAACAGGATTTTAACATTCTTTAATATGTTTTTTCTGTTGTTCTTTAAAGATTCTGACTGTTGTGCTAATGGTACTTTAGCAGCTCAGTTTTATTTGGTACCTTGACCATGCAGATGAACAGATGGATTCACTCACATCCATGCTCATATGGAATAGACATCCCATTATTTATCCTTGGTTTCCTGCAGCAGATTGTGCTATGTAAAGTAATTGTAAAAGTCATCTTGTAGTGCCTGGCCTCAGTTTTAGGGTCATCATCACCCTCTAGAAACACAACGAGTGTTTTGACATGTCAAGCTCTAAGGCACTCTAGGAGTTTGAAAACAGACTGTGACTGAATATGTGGCAAGTTGGAATGTAACTTAGGGTAAAGCAGAAGAGATTTAACCTGTGCAGTAAAAAGAAAAAAAAATGCAGTTTTCCCGACAAGGAAACTTTATGCTGAGAGCTGAATTTGACAGTTTCATTTTATTCTGCTTTTTTATTCCGAGCTGGAATAAAAAAGCAGCTTGGGCACTGGAACATTCTGGGGTTTGTCTGCAGGGAGGGAGGGATGGGGGTCCTGCAGCTGCTGTTTGGGAACACCTGGGAGTGCTCTGGGAGCTACTTTGCTCTCCGCTGCCCAGCCCAGTTTGCAGAGAACATTTTAGCAGTCTGCCTAAAAAATGGGGAAGAGCAGAGGAAGCTCCTGGGCTGCTGGGCCCTTCCCAGGCAGGCACGCAGGGCTGCTCTGCAGGGGGAGCCTGTGCTTTACAGCACGTGCAGACCCTCGGTGTCCCCCTGCCCTCCTCCTCCTCTGCTCCCACCTTGCTTCTGTTCTCTTGCATTCCTCCATGTGCACAGATGCTTGTCTGACAGTTTCTGGTTTTCTTTGAAGCCTAAAAGCATGGTCATGGGTTCTTGTAGCAGAGATGAGTGTTTCATTTATCCTAATCTGTATGGTCTTGAATCAGTGCAGAACTGCAGTAGGAACTGGTTTTCTTTAACGTGTAGATATCCCTTGAGATACTGAGATCCCTGAGTATGAAAAAGAGCAAAGTTGTGATTCAGGAGTTCACTGCCTGCTGTTAGAGTCAAGGGATGCTTTCCATTAATAACAGGGGCTTGTGGCTGTCAGGTTTCCCCACAAAATTTTAGCAGCACAGACTCAAATTTTTGATGGTGGCTACTAAATACTGTCCTGATAGGCACAGCAGAAGGCTCCAGAATAATCATCTACAGAGTAAGGTTTAAACTTAGGGAGCAGTAAATAAGATTTAGGCCATGCATTGAGCAGTGATGAGAAAACAAAATATCGAGTGGCTGTTCATTAAGCACTGCCTGCTGCACTGGGGCAGGGAAAATATGGTGAAGTAACACAACTGTAAAGTTTATCTTTATAATTTATATGTGTACAGATTCCATGGACAGGTATTCAAGTTATAGGGTGATGTTGATGGCATTTCCAACTTCTCAGTTGCGCTGTTCCAGCCTCGCTGGCGAGCTCTGTGTGTGTTATATTTATGTGTGTACTGCTTCATCGTCTGGTCAATTGCAATGAAATTAACTGTGTCATCAAGCCTTACAAATGTTTTTCAGTTAATACCAGTGTTTCTGAATACCTTTGAAATGAGAGAGAAATAGCCAGCTTGCTGGGTTCCCAGTGTAAGCCTTTTATGTGACAGTTCTAGCAAGAAATGCATGCAAAGCCATTAGAATGAATGGCATGATTGCAAACTGATTATTGCATGAGAGAGGACAGAATTGGTATTTAGGATAATATTGCTTCCCTTTACGTTTTGAAAACCTTAGTTCTAGGGAATACAGTAGAACTTTAATTTAAGTCTAATTGTTGGAATTTAGTATTGTGCTGAAATGTCAATTTTCATTTCACAGCAGAACTGAAGTTTTACAAATACCATGGGAGTTCTTGCCAATTTCAGTGGAGAAACTGTTGAAACCTGCACAAACCAGCTAAGTTGTGAAAACCTCTGCTTAGCCTAACATATGGACCATGCTCAGAGGCAAAGTGGGTGCTACTGCTCAGGTGACCCAGCAAAGATCAGTGTTTGGGATGCCTGCTGCTAGAACAGCAGAGGCCACTCACCTCACTGGAGGCAACTGAGGGGACCCAAGCTTCCCTGAGGGAATCATTCCTCAGGTGGATCTGAGATGTGGAGGACACTCAGGGAAAGCTTTAGTGTTTTCACGTGTTTAAAGTTGTCATAATCACTGCTGTCAGGAGCTGCTGCATCAACCATCAAAAATAGTAGTAACAAAACTTTCCATGGGAAAGATTGGGTTCACATCAAGGGCTTGTATTGCCAGAGTTATATAATAATTTATAAATAAATTAATAAATTTAATACTGTTAACAAAAGTGGCCTCAGACTCTAGAGGCAGCTGCATTGTGGCCCTTGGAGCAAAGCACGTGGTACAAATTCCAGCTCGGAGTTGTGTCACTGCTGTGTCACTGAACTGCTGCCAGCCCAAGGCTCTGGCCACAGCCAGCTCTGCTGCTTTCCTTACTCTTAGGGACTTTGGTTCCTTGCAGTGTGTGGTGTATTCTGTAAAGCCCCATCCTGGAGATGAGGTGTGGCCTTGAACCCCTGGGTCCTGCTGGTGCAGACAGGGAGCTAAGTGGGAAAGAGCAGATGCAGCCCAGAAGCTGAAAGCCCTGACAGTGAAAGTGAGGGGTGAGGTTTTCCTCTCCAAAAATGCATCCCATACCTGATGTACAAGTTCAGCCCTGCATTAATTCTCCTTAGTATCCACAGCAGCTCTTTTGGGGCTGTTCTGCCTCCCTGCTCCCCTCTGGCTCCAGGGGCTGACTGAGCCAGCTGAAATTTCTCCATTCCCCCCTCCAGCACAGTTCCAGACTCTTCCTTTGGGAACCACCTCTTGGTAGCAGGAGCTTGCACTCGTGCCTCTGTCTCTCCTTTATTGCACATCCTTTCTTCTCTCTTTTAACTTCTGCATCTCCAGGTGCTGCATCCTGCGTGCTGCAGCCTCCTCGGGGTTGTAGATCCCTCCCAGCCACGCAATTCCCAGCTGGCACAGGCAGATTGTCACCTCCCAGCACAGTGCAGTCCTCGCTGCTGCCTCTGTCCTGAGGCTGGCGTGGAAGAGGAGCAGCCCCTGGCTAGAATGGGTCCTGCATTTCAGGCAGCACCAGAGTTTTGGAGCAGGGCTCTTCCTGCTGTGCTGTTTGACATGGGGGCTGACTCTGACACCAGAGAGATGCAAAGGCCAGGCAGAGGGTGGTGGAAAGGAAGATCAGTGTGAAATGTGAGAGAGACAAAAGGGCAGGACAGCACTGGGCAAGGCAGAGGAGCAGGAGGCTCTGGAATATCTGTGCGTGCACCAGGTGCTATGAACTGGAGAGGATCTTTGTCATTTCAACACAAAAAAACAAAGAGGGTTGGGAGAAAATAAACTGTACATGGCCTATTGAGCAGAAGACAGTGTGACTGTCATGCCTTTGGCAGGCAGGAGGAAAGACTGGAAGATTTGAAGGGGGAATAAAATGGCAAAAAAATTATGGGCTGGCAGGTTAGTGTGTGTTGGAGAAAACAGGGTTAAAGAAATATAAAGAAAGTAGGAAACAGTCCAAAAATTCATAGTTGACATTGCCCCATTTTTTCAATGTGTAATTGGAACTTTTTTCAGAGGAAGGGAGGGGAAATGGAATGGGAAAATGCTGTGTATCATGACACCTCTTATTCTGATTTTAATTATCCTATAGAGGGGCAAGTCATCTCTGCACAGATGGGCCTCTTTCCTCACTCCCTAACGTGGCTTGACCCTAACTGGTCTGAGGGGCCTGGTAATTACAAGTTTTACAGGTTGAAATGTGGCTGGAAATTATCAGCACATTTAGATGTGGAAGGATGCAGATATTTTAATAAGCAAATTTTTGTATTCAATTTTCTTTGTTCTGAGCCTGAAGTCTTCATGTGGCTTAGAGTGAAAATCATAGGGAAGATCTTGCTGGAACTCTGCATATCCCATTTAAAACAAGATCCATGTGAAAACGGGGCCATCATCTTCCAGATTGCAACAAGTGAGGTTCAACCTTATCATGTAAGACTATTCCATCTTACATTTATAGAAACAGGAGTTAGAAATGCAAACTGGTCTAATGAAGAAAAATAAAACTAAGAGAAGTTACAATGAGCACAATTATTTAAAATATCATAGAGTGCTTGAAAAATCTGCTATTCAAGTGCCTTTGTTTCTTAAACAAAATGTCCTCCTGGCCCTGCAGGGTTTCAGCAATGCTCAAAGAATAGGCAAATTTATTAAAATATTGATTGAATTTGAATATTATGATGTTAGAGTGACTCTTGAATTGGTTTTCTTTGGAAAGAGATTTGTTTCTGCAATAGGGAGTGACTACGCCAAGAGTTATCATGCTGGTGTTCACTCAGAGCAGCACAAGACTGACTTTGAAGGCCTCTTATTTCAGTCCTGATGATTTTTTTCCCCAGTACTCTTAAGGTTTTGCTTTTAAAGAATTATACCCTCTGCTTCTCTGAGGGTTCCTGCACAAAGGTCTCCTCTCACAGTTGCTTTTAGCTGGGTTTCAGCTGAACAAAGCAGTCAGTTCTTGCTAATTTTAAACCCAAGGGGCTCCTCTTTCTGTGCATTTCTTAATTACATGGGTTATTAAATAGGGGGCAGAAATGCAGCAAATGGTATGAAAGGGCTGTACACAGTGAAATAAACCCCTGCTCCAGCCTGTCCCACATCCACATCACAGAGCCAGGCTGCTGAAGGTGAGGAGGAGCACACACCACCCAAGGGTTTGGTACCTCTTATTAAAATCACTGTCAGATTTCTTAACAGACTCCCTGGCACAGGAATTCCAAGACAGCTGCATGCCTTGAGACTGCAAGATTGATGTATGGAGGCTTCTAGTTCACACAGGCTCTACAGATCCTGGAGAATGAGTCCCTAACAAACACACACAGGCCCCACCTTCTCCCCAAAGCACAGTCATGCCCCTTACTTATTATTTATTTCAAAAATTCCTTTCCTATTTTCTCAGCACAGGAAAAACCCACAAAAGGAGCCACCAGTGCCATTATTGATATATTCTGTTTTAATGCTTGGTTCAGGTTTTTCCTGCTAGGTTTTATTCTGAGTGTTTTGGGAGGTCTGATGAGTGCTTGGTCTGTTCTGCTGTGGAATTTTCTGCTGTCTCCCCACGTTTGGAGAAATACAAAATTCAACAGCAGCAGAGTTTTTTGCTGAATCAGGTTGCTTTCTGCCTGTCCCCTGCCGTTGTCTCAGCACACGAGCAGGTGGCATCAGTGTCTCCTGCCAGTGTCCCCCTGGATTGTGCTGGATATCCACAGTGCTCACGTTTATTAAAGGTGCTGCAGTGAGGAAAGGAGGGATCTACTCTGTTCTTGATTAATAAAAGAAGCAATATACACTTATGAATTGCAGAACCAGGTTAGATGTTAGCAAAGACAGCCAAGTGGCAAAGAGGGGAAGGACTGGAAGAGAATGCCTTGGGCTTGGGGAACATCCAGCATCAGGGATTTTCAGGGGGAATGAGGCAAATCTTTGCCATGGACTATGTGGGTATTGTTGGTCCTGCTCTGGGCAGGAGAATGTTGTAGCTGACTTACTGAGTCCCTTCCAGCCCTACTTGTTAGGATTTATGCTGCAGAAAAGAAGCTGTGTCCAGAGTTTCCCCAAGCACAGGGTCTCTGCCACTTGCAGGACTGGCTTGCAGAACTGAAAGGGCAGCAAAGCTTTAGTCCTAGAAATTCTCATGAGAGTGTTCAGAAAATTTATATTCTACAGAAATTTGTTACTGTGCTGTATTAACATACTTAGTGTGAGATATGTCTGTAAATCTAGTATGGGTGAGCAAGCAAGGCCATAAAACTTAATTATCCAGTTGGTCTGGTGTTTGGCTGCTGTGTTTGCATCAAAAATAATGCCTTATTCATAAACTCTAGTCCAGGTTCTTGACTTGATCACTGATTTTCTCTGCTCTTTCCCCAGACCCGGGAAATTAATGACTTTGTCTAACAGGGGTCTTTTCAGTGTGCTGTTCACAGTTATCTAAACTGTTGTTTCCGTGTCCTTCTTTCCCTTTAACTTTTTTACTCCCCTGTCTCTGTGTGGGTTTTGTGTCATTCCAGAGGCCAGAGGCAGCCCTGCAAAGTCAGCTCAGTGTTTTTCTTGCCTGCAGTTCTGTGTTTTGTAGCTTAATGGATGTGATAACAATCTGCAAAAATCTCAAGGCTGTAAACACTGGAGAGGAGCAGGAATGGTTCCAAGGATGTGTGGGAAGCAGTTGACCAAAGGAGCATGTATAGTGTGTACTGTGATAAGTACCTTCACAGCTGGAGCTCTGAGAATGGAATATGCTTTCAAAAGATTTTTCAGACCACTTTAAATAAATGATGGGAAGTGTTCTGCAGCGTCAGCTCTTGATGGTGCTGCGGCTCTCTCAGCACACTATCAGAGCATATATGCTCATTCTTTCCCCCAGAAAACCAGTTAAAGGGCATGAGAAACCTCCTCTGCAGCTGCTACATATCACAGGGAAAAAATCCTTGGAGTTTTGTTGCTGATTTGAAAATTCAAAGTTAACTCGTGATCTTCGTGATAGTTGAATGTCTCTAAAAAATTCAACTGTCCTGCTTGCCCTATTTGAAGTGTCTGTGGGTCTCAGGCAGCAAATTTTGCTCCCTTCCTTGCAGGATCCATTATTATTACCACTACCCAGTATTCCAAACCCAGAAGGTTGTAATGAATTCCATGTAGTTTTCTGCTGCTTGCCAACACTGTTTGCTAATGCAATGTGAAAATGCTAATGGCGGTAATAAATTTGGTACATTTCCTATCTTCTGACACAAAACCTCACTGGGTTAGGTGATAAGGATGTCTTTGTTGCCTGTGGAGCTCTGAGAAGCTGGGCAGATATGGAGCACATCAAGGCATGCAAGAAACAGCCCCTTCTGGAATTCTAGGATTAAAGTCTCCGAGCACACATGGATCTGTGAACCAGCAGAAGATCTCTTTGCCCTTGCTTCCATTTGAAACTTCAACAGCCATGATTGCCTTACTGTAGGCTGCCTCCTCCAGGCTCTGAGCAGGGCAGGACATCCCCCTGGGTTATTTTCTATCACACCGTCATCAGAAACACTGATTTTCCTACCTGTAGGGATTTACTCCAGGTGGACCCATGGGAAATTATATTTCTGCATTCCCAGTAGCTTTTTTTACTCCAGTCCTGTCCAGAACCTGGGTGCAAATGTATAACTGATGCTCCAGCAGAGAACTCAGCCTTTTCCTCCTCACTTTAAAACTTCACTATTGGTTTCCTGTCACTTGCCTTCAGGCCTGATTAATACTATGTAAAACTGAAGACTTCACAGCTATTCTTCAAAGGGATTTAAAGTCCCCTGATTTCCCATAGTGAAGTAAGCAATTGCTTTATTTCAATGTGAAGGAGAGAAAATTGAGATCAATATCCCCTCGTAAATACAGCGCTGCAATTCGTAACAACAACCATGATTTAATTTTTTTTGAGGGCTGGGGAACCAAATATGTGGCAGTTCCTGTGTTCTTCCACAGCCATATATTTATGTGTTAAACTTCTCCAGGTGATTGACTTACAGGGCTCAAGGAATGTGTCTTCAGGATGTGTTCTGAAGAAAATAAATAACTTTGTCTTACAAAATTTGGGGAAAACACTGTCAGTTCCCAGCAGTTTTGCCTTTTCCACACTCAGTGGTCATTCAGGATTCAATTTGCTCCCAGACTACAAAGAGTGAAGGGGATTAGGCAGGCAGTCAGGCTGGAAATCCCTAATCCAGGTCTTGTCTGGCCTACAGGTGAGGATTTAAATGGCTGAGAGGTAAAGGTGAGTGAGGAGTGCTTTGAAGGACAATTTTTTCTTGCAGAGACCTGGGAGTTTTTTGTGGTGTGATGTTCTGCCATGATGCTTCACTTCAGAGGCAGGAGCAGCCTGCAGGCAGCCAGGAAGAAAAATGGCTGAAAATTTGGTTTGTTTCTAGAAGTGAAAAAGTTGAGGTGCTTTTGGTTAAATAATGGGAGAGGAGCTGAAACACAGCAAAGTGCTCCTGCAGCTGAAGAACAAGACTTTTATGTGTGAGGACATTACTCCAAAGAGAATCTTCAAGTCTGAACTCTGAATTCTGGGAAGGAGGCTGACTGTTAATATCGATAGGGTGTAACAAGCTCTCCTAGGGACTTGTGGAGAGTGTGAGATGCAGAGGAAATGTATCCAGAGCAAAGGAAAAAGCAGAGGAGGTTCACTGATTGTCTCCTCGGATGGAATGTATGGATTGCCATGGAGTAGATGATGATCATTCCCTGCTTTGCGGTTATTCCTGGTGAACTCAGAAGGGTTCTGGGGCATAAATACATGGATGCAGCTTCTCAAGAAGAATGGATACGCAGATCCCTCTCTGTGTGATAAACACATATTCCTGTCATCCAGAAGGACTGTGGTTTCCAGGGTTCCTTATGGTGCTGAGAAATCATTGAAAGCTTTTTTCATTTGAGACAAATCAGATTGATTTGTGCTTCCAGAGCCAGATGAAGAGGGCAGTAAACTCTTTTGGGTGTGGAGGAATTGAAGTGTTGGGTAGGAGCTGGAATTAATTTCAGATGAAGAGATGTTTGCATGCTAAAGTCTGTGCTGACTGCAACCGTTGGACTAGATTTATTTGGAGAAAAGCTGTGCTAAGGGAGTGAAAAAAAGGTAACACGCCTCTCCCAGGAAGTCTGGGGAACAGGAACAGTGGGACTTATGTATGTGCTCTGTGGCTGAGATTAGATAGCCAGCAGCGGGTAGCCGGGGGTAAATGTGCCATCATTTGCATGCAGCAAGGTAATTACACCACAGTTCCTCCATTAAATCTCCCCCTCTGCATGTGGATCTATGGCTTCCTTAGGACAAGTCCAATTACCTTGCTGCTCTCCATGTGGAGATGTACTTGGAGTTCACTCAATGCAAAATAAGGCTGCCAGTGTGCTGGGTGGGCTGGTTTGATGTGGATACACTGCACCAGCTGGAGGACTGGGATGTGCTTCCATTTGCTTCCTTGTGTAATTCAGGACATTCTTTGAGAGCTGAGCATCCAAGTACCTGAAGGAAACCTGGGAGTTCCATTGATTGGTTATCAGGGGAACAGTGCACAAAGCTTCACTCCAGGGAGTGAAATCATTTCACACTCCCTGCCAGTAGAATAGTTAGGCTGTTTCTGTAGCAGAGCAGGAGCAATAGGTGCAGGTAATGGGACCCTGGATTTTTTATTGGAATCTTAGGCCTTTAATGTAGCTTTGAATATGAATATTGAGGTGTCATCAGCTCTGCACAGGGGTTGATCTCTCTTCAGCCTGAAAACTGCCTGTCTGTTGCTTCTTCTCTGACCTGCTTCTCTTCCAGAAGAGGAAGCTTTCTAACTAAACCGATTTTGCTTATTTTTTCACAAGATCTTTATTAACACAAGGTAAAAACAAGATTGATTTTCTGCCTAACAAGTTTTTTGAAGTTCAGTTTTGCCCACACTGTCCCTTCAGTGGGCCTGGGCTGTGCCCTGTAGCCCATGCTTCCCTGAGAAGGCACTAATTCATTTTCCATGTGCCTCCAGTTATGTAATCCTCAGAGCGAAAAGGAGTCCCTTGTCACCCTGCTGTCCAGTGAGGGCTGCAGAGAACTGAATGACTACATTTCACTCACTCATTTTCTCTCCTTTTCAACTCCCATATCTGAGAGATTAAGACTTTGTATTAAACTGCAGGATTTTGCTTTCTCTCCATTTCTTCTTCAGTCTCTCCTTGCTGATAAATAAAAGACACAGGAGAAAGAACGAAGCACTAAACTTGTGCCATGGGACTGAAGTTTTCATCTAACTGGTGGTCCAGCCCTATGTGAAATCTGCTTGGTGGTTTCAGCTTGGTACTTCTGGAACAGTATTCCTCCTGTGAAGATATTAACTGTAAAAAAAAATTAGCCTGGCAAAGCAATCCCACTGTCTGCTTGAGAAAGGCCAAAGATGAAGTTAATATAGAAGCAGGATTACCTCTACTCCTACAGAAAGTGTCTCCAGGGCAGCCTCCACTGGGCTGCTGCAGGGCAGCCAGTCCTGTGCCTGCTCACACTCCTGCAGGGCTCAGCTTGATAGGCAAAGTGTGGCTTCAGTGCCTGGGCTTTCCAGTGACATCACAGAATCCCAGAATGGCCTGGGTTTGAAGGGACCTTAAAGCCCATCCAGTGTCACCTCTGCCATTGCAGGGACACCTTGCACTGTCCCAGGCTGCTCCCAGCCCCAGTGTCCAGCCTGGCCTTGGGCACTGCCAGGGATCCAGGGGCAGCCACAGCTGCTCTGGGCACCTGTGCCAGGGCTGCCCACCCTGCCAGGGAACAATTCCTCATTCCCAAGATCCCATCCAGCCCTGCCCTCTGGCACTGGGAGCCATTCCATGTGTCCTGTTCCTCCAGCCCTTGGCAATTGTCTCTCTCCATCTTTCCTGCAGCTCCTTCAGGCCCTGCAAGGCCACACTGAGCTCAGCCCAAAGCTTCTACTGTCCAGGTGAACAATCCCAGCTGTGCCAGCCTTTCCTCCCAGCAGAGCTGCTCCATCCCTCTGCTCATCCTGGTGGCTCCTCTGGGCTCTCTGCAGCAGCTCCAGGTCCTGGCTGTGCTGGTCCCAGGGCTGGGGCAGCTCTGCAGGTGGGGTCTCACCTGAGGGGCAGAGGGGCAGAATCCCCTCCCCTGCTGCCCACGCTGGGCTCAGTCCAGGGCAGGGTTTGGGGTCCCAGCACACGGCTGGGGCAGGGCCAGCTCTGCCCCACAGCTCCCCCAGGGCCTCTGCCAGGGCTGCTCCAGCTGCTCAGCCCCAGCCTGGACTGATCCCGGGGGCTGCCCCAACCCAGGTGAACTTTGCTTTGTGACATTACATTGATTTTTATGTACATATTCTTAAGCACAATTGTGTATGCATCTATTATATATGTATACATATATGTGTGCAAAAGTGTGTGTGTATATACATATGCATATATATATATATATATATACACACATATAAAAATAAAATACTCCTCCCACAGTTGCCTCATATGGGGGAAAACACCACCTGGCTGTGACTTGGAAAGTCAATGTCTAATGTCACTTACATCACTGCAAGAGCTGTCTTTTAATAATGAAGAAGAAATCTACACCTGATATTAATGTGCTGTTTGCAAATCTTCATAGCCAGAAAGTCCACTGGTTTTACTTGTTAGCCTAATATATAATTAGTGTCTTGAAAATGTAATAGGATCAGGAATGAGTCATTCAGATTTGGACATTTCAGCCCATATTCTGTGCCTTTTGGATTTCTATGGAAAGCACAGTTCTGTACAATCACTTGTCTTCCTTCACATGAGCAATGATAATTTTATGTGAATTTTTTTTGCGTGCCAGACTGACCTCAAAGTCCTGGCTAAGTTTCATTCCAGAAAAGTGTTGAAAGAGGGAACATTTAAGCACCTATGCATAAGCACAGAGTTAGGTCAGTGGTTCCTCCTGGACTGAAAAGTGAAGGTGTCAGATCTTTCTGAACGTAGTACTTGGTGCTGTGGTCTGAAATCAGCCCTGGGTTTTGTGGTGTGGGATTGGTCATTGGGGTACTGACTACCAAGATATTCATGGTAGGACTGCTCCCTAAAATCATCCCCTTGGGTCTAAAAATTGTTTTAGTTTTGCTTCTCCCCTCTAGAATACTGGGACAGGTTTCCCAAAGAAGCTGCATCCTTGGAAGTATTGAAGGCCATGGTGGAATGAGATGAGTTTTAAAGTGCCTTCCAGCCCAAACTATTCTGGGATTCTGTGGTAACTCCAAGAGCACTTGATGGAATGTGTCAGTAAAAAGTTATTTTTGCACTGGGAGTGTTAGGAGTGTTTTGAGTGGACTGGTCCCTTCCTCCAGGCTTCCAGTGATCAAGCTTGGGACAGGAAATTCCTGAGGTTCATCCACTTGTTCAGGCACCTGAAGGCATTTGCATGCAGCCATTTAAAGTTAGTGGCAGGTGACAGACAAAGTTTTGCAGTTGTGCTCTTGTGTGTAGGTAACAAACTGCACAAGACATTACAGAATATATCAGACTTAGGAATTAATGGTAACACCTCAGTTTTTGCTGTGTCTTTAAAAAGACTAATAACAAAGGTGAATCTTCCACCATTCTCTGTGAAACTCTGTTGTGCATCAGAATAAATTTTAAAAACCTGACAAATTGTGCCAAGCTCAGTGGAATCTTTCTCTTGGCTTCAAAGAGTGTTGAAGCAACTGCTAAATTAAATCTCACCATGAACCTACAATGTTTGTGCTTTCTTCTCGTGGGGAGAAGATGAGAAAGGCAAGATGAGTACTAGAGTTCTGCATTGCTGCTCGTGGAGAAGCAAAGCCAAGTGAGGAGCTTGTAGGAGAAACGAAGCAGCAACAGAGCCTGGTGAAAGATCTTGAGAATGAGAGTGAGCACTGGCAGGGCTTTGCATCTTCCAGCAATCCCAGGATGTCTCTCTAGACAGGAAATTCCTGCAAGAGGCAGTGCTGGCAGGGAGAGGGTAGGTCCAGGTGTGTCCTGCGGAGCCTTTTGGAGCAGGGCAGGGCAGAACAGTGGCTGTGCCTCTTCAGAGCTCTCAGGTTTCAAAGGCAGTCTGCTCTAAAAGCTGATGCTGTGGTTGGGAAGTCCTGTCTTATCCCAGAGAAATCCCTTCAGTTACAAAGTGGAGCATTAAAAAATCGCAACTAAAATTTCTGTTCAGAATGTTGGCGTGGCAAATAAAAAATTGTCTTCTTGCGCAGCTTGTGTTCCATGTCCAGGACACCCATTTCTGCAGGCTCTTGCTCATCACTGGCTCCTCTCTTGAAGATAAATAATATCGGCCTTTGGAAATATGTGGCTTGATAGTTTATCTTGGCTTCAGAACTTGCTAAAGCTCATGACTGCGTCTGGGAGGATTGTTTCAGATATATCCATGTCAATAAGAACTTATGTGAGCTAAAATAACCAATTTAAGAGTGCAGGACTCAGTCATCTTGTTGACAAGCTGCCTTCACAGTAGATATGTTCTCTATTATTGATGACATTTCCAGCAGATCCCAGAACAATGCTAGGTGAGTTCTAAAATTGATATCCCTTTCCATGGTTCATTAGTTTGACTAAGTCTGGATAATAAATGGAGCTGCAAAATCCAAAAAAGCAAACAAATCCCTGCATTTCCTCCCAGATCCAATCCTGAAATTGCAAGTGGGTTGTGGTTTTTATTTTTTTTGTTGTTGTTTTTTGGTTTTTGGTGGTTTTTTTTGTTTGTTTGTTTGTTTGTTTTGGGTTTTGGTTTTTTTTTTTAGCTTTGGGGTTTTTTTGTTTGTTTGTTTGTTTGTGGGGTTTTTTGGTTTTGTTTGGTTTTTTTTTTGTTTGTGGTTTGTTTTTTTGTTTGTTTTTTGTTTGGGTTTTTTTTTAGATAATTTGAACTTTGACTGAGGAATCTTTATGGAAGTTCTAAAAACAGCATCTTCATTTTTCTTTTCACTTTCATAAGCCTACCGAGTCCCAATCAGAGTGATAATTAAAATGTTGAAATGCAATGAAATAATGTCTGTGAAGTGTTTCTAAGCAGAAGCAGAGCTCTCTTGCAAGATTTCAGCTCAGTTCTGCAGACCCAGAGGATTTAGCTGTTTCTGATAAGCCTAGATAAGCCCGTAGACTTCTGAATACCCGAACTGCAACTCTGAGCTTGTTGGAGTTTACTTACCAGTGAATTTTGTATTTAATTTAATATTGTCTTATCAGATGTCTTTGTATAACATTCCTTCCTCCTCTCCCCTTCAACCCCCCTCAAAATCCTGCCTGACATTTTAAACACAAATCCCACTTAAATATTATCAACCTTAATAAGAAATTATAGATCAATATATTTTTAATTGCGGTCTACAGGCCTGGGTAGAGATCAACAACCATATTGAGCAGCAAAGGTGTTTAAATTACTCTCAAATTAAATAGATTTAGAATTTTGGAGCAAATAGCTTCAACTTGTGAATATTTAGTTGCTAAATATGTAGTTCAGTTGGAACCAATGTAGGTTTTACATATATACTTGTACTGTTAAAACACTAATTTCTCTTACTGTATTAAACACAATCTTTTAATTAGACCAAGACCTTCAAGTATAAGAAACACTGCTGGTTATTTTATAATAACCAAGATGCTTGAATAGTTCTAATGATTTCCCAAGCATAATATCTGTGATGTCCTTATTGTAATTTGGGATAATTCTTTAAAAGAGTAAAATTATATCTTTTAAGAGACTGATATACGCTTGCTAGTCTGTATTGAACAATGCTTGTCACTTTGGGTTTTGAAATGCTTAAAGGTAATTATATGTATCTTGAGCTGTACTGAAAAAACACATAATTACAAGTTTGCTTCAGGGCCATACAACATTTGCGTTTTGTTTTTAAACTCTTCATGCTCCAAGATTTGTAATTGTCCGGCACCTCATGGGATTTGCCTGCCTTTGTTAGCTGAGTAATCCTTGGTGCTACATGAGCTTGGAAAAACATTCCCAGGTCTGTGACCAGAGCAAATCCAGACTGCTGGAGTTCAGGGCAGTGCCCCTCGTGTCAGTGATTTTAGAACATCTGATTCTATACTAGAACTGACTTTTCCTTATTCATATTTGATTCCGTAATTACTTGATATTTAACCTTCTTATACTATTTGGGAGAGGTTGAAAAATTACTATTTTCTGTGGGACAAAACCTGGAAATTCCAACCAGTTTGATGTTAACTTTCTGCACTTTCAGATGTGAAATAATGTGGTTTAATTATTCTGTCATTTAAAGTGGCCTTTCACTTCAGTCCAATGTAATTTCCATTCCCTATTGAATTCCTGGGGTACTTTTAATGTTCTGCTCCACATTCTTAAGGGAAGTCATATCAGGAAAAAAGAACCTGTGTGTTTCTAACCAGCAAGTTGCATGTGTAATTTGCATTCTTAATTCAATTTAAATACGAGCATGAAGGATTTGTAAGCAAACATAAAAACCTGGCCAGAGGAGATGGTGAAAAACATGTAAAAGTAATGGGCTTATATAACATTTCCAATTCAAGATTTGGTGTGAGACATGTGCCTGCTCTGACCAGGACTGGGGGGTGAGGTGGTGCCAGGTGCTCTTGTGTCTGCCCTGTGCCCATGATATTCTGTCTCCCTAAAAGAATATAAATTGGTCACTGTGTTCTTTTGCTCGTGGAGGATTTTTACAGGATTTGATATCTGAGGGTAGTTCTGATAAACACTGTAAGACAAAGATTTATGCTCTGAAAAATAGTGAAGGGAAATTTCTGCTCTGATTTTCATCTTCACTTTGAAGGGAGAGGGGATGTTGTCTGAGCACAGACAGCTTGGAGAGCTGCATCTTTCCTCCTCAAGCTGTGCATTTAAAGGGCCTTAGGAGATTATATAAAATATGTTGACAGTTTGTGAAACACAGCAATGCTGCAGATTCATCTGCCATGTAGACAAATCTTTATTTCCAACAATTATGAAGTCATTTTAGTCAGGCAAGCTTAAAAATCTGTGGAGTTCTCACTTATTGTGCCTGTTCAGCTGAAATTATTAATTGCAAATTGAAGTTTCTAGAATTCCCATCTCAGAGGACTGGAAGCAGCCCTTCAGACTCCTTGGTGAACCATGTTGGTCTAAATTCAGAGTGATAATATGTTGCAACTGTAATGTTATTGATTCTTTATTGCAGGTATTAATCTTTTCCTTTAGCAGTAAGTAGCAAACATAGAGGCAGGCAGAATAGGATATGCTTCCCAATGGAAAACTGAGTAATTAAATTTTGAACTGTAACTACTGGATGTGTATACTTCATATGACTGCCCTGCTTTTATCATGACTTTTTTTGTTTTGTTTTTTCAAATATCCAAGCTGTATTTTAGGTAGAAAAGAGTGAACTCCTCTAGTGTAGTTACAGATTTTTACTCAACTTATGACTTTGGGAGGCTGACTAATATTGGTGTTCAGTTTCCACTTGAAAAATAATTGGTAAAAAGCGGATGGAGGCAGGAAACAGAAGACTTTTTTCTGTGTATGGGTGTAAAACCAGATGAGAAGTGAAAAACAAATATAGGGCAGTAGGATTTTCAGAGAACTGCAGCCTCTGCTTAGATTTTTCTCACATTTAGGCTGAAAAAATGTTTGTCTTCATTTTCAAAATTGCTCAGCACTTTCCAAATTCACTCTGAGTGATCTGAGCTCTGTGCTTCTGGAAATCCAGGCACTTATTTTACCTTAAATATGGACAAGAGACCAATTATAGCTCTTTTATTTTAGTCTGGGCCTAAGTGCACTATATACCATGATAGCATATTCAGTGAATCTCTAGTTCATGGAATATATTTTTCTGTCCCTTAAGCCTTTTAGAGAAGCGCTACGGGGCCTCAGCCTGGCGGAATGGTTTGGATTTCCAAGCTGTCTGCGGCAGGTGTGTTCTGGGAGCCTCAGGAGGGATGGCGGGTGCCCCATGGCCTGCCCGGCACAGGGTGCAGCAGCCTGGGCTCCTGCATTTCCATGGCACTGAGGGTGTCGTGTCCTGGCTGCTCTAGCTGGGGCTGTAAATGGGCTCTGTATGTGTGGCGGCACCGAACGGCACCTAAAGTCTGTGTGGGGCAGCAGAGGAGGGTGCAACATTCTGAGGAAGTGCACCTGGGGAGGTTTTTTCTGTTCTGATTGACAGATTAAGGACATCTTTACCTTTCTGATAGTGCTGAACCAAGGCTTTGCACTGGGGATGTGACGCAAAGGTGATGACTGACAGCTGGATTTACCTGCCCGTTTAATGAGGCCTCATTGCCAAAGCCTTCTGTACATCAATCCCTGTGTCACTGCTGCTCCTTGTGCCCGGGAACAGGTGGTGTCTTTAAGGAAATTCCAAACTATTTACTTTTTTTAAATTTTATTCTCATTTCTGTTAGAAATGTGGAGGTTCAGGACAGATATTTGTCTGAAAACTTGGGTCAGGCTCTTCTGGAGCCATTTGTAGTTTCTTCTCTGTGCTGCTTCCTTGCCATGGCCTGAGGTTTTCCACTCTCTCAGCTGGGCAAGATGGAATCCCATGACACATCTCGCTAAAGAAATGTGCAAGACACTATCTACAAAGGCCTGGAGTGACAGACAAAGGGGAACGGCTTCCCCTGCCAGAGGGCAGGGCTGGATGGGATCTTGGGAATGAGGAATTGTTCCCTGGCAGGGTGGGCAGGCCCTGGCACAGGGTGCCCAGAGCAGCTGTGGCTGCCCCTGGATCCCTGGCAGTGCCCAAGGCCAGGTTGGACACTGGGGCTGGGAGTAGCCTGGGACAGTAGAATGTGTCCCTGCCATGGCAGGGGTGGAACTGGATGATCTTTAAGGTCCCTTCCCACCCAAACAATTCCATGATTCTATGATTATGATTCTGTAAAATCTAGAACTACCACTCTGGAAGTACCCTGAAATAAATTTTTTTCTTAGTTTTCCATCCTAAGAAATTTACATCTTGCAGTGGAAGAAAAATAAATAGTGATCTTCACCTGGTTGCATTTCAATACAGACTCGTGGTTTCAGTGTGAATAGTTGGGTTTATTTGATGAATACAGTGTGACATGGGAGTTTCCTGCTCATAAATTTGTTCTGAGATCAGAATAGACATTTGAGACAGAAGGGGATGCAATCTGCAAATCATATCTTTAATGATTAAGACAAATCCCAGGTTGCCCAGAGGACAGCCATAGGGAAAGGGAAAAGGTGAGTTTATGACAAAACCCCAAGCCATGCCCACAAAACACTCATCTGTATCTTTCTGGTATGAAATTTGCTGAGTTTCTGCTTTCAGATACATGCCAGTGTTTTGCACCCATTCCTGTGCTTTCTCTCTGAAGGAAATAAAGGCATGTTAAGGTATTTAGAAACCCAGAATTCTCTGCAGAAGAAATTTCTGCATTCCTCTACAGCTCACTTTTAATCCCTAAGTCAAGAAATCTTTAACACAATGCCCTGCCTGCACGCAATACAAATGAGGGAAGGCTGTGTTTGAAGCTCTTTGTACAGACAAAGCATAATAGCACTAACTGTGATGGTAGAACACATAATTTATTTTGCAGGTTATGCAGCATGTTAATGTTCACTGGAGCTGGGATTGACTCCTCAGTTTGAGCAAATGCACAATTTTCTGGCTCACAGTCAGTGACTGTCCAGCCCACACCTGAGGGATTAGTTAATGTTAATTGTGGGGGCAAAATACAAGGGTTGCTCCTGGACTGGGTTTTCTTCTCATCTGCTCTAAACAGTGCTGTGCATGAGGATTTCTGGCTCCCATGGCATAGGGAAAGAGGGTAGGGTGAGATGGGATATTGGAAGGAATTGTCCCCTGGCAGGGTGGGCAGGCCCTGGCACAGGGTGCCCAGAGCAGCTGGGGCTGCCCTGGATCCCTGGCAGTGCCCAAGGCCAGGCTGGACACTGGGGCTGGGAGCAGCCTGGGATGGTGGAAGGTGTCCCTGCCATGGCAGGGGTGGAATGAGAAGATCTTTAAGGTCCCTCCCAAACAAAATCATTCTGTGATTTTCAATAATTCCGTGTTTGCAAACATTATTTTGAAGCTTGACATAAATCAAAGTACAATATGAGTGAATTTAGCAGAAACTTTGCTGATTTATATATTGTTTTCATTCTAGCTTGGCACCTTTTCTTCCTCTCCATACTTTCCATTTTTAGGCTGAAATTCTGTCACATGTCAATATGTGGGAGTTCCCTTAAAGCCTCCTCCTCACGGGAGTCTTGGTTATTCATGTGGAGGTGGGGAGCCGGTGCAGGGAACTGGTACCAGGAATGAGGGCAGGCTGTGCCTCTGCTGCCCTGCATCTGCACAGGACGGCAGCTCACACCTGGGTTTTCCTCCAGTGCCAGGAAATGTTCCCAAAGCTTCCCTGACCTGTGATGGATGAGCAGAATGGGGGTTCCACCCTTGGCTCTACCAGCCTGCAGAGCTATAAATCAAACTGTGAGCCTAAAAAAAGCCCAGGAGTTTTAGATTTACTCTACAGCACCCAAAGTAGAGCTTGATTATTTGCAAACAGCTATGTAGAAATAATGAGCAGCTTTCAGAGTTAGACAAAGTGCATCTGAGATATTTTTAAAATATATTTTAAAAATATATTAGCCACAGGGGAAACTGGCTAATACCTACAGTGCTGTATTTCGTCATCAAAGCAAATGGGCTTGAAGTCAAATTAGTCAACGTATTTTGTTGTCATCTCTGCTCATTCATGGGAAAAAACATAGAAATGAAGAAAAATTATGCTAAAAGGTAATGCTTATTTGAATAAATGTGTGCTGGTGTATACTTTAGGCTATGCCAATAAGAACTTTGCCATGTTTGTGCAAAAATATAATCAAGATGTTTCCTTCAAATTAATTTCTCTTCATTGAACAGAATATAATGTGTGAGGTATTGGAGGCCTCATGTTCCTGCTTCTGGTGTCACCAGACCTTGTGTACCTCTTGTGGCTTGGCATGGCTTTGTTTGACCTGGAACTCACTGACCCTTTGAGAAAACATTGGGTTCTTATTTTTCCAGCATGGGATGAGCTTAGTGTAATTGTACTAAATTTTATCTTCAGTTTCAAAATGAGCTGTTATTACTGTGGTGGAGGAAGAAAAGGAGCAGGATCAGGAAATGACTATGGTTTCAGTGGCCTTCAGGAGTGATATAAGCATCATGAGTTACATCTGTCCCATGTGTTTTCTGTCCCTGAGGGAGGGGTGTGCAGTGGAGTGTTTTGCTTTGGTGGGGGTTGCTTTCTACCCAAACAGTCTCTGTTTCTGTGGGAGGAGCATGCCTGGAGTTTGGAGCACCAGGACTGGAATTCCTGCTGCCTCTCCAGGCCTGGCAGAGCCACTAAAGGGAATGGCTCGGTGCCAGCATAGTGACACCACTTTGGAGAGAGTCCTAACAGGGCAATTCTTGTTCAACATTCTGAAACTCATTCACAGCATTCTGTGGGGACTTCTCTTGGGTTTGATTTGTGTGTTTCATTTTTCTAGGCTGCAATTCCTACATCTACGTGGAAGAATTCTGTATCCAGAGAGGACACTGAGTTGGGTGATCACCTGAAACATGATTTCAGTTGAGGGAGGGAGGGAGGGAGGGAGGGAGGGAGGGAGGGAAGGAAGGAAGGAAGGAAGGAAGGAAGGAAGGAAGGAAGGAAGGAAGGAAGGAAGGAAGGAAGGAAGGAAGGAAGGAAGGAAGGAAGGAAGGAAGGAAGGAAGGAAGGAAGGAAGGAAGGAAGGAAGGAAGGAACTTTACCAGCCAAAATTTTTTTTTCTTTTCTTGGTGAAGGGCACAAGAAATAAACAGTAGGAGTAAAGGCTGATGAGAATAAGTATGGTTTGCCATTATTGCTATTCTTTATTGAGTCAGGTGGTGTCCAAAGAGACCAGTTAGAATTAGACCTCTCCTGTTTTAGACCCTATAAAAACCAGGATGAATTTCCCAGCTTTTTTCTCAGCTGTGCATGCTTTGTCAGTGCACTGCAGCAGAGGGGCTGTGTACAAACAGAGACAAAGCAGGAAATGTGTTTGTGGTTCTGCTCTGGAATCTGTGTGGCTGTGTTACTCTCTGCTGCTGGGTTCACCTCTGCCCAGCACAGAGGCACAGAGGCAGAGCTGCTCTGGCACTTCTCTGTGTTGGGCATTATCTGCTCAACAGCAACAGTAATTAGACTAAATTTAGAATGTACAGAGTGGTGAATTTAAGTTTTCAAAACAGACTTGTGCTCGAGTTATGCACACAAGAATGCCTTAAATTGAGTATTGAAAGAAAAGAGAAATGGACTAAATCACTTCTAATTTTCTGGTGGGAAAAGACTGTAAAATATGCTAAAGAATACAAATAGGCAGAAAAATCCTATTGTAAGATGGGATTCAGACTTGATCTCATTTCTGGTCCAGCTGTAAGACAGGGAAGAATAGAATTTTTATCAGATTTGATACAGTCTTGACTATATCACTGTGATGCTCCTGCTGTAATAAGTAAACAGTTCCCTTTAGTCATCCAGCAGATGCAGAAAAGTTGTGTATTCTTCTCAAAAGAGTCTAAAATATTTTTCTGGGAAGTGAATAGAGAATCCCAGTCTCATTCAAAGACACTCATCATATGGGACACCACTTTTTTGGCTGTTTGTAGTGTTTATTGCACTCATATTTTTAAAATATTATCATTATTATATTGCTAATTTAATTTTCTGTAAGGGCTTACAATAGATAAAGATGTAGATCAGGCATTGTCATCTCAGTACCATTTTTATTTTGTTCATAATTTTTCCACCTTTTCATGCAATAAATTCAGACAGTCACTTGAACGGAACAGAAAGTATGGATTGCTCCACTGCTCTCTAATACAGAAAAAGTTAAGAAGAATAAGGAAAACTCACCCTTAAATGCCTCTTTGAAGCATTTAAGATGCTTCAAATTATAACTGAATTGGTGGGAAAGGCCCATCTTCTGGGAGAATCTGTGACTGCAGAATTCCTCAGGGGCAGTGTTTCCACATACAGAGGTCTGTGTGCATTTTTCTACCCTTCCAAAATAACCTCTATAAATCATGTCATTAAGAAACTCTCTCAGACTAATAAAAATAGCTTCCATTCTTAAATCACTGTTAGTTTGGAAATCAGAAGAAGTAATGGTCTCGTGTTTCCTGCAGTAGGTAAAGCTGCAAAGCAAACACTGAACAAATGAGGCTCGTGGCTCCTGTTGGCAAAGCCGTGCCAGAGGCTTGGAGCTGGGCAGTGGCAGATCCATCTTCCCTGAAAGGCAATTCCTCGCTGCTTTTTAGGGTGGCAGATATTAAATATTCTTTGTTTTGCCACTCACATGTTTTAGAAGTCATAAATTGCTTTATCCTGAGTAATTAGGGTAGCTTCAGATAATAAGGATCTAAATTATGGATCCTTTTATTCTGCTTTTATTTTTGGAGGCAGAGGAGAAGGATGATTTTATTTTACCTTTTCAGAGAAGTAAGGCTTGCCTTACTTGGGGAAGCTGGGGCTGTGAGAAAAACATGCACTATGTCAAAATTTGCAATAACATAATGAGCTCTCATTAACACTGCATTCCACCCAAAAGTTTCCTCCTCTTCCTAATAGCTTTTCATACCAGCACAGTTTCCCCCAATACCATTAGGGACTATGAATAGTACCTAACTTTAAAATGACAGATCCATTCAAAGACGTGATCCTGAGAGTTTTACTTACCCATTAGCTAAAATAAATACACATTTCCTTCTCATTTCCATGGCCAGCAAAGTAAAGACCCACAATTGCATCTTGCTAAAAAGCTACGGGTTTTTTTTTATTGGAGGGGAAACTTTTTCTAATATACAGATTCCTCAGAATGTGTGTGATATTTAAAGAGAAAATGTTAACTAGATTCCTGTAAGAGCTTTCAACAGGATTTCTGTGAGAAAAAAAGAAGCCAAAGCCCCAATAATTTAAAAGGGTATTTCAATAAAGATGGGGGTTATCAATTTTTTTTAAAGTAGCGTCATTCTAGTTATTTTCTCCCAAACCATCACCAAAACCCCACCAAAGCAGAGGAGTTAAAAGTGTATTAATCTCCATGAAGACACAGGGACTGCATGCACATTTGGGTGGCTGTTGTCTGTTTATTCAGGTCTTAAGAACCACAGAAAATTGAGTTTGCAATGGGGCAGGCAGCGTGTGTGGGTGGAGAGTGGATGGGAGTGAAAGGCGAAGTGGGAGAGCACTGGTTGCATTATAAATGTTTCAGCAGGAGGTATTTGGAATGGCTCCCTCACTCCCATGTTGTGAAGTCAGGAGGGAGTTCTGCTGCATCCCAAATGAGTGCTAATGAAACCTTTATTCCCAGCACCATCGTGGATTCTGCATATGCTATATAGGAGGTGGGAAAAACTCAAATTAAAATTGAGGGAGAGGAGGAACATGCAGGAGAGAGGCAGAAAGCGTTTATCGACATGGGGTTGGGAGGGGGTGCCTTACTCTCAAAAGCAAAGCTGAATTTATTAGTTCACATTTTTTTCTCTCCTTCTGAGCCCTCAGTCTTGGCAGTCACTGGAGAACAGGGGCTTGTGGGCACAGGCTGCAAAAATAGTCTCAAAAATCTATTTTAAAACTCCTTTTCATATTTCAATAATTTTTTTTTTTTTTTACAATATATGAGATGGTTCAGGGTACAAAAGTCTTGCCAGCACTTGTTTGGAATTTTCTACATTTCTCACCCTTAATTTTACAGTCTTTCGAGCATTTTTGAACTCTCGTATCTGAGCCTTGGCCTTTAATCAAGCCAATGGAAATAAAACCCTCCTTCTAAGAAGGAATTCTTCTTTCTCCACCTTCCCTTCTTCACCACTAAACACTTCTTCCCTTTCCCTGGATGTACCATTTGCTCCTCCTTCCCCAAAGCCCAGCACCTGGACACTGTGCAGTTCTGGGATGGTGAGTTTGGGGTTGTATTCCGGGGGTGATCCAAGGCTGCAGGGGCTCTCCCAGGTTCATGGAATGCTCCTGGAGCTATTGCAGCTCATTTGGTAAAAACACAAAGATTTCTGCCTTTCCAAGGTCGGCACAATTTCCAGTCATGCTGCCTTACAAATCAATAAGTATTTAAATACTTTCAAAAGCAGGCTAAAATCCATAGTTATGAATCATTTGCCTGGTTTAATGATAGAGCCACATGCACTGTGAGGTACCCGTGCCATGCTGATGTACCTGCCTGTCTTCACCTCTGCTTTGGGAGATATTAGTGCACCCCTCTCCCTCTGTCTGTGTCATTCTGTTTGACCTGTCTGTGGCTGTAGGAGCAGAACAAACAGCAGCAGTGGGAGCTTTTAATGCAGTGGCTGAATTCTGATTTTCCAACTAGAAATAGGCAGAAACAGTCTTTAATAAAGGTGACCTTAGTTACTCTTCAAGATAGGCAGTTCCAGAGGGAGGGAGAGGACACCAAAGCATGAAGGGTTTGTGGTATTAGTGACAGCAAAAACAGTGCAAGTGTTCTATTGCTCATTAAGGTCATGTGGTCATTTTGTTCTTGCATGTATTGACTTGGAGCCTTGGAAGAAGAAAATCTTTCCGATTCCACAAGGAGGGGTCAGGTGGCATGGAGGAGGATTTTTCCTCCCATGCCTTTTCCTGTTCCTGACCTGCTGCTTTCTCTCAGCAGGAGAAATTCCTCACCTCGCTTACTCCTGTGTGCCCAAAATGAGTGCTCTAATTACACACCCGCCCCCCCCCACACCATTCTTTATCTACAAAGGAAAAATAAAAAGCAGATAGGAGGTCCAGATGATTTGTGCCTATACCCAAAAACGCTTCACCTTCTTTTTTTCTATTATGGTTGTTTTTCTTGAATATATTTTCTCTGATACATGGATAACAGGGAGGAAAAAAATTTCAAATAATGGAAAAAGAAATGGAAACTATTCTTGCCATAAATCTTCCCTTTTTCTCTGTTTACTGGAACAGAAAATTGGCTGGGACTTGAAATGTAGTGTGTATGTGTGTATTTGTGTGCCTCTGAACCTCCCTTTCCAATGTAAGATGTGACATTTTCCTAATTTCAGTTTATATAAAAAAGGCTTTGCATGACTTTGATTTTCATAACATGAAGGTCAAACAATTCAGAATAGAAACAATAATATTCTTTAGAAATTGACCCATGAAAATGTATTTAAGTTGGGTCTGGAAAACTGCCCTTCAAAGCTCCTTCCCAAGTAAACTTGCAATGACATTTCAAAAACAGAACATGGATGTTGGTAGCTGTGGGGAATTTTTGGATTGTTTCTGCTAATTTGGACACCACACACAAAATACCTGTTACACAAATCAAAGTCCAGTAATTTACTATCCAGGTACCTAATCTTTTAACAGTCAACATGCTGAGAAACGTTTGAGGATATTCAGCTCAGCTTTATATACATTCTGTATTGCTTTTTTTCTATTACTTTGATTGCTGATCTTACTTCCCAAGGCCTTTAACAATGAGAGAGATAAAGCTGCTGCCCTGTTAAGGCCCATGACATTGAAATATCAGAGTAATTTGATGTCAAAAGGGTCATTCCATTAAGAATTAAGGTTTCATGATGGTTTTATATCATTTTTTATTATTATTTGTCATAAAGAAGCAAAGTGTGGTGTTGCCTAGCTGGACTCAAGTGTTTGGGAAGATAAATGTCCTGCCTGTGTGGATAGACCCGAGTCTGCAGCAATGGCATGGACAGGAAGGATGGTGGCACTGGAAAGTCACGGGGCTGCAGTGTGGGGGGCTCAGCTTCTTCTCTATCTCTGCCAGGCCCCAGAAATGAGGGTGAGCACAGCTCATTCTCATGCTGCAGAGCAGCTCAGGGTGCTCAGGAGCCACAGCACAGCTGGGAAGCTGCCCCCAGAGCCCTCCTGAGGTCTGGCAAGGGCCTCAGGACAAGTAGGGCAAGTTCATCCTCAGTTTGAATGTTTAAAATCATTGGTTATATGTTATAGGCATAGGTGAGGGCAGAATGGGGATGGATAGAAAATGGGAAATCAATAAGTCTTTAATTAATCTTCTTTGGATGTTCTTTGGCCTTTGTCTTGAGCTCTCTTCTCTTTTGTAGAGTATTACCTGAGTATATAAATATAAAGAATACTTTCTGAATACGTTAAGTAATGTGTAGGGAACATGCAAATCCCCACAGTGATGGAGATCTGGTGAGGGATAATGATCCCTATTTCTGACGGGCTGTGCAGGGATGAGGATGGGCTCACATGCAGAGAAAGCTCTGTGCTGACAGCACAGGGAACCCAGAACACCCATTCCTGGGGGAATTTTGCTTCATGGCAAAGTGATTTTGCCTAGTACTGGCCTAGTGATTCTGTGTGTGCAGTGCCTGAATCCTGGGGAGGAATTACCTGGCATCAGCTCTCATTAGTGATTACCTTTCTGATGGTAGATAAAAATTGAAGAAGCTCTGTCAAATTGAAGAATCTCTGTGGATTGTTATTTAATATCTATGTATATATATTTAAAGGCACAGTGTAGCTGTGGGTGAAGCCGTGAGCCCACTGGCCCTACAAAGACATCCATGTCCATACCACCCCACAGCTGTCCATGTTTAATTTTTAGTGTTTTGGGAGTGATTTCACCATTAATCTATTCTACTTTTTGCCCTCTGGATTGGGTTCTTTAGATACAGTTCTTACTAAATTTCCTTTTTATTTTTCCCCCTCTGCATTTCTAAATGTTTTCAGGCTGAAACCATTTTGCCATGATTTCTAGAGGAAATACCATGTATTGATCCGGAGTCATGTGGTCTGTTGTAGCTGACATTGTTTTATTGCCTGGGTTTAATGGTATTTATTGGTTAAAGCTTTTAGTCTCAAGGCCCAGCAGTTACAAGGGAGCCATGAGTGTCTTGTGGCTGTAGGAAGGGTATTAACCTGTCTGCTTTAACTGCCAGCTCATTCCTCTGGAGGCATCATGTTTGTCAGATCATTTTTCAGCTGTGCCACACAGGCCTGGGTGTGATTTTCATTCTCCCTTTAACAAGTTCTTTAATTAATGTATAGATGGGACACTGAGGTGTTCCATGTTGCTGCTTACTTAATTGTTATTACTTTTAAAATAATTTTGGTTAGATCTTCATTTTGCCAATGTTTGTTTTTTTTATGGGAGGATTTGTTCTGCACTGGGTAAAATCTTGTTATGATGGAGCTCTGAGGGTTACAGGGCTCTGGCCTGGTTTAGGTGTGAGCACAGCAGGACTGGAGGGATGGTAGGAGCCAGTGGAATTTCTGTCATTGTTACTGACTACCAGCTCAGCTTCCAGTTGCTTTCAAGACTTCTTGGAGCCAAGGCAATCCCAGAGTTATCCCGTGGTTTGTGTGAAGGTGGCTTGTGAGGAGACCTCTAACTTTCCAAGGTTCCAGTTCCCCCCAGTTTGGGGCTGTTCAGCCTGGAGAAGAGAAGGTTGCATGGAGACCTCTCGGCACCTTCCAGAAGGAAGTTGGAGAGGGACTTCTCACCAGGAAGTGGAGTGACAGCACAAGGGGGAATGGGTTCACACTGAGGGCAAGGCTGGATGGGATATTGGGAATGAGGAATTGTTCCCTGGCAGGGTGGGCAGGCCCTGGCACAGGGTGCCCAGAGCAGCTGTGGCTGCCCCTGGATCCCTGGCAGTGCCCAAGGCCAGGTTGGACACTGGGGCTGGGAGCAGCCTGGGACAGTGGAAGGTGTCCCTGCCATGGCAGGGGATGGGATGATGTTTAAGGTCCCTTCCAACCCAAACCACTCTGTGATCCTGTCCTCAGGTAATTTTTCCTCTCCTCCAGAGCTGAAGTTCCTCGTTGCTGGCTCTGCCCCTCAGAGTTGGGTCCCCATTGCACAGAAGGAAACCCCTGGAGCCCCAGCTGTGATGAAACCACATGAAGATCCAGCCCTGGCAGGAGATAAGGGCAGCTCCTGTGCCTGGAAAACATTGCTGAAGTGGAGAGTAGGGAAAGATGTTTTCATCTTTAGTTTTCTGCCTCCTTGTAGCTCCTGTCAGTCACCTTTATCAGCCCAGGGTGTTTATAAGGTGGCTATCACCTCAGGATCTAAACCACACAGGCCTCCTATGGAAGACAGGCTAGATAAAATAACTTTGTGGAATAATGAACTGACAACTGCAGGGTGTCCTCCAATGGGAATTCACTTGGGACAACGAATACATCCCACAGCATTTAACTGCTAATATATAAACCCAATTGTAAATATTTATACTCTATAGCACAGAGTTTTGTCACATTGTCTATAAAATCTTGATATTTTGAGACAAGTAGAATTTAATTTTCAGATATTTCATGCAACTATATTTTTAATCAGCTTTCTACTGAATTGTTTGCTGAACTGCAGCAGGAGTAAATATTAATGAAAATACACTTGAAATAGTATTTTAATTATTAAGATGTGCTCAAATATTATATATATAGAAATATTCATGGCTAAATCCTAAACTAATACTGCAAGATAAATTTCTCAGTTAGCAGATGACCAGTGGAAGAATGATAGGTTTAGGAGAGTAAATGTTTTCCTGTAGGTATGAGGTGTGATGGGTAGAAGCATTTTTGAGAATGTTGCTGGGGTATCACTGAAATGTTACTTTCTGCAGCACTAAAATTCATCACCAGGATTCTATTGCTCTTTTACACTTAACTTGAATTACAGGGAGAAGTATTTCAATTTATCTCTAATAAAATACCTGGCAATAATTTTAGTGGAAACCGGAATTATTCAGGAGATGGAGGTTGCTTTAAGAGCAATATGGTATGGGTAAATTAAAGAATTTTTATCACATTCTAGTGAAAATGCTTTAAAACCCCTTACATGCTTTAACCAGAGGTTGTGGCTGATAGGCCTTAATTGTGCTCAAAGCTGTTCCCAGAAGTGCTGAACTCTGGATTGATATATCTGTAGTGAATATACAAATAAGAAATTAGTGCAATTTATTCAGTTAGAATCTAGAAATTAAGAGAAGTGAAAACAAGTTAGAGATTTCCTGGGGTTGCTCTTATTAGAAAAGCAAAAAACTGTGGGGCTTGGAGGAGGTTTTTAGTTGCTTACATTGAGTCCATTTCATATATTTGGGTGTTCTGCAGGTAAAAATACTGCCAGTCTCTGAGAGAGCTTCAATTTATCCCATCTCATGAGCTCTAAATCTGAAAAGGTGACAAAATGGCTCTTTCAATGAGTTCTTTCACAGTGTCATGCCAGCCCGAAAGCATCGATTACACATGCACAATACTCTGAGCAAATAGGAAACGTGTTGTGATTCCAAAGAAAAGTTCAATATTTTTCATCTGGAGTTGGTTTACTGTCAGCAAAAAAAAACCAAAACAAACCAAAAACCCAACCATGGATGCAGTTGTGTATTTATGAGCAAGTTTATCTCTAAACAGATTTGTAACTAAAAACAGAAATATCTTTTTATGGGAGACAGCTGGTTGGGAGATTAAAGAAACCCAGCAAGGGAGGGGAGTTCAAATTAACAAGCATTCCTAGACAAGGAATGCCTGTAAGCATTAGCAAGCTTTTAGCTTGCGACCTAAAAACATATCTAATCTCATCCACGGGGCTGTACTGATGGCTTCCACTTGGTCATGTGCTGATAAAGAAACCTTTGAAAAGCCTAGGGTGGAGCCATAACTCTTGGACATCTTTAAGTATCATCCAGACCTCAAAAATCTGTGTCAGCCTAAAAATTTCCAATTATGCCATGGGTGTCAAGGGGTTAAACTTCAGAGAGCTTTGCTGGTAGTTTTTGTTGGGACACACTGCTCTGAGTCTTTAGCAGCTTCCCTGAAAACTTCCAGATCCTGGAGCAGAGGATTGTCACCAGAGATGGTTTTTTTCCTAGGGAAAGCAAAATTGTCTCCCTGAAGAGCCAAATATCTGAAGATAGGCTGGCAGGAAGCAGCTTGTCCACAGTGTGTAAATCAGAAGGTCACATCAGTAACTGAACCCCCTTTTTGTCACAGGAAACTAGGCAGGACAATGTGTGTGATGTTCCTGTTGGTACCCAGGTGCCACCTGGGACTGGAGCTCCTCAGCACATTTTAGAAGGGATGCAGAAAGGCAGCTCTGCAAAATGAGGCCATTGTTCTGTGCAGAGAGGTTTGAATAGCCAGACCTTGAGTGATTTGACAAATCTTGTTGAACTTTTCTCAGAAAGTATACAGCAATGTGTCAGTTAAAAATAGTTAGAGTATGCCTGTGCATATTGTATTCTGTCTTTGCTTGTTTAAATATTATTATTGGGAATGCTGCCAGTTTCTAACAGAACTATTGCTTGTTTTTAAATCAGTATCGTTACATTTGGAATTGTGTTCTTCCTTCAGTCTGGGTTGGTTTTTATATGATTTTTCAAGTTTGTCTTATAAGGTCACGTCTTCTGCTGGAGGAATCCAGCTCAGATTTACTGTCTTGCAATGGCACCAGAGCAGTCTTATCTATGCTAAGAAAATTCCCAGAAATATTTGGGCCAAGGAGAGAACCAAAGTACCAGCTTACTTAATGCCAACTGCTTTGAAGCCTTTTTTTTTTAATTCTTTTTTAAGCTTTACCCAATGCATGACTGTGTTTTTGTGCTGTATCTCATAAATATCCCCTAAAAATTGAAGGGTGGAAAATCCTGTTCTCAGTGCAGTTAATTAAATCCAAGTTTCCCAGTATCCGTATTTTCATCTCTTCTGCTTGACTTGTTACAAACCCCGAGTTTGTTGAAAAAGAATGAAGAGAATAAGGAAGATTATAATTAACTATGATCATTAATATGTGTATAAAAGGAGAAAAATGGCCCAGATGGGGCTTTTTATGTCACAGGGAAGAACTTGGAGAAAAATTTTAAGGAAATTTGTATTTGTGCTTGGCCCCAGCTCCCTCAAAGAGCTTCTGAGTACTGATATTTGGCCACAAAATGTGGCTCAATGCAGGGGGTGCAGGTAGAGATGAACAGAAATGAGTTGAGCTACTCAGTTCCGTGATTTCCTGTCTGTGTTTTACTTCTGTGATGTCATTTCACCTGCTCCACTCAGATTCCAGGTGCTACATGGGGGATAATTTATGTCTGACATCCATATTTCTCAGCAGAGATCTCTTTGAATACTTGCAAAATCAAATTTTCCTAAAAAATATTCGAACTAATTTGGGTGTTGTCCTCACCACAAGTAGGCTCTGGGCCATTTCTGGTTATTGCCTTTTAGATAGAACAATAAACTGTGTGAATGATGAAAAACACACAAATTAAATTTTAAAGGGGAAGAGTTGTAAAATCCTTAAACTGTGTTTTAGAGAATCAGAGATCCAGTGGAGATTTTTTTTTTGTTTTGTTTCCATTGGGGTTTTTTAAGTGAGTTATTATGGAATATTTAGCTACTTAGATATATTTTAGAGATATTTTGTTCCCTGAAGGATTGGGACTCAAACATTTTAGGGGTTAAATATGGAATTTTAGAGCTCTTTTATTTGCTTTTCAAAGTGGATTGAGTGCAGGTGCCTGTAGCAATTTATGCTTTCACCTTCCTAGTTGCAATTATGTACATATATTACCAAATCAGAATCCTGCCTCTGAAAATGTGTTTCTTTCAGTGCTTTGTGAGAGTATCATCAGTTTAGATCTTTCTCACACATGTTCCTGATTATATCCTAAAGAGGAAACACTTTTCAAATTCATAAGTTTAAAAAAAAGGGAAACTGTATCTGATTCTTGAACCCAAGAAAGTAACATGAGAATCTTTCTATTTTGACTGGAATTCTTCCTTCATTATGTGCAATTCTAATCTAGAACACATTTTTATTGCCCTCATAGTGACATTCTTTCAGCATGTGCTTGGGTGGAGAGCTACAAAAAGACTCAAATACATTCTGATGGGACAAACTTTTTATACATAAAAATAGTATTGGTGATTATCTATTCCATATATTTATGCTGGGAATATAGCCCTTTCCCTACTCCTTTTTGTCAATTTTCCAGCCATAAAAATTGGGGTGGAAGGGATCCATGCATTGTTTGATGCATTTTTCTTCTGTACAAAAATATTCACTGGATGTTTAGAAATTTGGTTTGTTGGTATAGTCGTTTTTTTTCTGGGTTTTATTTTGTTGATTTGATTTTTCATTTGTATTTATGCCACATTAGGTAATCTTGGCAAGTCACATCTTAGAGATTCCTGTAGCCAACACATAAATCCTGGTTTTATTAATTCTAAGAACTCACCTTGAATGCATTCTGGTGCATTCTTTTGTCCAGAAATAAAGTGATTTTGGGTTGAAAAGAAGTCAAAATGGGTTATTTTTCATAAAAGTACATAAACTAAACCTTTCCTCTGAGCAGCATTCACTTCTGCAGTGTGAATGGCCTCTGACTGACTACTCCAGACCACTCACCCCTCCCTTTGCTGGAATATTCATATTGAAAATATCAGCCATAAAGCCATAAGGGACCCTAGGTAATATGTTTGGTTTTTTTTAATATATAGATCTCTTTTGCAATCCATTTTTTTCTCCATTAAAAAAAAAGAAAAAAAATCAATTGGAGACCGATAAGAAAGGTGACCACATGAAGGAAATTCCTCCTGCAGCACAGCCATTTATGAAGATGTGCATGTGTATAATGCTCAGAAAGCAAGTAAATAAAAGTGTTTTTAATTTCAGGATTGGCTGGAACCATTATATTATCTGTTTGACCTTTTATGTGCAATAATTCTTGCTCTTTTCCTTTTCTGCACTGGGCCCATGATGTGAGAGAGGCAACAGCACTTGAACAAGAGCAGCACCTTGATGGGAGAAGATGAAGGTTCCTTTCCTTAATTACTGCTGTGTTCAATTAGCCAGCACAAACCCATGCCTGGTTGGGATTTGTCTGATTTCAACATGGTTTGTGCCAGGTATGTTTAGGATTTTCCCAGGAAAGTTTTATGTCTGTGAGTTCACCATGTTTGCCAGGGAATTTACACTGTAAAAAAAAGCATTTGTCCTGTCACATCCTCCAGTTGTCACTGGAAGTCCCCGTTGTCACTGTGACATGAAGAACAGTTGGTTGGTGCAGTTCTAGTTACAAACCAACCCCTAAATTCCAGTGTTTCCCTGTCTTTGTGCAGGGGCTGCTCAGGATAAAGCTTCCCAAGTCACCTCTTTGTGCTGTCTCATCTTCTGGGGCTCACACCATTTTCAGCAAGCACAATCAGTTTAATTTAATTTCTTAATAGTATTCCTGTGAGTGAATTTCATGGATTTCGTTAAAATGAAGAGCCAGCAGAAAGATTCTTATTTAATTTCATCTTGATTTCTACACAACTTGTTTTAAATGGGAATGTTAATATCTTTAATGCTTTCTGGCATTTTTGCTGGTACTTTCTTAGTGGCCATAATACTTAGAGTTATTAATTCTGTTAAGGTGATGTTTATGCTCCGCAGAACTGAAATCATAAAAGTCCCTGGTAATAGGTAATATAATAGGATAGCCAGAATTACAACAAAACTGAACAGTAGGTGTGTTATTTTTTAATTTAAGCTTGTGCTTTTTTCCCCTCTTTGGCAGGGCTACATCAGCACCAGTTTTCAGGTATATTTGTGTCACCCATCAGTGAGAAGCCCAAGGACTTTTATGAAATTCTTATTTATTTGTTGAAGGATACAGTGGACTGAAGGGTTGCTGTCATGCAACCAGGTCTAGAGTTCTGCAGAAATCCAAAATAAGTCTTTGTCAGGAAGATGTAATTAAGTTGGAGGTCTCACTTCCTGGCACTGAAATGTTTTTCAAATTCTGGGAAATAATTAGCACCAATATAAAGCAACCCAAATAGCAGAGAATATATCCTTATCATGTATCATGCTGGAAATATTAAGAGGTGATGTTAAAAAGAAGAAAATCTCCTGAGATTAATACCAAAAGCAAGAAGATTATAGAGTACACTATAAAATTATTGCTGCTGCTCAATGGTTACTTTAATGATGAGCTGAAGGTTAAATAAGAGTAGTAGTAAAGTGGAAAGAAGAAAGAAGGAAAAGAAGCTGAGACAAAGATGAAAAGATACAGTGGAATTATTTTATTGATAGCCTGGATCAATTTTATTCCCCAGGAGACTTTCTGAGATATCCTGTCATTGTCCATAATTATCTCCTGCTACTGAAACAGCTTTTTCTCTCCTCTCACAGCCAGCTCTGCATCTACAACATACAATACAACTTATTTCTCTGCCATAGTCTTCATTCAAGGCATAACAACATGGAAATATTTCATTTTTCCACAGCATTTCCATTGGTGTTATTCCCAGTGAATTTTCCCTGATAGAAGCAGTGTCCTGTCCAGCAGAAGTCCTGGGTGTGTAACGTGTGGATGGTTTGGGGTTGGGTTGGTCCATGCTGCTGCATTGAGGTGAGCAAGCCAACACCAACGCGTCACAGATGGAGTCAGACTGACAGGAGATTTTAATCAGAATGTCTAAACCAAACATTCCTTCACTGGATGTTTGAGTGTGTTCTGGTGGATATTTTAGTCCTTATAAATCCCGTAGTGCTGTTAAAGTTTGGGAGGTTTTTGGCTTCCTCTGGGGAATCTGTGCTAAGACTTTAACAAGTACAAACCCTCAAGATGCTGTAGAAGGCTTGAATTGTGACTTGTGGGACTGTTTATTTGCATAAACGAGTTCTTTTATACAAGAGAATTCAGAGGAGGAAAGTGGACATGGCACAGCTTTTCCAGCTCCATAGGCTATGTGTGTAATTCAGGTCCCAGCACGGCCTGGCGAAAAGGATGGAGGAAAAATGGAATTCTGTAACCCTGGATAAGTGACTTCAACTTATCTGGTTTGGAATAAGTAATTCAGCTGAAATGGGATTGACATTTTAAGGTGAAGATCGTTTCCTTCAGTATTCTTAAAGCAGGAAGATCAGGTGGAAAAGCCAAAACAGAGCCCAGTATCCCCACCTTTTGTGCTATGGAGAGCTCAGTAAAGGTTAAAACAAAAGGAGTAATGGCTGTGTAAGAATTTATCCCAAAATCCTGTGAAACATTGACAGAAAAAAAAATGCTAGAAGGATCTGGTGTTTATTTCTGCATTCTACACCCCATTACCTTTATTGTCCACATAGAGAAAACCAGTACAGATATGATTGTGTGATTTACTAATGTAGATCATTAATTCTGCTGGCCTTAACCTATTGGATTGTTTGACTTCAAACATTATCCAAATGTACTCTTGCCATGTTCAAAGAATCTCTTTCTGCTGCCACAAGAGGTTGGTGTGTGTGACCACTGGGAAGAGCCTGGTGGGATGGAGTTACTCCTGCTCCAGAGGCCCCCAAAACCTTCTCCAATGAGCTACCAAGAGTGAACTCTATCCAGTGTTTTGTGAGACAAAGGAGCAATTTCAGCCACTCAATTAGGGCTCTAAAGGTAGAAGAAGAGCTCCAAATCTTCCACATGCTCCGTATTTCCATGGCTGCAATGTGTACAGCTGGGAATAGATATTCCTGACAAATTTCTGTTGGCTAAGTGAGGATGATACCTAGTAATCAAGCAGAAAGTGCATTCTGATGTGTTTACTTTAACAGTAAATAAAACCCCTAGTTTAAAAGCAAACTTTTCTGTTTCAAAGTGATAGTGTCAGGTGAACCAGAACAGGACAGGCCCTGGGAGTCCTTAAACAATATTCTCTGTATCTCCAGAGAGTTGTGCTAAATGGTACAAATAATCACGTTAACCTGCTCACTAAGTCATTAGTGACAGGATGCTGCAATGATTAAACACTGAATTGGGCTCTCATGTTTTGCTTTTACAAATCCAGTGAGTTTTGGTGCAATTTATGCAGAATATTCTGGGGGAATTTTTTTCTTACTTGGAGTTTGAGTTGGGTGATTTTGCTTTGTATTTGAAGTGTTCTACCTGAAATATTATTCTTTCATCTAACAGGAAGATGAGGGCTAGTTACAGTGCCTTGGAAAATTGCCTACTTTTAAGATGAATGGCAATTAGCACCTATTTGTTTCAGGATTTTTGTAATATCTCTCTTCTTTCACCTTTGTGCAGTGCCTTGTAGCTATTATTCTCTGCTGTTTTTTACGGTATTTGATGTCTTACCTAGGTTTCTTCTCTTTTGTGAATCAAACATCAAGTGTTTATGGTTTCTGTAGGTCACTTCAATGTTATATGCACACTGGATTCTTGCAGGCAGTCTGGGCTTTGAACAGAAGCAGCAGTATGCAGCTTCCCCCTCTACCTTTCCTTTCACTTCATATTGTTTTCTTGGTCTTCCTTTCTTGGGACATTGTTTCAGATGAAGTTTTATTGGAGGATCAACACTTATTTACACTGATGTTTTATAATCACGTTGTGAACTGGAGACAGAAAAGGATCAACATAGAAAAAAAACAGAACATTTCTCTTTGCCAGGGGCAAAAATGCAAATGAATTAAGTGGTGACTTGAACAACAGCACAGGAAGAGAAATTGTTTTCTGAACCAGGGGAATGATCCAAATGAGTAGTCAGGGAGAGCAAATGGTGCTCTAAATCACATTATTTTCCCTGTGAACCCTGTGGCCCTTCCATAGAGAGCTGGCTGTCTGCAAGCCAAGAAGCCACTGCTGGTCCTTACTCCCAGGTACAAGGATGGGAATTACAAGCAGTTGGCACCTCTGGCAGAGCTTCCCAACGGTGGAGGTGTGGTGTCCTCTGATCCTGAGCCACTGAATGTGTCTCAGGGGTTGTGCCCTGGTCTCGTGGGAGGGGAGCAGAGTTTGCGCTGCAGGGCTGGAGATGGATCTGTTCCCTGATTTGCCCTCATTTGAGGTAGGCAGGGCACAGATAGATTTGAGGCATGTTTAAGTTTTGCATTGTCTTTGGGAATAATGTTTAGAAAGCTTCTAGCCTCTGCTTTCCTGTCAGCAGACCCTTCAGCAGACCAGCAGACCGTGGCAGACAGATGCACATCGGCGGTGTGGAAGTGTGGAACTGAATGACCCCAGGAGCACAATCCTTGATTTCCTCCATCTGAGGGGTTTAGCACTGTGATCACCACTTAGCAGACAGGATTAGCAGCATGCTGATCATCCCTCAGGATGACGAGAAGCTCTGGCCACTTGGCTCTGCTGGCCAGGCAGGGTCAGGAGGAAGAGCAGCCCCCCACCCTTTGTTCGTGGCTCATATGTCCTTTGATTTCCCCAAACCATCCTCTGCTAAGACATGAGAATGCTGATCTTTATTTACCAAGCCATCAGAAAAAAAAGAAAAAAGGAAAGAAACTGCTCCCAAACTACTCTGCTAGTCTATTAAAAGTAATAAACGTTTGTTTCCAGTGTACTCTTATGGAAAGCTTCTCTGTATATCTGATATGAGATTTCCACAAAGAATTACTGACACCTTGAATGTTATCAAGGCAAAATGAACCCATCATTCCTTAGAGGAATTTACATCAAAATTAAGCTCTTCCACCCTCCTATTGTAAATAATACAGTGATCTACTCTTTCTACTCCCTTGGCTTTTTAAGCCTTTTATAAAGAGTTGTATAATAAATACACTTGATTTAAATAAACTGTTTCTTGATAAAAACAAGGAGCCTGGCAGAGCTGCTCTGTAATTGTGTGGTGTCAGAAATAATGGGCAGAATATTCTGCACATGAAAACTGGCACAGTTCCATTAACTTCAAAACTGTTCTGTGAGTTAACAGCAGAATGAACAGCCAGAATTTGGGCCAGACCCAATATGTGACTGGTCAGCTGCAGAAGTTTGCAGACTGGTTTGGGTTTAACTGGAGAAAACAAGGACAGCTTGATCCTTTCCAAGCAGGAACAAATTCCTTCAGCAGCAATCAATAAAAGTTACTTTTTTTTCCAGGAGACTTCCAAAATCTTTAATAGACATATTTTCTCTCTGCCCCAAAACTGTAACAAACAAATGCAAAGCAATTCAAGAGAGAAACAAAACAGAAAGGAGAGGTTAATTATGATTATAAATGTATTCACTTGTTGAATATTCTAATGAACCAAAGCAGAAATTTAATTTCAGGGCAATTCTGATAAGGCGTCCTGCCAAAAACAGCACCTATGGAAAGAAAGTAACATCTGTCAGATTGTGGCTTAAGATCAGTAAAAAATGTAACCTTTCAACCATTGATGTCATTTGCTTACTTACAGATAAGTGGGTAAAAGTGACAGATTACCAGCATGGCATAGCTGAACCTTGCAAAGAATCATTAATATTTCATCAGCAGAAACAGCAGTGGCAAAAGGCAGAGCTTGGGCTTGTGGGGACGCCTGCAAAGCTTCCCTCAAATTCCTCTGCCTGGGCAGATGCTGGCTGTGGAAATCCTGCTGCTGTGTCACAGGGGATGAGTTGGTGTTGATGTAGGGAGCCACAATCTCTCCTTCAATAGCAGCACAGCCCTGTTATTTTAATGACACAGATGTCAAAGTAAGCCTGTGTTGCTGCCTGGAATGGCAAAAAAAATCCCCAATCCTCAGCTCATACTGAAGAAATTTTGAAGGTATTCAGTGCAACTGTGAAGTTAAACTATTGCTGTATTCAGGGGGATGTTAAAATAAAAATGATAATATAATAATAACAAATTTAAAATAAATTAACTTTCCCTT
This sequence comes from Passer domesticus, assembly GCF_036417665.1. Taxonomy (NCBI): domain Eukaryota; kingdom Metazoa; phylum Chordata; class Aves; order Passeriformes; family Passeridae; genus Passer; species Passer domesticus. Next base: position 20,586,603 of record NC_087485.1, read on the forward strand.
TTGCGTATTATGCATTTGCACATATTTTTATTTTGGCAGTCTTTGTGCAGTATTCTTTAGAACAGCATTTGCATGAACTCAAAAGAGGCAGACGATTTGCCCAGTGTCCTGCAGGAGAGGAGCTCTGGAATGTCTGCCCAGGGTCCTGCAGGAGAGGAGCTCTGGAATGTCTGCCCAGGGTCCTGCAGGAGAGGAGCTCTGGAATGTCTGCCCAGGGTCCTGCAGGAGAGGAGCTCTGGAATTGTCTGCCCAGGGTCTTGCAGGAGAGGAGCTCCAGAGCTGGAGCTGCTGCCCATGGAGGTGCTGAATTGATGCTGCGCCCTGCTAAGCTCTAATTCAGATCCAATGCTCTGTTTAGCAGTCTTGGGGCTGGGAGTGAAGGGTTTCCCTCCCTGGAGGCGGGTTTGGATCTGATGGCAGCAGCAGCTTCCCACAGGACTAAGTGAGGATTAAAATCCCGAATGAATTGCTGTGGAAGGTGCCCTTTCCTGAGGCACCGTGTCCCATGGCAATGATGACACCCCTCTGGATCATCATGGTGGAGCTTTGGCACCTTTCATCTCAGGGTGTCAAAGTTTCCTTTGAAACAGGGATTCCTGTTTTACAAATGTGATGAATCACACCTCGTGTGAAGGGGATGAATGACAAGTCTCATTAGAACTGCCTTGGTTTTGAGGCCAATTTTTAGCATTTTTGTTTAATGGAGTTATGGCATTTTGTTTGTTGACGTGGCACTGCATAAGTTTTTAATACATTGGCAAGCCTGTAGATTCATTAGATGAAATTTAATTTAAATTAGTCATTCTTCCCTTTCCTTGGTGTCCATCATCATTCTGCAAATTAAAATGGCTGGGAATCTGATTAGACTTGCAAGGTTTCTTTCCACTGGCTGCTGCTAGTATTCCAAAATATTTCAAAAAATACTTTGGAAACATTTCTTTCTCTGGACAAAAAGTCTTCATCTTTAGAAAAAAGATGTCTGACTCTTAGAGTCATAGAACCACAGAGTGGTTTGGGTTGGAAGGGACCTTAAAGCCCATCCAGTGCCACCCCTGCCATGGCAGGGACACCTTGCACTGTCCCAGGCTGCTCCCAGCCCCAGTGTCCAGCCTGGCCTTGGGCACTGCCAGGGATCCAGGGGCAGCCACAGCTGCTCTGGGCACCCTGTGCCAGGGCCTGCCCACCCTGCCGGGGAGCAATTCCTTCCCAATATCCCATCTAAACTTTCTCTCTTTCAGCCTGTCTTCCATGCACTGAGATATTGTCTCTTCCCAGATCTCAGCCATCATCAGCACACTCAGGTCAGCCCTGTCTTTCATGGCTGTCCAGGGTTTTGCCAGGAAATTTCTAATTCTATCATTGGGGAAAGCTCTATTTTTAACAAATGAATCAGTTCTTTTTTTTTTTTCTGAGTGCAGCTCATGGATATTACAAACCAATGCAGTGGTTTTGCTTTCTGTGGAAGAACCATTCTGTGTAGCTGGGAACAACACTTAATACTCAAATTTTCCTCTTATTTTTATGCATTTTTCTACTTTGCTTGTTATATAGCATTTTATAAACATGGATTATCTAACCCCCCTCTTTGCCATTTGGATGCACAGGTTCTCAAAGAGCTGCTTTCAAGGACTTGAGTGGCAATACAGCATTTTGACCCTCAGTGAGTTTTTCTGTTAATTCCATCCCAAAAATGCACAATGAAGTGATGACCTCATTGTCTTGAACATGGAACTGCTATTGATAGAACTTCACTTTGCAATCTTCATCAGTCCTCAGATGCCTTGGAATCTGCACCATGAATAGGGTGACATTGGTGCTCAGTCTTGATATGTCCTTATAAATGTTTGGTTTTACACATTTTAGCTGCTGCCTTTTCACATTTCATTGCCTTTTAGTTGTTTAATATGTATAGAGATAGGTAAAAATAGGCTGTTCTTTTTTATTTCTGGGAGTATGCAAATTATAAAAATATATTTATACTGGGTACATTAACATGAGAACCTATCCATAAGATCCTGGGGAACAAAGGTCATGGTAATACTTTTTTATCAGACCAGTGAGTTTCATAATTTACAAGTTCAGTGGAATATTTCTGTGCATGTCATTATCATATTACTTGTTACCAACATTTATAGGTGTTCCCATAAACCTTATTTAAACTGAGAACTTTTTTTTTCCACTTTGGTCACTCAATGAAACAATTTAAACATTTTTTTTTTCTGTTTGAAATGAAACTCTCAAAAATGAATTTACAGTTGAACTAAATGTTCTAATGTGCTCAAAAACAATTTTAAACATTTAGGTTTGAAAAATTTAGTTACATTTCGTTTTGGCTTACCTTTATAAATAACATTTTCACACATTTTGTTTAAAATATATTAAAACAATGCTTTGACTTGTCTAAAACGTTTCCTTTCTCTGTTTGTCTCAATCCCATTTGCACACTGGATTTAATGTCAATTTATCAATAATTTGTTGCTAAAATTTCAGTTTAATATTTTGACTAGCAACAAAGAAAACAAGTAAATCCATTATGAAAATGAACAATTTAAACAGAGGCTGAGAAAAGCACATGCGAATTCAGGCCCAAATTGCACAAGGCACTGAATATTTTGTGCTGAAAAGAAACACCCCTGTTGTTAATTGGGGTTTTAATTGGAAAAGCTGAAGTGCAGAATGCTTTGAGAGGTGAAACATTGGGTGCCACAAGGGCTGTTTGATTTGGGACAGGGAGCTGAAATGCATGGAGGTCATGGACATAACTGGAAGTAATGCAGAAATAATGACATTTAATGGATTACTCAGGAATATCATGTGGGACATGCTCCAGTACCTGCCATACTCTTGTTGGGATTTTTATTATAACAAATGAAAATTTCCTTTTTCTATTTCCTAGTGGCAGATTTGTTTCTAGAGAATTAAGTTATATTGGCATCTGAATACTTTCTTTGACCTTTTACAGCAGGGTCTGCCCCCTTTTTGTCTGATTTCATGCTCTGGGCAATAAAATTAAGCTATTTTACTTGTATGTGTATTTCAGTTCCATTTTATTCCCAAAAAAGCCCTACATAATTGTATAAAATTTGAACTAGGTCACTGTTGCATCATAAAACACAAACAGTAAAAAAATAACTTGTAAATTAGAGAAAATACTTTCTTTAAGGATTTTCCTCCACCAAATTTAAGGCCAGTAGGATTCAGGGACTTCTTCAAATTAGCCCATTATATAATGTTTCATGTTTAATGTATCCACGTTTAATGTCTGTAATGTAGTTTAGATTATTTTGAATTATTCTCATGGTATCTTAAAAATCTGCATAGTTTAGTTACTACAGCACATCTCTGAAGAGGATGATTTACAGTGCTTGATTTTCAGGGTTAAAGGTACAAAAAATTTTGTATGCCTGCTTTGTTTGTGTTTTATTCAATTCTTTGGTGTACAGAACCATTACAGTTGGACTCAAAAAGCATCTGTAGATGTGTTCAACTTGATTTCCAGGCAGTTTGTACATGGGTGTATAAGGAAATTTAAAGGACACATGATGCTCAGAACTGCACACATATTTTGAGAGTGGATCATTAATTTCTTCTTATATCTCTTACCGAAAGACCAGCACCAAACCAGGCTTCATTCTTTGTTTTTCAGTTCTTTGAGGTTCTCATTTATTCAGGAAAATTTATCAACCGAGCCTATGACTTTCAAAGTATGAGAAGATGGATATGGTGTCCTCATGGCAGATGAGAAATTAATTTGAGTGAAATGAAACTCATCCTCTGTTTCAAGAATTACAGATTGGATTGTTGCACTCCTCTCGCTGATGCTCTGAGAGCTCCATGCAAATTGCACCTGGAGAGACCCAAGAGCACAGGTTCCAGACAAAAATTAGTTTTTCCATTAAATTTTGTAGAAATCCTGTTTAATGAATGAAGGAAAAGCTAGATGAGGCATCAAGGTTGAAATCAACACTGCTGAATATTAGTCTTGTGCCTGGGAAAAAGCAAAACAACCCAGACCAAAGTATTTAAAAGTTTTCTGAGTTCTTTCAGCATGAGTCTGTCTTAAACAGAAGACAGGCAGCTGAATGATATCAAAATCTGATATCTGTGCTTTAAACCTAGAGTCAAAGTTTTACTGAATAAGTGACCAGAGCATAAACTCATCCAATACCTGAGTAGAATTAATGCAGGAATGCCCCTGTGCACCCAGAAATGCTCTCGAATCTCCCTTTCCTCACAGCCTCCCTTGTTCTGTTATACTCTCCCAGGATGTTCAGCTCCCCTGCCAACTTCCAGATCCTTAAAGCAGGTTCCTTTGGCAGCTGCAAATGCTCTTATCAACAACTGCATTTGAAATTTATCCAACTCTCAGGCAGTTGTAAAATCTTGCAAATTGAAAATCCTTGGATCTCCTGGGAAATCACTGTTTAAGATCATGTTTAATCTCCTTTTAATATCCTCTCAGCAGTTTGATCCTGATCCTACAGTGATGTAAATTCAAAGTAACTCTCCTGAAGTCAATGTAAAATCTAAGTAAGCCAATAGTGTTAGTTTGGATTTATGGCATGTGAACAGAATCTGGTATGGCTTCCTTATGTTTTAGCTCCTTGAGGAAGCAAGTGGGAAAGTTTCTGAATCCTGTTCTCTTGTTTCTTCATCTTTATCTGCCAAAAGGTTTGTTTTCTTTTTTTTTAGCTTGACCTGAAGATTTGTGACATCAATAAGTAATGAATCATATTCTCTAATGTGGTGGTTTCAGTTCAAAACTGGGCAGAAGCACCAATTTCATGTAGTTGGCTTTGGACCCTCTGTAACTTCAGCTGCAAAATCCCAGTGGTCGGCCTCGAGTCTCCCTAGGCATCTTCTGCCAAAGGCTCCAGGACAGACCATGGTTCTCAGCCACAGAGTAGAGCACCTTCTTCACCTCTGGTCCCATCCTGACTGGGCCAAGGGCTACCGCATGAGCAATCTCCTGCTTGAACTTGAAGGCTTGTTGCTGTTCAGGGTCCCACTGGAAATGGTTCTTCTTATGGGTGACCAGGTAGAGAGGGCTCACAATCTGCTGTACTCGGGAATGTGCATTCTCCAAAAACCTATGGCACCTAGGAAAGCTTGTGTTTCCTTCTTGCTGGTTGGTGGGGACATAGCGGTGATCTTGTTGATTACCTCTGTCAGGATCTGACGCCATCCGTCTTGCCACTTTACTCCCAGGAACTGGATCTCTCGGGCAGGTCCCTTGACTTTGCTCTTCTTGATGGCAAAGACGGCTTCCAGCGGCATTTGGATGATTTTCTCTCCTTTCTCAAACACTTCTGCTGCCATGTTCCCCCACACAAGGATGTCATTGATGTACTGCAGGTGTTCTGGAGCCTCACCCTTTTCTAGTGCAGTCTGGATCAGTCCATGGCAGATAGTGGGACTGTGTTTCCACCCCTGGGGCAGTCGGTTCCAGGGGTACTGCATATCCCTCCAGGTGAAAGCAAACTGAGGCCTGCATTCTGCTTCCAGAGGAATGGAGGAAATGCATTGGCAATATCAATAGTGGCATATCACTTTGCTGCCTTGGACTCAAGCTCATACTGGAGCTATAATATGTCTGGCACAGCAGCGCTCAGTGGTGGAGTCACTTCATTCAAGGCACGATAGTCCACAGTCAGTCACCATTCTCCTCCAGATTTATGCACAGGCCAGATGGGGCTGTTGAAAGGTGAGTGGGTTTTGCTGACCACCCCTTGGCTCTCCAGCTCACAGGTCATTTTGTGGATGGGGATCACAGCATCTCGATTTGTTTGGTGTTGTCAGTGGTGCACCATTGATGTGCAAATCAGTGCTCATTGCTCTTCCACCTTCAGGAGTTCTACTGCAGATCAGGGTTTTCTGACAGTCCAGACAAGGTGTTCAATTGCTCGACACCCTCTGTCTCCACAGCAGCTATCCCAAACACCCACCTGAATTTCTTTGGGTCTTTGAAATATCTGCTTTGGAGGAAGGCTATGCCTAGTCCGCATGGGGCCTCTGGGCCAGTCACAATAGGGTGTTTTTTCCACTCTTTTCCAGTCAGGCTCACCTCAGCTTCTAACAGGGTCAATTGCTGAGATCCCACTGTCACCCCAGCAATAGAAACAGGTTCTGCCCGCACATGTCTCCATGGGATTAGTGTGCACGGCACACCAGTGTCGACCAAGGCCTTGTGTTTTTGTGGATGTGCCAGGCCAACGAATCCACACAGTCTAGAAAACACGATTTCCCCTAGCCTCTACCTGGCTAGAAGCAGGGCCCCTCTAAGCCTGGTTATCCTTTCCTTGGACATGTCTTGGAGGTTCCTTCAAAGGAATCGGACATGATATCATCATCATCATCATACCTGGCAGATCAGCTATGAGCAACTGGAGCTGCTTCCCTTTTGGTGTAACTTCCTCTCTGAGCCCTGTCTTCCTTCAATTCATGCACCCGTTGGGCCAGAGCAGCAGTAGATTTTCCATCCCATCTCCTCATGTTTTCTCCACAATCACCCAGGAAGAACCAGGGCTCAGCTCATGGGGTGTGCCTTCTTGTCCCCCCTTTGCTCTCAGAACCAGTCTTAAAGGAGCAAAACTTATTTCTGGGCTAAACAGACGAATGGGGATACAAGCATCACAAAGTCATCCTAGGACATCTCACTTCTTTGCCTCATTTCTTTTGCCTCTTTATTTAGCAATTCTTCTATAGAGTCTTTTTCAGTTACCTTTTCAACAGAACAGATGTTGAAATGGTATGGGGACAGTATTAATTTAATTGCATTAATCACTGCAATGAAAGAAAACTAATCTCTCTTTACACTGCATGATCAGGAGCTTCAAACACTCAGGTATATTTTTCTAACCTTGGTTTGTTGGACAATTGTAACGATCATTATTACTAATTTCAATATTACAATTAAAAGTCAAAAAGATCCCTAGATCCAGGCTTTAAATGTATAAACATGTGTAACTCCTGGGGACACAGGGGTGCTATTTATCAATATTGTATTTAAATTCTCTGCTTCTGATATTCTTGAGTCCAACTTTCAAATACTATGTTCTATCACAAATAGTGCAGTCCAATTAGATCTTAAAAAAATTGCCAAGCTGTATTATCAAATCAAAAAGGAAAACTATAATATAGTTCTGTGTACTTTATCATGACACCATAAAAACATAGAGTGGTAAAATGGTTTGGGCTGGAATGGATCTTAAAGCCCATCCAGTGCCACCCCTGTCATGGCAGGGACACCTCCCACTGTCCCAGGCTGCTCCCAGCCCCAGTGTCCAACCTGGCCTTGGGCACTGCCAGGGATCCAGGGGCAGCCACAGCTGCTCTGGGCACCCTGTGCCAGGGCCTGCCCACCCTGCCAGGGAACAATTCCTCATTCCCAAGATCCCATCCAGCCCTGCCCTCTGGCACTGGGAGCCATTCCCCTTTGTCCTGTCCCTCCAGCCCCTGGCAATTGTCTCTCTCCATCTTTCCTGCAGCTCCTTCAGGCCCTGCAAGGCCACCCTGAGCTCAGCCCAAAGCTTCTCCTGTGCAGGTGAACAATCCCAGCTGTGCCAGCCTTTGCTCCCAGCAGAGCTGCTCCATCCTCTGCTCATCCTGGTGCCTCCTCTGGGCTCTCTGCAGCAGCTCCAGGTCCTGGCTGTGCTGGTCCCAGGGCTGGGGCAGCTCTGCAGGTGGGGTCTCACCTGAGGGGCAGAGGGGCAGAATCCCCTCCCCTGCTGCCCACGCTGGGCTCAGCCCAGGGCATGCTGCCAGGTCCATGACTTCATTGCACAAGTCCAGACAGGACTACATTGAAATAACCGACTTTTAAAAGCTTAGGAAAGTAGGCACTGGCTCATTTTAACATCTTGTGGGTATGATCTTAAAATTGGGTCAGTATCTGGGTCCCTTCAGGGGAGGTCTCAGTGTCTGCTGTGGAACATTGAGCAGGCAGCAATGGCAGAGAATATCCACTTGATCCTGAAAAGCTGCAGGAGGCCACCTCTCTCCAAGATGCTTGGGAAAGCTAGGGAGAGTCACAGTAATCAATACATCCCTAAAGCTGAAGCAACTGCAGAGAACCTCTTAGAGGTTTCTGCATGGGAGAGCATTGCAGGTGCTGCTTTCCATGGAAATGAGTTCATCTAGATGCTAAACAGTTTAGTGAGGGCTCCTTGCACATTCCTACACGGCAGCGGTGGAAAATGGAGAAAGATGAGGCTTTCTCTGAGTAGGTCTTATGGAAATGAAAGCATTTTCCATGGATTAAGGGCTCTGCAGATCCAGAACATATGTAATTTTCTCCAATACTCCTAGGAAAGAGCCATTCAGCTGTGTTAAATCATATGAAATGCTTCTGTGAAGCATTGCTTTGTGTTGTATAACCTGAATAGAGGCCGAAGAGGCCTAGTCCAGGTGGAAATTCCCATTTGTTTTTTAAATAGGTTTGCTTCCTTTGTTGATTAAATTAGTAGGCAGGGCGCATTGGATTCTCAGATGGAATGTGTTTGTCTCCTGGTTACATTTGACAGTGTGGCAGAACAGTTTGGGCATGTTTTCCATGATTTCTTAGCACCCGCAATATTTCACTAGGAAAAAACCCTGACATTGTTTGATGCATTAAGCATCTGCGTTAATCTACCTCCTGATTTTGAAAAATGGAAGGCAAACAGCAACACATCTCCTCTGTGGAATCGACAGAAGATTTGTAGGTTGTTTTTTTGGGTTTTCTTTTCTTAAAAACTAAAAAACATCACCACATATAGGGAAAAGATAACCAAAATGAGCAAATGACCAAGCAACAGAAAGGCATTCTCACAATTTCTTATACATGCCCAAAAGACACCATATTTTGCCACAGTAGCTTGTTGGATGATCTATCTAGGTGAGAATTAAAGGCAAATAGATGGTGAACTTCCTGCCTGTCATTTTCAGGCAGCTCTTCTCTGAGTGGGATTTATGACCCCTGACTTGCTTGTACATGGAACTAAAAATGCTCTTCAATATTTCATTTATATTATTGGAAAATATTAAAAAAAAAACCCAGCAGACTCTTCAAATAATTATCTGGGCTCAAGCAAAATGATACCATATTATACACAGGATTTTTTAAAGATTGCACTGTGTGATCAATGAGATTTTAAACCCTGTGGCAGATTTATAGTAAAGAGGTGCCATTTCACTTTTTTTAACAAGTTTAATAGTCAAGATTGTTTTCTTCCTTTATGATTGATTATTGTGTGAATCATCTGATGTTTTCAGTTGTGACTCATCTGACAAACTCCAAAGTCTGTTATATTTTTATCTCCTGATAAAATCAATAATAAAGAATTATAATCTTGGGGACTTTAAATAGTGAAGCGAACATATTTCTTTTTGTAACTTTTTTACTCCATTAAAGCCACCGTGTTTTTTCCAGTAGCAGATAGATGTGAAAGGAGTGACAGCATGTGATTTATGGATAAAACTTCATAATTTTGCCATTATTTTGCTACTCTATGCACAATTTATAGCTGTTTACTGCACTCGAGAGTGGTTAGTCTCTTGGATCATGGCTATTCATATAGAGACTTGAAAATGCCTTTGATTATGGCCTTGTGTGGAGAGATAAGTAGCTCCCAGCTCCTGGTGCCTGGAATAGTGAGGGGACATGGACAGAAATCACCAGGAACAATCTAAAATTCTCGAGGCAGTCGCTGGGCGAGATTGACTATCTCAAGCTGTGGGCATTCAATGAAGAAAGATCTTTGTGCTAGATAAACATGGTTGCCTGGTGTCCATCAGCACAGGGGGCTGAGCAGGGAGATTACAGGGACAGCACTCTCCTTTAAATCTTCCTGAGCGCAGCCAGGGCTGTTCACAAAGTGATGGTTGGTGTGCTCAGTACACACAGAAAGAATATTCCCAGTAGAAGTACACGCTAAACAAATCAAATGTGATTTCTCCAGACAAAACAGGAAAATGGACAAAAATGAAACATTGTGAAGATTATATATTTTTTCTTAGATTTTGGAAGAAATAATCAATCATTAATTGTACAGCACATCCTGCACCAAATAACTGGCATTCAGACCTGGAATGAAAAGACACGATTTTTAGCAGCTATTTAGCTGTGCTATGTCTTACTGTCAGATGTGTATACAAGCTGTGCATGCTCTCTAGGAGAATGCAGTGATTTTTTTTAAACTTGTTTTCTAACAAGATAAATTAATAAGCTATCAGTTGACTACATTAGAGGAATATATTCAGAGGTGTTATCCTGCTTGGCAGCCTGTGCAGACAGTGCTTTACACATGGTTGGAACCATGGAATTTTGGTATATCCTGGGTTGGAAAGGACTCACAAGGATCAGTTGTCCCTCCATTGCTGACTCAGATCCACCTGGCCATCCACCAGAACCCCCAGGCCCCTTCTCATTCCCAGCCTGTACCTTATTGTGTGTTCATACACATAAAAAAATTCATTTCTTTCTTTTAATGCACAGTGTCAGAAATAAATGAGCCTCAAGTTCCTAACTAAATAATGCCTTGTCTAAATGAGAATTTAATTTTAGTATCTGCATTTCTAAAGAACTTATTAGCAGAAGACATTTATACATTAAAAAGTTTATGAGGTCGGTCTGACTCACCCATTAAGGCCGTTTTTCCCCTTGGATTCTTTGTGCTGTAATTTTTGGATACTGGGTTGAAGCTATAAATAGTTCACAGTTGTGAATCTACATTGGTCAGCAGACCCTTTGTATGGAGCATTTTTGTATTACTGTCCTTACAAATAATGTTCTCTGTGATAACCTACTTCAGTGTGGTCAAAATCACCCAGCTGGGGCTTGATCCCTGCGTGGGCCAAGTGTGTAACTCAAGGCAACCAAAAGTGTCCCAGTGCTTCTGGAAACCTCCCAGGCTTGAGAGACCCTCAGGACAGAAGAGCTGACCAGCCCAGTCCTGCCTGGCCTTCAATGCCTGCCAGCAGAGCTGAAGAAATGGGATGATGGCCAGAATGCTGCTGCATTCACAACAGTCACTTACCACATCATAAAACTGAATAAAATGGGGTCAAAAGATTCAGAGGATTGTATGAGGGTAAGATGATTTCAAAGCTGCGACAGCAATGTTTCAGTGTCAATACATTGCCAAACATTCTCAGATTTTATGAAACAAAGCCATGAGGGAAGCTCTCCCACCAAAGCCTTAACCAAACAGACCCAGCTTTATAAGGTCTCTGAACACTGGAGGAAAATAAGCTGTTTTCTACTGCAGCCTAAATGAAACTGGACTCCATTCTGCTGTCTTCTGTGGGCAGGAAGGTGCTGGTTCTGTGGCCTGCATGCCTGGGTTTTCCTGACAAGAGGGAATTTCATCTCCATGGAATAACTGTTCCACCTGGGATAGGTGTTTCCAGCTGATGGTTTATCAGAGTAGCACGTGGCCTTGCAAGATGCTCCCTGTGCACATCTGAAATTTAAAACCACCTCCAAGTCCTCTGTCTATGATTGTACTGTTTCCATAGTTCAGTTTTTTTTTTACTGTGATCCTCTTCCCACTTCAAAATTTCCTTTTCTCTCTCGATTTCAAGGCTTCAAGTCTAACCCCCGGAAAATGTTTGCATTGCTAACTTTGTGGAGATTCTGTATCAGTTGTTTTGTGTATATTTGTTTTAACCTCAATAGTTTTGCCTTTGTTTTAACCTTTTTCAAGTAAACAAGGAAGACATTTGTTATTGGAAGAAATGGCTTTAGGTAAGAGCTGCTTTGAGCAGTTCATTATTTATAGTGCAAAAGCTTTGCTTCCTCGCCACAAGAAAAACACTTTTATTAGTTATACTCTTTTTACACGCTTGTCTTCTCACTGGGCTGGCATTGTGGCTTTAACTACTTTTTCCTTTTTTCGGCATTATTAAGAACAAGGTTTTTTTCTCTCCTTCAATCCTGGCCATCTTTCATATTTCCACATAGGATTCAAATTGTACTTTGATTCATTAGCAAAATGACACTGAAATTGAAGGGCATTTTGAACAAAAAACATTGTTCTGGTTTTGTGGAATATCCTTTCCTATAGACCTCTGCCTCTCCTTCTCCTTCCTGTGCACCTAGCTCCTGCAGATAGCAATATGCTCCTCATGTGCCTCTTAAATCTCTAATATTTTCCAGGTGAGAAGAAAAGTGAAGGAAATTGCAGGTCTGTTAAAGGGAGCTGAGAGGGAAGAGCATGTGTTGGCAAAGCTAAACAGGGCTGGGGCTGCAGAAAACAGGGTCAAAAAGATGGAAAGAAGTTTCTCCTTTCCTACTCCCTGTGCAAATGTGCTCAAGCTGGTGAGTAAATGGGGTACTGATAAATTCTTTTGAGTGGCTAAAGGCTTTTTGCAGTTCAGTTCCTGAAGTTCACAGTTCAAGCTTTTCCATGCGCCCCAATGCAAATGTCCAACTTGAACTTGCAGCTTTCTTACCCTTATTTATAAACTTAAAATTTCCTAGAACAATAATTCAATTAGCAGAAGTGCATGTATCCCTTCAGATGCTTAGAAAACAAAGCAGCCATCTTACCTTCAAACAAAAAATGGGTTAACTTACCCAGCAATAAGCAGAATTTTAAAAAAAATCAGTTTCTGTAAACCCACAGTAGAAAATAAACTTTTTTTTTTTGGTTTCACAGATTTGTTATTACAGATGTTCTTAACCTAAATATATGGATATGCAAAAACAAATACTGTTTAAGATATGTATAAACTTCCTTTATTTATGTCTGACACTGATTTTATTCAGACTCCAGGTTTCAAGCAGCTGGAAATGCTAACTGCAGGGCTCGGTGTGCTCCCCTGCTGCTCCCCATGCCTTCCTAGGCAGCAGGAGAGCTCAGCCTGGTTTTTGGGGGTGCATCTAACATTTTGTGAAGAGAGCTGACAATTGTATTTAGAAAGATTTCCCAGCAGTGAATGTGACCTGGGTTTAGCTTGATTCGATGTGCCATTCTTAGAGGGACCACCAGCCTAGGGCTGTGGAGGTGGGGACTCACCGAAGGCAGAAATGGGGAGTGGCAAATCCACTTTTCCCTGGCTCCGTGTGTGCTGGGAATATCAAGGTGTGGCCTGGGCAGGCTGTGAACTCACAAACACTGGCAGAAATCCGTAGGGCAGCTCTGCAGCCGCTCCAGGCTGCCCTTCCTGCCTGCCCACGCCTCCTTTGTGTGACCTGCTGTCATTCCCTGTGCAACGCTCTCCTGGAAAGATGGCACGGTGCTTTGGAGCTGCTGGAATGGGAACTGCAGTGGCTGAAGGGAATTCCAAATGTCGCCATTTATCAGCATCACGGGCTGATTTTGGTTTGAGCACTTCTTCTTTTTTTGTGTCCAACAGAAAATGCAGGTCCTGCCTCTTCTCCTCAGGCTGGCAGAAGGCTGTAGGTAGGATTTTACCCCATTTTATACCCCATTGTCTTTGGGGTATAAAGAGGCATATCCAGCTAAAGGCCTGTCCCAGTTCGAGGGACTGTTTATTGACATTGACTGGACTTTTTTACAGACAGCCTGTTAGAGATTCCATTTTAAAATGGTTTAAGGTAGGTGAAATTAATTCCACAGTGGTTATTCAGGTAATCAGCCTTGGGACTTAGCCGGAGGTGCAAACACAGATTCCAGCAGGAGTTTTCCTTCAATTTTGTTTGCAGATAAGGACCATCCATCCATAGATCCTAAGGGAAGATGAACAAATGAGAAAAATAATAGCAGAATCTGATTAGTTTATGTTGAGATTTCAATGCACAAGGAAGGGAAGATACAAGGCTCTCTCCAGATCAGATGTTACTGCATTCATTTGTTAACATGCGTCCTTGAATGGAATTAATGAAACCTTTCATTATAGATCAATATGCTCTTTGACTAGAGAATATTATGGGTACCTATTGTATATGCCTAATTAGATTGAAATTGCTTTCACATTTCCTTTATATTCAAAAAAATCTGATCTCAGCAGTTTAAAAAAGGGAATTACAAAAGTCATCCCCTCTGCCATGGTGCTGGAGTCAGCAAGAGAAGGGGAAAAGGGAAAAGCTCCTGCACCAGCTCTCAGGTCTCAGCTTGGTGTCAGTTATGGCAGAGCTCACTTGTACTGCCATATATCCATAACAAAACCAAATGGTAATTCTTTCACCATCACAGGAGATTGACTGGTGTCCATTGAAGGCAACATGTTTGGACTGAGTCTCTATAATCAATTTTGGGACATACTTGTATTTTCTGTCCAAAACAAATTTCTTGATGAAATTGTTGTCAAATTAATGTGCACCACCCTCCTTCCTTATCCACACCTCCCTAAAGACATTTTCAAACAATCCTTTGCATGTCTCATTTCTTGATGGCCTTTATTACTCCTTGAATTCTCTCTCAAAACCCAGTCTTAAAATGTGTTGTCTTAGTCCCACAGCCCTATTCCCACAAAAATTAAGCCCTTAGACCTTCAGTACTAATCACTCTGCTGTGCTGTTACCTCATGCTTTCAGCTCGGTCCCTGGGGTGTTTCTGGGTTTGCTCAGGGCTGTCCCAACCGCTTGTTTCTCACCCTGTTCAGCCACCCAGGTCCCAGGCACGGCCCTGGGGCTGTGTCTGTGCTCCAGTCCCATCCTCTCCTCTCATGGCACACCCAGTCCTGTCCCTGGGCTTTTCTGAGCTCAAATGGCAGCTCTCAACCACACTCTGAAGCAGTTTGTGTACTTAATTCTGTAAGCCCCAACTCTGCAGCCAGAAGGCTCTTGCCTTTGCTCTTTGCCATGGGCCAGGTTGGATTGTTTAGCCTGGAGAAAAGGAGGCTCCCTCTCCTTAGACCTCTCTACAATTCCCTGACAGGAGGTCCTAGCCAGGCAAGGGTCAGACTCTGCTCCCAAGTACCAAGAAACAGGACAAGGGAGAATGGCGTCAGGATGCACCAAGGGAGGTTTAGACTGGCTATTACAGAAATTTTCTTCACTGAAAGTGTTGTCAAGGGCCTGTCCAGGGACGTGGTGACTCAAGCACTCAAAGACTTGTGGATGTGGCACTTGGGGACAGGGTTTAGTAGTAGATTTGGCAGTGCTGGGAGAGCAGTTGGACTTGATCTTACAGGGCTTTTCCAACCTAAACAATTTTATGACTTAGTGTTCCACTGTGCTATGTTCAGTGTCCCTCAGCCTCCTAAGGATGCATTGTTTATCAGCTTTCCTCCTTCCAAATTCTTTGTTTGTACAGTGGCAGCTTTTGTGCCAATTTTCCCCCTGCATTTGCCTGGAGTTATTGGCAGAACTAATTAACCACAGAATATAAAAGCCTTGTTCTCCAGGCCGGGTGGTGCTGTCCCAGAGCAGCACCAGTGCTGCCTTGGGGAACAAGCAGAGCATGGGCTGCCTGAGGATGGGCAGAATGTCTTCACAAAGAGGTACCAGGTTCATTCCAGCAGCGAACTGCAACTCTTATTGTGGAGGAGCCACGTGTTGCATCCTTCTTTGCCCTGCTCCACAGCCACATGGATGGCACAGGCTGTGCTCACAGGCTGGCACAGGTGGGGCATGGTGGATGCTGGGGGATCAGAGGGGATTTGCAGGCTCACCTGTGCCTGTCTGGGTGTGGGAGAGACTGTGAGCTGCTTCTGGGTGTGGATGGGTGCACGGGCTCCGAGTCTGCTCCCTGCTTTCACGGAGCTCAGCCACACCTGGGAACCACCCAGGAGAGGAGAACGGGAGAGGGGCAGGTGTAGTTGAGAAGGAAAGGGTCTCCCCTCCAGATCCAGCCCTGTCCTCAGCCTCTGGCTGAGCTGTAAGAGACGATTTTTCCACATGCAGAAATGCTTAAGGAACTTTTTTTTTCCTTTTTTTTTTTTTTTTTTTTTTTTTTTTTTATTCCTGGACAAATGTCTTCTCCTGACAGGAAACACGACTGGATTGAGTATAAAATGCTGGCGCTGTCCCTGCCGCCCAGCCGAGCCCCGTGTCCGTGTCCCCACGCACGGAGCTCCGGCGGCCGTGGGGTGGCCCTGGGCAGCTGCAGAGAGGCGACAGCGAGGGGACACACAGGGACAGGGCACCAGCGCCGCGGCATGGGCGGGGGTCCCCGGCCCCCTCGCAGCCCTGCCCGTGGGTACCTGCGTGACCGCGAGGGTGCGGAACGACCGTGGGGAAGGGATACCCGCCCCTGCCCGGGCACGGGGCCAGGGCCCGGCTGCCCTGGGCTCCGTCCCCGCTCGTTCGGCGCCTCCAGCCCCAGCTGGAGCCCAGGAGCGGGGCCTGCGGGAGGGCAGGGCCGGGGGCTGCGCTCCCCCTGGGCTGGGGGAAGGGACAGGAAAATCGAGACGAAGCAACAGCCTCCAGCTTTTCCCTTCCTCTAATCTTGCTTCACTCCCCTTGCTCCCTCTCCCTCCCTCTCCCCTTTCCCCTCCCTCCCTCCCTCTTTCTAATTCCTGCCACTAGCTCGGAGCCTCATTCAGCAGCCGCTGCCGCTGGAGTGTAATAGGCTGAAGATGCTGCCGAGCCCTGTCCGCGGCCACTTGTGAATGGGACTTGCCTGGTGTCCCCGCTCCGCAGGCGGCCGAGGGACGCGGCCAGCCCCGCGGGACGCGCAGGTGAGCGGGGAGCCCGCGGGAGGGCAGGGAAGCGGCGGGGGCTGAGCGTGCGGCAGCTCGGAAAGGAAGGGAAGGGAAGGGAAGGGACCGGGGGGATGCTCGCGGGCCCCCCGAAGTTGGCGGGGCCGGGCCGGTGTGCGGAGCCGAGCAGAGCCGAGCGGGGCCGAGCGGAGCCGAGCGGGGCTGGGCGCTGCGGCGGCCGCGGGGCCCCGGGGCGCGCTCGGCTCTCCGGAGCGAGAAGGAAAACGCTCTGGCAGACGCTGCTTTATTTCTTTTTTTTTTTCCTTTCTTTTTTTTTTTTTTTTTTTTCCTCCCTTCAGTTCTTGCTCGGGGGCGGGGAGGGGGAGGGCGAGCGTTTGGCCGTTTTAAAATGTTCCTCCGGAGAAGCAGATGCCGAAAGCCCCGAACTGAAAATCTTTTACTTGCGCCGTAGCTCGCAGGCACGAAATGGATATGCAGGAATTAGGAGTGCATAAAATGAAGGATATTCTAGCCAGAATTAAAAAGGCAAAGACTTTGATTTACACCCTTTCCCCCCCTCTCCTCTTCACCCTTTATTTATTTAATTAATTATTTTGCTGGCTTTCAAACACATTACTATTCACAAGGTACCAAAATGGTCTGTCTCTAGCATGGGCTAGTCCAAAAAGCATTAGACTCCTGGGTGATGCATGCATAAGCACATCCCCAAGGAAGGTAAAATAGATCAGGCTGCGGGTCCCCATAAATACCATTAAGTTCAGAATAAAAGTGCTTCCTGTGCAGCCCTTCGGGAGCACATACAGCAGTCTGACATCATGATACAAGTGCCTTCACCTCCTATAGAAGTCCCCCTTTATTGTCTACTTTTTAAATATTCATTTGGTGAGGAGAGAACCAGTATATGCTGGGAGAGCTTCTTTGTACCACTGCTACAAAGGACAGAGTGGCTGTGTAACACAGTATTTACCTACCCAGATATCTGTGACAAAGGAACCTCTTTAGCAAATGAGGTCACTAATTCAGAAATTGGCCCTTTATGAGGAGAATGCTCATTTCTTTTTCACATTCCAATTACTAGCAAGTCTCTAGGAAAGACTTTCTTCCTGTTGATTTGTGATGGTGATACGATAAGGTTTTCACAGACTCCGTGCCTCTCTATTAAGAAATTCAATGTTTTGAATTATTTAATAATGGAACTGTTGAACAAGAGAGGCACGGCCGGGCTCAGGAGCAGGGAAGCATAAGCATGCGTTCAGGAGATGTCCGTCTCCTTTCCCCCCCTTGCTCTTCCATCTGCCTCAGTGTTTCCAAAGTCTGTGTGATTCTCCAGGTAAACACTTTGTTCTCCTTTTCCGTGCTGGCTAAGGGGTCCCAATGAATAAATTGCCTTTCAGTGCAGAAGTCCTGCAATAATTAACGCGACATCTGCCTCAGCAGGTCTGTCCGCCGAGCTTTGGAACACAGATCGATGCTTGTGCTCGGCCCTTGGGCTGGCTTTATAAGCAGAGATGTGTGTGAGTCCGTGGCAGGGGAGCTGCAGATGTTTGCTTGGGAGCAGCAGATCCCTGCCAGGGCTGCACGGTTCCTGTGGCCAGGAGAGGGGCAGGCAGAGCAGGGGAAATGGGCAGCAGGAGGTCTGGTCTGAGCGTCATGCCTCAACACACCAGGCATTCTTGGAGCAGGTTTCTGAGTCTAGAAAAGTCTGTGCTCTAGAAAACAGAAGTTCCTGGCTGCAGTTCAAAAGCAGTTCTCCTGCCTCTTGCAGAAGAACAAAACAAAGTTGTAGAACTAAGAACAAGATATTCAGTAAAAGAATTGGAAATCCTCTAGGAAAATTTTACCTAAAGGACATCTTTCTTTGGCAGGCTCTTGTTTTTAGGCCCTGAAATAGGATTTTCTTTTTCACCTCAGCCTTGCACATCAGAGAATGAGCATGGACAGAGAATGCTATTTATAGGCTTCTCCACATTAACTTTAACTTTACTACAATTATAAGTGTTGCCTGTCCGAAGAAATCAGTAGGAAGTAGATTACTTCATTAGCAGAAACGCTGCTACAATAGGACACACCAGGGGATAAGTCATTGCAATTTATCAGCAGCAGTTTCAGAGGAAAATATGTATAGAAATGGTTGATTGAGAGATAGAGCAGTTAAATTAATTTTTCTTCTGCATAAAAATATGGGGAAACTGCGAAGATTGGAGTGATTTCTGTGATTTATCTGATAAAATGCTTTAAAGTGTATAATGTGATTTCAGCTTCAATTAATATGCTATTCTGACAACATCTGACATATTTAATTTAGTGTAAGGAACATATGTGAAGTTCAGAGTTACAGTAGACTGAGACCAGCATTCTTATTTTCTGCAACTGCTCTAACATAACAGCATAACTTGACAAACAAACCTTTGAGTGATGAGAATTCCACAATAGAAGCTCAGACATCATAAAAATTTCAAATAATCTCACTTAAAATTGGCATATCTTCTTTTTGGTGAACCCCCTAACTGAATTTTGAAACCATTTTGTGAGCTGGATGTTTAGCAAAATATCTTCAGTATGTGAGAAGCGGAGGTCTCATCTGGAATCAATTAATTTGAAGCAGTTTAGCAACATACTTCCTGGACTTTGTGTGTGTGTGAGTTTTTCTACCAGCATTTTAAGCTAAAATCTCTGTACAATTTCCTATGCCATAACCATTTTTATGTTTTTAATGGCACTTCAGCTTTCATTGTTTCTTTGTTGGGACCAACGCAAGGCTTGGGGACAGAAATGACATAGTGGCCATTGATTTAAATGGAGATTGGGTTGGGCGCTTTGTCGGGGTGAACTAAGAGGACTTTATGGTCATTTTAGGCCATCTGTATGTCTGTACGTCAGATGCGTTATCCTTTACCGGTCGGGGAGCACTGTACCCCCCTGCTTTGATACAAGCTGGACATGGAGTAAAACCCTTTCATAGTATTTTAGGGGGGAATGTAGCAGCCCCGTGTCGGGGTTTGACGCTGAGGACTCAGACTGTGAGGCAGGCGGTCCGCGGTGCGTTGTCCCCGAGGAAGGAGGGCTCGGATCGCTCGGGAGGCTCGGGAGGCTCGCATCGCTCGGGAGGCTCGGGAGGCTCGCATCGCTCGGGAGGCTCGGGGGGCTCGCATCGCTCGGGAGGCTCGGGAGGCTCGCATCGCTCGGGAGGCTCGGGAGGCTCGCATCGCTCGGGAGGCTCGGGGGGCTCGCATCGCTCGGGAGGCTCGGGGGGCTCGCATCGCTCGGGAGGCTCGGGGGGCTCGCATCGCTCGCATCGCTCGCACCGCTGCGGCTGCTCCGCGGGGCTGGCGCGGCCGCGCTGCGGCGGGCGGCCGGCAGGGGGCAGTGCTGCCCCGCGCCTTCCCGGAGCGCTCCCGGTTCTGTTCCCGCGCCGGGAGCATCCCGCGGGATGCGGGATAGACCCTCCGCCTGTTCCCGGAACTGTTCCCAGTTCTGTTCCCGCGCCGGGAGCATCCCGCGGGATCACGCCCGCTCCCCCCGGGGTTTTGCAGCCCTCCAGCCGCTGACCGCCTCACCTGCGGCCGCGCGGCCCCGTCTTGGCTCTGGCGGAGGAGTTTTGGGGCGCTGGAAGTGCGGATTGTCTGCAGACAAGCTGACTCTACAGCTGGAGGTTGGGCGTGGAATAAGAGCGCGGGCCCCTCTCGGGAGGTTTTTGCTCGCTCTCGTCCCTTTTCAAAAGCAGAGTCGGTTCACGCCATGCCAAGAGTTCAAAGGTGGAAAAAATGATACAGCGAAACAAAATGTATTTCTTTCAGAGATGTTATCGAGTTTGAGAGGTCTTAGAAAGACATCCTTGATAGGAGGGGAAAAAAAAAAAAAAAGGAAAGGAAAAAAAGAGACATATTAAGCCAAATTGGACAAGTTTTATCTGTTCACATTCAGGTCAGTGGAGCTTACAGTTGAAGGACTGAGAAAAGCAAATTGGACCAAATCACTTCCGTATATCCTGCAGCACCTTAGAATACAAAATATGTTGTTACTACCCACAGAATCACGGAATGGTTTGGGTTGGAAGGGGAATTAGAGTTCATTTCCTTTTACCCTCTGCCATAGGCAGGGACACCTTCCATTATCCCAGGCTGCTCCAGAGCCCATCCATGCTGGATGCTAACCAGCAAGGACATATATGATTATCTACATTTGGAATAGTTGCAGGCATGGAAGGAGGCTTATTCCAGCTGCCTTCTTCTGATGTTCTTCTAGTCATCCCCTTTGAGGTGTTCCTACAAACTGGACCTTTGATTTTACTCAGACCAACCACATTGCTTTGTTTAAGAAGGATATACCATAATAACAGTACAGAACTCCACAAAATTGCAGAACATCCAGTGGGTGCAGCCACAGAAGTTCATTAATGCGCCTAATCCAAGTTCTTGCCTACAACAAAGCCAGGCAGCACAGTGCCATGACAGCTGTACAGTTTTCTGTCAATGGCCTGAGAGAGACTATTCATTATCTTGGAGAAACAACCCTTGGTGAGAGTGTCAGTGGCTCCTGCAGAGGAGGGCACATTTCCTGCGCAGGAGTCCTGTCAGTGCCCATCCTCTGTGCTGCACGGCAGGGAACAGCTGCTCCCTGTGCTCAGGCTGGGAAGGAAATCTCGAGCTGCCAGGGCTGCTCAAGGCCCTCCCGAGGAGATCCTGCATGGCAGGGGCAGCAGCAGGAATATCAGCAGGGACTGCACAGGGGCAGCAGCAGGAATATCAGCAGGGACAGCAGCAGGAATATCAGCAGGGGCAGCAGCAGGGACAGCACAGGGGCAGCAGCAGGAATATCAGCAGGGACTGCACAGGGGCAGCAGCAGGAATATCAGCAGGGACAGCACAGGGGCAGCAGCAGGAGCAGCAGAGGTGCTTCCCTAGCCAACAGGAATTCAGAGATGAGTGTGTGGAGCCAGCAGCCGTGCTGCTGAGCAGTGCCCGGGGGAAGGTGACATTCAGGCTCTTTCTGCCTGCCAAAGGCATCGGGGCTCCTTCCCTCATGGCTTGGGTGGTGTGATGGCTCCCAGGCATCCCTGTCCCACCAAGCTCTGCTGGCTCCACAAGCCATAATTTAGCTCCTCGGTTTTGAAGTGCTGGGTTAAGCAAATTCTAAGGGGGTTTTGTGTGTGTGGTTGGTTGTTTTTTTCCCTCCAAAGTTTGGCAGTGAGTGAGAGCCCTCTCCCTTCTGAATCAGCAAGAGTTCATCAGAATTCTTAACTGGAGTGCAATGGCAGGCAGAGTTGGAGTAGTAGAAATCAATGTAAATGGATTAAAAGAAAAGGACCAAGTAACCAAATGTAAAAAAGGAGCCACAATTTTCCAGAGTGATTGGTGAACAGTTCAGCAAGAGGTTTCCAAATATAATTCATTATTATAATGATGTTTGATTGTTCATCAACAGGTAGACTTTAGCCACATTATAGATAAACTAACAGAAATTGTGGATCATGGAGCATAATAATGCAGACAAAACTAGACAGAACTTTGCTATGTGAATGTCAGCTGTAGGAAATGCCTGTCTAGACAGTAATTGCAATTAAGGTTTCATGAAATGGTGTTGGTGTAGACTGACACTGTTGCCGTGAGCCCCCAGTGATACTGTGAGGACACCAGCCCCTGCTGGGAAACACTGGAGAGATGAGCAGGAGGAATTTTATTCAAAAATCCTTGAAAACAGAGTTCTTGTGTTTGTGAGCTGCACAGCACTGAGCATTTAACTCCCCTGTCTTTGTGTGGTGCACCTGGTGCAGGTTTTTGTGCCCTATGAGCAAGCTCAGCCTGGCTGGATCAGGTTTGTCCCTGGATCCTGTCCTCCAAACCCAGACAGGCAGAAAGTCAGTGCTGTGCCCTCTCACAGCCCCACTCCCTCCCACATGACCCCCTAATCACACAGTCTGTGCTAGCCTGGGAAGCCAAATCCCATTGAAGGGCTGCTTCTTCTGCCCCACATTTTAGTGTTCCTCCTTTCACATGAGGTATTCCAAGGGAGAGAGTCACGCTTAAGGTTAAACTGCTGCCATATAAACTCTGGTTCAACATAATTTTGATCCCAGTGAGGTTGCTGATATATACTTTTAAATAAAATCAAACTTCAGAAACACATTAATTGGTCTCAGTGGTTAAGTTAAATAGTTAAATACATGCATACATATCATTCTGCCAAGGCAAAGTCATTAGTTCAGTGGAAAGCAGAAATGATGGCTCTATTGGAATCAGGAGACTAAACCCTATTTCCATTAATGCTAACTGTTTTATTAATACATGCATGTGTCAGCATTAAGTTATAAATTTAAATTGTCTGCCCCTTCTTGATTTAAAGTAATTATCTCACTGATCTTGGCTGCTGAATGAATAACTCTGTTACTCTTTTCATCTTTTATCAACTAAGGTTTTTTTGGTTTTGTTTTTGGTGTTTTTTGGGTTGGGTTGGTTTTTTTGTGTGTTTGTGTATGTAGACATTGCATGGCAAATAAAAGAAATAGAGCTTGTGCAAAGTTGGCTAGCATTTGACACATTTATAGAAGTGACTGGAAAACTTTGATGGAGGTAACAGGTAAAAATTGCCATTTTCATATTGCGCAAGGAAAATGCCATTCAAAAAGTTTATCCCTAATTTTTGACACAGTTTAATTTGATAAAGAGAATCCTGAGGCAAATACAGGACTTTGAATGGCATTTAGAAATTAAGAAATGTCTCATTAGAATAGAAAACACAGTTGAAATGTTGGATTCAATCTCACCCTCCTCAGAGCAGTGCTCCCTTCAGAGACCTGACCACACACTGGTACAGTTAAAAATTTCTCAGCATCACTCAGCTCATGGTAGACCACTCAAGACAAGGTTTTAGTGCATTTTTTGCTTTCAGGGCACTTCCTGTTCAGGCAGGAATGGCTGTGAGCTGTTTTCCAGGAAGGAGCAACATTTGAGCAGCTGAATGCTGCCAGGTTAATTCAGCACATCTAGAGCACTGATCAAACCCTCCCGTCCCATATTGCATGAGCCACAGGGATCAGCAGCTTGGTGGAATTGAGAATCACTCCAACATTTACCAGTGCACACAGATAACAGACATTTTTTTATGATAATGGCCCCTTCCCATTCTCTTTCAGGATATTTTTCTTGCAATTGAAATTCCAGAGATCTTCAATATTTCACATTAGTGAAAAGTCACTGTTCATTCACAGTTTCAAACCAATTTCTCCAGATGTAAGAGGTTCCAAAATTTTGAAAAGCAGACGAATAATAATTTTACTTGGGGCTCTGAGTCAAATAGAAAATTTTGTCCAGTGCTGATTGTTGCCTTTTTATTTGTTACTGTTCAATTATAGCTGGAATAGCTGGGAGAATATGGCTGATTAGTATGCATTTCAATTCTTTTTAGCACGATGGCAATTTCCATAGCATTTCTCTTTCTAAAGGAAGAAAAAAACAGAGCAGGCAGTGGCATTTGCATGCAAACAATTTGTCATTTACATACAAAAGGGCTGATTAGGTAGCAATACATGTGGCTGTAGGTCAGACAGCCTGTAGGTCATAATTGCTTTTTCTGTCCTTAAAATTATTAATTTTGTAATATTTATATGAAAAAATTATAAATTCATTATGTTCATGTTTCAAGTATTGAGTTACAAATCCTCTTGGAGATCTCTCGTGTTCTGTGGTGCTTTGGCTGCAGCCCTGTAAGTGAAACTGGTTTTAGCTGATCCCTTGCTCAGTGCTTCCCAATCCAGTGCTGCAGGTCACAGTCCACTGCCCTGGACAAACAAAGCTGATTTGGAGCATTCAAAGCTAATTGGGGCATCTGCCTGCCCTGGCTCACAACAACCACGCACAGCAGCTGAGGCTGATGTCTCTGTGCCTTTGGAGTCCTGCCTGTGCTCCTGGCCTTGGCTTGGGGTCTCTCAGGTTCCTGCACCTTCAGCTGGAGTTCGCTCACCTTGCTGAGGTGTGCATGAGGTTCCTTACCCCTCAGTTTGTCAGATCCTGCTCTCCCTGTGCAGTTCCAAATCTAATATTCAGTGAACATTTCACCCCCAGACTTTCCCACTTTGCATTGCAAACTTTGCTCTGTCCTGCCATAACCTCACCTTTAGCAGGTACAGCAGCCTCTTCTGACCTTTCTTTTTTTAATTTTCATATTTTTCCTTGACTCAGCCCGCTCCACTTCTGTTCAAAAGTGGAGACATTCTTCTCAGCTTCCTTAGGTCAGGCTTATTCAGGCTTATTTGCCTTCTCTGACTCTTCCTACTACCTGAATTAAGCAAGGTTTCCACGTCCAGCCTGCAGGACAGTCACACCCTCAGTACGAGCTTGGAGCTGATGTCCAGTGACCTTCTGCTGACATTATTTCCCTTTTTGGATCCAACAACAAAAGCTTATTTGTCTGTGTATTTATCTCAGCAGATGTCAAAGTGCTGGGGGCAGCTAAAATTAAGTCTTGCTACATTCAATGACTTCAATAATTATTTACTTAATGACAAAGAAAACTCCACATTGAAATGAGGCAAGAGTGTGATCGGAGAAATACCTGAGCACTCTCCTGAGAGGAAGTGGGAACCAGCCCTGCTGCCTCACTGGAGAAGTGCAATATGCAGCTGTCACATGGAACTAGGACATGATGAACTCATTGGAAAAGGTAGCACAAGGATTCACTCCAGGCTGCAGTGAAGGGTGTCATTCTGGAGCATCACAAATTACCAAGTGGCTGCTGGCTTGGGCTTTAAAGGAGCAGTCAAAACACGTGAGGAAAACTGAAAGTCAAAAGTCAAATTGCTGATTTTTTTCTTCATGGCATGGACTTGACATTGAGTTACACCTTATTGTGTCCTTCAGTGTGGATTTGTACTTTTGGAAGGCACTGGGAATATCCACCTTGGTTAATACATGCTCAGAACTTTGTAATTGTGGCAAGTAGCCTTTTAAAATTATTTTAACGAGCGGTTGAGTTTAAGCTGTTTATCAGATGTCTGCCCCTCCCGTTAAATTCAGATGGGTGAATCTGTTCTAAAGCAGGAAAGTGGTGCTGGAGTCCATGGGGTTAATCACTGACAGTGGGATTATTGAGCAGCATCCCTTAATGTGGCATTTCAGGGACTTTTGGTGGTTACACTGAGTTTGTGTTTGAGTTTAGATGGAGCTGTGCATCCCAGGGCTCAGCCAGGTTTTGGTCCTACCAGTGTTAGGAATGCTCTCAATACTCCATCAAATGGATGAAATTGCACTAGTACATGTTTAATTATCCAATCAAGTTGAAATGAGTTGGGCTGAAATAATCAATTCTGCAGAGGAAGTGCCAGCTCTCAGATTTACCAAGATTTGCAGTTGCTCTTTGTAATGACCTTGGCTTTTTCAGGATGAGCTGCAGGTCAGGGAGGGTGCTCCTGGAATTTCTGCCTTCCAGACATCCTGAGGGCTCCTACCAGACTGTGCAGTGTCCCCCATCACTGAGGGGCTGGGTGCAATTCTGTATTTTGATCACAGAGCTGTGAAACCCTGCTTGTAACTATCCCCACAAACAGTCTGGGGAGCAGCTCAGCCTTTATGGTATTTCCCTTCAGAAATGAGTAACCAGAAGTAATTTCTTGGAAGCTGTGCATTATAGGAGAGCTACCAAAACTCAGGACTTTTAACTTCTATTTACTTTTTTCTGCCCAAAATTTACAGAAGGTCATTGATACTTTATTAAGAAAACAAAGTAAATTAAATTAATTATGTCTACAAAAGACTGTTCCATTGCTATTTAATAATTTTGCCTACTGGAGGGGAGAAGGAGAATGTTTTTGCTGAGAGGCATCTCCCATCTGGAAATCACATCAATTTTTACTAGAAATGAAATAATTCAAAATAAACTGGAGTAAAGTTGTGTTTTAACTGTTTACATGTTCTTTAAAGCATACTATATTTAACCCATAATTGCCTTGGGCATTTTATTACTCTGAGCTAATGAATGCTAATTGCCTGTTGAACTGGAGATCAGCAGCTCCTCCTTTAACGCTTTTCACGGGTGTTACCAGGAGTGTTGGCTCAAAGAAGAAGGTTTCCCATTTCTCATGTTAGTTATATGTGCAGCTCCTTTGGCTTTGTGGACAATGTATAAAATTGTGCGTGCATTGACTCCTTTTCTCATTCTTACTAATTCATTATACACATTTCCCCTCCGGGCTTTACAGAAGGCCCCAAGTTTTAGTTTCCAACAAATCAGAAACTTCCCAAGAAATTTTTAAGAACTTATTAAGCATTTTAATGTAAATACATGAATTTCCATCTACATCCTCATGCCCCAAAATAATTTGCCTGCTATCTAGGGGAAGGCAGGCATGCTCGTTATGCTTTTCACAGCCTGTATCCTGTGAATTGAGATGTCACTCTGCATGACAGGGATCCTTTCCCTAGCTGTGCTGTAAAGGACAGATGCCTTTCTGCCGTGAAAGACCAGAAAAGTCCTGTTGCAGAACTGTTTTTGCCACATCTCAGTAGTCTGGTGGGGTCATTTCCATCATCCATGCAACTGCTGCTAAAATTAGGGATGTATCCATGGCTGTTTTGTTGGAGCTGTGTAGGAAACTGAGTGAGAGATTGCTATATATTAATTATGCCTTCTAATTATGTCCTTTTAGTAACCTCCTCATGTCCCGAAAGAATCTTAGAATGAATGAAGGGGAGCCTAATTCCTCATTTATGTGGAGGAATTATCTCAGTAATCATATTCAGAATGGCAAATCAGCTGAGAGCACAGTGTCTGCATTGACTAGTTTCTGTTTTTCTGCAGGCAGCACGACCAGGGCTTTGACTTGGTCATGGAACAGATTAATTCATCCAGGTACTTGATTTTCCTGTTTGAGGAGTGTTCTTTTACCTGACTAGAGGGGTCTGTGCCCACTCCCATTTCTTTTGGGGGGAATTGTTGGGAAGCATGGACGTGATGAAATCTCTTGTACAACCAAGGCAAACCCCTTTGCTTCTCAGCAGCATTTCTATGTCTCAGTGCCATGCCATCCAAAGAGCAGCTCCCAAAAAATGCTTTTAAGAGAGGTTGATTTGACTGGGAAATAATTTCAGCTTGTCTAGAAGAAAGAGGTTCAGCCTTTCCATGAACATCCCATCCAGTCTGGTACAGGGAGCCTCCTGACCTGCCATGCCTCCTGTGCTCCTTCTGGAGCAGCATTCCCAATGATGCTGTGGGGCTCACTCGGCAATGCCAGAAGGCTGCCTGCAGTCTGCTGCTGGTGCCAAAGGGGTTAAACCCGTGTGGGCCAGTTGTCTGTGCGGAGCTGCAAACAGCCTCAGCCGACATCAAAAAGGGAGTGCAGCGACTCCTTGATCAAAGCTCAGGTAATTGAATTATTTGCCTTCATGAATCAAGGGGTCCTTGAACAAGCTCGGGATGCCTGGATATTAGAATATGGGAAATTTATTGTTGCACTCCTTCTAATGTTCCAACATCAAAGAGAGCCCGTTCCTATAAACAAAGCAGTGGGGAGCCAAAAAATTCAAGTAAAAGCTAATGTGGAGAGGCTCAGTTTTCTAAGGTCTTTGTAAGCTGGAAATTAAGATGATTCCTGTGGGGTGAGATATTTACCACTGTGCTTCTTTGTGTCTGTTTTATGTAAGAAAACATCTGTCCCACGCTGGAATGCTCAGCTCCCCGCTCCTCAGTTGCCGCCGTTTTCCCTGTTCCTCAGTTTTGGGCGATGTTTCGCATTTTGGGTTGCAAATCTCTCTGTGCCAAGCTCTAAGCGGCTCTCTGACCACGTCACGCTTTGAGATTCTAATTAGCACGTCGCAATTAGCCCGGGCACCCCTGTGCGGGGGCGGCTCCCGCGGCACGCCGGCCAAAAGCCGGGATAAATAAATTCGGGAGGGAGCGGAGCCCAGCCCGGGCTCCCGCAGCCTCTCGGGGCGGCAGCGATGGCTCGCAATCCGTGAGGAGAAAGGGGACCGGCATTTTTAAACCCCAGCCGCGGCAGGGAAGCCTGTGCTGCCACCAGAATGGATCCTCCGCCCGCAAAACTAAATGTCGCTTTATTTCTGGGGGAGAGGAACTCCTTTGTATCTTTCCCTTCTCTTTTCATTTTAGCATTCTCTTTTCTCGGTCTGCCACATCTTTTTTCGCAGCTGGGGCCTGACCCCTGTTGTTTCCTTGTTCATGGAGCAAACATAAAATGCTAGAATTTCTTCTGGTAAGTGCCAGCCTCGGTGTGTGTGTTGTGTTGATGTGCTACGTCATTTCTGCATAAAAACTCTCTCCTTGCCTGTGCTGCCCTGGGTTTGGGTGTGCTTTATTCACAACCTGCACCAGTCCTCTGTGTGAAGCTGCTGCTGAAGGCAGTGAGATGTGTCTGTGCTTCCTCATGTCTCAGCAGGAGCCAAAATAAATTAGTGGGAGACAAATCAGCAGAGAGAGGAAACAAATGCAGTCACTATGTGCAGTGACAAACGTTTCTGAGAATGATATAAAAGTTATCTAAATAGAAAATAAAACAGTGGTTCATTCTACCTGTTTGTATTTACCTGTGAGATAACAGACACAAATTTCTAATGATGCAGATCCTTTTGCAAATGAAATTTTTTTTCTTTAAAAATGCAATGGAAATATTTTAGAGGAAGGACTGCAAAATGCAACATATTATAAATAAACTGCTTAATTATTTTATTCAACACAGTGAATAATTAAGATAGCAATGCAGTATCCTGCAGCTCAGTGGTGAGGAGCTCTACAGAGAATTTTGTACGAAATGGTGAGAGGATGCTTGGAGAGATGTTCCTCTACTTGGTGTAAAGGTGTAACCTTCATCTATTGATTAACTGTAGAACAGCTTTATCAGCTCTGTGCATATGAGTTCCCTACAGATCACAGAGTTTAATCAACTGAGCTCTATTTTAGTGACATTCCAAATTCCTACAACAAAACCCAGGAAACTGTTATTGGAATAATGTTTAATTTGAAACTTTTAAAACCATTGGGTCCCATTTTTCAGTTTCTTTAATTTGGACAGGGAACTTTT
This sequence comes from Passer domesticus, assembly GCF_036417665.1. Taxonomy (NCBI): domain Eukaryota; kingdom Metazoa; phylum Chordata; class Aves; order Passeriformes; family Passeridae; genus Passer; species Passer domesticus. The sequence continues at coordinate 20,616,178 of NC_087485.1, forward strand.
AAGCCTAAAATACCTTGCTTTTCATTTCCATGAAGTAAACATGATCAGTTTATTACCAGGTGAAAATCCTATTCCTTATTTTCTGACAAGTCAACCACAGAAAGGTGGTTATTTCGCTCAAAGGGAATTTGCTTCCTTAGGATTTCCAGTAGCATTCAAGACAGCCAGGCAGGATTGCCAAAAAGTTTTCCAGGCCAGGTTGGATGGGGTTTGGCGCAACCTGATCTTGTGGAAGGTGTCCCTGCCCGTGGCAGGGGGTGATTTTTAGGATCCTTTCCACCCCAAAGCATTCCATGATCGTGTTTGAGAACACGCACCCCTCCTGGGTGTCAGTTACAGAGCTCCTGTGAGCTCCAGAGCTCAGGGGTTCCCTGGGCAGTGGGTGAGGCAGTGGCAGAGCAGAGCTCATGGTCGTGCCATTACCAGAGGAGGAGGAATTGATTAGCAATAACACACTTCATTAACATTGCACTTTCTCAATCATTGTAATTGAGGTTCTTCCCCTAAAACATCAAGTGGATCAGGTTTTGTTTCAACCAAATCAATCTAATGTGTTAGAATTTACATAATTTCCTCTCATTTCGTTTATGGAGCAGCAGGAATTTTAATTTGCATTGTCTGTATAGTCTATAATCAAAGTGTTAAGAGCACAAGGTTTATTCATTACGTATGGCATGTGGTGACAAATTTACATAATGGGCTACATCTTGCTGAAATGTTCCTTCTTTCCCCACACCCACCTTGGCAATTTTGTCTATAAGTGATTTTCTATAAACCTGGTAATTCAATTACACAAGACTTTGAGTCCCTTGGAATATTTGGTGGGGATGAGTACCCCTATAAAAATTAAAAAGTGGATAAAATATCGTACTGAAAGATGACAAGGGCTAAGGGAAATCCTTGAAAACTGGGTTGTGTTTCCTGATTTAGGGAGAAAGCTGATATAAACCCATTGTTACTGTAGAATGAAGATGAATATTTAGAGGATGAATAGAAAGGTGCCTTTTATGTTTGCTTAGTGGCAACTCCTACACAGACTCCTTCCTATGAAAATTTCAGGTCTAAGTTAGGGACTAAAAAGCCATTAAGCTATTAAGGTGTTGTAAATGAAAGCTTCCATCATAGACTACTCTCTGCCAAGGCCAACATTTGCTTTATGAAAATGAAGTGCTTAGCACAATTTAATTTTTTTAAATAGAAGATTATTATATTTCAGTACTAGAGAAAAAAAAATGTAGGAGCTAAAAATATTATCTAAATGAGGGATGTAATGCATCCTTTGGTTTGGATACCCAGGCCCTTCACGGAGCATCTCAGAGCACAAGAGCTCTCATTTACATCTTCAGTTGGTGAGATTTGGATGTGGCACATTTTCATTCTCTCTTTTGCTGCCTGGGGATAGTCAGACTAAAATGTAGGAATTTACACTGATTTCTATTTTATCCAGCTATCTTACAATCCAACAGTATAAGCAATATCTTCTATGTACTAACATGTGCAGAAATTCAGGTAGTACAAGATTTATCTACCTTTGATCAAAGCAAAGCTCCTGACAGAAATGCAGAACATCTTTAGATGTTGACAGCCACACTCTTTGTAAGAGAGTACATGGACAGGTGTTTCAGTCTTTTTAGGAAGCATTCATACAGATAATTTTGTTAACACATCCTTAAATCCCTCATCTGAGGTGAAGAGTTTAAAACTCTCAAAGTGCATTGTATTATTTTAGCTAAGAAAAGGGGCTGTGGGTGTAATACATGCATGATGACTTGTGTTTGCAAGTTATGTAAGGAGAGGAGCAGACACAGATCTGACATTTGAATCATGAATCTTTCAATCTCTGCTTGAAACTGGAGTGAAACTTTGACAAGACTGTTGGCACCCAAAGTCTGCCAAAAGGCTTTTAAACAGAGTTCTGTCACTGTGGATGCAACAACTGCAGACAGGAAAAAGGAAAGGGAGCACTCTGAGTTCACATTACCAAAGTTTTAAGAATAATGCCTAGAGAGAGGTTCCTCAGTTGGTTAAGAGAGGTGCAAAAGACAAACGGAAAACCACTTAGCCTTTGAGAGAAAGAAAATCCCTGGAAAGGGGAGGCTCATTTTGCACTGGGTTCATCACTAAAAGGTCCTATTAAGGTGATTAAACTGTAATACTTTCAAGCCCTAACAGTGGTCACTTTTTTTCCTAGCTTTTCACAGAAGTTGCTGCATGTCCTGCACAGTCTTTGAAAATACCATCTCTGCTCTCCAGCTCCTCTGGCAAGACCTCTCTTGCCTACTTTTTACTTGCTTGCTTATTTTCCTACCATATCTCCACGTCTATTAAATGCTGTTGAAAAATCTGAAAGGTTCTTCCAAGGTTTACAGAGAGAGATACATAGAAAGGGCAAGTCAGTCTTGGGCGTTTCTTTGCCCCGTTCATTGTCAGGGATAAACGATGGATGCTTAGGATTCACATCCTTAGAGTGCTGCTGGATGAGTTTCAGAGGTGGCAGTGAGGGAATGTGTACAGTTTTTTTAATTGCTCCCCCTGCCCCCCCACCCATTGTGTGCAGCTGCAGGGACCCCAGACTGATCTTGAGAGCCTTGCAGAATATTCTTGTCAAATTGAAATCTCTCTTGAACCACACCAGGTTCTGGAATCTGCTCAAGCGTCAGCAAATATTGCTGGTGATTAAGCACCAGCTGAAAAAACACCCAAAAATGGGAATGTCCCCAGAGCTCCTGCTGGCCACCGGCAGGGAGCCAGCCTGTCCAGGTGACAATTGCTGTTCCCAAAAGGCCAAGGAAAACCAGGGAAAAGTTGAAATATGGGAAGGGGCATATATTAGGGACAATACCAGTTCATCCCATCTGAGGACATGCCCTCTCTGGGGAGCGGTAGCTGGAGGCTGGGGGAACCAGGAGCAGCTCTGTATTTGTATTAAGACAGGGAATTAAACCTGGGGGAACCACGAGCAGCCCTGCATTTGTATTAACACAGTGAATTAAACCAGGTGGGTCCGTTTGGGTAATCTCAGTCTGCAGCAGCATCTCTGAACTGGCTCTGTCCTCTTTCTAGGGGAATCAGAGCTGCTGAAGTCTGAACAGTGCACTCAGCCTGCTCCTGCCATGAGAATAAAATGCAATAGTCAGGGCAATATATCTTAACCCAGCTCAGCAGCTCCTGGCTGCTGCAGGTGCTATCGCTCCCAGCCCGCTCCCTGCAATTTCAGATACAGTTTTTCTTGTCCATGGCTTCAGCAGCTGTCATGTAGATCAGGCTTCAACCCAAATCTCTGTCTGTGGCACTATTAGTGAATAAGAAAAATGTGTTTTACAACTCAGTGTGAGAGATGAAAGCCAAATCAGATAAAGTGTTTTACAAGTTTAGCGAGTTGTCTCTTGAAATGGCTACAGAACTTGGGCAGCCACTAAAACAAAATGTACATGAATCAGTTGAAATAGCAGCTGTTTGTTGCAAATGCTGCTATGTGCAATTAAACAGGACCACTTTTATTTTTGTAAAAGGCTATAGCTAATCCAATCAGAAAAGTGTCTAGATTCGGGTAATTAAAACACCAACTGCACCTCCTTTCTAACCCAGGGGCACAGTTTGGCAGCCAGGCAGGAGAGCAAGGGGATGCTTCACCTTTGACTCGGATGTTGTCTTTTGGACAAGACTTAGGCAGGCTTGGGTCACTCACTGGGGTTTGTACTCTTCTTCTTTTGGAACATGGAATGGGATGGTAGTTTTTTTTAATAGTATCATCCAGGGCTTTTACATTGCAAATATGTTCCTCTTCCAGAATCTGTGCTTGATTTCTCAAGCTCTATTCTTATGGCACTTTAGGTTTTCCATCTTTTAGTGAACATCTGGAGCTTCCTATACTCAAACCTGTATGCTGCTTACCTGTGATGGTGTTTCAGGAACTGCACCTTTTCAATGTCCTTCTTTGCCTACCTGAGTCAAAGTCTAGAAATTCCTGGTGTTCCTTTTTTATTCACTAGTGCATAGAGGCAATTTCTTTGATAATTTACATGATAATATAGAAGTGAAAGTAGAAACCCCTTGTCTTAAGTGCCATTATTTATAGGGTACTTTGAAACTCTTAAAAATATTGGCGTTGATAGCTTTCAAAGGAAATAGATCTGGTGGAAATAGACAAAATATTCCACTAATGGTTCTTTCTCTCCTTGATCCTGTTTAAATCCAGGGACTATACAAAAAACCCAGTGGGCTTAGACCTATTAAAACCTATTTAATAGGTTTTTGGAAACTTAGTTTTAAATCAGGAAAAGATCAGCAATATGACACTGCCCGCTCGAGAGGAAAAATGACATGTCTTGTACCTGAAATAAGTGCTACAAGTCTTTGTGAGGAAATGGCTGTATTTTTTCCCCTGCCTGATTAGATTTTATAAATATCCTGCCGTGTTCAGGTGTGTTCTCATCTGCCCATCAGCAGCACAGGGCTGTGCTCCCCTCGCAGCTGACAAGCAGCCAGCAGCTGTTAATGACAGCATTGGGATTTTTGGCACCTTTTTTACACTGCTCTGACTCGTGCCCAGGGTAATTATCTCTGGGCTCTGCTCTGTGGCACTGAGCACAGCGTGTGCATCACTGCTCCTTCCAGAAATTTCCCAAGAATTTCTTGTGATTTGAGGGGAAAAGGACCCTTCACTCCATATATGATTCATGCAGGGGTATTACCAATACCAGTTTCTTTTTTTCTGAAATGCTTTCAATGAATTTTGGGAAGGTTAGAGCACTGGGATAGGGGATCATAAGCAACTTTGTATATTATTGGCTATCAAAGGAATCCCAGCACATATTTGTGTGGAAGGCATCAGAACTTTTGAGGATGGTTAATATGGCTAAATGCAGGCAAAGGCAGAGATCATGGAGGTGTTGTACCTAACGTCTTTGTTTCATGTGAAGTTTGACTCTGCAGGAAGCTCTTTATGGGCTCCATCATAAGAGTTGAAATGTAAAATAGACTGAGCAGCGCCAGAGGCAAGAAGAAGATGGGTCCTTTTTGCTCCATATGCCCTGTCTCAGATGAAAGACAAATATAAAATTCATTCTTGCTTATAAATTTTCATCCCAATGTTGCTTCATCTTTCACCTTTTCAGTGCCTGGATCTTTTATCCTATGTCTCTACTGCCTGTTTTTCAATATCCTCATACCACGGATTTCCCTTTCACATTCTTGATCTCCTTCAGCTCCATGAGATTCTTCCTGCTGAGCTGGCTGAGGTCTGAGTGTTCACAGTGCCACATACAGTGGATTCCCAACCTCAGTTCAGGGTTTCCAGCACACTTACTGCAGGGATCCACACGGATCCTCCTTTTGTTGTTGGGTATGCATTTCTTTTCTTTACTTTTTTTTTTAAACTGTAATTCTAATTATTTCAAGCATGTTTACATGCTTCAACATTTTGAGAGTACTAAATGTTGTGCAAAACACTAAACCAGCCAGTTTAAATCCTCAGAACCAACACGGCCAGCAGGCTTTTGAAGAGGCCGTGGATTGTCCAAGGCAGTGAGTGAGGAGTGCTGGATTTCTGCTGCCCCACGAGCCCAAGTGCTCCTCAGAGGAGTTTCTCCTGAGAAATGATCAAAATATAGCTGCCACAGCTGCACAAGCTTTCATTGCCTGAACCTGCACTGACCCCTCCAAACCAGGTTGTCCTGAGCCCCATCCCAAACAACATCCTGAGTCAGTAGTTCCTTGTAAAGTCACTTGGAAGAAACACCACTGGAATGGGGACCTTTGAGTGAAGGAATACCAAAACTTGTCTTAAAAGATTCTGATCAATGAAAATAAAGAGTGGAATTTGTTTTTTATAATCAACCTGTTCAGATTTATTTGCCATCTTTCAGATCAGAGAAGGCAAATTCTATTTGCAGTGTTTTTTCTGTAAAAAATACCTGTTGTGTTCTTTCAAATTAAATATTACATGTTTGTTAAATTCCCACAGAGCCTGGGAAAACCAAGGTGTGTATATCGGATTAATGGACCTCTACCGAAATCCATAGTCTTGTCCTTACAGTTTAAGGATAAAAGTTGTAAAAATTCCTCAAAGTGTATCAGTTCACAAGATGTTCTCTGTATTTCATTTGTTTTTTTCTGACTACTTCAATACGACTATTTCAGTTCTGATTACTTGTTTCTTCATTTTAAATAGAGGAAATGTAACAATTTGATTCCCATAGTAAAATGTTCCTTAAGGAGATGTGAGAGTAACATGGAATGAGACAAAATTCAGATAAAACTCTGTAATAACATCTCAAGGAACTGTTAAGGTTTTCAAAAGAAAGAACATTAATACAGGGTAGTAATTTCTTTCAAGTATTTTCTTCAGATACTATAGAATTGCAATATTTATTTTCTTATTCCTGAGCTGTTATTATTTTCTCCAGGTTCTTTTAGGATAATGTTGTCAGGTATGTATTTTGCTCATAAATCCATTAGTTGCATCCTTTATGCAGAAAAGAAAGGACATTTACTACCTCAAAGTGATGGTTCCTCAGATGCTAAAACAGGCAAAAATCATAAAGCGACAGACTTGCTGTAATTTTAGCTACTTATTTCCTGGAAAAAAAAACCTTGAATTTTTAATTCAGAAGAAAATTAATTCCATCCCTTAGTATTCTTAGTAAATGACTCATGTAACAGTTTTCAGGCACCAGCAAATCTGTCTTCGGGTAAGACACAAGACTGAACTTCAGAGGAACTGCTGACGCCCACATGGTGTCAGCTGGACTCAGTTGACACTACTTGCCAAATTTATTTCTTTGTCTGCCTCTTGTTTCTCTGTAGGAGAATATGTGGATATCTTGGAAGGCGCACGGAGCATGGAAATGTGCGTGCAGTTGGTGGGAGAGTCTTTGCTTTGTGTAACAGCAGTAGTAGCTCTCTTCAGTGGTATGGGAACAGGGAAAATCCACTAGCACAGAGTCATGGAGCTGTGGAATAGAGGTGGACTTCACAGGTCAGAGGTGTGAGATGATTCCTGGTTTTAACATTACTATTTGTAATTAGTTTTAGGTCAGGACAGTAGCAGGAATCAGAATTTTCTTCAAATGGAACTGTTATTTCTTAAACTCTCACCAAATAGTCTCCTCCAAGTCTGGAGTTTTTTTTAAAAAGAAAAAAAAATCTCATGAAGAAGATATGTTTTGGGTCCTGTACTGCAGCAGAAAGTGTTTGCTGATAGAGTTCTGCCAGGATAGCTATATCAACAACACTCCTTATTTTAAGCACAGCGTGTGCTGGCAAAGAAATGCTTTTATCTGCTCATGGATAAAACTCATATGGCAGAAAGGACTCGGGTTCTGCCAGATGAAAAACTTCTCAGGTTTTTGTCTTACACTGTCAGGAGGGGCTGAGGCATCTCGGATGTAGGCTGAACCCAAATTTTCAGAGAGCCAGAGAAAGTGAGACATTGCTAATTTAGACATGTCTAAAGTTTCTGCTATTTTTTAGATATTATTTCTAGAGTCACAATTTTAAAGAAACACTGTTATCACCAACTCAGAGAGGTGTCAGTGAAAAGGGATTTAAGGTCTTGTAAAAACTGACAGAAAAGATTGATAGACTATATGGTTAATGTCACATTTGCTAATCTAGAGACATCTGAGTAAAAAACGTGTTCTTTTCCTACCACTGTGGATTCTTTTAGTGACTTGTTTTATGGCCTTTATCCAGACCATTCATCTCTTCACACCATCCCAGGTGGCTGTGCCCATCTCTTGGAATAGGTTTGCACATGGTTTTAGAAATCAAGAGGCTTTAGGGAGATAGGTCCTTCTGTCAAGGCAGGAAGTTTCCAATCTAAGTAATCAAAAATAGATGAAGATTTTCTTACATAAAAGCTGTGTGCTTACCCAAAAACCTGTGGATGGAACAGTGACCAGCAGTGTCCTTCAGTTCAGAACCTTCACGAGGTGTAGCTCACTAGCTCCATCATTATTAAATTAGCAAAATTAAGCACTTAGTGGCTTGGAAATGCTGCTAATTGCTGGTGAACAGTGTGTCATTCATGCACAATGTGATACAATCCTCAGTGCAAAGCACCATTTCCATTTTCCTCTGTATAAGCTCATAAGTGCAGAAGGTATTTTCTCCAGGCCCGTTTTTCTGAAAACAGGGCTGTTTATGGAAAGGTAGGACAAAAATAACTACAGAAAGCTCTCAAACCTTTCTGTAGTTTCTTTCTCTCACACCTTGTCTCCCAGGTGTGTGTCTAGGTCTGCCCACAGCAATTACATGAGGACACTGCTACACCCTCTTTCTTCTTGCCCACCAAGAAATTTCCCAGCAGCAAACATGGCTCTAGAGCCTCTCTCAGCTGTGCAGAATGCTCTTCATTATTGCTGATAGCTGAGGGATCTGCCAGGCTTCTTTCAGACTCAGCTGTCCGGCTTTTCTTTAGGTCAGCGCTGTGACTGTTGCTGAAGGTTAGGACAGGTTCAAGCTGCTGAGCAGAGATGAGACACCAAGGCAGAGTTCAAGGGGAGAAAAGATACAAGGGATGGGAGATACAAATGTCAGGAGCATTCCTTTCCATGGGAGCCTTTGTGGGGCTATTTCCCTTTCAGCATTTTTGGTTTATAAGCAATGAAATTGTGAGTTTATACTGGGGGGAAGGAGTACAAATACAGGGTGAGGATCAGCTGGCACCTGATCATTTCTTTGCTGGTAGGTTGAGAAAAGTGCTTGACAAACACAGAATTTATATCCTAATATACTGTATATTTTACTGTATAGTATACATAGTAATATATACTCTTTTGGCAATATTGCCTTTACCATGATTTTCTGTTCTGTTTGTTTGTTCTTCTTTCTCTAAAAGTTACATTTATTGAAAATGGGCTGCAGTTTTGGTTTCTGCTTTGTGTATATAGGAGAGAGTTCGGACTCAATGTTTTATATTCCATTTTCTTTACTGCCCTGTGAATTAAGCAAAACATGTTCTTTGGTTTTGGGATTTAGGACTTAGGAAGTGAGTTAGGCCAACGCAAAAGAGTTACTAGTGCGGATGCACTGAAGATACTTAAGGCTGTGAAAATTAAAAAATTAAAAGAACATGAAAATTTTAAGGCATTTAAAACTTGCTGAGTTTGGGATGAAAGGCAGGTGATGCCTTGGCACAGCAGGTGTACTAATGAGATCCTGGCAATGGCATTCTGGCCATCCAGAAAAAGCTGTGCTCTTCCTAAAGACACTGAGCCCCATTCTGCCTTCCCTCCAGCTGGATCTGGTTCATCCTGAGCCTTGCTTAAACAGGGTGTTTTATCTCCAGCTAAAAATCTGACCTGAAACTGGTACTGAAAACATATTTAAGGAAGAAAGTTAACATCAAGTTATTGAATTGCAGTTCTTCCTTCCCAAGAACAGGAAGAATCTACTCTTTAGCTGTGTGCTGTTTATTTGGAGAGGTACTAAATGGTGATGAAGGAGGATGGAGTGCTTGCTAAATACTGCTGAGATGCTCCAATAGGAGCCTGAGCTTCTGCTCACATCTTACCAGGAGTGCAGAATAATATACCAGCATGGCTTCAGCTCTTAATAATTCTTCTAATGAGCTAAACTTGTGCTCAGCTTGTCTCCTTTTCCCTAATTTTGTGGATCTAAAATCTGAGTATAAATCAGAAGTCACCTGGTTGCCTCTCATAATGTTCATATTGTTTCAGTGCAGCAAAGCCATTTATATTGTTGAATAATAAAAGTAATGCTAGAGCTGATATATCTTATTAAGCTTCATATCAATGGAAGTAATCTTGACCAAACCTGCATTTCAACCCAAGTGGGGGGAATTACAAAATCTGTTTGTCATTGAGGCAGCCATCGTGTTTGCTAATTGGAGCTAATTCTTGCTGTAAATTGGGATACAATTAGTTTGGATTTGACAGCAGAACTGTTGGGTGTTCAACTGGATGGAGCTAATGAGAAATTCTAACTGTGATTATTATGGTTTATCCAAACAGATGATCCTACCTTGCCATAAAATCATGGTCATGCATTCTGCTTTCCTCAGAATTTATGTGTTAAAATTAAACAGGTGGATGTAACAAGACACAGGGAATGGCTCCCAGTGCCAGAGGGCAGGGCTGGATGGGATCTTGGGAATTAGGAATTGTTCCCTGGCAGGGTGGGCAGCCCTGGCACAGGGTGCCCAGAGCAGCTGTGGCTGCCCCTGGATCCCTGGCAGTGCCCAAGGCCAGGTTGGACACTGGGGCTGGAGCAGCCTGGGACAGTGGAAGGTGTCCCTGCCATGGCAGGGGTGGCACTGGATGGGCTTTAAGGTCCCTTCCAACCCAAACCATTCAGTGATTCTATGACTCTTAAGAAAAATATGCTGATTTGATGTAATTAAGAACATACAGTAATTTTTTTTAGATTATTTTAATAGCATTACTTATTTATTACAAGAATTCATTTCGTAAAGGTCATCCTGCTTTTCCATTTGCAGTATGTTCATGCAATAATTACATACTAACATAGTAATAGAAAATTAGTTAATCTCAGCAAAGACTCGTGTATGTGATCAACTTTTCTCACCTCACTTGACTATTTGCACAAGGTCATTGACATACCTTGTTGGTGGAATTGTGTTTATTTGGGTTTTTTTGTGGGCTGTTTGGTGCATTTTGAGCTGGATTGATGTGATGTGCAAGTGATGTGTGATAACCTTCAGTTTCCTAAATGGATATGTAGTTCTTGGAGTTTGAATCCTGACAGGAATATTAGCAATGGCAATTTGAAAGACTGCTGTGAATAGTTACACAAAATATGTTGTTTCAGCAAATGCACTTGATAATCTGGATTCAGGGAAGCATTTGCAGATATAGGACCTGAAAGTGTGTGAATTTGATCAAAGTGTTTTAATCTGAAATGAATATTTATAGTGCTTTGGCAATATTTCCACAGCTTTTATAATGGCTCATGGGTGTATCAGACTACTTTCATTTTCTTACTGTGGAAAAATAATTAATTACTTGGGGCAAGCAGCTAAATAGAGACAAACTTTGCTCTCAGGGTGTTGGAGTGAGGTTCTCATCACAGCTGATGGCTGAAGTGATATCCAGAAGCCCAAGCCACAGCTGCTCATCTCTGTAAGGCAGAGCAGCGAAATCCACAGCCCTGCTTTAGGTCATAAAATCATAGAATCGTTAAGTTTGGAAAAGTCCTTTAAGATTATCAAGCTCAACCAGGACCACCACCATGTTCACCACTCTGAGAAAACCCTCAGTGCCCCACCAGAAACTGCCACTCCTGTAGGGTCCCCCACTCAGCCTCGCTGTTCCCTGCTCACAGTTATTTTTACATTTGTTTATGTTGTCTTCAGATCCAGAAATGAATCTTTTTTTCCCCTACTTAAAAAATGTCAATGGACTCAAGAATCTAACAAGCTTTTTTTCCATAACACCGGGGAACTTAAAATGCTTACATTGTTTCCCTCGCCCAAAGATGAAAACAAACTTGTAGGTCTTGCCTTCTGTCATGAAGTTGAGAACATGTGGATTTAACACCAAGTGCTTGTAGAAAAAAAAGCATTATAAAAATTTCCTAACAATTCCCAGCTTTTGATTAAAGCTGTCCACCCTTGCCATTAAGGCATAAGAAAGTTTGCAGCTAAGCCTTCCTGATGGTTTTTTTAATGCACAAAACTTATTTTTAACCTTTTATTTATTTGTTGCAAGCTGATGCTTCTAGGTCTCTGATGCCATTTTCTCCCTGACATCTGAATGAGTCATAAGGTGCCTTTTATTCATTGTTTTGTTATTTTTCCTGTGTTGCTGATATGTCTTTTGATCTACCTGGCTCACAAATTCTTAAGCTTGGAATTCAACTGCAAGATTAAGCACTGCAGCCTTAGACTGTTTCCACCTTCATCCTTTCATCATTGTCCAATTCAGCTTTTAAGTACAAATCTCTCCTAAGTTTTAATATTTGTTATGTGGTAACCAAAAATCAGTGGGTTTCTGATTTTCTTTTCTCTGGAGTTACTGGAACTTTCTTGGAGTAACTTTAATTTTCCTGGTTGTGATCACTGCTGATAACTGGATTCTGAAATTCAGCTTTTACCTTCCCTTAATGCCTCATGCATTTTATTATTGAAGAGTTTAGAATAAAAGGTAATTTTGGATAAAGGTTAAAAGTAAGAGGGTAACTTTCAGGAAATGTCAACTTAATTTTAGCAAGATTATAAAAACTTTTTTTTGCAAAGCTTTAGAAGATGGGATGTGCTCTGTTTCTTAAGGGCTGTCCAATCTCCAGCATTTTGGACAGTGATCCCTCTAACTAAATTTGGGTGATAATTTGATTGAGACTATGGAAGTTGGATAAAAGTAACTAGCCCTTGAAGTTTTATTCACATCATTTTTATGTCCACACAAATTTGTAATGATGGAAGTTTGTCCTCTGACTTATTTTAAATTCCAGAATGTTTGATGATTTTCCAGCCTATAATTGAGTTAAAATAAGACCTATAAGGAACTTCCCTTCATCTGACTGACATCACAGATGATGCACCTAGACCCTGCCTGCTGCCGGCTGATGAACCTTCAAGGAAATTCTGCCTCTCTTTTGAACTTCCTCATCCAGAGGTTTCATTTATTTGTGCAATTTACTTGTTAAAATTAGAAAATTTTGCTGTTCTCTCATAATTCCTATAAAATTTCTGTATCCATCTCAGTCATTCACACATGATTTTCTTACAAATGTTTCTAGCAAAGTAATCTTGGATTCCTTCTGAGGCTCCAAAATGTTGTTCAAAACCAGAGGCATTGGTCTCCTCCTGGTTCATGTTAGTTCAAGTGCTAGAGTAGATGTTAATTAACAGAATATTTTATAAGAGCATAATTTCTGGATTCACTCTTCATTTTAAAAACCATGTCTGCTCTACAACTGGGGGAAAAAAAAAAATCAGAGATTGGCTCTTGCATCCTTATTTCCCGTGCAAGATCTTCCATTTCAGCTGCTTAAAGTACTCATTTTAAATATTGTGCTATACAATTAACAGACAAGACTGTGGAAGGGAAAAGAATGGCAGGAGCTCTTTTGGCTGTAAGCTGCAATCACAGAATACCAGAACGGGTTGGGTTGGGATCATAAAGCCCATCCAGTGCCACCCCTGCCATGGCAGGGACACCTTGCACTGTCCCAGGCTGCTCCAGCCCCAGTGTCCAGCCTGGCCTTGGGCACTGCCAGGGATCCAGGGGCAGCCACAGCTGCTCTGGGCACCCTGTGCCAGGGCCTGCCCACCCTGCCAGGGAGGAAGGGAAGAATTCCTCTTTCATATCTGCTCTAACCCTGCCCTCCTTGAGTTTTGTGTTGCAGGAAACCAGCAGTGAAGGAAAAAGAGGCTGCACCTTGCCTTGGTCCTTCCCTGCCCTGCAGCTGGGTCAGATGTGCTCCCAGTGTGGTTTTGATGAAGTTTAATATTGCGCTGCCCTTTTTACATTATTTGAGACAAGCCTCATCTTAGCTCCTGATGTGCAATGTATTTCTTTTACCAGCAAGACCTAACGAGTGTCAGCCAGGGAGCGGCTGGGCCTTTGCTAGCAGCTGACTGACAGCAATGGGAGCTGAAGAATAACACAAAGCCTTGCAAATCCCATTTTTCTGCCTTGCAAATGCATATGTACTGCCACTGAAACATGCTAAAAACACAGTTAATTTCATCATGTGGTTCAAAATACAAAGGTTCCGTGTCCTTTCAGTGTGGGCAATTGCCTTTATTTCAGTGCCCAAATTATCTCTTCTTTTCTCCCCCTCTTTAAATCTAAACACATATGAAATCTGTTTGATCTGCAACGCTGGATCAAGATATTATTTGTGTGGAAGGCGGTAAAAAACATTGTGAAGTATCTTAGTATTTCTCAATACCAACACAGTGGGTAAGCTACTGTTGCTTTAAAAATATAATGTGAAAACTATAATGAGAAAAAGTTTGGATTTGGGCCAAAAAATTTAAAACCTTTATGGTGGATTAAACTGTTTTGCAACTAAATACTGCTTTTCTCTGAAACAACCTATTCCCTCACGCAGCTAAATACTGCCATATGTTTAAATTCTTGCAGGCCTCCTAAGGCTGACCCAGAAGAAATGTCAACAAATGTTTGTGAGTCCTTGTGGCCTTGTAACATTTCCTTTAAAAAGTGAAGAATGGAACAGCAGGAGCTGTAACACTCCCCCAGAACAGACATATGAAGGCATATGGCTGACATGGGAGCCTGCTGGCTCTTCCAAGATTGCTGGCTTCATTTTTAAGGATCCTTTTTTTTTTTTTTTAATTCCTCAAGACAGCTAAACTTGTCTCTCTGTTTGGTGAGTTGCTCTGTTCTGCTCAGAGCTGAGTTTGGGATGCCTGGGGTCTGTGCAGCCCCTGCTGTGCCATGGGAGAGCCCACAGGTTGTTCCTAAAAGTGGCAGATGGGGAAATCCAGGGAGGGTGAGATGTGGTGGCTCCGAGCTGGGGATGTCCCAAAGGATATTCAGGCAGCTCTGTACACACAGGAGTTTGGGTAGCTGGGAAGGTTTTCTCTGTAGAGCATTAACCCAGTGCTGGCTCTGCTTTTGACAATTAAAATAAATTACATTTGCTGAACAGCGCTGAATAGTTGCACTTAACTTTCATTGCAGATGTGGTTTTATTGCTACTTAACTGTAGGGTTTGAGTTCGCTGATATGGGGGAAGATTTATCAAATGTACAGGATCTCAAGTTTTTTCCAAGTCAAAATGATTTAATTGTACAAAGGCATTAGACTTCCAATAGAATTTGTGCTCAAAAAAATCTTTGATGCCTTAGATCACTTTTCTTCTTCCCTATACATGTCCTTTCTTCCAATTATTATTTTTAATTAATTGAAATATTCCTGTGCTGTACTGAAGTAACTCCAATCCTGGAAATCTCCACGGCATAAAGCAACCAGAAGGGTAAAAACCAGCTCCACAGCTCAACTTCCAGCTGCCTGTGCTTCATCTTCCTGATAATGTACATTTCACTCCCTATTCCTAAGGCATGTGGGAACATCTGTGTCCATAAGTCCAGCTCTGCAGGTTTTTGTGTCTCAGAGGCTGCTCCAGGCCAGCTGGGTGAAATTTGTGGATTATCACATAGAGAAGGAAGGGCAGTGACTGTGCCTTGGGTACTCATCCAGATTTCTTTCTCTCATGAAACATCAGATCTTGCTCTGCAAGTTGTGACTTTTGGTCACTTTTGTATTAGTCCATTGAACCGGATTTGTGGCTGTGCAGTACTTTAAACCCTGAAACCTTGACCTTTTGAGTTACAGCAGTGGGTGTCTCAATACCACAAGATATTTCTTCAAAAAGTATTTTGGAAGGTAATTTATGTAATTGCTCATAAAATTATACTGTCTTGATGTGCGGGACTGGTAAGGTTGGTTTTCTCCATCGTGGCTGGGGCAGTTTCTGTGCCCTGAAAAATTAGAACATAAACCCAGCCTTTGAATAAAATGCAAACTATAAATGGAAAAAATCCAACATTTAGTGGAGTTTCTGTGGTTTATTCCTCATGCCTTTTTTTTTTTTTTTTTCCTCTGGGCTCTGCCATTACAGTAATAGGAAAACAATTATGTAAAAACAATGAACATCTTGCATGTGATTGACAGAATGAATAACTAGATTTCTTTTTTTGAAAGGGAGTGGGAAAGCTTATTATTGGCATTTGAAACCTCTCAAATTAATTGTGTGAAGTGTTCAGCCACAATTTAACATGCAGAATGCTGTCTGCTAGAAAGGACTGCAATGTAATTATAATTTCTGTGACTGGAGAACCAGCAAGGTGTTGAAGCTGAGTTCTCCACACTCTCAGGTAAACTCCTTAGGGGGTTTGTTTCCCTATAACTCAGGCTGACACTATCTGAAAATGAAATAACAGATTTGTTTGGCCATGTTGAGCTGTCAGGTACTCATAAGTCTCACGAACTCGAAGCTGATAGCACAGACACGAGTGTGTGTTTATGTTCTCCAAGTGGAGAGCTCACCAAATTGAACATTAAGTGTGCAGACAGCCTCAGTTTGGCTCAGTTCCACAGCACACATATGGAAAAAGGTTGGCTCCCATAAGAAATAATTATATGGCCATCTCATTCTGGGTTTAGAGCATCTCAGCATTGGTTGTGAGAGTAAATCCGCTCCCCTTCCCGGCGTTCCCAGATCCAGGCGTTAATTGCTGTCTCCAGCTCCTGGGGCTGAGGCGCAGAGCCCGTGCTGACCCCAGCCCAGCCCAGCCCTGTGCTTGTCCCGTGCCAGGGCTGCAGGAGCAGCTCTGATCACCAGCCCTGTGCCCTGCTCGCCCAGGCCCCTGTGGGCTGGGCACACTGGTGCAGCCTCAGCTCAGCCTGCAGCTCGGGCAGGGAGATCTCACATCTGCCAGCAAGGCTGCCCAAGGCCACCCAGAAGGCTTCAGTTGTGGCCTGGAACATTCTTCCACCCCTGTCCAATTCAATTGAAAAGGAAAAAATGTTACTGCTGTGTGAGAATTATTGCAGTTATCTGTTTTAGACAAGCCTTTGGCAAACAGGCTTTTCTGTGCTTTTGGGGAGAGTCACATTTCTGCACAGCTGGTAAAGTGACTCCATTATTATGAAGTTATCTTTGACTTTTATTAGTAATTAGAATCATGGAATCATAAAATATTTAGGCTGGAGAAGCTCTTCCAGCCCATGGAGTCCCAGTCGTGCCCAATGCCCACCCTGTCCCCAGCCCAGAGCACTCAGTGCCACCTCCAGCCCTTCCTGGGACACCTCTAGGGATGGGCATTGCAAAGCTCCCTGGGCAGCCCCTGCCAAGGCCTTAGCAGCCTTTCCATGGGGAAATTCCTGCTGGTGCCCACCCTGAGCTGCCCTGGCCCAGCCTGAGGCTGTTCCCTCTGCTCCTGTGCCTGTTCCTGGGAGCACAGCCCGACCCCTGGCTGTCCCCTCCTGTCAGGAGCTGTGCAGAGCCACAAGGGCCCCCCTGAACCTCCTTTTCTCCAGGCGGAGCCCCTTCCCAGCTCCCAGGGAGGTTATTTCCATGCAGTTTTCCTTTTTCTCTAAGGATGTTAACACTGGGCACTCCTTGCTCAGTCCCAAAAAAAAGCCACTGAAACTTAGGGAGAGCTGTGCTTCTGAAATCTGGTCAATCAGCGGAGACAGGTTCTCAGTATTTGGCCAGCAAGGGTTTGTTGCTTTATTAGTGTTGTTTTCTGTTGGTTTTGTTTTGGGTTTTGTTGTTGTTTTTTTTTTGGTTTTGTTTTGGTTTGGTTTTTTATGATCCTTTTATTTTCCTAAATATATCCTCTTGTTGGTTGAATATAAGTTTACCACATGATTGCCAGTGGTACCCTGGAGCTCATTTATTGTTATTTAAAGAACTGCCTACAGCACCTAGGACTATCTCTACCAGGTAATATCACTGACAGATACCAGCAGGAATTTTTGCCTAATTGTGCAGTTTCTCTGGAATATGCAGAGCACTTGCTCTGTTATTGTTTGGTTGTGTGTTTCTACTTCACAACAATTGTTTGGAAGAAACCTCCTAATGCACTTGCTTGTAGCATGTTATAATTACACCACAGAAAATTAATGCCTCGGTGCTTTTTGGGCAGCATAATGAAGAGCAGACAAATGTTAAATATTAATATTGTCAACTATTCTGGTTCATTGTGGCTGTGAGCTTTGGTGTTATGAACACGTCATTACCTGCTGCAGCTGACATACAGATATGTGCTCAAGTTCCAGCTCCATGAACAGATGGGAAGGCAGGTTAGCAAATGACAAAGTAACTCCATAAAAAAATATTAGTGTATTGTAATTTCTGGAGTGATATCCTGAAATTATAGGTGGTGGAAAATCGTGTCATCCTTGCTATAAATATTGCTGAAATTCTGCAAAACTCTATTAGTTGTGAGTATGAACTGCACAGCAAGTATCAAGAAATACTCCTAGTCCTTTCTCATCTCCCAAGTTCTTACTCACTGATATTTAGCTCTGTTTTAATGGATATTTCTTAAAAATTACATATATCTATATAATATACATAAAAATATATGTGTGTGTATATATTATATATACACAAATATATTATATTATGACAGTCTCAAAATATCAGTTGCTCAGTATTGTTCAGTCCTGAAAAATGAAATTACCAGTTAAAGAGGATTTGGGATTGTTTTCCTTTTTGAATCAGTAATGATTATCTTGTCTATCTGCACTTCTTTAGGCTATCTTTTGTCCACATTTAAAGACTGCTTCATGGACAAATTAATGTGTTTGACATTGCCTTGTCCTTGATTGAGAAGCCAAGTGTGTAATGTCCTTTGAGGAAACACAAAAGGAAATGAGGAAAAGCCAGTGAGGAAGGACAGAGACAGAATGGCTTCTGGGTGACCTAAAATGAATTTACAATCCATTTTCCCTTCCTGTCACCCTCCCTAGATCTAGACAAGCTGTGACCTCTGGGAGGAGAATGGAATAGGAATAGGCAAAGGGATATATTTGGTCCAGAAATAAAACTGAATGAAACTTTTTTAAAAGCCTTACAAATGTTTGAAGAGTCATTGTAGGGTTTGCAATAGGGTCCCCAGAATGAATAATGGATCTTCCTGGGCTGACAGAGATATTCAGTGAGTTGAATGAGGCTCACAGAAATTCAGAAACATCAAATCTCTGGGGTGGCTTTGAACAACTCCTCTTTTCTTTATTTATTAATAAAAGGAAGAAGGTAGGAAAAAATGTCCCTGAGACCAAAGAATTCTGTCTCTCTTGAGTCTCTTGGACAGACTCTGAGCTATTCTCCTTTATGGTATCTCTGATGTCCCAGAATTATTCTTCCTTGGGTGTCTCCAGTGGACCTGGAACCAGCAGGATGATTTTGTAGAACATTTATATAAAGATTTTTCCAAAGGTTAGTTGAATTTATTTTCTGTGCTGAGTGTCCCCTACAGCTTGACTAATGGAGACATTCAGCATATACTTCAGTGGCTCTCAATTTTTAGGGTTTTTTTTCAGGTCACTAGAAGAGATTGATAAAAGAGAGCAGAAGAAAGCCAGAGGAAAGAAATATAGAACAGCCTCCTGAAAGATAATAAAAATAGAGCACCAAATGCTAGTGCGCATCAAATCCACAGCCTCTGCTATGGATTTGCTCTAGAGGAAGGATCTGGCCATTCATGTTTAGTGGAAGAAAAGCACCAAAGAATAGGAAAATGGCAAGTGGAGGATGCAAACCAGAAAAAAAAAAAATCCCAAACTGTAGGGAAAATTTGCCATAAAAATCTTTCAGTGCTGACAAGCTCCCAATCCGTGGTGTCTGACATCTGCTGCCAGTGGAAGCTGAGCTCCAGTGTGACTCAGAAGGCTTCAGAGCAGCTCTGTGTGCCTGCTGCACTGGCAGGAACTGATTTGGTATGCTCTGCATGTAGAAATTGCTTTTCCAAGAGAGAACATATACGAGCCTTTTACTGGTAGCGGCTCAAGAACAAGGTTTGAGATAATCTGCTAGACGACAAAAATGAAAAGTCAAGTTTTAGAGTACAAATGAAGTGCTTTTCCTACATGTAGGTAATTTGAATTATATAGAGTGTGGTACATAGAAATACTTGTTTAAGCATGAAAAACTTGTATAATTTTTAATTCACATAGATTTATTTGCATCTGTATACATGTGTATGCACAAAAAGCCAGTAGCTGCTTGATGTGGATCCAAATTTAGATTTTAGAGGAAGCTCAGGGAAGTTGGAAACATTGAAATAGGGGGCTTGATTTGGGATATTTAAAATGACAGAACACACCTGCCTGCAGGCCTCCCAATCCACTCATATTTCTGGTACCTGGGTAGGATGGGGCTGCAGCAGCGTGAGGATAATTAATACAGACTTCACCCTCCAGGGCCCATCGTTTGCCTCCAGGCCCTTGTGACCCAAAAGCAAAAAAAGCTGATAAAGTCATATGGTACGGGTGAGCACAGGACTGGGCACTTATGTGATTCACAGAGGGCTTTTGGAGGGAGGTTAATTTCTTCCTTGTGAGCCCACATGAGCCTTTTCTGTCCTGCTGGGTAATTTGGCCTCAGATGGGTGAGATTTGGGCTTTAGTCTGCAGACTGTTAACATCCTGCAAAGCACTGAGATGTGATTTTGTCTCCCACGAGGGCACACAGCTACCCTGCTCCGAGCTTCCTTTGTGCCTGGTTTGTGCTCTCCCAGCTGGGTGTTGGGGTGGTGGGTTTGGCAGAGCTGCTCTGCTCTCCTGGCTGCCTGCCTGTGCCACAGCAGTGTGGGTGCACAAGGGATGGGAGCAACAGGGGAAATGTTTGGCAGAGTACAAAGTCAGAATAGTTCATAAGAAAGTGAAACAGGCTGTTAACCTGCTTAGAACAGAACCTTGTTTGTGTGAAACCTTCTCTGCAGCGCTTGCGTTTTGTCCTTCTCCCGTGAGGCCTGCACAAGGCATCCCCCTTGTGTGGAGAGGAGCTTTCCTCCTGGACAAAGGTACAGGACTGTACAACTTTTTGAGTCAAATGCTGGTTTTGATCCTCATTTCATGTCAGTCTTCTTGGGTTGAGAACAGCTCCTCCAGGACTGAGCCCTGTGTGTGGACACAGGCATTAACTCTTCCGTGCCTCGGAAGCAGAAGGCAGCAGGACTCTCTCAGGTGCTGCAGGTGGTGCTCCTGTCCCTGCTGCTCGGGAGTGCACAGGGCAGGGAAAACTCCCCCAGCTCTGAAATCAGAGTTATTTACCCTGGCCTGCCAACAGACCTGTCACTGGGTGTGTGTGGGGAAGGCAGATTATCCGAATTGCTCTTCTGTCCTTTCTGCTGCAGTTCTTGACTTTTGCTTTGTTCCATACCTTTGTACCTGACCATCTTTCAACCCTTACGTGTCCATGTCCACACAGAGACATTGATCATGCTGCTGGTGTCAGCTGTGGATATTAATTAAGTGACAGCCTTAATAACCTAAGTGAACATTGAATTTGGAGCTGCTTTCAGTGGTGCAGTCAGACCAGGTGTCTTCCAGAGCCCCTTCCCACCTGAATTATCCTGGGCTGCTCTGTTAGTTGCTGACTGTGAGATTCCCATTGCTTGGCTCAGCTGCTTGGAATCAGAAGGAAAACCATTTTCTCCTGCAAGCAGAGCATGAGTTTATTTACTTGCTAAGACAATGGCTAGCACAGGAGCAATTTTTACACGGCCAAGGACACTCACCCTGGTCAAGGCCCCCAGATCCGAGTTCTCTAGAAGTGTTAAATAATCCCTGTTGTACACTGAGATTTAAACCCCAGTGCAGATCCATTTTTTTTTTACACCTAAACAGAGATTACTGTATATAAAAATATGGTGCGGTGCTGTGTTATGTAGTAGGGCCTAGAATAAAACTCTGACAGGAAGCAGATTTTGTTGAAGCTGTGTTCCTGAAATGCAAATTGCAAAAATGATCATAATAACTTCATGCAAATTGTATTTATACAGATGATCCAGCTTCAGGAGAAAGGGGAGTTTGGGCAGTGCATAGCACAGAGCAGCAAACACCAAAAATAGCATTGGGGAAGTCAAGTGTAAACTTTATTTTAAGACAGAACTTATACCTACATCTTTAGAACAGTTAATTATTCAGTGAGGAGAGAAGTGAGAGAAAAAATGGGGAAGCTCTGCACCCAAACAGCAGAGATCCTCAGCTGGCATGTGGGAGCTCTGAGTTCCAGCCTCTTTCCTCTGTGTTTTATATGGATTAGTGCATTTTTCAGAGGTGAAATGTTTTATAGTGTGCCTTTGCTCACTTTCAGC
Source organism: Passer domesticus (assembly GCF_036417665.1). Classification (NCBI taxonomy): domain Eukaryota; kingdom Metazoa; phylum Chordata; class Aves; order Passeriformes; family Passeridae; genus Passer; species Passer domesticus. The sequence goes on from NC_087485.1 coordinate 20,637,965, forward strand.
AATGGCTCCAAGGTTAAGTGATGTGTGGCAGGGCCAGACTGCAAATTCATGATAGTACCATAGAAAGCTCACAAATTCCTAAACCTTTGTGATTGTGAGCTCAAACCTGCATAATTGTTATTTTAAATTACATTAGGTTCCTTTTTCTTTTTTTTTTTAATTTTACCATTATTGTTGTTGTTTATTGCATACATTCTGAGTATTTAATAGAGTAATCTGTTTCATAGGTTATGAATACCTGCATTTTTTGTAGGCTAGTAATAATTAATCACAGGGGGAGAAAAACCCTTCAGCCACTCAGTCCATTGGCCTGTGCTGTGTAAAAACCTTGTTCCTGTATAGGATTTCAATAAGTAGTTTATGATCAATAATTCAGCCAAGAAGTTTTGACTTCTCCAGGTTTTAATTCAGCCATGCAGATGTCTCTGGCACTTTTAATATGATCAGCACTCTTTACTTAAGCAATAATTTAGATTATTAGGGTTTTTCTTTAATCATTGTGTGTGGTGTCAGTTGTGTTTCCATAGGCACTTCTCCAGCAAATTGTAATCAAATAACCATTTATGTGGAAACCTGAGGCAATGGAGTTCTGACTGTGCTGGAAATGCTTTTTGAAGTGTCATATTTATGGAATATTTTAGTCTCTTTCAGTCATTTCTGTGATATTTACCAGAATTTTCATTGGGCTTGAAAAGAGTTGCAAAAATCTGGCACCGTTTCATTTCAGAAACTCATCCCTGATGCTTTTGGATTTCTCAGTTAGAAATCCACAGTTTAAATCCTTTTATGATTGTGAGCAATTTGTTTCTATTTCATTAAACTCTCAAATATGCTCCCAAGTTTATTTCTGGAACTGCTCTTCTGGAAATATTTAATTTTAGGGGCACAATGGATGCAATTTTTCTCCAATTTGAGATCTTTGTGGATTTCTAATATTTTTCATCTCTCTTGATAAGAGTAATGTACCTGGGTGTTTTTTAGAGGGACAAATGTGTGTGTGGTGCATCAGAAAAAGGGAAAATGAAAATAAACAGAGGTTTGGGGTTGTTTTGGGTTTCCTCAGCATAAATCTCGTATTTTGCACTCACCTCGATTGTGTTGGTTTATTCACTTTGCCAAATGGCCCACAGAGCTGTGAATATTTATTTAGTGTTGTTCCTAATCGTTTTTCTAATAGGGAATTATTTGGGTACAATGAAAGACATTTGTAAATGAAGCAGATAAGCGCTTTGGCAGACAAGGAGTGTTTTGTCCAGCACAAGAATTCTATTGTCCACTGCTTTAGTTGTCAAGTGCCTGGGGAGCCCAGGATTTATGATGATGTTACAATGGCCCTTTCAGAGGGGACTCTAAGAAGCTGTGAGATTCCGTTCCTCTGCTTTTCAGACTCCCAAATCTTTTTATGGTGCGAGGACAATGCCGGATTCAGCTGCTGCCGGGGCCCGTCTCCCATCGGGCGCTGTGCAATCATGACCACGGTGACAATGGGCCGGGCTCCTGCCCCGCTCCTCTTGGCACCTCGCATCGCCCAGCCCTCAAGCGCGGCTTCTTTCGCCCCAAAAACTCTTGTTAGGCCGTGTGGTTTAAAGAGCCACTGTGGCAAATCTCTTTGGAGCGTTGGAACTGTTTAATGGATTTTTTTTAAAGTTTTCTTGTAATTGTAGTTGGACTTTGAAACAGCCTTCTGTAAATACAGCAGTTGGGGGGCCTTGGCTTTTCGCCCTTTTGTAAGCGTTATAAAGTTATTAGAAATCCTGAAGGCATATTCAGAGAAATAGGAAAATAAAAGGCATGCAGAGAAAATAGGAAAATTAAAATGTTATACAGTAAAGTAATAGGCATCTGATAAATGAAATGGTAATAGGAAGTAAATAGGTATCTGACACCTAAATATCAATTACTCAAACTGTTCTGTCTACAGTCACAAGGATGGAAATAGTCTCAAACTATGTTTTTTATGAAAATTGATATCTGGAAGGGTTTCTCCTTGCTTGATATTAATATGAAGATTTATTTACTGCTAATAATGGTCAATGCTACAAAAAGTATCATTTTGTAACCCCTGATATTTGTTGAAATGCAGTGTGACTGCAGAATAGAGGCTGCAATTGGCAGTGAAATGATCATTTGCCATTTATCATCTATTGTTCTTTAAGATGCTTCCAGCCCAGCCCACTGTGTGGTTCCATGATTGGTGCCTTTGCTGGTGGCCAGGTGGATGCACAGGGAGAAGTTAATGGAGCTGCAGGTCAGGTGGGGACTGGCAGTGTCTGATCAAATCTCTGAGGCTTTTAAAAACAAAAGAAGAGCTTAAAAAATTGGATGGTAGGGATATTTAAGAGGATATTTTGAGAAGTCCTTATCCAAGCAAATTCAAATGTCTCGGGCATAAAGGAGTCTTGAGCTGCAAAGTCATCCATAAAGATGTTGTTTTCTGTAAAGATATTGAACAAATTCTCAAAATGAGGGAGTTTATTTCAGTTTCAGTCATTCATATGAATTGTGAATTAGTTCAAAAGGGTCCTTTGAAAAAAAAACCAAAAAACCAAAAACTTGCAAAATGAATATATTTCCAAGTGCCATAGGTACTTCATAGCATGAATGTGTGTACTTTTACTAACCAAGTGCTTTTACATTAGTGGCTAGGTCATCACACAAATCATCGCTCCACAGAGCTTAACCTTAGCAAAACTCACTGTCTAGGAATGTGCTTTTATGGCATGTGTATACCAATTTTTGAAAAGGACTCAATGTATTTGCAGTTGTGAAGGGCTACAGAAGCCATAAGACTTTATTTCTTCCTTCGATGGAGCAAGAGTGAAATATCTTTGTGCAATACTGAATATAAAATAGCTAGTCAATGCTTGTTTCCTTTTCAACACTTGTGCTGGGAACTCTGAAATTCAACCTGTGCTGCTGAACTGGGTTTTTTTGCAATTAAAACTTGATTGCTTTAACAGGGGTGAAAAGTGGGTATAAAATGAAGGATTGATACAGAAGACGTATCTTTAACAATTAAGCACTGCAGAAAATTACTGACTTGGATCTATCAGCCCAAATTACACAGCTATTTTTTAATAATTAAATAATTAGTTCTAGAAATTTTCAGTTAATACATTTGGAGGTACTAGGGAATCTAGCCCAGTTTCCTTGGCTGGAATGAATCTTAGTTCTAGAATTCAGTTAGGGCTGTTTAAGTGTCTATCAAGGTCTCAAATGAACCTCAGGAATGCAGTGTCTGCACCTGCAGGTAACAACAGATCACACTGAGTATTTCCTTTGCATTCAGTCACATTAATTATATTTTATCTATATTTTACTTGTGTGGGGACATTGTCAGAAACACCTGGGATGATGAGGTGCAAAATGATGAGGTGTGAGGATGACTGCTCTGGGAAATTGTGACCATCTTTAATTTACCAATTTAAATTCAAGACTTGTCATGAGAAATGATTCAGCAGGTTTCTTTCTGTTTCTGCTCCCTTTGTCCAGACTGTCTCAACTTCCTGCCCCATTTATGAAAGAATTGTAGCCACTGAAACTGCTGTAGATGCACTTCTTACAGGCAGAGGCACCTCTTAGTTGTTTGGGGAATTTTTGGGTTTGTGGTTTTCTTGGTTTTTTTGTTTTGTTTGGTTGGTTGTTTTTTGGGTTTTTTTGCTTCAGATGTTTTCTCTTATGTATTTTTTTCACTACTGTAGTGGCAGTTCCACTTCCTAAAATAATCTTCTTCCTTTTCCATCATAATGATAAACCCACTAATTTTCTAATACGCCTTTAGAGCACTTAGAAATGTTCAAAGCATATCTTGCTGGTTAATAGCATCTGCAGCTGTTCTCTTTTTCACTACAGTGTGTCTTGTCTTGGATAACGTTGCCAGAACAGATTTTTTGTAAAAAATTTTGTGAAAGAATTTTTTTTTTTGTGAAAGAATTTTGATATGGCCTCAAGCATTTTAGTTATGGGAACAGTGTAGCAAAAGTGAGTCTTAAATATTCCAGCTTGGATGGGGCTGGGATGGTGGGAGGTCTCCCTGCCCATGACAGGGGTGGCACTGGGTTATCTTTACGGTCCTCTCCAAACCTGGCCTTCTGTGATTCTAGGAAAAGGCTATTCATTAATTATAAGTAGTATTTAATTGCTTGTCTTCAGACTCTCTTTAGGCTGCTGTGGTAGTTTATAGACTATGCTTCTGTTTCCTTTTTTATGGTCCCACCAAGAGTTTGGATTTCAAAAGTCCTTTTTCCTTCTTTGCAGGCAGAGCTGAAGTAGTGGCTGAGAGGCAGCAGAGAGCTGACAGGTGTCACAGCTCCTGAAGTGGCATTTCAGATGTGTGGAATATGCTACATCAACTGGCAGCAGGTTTCCAGTGGGTGAAGGTAAGTCCTGCATCCAGCCCTGTGATCTTCTGGGGGATGTCAGGGATCCGTGGCTGGGACCTTGTTTCTGCAGTGTCTATAATGTTTGTGCAGTATAGGGAACATTTCTGCAGGCACTGATCCCTCAGAGAGTTTAACCAGAGCTCCTGATAGCTGTCAGCCCTAGGACACAGACCATCCTTCTACCTCTGTGCAGCACAGTTTGATAAGGGACATGTTTTGAAGCCCATTTGTTGAATTTCTTGTTTTAAACATCACTTGAAAATTCACAGCAGCAGAGCACTGAAGAACAGAAATGTAATAATATTTCTGATATTTAGGTTTACAGCTGAATGTGATCAGTCAAACAGGTTCATGCTTTGCTTATTCTAGTGAGTGATTAATTCCAAATTTGGACTCTCTCTCTGATATTTTGTGCAATACTATTGAGCTCAGTATAACTGCTCAGAGTTGGGTTGGGAAAGTAACTTCATGGTGATCCTTAGGCTTCAGAGAAGGTGGAAAGTGTGGAAGTACAGAGTTTGGGAAACTCTAGACGTAAAAATAGTTGGATCTGCTGCTCTGATGCCTTTAATTTTTCAAATCCTTTTCAGTTGTGCTGTTGCTGCGATTCCACAGAGGTGGGAATCGCTCACTTACAGGAGTGTCCATTGTTTGTTTCTAAGTTTAACACAGAAACAGATAAGGTGCAATAGATAATAAATATCTAAACAATGTCATTTTTACAGAATCAAAGGCATGAGCCCACCTGAATTTTGTGGGATAAAAAGTTCAGTGCCAGCTCTTTGTCTTGCTGATTCATGCACAGTTTGTACATTCACTTCGCTCAGGTCTGGCTTGACAGGTGCTTCATTTCTGTGAAAATTCCTTAAATGACATGTATCTTATTTCTGGCAGCCAAATGGACCAACCCTTCAACATCCTTCTGAGCAGCTCTAGGGGATGTGTGTGTGGTGTCCTCAGATTTGGGGAGGGGACAGCAGCAGCCAGGCTGGGTAACACCAGCAGCACTGGGTTGAATTAACTCCTCAGCCATGGCAGAGCTCAGCATGGCAGATTCTGGTCCTGTCTGAACACAAAAGCCATATTTTGCAAACAGTGCTCAGCTCTTGTTTAGATCCAGTTTCTTAACAGAATGATTCTAAAGAGGGTTTGAAGACTTCCTCACTAGGTTTCAAATTCATTCCTGGGTATCAAGAAGACATAGAGAAAATATCTGAAATTAGTTCTGCATGTCTCTGTTCCATGCACAGTTACATGAATTTTCTCACCACAGTTTTGTATCTTTTGGCATTTTCCAATATCTCAGTTCATGGTTTCGTTCAGGCCCCTTTCTACTCCACTTGTTCCTGACTTCAGAGCTACTTCCAAACAGACTTAATTTTTCGAAATTAAAGGATTGTGAGGAATAAGCTTAAAGGAAAACAGCCCATCACTCTCACTAGTGTGTGAGATAAGTGAATTTTAACTGGGTCCCTACCGCAATTTTATCTGACAAAGTGTTGTCTTTTTTTCATAGACTTCTTTGCATTTCAGAGTTAAAGTAAATAATTTGTGAAAGAAAGCTTCCTGCAGAGAGACTGTGGGATGTTCCCTCTGCTTGGAGTGTGAAGTGTCTCCCTGCAAAAGAGGAGGAACAAGAGCTGCTTTTGTTGATTATCATGTAAACCTGTGACTCCATATGCTTCCTAAATTCTCTTCCCTTCTTTTGAAGGATCTTTCTTAAATTACTTCCAGCTGTGCCTATTCAGGAATGCAAATTTCCTGTTACAGTATCTGGATAATGACAAGAGTTGAGAAGGTAAAATATTCATGTTTAACTATTGTTCATGGAACAAAGAGCAGCGGGGCAGACAGCAAGGCCCTGCTGAGCTGCTGGGGGCTGTGACACAGCCTTGGCTCAGTCACTACAGAAGGTGACCAGGGAGCTACAGGAATATCCTGACAGGACATTTTCTTCCTGTGCTGCTTGGATTTTCTATACTGAATTTCAAGAGAGACTGAGGGTAAGCACTACAGATTATACACTTTCCTATGATTATATATTATTCTGTAAAGCATCCCACAGGAATAAAGGGTCCTCAGGACCCCTAAAAAGAATACTCTTATAGAATCATAAAGTCAGGGAATCTCAGAATGTGTGGGGCTGGAAGGGACCTTAAAGCCCATCCAGTGCCACCCCTGCCATGGCAGGGACACCTTGCACTGTCCCAGGCTGCTCCCAGCCCCAGTGTCCAACCTGGCCTTGGGCACTGCCAGGGATCCAGGGGCAGCCACAGCTGCTCTGGGCACCCTGTGCCAGGGCCTGCCCAGCCTCCTAGGGAGCAATTCCTTCCCAATACCTGACTGAATTTCTCCTCTGTCAGTGTGAAGCCCTTGCCCCTGTCACTCCAGCTTCTGGTGCAGAGTCCCTGTCCACGCTCCCTGCAGCCCTCCAGATCCTGGAAGGTTATGATGGGTTCATCAGATGGGGTGAGAAACTGAAGTTCACTTCCTGAATATAGAAATTAGTGCTTATAATGCATACTTTGCCTCTTTCATATGTAATATTTCATTCTTATGTAGAAAGACCATAATGGGAAAACCATACTGTTCACAATGCACAGAGCAGGTCTTGAAATAAAATTCCTCTATAGTTTTGTTTTTGCACAGATGGCACATGAAAGAAAATTAATTTTCTCTTGGAATCCCTGTCCTGCATGTTGAGCCCAGCTACAAGTCAGAGCACAGTGTTCCCCCACCAGCTGCCTGTTTTACCCTATCTCACATCTTCACTTCTCTACAAATATCTGCTTCTGTAGGTTTCTAAAACCTGAACTATGAATGCTCAGTGTCAGCCCACAGAACAGACACTCAGTGTACCTGCAGGATTAGCTCATTAAATGTATTTTAGGATGGATATCAGTAATCTCAATGAAATAGGCTCACATGTGAGGGCAAAAGCTTTGATTTTAGTAGGATGACACTCCAAAGTACACGGAATCTCCAGGTGGCTCTTAAAGAAATGCCTGAGAGTGAACTGTTAAGTTCACTTACTATGTGCACTCACATAGTCTGTGCAATGAGATGGAGTCTGAATGTATTACTTCTGCCTTTTTGGTTCTCTTCAAGACCTTGCTTGAGCTGAAAAACCTTTGGAAACATTGTTAGGATAATTACAAGACATATTCTGGTCAAACAGATACCAAAGAAGAATGATTATTTTGTTAGAAATTGCAATGGCTTCAAAGACATCAAGTGGGGAAACACATTGACACTGTCCTGTTTCTTATGGTCTCAGTACTTACTAACATGGACATTTCAGGTTTTCCTATCTGCTTTTTAACAGAAAACTATTTCCATGTTGCCTTGAAAGAATCCTCAATGTAAAAGAGTGCTGAAACGAATTACTTGTTTTTGGAAACAATGAACATGTACCTGAGCTGAAATTCAGTTTTTGTGGCAAAAAAGTTTGTTTCATGAAACAACTGAGTCATCAGAGACTCATCCCAGCATTTTCCAGCTTGCTGGGGATTTCCAGCCATGTCTGGCCTGCAGGGTGAAGCTCTTGAGCAGGATCTGGAGCAGTCTGGCTGGGTTAAGGAAAAGGAAACTCCTGAAATCCCCGCCCCCAGGATGAGATTCCCTAAGGAATTTGCACTGCACAGGCTGCAGAGATTGGCCAGCAGAGGAGAAAGGGCATTAAAAGATTGATCCATTGACTGAAAAACTCCCCAAAACTCCAATAATTTCAGGGTCAAAATAACCTCAAGTACTTGGAAATTGTGCTCTGATAAAATGAACTGGCAAAAGTTCCACAGTTACTTCAAAGGTGAAAAGTGGGAATTAAAAGCTAAAAGATCAGAGCCTTTCTGAAACAATTTTAATGGGCATTTGTAAATAAAACTGTTGTCAACTTTAACAACAAATACATAAATATATAGTGTATATATACACAAATATGTATACCTATATACATATATCTCTGTGTATATACATAGTTGCTCACTTTGTGTTTTAATTGTGATGGTGAGGAGGAGAATAATAGCATATTTAAAATTCATACTATAGTGTCTCCAAGAAAAAATATACATAGCCAGGGCTAGAAAAATAAACCCAAGAGAAAACTAAATAGTGTGCCTTTCACATATATATTACATATGAAAAGAGGGCTGTGCACTCAGCCTTTCAAGGTTTCAGATGCAATAAAAACTATTTGAATTCTGCTCAGATGTCAGTTTGCTGTCTCAAAAATTGACATATTCTGTATGCCATAAAATGAATCAAAATTTAGTGTATTTAATTCTTTTGAGCCAATTACTACATTGTTAGTTACAGTTGAAGAAAAACTTCTTAAAAATTTATCTTGCAGGAACACTTGCTGATATAAACATGAAGCAGATGCAGTTTCTGTGGCTTCCTCATCTGTATAAACACTAATAAAGATGTTTATTTTTAAACAAGTAGTGATTGGTAAAATCTAATGTAATTCAAAGGTTTTTCCCTCTCCATTCCTGACAACCTGCATTTGCAAGCACTCAGTTACTTTTATTTTAAAATGGCTTTTCACTTACATTCTGCTGCTGTAGGGGAAAGGTTTTTGACAAAGGCATGACATAAACCATTTCTATTGCAGCTCCATCATAGCTTCCACAGCCAAACTAGACTGGACAGTTCATTAAAAAGAAAAATTAATAGTACAAGGTTGTAGGGAAATAATAACAGATTATGACTGGCCTGTGGCAGCCCACTGAATTCATGTAGTGGAATAAAAATGATTCCCTTCTCTCATAAATGCAGGTTTGTTCCAAGGTTTTAGGTGAAGTCTCTCCTGTTCCTTTACAGGAGAAAGCTGTCCAGTTTCTGGTCTATAAAAGCAATACTTGTAATTACCGCAGGAGAATAATGTGGATTTTTTGGGATAAAAAGCACCCATTTGATAATCATTGAATACATAATAATAAACGTAACATCATAGAATGGCATAGAATATAACACACTAAACAGATACCTTAAAGCAAAAAAGTAACCCTCTCATGGCTGGTCATGGTCAGGAGGGACAAAATGAGAATGGAGTCAGGACTTGATCCTATTTGTTTCTTATCTAATGTAGTAACTGCTCTAGATCAGGCTAAATCTGCTAAATTCAGTGTGTCAAAGCCAAAGTGTTTGTTATTCCATAGCAGTTCTTTCAGGTCTGCTGCTGCTACCTGTGTAGCATCACATGTGATTTCTCTCTTGCTTGAAGCTGTTCTTAAACTTGGTTTAATTTATTCTCTGACTTGGTGCAACCAAGTCCTAAAGCCTCCCTATATAGATGGGAGTGCACATTTTCCCCAGTTTCCTCAGGGTTCCGTGGCTCACATTTTCTGCATAATTCTGGTATGTGTGGCAAGCAGACAGACTCAGACTTTAATGCTGTAATCTGAGTTTCATTATATTGATGCTATAAATTCCTGTCTCAGAAGATATTTCAAAGAATATGGGCTCTGGGATGTATTACCCGTTTCTTTTGGCCAGTAGCCACAGCCTCCTAATGAATTCAATGGGATAATGGGAGAGGCCAGGAAAGGGGAAGTCTGAGCCAGCATAACATTTGGAATCAAAAGCAGGACTGACCCTGAAGGGTATTTTCTGGTTCTGTTTATGAACACGATCTTCTTTTAGAAACAACAGCCTAAAATACTGAATATTCATGGTCATGGGGTCTGACCCCTGTACTTTTGCAGCTTTATCCCTTCTTTTACAGGAGAACTTTGACCTCCAACTCTTCCATCTCTCCCTCCAAAACAGAAAAGCAGATTACATAACCTGCACAGCCTGGCCACTGTCAGAGGCGTCCTGGCTGGGGTTTGTGCCATCAGCTATATTTTGTGAACCAGGGCAGCACTGAAGCAAAAATAACCAACCAAAGTCTCTGCCTTAACCTCCTGAGCTGTTCTCATGCTTTCTTATTGCAGGCAGCATGTGTGACTTGCAGCACGCTGGGTAGAAGATATTCCCTATTTATTCCAGGAAACATGCTCACACAAACATTTAGCACTCACTAATGAGCTGTTCATCCCAAGGCTGGGAGCCAGCTGCAGCCTTCACTGCTCTGCTGTCCTGTTCATGAGCCCAAAGGTGCCATCTGTGTCTCCTGTCCCCCTCTGCTGTGTGTGAGGCCCAGGAGAGAACAGGCTCACCCCAAGGACAGCTCAACAAAGACTGTGCTGTGCTCTCTCCCAGTAAAGCCACTGACACACTGGTTATCATCCCTCTGCTGCTCCCAGTATCAGCAGAATGACACCAAAGTTGTATGCCCAACAAATGGAATGACCACTTTTCTCCTTGTAGGTTTGTAGTCATTTGATTTGTTTTATAATTACAAATACAGAGATAATTAATTGTTTAAGTGGGAAAACTTGCCAGCAAAGAATAGAATGGTAATGACTTTTTAACAGCTGTCAAAACCACTCTCCCAAGCAGGGGCTGGTGCTCTGTTGGGTTAGGGTTATCCAGCTTACCTCTGCTCCCCACGTGCTGTTCCCTCTGTTTCCTCTGCACAGCTCACACAAGGCTGACACATTGCCCTTTGTCCCGCTGAGTGCTTTGCCTCTGAGCAGTTGTGGAATTACAAGCAGGTCTCAGTGCAGGGTCCTTGAAGTCTCCACCAGTTTAATCTGCTGCAGCTTGTTGAGCTCATCCAAAAGAACCGAAATTAAAAGCCAAGAATGTTCTGTTGGCCTAAATTCTAATGAGTCAAACCAGAGAATGCTCAGTTCTGCCACACTGAGCTCTTATACAAGTTATGTATAGTTAAAAGTGGTGCACAGGAGCCTCCCAGTCCCTGCCTTTTCCTGATGGAAAGGAACCATCAGCTGCCTCAGGCAGAGGTCTTGAGGCAGGATGGGGATGGGACCTTATCCCAGAGAACTCAGGGATGGACCTTCTCCCTGGACCCAGAGCCATTGTTCTGTTTCAAACATGTTATTTTTTCAGAGTCAATGTTAAGTTTGCAAACCTGCTCCTCAGGCTGCACTTTCCCCTCGGCTCTGTAGGGCACACGGCAGCCTGTGTTGCTGTGAAAGGTGATTTTTCTGGGTGTTGAATAGCATCTTCTGCTCCCTATGCTGTCTCTGAGCATTGTGTACCTCCCAGGCTGCAGTGGTTCCATGGCTGAGCCCTGGGGAGCAGTTTCCAGCCTCACCATCCTCCAATTTTCAGACCTCCTCTTTCCTCCTGTACTGTTTCCTGGCTGCACAGGTAGTTCACTGTGTATGGACCACTGCATTATTACATTATTATTTTTACCCTTTCATTTCAAACATACACATAAACCCACTGTGTTACAGCACAGAGTCATCCTGAGTGAAGCAAAAAGCCCAAGCAAATCAGGAAATGGCCCTTTGGTCCTTAGAAAGCTTCTTAACAGCCAAATAAATTAACCAGACCCAAGGCCTGGGCAGGCCAAAGGTGGTGCTGATGCTGCCTGAGAATCCAGCTGGGTCCTGCGTCCTGTGCTGGCAGCTCACTCCAGCTTGGGCATTTCACAAGCAATGGTGACACTGTCCTAAGGGCTTACCAGGCACTGAAATTTTAACAAGTTCACATTAACATGTGGAAAATTATGTTTTACACTATTTATTTAAGTCCCATTATTAAATAAGCATTTAGCAAACAGTCCTATTGGCAATCTCATTCTTACACCATCATTCGTGTCACGTATCATGGTTGGGTTTCATTCAAGCTGTGTTTACAAACATAATACAAGTGCCTGTGCATGTCCTTCATAATTATTCTTCCTGCTTATAATATGGATTTGCCATTCCTTGGGTTTGATTCTAAGCTCACTTGCTGAAGCTTAAGCCAGAAGGGGTTCACAAAATTTGCACGAAGAGTTAGGAAAAAAAAAAGATCATGTTAAGTTTTTTATAGCTATGTTTACCCTGTCAGCCATCCATTGGAACAAGAAATATGTCTGTCTGCTCGGAAAGATGTTCCCTGTTCTTGGATGAATCCCCAGATCCAGTTTCTCCAGCTGGTGCCTGTCTGGTGCTTTATTCCCTTTGACCACTGGATTTCCAGGCAGCTATTTTTTATTGTCCTTTTGCTCACCCTTGTGAGTTTTGAAGTTGAAAACGCTGTCTTTGGGTTTTCAAAGTGGTGAGAAAGCAGAGGTTTAGCTTGCAGACAAGCACTGTGTCACTGTCCTTGGGTGGGATATGGTAAAGGCTCCATGATGAAATTCAGATACTAATCCACATGGGTTATTCTTATGCAACATTATCTCATATACCAGAGAGATTTAAAGGAGAAGGAGGATGGGCGTTTCAGCATCACACATAAAGAAAAACATAGCCAAGAAATTAAAAGAAAATCTTTAAATTGAAAGCTTCATGTTCTTTGCAATGTGAACAATACTAGCAAGCACCAGAATTTAAAATCCATTAAGTCTGAGGTACCAGACTAAGCTAGAGAACACGGTGAGGGTTACCTAAGTTTGTTCTGAAATCAGTGCTGCTTGTCAGGTGAATGTCAAATCCCCACAAATAAAAGGGAAGCCCTAGCAAAGGTAAAAGACCTTATTCTGGGGGGGGAAAAAAATAAAATTTAAAAAAAAAAAAAAAAAAACAAAAAAAAAAAAAACCCCCAACAACACAAACCCAAAAACTCATGAGATTCTCAACATTCTTCACCTAGCAATTTTAGCCTGACTTGGAGCCAAACACAAAGTACAGCTGGAACATAAAGTTACACATTTGGAACTGTGGAGCTGTGAAAGCCTCGTTTGCCTCTATCAGGGCTGATCAAATTCGCAGAGCAGAGAGGGGAGGCATTGGAACTGATGGATGGCCACACACAGAACCTCCCCAACTGCAGCAGCCCGGTCTCCAAGGGCTCCAACATGATGAATTTAGGGACTGTTCCATTTTGTGCCCTCCACTGGATCATCAGTCCTGGGCTCTCCATCCCCTTCATCTTGTTCACCATGCACTTGCTTTAACACTGCAATTTGGCCTTCCAGTTCTCACCAGCCCTCTTGGGCTTAATACATAGAATTTAAAAGCTTTCTATTGACACAACTTCCGTTTTCTTTCTCTCTGCACTCCCAGGACTGTCAGCAGTCATTTTAGCTTGGTGCTTACTTCAGCTGGGAAGTTGACATTTCGTTTAAAAAAGGTAAAAAGGTCCAAAGTTTTAAAGTATTCCATCCTTCTTCCAATAATTGTAGCAAGCACCAATGTTTCTAGAAAGATTATGTTTGGTGACAGACTCTCTCATCTCTCTTTAACCTAACAGTTCCTTTTCCAGAAAAAAAAATAACCCATAATTACTCTAAGAGCAATTTATTTAATTACTGTTATGGGAGACTTCAAAGGAAATTGGTTGGATTGAAATAGTGATATCACCCTGGCAACATTTGAAAAAAAAATTTTTGGTAGAAAATCTGCTGAATGTAAGGGCATGTTTAATGTGGAGAAAAAAAAAGCCTAATCCTGTTCTGGTGAATGAAGCTTTCAGTATTTTTATGTGTATATTTGCACATGCATGGCATTTTTTTAATTATAGGTTTTTTTAATTTACTTCACTTCTAGAAATGTAAATTTTTCCCTTCTACTTGCCTCATATTGAGGTAATTTCACCAAAAAATAAAACTGTTCTTGATCCAGCAGTTCTATCAAACGTTAGGTTTCTTTTCCCTAAATGCATTTTGAAGGGCACTTCAGGGATTTTCATTAATGAGAAAATTGTTATTGATGTGGAAGGTGAAGCTTTACCTGACTGGACATAGGTTCATTCCCACTCCAGTATTTTCATAATCTCCTGTTGGTTAAAGAAGACATTGTTGGTGCAAGGTGCAGAAATGAGGTTGGTGTTCCAGGATCTGCAGATACACCCCACCAGACCTGGTTATTGCACTCTTAAGGCCAAGGCTCACCCTTGGCACCAGAGTAAAGGTGGCAAAAGGTATTTATAGCTTCAAAACCCCTAATGCACTTCCAAAATACATCTAATAAAGTTGATTCATAGATTTAGCTATGAATATCACTAATCTAATTTTTTAAATGCCCATTTTTGGCCAATTTCCCATGACAAACTCTGTAAAATATCAGTTCAGGTATTTAAAATTTGCCTTTTCTGCATGGTAACAATGACCTCAAATATCATTCCAGCTAAACCAGGGCACTGCCTTAAATCTGTCGTTGTTGCTGCTTCTGTCACAGGAACAGAAATAAAATGGTTTTCCACTATCATCTGTAATTACAGGTCAGAAACAGTGCCAAGCCAGGTCCGGGATGTGTTTGTGCTTTATGTGATCAGTTAGAAAGATGTGATGAATAGGATTAACTCAAAATGAGTTATGCTTATGAAAAATATGCTGAATCATTTGCCCTTTTTAAAAAATGGATCAGTTGAATGAAAACCAAATTTTAATTGCAAGCTGACACCAGTCTGTCATTTTTGTGCTATTTTTTGTGCCTGTCTTTCTTGTGCTATTATTGTGTTTATTTGTGTGCTTAGCATCTCATTGCATGAGATGGGGCCACCCAGGACAATCCTAGCACCTGTTGCTGGATTTTTGGGTTTGCAATGAAAAGTTGGGAATTATGCCTTAGTCCTTACAGCCTATGAACACTAAAAATCCGTATAATTCCTCTGACTTGTGCTCAGAGCGGATCAGGAAGCCAAAAAGAAGTTGTTTTAATGAAGATGGTGTTTTCTTTGTGTTTGTGTACTTGGGTTTTTTTAGGTTAAATGAAAATATTCAATGGTGACTAATTACAGAAAGGCATCTCAGAAAAGACTCATGCAAACATTGTTTTAGTTATAATCTTGTGATTTAATAGGTTGCAAATAATAATAGAAATGTGAATATTTGGTCTTTTCAGCTGTAGCCTCCCATTAGGTATTTAAACAATGATGGTCTCCTTTATTAGTGCCACTGACGCTGCTTTGGGAATGTGTTTGAATATTCTGAGGTTGTTATCTCATACTTTTGAGCCAAAATTGGTCTCCTCACAGACAATCTCTGCCTAGGCAAAAATTAATTATTGATTCAATTTTTCATTCACAAATCTCAAAGTGGCTTTTATGCTCTTTATGGAAGAAATCTGCACTAAACTGGAACAGTTTAGCAAGCTCTCAAAAGAAGAACCTTCCATGGGCATGACTAAAGGATCTGAGCTCTTCCTTCTACAGCTCCAAGAAAGCTGGGGAAAGGAGAAGGCTTTTGATTGGTAATTTCGCTCTCACCTTTCTCTTTTTAGCAAATGTATTTATAAAGGGAACTCTCAGTAACTCCCTAACTTGTCGAGTTTTATAAAGATAAATGTTCCAGGGCCTGTAATGTGAACCTTTCTAAATGAGTCACCATGGGGAAGTCTTTCATCAGGAACTTTCCTGCATGAGGGAGACCAAACTGAAGGGGCCAAGGGGATTGAGGAGTCCGGTAGGATCAAATTAAAAGTGGAAGAATGTTTTGTAGAGGAACACACTGGCCACACAAAGACCACCCAGGATGCTTTAGTAGTCTGGCTTTTGGGCAGCACTGCTGAAGCTGCCTCTGGAAATGAAGCTCTAAGTGCAGAACCACAGACTGAATTTAGATTTCTGCTCCTGAGGGGGCAGCCAGCCCTTCAGCAAAAGGCTATGGATCTGAGCAGAAATGGATTGCTGGCTGGATTTCTGTCTGCCTTGGTTTGGGAGCTCAATAGACCTGCCTGAAATCATTAGTTTTTGATAGGTTTTCACCCTTTAGTCTTGACTTTCTGTCTCATTTCTGGCACAAACCAAAGAGACTATCAGTCACAGCACAAATGTTATTCAGATATGCATACATAACAATTCTTAGGGGGAAAAATATTCAGGGTTGGCTTAGCATGTAAATACAGCATTAGTAGTTGCAAGTAAGTTGACTTTAGCTGTCATTTGTGTCCTCCTCAGGCTGTCATTGATAGCCACTTACATAATAACAACATGCCTGAGACTAGCATGGGCTTGGCTGCAGCCTCGCTGGCCTTGGAGCATCCAGGGAATTATGAGAATTCTAGTTTGTCTGAGAAGCACAAGAACACAATTACTATTTAAAATAAACTCTACCAAAAGCTTAGTCATTACTTGAAATGACTCTATCAATCACCATGTTCTTTAATAAGACTGCCTTTCTTATGCTGGTTGTGTTCCTGTAGAGTTTATGCTTAAAACCAGACAGCCTCTGTCACATTTATCTTAAGTGGATCTCCCCAGGGCAGCAAGTAAATGTAAAACTCTGTTTACAGCCATTTTTCATTTCCCAAGCCTTTTAATATCACTCTCAGGCTTATTTCTGTGTCATTCACTCCATAATGTACTAAGTTGTCTTCCTGCTTTCCCCTGTTTTATATGAGGTGCAGCGAGAGGCAATCTCACCCTTCCCCAACAAGCACAAATTAAATCAAAGCTTGGGGAAAATGCCCTCCTTCCATGATGAATTCAGAGGTGGATGCTGACAGATAGCACATCACACTGTTCAGGGGGTTATTTCTCTTCCTCTTCCCTGCACAATGACTTCTGTTTTCAAAGGGCCATCATTTTCTGGCTTTGTCTATGGTTTTGTAATGCTGAGTCTCAATGCTGCTACAGGAAAATGTGGCTACATTTCAAAAACTCTTCTTTGGAGCAGCTGGGGATTATTGGCTTTAAACATCTCAGTAATCCAATACAGTGCGATAAAACATAATTTAAAAATACAAAGGATTAAGATTTCCTTTCATAGGATTCTACAAAACTCAGAATAGGAGTCTACAAAATTTGCTTAGCATTTTTGAAGCAACTTCTATTGTCAAGATGCAAATCACCAGTCCTGTAAAGATTTCACTTCTGTATCTAGTACATACAAATCTTGCCATGGCCTAGAATTCCTCTGTAGTGGAATACCTCTAGAATCTTGGCTGTTTGCTCACCAAATATAAAGTTGTATATACACTTATCTGTGTAGAACTGCAGCGTTAAATTCTAATCCTTTACATTGCAGTGTAAAGTCCTCCCATGCAAAACACAGAACATGAACAGTGGGGGAGGGTGAGGTTCTCATTATTCCGTGCAATAACGAAGAAAATTTTTTTCCCCCAAGTATCTTTAAATATGAAGAATTTCCTTTTCTGGACTAAATACTTTTGTCTCATAAGACTAATTATGTTTTGTGAATGGCACAGAAAACTTCATATTAATTTGCATTCAGTTGAGGGGTTTTTGCTGTTCATTCCAGTGAGGCCTGGAATATGCTCCAGCAAGAGGGACCCAGAGGGGCTCACAGGGAGTTATTGCCTGCTGGTCTGCTTTGGAATTGCACACTGGGAAAAATTAAATTTACCAGCTACATATACAGCAGGAATGTATAGAGATCAGAGCTCTTGTCATCTGAACAAAATATTTTACATGAGACCAGTGCACATTGGCTTTTATTAAAAAATTCCAGGATTGTTTCAGCTGAAAGGGACCTTAAATCCCATCCAGTGCCACCCCTGCCATGGCAGGGACACCTTCCACTGTCCCAGGCTGCTCCAAGCCCCAGTGTCCAGCCTGGCCTTGGGCACTGCCAGGGATCCAGGGGCAGCCACAGCTGCTCTGGGCACCCTGTGCCAGGGCCTGCCCACCCTGCCAGGGAACAGGTTTTTTTCCCCTAATATCTGCTCTAAATCTTCTCTCTATCAGTGTCCTGTCATTCCATGCTCCTTGTGCCTGATTCCCAGCACACACAGATATACATGACCAGACCCTGGGGCTGCTCACAGGCATGGAGTCTGTTTGATGCAGAGGGAGTCCTTCAGTTTTTAATTCTCCTATTTCACACATGATGAGTGAGGCCCATGGTGCTGGCACTGAGAGGCAACTGTGCTGGTGCTGTGTCCCAGTGCTGCCCTGGAGAAGGGGTTCATTTGAGGAAGCAAAACTCCATCTCCCAATGGGATGATTTCCTGACTGGAAATACACAGGAAGCCCTAAACTGCTGGGGTACAGCTAAAAGCTGATGTTGTCTCATTTCCCAGTTCAGCTATCCTTTTAAAGGAGGCCTTACAAATTTTGACACAGCAGTGTTGCACCTCCCTTAATTCTGCTTAAGGGTAAATTCAGCCTGGTTTCTAGTTGCAGTGGAAAAATTCAATAATCCTCATTTGAGTCTTGTCCAAATTTAGCACCTAGAATTTTAAATTTCAGCTGTTTTCAGGACTAAAGGGTTTATTTGAAGAACTGGCTTTGCCATATGTGTTATGCAACTAAAGGTACTGCAAAGCAGATCTTGATATCATAACATTATTTTGTGTAAATAAAATAAGAGGCTCTCTTTTACACAAGTTTGTCATGAAGTCCAAGCTAAAAACTATTCAAAGATTGGTCTGATAATGCAGATCAGTTTAAAATCAAAAATTAATGGAGAGAATTAAGTTAAATATGCAAGGTACTGATTCCTGGTGGTTTTTCTTGTTCCACAAACAATAAGGAATAGGCTATCAATTTACTTTATCGTGTCATTTTCTTGAAATGACTCAAGGAAGAGAACAACATTTTGTTAAAGAGGAAAAAAATCAAATTAAATGTTAAATATGAGACACTGACTGATTAGGGCTGAATACCTTTCTGCAACAATAACTTTTATCCTTCAAAAATCTTTTCTTATTAATATGCACCAAATTTCTTGAAAATTGGTAGGCATCAAGAGCTTGCTTGGAGCAGTCTGCAGGAGGATAAAGACCTGTGGCAGGCTGGACTCCTCACACACTCATCAATGCACAGGAGGAATGAAACCCTTGTGCACAGAACTCTTCCACATCCCTCACCTCCTGTGTTTCATTAAAAACTCCCAAAGTTACCTTTGTGATATGCCCTAAAGATTAATCAGTGTGACTCGACTGATTATTGGATGTGGAGATCTGTATACAGACGAGCAGTTCCCACCTGCTTTCCATGGGAGCTGCTCGTTTTCCATGGGCCCAGGGAAATGGCAGTGTCCAGGGCAGGGACACGCTCCATGCAGGGCACTGAGGTTAAACCGTGCAGTGAGAGCCCTGGGGCTGCTCAGAACGGCCCCACTGCCAGAGGCAGGAATCTGCAAAGCTTCTGGGGAGCTTTGCAGTGCCTGACACCATGGGGAGAGGTCCCTGCCCAGCTGGGGACACCACTTGGACACTGCAGGCCCCTCCCTACCTCCCAGGGCTCCTCCAGCTCAGCCCCACCTCTCTGCCCAAAACTCAGGCACTCTTAACTCCAGAACTAATATGATCCAATATTTATTCTGTCATTAAAAAGCTATTCATTTCCTTGTCTGATGATAAAATTATGGTAGAATAAATCCTTCATCATTTCAGCTAATTCTAATTACAGCTAAAATCTCATTTAGACTGGGAGTTTGCTATATTTACTTGATACTTTTGCAAAACATTTCAGAACATAATCATCCATTATTATATTGCAACACTGTGATCTTGGCTGCCTTCTGCAAAGTGTATTCCTGAGAACAATTGCTATTTTAATGCATCATCCAGAAGTTATGGCCTAGACAAATCAGAAAAAATTGTTTAGTCTATTATAATTTGGCATATGGTCATTTAATAGCACACAGGAAATCATCATGAACGCTGGGGATTATTGTTGCTATAAAAATAATGAAAGGAATTTAAAGTTGGCTAGACTTCACTTCCGCCACTGCTCTTGTCATTGAAATATCTCTGCTGCCTCTTCATTTTTCACTGTTGGTATCTTGGAGCAGTCATTCAGATCTGTGTGAAGCTGTGTGGAGCACACTGACTTTGCAGAGTGGCTGCTTGCAATATGGTTTCCACGTGGACATGGATATATTATTTTTCAGGTGTTGTGTTCTTGATTGAATTCTTAAATGAACAGCATATTTCCATTAGGAATATTGATGGGTGTTATTTTCTAACAGTCAAAAAACAGACTTTTCTTATGTTAATATTGAAACTGGTGAGGTTTGCATTAACAACTACAAGCACACAGCACAGCCATGCTGTCTGTGCAGCTAGAAATGCCCAGCAGGCCTGTTCTCACAATTGTTTAGGGACACATTTTATTTCCATGCAGACATTTCGGTATACACCTCCCCATGCAGGTTGTTTTTCAGAGTGTGGACTAGACTTTTAAAATATTTCTCTGTCCTGCATGCATCCAATGATATTCAGGGATTTCACGGCACTCATGTGCATTGCTACTGAGATCAGACCTTGTGTGGTGGCTGACTAACTCTTGTTTAGTTCTGATAACACTGTTATTCAATACCAAAATTGCCAACATTTGTCTGTGTACAGTTAAAAAATATTAATGGAATTCATGCTTTTGAGTACAAGTCCATCTTGGTTCAGCCAGAGCAGTCTGAGTCTTCCTCCCCTGGGGCAGCTCCGAGCTCTGCTCTGGGCCAGGGACAGCACCCAGGAGTGGCTGGAGCCGGGCCAGGGCAGGCTCAGGCTGCAGAGCAGGGAAAGGTTCTGCTTCCCCCAGAGGTGCTGGCACTGCCCAGGCTCCCCAGGGAATGGGCACAGCCCCGAGGCTGACGGAGCTCCAGGAGCCTTTGGACACCAGGGATGGACAGGGGGGATTGTTGGGGGGTCTGGGCAGGGCCAGGGGCTGGATCCATGATCCCTGTGGGTCCCTTCCCACTCAGGGTATTCTATGTTTCTATGAAGCTTGGGATCCAGTATGCTCAAGGAAGTGGGAAACAACTTTTCTGACAGATTTGTTAGGAAAATTTGTGATTTCAAAATGATACCTTGTGCAGTTCTAAACAATAATGTAAAAAAAAAAAAAATCAGGATGTTTGTCGACTAACCTCAGCCAGCAATTGAGCACCACAGAGGCACTGCTCTCCTGGGATGGGACGGAGATTTGGGAGAGTAAAAGTGAGAACACTCATGAGTTGAGATAAAGACACTTTAATAGGACAGAAAAGGAAGGAAATCGTGATAACATCAAGGAAATAATTTGAATATACAGTGCAAGTGATGCATGTTGCAGTTGCCCACCACTCACAGACTTCTGCCCAGCCAGCTCCTGAGAGAGACCTGGCCAGCTCCCCCCAGTTTATGTGCTGAGCACAGTGGAATGGTCTGGTGCAGTGTGGAGGATCAGGAATGGGACATCATGCCATGATCAATATGATCTAATGAAGCTAAATTTATTACCCCCAAAAAGGCTATATTTATAATAAGTTTCTACTGTTCACACATCTGTAGCTAATACATGATTGGTTAATCCTAGCTGTTCACGCATCTAAATTAGAATGCTGATTGGATAGTCTGATTTTTCATGCACTTTACTGTGGTTGTCTGGCTCACCCTTTGCTTCTTTTTTCTCACTTTCTGAAACTTGCTGACAAACTTGCTGAAACTTGATGGCTCTTCTTGTATCTTTTTCAAGGATATACAGACCCCATTTCTGAATATGTCCATTATTGATTGTCCATTATCCATTATTACCAGCAGGCTGGATCGTGCATTGGCTGAATATGCCCATTGTTTTGCAAAAACTCCTCAACCTGCAAAAAATCCTCAACAGTCTGGAATATCCCTCTGGCCAGGCTGGGTCAGTTATGCCAGCTGTGTCCACTCCCTGCTCTTGGTGCCTCCCATGCAGCCTGCTGAAAGCTGAAATGTCCTTGACTCAGTGTAGAGCACTGCTCAGCACCAACTCCAACTTCAGTGTGTCATCAGCATCGTTCTCCTCCTAAATCCAAAACACACCACTGGAGCAGCTACCAGGAGGAAGGTTAACTCTATCCCAGCTAAAAGCAGAGGTGTTGCAGTTTGGTCAACTTCCCACGGAGACTGGCTTTGCTGCAGTTCAGGATAATAAACCTATGGGCAGAGATACCCAAAGGCCTCAAAGATTGTGACTTTTAAAAAAGGCTGCAACCATTCATGGAAAATCTGTCTGATAAATCTGTGCAATGCCTGAATCAAAGTGCTGCACACAGAACTTTTAGATGCCCAGCAGCTGCAACAATTGCCCTCCTCACATCTGTATTCCAAAGTCTCGGGATTATGAGGTATTTTTCCTCAAGAGAAAAAAGAATTGCTTTACAAATTGTTTAGCTGTTTTTCCATGTTGTCTGCTTGAAGTAGAAGGAAACTGTAGGCTTTCAGCAGCTGAGTTAATGTTGAAATGTTTGAAATGTTTTAAGTAGATTGTTTGGAAAATAAAGGAAGGAAAAAAGAGATTTGGGGTTGGGTTTTTTTGGTTTTTTGTTTTTTGGGTTTTTTTTGGTAAAAACTACTGCTAAATTTTTGAATTAAGTTTATTTTAGCTTTAACTTAAGAGCATCTTGTGCACCTCGTCTCTAAGAATACAAGTAGTTTATGAAAATCCAGACTGAATCCAGACTGCAGCTGGTTTGAATGTCAGTAATTTCACAGCCTTCAGTGGGAGCCTGTTGATTTATGCTATTTTAGGTTTTCTGATGATAGGTGTCAGAGGTTTTAGTGCTGCAGTGAACACGATGTGAGTGAGCAGAGCATGAACTCCAGGAGGGGAGAAGGGGCATGAGGAGGCCAGGGACACGTTATTGCAGCTCCAGCTGCCCTGGCAGCCTGTCTTACCTGGGGTCACTGCCTACAGAGCCAGCCTGGAACTGCTACTAACAGAGGGCCCTTTGCCTTTATAACCCAAAACAGAAGCAATTGCTACAAACAGCATAAGGGACTTGTTTTTAGCCCAAGAGGGACCTGGCCCAGCCAGAACCCCCCTGCCCTGGGCTGAGCCCAGCGTGGGCAGCAGGGGAGGGGATTCTGCCCCTCTGCCCCTCAGGTGAGACCCCACCTGCAGAGCTGCCCCAGCCCTGGGACCAGCACAGCCAGGACCTGGAGCTGCTGCAGAGAGCCCAGAGGAGGCACCAGGATGAGCAGAGGATGGAGCAGCTCTGCTGGGAGCAAAGGCTGGCACAGCTGGGATTGTTCACCTGCACAGGAGAAGCTTTGGGCTGAGCTCAGGGTGACCTTGCAGGGCCTGAAGGAGCTGCAGGAAAGATGGAGAGAGACAATTGCCAGGGGCTGGAGGGACAGGCCACAGGGAATGGCTCCCATTGCCAGAGGGCAAGGCTGGATGGGATACCTGGAATGAGGAATTGTTCCCTGTGAGGGTGGGCAGCCCTGGCACAGGGTGCCCAGAGCAGCTGTGGCTGCCCCTGGATCCCTGGCAGTGCCCAAGGACAGGTTGGACACTGGGGCTGGGAGCAGCCTGGGACAGTGGAAGGTGTCCCATCCATGGCAGGGGTGGCACTGGATGGGGTTTAAGGTCTATTCCAGCCCAAACCATGCTGAGATTCTGGGATTCTCTGAAATGGTGGGTGAGAGAGAATAGTTTTCCTTAACTGGAAGACATGGAGCCTTACTGCTTCATCTGTGTACATGCAGAGGATAAAACAAAATATAATAAAGAATTTTTGCTTTAAATCCTTGTTAGTAAGTAAGTATGGATCTGTGATTAACATTTTGTTTCCAGCACTTCACACTTGAATAGCTGATAATAAACAGTATGTATGTCAGTTTGGCTCTACCAATCTGGTTAAGCAGCTTTAAAAAGTGTTTATTGGTTTACATAACAGTATTGAGGAGTTGGGGAAGAGTGGGAGGATTTGTTTACTTATCTCTGTAGCTGACATAATTCTGTGATTCTAATGATAAAAGACTATCAGTGAGTTTAATTTTCAAATGCACCACAGGTCTATTAACATAAGAAGTTTATTTACAGCTTTTAGGTTGGATTTTTGTTTTTTTGGGTTGTTTTTTTCCACAGCAGGTTTAGAAATGCACAGCTGTCCAGGAATATCTTCCTGTTCCATGTTTGGAGCATATAGGTTCTTTATAACATTTCAGGAACCCAATCCCCTCTAACTACTGCACACGAGTGATCCCTACAGCACAAATCCCATCCGTTTCTTTATCCTAGGCAAAGCTGGGTGCAAAACAAGTGTCCAAATTAGATGAAATCTCAATTTTCACTCCATTTAAGCCTTTTGTTGTTTTTACCCCTCAGCAAGATGGAGACATGAAATAGAAACCCCAGATCTAATGCTCCACACTTCACACACATACATTGTGTCAAAATGGAAGCATTTTCCTGAACAAAATCATAGGGATTGTTTTCCTTTTTATGTCTTCCATGCTGGTGTGAGTAATCTGTAATGTGTCATCACATAATAGGAAAAATTCAAATGGAGACACCAAGTCTTTTTAATAAATATGCTTGGGAAAGCCAGACTATATTTGTATCTATGTGTGAGAATGTAATTTCACTCATTATGCTGGACCTAGTAATTGAGGTGATTTCAGTTTTCAGTAAAATAAAACTGAAAGCTGATCTTTTTTGAGCAAATAAACCAATATATTTCATTCCTTATTCAAGAGCCCTTGTCAGCCAATATATTTTTATGTAACTGTAAAAGGAATGTGGAAGGAGAACATGACTGCTTAGGATGTGAGAAAGACAACTCCAAATGAGTGGGTTTGGGACTAGTGAGATGTTTGTCTGTGGCTGGAGTTACAGAATGCACTTAGCTTCAAGCTTTTGTCTATATTCACATTTTCTCTGCTGAAAATGCCATTAAGATCTCCGTACTTCACATTTAAAAATCATTCTGTTTTACAGTTGATGGTGGCACATATTTATACAATTGCCTGTAAAAATATAACATCAAGATTTTTATCAGTATCTTGCAGAAGAATAAAGTGAATCACACCAAAAACTAAACCAAGCATTTTAGGGACCTTGTAAAATTTGTTGCTGTGTAAATATTTGTGGATAATATGTTGGAAACCCCAGGGATAAGTGAAAGTGGCCTTTGTTTTGGGGGCTGCTTAGTTCAGGTTTCACTGTATAATGCAATTTCTCCCTCAAATATTACATCTAACCTAGTGTTTTAAGACATATTAGAAAGTAGGAGATCAATGTAATCCTGGTAATTTGACATGCAGGGAAAGTAAAAATAAATAGTTAAGTCAGTTGTTATACTATCAAAAATATCTGAATGTATCACACAGCAATCAGTGCTGATAGTGCCTTGATCCTCAGAGGTGCTTCCAGGATCTAAATCCAGACTGGAGTATCTTGGAGGTCAGCCAGCCCCTGCTCCTGCCCAGAAAAAAACAGGGGTGGTTATGTTCAGCAAAAGGATGTGTTGATCATGCAAGGGCTGGTGGAATTATTGCAGTCCTGATAAGTCTTGGCATCTCCCTTATATCTGGACCTCTGCCTTAGCAGCTTATATCTAAGACTTATATCTAAGCTCCAAAGAGAGATTAGGTCTAAATTAGGTATTTCTACAGTTACCTTGCATCTTGGGCTAAATATATTTGAAAAGATCATGAGAAAATATGATTCCCTATCTATCTTTTGACTTCCAGCCACTGAGTGGCCAAACCAGCCAGCCAAGAGATTCTGCAAGGTGGCAGCTGCATGTAGCAAAACATCAAATCTGCTCATTACTCAGGACTTCATCAGCATGGATGTATTTATTTTAATCTTCTTATCTTGATATTTACCAAGGAAGTCCTAGTTTTGTTTTGCTAAATAAAAAACCCTACTAGATCCTCAAAGAATTGATGATTTTTTCAATTTTTCCTTCTTCCAGGAACTGAGTTGGGAAGCTGCAGAGCATTAAGGTGATGTGTTTAATGCGTGGTGGCATCCTATGTGCACAAGGGTTGGTCTGAAACTCCTCAGTGACGCCAGACTTTCTGAGTTCCAAGGTGGAAGGGGTAGAATCTCGGATACTCCTGTGCCTACACACTAACCAAAAATGAAGGAGGAGCATTGTTTACACGCCGCTCTGCTCTGCCTGGGGGTGCTGTGCTACAGCCACGGGCTGACCACGGAGCGCCTCAGCCACGCCCGGCCCTCGCTGCACGCGCACCACGAGAAGGGCAAGGAGGGACAAGTCCTGCACCGCTCCAAAAGAGGCTGGGTGTGGAACCAGTTCTTTGTTATAGAGGAGTACACGGGACCAGATCCTGTGCTTGTAGGACGGGTAAGAAAGAATTCCTTTTTCAGCCATTGATTAATATTCTTAATTTTTATTATTTTTGAGGTCGTTTTGTGGGGGTTTTTGGTGGGTTTTGGGCTTTTCTTTTCTTTTTTCTTTTTTCTTTTTTCTTTTTTTTTTTCTGCTGTTGCCTTTGTGCTGTACAAGCTGCCTCTTCATTTTCTGGTAGCTCAGTTTAGATGCTAAGGCTAAGCAAAATACTACCTAAGTCAATACAAATATTTCCCTTGACCTCAGCAGTCCTTGAATGAAGGTATGCAGGCTGTTACTCAGCAAAACAGCAAAAACCACACCAACAACTTAAGCAAAAATATGCCTCAAGAATATAATTCTCAGGTCTTTAAAAACAGCAATTCAAAATTGAATATCTAACCCGGCAGCTCAGTAAAATAGGTATCTTTTTATCCTCTCATCTTCAAATTATCAGTAAAATTAAATATATTGAGGGCCATGTATAGAGGAAGGCAAATATCTGTGTGCACATGTGTATGTATACCCATCTTGGACTGGTTTTTAATTCTGCTGCTGTCTAACACTAGTAAAATATAAACAGGTAAATAAACCAGTATATTTGCCAGTTTCTAAATAAGCACCAGAATGGTGTTGACTTAACCCCAGCACAAAAGGAGTGGAGAAACGGGATCAATGTCAACAAATACCATGCTGGGTATTCTGGTTTAAAATGGTGCAATTTGTAGCTGTCAATATGAAACCAATAAATCTGTAATTTGGCTCAATGTTTCCCTCATTCATCAAACTAAAATGTTCACTAGTTTTTGCATTAAGTAAGCCTTTGTTACCTCTTTTATATTAGAGACGGTGTAATTAAAAACTAGGTGGCAATCACAGAATCCCACAGAATCACAGAATCTTTTAGGCTGGAAAAGCTCTCCCAGCCCATGGAGTCCCAGTCGTGCCCAATGCCCACCCTGTCCCCAGCCCAGAGCCCTGAGTGCCACCTCCAGCCCTTCCTGGGACACCTCCAGGGATGGGCACTGCAAAGCTCCCTGGGCAATCCCTGCCAAGGCCTGAGCAGCCTTTCCATGGGGAAATTCCTGCTGGTGCCCACCCTGAGGCTGCCCTGGCCCAGCCTGAGGCCGTTCCCTCTGCTCCTGTGCCTGTTCCTGGGAGCACAGCCCGACCCCCGGCTGTCCCCTCCTGTCAGGAGCTGTGCAGAGCCACAAGGGCCCCCTGAGCCTCCTTTTCTCCAGGCTGAGCCCTTTCCCAGCTCCCTCAGCCCCTCCTGGGGCTCCCAGCTCTGTTCCCTTCTCTGGACATGCCAGCCCTTCCTGAACGGGGAGGCCCAGAACTGGACACAGCCCCGAGGTGTGGCCTCAGCAGTGTCCCCAGCACAGGGGACAGTCACTGCCCTGGTTCTGCTGGCCACATTGTACTGGCTACAAGCCAGAGTGTCCTTGCTCTTCTTGCACACCTGGGTGCAGCTGGACTCATTTATTTAACTCAACCCGTTTTTTATTTAACACCATTTTACGTGAAACCCAGTAGAACATGGTTCACTGAAGTGTACAAAATCTTTGTGGAAATTACTCTTCCTACCAACTTCATGTGAATAAAGAACCTACTATAAGCATCTTTTGTGTATTTTCTTCCTTAAATCTGAAATTTTGGGTTTAGCAGAGCCCTGCATGTGGCAGGAGGCATGTCTAGGCTGGCACTGCCCTGGATGCCAGGTACCTGTGGTCACAGCATGTCCCTGAGTGTGGATTATTGCCTGATGGGAAGCCACAATTGTTGAAAACTGTGAAATGATAGCAATTCTGGATTTCTTTTTTTTTTTTTATAAACACATTCAGGAAATGTGTGTCCCCTTGTTAAGGTGTGTTTGTTTCTCCTTTTGTAGCTTCATTCAGATATTGATTCTGGAGATGGAAACATTAAATACATTCTCTCAGGTGAAGGAGCAGGAATCATTTTTGTTATTGATGACAAATCAGGGAACATCCATGCAACCAAGACACTGGATCGGGAGGAGAGAGCTCAGTACACCCTGACAGCTCAGGCTGTGGACAGGAACACAAACAGACCTTTGGAACCCCCTTCTGAATTCATTGTCAAAGTTCAAGACATAAATGACAACCCGCCCGAGTTTCTCCATGAAAACTACCATGCCAATGTGCCCGAGAGATCAAATGTAGGTGAGTACTCAGAAGGGCACTGCCCTTTGCAAGGTGCTTCACTGTCAGGACATCTTGGCTTTATTTCATTCTTATTGTCAAGAATTTGGGGAAGTAAAATTTACTTTTGAGTTCAGCCAGTGATTCACTTGATGTATTTAATCTGCAGCCCAAATCAAACCCTGCACAGCTCCTAACTGGGCGACATTCCTAGAATGGAACTATTTTTCCTCCTAGGAAGGAGCAGAAGAGTCCCCTGGAATTTATGGAGTGCGAATCCTCTGGGGTAAACACAGAGATCGTTCCTTTGGCAGAGCTGTGTAATAAAACTGGAAAGTTACTGCCTCACCAGCTATTCCATTTTCATCTCCTGTTTGAGCTTGTGTCTGTCTCAGAGATTTCTACAGGAATGATTTGTCTGAAACTTACTGAGAAAAATGTAAAGGAAAACTCTATTGTTTGGCTGTCTAACAACAAAAGCAATATAAGGCTTAAACTACTGAGGGGAAAAATCATTACGGTGCAGGGTGACTGCTGACTTTTATATCTTCACTGGTTAGAATATTAATCCACATCACAGCTGGTGACAGATCTTTTTGGATCATACAAGTGTATTTTGTCATATAGAAATTTTCAAGTAATTTTGATTTTCATTTACCAAACATGGAAATAAAAAATTTTAGGAATAGCTCTGCTGTGTGACTGAAAGCATCTTTGCATGGTCCTCCCAGACGTGTTTGCCTCTGAGTCTCCCTCCTGTGTTTGTTCTCCATTTTTAGGTACATCAGTTATTCAGGTAACAGCTTCAGATGCTGATGACCCTACCTATGGGAACAGTGCCAAACTGGTTTACAGTATCCTTGAAGGTCAGCCCTACTTCTCGGTGGAGGCTCAAACAGGTATTGTTAAACAGTTTCTTTGATTGGCACCTCATGACCAGAGTGCATCAAAGTGAACTGAATGTACTGACTGGCTCAGCTGCTGCTGTGTCTGAGCAAACTTCCTGCTCTGCTGCAGGTTGGTCTGGCATTTGCTGGAGCTTCTGCACCAGAAAGCTGATGCTGTTGCTGTGTGTTCTGTATGCTGTGGTGATTGAAAGGCTGTTTCTGTGCTCAGCTGTAATTCTGCAGGCCTGTCCTCTGTGTGGAATATTAGGGCTGCTTTCCTCACAGCAATGCTCAGGGAAAGCAGAACCTCCACCATCACTGCAAATATTGCTGTGTTTAATGCACTCCAAATGCAGCAGCCAGGTTTTCATTAAATCTGTGTTTGCCACCTTCCCTGGTGCCTGCAGGAATCATCCGAACTGCCCTTCCCAACATGGACAGAGAAGCCAAGGAGGAGTACCATGTGGTGATACAGGCCAAGGACATGGGAGGACACATGGGAGGCCTCTCAGGGACAACCAAAGTGACAATTACACTTACAGATGTCAATGACAACCCACCAAAGTTCCCACAGAGTGAGTACCAACAAAATCTTTTCCCATCTCCTACTAGGACCCATGTTTGTGAAGTATCAGACACACCCAAGGCTTGAAGAGGCAATAACGGATGGATTATTGCACCACATGTCAATATAGATGTCGTGGCTG
The DNA here is from genome assembly GCF_036417665.1 of Passer domesticus. Lineage (NCBI taxonomy): Eukaryota > Metazoa > Chordata > Aves > Passeriformes > Passeridae > Passer > Passer domesticus. Next base: position 20,668,061 of record NC_087485.1, read on the forward strand.
GTAACATACAGAACTTCAGTGTCTGGATTATTTGCTTTGTGTTGCAAAGTGAGACATTTTTAGGCATTAAATTGCAAAGATTCCTGACAGTACACTTCATTTTTTATGCTACTGGGCCATGCTGTATAGCTCATATGAGCAGAGAGACATATGTATATATTCTTCAAATAGCAAAACAAACTAAATTTAGCACAATTGCACTTTTTAATTGTTATAGTGTATTAATGGAGGTCAAATACAGCAATTTTTTTATACCTGAGCAATTTACTTTTCACATATAAAATTAATCAGGGCTGACATTACCAGACTCAGCCTTCACAGCTGGGTGGAAGTACATTAATGGGCCCACACATCTGTTCTGCAGCTCATCTCTGCATGGGTTTTGGGTTTTTTGAGTGCAGTGCAGAGCCACTCAAAGCTGTCTCAGCCCACCATGTTTCTCCTCTGAGCAGCACTTCTGACCCTGATGTGTCCTGGTCGTGGCCATCCCTCTAACAGCTCTTCTTCCAGTGCTGCAGTTCCCTGTCTTCTCATGCAAGAGCTGAATGCAAAAATTTGTGTCAGCATTATTTACTCTTCAAAAAGAAAAGGATTAAATCATAAAAAATAAAGTTTTATGTACCTTACAAACAAGCCTTTTCCCTCCACATCATAACCTGGGACAGCAGGATACAGTATTTTGTTAATTCATCAAATTATGGATTTTTTCTGTGAATCCAAGCTCCTTCACGGAGTATTTTGCAGGAACATGTTAAATTAGGAGAAATACCCAAAAGCAGTTCCTTTACTTAATCATTCACTCCCAGGTTAAATCTGATTTGGGAATGCTTTGTAACTCAAAACCAGAGTTTAGCTGTCTGTATAAACAGCCAAATGACTGATATTTTCATTCTTATTTTCCTTTTTTTTAATTTCTTTTTTTGTTTTGTTTTCAATGTTCATTGCTCAAGCTTTTAATGAGTTATATGCTTAAATTCTTAGATTTTGCTTACATTTTATATGCTCAAGTTTTGGGTTTGTGACTGAAGTTAATGACCTATTTCAATGACATGTGGCAATTGTTTTTATGGGTAATGAGCCAAGTCTCTGCCTGGTGTAAGTCTCCTAATGTTCCTAGGCTGCCCATGGAGCAAAAAAGAGCAATTACAAAGAGGAATAAATTAGATTATTTTATTTTATCAACCCCATTTTTTTCCCTCCCCAATTTATTACTGCTGATGATGCGGCAGAAAAAGCTGACATAGATTTATCTATTTAGGATCAGGTTATGTTATCTGAACTCTGGAAGTGGATAGCAAAGTTCTGGAATCAGTAGTGCCTAAAGGACAACTGTTGGAGAGATGTTTATCCAGGAACAATGTTGCTGTCCTCTGAAGTCCCTGAATACCCAGGGAAACACCTGTGGGATGTTTGGGGATGGTTTTCCTACTGGAGCTTGCCATGGGAAAGCCATTTCTTGTTTTGCATGAAATCACACAGAAATTGGTACATACTCTCTGTGGTGTGAAATTTTAATAATCATTGTTGCTCTACATTCACACTCCAAATTCAAGCCATAGAAAGCAGGAGATTTATACTTTCGCCAGCAGAGTAGACAGGATTTATCCAGTCATTGTATTTAATTTATGGCTTTTGAATGAATGGGCAGAAATGAGAAACAGAGGTGAAGGTTTTACCATGAGTCATGTGAGAGAGAGTTTTCCTTCCATTTTTGTAATAACATCTCTGCTATCAATGGTAACCTTGATGCCACAACAATTGCTGCATACTGGATGGTTGGTTGTCCTTTTAAGTCCCTCCCTGAGCAGAGGGGTAACAGGGAAGAGGTCATGATCTACACATTATCCATGTGGGTTAAGCTTTCACAGCTGACTCGATGCTCAAAGCTCTTCAGAACAGAACAGAACACACTATTCCTTCAGGGGGGTGAAAATGCCAAAAATTGCTGTTTATTGGAACTCCCAAGTTCAAAGAGGAAACACACAAGTGGGGAGCAGCTTGCTGACTTGGGGCACACGCCTGTTCTCCCTGGCCCAGGTGTGTACCAGATGTCGGTGTCGGAAGCAGCTGTCCCAGGAGAGGAAGTGGGGAGAGTGAAGGCCAAAGATCCTGACATTGGGGAGAACGGCTTGGTGGCTTACAGCATCATCGATGGAGATGGCATGGACATGTTTGAAATCACCACAGATTACGAGACTCAGGAAGGGGTTGTGAAGCTTAAGAAGGTAAGTGATGCCTACTGCTATGTTGTGCTTTTTGTTGCTGACAGAATATTTGGTAATAATGGATTACCACCTAAGCTAAAATATTAGTAAATGCAAATTTCACTTAATTAATTTCTCAAGGTGTGATTAACTCTTAATATTCCATTTCCCCATTAGCTGAATTGGAATGGAAGAAAATAACCAAGAAGAGTTACATAAATACTGTACAGTGGATTAATTGCACAAACTAAATGAATTCATAATAAAAAGTCACGGTAAAATACGATGCCATCAGCTTCATTGTTAATGAAGTTTTGCCTAGTGCTGATAAGTAGCAGACATTCACTGTTGCTTTATGTTCAGTCTGAAAAGCCTCATGCCCTATAGTTTGAATTCTTCAGCTGTGCATTGTCCACAATAGTGTTCTGAAGGAGTTACAAGCTATGGAAAAAGCAGCAGAGGGGATTTCACACACAGCCCATCAGCAGGAGCTTTGAAAGTGTTATCAAATTAATTTTGAATTGCAAATTAAAGAACATAAATCTTATTATTATGGAAGCATTATCATTTTGCTCTTTGTATCTTTGAGCTATTTATCTCTCTAGAAGATAATCAGAACTCAAAGGAGAAGGCCTGGTCAACTACTGGTCAACCCTGCCCTGCCCTATGGGGCAGACCAGCAGGAAGGGACCCAGAGGTGTCCTCTGCTCAAAACTATCCTGATTTGATTTATGTCTCTGTTCTAGAGGTGGGGGTGGATTTTTTGTATGTTTTGAAATGTGGGTGAGCTGTCACTCCATTCCACTGGTGTTAAGATACTTTGGGAATTGTGGTTGGCACCTGAGTGATCATTTTGAGGTGCAACCCCACAGCCACTTCATGCCAATGCAGGTACAGAGGTGCTGTGGCTTTGATCAGGCTCCCAAAAGGACTCGTCCCATGGGGCATTATTCCATTTCCCCTTTGGAAAGCGTTATGAGTTCTGTGGTTGGAAAGAACTGCAGGAATGAAAGCACTCCAAACCATCTTTATATATTCCCTACCTAAATAATTTAACTTATCAGTGTGCTATCTCATGGTGCACCCAGGAGCATTTCAAACCACATCCATGTGGGAATGCCTGCCAACGTGGATAAAGCCAGGCCTCTTGTGAGAGCCCCTTTCCCATCCCTTGCACTTTTGGGCTGCCTGGAAGGCTGGATGGAGACAAAATTTGTATTTCCAGTACATATGATTTCCTCAGTGATACAGCAAGCAAACAACAAGACCAGGACTCTGTGGTGATATTTTGAGTGCCTTCCTATGCTGCTCCATACATAGAATGTAGCTCCTTCAATTTGAGTCTTTATGTTTTTAAATACACACATTTCAATCCAAGCTCGTTGACAGACGCTCACCTTTGTTTGATGTCATTGAACACTAGGGCACTGCCTGCTGCTCTTACAGCCTGGTTTCCCTGACTCTGGAACGCACTGTCCTCTTGTTTCTCACAGACCTTAGACTATGAAACCAAAAAGTCCTACAGCCTGAAGGTGGAGGCAGCCAATGTCCACATTGACCCCAAGTTCATCAGCAACGGGCCCTTCAAGGACACGGTGACAGTGAAAATAGCGGTGGAAGATGCTGATGAGCCACCAGTGTTTTTGAAGCCAAGTTACATTTTTGAAGTACAGGAAAATGCAGCATCTGGTACTGTGGTTGGAAAAGTACATGCCAAAGACCCGGATGCTGCCAACAGTGCTATAAGGTTTGCTGGATTTCCTATTTCCTTTTGAGCATTAGCTTGTGGAATTGTTAGGCAAGTTCTGAAGACAGTGTGACAGATCTACAGAAACCCAGATTATTGAAAGTTTAACCATCCAGCATTGTTTTTGTGCCTGTTCCACAAGCTGCCAGATTCTCAAAGCCTGTATCATACATACTATAGTTATGTCTAATTAAAATATACTTAAGTGCATCTTTGGTAGACTCTATTCCAAATTAAATTTTTCACAAATGTCTTGTGCTTTTATCACAGCATGGATTTTTCTCAACGTATCAAAGTCTAAGATGTAAATTGGGGATTGGGCTGGGTAATTGTTAAGTGTTAATTGTTAAAGAGAAGCCCACACTGCCCCCCTGCTTTCTGCAGTTATGTAGGATGGTCTTGGAATCACAGACTTATTTAATGGTTTGGGCTGGAAGGACCTTAAGGTTCACCCATTCCCACCCCCTGCCATGGGCAGGGACACCTTCCACTGTCCCAGGCTGCTCCAAGCCCCAGTGTTCATCTTGGCCTTGGACACTGTCAGGAGCAGCCACAACTTCTCAAGGCACCCTGTGACAGGGCCTCCCCACCCTCATAGTAAAGAATTCTTATATTATGATAGCCTTCTATTAGTTTAATGTTATTGGTTATGTTCTCAGTATAACTTAAATTATGAAGACCTCTTTTGTGTGTATACTTAACATTTCAAAGAATTTCAATGTGCAGTTATGAAAGTCAGAGCTGTATAAATCTGTATAAATGTGCAGAGTGGATAATAGCTGATAAATTGGTATGATCAATTAATATTCCAAGTAAACCAAAGACTGGAAGACTTAAAAGATCACCAAGATTAATATGAAACAGAAGAGAAAAAAATATTTCAGTAGATATTTTTATCATGTTTTATAAGAGTAGAAAATAAAGAATATATTATGGCTTTGATATAGAGACTTCAAAGACCAGTATTTTCACTTATTACAAACATTCTGATGTACTGTTTTTCTAAATGTAGAAACCAACCAGGTGATTCTCCTTTTAAAAAAAACACATATCGTCCTTTTGATAATGATGTTGAGGACAACAATAGGTGTACTACTTACAATTATTTAGAAATAATAATTATATAGAACAAATCTGGATGCATGAAACTCCTAAGTCCTTCTTTTCTCTAATTACTGACTTTCAATCTTCTTTAGATATTCAATTGATCGACACACCGACCTTGAAAGATATTTTGTTATTAATGCAGAAGATGGCAATATCAAGACAATAAAGGCTTTGGATAGGGAAGAAATGGCTTGGCATAATATCTCTGTCTTTGCAGTTGAAGTCCGTGAGTATTTCACTGAGGTGTTTGAGAATCAGTGGTACGAATCCTGTAATCCTCCAATTGTCTCAGTTTGATAAACTGCAAGAAATCTCAGCAGAAATACATCAGCATATTTGATCTTTTCTTGGATGCAGCTGGGAATTTGTTTGTTTTGAGGGGTTTTCCTGCTTCTGTCTTATCTGAGTGTTGCCTCTCCCGCAGACAAACAGCACCAGGAAGCCAAAGTTCCCGTTGCAATCAAGGTCGTTGACGTCAATGACAACCCTCCCAGGTTTGCAGCTGCCTATGAAGCCTTCGTGTGTGAGAATGCCCGAAGCAACCAGGTATGGCCTGCCCAGCACCTTCCTTGTTCTCACCACCTCCCTCTGCCCATCACCTCCCCCTGCCCCACCTTCCCTGTGCCCACCATCTTCCCTGTGCCCACCACCATCCTCTGTCCACCACTTTGTGCCCACCATCTTCCTGTTCCAACTACCTTCCTGTTCCTACCACCTTCCTTGTTCCCAGCACATCCCTGTTCCCACCACTTCCTCCATACCTACCACCTTCCCTTTTTCCACCACCTTCCCTGTTCCCCCCACCTGCCTACACACACAGCTCTTCCCTCAGGGCATTACCTGAGGTTTGTCCTGTCAGCTCCAATGAGAGGGAAAAAAAGAACATTTGTTTTGAGGTCTTCACCAGAAAGCCTTGAGCACGCAGAAAGGCACCTTATTTCTGACCTGCTATCAGCAGTTATCCAGTGCTTTGTGCATGGAGTGGGATTGGTGTTGGCTGGGAGTACCCACCAGCACAGGGACAATGGAGCTAGGGGCAGCTTTCCCAGTTGTGAAACTGGTTTGGATATTACAGAAATACTCAGTGTCTTATGGGAAGAATCCCAGTGCAGTGCTTGTAGAGTCTAGCTAACAGATTTATTCCTGGCAATCTGTGAGGAAGAGGAATTAGGAGCATAGAGAAATACAGTTCTGCACATGATCTGTGCCTTTGCAGTCAGCACATCAGTTTAAAAGAGACTTTCTCAGCTGCTGAGTTTTCTGCAGAATTTTATTTAATTTGTTATGTTATCATTAACACATATTTGTGTATAAGAATGTTGAAGATGTGTGCTTTTACAGCTGTAATTCTGGGATGGTTAATGCAATAGTAATTAAAGATTGCCTGTTGTAGTTTGGAGTCGGCTCTGTGTTTCTAATTGTTTATATTTGTATTTGAGGGGGTTTCTGCTATTTTACAATTCTTACTCAAGGGCTGTCTCAGAATGCTGCCTGTATGTGATTTACCCAGAGAAGAAGCTGTTTGTTTACAGAGTGCTTTTCTTTTACAGCAATTTATTACAATTAGTGCTGATGACAAGGATGACTCGGCCAATGGACCAAGATTTATCTTCAGTTTACCACCTGAAATTATTCATAATCCAAATTTTACACTCAGAGACAACAGAGGTTTGTGTGAAGATTCCCACTCTACCAGAATCCAAAGAAATGACAAAGTAGAACTAATGGCCAATGTAATGTCATGCCACAGCATTGTCATTAACTTTGGCAGAATGTCTTTCTCCAAGATATAGTGGAGGAAGGCAAAAGCATACAGCTGAGATGCAAGGATGTTCTTGGGAAAGTGGGATGTTTGTTAACTCACTTGAATTTTCTTGAATGCATATTTTAAATTACATAATAATACCCAACAGGAAGACTATACTGCCATTTTATCTCCCAGGAAGGGGATAAAACCACTGCCAAACATTCAGTAAATGGAATTGGCAGATCTCCTTGAATTAGACAAACCTAAAATTAGCTGAGACAGCATAAATTATTAGGCTGCTTGTATTTGTTCACCACTGTGCCTGCCAGCTTTTGTAAATTATGGATCACAAAAGACGTGGGCTAGATTCCCAATGGAATCAAATCACTGCCCAGTGCAGGAAATGAAATGGGGATTTGTGCTGTGGAACTTACCTGCGCTGGCTGTCTCAGGATCTGAATATCCTGATCCCTTTGCCAGCTTTGTATTCACAAAATAAAGTAGAGCTTTGCATTCAGATTGATGGCAAGATGTAAAAAAATTGCAAGCAAAAATCCTCAGGCCTGGGTGAGTGTCAAAATTCAATTGATCACAACATAATAAGATCAGTGATCTGAACTTGCCAGAGGCTGAGGGAGTCAGATAAGTGGGCAAACTGAAAGAAAAAAAAAGACCGATTTGGCCATTACACATATTTATTCAATTTATTAATTATATTCTGATTCAGTGTTCATTTTTTATTTCCCTTCACAGGGCAAAAACTGTTTCAGCTTTTAAGGGATTAGTTTTGATTAGCAAGCTTTAATGTTTGAAGGAAACTTGACTGTTTTCTGAAAAGTAAAACTTGGTTGAACTGGCTTAAATAATGAATCCAAGAGTGCCAGAAGTACAAAAGGCAACACAATCCAGATACATGATTTCTGTAAAAACTGTTCTGTTGAGGCACACTTTATATCTCTCTCCACATCTGAAGGGAGGGTAATTATTATCAAAGTTCCCAAACAAAATCTCTGTTATTCCTGACTGATCAAAGTAATGCTGTTGCCTGGTGCTTGACACTTGTACATACATAAGCAATTCATAAAGGAGCCAGTGCAGGGCATATATTTATTCTCTTTAAAGTAGTAAAACACAAGTTTTGAAAAATTCATGGGTGTATTTTTAGAAAGAAGTAAATAAGCATGTATTCTTTGCTTGAGACCCGGAGGCCAAGTTTTGCTATAAAATACATTTTATGGTCACCACATCACATTGAAAATAGATTAGCTTTTACAATCTAGCAGAGGAAGCCCAGCTCAGACTGAAGATACTCCGAGTGCCATTATGGTTCCTGACTCCAGCCAATCCCACTCATCCTTCATTTCCACATGCAGCAAATTTGTTACTTACAAAAGTAACCCAGATAAAAATGTGTTGTAGTTGAAATTATGATGTCAGTTTAATGTAACGTTTCTACCTGACAATAATGCAAAAGGTTATATCAAGAAGATAGTACTAAGGGATTGAATCTTCCCATATAATATTCTTTCTGGGTAATAATAGTCTGAGGAAATTCATTCATTTCCATCCTTTCTTTCCCTCATTTTGTTCAATCCTCAGTGTAATTATGTTATTAATTTACATATTCTTGTGAGTTTTTTAAAGTAAGTTATACTAGAACAAATTTAAAAACTTAAAATTCTGTGTGCTCCCATATAAAAAAAAACTTAGGGAGAGTGTGTTACCATTTGCAAGTCAAATAATGTCCATAGTCATTCAAAGTTGGGTTTTTTTCAGTTGTAATTCTGAGTATTCTATAAAGCCATGCCACAACTTTCAGAGGGAATTGCTACTTTCAGAGAAAAATGGCTTTATTAACTGTGGAGAACAGTTAATGAAAACTCCAGTGTTCGGGCCTATTACAGAACTTTAAAGTGAATACAGTCCCATAATTATCATTTAATAGAGTTTCTTTTTACCAGATCCTGAAAGTAATCACATATTGCAGTAATCCAGAAAAGCATAATCACATTCTACATCCTATTAATAGCCCACTGTGTTGCCAAGTCTTCAGCTGAGCCCATCTCCCATAGAAAACATGAGATAATGGCTTAGCCCACGCTGGGATAAAACACGGAATTACTTTTGCACTGTTTCCCTATATTATAACTCATAAACAAACAGCACTGTCTGCCCAGGCTCTGCTCAGTTCCACTCCCACTGAAGTCAGGCCTTCAAAACAGCAGCAGAAGCTTGTGGCACTTCACAGCAGAGAGGCAGATTTTGAGTAAATGGATTTCCTGCTTTTAACCCTGCTGGGTCCTGTGCTGAGATGCCCTTTCCTTGGGCTCCCTCAGCACGGCATTACTGGAACGGTTGCAGTCCCAAATTCACAAGATAGAGCTTTACAGAGCTTGAAATTAAACTTGTGAGCCCCCAAAAATTAGTGACTAAAGTCTACTTTTTAAATTCAAACATGTGCTTTACACTTTTTCAACGAGAAAATTTTGAAACACACAAACAATCAAGTTACAGGATTTTGCCATGGATTATCCACGATTGTCACTCCTGGTAAGGTAAGGATTTTAGACAGCTGGGCCCCTGAAATGGCTTCATTTTCTGGCTGAATCAGCATTCACACCTGATATAGGTGATAAAGTTCACACTGCAGTCAGCTCCTATAATCTAGAATCCTCCTTACACAATCTATGTGCTAACAAGCCCCCAAAAACTCAGTTACGTTTGCCTATGCACACAGGAGAAATTGGAAATCATCAATAAGATCACCAGAGAAAAGGACAAAAATCAAAGGTCCCAGAGATCAGTATAAGTATCACCAAGAAATAATGCAATTTTAGTTTCTAATTGAGAATATTTCATGGAGAGCACAGGGAATCTTCACTTGCAACATCTTTGGATATTGGATAGCCAAGGCAATAATAGCTGGAAAAATGTGATATTTTGGGAATGGCCTTGAGATGACTGTTCTTTTCCTTTTTGTGTTAACCCCCATTGTGTTCATTAGGACTGACAGTCAAGTAGCTCCCATATGTGTTAAGTAATAGTTTTAAGCTGGTATTGACATTTAACTTCTGTTGGCTTAAAAAATGCCATTTTACCAGGATTATAGTTCTACTCCTGGGCCTTGAAAATAATAAAAAAGCAAGGATGAGAATATTAGCTAGGATTAGATGTTATCTTTTATCTAGGTAAAAAAGCGTTTTTTTTCCTCTTATGGATATTATGTTTCTTCTAAATGTGAGAAGTGAACATAAACAGTAAAAGGAAAAGTTTAAAAAATGACCTTTTAGGTTTGATGCATTGTAGTCCTTTATAAACTTTAGCCAGGCATGTTGATTGGATTTTTCTTTTTAAAAATCTATGTTAAATAAAAAATCATTTCCCATTAATACAGATAAATCAGCCATTGGATCAAAATCAGTTTTGTTTCGTGTAAGTGACTGCAGTGGACCAGGCCAATCTCTATAACAGCTGAATAATTTTCCATCCTTTTCTTATTTTAAATTAGGAATGCTATTTCAGCTGACAAAAGGCAAAAAAAAAAGAGAAAAGATAAAAAATGCATAGCCAAAGACTATATATACTAATATATGGTATTGTCATTCCTTACATATTGACTTTACAGCCTCAAGGCAGCTGTAGCTTAGTCCCCTGTTAATGTTCATATTTTTTGCCACAAGAATAATCTGCCCTGTTGTGGTTTTTTATTTAATGGAGCTGGTCTTGGTTCTCCCATTGAGGAAATGAATTATTTAGTGCATTTTAGAAGACTCTGGAGAATATTTTATTCTGGATCAATATATTTGTTAGCTGATAGGTTAATAGATATTAGATGTTGCATTCCTACGTGTACCAAATTGTTACAAGCCCATTAAAGTCCTAAAATAAGGCTTCTGTCATGTAGACATTGATATCACCAAGGTCCTGTAAAAAATTGTGCATCAAAGTTTAGATGGTACATGTAAACATTCATGGAGATTTGGAGGACTCTAAGGGAGACAAAAGACACCTCCAAGAGCCACAAGTAATAAGCAATCCGATCTTTATCAGTGTCTCTGTCCTTAGTAAATGTGACATTGTGCAAAGGAGAAGTTAACAAGCTCCTTTCTACCCTGTTGTTGTTTTTGTGAGACTCAACGCTAAAAAGCAGCAGTTGTGCCAAGCCCAGGTGGCCATTCAGGGCACCAGGGGTGTGGGCTGGCAGGACAGGAGCAGAAATGGGGGATGGATTCATTTGGTGTGTAACAAACAGCTCCTGCCTTAAATAGTCATCCTTTCTGGTGAAGTTCCTGGGAGAGTCAAGTGGTGCAAGCATCCTCCTCATCCCATAGATTGTCAAAATTTGAGGGCAGTTTCAGACCTTGTCCTACATCAGGGGCACTGCCTGCAAGGGTGGTTAATTCAAGGCAAGAACACTTCTCTTTGCATATAATTTATTCACAGATTTCCATGGAAAACACAGTGATTAGATCATTAGGAGAGGTTTTGTGGTTTGCATTATTAAATTCTGGGAATTATGCTGACTCTTCAACAGGAAAACGATTAGTCTGCAGAAGCCTGAGGCAGCAGTACAGTGGGTACCTTTGGAGGTGAACAGCCCTCCCTCAACAGATAAAAGAACTGCTCTTCCCACCGCTCCCCCCCCCGCCACCTTTCTGTTATACAATGAAAAATAAAGAACATAGCAAGCCGCGAATGGTTGTATAGAATAAATCTTCAATATAAACTGGCTTTTAAAGGTCTGAAAACCATGAATATGATTGCTTCACTTTATTTACTTTGGGATGTTTACAACTGTTAAAAACTTTGGTTTAGGCTGAGCTGAGAGAGAGAGGAGGGACACAACAAGGGACCCCTGTTGGCGTTCACCTGAGAGCAGGAAGCATGGGCTGCCTCAGCCCAGGGTGTCATCTCACACTGTCCCCTTTCCAAGGCTCTACCCCGAGGAAGTATCCAAACTGCAGGACCATCCAAAATGTCCTGTGCTGAGATGGTAGCTCATTTTTTGTCCCCTGCACCATGGCAGGTCACCTCTCATGAGGACAATGGGAACAGAGTTACAGAAATACTGCCAGGACTTGGAGTCAGGTGTCCCTGTGGGTCCCTTCTAACTCAGGGCATTTTTGATTCCGTGATTTAATTCTTCCTCACATCCACATGATTCAAAATGTGCCCAGACATACTGTGCATATATGATCAAGCTCTCTAATTCTGGCTTTGGAAGTTTGTGTGAAAACCAGATTCTGATAAAACGCTGTTACCTTCAGCATTTCTTACTGAAACAGCAAGGCTCAAATTTGCTCATACATGGCAAATATTGGCTTTTGTTATAGTGGGAGTCATTATCAGAGCCCATTTGGGAACAGCATCTACCATGCTTTTAGATGTGACTCCAAGAAGGACGATATGGGTTTTACCCCTCCATTGAAAGCTTTAATTCTGGAGAGACACTAAAACCAGATCAGACAGCAGTAAGAAGGTCCAGCCATTTGGGTAGTTGAAAAAATATTTTTAATTTCTTCAGAAAGTTACAGATACTAAAAGGTGCTATCAGACAGAGATTATCTGTGTTGCTTGAGTTAATTAAAGAATTAAAACTGAGTGTGGTGCTATATGAGTTAAATACAAATCTATAATTGCTCTTAGGTTGTTACAAAGGCGGCTCTTTCTACTGGTTTATTGTAGAAATAACTCTAAAGCCCCAGAAAATTGAGAGCCTTTGCAGAGAGATAATTTCCTTTTCAATATTGGCTAAGAGGACAGTTCTGTGGAAGAATTAACGATGATTCTCTCTCTTCTTCAACCAGATAATACAGCGAGTGTGCTGGTCAGACGGGAAGGGTTTAGTCGCCAGAAGCAGGATTTGTACCTCCTCCCCATCGTCATCAGTGACGGCGGCGTGCCCCCGCTGAGCAGCACCAACACGCTGACCATCCGCGTGTGCGGCTGCGACGGCAGCGGCTCCCTGCTGTCCTGCAATGCCGAGGCCTACGTCCTCAACGCGGGGCTCAGCACCGGCGCCCTCATCGCCATCCTGGCCTGCATCGTCATTCTCTTAGGTGAAAAATGCTCCTTCCTTGCTGCTCCTCTGGGCTTGTGTTAGAAAAGTAATCCTGCCCTCAGCTCCAAGATGGAGAAATGAATCTGAATTTTTTAGCTTTTATTTTTATAGGGAGTGCTAGCCTGCTTGGCTGTGAAAGGCTTTGGGGTGAGCTCAGTGTGATCTTGCAGGGCCTGAAGGAGCTGCAGGAAAGATGGAGAGAGACAAGGGCTGGAGGGACAGGACACAGGGAATGGCTCCCAGTGCCAGAAGGCAGGGCTGGATGGGGTCTTGGGAAGGAATTGTTCCCTGTGAGGGTGGGCAGGCCCTGGCACAGGGTGCCCAGAGCAGCTGTGGCTGCCCCTGGATCCCTGGCAGTGCCCAAGGCCAGGCTGGACACTGGGGCTGGGAGCAGCCTGGGACAGTGGAAGGCCCTTGGCAGAGGGTGGCACTAGATGAACTTTATGGTCTCTTCCATCCTAAATCATTCTGGGCTTCTGTGATATCTTCAATAGCAAACAACAGAGAATTTGTGTAGATGTGCTTGGAGAATGTCTTCCTGCAGCCTAATGCCAGCTAATCAGGGACACTGTTTAAAGGAGGTAATGACATACAGTTCTAAGTTTTGTGATCTTCCTTGGATAACAAGTTCCTTATTGAGGTCAACCAGGATTAATGGCCACTGCCAGCTATTTCTCTCAAACCTATCTTGTGTTGAAACCAGAGGAGTGGCTCAGGTGGCAGGAAGACCTACTTTTAAGAAAGTGCTGCAAAATGTTTCCTGATTATTTGGGAAAAAAATACACAATATTTTCTAATTTCCCTGTAATATTTTATAGTGTTTCTTTGTTAATATACTTTATTTTATAGAAATTTGAAGTGAGAATGCAGAACAAATACATCTTTGGAAGTGTTGCTTAAAAAAAATTCCATTTTAATGGAAATGACACTCTGGAATTAGAGTTAAGCTTAGGGCATACAGGAGAGGATAAAGATTCATCTTTGTTTTGTTGCAGATATTCATGTGCTTGGGCTGCTCAAAGGCAGCGTCACAGTGTTCTGCAGCACTTGGGGCCCCACAAACACTTTCCTTGAATTAGTCTTGCAGTAATGAGCAATTAGTAAGAGCACTGGCATGCAGCTCAGACAGAAAGCCTCAGATCAGTGTGTTTGGTTCTGTGTACAAACATCTCTGATTTTACCTAGCAAGGAGCACTAAAAATGCAGAAGTTTGCAACAATCCAGCAGAAAAGCTGAGAGCTTGGGTATGCAATCATTACTTAAAAAGGCTCTGCTGTTTGACAGTGCAGTCTAAACTGTGTTTTGTTTTCCCCAGTCATTGTGGTGCTGTTTGTAACCCTGAAGAGGCAGAAGAAAGAGCCCCTGATCGTGTTTGAGGAGGAAGACGTGCGGGAGAACATCATCACGTACGATGACGAGGGCGGAGGCGAGGAGGACACGGAGGCGTTTGACATCGCCACGCTGCAGAACCCCGACGGCATCAACGGCTTCATGCCCCGCAAGGACATCAAGCCCGAGTACCAGTACCTGCCCAGGCCGGGGCTGCGGCCCGCGCCCAACAGCGTGGACGTGGATGATTTCATCAACACTAGGATACAGGAGGCTGACAATGACCCCACTGCCCCTCCCTATGACTCCATCCAGATCTATGGCTATGAGGGCAGGGGCTCCGTGGCTGGGTCCCTCAGCTCCTTGGAGTCAGCAACAACAGATTCTGACTTGGACTACGACTATCTACAAAACTGGGGACCTCGATTTAAGAAACTTGCAGACTTGTATGGCTCCAAAGACACTTTTGATGATGATTCTTAACAATAAAGTTTAAGATTTGGCCTTAAGAACTGTGTCTGAAGTTCTGAAGAATCCAGAGGAAATGTAAGCAGGTATTTTTTTAAAAATCAAGAAAAATCTCATTTAAACATTTAAGTTTGACAGAGAGGATTCCTTTGATTAAAAAAGGACATGAAAGTGGTAAATACTGTGAAGTACCTTTTCCTACAAAAGGCAAATCTGGAAGTTGGCTGCCAGCTTCACTGAAGGAAAAAACCCACTTAAGAAATGCAAAATATTTAAATGAAGGAAAATGCTAAAAGCAAACCTACAAATAAGGGAAATCTTTTATGTGTTATGAACATCTAAATCTTTTATTTCAAAGAAGCTTCCACAAATTAGAAAAGATAACAGTTCTGAGCTGTAATTTCGCCTTAAACTATGGACACTCTATATGGTAGTGCATTTTTAAACTTGAAATATATAATATTCAGCCAGCTTAAATCCATATGATGTATGTACAGTACAATGTACAATTATTATGTCTCTTGAGCATCAAACTTGTTACTGCTGATTCTTGTAAATCTTTTTGCTTATTCTTTCATCTTAAACTAATACGTGCCAGATATAAAAACTCTGTCTTGTTCGGTGGGAGGCGCCCTATTTCTATGTCATTTTTAATGTATCTATTTGTACAATTTAAAAATTCTTATTTTAGTATACATACAAATATCAGTATTCTGACATGTAAGAAATGTTACAGCATCACACTTATATTTTATGAACATTGTACTGTTGCTTTAATATGTGCTTCAATATAAGAAGCAGACTTTGAAATAAACTGATTCTTTTTTAATTCTTGTTCTGGTTATTAAGCATATAAGGAAAAACATAGTGTTTCTAATGTCCCATTTATAGTTCTGACTAATTTACTACAATTGTGACCTTTTAATAACCTTATTTATTATGTGTTTGTAGTTGGTTTGTTGCCTTGTTAAGTGATTATTTAAAAATCAAGTACATTTTACAAATGTTTTTTAGATTAAAACAAATGTAATGTCTGGTGAACATTTTGTACCCTCTCTATCTACAGCTTGTGGCTGCTCCCAGAACACAGTAAGAATCATCATATAGTCCTACTGTGTTTTCTGAATTAAATTAAGTGTAATACTTTTCAATATTTCCCATGTAATATGCATTTATCTTATATCTTAGAGATTCCCGAGGCTTCAGGAGTGACTTTGTGGGTGGACAGAAGTACATGGTGCTTACACTTTACTCCAGCCTTGTGAGTTTCTGTATCTGTGCTGAGCTTCTGCAGGTTCTAGAGACTGAAATCTGACCCAGTTTAGCTGTGACTTCCCTAAGGACTGTTTTACCTGACAATTACCTTTACCTGAGTAGTAATTAAGATTCTGGTACTTAACTCCTATTTTTCTTTTTTTTCTTTTTTTTTTTTCTTTTTTTTTTTTTTTTCTTTTTTTGAGTGGGGGGATTGTTTGGGATTTCTTTTTTTTTTAATCTTCTAATTTCCAATAGAGTAGCATCATCTGCAGATAGGAAGACATTTTAATTTGTGACTACAGAAATACAGAGTGCTTTCAGAATTGTTCTTTGTAATGCATGTTTCTAATCCAAAAAGGGATCTATAACTTTTTTTTTTTTTTTTTGCTTTTAAGCATTAGTTCAGAAGGAGGAAGGGATTTGGATATGTTCTGCACATCAACATTTCCTGCATCTGTGTACAGCTGTACCTCTGCTGAATTTAATATAGTTGGCTGTTTGGGGTCAGAGATCAGCAGCTGCAATATGGGAAGAGGCAATAAATAAAAATTATCTACATTTTCCTACATTCATTTACAGACCCTGTCCTTCATTTGCAGTCAGGTACCAAACTGAGAGGAAATCTGATTTGTTGGTGTGTTGCTTTTCTGAAGACCCCCCATATATGTAGTTAGATTAAAATTTAACTCCTTAAAATGATGACTGATGTTTCAGCTCTATATCCGTAACATATTCATTTGTCCCATGATATCCCTATGTTTTATAAGGCAGAGTTTGCTAAATTAGCAGTTTTGCTCTACAATGTTAATTGTAATATTTCACTTTATTAT
Source organism: Passer domesticus (assembly GCF_036417665.1). NCBI lineage: Eukaryota > Metazoa > Chordata > Aves > Passeriformes > Passeridae > Passer > Passer domesticus. The sequence goes on from NC_087485.1 coordinate 20,684,811, forward strand.
AGCTGTATGCATTCTATAGTTTATTATTAACTTGGTTTAAATTTCTTTGGTTGTTGATTTTTCTCTGTTTATAATCCAAAGAATATTTTGCTAGATTTGCACATTTCACCATTATAAATTTACATAAACATTAAAAAAAAGAGAAAAGAAATGAGTATCGCTTTGAAAATTAACAGATTGAAATAAAGTAAAAAAACAAAAAGGTAATTTGTAGGACTCCATCCTCATTGATGCTATCTGGATTTATTTCACTTTTGAGCAAGTTTTAGAATTAATAACTGCATTTTCTACATTTTTATGTTTAATTTTTAAGAAGGACATTGTCAACTACATTTTTAATAGTTTCAAATGCTTTGAGTTTTAGTCTCTATTGTAGCACTCTCGTAGATTATTTGAAATAAATTTTCTTTCCCTGCTGGTTTTGTCCTTTTTCATTTGATTATTTTTCCCCTTCCCAGTGAACATGCAATTATGATAGTGTTTTTTAAAGTTAGGCTTGCTAATCTCAGCCAAGGCCATCCTTGAAATATGCTGGGAATTACCTTCACTCCGGACTGTCAGCAGCACCTTGGACAAGCAGCACGTTCTGGAACCACAACAGGACATTGCTTTGTGCTGAACTTCACCGCAGCACTCACGGGAGCCTCAGGTCTTTAATCTGAGCTTGGCAAAACCCAGCCCAGCACGGCAGCTCTGGGTTAGTCCCGACACCCAAGAGTGCTGTGGGCCCTAGGTTGTTGCAGCATTCCCAAAGATCTGAGCCACCTGGGAAGGAATTCACCTGCTCCAGCTACTTTAGCACAGTGGCACTGCCTTCCCCAAGGACAGAGCCTCACATCCATGGAAGACAACGGAAAGGTTAACTACAACCTCAGTGGGTCTGGAGAAAACCCTAACCACAAGGAGGATCACCACGGCTGAGCCAGGTAAGGCAGGGGATGGTGGCAAGTGAAGGTGGTGCTTTGGCCAGTTTTGCCTCTTGCAAGTCTCACCTGAGGATCATTTGAGGGGCTACAACAGCGCCCCTCCAAACACCATCAGTAACAGACAACCTGACCTTACCAGAGAGATTTTTTAGTGAGCTGAGCGAATCCTGAGCTGCAGCTGGCAGAACTGCTCATCTCCTGGTCTAGCTGGGTGTCAACAGGCAAGCAGGAGGCCAAGGTGCCACGGTGTCTCCGCAGTGCTTTGGAACACTGCTCCTCCTCCTAGCAAGAAGCAATTAGGGAAGCAAGTGCAGGGCTGGTTGCTAAGGGAACTCTCCTAACTTGCACTGATAGGGAAGAGGAGGGTTTCTTTTGGAATTCTCAGATCTCCTCTGCCGTGTTCCTGCCATGATGTCAAGCAGTCTTTAATACCATGTTAAGGGGTACAAGCTTGGAGGCTCACCAACAGCATTTCTGTGATCGCAGGCAAGATACCACCTCAGAGACTGCTACAACTCAGATCAGAAAAGCCTTTTAAAGATCTTGCAGGTTCTTGCAGGAGCAGGTTGGCTCCATGTTGTTGACTGTCTGGCAAAATAAAATGCTGAAGTTTACTGTGTTGCTGGTGGTAAGCTCAGAGGTAAAGAGAACAGTAGGACTTTAAATAAGGCTCACAAAGGGACAATCTTAGGGACCCAAAAGCATCGAATCCTTGTATGTCTTCCCCATCTAGCTGCATTGTTAGAATTACTTTTGTAAAAGAAGGGTCAGTAAGCAAAAATCCAGGCAGGACTTGTGCAAGTTTTCCCTTTGGCCTTTGCTCTAAACACTGAGCTACTGTAACCAAAACTGATTAATCGCCATCAGAATCATGTTCTGTATCAAAGGGAAAAAAGAAAAAGAAGAAAAAGAAGAAAAAGAAAAAGGAAAAAAAAAAGAAAAAAAAGAAAAAGAAAAAGAAAAAGAAAAAGAAAAAGAAAAAGAAAAAGAAAAAGAAAAAGAAAAAGAAAAAGAAAAAGAAAAAGAAAAAGAAAAAGAAAAAAGGACTGAGTGAGCTTTTCAGGGAGTGAGCTGCAGGTCTCTGGAGCTTTATTATTGTTTCACTCTTATAGCCTGAGACTGGGTATCAACCATCAACCATGACCCTATACCATTCCCTGTGTGCAAGTGCCCAAGTTTTCCATTATTTATTATCACTGATCTCTGTGTTTGATAAGAGAGACCCTTTCAAACCTGACTGAGCTGGACTGGCTACAATTACCCAAGCCATAGAAAAATTTTAGCCCACTCAAATTCATAGATTCATAGTAATTTGAAAAACTTTTTTCTTGTATTTCTGCATGAAATCTTGGGCCTTGCCTGCTCACCAACTCTAGATCTCTGTTACTCTCTCCCTTAATGAGCTGCAAATCCCACATCCCCAGTGGCTGTCCTGCCCTGTCCCGCAGAACAGAGGCAGAAGCTGCAGTAGCTCTGCCAAGGGAACTTCATGTGTGTGCACACACAGGGGACTCTGCTGATACTCCAGATCTCCTTCTCCTGCTGGGGGGATGTGCATCTTAGGGACAACTCCTGATCCATGGCTGGGGCAGTGGTCTGCAGAGGGTGTGGACCACTTCATGCTTCCGTGTGGAAAAAAAACAAGAAAGAGAGAGAGAAAGAGGAGAGAAAGAGGGAGAGACTTGCTTGGACTGTGAGTGACTGTCAGAACTCCTCCCAGGTCAGGCAAAGGTCTTTCTCAAGAGTCTTTCAGACTTCCCAGGGAAGCTGGTGTGTGCTTTATAAATAAATATTATCTGGGGCAGGGAATTGAACCTGCAATTTTCAAAGTCCTTGTGAGTTCTCTTAACTGCCAAACTCAAAACCTGATACTTCCCCCCCCCCCCCCCCCCCCGCATCACATTTGTTTTCTGTACTTGTTTAGTGCATTTGCAGTAGTTCATAACTGCATCAAGTAGTTCATAACATCTCAAACAACAGCTGAGACACCAACCAGGTTTGTGGGTAAAGCATTTCATGGCTGGGGGAAAACTGCTCTGGAGTGGCAAATTTATAGCTGATGGTGATGGGGAAACAATTATTGTCTTCTACCCCGTGCTGCCAGGAGATGGAATAGCCCGCCACATCTCTTGTTTTCTGCATTTCTTCTTCCTTTTGTGTTTTTAAAATCAGGACCAATACCTGATTGCTCACCTATTTAAGCTAGGAGAGGACTTGTCTTGAGTCCTCTTTGCTACGGCTGTTTGGCAGACTCTTGTTCAAAGGGGTGCACTTTTAAAAGAAAAGAAAATAAAAGCTCAAAAGTTTGGCCTTTAGCAACTTTAAAACTAGAAAGTTAAAAATAATCCCAAAAAAACTTACCCTGTATTTTTTTAAGAATTCAATTTTAATTGAATTTTAGGGCATACCATGCATTTTTGGTGGTTAGTGAAAGAGTCTTGGACTTTGTGACTCCTTTGGACTGAGGTTGCTGATTGCTTTCCCTTTTTGTTCTACTTCCAAATAAGAGGAAAAAAACATGTTTATTTTAACTGAACAAATCCATATGCTGTTGTCCAGACCTAGCTGCAAGTGAAGGCTTTGTTTTGTTGTTGTCCTCTTTTCCAACCTAAATCATTCCATGAGTCTGCGACTCACTGCGTTGGCTGCCAAGGCAAATTTCCTGCAGTTCTGTCTCCAGCAGAAGTTGCAGACACACCACTCCTCTCTCTTGCTGAATATGAAGCTCTTCTGTATTGTTCTGTGTGATATATGAGGGGTGGGGTTTTGGTTGTCCTTTGTGATGTATGGAGGGCTTTAGGGGCTGAGGTTGGGGTTCTTTGTGATATATGAGTGCTTTAGGGGGCTGGGAGGTGGATTTTTCCACCAGTGTTTTGGACCTATGATGCTTTTACTTCCACAATTGCAAAATTGGCTTTCATGCTGTGCTCAGTGCCCTGTCTCTGGGTGGTAAGGAGCTGTTTTTCAGGGAGTAATAAACTCCCTCCTGCTTGGCAGGGTATCTCTAGAAAGCCCTATTGTTCTCCTGCTGTCAACCCTGCCCTTCCTTGCAGGAGCCCATTCTCCCTGCTGCAGCCCCAGCTCCAACATTTTCCTCCTTATTAGCGCACTGGAGAAAGTCATCATTAATCAAATGCAAGCACATTTAGCAAAGTTCAATGTGTATGAAAAATTTATGTCAACCTTTAGGTTCTATGACAGTCCCAAGGCTTCACTTAATAAGTTCCATAATGACTTACTGTTAATGGACAATTCACATTATCTCTTTGAGGTCTGCTGGGCCTTTCAGGAACATTTTCTGTTATTGATTCTAGAGCTGCTGTATGTTGGCCAGACATAGAAACAAAACCATTGTTTACATTCTTTGCTTTCTAAAATGGAAAGTTGGATGCCTTAAAGTGTAAACCCCAGAGAACATTATTTGCTCTCCTGTTATGTGTCTCTAACACAGAATGAATGAAAGAATAGCTGTTTGTGAGGGCTGGCAGAAGCTATGGGAAATGACTGGAAATTTGATCTTGTCCATTGATTTAGCAGAAATCTACGCTTCAAAAGCTGTCCTCATCCAGCCATCCTTCACCCTTCCTAAGAGTCTTAGCTGAGCTCAGGTACCAAATGGCCCCCAAGTTCTGCAGTTTTGTTCACTAATGAATCATAGTAATTTCAGACATTTAATTTCTGTTATAGGTAAAAATGAAATATGTCCAATTCTAATAGAAAACAAAAAGAATTTATTCGCGACCGTGATACAGTCCCGATAGCCAACAATCAAACTGACAGCGCAACACCCCCGGGAGATAGGCTGGGTGAATGTAGATCTGGCCTCTATCGCACCAAATCCCCCTTCGTTCACACTGGCTGCTCCAAGGGGACAGGTTTTATACTCTTTATTTCACCCGCGGCAGAGTCCCTTTGTCTCTTTTTAGAGTTCTTCATGTTTAAGTTAGTTCTTTTCTTCAGTCCGGGCTGCACAAAGCCTTTGTCCGGGAATTGATTAATGCTTCTCCCCGATTCCCTGGAATCCTGTATTCAGGTGGCAGGTGTTGATGGCTCTGGTTATCTCAGATGGGTATATTTGCGGGCCATCATCTTTTGGGCGTCGCTGGACACATGTTTCTATGAACGCCCATCTCCTGTGCAGCCGAGGTTTCCTCCATATGTAAATGTCATGGTATACCCTTGCCAGTCTGCCACGGTTTCACCATCCTGAGAATGAAATCCCTATCCCCCCCTTTGTACAGCCAGTTTGATTCATATACTTTATAGAAGTCTATATTTTATCGACACAAATTACTAACTATATCCCTAACAATTTCTATCAGAGTTTCATCTGGGTAAAAAAACTTTTGGAAAGTCTCCTGACATCCAAGAACTGCCCATTTCTGTGGCTTTACACAATGCTCCAGCAAATGTTTTTCACTAAGCACAGCCTCTCAGGATTGTTCAGTTCTCAAAATTGTATAATTTTGTAGAGCCTGGATCCTGTGTACGTGCTCTAGCACAGTGTTTACTACTGTGAGTAAATGGTAGCGCTCAGGACAGTCAGTGTAGTGAGCTAGCACTGCTGGAATCCAAGTGCTCCCACACTCCTGGAGGCTGCTGTGTCACACTGTGTTTCAACTTCATAAACGGAAGCAATATGGACACTCTGTTTGCCCACCCAGGCTGCCACTGCACTACAGACTACTCTGGAGTGCCTGGTGTCACAAACCATTCCTTTCATGAGGAAAATTCTTCCAATAACACCTAAGTCCCCCACTAAGAACAGGTAGAAAGGCAAATTTTTTCTCATGGCCACCTAAGGAGAACTGTTTCAGTCAAGTAGAAATACACAACTGTAGTAAGAGTAAAAACAAAAAAAATAATAAAGACATAGGAGTTGCTTTTTGATATTTTGAAAAAGAAAGAAAAAACCAGCAGAAATTAGTTGTATTGAGAGACACTGTAAATCCCCAGCAAGTTCAGCATTGACTGTCCAGCCACTGTATCAAAGCATCACAGAATGATTTGTGTTGAAGGGGTCTTGATCTCATTTCCAGCCCATGTCGTGGCCAGGGACACATTTCACTAGGCCAGGGCTCATAGCCCCTGCCCAGCCTGGCATTGGGCACTTCCAGCACACAGATCAAAACAGGATCTCTTTTTCTTCCTTGCTGGCCTCGCCTCCCCTTTCCTATGCTGCCTCCAAGTGAGAGCAGCAAGGCCAGCACCCTCCCACAAGACACAGAGCCATCCTATAGAGCACAGAGATATCCTACAGAACACAGAGATATCCTACAGAGCATACAGCTGCAGCAGCACCACCAAAAGAATGGACACGGACATGGCTTGCGCTGTGACCAATGGTAAAATCCTATCAATTAAATCCATTATGTGCCTTTTGCATCAACAGCTTCAGGTTCCTGATGCTGGACCAGTGGCTGGGTGAGGGAGGATTGGACAAGCACGTTCAGAAGTCTGCTGGCTGCTTTTCAAGTGAGATCACAGTGTTCACAAGCTATTTACTGACAAACTCTTTAAAGAATTAAAAGCTGTGCATAACCCTGAATATTCCAAGGAGATTATTGCTGGCAAAGTGCTCTCAACCATAGCAGATAATCAGAAACTTTAGCAAAAAACCCCTTTGCTATTAACTCTGGCTCAAAATAAAAAGGGCATCTGTACTTGACTGTAATAAAAAACTAGTGCAAAACGTCTGCATGGTAATAACAGAGACCACAGTTTTAATGAGAGTTGGGGAAAAAGAAAGAGTAGAATTTCTGACTGTTTATTTGCCCTTGGTGGATTACGAGATGAAATGAAAGTCCCTGCTTTTTTTAGCATGGAGGTCAGCATGGAGTCGTGCTAATAAAAGAGCATTAGACTCCCAGTGTACCTATAAACTATAAAACTCAGAGCCTAAACCAACCCTTCCCATGCAATGTAGGAAGCCAATGCCAGTAATTCACTGCAGACATGGCCCCTTCCCACCACACGTTCCAGAGGTGAGCCAGACCCAGGAGCAGTGGCTGCTCTGTTTGTTGGTGCTGTGGGGGGTGTTGCAATCCCCAGCAGCCCAGGCGATTTACTTTCCTGTGATGTCCCTTACACCCTGCAGGTGTCATCATCCTCTGCTCCCAGTTTGTGCTGGCTGCACACTCTGAGGGCAACAGTTATGAAATATCCCTGGGAGTCGCAAGCTGGAATAGCCACTAATGGATGAGAGATGCAGGGCTCCCTGCCCAGTGGATGGGACCCCTGGGCTGCCCTGCGGCAGTGGAGGTGAGCCAATGCAGAGCTGCATCCTCCAAGAGAATGTGCTGTGACAACACCACCAAAACCACCACCCTGCAGCCGGAAAAAACATCTTTTCATCTGGAGAATCAAGAAACAGAGGGATAGAAGCATTTCTAAGGAAGGGAGCCTGCCTGGAAACACCAAGACAGCAGGGGAAGTAGGAGGAACTCACCTTCAACCATCCTGCTCTCCCTGAGATTTACTCCTTGTCTTGAAACCTCACAGAAGAGCGGGAGAAGAAAAGATTCAGGAAAAGTGCTTTTGGTCAAAGAAATTAAAGAAATCAAAGCCAACAAGGCACAGGAGATAATCCGAGTGTGTGAGGGAGTGAGAAGGGACTCAGGACTCAATGCTCACCTCAGCCACCACTTTGATTGCATGGCCATGATGGAGACCCTGCTCCAGAGCACAGCCCAGGGGACACACAACCATGAGTAACAGGTTGGTTTCTGTGCCACAGGGAAGGGCTGCTCTACACCCTGGTGAGTGGGACCAGCTCCATTGACAGGCCCTGCAGGTCTGTTGAGGGTGCAACATTTGAAAGAATCCAGATCCCTGCTGACTTCAAATGTTACTTTGCAGCTCTTAAAATCCCTTTCTCTCATGAGCCTATTGATCTTTAAGAGTGACAGACCCCTGAAAACTTTCATCCCCTCTCTGCTGTGTTCCTTCCCAACCCTCCCGTGCTCCGTGGCTCCCCATGGGCTCAGCACATCACTGCTGTCTGAGCAGAGTCAGGCAGGTCAGAAAACCAAAAGCAGGGTAAATCTTTCCAGTCCTTCCTTCAGGAAAGCTGTGCCCACAGTGGAATGGCAGGGAAAGCAGTGTCCAGCCAGAAGAAGGCTCTTGTTCCTAATTGGCCAAATTCAGAGTTATTTATCGGGCAAAGAGTTTCCATCTCTCTCAGAAACTTCAAAATTAGTCTGTCAGGTTGAATCCCATCATCACTTAAACTCAGAAGACTGCAACATTTGTGGTGTTTTCTTAGCTCTGAGTTCTGACACAAGAGCTCTTCCTCTCCTCCAGATTCTCCAAGCAAAACCCAATGTACTTTTGTTGCTCTACTCACACTAATCACAACAAAGGTTACAAGCTCAATTAGTCTGGGGGTTTTTTTGCTGTTGTTGTTTCACTGAAAGATGGTGTTTTCTTCCTTGATCTCTTTTAGATTCCATTTAAAATGTGTTCTGTCACCCTGAGCACTCTATTAATATCCCTGCCATAAACATCCACAACACAGTGTATTTTCTCCCTTAAGAAAGTTTAATTTGTTTCATTTAAAGATGAGTGTTGTCATAGAGGAGCAGAATATCACCCTCACCAGTTTAATGAATAAACAGGGGAAATGTGAAATCATTGCTCGCTTCTGCAGGTCCCTCTGGTTCACTTGCAGGAGCTGCAATGAGCATGGGGATTGTCTGTGAGGACACAGTTCCTGAAGTTTAGGGCCCTTACCCACCAGAAATATGGTCAGATGAACCACTGGCATTACTCTAGGGAGAAAGGTGGCCACATGCAAATTTAATGCAGAATGGTCTCACCCTGCCAAGGAAAAGAGAAAGAAAACCACAGAGGGTTTTAGGGGCTGCCAGTGCATATTATTCAACTTGCATTAACTCTCTTAACAACAAGCCAGAGAACTGAATTTGGATTCTAGCTGCAAAGCTAAACTGCAACCCATCTGTTTTCCATCCCAGACAATGAATAGGCCAAAATTTACACAACAAAATACTGCCTAGGATTTGAAGGTTTGGATAGCATTTACCTCAAAACCTGGTGCGCCTTCGCTGCATCAGGGCTATATTTTAGGGGAGATTTTGTGTTCAGGCTTCTCCTGGCTGTATTTGAACACTGCCTGAGATGATTCAGGAGTTCTACTCGACAAATGGGTGTTGTGATCCAAGGCCCATCTGGCTTGTTTTGCAGTGTGTAAAGGTCAGTGTTTCTGTTAATACAACTCGTACAAATACTTCCCTGCCATCTGACGACATTCCTCCTCATTCAGATTGGCAGCCATTTCCCCCCCACAATCTGGAATCTCCTCCCAACGTGGGCTGTTGAAGTGGGGATGATCACAGTTTTAAAATCAAAGGTTGAGTGCTTCTGTTGAGTTATACTTGGAAGCGACCATGTTCTGTACAGTGAGAACATCCCATATGGAAAGGACATATGTGTTGGAGACAATAATACATAAATAGTGAATGCAATTTTATATAACCCTTATATGCTTATGGCTCTTACATATAATTCTCTAATGAGACAGGTGAAATAGATGACTTCAATACTGATATTTAGGTCCATCTGTTGAAAGCTTACACAATAAATAGGGAGTTTTAAAGACAGATTTAGCTGTACATAATTTTTCAAACAATTGCACTGACATAACTTGCAAACCCTGTTGGGCTGTCCTTACAAAGGACAGTGTGAGGTGTGAAACCTCACACTAAGATCTGCCGTGGACAGACACACATACAAAAAAACATCCATAATTTGTCAAATATAAACTATTTAGACTATTTTTTCATGGTTTTGTTCAAAGAACATAAAGTTTTGGAGAAATAAAGCAGGTGAAAAATTTCAGTGAAGAAGTAGAGCTCAGATGAAGAGAACACTGGCAATAGTTTTGTTATGGAATGTCAGTATTGCTCAGGGGCTGACCTGTGGGGGCTGGCAGGATCCTGGATAACCATGTCCATTCATCACTGCCCTAAGAAAACCCATCCCAGTGTGGAAGATGCCTAAGCCTGGATGAGGAGGAGGGGAATAAAACTCATTTTACAGATAGTCAGTGAAGACCTGTTAGCACTTGGCAGCCAAATTCTCTCAGGAGTCTGGGCAGACAATTTTCCCATCCTGCCCCTGTCCTCCCCAGGCTCAGCATCAGCCCCCACAAAGGGCCTGAGCACTGAGCTGTCTGCTTAGAGCAGGACAGGGGCAACATAATGACATTTCTGCTTATTTGGAAGGAGATTAAATAGGGGTTTTGCCTAAGAAGTTATAGTCATTTTATGAACTTGCATTACCCAGTTTTAGAAGTCAGGGAACAGTGATGATGCATTTCATGCTCACATTAAGTTAGCTGCAATATTTTTTTTTTCTCATCACCACCATATTGCTTCACAGAGCTTTGGGAAATATTTTATTTTCCCTCATGACTAAAACTAGTTTTGCTGAAAAAAAAATTCTTCTGATTTTTCATCTCTCTGGGGTTTTTTTTCTTTTTTTCATTTTTGTGTCAATAAATACAAAACACTGACATTGCCTTGTGAGAACCTTTTGGGGAGGAAATCTGGGGATAGACTTTATTCTCTTAACATATGTTCCCTGGAAATTAATCACCTATGAGATGAAGAACCTAATGGTTTGTGGTCATGCAGTATTAAGGCACATTAAGCACAGAAATGGAGCTGCCTTTTTTCCAGCACTACTCTGATAACCAACAAGCCTCAGAAAAGAAATCCACATTCTTATTCTGTTTTTTCATATATCTGATCAAAAATTAACTGAGTGCTTTAACTGAGCTTGGTGCCAATGGCTTATGAAAAAACATTTAAAAGACTTCAAAGCTCTTTGGTGTCTAGTGGAGGCTTCAAAAGACCCTAAATATGGTGTCCTTTTTTCCCAAAGCACTTCACAAGATCCTCCCTCTACAAGGATCTGTGCTCCATGAACCTTTCTGAAAGTTTCCATCTTCTTGTGGAACAAAGCAATTTTGTATTTGTTTGGTTATTTGTTTTCTGTCAAAGTTATCCAAAATGCTGTGAAATAAACTGGGTGAAAAAAAATCCTACTGTGAATTCCAATCAATGGCCAAAGGCCAGGCTATTCTTTAATAGTAGTTTAACTATTAATAGTATTAATTTTATATATATATATATATATAAACTATATAATAGTATTTTAACACTGCAGCATGGGAACTTTTTAATGAGGATAACCAAACTGAACTGCACTCAGGAATGAGGGTGCTTCTCACACACCAAGTGATTCCTTAATCAACAATTCTGCAGCTTTACAGCCCTGAGAAACAAAAAAAAAAATCTGACTTCTTCCTAAGCTTACAGACTGACTTACCTAGAAGATGCTTCAGTGATTTTTTTTTTATTGCAGTCTTATTGCAACCATTATGAACACAGTCAGGCCTTTACACAAGTTTAGTGTAGATTTTCACACTGTTCAAGAATCAAAGAGCAAATTTCTATCGGTTCCCTCTACTAACCATTAGAAAAGCTATAGGGGAGGGCTGCAAAGAGCCTTCTTGCACCCTCCTCCTCAGCTCTCAATGTGCCAGTCCTTATCCAGCCTTCTTCTGCATCACCGAATATTTATCAATTAATTAATTTATTTGTAAATTGAGTTTCACACTGGCTGGTCTAATGAGCAGAAGTGGTAAAGCAATAAGCAAATGAACTAAATAAACGAATTTCCTGGATGCTGCCCAAGCTGGATCCAACATTTTACTCACTGTGATGATGACCCTTCATTCTTACCACGTCTTCTGAGCCCCACAGGGAGGAGCTGGCACTCAGAGATGCACAGAATTGCTGTGGCCCTCAGAGCAGGCATGGCTGGATCTGCAAGTCATCCTGTGCATTATCTGTTACGTCTTTCCCTTTAAAAATATTCAGAGATTTTCTGAGGCTGCTTCCACAAGTCATTTCCAAGTAAAAAAATTGCTTTTCTTTTTCTTTTATTTAATGTACATTGACTCACTCTGACACACGTGCACAGAACTTCAGTTTTCCAACAGATTACTGTATCTTTTGGCAACCTTCAACTATTAAACTGCTTGTGTTTTTATAGGATAGACTAATGGTATTGATAGCCCTTAAACATTGCTCCTATAGCAACTGCTGAATTTTTGGGGTACTCCAAGGAAAGATGAATTTAAACATCAACAGTGAGAATTAACCTGTTAAAGTTTGAATTTGTGTGGAGAGAAAGAGAGAGAAAAGGAGGGAGGGAGGGAGGGAGGGAGAGAAAAGGAGGGAGAGAAAAGGAGGGAGGGAAGGAGGGAGGAAGGGAGGGAGGGAGGGAGGGAGGGAGGGAGGAAGGAAGGAAGGAAGGAAGGAAGGAAGGAAGGAAGGAAGGAAGGAAGGAAGGAAGGAAGGAAGGAAGGAAGGAAGGAAGGAAGGAAGGAAGGAAGGAAGGAAGGAAGGAAGGAAGGAAGGAAGGAAGGAAGGAAGGAAGGAAGGAAGGAAGGAAGGAAGGAAGGAAGGAAGGAAGGAAGGAAGGAAGGAAGGAAGGAAGGAAGGAAGGAAGGAAGGAAGGAAGGAAGGAAGGAAGGAAGGAAGGAAGGAAGGAAGGAAGGAAGGAAGGAAGGAAGGAAGGAAGGAAGGAAGGAAGGAAGGAAGGAAGGAAGGAAGGAAGGAAGGAAGGAAGGAAGGAAGGAAGGAAGGAAGGAAGGAATAGAGCTTACAAAAAAACCTGGGAACTAAATCTTTCTTGATCATGACTGCCATAACAGAGTCTCCAAATACCAATTTTTCTTCCCAGCCCTCACATTCTGAAGCAGCTGCATAACTGGTTCTGGCCTCTCTTGAACACCACCAGACTGAACATCTTTGTGGATGTGTCTTCAGCTTTTTCTTTCTTTCTTTCTTTCTTTCTTTCTTTCTTTCTTTCTTTCTTTCTTTCTTTCTTTCTTTCTTTCTTTCTTTCTTTCTTTCTTTCTTTCTCCTTTCGAGGCTACAGAGAAAAGGAAAACTGACTCTAAAGGCTCTTTAAAAACCCCCTACATTTATAATTTTTTAAATCTTAGGGTTTTCAGCTCAGCATTTTAGTAGGTCTGACTCACTGCTTTTATCTCTTGGCAGTTTGGGAAGCAGATTTCATTACAATAAAAGAACAGGTGCCATTCATATTCTTAACTTTTTTTTTATATCACTGCATAACATACATCTGTCTCACTGCTAGCTACTACACAAAACAGAAGCCCCGAGGACTATTTACTGATCATTCCACACCATTTTTCATAAGAGAAGGACTGTTCCCCTGTTCTGGTCCAACTCTAATTAACAGAGTGATAGCATCATTGTAACATTGTGCAATTCCTATTTTAAATAATGTTCAGTGTGTACCGCTGCCCTTTTCTGTCAAAGTATTTCTGTGTGCTTTGGCACAGAGATATCTGCATTTCTATATCTTCTACCAATTTTACAAAGGTTTTATAAGGCTTAATGAATGGAAAATGCTTTGAAAAGATGTAGATAAAAGGCAATTTTGAAGGCAGTCATTAGTAGTAAATACCCTCATCAAAATTTCTCTTGCTAATCCTCTCTGCTCTGCTGTGCAGGCAGTGCTGACAGACCAATCCTCCAAGGTTATTCTGATGCCACCTCAAGGCAAGCATCCTGAAAGTCACTTATATTCACAACCCTGCTGGCACCAGTCTCATTCAGCTGAGTTTAAATTATGCCACCTTAACACCACAGAGCAATAGAAAAAATAAAAAAAATTCATGGACTTTCTGTGAGTCCCACCATTAAAACTAATATTGTGTAACTGGAAATCAACTGCTTCAATTAATGGGAATATATGGCTTCATTTTGTAGGCACAACCTTTCCATTTGAAAGCTTGCTGACATATGGGTTCCCACTGGTGTTGTAATTACACCGTGCCTAAATATATATATATATAATGAACATTCTTGATTACAAGCACTTTTCTTCTAGCACCAGTTCCAGTGTCTCTCTCTGCGTTCCCAGTTCCACTGTACCTGCTCCAAGGGCCATTTCCAGACTGACATAACCTGGGGGTTGCGGGGTACAACGCCCCTCTCTAAAACACTCTGTGGATGTAAGACAGTGCAGCATTATTGTTCCTGGGGTACTGGGTCATGCCAAAGCTCTGCATCCCACAGTCTTGCAGGAATGGGAATGTTGAACATATTGGATAACTGGAGTTTTGACAAATGAGGCACTGGTGTAGCCTGGGGAGAGCGACCATCAGAGAAGCAAGAGGGAAAACTGCCCTCTGAGCACCTAAGTTACCAAAATTTGCATTTCCAAGGTAATTTTTAAGAGTCACTCTTGTGAGAGATGCTCATACAGTGCTGTGGCACTGGGAGCTTCTGGCTGTTTGATCCAGAGGTTGTCCATGTCACCTCCAGATTAAGTTTTTGCCTTGCTTTCCATTAATTAAAAAAAAAAAAAGGAAAAAAAAAAAAAAAGAAAAAAAAGGTAGATTTGTAAGAAGAATATTTTTAAAGTTTGGGGGGTGGACAAGTATGTATTTGAAGCCTTTACTTTGATCTGCACTTAACACTTCATTTTGTATTTCAGTATTTTAACAACACTTTTGTACAGTTCAAAGAGAAAGTTTATCTGAGTTTGAAATAAACTTCCAAATGAAATCTTATGCAAATAGGAGCAGGGAGATATGTTTAAAATCTGACAAAAATAAATGTTTTAATTTTTGTAAAGCATTGTGCTTGGCTTTTTGGGGAGCCATGAATACTTCGATTAAAGCAATATGTGATGGGAAAATGGCCATCAATGTCAAGAGTCTGTCACACAGCTCCAGTAATCTGTGTTTTGGTTGTGTATCTGACAGGTGTGGGTCTTGCAGATCCTCTAAGCAATTTTGTTTCCTCAGACAGCCACTTCAACTCTGAGTACAGACCCCCACACCCAGCTACATTTCCAAAGGGGCATCAGAGAGGCACCAACATTATTCAGATCAGAGCAATGGACTTGAGACTATTTATTTTCCCTCATTATCCTACCAAATACCTATGAAAGACCTGGAGATCTTAAAACATTTGGACCTGAGGTCAGTAAAGATGGAAAATAATCTTTTTATTGAGCTACGCAAGACCTCATGAAGGTCTCTGTCTTGTCACCTAATATCTATGAAATTATTTGTACCCGTCATTTTTATGTCTTCTCTTCTCAGGCAACTTCTATTTGGTGAGCAAAGCACCAGAGTAAGTGTGTTCCTGTGCTACAATGAGGCCTGATGGTGTCACCAAAACTGTGGGAAAAATGAAAACTCTCCAACAACATTTTTAGAGTCAGAAAATCAAAACATTTTTAGTGTTAGGCATTACTTTATTCTGGCCAGGATGTTGTTCTGGCCAGGACATGCAACAGAAATAATTTCATCCACACATAGCCTGCATTATGCAGAAAAAATAATTCCATGATACATTATTTTTACCAGATTTTTCACATATTTTTTACAGTCAAAATCCATAGAAATTCATTGGCTCAATGTTCATTGGTCCCAAGTTGCACAGTTCTCTGTATTTGGTTTCCTATTGCATACGGATCCTCTGATGCTAATTAGGTCCTCTTTCTCCTCGCTGTTTCCCAGACCATTCTTCTCTCTCTTTTTCGACTGTGTCAGCGATGTATGGAGCTGATGGTCGTTGATGGTTGTTTTCTTTTGCTGCATGAGATGTTCAGGTCATCAGGCCTTGCCTGATGGAACAGTCCCCTGAAAAGAAACCTCAATTCCCTTCCCATGGCATACACATGAGCAAAACTGACTAAAGTTACTTAAGAAACTTTTAAACTTTGCATCAATTCCAGCAATGAGTTGACACTGTTTGTGAAGGCCTGGATGCAGCCTGGAGTTCTGAGGCAGTTTTGGATTTGGAAAGTTACATGGGGCCACACCAGGGTTTTTGCTCACGCTCTCTATCTTCCAAGGTGTGTATGATGCTCTCCTGAAGCGGCCTGGAAGCTGTTCAAACAACCTCTGGTTGTTTTCTATTCTCTTTGCTGTATTATCAATTCTTTCTGGAATGAACTTGGCTGTTGTTCAGACTAATTTTCAATGTTGTGGAGAGGACTGAAGCAGCCGGCCGAGGGAAGTGAGCACTCCTGCAGCAGGGAAGGCTGTGCTGTAGGATGTCACACACAGCCGCCAGCACAGCTCGCTGTACATCCCACAGAGCTCTCTGAGCCTCCCCTGCAAGTGGCTGTCGGACTGGGAATGTTCCTGGCTCATCCTGTCTGTGCAGGATTTAGCCTGGTTAGCTCAGTCTGGGATGCCCTCGGTTCCCTGAGCCGCAGGAACACTCCTCTGGTTTCCAGCGATCTCTTTTCAGTCGAGTGCTGCTGTTTGCTTTGGCGCACAGCTCTCTAAACCTTCACCCAGTCCCTTGCTGCTCGCTCGGAGTGTTGACCCAGCCCACCAACCCTCCCGGGAGCACCTTGCCCTCCAGCACAGTCACCCGCACCCATTTCCCTCAGCCACGCACTCCCTGCTCCCAGCCTGCCTGGGGATGGGGATGCTGTCACACCAGCACAGCCGAGATCCCTTTGACCAGATTTCACCCAGTACAGCCAAGTACAATCCCCTCGGCCAGTCATTAGGCTGTGTTAATTATGGCAATCAGCCTACTCAGTCTGACCTAATTATAAATAATTAGCTTATCCCTTTATTTCTAAACCTCTTCCCTAGTGAGATGGTACTTTTAAGATTTTTAAACTAGCAAAAGTCCCCTTACAGAGTTGCTTTTCTTTTTCTTTAATGTCAAGGTACAACAACCTTGACATTAAAGGCCCAAGTCATGAGAAAGGCATGGCCAGATCTCACAGACCTGGGGGTGAAGGAGGTGCCTTCTCTTCCCTGAGGAATTACAAACCTTCATTCTTAAGCTACTTCACTGTTGTAGGGCGTTTAGTGGGATTTTTAAAAATACGTATAGGCACCAAAATGCCCACTTGCCCAATAAAAATATCTCTTTGATGCCTCTTTCAAAATCATGTGCTTTTGGATTAGAATACTGCCTCTCAGAAGTGAGCACGGCACAAATTTTAGCACCCACTTATGCCCATCAGCATAAGTGGGCACTACCCTATGCACATAATTTGACACCAAAATGTTAAAAATTCTTTTCTTACAGTGAAAAAATGCAATATTTTTATTTTTGCTGCTTCAGGCAGCAAAGACTTCGCTTTGTTTGCCTCTTGTCTCCAAGTAGAAGTAACTAATCCTCAGCAGAAAGACCAACTCCATATGTAACTGTGCTGCTTCCCAAGTTTATGTTTTGCTGTTGTCATTTAGGAAATGAATACTGCACACAGGGGTGGTGTGAGATCTCTCAGGAATAACACACTTGTAAGAAGTGGATGGTGTGTCCTTGTAGCCTCAAAACATCACTCCGCATGACTCTTCCAATAAAAGCTCCTTAAGGACCTTTCTAAATCCTTCTTCTTGACCCAAAGGAATGATTTTTCCTTGAGTTCCTGAAGGTGACTATCACTTGTGGCCATACCTCCAGGATATTAAGCAGGAGATCTCTGACATTTTTGCCATTTTCCTGCAGTTCTCCCTCCATGGCCCTCAGTTAATAGAGGCTCCTATGGAAGAAAGCTCCCCTGGGATTTTAGGCATTGCCCACCCACATCTGGGAGATGTTGTAGGTATTCCCCTCTCCAGACTCCATGCCAAGCACAACTTTATACTGTAATGCCCTGAAGGACCTTTCCCCCTTACTTTTCCCACTAACAATGATGCAGTTAAACCCATTCAGTGATGTCAGCTTACGATCATTATGAAATAATTCCCATTCCAAGGATTTGGGCTCCTGGTTCATTCACACTAATGCAAAGTACTCCCAAACGTGTCAAAATTTCCTGCTTTGAATACTAAGTCGAAGCTCATTAAAGCCAATTTATTTTTCCCCTCCAATGACTCCCAGGTTCTGTGAATCAAGCCCTGTTTACAGAATTCTCCCAAGGCTGCCTCATGCCTTGCCTTGCAAACAAAGTAAAGCCACCTTTATTTCTATGCAGGGCTTTATAGATACTTAGATCTGTAAATAACAAAGCTCCCTACCTGCTCAGGAAGGCAACCTATGGGATGGCATTTTACTCCAGAAAAGTATTCCAATGACTTCAACTGGAAACTGACTGAAAAAAAACCAACAAGCCCTACTTGCTCTGTACCAGGAATTCCAAGCACAGTCTGTGGAAAAGATAAAGTTACTCTAAAATGCAATTTTTCAGTTTTGTGGAGCATGTGTTTCTGGACTCTTCACATGGCATGGCACTGGGATAAATGGATAAGTGAGCAATGCAAATTCCTGCACTCTGTTCTGCTTTACACGGTAGAAATGTCCCTGGGACATGGAAACTGCCTGGTTACAGTAGATGCCAGTTATCACAAGTAGCTCACATTTGCAGAACAAACTACTCTAACCAACCTGTCTAAATTTTCCTGTATCCCTGCTGTGTGAACATTTTTTTAACTAAATACTGTTAGATGTACTGGATGTATTGGTGACACTGCTGCGATAAAGAAATGAGCTTCGTTCAAATGAGCTTTGTTCAAATGACCTTTGAGAATGGCAAATTATAGAATCATAGAATGGGTTGGGTTGGAAGGGACTTAAAACTCACCTCATTCCACCACCTGCCATGGCAGGGACACCTTCCACTGTCCCAGGCTGCTCCCAGCCCCAGTGTCCAACCCGTCCTTGGGCACTGCCAGGGATCCAGGGGCAGCCACAGCTGCTCTGGGCACCCTGTGCCAGGGCCTGCCCACCCTCACAGGGAACAATTTCTTCCAAATATATGACCTAAATTTCCCCTCTTTCAGTTTGAAGCCATTCCCTGTCCTGTCACTGCAGTTCCTGAGGAATTGTCCCTCTCTGGGTTCCCTGCAGCCCCTCAGACCCTGGAAGGAGCTGTGAGCTCTCCTCACAACCTTCTCCTGTCCAGGCTGAGCAGCCCCAGCTCTCCCAGCCTGGCTCCACAGGGGAGGTGCTCCAGTTCCCTCAGCACCACCACGACCTCCTCTGGACACCCTCCAACAGTTTCATGTTCTTTTTATGTTGGGGCACCAGAACTGTTCACAGGTGGTACCACCCCAGCACAGGTGGAGTCTCAGGATAGCAGAGTAAAGAGGGAGGATCCCCTCCCTCACCTGCTGTCCAACGTACAGTGTATTTTAATAGCAAAAATAATAAATAAACAAACCTGAAACCTGTCCTGATACGAGCTCTCCATTATGGATGATAAATTAAATTATACTTTATAAAAAAACCCAGACCTTGACGCACTTTAAACTTAATTTCTCTGTGGATTCTTGTTATTGCTTTTTTTGTAACCCTTTCACATCACCTGTGTTGTCTCTTGTTTTTGCCTGAGTACTACAAAATGCTCCTTCACTCTCTGGCTCCCCTTTGCAGCCCATTATCCTGCCCCAGAGGGAGCTGCTGCCTTCCTCCTGCTCCTTGCAGGAATTTCTGCATGCTGCCAACCTTTGCCTGCCTTGCACAAAGTGCTGCTCTTGGGCTGTCTCTCATCTCTCTGATCCAGGCAGAGGTGTCAGAGGGCCCCAGGGAGCAATAATCAACACCCCCCCCCCCCATGTCAGCAGCTCCTCAGAAGCTCTCTGAGTAACTGGAGTGCTTTTGGAGGTCTGCATCAAACAGCACAAGAAGCTTTTACCACCAATATCTTTCATAGATCCTCTAAGCTGATTGATGGTAATACTGAGAATTAAATATTTATGGCTTAGGGGCATGGGGAAGTTTTGAAATACATATTTTAAACCTATATGAAAAGAGCAATGTCAAGGCATGTCAGAAGCTTCAAGCAGTGGTTGGAGAAGGAGTTCTGTCTCCATTCTCTGCTGTTTCCTTCCTTTTTCATTCCTTCCCCATTCTTTCATTATTTTAAATAAAGAACACCCTCAGGAAGCTGAAAACAATGGTAGATAAAAATCCAAAAAAGGAGAAATAGTAGACAGAACATGTCTTATGCATTTTGCCTATTTAATCATTAGAAATAAAGAAACAACCTGTCATGTTTCACATTGCTGAAGGTAACCCAGGGCAGGGACTATATATACATCACAATAATGAATTATTTACTTTGGCCATATTATCCAGGGCTATGATCTCATGCTCTCCTCATCTTCCCACAACAAATGAAAGTTCTCACCATGTCTGCTACCTTGTGGCTGGCAGATCCACAGATGTAAATGGACGAACATCCATTAGCAAATCAATCCTGCTCCCTTCCATCAGCAGGCATCCTTTACTCTGCAAGTGTTGAACATGCTGGAGGAAATTTTATTCTCATACCTTTAAAAACTCCCATCAGCTCCTTATGGCATTTGGGATGTCAATGCATTTTAGGATCTTCAGCTAAGTAGGCCGATTTCATTGTTCTGAACTGCATTTTGGTGCAGATACTGCCTTCCATCCTTAACAGGCCAAACTCTCCTATTAATATTCATTCTGTTTACCTTAATGACAGCAAAGAAGTACTTGAGCAAGGTTAAAGTGTGTTTCATTCACCCAGAAGATTAGTGGCATTTCTATAATCTAAAATGTGAAGTCCTCTATATCCCAGATATGAAACCTGACAGCATAATTTTTTATTCCCATTCTAAGCAACAATTTGCATGGGTGAGCATTCTCAGGATTAGTTGGACAGTTTAAAAATGTCCAGGAATTGTTTAGGATTAATAGAATGAAGAAACAAGATGTTTTTAAATTAAACTGCTGGGGCTTAAGGAATGTTTCCTTAATGGGTCATCACAATCTTTTTTCCTGGCTGAATAGATTTTTCTAAACAACACTGTATTGAGAAAGTCTTTTCATGTCAGCTAAAAATACAGAGTCTCTGGCTGCATGATCTACATAAATCAAACTAGAAAACACTATTGAAAATACAAATTTTCTTCTGTGCCGGCTAGCATAAAGCCTGTGCCCTATATGAGTGCTCCTGACAGCTTTTCAGAAAAGGCTCATTTCACCTACAATTATGAATTTAGACCCAAAATACTGAGCATATGAATTGATTGCTTCCATTGGTACTATCAATATTCTTGTCCACCCCTTTCTTGATCTGAGATTAAACTTCAAAAAGTGAACTCAAGAAACAAAACAGCAGTGTCTGAACTTAGGTCTGATGGCACCTGGGACCTGTGCAAAGACAATGTACAACTGAACCATTAATTATAAATTAAGAAGTCCAGAGTATGGTTGCTTTGAATGCAGCACACTCCCTTCTATCGGGTTCAAACTGCATTTCCCTCCACAGCCTGTGATCTTCCCATAAAAGAAATCTGAACAGGCTTTCTGCATAACCAAGAAATCATTTTGCAGTTCTGAGTTCTCCATCCCCAGTATCCCTGCAGGGCCTACTGGGTCTAATTCCTGGTCAGTGGAGCTCTCCTTTCCAGCATTTCAGACATTGTTTTGGAAGAAGGCTTCCAAAGCACTTGCTTATCTACAGAATGATCTGCCCATCAGGCACCAGCAGCAGCTCCTTGAGAGATCCCCATCTTTTCAGGAAGGATAAATAGTAGGACCAGCTTAACCATGACAAGTAAAGAGAGCATTATCTAAGCTATTCCTGGTTTGGGTGAGCTCTTTTTTTGACATCAACATTCCACCAGGGAAGTCTGGTTTTAATACAGGCAGATAGATAACATGATAAACATAACAACAATCAGGAAAGCAGCCCCAGATTTATCATCATGTGAACACAGTCAGGTTCCATGGTCAGACAGTCAGCATGGCATTTAAAACTGGAATTTGAGCATCGTATTTTATGGGCCTGGGCCTGGGACTAGAGAATTGTGACCCATCACCCTGGGAGCCCAGTATCAGGAGTCAGACCCCCCTCTTTGTGTCTGGTTGAGATCCACAATGGAGCCATCCTCCAGAGCTGGCAGAACCAGAGGGAAATGGAGACGAGAGAGAATGCAGGACTTTGGCTGGTATTGGGAAATCTAAGGTGCAAAGGGACATGCACAGGATCACACATCAGTAGGTGGCAAGGACAGAGCTCCTATATCCTTCTCTTCCAGCTCTGCAGATAAGCTATATTAAAATAATAATTCAGGTTGCATATATTGACAATACTCCTGTCCATCAAGTCATGTTGAGGTCTACAGATCTCAGCATTTTCCAATCAATGTTTCTAGGTGGTCAGCATATGTCCTTTTTTTTTCTATTTCCTACTACAATCAATTTTTCAAAACCAAGACCAAAAAAAGAGTATGAGCACAAATTAGAGATTTTCTGATTTGTGGTCAATCATACATCAATACTTCTAATTAAGTCTTACAAATAAAAGAATAGATGGCTAACTGAGCAAATTCTTCAATCAGAAATGGTAATGAATATGCTTATCTAGTACATTCAAAGGTTGAATAGGGTACCTGATGTCACATTAATTTAGAAGAAAATTCCAGCTAAAATTTCCTGTCAAGTTCAAATATTCTCATTTAATATTATCATTCTCAAAATATTTAGCTATTTACTACAGGATTCATAAATTCCGGTATGTGCCTTGAATTACATCTATTAGAAAATTGTGGGGTTCTGTGTGGTTGCTATTTCCTATAGAACCCAATCAGAGATGAGATTAAGGGGAGTTCAATAACCTCTGCAGCTGATTTTCAAATCCTGCTTTGAAGCAGCCAGGGTCAGGCTTTAAGTCACAAACATCAGTTTTGTCACTGAAGAGTGACTTGAATCAAGTCAAGTCTTAAACCCATGAGAATTAAGATGATCTGGGTTTAGGACCCCATGTGTACTGAGAACATCAAGCTGTATAAGCTTTTAGCTGAGAGTTTTGATATTCACCCTGCATCCTAAATCAGGAACTGGGTTCTTCTCTCCAGAGAGGTCCCATGGTGGAGCTCAGAGCAATGTTGGGCTCAGACCAGTGGATGACCACAGTCCTGGGCATTTTCAGTCTGAAACAAGACTAGGGGCTT
Source organism: Passer domesticus (assembly GCF_036417665.1). Taxonomy (NCBI): domain Eukaryota; kingdom Metazoa; phylum Chordata; class Aves; order Passeriformes; family Passeridae; genus Passer; species Passer domesticus. Next base: position 20,707,710 of record NC_087485.1, read on the forward strand.
AAATGCAGTCTTAACCCTCTGCTGCAGGCTCTGCCTTCCAATCTAATTACAGCTACTGTGGGGTTAATGCTCAGATCCATTTCTAATTGGGTTTTCCTCAGCTCATATTTGTATTCCAGCTCTGCAGCCTCTGTTCCATGAAGTCTGGGGAGTTGTGGCTGAATTCAGGGTAATGCAGTCAAGAGTGGGATGAGTTCTCTCCCATCCTGTATCCTACTGTAATGAAAACCAGACTGTGCATGCACACAAAACTTCCTGAATTCTGCAAAGTTTGAAAGAGAACCCTGTGATATTTGGCCAATATACTCAGAAAATATCATGGCTTTGTGTTTGTGGCAGATATGAAGACAAATTATTATTACTTTTTTTTTTAGGTTCCGAGAACATGAGGATCTTTTCTTGAATAAGAACAATGTGCTCATTCCCCCTGTTAACAGGGTCTGCCTCTTCTATTTACTGAAAAATCCAGGAGGAAAAGTCCTGTAACATTGAGACTGTGAAGGTTTCTCTGACTTAATGTTAAATTGGGTGAGATCTGCTTTAAAAATCACTATTTGCATGTACTGAGGCATTACTTATGTTTCTGGTGATTGAAGAGGAATGCCTACACAATCCTCATAGACGTTCAAAGTTGATAAACATTTTCCACCAACTGTATTTCCTCAGCAATTCCCTATCTTTTAATTGCACTATTCCTTTTTATTGCACTGATATTTTCCATTAGTTTCTAAATGGAGCAGATGTTTTTGCATCAGTTTGGGATTTTTCCTACCAAAATATTAACTTTTCTTTTCAATTTTGTATCTCATGCTTAGGGCTGGGAAACCTTTATGAAGCAGCTATTCCTTCCTCATGGCACCAATGTTCTTCCAGCCTGATGCTGTTTCATTCCCAGAAAAATCTGTCACTGTGGAATTGCAAAGGGATTTGATAATTAAAGTATAAACTGCTTTTCTTTATAAAAATGTATGATTTTTGTTGTTCAGGCCTGAAGTGTAAATCTTAACTGATTTCAAGAGAAAGATGTTAACACTTACTAGGCTTTACCTTCTTCAGAGTTTTTTTTATTTTATTTTATTTTTTTTAAGCAGCAGGAAATGAATATTCATTATACTGATATTTAAATTGGTTAAGAGACGTTATACAAAGGTTTTTTTATGGAATACCAGAATTCATCCCAATAATATTTTTTTTATCTCTCCTAAATCCGATCCAAATCCAAACCTCGATTTGCTTTTGTATTACAGTTTTCCATTTAAGGGAACTGTACTATACCTATCCTTCCATCAGCTATTGGCAGAAAAAAGAAATAAAATCCTGATAAATTAGTCCATAATTAATTATTCTTTTGCTTGAACCAGACAAAGTTAAATCTTAATTTGCTATAGAAAGGGAGAAACTGCAGTGTACTTAAGACACTCAGACTCATTTAAAACTGAGCATGTGTTCTCTTTTTAAAGGATTTCTCTCTAAATGTTCCTTCTGAATCTAGTACCAGTTTTTACTTTACAGTGGACAAGCAATTTTAAAATAAAATATCAAAAATACACCATTTAAAAACTATACATCTGCATAAGAAAAGAAAGACGTTAGAACAGAGCAAGACTACATCCAAATGAAATTATCAGTGCTCTCAGTGAAAGATAATGAGGACATGATTTTGTAAGTGTTCTCAGCATTTTCACAAATCACTGTGTTATTGATGGCTTATATTTGGATAAAGACATTTAAAACTTCAGAGACTTGAAGTACTTTATTTTTTTTTTCTGAGTCTTTTTCATTCCTATTACCTGTCTCCACATTATGTTAATCACAACTGCTTTTGCACATTATAATTTTCAATTACGCTTCAATTTTCTAAATGCATAAATTGTTCTAGTCAAATGTAAAGCTCCAAAGGTGTGCAAAAATGCTGGATCAGAAAACTGGATCATAACAAATTGTTTTATAAAATACCTTTTCTTTCATTAGAGATATTATGTGTCTGAATGCTCAAGGTGAACAGGAGGTCAAGCCACGAGAAACCGCTGAAAGCAACTTTTTTAAAGGTCAGTGCATTTTAAGAAGTGATAATAAATATGTGAGAGGATTCCAAGCTGCTCCTCACAACCGTTACAACCCGGGAGATAAAAATCCCTCTGTTTTATCTGAAGTTGCCAATGATTCATAGCCACAGGAAAAAAAATCAAATACAAGGCAGAGATGGGAAAAGGAACAAAGTTTTCTTTAAATTTTTATTGTTCATAAGATGTTATCTACAGGACAAAGATGAATATTTCCCTACAAACATGGACTTAATTTCTTCCAAATGCATAAAGGCTTCTGCAGTGAATATTTGGTAGCCTGTAGTCCCATGTTATTGACTGTGTACCTGGTTTTCTTTAAATTTTATGTACCAAACTTATGCCTCTGAAAGTCTTTAGAGTTCAGTATTTTTATACATGCAGAAAAAAGTTAATGAGAGTTTAATTTTAAATATTTGTCTTCAATAAACACATAAAGACATCTGGTGGTTTTTTAATGAAAGGCTCACAAAAAGGCTTTATTTATGAGAGCAGAAGTTATGAATGTGAACTCTATGGTGTTGTTCATTAAAATATTTTATGTACATATATTCAGGAGATTCTAATAATTGCAGTACAATGCAATTGTACTTGGGTACCTTGAGCTCACATCAATAAATCTGGATGGAAATTGGGGCCTGGAGAGTACCTTGTGGTTCCAATTGAGAGGGAAGGAAACAAAGGAGGAATTTGGCAAGGAAAGTGGAAAAGAGGTGTTTAACAACCAGTCTAGGTGGTTCATCAGCCAAGATAATCTCCTTAGTATTCAGATGAGAGAAAGTGCGAAAGCAGACAGATGTTTGAGCAGAAAAAGGAGCCGAAGGCTGTGGATGCAGAGATTTACAGGTTTCTCCCTCCCAGTGCCGAGAGGATGTAACAATGCAGATATTTGATATTCTCTTGCATTCACAGTGGTGCAGCCTCGGTCTGAGCTGTGTTATTGCAGGAGAGGGTGGAGTTTGAGCCTTCCCAAAACCACAATTTCTTCAAAGAACATCCACATAATGGGTTACATTGCCAAACCCACACCTTCAGGAACAGTGATTTTTAAGCACTTCAAGGACATTCTGTCCCAACAAAGTTCAGCAGAAGAATAACAAATTATGGATTTGATTTAATTTCCAAGCTGATTAATTCTTTAAATTTTGGAGGTAATAGACAAACAGATCTGATTCCTGTAATGTAGGCACGCTCGCAAAGAAATCCTTATCTTGGCAAAAGAGTTTGGGTACTTTTCCTTGATCCTTAAAACCTTTAAAAAAAAAACCTCCTTAAAACATGTGCTTCAGACACCCATAGCCAAAGCATTCCTTGGATTGCAGTTCCTCTGGTCTGCATGCAAACTCCTGTAACGGAGCTGTCCCCAGTGCTCCTGAGGCTGTGTCCTAATGCTTTCCACACTCACATTTTTTTCACAATTAGTGTCTCAAAGTGAACAAAGCTTTGGAATGATATGAGCAGCTCAATTGGGAAAGAGATAGAAATATGAGAAGCATCCTGAGCAGGAAGTATTTTTATTTTAATTCCAAATTTCACATTACGCTTCATATAGGTATATACCCTTTATCATAGTTGCACCACCAATACATTAACCTTTCTTTTCTCTTGCCAATATCAGGCTTCTATATTGATTTAAATGAATGCTACATCTTATTGATTAGTTTGTGCATCAAGATAAATCAATAAACCTCCAAAACTTAGTAAGATGGTGGAAATAGTTAATATTAGGTGAGGCCTTTTGAATAATAAGTTTTCATCACTGTGCATTGCCATAAAAACCCCCATTTTTGAGCAAGCAATCTTGATTCCAGAGTGGGCAAGGCTTCCCACCAACTATAATTATATGTAGGCCAACCAATTTGATGTATGTAGGACATCCAAAAGGAAGGTGGGTTGCAGACACTTAATTTGAAGGGTATTATTTTTAGTCCCACTAAGGACTAGTGGCATGAAAACAATTAGGATCTTTTGTCAAGTTAATTAAATTTTAGAAGTCTAGTAGTCTCAGTGGGTTTAGTACACCAGAGGAAATGCTAATTAAAACTTAAATTCTTCCTGGTATAATAAGGAGCTCTAACTCTGGTAGCAAATGAGTGTTTTGCATACTGATAGATATTCAAACACTGATTTTTAACTAGATGAGGGTGAACCCTTAAATGATTCAGATATGCTGAAGGCTCAGTTGAGACCACCAGTAAGTGTGTTACATCCTGGAGAAATCCACCTCAGGAACATTAAACAGTCTGGGAATATTGCCTCATTCGTAAAGGAAATGGAGTCAGTTTAGCTGGATCCAAAGTAACACAGAGCAATTCAAAAGCAATGCAAATGTAAATATTTAAAAGTATGGGGGAAAAGAGAGAAAATAATTCTACCAAATCCGTTTCCCTGCTTGCTTTTTCTGCTGTCTTGGTGGGCATCAGAGTTTTGTTGAGGTTATTGCTCTGAGGTAGGTACCAGACTGACTGTGCATGGGTTTTTTTTGTTCATGCCACTTGATTTCCAATGGTCAGCCATCATTTGATATCATTTTAGACCGCTTTCTTCATCATTATTTGTTTGAAAGAAGGGATCTCCAATAGCCTTAAGGTTAAAAAGACACACAAGGAAGATGGAGATGGGTCTTTTTGAAGGAGTCTGTGTGACAAGATAAAGGGGAATGGATCCCCACTGACAGAGAATCAGTTTAGATGGGATATTGGGAATTAGGAATTGTTTCCTGGCAGGGTGGGCAGGCCCTGGCACAGGGTGCTCAGAGCAGCTGTGGCTGCTCCTGGATCCCTGGCAGTGCCCAAGGCCAGGTTGGACACTGGGGCTGGGAGCAGCCTGGGACAGTGGAAGCTGTTTCTGCCATGGCAGGGGTGGAATGAGGTGAGCTTTAAGGTCACTCTAAGCCATGTCATTCTGTGATTCTATGATTGAACAATCATCAACTCATCAATTCATGCTTCTCTTTTACCTTTTAATGTACTGATCAAATTTAGACGTGCAAAAGACTTTCCTTTAAAATTACAAATGCCAACCTGGGCTGGAAAAACCCTTTGCTTTGAAATTTTAGCTCTATTCTAAAAGGCAAGCAAGGAGCATTATGGTGTTTTCCCCTTCCACGGAGAAGGAAATGTGACAACTGTCTGCACCCTCCCCAAGGTTGGGCTGTATATGCATGTGCATCCTTGTGCTGGGACAGAACTCCTGGCTGGAGTGCAGTCTTCTCGTGAGATGTGGGCCCATCTCTGCCAGAGTGAGCTCAGGATCACATTGTAGATCTGCTCTGTTGCACTCCAAGGACTGGGAATATTGATGGAAATCTCTCTGTCAGATGGCTGGCTGCTTCAATTCAGCTGATATTCTGAGCTTGGAGTCATTTGGGCAATTAATGTTCATCTGCAACTGCTCAAAGACAGGGTCAAAGCTAGGGCAGAGAGATCTGTAAATGACAGGAGATCTACCCGGCTGGGACACAGGCTGCTCCCTGGAAAAAGGAGTGTTCCCCTTGCTCTGCCCTCAGCACAACACACCTTGCTTCTCCTACCCTTGGGTCCCTTGGATACTGGAGCAAAGGCTGGGTGCTTCTCAGTAAGGAACCACTGCTCATCCCAATCCTGGATTACCTGGGAGCCTTGTCCGGGACAAGCAGAATATTCAGTCAGGGGAGGAAAAAAAAAAAAAAAGAAAAAAAAGGGAGAGCTTGTGGTCTGTTTGCCTCTTTGATGATAAACCAGAATAGTTTCTATAGCCTGGAAATACACAGAGCACACTTGAAGGGACAGAAACAGAGAGAAGCTGAAATTGCCTTTGTAGTTAATCCTTGGAGCTCTCTCAGAGCTCCCTCTGCTAAACTATTACTGGCTCAAGTGCATGAAACAAAGGATGGCTTTATGATCCACCTACTTTTTCCTTCTTTACATAATTAACAGAGAATCATAAATCACAGAATCCCAGAATGGTTTGGCACCTCAAAGCCCATCCAGTCTCATGCCCTGCGATGGCAGGGACACCTTCCACTGTCCCAAGCTGCTCCACGCCCCAATGTCCAGCCTGGCTTGGATACTTCCAGGGATCCAGGGGCAGCCACAGCTGCTCTGGGTACCCTGTGCCAGGGCCTGCCCACCCTGCCAGGGAGGTAATGCTGCATTAGATGTGAATAAGGAGAGGATGTACCAGGAATGTGCCATGTCTTCATTAGTGATGATGGTAACATCTTCTGAGCTTGCCATATGAAGGATTTCTCTCTCCTGTAGCAATAGAAGAGAAAAAATAAGGGTTGAAATCCATTTTTATTGACTTTAAAGCAGAAATAGATCTGTTGGGGACAGCACTGGGCACTGCAGAAATGAGCTGTGGTAGTTTCCAGCCATGCAGTCCCCTTGGATCAGACATCAGTACACATCGGGGAGCAGGAATTTAATTTGCAGATTTATTGAAAATAATGCCTAAAATCACACCTTCTGCAATGTCCCCCTCATTCCTACATGGCCATGCATCCTGCAGAGCTGAGTGAGCAGAACCTGTGCTGTTCCCGTGACTCTGACAGACACATCACCCCTGACTCCTTATTGCTGTGTACAGAGCAGCCACAACACATCCCTTGAAGTTTCCTTAACAAAGTGACTTCATTGGAATCTGCTCAAAAAAGATGCAGAGCTCAAAAGCAACCTGCAGAGAACTTTTTCTGGGAGCATTCTCCAGAGTCAGATTGAAAAGTACAGGGAGAGCTCTTGCTGCCACAGATCCACTTCTGTCTGCTCCCAGGTGCTTCCAGGCATCAGGAAAACAACAGCAGAGTCGACTGCAGCCATCGAGAAACAATGCACACTCCAGGCTCCCTGTCAGTGTGCTATTCAGCAGAAGTTAACACTGACACGCTCACAAAATCTATGGACCTTGAAAGTTGGAGGCAACTTTCCTTCAGAAATGGAAATATCTTTTAAATCTGTTTGGCAGGCTGGCGGTGGATTAGCAAATACATAAGGAAAATGCACAGCAGCTTATATAGATCCATCTTCTGTTCTGACAAGTGAGGCTTAAATTATTGATAACAGACTTGTAAACATATTCCTGTGTCTTGCAAACCTGGCTTACTTTTTGAGGTTTTCTGATGGGTTAGTTATTGAGGTTTTTCTCCTCAGAAGCTGAAGGAAGACAATGTCTATTTTTACAGTATCAAAGTGCATTATCAGCTAGGTTTATCTGTGATGAATTAGCAGTAGGGAAGGAAAAGTTTTTAGAGAAGTGGAATTCTGTACCTGACAGGTCATAGTATTTCTGCTTCACAGCCAAAACTCCTGCCTGTCTTCTATAATAAGAATTAACTCATTAAAATGAGCACAATTGCTATCAAACCTCATTTTAATAAGCAAAACCAACAGCAAACCCAAAGAATAAATTAGTCAGAAGAAAACCACAATGAAAACAACTAATTCCAAAATATGTTGTAGCTTTCAGAAAGCCAGGTACCACACATATCCATCCCAGGACAGAAACATTATTCAAACACTTTCAGACAGAAAAAGAGGGGGAGAATATTTTCTTCCTGCATGCCAAGCTTTGGCAGGACACCGTCTTGTTTCCTAAGACAAGGTAACTCCATCACAGCTGAAGGAGTGCAGCTATAGGTTTGGATTAGATATTATGAAGAATATTATATTGGATTAGATATAATGAAGAATAATATCCCACCCTGGGAGCGTGGGCAGAGAAGCTGTGGCTGCCCTGGATCCCTGGCAGTGCCCAAGGCTTGGGGCAGCCTGGAACAGTGGAAGGTGTCCCTGCCCATGGAAGGGGTGGGGAATGAGAAGGTCTTTGAGATCCTTTCCAAGACAAACCACTCCACGATTCCATGATCTCTGGCAAGGCAGAGCCAAAACCAAAGCTCAGAGGTCATTAGTGGAGAACTGTTTTGTTTTGGTTGTCCTCTGAGATATTGTGTTTTGTTGATAGGGGAGGTGCTGTTGTGTGGGGAAAGCTGAACAGACCTGTAGGTGCTTGGGCAGCTTGGCCTGGCAGGGACACCGTGTGCCATGGGAACTGTGCAGCTCCAGCTCAGCCAGTTTTACCAAGACTCTGCCAAAATGTGCTGTGAAAGAACAGAAAACCTTTTCGTCCTGCGCCCCAGCCTGCCCTAAAGTCCTGAGAAAGCACAAGAGGTGACAGGGACCTGAGCAGGGCAAACATTGTCACCAAGCAGCCTGTGCTGTGTCCTGATGAGCCGTGACCCAAGCCCAGCCCTGAGCATGCAGCAGGCACTGAGGGACATCACAGAGGGCATGTCACTGAGGGTGTGTCACTGAGGGACATCACGGAGGGTGTGTCACGGAGGGACATTACTGAGGGGTGTGTCACTGAGGGTGTGTCACTAATGGGTGTGTCACTCAGAGTGTGTCACTGATGGGTGTGTCACAGAGAGGTTTCACTGAGGGTGTGTCACTGCTGGGTGTGACACTGAAGGGTGTGTCACTGAAGGGTGTGTCACTCAGGGTGTGTCAGGGAGAGGTGTCACTGAGGGTGTGTCACTGATGGGTGTGTGCAGGAATGTAGGAGAGTGCCCCCTAATGACAGAGTGGCAAAGCTAGCCTTTGTCCCCCAAAAAAGGAAAGAAGCCCAGAAGTTTCTCCCAACGATCAGGTGAAAAGCCACCTTATAGGACCCCAGAGACTTCACTAAAACCTTGAGGTCACCTAATTGGATAGAAGCCAGAAAGTCCCGCCTGGCCCATAAGGTAGAAAAAGAGGAAGACAAGAGAACTAAACTGCTTTTGTGAAGGTGTTTATACCAGGAGCAGACCTCTGTACCTGGCTCGGATTTTTCTGTTTGTTATTTTGCCTTTAATTAAACCTTTTTGTTTCTAACACTGCAGCAGAAGCCATCCTGCTCATTATTTGCCTCCAAAGGTAATAGCTAAGCTATCCTTGGGTGTATTAGGTTCCCTTTTGAAGGCTCATAAAACCCTGGCCCGACAAAAAAGAACCTAATAGGTGTGTCACTCAGGGTGTGTCACTGATGGGTGTGTCACGAAGGGTGTGTCACTCGGTGTGTCACTTAAGGGTGTGTCATTGAGGGGTGTGTCACTGATGGCTGTGTCACTGAAGGGTGTGACACTGAGGGGTGTGTCACTGAAGGGTGTGTCACTGAAGGGTGTGTCACTGAAGGGTGTGTCACTCAGGGCGTGTTACTGACAGATGTGTCCCTATGACAGCCCATCTCAGCCTGCCCACCACATGGCTCCCAAAACCCTTCCATGGTCACACAAGGAATCCAAATCAAACAGCACTGGGTGGAGCAAACACGACTGTGATAGAACCAGTCCCTGTCTGTCCCATGCCAGTTTAACCTCTGATATTTTCTGAGACGTGCAGCCTTGTTTGTATCTTGGAATTGTCATTCCAGGATAGAAATCTAAAAGGGTTGTTTATATGCTGAACGACAATTTCTTTGTTTCTCTGTTGCTGCCAAGGTGTTCACAATACAATACTTTATATTATGGGTTTTTTTATATATATGTAATTATATTTATTTTATTCTATATTTACAGAATGTTAAGTATTCATTTCAGACTCCAGGTTTGATTTTATGCCTTCCAGATCTCTCCATCCCCATTCTATATTTTCTAATTAATGACATTATTTTAAACACTGGTGATGGCTGTGCTGTTCCTCACTAAATACAGACCAGGAGGAAAGTCTGTCCTTCAGCTGATAAAAATGAAGCCATGGAGTAAAAGAGAGCAACTTTGATAGCTCCGTCTTTCCTTATATTCCAGCATCTGCAACTTTATTACAAATAATGGTGTGAACCTCAAAACTTCAGCAACAAACTACAAGTTCCCAGTTTGCTCTCCTGCCTTTTGAAAAATTCATTGAGTACAAAACCTCTAGGTGTGGTATCAGATTCCTTCAAAGCACAGCTGCTGAAGTTTCTAGAGGTGTATACAGTTATTGTAACAGTCCTGTTATTTTGCCTTTGCTGGGATCTATATATTTGGAAATCAGATTAAAATAGCAGCACTGACGGGCAGTGTTGGAAGGGACAGGGACTGGTGTGTTCCTGGGAAGTTCCTCTGCTGTCTTTTGTACCAGATGCTCACTTGGAATGGAGTTCTAATGCCCAGGGACATAAGCCTGTGATTTTACTCTTTTAGGACAGGAGATGTGCTGCTGTCTCATCATTTGATTGAAAATAAGATTTTCATTCTTACTGACAGGTACAAAAAGCTATTTGTGTGTGTGCGCGCAGCTGGCAGTTATGTAATTTTCAAGCTGGACACTCCCTCTTGCCCTGCTATTTCTTCCAATGTCCATGTCACACCCTCAGATTCACCAAAGTCACTTTAACACATTATTATTCCCCATTAGAGCAGCCCTCACCAATTCAGAGGGGAAATTCAGCTCCTTGCATTACTTGCATTACTGCTCTGACAAACTGCATTACTGCATTACTGCCTGCTCTGACTGCCTTGAATTACTGCTCTGATAAACCTTTTTTTTCTCTTTTCCTTTGAGTCTCCCTACCTAGATAGGAATCAAGAGCTCATTTTCTTATAAAAGTGATTCATAACAGCAGCAAGACGAAGAGAGCCATGCTGATGACTGATCATCTTAATATATTGAGGATATATATTGCAAGGATCCTAAGATGTCTAATGTGCTTAGTTATAATCAGGAGATAACTGCTGTGCTTAAGTGCTTTAATTTACCTTGGGCTACATTTCATGTGTCATTCTAGCTCCCTGATATCATTGCTTTTTACCAAGAGAAATTTCAATAATAAATCAACACAAGCATATCTATAAATTCAGCCAAAGACGGAGATTAGAGAACCTTGGTATCAGTTCAATTTTCCAGTCATATTCAGCTCCATGTTTCCTACCAGGATAGGGGGGGGATATAGAGAATGGATTCATTAAGAATCTATGATGATGTGTTTAAATAGTTCTGGTTTTCTGAAGACACCATCCAACAGTGGAATCCAGCCGGTGATCATTTGTCAAAACTGCTCAAGGGTTTGAGAGCAGCAATCATTTATCTGAGTAAGGATTGCAAACTGCATTTTTATCCTTCTGCAGGCTCCTAATGGCATGGAAATTGAAAGTTTCATTTTTGCTCCAGTAAATGTATGTAATAGCATTAATGATCACCTTCATGGCCTTGCTACATCTGCTCCTACCCATGTTCAACCAACACCTCCTGGCCAAGAACCAGCAATTCCAGGGAAAAGTCGATTTGCTGAGACATTTTCACTCTCAGAATGACATGGACGGCGTACTGTGGTTATATTTAGAAAATACGCAATAAATGAAACCTGCATCTGCATCTGCTGAAGTCTCAGCAAGATGGTTCATGAAAATATTTGCATGCTAACACCAAGAAGATGTTCTTGGCTGAGAGGATGTTTGCAGGGTTAAATGCTGCCAGATGCAAGAGAACTGGATGTTAAACGAAGGTGATTCCCCAGTTAATGAAAGCAGTTATATTTTATAAAGTCTCAGAGCACAGCAGGAATCACCAAATCAAAAGTCTCTTAAAGGATTATGTTTGGAAACCAATTTTTTAAAAAAATCTAATAAAGGTAAATTTTTTGTATTCTTGAAGTTAAAACCACACACATTCTCTTTATATATATACATGGATAATTCTCTTTTTATATACACATGGATAAAACCTTCATCTATATTTATCTTCTGGTTATGCAAGTGACTTCTTGTAAATTAGGCAGCCAAGCAATCATGTCATTAGGTAATACATGCATTTTGAAAAGCTAACTAAATACATATTTTTAGTGATTTGAATGAGAAAAAGTTTTGTGACATTCTCACAAGGAGGGGGAGATGGAGTTGTGGTCTCTGGATGGAAACTATTAGCTGTATTAGCAATGAGAGATGTGGCATTTGGGCCAGAAATGGAAAATTTTGCTGCTTCCATGGCTGGATTTTTATAACACATTTCTGCAGGAGCTTAAATTCAGTTTTATCAGATGTCTGAAACCCTGCTGTCATGATTCCTGCATCTGGGATATCCCATCTATTTTTGTGGAGACTTAACTGGATGCACTGAAAGGCCAAGGAATTTTCACCTCTAGGTGAGATAGGGATCCTTATGAGGTGAAAGGCAAAAGCAGCCCAATGAGGAAAAAAAAAGCTGGCAGAGGAAGGTGAAAGAAAAACCCAATTCTCTTTGGAATTGGATGAAATGATGAGATTATATTTGTTAAGGTAAGTACTGGGCTAGGACCTGTTTTTTAATCTTCCAGAAGAATGTGATAAGTGGGTGTTAATTACCATTCTACTCATTCTCTTCTGCTTGTAAGAATTTGATAAGTAGAATATTAACATTTGGTTCTCACTTACACTTTATTGTCAGCCCAGTTATTCACTCTTCTCTGGTAGTTTTTTCACTACTGCATTTTTTAAAAAGAGATGTATGGTTTTCCTGTTGCTGGAAAACAGCTTAGATCAAGGCCAATATTTATTTCCACATCATTTTATCTTATGGAATGAAACGGAACTGTACTGATAAATCTTTCTGATGTAAATACTTCAACATTCAGAATGAAAATGCCTCCTTTAGTTCATTGGTAGTCAGTTTTTACCACAGGAAAAAAATTGACCCAATAAAGTATTATATAGATAATATAGTTTCTGTCATAAACAAGGGACAAACCTCAGCTTCATGGTTTGGACCTGTTGCCAATTATAGGAAGAAGAAATAGAAAAACCCAGCTTTCCCCAGAAATAATACTTTACCAACGTAAGTATAAACACACTCACACGTGCAGCATTAGCGACTGTTTGTAATTGCTCAAATGAAGGTTTAATTGCAAAGTTTGCTACAGATTTTTGTCATCTTTTAACCAACTTCATTTCCAAGCATTTATATTTAGTGAAATGCAGGAACAAAATAATAAAATAGAATCAAATGTAAAATAGATTTAAAGTCCAGCTGTCTTTTTGGTGTACAAAATTATCTTACCTTATGAATGCTTTGATTTTTCTATTGCCTAGAAGAAACAAAAAAAGCCACAATTCAGAGTAAAAATTAGTGTTACTTAGGGAGAGAATGATTTCAACAGAATTGGAAGCAGAAAATATTCCAGATAACATAACTGGCATCCCTGCTCATGGCAGAAGGACTGGAGAAAGATGATCTTTAATGTCCTTTCCAACCCAAGTAATTCCATAATCCTATGCTACAAATATTTCAATAGCAGAGTTTTAAAGGTAAATAGACACCTAATGATGTGTGCTTGAATTTTTTGAATCATCCACTTGCTGATTTAAATCAAAATGAAGCATTTAAAGGAGAATCAGGTGTACGAGATTTGATTCACAAAAGGATTCGTGCACCACCAAAGCAGAACAGGATCCAGTCACACTTCAGGTGGAGCTTGCAGTAAAGGCTTCCCTGATGGGATATTCTGCTCCTCCCTGCCTTGTCTCCATCCTGCAGTCAAGAGTCCTCTCCAACATCCATGTGTGGGAATAAAATCATGTGGATGATACAAAGGAAAATTAAGGCACCCCCCACACAAAGCCAAAAATATATTTAAAAAGGGGGTTGTAGCTGTAGGGATAAAGTGCACAAGAGAAGGAGAGAGACACAGAGCTGGGATAAATGAAACAGGGAAGGAAGGGAATAAAGCTTCTCCTTTCAGCCTGGATTGTTTCCTGCTTTCCCCGTCTGGCACCCAGGAGTGTGTGTCCCTCACCCCCACACTGACACAGAGCCCTGGCCACGCTCAGCATCACAGGCAGGTGACAGTCAGAGTCATCTGAGCTGGCTCCAGTGGCTCTGCCAGTGTGGCTGCTCTGTCCCAGGGCCAAACACCTGCAAAGCCACCCTGCACTGAGCAGCTGGGCTGAGGGATGGCTGGAATTCAGCTCTCAGCTCACGGTTCTTGTGGGATGTGACCCCCGCCCAGGGCAGCTGTGGTGCAGTGTCTTGGGCAGGGCAGGTAGGAGCTGAATTTGGGACTGTGCCATTCCCACAGTTTTGTTTGATGGTGGGTGCTTTGAGGCAACTCCCATTTTTATGGAGATCTAGGAGAGGCTTTTCTGCCAAAGGGTTGGAGTGGAGTCAAAATGAATAATAGCCTGTGCAGCCTCCGAGCACTGCTGGAGCCACTAAGTATTAACAAACAGAATTAACATTTACAGGTTAAAGATCTGTTTGCTTGGTGGTTATTTTTCAGCATTAAACATAATTTATGGCTGGCTGATTTATGGGCATGGAGTCATTTAAGATATTAAACAGCACCAAGTAGCTGCTTCATCGCTGCTGAGCAGCTCCAAGTCCTGGGCTCAGCTCCCTGTGCCATCCCTCTGAAACAAAGGCACCATTAATAAACTGCCCTGCACAGAACCAGAAAGGCCTGAGCATTGCAGCCTCATTGCAGAGGTAACAGACTTAATAATGAACAAACGACCCTGGAATAGTTTGAGGCTATTATTTTTAGTAATGTATGTGCCTCGCTGGAGCTCTGTATGTGGTAAGCCTGGCTCAAGGAAAACATGCCATGGTTATTCACATCACAATCTGTTCTGTGCTATTTTTCTGTAAAGAGAACCAGACAAAAGCTTCCAAAGGATGAGGTGCCAAGGTCAGAGCCAGTTATTACTTAAGAAAATATTGTTGGAATCAATGAGAAGTGGTGTATGATGGAAGGAGGAACTATGGCTGCAGTCTCTCAGGGTTTCATTCCACATCTGTCTGTAGAAGAAAGACACAGCTCACGCTCTCTCTTAGACCTTTAGGGGTTACTTGAGTGGAATGATTTGGAGGGGGCAGGGGGAGAGAAAAATGCTTGTATCAGGTTTTCTTATAGACCTAAAATTTTCGCAGGCAGTATAGAAAACTTTGAAATTGCCAAATATTTTAAGGGAACTTGGGGTAAGTACTGACAAAAGTTTAAAACACCTCCTGGGATCTGTATAAGGACTTAGTGAAGCTATTTGAAACCAAACTAAATATAGAGATTTTGCATAGTTCCAACCCCAAGTCAGAGTGTGCTGCCAGTTCAAGCTGGGTTCTCCTTTGGGCTCTCAGTTTTGTTTGAATCTGAAACTCTGAGCAAAACTCAGGAGATGCAAACATATGCAGACAGTTTCCCCCTGAAGTGCTAACTGACTTGTGAACCAAAACCCAGTTGAACTCCAGTCTATTTAAAATCCAGCAGGAAACAGCTTTTTATTCCCTTACACACAGAAAAGTGAGAGAAAATGGCAGCACAGCACCAGCCATGCAAAAGCATTTTTAGAGAACAATGAGAGAGTCTCCATCCTCCATACAACACATGTTGATAGAGGGTGTCACATCATCTCCTTGAACATCTCTACTACTCTGGAAGGGTTTGGAAATGGATAGCAATGGATCTTCCATGATCCCAGTGAGATAATTTAAATCTATCAGAGTACTGTAGAATGGCTAGAGACAAACTAAATTTAACAAATTAATATAATCTAAGCTGTGACTTCACCTGTGGACTCAGAACATTTCCAAATCCACTGTACTGTCTATCTCCCTTCCTCATCCTTCTCCAAGGTCTTGCTGACCTTTCTGGGCCTTCCTTCTGCTCTGGGCTGCCAGACCTGTGACTTCCATGGTGATACCTCAGTGATAAACACAGACAAAAAGGCTGCAACACTGCCAAAGCTCTCTTTAGAAAACAATGTTTAGAGTGAAAGTTATTCATGGGAAACTGGAAATGAAATATTTGCAATTCGGATGGTTTCACTGCATGGCAGTAACACACAGCCAGGTGAGTCAGGATGCACTGGCCAGTGCATGCAGCAGGTGATGAGGGTGAACACTTGGGCAGCACAGCACTAACCTGTGCAAGGCAGGTTCCCCCTGGGATGAGGGGAAGGACAGAAGAGCCAGGTCTCACTAAAGGGAGCATCTGCCCAGTGACTGTTCAGTTCAGGCAGGTTAAAGTCGGGTGTGCAGGGTAGTTAACATTCTCAGGTGTGTTTGCTCTGTGTGTGTGGAGCATTCACCTGTCAGCTCTGAGCTCCTTTGCTCTCTCCCCGTGGTCCACATGGTCCCATGAGGCAACAGCTCCTGTAACAAAGGCTGCATGTCCCCCATAGTACTCAGATGCACTAAAAAGCTAAAACCCCCTTCATTTTGTGATGCAAAGACCTGCAGCTATAGAAATAGACAATTTTCAGAGTCATCCAGAAGCAAAGAAAGGCCAGAGGGAAAAGCGGAGATATAATAGCTGGGATGAACTCACTGAAGAAAAGTGATTCTGGGTCTGCAGGGGAAGCAGCAGTACAATGGTCATGTCAAGAGATGGAACAGGCATGGCCAGTGTGGGAGCTCTGAAAAATAAAAATAAAATTACAGAATAGTTTGAGTCCAGCTTTAAGGTTCCTGCATTCCTGTCACTCTTTAGCAGTTCAGCAATCACACCATGGAAAGCACCTTGTCCTCCACCACCATGGGAGATTCCATTCTCAGATGGAATCTGTCTCCAGGACCACAGTTTGAATTGCACTTCTGATGAAGGTCTTCAACCTTAAGAACTGTTACAAAGTGAAATTCATTCCCATCATAATTACCATGCCTGTGTTAACAGATGGGCAGCTGAAGTTGTGTGAGTGTTATTTGTTCAAGGTCACACAGGAAATCTAAGGCAGAATCCTGGTAGGAACACAAGTCTCCAGAGCCCAGACCTAGCGCTTGAAGAACAAAGCTTCCCTCAAACAGCCCAGCTGGCAGCTCACTTGTGGTGTGCAGCAGGTAAGGGCTGACATTCCAAGTCCTTTCAGTTGATGTTATTAGCACAGAGCAGCAAAGATGTGTGCAGTGGAGTATTGGCAACCAAAGGGATAAGTGATGATTGTAAGGCAAAGCGTTTGTGTTTCTGGCCATCTGCTTGCAAATAACCCAAATTATTACTTTTAGGAGTGCTGGTTCTGCCTTAGCTGTGTTTCTGGGGTAGGGCAGATCTCCTCCAGCAGCAGGTAGCTGAGAAAAAACAATTCCTTCTGGGGGAAAAAAGAAAAAGAAACCCACCAGAAAAAAACCTTTATATACTTCTAATTCATCCTACTGATAAAACACCAGACCTTTATGTCCGCAAGTTTCCTATTAAACAGACCCATAAAATCTGGATAACAAAAAATATCACAGTGCATTAAGAAAGCAAAGGTGCAGATGACACACAGACCTGAGCATGTGAAGCTTTTGCTTTCTAAGGTTTAAATCTCTCCTGCTGTAATTACTGCAGAAGAAAAACAGCTTTCATAAGAAGTATCCCCTTCCCTCCATGTGCAAGGTACCTTCTCTGCTTTCTCTGACAGTCACACAAACAATTTAATTCCTACCAACCCAAAGTGCTTGAATGTCCAGACAGTGACAGGGATGAGCCCTGTGTCCTCCTGCGCTCTGGGAGAGAACAAGAGCTGCAGGAGAACATAGACCAGAGCAAGCAGGGATTGCTGCTTGGGAGATATGAGCCATGAAATCTCTATTTCACCCCACTTGCAGCAGAAAAAGACAAAGAGAAGGCAGCTTCTCTCCACCCAGAGGAGCAGGTCAGGACTGAGGACAGCCTGAGGCTAGGACCAAAGCCAAGAAAGAAGGGATGTCCTTTTGCTAATGAGTTTTGGTAGGAGCTTGCTGTAAAACTCAGAGTCGAACTTTTCCTTTGGCACCCACAGGTGTCCTCCATGGAACATTCCCTCCCCAAACTGCAAGTATTTCGCTCTACTGCACTAAGATACCCTCTATATATAAAAAGCCTATGAAGTGAGTGGCAAAACAAGTTATACATTCTGATTTATTGTCTGCTTTGGCTCAAACCAATAGGACTATACATTAAGGAGGGAAAAAAACCAATGCTGTCTCTGTATTTATAACCTTGTCATTTAAACATTTGGCAGCCTTTCAGCTGCTCCATATGGTCACTGTATTAAGCTTTACCATAAAAGGAACTAAGCAGCAAAGTCGAAAGAAAGCTGATATTGTATGGTTTAAAAGTCTGGCAGGAAAAATAATAATCAAGGCAAATTCTCAATAACGGCCATTTATGGTACCTTGGGAACTTCAAAGGCCTTGTAATAAAACACTGTCATCCTTAAACTCTGCTGGCAGACTGTCTTCAGACAAGAGGACTTGGAATACACACATCAAAACTACGGGTAACCTTGTGCCTCACAGAAATTTGAATTTTTTTTCAGGAGGTGACATCAGAAGGAGACAAAATTAGAATTTAGAAGTTGGGAAAATTCTGTGTCATTGAAAGGGTGGGTTAAAATAGCAAAGAAATCAAGCCCTCTGTAAGAAAGTTTGGAAATGGGTGGTAACGAGTCTTCCACAATCCTAATGTGAGAATTTATACTTATCAGAGTATTATTCTATGAAAACAAACTGTAACAAATTCCCATCACAAATGCACTGTTAAGTGTATTTCTGTACACATCTGCAGTTGATGTGTCAACAGATGTGTCTGCAGATGAGACATCTCTTCCCCCAAACTGCTCTTTTTGGCAGAATTCAGAGAAAATGCCCTGCTAAACCAAACAACAAGAGGAAACCAAACTACTCAGGCTGAAAGCTCAGTCTCCCATCCCTAAATATGTATCAGCTAGCCAGCTTTAGAAGTTCATGGTTGTTATTAAGGAATTGAACATTTATGCTTGTTCTTTGATCTAAAAAATATATATCATTGGCTATTTTTTTTTTTTTTTCATCAAGGGGTTTTCTTCTGCAATACACCCCAGATATGGACAAGAGGCAGCTGAAGCAACTCCCACAACAGCATCTCCTTACAGTCCTGTGACACCTTCCAGGAACTGGGGCCTTCATCTGTGGAGAACAAGTCAGAATTGTCTTCCCTGTGAACCTTCCCATTTTCAGATTAGAATCAAAAATGCCTCACACCACACTTGCTATTTTTAAACATCATCTGTGACTATTTGCAATGTAAATAATATTTAGTAGGACAAATTGCTTATCCTTTGGAATAATCTCTTGCTTCCTCTGGAGAAATTGGGTCTGGATATGACCCTGACACTGCACATGCAGAAAATAAATAAAGTTTTCTGCAGTATCTTATTTGAGGGTGGAGAGAGAGGAGGCATAATTAAATTAATAAAATGAAAATCCAAAATCATTTTGAACTTAGTATTTTTCCTTGTTGTGAACTCCCAGAATGTTTCCCATCATTTTTTGTTGTTACCCACAGTGCAAATGAGAAGCTGAAATATCGAATTGTCCTGCTGTGTTAGACCAGAGCTACCCAAATCCTGATTTTCAACATTCCCGAAGTTTATATATATACATTCCAGTCATATTTGGGCAATCTCACCAGGAAACAGAGGCAATCAACCACCACCCACTGTCAAAGGAGAATTCACATTTTACATTAATAACAATACAATTCTGAAGACCACTATCTATAACGATAAAACTTCTGGGTTTTGCATATCACAGATCCACATAAGGTAACAGCTCTCACAACTCCAGCAAATTCCAGTTGCTTTGCTAACTACTGCCCTTGCCTGTGCTTTGTAATATTAATTATCTTGTGTGATATGTCTAATTATCCATCAGGATAATCTCTGCTACTCTTTTGGATCATTCCAGGGCTTGTTAAGTGGAGTGATCTTTCCTGAGAAACTTGTGTATTTTTCAATGACTTACATGCACAAAAAGAAATTCCCAATGGAATTCATCTGTTCTCTATTAATCAAAGAATCCATAATTCTGTTGACATTTGCAGTATTTTTTTCAGTGTGATTATGGGGTACTATTGAATGAGCAAACTGGTTTGGATTAGAAAATCACCCCCATCATCTCCTGCTCATGAAATGGCTCTGGAAAAACCAATCTGTGCCACTGCCTAGTAAGGATTCCCTAGGTAAATATCACTCCAAGGCTTTATTGTGGCATGAGTTACAGAATCCTGGAATGTCCTGGGCTGGAAGGGACCTCCAAAAATCCTCTTGTCCCAAGCCCTTCCCTGGGCAGGGGCATCTCCCACCAGCCCACATAGTTCAGTGCATCTCCCTGAGCACAGCCTGTGAACAGATATTTGGTACCTGTGGCTGTGATTCAGCACTTGAAAGGAAATACCTAAAAATTAAAACAAATCAAATCAATCCAAACCTAAGTCATGGGAGCAGCAGAGAAAGCAGAACTGACAGATTGGAAACCTTATTAGTACTTATGCATGATTCATTTGTCTCTGGCATGTGAAAACTCTTGGGAGCAAATTGTTGTTTTAAGTACTTGTATATTCTGAAATTCAAAGTAACTTGTCAATGAAACATAAAATTTGTCAGTACTCTCATTACCTTTGTGCTCTAAAAATTCATAAATAAGTAAATACACCTCCTTGATGTTAAATGTTTATCAGTCTTGCTTTTTTTGACAATGATTTGATAGTACATTAGTAATGAAAGGTGGAAAATAATCAGAATCTAAGGAAAAATGCTTAATTCATGAGAGGAACACACAAAACTGTTGCAGTAATTAATAGAAATTCAATGTCTTATCAGATTATTGTTGCGAGTCACTGTTTTTCTCAGCTGGATTCAGGAAATATTTAAAAGACATAGCACACAAAATAATTAATGAGCTTGTACTTTTTCTGAGGGCTTTTTCATATGGCTGCACTTTCAAACTTGTGCCTTTTTTGGTGGAATTAATCTGCTTTCCAAAAGTTGCTGGTTTTCAGACCAATGCCCTATTGTTGATTTAAATAAACAATCCTGGGTTGCACCAGGACAGAGGGATGATGTACAACCCTTTATTCAGCTTGGGTGTGGACACGTTTGTTTTACATTTATAAAATGCATCCAGCTTCTGCCTCACTTTTATTAGAGGGCTTTTTGCTTGTGGGCACATTGGTTGATGCATTTGACAAAACTGAGTAGGAGTTCAGCTGTTGTGCAATGGAATAAAGCACTGCAAAGTTTTGATTGTGATCTTAGCACGAACTTACTGCCATGAAATCAGTTTACAGGGCACAATTTTGGCCACGTGAGGAACTCTAAATGAGACAGGACATTTATTACTGAAGCAGGATGCAATGTGCAATTTCTTTTCCCAAATATTATCTTAAAACATCAGGGAAATGGTATCTGCACGCAGGCATTGACATCTCCCAAACATGAGAAGTAAAGTTTAAAATAACCTTTCAAACTGAACTGAGAAAATACTGAGAAATATCTTACTGCATCTTCTCATGTGAATGTTTTTTTTGGGATGGGAGAACTCAAGCCAATTAAAGAAGCCGATTCTGACCACGAAGATGGAATTACTGGCATTAAAGCTAAATTTTAATATACTTAATACTTCAAAACCAGTGCTGTCACATAATGACATGCAGATACAGAAGTGACACGTCCATGTGCCATGCCTGGGGAGTTTCTCTGTTCATATTTGCTCTTTCCATTCAGAAAACCACCAACTTCCTCCCCAAGAATCTTGGTTTATCTTGAAAACACCTTCCAAACAGTAATGCCCAACACACCTGTACTGTAGCTGTTAAATACCAGGAGGTTATAAACCAGAAACACTGTGAGAGTTTTCTTTCAAAAATTGTAGCAACCATGTTTGATTCTTCATGGAAACAAACACTGGAAAATGCATATCTTAATTAAAAGACAATTATTAGCTTATAATTCTGTATTCACCTCTTTACACCCAAGAGATCTGTCCATAGTGACAGAAAAGCAGATTTTAGATTATTTTCTGCAAAGAAAAGTGAGTATTGAAAGTGCCTGACTTCCCCATAACCCAGACAAAAATAGCTTTCCCCTTGAGTAATGCACTTCCCAGCATGGAATTGCTGAGAGAATTGGTTAAAATGGGGAGAAAATACTTCACCACTGTTTTCTCAGCACAGCTTTGCCTTCTGGAAGCAAAGATCTGGGGTCTCCCTACTTGATTATACAACACAAGATTTCCTGAAGTCTGCAAACTTTGCACTAAGGAAATCCTACATTTGAAGCTGTTACAGTTTAATGAGTAAGACAAAATCTGATGAGTGCAAATCATTCTTGTACATCAGCTCCAGAATGGTACATTTTAATTACCATAAATAAAACGTAAATGAGTGATGCATTTCCCAGAAGACTTTGAAAAAGTGTTTGATAAGGTGGTGTATTTTGGCTATTTTGTCCTACAATACTTGAAGATAATATTGTACATTGAGACTCCAAAAGCTGAGGACTACACTCTGACTGGAAATTGAGTGGCCAAAAGGAAAAATGCAGGACAGTCCCAGTGCTGGAATTGAGACCAGAGGCTGGAAAGAGTAGGTGGAGGGCAACTGATGCCTGTGCCAGTTTGGTTTGTACTAAAATGGGTAAATCTCATCTGCTATCTCCCTTTCTTCAAACTGGATCCACAGTAACAGGCCCTGTTGGGATCTGCTTTCACAAGAACCTAATTTCTTGTGAAGATGTTGAAGGTAACTTAAATTGTCTCTTACTACAGGCTCTTAAACAGAATCAATATCTACTACCACCATGAACTATTAATCAAAAAGGGGCGACATATTCTTATTTGACCTTTATGAGCAAACCCTCTTAGTGATGATACTTTACTGCTCAACACTACCATTTTCTTCCAGCATTATTCATCTTTGGAGAAACTACAAGCCCACAGAAATCAATGGCATAAAGGACAGAATTTCATCCTTGAGGTATGGATTCAAGATTACGCAATGCAAGATTGCAACACCTGCAGGTTTATAAGCAGGGAAGCTGCATTTATGTTTTAACCCAACACATATATTGACACTGAGCAGATATTTCTGATCCTTCATTGTTCCCTGGCAGGGTGGGCAGGCCCTGGCACAGGGTGCCCAGAGCAGCTGTGGCTGCCCCTGGATCCCTGGCAGTGCCCAAGGCCAGGCTGGACACTGGGGCTGGGAGCAGCCTGGGACAGTGGAAGGTGTCCCTGCCATGGCAGGGGTGGCACTGGGTGGGCTTTAAGGTCCCTTCCCACCCAGGCCATTCTGTGACCCCATAAAATGATAACCTTATGCTCAGACTTCATTCCTGCACCTCAAATTAAAAACCTGTTTATCTGCATAGGCATATCCCTGTGTGCTGAGGAGTAGCCAAGAGCAGAAGCATTGCAGCTCTAAAGCCAAAACCTTGTAACACCATGAAAATTAAAGCACAGATTTTAAAGGAATATGAACATAAGAGATGGGAAGATATAACATATTGTTTTATACCAAGCTGTTAGATATAATTCAAGGTATCTTTAGCTGTGGAGGGTGTTTACACTTGTTATATCATCACAAATAAAGCAATGAGCTCATCAACCAGTGTTCAGTGGCTTAACACCTTCTATAAATTTTACTTAAGTCATCCAGTAAAGGAGAAGACCAGATATTATGTCTTTCACACATGAGGAACAAAACATATGTCTGCAGATCAATGTGCCCTAGCTGCTCAGATGATCACTGATTCTGAAATAACTGGGCCCTTACATGTAGAAATTATACCATTTTTAAGTTGGACAAATGCTAAAGAAATTCTTATATTTCAGTTTTAAAATCAGATACTTTGCCATTTTTCCCCCTGTGTTTATACAGGGCACAATTATTTAATATGTAAAGACTGTGTAAAACATAGTCAAACTCTATTCTTGGATGTGTAAAAAATTTTATTTGCTATGGGTGAAAATGGTGTGGAAAATGTATACCTGTGAGGGAAGCCTCTGGGAAATACACTGAAATAATAGACATAGGGGTCAGTCAAAAACTATCATAGAGTTATGGAATGGCTTGGGTTGGAAGGGTCAGAATCAGACAATCACAGAATATTCCAAGTTGGAAGGCGTCAAGTCCAAGCCCTGGACTTGACACAACCACTGCAACAATCCCACTCTGTGCCTGAGAGCTGAGCTGAACTGGAAAAAGGAAAAAAACAAAAAAAAAGGCAACCAAAAAAAAAAAAAAAAAAAAAAACCCAACCAAAACAAACCAAAAAAACCATCAAAACAAAACAAAAAAAACACACACAAAAAAAAAAAAAGAGAGAGAGAGAGAGAGAGAGAAAGGAAGAAATCAACTAATTCATGGAAGAATAATATTTGCTGTTTACACTGAATATTGCAATGAATCATGCAAATCCAGAACCACCTTATCCCAAATTTTACAGTGGTTTCTACACTCTGGAATCTTCCTGTCTTTTACAAGATGAGCACAACTGGAACCACTCATTCTGTGCATCCACTTGTCTCAAATCTCATAACTTCCTATCTCTTTAAGAAATATGAGCCTCATTGGTTTTCTTCTTACAAACAGGTAATTCCACCCACTCCACATCTTTATTGGGAGAACAAAACCCTCCACAGTGCTGTAGGTGTCCCCACAAAACAATTAATCCTCTCGTGCTACTGACATCCCCTGGTGTTTGCACAAGCCTTTGGCAGAACTGCAGCACCTGACAGACTGCAGCAGCACACACATCCAGGAGCTCTGCACTGCAACAGATGGCAGGGAAAGGGTGAAGTTGAGGAAATTCCAGCCTCCAGAGGTTCCTTTGGACACCTGGAAGCTGCTGTGGTGGGGAGTGAGTGCTGAACCCACACACATCCAGGTCACTCTGCTTGGGGACACATTTGGAGCACTCCCCCATTTGTCACCACCCCTTGACTTGGTGACAGACTGCACTGGGGGCACAGCTCCAACCCTCCTCACTTGGCTACCACACAATTTATTGAAACACATCAATTAAATCACCCAATGGACAAAACAATGGGAATTTTACAGCACTGTCTAATATTATGCCCTGAGCTCTTTTATTTCCATATTGAAACTCTCAAGGTAATTGCAGGGAGAAGAATAACCAACCATATGAACAAATAATATTTTCTATAACCACAAATAGATTGCATCCCTAAAGCTGAATTACTGTGCATCTTATTCTGCATTATTTTACGTAATTTCTTTGTTGATTACCAGTGTGATAATGCTGAGGTGAGTTTTCAACCATTCAAAATAAGACCTTTATGCACAAATATGATTTGGAGAATAGCAAATGATTTCATATTTCAAGCATAATAGTAGCATTAAAAATTGTAGCAGGCCTATAATTGAGCTAATGGAGAGCCTGATGGAAAGACAAGTTAACAAAGGAAAAATGATGCTGGAAAAATTGCTTCACTTTGACTCCAAATGGCAGAAGGAGCTTGAGAAGCCCAGGGTTTCATGTGCAGTTAGTCTCAAAAATGAAATATTCAAATATAATAAAAAGACATTACATAACACATGGCTAAAAAGAAATTGAAAAATACAGGAATACTCCACCTATACCGCCATTCTTTAAAATTACTCCTATATGGAGGCTTTCACAACTTTGGGAAACTTGATCAAGAAGTTGTTCTTCTCCACTGAAGGAACATCTTAAAGGGATGACATCCTTCATCTGGTGAGAGCAATTTGAAGAGTTATTGAGCATGTAAAAAATATACAGTAAAGGTGCCTGATCAGAGGTGACAAACTGGAAGCTGGATAACAATAAAGAAAATTACTGTGGACAGTATTCAGCCAAATGAAAGGTATTTTGTATGATTTTCATATAAAAATGTAAAAACTCCTGCTTTCATAGCATCTTTTAAAATGTCCAATTCTCTTTATGTCTTTATTTTTTTATACAATGGCTCAAAGTGCTATGGCACTGAGGGCCAGGTCTTTCTTTTCATAAATAATGCCATTATTTTGAAGAGACATTAGAAAGCAAATATACCATGGATGAGCCAATACAAAGGCTGCTTTGGAATATTGTTTTATTGTCCTCCTTCTGAACAGTCTAAAGCCAGTTGTTTGCTATCCCCAAACCTTTCAGAGTTTTGACTTCAATTGGCAAACTAGATAATGTTGCTGAAAAAATATTCATCAGTGTGCTTGCTTGGAGGGGCAGAGGACAAGGGAAGGAATGAGGGGCATTTGCCAGGAATTGTGTCTATAGTCAAACCTTTCACCTACATCCTCATTGGCATTAACTCCCTCAAAATAAAAGGAATAAAACTGTGTGTAGTTGTGAAACAATGTGATGTTTGAGCTCCAGTTGTGCACCACATCCTGGCCATACAGATGAGAATCTGCTCTGATCCCAGTGTTGTGAGAGGTCTGCAGCAATGCTCCCCAGGGAACCAGGGATTCTTCAGCTATTTCCATGCTGTCATTGTAACTCTGGCTGGGGCCTCTCTAATTAAAAATGCCACTTTTCCAACCCTTCCAAGCTGCACATCCTCACTGGACACTGCCATGCTGCAATGCTCTGCCCTTGCTGGTTTGGACAGGCACCGTAGGCTTAAGTTCCCCCAGGATGTTTCCCCAGTTCCAGGAACAAGTTATTTTTTGCAGTTATTCCTATGCATGATGACAGCTAAAAGTGCTTTCAGGTAAATCCTCTCCTAACCTGATATAACAAGAATTAACACACTGTGCAACTTGTTCCATGGACCTCAGGTCTCATATGGCATAAAAATGTCAGGAAGCACTTCTTCTGCAGCCACACTTACGTAATAACCTGACTGTGGCACTTGCTCCAGCCTGGAAAATGTGTTGTGGCTCTTTGGGAGCTGCTCTCTGGGCTCCCTAAAGGCAGCAGACACATCACCCTCCATGCAATTTCCGTGCTGGAAGTGTAGTGTGAGGCTCCCTTCACTGCAGCAGGGCTGGCACATTCCACCGGGGAGTGAAATAATGGTGTGGACACATCATCTGATGTGTCTCAGCTTTAAAGGAAGGAATTGCTTTTGTAACAGCAGGCAGAAGTAAGAAATGACCCTTTAAACACCAATTTTCCTATACCTTAAGGCTGAAGTATGGTGTGTGATGTGTTTGTCAGAAGCACCTCTGGTTAAACACTGCAGAACCTATTTGACTACTTTTAAATGACACTGAGCATCTAAACAAGCAAAAACATTAAAAAAACTTCCACCAACATATATATTAAATATCCGACTTCTCCTCAGATACTTACTTAAACAGGCATGAAAAAAAAAAAAAAAACCAAAAACCCCACAACTTCACTTTCTCCCCACTCCAAATAAAATAATTGTCTGAATTTGAATGCAAATTACACATTGGGCCTTTGTGTGGATCCTGTGGGATAGCCATGCTCTGTGGCTAACACACAGTGAAAGTCATTGTATGGACATTGTGTCACTGAGGTAATTCTGTGCCCAAGAAATCCAAGATTATAACATTGAATTTTGCATCTTAATTCAATCAAAGACTTGCACATACAAACTTCAGGTGCTGGTGTATGTTGTAAGAGCGCTGCATCCTGTGCAGGATAACTTTACTGTGCTGTTCATGGACTAAAAACCTTCCTGAAATGCTGGATGCAGCGACACTGTTCAAATCTCACCCATTGATTGAATGGGAGGAAAATAATGAAAAGCAAGCAGACAAAACTATGCAATATATAAAACAACAAAGCAGGTGTTTTATTCTCTTTCCTTTCCTGCAACCCTTCCCTGATAAACTCACTGACACATGGCATTGCAGCGGTGAGGCGCTCAATGCCACCACCGGCCCTGGCAGCGCCTTCGCGCAGAGCGCGGCGGGCAGGTGGGGGTCCATATTAAATACAGGGAAAGAGGGGGTGGAGAAGCACATCAGGGCCAATGGGATGAGGGCACAGGGGCGCTACAAGGGGCAGGAACCAATAGGAAATGCCAGGCTGGATAGGCAGGGTTACACAAACCAATTGGAAAACAGGGAAGGGAGAACTTACCAAAACATGAACACATAAGGGTAAAAAGGGGTAGGGACAGCCAATGGGAAGGACAAACTGGGAGAGATTAACAGAGTGTTGCAGACCATCATGGGGGAAATGTTCTTCCTTGTCTTAGCTTGGGCTAATACCTGGAGCCTATGATGCATCCCTCCAGGGCATTGCCATTGCCTTTTCCCCAGCAGGCTCATGGGTTTTTTCATGTTATAAGCAGCACGTCAGTCCATCTTGACCACAGCTGGGACATGTGGCACCAGGTGTTTGTACCTGCTGCATAAGCATTCACAGGGATTTAGTACACGGAATTTATTCTCTGCTGCTTCTCTGTTTTCAAGCTCACTGGCACTGGTGACCCCAATAAATTCTCTCCCAAATCACTGACAGCAGCAGAGGCAGTGCTGGCACATCCATCCCCCAACTGAAGCAATAAGAAGGTTTAGGTTCACTATAGGAATCAGAGACAGCTTGTTTGGGCTGGTGCTGCATGAGCAATGAAAATACAATATCTGCTAATACAGCAAGGGATTCCCAGAGCTCTCGCTGCAGGGGAGATGCTTAGGGGCAAAAGCTTTGTTAAAACTCGGTGTTATAATTCCTCTCTTCACCAAATCATGTCCAACAGAAAGACCTTGACAAATGAGAGGGCTGTGAATCACGAGTGGTGCAATGTTCAACAGGGGAAAGTGCTGGATTCTGCCCCTTGGATGGGGCACCCTGGATGTACAGACAGACTGGGGATGAGAGGCTGGAGAGTGGACCCGGGGGCCCTGGTGGATGGCCAGGTGCATCTGAGTCAACAGAACAGGCTTCCCAGGGAATGGGCACTGCCCCGAGGCTGCCAGAGCTCCAGAAGGGATTGGACATCCTAGGGATGCACAGGGAGATTGTTGGGGTGTCTGGGCAGGGACAGGAGCTGGATCCATGATCCTTGGGTGTCCCATCCCACTCAGGACACTCTGTGATTCTACTGCACAAAATATTGCCTTCTTTCAGATATATTCTCTGACAAGATATTCTTTAGAAATAAAACACAACTCAGACAATTTTTGAAGGCACAGTATAAAGCTGCTTGGAGCTGCAGTGATCCCAGTGATTGCCCTTAACAACTACATTTTTCAAGCACTTTCAGTGACACAGGATGTCATTTTTAAAGTAGTTAAAAATTTAGGGATGTCCTTTACTCATTAACAGGTAATGCTTAAGCATCTGGAAATCTCTCTGATCCTACTACAAATGTTTCCAAGTCCTGCTACTAATGATGGACAGGAAAGAACAGCAATCCTGCTAATGGCATTTGATTACACCTTCAGATTTGTTGTTAAAGTATATTGAGCAAATAAAGCTGTGCAAAAGTCCCTTAAGTCCATAGTAGAACTGCATGGTTTTTATGTAAAATTATTATAATATAATACTTTAGTTTCACATTTGAAAGTGTATCAACACTGGATGGTATTTCACATGTGAGCATCACACAGGGTGGATGAAATCACACAGGTGTGGTATGAAATACCTTCTTCTCTTTTTGTTTACTGCTGTAGGATGCAAAAGAACATGAATGCCCCACAGTCTTACTTTGATTTAATACCTTGAAACAAGAGAACTGACCAATAGCATTCAATAAGTTAAATAGCCATGAGTCACCAAGGGACAGCAGTTGGTGATTTTGTGGTCCAGCACACACTGTTCAATGAAGAAAAACCCCCAAACAACAGAAGAGTTAAAAAGATATTGAGGTTTTGTTTTGGTTTTCCCAGCTAAATTTGGATTTTAGAATGCCAGAAGTATTTGGGTTGGAAGGGACATTGAAGTTATCCAGTACCACCCCCTCCCACTGTCCCAGGCTGCTCCCAGCCCCAGTGTCCAACCTGGCCTTGGGCACTGCCAGGGATCCAGGGGCAGCCACAGCTGCTCTGGGCACCCTGAGAATTTACGCTGTTTACCTAAACATGACCATAACAGTCCGTGACCACCTGAAGTTTGGAAAAGATACTTCTGTTTTCCCTGGACTGGAAACCCACATGACAGGCTGGCATCATGCTGTGAAGCCATTTAGAAACACTATTTCAAACAGCTGCAATACATTGAGCTTAGAATTACTGACATTGCAAACAACAGAAGACATGCAAAGTGCATCCTGAACACCACAAGTAATAAAGCAGCTACTTTTGCATAATATCAGAGTCATTAAGTTTGGAAAATATCTCCAAATCCATCAAGTCCAACCTTGACATCAGGCCCACTAAACCACATCACAAAGTGCCATCAAGGATTTTAATATAATTTTTTAGAATAGTAAGAAGGAAGAGCTCATAAATATGTTAATTACTCTAACTCAAAAAACCCCCAAACATTTCCTTCCTAAAACCAAATTTTAAAATAATATTTTAATTTAAATTATTATATTAATAATTTAAATTGATATTTGCTTGTAATTACTCTGTGGCAAGATAAGCTACAATTTTTGAGCAAAGCAATATGTAGTTAAACAAAGAGAACATTTATTTCATCTGTTACTGCTGTTGAGGAGAAACTTACAAACTTTACTTCCATTTCAGTGCTAGTTGTATTTCAAACCCAGTTAATTCAGGTAAACAATGTTGTCTGCTTTGGTTTATGTTTTGGGCATCTTCTCCTTCAGAAATAAATATTACATAATCTCAGAAATTAAATTGGTTTTTACAGGTAGTATTTACCCCCATGGGATGCTGCAGTTTGAGAGACTGTTTATCATTTCATGTTCACCTGAATTACTGTTTCTCCATAAAAATAACCGAATGTCCATGGTACCGTGATAATTCAGCCACAATTCCTCATGAAGATGTCAGGAGGACAAATTTCCACTAGAAATGAAAGAGCCTGCAGGGAAATAAAAGGGAATAAAAATGAATTTTGCACTAAGCTGTTCTTGCTGTACCCAGATTTCCCCTTCCTACTCAGAGGTGCCCACACAACTCTGCCATTCTTCAACGTGTTGTGTGTTGAAGATTTTTAGATCCAGAATCCCTGCCCAGATGCTGGGCTGTGATGGAGGTTAATAAAAAAAGAAAGCACTGCTCGAAAACAGATGTTTGGAATATGAAACACAAATATAGCTGACACTCAGCAGATAAGCCCAGATTTCACCAAGTCTAAGAGATAAGAGACAAACATTCCCACTTTAATCTGATTTGGTTTGCTCACTAGTATTCAGATAAGATAAAAGCATGAGAGATCAGGATCTTTGAAGGATAAAACAGTGGCTTTTTATTTTCTCCTACAATACCTGGTGCATCTGTGTATCCAATAGAATGCACATCTCATATAGAATAGGGATTCCAGGATTCACTACCAACTGCTTCTTTAAAAAATAAGGTGGTTGGCAACAATTCTGTATAGAGCTGAGTTTTAATGACTTTTCATGAAAATCATGTGGCTAATTAGAATCCACTGGTGTATATATAGAGATTCTAAAATTTGGGGATGTCTCATGGGCAAGAACAGGCCACAGCCATCAAGACAAAGTCCCATTTCAAGTAGTCACTGCATTTCCAGGGTGCAAGAGAAAAATAACCCACAAAAGTGAATAACTACCAATTAAAATAATAATTAATAAACTTTGTGCCAATGTTCTTATCAGTCCTCTTCACACAGACCATTTTTGCCACTCGCAAAAGCAAAAAAGTAATTAACTTGCAATGATGGGCTATGCAAGAATACATTATCAATATTAATAAGTCTTCAAGATTATCAACACTGACCTTAAAAATTAGTAGAGACATTTTTACACCATCCACAATTCATATAAATTAAATGAGATTTGGGTAATTACCTCACTGGAGGGGCCCAAACGAAGGTTTGCCCATGGTGTGGAGCATGACAAATAAAAGCAAGTATGTAAAAATACTGATAATGGGAGGGCATTAAACTCAGTTTCAGCAAATGAGAGAGGAGGAGCTGATTTTTCTCCTGCTCACTTCCACATAGCAACTTTGCAGATTTACTTTTCATTTTCAACAATGATCATGTAATTTGCAACATTTTTTGTACAGGAAACTTCATGACATGAAATTCGCAGTTCGGGACGTTGATAGATATAAAGACTATTAATTATCTGTCTGTGTGATAAGGGAATGCTCAAGAATTGTATTTTTACACTTTCAGTAGAGGACACTGCAGTGAGCAGAAGTGGGATCAAGGGTTGTGTGAGCAGTTTCTGTACAGTTTTCCATTACTTAAAGAATCCAAGGATAATGAATCATTCAAAGCAATAGATGGATGTAACCCCAATGCCACTGATACTTGCATGGGTCCATGGTACAGAATCACCACTGTAAGAGAGAGCATTCCTCAAACTCCACAGGTCCAGGCAGATAGATAAGAGAGAATATTGGCTGTATTCTCTACACTGCAATGGTGTTTTATGGAGGGAAAACAGCAGGATTTTACAGGTGGCCAATATAAATATTTCATATTAATGCATTCCTTAAGTTACAAGAAAAATAGGAAAGCTCAAAAGTTCAGTCAAATCTCCTCCAGGGGTGGTGACTCCACCACTGCCCTAGGCAGCCTGTTCCAATGCCTGACAACCTTTTGGGTGAAGAAATGTTTCCTAATAAATAATCTAAACCTCCCTGACACAACCTGAGGCCATTTCCTCTCATCCTGTAGAGGTGGAAGTAAGGTGATAAGTATGAAATCAGTGTCTAAGCCAAAATCATCATCTGCTCAAGGTCTGACCCTAAGCCAGCCCAGGCCGAGTCAGGAGCTGCCTCTCAGCAGCTTTTGTAGCCCAAATGAGGTGTAAATGGCTGGACTTGCTGATCTTACAGGTTTTTTCCAAACTTTACGATTCTAGAACTCCAAAATCTGGAGTGTCCATTCTCATCTCTGCTCCATTCTACCTGGCATCATCAATTGAAAAACCTGAAGTGAAGCTTCTAATGAGTATTTTGCCACTTCACTGATGTCATGATCTGGTTCTTATCTGCATTATTTATTTAGGTGCTTATTGCCAGCATTTCTTATCTGTCAAGGGCAGATTTCTGACAGGTCTCATATTACCCTTCAAATATCAAAGCAAGGCACCTCCTGGAAACATCAGGATTTTGCAGAGTTTTCATATACTTAATTTTCCATAGAAAATGGAAAGGGCAATGTATAGATAAATCTCAGAAACAAGTGGGGACAAGCCCAGCAAAATCTCTGGTCTAACCAGGAGCAGAGGGTGCCAAGAGCTGCCTTAACCCTGCCCTGTTTGGACGAGAGCTGCTGCCAGCAGAGCCCTCAGGCTACCCAGCAATGCCAGGGGTTGTTTAGCTTGGCTCTTCTTCTGCCCAGTCTGCTTGTAATTAGGCACTTTCTGTGGCTATCACATTTCCATGCCACTGGCCTTTTTCCTCCCTTTGGGTTTTCTCTCATATGTTCCGTGTGATTTAACAAGGCAGCACCTTTTTCTTTTATAATCTAATTAGGTGTTCAAAATTAATCATCCACAGCAGGCCTGCCAGTTGTCAATACTTTGGCAAGAACCCCTCAGGTCTTGTAAAATGTGATGTGAAATCCAGGAAGGATTTTGAGGATGTGCAGTTCTCCCCTGTGTCCTAGTCTGAGTTTTAGTCTTGTATTTTTGCTCTAAAGAAGTCTCATGACATATAAACAGGAGTGTGTGGTTGAGCAGCCTCCTGCATGTTTTATTTCCAGAGGCATCTCCATCCCATTTGTTGCCCAACCAGAAAAATATCTCATAAAGGCAGAGCCCAGGGCAGCAGTTGGGGAGAACTGATACATTTTACTGTGTCACACTCACCCAAGGCATGTTTGGAGGGCAAATCTATAAAAGACAGCTCTTACATATGGTTATATTTGATTTACTACTCATGAACTATTATCCTGTGAGAATAGAGTTCATAACCCTGCTAATCATAGCTGTGCTTTCATAATAAAATGTATGCAGTAAACTCACACTGCTTCAAATTAATAAAACTAAGCATTTACTTTGCATAACTTGTTATTTAATATAGCGTGCTCAAGGAAAATATCCTCTTTAGAGCTCATGTATCATCTCAGGAAATAGCTAGAGCACATCATTCCCATACCAGTATTATAGCTAATGTTATAATTTTTATACCCAGGAACACTCAATATATATTTCACCCATCCCACATACATTATATATACGACCCACAAAGATTTTTTAAAGCTGAATTAATGACACACTTTAATGGAAATTACAAATGGAATGAAATACAAGCGAGATATATATATATATATATATATATATATATATATATATATATATGCAAGATATTACATTACATTAAATTTCTAATTCAAAGGATGGCCTAAAAATCTATAATAAGCCTAACCAGTCATTCTTTCCTTATATGGATTTGCCACATTAATTTTGAATATTCATATCTCTTTTTAGAAGAAACCTAATGAGGCATATTACCTAAGTGTAGCTTTTGATGTGACATTTCCCTCAAACTGTGATTCATCAAACAAGGCACAAATATATTTATTTTTCCTGAAGTATTTTAAGCTCAAGATCCTGAACTGAGTATTCATCATTAAAATTGCAAAAAACAAATAGAAATCTTATATATTTTAGCAATAAAATAGAAAGAATAATTTTGCTTGTATTATATTTCTATATTGGTGTTTTGCATAAGGTAAGTGGCGCGAAGAACATTTTAGAGAGAATGGGTTAAAATCACAAATGGGACATCTGAGACAACAAAGACCAAACCTGTCTTGGCAAGTGTTAAGCTTCAAACAAGTTGAGACAGTCTGGTTTAGCCAGATTCAGCCTAAGGATTACAGAAATCACATATACATTAGAAATTACCTGCAAATAGATAATCAAGAGTTTTCTGGCTTTGCTACTCTTTGTGTTTCCATGTCTGGGTGCCAACCTCAACTGTAAATGATACTTTGAGTGATAATGGCTTAATTTGATTTCCACCTTGAGCCTCACATGAGAGAAACCACACTGGAAACTGAAGTCAGCCTCAAGCTCCTAAAAAAGAATAGATAAACCTTCAACTGACTGTCTAAGTTGGTCCTAGTTGTAAAGTTTCCTGTTGTAATCCCTGTCTGACACTAATCTAAATATTTTAATTACGTGCTCTGTTAATAGCAGCTTACAGGCTCAGAGCAGTGGACTGTCTGCTCCTTTATGCAATTCTATGACTTCCTACATTAGAAAGCCATCCTCTGATCTGCATGAAATTAAATTTATTTTTTAATGAAATTTTAACCAAAATCCTTCATTAGCGATCTCATACATTGAATGCTGGAACATTCTTTTTGCTAGTGTTTTCAGCAAACTCATATTTATCTTTATCTCAGCAAAACCATGGTTACTGAACTGCTTATTTTCTGACCCAGGTCACCTGAGGTGTTGGACATTTCCTTTCTGCCTTATCCAAGTCAAAATTACAGTTACTTCCTCAGAAATCTTCATAAATTTGTACTTTGCTACTTAAGTTTTCTGCCTCTTCTAATTTCAAAATCAGATCTGCCTTCAGCATCAGCTCCTCTCATTTATTTTTCCTTTGCATAGTTTTTTGGTATATGGAGTCAGCTCCATGAAATTGGCTCATTCTGTTCCTCTAAGTTTCTCTCCAATACAAGTAATATAAAAACACTGAAATGTAGGTGACATTTTATTCTGTTCCTCTCCTTTCATATCTAAACTGAAAATATCAGGATTTATTGGATGTTGCCACCAGATACATTTCAGATGCTACTGTAAAACAAAATGATTCATTGATTCAGCAAACACTTACAGCAAAATGACTTTTTGTAGCATTTTCAAATCAAAGAATCAGAGAATCATAGTGGATGCTGAGTTGTAAGGGAGCCACCAGGATCACAGATCCAGCCCCTGGCCCTGCCCAGACCCCCCAACAATCCCCCCTGTCCATCCCTGGTGTCCAAAGGCTCCTGGAGCTCCGGCAGCCTCGGGGCCGTGCCCATTCCCTGGGGAGCCTGGGCAGTGCCAGCACCTCTGGGGGAAGCAGAACCTTTCCCTGATCTACAGCCTGAGCCTCAAGTGCCCACAGCTGTCTCTGTGTCAGGGTGAACACACACCAGGAAAAGCCTTTAAAGCCACATAAAATACTGGATTTGGCATGTGCATGTGCAGACACAGAGATTTCACGCTTCGAGCAGCCCAGACAAGTAGATGTCCTTGGCAGGCTTCCAAGGAATGCTGCTGTGGGGCAGGGATAACAGCCTCTGATTCATGTTTCTCCAGGACAAGAGTCAGCCAGCCATTCCAAGCATTTTCAGGGACATGAATCCCTAGCTCAAGATTACTGGGGATGAAGCAACACCATGATGCAGACAGAATTTTTTACCTATTAATAACTAAGCTGGCTGATGTTCCTTGGCAGCAATCAGTTTTAATGTAGGAAATATATGGGCTGTGGAAGCAGAATCTGAAGCAGAGGGCTAATGACCAAAATCCAGCCTCTTGCTCCTTAGCAGTGTTCCATGCCCAGTTTGGGTTCATGTTAACTTCTCTTGGGTTAGCTAATAGATGATGTTCATTATTGTAAATGTTGCACAGAGCAAGACAGGGCATGTGGCAAGGGGAGAGCACAGAGACAGTGAGGAAAAGGGGGATGCAACTCAAGGGCTGTGTTCTAGAAGACAGGAGAAGCTTTTTCTTGCTCAAGTGGATCAATCTACAATCATTTAACCATACAGCTAAATAGTCACTGATAAATGCTAAAATATTACCCTTCTATCCCACAGTGTTCCATCACCTGGAAGAGGTGACCAGTCCTGCAAAACAGACTTTGTCAGGCCATTTCCCTGCTGGCCTTGTCACTCTGATGTCCCTGCAACAGCCAGAAGCTAAGTTCCTATTTTTGCTCAGGCTAGACTCGCTGCAGGGTGGGCCCTCCTGTGGCCACCTCCCAGCAGAGGGGTCAGTCCTGGGCCATGGGGTCAGCTCTGGGCAGTGGGGACAGCTCTGGGCAGAGGGGACTGGCTGCTCCCAGCCTAGCACAGATCACAGCAGGGTCCACTTGGCTTTGTTCCCAGATCTGACTCCCAGTGAAACAGGCTCCAGCACCACAGACTCAGTTAAAACACAGACAGAGCCCTGTTTTGTGCTGCCAGGGCTGTCATAAATGCTAGACACCGTTTGCAAGACTTTC
Organism: Passer domesticus; assembly: GCF_036417665.1. Taxonomy (NCBI): domain Eukaryota; kingdom Metazoa; phylum Chordata; class Aves; order Passeriformes; family Passeridae; genus Passer; species Passer domesticus. Next base: position 20,744,636 of record NC_087485.1, read on the forward strand.
AGAGGAGAAAGAGTGAATGTAGAGTGAAAATACCCCAGCTCCCAAAACTGGATTACATGTGCAGGAATCTAATATTAATGCCTGAGGGCATTAACATGCCTAAGTCAGAGCTCATTTTTTCATAATTCAACTGCACAGTCATGGAGTTACTAATAAGTAGTTTATTGCTTCTAAACATGGCTATTAACATTGCAGTAATGGATGTTATTAAAGTCATAAATATCCCACTTACAATGCTCATGTCTCACCAAAGTTTAAGGCTGTTTCAAAGATCAGATGTCTCATTTTCCAGTCTGCTTTTACAGCATAAAGGGATTTTGGTGGAAAGTACTGCTTCTGCTCCAAGCAGAAACTTTATTGTTGTTGGAGTTTGATACAGTGATGAAAGAAAACAGATGCTGACTGCAAAACTGCAACTGAAAGTAAAGAGCTTTCACTCTTTCTCTTTGGGAAGTTGCTTTTCTTTGTCTAATTTTGAGACTGTCTAAAAAGTAAAATTCAAAAAGAACAGTGCACAAATTTTAGATGTGCTTTTTTTGTGAAAAAGCGCATCTAAAATTTTGTCTTCCCAAAGTCTGTCATGGTCTGCACAGCAATATTTATGTCAGTTATGAATACAAGGCACTGCTGTCCTTTGCTATGGATGAAGATGCCTGAGGAGCGTTGGAGCACCCAGGATGGATTCAGCCCCTTCTCTAGGAGACTAAAGCTCCCATGTGCTCCAACAACAGCAAACAAGCTTCTGAAAAGCAGCCTAAATGCACCATTAGAGGTGAGCACTAATCCCCTGACAGTGCTGAGAAAGGTGTGAGAGGAGCCACAGCCACACTCACATCCTTAAAGAAAGTGGCAGCTGTCCCTGCTGTCAGGGAAGAGCTGTTTTACAGGACTATGGCATCTCATTCCCAAAAATTCCCATTTGAATCATGCCTTTAGTGAAAAGAAAGTTGGAACAACCAGGGGTTTTCATTCACTTTTGCTTACAGCATAAGGTAGCCTGTCTAGACATCTCAAATCTGAAATGCTGTTGTTATGCAAAAACACAACTGCACCTATGCATAAAATTTTAAAAAGAATAAGTAACTGAGTATTGCCAGTATGTGAAGATTGAACCAATTTTAAAAGTATTCAGGGCTGAGATGGCTAAATTCCTATTCAGTCATGTCTGGGCCTGATTTTAATATCCACACAATAGCCGAAATAGCATAATTTATGGAGCACACCATTAAAGATGGGGAAAATTATGTGTGACAAACAGCCAAAGGCTGATCATTTCAGCTGGTGCAAAGTATTGCAGTAACCAAATGCAAATCACTGAGCCGTGGTGTGTGTTTGAGCCACGTTAGAACACTGGAGTTCATAGTTTCTAATTCTTGAAGTAGATTACAGCTGCCACATCATTAAGTTCTTACAATTATATCTGAACAATGAATTGTATTATTAATAGGATGGTTATGGCCTGTGAGCATTAGATATTGTTGTTTGTGATTTGCACTTAAAGAGGGATTTTAATCAAATTTACCATTCTCAAAAAATCTGGCTTGCATTTAAATAAGCATCCTTAAAAATTGATGTTTTGCTCAATTATACAATGCCTCATTCTGGAGCCTCAAAGTAATTTATTATCCAGGCAATGTGAGCAAGGAAGATGTATTGCATTGTACTTAATCTTATCAAGTTTCTGCTGATTTTTGATGACAATGTCTGTTTATCATAATTATTACAAGTTGTCTAGGTTAATAAAACTTGAAAAACTCTGTGGGAATTAAACCAGTATGGAATGTTAAACTTACTATTTGTGTGAGGCTGCCTGATCCCAGCTGTCCTTCATGGGTCCATGAAGCCATTTATGTCAGAGAATCATGGAATGGTTTTGGTGGAAAGAGACCTTAAAGCCCATCCAGTGCCACCCCTGCCATGGCAGGGACACCTCCCACCATCCCAGGCTGCTCCCAGCCCCAGTGTCCACCCTGGCCTTGGGCACTGCCAGGGATCCAGGGGCAGCCACAGCTGCTCTGGGCACCTGTGCCAGGGCCTGCCCACCCTCACAGGGAACAATTCCTAGTTCCCAAGGTCCCATCTATCCCTGCCCTCTGGCACTGGGAGCCATTCCCTGTGTCCTGTCCCTCCAGCCCTTCTCAATTGTCTCTCTCCATCTTTCCTGCAGCTCCTTCAGGCCCTGCAAGGCCTCAGGTCACTCCAAAGCTTCTCCTGTGCAGGTGAACAATCCCAGCTGTGCCAGGCCTACAGAGTCACATTCAGTTCTGCATTGGAAGAAATGTTTATGATCCCTTGTTGTACTGATTCCATCCCATGCCATCATCTTTAGGAGCTACTTCCTGCTGGAAGTACATTCAGTAGGAAATTGTTTCTAAAACTGACAAGCGAAAGATTTTTGAAAGGTAAATCTGGATTTAATGCATCTTTCAGAGGATGTAAAACACAAATTCATTTTTATTTGGAAGGAATTTAAAGCACTCGCTGTTTCAGATTTCACCAAGGACCTTTTGTGATCTGAAATAAAAGCCCATATTTGCCACATTCTTTGTCACAGAGCTACACTGATTTGCCCTAGAAATAAATCTGTAGGCAGGAAGCAAGTTCTCAATCCACACCCAGGTCAATGGTACTCCAAAGGAGCAAGAATGCCCACAAAGCTGGTGCACAGTAATGAAGTGTGGACAAAATACACTTCAAATATTCCAGCATAAGCAACAAAGGCACATGAAATTCCCAATTAAAAATAGGAATTACAAGGTTGAGAGAAGGTTGAAAAATCTACTCAGTCAGCAGTGCATGTTTTCACTTGGAATACTGATCATATTCCTGCTGCTGCTGCCATTGGTGAGGCTGAAAAGGTCAGGATTCCCTCTCTTTGCCTCTGTTTCTGAGCATTTTGGGACCATTTTTGCCTCTTTCTCAGCTGTACATCTCTCTGTGATAGCACCAGCCATCTCTGGATATATGGAATGACCCCAAACCTCCAAAGTAAGTCATGGAGCTCTCCACAGAAGCCACAGGGGCAATGCAACCTGGTATCTGGGCTGCAGGAACAGCTTTGGAGTTAAAGTGACAAAAGCAAAGTTAAGTAAATTCATAGCACAACCAATAAACCATATAATGACTAGAGTCAGTGCTGTTCTATTTCACAGTTCAATCTAACTGAAGCTTTTGTTGCTCAAAGGGGGCCTTTATTTATGTTTACAGGTAGACTTTATAGCTTATTTGTCACCGGGATAGTGTTGATGTGTCTGTCTCAGTTCCTGCTCAGCAAGGCCTGGACCATGCACTGCCTATTTGAGTACCAAGGCAGAGGGAAAAACGAGAGTCCGAAATTCCTGGATCAAAGCAACTTTAACTCAAGATAATTGTCTTGCAATGATTGATCTAGTCATGTCAAGATAATGAGGTTTTTATGGTCCTGAGGAGGATTTAATCTAATTTTTGGAGGGATTCTGATCTCACTGTTGCTGCTTTATCACTTTTAATCTCAATACTTTTATTTGAATTTGGTCTGCAAAATTCAATAGACTTTTAGTTGACAGCTGAAGACACAGAATAGTCTTTTCACAGTAAGTTTTCCTGTGTTGCAACTGTGTTTTAAATCTTGTTATCATTACTCTGAACAAATGCAATTATAGAGTTGTTTTGCGGTTTAGACAGAGAATAACCAGTATAATTCCTCCAACACAATAAAAGTACCTCTTAAAGAAAAAGTAGTAGCCCAGTTTTGAACAGAGGGTGGCTGCTAATGGTGTCCTTAATTATTTGGTAGAAGATAATTTGTGAGAAAAGATATCTAAGGCTTGTGTTATTCTTTTTAGAATCCACTTGTATGTGTTCAATTTTCTAATAATATGAGGGCAAAATAAAGGTTGTATAAAAAAAGATAAATGTTGTTTCCTTGAGTCTCTGGTTTAATAACCCTTTTTTTTCCCAAATTCCCTAAGGCAAAATGGAAAATTACCACAAATCTGGAGAAGGAGTGATTCATAAAATTTGTCAGTCAAAACCAGTTTGGGGCAAAGTCCCCTCTGCTCTGCCCACAGCAACTTGCATCTTCTCCCCCACAAACAGGGAAAAGTACTTAGTCTACTCTTCTGGGACTGTGCTACTCATTGTATTTTCTTTTTGGCTCTATCCTCTTTCATCATTTTTAGTTCTTAATCTTATTACTTCACACTTCTGTACAACTGAGCTGAATAAGCTACTTATCCAGCCTTTAAGCTGAATCTATCCCAATCATATAGAATTTATTTGCTCTGTTTCTCTGTATTTACTTTAACATCCTTTCCCATTTCTATGTCATTAGCAAATTTGGGTCAGTTATTTATAAAATAAACAAAAATGGCCCTAATGCTGCACTTACTGACATTCCTTTTAACTCTTTCCTGAGCTGTTTTTAAATTTGCAATATTTGTTCCTTCAAACAAAAATAATTCCCTGGAAATTCATGTGCCTTTCTGTAAAGGAATGTTTCCCTTACATGTAGATCAAACCCTTCTAAAATCTACTGTTAAATAATGCACCACATTTCTCTCTTTCCCACCAGCTGAATATGCATTGCCACATTCTCCAGAAGAAAGACAAAAGCCAGAAGTCTCTTGGCAATCTAAGCCAGCTCCATCATGGGATCCTTTTGGTCTGGGCATATCACTTCACCTCCCTTGCCACTCTCCAGGGAAGGAATTCACAATTCTGTTGGTTATTTTTCACAGAGCTCTGCAGATGTGGTTAATGTGTCACACAGAATCACAGTCCCCGTGGTCTCCAGCCTTGGAATGCGTTTGGTCTCATTGTTCTGGCTCCTGATGGCTCCACACAGTCTCATTTTCCCATCATGAATATCTCCTGGCCTGCTTGTGCTTAAATAAAACATTCTGCCCCAGGTGGTAGGTAGGGAGCCAGTGGAAAGGTACTGTCACTTGACTGGCTGTGACATTTAAGAACATGCTTTGAGAAACTCTCCAGTACTTCCAAATATCCAAACCATATTATGTAAATATATTTACAGCATAACTCTCAAAATACATCAAAATACTTGTCCTTAACTAACATAAATTTTGCTTTCAGTTCAGAATGTATTTTTTCTATACAGTGTTCTGAGTTCAGCCTTCTAATGTGGGAGTTAGCGCTGAATGCAAGAAGTTTATCTGTGAGAGCAAATATCTACAAGAGTACCAGGGTTGCACATTGAAAAGACAATTTTGAAGCCTTATTTCTTCCATTCAGTGCTGAATGTACAGGGAGGCCCAAGCACCAGTTAAAATCACTTTTTCTTCATTTTTTTTGGGTCAGATTCCCTGCAAAAGAACCTTGTGCAGCTCATAATGTGAAACATTAAGGCTGTTTTTAGGAGTGAATCATGTATGGGCCACACATTTTTTTTTGGCACAGAAACTTCCAATCAGTCAATACTGGCTTATTTTTGAGCTTTCCTGGGTGCCTGCATGGTAGGTAAACAAGACGAAGGATTTCTCGAATGAGGATTATTTTTGCTACCAAAGTTTGTTCTTAAAGGAAGACGAGTGGCCCCCAATTTGTTATTGCTGGAGGGTAACTGTGATGACACTTCGGTGACACACAGCCAGTCACAAAATCGAAGATTGGTTTGGGTTGGGAGGGACCTTAAAGCTCACCCAGTGCCACCCCTGCCATGGCAGGGACACCTTCCACTGTCCCAGGCTGCTCCAGCCCCAGTGTCCAACCTGGCCTTGGGCACTGCCAGGGATCCAGGGGCAGCCACAGCTGCTCTGGGCACCCTGTGCCAGGGCCTGCCCACCCTCACAGGGAACAATTCCTTCCCAATATCTGACCTGAATGTAGTTTGAACCCATTCCCCCCTGTTCTGTCACTGCAGTTCCTGAGGAACTGTCCCTCTCTGGGTTCCCTGCATCCCCTCAGACCCTGGAAGGAGCTGTGAGCTCTCCTCACAACCTTCTCCTGTCCAGGCTGAGCAGCCCCAGCTCTCCCAGCCTGGCTCCACAGGGGAGGTGCTCCAGTCCCTTCAGCACCTCCATGGCCTCACCTGGATTTGCTCCAACAGTTCTGTGTCCTTCCAGTGCTCCTCACCATCACTGACAGGAGGATGCTGTCCACACCAGTGCCTAGGATGTCATCACCCTTTCCTCCATAGACTGATAGCTGGAACAGCCCCAAATTCCTGTGCAGGAGCAAGGGAGTGGCTGCTCCCTTTAACTCCTACCATGGTGCTCAGCAGGTCCATTACTTGCAAATAACTCCAGATATCCCACTCTCTGTTCCAATTAAAAAAGGTTTATTTATAACTATGCCACAAAAACTCACTCTGGGTGGCCTTATTCAGGGTGCAGGACTAAAACAAGAAATAAATCAGGGCTGCAAATATGAGTAGCTCTGACTGCTCAATGAGAAAGTACAGGCAGCTCCAGTCAGATAATTCACTGTAGCAGCTTGGCAGCACTCCCCATTTACTGCATTTACGTGTGTCTAATCCCTGGGTTATCAGCAAAACGCGGTTCAGCAGCAGCACTGGCTGCACATTCATGGCGATATTAGCAAGAGCGTGCTGCCTTGTTCCAAATTGTTTTAATTGCAGCAGAACTCTCCTTCTGCCTTTTCCTGTGCGAAGGTCAGCCAGGAGGGTATCTTGGATTGCTGGTCCATTTCGGTGGTGGAAGCTCTTGGAGGTGTGAGTGGCATGTGTGGAAATACATAATAATAATAATAATGAAATAATAATAAAATTATCCCAGCATAGCTGCATGCTGCAGTTCAAAATGCTTTCAGCAGGCTTCAGGATTAGCTTCTTTTACACTGAGGGGTTTTTATTTGAATGTGTTGGGTGATAGAGTGGAAAACACAAGCACTGATGAAAATTAAATGGAATGGTGCTGAGTCTGAGCAGCAGCTCTGGAGGTACCAAATCTTCTGGTGGCTGGTTCATACAACCATGGCAGTGATTCCCCTCCACTGGAGACTCCAAACTGCTCCAGGCAGAGCACTTAGAGGGTCACAGACCTTCCCTGCCCTGCTGCACACACACATTCCTCTCCTTTCCCTGATAAACCAGCTCTCATTCCTGTTCAAGGGCTCAGTGTCTCCCCTGTGCATTTTTTGAGGCAGAACAGATCCTGGACATGGAAGTTTTGTCTCACAAGTGCTAGGGGCTCCTGGATGCAGTTTATCTTGAAAAAAGTCAAGGAATTCTGGCACAGAAGGAAGTGAGAGATGGATTTCTGATACTTAAAAGGCAGAAAACCCTTTGTCCCAAGAAACCCAGAGGACACTTTTGGTGAAAGCATTCCCCCCACCTTGGCTTCCCCTCTAGTTTGAGCCCTCCTGGGAGCTGTCATTGACTGGGACAGCTCAGGACCCATCCCTGCAGCCCCTCAGGACCCCACAGCCATCCCCAGCCTCCCTACCCTACCCATGGGATGTCCCCAGCAGCACCCAAAAATGCCTTGCGTCTCCTGCTCCCTGATGGACTGGGAATGTGTCAGCCTTGGGAACCTGGCTCCTGGGCACTGCATGTCCTTCTGAATCTGAGGGGTCGCCCAGAGGAGAAGGGAGGAAAACCACCATTATTGGGGAGTTTTAGGTGTTTATTGTTGTTCCACGTTCACTTAAATGGGCTTGCCTTAGAGGGGATCTCTACAGCTTGATTATTCCCCTGCCAAATTTATTGGGAATTTTCTTCATTAAGAAAAAAATCATAAAAATTCACAATGTCACCATAAAAATTCTCAATGTTAGAAGCTCAAAGAAAAGCCAGGGAAATTAACCTTCTTGAGAAACAATGTTGTAATTTCTCATATTTCTAAAGTTATTATTAACATGAAAATATTATTTTTCTGAAATATTTAAACATTTTTTTCCAAAATAAGTTTAAATTATTTCCTTTACCAATACCCTTAAAAATAATAGTCAAAAGGAAAACTAACTGTATTTTGAGGCTGAACTTAAAATAGTTTTTGAAAAGGCAGCAGAAATGTTTCCATGAGGATGTCAGCAGCTCTATAGGATAATAGAGCGATCAAAAGGGACCTACAGGGACCAGCAAACCTCTCTCACTGAGAAAAAAGCTACTTCCAGCTCTCCCTCTTGGTTCCAGTTTGTTTGGTTTTTTTTATGCAGACTTTTCTTTTTCCAAAGCCTTCTGAGTCCTGCACAGTTACAGCTGAGAATCTAAAATTTCTTCATATAGGAAAGGAGGATTAATGCTAAGGAAACACAGAGGAGAACACAAAAGAAGTGCAGAGGTAGAAAATACCAGAAAACAGAGCTGTTTTAATTTAACTGGGTGCTCTCCTCAAGTCTTTCCTAGAATGAAGACAGGTCTTGCAGTTCAGAGTTCAGCTTTCCCAATCCAAGCAGTGGCACCATGTGATCTCGAGCCTAAACTCAGGTGACGTCCAGCCTAAAATCAGGTGATGTCCAGCCTAAACCCACGTGCACCCAGAGGCACAGCACCAGAAGCTCTGCCCCAAGGTGATGCCCTGGAAAGAGGGGATGTCCAGAAGAGACTGTGATTGCCACAATTAACATAAACCCCTGTTAGGATCTGATTAGAAGATGCCTCTGGTCAAAGGAAGGTGCAAATGAGACCATATGGTAAAGTCAATAGTGCCGATTTTATTTAACAGTACATTTAAGGCAGAGAAGGGGAGGGGGAGAGAGATACCGGGTTTTGAGCCATGTAAGTGTTTTCTTTAGGCCCTCACAGCCCAGTTTAGCAGTCCCACACTGCTAAACTGGGAGGAAGGGGAGGAACCTCTGCCAGCCCCGAGGAATTCACTGGTCTCTATAGACAACACTCAGCCAAAATTCTCCAAATTTTCAGGCCTCACAGACTGAAACCTGGGATCAGCATGGCTGTAACAGGTTTTTGCTCTTAAGGACATCTGACCAAGGCCCCCTGATCCAGCACAGAGGACTCAGCCTTTTCCAGAGGCTTTATCCAGGCTCAGCCTTTGAGTGGCTAGAGCACTGTGTCCCATGACAGCCCAGGAGGAAGTGACACTAATTTTAATTGTTTATATTTAACATGGCATAAATTTCTGCAAAGAATTATTATGCTGGCCAAATTTAAAAAAAAAAAAAAAAAGTTTTACAAAGAAAGCTCCAGGACTCTCATTAATTGGATGATGAACAGCTTTCAATGTTAGAGGACAAACAGTAGCTCAGAACCTGCTACACCACTGGAACAGCACTAGAGATGAGAGGCAGGCATCCCGCCCTTCTGAAAGCAGGAATATTTTGTCACACTGTCATCAGATACAATTTCTGATGTAGAGTTAAATAACCTTTACTTTCATCCCTACAGTGTAAAAGATGAAAATCTTCTAAAAGCAAGAGTCCCAAAGAAATGTAAATACAGTGCATTCACTACTGACATTTCAAAAGATTTTGCCCCACCAGTGGAGACAGCTATTCTCTATTATCAGGTTTCCTGTCACTCATGTTGATTAAAGTTGATAAATACTGCAAGCCACTTGGGGTAGGCTAAAGGACACAAAAGAAAAAATGTAACTTATTTGAAAAGGACCATATTCCTTGGGAAATGGAAAGCAGACCATATTTGCCTGCATTTCTTAACTTCAAGAGCAAATTCCTCTATTTAAATTTCTTTTTTTCCCCATTTTCCTAGAAGTGATACCTACTTAGAAACTGCATTTAATGGAATAGTGCTCTGCAAGGACAGAGCAGTGTGAGACTGAAAAGGCAGCACAGTTTCTCTGCATTCACATACTATTTTGTTTATCAAACCTGGGCAATAAATGACAATTAGCCCAACAGGTAAATTTGAGGTGCAGCAATAGATGCATCCCAAAGGAACATGAGTCCATCAGGAGCTTTGGGATGATTTTTGGCAGACTAAGATGCCAGTCCAAAAAGCAAACTTTTCAAAGCATGCCATATATTCTCTCTGAATATTAACATGCACAAGACAGAACATCAGTTTGATATAAGTCATAGGGACAAATCAGTTATGAAGATTCTTCTGATTGCTGATGCATATGCATTATTTTTAATATTCTCAGATCTTCAGCAGAAGTGTGCATTAATTTCAGAATTAATGTTAGAACATCATTGATTCCTGTTTGCCATCAAGGCAAGGGAAAGGAGCAACAAAATCAGCTATGGAGAGGAAAAGATAAATTTTTCCCTTTGAGTATGAACAAGAAAAATGGGTTGTGACAAAATTTTGAAAAAAAAATTGGAAGGAAAGGAATCCAGGAACATTCTGTCAATTATGAGCTTCCATTAGACATCAGTGGAGATAAACTGAGGGGAGCACAGGAATGTCCAGGAGCAAGAAATTCAAATTATAAAATATTTTCTAAGAAACCTTGATTTCTCATCCTGACAAATTTTCCAGAAAAATACTTTTCTAATTTGACTGACTATTGCAATTACAGGAATAGAAAGGACAGGATCCAAGGCAGAATCCAAGTTGGATTTCTTGGGGGAAAAGAAACACCAAGCTTGAAAATTACTCAGATTTACTGTATAAAAGAAGAAATGAATGGTAATTGAATTAAATTTTCTAGTTAAGAAAAAAATCTCATGTTTATAATAAATGATTAATTAAATTCACTCTGTGACTATAAAAGTATTTAATGGCCCATCCATTTTTGTCTAATAATATGAAATCTACTGCCAGCAGAATATATTTATTTAAACTTCTAGGGTTTTTTAAAAGACCTGCAGAGTCTTAAAACTCAAAAAATGATGTGGGTTTGGAAATTCTGAGCTAAGACCAGTTTGCATTAGTATTTTAAGAACATCATGCATGCATTTACCTTTCTGAGCTTATTGTTTAGCTATATATTTCATGCAGCAGCTGGAGTGCTTGGAAATGTAATGCCATAAAACTTCATGAAATTTCTGACAAACCATAAAAGAAAGAAAACCAGTCCCACTCCTGTATTCCTTTGGCACAAAGCTGAGAGGTTTTTATATTGAAATTCTTTTTAAAGTGCACAGGAGGAGCCAAAAGGAGCATGCCTATTTAAGAATCTGTCATCTACCACTGCAAAAATCTAGCTGAGAAAACCTGGGTACCTTTTACAGCAATTTTAATGCAGCTACCCTGAGTCTACTTATCTGTTTGGATACTTATCCATCATAAAAATCACAGTGTACAGAATCAGCTTACAAACCCTAATGAGGATTCTACATTTGTGGCTAACCGTGCCATTATAATTAATTTAGTCACAAAATCATTCAGTGTTAACAAAGGAAGAGACTTTCTAGAAATTCTGGCATTTTTCTTTAGGCTTTGTAGAGTTCTCAATAAAGAAACACAACATGATCACAGAATCCCAGAATCATTTAGGCTGGTGCCCAATGCCTACCCTGTCCCCAGCCCAGAGCACTCAGTGCCACCTCCAGCCCTTCCTGAGACACCTGCAGGGATGGGCACTCCAAACCTCCCTGAGCAGCCTTTCCATGGGGAAATTCCTGCTGGTGCCCACCCTGAGCTGCCCTGGCCCAGCCTGAGGCCGTTCCCTCTGCTCCTGTCCCTGTTCCTGGGAGCACAGCCCGACCCCCGGCTGTCCCCTCCTGTCAGGAGCTGTGCAGAGCCACAAGGGCCCCCTGAGCCTCCTTTGCTCCAGGCTGAGCCCCTTCCCCAGCTCCCTCAGCCCCTCCTGGGGCTCCAGCCCCTTCCCAGCTCCTTTCTCTGCCCTGACATATGCCAGCCCCTCAAGGTCTCTTGTCCTGGATTGAGGGGTCCAGAACACCCTCGAGGTGTGGCCTCACCAGTGCTCTCATCCTGCTGGTCACAGAATTTTTGACATAGCCCATATGCCACTGCCCTTCTTGCCCACCTGGGCAATGTTGCAATGATGCAGCAACAATGCAGCAAATGATGCAGCAATGTAAAAACAGTCAAGATCATATTTCACACAGAACTATTTACTCCCTTTTCAAAGTAATTAGATTTTTCACACATTAACATATAGCTTTTGGGGCTTTTCATGTTATAATTTTGGTTATGAGCTGCAGTGAGAAACACCTGATGACTCTCCTGAGCTGGAAATGGTGGATGCACCTCTTGCAGGTTTTTAATGAGGCAAAGGGGATGACCCCCATTACTCCTTAAATCAGGAGAAGCCATGGCAGAAAAAGAAATTACTGCAAGATATTTGAGTTTAGATTATGGCATATTTTTTTACATAAACCAATGGGAACTCTATCAATTGTAGCAAGGTGCAGCTTGCTCAGGATTTCCTATATGCAAGCTTGTTTCTAGCAGAAAATGCTGTCTTACACAGTTAGTTTATCTGGCAAGTTCCCTGTAATAAAAACACAGAGGCACTTTTTTCTAAAGTAGCATACAAAAAAAGGAATGCAAAAAATTCTAGGGCTGCTGACCAGTGGTCTGCCAAAAGAGCTTGAACCCTTCAGGTCGTAGAAGCAACCTGAAGAGCACCTTGAGTGCTCAGAAGCAATTATGACCCCTGATAACTGCGGATGAAACGAAGCAAATGTGAAAAATTTATCTTCATGTACACTTTTCTACATAACAGAATGGCCTCCATTTATCTTACTTCTTTCTCTGTTAGACTGATTAGTTAACTGGCTTCAGAAGCAAAATATGAGTGAGCTGACAAATTGTTCCCTTTGACTTTTGCACAGTCCAAGTGTAAATACCAGATTTAACATTTAATCATTTAAACCATCAGATCTGGCTCCAAGTTAAAATATTAATATATTATCCCAAGTGTGCTGTCAGTTCATAGAAAGAAGTTTAACTTTTCATATGTACTTTAAAGGCATTATGGGGATAAATAGGTATGAGCATTATTTTTATCCTACATGTGACCCTACTGAAGTCAGACACAGGAAAAACACACAAATCCATTTATTGTTAAATTAATTAGAAAACATAGTGTCTTTCAAGGATAATCAGGGAAATTCCCTCAGTGCAGGGCACAGTAGGTGTAAAAACAGAGGCCTTACTCATCTTTACCTCCAGTTAAAGGTAATCACTTCTTGATTTTTAAAATACTTGGCTAATCATCACCTGCCTTTATTTTTATGAACAATCTCATTGAGGACTCCCAGTGTACATCTCTTAATCGTATCATTAGAGACAGGAGTTCAAATAAATTGTGATTAAGTCAACAGAAAAATAAACATCTTTCTCATGACAATATCAGGCAAGCAGTGACTACATCACTGAATATAGGAATCATTAAAATTAAATTATCAGTGTTTGCCCAAGATGGGTTATAGGGACACATAAAAGTCACGACTGTTTGAATTTTTTTGTGTGTCTAATTTTGAGACATCTCAAAAGACCTAATCAGGCAAACTTCTCAGCCCTTAAAAATTCAGATTTTTCAGAGATAGTCTCAAGTATAAGCATAAAGCTGTTAAAAAATCCTTTCAGGTATAGGAAAGGATTTACCTTGTCTTTCAAATTGTGACATACAGTTGTATAGGCTGTTACATTTAACTTTTTGCTGTGCTTCAGGCTCAGAATTACATTTGATATTAGACATCTAAACATTTTTAGTCAGGTGTTGATGAACACTTTTAACCTTCTCACTGATCAGTTGAACACCAAGGATGAACACCACAAGCACCTTCAGCGGGTGTGAATCCTTAGGTTTGGCACTTCCATGATTCCAGAAGTCTCTCTAATGCCCCCAAACTTCATTTGGGTGAATGTCATGGTAGATTTTATTGACATGCACTCTGTGTGTCCTGCTGCTTGGTGATATCATCCTTTATTTATAATCCTTAACATCTGTGCTCCAGAAGAGTTAAATCTTCTGACTCTATTCCTGGCTTGCTACGAATCTCTCAAAACAAGAATTTAAAAAAAGGTTGCAACCCTATTTCTCCAATCTCTCCTGCATTGTCAAAAGAGCTATTAAAAAATTGTTAGAGAAATCCACAGGCTCTCCTGGAATGCTCTGGAGCTATGCCGTGAACTTAACTTACAAAGGAGACGTTCCGGTCTGATTGCTCCAGACTGTAGTTTTCTGTATCATAAACTGAAAATTCTGTTTCTGTTTTAGATATTTTGATCTCAAGTCCCCATGAGCACTGGAAACTGGGCTGACCAGACAGATATTTTCCAGGCCTGTCTTCATTTCCCTCCACTGTATCTTGCTTGTCCAACTGCTTCTCTTCTTGATCTCTTGCTATTTTTTGTTCACTGAAATTCTTTTCCCTGACATTTTTAGTTTCTATCATCTGACACTAAAAAATAAACAAACCACAACAGTCAAACCTGTTTCATGCCCCCTTGTACAGTCTGACTTTTAATATTTGTGTACAGAGCTCTGACTTCCAAAGCTGTTCAGAGGTAAACTCTTCCAGAGGCTGTGATGTCCAGGAGCTGCCCCACCAGCCTGGAGAGCAGGAGGCTGTAGCTCCCTTCCAGCTGGCCTTCCCTGCAAGAGACTGCTAGAAAATTATTTTATGCCCTTCTGACTCTGCGTGCCAGGCTCCAGGATCTTTTTTTGGAAATATTTAGGGACCTGCATGGATTGAGTTTTTTCTCCTTTCCACTCAGAGTTTTTCAATCATTAGCACAGAGAGCCCATTACCTCACTGGAGTGTTATTGGGCTGAAGCACTGAGGGACCAGCGCCATAAAGAGAGAGATGCTTTTGTTCTGGAAACAAGCAGATCCTCTACCACCTTCCCAGAATCTACCTAATTTGGAACATATTTTTTCATAAATGATGTCTGTAGAAAAAATTTGTACAACATTACCTCCGGAATGAGACACAAAGAAAGTTGTTTCAATAAATACACACACAGAAACACACACACATGTTCAAGATTCTTTTTTCCCTCTTCCCCATCCATTTTAAATTTTTTTTCTGTTTTACTTTTTTTTTTTCTATTTTCTAATTTAATAAAGCCCTAAAAAGGGCTTCCTTTTCCTGCAGATCTACTTTTTATTATGGAAATCTTAACGCAAGCCAAGAAAATTAATTTGGCAGCAAAGAGATTCCCACAGAGTCGTGGATTCCTCCTCCTGCCCTGCCAGACACCATCATCATGGCCCCAGTCCAGAGGGAAGTGGGGTCTTTTCTTGCCCAGGGGGCTGCTGAACCGGAGATTTGCTGTGGTATACACAGCCTGCCACGAGGAGAGGCCAAAACCACACACGCAGATGGGGTGGGCACAACCCAAGCACATTCTGCTGTCCTTTTCCCTTCGTATTGCCTAGGATCTCTGAGCCAGTCCTGGGCTGTGCCAGCAGCAGCAACGCTGATCAGGGCTGACATTCTAAACTGAACACACAGAAGGTTCCTGGAGCTTGTGTTTTCATCATCAAATGTGGGCCATTTGCATCGGCTCTCTCCAACTTCCCCAAGAGTAGAACAAACTCAGTTCTCTTAAAGCCAGATTGCTTTGACAGCCAGGGACTGGTTCTCTAAATGAAAATGCAGTGTGTTTCCTCATATTTCCATTTTATATGTCCAAATTTATATCTAGAAAGCAATTTATAGTGCAGACACCTTTTGAATTAATTCTACTCATCAGTGATTCAGTAAATAGGGTTGTTGATTATAAAATCTGGGTTCTGTTTATCAGACTTTTCCAATTATAGACCCTAATTCAGTCAAAAACAGGATTAAGGTCACACTCAAAAGACTTGATCACTAAATTATCCTTCTCATAAAGTGAAAATGTTGAATGAAATTAAAAGCACTTCATAAACAATAATATAATTTTTAAAGACTATTGTAGCAAAAAATTGGTCAAAGTAAAAATTTGGCATTTTGTAGGAAGATTTTTTTTCTTAAAAGTATTCCTCCACCACAACACATGCAGCAATCTTCTGTAAATACAAGCACTGAGGAAAATCCTTCCATTATAAATTCTATATCAAAATATCAATACCATCATAGCCTTAGAAGATTACGGGTTTTAATTGTTTCACAAAAAAGTGCCATTTTTACTGCCTAAATCTAGTTTTCTATATCAAAATTCCTTTTTTTCTTGTTCTGCTATGAAAGATTTTTTTACTTATGTTGTGAATATAAAAGAATTATAAATTTAAACAAAACACATATATAGGAATGAAAGTTTTTTTTAAAATAAGATGCTTCAAAATTACCTTTCTAAGATATTTTTCATATCTGTCAGCATTCTATAAAAGTGCTTTCTAACTTAAATTGTTACTGTAATTGCATAGAGATTCTTAAGGAAATTTGTAGTCGAGCATTATTTTGACAAGAATGGACAGGAAAAGAGGTGTTCGGATCAGCTTCTCTGAAGACAGCTTTCAAAAGTGTTTTTTACTGTACCAGGAAATGTTTCACAGGGAAAAAGCTCACAGGGAGAAATACATCTTTTTGAAAGTACAGAAGTATAGTTAGACTGCAAAATAGTACCCTGGGGCAAAGGCAGAAGTTACAATACTTATGAGGAATATTCAATAGTTGGATTGGGAAACAAAATATCCTGAAATACCAGAATTATGGAAAAGACATTGCTCTCCCCATCTGATCTCCCTTGTCCTGCCTGAGTTTTCCCCTTGTATATATATTTCATTCTCTGTCATCTAGATCTGATTCATCCTTGTGGGGAATTACAGATGCAGTGAAATCATGCAGTTAAGCACAAAGACAAAT
The DNA here is from genome assembly GCF_036417665.1 of Passer domesticus. Lineage (NCBI taxonomy): Eukaryota > Metazoa > Chordata > Aves > Passeriformes > Passeridae > Passer > Passer domesticus. The sequence goes on from NC_087485.1 coordinate 20,761,227, forward strand.
AACTGAGTAATTTCACCTGCACCTTAAAAAAAAAAAGCTGGTGCACATTTAAAATTCTGATGTAAACAATTCTTAATGCTTGGAGTGTGGTAATGTACTGGTTTAGTGATTTTTAAATGTCTTTAAAATCTTCCAGGAGGTTAAATCTGTAAAGCTCTCCAGCTCCAGGTAGTGGATTTTTAAAAGAAAAAGACATGGTATTGTTTGAATTTCACTTGACATGTAATTTGGTCTATAATTTAAGATATCAGGCTGTAATTTGCTTCAGGAAGCACCACGTAGGCCTAGTGTTATAACATGTCACCTCAGGAGAAAAGCCATAAAGAACTATGGCTTTCCAAATATTTGGTCATATTTCTTTATAAACATCAGAAATAGTAAGAAAATGCTTTCCAGCCTGCAGCTATTTGTTTGACATTTCCCACAATGAATATGTTCTATTTTATATCAGTACAGCTGGAATCTAACTTGATAATTATATCACCTGAGAGCTTTTTCTCACTCACCCAGGTCCATATTTAATAGGTAGCTGAGATCATAGAAATTTTTATGATATAATGCAATAGATAATCAAACCCAGTGAAATTACCAGTGTTGGAAATTAACTCCACCTTTATAGCAGAGACTCTCGAGGTTAAAACATGAAGCAGAATGCCATGTAATAGAGAAACATAAATTTCACACACACTAAAAATGCATATGAATAATGTCTTAAGGTCCTTTTATATTAATCTAAAATGAAAGCAAACAAAATAATACATTTTCTAGAGAGGCTGAACATATTAATTTCCCTGAGAATGCTACATTTATCTCTAACCTGTTTTTCTCCAAGTGTGCTGGTTGATGTGAATTGGAAACAACTGAGCAATCCTCTGATAAGCTTTTACAGCACTTTTGTGGTCCCAAGCCAAGAAAGGTAGGGCAGGATTCTCTCCTGCTCTATTCCCAGAGAAAAAAAGAATATGAAGTATATTAATGTAAAATATAGAAAATGAACACTCCAAATATGAATATGTTTGTCAAGACCTGGTAAGTCAGTGTTGGAAGGAAGCCACTTTCTGTGCTAAATGGTAGGATGAGGAATGTGTAGGAATTAGCAAGACACAAGAGAAGTTTAACTTTAGAAAGCTTCAGATTGCCTTGCTCCTTTCCTGAGCTAGCGAACCTCTTCAGCTTCACAGCCAAAACCCACCCTAAACTCCCCCTCTCCTTATAAAAGCACATTTAGAGTCCTTGTGGCAATCCACCTCCATGATCTTTTGGGTATGAGGAAAAATCTTTTCCTGACAAATCTCCCTCAGGACTGAGGTTTCAGCCACAGCTACCACCAGACCTCCAGTTCCTCCCCAAGGCCAGTTTCCACAGAAATCTTTTAGGGTCAGGCTGGAGATTAGGGAAAGGTTCTGCTTCCCCCAGAGGGTGCTGGCAGTGCCCAGGCTCCCCAGGGAATGGGTACAGCCCCGAGGCTGCCGGAGCCCCAGGAGCCTTTGGACACCAGGGATGGACAGGGGGGATTGCTGGGGGGTCTGGGCAGGGCCAGGGGCTGGATCCATGATCCTGGGGGCTCCCTTCCAACCCAGAATATTCCATGATTCCATGATCTGTAATGGACCCTTCTAGGATGACAGCAAGAAGCAAAGCATGGAGAGCTTTAGCCCCAGTTCTTTCTACTGCTAAAAAAATAAAAAATATGCAATGGGATTGAAAATAGGATTAAAACTATCTGTAAACCACTTTGTCTGAAGTTGTTCTGTAAGCAACCAAATTTATGTGGAATGTCCCAGAAGAGATGCAGATTTTTGATAGGTCAGGCCTAAGACCTTCATAGTCATATCACAGCAGGCAGTTCTCCAGATTCTGGACTATGCCGGACTTGGACCACATTAAATCAAAGCTTATCAGCATCCCAGAAAGCTAAGGATTAATTAAAGATTCATGAGGAATGTGTAGGAATTAGCAAAGCAGAAGAAAAATATCAGGACTGAAAATAAAGTTAGCACAACTGCAGCTTCAGGAATACCAAAATATAACCATGTTAGTGTATATATTGTGAAGCAAATTCCATCTGAAAGAGGGAACAGCATTTCAGAGCAAAGGAGACTGGTCTTGCTTTATTATACATCCTTTAAAGTGTAAGAGAAAAGTGAAGGTTGATTCTCCAGAACCCCAGAGTGGGTCAGGCTGGAGGGGCCCACAGGGGCTGCTCTGGTGCCACCTCCCTGCTCCAGCAGGGCCATCCCAGAGCACAGGGCACAGCAGAGTGTCCCTGTGGCTCTGCAATGTCCCCAGGGAGGAGACTGCACAGCCTCTCTGCCCCATTTGCTCAGGGCTGGGTAGGAACTCTGCCTCCTGGGCAGGGGCAGCTCCTGGGCTCAGTCTGTGCCCGTGGCCTTTTGTCCCATTTCTGGGGAACACAGAGCAGAGCCTGGTCCATCCCCTGACACCTCCCTTCAAATGCCTTTTACACTTCTGAAGAAGTTCTATTAACTTCTATTCTCTATATAAGTTCGTAATAATAAATATTACGAACTTACATACTTCTAACCTTTAACTTATAAACTAGCATTAGTTTAAAAAACCTTAAACGTATAAACTTAGATTAGTTTAATGGCACTAAGCTGGGTAAACTAATGAGTTACAATGTGAAGAAATACGAGTGATTTTATAAACTTCCTGTTTTTGTGGAGCTCTCTGTGCCGAACAGTTCATGGGCAGTGTGTGTGGAGGCAGAGTAGCCTGGTCTTCAACCACGGAACCAGTGCTGAACAGAACATGCTTTGTTGTCACTGCCAGCACATCCAAGGTCACACAGCCGCTCTCCAGAAGTGTGAAGGACGAGCTATGCCAGACCATTTGTACTGGAGATGCCATTAGTGCAGCACTGTCTGCAAATGAGGCCCAGAAGGAGTTCTGAGCAGCAGCACAACTGGGTAACACCCAAAGGAGTGGTGGGATCTCTCTGCCAGTGATTTCCCTACCGAGGTGGGAACAGCACAGGAATGGGTTGAAGTCATCCTGAACATTTGCTTCTTCTCAGGAGCAGCTGAACACGCTGTTGACACACCACCAAGGTCAATAATTACTGCTTTTTATAAGTGCTTCCACTCCTAACCTTCTACCTCTGTTTTCTTTCCCCATTCTGGCAGTCAAATAGAACACAGATGGAACAAAGAGTGATACCAGCTAATTTTAGTCTTAAGTGGGCATTTTCCCACAGTCTTCAGAATATCTCAGATTTAATAGCCAAGCAAATATGAAATACATTTTAAATTAATTAAAGCCTGTCCTTGTAATGAATCAATTTGGAAACTTTTGCGAAGATGGAATTATGCTTTGCTTTCTGAGATGAAATGATGGCTAATCTGAATGTCTCACAAAAAAAGCAAGTTCTTTTCTTCCGTCTCAGATGTTTGAAAAGTAACTCCCATTCTACAAGATATCTCTTGGCCTTATAGAACCATGAAAGTTCAACATTAATCAGGCAACATAGTAGTCTCCTTGAGAGGAGCTTTAGAGGACAGCAAGCTGATTATTTTAGAAATTTTCTCATCTCCACAAGAACTCCATTTTTAAAATGAAAATGAACACAGATGATCAAATATTTTTACATGCATAAAATCCCAGTGAACTGCCAAGAGGATTTTATTTATGTAATATAATGATGTATTGTGTCCCATGTTGAATGTGTGCTCTAAAATGGGGTTTGTGGTGGCATAAAAGGCAATTTGGGCTCCATATATAGGAATTATTTTGTATCTGTATGTCTATTTTTGCCTATATGAAAAAGTCACACCAAATAACCAAATTTGGGGCTTAAGCATTTTAGTGAATTCTTTTAAAACAATGTAAACTTTTGAAACTTTTTTTCCCCCCAAACATATGTGACTAAATCCAAAACTCTCCTTAGGAATGACCTAAAGCCACAGTAAAAATCTTGACGCTGGGGAGAACAAAATGCTAGAGAAAGAGATCCAGACCTGATCGAGTATTTCACAGTAGAATGGCTGCCAGGGACTCGAAAGAGCAACAACATCTGTTGCACATTAAAAGAAAATTGTTCATCCCCAGTCCTGGTAATTCAAGCGAACAAACAGTGCCTTGGTCATTGCTTTAGTTTGGTTAAAGACTGGATTATTAAGCACACTCTACACCCTTCACCCAGACCGGACCTGGGCTCTGGGCTGCTGAGATGCCACAAATAGTCACCCCACCCTGGGATTCTCCATGCCTAACTCAGTTATCTTGAAGCAGCAAGGTTTAGAAAATTCATTTTTGCTGCTCTTATCAACTGGAATTAAGAAGTCAATCCCAAATTAGTTAATTTTGGTGATGATAACAAAACTTCAAAACAAGATATTTCAACCTGCCCAAAAAATTTTGAAAAATCACCATTCAACTTTTCTGTGTGCTGGAGTCAAATTACATTTCTCAGTCTCTAATAAAATGTGCACTTTGTCATAAGCATGTTCTCCTTATTTATTACTGCTTGACAGCCTCAGGGCCATTATTTTGCTTGTGCACAGTTGGTGTGTGTGATACATAACATCATTGCATTCTGAGCAGGAGACAACCTGGATCTAAAGTCTTATTCTTTCAAGAGCAGGCAATTATGGAGTATGATTAAATTACTTTGTAATTTATTAGAGGATTTATAAAGCCAGCAAGTATTGAAAAGATATTACCCCAGCATTCTTTCATAGTGAGCTGTGCTTTTCCTACTTTCCCCAGTGCACATCTATATGTACACAGAAAAGAGGGAGTTTTTGCTAAAGCCCCTTTAAAAAAGGTTTTAAAGTATTTTTATTGAGAAAGGAATATTACCAATTCTAAAATACCACCACAGATTATTTATTTGTATGACATATAATCGACAACAACCCAAAACTCCCATGACTCTTATCCATGACTACACTTTTTATAAAATACTGTGTCAACAGATTCTGATGAACAGAACTTTCTTACCACTCTTGGCAGACTTTCATTCACAGCATGACATAAGAAAAAAGGAACTTTATTACAAGTGTTTCAAACTGTGGTTTATACAATGCCCCCCACCCCCAATTCTATTTATTGTATTCCTAAGTGATAAAGTGAGGAGACTGTAAATAAATCTGAATTGTGCTACTCTGATCTCTCACCTCAGCTTGTTACAAGAGTGATACAATAACAAATGAAGAATTAATTTGTGTTCCTCTACAATTTCTGCTTTGGTACAATTCATCTGCATAAACATAAAGTAGAATTAAGATCTACTTCCTACATGCCTCTATGCCCTCACACTGTATAACAGATGTGATTAATGTGAGCACCTTTTATCAGCCAAGAAACTTCCCAAACCCAAGAATATTTGATTCAACACAGTTTTTCCTATTGTCATAAGCAAGAATATATGCTTTTTAAATTTTCTTTTATTCAGAGAAATTTTAAGGAGAAATAAGAGCAATAGCAGAGAAAAAGGAAATGGAATGTGTATTAATGAGAATGAGACAGCTTTCATTTCCTCAGAGCAGAACTTTCTAAAGCTTAAATTTCCTTCCCTAAATAAGTAGTGTTAGTCCTGCCTGGTGCTAAATCCAGAGAGATTAAAACAGATGCAGAAGATAAAGACTCATCTTCTGTCAAAAGTGGAAGGGTTTATCCATATAATTATTGACTTCAGGAAGCTTCCAACCAGATGGATAACTTCAGGCACACATTATTGATCCACTTTGCTTCTTAGGCAGGACCTTAAATACTTGCCTAATTACTTTGAATTATGTCTGTAAAAAGGCAAACAAGATGTGAAGACAGCCTGATGGTACAAGGGCATGTTTTCTATATCTGGACAGCTCAAATACCACCATCTGTTGCTTTCCCTAAAACAATCCAAAGTAATAAAGACACCCTGCCTATTCTGATTATGTGTGAGTCATGTTTTGAGGAAATATCAGAGAAATGTGGGCAGCAGCAATGTGCCAGTTACAATGAGCCTCCTCTAGAACAACTTCCTTCAAAGTGAAAATGAAACTCATTCACAAGTTCTTGAAACTCAGGGATGCAAATACAGAGACCAAGAGGTTAATTATACCTAAGGTTGCAGTCAACCTTCAAACAAAACTAGTTTAAATTAGTCCAAATAATATGTTTTAACCAAAAATGTGTCTTCTAATATAATTTTAACTTTTAGCTCAGCCCTTCTAAAATATATAAATATTGGAGGTTTTATGTAATTTTTCAAAGCAAGACATTTATTATGCAATCACTTAGATACAGTGAGTTTCTGGTTGGTTTTCCTACCTTGTTTCTACACCACATTTAGAGCTTTAAGGACTTGCTTTATCACAGACACCAACTGCAAAGTGTTTCAGTTGAATATAATTAAGTATGAAGTACACACAGTGTTCCAAATGTCCCTGAAGACTCTTTCCTCAGTCCAGTTTTTCCAGCATTACTTGTTGATATTAAATAAATACTCCAGGCTTCTGTCTCTTGCTTCAGCATGAATTCTTCCACCAGATGAGGAACATCCTAGAAATCCAGATCAAATGCAGCAGTTAGGACAGCAAATTATTTCAGAGCAGTTGTGCCCCTGAACTGGAGCTGGATGGGACTGAAGGTACCTCACTGACTCCTGCTTCTGTATTAACTGTTGATTTTTTCAATCAATCAATCAATCAATCAATCAGACCTAATGCTCTTTTTTCCCTTTTGTCTGCTGCTAAACAAGAAGCCCACCCTTACTTCACATCTTTTTCTCATTTCAAAGCAGAAAATGTAGAGTTCATCACCTGGAATTTACTAATTTCTCCACTGCAGATGGCTTTGCCTTTCTCCATTGCCATTTGTCCACTTCCTCCTGCTTTTCCAACCCTCCTGCTGCCTCTCTTTTTTTTCAAAGAGCATATGTACACACACCTAAGTGTCTTGAAGCTGTGTCTGGATCCACTGGATCCACATAAATCCTTTTTCCATGAAATATATTTCAAATTTTAATTCAACAGGCTAAAAAGTTGCTCAAACTTACAGAGTATATTTTTACTAGCTAAATATTAGAAGATTATCATGATATAATGTCTCTATGAACTACTCCTCATCAGAAGTAGAAATGAAAGCTGTACTCACTTCAGTTAAACTACTTAATTTGGACATACAAAAAGGATAAATGATTAAATATTAGTATGTGCATTTTGAGGAGCCTCTTAGGGATGTTACAGTTCCCAAGTTTCCTTCTTGTCTAAAATAGGATTTACAGGTTTTTAGTAGAATTTAGATGGGTTTAAAATCTCCATATATGAGTTGTACGTTTACTGATTTATTGCATGAATTTCCTGTTGAATTTTTATGTGACACTTGATCGCCCCTGAGAGACCTGTTCAGTTCTGATTGGATAATGCAAATTTCCAGTGGAGACTGAACACAAATGAGTATGAAATTGATTTATTATAATAAGGGAAATTGAGGTCTGAGGTCCTGCTTCTCTTTTCTCCCTCAGCCAACCCAAGACTGTCAAATGAAGGGGTTTTTTGTAATAGTTTTCCAACAAAGAAAAAGGAAAATTAAGAGCACATTTCAAAATTACACATTAGAAATTAAATAAAATATTGTTCCAAACTTGTTTGACTTCATGGGTACAATAGTTGTTGGAATAGTTTAACACAGCTGTGATCACATCACCATGGAGGCAGTGAATTGTCTTACATGATTTCTGGAAAATACAAACTCATTATCAATTTAATGGGAAACAGCCTTCAGCAGAATCTTGTGTTCACATGTTTACCTTGGATTATAAATTCTAAACACGTGATTTGGGGCACTGCTGTAAATAGAGATGATGAACTGCAGGAAAGGGTGTTAGGTGTCACTCACAGGTGCAGCCACATGGGCACACAGAACTTCATTCACAAAATATTAGCCCTGCCTATGCTGCAGCACCTCCAAAGGATCTGTGGTCTCTAGTGCTCCTTGATAGACACATAAAAGCTGGCTCTGCAAATACTAACCTTCAGCACAGACAGAAACACATCTCGTGCCTAGATTTATGTGTCACCAAAAAATTAGAGGGCTATGATTTGCCCAAAGAGCAGTAATGAACAAGGACTCATTGTCAGCCATACCATACAATCCAGGGATGAAAGATCGTTTCCAGAATAGCTGGAACATCCAGTGCCTCTTCCTTGATCCCATAACAAAGGCTGAAAAAAAATCTGCCTTCTTGAGTACAAACATTCCCTCACTAATGCAGACACACGTGCAGGAAGTTATGCACCTTGAGACAACTGCTGCTATTTGTGCTTCTGACAGTCCCAATATGTCTTTGAAAACAGTGGAAATACCAAACTTCTGTCAGAGAGGTTTAGGCAGAAATTCCATCAATACCACAGCACTCACTACATACTTTTTAGCTGAAGTGAATTAACAATGTGAAACATTCACTGTCATGGGAAGGGCCAGGCTTCTGTTGTGTTAGGATGGAGGTGACAAGAAAGATGGAGAGAGAATGTTTACAAGGCATGGAGTGCCAGGACACAGGGATTGGCTCCCAGGGCCAGAGGGCAGGGCTGGATGGGATCTTGGGAATGAGGAATTGTTCCCTGGCAGGGTGGGCAGGCCTTGGCACAGGGTGCCCAGAGCAGCTGTGGCTGCCCCTGGATCCCTGGCAGTGCCCAAGGCCAGGCTGGACACTGGGGCTGGGAGCAGCCTGGGACAGTGGAAGGTGTCCCTGCCATGGCAGGGGTGGGAATGGAGGGCTTTAAGGTCCCTTCACACCCAAGCCATTCCATGATTCTCTGTTATGCAGCCCAGAAACCTTTAACTTCAGGCACATCCATGGCCAAGAAGCTCAAGCTATTAATGCATTAACTGAGTTTACTCTGAATTGTTGATGTAATTTTAGGAAAAACTCCCATGTTTATCCAAGAAAACCAAAAGGAAAAAACAGAACTTGCATGAAGAGCCAACCTGTGAAATCTGCATTTGATTTATTCTATTTATTTTTTCCTTTTGTTTAATTCCATTTACTCGATCAGGGTAGGTACGATTGTAAAGATCATACAGACCCCATCCACCTAAATTCTCTCTGTGGAAATTTGGTATGACGAATAAGGTCTACCACATCAAATGGTTTTGCTGATAAGTAATCTTGTACATATTTCCCTGTAATTAATTCCCTTTCCTACAGTTTTAACAGAAAAATTGCTGTTTGTTAAGTTTTTAACAGCAGCTCCATCAGTAGGTGCAATATTAAACTTCTTGAAACCATGTCCTGGAATCAGTACTGCCACTTCTAAATGCAAAAGACTTGTATTAAAAGAGAGATGAGAACGTGAGTACTAAACCCCCAGAACATAGCCCTTGATCTCTTTGGTGGGTTTTAAAAGGGTTTCAGATTCTCTCTTGAAACATTCACCAAAGCTGGGCCAGAAGAAGTCAAAGTAATTTAGATCCAATCTCTCTTCAAAAATGAAATGAGCAGAAGTTTTATTAAAAGGAAATGAAGAGGAAATTGAACTTTCATATTTCATGGTGCAATTGTGATGACAGAAAACAATATTCATTGATAGAAAATTTCAAAGATATTTATATGTCTGTGCTGCTCTGCTGGGGGAGTTTTTTCACAGTGAAGGGTAGATTATTTTTAAGGATATAGTGGATCTGTAACAGAATTACCCATTGGATATTCCACTAAGGGTCTGAATACAAGACTTTTTCCCTTATTAAGATGAGGAAGCAGAAACTTTAATTGAAATGTGTACTTCATGAGGAATTTCAACAGGAGATACTTGTGGGTAATGCAAGTTTCACCTGCATAAAAGCTGCATAGTCCTATAGTTCTCTGACATGGAAAAACTAAATCACTTGAATTGAAATCATGGGGCTGAGGAAGATTGGGAATGTAATGGAAATGCCAACATTCTACCCAGCAGAACAGCCAGGGCAAGAAGGAGAAAACATTCAGCCAGGCACAGGTGGGAATCACAAGGCAGTACAGAGGAAAAAGAGAGATATTTACATTTAGTTCCTAAAGGTGAGGGTTCCACAGTTCATCATGGGAGGGGAAGCAATGGCTTCAGAAGATGATTCTTATTCAGGGGCTGCTCCTCATGATTTTTGAACTCACAGTTAAGTCATCTCCCTTTCCACCCCTTACACAGTAAACTGCTGTGAACAACTCTTCTTGGACACTGTAGTGGGTGTTTAGGCACAACTTTTCACAAATGTCCAACGCTGCCACATAGAAGCTGGTTTGGGCTAGGCAAACTAACCAGCCCCTGGGTTGACTGACATCTCTCCCAAGCCTGCAGGCATTTCACTGCCCAGAACCTGAAGGGGCTTAGAGATGAGACCAATGAGAACATCCAGTCAAATGCCCTCTATAAGCATGGGCTTGAGAATGAACTCTCTCTGTTGACATGTGAACATGGGGGTGAGTGGCCACTTTGTCTCCAACTCACCCCTGCCCCCCAGCTGACATTACAGTCCAATAATTCTGATCCCCTCCAATTCAGGCTACTGAAGCAACATCTGAAAAGATTAGCATCCTAGATGGAAATGTAAGCTACTATTTTTTTTTGCTTTTACTGCAATGAAGCACAGCCTAAAAATGTTCATCTGTGACAGGTGAAAGGAATGAAATTTCATTGTCACACTTTCTGCAATGCAAACATAAGTAAAGTGCTCAGCTTAGGAAAAAAAATGAAGTTCCCCAGTGTGGAAAAAAGTTCAAAGCTAAACCTCTTCCACAAAATATTGCCTAAGAAAATTAGTCAAGATATTCTTTGATGAGAAAAGAAAGAAATCCATTGTGACTGACACAATTCAATGGAAAATAATGTGCTTTCCCTAATACACATCTATATCATTACAGCTGACAGAGAAAAGGAAGAATGTATATGTAATCAAGATTTATCATTGCAAACCAATGTTCTTAATTCTTCCATTTTAAGTGTGTATCTTGAAAATGTTCTTTCTAATAAGCAGAAGAATTTTCAAACACATTAAATACTTTTTATATGCCTGTCTTGAAAAAAAATAACCCTCTACTTCAAAGCTGTTCCAGCTTATACAATAAATATACTGTCTTGTTTGAGAGTTGATGGTGAGTGGTGGATAGAAGTGAATTTTGATTTTTGTTATAAAAACATAGACAAAAATGCTACATGATGTTATTAACATTCCTTGAGACAATTGTGAGTTAATTACACCTATAGCCACTATGAAAATGTTGGAAACACTGTCTCACTTATTTAGCAGTTGAGTTTGGATAAGTGGAGGACATCAAGAATCACATAAAAATAACATGAAAACAAGACTTGCAGAGGAGGCCATGCAGGCAGATGGGAGAATGATGGCAGCTGAAAATCACCTGGCTGACACCAATTAATAAAAAGACAACAAAAATTAAGTGACAGAGAAATGAACCTGCAGAAGCAGAAGAGCTTCTAAAATATTTTTAAACTAATGAAAAGAGCAAGAATAGATTTTTCAGGATATATTTTTTTTTCAAATACAGAAAGAACCTTGGGTGCAGCATGTTCAGACATTTTCAAAACATGAGGCTGTATGGGTCAATTGCAGTTTTCCAAGACATCTGAAAATATTTCAGAATGGAACGGATTTGGACATTCTGTTCTGTAGCATCACTGTGAACATAGCCAATTTATTATATTTTTCAGAATTATTTCTATCCACATGCAAATCTCCTGCTCACATGATGTTTATTTAGTAGTGATGCTCATTATCTTCACATTGAATTCTTAAGAAATATTGTCTTTTATGGATAAAGGCATAAAAGGGAAGTTAAGGAGATATAGGAATTGTGACCAGTCTGAGGATAACTGGGTGATAAATATGTCCTGCGGTGGGTGGACAAAGAACAAACTCCTGATGATCACACAGACTCTAAAATGGCAGAGCTACTTCCCAGGTCTCTTGCATGCAAAGATTCCAGAATAATCACATACATAGACTCAGAATCAGAAAGTAAAAAAACCCAAAAAATGGACAGTAAATGAAGATTTAATTACTCCCTCCAACATGGAGAAAGAGGCCCCTTTCTAAATGCCCTTAATATGAAATTAATTCCAAGAATGAGGCATGTGTCTGACATCTCAGTCGCCATTTTTCAGTTTGTAAATTATGAGGTGTTCGCTCCTCTCTGGGGACTGAGCTTTTAATCACACAGATGTCCATTATAAATCCTCTGTTTACTTAGGAGTATAATAGGTGAACTCATAGCATCTTTATGCTACAATAAATCTGCAGGCTCAGACAGAATGTTCATGATTACCTTCTAAATTCTTTCAAGGTCATTCTACATGATTTCATGCCACATAACATCCTTTCTCAGTCCATTTCACACTGAGAAAAGATCATGATAAACATTGATTTTTCCCTGCTGGTATTCCTGAATTCCATCACATCACTCCACCACACACACACACTCTAATACATCACATTTTAGTCATTTGATTCTAAACTCCTGTGTAGAAACTGAAAATTCGAAAAGCCAAATATGCTAAGAAAAGAAATAAGCTTATTTGATGCAATTATTTGAGGATTAGATTAAAAAAAAATTAGAATAAATGGGTGTTTCTTCCAGTGGGAAAAGCATTACTGGGAGTAGATAAATGCACAAGAAGCCACGCTTCAAATTGCTGAGGAATTTAAATGTTAAAACAAACAGCCAAATGTAGATGGAATGTTTGTTTGAGATGTTTCTATTAGCAAATGCTCTTCATGAATTATTCAGCATCAAAAAAAGACATGAATGCCTGAAAGAGCACAGAGACCCAGTCCTGCATGTGGTTCCTCCAGCATTCTGGCATGAAAGAAGTGTAGAAGGTGCTAATAATATTTCTCTCAAGAGAAAGAGATAGGATTCCTGCAAGAAATATTCACAGGCTCTGACAAAAATTAGCTGCTTGCTTTCTACTGAATTTTATTGCCTCAGGTGACTCATTATCTCAATGACCTCCCGTCTATGCAGAGATTTAAGATTAATGGATTAAATTCCCTAAATTCTTGGTGAATTTATGAGGTAATAAGATACTGCTATTTGCCATTTGATTAAAATTTTTTAAGAGTTCATTTCATCCTTTTATAAAGACCAGAATTATCTTATTTTTGTGCAAATACCCATTTCTGCCTGCCTTGGGAATAACAGGAACAATCCCCCTCCTGATGTTCTCCTAATGTTCTACTGCCATTCCTCATTGAAAAAGCACAACTCTTTGTGTCATGGAATGAGACAATCAGATAGATGGATATTGTCTACTCATATCCTGAGAGGCATATGAGTAAGGCACCCCCCAGGATCATGGATCCAGCCCCTGGCCCTGCCCAGACCCCCCAACAATCCCCCCAGGATCATGGATCCAGCCTCTGGCCCTGCCCAGATCCCCCAGCAATCCCCCCTGTCCATCCCTGGTGTCCAAAGGCTCCTGGAGCTCCGGCAGCCTCGGGGCTGTGCCCATTCCCTGGGGAGCCTGGGCAGTGCCAGCACCTCTGGGGGAAGCAGAACCTTTCCCTGCTCTGCAGCCTGAGCCTGCTCTGGCCCAGCTCCAGCCACTCCTGGGTGCTGTCCCTGGCCCAGAGCAGAGCTCGGGACTGCCCCAGCCCTCTCATCCTCTCCTTGGGTGGCTCCTCCAGGCCTTTCACCACCTTCACGGCCTCTTTTGTAAACTCTCTAATGGCTTCATGTCTTTTTTTGACCTCGTGGTGCTGACAGCACCACTGCCCCAGCACTCAAGGTGAGGCCACCCCAGCCTAGCGGGACAATCCCTCCCTAGGCTGGCCAGTGCTGTTGGACCTTATCCCCCAGGATAGGGATGTCCCTCCTGGCTCCAGGGCACTGCTGACTCAGATGCACCTGGCCACCCAGCAGGGCCCCCAGGCCCCTTCCCTTGCCCACTCCCGAGCCTCTCATCCCAGTCATCATACAGTCTGTCTGTACATCCAGGGTGCCCCATCCAATGTGCAGAATCCAGCATTTTCCCTTGTTGAACATTGCACCACTGGTGATTCACAGCCCTCTCATTTGTTAGAATCTCTCTTCAGGGCCTCCCTGCCTTCCAGTCAACAGCCCTTTCCAATCTAGTATCATCTGATAATTTACTTGATATTCCTTCAAGTTGTAAAACTGGTTTGGTAAAAACGAAATGGTTTAACTTTCCGTGGGACAACCTTAGGAATGGGGCTTTACTCCTGGTGTCATACTACTCACACACTGTTTTTTACTCACTTCTTCATACCCAAGCAAAACCAATACCAGACCTATTTGTAGAACATCTCTCTGTGTGAGGGAAGACACTTCTCACCACCCCATGAAACCAATCCTTCCACAGGGTATTTCTCAGCTTCAATGACAAGTTTAGGAACTCTCAGAGCTGGCACTTGCTTGTAGATCATCTTGTTTAGTAGCAACCAACAGATTTAGTTAAACCCTTTTTAGAACCCATTTACACTTCCTCCACAGACTCTTATGGCAATAAATTAAACTTAACAACATGCTGTGGAAAAGGTAGTTCCTTTTATCTGCTTGAGACCAGGAGATGTAGTTGGGATAGTCTGTAAGTCTGGGACAGTCTTTTCATCTGTAATTTAAGGACAGATTATCAATAGCTTTCAAATATATCAGAAAATAGTATTTTAACTAAATGAAGGACAGAACTCAAGTCTTTGGTGAAAAACAAATAGCAATTCCAGCACCCCAGAGCAAACATTTAACTCCACAAGGTTCATTTTCTCCCCTTCAGCACAGGGGTGTTCTCTAAATAAAAAGTGATACATTTTCTATTGATTTTCACAGTCAAAAAATTCTTTTTTAAAGTTTTCTAAGTTGAAGACTGCCCTCCAGAGCAGACAGATGTGAGCCTTGGATACACAATGACATAATGGACTGGCAACTCTGCCAGCCACTAAAATCCGCCTGAGCTTCAGAGAGCCAAGGTCTGAGGGGCTCCAGGTGCTGGTGACAACAGCACCCAGTGGGTGACACCTTCAAAGGGGACTGGAGAGTTCCAGTGCAACACCACAAATTTGACTGCAGCCCCCCCCAGCTGATCCGTGTCTCCTCCTGCCTGGATCCCCCAGAAACCTCTGTGTTAGTCACACTGCTCCAATATTAATAAAGAAAAGTTTATGAAGAATACATTTTTAGGACTGAACAATCTTTTCAAGTTGTTTTTCATATGTTAAAGTGGATTAAAGAAATATCAGCAGAGGTTTGATGGAGCAGAAATTCATATTCTCAGGATGATGGGGAAAGTACAATCATTGCCCATTTTATTATCTGGATACATCAAGCACGCATTTTAAAAATCATGAATATTTGAGTTAAAACTACGAAAAAAGCAGGACCATTCAAATTGGCTGAGGTTCATTTAGAATCATAGAATGGTTTGGGTTGGAAAGGACATTGAAGATCATTTGGTTCCATCTCCTGCCATGGTCGGGGACGCCTTCCACTGTCCCAGGCTGCTCCAAGCCCCAGTGTCCAACCTGGCCTTGGATCCAGGGAGCCCAGGCCTTGGCCAGGGATCCAGCTTCTCTGGGCACTCTGTGTCAGGGCCTGCCCACCCTCCCAGGGAACAATTCCTTCCCAGTATCCCATCTAAATTTCCTCTCTGGCAGTTTGAACCCATTCTGCTTTGTCCTGTCACTCCAGTTCCTGAAAAATTGTCCCTCTCCATCTTCTGTGTAGCCCCTTCTGATGCTGGAAAGCTGCTATCAGGTCTCCACTTAACCTTTTCATTCCCAGGCTCAACAGCCTCAATGTTGTCAGCCTGTCAAAAATTTGGAAATCAAGAGTGGTTTCAGACTGGTAACTGATGTGATCCATTATGGTATTTACTGGGAATATTTCTTAACCCTGCCTGGGTTAAAACATTTGCAGGACCAGCATATTCACTGAGTGATCAGAGATCACAACTGATGAAAAACACTACCCCTGGATATGTAGCATATGAAGGATTCCAATTGCCAATTCCTTTGGCATTTTTGTTGTCCTTGACTTTGGTCCTGGAAGGCAGGGATGCTTTGCAAATGCAGGAATCAGATTATCTTTTCAAAGCCCTGTCAGCTTCCTAGAGCTAGAATTACAGCAGAGATTTCTGCTCCTGTAGAAAATGAAGAGATGCATAATAAATGTGCAGAGAAATCTGTACTGAGTATATTACTAATCTACATTCCAAATCAATTTTAGGAATATACTCCTACTGTGTCAGAAACACATTCCGTACCCTACACTGAAATTCAGTGTTGGAATAGGTACATTTTTAGGTAGAGTCCTGACACACAAACAAACAAACAGACACAGCTATTCCTGTCATAGCAGGGGCTTTCATTCCTCATCCCATCAAACCTCCCACTGCAGTCAATTGTCTTAATCTGATTTACACCTTGGCATGACCTTTAACACCTTTACACACTACTGCACACAGAGCCCACCAAATAGCCCAGATTCTGCGTGAATAAAGTCAGCTTTGTGCAAGATCTATCTGGAGCCACAGAAACCACTGATGAAGGAATTTGTGCTGTAGGTCCTGCATTATCACACAGGCACATCCCTGGCATTGGGAAGAGGGGCAAGGAGGGTTAAACCAAATTATTCCCTTACAAGAAAGATTTATGAATTAGAAGTGCTGCAAACTGCGGATGAGAGACCCAGCATGGCAGTGGGAAAACAATTTCCTCCTAGCCAGGAACCCATCTGCAAGCTGAAAAGGATCCTGCTCGAGCTGCAGGGAAAAGAGTGAGACAATTACTGCTGAAAAGTAGAATTCAACCATTGCTGAGAGTTACAGTTGGAGCAGCAGGTCCAGGGTTCGTTCGAAAGGAGGCTGAGAAGAGATAATGCCACAGATAAGGAGGGAGAGGCATTCACTGACACATCAATTCACATTCTGCTGCTATGCAATTTTCTCCCCAGTTTTGAAAAGTGCTTCCTGGAGGTGAATGATTCAGAGTCTCATATTTTATGCACTGAAAGGCAAACCAGGCAGCCTCATGGGGCTGTAAATATTGGGGCTGCAAAATTAAACCCTATCCTAACAACTTTAGCTC
Source organism: Passer domesticus (assembly GCF_036417665.1). NCBI lineage: Eukaryota > Metazoa > Chordata > Aves > Passeriformes > Passeridae > Passer > Passer domesticus. The sequence goes on from NC_087485.1 coordinate 20,778,267, forward strand.
AGTAAAACCTTTCATAACAATATGGAATTCTGAAAGTTTTAAGGGGTAAAAAAATTGAATGGTTCCCAGGAGGATTAATTCAGCTAATAGAAAGTAATAAGATCATGAGCCCTGGGGAAATTCAGCAAGTTTCCTGTGTTCAGACACTGAACAGGCCCCTTTACAGAGCACGCAAAAAATAGGATGTAATTTTCTAAACCTACAGTGAAATTCAAAGTGAAAACTCAACAACACTAAAAACCATGAAGCAGTTCCTGGTAAGGAACTTCATACCTTGCAAAGAAGCAGATGTAACTCCAAATGATTTTGAGAAGGCAAGTAAAAATCTTCTGAAGGCCATCCTTAGCCATGAACAGATGTAACACCCCCACATCCCCTGGTGATTTCTGCCAAATGTCTGGAAGACAAGCAATTCAAACCATTTCCAGAGAACTCTGGTGACGTCTGAGTGCCTGCAGAAAATACATCAACCCCTTGAGCAATTATTTCACTTCAGTGCTGTCTCTGTTCCAGTCTCTCACCAAGGCTCGTCTCCCAACTGCTTACCAGAATACACTCCACCATTTGGAACATTTATTTCTCTCCGTTATCTCTTGCTTTGAAGTCCAATATCTGCAGCTTTCTTTCTGCAGAACCCAGTTCAAAGAGCAGATCCCAGTGATTCTGTGACAACAGAAGAATGAACACTATTAGTAATAAATCTTTGCTTCCCCTCCAGACCATACTCCTGGCATCAGCATGAGCAATGTATGATATAACAACAAATGCCCGAGGAAGCAGCTGTGACCAGTTATCAATATTATCATTCCTGAAATAGTTTTGCAGTGATACAGTGAAGGGTTTTCTGTGACTTACCAAGTTTTTTCTAACTTCCAATGGAAGCAAGGTGCAAGGAAAGAAATTTTATCTCTATTGATGCTTTGAACAGCATAAAGTTTGAGGATATTGAAGTCAGGTAACAAGATGGAGCACTGAAATGTGCAGCTGTAAAATTCAGCTCCACTTGATGGTCTGGGTTTATAGCAATGCCCAGGTTTGTGGGGCTGCAGTGCAGCTGTAGAGCCTTTTAGATCCTTGCTTATGTTATTTCTCAGAGTTAAAAGAATTTTAACATTATATAAATGACACCTCTTTGGCTCTTAAATCACTTGGCTGTCTATAACGGCTGTAATAAATGTTTCCTATTCCACTGCTACAAAAAACAGCCCGGGTAGTTTTAGCCATTTGGCCATGGCACTCACGGGCCTGTGATTCATGCCATACTTGTTATTTATTTGCAGAGGCTACAAGGCAAATGTGCTAGATGAGAATAGTTATTTAATGTAAAGCATTAAATTATAAGCTCACCCTCAGGATTTGACTGCCAATAGTAGTAAATAGATGACCAAGAAAACACAGGAGCAGTTACTATTTAAAAATAAGTTGTTTGATATTAAACATATTTTATTTTACAGCAGATTTCCAACCCTGTCCCCCTTCTTTCTGTGCTTTAGTCTATACCATTCCTGTTCAGGTTTGCATGGATGCTAGGAACAACACTCACCACATTGGACAGATATATGTCAGATCATATTCTGTCATATTTTTGCCTTTTTTTTTAATTTCAGGGCTTCTAGCTCAGGGGCTGCAATGGCTTCAATTAACACAACATTTACAATTGTTGTGTTTTTTAAAAGAACTCACACAGAGGATAGCACTTCTATCTTTCTGTAGTGCATGGACTGCAGCTGAGGCACAAGAAGGATAAGGTTCCAATTTTTAGGGAGCCTTACCCATCCTCTAGTTCAAGGGCTACACCAGCTTTGGAATATTTTTCCTGAGGACTGACAGATGTTTGCAAATTGTTCATGAGCATCCCCTGAACTACAAGGCCTCCCATCCCACTTGATTATATTCTGCTCCACCCAAATTGTCCCAGAGCCAAGAGCTGACTCAACGGTTCCCTGCTCATGAATCACAGCAAAAGGCTCACTTCCATTCCCCTCTTATAAAGAGGCCCAAATAATTTTGCCAAATGATTTAGAACAATTTCAGTAGGAAAAAAACCCAGTTTGTCAAGTTATTCAAGCAAATCAGAATCCAGTGTTTTAGAACAAAGTGCTGTAATTAAGCTAACAAAAACCCCCAAACAATCTAAATCCTGTAAGACAACATTTCAAATCCTTATGGGAGGCCATAAATCAGGCCTTTTCTTTACTGGTCAGGTTAGAAGGAAACTGTTAAAAAACCAGTTCAAATATTAATAAGGCTGTTTGATAAAGAAAATATATTCCCAACATCACAAAACTCCTCACTTTCTGTTTTTTCAAAGTTACTTTTCAGCTACAGAATTTAAAAAACCCCCACAAACAAAGACCCCAACACTTCAAAACATGCAAGTGATCAATATGTTTCAATAATTCAATTAATTTTCTTACTCATTTATTAAAAAATCCTACAGCAGATAGATTGAACAGCAGCATGTTTATAAACTGAGTCATCTGCTCTTGTTATCACCTAACATTTATTGCCAGACAGGGCTCGAGTCTTCCAGGTGTGATTCTGAAGCAATATATGTACATTAACAGGAAATCTGAAACATTAACACAATGCCATTATCTTGCAAAGCCTGTCAGCTGAACAAGATAAATATGGTGGGTTTTTTTTTTTTCCTTGCAAAGATCTGCAACAAAAATATAAAAGCTTTCAAGTTTCTGTTGGGTAAGAAATTACTGCAGAAATTTCAGTTCTTTAGTTTGTTCTGTATTTGAAGCTGCCAAATGTGGAAACAAGACTGGTTTGGCTGTGTTGATGCAGTTGTTATAGAAGTTTTCTACTGTCAGCGGGATGGCTGATGACACTTGGAAGTACAGCCAAAATCTGGCTCTAGCTAAGGAAAAAAACCTCCAAAACTCCAGCTATTGTAGACTTCTCCACGCAAAACACTCATTCTTTATGGTCAGTTCTAGTAATTCAGTAAGCTCTAGCAATCTGAGAAAGATTTGAAGGAAAGTGACAATTTTCTGCAACGCCAAGTTTTAAAATTCCCTGGAAGAGGAGCACCATGGACTCCAATCCTTGGGGAATTATTACTTGTCCTAGTGAAAGATCAAGCAACAGAGATAAATGGAGGCAAACACAGAATTTGTTCTGCTTGAGGACTGAAATGGAGGTTCAATTTCTGAATTTAACTGTTCCAACTTGTTCCTAGCTCCCTTATCCAGTCTAGTGATGAACAAAGGGATGCTCCACAGGGATGCACCAGTGCAGGGCTTGCCACATTCTGGGATTTGGGGAGTAGGACATGGAGGTGCTCAGGAGTAATCCCAGAACCACAAACAGATGAGCAAACCAGAAATATTTGGAACCTCGGCCATGACACAAATCTGACCAAAGAAAGAGCACTGCAATCCCTGCTGGCAGGGACAGGGAGAGGAAGGCACTGCAAGCCATAAAGCAAGAAAACCCCACAGCACAAGGAATGGAGAGTGATCTGGAAACTCCTGCACTGCCACAGTGAAAGATCTGATGTGCATCAGGGTTTGCCTTGCTGGGGCTTTGATGTTCTTACAGATTAACTCACCCTGAGCTTGGGGCTGAATTTCCCAACTGAACTTTAAATAAATTCTTGTTTAGCAGCTATTACAGGGCACAGTTAAATGGAAGAAAATACCAGCATAGCAAACAGAAGCAAACGCCAATATTTACCACAGAGAAGTTCTTAAAGCCATCATTTCAGTCATCTCAGACCAGCAGCAGTTTGGAAAACATCCCCATGGAGGATGGGCTGGAGGAACATAGAGATGATACACATTCTCCACAGGAAGTTCTCAGGTATGCAAGATTCTAAATATTAAATAAAACCTGGCCACTGTACCAAGAATAGTTCCTGTACTTTGATCAATAGCTCTTTTTTCCTAATATTTCTTCAAAATGCTTTTGAAGTTTTGATTCCTTTGTCTCTAATTATAGAAAATTGAATCATATTGTTTTATTTTGTCTGGACACAAAACAAGGAAACAAACCATTACTTAGAGTATTTTATCTTCTTTTTTTTCTTTCTTTTTTCAGAAGGCATGGAAAGGTGTTGATAATATTCAGAATATCTTAGTGCAAGATTAGGTTAAATCTGAATGACAGTTTGATTTCAGCAGTACAATAATTCCTCCACCAGTTCCCATAAAGATCCTTCAAAATTACCACTCACCGGTGGTAATTTCACATTACTGAAATCCATATCTAATAATATTTCTGCTGCAAATAATGGAGAAATGAAGTTAAAAAGCAGTTGATCTTGTAGTATATCATCCAAATTGAATGTTGGAAACTTTGTGGGAAGTTGGGCATTCTGCCCAAATTCTGCCAAATTCTGCAAACTTCTTTATTTGCAAATCAAGTGTAAAACAATCTTAGATTTAGGATCCCAGCCAGTGCTAAATGTAAGGATCAAAATCTAATACATGTAGTTTATAAGTCTTTTATTTATTTGTGTGTTACTTCTTTAAATTTCTATGGTCTCAATGTGGCTGAACACAGAGTGGAGATCTTGCTGCTGCACACTCCATCACACAAGCCTTTTTGCTTTTCCAGCAGTATGAAACAAGTATTTCTCACTGTGAGCAAACCGATGTGAAGTGCGCTTGAAACTAATTTTTAAATTGCACTTCATAGAGATCCCACCTTTGAGTTCTGTAACAGTCTTTCCCCAGAAAATCTCTCCAATAACAGGCAAATTCACTTAAAGATGTGCCTTGTTTAATTCCAATTTGACAACAGCAATGTCTGAAACAGATTTTTTTTTTTTTAATCAAAGGTAAGAAAAATACAACTGTCATGCACCACGATGGGACTAGAGGCACCAGAGTACTGCAAAGGATATTATAGACCTGTCCTGACCCACTCTTCCCCAAAGAAACTAGAAACACTTACATTCTCAACTTGAGAAAACCAGAATATTTTAGTCAATTTTGGCCTATCCACAGTGTTATCAGGGATGGTACTTTGGAACAAGGTGGAGTCACTTCACTGGAGTAATATGCTACAATGAGAAATTCCATATAAAGAGACTTGATAATAGGAGATGTAGTTACTGTGAAATTAGGTGATTAGTGAAGGAGAGTGGCATGTTTGTACATGATACAGGCATCTGCCTTCCTTCCCTTCCTTTCCATCTGAAATTAAGGTCAAAAATATCAATTACATTGGTGGGAAAATTGCATCCTGACCAATCTCTTCTTTTGATCACTTGGAGTCTTAATTACTCACTAAATTACATGTGGTATCCTTATAGAAATGAAGAATAGCATAATGCTCTGCATGCTTTTCTGAATTAATAATCTGTACAACAGTTAATTCCCCTTGCAGATATTGAGATAAATTCAAGTGATAAAAGAGTATCTGAGATTCTTCATATGTCTGAGAATTAAGTCTGGGTTACCTATCCCTGGCTCATCCTGTAGTACAGATCTGCAGGTGAGATTCAGATCATGTTCTGTGTTTTAATATAATATCAAAATTAGAAACTAAAAGGTCCCAGTTGTTCCCTCCCTCATCTGTCACTGCCTGACCATATGTATGACAGCTTGGAAAGGAAATTCTTTGCTTCTTTCTAATATTACACCTATTATTTAAAAATCATTACTTCCTACCTTGAGATCTAGGTGGAAAAGTTCATAAACCAGGATTCAGATCTTCCTCTCTTCCTGCAAGTGTAACACATAAATAAATTTATTTCTTGTTGCTTCTTTGGCAAATTCTGCATGTTTTCCCAATAATCCCATGGTTATCCCCAAACATTCTCAGTCATTCTGACAGGGGTTTGCAAAGGGATAAGAGGGAACATGGAAAAGTTCTGTGAGGAGAAGTTCATCAGCCATGGCTTTAAACAGGGGAGGCAGAGGAGGACTCTTCCTCTGTCTGATGCAGGACCAGCAGCAGCAAAGCACAATTGTTCAATGCACGACAAACAAAGGCAGACCCAAGTGAATCCAGCCAGGAATTGCTCTGCCTCCCAGTTGCTGCTTACAGCAGCTCTGGGCTTTTGGGTGTCACATCAAGCCATCAAACCTTTCTTTATCACAAAACCCTCCCATATTGACAAAGACTATCTTCTGCTTGCAACTTCTGGGCTCACTTATTTAATATTTATCTTGCACAGTCCAGAAGAAAGTCTTTGTGATAATTTATACAATGCACTTCATTTTACTTATTTCACTAGAAATGGTAGTATTCTTATCTAAACAGTTGTTCCATGTGTTTATTAATAAAAATCCAATGCTACTTGAGTAATGTTAAGTTTCAACTGTTTCCTTCAGTGCATTACAAAGAAAGCAGCTTCTGATTGTTCATGTGAATGTGGATATATCCATAAATCCAGAGTATAAGATGAATTTATAACATGTCAAGGACCCTACCAAATCTCTGAACTAAAAAAAAACAACAACAACAACAAAAAAGTCAACTTTACTGATTTGCTTACAATGATAAATTTTAAATTTTATCTCCACAATTATTATATGAATCCCAGTGGAATAATTAATTCTTTGCAGAGTATATTTCCCATTTTGTCTATAAGATAACTTTCCAATAAAATTATGACAGAAAATACACCTGTTTAATAAAGAAGCTCACAGGACTGTAATCTCAGAATATGAGATAATTAAACAGCCATTTTCTGTGATTTCTCTGCCCACAAGAGCAGCAAAACTGAACATCTGAATGCTCTAGAATAGAAAGCAAAATCAAAGTGTATCTTGGTCTGATCACTCATTAGAAAAAATAAATAACTACAATTTGCACCTTTTATTGCCCAGTGTCCTATAAATCCAGTAGAAACTCCCAGAAACATTCCATGAGTTTTATTTTGCTACAGATGGAGCAATAGGCAAGACCTGCACTCCTGTATTTCAGGTAAGGGCTCCCTTTACTTCTCTGGCTGCACAGACAATCAGCTCTGCCCTTCCCTCCCTCCTCCCCTTCTCAAGCCTTCAAGCAGATTAATTGTTTGAACTGTATTTTCCATGAGACCTCCCTTTTTGGGCATCCACCTTAATATTTGTCCTGAAAAAATCCATTTTCTCAGTAAAAAAACATGCAGAAACACAATCTCAAAATCACAACTCTCCAGGCCAAGCAGTGGGGACATCAGTTGCCCTATGAGCAGAAGGTGCTGTAAGATACTGCATTTCAAGGGGAATTCTCAGTGTGGCTGATATGACGTTCCCCACATATTTGTCTTTTCACCTAGTTCAGAGCCTCCTGGGAACACGTATCCCCACAGATGTCAATAAGAAAACAGGTCAAGTGATTCAACAACTGCCCCCTGAATGAGAAATGAGCTTGTGGCCAACTCATTCCTTAAAGGCCAATTCCTGATGTATAAAAAATTGCAGCATAAAGCACTGTGGCCATTTGTCTCCTTATGCCTCTGCTATAGAGCAGCCAAGACTGTGCTTTCAACATTTTAGAAACAGTTTGCCAAATCATTATGCTGTCACTTAATAAAAACCTTCATTTTCAGGTGTTGTAAATACTATGAAGAGAAAGCTGAAGAGTGCACTGAAATTCAAGGTGACACCAGAGGGACTGCACAGCACAGTATTCCACATACCCTAGGGAAAGCTAAGGAGCTGGTTTCTCAGTCCAGGAGGAATGATGCAAAAACATTTCCACACTGTTACAAGACACATACATAATAATAAAAGCTGATTTAGTTCCACCTGAAATGATGTGTGCATATGGTTACCTTGTAGATGCTTGCAAAAATTAAATGATGTCATAGGAAAACATTCCCATTTTGGCACAGGAAGGCTTGTCCAAAATTCTTAGCCATATTGTGTCTAGGGTTTGACTGACAGAACATGTTATTCATTACATCATGAACAAGTAGATGTTTTCTTGCCCAAAGAAGGAACTGTCCCATTAGCTCAACTCCAGTGGTATTTCAGTCCCTCCATTGCCTCATTTTGTGTGAACGTTTCTCATATCTCTTGAGAACTTATTTGTATCACACAAAAATGATAACAAGTTTATGAGAAACACTTGGCCCACTCCTGAATAGCTTTGAAGTTTAAATTATTTAAAAGAGCATCACTGGGTCATTTGTTAGTTGTAAACTTGCTACAGAGTATGAAATTCATTTCAACAGCTCTCCAGAAGAGGTTAATTTTTTTTCTGTAAAACAGATTGTGATGATGATGATGATGATGACGATTATGATGATGATGATGATGATAATGATAATATTAATATTAATAATAATAATAATAATAATAAAAATTCCATCCATTATGGAATTCAGCTGCCCCATATTCAAGTCAAGCCACTTGCAGGCTCTGTCCCACAACACCAGCGGATACAATTTTCAAGGAATAAGTTCTGCACTCAAAAGAGACATGAAGTGCTGGGAACAAAATCAGAATCTGTAGAATGAGGAAAAAACCCTAACAGAGGTTGGATAGGATCACAAGACATGCACTAATCCTCTACTATCTTCCCAAACAGCCCACAGTTATGTCTTTCCCAGGAGACAGTTGTCAGCTTTATGTAAACTGTTCCTAAATTTGGAGACTCCATAAGTCCCTGGGGATCCTCTCCCAGTGATAGGCTGCCCAGCCATTAGAGCAGTTTCTCTTCATGTCTGACCTAAGCTGTGCCCATTATTGCATTATTCCCATCATCTCCAGGGTGGATGTGATGGACTAATGAACACACACACCTGCTCTTTTACAATAAAAGTTGTTGAATAATAAAACTGAAATTCTCCTGTGTTTAGTGCTCTTCCCCTTAGGCTAAACATCCTTAATTCATTTATATTTTTATTCAAAAGCTGCTCTGATATCTTTTGAAGCTGTTTTAGGAGATTTCTTCAAATGGGCCACAACTACTTGTCCTCCTATGAAGTGCATTGCCCCAGACAGGACACATTCCTCCAGTTTGTTCTCCCTCATCCTAGAGAGAGGTAAAATATTGCTTCCCATCTCACTCTGAGTCCACAGAACTGTGGGAATTTATAGTTCAGTGCAGATGAGACGGGAAATAAACAGATGAAATAACTGCTCTGCCATTACAGCCTTACCTGCTGCTTTGCTGAGATGTCTCTCTTTGATTCCAAGAATCAAAAGGTATCTTCTTTTTCTCAGATCTAGAATTGTTTGGAATTTGTTGGAAAATGGCTTTTTCTCCCCTTGATAGAAAATGAATGACACATTTCTCTTCTTCCTAATTCTTCTCAAAAATGAAATTAAAATCCTCTGGACTGAATACATTTCTTTTATGCCATAGTAGATCCTTCTGAAATGCCCTCTTAACAAAAAGAATCACTTTTATTTTTCCTCCTTTGCCTATTATTTTATAGGAAACACTTCTTTTGCCCACAAATATAAAATCAGTACTTTTTTGTTCCTAATAACACTGGAATTGCTAAAAATATTTTAAAAGCAATTTTGTACAGTTTGCTGTCCACAGACAGGTTACAAAAGATATTGCACTTCAAATCTATACTACGAATTCCACAAGCTCTTAAAATAGTTTGAATAGATCTTTAAATTTAAAAAGCACATTAACAAAAATAATTATTTTCATCCATTTCCTAGGAAATTTATGCCTGTAATCTTTTGGGGCTTGGCAATAATTTAGAAGTGTATATAAAACCAAACAAATAGAGAGGTGTCTGAAGAATCATTACAGTGACTTGAATATACCTTATGCCAGATTAATTGATTTCAGACATCATCTGAATCAGCTCAGAGGAGTCAGAAAATATAGCTGAAGAGACATTAATTATTCTGCAGTTACATACTTGGTATTATCTTGTAAAATACCTATTTTAGTCCAGATGTCAAAGTTCTCTAAAACAACACCAGTATGAGGTCTTGAGCTGATCCAAAATGCTGATCCTTGCTCCAGAGAGATGAAACTAAAAATTGCCATTTTGTAATTTTACTGTTAAAAAATCCCAACACAAACAAACAAACAAACAAACAAAAAATCAAGAAAAGTGCAACATTAAAATTCTGTGAAAAATCAAAATATGGATTTTCCAGGATGATGTTGTGCATCACTTACACTCTTCAATGTCCCTGCTGGTGGGCAGGGACAGTGGTGAGTTACTGGGAAGCTGGAAGCACACCACAGCTGCAGGCAGGTCCTCATTTCAAATGTCATGATCAAGGATGAAAATTTTAGCCTGAAACCACACACATTGCAGAACTTTGGAGTCAGTTTGAAGCACAGAAACAGTATAAATGGGTGCCAGGTCATAGGTCTTAAAATGTCTTATTTTCTACCTAAACCCACCTTTGTGTGCCAAATGTTATTTTTTTCCCTCAGTGCCTTCAGTGATCAGTGCCCAGAGCAGGATCTTCCACAGCATGGAGCCCATTTCCAGCACAGACCCTTCACCAAGGAAAGGCTGAACAGTCAGGATATATAGGTAATAAATCCACTTTGTCCACCATGTGGAGAGATGTTTGCTGCCTTTTCACACCTCTGTGTAAGGAATATTGTACACAATGGGATTTGTGCTTTTGCATGTCTTCACCTAGAGCAGGCCATGCTTTTAGACAGGACACCCTGGGCTAAATCAGCTTAATCAGAAATAACTTAATCCTGCCTGGTCTCTCTCCACATGGGGAGTCTAAACCACCCCATGGGAACTCACAGAGACCCAGGCTGGGTGAGGCTGGAGGGGCCCACAGGGGCTGCTCTGGTGCCACCTCCCTGCTCCAGCAGGGCCATCCCAGAGCACAGGGTACAGCAGAGTGTCCCTGTGGCTCTGCAATATCCCCAGGGAGGAGACTGCACAGCCTCTCTGCCCCATCTGCTCAGGGCTGGCACTGCCCAGGGCAGCAGTTCTGCCTCCTGGGCAGGGGCAGCTCCTGGGCTCAGGCCCTGCCCGTGGCTCTGGGGCCATGGCTGGGCCCGGAGCAGAGCCTGGGCCTGCTCTGCCCTCTGCACACAGGGACACCCAGGGCTGAGGCCCCTCTCAGCTGGGGCTCCTCTCCAGGCTGAGCAGCCCCAGCTCCCTCAGCCTTTCCTGGGCACCCAGATGCTCCAGGCCTTGCTCAGCTCCAGGAGCTCCTGTCCCTGCTGTGCTGAGGATCCAGAGCAGGACACAGCACCCAGAGGTGCCTCCAGGGCTGGGCACAGGGGCAGGATCACCCCTGGCCTGCTGCCAAGGCTCTTCCCCATGTCCCCAGGGCACCCTTGGCCTCCTTGGCCCCAGGACACTCTGCCGGCTCAGGGACAGCTCCGTGTCCCCAGCACCCCTAGGTCCTTCCCCCAGAGCTGTTCCAGCAGGTCCCCCCAACCTGTGGTGATGCTGGGCTTGTTCCTGATCAAACTCTCCCAGAATTAAATTATAAATCAACTGAGCCAAACATGATGTATTTGACGTGCTGAGGATTGAGAAAACTGCAACTGGAAATGGTGCTTCAAATCTATTCCACATGCGGTCACAAAGAATGTATTTCTCCAAATTTTCCGAAAAATATTACCTTGTCCTTGAGGACTCACCTGAAGATGAGAGACATTCAATTTGAATGTTGTTGCTTTTAATCAAAGGCTGTCAATCACATAATATTATTTTAACCAAAATTAAACTGAGGCTCACCCTATTTCAGCTCACTGGTAATGATCAAATGCTTCATATCACTTTATGCTTTATTTGCATTTAAGTCCAGATTTTCATAAAAATACCCTGAGGTTTTAGGATTTTTACCAGCACCCAGTTATCATTTCCAAAGTGCATTGTGTCCTAATGTGAGACTGTTTGAAGTTATATACTGCTGACATTAAATGGAAAGATTTTCTTTGTTTCTGTAAGTTCAGAGTGAAAAGACAATATTAAACAAAATCATATATAAATAAGCTTTATAAAAGTTCATAGAAGGTGAAAACAACTCAAACCAATCATTTTCTATGGGCTTTTTGTTCAGAGAGAAAAAAAAAATCTGCACTTAAAGTAATATACTTCACTTGTTTCTTCTGTTCAGTGTCAGACTGTGTACAAACTAAATAATACAAACTTTCCAATGGTCTCATTAACTTTTGTTTAGTTATCCTATGATGAAATTATCTGTAATTTAAATAATGGACAGCAAATCCTACCCTTTGTTTTAAATCTGCTTCAGCTCCTCAGGTATCTGAAATTTTCCAGCTCAAATTTGTTAATTAAAATGTTTTTCCTCCTGTAGTAGCATCTGTTTCTAATTAAGTGATCACTATTTAAAAAGTCAACAACAAGAATCATGTTTTTACTAGAGCAAGAATAAAATAACCCACTGTACAACTATGAAAAATAAAAGTCCTCACACTGCAATTATCTGAAAGGCTGAATTAGGCTGGAGACTGCAGTTATTAAAGGAAGTCATGCAGAAATGTGCCCTTTAGCAAAAAACTTATTCTAAATTATATCAACCACTCATAGAATGGTTGGGGTGGAAACAGACCTTAAAGTGCCATCCCTGCCATGGCAGGGACACCTTCCACTGTCCCAGGCTGCTCCCAGCCCCAGTGTCCAACCTGGCCTTGGGCACTGCAAGGGATCTAGGGGCAGCCACAGCTGCTCTGGGCACCCTGTGCCAGCCCTGCCCACCCTGCCAGGGAACAATTCCTCATTCCCAAGATCCCATCCAGCCCTGCCCTCTGACAGTGGGAGCCATTCGCCCTTGTCCTGGCACTTCAGGCCCTCACAAAAAGTCCCTTTACTCTTTTAAGTGACTATTTTGCCACATGAATCTTTACATTTAAAATGAGCCAGGTTTAGGTATATCCTGACATTTCATGTTTTTATCTTGCTAACCCGCGGGCTTTTATCAAATAAAATCAGCCAACTTCACTGACCACCTCTGCAAAACAACTCTGTTTGTAATCCATAATCACAGCTCTTCCCTGTTTTCCCTTCATTCCCCCAAGCCTCGGGTCATTCACTGCACATTCAGAAATCTATGCAGTGTAACCAGGAGATCAGGATGAATGGGCGGACAATGGTATCTCCTGTGGGCTGGGATTCTCTGCTGGAGCTAAACTTGACCTAGGGCTACATGTAGTTATTCCACTTCAGCTGCTCCAGTGTTGGAGCAATGCAGGATTTCTTTGGCTTGGTTTAAAGAATCCCTTTTTGCCCAACAAATAAAAGCTGCATCAAGGTGAGAGACACTTTAATTCTTATAATTCTTAAATTATTACTATTAATCACTTATTATATTTTATTATATAGCCAGGGAAGGCTCAGGGTGGACACCAGGAGGAATTTCGCCATGGAAAGGGTGCTCAGACCTCAGCAGGGGCTGCCCAGGGGGGTTTGGAGTGCCCATCCCTGCAGGTGTCCCAGGAAGGGCTGAATGTGGCACTGAGTGCTCTGGGCTGGGGACAAGGTGGGCATCAGGCACAGCTGGGACTCCGTGGTTTTGGAAGCCTTTTGCAGCCCTTAAGATTCTATGATTTTATAAAATTAAATATTCTATTATTATATTATCAAGTCAGAAATTAATAAAGTTAGGAATATGGGACAACACAAGATTGTGGAGCAATACCCAGGGACATAACCGTGCAAATCTCCCTTCCCATATTTGAATATTGGTCCAGATTTACTCTGTGAAATGGGTGAGTGGAACACTTTTGCTACCAACAGGTAAATGGACCTCTGGGAGTGCTTAACATCTCTCAGCACTGAGTAAACACAATGTAAGCTAAGTATTCATGTGCACTAGTGACCCAATCCCTTGACAGTGTGCCTAAGCACAGGCAGGGGTGAGCTGGGCTCTTGGACACATTTACTCCAGCTCCAGAGGAGCAAACGAGGAGGGGAAATGTAGAGTGACAAGAGGCCGAGTGTGACTGACTGCTTCAGCAGAACAAGGGGCTGCATGAGGGCAGGCTGGGAATGGTTTTCCATCAGCAAAAATGCCAGAAGGAAGTGCCAGTGCAAACCATGCTGATATATTCTGTAGGTATTCACTGGAGGATTCTGCTTTGAGCAATGCCCAGGTCTGCATCCAGCCCCATTCACCATCCCTCCCTCTCACCATCCCTGGCACTGGGATGGGATCAGCACTGCTCCTTCCTATCCCTTGGCCTTTCTGCTATGCTTGGAGCAAGATATATGCCATCTCAGGGGTTCATTTATGCCAGCCGGGCTCTGTCTCTGCTCTGACCCCCAGTACTACAGTCCAAACACAAAATGAAAACAGCAGCAGGTAGAAGCAGGACAGTTAAATGAAGTAAAGACCTAATATATGCAACATTTTAGCAATTCTCCCTAACCACACAGTTTCATCAAGAGTGGTTTGATTACTTGGTTGTAATAGACAAAGCTTGAGTTTAGTTTACCCTCCAGGATAAAATAAAAAAAAAAAAGGTCAGCTTTTCATTAACAACAACAACAAAAAAAGTAATTATTTAAAAATGGTTGTGATATGTTAGACCATTAATAGCAGGATCCTAAGCACAGTTAAGTAGGTGAGAGGAAGTAGGCCAGTAAAACATCATGAAGTGATTTAACCTGTCTCTAATTAATAGAAATTCTGCATCTGTTTTATTCACATTATGCATTTTATGACCTCTTGACTGTTTCTCTTTCCTCCTTCCTTAAACTTTGAAGTTGCACCTCATTTGCAGCCTGGTACATTGCCAGCTAAAATAACTCTCATTTGATAATAAGACCAAGTGATAAGGTCATTCTTACCCTTTTGATAAGCTTCTATTGAAATCTATTATGTCTATAAATCCAAACAGAGCTTCCTCTTTATTTTGGTTTTTTTTTTTTTTTTTTTTTTTATTATTTTGTTTTGTTTTTTTTAACTCAGACTATTGGTCAGAAACAGAGCTGTTGCTTCTTTTTTTGCTAAACAGCAGTAGATGTTCTCCTGCTGCCTAAAGAACTAAAATATAACTGAAATTTAAAATATAACTGAAAACTGCATTTCTCCGTTAATGTCAGAAATTCTTAGTGGCTGCTTTCAGCTGACATTCCCTTGCCACCAACCATGCTTTACTTGGAAGGAGAAGAAGTAACATTTTTTTTCACTTCTAAAGAAATTCATAATAATTTAACTGTAATTTCCTGCGAATTCAAATCACCTAATGTACCATCATTAGGGCTAAATATTCCTGCTTTATCTATAGCATTTTACTTTGAGTCTCAAGGAGAGTAAATGTGATATGATGCAATTAATGATGTTCAGAAATCCTCTCCTTTAAAAAAACAAATCCTGGACCTCCTATGAAGCAGGTAAAATTAGCTACTGACAAAAAGGAATAACTGCAGAGTGATAAGTCCAGCTCATCCAGCCACAAAGAGAAGGGACTTTAGTTATTCTGTAATCCTTACAAGAGGAATCTCCAACCCAGCTACTTCAATTTTCACATTATTCATATTTTTATATTTATTACAAATGAGGAAAATAAGATCTGAGATCTGAGTTATCAGGCACAACTGTGAAAACTCAGGCCTAGAAGTCATGTGCCCATGGTGCATCTGCAGCTGAACTGACAGGAGAAGCGAAATCCTCTCAGAGCTGTGCATGGTCAGCTTATTCACTATGATTTTTTATTCTTCTGAAATTTATATACTCTATAATTTCCTCTCTCCTTAGTGACTTGCTGGATTGAGATAGAGACAAGGCAATTCAGTTTTATGGAAATATTTACAAGTCTAGTCCCAGCTTCTTTCCAATTAATGGAATGTTAATTCCAGAGATGGAATACCCATGTCCATCTATCTTACTACTGCATGCAATAGCTTAATAATTCTGGTCTAAGAATAAAGATTAAAAATGAAATACCACTAAAAGTATTATTGAAACACTGAAATAGCATATTCAAGCCTATTTCTTTAGTGAAATATTTGAAAGTGCAGTGCTTTCTCAGAGCAGGCACAAGAACCACAGCAATTACTACTAAGTTTGGTAGGAAAAAACCCCCCAAAACTTATTATTCCTTTCTTTCAGCACAAGGCAGACAGACAGATATCTTAACTGTTTAATTAAATTTAAAAAATGTCACCAGCCACCTTCACATATTAAGAAAATACACTTTGAAATGAGCTTCAGTAAAAAGCTTGTGTATGACAGAAATAAAATTGTGCAAGTGATACTTCAGTAATAATGGAGGAGGCATCTGTCATTTCAGAGCAGCTCTGAACACTGGAAACAGTAATGGATCAGAGGAATTAATTGCTGGTCAGGAGGTTTAGGACAAAGATAATCATATGTCTGAAAAAAAGCCTCACTGATCACACAAGGATTGTTCCTTCTTCCCCTTAAAGGCATTTAAAGTGTACAGCTCTTGCATGATGTGGAATTCAGAAGGGCAATCCAGATTATCATTTACCTGATGTGCTTCAGAGATCTAACAATAATCACAGAATTTCAGTGCAGCAAATGCAAGAGTTTCTTGTTGCAGCCACTAGAGGAATTTCACCCTGGTAATGTTTCAGCAAATTGCACTAATCTAAGTCATTTTCATCAGGCTACCAGAAGGGACAGGGCTGGGGTAGGGATCAGGAATTCCCAATCCCCTCATCAGACTTAGTTAAAGCTTATTTAAGGGAAGTAGCTGAAAGAAATCACATGTGCAGGTTTACAGAAGAAACAGAGCCCTGTCTAAACAACAGCAGACCCAGGGTAACTCTTCTGAGTGGGGTTATTCCCAAATCCACCTGTGCTGAGCACACACCGTGTGTCTCCTGCTCTGGTACCAGCCTAGTGACCCACCAGCCACCACCTGAAATATCCCAGTTCACAGTGGGCTATCAGCAGTGCTGCCTCTGGGACCTCTAGGAGACATCAACTCCATCTGGAGTAATTCCATGTTTCATTGGCAGGTGGAGATCTCATTAAATAAATACGGGAATACATTCAAAATGGATTTTTGAAACTCTTTTCCCTCCTCTACACAAACACTACCAAAGTGCTAAGTCGTTGAGTGGGGTGATTCACAACACATCTTCATGAAAAAGTAGCAACATTAACGAGTATTTTTCTTTTTCTTGATATGTACATTTCTGTCACACTCTGACCAACCCAAAGGCCTGTACCTGCTGTTTGATAAATCACTTGATTTAGGAAGGAAAATTTACATCCTGTCTCACTTCCTGTATTTGATTTTAAAACAAGAGCTTTTATGGTTTTTATATGAATAAATGAAAGAAGAAAAAAGCACCATCACACCCATCCAATGGAAGGGATCTGTGCTTCAGGCTTTATGGGAATCTCTGGACAGTGCCACTTCACACTCATTCTGTGCTTTCATTTCCATCTGGGACCTGCTGCTCCAGGGGAGTCAGGACCAGTGAGGTTCCCAGGTGAGATCTACTTCCCTTAGAACTGCCATGGCAATTCCTCCACTTTGGAGAAGATGAAGATCCTTCTCTTCTAAACCAACAGAGCCCAAACATTTCTGTCGAATAGCTCAACACAGCAAATTTCTATTATTAAATATTTAACTTGAAACTTCTGAGAAAGTCCAGCAGGTCAGCAGGTCATGGAACCAAGTTACAGCTGTGTCTTGTTATACCTCACAAAGCATATATATGTATATTTTATATACATATATATATATATATTTCTTTAAGTAAGTATTTAGATAATCTCAGTAACTACAACTGTAACTACAAGTGTATTCAAAACCTTTGGATTCTGCTGTTCCTGCCAACAATTTTTGGGGACCTGAAAATTTGCTAAATTGTTGTGTTGTGACGTCATCGTTTGCCTCAGTTACCCCCGGGCCCTCCCTGACGTTTCCTTCCCCAGGTGTGTCAATCACCTCCCCTTTCCCCCACCCTGACCTCTGCCAAATACTGTCTATCAACCCAGGAATTCCAGAGGAGCATCGAGTGATTGGGCAGATTCAAAAGATGCTCCCCATCCTTGGGAGGCATTGGAGCATCCAGGTGTCATTTTCCCCTGAGACCTCCTCTCCCATACCTGGATTGGTGGTCCCTGTATTCCCTCCCCTCCCCTTCTCCCCCGGGTTAAAAGGGCAAGCACAGCACATGATCTGGGAGTTCTGTTGGAGCTGTTGCTAGATTCAGGGGGCCTTGAATCTAGCAACAGGGGACTGCGGCCCAGAATAAAAGCCCTGGATTAAAACACTCCATCAGAACCAATTCCTGCCTTCACCATCACCTTAAAGCTTCTCTGCACAGGGAAACCTAGGGAGCAGACCCTCTGCAAGAGGAAGCTCTATCCTGCAAGCACCAGAGCCCTGGCATGGACTTGTGTCTGCATGCTCATCTGCGACTCACAGCTAGCCAAAGGTGTCTCTGGGGTGAAACACCACAGTTGCCGCTATTTGGTTCAGCAGCAGGGGCCAGACAAGCCAAGGCATGTCCCGTTCAGCAATACTGGTAATATTCCAATACTAAATGAGCAATGCAACACAAAAAATCAATGACAATCAACTGAGACCTGTGAGTAAAGCTGTTGTCTTGCATGAACTCATTGCCTTAGAAACGGAGACCCAGAAAAAAAATATGTTCATTTAAACTGGCCTTAACTAAAATTGAATGACTTCCCCAGAAAAATCTGGTGAATCAGTTCAGTTCTTTATGCAGACCCCAGCAGATGGCATCAGCTGGCCAGCAAAGTCACACAACTTCTCCTGCAGCATGAAACTCCAGTACAAGGAGGCACAGGTTAACAAACCACAGAACTGTTCCTCCCACAAGAAGAAAGCTGGGAATGAAGGACAACTCCTGGCATCCATGGATCACTTTTGCAGAAGAGCTGTGAGCTACACTCAAGATTTTATTTTTGTTAATGGGCATTTTAAAGCATGAATTCTCATGAGTTATTGCAAGCTGGGATATTTCTCCCAGATGTGAGATGTATCCCAGATATTTTATCCCATAGCTGGCATAAGTGAGATCCAGTTTTATGCAATTTTTTAATGCAACTATAATGTAAATAATGCTTGTTATTAGTAGCACTTTTGTAGAAAATCAACTGGAGTTCATAGAAATTATATAGAGAATAAGTCTGGATTATTAAAAATTACTCTGCCTCTCATAGTTGGAATATAGAAATGTTTATATTAACTAGTTGATTTTAGATTTAAAAATATATAAAATAAAATGAACCAAGAGTGATTTTCCTTGGTTATTAAGTGATCTTGTTTTTATATCCATGCAACAAATGAAAGCAACAAAGGGAAATTTTCGACCATATGTTGTTTGTTGAATAGTTTTCTATCCCGTTCTACTTTTCAAAACTGTGGGGTTCTTCTCCTGCGCTTTGGTTTTCTAGCACTGAATAATTTGTCATGCTAATAGAATTTGTTATCTTTATTGTAATTAACTTCCCCAATTCTAAGCTCATTTTTAACATCTATAGAATGATACACCAGAAACCTGTATTTCTGTGATTTAACCACCTCTTGAATAAATTCTATTTATATCTGTGCAAATAATGAAAAGGTACCTAAAGGCAGCTTTCAATTTTCTCCCTTCTTTAGTAATTTCCTCAGGAGTATGAGACTTTATAATGAAAAGTCAGCTATATTGAATAACAAAATGTGTTGTTCGCAGGATATGTAACTTTCATTAATGACTTGTGTTTTTCCCTTTAAAGAGTGGGATTTACTCATTTGCTTAAGAATGAGCTGAACGTGAACCACAGGAGCAATGCTGTCAATGGACAGATTTACTATAAATTATTAGAAACAAAGCAGCACTGAGGTCACTGAATCAGGACCAGGCTGAGCTGGGCTATGTCATAAATTCAGTGGTGTGGTTGATAGAGAGGATTTTACACTCTGACAGGGAGTGAAGTCAGGTTGGGGCTGATTCTCCTACACTACCAACAGCATCTTCCACTGGTACTGAGCTGCTCCCTTAACTCCCTTTTTCTTAACTCCTCCAGATTGGAGGAGTGTTTCCCCAAAAATACTGTGCACACCAGAGCCTGCTGGTGCTTGGTGGAGTTAAAGCAGCCCTGGTGCCTCAGCTGCTCTGGGAAGGAGGAGGGTGAATGCAAAGGGTCTCTGTGCACATTTTCAACCTCAGCCCTGGGATGCCCTTCTCCCACTGCTGCCTGCCTGGATACCTTTCCCAGCACAGCTGCTGCTCCTGGGGCAGGTACTGAACCTCCTCCAGTGGAAGTAGGAATGTGAGGGTTCTACAAACCCTCCCTACTCCCTCACCTCACTGGAACTCTGGGAGCCTGGAGCAGAAGTTGATAAAACAGAGGAGTAAAGCTGCATGAGGCAAACTGCATTTAATTATTTAATTTCCTTTCCTGAAGGCATTTTGTAACTCACCAGTGCATTCAGGATTCCCTCCCAGTCCTAAGTGGGTCTAAGTTTCAAAGGGTTTTTTTTCTCACAATAAAAGCAGTGAATAAAATGTGCCAGATAAAACAAACATTAGGATGTATCTGTTTTTTGTCCATGCATCCTACACTAAATGATATTTTAATACACCACCATGCTATGGAAACTTTATAGCTGAACTCAATATCATAATGTTGAAGGAAATAAGATATTCTGAATCTATGGTATTACCTATATTTTTGGAACTAGCTGAACACGTGGTTCACTTATCACTATGTGATAACTTTTTTCTTTTGTTGATTTATTTTATGTGTGGTAAAGCAAAACTATCAGATTTGATGTTCCCACTTACTGAGCACTCTGCTTTTTAAGCCTCTTATACTCAGAGCTTTCATAGCACCTTACAGATAAACACATAAATATTTACTTTTCCCTCTTGCAAAATGATCTGCACTTGCTATTACTCCAGTTGTCATATAATAAATAAGTATCTTTAGAACTATTTTTATGTTATTTACTGTCATCATTAATTCCAACGTTAATCAAAATATTTTGAATGCAGTCCAGCGGCTGACCAACTATTTTGATTTACTTTGCTGGAGACAAGCTGAGATACTTTGGTAGAAGGAGGGGAGGGGTTTTATTTCACTGTCTGTTCAGAAAATTAGCAAATTGTCTCACAAAAGGGGAAAAACCCTTGAAGAATTAGAAGCATAGATCTTCTATTCATGCCATGACTTCATTCACAAGAATAACCAAGCCCATAGGCTGCTAAGAGCAGACAGGGATGTGGCTGTCAGATGTTGGTGGGCAAAAGTTTTGCATCAAATGCATCTTTCAAATAATTTTCCACGACAGCACCTGCTCCCTCTCTGGGATGTGTTTGTGGAGTGTTGTGTTGTAGGGCTGGGGCTGGAGGCACAGGGTGATTTCACAGCCTTCTGACACCAGAATTCTGCATCTCTGCAGCCACAGGAATAATTAATCCTCCTAAAGGTGCCCTTGGCGTGGGCAGCTGCTCCAGGACCTTTTGACAGATGTGTCCCTCCCCCGGGTGTTCATTTGAAATGGAGATTGAGCACACTTTGAGACTGTGCACAGAGAAGGACATTGTTCAGCTGCAGGGAAAGACCAATGGCCATGTCCTGGAAGGGCATACTGTAGTCCCCAGGGTCACCTCAGAACACGGGGAGAGGAAGAAGGCTTCCCCCATAGTGCTCTGCAGCACCATGTTAATTAACCCCAGTTCTGTCCTCCCCATTGGCCTGCTTGCCTTACCTGCCCCTTTTGCCCATATATATCCCAGTTCTAAAAAGTTCTCTATTCCCTGCTTCCCCATTGGCCCTTGTATCCCTGCATATCCACCCTGGCATTCCCTATTGGCAGTCCCTATTGGTTGTCAACCTTTGCCCCACCTGTGCACTGCCCCTGTGTTCTCAGATTATTGGACCCTGATGAGAACTCCCTCTCCAACCCCTCCTACCCAATATTTAAACCTGGACCCTCCTTTGTTCCCCGTCTTCTGTCCCTAGATGCCTTTGATGTGGGTTCATTGAACCCATCAGAACTCTATACAGAAGACCCTTCCCAGCCTTCAGTCGTCGACCTCAGCTGTTCATAGTGTGTGTTTGCGTGGACTCTGTAGTTGTTTGTGTGCCTGCCTGTGATGTCAGCTTGGGGGGTGAGTTGGAGACAAAGAGGCCACTCACCCTGATGTTCATGTGGCAACAGAGAGAGTTTATTCTCAAGCCCATGCTTATAAAGGGTATTTGAAATCCTGCTCTGGATATTTTCATTGGTCTGATCTCTATGCTCCTTCAGGTTCTGGACAGTGAATGCCTGCAGCCTCGGGAGAGATGTGATTGGAGAGGCCCCTGTCAGTCAGCCCAGGGGCTGGTTAGTTGGCCTAGCCCAAACCAGCTTCTATGTGGCAACACCTGCCCAGATGCCATCATATGGAGATGCTTCTGGGAAGGTAGTGGCAACTCACCATCCGCCCGTGCTGCTACAGAAGTGTCCCTGCCTTCATTCCTAAGTGGCAGCTGGAATATTATACCTTTTCTCCAGGTGTTTCTTCATGACATGGATATGGTTTTTCAGCTAATGACAAACCTTTTGTAAGTTCTAAATAGAACCAGCAGCTACAATAATGTTTCAGAGCAAAAGAGTAGACATAGACACATGCTTTTTTTTCATATTCAAAAAACAATATTGTAAAGAACACTATTTCATTTGAACCTAACTCAGATGTCAGATTTTGCACTGCTGTGCACAAGTAGTTCTTACAGTGCAATTATTTTACAGATGTGTGCAACTGCTTCTTGTAAATTACTATCTTTTATTCCAGAGTGTTGCAGTGTGGTTTTGTCCCTAATAGTCTGTTCTGTTTACCCCCTGCTTTGTTGTTTCAGTCTAAGTTATACTTTCCCCACTAGCTGTCCAACCCCTTGTTGTAGAAGGTTCTCTGTTCCTCCTTCTTCTGAGTTGTCAATCCCATATGGTACCTGCCCCCTGCTCTGGAAATCCCCTTGGAAATCCTCTAATGTTCAAAGCCCCATGATCTGTTTCCCTCACTTTGTGTTCCCCATTGGTTTGTATATTGTGAATCCTGCCCTGTGATCCTGCCCCGTTTTCCCTATTGGTTAAATATTGTACCCTCCCCTTGAGACCTCCCCCATATATAAGCTCCTGCACACTTCCTGTCTCAGTCTCTTGTCCCTGACTCTTCCTTGGAATAAACCTTTTTGGAAATCCACAGAAGACCTTTCCCTCATTCTTGCTCCTGCCCTCAACGCTTGACAGCCTGTGCCACCGAGCATAAGCCCTACAGCTGAATCCTGGACTGCACTGCTTTCTGGGAACAGCCCACTCTTGGCTTGGTGCTGGGAGCTGGCTGGGGAAAATCCAGCACTGTCTCGAATTCATTTTATTTCCTGTGATGACTTCTATCATCTTCTGTCCCTTCTCATTGATATGTCAAGATAATTCCGTATAATAGTCATTAAAGGATAAGAACAAGAGATTATAGACAACCCCCCCCCTTGCTATTTGATTTCCAAAATTGGTAAATATCTGGTTAACGATAAGAAACATTGATCCACGTGAATTTTAGCATCAGGCACTCAACTTGAATTTAGGAATTATAGATTCTTCATTTTCCTTTCACTTTCAGACACACTTTAAAAATACAGAACACAGAAACAGAAAAGCTTTTATTATGGAATAGTTGGGATTCTTCACTGAATCATTTTGAAGGATATCAGGTTGCCCATAGCCTGCTAAAAATTAAACCTACTTCATGTGCTTCAAGTGTTACTAAACAACAAAAAAAAGACAGGATCTGAAGGCTGAAATAGGAAAAACAGCTTCTGATCAAACCTAATCATCATGCAGGAGCATTAATTTCAAAAAATAATTATGGTACAGAAGAAGAAATTAGTGTGATTATTTCTGTGATGTTCTTCAATAAAGAATTTAGGCATATATTTTTATTAATTCCTTTATATAAAGCATTTTCCTGCAAAAGATTTTATTATCACTGGAAAAAATAACTCACCTCCTGTTGCTTCCCATTGCTTTTTGCCTCAGATAGACACAGAATTTATCTCCTCCGTATGACCTCAAGAAGTATCAAGAATCTTTAACATTTATACCCAAACCCTTGGATTTGAATTTTTCACAACTGTTCAACTTTGAACTTCTAGAATGAAACGTCTTACACTATCTTCATTCTTTGGCTAGAGTGTTTTATGGAGTCATACGTCAAAAAGCACAAAATTTGTCAGCTGTATCCTTGAAAGAGTTACCTAGAGTAAATTTATATTTCAATCTCTTTCTTTCCATATCCATAAGAAATGCTGCTAAATTTAAGAAGATAGCAAAACAGTCTATATATTTGAAGTAAAAGTTTCCATTTCTTTCTAATTTTAGATAGAGATTTTAATGCTTCCTATTGGAAACATTTATATGCAATGAATACGTCATCTCTTTAGTAGGATGAGCTGTATTATTTCATTTCAGGCAAATACAAAAGTGCAAAGCGTTTCTGCCTTGTAAGTCCTCATTTACATTTAAAGAGTAATTTTAAGATAATAGGATTTTGAGGGTGAAATTTAGCCATGGCCTAGCTGTTTGCCAAGGAATGTTCTGTTTCCTAAGCAGGCAGGGCTCCTGCTCCTTGGTAGGAATGTTATTGAATTCACTCGAGATGACCACAGGAGTCACAATGAGAACATGCAAGGTGACATTGAAATGTAGGAGAGAGGTCAGAAACACAGTCATAAATAGAAATATGTGATGCCTATGGAATGAAGGTGGTAGGTGCATTAACAAACTACTTGATCAATGCTGATTGGCTGTTTCTATGGAAATATCTCTTTTATTGGCTGTTGGTAACTTCTCAGGACCTTTTCCATTCCATTGTTTCACTTACAACTAGGATGATTTCCAAAAATGAACATGCAATTAAACAATGGACAGTGACCAATCCTGCTTTAAATCCTGTCATAGTTGTTATGTATTCAGAGCATTGTTGTTTCATCTGCCTTGAATATCCAAAATACTGTACATATTAGCAAGACTTTCCTGGGCTGCCCGTTGTGGCCCTTCCGTGTGGAGCATTGATGGCCAGAACAGCATTGGGCTAGAAGTTTATCTGACTTGGAGGAATGCAATGTGAGTATTTCCCTGCTAACTGCCATCTCCCAAGTGACTGTTAATTGCCTCTGTCATTGTCTGCAGTCACCTCCAGACAGGATCTGGCCCCTGAGCTCAAACACCTGCTGGAGGTGACTGGGGAAAACTCTGCAAATGGCTGGAACAGCCAGTCCTGCACCTTGGCGTAGTCAAGGCAAAGCTTAGAAAAGATTTTAAAATCCCCTCTCATGTTCAGCACCTCTAAGCTCTCCCAAATTAAAGTGGTAAGGTTAGTTCAGTTCAACGATGGGTCAGAAATTTACTTTGCCGAGAAAAGGAAGAGGAGCTCCCATCATCAATCCTGCCTTCAGTTGAGGACTCTGGTCCTTAAAATCTGCTTTACTGCTGCTCCCCCCCCCCACCTCCAAATGAGATTTCATGTAATGGAAAAACGTCCAACCAATTCATTGAAGCTATTATTGAAAATAATCTAACAAATGTCAAGGAAGTTACATATTTATTTCCATTAGTTCTTAAATTCCATGCAGTCTAGAGAGAAGTAACCTAAATTATATTTATGTTCCTCAAACATAACCACAAAACACTGCCAGGAAGATTTAGAGAAGGCTGTGGATGAGCTTAATAGGGGAGCCATTGAAGCCAACAGACCCTTCAGTAACTATATATCTGCACCTTGGTTTTGGCTTTATGATCATAAAATAGTTTGGATTGGAAGAGACATTGAAGATCATCCAATTCCAACAATGTATCATTGTTCCAAAAAATTATTGTTGCACCTTAATAGAGTTGATTTGGAAATCTGCAGTGTTTTGTTAGAAAATTGTCATATCCTGTATATTTTGAAAGGAATGGGCTAAAAATACTGATACCTCTTTCAGGAAACCTTGCTTTTGCAGACAATTTCTAATTCATCCTGAATAAGTATTCGTGCTCCATCCCACATTTTATCTTAACCACACAAAAATGAAGGATTGACTTTTCCACTGTCTATCAATAACACATCTGTGGATATAAAAGAAAAGCAAAATTGTAACTGAGATCCAGTATTTTAATTCCTTTGCGACTGCTAAATCAATATTTGCTTATCCAGCCCAAAACTCATGAGTTCAATATTAACAAAAATATTACTATATTTACACTCCATTGGGGCCACAGGAACTTTATAGAGCCATGTCCCCATGCTTCTCTATGAATTTTTTAATCCCAAATTGTATTTAACTCCAGTTTAGATAAAATCACAACCAGTCAAAAGATATGCCTGGTTCTGGAATGAGTAAATTCTGTCTTACTTAAATCCTTAAGATATTTCCATTCCTTACAGTGAAAACAGTATCATATCAATAATTTAAAGAATAATTTTGTGCACCTTAAATTCAGTTATAACTGTCTATAGCACTTTTCATGGATTTCCATGATAAACCTTAAACTGAATTTTACTGACAGGAACTGATTTCATCAGGCAAACGCAACATTATCACTTGCACCCTGCAAGAAGAAAATGGAAACAATAGTCTGGTTATCCAAGGAAATTACTGTGTTTCTATTTTACCCTGTACAGAATGATTACAGCTCTGTTAACTGAAAACCCTTCTTGTTCTGTCCATGCTTGTAGATTAACTGATTTTTTAATAATATTTAAGGCATTTCTCTTGCTTATTGTAAAAAATATTAATGCTTTGCTAATGCTTAAAAATCAACCTCCCCATTCAGGAAAATGTACTGAAAAGTTCTTGGGGGGGATTAAAACGTAATTATTTGAAATTTATTGGAACACTTGCCTTTCAGTGAACATAAGGCGTAGAATTACAGAATATTTGGGGATGGAAGGGACCCTAGAGATCATCTCATTCCAACCCCATGAACAGGGACACCTTCACTAGACCAGGTTGTTCAGAGTTCCCTATTTATGCTTTCTCATAAGTGTCAAAAGGACTCTTTTTGGTTCTTTTTCATGTGCATGTTTTAGTACAGCTTGGAAAAGTGAATATCTTAGCAAAGTGAAGAGATTAGGTCTGAGTATAAAGAAGCAGCTAAACTAATATCTTGTGTATGTTTGGAGTAATGAGCAAGCAATGGTGAAGTTCTGCTTGGAAAAGGAAATCAAATCAGCCTTCTCAGGAGATAACAGTAATTCAAACTAGATATTTCTTTTAGTGGAAGCTCAATATCTTTAGACTAACTGAACCTAAGGAAAAGCCTTTTCATTAAGGATTATCTGTCTCTTTTGCAGAGACCTTATTGAAGAGTAATGAATTTAATGAAAAGCCCATGTAAACATCAAGCTAAGAATTCTGGTGCTAAAACAGGGCAGATGATCCCCTCCCTTGGATCCCACTGCTGCCATATGCATCTAATCCCAAGCAGAGGAGCTTGTTTGTAATGGAGAACTCTTCTCTGAATGGGGAACTCACAAAGGAAAGCTGGCCTGTGCTTCCAGACAAGAAGAAAAGTGAAAGTGAAGACAATGAGTGAGTTACTGTCAGTTTTCACGGAAGCTGTGGACTCAAAAGACCTTTTAACAGAAACTAGGGACAAACTCTTACTTATTAATCACTTTCCTACACCCTGCTTTTCTCAGGAAAAAAAAAAAAGCATTGACTTTTTCTGTATTGCAATTGATATTTTCCTTTTGATTCCGTTCCAAAAACATATGGTGGAACAGCTTTCCTGTTTCTTCCCAACTTATTTACCATGGAAGTGCACTGAGCACCAGTACAAAGGCAACGGCTGATAGCTGGGGGGTGAAACCTTCCAGCTTTATCCATTCAGGATCACACTCCCACAGCATCCCCCTCAGTGCTTCTGGAGAAAACCTCCTCCACAGGCTGTGTTATCCTTAGGAAGGGTCATTCAGGGTTCCTGGGAAGGGAGGAGTGGATGGAGGTAGTTTGCCAGCAGTGACATGAAAATGAAGGCCTGAAAACAGGAACTGCCCCCCCCCCCAAGAAGTGTCCCACACCAGAAGGACATCTCACAAATGAGGGAAGCATCCCAAGAAATCAGGTGCAACTGTTGGGCTGTTTCCTTGGGAATTCTGGCAGATGGAAATGGAAAATGACTCTGAAGAGGCAGCAGAGCAGATGGCAATGATTTACTGCCATGGCCTGCCCATGGTCAATAAAAACCAGAAACAAGGAAGAAAAAAGAAAAACCTATTGGCAAACATAAATTCATCCTGATAACTAAAAAAATTAAATAATAATAATAATAATAATAATAATAATAATAATAATAAAAAGAAATCCTGTCTTGATATCATGTCATAAGAATTACCCCAAAGTCCCCCAAACTACAATGATTGAAAAAACTGTATGTAGCTTAATATCATTTGTAATTATCGAAAGACAAAAATACTGGAGCTGTTGTTTCTGCTCTTTTCAAATTCCACCTGCTAAAAGTCAGGAGAAAGATATTCCATCCTCGGCTGAACTCTCTCATTTTTCTGGCATCAAGTTATCCCCTTAATTGCCTGAGAATTTCCTCAGAGGCTTAATATTATTTATATTTAGTCCATAAAATTCTCAAAAATCCAAATGTCTAAGGTAAGGCTCTATTGACCCTAATGTTTAATATCTACAGATATTCTATATTGATTTCAGTAAGTCCACATGATCTCTTTCCCCCTGCTCCCTGATGTGGAAAGACTCAGTTACTGCTTCTCTTGGTCAAATTCAGCCTGATTTTCTTTCTCCTTTGAATTAGCAACTGTAGAAACATGTAATATATAGCAGTATTTAAAATTATATAATTGCATTAACAAAGCTTACGTAGATCCACATTTCCCAACAGTGTAAAAGAAAACACTGAAATTTTATTTTTACAATTGGCCTCATTTAGTGAGACCAAAACTTCCAGGAATGAGGTGATATTTTGATAAAAGTGTCCCTGCAACTTTATGTTTTACTCCTGGATGATGAAAACTCTGTGGAATAAAGCAGAGGTAGCCTATGCCTTTGGAAACTCTGCAGTGAGGTTGGGTAAACGCTGGGAAACAACACATAAAAATAACTTTCTCAGAGGAACTTCTTGATGCCTTCATTCTTAAATTATTAGTTCAGATTTTTACTGAGCAGGCATTTGGCACTTCCATATTTTTGTCAAAAAGTTAAGGTTCTGAGAATTTTAATCTTAGCTCAAGCTTGGTGTTCAGCCTGGGCCAAAAATCCTTCAATCTGTAAGTAATTTTGATAGGAATAATCTGATTTAACTCAAACATGTAAAGAAGAAAAAGAGTCATGTAAAATCACCAACAATCCCTCCTCAGTTAAGGGCCTGTTACTGTTCCCCATTGGATCCAGACTGGGCTCATTCTCAATTCTGATATGAACTTGTAACTTTCAAAATTCCAAAAGCTTTAGTATAATATAAATTGAATTTATTAAGTCAGTAGTGAAAATAAATTTATCCATTCAAATACCAATATAAATTGTTTGGTTCTTTCTCAACATTTGATAGAAAGACCTTATTGCTACAGAAATTATGAAGCCTCTTTCAGAGGATTAGAATTTTTTGTTGTGGTTTAAAACACAGTTTAGAGCCAGACCACACAAAAGCACCAGTGGTATGTATATATTTATAAAGAAAAGTAATGCATTCTATTTTTTGTATTTATTTTCTTCCGTGATTTGTGGTGCCATCCTTTCCCAGCATCAAAGATTCTGTTGGAAAAACCTCGCAGAATCATTAAAATTGGAAAAGAGCTACAAGGACGAGTCCCAGCTGTGCCTGATGCCCACCTTGTCCCCAGCCCAGAGCACTCGTGCCACATTCAGCCCTTCCTGGGACACCTCCAGGGATGGGCACTCCAAACTCCCCTGGGCAGCCCCTGCCAAGGCCTGAGCACCCTTTCCATGGGGAAATTCCTCCTGGTGTCCACCCTGAGCCTCCCCTGGCCCAGCCTGAGGCCATTTCCCCTTGTCCTATCAGTTGTGGTCTGGGAGAAATGGCCAATCCCAACCACCATATCACATGTTAAAATGGGTTGGTGATTTCTTGGATCACTTGTTAATTTTATTTTTTTAAAAAGACTATGTTTTGCTTGTTGGGCCCTTGTGACATTCAGATTCACAATTTTTTCCCTATGCAGACACCAGTGCCTGGCATTGGTGTTCCTAAAAGTTCTTTCCCACACTTCAGTATGAACCTCCTGTATGACTTGAGCAATCAGCAGCCAATGAGAACATTCTCATCATGTGGCTGCAGTTAGGCCAGCAGCCTAAGAGTTAAAGGATGAGGCCCAGGTTAGTGTTGCTTCTCTCTCTTGGGCTGCATGAAGCTTTTTGGAATGTTATTCAAAGACTAACCCTGTCCTCAGCTCATTTTTTAAAGCAAAGCCTGCGGTACTTGAACCTGTCTGCTTCAAGCCTTGATTAATGTCATTGGCTGCTGTTCTCCTTCTCTCCTCATAGCTGCCAGATGGAATGCTGAAGATTATTCTGCATCACTTAATTGGAGTTTATAATTAAAAAATGGTGAGTGCTATGGACTCTGTTTTTCCCCTTTGATCCCAACACAGACAAACAAGTTTCTCTAATCAGTAATTCCCCCATGTCCCATCTCAGAGCCTGCCTGAGCTCACATGCCTCTCATCTTGCTGTATATGTTCTTTTTGCACCCTTCTCTTGTCTCCAATTTGGAGACAAATTCTGGTCATACATGTTTTTTCCTTTTAAAAAATTCATCCTACATATGGAAATGCAGCTCTTTCTATGTCCTCCTGTGCATATCTCCCACAACACACAGCAAAATAGCAACGTGTGCCCAAACCATACATATGGCTCCTGGAAAGTCAGCTCCAGGACTTTGGGAAGTTCAGCTAAGGATAGTTTTGAGCAGTGACTTTCTGCATCATTTTTGGAGGACAGCCAAACTGAGCAAAGGCAATTATACTTCTGCTTCTGTTTGTAGCAGCAAAGTGTGCGTGCACACACAGGAATGGGCATAAAAGTCTGCACAGTGCTTTTAAAGCAACTGCTTTTACCTTTCACTATGTAACCAGTGCCACTGCAGGCGGAAGTAACATAGGAAGAGTTCAATATGCATCAATTGTAACAAATGAGTGGTTCAGGCCTCTCTTTTCTTTTTGAGCTTGCAATGCATGCCATAATGAGAGAATGTTCTCAAATGTGTAAAATGTTCAGTGAAAATGGCCAACAATAACTGAAATGTCCTCCTTCAGAAAAAGAAACAGAAATATGACAAGTACCATCACTGGCGTTCACTGTTGTGTCGCAAAAAGGCTGCTGGACAGGTGTCTGATTTACTGGCGTAAATCAGTGTGGTGCAGACAGAAATTTTTCCCTGGTAGGGTGGGCAGGCCCTGGCACAGGGTGCCCAGAGCAGCTGCGGCTGCCCTTGGATTCCTGGCAGTGCCCAAGGCCAGGCTGGACACTGGGGCTGGGAGCAGCCTGGGACAGTGGAAGGTGTCCCTGCCCATGTTACTAGAATTTCTTCCCAGTATCCCAACTATGGCACTATGAGACACTTCTCATTTTTGTTAAGCAGGCCCATGATTTATGTGCTGCATTTTTAATCATGTCATATTTCTTATGGAAGCATCTCTCTCCTGCCCCCTTCCAATTTGCCTCATACTAATTCATCTCTTCTACAGTGAGTTTTATTATTCATGAAAGAGAGTTGCTTCAGAAGAAGCAAGAGCTGAAGTGCTGAATGTCATATGGAGCTGTGGAAAGGCTGGACAAGGATCCACAACTCCAGAAGAAACACCAGGTAATCCCTTGCCGGCCAAGAGGAAGCCTGGGATCTCTTAAAGACTTTAGGGTTGAGAAAACAACTGTATCCATAAGTTCATGTTCCTTTCACTGTGTCAGAAGACTAAAATGGAAAATTAAATCCACAGATTTTCCTGAAAAAAGTTTGGTCCTAGAAAAGCTTTCCTGTGTTGAACAAATAAATAGAAGAAGCAGATGAAATCTGGTTGAAGAAATGCTCAGCAATCCTGTCCCCACAGACTCTCCACACATCAGTGAAATATTGCCCCAAAAGAGATTTATCTGTACATATTTAGGGCCAAAACAGATATTATTTTCATCACAATACAGAAAAAATAATTTGAAGCTGCTGACGTGTAACTCAGTAGTACAGTTTCTAAAGAAAGCTTTTTAGCTTTTGACTGTAATATTTAGCGTTGTCCAAGTGTAATGATGAGATAATTGAGATTTAAGTCTGTGTGTGTAATTATCTAAATCCATACATTATAATCCAAAAAGGTAATCAAACCAGTCATTTTGAAGAACAACCAACACAGCCCACAATTTTCTGCCGTTGCTGTGCTCAGGATCAGCAGCACACAAAAGTCAAAATGCTGGGGACAAGGGATGCTGCTCATCACCACCCAGACTAAAGAAAATTATTTGACAAAACAAGGCCACTTTTATATTACACTTGTGGTGTTAATAGGGAATGACTACTGACTCCTCCCTTGGATAGAGTCAGATCTGGCTAGAAGCACATTTCTTCTGGAATTACTGTTATTTCAGCATTTTATATTTTTCTGTGAAGAGCTATGATTGATAATATGACTCAGAAAAAACCTATTCTTAGCAAAAAATGTGTTTCTTTGTCATTAGGGCTTTTCTTTCCAGTTAAGACCAGTTATGAGGGAGGTACTTACTTTTTTATTTGTTTCAGTGTTTTTCCTTTTACTCGTCTGTTCCTGTATGTTTTTGCTTTTGTAAATGTTAAGGTCTGTAAAACAGAGTTTTATAAGGAAGAGAGTGTGGAAGTAGAAGGCTGGAAATGTGTCTTTATTTCATGTGTCTGTCACCCAAAGCTGAAAAGCAACTGCTGCACGTTTTTGGGAACACACCTCTGTGTTTTTATGAGGGACAGGAACAAACTGTAGTGCTGTGGTCATTCTTTGTGAATGACAGCACTCAAACAACCTAACAAATAGTTTAGCCAAAAATAGTTTCATAGGCCACAGTCAAGGCATTTAAGAAACCAAGTGTGCCCCTCCTTGTTCCTCCAGACCTACCTGCCAAATCAATGGATTTGGGACACAAGACTCCTCTCTGAAAGGCATGTGGGAAATAGTGTCAGTGCTTATTAAACTTCAATCTGCAATAAGATGCAATATATTAAATCATGCATATACGATGCAATATTATTAAATATAGCTGCAATATATTAAATTGTAATATCTTAGAATCATTGAGGAGAATCATGGAATGATTTGGGTTTGAAGGACCTTGAAATTCTTCTCATTCCACCCCCTGCCATGGCAGGGACACCTTCCACTGTCCCAGGCTTCTCCCAGCCCCAGTGTCCAACCTGGTCTTGGGCACTGCCAGGGATCCAGGGGCAGCCACAGCTGCTCTGGGCACCCTGTGCCAGGGCCTGCCCACCCTCACAGGGAACAATTCCTCATTCCCAGTATCCCATCCCTGCCCACCCTGCCAGGGAACAATTCCTCATTCCCAGTATCCCATCCAGCCCTGCCCTCTGGCACTGGGAGCCATTCCCTGTGTCCTGTCCCTCCAGCCCTTGGCAATTGTCTCTCTCTGTCTTATACGTCATATACTTTTTGTCTCTTTTTAGAATGTATGAGATAAAGTTTTTAAATAAATGTTGCTTGCTAACTCATTGTAGTTGCTCAGAATGCCAGACAACTGTGGATCAATCATTCCTCATTATACAGACCTAAATTTCAAATGGCCAAATGCAAAAGGTAAGAGCACATATGGAAATTCACACCATTTAGTAAACCTGAAAATCTCACTAGAAATAAATGTATTTTTCTCACCCAGCTAATGGACACAGGATTTCACACACAGAACTTCTGTTTAATGACACCTAATGCATCTTACAAAGGGACACACAGCAACATTTAAATGACAATCAATAAATTGCTGAACTAGGATTGAAGCACATACAGGTTACTTATATTTAAATTTCAAGAGACAGGGGCTTAAAAGGGACTGTGATGTGAACTCTGAAGTGTTTCAAGGTGGCACTCTCTTCACCCCCAGAGCCTTGCATCTATTGTTTCTAAATTGTTGCCTGTTGCAATCATATCTTTATTGTGATCCCCAAAATTAAAATAAGCAGCACTTTTTTTTTTTTTTGGTCAGATTTTGAGTCCATCCATAAAAGCTGGGACTCAAAATATTGTAACTGTTGCCTTGGTTACAAGTCCAGCTAAGAGGCCTTCTTAAATGGCCTTTTTAAATTATAGGAAAGGCAACAGAAAACACACCTGTGGGATATATAAGAAGCTGTGGGACTTTTTCAGAAGTGAGAGTCAAGACCTTTTTTTTGGTATCTTTTTGCTTTTCAAAATGTTTTTGAGCTGCTAAGCAGGTCTTACCCAGCTGAGCAGAACATCTGGCACCTCACTGTGGGCTGCAGGTGATGGAGAACCAGACTGAAACAGATGTGGCCACTTACCTGCACCAACAGTTCTGCTGTAGTCAGGGCTCCTAAGGCAGTGAAGGAAACACCACATAATCTTTCTGTGAAATTCTGAAAAGTTACATGGAGCTAGCAGAGATTGACAAATTCTGGTATCTGAGGAATTAAGAAACCCAAAACATTTATTGTTATTGATTGAATTGCCCTGTCGGTGCAGCAATATTTCATAGAACTGCTATAAATATATTTACTTTGCTCATTGTAATATAATGTGCACAAATCTTTTATTTAAAATCCCTCAGTAAAGCTTCTGCATAATTAAAGTTCCTAATGCTTAAATACTCTTTCTGTGTAATCATACAAAGCCAGCCTATGATTGTGTGGTCCTCTTGGCTTTGAGAATTAGGAGAAAACACTACAAGGCAAAATGTGACTGTTTTTAACAGACTGTGATGTAATGAGTTTCTGTGAGAAAGCCTTCCCTTGTCTGACTTATTTTAAACAGCACTGCTTTTTATGGAATAACAATAGAACTTACACAAATTAGTGGCAGCTTTTAAAGTATCATAATGCGTAACATGCATTTTTTGCTATTTGTGTTTTTAAACTGTTCTATTGTTCCAGAGAAACAAATAGGCCCAACACATTAACCTAACTGCTCCTTATATAAAAATCACATTGGAAAAACTCAGTTTTTATGAATCCTCACAAAGATTAAATATAAGAACAAAGTAAATTTGCATTTTGCTACTTAGGGATGAGCTTCTTACCACTATATTGTCTAAAAAATATGCCTTTTATCAGCTGCCACGACAAAACTTTGTTATGATCTGAGATCCTGAACGTGGAATAAAATATGGAAAACACACCTTTTTTGCCACTTTGATCACTAGTCCTTATTACCCTTGGTAAATAAATATTTTCTTCTATGCTAGGAAGTGTCAAACAGTAGAGAGAAGAAACCAGAATGGACACTCTCCTCACTAGTGATAAAATCTGGCATTTCCTTTCAGCTAGAAAAACTTCAGGAACACCCTGCTGTGTAAGTCTTCTGACCATCCTGCTCTCAAAGTGACAGAAAATGGTTGCAATTCTCATAGATTAGGAAAATTTCAGAAAATAAACACCCTCACTGGTAACTTTGATCCCACAGAGTTCTGGGTATCCTTGCAGCACAACAAGATCTGAGCATTCCCCAAGGTATTAAATTGGGAAATTGTGCTAGTATGGGCAATGAAGAGAGCGAGAGCCTGTGAGATCCCTGTTGGCCCGTCAAGATGGACTCCAACACAGTCTTTGTTTGGGAAGGCAAGAGGAAATATCCTGGTCCAAGCTTTTCTGTTGCAACAGTTCCTCTCCATCTTGGTTGGTCCTCATTTCTTCCCATTGTCAAAGAGAATTTGGGAGAAAATACAGGTCTGGGAAAAGGGTGCTCCGCTATCCCAAAGGAATTTATGAGCAATGTGCATAAATCCACTGGAGATTAACACTGCTGGGAGTTGGATAATTCTTTCCAGTAGATTGCTGGCAATGGCAGGAAAGCATCAGCTTGCTGGTTTGAAAGAGGAGAGCAAGGCCCCTCGTGGGAGCAGCTCAGTCGAGCTCTGCCCCTTTGGGTGTCTGCACAAAAGGCTGAGCCATTTTCCCAGCTAATCCATGGATAAATCCCAGTGATAAAGGGCCATCCCACAGCAGCTCAGGAGCACTCCTCCACATACTCCACTTGTATCCAGGCAACAAGAACAGCAGGGCCAGCTGGAAGCAGAGGTGGGATGTCAGGGAAGGAATCTGGGCACAATTCCACTGATGGGCAGAGAGGGCAGAGGGCAGAGATAGGATATTGATTAACATTTAAATCATTAGCATACTCAAATAGTTCAGCTTCTTGTTTGAGGTGCTGTATAAAGACACAATGAGAAAGTGTTTTAGGTGAAGAATTAACTGTAAAATTCCATCTCCTTACTATATGCATTTAATCTTTCCCTTTACTCTTCTGCTCACCAGCCCTCCTAATTTGTATTTTTATTGAATATTGACTTTGTGATAAGTTCAGCCCCCTGTGTTAGCCAAGACTGTAGGACCAGATGGCAGAAATTTAGGTACACACTATCCAGCTGTTAGCAAAGGTATTTTGGTTTCCTACACATTATGGAATATTAATTATAGCCAGATTAGATAGAACAAGAAGCATAGCAATTTTTCAAGAATGACTGCAGTGAAAAATAGTGACAGGTATCTTCTTCCATCAAGAAAATACTTTAATAACATCTCTGTTTTATCATAGAGACAATTCAGAATCAATGGAAACTTAGTTCGATACCCAGAGAACCTTTGGAAAATTACAGTATCAGGCTTGATATTCTATAACAGAGAACAGAAATCCCAGTTAGCAAAGCAAACACATTGGCAGTGTCACACGTTAGCAAATAAAATAGTTCAATTTAAAACATTTAGTTCATTTAATGTAGATCCCAGTTTTATTTAATTCAGTAAGTTGTCAGAATAGTTCTCCAGAACGGAAACAATTTTTCTCATTTTGAGAAAGAGCTTGTGTGTACAAAAACTCAGAGCAAAGTACTTGTAATAGGAAACCAGGAGACTGTTTTTTGGTTGATATTAAATAGCTTTATTTCATATAAAATATCCTTTCTGCATATCAATAATAACCTGAAATCAAGAGAATGAACTCAGATGGTGGAATGTACCTCCATTTCTCTGGAAACAAAATAAGGGAAGTACTTGAGTAAGTACTAAATTAACTGGGGGGGACCATTTCCTGCTATGCCTGTGGAGTGAGAGGGATCTCCAAAAATCCCCTCACCTCAGCAGGGAGCAAACTCCAGAGCTCTTAGGGAGATGTCTCTCCATCTTTGAGTCACTTTCTCTCCAGATATGGTCACTGCTAAATAGTTGCGAATGCATTTAGTTCTTATTTCATCCAGTGGGTTAAAGCATTTAGGTGGATTAGAGAGCAATTTCCTTAACGTGGCTGTGGCATCAGGTTCTAATGGCGTTCTGGCTGTCTGACTGAAAGACAGAAAAGCACAGTTCAGATGGAATCATGCCTGTGGCTACGGAAAACAGTCTGGAGGGTTAGGATTTAGATAGGAAAACAAAGCCAACTAATCAAAAAGTGCTGAAGCAGCATAAGTAGAAAAGGGGCTGCTCATACCATAGGAATTGTGCTGCTCTTTTGCTTATGTCACAAAGTTTTAAATACACATGCCTTGAGCTCATCCCAGAGAAGTTCATCCTAATTAACTCCTGGTGGCTCTACTTTCAGCGGAGCGCAGGTGACCCAACCTTGCAGTTCAAGCCAAAACAAGGGGTTTATAAACAGAAAGCTGCAGACAAAATACAGGAAAGCAGCCCAGATGTCCTTAGAAAAAAACTCAGAAGAACAATGATGATGTGAATTACTCTTAATAGAAACATGTTGAAATTATCCACCAAAAAAAAGGGATTGACAATAAAAATGGGACTTGGTCCAGATTTATATTCTCAATAATTTGACTTTGTGAGCAGAGCTGGAATTGCTCTTTCTGGCTCAAGAAACCATGCAGGGCAGCAAGTTGCTCTACCCAGTGCAAAGGTTCTGCACCTGGATCAGGGCAGCCCCTGGGATCAGTCCAGGCTGGGGCTGAGCAGCTGGAGCAGCCCTGGCAGAGACCCTGGGGGAGCTGTGGGGCAGAGCTGGGAGAGGCCCTGGCCGTGTGCTGGGGCCCCAAACCCTGCCCTGGGCTGAGCCCAGCGTGGGCAGCAGGGGAGGGGATTCTGCCCCTCTGCCCCTCAGGTGAGACCCCACCTGCAGAGCTGCCCCAGCCCTGGGACCAGCACAGCCAGGACCTGGAGCTGCTGCAGAGAGCCCAGAGGAGGCACCAGGATGAGCAGAGGATGGAGCAGCTCTGCTGGGAGCAAAGGCTGGCACAGCTGGGATTGTTCACCTGCACAGGAGAAGCTTTGGGCTGAGCTCAGGGTGGCCTTGCAGGGCCTGAAGGAGCTGCAGGAAAGATGGAGAGAGACAATTGCAAGGGGCTGGAGGGACAGGACACAGGGAATGGCTCCCAGTGCCAGAGGGCAGGGCTGGATAGGATATTGGGAATGAGGAATTGTTCCCTGTGAGGGTGGGCAGGCCCTGGCACAGGGTGCCCAGAGCAGCTGTGGCTGCCCCTGGATCCCTGGCAGTGCCCAAGGCCAGGTTGGACACTGGGGCTGGGAGCAGCCTGGGACAGTGGAAGGTGTCCCTATGAGAGAGGTGGGATGGGATGATTTTTAAGGTCCCTTTCCCCCCAATATAATTCTATGAATTCATGAAGTGAGATTTTGCACTCAGTAAAATGTCAGGGCTGGATTTAATTCTTTAAATTCACCTGCCTACTGACATTTCAGCTACCTTGAGGACCCCTGCCTAGCCTCTTGCTGATGATCCAGACTGGCATGGGTGTCTAATTCCTGCATCACACCTGCCATACCCTTGCTGAAGCTTTGGATGTCACAGGACCTCAGCATGCCACTAAACACCAATGACTCAGCTTTTTATCCCTGTCTTGGCTCTCTGTCCTTGAGATTCTCAATTTACTAAAGTTAATATATACAATGTAAAAGTTTAAACAGCACTGAACGTGGACAACAATTGTAGAAAGAAAAAGGAATACCAAACAGAAGGAGAATCAAAGGAACCTCTACAATGAGTATTTCCAAAATCTAAAGTTCAAGTTCCATAATTTTTAGACATTAACTGAAGAAATAAAAGGGTAAAAAGTGGAAGCATATGTGGGTAATTTCTGAATAGAAGCACAGTTAATTCCAGCAATATAGTCCATGGAAACAGTCCAAAAATCTAAGCTGGATTATCCGATAGGATATTACTTATATATTTGCAGCCTGTTTTTCATGATCAGTGACAGAAAGTATGAATTAATTTATTTCTTTTCTTGTCAAACTATTTGCATAGATTTTAAAGGAAGGAAATAACCATTGTCAGTCATATGAACTGAGTATATCATTATGTACAGGCAGGCTTTAAACAGCAAAATATGATCATGTCAAAAGAGGCTGTTAACCTACCAATTTTGTGAAAATCATTATTTGAATATCCTCTAACTGATACCCCAATAATGCATCTCATCTTACACTTTGGATCACATAATTTTCCTTGTGAGTCTCACAAATGGAGAAAAAAAAGCTCAGAAAGTTTTCTTTCACATTCTCTGTTTAAAATAATCAACATTTAAAATTTCTGTTTCTAGTGTTTTCTATTTACAAGCTTTTTTTGAAATTAATAGCAGAACTGCAAGAGTTCTTCTGTAGACATTTTATGGCTTCTAAAAATATTTTTATTTTAACAGTGGACCTTCACTCAGTGAATTTTCTCCCAAACAGATCTCCAAAATAAATTGGTTCCTGAGGGTCAATACTTCCTGTCATCTGTTATGCAACGCCATCAGGGATAAGTTCCTTCCAAAACAATTTTAACATCCTTTTCTTCTTCAATAAGACTTTGGATACCATAACATTGATAATATTTCTAATGTAAAGAGAAAGTTCTGAAAAGCTTGATCTGGTGCCAGTGGCTTCCTTTGCCTGGGTAAAATGACCAGCAGTTTTTTCGCAGGGTATGACCCAATAAACTAGGGTTTATTTCTATTTGACAGCCTCTAACTTTTCCAGACTTTTTCAGTAATTTAGTAATTTGTATTTGGAATAATTTGTGTAAAA
Source organism: Passer domesticus (assembly GCF_036417665.1). Lineage (NCBI taxonomy): Eukaryota > Metazoa > Chordata > Aves > Passeriformes > Passeridae > Passer > Passer domesticus. The sequence goes on from NC_087485.1 coordinate 20,818,263, forward strand.
TTTCTTAACACAAGCTTAAGTCAACCTGGCAAAAAAAAAAAAAAAGGAAAATGGGAGAAAAGAAATCCCTCAACTTAAGGAATGTAAATTATTTTATTTTGCAATTTTTCTTAAACCAAGAATTGGCACAAAGTCTTCCTCATAAGGAAGGAATATGAGGCATAATCTCCAAGGCTCCTAACCTGGTGTAGACTTTCACTGTGCACACCATTAAGCAAAATATCCCATTTTGGCTGTGCTGTGTTCACACATCCTGGGAGGGGGAGAGAGAGAGAGGGTGGGCGAGAGAGAGAAAGCCCTTGGTGGTATTTTAAAAGAAACACATAACAAGGTAGTTTTGTGTCTGGCTTTTTGCCCTGGTTTTTATTTCTATTCCCAGCAGCAGCCCTGTCCTGGGCCAGGGAGTCCCTGAAACCTTTTGTGTTCCTCCAGCTGGAGTGAGACACAAACACTTCCCTCTTTTTCAGGAGCTTGCAGGTCTGGCTCAGCTCCAGAGCAGGATTTCAGTTCTGCACAAATCCATTTACTCTCCTGAGAGCAGAAGCTGCTGTGTAAAAGAGCTGACACAGCTCACACCATTCCTGCCATTCCTGGGAGTCATTGCTTGGTGCACCCTGACAAGAAGTTTCCCTTGCACACTGCCTCAAATGCTTTCCATAAAGTAACCTAGATTAAAAAAAAAAAAAGGTCAGCCTTGAGTTTAGATGGCTACATAGAGAAAGTCACTGCCCCCTGATTAGGTGTCTAATTAGACACTACTGGACTCTCATGCCCTTTCTGAAACTCTGACATCAAATACACACCAGAAACTTCTGAGTATGACAGAAATGGAATAAACTCTTTCATTTTGGAAGCATTAGCTACTGGTGATAGGGGACTGTACTCTGCTGAAAAAGGTATGTGCAAGCAAAGGCTGACGTGGAAGTAATCAGTCCATTAAATATTTCAAACAGAAGTCTTTCCCTTAGATTAAACACATGAAGTCCCTTTCAACCCAAGCTGGACAAAAAGAATCAAAATGTCAAGCTATTATGTTAACATTTTCCAACCTCAGGTCTTTATCAGCTCTCTGAGACAAAGACCAAATCGAGCTTTCATGTCTGAGCATGGCAAGTAGGATGCTAGTGGCGTAGCACTACTGTCACACATTTGGATCATTCCTCACCAAGCAGAGAAAAATGTCAGCTGAGATGTTCATACAGAGTTTGACATTTGGGTAAGCGAATATAACCTTCAAATCTGGCTTTCCTTTTACATGCAGTAGAAAAATACAAAAGTAATGGAGACAGGCAAAGCAGAGTTTGAAATAATCACAGCACAACATCTTATTAGTCCAGATCCTGCCTACAGGGTCTAATCTGAGTCCTTGTTCCAGCAGCTGTGTGTCATCTCAGAAGTGAACTATAAAAAATTCAAATAGAGAGCAGCACTGTGTATTTTTAAACTCCAGCCTAGTGAGGTTGTGATCTCTAAATAGGTTCTGCCAGAGAGTGCTGTGCCTGCAGCTACAACCTACAAATGTAGGACATGCAGAACACAGGGCACTCACTCTCTGCCTCACTATTTGTTAGAGGAACCCCAGCACACCCCAAAGAGGAGGTGCCTCTCCCCCTGCCAGTCTATGACTCATCTGAGCATTCAACTAAAACTGGAAATTGGTAAGATGAGCATCACCCTCTATAATTCACCCTCAAAATTATGTTATTGAGTTCAGAATGAGAGGTGTAAATAGCATTGAAGGGTGGCAAACATCCCCAACTGCAATTCTCCAAATCTGAAGCATCAGCCTGCATTTCATCCCAAGCGTTGCTATCCCAAACAACTCAGTAGAGGTTAAAAATGAACAGAAAAAAGAAAAAAGAAAAAAAAGAGAAGGGATAAAACAAACAGGAGGGAGTGCTCCTATCAGCACTGAAAAAAACCCCACACAACACACAGGTAGATGCCTCATGTTTTGTTTGGTTTGGTTGCAACTCCATTTTTTAAAACAATTTGTATCATATCATGAATGGTGCTTAAAACAATGAGTTTAAAAAAAATCCTTGGATCTAAATTACAGCTAGTTTGTCCAAAAAAAGCTCCTTTTGAAAACTATTTATTCAAAGATTTCCCATTGACACAATTATTCTAGGATATGCATTTTAATTACTCATTTTTAAAAAATTTCATCAGGATTTTCCAGATATATTTTTCTCTGATATATTTTTGAAAAAGTTCTATGATCATAGAATCTCAGAATGGTTTGGGCTGAAAAGGATCTTAAAGCTCCTCCAGTGCCACCCCCTGCCATGGGCAGGAACACCTTCCACTGTCCTAGGCTGCTCCAAACCCTGCCCAACCATGGTAGCAGAGATAACACCATGGACATAAACCAATACGACTAAGTTTTATTGTCCCAAACAAGATTTGAGATTTAAGAGTATTGAAGTAAAATAAGGGAAAAATACCAATCAAGGCTCATTCTTTGAGAATAGAGGTGAGAACAGCCCATGTTGCTGCAAAGCTCCACAGCCTGCAAAAGGAACCCTCCAAGGGTTGAATTTTTAAGGTGCTGGACACCAAGAAGGTTTGGACAATCTTGCTCACTTTTGAAATGTCTTTTTTCTAAATGAGAACCAAGCTTTTGAAATTTATATCCTAAGTTTTCAATAGAGGCAAGCAATTTCAAAAGTATGTGTTTCTCCATAGCAGCACTGTAACTTCTGTAAAAGATTCACTCTCTGGAAAACATGGTGCTGCTTTTAGTATAATTCTCAAATTAAAAAAAAAAAAAAAAAAAAAACAAAAAAAAAAAAAAAAAAAAAAACAAAGAAGGAATTTTGCTGTTGATAGTAAATTTTGCAATAGAATCTTCAACACCATCACATAAATCTCTTTACGATGCAATCAAAATAACTTCTACAAAAGGATCCACAACCAAAACACTAACTCAAGCAACTATCTCTTCTCACACATGAGAAGTCTGGTCTTAGTTCAGCAATTACATAGAAGTACAGAATCTAATAGTAAATAACCCAAAATTTCTCTCCTACCTGACACTGAAATCATCATAAAGCAACATCTCTCCAGAGTTTTTAATATCAGGGCACAGAAAGGATATGAAAAACTCATCAAGAATAAATATGTTCTTTAGCAAACCGAGAAAACACTGGATCTGTCAAAGCAAACATGAACAGAACTATGAATCATGGATTTGTGTTATGAGTTGCGTACACGTCAAAGGTTAAAGGGATTCAGATTCTCAGTGATTTTAAATCTAAATGGCTCCAAATATTTTAGACAATTTATCTCATCTGAATTAACACTGGCTTACTAATGAACAAGGTTATTCATAAGCAGCAACATTAAACTTCCTGCTCGACAGGAGCCGTAGTTATACTGAATATATGGATTTGTGGGCCTGATAAAAGGTGTGTCTAGTATAACCTCACTGAGGTTACAGCACAGCAGAACATTTGCATCCCAAGCTTCTGTCAGCAAGCCACACATGCCTTTGATTACATAACAACCTGATCAGCATCCTTGGGCAGATTTTTAGCCTGCAACACCTCCTTGGAATTGAATGGCAATTACTCACTGAGGGCTTCACTGAGGGTTGACATAGTGTTCTGGCACTGACTGACCTGTCATATTTCCAGCTCTTTGTAGCATTCAGTTAATTTCCTCCAAAAAAAAAAAAAAACAAAAAACAAAAACAAAAACAAAAAAAAAAAAAACCAAAAAACAAACAAACAAGAAAAAAACCCAAACAAAACCAAAACAAAACCAAAAGGACTTTTAATTTCAATAATATCTAAATGAAACAGTGAGAATGACAAGTGCAAGGCTTCCTCTTTTCATTTGGGCTATGTTTTACTGCAGTTTCTCTTGGTGGAGATGAGTTTTATATTGAATTTATATTTCCTCTCTTTCAGAATTTTTTCCTCCCCTATCCCTTAAGTACTAGTGTGTTGTGTGCTGCAATATTGTATTTTACCTCTAAAGTAAAATTGTATATTTAACAAAAAAAAAGCTTTCAGTGCATGTCACTAAAATAAATAAACAGCTATTATTTAGTGCAGCTGTTGCAGTAATTGTGTGGGAGAATACTGGGAATATTAGAAGGGACTGGGTAATAAATTACTCTATGCACCATCATAGAATCATTTTGGTTGGAAAAGGCCTTTAAGATTGAAAAGTCCCACTAATAACCCGTCACAGCCACCACTGACCCATATCACATTTATTTGAAGAGTAGGAAAAAAGTCAAATTCACATCTGCCATCCAGTGCCAAGCAAAAGATGTGTCAGTGACTGGGGGATTGGACCACTGAAGGCCCCTTCCAACTCAAACCATTCCATGACTTTACTACAATCTGAGCACTGGATGCTCTGAGTGTGTTCCAGGCAGAGCATCATGAAATCCAAAGTATTTTCAGCAGTGAGATATTAACTCTTACAGAAAATTACATTAAAAGCACAATATTTTGTGGTTTTTAATGAACATTATCTCCAGTTTAATTAAAAAGCCATCTGAGAAGTTCTCAGTCAAACCTAGCTGGGGACTCAGACTGCAGGAGACAGCATTTGTAAAATTAAACCCATGCAAAGAGTTTGAGATGAAGTGTGAAGTCAGTTGGAGTATTCTCATTTTCTCCTCTATATGCCAGAGAACACACAGCAAAGAAGTTCAGATGTGCTTCAAATAAGGTCTAATTATTTCTAGACTAGAATAAAGGCATTAAAATATGTTCAAGGACTATTAAGAAAGAAACATCCAAGCAGATTATCAGTTTTAGCTACAAATCATTAATTTCAGCTGAAAAAGGCATAAAAGCAAAAATTCCCTGTCTTAAATAATATAATGCCATTCTAAATTTTCTATAAAATACTGGATTTACAACAAATTCAAGCTTGTTCTGGAAGCCCTACTGAATTCTGTAGTCACTAGAGGTCACTATTAGTTTTGAATCGTTCAAGTCTGCTGAGTTCTAAATGTTCTTCAGAATGTTCTAAATTTGTGAACTTGTCTCCATGAAATATATTCATGCTAAATAAGGGTACTTGGAATAGATAAGTGACTGTCTTCCTGAGAAAAGTCCAGAAGTACAGGTCAAAAGTTCTGATTAGGAGAGTGTTTTAAAATATTGAATTTATCATTCACAGGTTCATTCCAGTGAGCCACAGGTTCATTCTGGTGACTCCAGCAATAAAGAATATTGAGATGAGGTGCCCCCAAGAACAGCCAAGATTATCTTGGCACTCATTCAAGTCATAACCCACCAGAAAATGGAAAGAAAATCAAGTAGAATGGCTGGACCTTGAGATATTCAGGCATTGACTCACAAGACAACAGAACAAGAAATTATGATTGATATTTGAGGAAAAAATTAAAAAGATAAACAAAACTGGTGAAAAATAAAGGCTTTTTGGATGTTGTCTGGATATTGTCTAATATCTATTGCTACTTTGACCTACAATAAAGTTGTTTGTGTGAGGGATTCAGATTGCAGAGCTGTCACTGCGGTGCCCCCACACCACATTTCTGGTACTGAAGTCGCCTCATTCCATTTTCAGCAGGAGATTGGTGAGGATGAAGACTAAACATAAAAACCTTTCAAAATTATTTTCCTTTTTTAAATGCAAACACAAGACATTAATGAGTCTGATGAAAAAGTCGGGGACATGCAGTGTCTCTCCAGTTCTTGATACACCCAGAAGGAGGCAGAGCTGCTGGAAGGGGTGTCCTCTGAGAAGCTGAGGACGCTGAGCTTGTTAAACTTGGGGAAAAGGAAAATAAGGGTGACCTCTTTACAGAGGAAGGAGCATGGTATCTACTGATGGGATGTGGGAAAAGCTGTTCCAGCTCTTACCACACCTTAGGAAGCATTTCTTTCCAGAGAGGATGACCGAGCACTGGAAGGGCTTCTTAAAGAGGTGGTTGAGGCCCCAAGTCTGTCAGGGTTTAGGAGCCATTTGGACAATACCCTTGAGAACAAGCTTTAGCTTGGTCAGCCCTGAACTGCTCAGGCACTTGGAGTAAGTGATGGTTGTGCTCCTGTCACGGTTTGAGGCTGGCACAATGCCAGCGCCCCCATGACAATATACTTTCCCTAGTGGCCTCTGTGAGACGTGATCCTGAACAGAGCAAAGCAGGCTCCAATTTAGGAATAAAGGAAACAAACTTTATTAATTACAATATCTAAAAAGGAACAGACACAGCACTAAGAATTAAAACCCTCCAAAAACATTCCTCCTCCTCCCCCCCATTTCCTCCACAGCATGAAATGACATCATAGATTTCCACCCCATCACCATCTCTCAGATAATCAACTTTCAGTTCACCACCACGCCTTAGAGAATAGACTCTCAAGTCCATCAGGGAGAGAGGAGTCCCCCCTTTGCACCACAGGCTTCTCTTGGAAACACAATTGAAGCCTCTTGTGTTTCCGTGTCATTCGTGGCACCGCCCAGAGAATATCTGCCCTCGTCACTTCTTCCCTCCATGTCCAGTGCTCTCACCACTGCACATGGGCCAGGACTGCTTTTAGGGCTCCCCGTTTAAGGATGCTCCACCCAGTTCCAAAAGCAGCAGTCTCTCAACTTCGGGACACCAGTCCCCCTCAAATTTACCCCCTGGGGCCTCGTGAACAGAGATCTTCCACGGAGACAGAGGGCATCCCACACCCTCCTCTGTTCATGCTACTGCTTCACTCTTGGCTCCAAGGCATTGCCTCCCGCTAAAGGCAGTCTCTGTGTCACAGGAAGAACATGGGTCTGTCCATGGCCATACAAGAAAGAGTCCAGCTCAAGGCCACTCCATTGTCTCCTCCCACCTAGGATTCTTCTCACCTCTTCTGACATGTCTCACGTGCATCAACTTTCATCACATTTGCTCATTTCCTCCTGCTTCATCTCTCTCTCCTCATTCAGATTCAGGAGGATCAGTATTTGTAAGGTTCCCATTATTCTAGAAAGGGGTTAAAATCTTCACCTCTGTCTGCCCAGAACTCCCACAGCAGCCGGGCACCTTCTCGTGCCGCATCCCCCGCTTCTCCTTCTGGCCGGCCGTGCTGCCAGTCCATGATATCGAATTCCAAGGCAGCACAGGCACTGGCTCTCTCTCTCTCTCTATCTATCTCCCGGGGGGTAGGAGGGGGGCCCGATGCTTCTCAGGCTCCTCCACCCTTCCATCTTGCCAGGCCTTTACCCCCCTGCTCTGCCCGAGGCTCCGGCCTACCTCACCCGGCCGCGTGGCTTCCCCTTCCCCACCCAGCCCCGGCCGGGCAGGGGAGCTCTGAGCTCCTTCACGGACCAGAACCAAGAGAGAGTTATCCTGGGAGTTCTTGCTTTTAACCCCTGTGTTCTCAGAGGTGGTCCATACCTTCAGTGGCCAAACCAGGTGCCAATATTCAAATCCAAGCACTGACTGGTTTGACCACAACTCACTTCCCTCTTAACCTACGACAGCTCCCCTACCATGGAAATAGTCTGTTCTATTCTACTGAAGGTCAAAGGTGGAGGTGTGAAGATAAAGCAAAATCTATATATTTTGACTGGAGTTAAAATAAAAGTCAAAATTTCACTGTACAAATAACATTGAGACTCCATATGGGCTTAGGATTCAGAGTTCATAAAACAGAAACAAAATTCTGGATGGGATTTTGAGCATTGAGCAAATTCCCTGCCTGGGGAGGGCAGATCATCAGTAGTTAAAGTATAAACCAGGTCAGAGCTGCAGGTCCCACTGCCAGCTGCATTGTTTCACAACAAAGACATCATATGAGCAGGTTTTGGGTGCTGCAGAGGGAGCAGTAGGTGTTCCCCAAAAATATGAGATCCCCTTAGATAATTAGAGAAAAGACTCTCTCTCCCCTTCAAGGGCTTTCTGGCTTGGTGGCTTCCTAGGATAATTTTTGTTATTGCTTATGTAAGATTTTGCCTCATTTATATAAGATTAAGGACTTCTAGGAATCAGAAGGTATGAATATGTATATTTAACTTCCCTATATTTTCTGTTCTTATAATGATCAATCCTCTGTCTATTGGCAATATTAGTCACATTTCCCCTCCCCTTGCAGCATGAGCTTCGCCTTCATTTGATCACCTGGAGATCCAAACAACCTCCCCACCAAAAAAAGCAACAAAAATATCACAACCAACATTTTGGAAATCTGGGAATTTTCCACACCTTTCCTGAGTCAGCATCAGGGAACTATAAATCCCTTATGAATTACAACAATTCCCAAGCTGAGTCAGCAGGTGACTTAATGCCATTACACAAGATTAACCCAGAGATCTCAACATCCTCACTTCATTTCCACATTGTATGTCCCTACCTCCCAGAGTACTGTGTTTCTTGTGTGTTTTTCCCCATTTAATCCTGGAATAAGAATATGAGACTATTAAAATGCCAGTTTATGTGGCTGAAAAATAAAACGCTGCCCAGTTATGATGTCTGTCATCAATACAGGGTGAGCTCTATGAGCAAGAAGCCCCTTTAAGGGAGAGCAAAGGAAAAGATTCAGATGTGCTCAGTTTGCACAACAACTGTTTCATATGCCTCTGCTCTCAGAAAACAAATGCTTAAAAATCAGAAATCTAAGAATTAATTCCACTTTCACAATAGTGGAAAATGAGTCTCTCCTTATAAAGACAGATAAGAGACAGCCTGAATAAATGGTTAAAACCTATGAATGGATGTCTCAGCCATTCATAAGCTCTTTCTGCAGTAAACCTAGCAAAGAAAGAAATTTTGAGAAGGGATGTATTTACAGATGAAGAACAGGGAGACAAAACAGGCAGCAAAACTAAAAATACTCTGCCACAAAACCCTCCTGATTGCAGAAAATGTAATCCCATAATCAGAGATTTGCAATCCTTGTGGCTGGCATAAAGACTTCACATTTCTACTGAAGAACAGAGTCTGTAGCAGAGCATTCTTTGTATACAACAGTTTCAGCAAATATAATTGTATATGTATTCAACAAATGCTAATGCCATTCTAAGAAGAATTAAAGCCAGACAGTGTGGGAACACAAAGGTCAGTCAGAGTCACATTAAAAACAATCCGTTCCATCTTTTAGCCATTCAGCAGCCAAGGGAGATCGTTGTGCTTCGGAATGGAAAAGGAATGTATGGGGGGTAATCATTTCTTCTTGCCATAGACAGAGCTGGTAGTCAGAAAAAAAGCTTGTTTAATGGTTTTATTTGATGGAAAATGCAAGTGAGAGAACAGCTGTGCTAAACCACTGTTTGTCCTTCTTATTAAACAAAGCATAATCACTAACCATGATGGATGCAGAGAGAAAATAACCAAAGTTAAGTCTGATTCAGGCCTTCACTCATTTCCAAGTCATTTTCTTGCTTCAGGTCAGTTCATTTGAGGCTTTTGCTCCTAACAGAATTGTAATTTCTTTCACAATATATTGATTTTTTTTTCACTTCAACAAATTCAAGGGCTGACACTACTTTAGCACTGATTTTACCCTGTAGTCTCATCTCTGGCTCCTAGTTAACGCTTGCTCCTCAAGAGAGAAAAAGAAGTCCATCCATCATGTTTTATCTATTTTTACTGCTTTTGAGATTGAGTAAGGTTACCTTGCTTCATTTTTTTTAATTATAGTGTTGAAATTACAGTGACAGTGGTTGCACAAATAGACACATCAAGATCAATAGTCAATTTGATCTGGAGAAGCTTTCTTCTTTTGTACCATGTTAGATGAAAGAGAATATCCATGGTTACTGCTATTAATATTTATACTACTCTCCAAGAGGAAAGAAAAATGCTAGACAACAGAGCTGGACGTTGATTGTTGTACAGGTTATTGTGCAGCATTAAAAAGGGGTACCTAAAAATGGAACTGAGAATAATTTTCTGTGTTGTCTATTAGCCCAGGGAGCTCCGAAGGGATGGCAGAGTAAAGCTGGTTCATCCAAATGCAGAATATCTAATACTTGGTGTTCAAATGGCTTCTTTCAGTGGTCTCCTTCTGAAGGACAGGAAGATCCAGGAGGAGTTATGCAAGGGCAAAAGTATCTGAGGACAATGAGGGCAAATGCCCTACCCACCCAAACCAGGGGTTTCCTCTCTCCCATGTTCTGAGATTTGCTTCATGTCAGTGAGTAAATGTGCTTTGTCCTGTGAATTTGGGCTGAAGTGCAGGATGAGCCCCCCACCCACAGGACACAGCTCAGGGATCCTGAATGTCCACATGGGATGGGGAGAGGAATGAAAGGTTGGATAATCCCTTAGCTCCATGTGCTAGACCTCTGGCTCTAGGCAAGCTCTTCTACTGAGGACAGAGAATCCATCCCCCCAAAACTTTAGGGGTTGTCTCAGTGAAGTCCTGTCCTGTGTTTCCCTCCTCTCCAGCATGCTGTGATGGTGACATGAGGCACACACCAGCACAGACCGGCCTCACAACACCCAAAGGTGTGCACTGAGTTGCCACTGCTTAGGGCACCCAGAAGGAGGATTTTACACATATTTGCCTTTCTCAGGCCACAGAGAATCATTAACGTTGGAAAAGACCTCCAGGATCATCAAATCCAACCTATGACTGATCCCTCTGGTCACCCAGCCCAGGGAACTGAGTGCCAGCCATATCCAGGCCTCCTGGGACACCTCCAGGGATGGGGACTTCAAACCTTCCTGGGCAGCCACTGCCAAGGCCTGAGCACCCTTTCCATGGGGAAATTCCTCCCGGTGTCCACCCTGAGCCTCCCCTGGCCCAGCTGAGGCCTTTTCCCCTTGTCCTGTCGCTGTTCCCTGGAAGCAGAGCCTGACCCCCCGGCTGTCCCCTTCTGTCAGGAGTTGTGCAGAGCCAAAAGGACCCCCCTGAGCCTCCTTTTCTCCAAACTAACAGATCTGACCTAGGAAATCTGCCAAGTCTCTTTTATCACAGTATCATGTCCTGGTGTGGTTTTTGTATATTATTGTTTTTAACAGCTGGTTTTGAACCCTCACCCTCCCCTGAGGCATTGGTTTAATCCCAGATGTCAGTCCTCCCTCATATCTGCCTGTAGCTATGATATTTTATGAAAAGTCCTGTGCTAGGATTTTCCCCTCCAGAGGAGCTGAGGCCCCCAGGAAAGAAACGTAAATAACTATCTGCTGCTGTGGAATGCAACAGGTACATCTTCCATTGGTCCATGTGGATTGTTTTCAATTAGTGAGCAATCACAGCCACCTGTGCCGAGGCTGTGAGCAGTCACAGGATTTTGTTATGCATTCTATTCTATTCTTGTTCTTTGTAGCCTTCTGATCATTCTTTTCTCCTCTGTTCTATTAGTATAGTTTTAATGTAGTATTTTAGTATAACATATAAGATAATAAATCAGCCTTCTGAAATGGAGTCAAGCGTTGTGTCTCCACACATGGAGTGTTCACCACAACATCTGGCTCTTTTTCCAGAGATTTCCCTGTCATTTTTGTATCCTTCAACACCCCATTGGTTTAGTTAAACTGTTCCCCTCCCCTGTAACTCCTTATTGGTTTAAATACTGCAATCCCTGCCTTGTGTTTCTCCCCAGTCCCTTTGTTATTGGTTCCCAACCCTAAACTTCACCCTGCTCCTGTTCCTTAAAACCCGCTGCCCTGACTTTTTTCATGGTACTTGCCTCTGTTTTACATTCAAGTTATGGACGCTTTTGTTTTCACCCCTAAGGTTTAATAAATGATCCTTGGATTTACAATCAAGGCCCATCTCGCTTTTTCTATATTGATCACCAGCGACTGCATAGGAGGTTCAGTGTCCCGGGGAAGGTGTTGCGCCCCCATCAATTGCGTAACACCAAGCGCACCGCGACAGTATCAATACCTCAGAACGGAGCAGCTGAAGACTGGCACAAGTTCACACAAATGTCCTGAAGCCAAAAGCTGTTGCTGCACCCTGGCCAGGAGCTGGTGCTGTGGAACATTTGAGGGCTGGAAAAGAGGAAGAAAACAAAGATTTTGCAGAAAATACAAAATGTTAATTCAGCTCTAGGAATGATTGTTTTTTAATATGAAACTTGTGTTTTAGGGAATGCTGTGCCCCAATGGAGATACCTGCACTGGATGGGTGGCACGAGGCAGCAGAAGTGTGTACACCTGCCCTAAAGCCATGTGCTAGAAACAGGCCAGGCATCCTTGAAAACTCTCCCTTCAGAGAGGGTGGATCTGATCAATAATCATGAAAAAACAACAAGCACAAGGGTTCTTGTGCTCAGAATCCGATGGTGGTTATTTATCCATCCTTATGGTGGCTGTTTATCCATCCTTCAACACAACCTTCCATAACTGACTAGTGTTTTACAGAGGAAGTTACAACAGCATCACCGCTGCTTCTGGGAAGACCTGCAGGATAAGCAGCCCTGGGTTTAGCAACACAGATCAGCAATGAAGAGCTTTATCCTGGAAAGTCCTGGTTCTGTGGGAGCTGCACTGCCAGTGAGATTCAGTGTTTTGCCTCACTCAGTGCTGTGAGCCCAGAGCACAGATGTCACATTTTCCATGCACACACACAGTACATGTGTCAGAGGCAGCTAAGGCAAAAATGGCTTGGTTTATTAAGAACTATATCTCAAGCCCAGAATAGAAATAAATCACTGACAGCAGATACCTGCCTGGCTCCTTCCTGCCCAAAGTCTCTTCATGCATTAATAAAAGCCTCATTCTCAGTATGGATTGATTCTTTCTCCAAGAGCTGATTCTAAAAAGGGAGATTAAGGTGGCGAAATCTTGTCTGTGTAGTCCCACTGCCTCTCTCCAGTGACTCCTGAGTTAGGCTGAAATGTATTGTTAGCCTGCTTTCTGGGAAAAATCAAATCTCAGCAGAACATCAGAAATACTTGTAGAACTCTGAGTAACAGGGTCACTCACATCTCCTGACACAGGAGTGCGAATCTGGGGTGGAACAGGAGTGAGTGACAAACGATAAAGGCAGTGGCAGGAAAGGAGGCAAGAGCAGCAAAAAAGCACCACGGGACAAACTCAAGACTGGTGACAGACTGGAAGTTTGTGTCTGTGGCTGGGGAGAGGAATAACAAGAGGGTGGAGGGGAAGGAAAAGGCAGGAAAGGTGAGCAGCACTAGCTCTGACTGTTCTCCAGGGCTGTTGTTCCCAGGCCCCACCACCCCAGCGCTGACAAAGGGTCAGGGAGGAAATAAAATCAGGCTTTTGGGAGACTACTTCATGTTTCCAGATTATAAAGACCACAGAGTCACAAGGAATAATTGGCATTGTGGCATCTAATAAATCTGACAGCACATAGCAGTGCTGGGCACAGATCCTGAGAACAATAATCATACTGAAGGATGATTTTTACTTGTTGTACATTAGACACTGCTCAGGTACAGCAGTGGAGAACAGAGAAAGTTTGTTTTCTCTCTCATCTTTGTAACTGATATGTCAAACTTCAAACTTCAGACAAATTTATTAACTAATTAGTCTGGCTTGCACTTTTAACGAGCCTATTTATACCATCATTTCTCATTGATGTTTTCTCCTGTATGTTGCATGGAAAATCACAGCAAATTTGGGCTCATGGGAACCAACTGTTGCTGCTAAACAATTAAGATTATAATTTGGACAACATTTGTATTTGGGGACAAGAGGTTGATGATTTTTTGATCAGTTCTTAAAAAAATTATGGTGGATTTTTCCTCAATTTTTTTGGAAAATACACGAATATTTATTTAAGCAGCTCCGCTGATCACTGAATACCAATTCTTAGCCCCCTCAGAAGTTATTTATTCCAATTTTACAGGACATGGAAGAAGGGACCCTCAAAATTTGATGCATATATTCCACTTTCCAATTCCTTCCTAATTTATATTTGTTATTAAACTTTACCTAAACCATTTTTATGGTTTTATATACCTTTATTCCAAAGGTATTTGTTGGGGATTGGGTTTTTTCTGTTCTTTCCTTATCACCTATGGAATTTCTTCCCATTGAGTTGCTAATGGAAACTGATGGCTGGCTGCTTGAGACCATCGGGCAGGAGGAACTCTTTTGGTATTTGGGAGCTTTTCTCAGAGCAGGTAGAGATGCCGGGAGATTCGGGCAGGGGGAAGGCGCTGGGGACAGCTCCTGGCTGGCTCTGGCTCTCTCGGCACCGCAGAGGAGACAGGCTGCGGGCGCTGTGGGGAGGATTCGCCAGCACCGCGAGGCTCCTCCTGCCTCCTCCTACTGAGACCGGCTGGACCGGCGGCTTGGAGAAAAAGGAGTTTCGCTGTCACCACCGTGACCCAGCAGAGAACCTTTCCTCTGGTGCTGAGCCCCGCATCCCCCTGCCCCGCCGTCTTGGTTTGCAAAGACAGGTGCCTGCTACGGAAAGCAGGAGCCCTCCCTGAAATGGAAAATGTAACACGTCCCCCCCAACTCCGAACTGCTATAAATGTTACACTACGGGGCTCTCAGGAAAGAAAAAAAAAAAAAAAAAAGGGGGGGGGGAGCAGGAAATAACAGTTCTTTTAACAGGGAAGAAAATAATAAGATAAAATAAGCAATGCAGTAAACGAAAACAACACTGACTGAGTCAGAACACAACCTGACACCCTGTTGGTCAGGGCGTTGGTAGCAGTCCCATTGGAATTGTGACTGCAGCCCTCCTGGAGTGTCAGGTGTGGTTCTGCTGGAGCAGGCATCCTGTAGAAAAGGGTGTAGTGTTCCTCTGAAGATCCAGGGGAAAAGAAAGCTGTTCCTCTGCAGAAGTGGAGTGGAGAAGCTGTGCTGATGTTCCAGAATCTCAAGATTATAGCTGGGCAGAATGCTTGGCTCTCCCCTCTGGGCAGAGCATCTCCCAATGGGATGCGGTAGTTCTGTCATGCAGTGACATTCAATAGCCTGTTATCAGCAGATGTCTCCCCGGAGGGAGGAGTGGTTGTGGAAGAGATAAGGAAAACTGCCCACTGAACAGAAGATAACTGCCATACAGATGACAAATAGAATACAACTTGCTTGACAATCCAGGACACCTGCCATGACACCCCGCAGGTTCTAGCTATTGCCATGCAGTTTTGGGACATTCTCATTCACTGCCCTGGAATTTCTGCTCATTCTTGCCGTTCCAGCCTGCTTCTCCCGAGAGCCCAGTTGGGCACGGGGATCGGCGGCCCAGGGTTTGTGGAGCCAGGCCTGGCCGCCATTGCCGCCGCTGCCGCAGCGCCCCCTGCAGCCCCGCGGGATCGCGGCACCGCCCCGCCCGGCGGGAGCCCAGCCCCCTGGCGGCTGCGGGCGGAACTGCAGCGCAGGGCCGGGGTGCTGCCCTGTGCTTGCTGACGCCGCGGGTGTTGCTGTTTGTCTGCTTGTTGTACACACTGGAAAAGAGCTGCCATTGCTCTTCCATATCTCTGCCTGAGAGCCCCTTAATTTCAATATTATAATAATTCAGAGGGAGGGAGTTTACATTCTCCATTCCCAGGGAGGCTTTTCTGCCTTCCCTAGCAGACCCCTGTCCTGTAAACCAAGACAGTATTGCATTAGGAAAACAATACATGAACTATATAGATTTCCATTAATCCAGAATCAAACCCTTCAAGCCTTATTTCAATCTCCCTGATTATATCAATCAAACTTCATTACATTTTTAACTCAGTAATCCATTTGCTTACATGGAATTCTTAAATAATCACCCAGTTCATTATAAATAGCCTAGGCATATCTAGAAATATCAGCTGTCATTATTAAAACCCTTTTGGTTTTGGACAGAATTTGACTTGATTTTTTAGATAGATTTTGGCTGTCAAAAGCCACCTGTAAATTGATCAGATCCACTTTTTTTCCCCAATGAAAAATGTTCTTTCCACGTGTATCATCCATTTGGAGGAGTTCTCAGAAAGATGTATTTTGACTTGGACTTGCAAAAAAATCACTTTTAACATGGACAAAGCTTGGGTAATACTTGTTTAAATTAAATTTCCTGTAATGATTTTAGTCTATCCCACTTAAGTTGGCACTGTGCAGGTAGTTGCAAATAATTTCCTTTTTGTTTTCATGGGAGTTTGAGAAAATTAATCCTAATTATTTTAAATGGACTGTGCGGACTGTTTAATGTGCTGGTGCTTGAAAAAAAAACACCTACACACCAGATTGCACAGAAAGAAAGTTGCCACTCTTTCTAGGCCCAGAGCTGGAGCATTTGGAGAGAAGAGAGAGAACAGTTTAGGGGTGCAAAGCACCAAACCTCTAATTTAGAAGGTGTAGGAAAGGGATCAAGTCTGTGGGAGTACCTGATGTGCAGCATTAACTCTCTTAGTTTGGGCAAAAATTCTTCATGGTAAAGGAAGAGTCATCAGGTAGCAATTCATGACATATGGGGAAAGAGAGAAGAACCTGATTGCGACTAAATCTATATTAAAATTAATGCATTTGTATAGTGAGTTTGTTTACAAGATATTTGAATTGTGTTGTGATACACATTCTTCAGCTCTCTTCAAGCAGTCTGCAAAACCATTGTAATTCACCTTCTAAATGATAATTGTGACATGATTTTTGCAGAACCTTTCCAGGTCCTCAGAAACAATAGTCCTAAGGCACCCTGCTTTTCAAAGGAAACACCACCTATATATCTTGAGACAATAAATCCACATTCTTCACATTTTCAGATCACCATGTGGATTTTTAAATCAGGTTAATGATGGTGCATTCTACCCTGGGAATGCTCATATGTTGCCTGATGTTGCTCCCCAGAGCTCTCCTGGGAATTGCAAATCTCATATCCACAATCTGCTTTCACCATTTAAAAAAGCTGATTTACTGTAAGACTTCCAGTGCCAGTGATGAGATTGGCTGTGCTGCTTCCCCTTCTCCTTCAGGTGGTCCTAATGAGGTTTTCTTTTTTAGAAAGGATGATGCAAATCAAAGAAACACAGGAATTTATGCATAGGAAGACCTTGTATGGTGTGAGTTGCCTTAGAGGTGTTCCCTGGCACAGAGTGCCCAGAGCAGCTGTGGCTGCCCCTGGATCCCTGGCAGTGCCCAAGGCCAGGCTGGACACTGGGGCTGGGAGCACCTGGGACAGTGCAAGGTGTCCCTGCCATGGCAGGGGTGGGACTGGATGGGCTTTAAATCCCTTCCCACCAAAACCATTCTGTGATTATTAATGTGTTGAAAAATTCATATTGCTTTTCTTCAACTCTAGTAATTGATGACCTTTTTACAAATCTACAGTTTGGCCTTAACAGCGCCAGGAACCACGGCTGCTTCCCCCTGCCATGTTCCAAGTCAGACTGGGCTGACAGCCACAGCAGAGCCCTTATCCCAGATGGAATTGAGCACACCCAGGGGGATTTTCAGTCCCCACATCTGTGTGCTGATGGCTTCTTTCGTGCCTGACAAACAGCCATCACAAACCAACCCTTCTTGCTTTTCATTCAACTGGCCTGGGTGCAGCCAGTCATTGCAGAAAGAAAGCAAGGCCACAGAAGTTTGCTTAGATTAATGTTCATAAAGGGATATAAAAATAGAAAAGCAGGTGGTATTTCTCTTTGACTTTGAGAATATCCAGAATGTGAAAATATGAAACAGAATAGAGCTTCCTTTGAAATTTATAAAAAAAAATAAAGGACACTGTAGCAAAGAATATTGAGCTGAAAAAAAGAATTGGACATACTCTGACAAGGCCAACTCAGTAATTTCCTCCTGTGAACTTGTGAACCTCCTGAAGCTGGGCTCCTCACCTCTTAAAACATTCTGATACTTTTAAAGGCAAAGAAGAACTGCTACAAGATAACATGAAAAAGAATAAAATCTGTTCATTCTTTACAGATGGTAGTGGTGGGATAACTCAATTTGAGTTATTTAAAAGCATTGTGGAACTTGGGAAACCAGGGACACTGCAGAAATATCCTCTTTTCTCACATGAATGTATCACATCTCAGTAAGTCTTCTTAATTTCTTATTTGGTTAATTTTGATGAGACCTCTTGTACCAAAATCAGTTCAGTGGGAAGAAGAAAAGCTAGTGCTTTGCTACTTTTTCATATGATTTAATGTATGCTAAGGAGTTGTAACTGAGAACCCCATGCATGTTTGCACAGAGAGAGAAACAGAAATCAGGAGATATCCAGCAATAAAAGCCACTGCTGTGACATGTAACAAGCTACAGAGGTATTAATTAAATGTTTTTAGCTTGTTAGATTAAAACCAGTAAATTTAACCATGGATTTTAGACTTGTCCCAACATTACCTGGTACTTTATCTCCATAGATAAGGAGCTGAAATCAAAATATGTTTCAGTAACAATTTCCTTTTACTGAGGAATTTCCAGCTGAATCCATCTATCCTGATATTGACATAAATCCAATCTTCCCTCTATGACTGAATATGAACCAGCAAGGCTTTTTCTAACTCCTTTCCAGAGAAAATTCTGCCTTTTTGTGTGGGTTAGGAAATGTGTTTAGCTCTGACCTTCTTCTAGTAAAATCTATAAAAACCAGAGTTGAGGCTACATCATCTGAAATCTCTTGACTGTGCAATGGTCTGTAGGAGATATGAGAATTAAAACCTCTTCACTTGCACAGAAAATATGTTTGGATGAAATTGCAAAACCAAAAATCAGATACGGAAAAAAAAATTGATATTGCAAACCCAAAATCAGCTTGATGGAGATGTAGAAGTGAACACTGACCACTATGGTCGAGCCAACGGGGGCTCCCAGGATGGGTGAAGAGACACAAATCTTGACTCCATGTTTCAGAAGGCTGATTTATTATATTATGATATATATTATATTAAAATTATGTACTAAAAACTATACTAAAAGAATAGAGAGAAAAGGATTCATCGGAATGCTAGAAAGAACAGGAATGGGATGATAACAAAAGCTCCTGACTCCCAGAGAGTCTGAGCCAGCTGCATCTATGATTGGCCATTAATTAGAAACAACCAACATGCACCAATCACAGATGCACCTGTTGCATTCCACAGCAGCAGATAGTTATTGTTTGCATTTCTTTCCTGAGGCTCCTCAGCTTCTCAGGAGGAAAAAATCCTAGCAAAGGATTTTTCATAAAATATCATAGCTAGAGACCACTACATACAATTGAAATTGAACATTGTAATTACAATTATATAGACAGAAATATTAGGCAACCTTAAATGTTCTAGGACAAATTACACTTTTTGGAAGGTTTGTACAAAGACAACGGTTTAAAATGCTCTATTGAAATATTACTGAGGTTTCTGTGAAAATAATTCCTGTGAAAAGTGCCAATGTTCTGGTAGTTTGGAAGCAGGTTTTTTCGGTTTTTTTTACAGTAGTTCATAAAATTATTCACAGTGATATCAAATAACTTGTGCATTGTTCAGACATCATGGAAGTCTTAATTTATCCCTATTTTTTGCACAATATTACTACATTCAAAGCCTTGCCATGTGAATTACTACTTTTATACCTCTAATCCTTTTTAGCTTATATCCTTGAGGAACTGGATCTCCGTCATGTAATGGGAATTTTCATAGGTGCACCTGAACCACCACTCCCATTAGTCAAGGATCCCAGGGATCAGAAATTTAATGCTGGACAATTTAAATGCAACACATATTCAAATACATTGAAACAAGACAGTACAGGCTGGTGTACTAAAATTTCCCGTGATCAAAAAAAAAAACCAAACAAACAAAAAAAAAACAACAAACAAACAAAAAACCAAACAAAACAAAAAAAACCCACAAAAACAAAAACAAAAAAAACCCCAAAACCAAAAAAGGAAGCACTTCTGATATTTCCTTCAGAATTTGTCTTCAATACAGTTTAGGATTTTTGTATTTTACCCAGATCATTGAAAAAATCATATTATTATTCTGACTTTTACTTAGTTGTGTTTATTATAAGGTTTTCCACTTTTCAAATATATTACAGCTGTTAAGTACAGTACATCTTAATCAGTTGCAAAGGGACCCAACAACAACAGCAGGTGAAAACCTGAGTGAAAAAATAAGTGATGGCAACTCTCTTCCTGTATGAAACTTCGGGGTTTTTTTCCCCAAAATTTTTAGTGCTCAAGCAATGCTTTGTATGCCACTAAACTGGACTGAAGGGCACTGATTCTCATATCAACCACTAAAAAATTGCTGTCAGACTGAGCCATTAAAACCAGTTGCTCATCCATAATTCAATTGATATCGAAAAGAGATTTTGCAAACACACATCTCCATCACACATCTCCATGGTATTTTATGCTGGCAGTAAAAATCACAGACTTGGGAAAAGATGCCAGGGACTGGAGTCTTGTTTCCACTGCCTTCTCCAAGTTTGCCTTTCCATTTTCTTATGTAGCCTAGAAATTATGAACCTTGGCAGTTATAAATGTGAAAATTATAAAAGTCACAGGAGTTGTAAAGTAATTTTTTGTAAGAGTTCACTATTCCCCCTCCTAACATATTAATACCATTTAAAAAAAGAGGAAGGAGAGAGATAAATCAATTTCTATAACTTGAAATGTTATTGTTATTTTTAAGCATGGAATAGCAAAGCACAGCACCAATATAAATTGAAGACTCAAGACAGCAAAGATATTAACATTAGGCTCTAAAATATGCTTTTGAGCATTCTCAGATCTTTAATAAAATCATTAATCTCAGTTCCAAAATGTTAACATATTCCACACAAAGTTCATTGGTGAGATAATTTGCTAACTCTCCTTCTCTTCTTTCTCACTTGGTTATTTGTCACTTCAGTTTTACTGAGAGGAAAAGCAGCACCACCTGAAATCCAGCACAACTGGAATTACTGAAAAAACAGGTCACATGCTGCTCATGCTGTTTTTCAGCCTTTTTATAACCATCTGCTATTGGTACTGTTTTGTGGTCTATTTTCCTCTGGTAACTAGAAATAGTGGCAGCCAGGTTGTTGCTAATTAGAAATGGTGACAATAGGATGGCTTCTTCTTTGTAACACTGGGAAGTCTTTCTGATTTTTGTGATAAATTTTCATTCCCTGGCAGGGTAGGCAGGCCCTGGCACAGGGTGCCCAGAGCAGCTGTGGCTGCCCCTGGATCCCTGGCAGTGCCCAAGGCCAGGTTGGACACTGGGGCTGGGAGCAGCCTGGGACAGTGGAAGGTGTCCCTGCCATGGCAGGGGTGGCACTGGGCGGGCTTTAAGGTCTCTCCCAACCCAAACCAGCCTGTGTTTCTGTGATTCCATTCACACTGAGTTTTCTCTGTACAGTCAATTGAATTCATATTCTCATTAAGTCATTTTCTCTCTCCCCACACCTGTCCCTTTTTTTTAAAATTATTTTAAAAATTTTTTGTTTCTCTTGAAAGCTCTTCAGGATTTTTTTTTAAACTGAGTGTGGCAAAATATAAATCGTAAACATTCCAAAGCCCTGGTTGACTGGTTGTCACCAGCTCAAACAGCTTGGTCCAAAGTCTGCAACGTTACACATTACTACAGAAACTATAATTATATGGTTCAATCAATAGGTTGTTCTGGATCTAACCAGAGTAACCATAAATAACACTTCCCCCCAAATTTTCTACTATTCTGACACCAGAAGGCTTATTTAGATCCTGAAAGTATTTGCAATTTCAGACATTTAATGACATCAGACCTACTTACTATATTTTAGTTGCTGAATGTGGCCAAAATAAATGATAGCTTCAGAAAGAAAAAACATTATTTTCTTGCAGGATTTAATCTGCTGAATCAGAAAATCATTGGGGAGTTTCAGCAGTTCAGAAGGAGATCAGGGGCTGAAGCGAGAACATGGGGATGGCCTCAGGATGGTGGGATACAGACCCCAACCCTCCCAGATCCAGAGTCAGGAGCGAGTTATAGACACAATTTCTGCTTCTTATTATTGTCTCCACTAATTTTTTCCCCATGTAAAGCTTGTTTGGTATTGAACTTCTCTTATACCCTCCACGGGGTTCAATAGTATATGGAAAAAAATTAAATCATTCCACTTGAGTTGACAAGTTCACCTCTTCCCCCACAATTTGTGTCATGGATTTTTTCTGATCTGCAATTCAGTGGCAAAGCCCAGACTGATTTGAGCAGCTTAAGGTCCAGACTAGTTCTGTACCAGCTGGCTCCTTCTTCTGTAAGGTGGCCATAATTGACAATTATCCAGTTAAAAACTAGATTTTCATATCAATTTTGTTTTCTTAGTAAGCACCAGATCCTATATGTATTTTTAATTCCATATAGATATTGTGTCTAAAATTACAGTAATTTAATTTCCATTGATTTCTACTCTATTTAATTAACAGCTTGGAATAGCTCTGGTTATTTTGCTAGGGACTATTCAGATGGACAAATGGCAATACAGTGGATTCTCTCCCTTGACTGCCAGTTGTCACGTGCAGGTTCCAGAGTTTTTTCCCTGCAGTGTGTAGTAGGAAGTGCACATAAACAATCAAATTGGAGTAGGCTGAGAAATCTTGCCATCTGGCAAATAACTCGCCCACAACCAATCCCTGCTGGATTTCACTACATAAAGATACAGAATTCCAAAATAAATAACTCATCCTTTAGAAATAACTATTCCTGGGAAAAGTGCTTCAAAATATTTCTCCTGTAAGTACATTATGAACATTTTGCCCAGAAATCAATATCTGATTATTTATGTACATACACAATCATCTTCCATGCCTCTGGAAATAGAGGTGCTATTTTGGGGGAAGAAAAATATGTCAGCAGGTTTCCTAGAACTAAACAACGACATTGAGAGAGCCCGAGATGTCACAGTGATTCCTGTGACATCTGGCACAGCCAAAGTGCCTCTCAGAGCACAGTGGGGCTGTGTGGGCTGAAGGAATTTGGGGCAAAAGGGAGAGAATTTCTTAAGGTGTACTGAGCACAGCAATGTAACAGCTCCTTCTTGGAGGGGAACAGCAGGGACCTGGTTTAGAACCTTGAAATGATGGCATTAATCAGAGGAAAGACCTCTTCAAGCCAACATGAGGAAATGTCTTTGTACATTGTTTGCATTTATTATGTTAAACACACAATAGTTGTGTTACCTGAAGACATTCCTGGGTTTGGTTTGAACAGACACAGCCAATTCCATTATGAAATCCAAGACCTCCAAAGTGCCAGTGACTTTGCTATTTCCAACCTACACTGATTTGTTTTGATAGAAATCTGTTTACTCTGCCTTGATAATATTCTTTATGGCCACGTTCAGGTTGAAGCCCCTAATTTAAAGTGACATTACATTAAGGTCTAATTCAAACTGGTGCCATTAAAGAGCAGAGCTGGACAGTCTAAAAAAAGCTTATTTGACAGAGGTTTACTGATGGGTGACCCTACCTCAGCTCATTTAGGAGAGAAAATTGATCGAGTTTAAAAACTAAATTGGCTTTCATGGCTCTGTGTGATAGAAACAAAAGAAATTGTGTGGTTATTTCGCAGTGTACTGTGTATACCAGTTGAACCACCCAAACAGAAAAATTTGGAATTTTTTTTATTTTTTGATTCACCTTGCTGGATTTGTGCCATCTTAACCTTTTGTAGTCTCTATCTCTCCCCTTTGGCTGATCATGGTTGTTGCATTTTTTGCCTAAGAAAAAAAATGTTGTCCAAATAATACATATATCATTTTTTCTTCATAATTTTCAATTTATTACCTCTTCCTTAAAAGTGTTTTAAGCTAAGGTAGCATTTTAATTAACAATTATTATCCATCTCAAAGACTTGTATATAATTTAAAAACACATGGAAAATTAATATATTATTTTTAACAGAGATTTCCAATTAAGCATGAAAAAAAATTAATTCATTTAAAATTATTAATGAAAGCTACAGTAACCTAGAAGCTGAAAATTTCCTAAAACTAGAGAAGATCCCTAAATTCTATACTTGTCAGTGTAACCACAAGCTCCCGTAATTTTAAATTTCTATTCTTATGGTTGCCTTTGATTGCTCTTATAGGTTAACCCAAATGGGTAAATTGATATTATGAGGTTTAGAAAAATCAGATCCAAGTGAGGAAGCTGGAATTCTTTGCTGATGCCCTTTTTCAGATTTGGTAAAAGTGTTTGAGTCCGTGTAGAGCACAGATTCTGTGAACAATAATAACTTACACATAAATTAACTATTCTGCCCGTGGTCACACACTCTTCCAAAATTGTGACAGATCCATGATCCTGCTACATCTCCTGACTCCAGACTGCCAAAGACATTTGTGCTTTAGCTAATAAAAACCTCTTCTTTTGGTATTTCCCCATCTGATGTAATTAGAGAAAAATTACTGAAATATAACACAGAAGAAGTAAATCAGATACAAGAGCCACATGAGAGTGTGGAGAGCTCTGATGAAACAGCAGCATGACACGTGGCTGACAAAAGCCTTTGTCACACAGGTTGTGAAGGTGCCTGATCCAAACCTTGATAAACCATCACCTATCAGGTCTTGGGGAACGAAAATTTGAGCTGGGAGCCCCTCTCTCTGCTTTCTTCGTGTGTCCTGACCCCTGGTGAGAGGAATGAGCAATCCCCCTTGTGACACACACAATCTGGGAACAAAGTATCCAGACAGAGTCCTGTCAAAATAATGGCAGCCGTGCAGTCTCTGGAACATTCAACTGCCCTCCAGTGCAGCCAGCAGTGTGGGCATGTTTTAAAACCTTTGAGGAGTATCTTACACATGCCATGTGAGTAGAATCATTACATCCTTTGAAGAAGAGTGCAGGAGAAATTAAAAATTAGACCAGGAGTACAAATAAATAAATAAATAGAGGTGTGTAGTAGAGAGGTTATGCAATAACTATCAGAATGTCTGGTTTTACAGACTAGATGCACCTACCTTTGAGGTTTTTTTGTCAGATTCATTCTTTGATGAATAATGAATCAAGTACAATTACAATCTTCCTTGTAGAGTTCAAAATGTTGCTGATATCTACCTTTTAACTTCTTCACAGTCACAGAGTAAGATTTTAACTGCCAATATCAGACATCTTTTTATTTTATTCACCTGCATCTATCACACATTTTATGACCTCCTTGTTTTCTGTGCCAAGCTAACACAATTTGATGAACCATACTCTAAAAGTGTGAATGTAGACCTTGAACATCTTACATGCTCAGAATATGCAGCACCAAATGCATATTCAAGTATTTTAAATACTAATTTATTCAATAAATTGCCATTAAAAATAATAATTTAAAAATAAAACTCCATGGTAAAGGAAGAGTAAACCTAAACCTGTATCCCAGTTGTCTCTGTCATCTCCCAGGCACTACTTCAGTTCTGTAAATTGCCAAGTAGTTCAATTTGGGTTATAATCTCCAGGCTCAGTATTTTTCTCCAAAACATCACTATTTAAAATAATTATGTTCCTCTGCTCAGTTGTCATCTATGCAGTTTTGTTTATATTAGAAAGAATCATACATAAATTCTCAGATTACTTCTGTTCTCGAAAATTTGTCTCAATCTTTCTCAACAAAAGAACATTTCCATTCAATTTTGAGAATGCTTAAGAAAAATAGCAGGTTCCTGATCCTTCTTTTATGCACCATATCCAAAGTTCTTCAGAAGAAAAATGCAAGTTTAGCAAAAAAGAAAAAAAGTTACTTAAACCACTGTCCTAATAGAGAACTGACACATTCCTGCTCCTCCTTCTACTCTGATTTAGGGGTCTACTAAGTAGTTTCTTTAATATATTCTCACTCCTGTCTCCCAGCCTCAGTTCTGCAGGGCTTTTTTTTTCCCAATTCTTAAATACTTTACTCCAGAGGTGCTGCCACTGTTGCTGATGGGCCCAGCCTTAGCCAGGGGTGGCTCTGTCCAGGAGCTGACTGGAATTTGCTCTGTCAGATGAGGGAAAAGCTTATTGACACTTGTCTCAAAAGCCACACCTGTATCCCCCCTGCCCTGCATTTAGCACCCCCTCCGCCCCCCCCAAAACAACCTTGCCACACCAACCCAATATAGCACTTGCGATTAATTTGATAGCTTAATTTTTCACATTACTGAGAAAAAAATGCTTCATAGCCACCACAACTCTGAACTTCCTCCATTTATTTCCTAGATCAACAGCAAAATCTGTTGCAGAAAGCTTCCAGAACATTGCTGCTGGGTCTTTGAACATGCCTGAGGAGGAGTGGCAATGCCATGAGTGCTGGCTACTGGAGACATCTTTCTGGGGGGAAGGTTGCTTCCTCCTCCAAGTTGAACACCTTCCAAAATACGTCATCCTGTACATAATGTAATTTGATTTCTGACACTTCTGAAATATTTGGTCATGGATGCCTTTAGGTGGTTCTGTTGTTCTTCTGGAAGACACCTGTCTGGAAGACACTTATCATTGCTCTGTGAACAGATAATGAGACATCTGAAATGGACACTAATTTTTCTGTTGTATCTTATTCAGTTGGAAAATATTTAAAATATCCCATTATTTTTAAATGGACATTTCTTTCACCAAAGGGGAAGTGTTCTTACAGAGATCACTGGACAATATGAATGCCCTTCTTCAGTAAACTACAAAACCTACAAAGCTACCTGTAACTTGTAAGCAAGAGGAATTTCGTCTCCCAGCTTGGTGACCTATTGAACATCAAAGTTAGTGTTTATCCATATGTGGCACAATGCTGAAGTCTTTTGGGAAAAACTAATGGTGTGATTAAAGCATTTAATAGCACATATGATGTGGAGAAGGGCTTTGTGAAAGAATTGTTAAAGTATTACCCTTAAGGATGTCTGTAGTGCCCAGAAATGGAAGCTCAAGAACTTTCTGAACACAGCTTTTTTTCCTCAAAGGGACTTCTTGGGGATACATGAAGAAGCCATCTAAATAATTAAATCTAATTACTGTATTTCAAACAACAAACTTCAAAAACGAGTTATCTCTATTGAGCTATTTTTGGCTGTAGCTAGATATATCTTCTAAAAGGACGGGTCCATTCTAAGTGTCCAATGAGTAGACAAATTGCTTAAATCCAGCCTTGTTAATAATGTAAGCAACCATGTCCCAAACAGACTGGTGAGTAGCAGTAAAGTAAGGAAAGACTCTCAGGCAAAGAATTCCTCCGGTATTTATTGCTCTGTGGGGATTCTCACACACCTCTCTTTTGTGCAGGGGTTCCTTTTTGATCAGGATGAGGCTACAGGTGCCAAATTCCAGTCTCAGTTCAGCAGATGCAGCTCTCTCTAGCTTTAGTTATTCCCCAGTTGGTCTGGTGATGACAAAATACCATGATCAACACTTCCTGAATCCCAAAGGACTGGCAACAGATGAATTTGCAGCAAATATAAATTCATAATTAATGCTCTCCAAATTCCCCAATTAATGCAGACCAGCGAACCATTGCAGTGTTAAGTATCTTAACTTTCCATACTCAGTTTGTCCTTTGATAATCTGAGAGGAGTTTATTTCAAACAAGGGATGTGATTAACTAATGTTGCAAAGAATATTGGGATTATCAGCAGTCCTGAGGAA
Organism: Passer domesticus; assembly: GCF_036417665.1. NCBI lineage: Eukaryota > Metazoa > Chordata > Aves > Passeriformes > Passeridae > Passer > Passer domesticus. The sequence goes on from NC_087485.1 coordinate 20,845,616, forward strand.
AGCAGTTCAATCAGTATTCAGTTTACGACTTTATTTCCTGATCATTTATTCCAACAGCAAAGACTGGACCATGTTGCAACATATGCAGTTGATTCTCAGGACATGTTTTCCTTTTGCACCATTGTCTTCTTGTTTAGCTGCTAGCACACAGCAGAGGAATAAACAGCACAGAGAAAAAAATATTATATCCCTAATAAAATAGAGAATCCTAAGATAGGCTTTGCCTTCAGCCAAAGGCTGGGCATCCTTATTGTGTGCAGAAATAAATTAACAGGGGAGAAAATATATTTATATCTGTGCAAACACTTGATTAAACTTCACATCCATTACTGCATTATTCACACTAGAAATACCTTAGCCTTAATTCTGAGTATATTGGGACTAAGTGGGTCTTCTGGCTGTAAATTAGTGTTAAAAGACAACATGTTGGAAACTTGCAGAGCAGAACGGTACAAAATATACTATTTTTGATGTGCTGCATACCTGTGCTACGACAACATATTCATCTGCTGAGACAAGAGAGCTGACTTTCAGAAAACAGCAATGAGCATCACTGCCAGTTAAGCCTGACCTTTGAAAGAAGTACCTGGCCTTTAATCTTCAAGACTATATTTTGAAAGGCAATTAAAGGAAAAAATATGGAAAGAGTGACACTAACACGACAGCTGTTGAGGAGGACATAAATAATCATTTGCCTTTGACAGCAGAAATCTAGAGTTTAATATTTGAAAACTTATTAACAATGAGAGGTAAAAGATCTGTCTGTGTGCTCTGCATCAACTGGGATATCAGAAACAGCTTTTAAAAGAACTTAATTTGAAAGAGATGCATTTAACTATCGGATGGCACAACAGTAGCATTCCTAATTCACTGGATTTGGGACATGAAATGACATGACTGTTTAAAAAAAATTTACTCATTTTGAATTAAATAATAGAGAATAGTTAGGTTAAAACTCAGGCAATGGAGAAAACAGTGTTTGAAAGCAAAGTCCTCCAGGAAAGAGCACTGGCAGAGTCTTTTCTAAAGTAGCACTCCAGAACTTTCACTACCTCCCTACAGACTACACAACAACTTAAAGCACAACTGGCTGATTGTGCTGAAATTGTCCATTTTGTTGAAGAGAATACTATTTCATCTGCCTGTTAGAAAGAAGGTAAACACTTCTGTGTAACAGTCTACAGGCAAATCTCTACAGGCAAATTCCACCAGTTGGCAGAAATAAGCTGGGGAACATAAGACTCATCCCATGCAGATAATCACACAATCCCACAATAGTTTGGGCTGGGAGGAATTTTAAAGGTTATTTCATTTCATCCCCTGCCCTGGGCAGGGAACACCTTTCCCTGGGAAGCAGTCCCAGGCTGCTCCAAGCTCCAATGTCCAACCTAGGCTTGGGCACTGCCAGGGATCCAGGGGCAGCCACAGCTGCTCTGGGCACCCTGTGCCAGGGCCTGCCCACTCTCCCAGGGAACAATTCCTTATTCCCAATATCCCATCCATCCCTGCCCTCTGGCAGTGGGAAAATGCTGAATTAGATCTCATCCTAAAGTCTCATTTAAGAAGATTGCCTCATTTCACTAAAGACATCAGAACAGAAGCAAAGATGAAAGGTAATAATCTCTTTTCCCTCTTGCTCCCCTCTCTGCACTTGGAAAGAAACCAAACATTCCTTTATTGATTTAACCCTTCTGTAGCTGTATTTCTAAGATATTGGTAACAAAGACCAAAGCTTTAAGTTGGCATGACTCAATCATCTTCTGTGAGATATACTGAGCTGAACGTCTGCCAGATCAGTTGTTGCTGTCATACCCTGCTCTGCAGTTTTGTACTTCTAGTCAGTATTCAACAACAACAGGAGATCCTTGAATTTTCTCATTGGATGGTCTGGGTGGAAGCATAAAATGAATGCAACAGGAAGTGTTTCAAGTGTTCTTGAAAGCAACAGGAATATACACTACAACACATAAAGGTTTCTGTCAGCAAATCAAAAGAGTTTAGCGAATGGACTCACCCATTTCCAGCAGCAGGTCTGCAGTGCACAGAGATGCTCAGTAAAACCTTATCCCTTATTCCTGGAGGAAATAAAAAAGGCTTTGAAGACACCAGCACAGCACATGTCTAGATCTTCTGACCTCAATTTGGCCAAGATCTAAAAGGGAACAAGTGGTGCTGGACAGAAGGCAGCTGGGTTTGGAGACTGACAGATGTTTCATGGTGTGACTGAAGCAGTTTGGCAGAGGAGCACAACTCACCCCACAGTGAAGTGCTCCATCATTGACATTTTCAGAAGTGCTATCTACTTTCAGCAGCTCCAAGAAATCTCCTGGAAAATAACAAAAAGAGCCTTACATTTGTTTAGTTTCTCAGCCATCTTCCCCCAAACTGTACACATAAGAATACTGAGGTAGAAAGTGCTTTTATATTGATTGTTTTTTCCTCTTTATATTTAACAGCTGGAGTGTTAAAACAGAATTCTGAGTAAATTAAAGCAATAACAAAATTACACAGGGCAGCTGTTTCAGCTATTTCCACAGAGCAATGCTCTTTAGAAGAGCTAATGAATCTAATGGAATCTAACAGACACTGCCAAAGCAGCAATGAGTGATTTAAAATGTAGGGGAAGGTCTCATACAAACAGCATCACTAAGCACTAAAGGAAGTAACACAGAACTCTTGGGGCTTTTCACTTCTAACAAAAAATCAAATAGATCTCTGTTCATTTATTACAGTGGTGCCCACAAGCTCTCTCCAGCACAGGACCTGTCAGAATTTCTATTATCCTTCTCATTACTGAAGTGTTTGTAACTTGCCTAATTACAAATGTGCTCAAGGCTGCAGCTTGCTTTCACTTACTGCCTGGTTAATCCCCATTTCCCTTTCATTTAAATTTTGAAATTATATTTTTGTTTATTCTATGCAAAAGAGTAAAGATGAGAAATATGTTCAACTACTGATTTTTTTTATTTTTCTGTAAATGTTGCCAGTAAAAGCTGACATGTGGGAAGTGTTTCACTGTTAATCATTCAAATGGGGCAAATTTGGTTTCTGTGCTGAGGGAGGAGGTGCTGCCCCTCCTCAGCCAGCAATTTGGGCAGTAACCTGGGGTGTGCTCTTATGGAGGCTGAATGTTTGTTTTATAGCACTGCTGGATTATTTTCATTCCTTCCAGGGATCATGGGTGCAGGGAGCCCTCTGTCAGGATGGATTTGAGAGGGACCAAACTTCCCAATGCTGTAGGAAAGCCCCTTTCCTAAGGGGGCAGAGCCAGCACAGCCATACCCTGGGCAGTAGTGGTTTCACAATAAAATAAACCCCATCAGGCTCTTGATGAGACTCTCAAGATTCTAAAAGTGCTTCAAAGTTCTTCCCAACAACCTTCCATGTTCTGCCTTCCCTGGATGTGGAGCTCTGACTCCTCAGTGGCTTCAAAGGGCTGCCAAAGCGCTCTGAGTCAGTCTCCTGAGTGGAATTCCTGCAGAGGGATGAACTGTCCCCTCATCTTCCTCAAGGGAGGCTACAGCCTTCTGGTGTGGAGCCATTTGTGCCAGTCAGGGACAGGAGTGGAAAAATGAAACACTATCAAATGAAAAGTCAGATACAAAGTTTCCGTGTGAACTCCTTGCCATGGAGGACTACAGAGCTTCCTTAGGAGCGCTGGAGCTCCTGTTCTCCATTTCTGATGAGTGCGCACAGCAGGATCCTCACCTCTGCACTGTGCCCTCTCAGGCCGTGCTCTGCCACCCAGTTTACTGCACTGGGTGTCTCAGGAGAGCAAATTCTCTGACAAAAGAGAGAGACTTGATATTCTCACTCATCATCCCATCAGATAAATCACTCATTTCCCCATAGTTTAAGGTTTTTCCTTAACTGCAGGTATTCCTTAACTGAATGTATTCTTACATTCATATCCAATATACGAAATAAACAATCTTTTCTTCTGTTACTGAAGCATTATTGTGACAGTCTTTAAAGTAACTTTTTTCCATATTTCCATATATTTAATGATGACAAGTATATTATCAGTGACCAAACATAATTTCAGTTAGAGCAAATTATTTCACATCTAAAAGATTAAATTTAAAGGCAGTTTCTCCTTTTTAGCTGAATGTTTTAGTCAGATTTAACTCCTAGTATTTACATTTCTTGGGCAGAATTTATAGTATTTAATTTTGTCTGCTCAAGCACAAACTAACTGGATCTAAGCACAAAATATGCTTTCATGCCTTGCATTTTTATTACCTTTTTCATCAAAAAGACTCACTCCTGTATTTTTTACAAATTAGTTTCATTCATTTTTCAAAAGAAAGCTGCTAACAAATTAGTTTCATTCATTTTTTTCCAAATGAAGCTGCTGCTTTGCTCAGATTCAGACACAAACCGAGCAGTTCTGTGAACTGACACCCACAGAGCCAAGAAATCTCCACAATGCTTGAGATTACAGAGTATATCAAAAAAGGCAGAAGTGCTGCCCCATGAACTTTGGAATCATATTGGCAATTTTGACTAATTAATAAATAATAATCTCAGCATATGCTCCAACTTGTGGCCCTGAGCAAACACACATAAAAGATAAGCTTAGTTGCCAGGTAAATAAAGAGAAATTATGTACATGTCTTTAAGGGATTTTGTAAGCATTAATATCTAAGCAGCTATACCCAGCAACAAGCTAATCAGATATCAATTACTTACTAAAATAGTTGCATTTATAATGTTAATTGAAACTAAACTTGCTACAATGACTTATTAATCCTAGTTTTCAAACTCTTTAATTATCTTACTTGTGGAAAGACTACACTTGTGATTCAAGTGGTTCCATTAAATTAACATATTGAATAGGAATGCTAAGAGAACTTATTCAAGAACTGTGTGGTTCATAAAACCCATATACCTTTATCATAAAGCCAGTCTGATACATTGTCTTAATTTAATTTCTCCTTAGAGGTGGTAAGTGACCAAATACTCTATGTTTAGAGTATTAATCCATACTGAATTCACACAGAATTGTGTTCAAATTTCAGTATTGCAGATAAACAAAGCCTGGCTGTTTCTGACGTTATGAAATCATCTTTTTTGACATCATGTTCTTTTTAATCACTGAACCTTGATCTGGTCTTGATAAAATTATAAATTCTGATTTGTTAAAGAACCAGTCATGGGAGAGCACTTTAATTGAAGAATGTTTTAGTACATGCTAAAGTAGTACAAGCAAAGTCCATATTTTATGGTTAAAATAGATTGTTTTGACTTCTCTATTGCAGCTTAAAATCTCAGAAGTCACTATTTATATGTAACTGTCATGCACAACAGATACTCATGCTTTAGATAAATGGACATATATGAAAAAAGAGAGACTTTTAATACTTTTAAGAGAGAATTTTAATACACTGATCATTTACCCTGACTAAAAGTTTCAAACCTCTTTTCCTTAAATCTAAATCAAAAAGCATTTTTAGGGATTCCACATTTAAAATAACAGACCTTGAGTTGCTTCCTAGATGGATTTAGTTTATTTTATTCCAAGTGTAACTTAATTTTGATGAATTTTTGCAGTCATATGAAGTGGGAGAGGGCATTCTAAAGGCTCCCTCATCAGTGGTGCACATAGCTTGGCCTCAGAAATCCCAGAAAACACCTGCTAAACAAACTTGCTCTCTTCCATGGCAGAAAGCACAAAATACCTCATTAAATCCCCTCACAATGTTCCTGCCCATATAAATTAATGACTAAGCTGAGCACAAATACAACACCAACAACCTCAAGAGTGACAACTCCAGATTCTTGGCTGATCAGATCTGTGCATCCTCCTCCAAACAATTTACCTCTGTAGAAAGACAAGAATTTTTGCTTTGATGAAAAAATCATGGATTTCCAGTGCTTGCAGGAGCTGCAGGAAAGATAGAGAGAGACAATTGACAAGGGCTGGAAGGACAGGACACAGGGAATGGCTCCCACTGCCAGAGGGCAGGGATGGATGGGATATTGGGAATGAGGAATTGTTCCCTGGCAGGGTGGGCAGGCCCTGGCACAGGGTGCCCAGAGCAGCTGTGGCTGCCCCTGGATCCCTGGCAGTGCCCAAGGCCAGGCTGGACACTGGGGCTGGGAGCAGCCTGGGACAGTGCAAGATGTCCCTGCCATGGCAGGGGTGGCACTGGGTGGGCTTTAAGGTCCCTTCAAACCCAACCCAAACCATTTTATAATCCTATGATTTTATGACTCCCTATTAATTTCAAAGGTTTTAGATGTGGCTCTTAATAAAAAGGGCTCTAAAAATCTGTGCAGTGAACACCTTCCTACTTAGCAAGTACAGTTCCATAGCAGCTAATTAGTGAAAAAGAAATGAATGATAGAAAATGTTAGGGTTGGTTAAAAATGATATAAACCCTGGTAGGAAGAGAAATCTCCAATGAAAGCTGATGAATGAACTGTGTAATCCTGCCCCTGTGCCCAGCTCTGGAGGCACCTCTGGGTGCTGTGTCCTGCTCTAAATCCTCAGCACAGCAGGGACAGGAGCTCCTGGAGCAGGGCCAGAAGAGGAAGGGAAGGCTGGCCTGGCCACTGCATGTCAACTACAGCAAAATCATCTCTGGTTCAGCAGTGAACAAGGCGAACAAAGAATCAGCAGCCTCTTTGAGTTTACTGATTAATAGTGGGACATTTAATAAATGCACTGGATACTATCCTATCCATTGGAACATACTTCTGTTTTCTTTAGTGTCTTTTTTCTCACTGAGCAACAACAGAAAAGCACAACTTTCATAAATCAGCTTCCTTTGGATTTTCATCACCAAAAGGCAAAGAATTGTAATTAACTGTGATATCATTAGGCCATTTAAAACAATTGCTATCATCCACAGATAATGCTTTGGGCTGGAAAGGACCTCAAAGACCACTCAGTGCCACCCCTGCCATTGCAGGGACACCTTCCACTGTCCCAGGCTGCTCCCAGCCCCAGTGTCCAGCCTGGCCTTGGCCACTGCCAGGGATCCAGGGGCAGCCACAGCATCTCTGTGCCAGGGCCTGCCCACCCTTAGGTTAGAAAATTTCTTCTTTGTATCCCATCTAAATCTTCTCTCTTTCAGTTAAAAAGATTATGAAGGTTACGAGATAAAAGAATTTGTTTTGCCTGTGACATACTGCAAAGAACTTTTTATTCTGAAGAGCAGATTATATTTTTAAAATTGAACCAGATTTAAATCAATAATCTCCTTATTCTACTTTATGACTTTAATATTTCTTTATATGTATATCTAAATTCCTGTAAAAAATCACAGCTCATATCATCCTCCCTGTAAATGTTGATATTTTCACCTGCAGTGGCATAGTCACAAGAAAAATCTATTCTGCTTACATTATGTCTAAAAATATATAAATGATGAATAAAGTACTGCATTAAATATTTCAAGAAATCTCAGTGTAACTGTGGATACAAATACACTCAGAGCACTAGAATTCCAAGAAACTACTGAGAAACCGTAAGTTTTACATTAATTTGCAATGTGCTGTTTCCTTACTAATGTGCTCTCCTTCTTCCACTGTTAAAGCTCACAGAAAGATTTTGCTTTTTAATTCTCTTTTCTTTCTAAATGATACAAAAAATTGCAGTTAAAACTCAGTCAGTGGTAGAATGATGCTGAACACACCATCTTATTAAAAAAACCCTGTGATTTCTCCTGACACAGCCTGGCAGTGGAACCAGCTGAAGTTTCCATTTTAGGTTTTATACCCATGGAAAGACCAAAGATTATCCAACCATGCTCATAAAGGAGATTTCTCATCCTGACTGTGCAGCTGAACATTTAATATCCTCTCGTAGGAGGAAGATCGCTTGAACACACAAGCAGGCTGTGCCCTGCTGGGATGAAGGCAAAGATGGAAGGTTTGGGTTACAGAAGCATGGGACAGACTGTCAGATCCACTGCAGCTCTGCAATGAATTAGGGGCCTAAACAACACTGAGATAATTGAGGTTACACATCCAGCTCACACAAGGGCTCCACTGCATCCCCATGGGCCCCCTGAGCTGCCCAGTGCTGCTGCAAATCAAACTTCAAAAAACTTGTGTGGAGTGGGAAAGAAAAAACCAAAATGTGACTGTAAAAGGATTCACCATCTTAATCCAAGACTACCAGAGAGAGAGACAGAAAGAGGGGGAAATCTTGAAAGAGCAGTGGGCAGAGCTGGGCAGTAAGTGTGGAATGCAAGTAAAACATCCAAAGCTGAGGAACTGTGAATTTGACCACACCAACAGCAGCTAAAGGAGAAGAAGAGGTTTAATTCTTTCACATGCATACTTTGTTTACAACATCCTGGAAAGAGATGCTCAGACAAACTCCTGTTGTTGTTATTCTTATTAGCTTTATAGTTAAAAATAGCATTTAGTTAAATGCATTAAATGGGATGGCAAAAATTGAAGTGAATTTAGACCTTCAGCTTTCAAGACAAACTTGCCCCAAAGATTTGTTAAAAGAACAAAGCACAGCTGTACTTTATAAACATGAATTCTTTCTATGATGACTGCACTTCTATTAAATGTAGGCTAGAAGTGGTATTCTCCAGTGTTTAGCTTATTTATTGCACATCTTTTTGCATTTGCCCTTATTCATTATACTAAATATCAAGTGTATGCAGTGGGATTTTTAAATTGCTTCAGCCCAAGAGCAATCATTATATAAAGATGTCCTTAGGGTATTGAAATATCTACAGCATCTCCTTACATCTACAGGACATGCAAATAGACAGTGTCTCATGTAAAATTGGATTTTATTTCTGTTCAAAAAGGAAAAAAATGTGGCCTCTGGGTATCAATATTCAACAAGGGCCACTGGAAGACAAGTAAAATCACAGAATCATGGAATCCCAGAATAGTTTGGGTTTGAAGGGATCTTGAAGCCCACCCAGTGCCACCCCTGCCATGGGCAGGGACACCTTCCACTGTCCCAGGCTGCTCCCAGCCCCAGTGTCCAGCCTGGCCTTGGCCACTGCCAGGGATCCAGGGGCAGCCACAGCTGCTCTGGGCACCCTGTGCCAGGGCCTGCCCACCCTCACAGGGAACAATTCCTCATTCCCAAGATCCCATCCAGCCTTGCCCTCTGGCATTGGGAGCCATTCCCTGTGTCCTGTCCCTCCAGCCCCTGGCAATTGTCTCTCTCCATCTTTCCTGCAGCTCCTTCAGGCCCTGCAAGGCCACCCTGAGCTCAGCCTAAAGCTTCTCCTGTCCAGGTGAACAATCCCAGCTGTGCCAGCCTTTGCTCCCAGCAGAGCTGCTCCATCCCTCTGCTCATCCTGGAGCCTCCTCTGGGCTCTCTGCAGCAGCTCCAGGTCCTGGCTGTGCTGGTCCCAGGGCTGGGGCAGCTCTGCAGGTGGGGTCTCACTTGAGCAGAGAAAACAAGACAGTGTGAAGAGAAGAGAAAAAACAATTAAATTGTGGATATCAAAGCTTTCCATCAGAGTGTGAGTAACACCTATATCAGGAAGAAGCCAGCCCAAATTAGATGGTCAAAAGTAGATTGAAAGGACAACAGTTTAATGGTGAAAACAGGAATTTTGTGCAGGTGCTGGATTCCCTTTCCAGCTCAGCTCCTCCAGGGTCTCCTTATGTTCATTCCCTGTCACAGGGTGTGTTCCACCTATTGGGATACTCCCGGGTCAGAGGAATGCATTCAGATTTTTGTTTGTCCCCACAAATACCTGCAAATTTAAAAACATTTTACTGTTTAAAAAAAAAAGTCCAGAGCATTTGCTACGAAATGAAGTTTATATAACAACCTAAAACATTGGAAAGTTCTTTCTTTTATATTATTCCTTTCAATTTTTTTAATTTTACTTCAAAATTCACATGTTTATATTCACACATTTATATTCATCCTAGTTTGACACAGAGCATGCAAAGGCTCTGGAGAATGCTCCTCTTTGGCCTTTGCCAGCTACAGTTCTCAGCTGTGAATGCAGCGGGTGAGTGGGTCAGAGACAGAGACCACCACTCACCCGATGCTCATGTGGCAATAGGGAGATCTTATTCCTTGAGCCCCTCTTTGTAAAGGGGATTTGCCTGGATAACCCCATTGGTCTGATCTTTTAAAACTGCCCAGCTCCCTGACCAGTGAGATGTCTGCTGCTTAGGCTGGAATGTAATTGGTTGAGGTTCCTGTCAGTCAACCCAGGGGCCAGTTGGGTTTCTTATTTCTAGCCAAATTAATTGTCCAGTACAAGCCAGATTGTAGTGTGATATACTGTGACATCTCCTCAGTTCTTTCTTTATTAAAAACTGCAACTTGCTCTCTGTCACTCATCTGCAAGGACCCATTGCAAACCAGGTGACTGAAGACAGTATGGGTCTAATTTGCATGAGGCCATGTATCACTGGAGCTGCAGCATTCACATCTAGGAGCTATTAGGCAAGAACTACTAATATCTTTTCAGGCTAACATGTCACAGGCTATTTTCTTAGAAGTTACAAGTTACAACTTATCTGTAAAACCAAGAAACTATTTAGCTCTAAAACCATTTAACCCTTAGAATTGTTAGAAAAAAACTCAACTACTAGAAAAACAATCTGTAAACAGAAAAAACAGTTTGTAAACAGGAAAAAATCATTTTTAAACAAATGCAGTAACTGTCAATTCAAGACTCCCAGATTTCTATGAGGTAGGTAATGAACTGTTCTGGTTACAGGGCTCTGTGATGGCTGTTGAGGGGTCACCAGGAGGATGCTGCCTGTGGTCCTGAGCAGGATGTGGTGTAGGCTGGACACATCTGTCAGGCATCCAACATGTCTCAGTGTCCATTAAAAGGCATTCATATCTCTGTTCTCAGGTAGTAAGTCTCAAAGAGCCCCCCATCTATTGGTGAGAAGGTGTCTCACCATTACCTTGGGTTAGAGCAGCTGAACATCACCGGATGATCGTACTGTTATATGATTGATTGCAAGATATGAGAAAAACATGAGAACATTATATTGGCCAAGACTTAACGTGGGGGTGTACATTCACCCCAAATATTTTCCCTTTTCTTTGTTTTAATAAAAAATAGGGGGGAAAAAACCTCATGGACTTTTGAACAACATTAATAAGGCAAAACTTACAATTGTGCATATGTTTTAATATTACCTGGGGTCTGCTGTTGCTGACGGGTTTCTTTTTCACAATAAGAACTTGGAAGAACCTCTTCCAGACAAGGTTTCCTCATTTATCTCAAAGGAAAAGGGTTAGCTTTTGCAAAGTTTGCACAGAATCATCTAGGTCTAATAGTACATTTTTCCTTTACCAGTCAGGTTCAGGGTTTGATCAGGGCCAAAAACCGGTTGGGTGTCCTGGTTTAGAGCAAATCTGGGAGAAAGCCTCCAAAGGGGGCCCCTCCAGAAAGCAAACCCACACAGCCCCTTCCCCAACTGCTTCGAGAAGGATTCCTCGGAGAGAAGTGGAAAGAACCTGTTTATTTAATAGGCAAAACACCCCCAGCACACAAAATGAACAATACCAGATGACAATGCTTTCACCGATCTGAAAAGGATGACAAATTCAGAAAGTCTTTCCTGGGAGTGGTCGCTCTGTTGTCAATCCCTCCAGCACTGGGGATGGCTGCTGCAGGCCACAAGGTGTAAACTCTTGGTGTTTCCCAGGTCTCAGTCGGGAGCAGGTTCGAGTGGTTCCAAAAAAGGGAAAGGAAAAACAGTCCAGGGAAAAAATCAGACTGCTTAACTAAACTAACTAACAAGCAGAAGCAAAAAGCAAGAGCAAAGCAGGAGCAAAGCAAGAGCAAGAGCAAATCAAAAAGCAAAGCAAAAAGCAAAAGCTGCACTATGTACTGCCCCGTCTCTCTGTCCTGCCAGCCGTGGAGGAGCAGGCTGATAACAAACCAAAACAAAACTTCGCTCTTCAGAGCCAGCCTTGAAGGCACAGAACATAATATCCAGCATAAACAGAACACACAATTGGGGATACAAGCATCATAATGCCACCCTCGGACACTGAGGAAGGTTTTCCCTACTTGTCAGTCAACCCAGTGCCAAATCTACAACTGAATTAATTGCCCAGTGCAAGCCAGCTTGTACTGTGATATACTATGACACTCAGCAATGTGTAAATGAGATGCAAAGAATAAAACCTGTTTGTGAAACAGATACAAAAAAAAAAGTGCACCATTTTATAGATGGTCAATATTTTATCTCTTCAGCATTCCAAGAAATGCCACACAAGAATCTGATTTAAAGGGTTATCAAAAGGTAGTTTACAGAATATTTTAAAATCAGTAGCATCACTAAAAATACGTATCCACATATAATTTTGTAGTCGTAATAGGACATATATGTTCAAGGTGTACACAAAAGTGAAGCACAAACGAACCAAAATTTGTCAGTCTATCATCTCCACTGATATTAAAATTCATAATGATAAGAACTAAACAAACAGAAGGTTTGTCTTCATGTGTGATGGAAAGTTCAAACTGAGAAAAGTCTGGGAAAAAAATCTGGAAAAATATCTCATAATCTGTCTGTTAAAAAAATATACCAGAACACTTTTTCTAAGGTTTATTGGAAGAGTTAAAGCAGCTCTGAATTGTGTTCATACACACAGAACCTCACAGGGCCAGTTCTGTGCCTGACAACAGTCTTTGGAAAACTTTGGAGAAGAGCTTGGAACCAGGGTCTGGGAGCAGGTCTGGAGAACACAACCTTGATCCTCATGTATTCATATGTGGGAGAGGGATAGATCAGCCCAAAATCAAGTAGCTATTTGAACCACCTGCAGAACACATATTTTTATGTTCTTCGTAGGTTTTTCCTGGCTCCCAAGGTAAATAAAGGATAGAAGATGTGGAAAGGCAGAATGTGTCTAGAAGGGATAGAAGGACCAAGGAGACGAGATACAGGAACACAAACTCACCCAAAAACATTATCTAAACCCTGCAGTGTTCAGGCCATGTCAGGACAATGGGAACCCTTAAGGGATGAACAATGTGAGACAGTGGCATGTCCAGGAATACATTGTTCTGTTTTCAGATTGCTAAAATCAACTTATTTTTTGGGAAGACTATTCACAATGTGACTAATCTGTACTATGACTGTTGGTTTATATATTTTTGTATGGAGAGTGATGGAGAAAAATAATATAAATTACAATAATATTGACAATTATGTGATAAGTTTCCTAATGAGGTTTGTTGTCTGTGTTTCATGGCACAGTCTTCAAACACTAATTTATCTAAAGATTCCAAAGTCAGAGCTCATCTATCATTAATAATTTTGTGAAACTGACAATTACTAATATGTGCACATTGCTATTTTACTTTATAAAAATGTCCTCTTAAAATTAGGTTGCCTGAAGTTCCTGATGTGCAAATTAAACATCTAATTTATCTTGCCTGGCCTTACTGGCTGGCTTGATCAGTAGTATATTAGGCAGGCAGAGAAGGAGTGTTAAATGTAAAACAGCAATCTCTCCAAAAATCTATGAAAGGCAGCAATTACAGCCAAGCAGAAGATCAGAGGTCACCAGCCTCAATGAGGTGAGAAGAATGAGAATGTTTCCAGTCTGAAACCGTCTTAATTTATGCAATTTCCAGGAAGCTTTTGTATCTCCTGCTCAGGGATTTTCCTGTAAGATGTACCATCCAATATCCTATTCCACCTCAAGGTTACAGGACCTGCTGTTATTTGCTCCAGTGATGTGCTCAACAAAGAGAACTGCCAGAACATTCCAAACCTTTGCTCTCAGATGAGGCTACTGGTCCCTGAAAGGGAAATTAAACAACTTCCCTGGCTGACAGCTCCATCATCAATATATGTAGCTCCTAACTAGACACAAAAATTAGACTGAGCACACAGCAAGAGGGGAAGGCAACAGAGACATGACAGATGACTAAAAGTTATTTTTCTCCTTAATTCTGTGGCCAGCTTGTTTCTCCAATCTCTTCTCTAAGGAGGAAATATCTCTGAAAGCAGACAAACGTCCCTGGGTTATATTTTGCAGAATAGAACCTACCAAACCTTCCCTTGGCTATAGTAACTGCTTCCACAGGGAAAAGTCTTTTTGGAATTAAATTAAACAGGCATCACTGCAAGTTAAAAAGCTTTTGCTGTCCTTGGAGGTTTAGTATCAAACCTAAACAAAAAGTATACCACAATATTGGGTGTTGCTCCCTGCAATGCCACTGCAATCACTTCTCACAAACCACTTGTGAGCACACTTCCAACAGGTGCAATTGCAGCAGATAACAACTTGCTTAGGTAGTCAAACCTAATAAAACTATCAGCTCTAATAACACCTCGAGAACACTTAATGTAGTGGGCATTTCATTACTGCTTTCAACATTCTTGATATTTAATGACCATAAATAGATGGCAATGCTTTATATTCAACTCCTCTCCTTGTGGAGTTGAAAGTAGGTTAGAGAGGAAAGTTTAGCAAACAGTTTCTGAGGAATATTTTTGATTAATCTTAACACTGACTTGGCACTTGGATAGAATTAAGAGAAAAATGTGCAAATTTACCATGCTTAAAAACTGCATTATCTTGTAATATTGCTTCAAGAATATTTTCTGCTTTCTTTTTCCTTCTGTCATAACCTCCACTGTGGCCATGTCTTCATTTTTCTTATAATAAGATCATTTACAATGTACATTGCCATTTATGAACCTATCTAAAATATATGAGAACCAGTAGTTCTAGCTGAGAAGAATGAAGATAAGATGGCACAGAGCTGGCACTGTGCCCTCCTCAAAATCTGGTCATTTATTCAGAAATCAAAACAAAAATATTTGGGTCCTCTGCTCTCTTGTGAAGTTTGGATTTTTCCCAACACTTGCCATGAAACCTTCCCATACATCATTTGGAGCTGTTATTCTGCCTACATTAGAAAGCTCTTGGCAGTAATGACTCCTGAAAACATAGATCAGGCAGCAAAGAGAAAGATTCTGCAGAGCCTAAAGACTGGGATGGAGAAAAACTGCCACTGTCTTCCAAAATTACTGTCTCAGGACACTTGATTTTTAGGCTTCCTGCGTCAAAGCTTCTCAAAGAGGATGATATTCCCAGGGACTGGAAATTATTACTTTGAGGATTCTCAAATTTACAGCAACGATATCACAGTCTGAGCTGAACAGCTTCATCTATATCACCATCTCTCGTACCTTTACTCCAGATATGAGTCTAATTATGTTTACCTTTATTTAATTAGCTATATTTCTGTCTGAGGAGGATTCTTAATTTATTCCTGAGTCTTCAGAACTGACTATTTTATCTAGCAAGATCCTTTTGAAAGAAACAAAATTAAAGCTGCTTTAATTAAGCACTTTTTATGAGAGAGATGCACAAACAGCCCAACTCAAAAAAACATATGAATTATTTCATGGATAAAAAGAGTTCCCTCTGAGGATGGTGAGGCACTTCCAGGTTGTTCAGAGAACCTGTGGCTGCCTCTGTATCCCTGGAAGTGTTCCCGGCTAGGTTGGACGGGGCTTGGAGCAATTTGGGATAGTGGAAATTGTTGAAACTAAATGATCTTTAAGGTTCCTTCCAACCCAAACCACTCTGGGATTCTGTGATATGCTGCCATTCTGAGAGCAAAGACATGACCATGATGATCACAATGTGTGGTGGATGCTAAGACAGCCGTACATAATCCAGCCACAGGGAAAAGCTGACATACTGCACAGGAGGTCAAAAAAAGTTAATCAGGAATTCAGCTGGAACTCTCCTAGCTCTTGGTGACATGGATGTTTCACTGGGAGTGATCACAACATAAAGATAAACAAAGCATCTTAAATATTTCATTCATTTTCAGCTCTGCATGGATCTGTAAGACAGCCAAATACATAGCTGGATAAAAAGCAATGAATAATATAATGTTGCTTAGACCTAAAAGAGCTGCAAATATAGAACCTTCCTGTTGGAACTGTCTGTATAACATGTACATCACAGAGGAGGAAAAAAGATCAAGGTAATGGGCTGAATTACAGGCAGTAATACATGCTCAGAAGTTACTATAGAAAGACTTACCTTAAACCCAGTATTTGTGTCCAGCAAAAAAAAAAAAAATTCCTTCTGTTTACCTGTTTTGTTATTTTCTAAATGTTTCAGTGAAAGGCTTCAAGCTGAGAACTTCAGAGAACTGCAGCCTTAAAAATCCTAATGCACCACTGCATTTTCAGCATGAATTTCAACATAGCCAAGACTTGTCCAGTCTGCAAACTTCTCCCCAGTTTTAGGTAGCCATAGGTTGATACCATTTGGGAAAAGTGCAAAGTTTCTTGATCCCTTTTCAGCTGTTTTCTGTCAGGAAAATTTGAAGCACAAAGAAAGGAAAGAGTAAGATTGTATTTGAGAATGCTTTCATTTCTTCACTTTCATGTCTGACTGTGCTCTGTGCATTAAACAACATCCCAAAATGCTTTATTCACTCGTTCTCTGATAAAGGACATCTTTATGTAGTTTTATATTTTCATACTGTGTGAAGGAACTTTATTTTGTTTTATCTGTCACAACATACAAAAGAAAGACAAAAAATTTAGAAATGCAAAGCTCCTTACAACCTGCTGCAATTCACTCTTTTTCTTGCACAAAATATATTTTTTTAAAATCTAGCTTTGAGATAAATATACCTTATAGCTGTTTTGAGTGTTCCATTATGCCAAAAGAACACAAGGTAGATTACAAACATGGCAGGACTTCAAAACTAAATCTTACAACAAGCCTGCCTTGCACATAACTGTGAGACTAGTTTGAAGTTAAAAAGTTTTTTTCAATTATCATTATTGCTTTAGTTTTCTAAGCACTGGCAGCCTCAATATTTCAAAACATTTTAGTCTCAGAGGCAGTAGGACAAGGCCTATGAAGCTGTAGAGGCTCCTTCTCTGAAGATATTCCACCCCACCTGGACGTGTTCCTGTGCAACCTGCTTAGGTGTCTCTGTCTTGACAGGGAGTCGGTGCAGGTGAGCAGAGCCAGGGTCTGCTGCCATTTCAATACACGAAGTTATGCTATCAGATGTCTTTCCCATCATACTTGGAAAAAGGTGAGGGGAAACCAAGTAAAACCCATCAACAAGTGAGAAACCTGTCTGTGGCGAGTGCAGTTTCCCAGCACTCTTTCCTGGCTCACTCTGCATGTTCCCTTTTGCATGCTGGGTTCTCTCTCAGGTGTTTGTCTCAGAGGTTTGAAATGCAACTGAGGTGTTCTGCTCCTTATTCTGACCTGGCACTCCAGGCAGCCAGAGATGAAGGCAGATGGAATCTGAGCTCTGAATTCCATCTCCTGTGTTCCTTATTCTCTGTGCTCCCTCAGAAATTCATCTCACAGTGGTTTTAAATGCCCTGCCTCATTATTAGCAAATCTGTACCACACTGCAACTGTTTTATAAAAGAGCCTGAGGTCCTGCACCCTCTGACAGCACACCATGTGGAGATATTTTCTCTCCCTTGCCTAGTTAAGGGGTTATTGATTGCCACTCACACCCTGTAATGGATGGCTTTCCGCAGCCCACATTTGCCTTCCTTCTGTATTTTAGCCTCTATTTCTTCCCTTCCTACTGATATTGTTGTAATTTGCAATGCATGTACTGGTGAGAAGGTCAATACACTTTGTTAGACACCGCCTCCGTGATTTATTTTCACATCTCCTTAACTAAATCCTCACAGTGCAGAGTTTTTTCAACCAATTGCCAGCAAACTACCATCCCCAATTCCTGCCAGCTTTGTTGGTGTGTTATTACTGTTTGGTGAGTACATTCTCTCAGAATTCACCCATTTGTTTCACTGCCAGTTTTCAGAATCAAGTCCTTGTTAACCATCATTTCCTTCTGGAGATATTCTTCTAAGTTTTGGCATGGGCCTACAATTTCCTCTTGCCTTAGAGTTTACCAGATTTCCCCCTGTGGTACTTCCAGCCTGCATGATTAATGCTGGTGAGTGAAACCACTCCTATTTATCACCTCACAAAAAATTGTGTAACCACTCTTTAGGCTATGAAATTGGCCAATATATGTAAGCTGTACAATATATGTGAGCAATACCATGGAATTAAAAAAAAATTAGAGTAATAACAGAAAAGCAAAGATAATATGCAGTAAGAATACAGTGACTAGCTGACATCTACCAGGTGAAACTCCCTCCAAGGTTCAAGTTTATACGACACACAGACTAAAAAAGGCTGAAGATTTAGTCCAGAACTGCTACGGAAAACCTGTCATGACTTTGCTGCTGAAGAGATGAACAGAGTGGTAGAATCCTGGAGATGGAGGCCTTGTGCTGCCCCTGCAGGTAAGTTTTGAAATTTTCTGAATTTATTTACCTTTAATATTATCCTGACCATTTGTTAAAAACTGTCCAAAATAGCCTTGTTTCATTTAATGGAAGGTGATGAGATGATTTCAAATTTAAAGGTCTATTAATCCACAAGTTAAACTGGAACCAAGGATTTTTTTAAAGGGCTTTACAATAGAAAGTCCATATCTCACAGTTTAGCTGTCTGCAGTCACATGGGGAGCAGTTAGTACATTAACTTTCTTAAAGCAGAATTTCAATGATGTTTTATTACTTTCAACAGACACACTGAATTGATTAAATTCACAAGCTGCAAAAATGGTTTCTGACAGCTGGGAGCTACACACTGCAAGGACAAAGGTTTTTCTAAATGATGAAGTCTAAAGCAATACAAACTGATAGCAAAAGGCCTTTAGCTAATCTAGAGAAGGGGGAGTTAAGATTTTTCTCCTTTAGAAAGCAAGAATAAGCTGCTTGAACTTTTCATATTAAAGGAGCTGCCTTCTTTTCAGGCTTTGTCAGCTTGGCCAGTGTGGAGCACTTTTGAATGTGTAAGTTAAAGACTCCACAAGAACACACAAGCAATTATTTTATTCATTAAGTTCCAGGATAAATCAGAGCCTGCTTCGTTTTCATCTCTGCATGATCACTGAGACACTGGTGAAAGATTCTCAAAATAAAATCTTGTTTATACTCCATTGCTAAACTACCAGCAACAGGTAACCATCAAATGGAAAGAGGCCACTTCCTACGAGAAACAAATCAAATCTCACTGTCACCAGAACAACGATCCCGGCAGAAAAGAGCAGGCTGATTGTAACTATAAAATGGGCATAATTGTGTCAGTCTGGAGGGACTGAATGCCTGTGCAGTGATATGCACATGCATCATCATCAATTAATTATGCCTCAGAATGCTCTTGCACAGCCTGGTGTGCAAACGAGCACAACTGGAATTTGTGCTGACTGAAAAAACCCTAAATCTTAAAATCAGGCTAAAAGCGATTGAAATTATTTTTCTCACATAGGTGGTCTCCTATAACAAAACAGCACCTTGTTTTCTTTAAACATTTTTGTATCAAGGTAGTCTTTGATATAACAGAAGTCAAACAACATTTAAAGTGCAAAGACTCTGGTTACTTTTTTTTTAGTTCAGGGTGGCTGTTTTCATGGAAAGACCTCCAGACACACAGACCATGTCATTAACATTAACATGAAATATTTTATAGAGAATTTTTGCAGCAAGCACTTAGAGATGCTGGGTTCAGCATTTACTATAATTGCCATTACCACTTACATGCCGCTTTTCCCCAGAGGACTTAGACAGAGAATGGTTTTATCTCGTTTAAACCTAATAGGCAAAAATTAGGTACTGAAAGATAGAAAATCCATGAAAATTCACGAGGTGGGAAAATAGTATAATGCAAACCAGAAGCAATATTTAAAGCAACATTGAAAAAATACCAGGCAGTCAGCAAAGATGTTTTTTTCTACTTATTGGTAATTTTAAAAATAATGAACCATTCAGCTTAAGTGTTTTAGGGACTTTCAAACTTTCATAATCCTACTTTAGAAATAAAAAAAATATGCTTTTTTTTTTCCCACTCCTGACAATATAGACTTTGGAAAAAAATATTGTTATCCTGTTCTACATTTTTAAAAAAACCCCTTGCATGGAAAGTGAATGGTAGCAGCTCTGATTCTCTGCCTGCAGATTGAAGAGCAGCTCCCATCACCCCTGGTTCCCAGGGCTCCCATCAGTCACAGAAGTGCTAATTTAGCATCAAACTGAGACTCAAAACTCAAACCTTTGTCCAATGAGGAAATACTTACAATGTACATTTTTGTCTATTTAACAATGTTTGAAATTCACAGCAAATATCAAATTACTGCATTTACTGCTTTTCAACAGGAGAAAAAAAATCAGTCTGTGGTGTAACAGAATTGGGGATTTTACTTCCCAAAGTTAAGGGCATGAGATTACAATGGATAAAGTCATTATGTTTAATATTTTCCTCAACCTGAATATAGACATGTCATTTCCTACATATGCTCCTAAGGGAAAGCTGACCTCAGAATTCCCTGAGGCAAGCCCACAGGACAGGCCAGAGCTGGATCACCATGTGGGAAGGTTGTTCTCTCAGAATTTGAGCTAGTGGTTTTAATCCCAAGGGTTGTATGCAGCAACTCTTATTTCACTGTTATTTTAATAGTAAGGCCCAGAACATTCCAAAACCATGCTAAATCAGGGTAAAATAATGAGGTGAGCTCTTTGACAATGAGTCAAAGAGAAGTTCTGCACCCTTTAAAACACAGTAAGAATTGCAAAATTATCTAAATGCACATAAAATATTGTTAAAGGAACGAAAAGGTAATAAAAAAGCAGGTTCTGAGCTAGCAGTGGGAGGTTTTTGGTTATTCTTAAGTATAATGGGGCAAACCTGAAAACCCAGAACTGATAAAAGTATCTAATGAACTTTAGCTGGGATTTAGCAGTTTTAATTTGCATGTCAAAGTCCTATGGATGCATCACATGTAACAACAACACACTCTGAGGGCATCATGTACAACACCATAACCAGATTCCTTTTGCTGTTTTTCTTCCCCTTTTAATTTAATTTAATTTATTCACTACATGTTTCTTTGTGGATATCACCAAACCACCCCACTTTGCAACCTGTAAATGATGTCTCAGAGTTTACAACAGCTCACTGCACTTTTTCTGCAAATGTAAAAGCAGAAAAAGAGAGGATCTATAGAAAAATAATAATTATCCTCATAAAAGCAAACTGCTCACCATAGAGACACAAAAGTTTCCTTGCCAGAGCATGAGTGTGTTACAAATTTTAAACAATATCACTGTCTTGAAGTAGTGTTGTTGGAATTAGCCATTATGGAGCTGAGACCCAAATAATTTAATGTGAACTTTAACTGGACATGATTATTGCTGTAGCAGCCTGACATGAACTGGAGCCTCACTTAATTAGCACCAGTATTACAAAGGCCTAGGACTAAATGATGTGGTAAAAACATTGCAGCTTGGAGGAATGGCCACACATTCCTTGTTTTATACTTTATCTGGGCAATAGTCCTCATTCCCACCATTTTATCAGTTCAGCCCTTGCTGCCACTATTGGAAAGATTATCTCTGGTTTTATTAGGAACAAAACACCCAGTTATCTGTAGTTTTCCAAAAAATGAATGGGACTGAAACCTTATTCTTTCAAAAAAGGAAAACAAACAATCCCTGAGCAATTGAAACAATCCCTGAACAAGTGAGAAAACTGGGCTATGGGAAAAAAAATTACTTTCAGCTCAAGTCATAATTTTTCCTGACCCTCTTTCAAGCTTTATTTCACCGAGTAACACCACATTTGTAAAGATTAAGATGGGGACAAATGTTCTGCCCAGACCAGCGAGGCTTGCTAGATCAACATGATTACAAAGGCTGGGTAGTTGTGTTTGGTTGACACGAGACAAATTAAAAGGCAAAGGTAACAATGTCAATCTGTGCAGACCTTGCCATTCTCTTCAAATTGAAGTGAAAGGTTAGTGATGAAAGGTGCCTGAAAAATTCATGAACTCCTTGGAAAGTGTCCTTGTAGTGAAATCCTTGAGAAGTCAAGGAGCAAGGAAAGCAAATTAACTCAAGAGTCTATTCTTTGGGCTGCCTCTTACGTGATTTCTTGAGGTTTCAAATTAGACCAAGGTCACACAGATCAACAATTTCACTGCTGATAAAAAAAACCTATCAGAATACTTTCTGCCTGCTTTTTCCTACCAAATAATGAGTTAAAAGATGACCTCAACTGTAAAACACCAGTGGTCTCCTGAATCCGGTCACCACATCCCAGCTGAGGCTAGAGCACTCTAAAGAGTCCCAGGGAGTGGTTAATAATGAGATGTTGGGCATTCATGCTTGAAATTGTAGGTCATTTTTGATTAAATATCTTGCAGAGGAAATAAGTCATGGCATCCTCACAGTGAGTTTGCAGTGCAATATGAAAGTGCATAAAAGCTAAACTTGTTAAAGGTGATCTGCTTGTTAGACGTGATCTAAGTGATAGGGGGAAACCAGCTCAGCCAAACTGAGACTTAACTCAGACTGCTCTTCAAAATTCAGAAAGGACATTTCATCCAGAGAGTTGAGCTAAGCCTCCTGCAAAATGCTAGTTTAAATTGAGTTTCCATGTGCAGTTTCAGTCTAAAAAGAGAAAAAAATGTGTATTTATTCCTGGAGCTACTGTAAGGTGCAGAAATTTAAAAATGCAAGAATTTTAAAGATCTCTAGCTGCTACCTGCACAGAAGTCCTGAACGTTTTTTATGGTCAGAGCTGGTTCTTCACCTTTCTGGACTTTTTTTGCAGAAGTATTTTGAGAGGAAGAAAGATTTTGCACCAAATACCAGATGCTTCCCAGCCTCATTTCCTGACATTATTCATAATTCCCAAATGACCCAAACAAATCAATACATTTCTTGGCACAAAATATTTATTTACTTCTATGTTCTCTCTACCCTGTCCAGTGAATATGTTGTCTCTGATCATCCCTTTTTGCACATAAGATGTTAATCCCAGTTAGAACCAGTAGGCACCACAGTAGACACACAGAGCAGACTTATCATTTGAGATAGCACAATATTCATAATATAAAAGAGAATTATGCTGGGATATTTTTTGTCTGAAAACACAGAAACTTCAGCATTTAAGATCAATAAAGAGTGACCAGAAGGTTGGCAGAGTTTTCTGCAGTAATCCAGGACATGGAAGATTAAATTATATTAAAATAACTTCCCTCCAATTTTTGACTAAGAACATTATTCCTTCTACCTCATATTGAATACAGATAAACAAAGAATGAAAAGTATCTTTCAGTATTGCACAATCTAAACATTTACAGTTCAAGAAACAAAACAAAAAAAGAAAAACACATGAAAAATTATTAAATTGGTTCAAACATAATCAATTTTGCCCTGGTTTTAGAGTCTTGAGATGTCTGATACTTTTTTCCCCCTGGCTCTTATAAGAACATGGGCATAATTTCTCCTAAAAAAAGTTTTAAAAGGGAGCAAAGAAGCAAAAAATGCTGTGCCAACTCAAGATTCTTACCTGGCACAGGACTAGAAGGTGAAGGAAAAAAGACAAATTCCACTATTAATATGGGCAATATTCACACCAAAAGTGAAAGCCTTTTGCTGTTGCAGGGGGGCCCTTGTACACATAAGAACAAGGAACAAACACAGTTAATAATGCAAGTAATAAAAATTAACTGATATTTAGTCCAAGGCTGTGAAGTCTTCCAAATATTGTGTTCCCTTCCTTTTCTGTGTGATTTCAACTTCACATCTTCTTCCATCCCCCACAGGTGTGTGGTAGGGAGGAAAGCTTTGCAGCACCTACCCTGACCTCCAGCAGGTGATGGCCATCTCTAATGTCCATGAGATTTTGGGGTGTGGATGACAGCCTGGTGTGCAGCATGGCCCTGACGGGAGAGAGATTGTGATGTACTCATGGTCAGGACTGTCGGATGTGTTACAAACCCCCTCAGGACCCAGGGCTAAAGCTGAAGCAGGAAAATCAGCCTTTGGGACTGGGACATACGCATCACCAATAAAATGAGCTCAAATACTTGTTTTGAGAACCCTTGGCAGGACACCTCCATTGTGTTGTTGACTCCCAATCATTCCTTTTACGCCTCCATATGTTTAACTTTGGCTAAGCAGAAAACTGCCAAGACCAAGACTTCTACAAATCTGCAAGTACAAGCTGTGACAGATGATAAAAGATAATTGCTACTATTTGGCAGATTAATTTTAGCTGTCTTCAGCCTGTGCCTGTGATGTATTTTATGGAGTTAATCTTTCATAGAGTTTCATGTTTGTCCAGCATTCCCAGTATGTGTCATTGCAGTTAAGACTCCTCAATGAACTGCACGAGCCCTGCCGGAGGTGGCAGGTAACAGAGTCAGGTACATCATGTCTGTTCCAGAGCCTAAATGCAGACAGCAACAACATAAACTTTGTAGATATTATTAAAATATTATTATTATTATTACTATTATTATTATTACATTATTTATCTTATGTCTTATTACCCATTCTAGAAGGAACTTCTAAATGAGAACTGTGCAGCTCTGAATTCTCATCCCTTCAGCAAATTCCACAGGTTGGATTTGATGATCCTGGAGGTCTTTTCCAACCATAATGATTTTATGATAGATTTGGGGATTTCAGAAAGAAAACCCATCCTGTTTACCCTGCCATGTTTAAAAATTTGTTAAGAAACAAGGGACTGGATTTTAACCTTCTGATCTACCAAATCAATATTTTGCATCCTATGAACAAAAAACTTAAAATGAGCTGGAAAATGCATTTCAATTTAATTTTTTTTAAGCACAATGGCCCATCAATGAGAACTGGAGGATTGCAACTGTAGCACACCATTGTTCATAAAATATCACAAATGGGATTAAAAAAATATCCATTACTTTACAAGAAACAAATGGCTTGAAATAGCTCAAAGATGATTACACATGACTGAGTATATGCTTCAGGGTTTCTAATTGCTTTAGCTATCCCTAGTCCATCTTAGCTGTATAAAATATCATTTAAATATTTTCATTTTCTTTAACAGACTCTTAGACTTAATGTTTCTGCCTTGCTTCAGGACAACATATTTTAATTGCTTTAAATTATCAGTGATGTCTCAAGCATTTTCACTGAACATGGATTGATTTCAATTAACTTTCTCATGCTCTAGCATAAAAGCAGTGTTATTCAATTTGCCCTAATTAGATCACCAACCTCTTGGAGCTAAAGCAATGACAGTCATTAAAAGGTTGAATACAGAGGGAGAATCAAGGTTTACTGCATCATTAGCCTTTTTTCATTTCCAAGCTGCAAGGAGAGTTTGTTCTGTGTGAACAGGAAGGATTTAAATTAAATTCCAGAATTTAGAACATGGAAAATTTTAGAGGAGCAAATTTTGTGTCAGAATCAGGATGGTTCTTTTGTTACTGTTGCACTGACAATGATCAAGCTGCACCAGTCACTGTTTTCCCATCTTGCAATGCACTGAGAAGGATATTAGTAATTAATAGATACATGGTTGTAATATTCCTTTAGTTTATATCTCCTTGGAAATTTTCTTTTTCCTTTACTGGCAGCTGCTCCAGAAGAGGGACATGAAGATATTCTAGAAATGTTCTTGCAATTAAAAAAACAAACAAAAACAAGCTTTGCAGCCTGAGGTGGAGAAAAATGAGGAAAGAAAACAAAGGCCTGTATTAAATGGGTCTAAGGGATGATGATACTTCAAAGAGTCATTAAGCCTGGTACTCAGCTAGCAAGAAAATTCTGCAAAACTACAAGTGCAAACATCCTCAAGACAGTCACAACTTTTCACTCACCTTTCAAAATCTACAAACACCCCAGAACCTAAAAACAAATATATTCTAGTAGAGAAGGCAACAAGATTAAGAACAAAGGGGAGCGTAAGACAGAGAGGAAGAGAGGACACACACAGTGTCCTCCATGGTGTTTTTCTAATCCCAGGAAAATATTCACACACAGAATCCCAGAATGGTTTGGGGCTTAAAGCTCATCCAGTGCCACCATTTGCCAAGGGCAGGTACACCTTCCACTGTCCCAGGCTGCTTCCAATCCCAATGTTCAACCTGGCCTTGGGCACTGCCAGGGATCCAGGGGCAGCCACAGCTGCTCTGGGCATCCTGTGCCAGGGCCTGCCCACCCTGCCAGGGAGCAATTCCTCATTCCCAATATCCTATCCAGCCCTGCCCTCTGGCACTGGGAACCATTCCCTGTGTCCTGTCCCTCCAGCCCTTCTCAATTGTCTCTCTCCAACTTTCCTGTAGTTCCTTCAGGCCCTGCAAGGCCACACTGAGCTCAGCCCAAAGCTTCTCCTGTTCAGGCTGGGCAGCCTGTCCCAGACAGCCTCCACAGGGGAGGTGCTCCAGTCCCATCAGCACCTCCATGGCCTCCTCTGGACTCACTCCAACAGTTCCATGTCCTCCTTTTGGTGGGGTCACTAGAACTGAATTGCAGCAATTCAGATCTCACCAGAGCAGAGCAGAGGGGTGGGATCCCCTCCCTCCCCTGCAGCCCACGCTGCATTTGAAGCAGAAGATGCAAAGAGGAGTGTGCTCATTTTCTGGGGAGACTCAAAGAGCTGCAGCCCCTTTCTCTGCCTTCAGCACTGCCCAGGTTCATAGGGTTCCACACTGCTGCTCCTTGTGGAAATATATTCTTTATAAAAGAGTCTGTCTTGGAACACTCTGTGTACTAGATTCAAAATGAGGTTCAGAGCCAGGAAGATGGGTGACTGCAGCCCTTGGAAAGAGTTCTCCTTCATGCTACCATGCAAGTAGAGAAAATCCACAAAAATTTAATCACTTTAGCCATGGGAGTCTGGGTCAAGCATCTTGTAGTATGTAGTACATTATGGGCAAAGATGGGATTCTTTTATATATTCCTCCTACATGAACATGCATCCATTAAGGCATATCTCTGGAATTAGTTTATGCTTATCTTTTACAGAAAATGAAACTCCACAACAGGTCTGTTTAATTAAAAACTTCAATGGTGCAAAGTTACTGGGGTATAAATCCTAGGACCATTGAAATCACATGAAAAATTATTACATTAATCTGTATCTAGAGTTCATAAAGGACAAAATTTTACATTCTCAAAGTCACAGGTATGCAAAGGGAGCTAAAAAGCCATTTATCAATTTTCCTACATGAATGAATTAAATCCAGATTACACATTAATACATTTGAATGAGTATGAGTAAATATTTACCCATTATTTAGCCATAATAGCCTG
This sequence comes from Passer domesticus, assembly GCF_036417665.1. NCBI lineage: Eukaryota > Metazoa > Chordata > Aves > Passeriformes > Passeridae > Passer > Passer domesticus. Next base: position 20,872,715 of record NC_087485.1, read on the forward strand.
TTTTCAAATTCAATTTCTCCAGTGAAGGTCTTTCCTTCCAGCAAGGTGCCAGTGCTGGCACCTTGTGAACCTCTCAGAACAACAAAGTTATGGACCACTAATTAGCAAAGCAGCTCTGCCAGGTTGTCATATTTCCAATGAAATGAGCATTTCTTGTAAATTTTGTAGCTCCCCCAGCTTCCCCAGACTGGCTGGTGATCCCATCTGGAGTATGGGTAATGCTCAATGGCATAACAAAGCCCTGCTTCTTGACTCCCAATGGGGCCCTGCAGTTCTGCAATCAGAAACAGGGAATGTGAGATTCAGGAGCAAAGATTTTACCTTTTGTTCAATGGCAGTGGTCAGTGGAGCAAGAACAAGGATTACCTTGAGCCTGGCAGGAGCCTTTCTGATGTGTATTTCAATCCATTTTAGAAAAGCTGCACCAAGATGATGCTCTGTGCTGAATAAACCAGACAGGAATAATCTTATTCTGGTTTAAATATTTTCAGGCAAAACATTATCCCTGTACCAGCATTCCTCTCCCATGGAACAGAAACATCACTAACACTTGGTCCTGGTATTCTTGTGGATGTCATGGGGTCTGAATGCACAGAGCTAATTCTCTGAAATGTCTCAGTGGATCACTTGGCCATTGCCAAAGGTAAAAACTTATTATCAAAGATATGGAATATTCTACTGAGGTGGTGACTAATGGACTGTTTCACTTTTTTTGGGAGAGTTTGGGTTTTAGGAGTTCATTTTGCATTGACCATGAACTGGTATAAGAGAAGTACACAGATAGGCAAAATTTTTGAAGTATTTAAAATATGTTTTAAAAATCCCATGAGATTTTCTCTGTCTCTGTTTAATGAGGTACATGAACAGAAAGAATACACATAGCAGGAAACACCAGTAACACAAACAGTGATTCAAGAGGAAAAAAAGGATGCAGTTCCTTCATTAAATCTTAACTATTGGGAGTTAAGTTAAAGCATGTAATATTATTCAAGTGAACAAGCACAATAAGCTTTGTGATCACCTGCATATTTGCAAGGACAAAAAGATATCTGGGATGCTGTACTATCAATACTACAAAATTAATAAATTCAATTAAATAATTTCAATGGGGAAAGTCAGGTACCTGGTGATGCCCAACCTTCAGATAAATTTAAAGAGGTCTTTTTGAAAGATTTACTATTTCTCCCTAAAAATTTCAGTGTTTAACAATGTTGAATGAAATTTCACTGAGGCTGAGGTGAAATTAGTAATTTCTAATAGCAGCAACATTCCTATTTCCCCATTTACCTAAAACTCCATGATTAATCTTTGGCTCTTTAACTCTCTCAAAGACACTATCCTTCACATAAAAGGAGAAAGATATTCTACAATTTCCCAGTCCATTTAGGAGAATTCCCTACACGATATGGCTATTACTGTTTTATGTAGTTGTATTTTACACAGTAATTCCACTGTTTCTTTCAGATCACCTTTTTAAGATATTAAGCTTGGCCTGTGAGAACAATCTGGGCCTATTGGTATTTATATTCAGTCACCTGTAAAGGCGTTTGGTGGACAGCTCAAACATCTGCCCATTCCCAGCAGATTTTATAGCCTGAATTACAGTGAAAGGCTGCAGAGTGGATTAAATAATGATATAATAGGGAAATTGGGCAAAATACCAGCACTAAGATGAGCCTGTGTGCATGCACAGAGACCTCTAACTGTCTCTTTTCAGCTGCCTCACTGCTGTCAGCTACAGGGACCTGTTTGATTCAGGTATCTGCTGTATACCATGGGGTTCTGTAATACTTCCCAAGAAGGAAAATTTGACCTCAGCCCACTTGTGGGATGGGAAAGACACAGAATTCTTTGGCGCTTTTTTTTGCCTTGTCCTTTGAACTTCATTAGCACTTTTCACTGTAGGTGTTATGACACATACAGCTGATTCTTTAGCTTCAAAATATTTCAGCTGCAAAATGACACCTAAATAAGAGAAATAGGTAATCATTTGGGTTGGAATGAACCTTAAAGCTCACCCAGTGCCACCCCTGCCATGGGCAGGGACACCTTGCACTGTCCCAGGCTGCTCCCAGCCCCAGTGTCCAACCTGGCCTTGGGCACTGCCAGGGATCCAGGGGCAGCCACAGCTGCTCTGGGCACCCTGTGCCAAGGCCTGCCCACCCTGCCAGGGAACAATTCCTCATTTCCAATATCCTACCCAGCCCTGCCCTCTGGCACTGGGAGCCATTCCCTGTGTCCTGTCCCTCCAGCCCTTGGCAATTGTCTCTCTCCATCTTTCCTGCAGCTCCTTCAGGCCCTGCAAGGCCACACTGAGCTCAGCCCAAAGCTTCTCCTGTCCAGGTGAACAATCCCAGCTGTGCCAGCCTTTGCTCCCAGCAGAGCTGCTCCATCCCTCTGCTCATCCTGGAGCCTCCTCTGGGCTCTCTGCAGCAGCTCCAGGTCCTGGCTGTACTGGTCCCAGGGCTGGGGCAGCTCTGCAGGTGGGGTCTCACCTGAGAAGCAGAGAAGCTCAGAGCTGCAGAGCACTGGAAATGCTCTGGTTTTCTACAGCAGATGCTGTTGCATTAAGGAGCTGGAAAGAACTTAGGAGTTCTAAAATAATTCTGGGTTGAGGGCAGGACTCTGGAAGTTGCTGTTGTAAAAGTGTAAAGATGTCATTCACTGTGTTCTTCTGCTACTTTCTTGGCTAGATTGTGTGCTTGTGTTTGTGACACTGTGATTATCTGCTAATTATCTTCAGAGTGGTAGTCAAAACAAACTGACTTATCAAGCAATCATATAACAGCGATAACTTGGGACAATTAATATGATTTCAAAGCAAAATAGTCTTCCCGAACAAGGTGCCTGGTTTTTATTATGACCTTAATCAAAGCATAAAGTCATACATGTTCTTTTTCCTCTGAGCTTGAATTCAACTCAATTCAGTCCTTCTGCAAGTTATATAAAAATTCTTACACTCAATCCAATATTACAATTCATGCAGATTTCTATGTAAACAAGGTTTGGACTTCTCTGTTAATGAAATATGACCGAGTGAGATGGTTGAACTCATCTTCCTTTCCCTGAGCAGATGCAGTTCTACTGAAACTGACAACAAGCCTATTTCAGTTAGGGCAGACTGATAGAAAACAGAGAGCATTTTCCTTCATCCATTAATTCCTTGATTTTTGCAACTGGAGTTTGTGGAAGGTCTACCTCCCAAATCCAAAGATCAATTCTTTTTTACCAAAGAAGAGATGAAAAACCGACAAATTTGGCCTTGAGGAACATGAATAAGCAATGTTGTTCCTCATTGTTTCAAAACATTTCCAGATGCTTGTTCCAGCACCTTGTTACAGCTGCTCTAATTTGGGGAAGAGTAGGACAAATTCCTTTGGTTATTATAACAGCACCAAAGGTCACAGCCATTGATAGAGCTGCTGCCTATCTAGCAACCTACTTAGATCAGAAGTATATAATCAGAGAAATCTTCAGCAATCATTAGGAAGAAGTAGAGAGAAATAACTGAGTTAATTACCTTACACTGCTTTGCAGATTATGAGTATTATACATGTGTTCAGCATCAATAAGTATTTTTAACTCAAAAGAATTTTTACCATTAAATATGCTTTTGGTGATTTATCTCACTAAGATTCTTTGTCTTATCTTTGGTATCATAGAGAAAAAGAAAAGAGACATGGGCACTACCCAAATCCCTGGATCTGGTGATCACAAAAACCTTAAAGATCATAGAGTCCAACCTGTGCCCGACTCCACTTTCTTACCCAGCCCAGACCACTGAGTGCCACAACCAGGCTTTCCTTGGACACCTCTGGAGATAACTTTCATGGCTAATCCATATGATTAGGATTACTCCAGTAAGGAGTGAGCCCAGTTCTGGGTAAGGACCTTTGTCACCACCTTTATATGTACTGAAGATAGTGCAGATACAACAGTGGAGTTATGTCCTAGGGAAGAGTAAATGTGCTGTATCCAGCCTCTGCTGAGTTGTGACAGCTATAGCTGGTCTATAATTGCACTTATAATTTGGCATAACAGATACCAACTCAACCAGCCTAGCTTGTTAGAGAACAAGGAGTAAACAAGATGCCAGACACAATACTGATAGGTTGAATTCAAGCTCAAACAAGGGGACCCCAGCCAGTCCCTTTGGAATATGTAAGCACCCAAATCATTGGCCAGTGAGCTGAGCAGAGTGGGGACCCTCGTCCAATTCTGTGTATAACCGCAGGAAATTCAGCCCCCCTATGAAAGGGGGAACCCTACAATAAAATCTTGCTGCATGGTCTTGGTGTGTGTGTGTTGCATTCCTGTCTCCACCTTCAGCGATACTGAGTGACACAGCAAATCCCACACATAGTAACACAGGCCTGTATTCAATATTCTCACATTTTCAACCCACAGTTTATAGCAACTAACTTGGCTCCTGAAATGTAATGGAGAACTCACAGGAAAAGCCCAAGGATTGGTCTGTGCCAATCTAATTTAAGCAGAAAATAAGAAAGGAAAAGTAAAAAGAACACCAGAGGGAGTGGCTATTTCACAGAGCTGTACATACAGCTCCCAGGCATCCCACTTGGACTTTGTGGATGGAATAGGTGAGAGAAGTTTTGGACAGGTTTCTGGGCAGATGTGCTTCTGTCTCCTTTACAAACATCAACCAATTGCTCTCGACAGAATTGTATTATTTTGAGCTATAAAACTTAGGGGGGTATAAACAGAGCCGTATCCTGAAATGTCCCAGGGGCAGGAAATGAACTTGGATGAACCTGCTCAATCCATGGGAAGCTGTATTCAGTGTCAGCTGGTGAAATTTTGTTAATAAATATAACAGGAGCAATCAGAGACAATGGTACTTAAACCTTTCCTTCAAACCCTTCACTTAAACAAAAGCTGCCCTTAATTTACTCTCTCTTATAGAAGGTCAAACATTTTATAGTAGCAAATCTGATTTAAGCTACTTTGTTTAAAACAAACCAACAACCTCCCCAACTATCCAAAAAACTATATTAATACAATATTTTTATTCACAGTCATAAATGGGGGATCCTTGTCATTTTACCAGCTCTTCCTGGCATTATTCTATTTAAGCCATTAGATGTGGTTTAACACTTTATTTAAAATTTTAATTAACAAGACGGGGGTTTTTTTGTAATAAAAGTAATACAAGATTCATCTGTTGCTAATGTTTCCCCACAGAAACAGCATTTTTACATGCTTTATGTGCAGCCTCTAAACCCCACAATTTTATCATCTCATTATTGCAAAATATTATCAATCATTATCATCTCTTGTACCCTTTCTTATTTTTTATTCCAAACAATTCACACTGGTCACTGTATAAAAAGGTAGAAGAATTCTGCCAAGCTGGATTTTGTGCCGAAAATTTGGTAAATTATGTATTTCAACAACAAATGCAACATAAATGATGCTATATGGCATAAACAGTTATATTTCTCTCTCCCCCTATCCCTGTATTCTCCTGAAATTTCTGTTCTCTCTTTTATCCTCTATTCAATCTCACTGAGTGCATTGGACTTTTGGGATATAAGTAGGTTGCTCTGGGGAAAAGTAAACCGTGATGGCTATTTATGGATTATTGAAATCAGTAAAAAAAATGTGAACAATGACACATTGTTGATTAATTTTACTATTGTTTTTAAACACATTACTAAAATAATGGAATTTTCAAAATGGTGAGAGAAAAAGGGAAAATGTGTTGGGGCATAAAATATAAGAAAATAAAGATAGTGCAGAAAGTAATCTCACCCCTAAGGAGTTGCAGCTGGGCCAATTACCAAAGATTAGGAACAGGCCTGACTTTTAACAGGCCACAGCTGTGATCAATAAGAAGAAGAGTGCTATTAAAAAGTGTGTTGCCTGATTGAGAACTGGATTGTAGTCACTTGGCCACTTTGTGAGGAAGAAAGGCTCAGTGCTCTGAGAAACTGCCCACAAGAAAACACCAAGAAGGTATGAAACTTTTGTGATAAGGAGACAACAGTATGGAACTTTTGCAATAAGATGACAACAAAAACGTTTCAAATACTTTCTGTATGCAGCTGACCCCTTTGTGGCTCTCTTAATTTTGATTTAATTATCTATTTATCTGCCCTCATGTGTTTTAATGTCTTAATTATGAGAGGAGTGCTTAGAAAGATTTACCCAGCCCTATGGTTACCACCTGATGAGTGCAGGTACAAGTACCTCTAAACCATTTAGAGCAAAACAAGCCAGCTGAACTTTAAAACCCAGTCAGATGAAAAGTGGAAACCTCCTTTAACCACTGCAGATTGTTGCAAAAATAAGGCCCTGGTTAAATTCAGCAATTATGTTTGCTTATACCTAATTCTCATGAATCATTGCAAATTATGAGGCAAAGGAAATTACTTTCCAATGTCATCCCCTCCATCGTTCTTGCTGCATTCCAGTTCTGTTTGGGAATGGCATCATGTTGGATGGGTGAACTAAAGAATTGTCAAAGTTTATTTGAATAGATCTCATGCCAGATCCCTGGGCAGCTGGGAGAAGTCAGACACTCAAAAAGCAAAATGGGAATTTTCATATTTGCACATGTTCAGTTATAAACACAGACTTGAATTTTAAATTGTGTATGTATTTAGTTTACGTATTATTTTAATTGTACATGTTTTTTATGAAAGGCACTTCTGAATTATTTTTATGGTGTCTCACAGTCCCCTTCAACATCATCTTGTTCATTTTGGCAATTCAACATATTTTATTTATCTTAATTTGTGCCACGCTTCTTTTTATTGTCCACCTTTAAACTATTTTATCAGGTGTTTTTACACTTGCCTGACTTTACTCTTTAATCTTCCTACTTCACCTTCGGTCCAGAAATTTTACACCTCAGAAATGTCTCTTTCCAACACTTTATTTTTCATCTCCAGTAGATTTTGTTTTTTTGTCATAGTATAGTCACTGATAGATGAAAGACCCTCATTTATCTTCCAACACATCCAATTTCTTTTCTATGTCTTCCTTACACTAATTTTTCTCACCTTTTACTAAGAGAAGATTGGCTGATACTCCATCAGCCTTTATTATTTTGTCTCCTCTGAGTCCAAATGCAAACTTAGCATGGTAATTGAACTTTATTTTCATTGGTAATAGAATATGAAGAGCAGCATTTTGAATTTATTTATTCCTAAACTGAAGAGACAAAGTATAATAAATCTTAATTCTTGTGTAGCAAAATACTTGTATTAATGATCAACACAAAAATATTGTTAGAATTAAAGATGGAACGAACCATATCTGCACTTGTGATTCACAGAGCCCTGAAAAACACTAACAGGTAGGCAAAAGACTAAATAAAAAATCTAGAAGAAAATTTTGAAAAAAGTTTCTGGAAGTTTGGACAAGCTTTTTGGAAGGCTAGTTTGAATTTCTTTCATTGTAAAGCCCTCTGGATCAACCACATACTAATCATACGAAAAGGTATCTTAAAAGTTGTGTTTTAAGAGCCCAGATTAATTTCTGAAGTAATTTTGTTCCCCATGTTAAAATCATTGTCTCCACACATACAGCTTCCTCCTTTAATCATAAAGTCCCAGGTTGGGTGAGGCTGGAGGGGCCCACAGGGGCTGTTCTGGTGCCACCTCCCTGCTCCAGCAGGGCCATCCCAGAGCACAGGGCACAGCAGTGTGTCCCTGTGGCTCTGCAATATCCCCAGGGAGGAGACTGCACAGCCTCTCTGCCCCATCTGCTCAGGGCTGGCACTGCCCAGGGCAGCAGTTCTGCCTCCTGGGCAGGGGCAGCTCCTGGGCTCAGGCCCTGCCCATGGCTCTGGGGCCATGGCTGGGCCCGGAGCAGAGCCTGGGCCTGCTCTGCCCTCTGCACACAGGGACACCCAGGGCTGAGGCCCCTCTCAGCTGGGGCTCCTCTCCAGGCTGAGCAGCCCCAGCTCCCTCAGCCTTTCCTGGGCACCCAGATGCTCCAGGCCTTGCTCAGCTCCAGGAGCTCCTGTCCCTGCTGTGCTGAGGATCCAGAGCAGGACACAGCACCCAGAGGTGCCTCCAGGGCTGGGCACAGGGGCAGGATCACCCCTGACCTGCTGCCAAGGCTCTTCCCCATGTCCCCAGGGCACCCTTGGCCTCCTTGGCCCCAGGACACTCTGCTGGCTCAGGGACAGCTCCGTGTCCCCAGCACCCCTAGGTCCTTCCCCCAGAGCTGCTCCAGCAGGTCCCCCCAGCCTGTGGTGGTGCTGGGCTTGTTCCTGCCAAGGAGCAGAACCTAAATTTGTCTTGGTTTTTCTTCAGATGTTTTTTCCCCATCCAACTCTCCCAGCTGTCAAGGCTCCTGTCCTGGATTAGGGCAAATTTTTTGGCAGAAAACCTCCAAAAGGGGGTCCCCCCAGAAAGCAAATCCACATGGCTCCTCCCCCCAGCCAGTTTGGGAAAAATTTCCTTACAGAGAAGTGAGGAAAAGACCTGTTTGTTTAACAGGCAAAGCATTCCCCAGCACAGAAAAGGAACAATACCAGATGACAGAACTCATTCACCCCTCTGAAGAGAGGACAAATTCAGAAAGTCTCTCCTGTGGGTGGTCGCTCTGTTATGAATCACTCTGGCAGTGGGAAAGGCTGCTGCCCACAGTAGGCCCCAGTAGGCCACGAAGTGCAAGCTCTCGGTGCTCCCCAGGTCCCAGTCCAGAGCAGGTTCAAACGGTTCCAAGAAAAGGGAAAGAAAACCCCTCCAGGGAAAACTTGGACTGCCTCAGCTAGCTAAACTAACTCAAAAGCAAAGGAGCACTCTGTTCTGCTCTGTCAGTGCCCAGACAACACAATCCAGTGCAGAATGTGGAGGAGTGTTGCTTTTAGAGGAGTCAGTGCAGTCTCTGATAACAAACTCCATGCTTCTTCTCCCTGCCTTCGCTCTCAGAACCAGTCTTAAAGGCACAGAATACAATATCCAGCATAAACAGAACAGATAATTGTGGGTACAAGCATCATAATATCACCCTAGGACAGGCCCTCTGACTGGGGAATCAGCCACTCCCAGTTCTGTATCTTGAAATGGACTGGAAGCAGTGGAACAATGTAATGGAATGAGAGCAGTGGATTTTTCAGTGACTCTTGATAACTAAGAGAGAAACAGAAAAAACTGAAGCTGTGTGAGTGCAGGTACCTGGAACAAGAATTAAATAAAATCAACCATCAGCTGAAATAGGTTTTGGACAGCAAACCAGGACCAGGAGGGAGAATGGACATGAGCTATTAAAATACCATATCTAAGAGAGTATGCAAAAATTTTCCAGTGCTCAGGAATTTTAAGGAGTCTACTGTAACCCTGTTACAACCCATCAGTTGTTTGTCAGTTCTATTCTACTATTGGGAATTAATAGAAAAAAAAAAATCTTGTGGGCAGCACTTGATGACAACACAAACCAACCCATCTACCCCCATCCAGACTAGACACATCAACAGCCAAAATGGGGAGAACACATTTTTCATCAGAATGATGTAGAAAAGACAGAAGAACGTATTGGGAGGACAAAATTTTTCAAATAATAAATCATTGTGCATTCCAACAAATGTTGAAGGTAACAACATGGTTAACAGACTGTAAGTTGCAAATCTTGATTGATTTTTCCTAGTGTTCCCCTTGTTGGAGTAAATTCTTTTTGTTTTCTGGAATTGTGATGATGTGGCAGCAATATAAAGCTTTTCTGGTGATAATACTGATGACATGGAACAAGTGACATGGAACTGCACAGCAAAATCAGAGCTAGGGGAAAAAAATCAAGAACCTTCCTAGAGGATGCCTTAAGATTTTTTTTTACAGTATTTCCACATTTTATTGATTTTGAGCCATCATTGAGGAGTCATCAATGCCAGTGGAAACAGGAGCATGATCCATAGGGACATTCAGATGCACCTTCAGTAAGACCTCAGGAATATTATTCAATTCTGAACCCACAGATGTATTAAAACGTTAAGCCATGTTTGAAGATATTATTTACCTTCTACATTAAAGTATTAAGGTTATACATTTCATTTTATCACCATATTATCAGCACCATGTTATCACCATATTATTCAGTCACACAGTTTGACTTGATCCTTTGGGAAATCTTACAATTCTGTGAGGTTTTCTTTAGTCTAAGGAATTTTCTGTTATCAGCAACATTCACCAAGCGATCCACCAAATCAATAATAAATATACTGCAAAATGTCAGGCCTGATGTTGTTACCCAGGGCAGCCACTACTAACTGCTTTCCACTCTCAGAAAATTTATCTGCAGTTTCCAGGAAAGTGTATCCTTTACAGCAAGTCGCCTGCCTGCTATGTCATATTGAGATAACTCAATGCAAGTCACATAATTACATCATGTAACTTTATATCATTTGACATATCTGAGGCAACCTAACATAAAATATGACAGTATAAAGCAACAGCTGAAAAATTTAAACATTGCTTCCCCCCCGCAAAAGGAATAGGAGGTAAAAAAACAAAACAAAAACTTAATATTTATTTTTTTCAACCCTAGCCTTTGTAGAAAAAAAAAAAGAAAATTATAGCTTGTCTGAAGTATTGATTTTTATATACGTAACTAATGCTGAACTGACAGTGTCTTCAATAAAACCTTCTTGGGAAATGGGCTCTTTTCATGATCAGAGCCAGACCTCAGCACACTGTCAGGGCTGCATTTGAAGAGTAGATGTGCTACATTTGATTAAACCTGTATATGTGCACCTTCACCTCTGTACAAGGCATTCTGATATATGTGTAATTCCCTGTGCCATTAATTTCCTAGGACATGAATTAAAATATATTACAGTGCTAAAGAAACAGACATTTTGGTAGCTTAAATTACTTGTATTACTATAAAATTAGTAATTGCATTCTGATGTAACAAATGCCACATTGTAATTCTCTTTATTTTCCTGTCTAAAAAGAGGAAGAACTACAAGGTTCATTTTTAAATAATATGGCTCATTCACAGTTTTCCTTCTTGCAATCTCTTTGGTTTGAAAAATGGCAATTTTATCCTTGTGCTGAGCTTTCAGAAGATCAAAAAAAAAAGGGATCTATTTTTAGTTATTTTCAAAACAATGAATTCAGCATTCAGAGGAGAAAGTAATTTAGTGGAGACATGGAATATTGTGACTGCAGAGAAATGTGATATAGAAGGGAAGTTGAGATTGATATGAGCTGAAACAATGAAATGTGACTATAAAGAGAGTTTATAATAACAATAACCACACTCAGCTGAAGGTGAGGCAGGAGTTGACATGGACATTCCCATCTGGATAGCTGGCTAATGGCATTGACTGCTGGAGTTAAATGCCAAGGCACACTGATATGGGTGATCAGAACTGACAGGGAACACCAACAGCAGCAGGAGATTCAAGAAAAAGTACATTTATAATACATACACAGTTATTATATGGACCTAAGGATACCAGGGAAAAGGAACTAAGAAAAAGTGCTAGAGCTGAAAGCTCTGTCCGAAACTGAAGGACACAGACTGGCTTGTTTGGGTTAGGACTTCTGTTGGTTACAGCAATACAAATAGAAACTTGCTTGGATTCAAAATAAATGTTGTTCCTTCTTTTATATCTCAATCTTTGGTTCCAATGCTAAAATATTCTTAGATCTCTTCAGCACAATTTTTCTTGAATATAGATACACTGGAATGAAAGGTGGAAAAGTGGAATCAAAGGTCTGAGGAAAAGCCTTTGGAGCTTAAATAGGGATTTCAGATTGGCACTTATAGAAAAGATACTTCACCATTCTGGGATCAATGTACAGTCTGCACCAGTTTTGGATACTGAATGGTAGAGGAGGCAACATGACAGAATGAGAAAATCAGTCTGCAGAGAGAGGAACGAAACCTGGTGGTATTCTATAGGAGCATGGATAATTACAATGAACAAAGCTCCAGCAAAATAGGACCATCAGCTACTGGAATTCAGGTGCACAGTGACCTGTACTGAGCATAGATGAAATCTGTAATCTTGATTTTTATCCAGTATCTGGGGCAAAAAGGTAAGTTTAAAAACTGGAGCTTGAATGCAAGGACACAATTTTTTCTTTTTCTCTGGGGAAACAGATGATTCCCATTGAGATGTGTGAGGCAGCAGAGGTTCTGATCTGGCATAGAAAGCCAGTCAGGCACAGCCAATACCCTTTTTGTACTGTTTGACAGCCAAGATGTGCATCTGAACAAGATTTGTATTCCAAGGAAAAAGGATTTTTGGATTTCACTGCTCCTCGATGTACTGGGATAGAGGACAGTATGTCGTTATATGTGGAAATGGAATTACTCTGAACAACAACTTGGATATTAATAGTGAATTACTTGTTTCAGTATGTACTTCATGCTTATAATAATAGCCATAATTGTTATCTAATTTCTGTTGTTCCAGACACTAAATGGCTAAACTTTCAATCTATAGAATCTCTGAATGGGTTGGAAAGGTCCTCAAGGAGCATCTTGTTCCACCCCTGTGTGGGTGGAACTGTCATGGACACTTTCCCAGGTGCCCCAGGGTACTCCAAGCCCCATTGTCCAACCTGGCCTTGGGCACTGCCAGGGAACAATTCCTTATTCTCAGTATCCCATCCATCCCTGCCCTCTGGCAGTGGGAGCCATTCCCTGTGTCCTGTCCCTCCAGCCCTTGGCAATTGTCTCTCTCCATCTTTCCTGCAGCTCCTTCAGGCCCTGCAAGGCCACACTGAGCTCAGCCCAAAGCTTCTCCTGTCCAGGTGAACAATCCCAGCTGTGCCAGCCTTTGCTCCCAGCAGAGCTGCTCCATCCTGTGCTCATCCTGGTGCCTCCTCTGGGCTCTCTGCAGCAGCTCCAGGTTCTGGCTGTGCTGGTCCCAGGGCTGGGGCAGCTCTGCAGGTGGGGTCTCACCTGAGGGGGCAGAGGGGCAGAATCCTCTCCTTATTCTACTTTAGTTTTATCAGACACCTGTGGAAGCAGCTCCAGCACTTTTTCCCAGTGAGAGTATCATAAATGTATATGGTCCCAGAAAACTCCTGGATAGGAGCTGCAAAGGTGGAATGTGGTAAGGTGTATTCCCTACAATGTGGGACTAACTAGAGAAAAAGTCATTATTGGGTGCATCATCACAGCTGTGAGAGACTTATCAAATGCAGCAGGGACTGGAGAAGGTTCCAAAATCATTTAAGTTTGGAGTGTTCAATTAGACTCAGTCTGAGGTCAAGTGTGGCTGATCAGTGGAGAAAGGAACTTGCTGCAGGGAAATAACTCTCAGTGCATCCACAGAAAACATTTTGGGCAATACCTGCATGTTCATCTGCATGGCTACACATTATGACTGTCACATACAGGATTCTATACCAGGTTAGAGGGCTTTTTTTTCAAATGCCAAAAATGTTTTTGAGGGGAGAGTGAGAGCTGTTGTAAATGCTAGTAAATATTTCAGAAGAGTAGACACATGGAGGCAGGATTGAAAGAATAAAATTATTTAGCTAGTTTTCTCATGGTTTCATTGAAAAATGTAAATGAAATACAGAGATCTATTTCCTTGAATCATTCTGCAAATCTAAATTCAAAATTACTTATTTACTATGAAACAAATACATAGCAAAGAATTTTTCAAGGGAAAAGAAAGGAAAACCTGTCATTATAATCTATTTTGAAGCAGAACATCTGTGATAGGGTTCATTCCCAGGAGATTAAATGATTTTCATTAATTCACAAAACATTGTACGTCGCATTCTCACTTAATAAATGTTAAATTAAAAAGAAGTAGTTTGTGTTCATAGCCATAATCCATTTTTTACTTATTTTCCATGGAAGCTGTTATGCTTTGCAAAAAAAAAAAAAAAAAAAAAAGGCAAAATTGAAACATCTTTAACAACCATAGGCTTAAATTTGTTTGTTTCCTTATTAAAAAAGTTAGGAAGAACTACTGAAAAAAATTTATAGATTTAAGATCTTTTCCAGTCTTCTTTGTTAATTTTTTATTAATAATCCAAAAGTGTTGCACAGTCAGTGCTCACTCCCTTGGCAGGAGGCAACAAGCAAAGCAGGTTCACAGCTGATCCTCACCTCTTCCTCAGAACATATCCTTTTGATTTGTTTTTGGAATAATCCCTTTCATGTAAAAGGATATTTCTCTCATGGAGGATCACCCATTAATGTCAAGTGCATGCAAGTTTATTGTGGCAAGGTTTTCAAAACTCTGTGATAGGTAGCAAAGCTTTAAGGGGCTACAGTGATGTCTTGTCTGTACAATTTTTTTCCTTGAGTTCTGATAGAAGGAGTGTACAAATGTATGCTGCAGCCTCATTTCTCCAAAAGGTGGTTTTTCCCTTTTTTCCTTGAATACAGAAACCCTCTTTGTCATTAAAAATGTAAAGGCCCTTCTGGTTTTGTCAGTTGAGGAAGAAAATGAAAGGAAATTTTTTTGTGGCAACCTGGTGTAGTAAAGAGTCTTTCAGTTAAGGAACTGCCAAAATACATGAGATTAAAGCAGATGCATCTTGACAAAACTTGTCATTAAAAATATATGTGTACAATAGGACAACACGTCAAAACCTGAACATGGTTGATGCATAAGTCCCAGAATACTTGTCAAATATTCATTTTATCCTTCTTTTGATTCAAATTGAAAGAGTTTCCTATTGTTTTGGGGGAAAAAATGGAAAAAAAAAAGGGGGGGGGAGAATAAAACTTGTTTTTAGAAAAATATTTCAGAAACTTAAGAAGTTTGAGTAATTATGGTGCAATAAGGAAAGGAAAGGGGACCCAAAAGGAGCTGTGCCAAGAGGCAATAAGGTCCCTGGTAGTGGAGGGTTGCAGAGATGTCCCATTTCTAAATTATGTTGAGCTCAATCAGGCACAGATCAAACCTAAATGTTCCTCTTCCTTAGAAAACAAGGAATAATGAAAAGAAAATTTACCCTGATGAAAAGTGAAAAGAAATGGAAATCACCAAAATTTCAAGAGGCAGAAGGCAATTAATTACCTGGGGTCCAGAAGTGCTCTGGGACGCAGTGCAAGTCTGTTAAGCACAAACAGCACTGGGAAGGCAGCAACTGAGATCACGAGAGCTGAAAATGCCCAGTTTGCCACAGCTGAGCAACTGGATATTCCCCTATGAAGACAGGAAGATGTCTGGGAAAACACAGTGTCTGTGAATAATACACTGAGGCATTTCATGGTCTGCAAATCCTTATTTTAAATTATAAATTTTGGGTTAAATATCATTATTTATATTGTGATACCCTACATTTATACCAAGAAGAGGGCTCATAAACCAGTGTGGTTTCTGGATTCAAATGTCCTAAAACAAGCTAGACTTGTTTTTTTAGTGGACTTGTTGGTGTCTGGCTCTTGAGATCACCTCATGGATGTCATTGTAGGGGCTATAATACACCAATGCTCCTCTGAACAGTGGCTATTTTAAATGTGCCATGTTTATTTATTTTAAATAAAACTACTCCTTGAGTGCATTCCAAGTTAAATCCAAATACCTCAGTGACTACAATATTTTTTATTGCCTTTCACTTCAAGAAAGGAAGTAGAATTCATGAAGCAGACAGAGAGAGAACTCCTTTATGCATCACGGGCAGGAACATCCCAGCTCTAAGACATCAGAAAACTACTGGAAATAATTGAAATTCAAGGTAACAAGAGGAAAAAATCCCATCTTTGTAATGACACAGACATCCTTTTTTAGTGAAGAACTCCCAGTCAGTACAGGAAATTCAAGAAAGATTTTTAACAGGCATTTGAATTTTCCTAATGGTGTTCTATATTTGCTAACATAAGATAAACATGATTATCATACAGTGTAACTTTTGTTATCCAGCATTATCAAATTAGTGACTCATTTGTAATGTAAATAAGTATTATTAGTTTTAAATATGGAAGATTTACATAGCTAATGAAATGACTGTGAAAACATTGTCTTAGGGCAGTTAAAAGCTATGTTACATTTAGCAAAACTGTGAACATGAATATTTATTCTTTCACAGCAGAAAGAATAACCAACTTCTTATGAATATAAAATAATAAAGCAAATAATGAAGAACATTTATAATCAATAATCATTCTGGGATTAATTTATGTAAAACTGCCCTTTTCACCTTCTATTTTCAATATATTTTGAACTTAATGCATTAAGTTCACTCCATCAAAATAATCAATATCACAATATTTGACAAAAGGCAGAGTTCATTAAAATGTATGGCAAACAAGCAAAGAGTTTTTAAATAAGGAAGCAGCTTATGTGAAGGAGCAGAAGATGTAAAATAATTAAGTCCTTACCATAAGCTTAAAGCTCCCTTCTAATAGCACAGAAAACCTCCAAGGAGAGAAGACACTCTTTACTTCACCAGGGTGCAGAAGAGATGGTGAAGAAAATATTTCCCCAATATTTGGAAGATGTAATGACTAAACACCAGCATCATCACTCACCTTTTTACTCTTTTAAATTCTTTTTTTCCCTCCAGATTATCTCCCATTTTTTTATTAAAAATGTCTACATCCTTCAGAGCTATTTGTTGTGTGTTGAATTTACATCAATCTGATGAAGCGGAGCAGCATAAAAAAGTAGCTCTTACACCTGAGAAAATGTTCAGGGTGTGCTGACTCTTGGTGAGTGTCCTGAAACCTGAGATATTCAAGGTGCATTGTGTCCTCAGTACTCATAGGGTTAATTGACCTTCAGAAAAATTACACTGACCAATGTGGCCAAAATCCTATGGAATTTTGATTTTTATTTAATTACCAGAAGAGAATACTCTGAGTAATTAAGTCACAGTGCAAGCATAGGCTTTTATGGTTTGTGTGAGTAGCAACAATTTTTACATTCAAAAATATATTTTACATAGAAAATATGACTTGATAGCAGTGGACAAACTCTCCTATTTTCCTGTTTATTTTTACACATGGATTTCTTTGCAATGCCACATGCCAAATCCTGTTCACAAAGATGGGACATGCTCCAATGTCTTGGCTTATTACTGCAATCTTGCATTGATTGGAATGCAGCATTCTTATATCTGAATTACACTTTTTCCTGATTTTCTCCATTTCCAAAATATCTGAACTGAAATACTTAAAATATTTCTCTATGTACAAAGCTAGTTTACATTATTCCTATTTTTTACAAACAGTTCTAGCTTTACGAGTTTTGAGCTAATATGGAAGGGGTTTGAAAGCCCAAGAAAACCTCACAAAGCTCATAGGAACTTTTTTTGTCAGTGATCTAACCAGTGATAATCAGCTGCCAAACTTGAATTAATTACATTAAATTCAGGTACTCAGCAGTTTGGAGAATCTGAACTACTATGCTGCTTCTCCCTTATCTTGAGTTTGAGATAAACATCATCCATTCTTTCTCAGAGGCAGGCTGCAAGGCACAGTTTGTTCCCATCTCCAAAGTATCTTGAATTCATTAGGTGGGAAGAGGTTGACAAGTGCAGTTGGAATGCCCAGAGTGCCCTGAGGTGGGAGGGAACAGTGCCACTCTGGTCAGATATGCCCAAATCCCTCCGGTGAGAAGGGAGCCAGCTGAGTGCTTTGCTCACCACCACCCTAAATAAACAAACAGAAACAGTGCCAGGGACCTCCAGCCACACATCTGCATCAGATGCTGACTTAGGAGAAAGAGAAGTGAATCCGTTGCCTTTCTGTGCTGATAATCCATCAAGCAGGCCCCGATGACAGTAAAAGCCTTTGGACCAGTAAGAAGGTTATTTGGAGCCGCATCTCAAGCATTGTCAGAAAGAAATGATCTTTCTTTTCCCCCTTCTCCCTTGCCAATCACATGAATCATCAAGTCCTCTGGCATTTTAGAATTAGCAAGTGCAGTGCAGAGTTAAGAAAACACATTCTTCCCCCAGTCTCATTTCTCGTGGGCTAATTATAATTATTTGACCCCAAAACTACATGGGTTTTGATCAGATAATGGACTTCAATTAACAGGAAATTGTTAGAAGTACTGCACAAAGTGACTTCATTAGCAAAATAATTTTCTGCAATCAGTTCTGTAGGTATTTTGAAGCCACAGAAACCAGTTCACTCATGGTTTTCCAAGGCCAAGATCAAATTGGCAGAGTGTGTTTAGATGGGATATTGGGAAGGAGTTATTCCCTGGCAGGGTGGGCAGGCCCTGGCACAGGGTGCCCAGAGCAGCTGTGGCTGCCCCTGGATCCCTGGCAGTGGCCAAGGCCAGGCTGGACACTGGGGCTGGGAGCAGCCTGGGACAGTGGAAGGTGACCCTGCCTAGGTGGAACTGGGTAAGGTCCCTTCCAACCCAAACCATTCTGGGATTCTATAAATTCAATTTTAGGCAGAGACCATGGACTGCACCTACTCCCACTATCATCCATAAAGGTTTCACCCTCTTTGCTCCATGAGAGCAGCAGCAGAATACTTCGGATACCCTGCTCCTATGCAGTGAACAGACCAATCCATTTTGACACAGTGAAAAACAATTTTATATTGGGCAAAACCTTTTCAAGGCGCTCAGATTAATATCTGAGATCACTTCATGTTTGACTGCACAACTTCTGCTGAAAGGCAGAGCAGGCTGGTCAGATAGCTAAAATCTCCTCCTCCTGTACTTAAAACTAGGAGCAAATTTAATGTCTTTAAGTGGAGATCTTTGTTTTCTGGGCACAAGGGAACTTCACTCCTTAGTTCATAACACTCCATCAGGTGTGCAATAATGCTGGGCTTGAGGGAAGCACATCCAATGTCTCCATGTGTGCAAGGCTTATAACTCTCAAGGAATTACTTTGTTGTTGTTGTTGTTGTTGTTGTTGTTGTTGTTGTTGGGGTTGACCCCAGTAGCCCCAGTGGAAGTCCTGCCCCTTGTTAGGACAAGAGCTGACAAACAACTTTGCATCATCAGTTCAGAAACACTGTCTATAATTAATGAAGAGTTCTTCTAGAAGCCTGATTTACCACAATCTCACTGCTTTATTGACAGCTATTGACACAAACCTTTTCTTTCATTTATTTCTATATATTTCATATATTTCTATATATAAATAATCTTGAATTTTAATGCTTTTTAACTTTGTCTAGTTCCTGTTTCAGGGCATGTCAAGCACAATGTAAGAAGGCTGGACACTAATTGCTGCAATGCTTGGAACATTAATATCTCTGCTGATGATTTCAATGGGGACACCACCTGTCTAAAAATTCTAAATGAGGGAGGGGATAAGAAACAAAAATTTTTAAAAGGAGAGAAAAAGAAAAAAAAGACAGTGCTCCACAATGTTTCTAAATAATTTGGTTTCATTACTTGTGCCATGTATACATAACATTATACAATGAATTGAGGGTAATAATAACACACTGGAAAAATGAAGTGTTCCTCCTGAATAAGACAGAGATTTAAAAGATTTATGCACAATCAGCAGGTATCATTTACATTCCTCATGAAAATTAGAATTACTATGAGGCCTTCCCTAAACTAAAAATAAAGCAAACAACTCCCATTATAAGCCCCAAAATCTGAGCAATAAAGCTGAAACTTCCAATAGAAGAGAGGAAGAGAGATAAATGGAAACATAAAAGAATTTAGATCTGTGCTGCACCTGTTTGACCTTAAGGCATAACTCCTGCTCCTTCAGGAGAGAGTAGAAAGCAGCACAAAAATAAAAACTTGGGTGACTTTAGGCTCACCTTAAGAAGAGTCTCTCTCTCTTTCTCTCTAGCAAAGTTCCTTTTTTGCATATTATAATATGTGAGACAATTCCAGTTGGATTTATCCATTATTTTTAACTCAGACGTAAAATTTTGCTTCAGGCTGAAACTTGGCACACCAGATCTCAGCCAAACAGCTTCTGTATAAAAAACCTAGAAGGTGAAGGGAGGCTGAATCCTTAACCTTCAAGACTGCAAAGTAGCAGCACACTATAAGTAATACAGAACAGGAACAAATCCCAGTTTGCCACATGATAGCTGCAGCACATCACATGAAGTATGGACACAAACACATTTGTGAAGACAAAAAACATTCTTTCTTGCAGTTTAGATACAATTTTCCTTATTATCAATATTTACTGTCACAGAGGGGATGTTTAAAGGTGATTTGAAACCTCTTTGGGAGGTGTTGTCCCCATCCGTGGAGGTGTCCAAGGAATGCCTAGAGTTGGCACTCAGAGCTCTGGCCTGAGTGACAAGGA